>NC_090928.1:428206229-430606229 GCF_040938575.1 Ambystoma mexicanum
CCCGTTCACGCCATCGACACACGGTGGCCTGCGGAGGGGCCGAGGAGCGGGATCTGCCGGCTGCACACTAAGGTTATTTCCATTTCTCCTTCTCGATCCCCCCACCCCCGCTCATCCCCTGTGACTCACCTGTTCCCCCATCCTCCGCTCATCTCCCATGTCTCCCCTGTTCCCCCCACCCTCCGCTCATGCCTTGTGTCTCCTCTGTTCCCCCCCACCCCCTGCTCATGCCCCGTGTCTCCCTCCGGTCCCCCCCACCACCCGCTCATGCCCCGTGTCTGCCCTGTTCCCTCCACCCCCCACTCATGCCCTGTGTCTCCTCTGTTCCCCCCACCCCCTGCTTATTACCCCGCCTCCCTCTTCTTCCCCCACCCCCTGCTCATGCCCCATGTCTCCTCTGTTCCCCCCCACCCCCTGCTCATGCCCTGTGTCTCCCCTGTTCCCCCCACCCCCCGCTCATGCCCCGTGTCTCTGCTGTTCCCCCCACATGCCCTGTGTCTCCTCGGTTCCCCCCACCCCCCGCTCATGCCCCGTGTCTCCCTCTTCTTCCCCCCACCCCCTGCTCATGCCCCGTGACTCCCTCCTGTCTCCCCCCAACCGTGCTCATGCCCGTGTCTTCCTCCCATTCCCCCCACCCCCCGCTCATGCCCCGTGTCTCTCTCCTGTTCCCCCACAGCCCCCCGCTCATGCCTTGTGTCTCCTTCCTGTACCCCACATCCCCGCGCATGCCTGTGTCTTCCTCCCGTTCCCCCCACCCCCCGCTCATGCCCCATTGTCTCCTTCCTGCCTCCCACCCCCGCTCATGCCCTGTGTCTCCCCTGTTCCTCCAACCCCCGTTCACGCCATCGACACACGGTGGCCTGCGGATGGCCGAGGAGCGGGATCTGCCGGCTGCACACTAAGGTTATTTCCATTTCTCCTTCTCGATCCCCCTACCCCCGCTCATCCCCTGTGACTCACCTGTTCCCCCATCCTCCGCTCATCTCCCATGTCTCCCCTGTTCCCCCCACCCTCCGCTCATGCCTTGTGTCTCCTCTGTTCCCCCCCACCCCCTGCTCATGCCCCGTGTCTCCCTCCGGTCCCCCCCACCCGTTCATGCCCCGTGTCTGCCCTGTTCCCTCCACCCCCCACTCATGCCCTGTGTCTCCTCTGTTCCCCCACCCCCTGCTCATGCCCCATGTCTCCTCTGTTCCCACCCACTCATGCCCCGTGTCTCCCCTGTTCCCCCCACCCCTCGCTCATGCCCCGTGTCTCCCCTGTTCCCCCCACCCCCCGCTCATGCCCTGTGTCTCCTCTGTTCAACCAACCACCTCTCATGCCCCGTGTCTCCCCTGCTCCCCCCAATCCCCGCTCATGCCCCGTGTCTCCCCTGTTCTCCCCAGCCCCCGCTCATGCCCCGTGTCTACCCTGTTGCCCCCAGCCCCCGCTCATGCCCTGTGTCTCCTCTATTCCCCCCACCCCCTGCTTATTACCCCACCTCCCTCTTCTTCCCCCCACCCCCTACTCATGCCCCGCGTCTCCTCTGTTCTCCCCCACCCCCCGCTCATGCCCCGTGTCTCCCCTGTACCCCCCACCCCCCGCTCATGCCCCGTGTCTCCCTTGTTCCCCCCACCCCCGCTCATGCCCTGTGTCTCCTCTGTTCCCCCCACCCCGCGCTTATGCCCCGTGTCTCCCTCTTCTTCCCCCCCACCCCTGCTCATGCCCCGTGTCTCCTTCCTGTCCCCCCGACCCCCCACTCATGCCCTGTGTTTGCCCTGTTCCCCCACCCCCGCTCATGCCCGTGTCTCCCTCGTGTTGCCCCCACCCCCTGCTCATGCCCCCTGTGTCCACCCCTGCTCATGCCCCGTGTCTCCCTCACGATTCCCCGCACCCCATGCTCATGCCCCGTGTCTCACCCCTGTTCGCCCCCACCCCCCGGTCATGCCCCATGTCTCCCCCTTGTTCCACCCACCCCCCGCTCATGCCCTGTGTCTCCTCTGTTAACCCCCACCCCCGCTCATGCCCTGTGTCTTCTCTGTTCCCCCACCCCTGCCCCATATTTCCACTGTTCCCCGCACCCCCCGCTCATGCCCCGTGTCTCCCCTGTTCCCCCCAGTTCCCCCTCATGCCCCGTGTCTCCCCTTTTCCCCCCACCCCCGCTCATGCCCTGTGTCTCCTCTGTTCCCCCCACCCTCTGCTCATGCCCTTTCCTCCTCTGTTCCCCCCCACCCCCTGCTTATTACCCTGCCTCCCTCTTCTTCCCCCACCCCCTGCTCATGCCCCGTGTCTCCTCTGTTCCCCCCACCCCCCGCTCATGCCCCGTGTCTCCCTCTTCTTCCCCCCACCCCCTCCTCATGCCCCGTGTCTCCTTCCTGTCCCCCCCACCCCCCACTCATGCCCCGTGCCTGCCATGTTCCCCCACCCCCGCTCATGTCCCGTGTCTCCCTCGTGTTGCCCCCACCCCCTGCTCATGCCCCCTGTCTCCCTCCTGTCCCCCAGCCCCCGCTCATGCCCCATGTCTCCCTCACAATTCCCCCACCCCACACTCATGCTCCGTGTCTCCCCCCGTTCGCCCCCACCCCCCGGTCATGCCCCATGTCTCCCCCTTGTTCCACCCACCCCCCGCTCATGCCCTGTGGCTCCTCTGTTACCCCCACCCCCCGCCTCATACCCCGTGTCTCCTCTGTTCCCGCCACCCCCGCTCATGCCCAGTATCTCCCCTGTTCCCCGCACCCCTCGCTGAAGCCCCGTGTCTCCCCTGTTCCCTCCCACCCCCCACTCATGCCCTGTGTCTCCTCTGTTCCCCCCCACCCCCCGCTCATGCCCCTTGGATCCCCTGTTCCCCCCACCCCCCGCTCATGCCCTGTGTCTCCCCTGTTCCCCCCACCCCCGCTCATGCCCTGCGTCTCCTCTGTTCCCCCCACCCCCCTCTCATGCCCTGTGTCTCCTCTGTTCCCCCCCCACCCCCTGCCTATTACCCCGCCTCCCTCTTCTTCCCCCACCCCCTGCTCATGCCGCGTGTCTCCTCTGTTCCCCCCCACCCCCCGCTCATGCCCCGCGTCTCCCCTGTTCCCCCACCCCCCACTCATGCCACGTGTCTCCCCTGTTCCCCCCACCCCCGCTTCTGCCCTTCTGCCCTGTGTCTCCTCTGTTCCCCCCGCTCATGCCCCGTGTCTCCCTCTTCTTCCCCCCACCCTCTGCTCATGCCCCGTGTCGCTCTCCTGTTCCCCCACAGCCCTCCGCTCATGCCCGTGTCTCCGTCCTGTACCCCACACTCCCCGCGCATGCCTGTGTCTTCCTCCCGTTCCCCCCACCCCCTGCTCATGCGCCATTGTCTCCTTCCTGCCCCCCACCCCGCTCATGCCCTGTGTCTCCCCTGTTCCTCCAACCCCCGTTCACGCCATCGGCACACGGTGGCCTGCGGAGGGCCGAGGAGCGGGATCTGCCGGCTGCACACTAAGGTTATGTCCATTTCTCCCTCTCGATCCCCCCACCCCCCGCTCATCCCCTGTGACTCACCTCTTCCCCCATCCTCCGTTCATCCCCCATCTCTCCCCTGTTCCCCCCACCCTCCGCTCATGCCCTGTGTCTCCTCTGTTCCCCCCCACCCCCCTGCTCATGCCCTGTGTCTCCCTCTGGTCCCCCCACCACCTGCTCATGCCCCGTGTCTACCCTGTTCCCCCACCCCCGCTCATGCGCCGTGTCTGCCCTGTTCCCCCCACCCCCACTCATGCCCTGTGTCTCCTCTGTTCCCCCACCCCCCGCTCATGTCCCATGTCTCCTCTGTTCCCACCCGCTCATGCCCCGTGTCTCCACTGTTCCCCACCCCTCGCTCATGCCCTGTGTCTCCCCTGTTCCCCCCACCCCCCGCTCATGCCCTGTGTCTCATCTGTTCCCCCCACCCCCTCTCATGCCCCGTGTCTCCCATGTTGCCCCCACCCCCCACTCATGCCCTGTGTCTCCTCTGTTCCCCCCACCCCCTGCTTATTACCCCGCCTCCCCCTTCTTCCCCCACCCCCTACTCATGCCCCGTGTCTCCTCTGTTCTCCCCACCCCCCGCTCATGCCCCGTATCTCCCCTGTTCCCCACACCCCTCGCTCAAGCCCTGTGTCTCCCCTGTTCCCCCCCACCCCCCACTCATGCCCTGTGTCTCCTCTGTTCCCCTCCACCCCCCGCTCATGCCCCGTGTCTCACCTGTTCCCACCCACCCCCCACTCATGCCCCGTGTCTCCCCTGTTCCCCCCACCCCCCGCTCATGCCCTGTGTCTCCTCTGTTCCCCCCACCCCCTTCTCATGCCCCGTGTCTCCCTTGTTCCCCCCCACACCCCGCTCATGCCCCGTGTCTCCCCTATACCCCCACAGCCCCGCTCATCCCCCGTATCTCCCCTGTTCCCCCACCCCCGCTCATGCCCTGTGTCTCCTCTGTTCCCCCCACCCCCCGCTCATGCCCTGTGTCTCCTCTGTTCCCCCCACCCCCTGCTTATTACCCCGCCTCCCTCTTCTTCCCCCACCCCCTGCTCATGCCCCATGTCTCCTCTGTTCCCCCCACCCCCTGCTCATGCCCTGTGTCTCCCCTGTTCCCCCCACCCCCCGCTCATGCCCCGTGTCTCTGCTGTTCCCCCCACATGCCCTGTGTCTCCTCTGTTCCCCCCACCCCCCGCTCATGCCCCGTGTCTCCCTCTTCTTCCCCCCACCCCCTGCTCATGCCCCGTGTCTCCCTCCTGTCTCCCCCACCCCTGCTCATGCCCCGTGTCTTCCTCCCGTTCCCCCCACCCCCCGCTCATGCCCCGTGTCTCTCTCCTGTTCCCCCACAGCCCCCCGCTCATGCCTTGTGTCTCCTTCCTGTACCCCACATCCCCGCGCATGCCTGTGTCTTCCTCCTGTTCCCCCCACCCCCCGCTCATGCCCCATTGTCTCCTTCCTGCCTCCCACCCCCGCTCATGCCCTGTGTCTCCCCTGTTCCTCCAACCCCCGTTCACGCCATCGACACACGGTGGCCTGCGGAGGGCCGAGGAGCGGGATCTGCCGGCTGCACACTAAGGTTATTTCCATTTCTCCTTCTCGATCCCCCCACCCCCGCTCATCCCCTGTGACTCACCTGTTCCCCCATCCTCCGCTCATCTCCCATGTCTCCCCTGTTCCCCCCACCCTCCGCTCATGCCTTGTGTCTCCTCTGTTCCCCCCCACCCCCTGCTCATGCCCCGTGTCTCCCTCCGGTCCCCCCCACCACCCGCTCATGCCCCGTGTCTGCCCTGTTCCCTCCACCCCCCACTCATGCCCTGTGTCTCCTCTGTTCCCCCCACCCCCTGCTTATTACCCCCGCCTCCCTCTTCTTCCCCCACCCCCTGCTCATGCCCCATGTCTCCTCTGTTCCCCCACCCCCTGCTCATGCCCTGTGTCTCCCCTGTTCCCCCCACCTCCCGCTCATGCCCCGTGACTCTGCTGTTCCCCCCACATGCCCTGTGTCTCCTCTGTTCCCCCCACCCCCCGCTCATGCCCCGTGTCTCCCTCTTCTTCCCCCCACCCCCTGCTCATGCCCCGTGTCTCCCTCCTGTCTCCCCCACCCCTGCTCATGCCCGTGTCTTCCTCCCGTTCCCCCCACCCCCGCTCATGCCCCGTGTCTCTCTCCTGTTCCCCCACAGCCCCCCGCTCATGCCTTTTGTCTCCTTCATGTACCCCACATCCCCGCGCATGCCTGTGTCTTCCTCCCGTTCCCCCCCACCCCCCGCTCATGCCCCATTGTCTCCTTCCTGCCTCCCACCCCCGCTCATGCCCTGTGTCTCCCCTGTTCCTCCAACCCCCGTTCACGCCATCGACACACGGTGGCCTGCGGATGGCCGAGGAGCGGGATCTGCCGGCTGCACACTAAGGTTATTTCCATTTCTCCTTCTCGATCCCCCCACCCCCGCTCATCCCCTGTGACTCACCTGTTCCCCCATCCTCCGCTCATCTCCCATGTCTCCCCTGTTCCCCCCACCCTCCGCTCATGCCTTGTGTCTCCTCTGTTCCCCCCATCCCCTGCTCATGCCCCGTGTCTCCCTCCGGTCCCCCCCACCACCCGCTCATGCCCTGTGTCTGCCCTGTTCCCTCCACCCCCCACTCATGCCCTGTGTCTCCTCTGTTCCCCCACCCCCTGCTCATGCCCCATGTCTCCTCTGTTCCCACCCACTCATGCCCCGTGTCTCCCCTGTTCCCCCCACCCCTCGCTCATGCCCGTGTCTCCCCTGTTCCCCCCACCCCCCGCTCATGCCCTGTGTCTCCTCTGTTCAACCCACCACCTCTCATGCCCCGTGTCTCCCCTGCTCCCCCCAATCCCCGCTCATGCCCCGTGTCTCCCCTGTTCTCCCCAGCCCCCGCTCATGCCCCGTGTCTCCCCTGTACCCCTCACCCCCCACTCATGCCCCGTGTCTCCCTTGTTCCCCCCACCCCCGCTCATGCCCTGTGTCTCCTCTGTTCCCCCCACCCCGCGCTTATGCCCCGTGTCTCCCTCTTCTTCCCCCCACCCCTGCTCATGCCCCGTGTCTCCTTCCTGTCCCCCCGACCCCCCACTCATGCCCCGTGTCTGCCCTGTTCCCCCACCCCCGCTCATGCCCCGTGTCTCCCTCGTGTTGCCCCCACCCCCTGCTCATGCCCCCTGTCTCCACCCCTGCTCATGCCCCGTGTCTCCCTCACGATTCCCGCACCCCATGCTCATGCCCCGTGTCTCACCCCTGTTCGCCCCCACCCCCCGGTCATGCCCCATGTCTCCCCCTTGTTCCACCCACCCCCCGCTCATGCCCTGTGTCTCCTCTGTTAACCCCCACCCCCGCTCATGCCCCGTGTCTTCTCTGTTCCCCCACCCCTGCTCATGCCCCATATTTCCACTGTTCCCCGCACCCCCCGCTCATGCCCCGTGTCTCCCCTGTTCCCCCCAGTCCCCCCTCATGCCCCGTGTCTCCCCTTTTCCCCCCACCCCCGCTCATGCCCTGTGTCTCCTCTGTTCCCCCCACCCTCTGCTCATGCCCTGTCCTCCTCTGTTCCCCCCCACCCCCTGCTTATTACCCTGCCTCCCTCTTCTTCCCCCACCCCCTGCTCATGCCCCGTGTCTCCTCTGTTCCCCCCCACCCCCCGCTCATGCCCCGTGTCTCCCTCTTCTTCCCCCCACCCCCTGCTCATGCCCCGTGTCTCCTTCCTGTCCCCCCACCCCCCACTCATGCCCCGTGCCTGCCATGTTCCCCCACCCCCGCTCATGTCCCGTGTCTCCCTCGTGTTGCCCCCACCCCCTGCTCATGCCCCCTGTCTCCCTCCTGTCCCCCCAGCCCCCGCTCATGCCCCATGTCTCCCTCACAATTCCCCCACCCCACGCTCATGCCCCGTGTCTCCCCCGTTCGCCCCCACCCCCGGTCATGCCCCATGTCTCCCCCTTGTTCCACCCACCCCCCGCTCATGCCCTGTGGCTCCTCTGTTAACCCCCACCCCCCGCTCATGCCCCGTGTCTCCTCTGTTCCCCCCACCCCCGCTCATGCCCAGTATCTCCCCTGTTCCCCGCATCCCTCGCTGAAGCCCCGTGTCTCCCCTGTTCCCCCCCACCCCCACTCATGCCCTGTGTCTCCTCTGTTCCCCCCCACCCCCCGCTCATGCCCCTTGGATCCCCTGTTCCCCCCCCACCCCCCGCTCATGCCCTGTGTCTTCCCTGTTCCCCCCAGCCCCCCCTCATGCTCTGTGTCTCCCCTGTTCCCCCACCCCCGCTCATGCCCTGTGTCTCCTCTGTTCCCCCCACCCCCCGCTCATGCCCTGTGTCTCCTCTGTTCCCCCCCACCCCCTGCTTATTACCCCGCCTCCCTCTTCTTCCCCCCACCCCCTGCTCATGCCGCGTGTCTCCTCTGTTCCCCCTCACCCCCCGCTCATGCCCCGCATCTCCCCTGTTCCCCCCACCCCCCACTCATGCCACGTGTCTCCCCTGTTCCCCCCACCCCCGCTTCTGCCCTTCTGCCCTGTGTCTCCTCTGTTCCCCCCCGCTCATGCCCCGTGTCTCCCTCTTCTTCCCCCCACCCTCTGCTCATGCCCCGTGTCGCTCTCCTGTTCCCCCACAGCCCTCCGCTCATGCCCGTGTCTCCCTCCTGTACCCCACACCCCCGCGCATGCCTGTGTCTTCCTCCCGTTCCCCCCACCCCCGCTCATGCGCCATTGTCTCCTTCCTGCCCCCCACCCCCGCTCATGCCCTGTGTCTCCCCTGTTCCTCCAACCCCCGTTCACGCCATCGGCACACGGTGGCCTGCGGAGGGCCGAGGAGCGGGATCTGCCGGCTGCACACTAAGGTTATGTCCATTTCTCCCTCTCGATCCCCCCACCCCCCGCTCATCCCCTGTGACTCACCTCTTCCCCCATCCTCCGTTCATCCCCCATGTCTCCCCTGTTCCCCCCACCCTCCGCTCATGCCCTGTGTCTCCTCTGTTCCCCCCACCCCCTGCTCATGCCCTGTGTCTCCCTCCGGTCCCCCCACCACCTGCTCATGCCCCGTGTCTGCCCTGTTCCCCCCACCCCCGCTCATGCGCCGTGTCTGCCCTGTTCCCCCCCCACTCATGCCCTGTGTCTCCTCTGTTCCCCCACCCCCGCTCATGTCCCATGTCTCCTCTGTTCCCACCCGCTCATGCCCCGTGTCTCCACTGTTCCCCCACCCCTCGCTCATGCCCTGTGTCTCCCCTGTTCCCCCCACCCCCCGCTCATGCCCTGTGTCTCCTCTGTTCCCCCCACCCCCTCTCATGCCCCGTGTCTCCCCTGCTCCCCCCAACCCCCGCTCATGCCCCGTGTCTCCCCTGTTCCCCCCAGCCCCCGCTCATGCCCCGTGTCTCCCCTGTTGCCCCACCCCCCGCTCATGCCCTGTGTCTCCTCTGTTCCCCCCACCCCCTGCTTATTACCCCGCCTCCCTCTTCTTCCCCCACCCCCTACTCATGCCCCGCGTCTCCTCTGTTCTCCCCCACCCCCCGCTCATGCCCCGTATCTCCCCTGTTCCCCACACCCCTCGCTCAAGCCTTGTGTCTCCCCTGTTCCCCCCCACCCCCCACTCATGCCCTGTGTCTCCTCTGTTCCCCTCCACCCCCCGCTCATGCCCCGTGTCTCACCTGTTCCCACCCACCCCCCACTCATGCCCCGTGTCTCCCCTGTTCCCCCCACCCCCCGCTCATGCCCTGTGTCTCCTCTGTTCCCCCCACCCCCCGCTCATGCCCTGTGTCTCCTCTGTTCCCCCCACCCCCTGCTTATTATCCCGCCTCCCTCTTCTTCCCCCACCCCCTGCTCATGTCCCGTGTCTCCTCTGTTCCCCCACCCCCTGCTCATGCCCCGTGTCTCCCTCTTCTTCCCCCCACCCCCTGCTCATGCCCCGTGTCTCCTTCCTGTCCCCCCAACCCCCCATTCATGCCCCGTGTCTGCCCTGTTCCACCCACCCCCCGCTCATGCCCTGTGTCTCCTCTGTTCCCCCCACCCCCCGCTCATGCCCCGTGTCTCTGTCTCCCTCTTCTTCCCCCCACCCCCTGCTCATGCCCTGTGTCTCCCTCCTGTTGCCCCCACCCCCGCTCATGCCCGTGTCTTCCTCCCGTTCCCCCACAGCCCCCCGCTCATGCCTCGTGTCTCCCTCCTGTACCCCACACCCCCGCGCATGCCTGTGTCTTCCTCCCATTCCCCCCACCCCCCGCTCATGCCCCATTGTCTCCTTCCTGCCCCCCACCCCCGCTCATGCCCTGTATCTCCCCTGTTCCTCCAACCCCCGTTCACGCCATCGGCACACGGTGGCCTGCGGAGAGCCGAGGTGTGGGATCTGCCGGCTGCACACTAAGGTTATGTCCATTTCTCCCTCTCGATCCCCTCATCCCCCACTCATCCCCTGTGACTCACCTGTTCCCCCATCCTCCGCTCATCCCCCATGTCTCCCCACTTCCCCCCACCCTCCGCTCATGCCCTGTGTCTCCTCTGTTCCCCCCACCCCCTGCTCATGCCCCGTGTCTCCCTCCGGTCCCCCCACCACCTGCTCATGCCCTGTGTCTGCCCTGTTCACCTCACCCCCGCTCATGCCCCGCGTCTGCCCTGTTCCCCCACCCCCCACTCATGCCCTGTGTCTCCTCTGTTCCCCCACCCCGCGCTCATGCCCCATGTCTCCTCTGTTCCCACCCGCTCATGCCCCGTGTCTCCACTGTTCCCCCCACCCCTCGCTCATGCCCCGTGTCTCCCCTGTTCCCCCCACCCCCCGCTCATGCCCTGTGTCTCCTCTGTTCCCCCCACGCCCTCTCATGCCCCATGTCTCCCCTGCTCCCCCCAACCCCCGCTCATGCCCCGTGTCTCCCCTGTTCCCCCCAGCCCCCGCTCATGCCCCGTGTCTCCCATGTTGCCCCCACCCCCCGCTCATGCCCTGTTTCTCCTCTGTTCCCCCCAGCCCCTGCTTATTACCCCGCCTCCCTCTTCTTCCCCCCACCCCCTACTCATGCCCCGCGTCTGCTCTGTTCTCCCCCACCCCCCGCTCATGCCCCGTGTCTCCCCTGTTCCCCCCACCCCCTGCTCATGCCTCATGTCTCCCCTGTTCCCCCCACCCCCGCTCATGCCCTGTGTCTCCTCTGTTCCCCCCACCCCCCGCTCATGCCCCGTGTCTCCCTCTTCTTCCCCCACCCCCTGCTCATGCCCAGTGTCTCCCTCCTGTCCCCCCACCCCCCACTCATGCCCCGTGTCTGCCCTGTTCCCCCACCCCCGCTCATGCCCCGTGTCTCCCTCGTGTTGCCCCCACCCCTCGCTCATGCCCCATGTCTCCCTCTTCTTCCCCCCACCCCCTGCTCATGCCCTGTGCCTCCCTCTTCTTCCCCCCACCCCTTGCTCATGCCCTGTGTCTCCCTCCTTTCCCCGCCACCCCTGCTCATGCCCTGTGTCTCCCTCCTGTCCCCCCACCCCCGCTCATGCCCCGTGTCTCCCTCACGATCCCCCCACCCCTGCTCATGGCCCATGTCTCCCTTGTTCCCCCCACCCCCAGCTCATGCCCTGTGTCTCCCCTGTTCCCCCCACCCCGCGTCATGCCCCGTGTCTCTCCCCTGTTCCACCCACCCCCTGTTCATGCCCTGTGTCTCCTCTGTTACCCCCACCCCCTGCTCATGCCCCGTGTCTCCCTCCTTTCCCCCTACCCCCCGCTCGTGCCCCGTGTCTCCTCACGATTCCCCCACCCCACGCTCATGCCCCGTGTCTCCCCCCTGTTCGCCCCCACCCCCGGTCATGCCCGGTGTCTCCCCCCTGTTACACCCACCCCCCGCTCATGCCCTGTGTCTCCTCTGTTCCCCGCCACCCCCTGCTCATGCCCCGTGTCTCCCTCCTGTCCGCCCACCCCCTGCTCATGCCCCATGTCTCCCTCCTGTCCCCCCACCCCCCGCTCATGCCACGCGTCTGCCCTGTTCCCCCCACCCCCTGCTCATGCCACGTGCCTCCCTCTTGTTCCCCCCCACCCCCTGCTCATGTCCTGTGTCTCCCTCGTGTTAGCCCCCACCCCCGCTCATTCCCCGTGTCTACCTCCCGTCCAACCCACCCCCCGCTCATGCCCCGTGTCTCCCCTGTTCCCCCATCCCCCGCTCATGCCCTGTGTCTTCTCTGCTCCCCTCACCCCCGGTCATGCCCCGTGTCTCCCCCCTTTTCCACCCACCCCCCGCACATGCCCTGTGTCTCCTCTGTTCCCCCCCACCCCCTGCTCATGCCCCGTGTCTCCCTCTTCTTCCCCCCCACCCCTTGCTCTTGCCGCGTGTCTCCCTCTTCTTCCCCCCACCCCCTTCCCATGTCCTGTGTCTCCCTCATGTTACCCCCACCCCCCGCTCATGCCCCGTATCTACTTCCCATCCCACCCACCCCCCGCTTATGCCCCGTGTCTCCCCTGTTGCTCCCACCCCCCGCTCATGTCCTGTGTCTCCCTCTTCTTCCCCCCCACCCCTTGCTCTTGCCGCGTGTCTCCCTCTTCTTCCCCCCACCCCTTCCCATGTCCTGTGTCTCCCTCATGTTACCCCCACCCCCGCTCATGCCCCTTGTCTACCTCCCGTCCTCCCACCCGCCGCTCATGCCCCGTGTCTCCCTCCTGTCCCCCCCACCCCAGCTAATGCCCCGTGTCTGCCCTGTTCCCCCATCCCCCGCTCATGCCCCATGTCTACCTCTTGTTTCCCCCCACCCCTGCTCATGCCCCTTGTCTCCCTCTTCTTCCACCCACCCCCTGCTCATGCCCCATGTCTCCCTCCTGTCCCCCCGACCCCCCGCTCATGCCCCGTGTCTCCCTTGTGTTGCCCCTTCACCCCGCTCGTGCCCTGTCTCCTCTGTTCCCCCACCCCCGCTCATGCCCCGTGTCTCCCTCTTCTTCCCCCCACCCCCTGCTCATGCCCCGTGTCTCCCTCCTGTCCTCCTCACCCCCCACTCATGCCCCGTGTCTGCCCTGTTCCCCCCACCACCGCTCCTGCCCTGTGTTTCCCCTGTTCCCGCACCCCCCGCTCATGCCCCGTGCCTCCCCTGTTCCCCCCACCCCCCGCTCATCCCCCATGTCTCCCCTCTTCCCCCCACCCTCCGCTCATGCCCTGTGTCTCCTCTGTTCCCCCCACCCCCTGCTCATGCCCCGTGTCTCCCTCCGGTCCCCCCACCACCTGCTCATGCCCTGTGTCTGCCCTGTTCACCTCACCCCCGCTCATGCCCCGCGTCTGCCCTGTTCCCCCACCCCCCACTCATGCCCTGTGTCTCCTCTGTTCCCCCACCCCGCGCTCATGCCCCATGTCTCCTCTGTTCCCACCCGCTCATGCCCCGTGTCTCCACTGTTCCCCCCACCCCTCGCTCATGCCCCGTGTCTCCCCTGTTCCCCCCACCCCCCGCTCATGCCCTGTGTCTCCTCTGTTCCCCCCACGCCCTCTCATGCCCCATGTCTCCCCTGCTCCCCCCAACCCCCGCTCATGCCCCGTGTCTCCCCTGTTCCCCCCAGCCCCCGCTCATGCCCCGTGTCTCCCATGTTGCCCCCACCCCCCGCTCATGCCCTGTTTCTCCTCTGTTCCCCCCAGCCCCTGCTTATTACCCCGCCTCCCTCTTCTTCCCCCCACCCCCTACTCATGCCCCGCGTCTGCTCTGTTCTCCCCCACCCCCCGCTCATGCCCCGTGTCTCCCCTGTTCCCCCCACCCCCTGCTCATGCCTCATGTCTCCCCTGTTCCCCCCACCCCCGCTCATGCCCTGTGTCTCCTCTGTTCCCCCCACCCCCCGCTCATGCCCCGTGTCTCCCTCTTCTTCCCCCACCCCCTGCTCATGCCCAGTGTCTCCCTCCTGTCCCCCCACCCCCCACTCATGCCCCGTGTCTGCCCTGTTCCCCCACCCCCGCTCATGCCCCGTGTCTCCCTCGTGTTGCCCCCACCCCTCGCTCATGCCCCATGTCTCCCTCTTCTTCCCCCCACCCCCTGCTCATGCCCTGTGCCTCCCTCTTCTTCCCCCCACCCCTTGCTCATGCCCTGTGTCTCCCTCCTTTCCCCGCCACCCCTGCTCATGCCCTGTGTCTCCCTCCTGTCCCCCCACCCCCGCTCATGCCCCGTGTCTCCCTCACGATCCCCCCACCCCTGCTCATGGCCCATGTCTCCCTTGTTCCCCCCACCCCCAGCTCATGCCCTGTGTCTCCCCTGTTCCCCCCACCCCGCGTCATGCCCCGTGTCTCTCCCCTGTTCCACCCACCCCCTGTTCATGCCCTGTGTCTCCTCTGTTACCCCCACCCCCTGCTCATGCCCCGTGTCTCCCTCCTTTCCCCCTACCCCCCGCTCGTGCCCCGTGTCTCCTCACGATTCCCCCACCCCACGCTCATGCCCCGTGTCTCCCCCCTGTTCGCCCCCACCCCCGGTCATGCCCGGTGTCTCCCCCCTGTTACACCCACCCCCCGCTCATGCCCTGTGTCTCCTCTGTTCCCCGCCACCCCCTGCTCATGCCCCGTGTCTCCCTCCTGTCCGCCCACCCCCTGCTCATGCCCCATGTCTCCCTCCTGTCCCCCCACCCCCCGCTCATGCCACGCGTCTGCCCTGTTCCCCCCACCCCCTGCTCATGCCACGTGCCTCCCTCTTGTTCCCCCCCACCCCCTGCTCATGTCCTGTGTCTCCCTCGTGTTAGCCCCCACCCCCGCTCATTCCCCGTGTCTACCTCCCGTCCAACCCACCCCCCGCTCATGCCCCGTGTCTCCCCTGTTCCCCCATCCCCCGCTCATGCCCTGTGTCTTCTCTGCTCCCCTCACCCCCGGTCATGCCCCGTGTCTCCCCCCTTTTCCACCCACCCCCCGCACATGCCCTGTGTCTCCTCTGTTCCCCCCCACCCCCTGCTCATGCCCCGTGTCTCCCTCTTCTTCCCCCCCACCCCTTGCTCTTGCCGCGTGTCTCCCTCTTCTTCCCCCCACCCCCTTCCCATGTCCTGTGTCTCCCTCATGTTACCCCCACCCCCCGCTCATGCCCCGTATCTACTTCCCATCCCACCCACCCCCCGCTTATGCCCCGTGTCTCCCCTGTTGCTCCCACCCCCCGCTCATGTCCTGTGTCTCCCTCTTCTTCCCCCCCACCCCTTGCTCTTGCCGCGTGTCTCCCTCTTCTTCCCCCCACCCCTTCCCATGTCCTGTGTCTCCCTCATGTTACCCCCACCCCCGCTCATGCCCCTTGTCTACCTCCCGTCCTCCCACCCGCCGCTCATGCCCCGTGTCTCCCTCCTGTCCCCCCCACCCCAGCTAATGCCCCGTGTCTGCCCTGTTCCCCCATCCCCCGCTCATGCCCCATGTCTACCTCTTGTTTCCCCCCACCCCTGCTCATGCCCCTTGTCTCCCTCTTCTTCCACCCACCCCCTGCTCATGCCCCATGTCTCCCTCCTGTCCCCCCGACCCCCCGCTCATGCCCCGTGTCTCCCTTGTGTTGCCCCTTCACCCCGCTCGTGCCCTGTCTCCTCTGTTCCCCCACCCCCGCTCATGCCCCGTGTCTCCCTCTTCTTCCCCCCACCCCCTGCTCATGCCCCGTGTCTCCCTCCTGTCCTCCTCACCCCCCACTCATGCCCCGTGTCTGCCCTGTTCCCCCCACCACCGCTCCTGCCCTGTGTTTCCCCTGTTCCCGCACCCCCCGCTCATGCCCCGTGCCTCCCCTGTTCCCCCCACCCCCCGCTCATGCCCTGTGTCTCCCCTCTTCCCCCCACCCCCCCACTCATGCCCTGTGTCTCCCTCCTGTTGCCCCCACCCCCTGCTCATGCCCCGTGTCTCCCTCCTGTCCCCTCAATCCCAGCTCATGCCCTGTGTCTACCTCTTCGCCCCCACCCCCTGCTCATGCCCCGTGTCTCCCTCCTGTCCCCCCACCCCCTGCCCCGTTTCTACCTCTTGTTCCCCCCACCCCCCGCTCATGCCTCGTGTCTATCTCCTGTTCCCCCCACCCCTCGCTCATGCCCCGTGTCTGCCCTGTTCCCAAACCTCCCGCACATGCCCCGTGTCTCCCCTGTTCCCCCCAACCCCCACTCATGCCCCGTGTCTCCCTCGTGTTGTCCCCACCCCCCGCTCATGCCCCGTGTCTCCCCTGTTCCCCCACTCCCTGCTCATGCCCTGTGTGTGCCCTGTTCCCCCCACCCCCCGCTCATGCCCTGAGCCTTCTCTGTTCCCCCCACCCCCTGCTCATGCCCTGTGTCTCCCTCTTCTTCCCCCCACCCCCTGCTCATGCCGCGTGTCTCCCTCTTCTTCCCCCCACCCCCTGCTCATGCCCCGTGTCTCCCTCTTCTTCCCCCCACCCCCTGCTCATGCCCCGTGTCTCCCTCCTGTCCCCCCACCCCCTGCTCATGCCCGGTTTATACCTCTTGTTCCCCCATCCCCCGCTCATGCCTCGTGTCTACCTCCTGTTCCCCCCACCCCTAGCTCATGCCCCGTGCCTCCCCTGTTCCCCCCACCCCCGCTCATGCCCTGTGTCTCCCCTCTTCCCCCCACCCCCCACTCATGCCCTGTGTCTCCCTCCTGTTGCCCCCACCCCCTGCTCATGCCCCGTGTCTCCCTCCTGTCCCCTCACTCCCAGCACATGCCCTGTGTCTACCTCTTCTTCCCCCCACCCCCTGCTCATGCCCCGTGTCTCCCTCCTGTCCCCCACCCCCTGCCCCGTTTCTACCTCTTGTTCTCCCCACCCCCCGCTCATGCCTCGTGTCTATCTCTTGTTCCCACCACCCCTCGCTCATGCCCCGTGTCTGCCCTGTTCCCAAACCTCCCGCACATGCCCCGTGTCTCCCCTGTTCCCCCCAACCCCCACTCATGCCCCGTGTCTCCCTCGTGTTGCCCCCACCCCCCGCTCATGCCCCGTGTCTCCCCTGTTCCCCCACTCCCTGCTCATGCCCTGTGTGTGCCCTGTTCCCCCCACCCCCCGCTCATGCCCTGAGCCTTCTCTGTTCCCCCCACCCCCTGCTCATGCCCTGTGTCTCCCTCTTCTTCCCCCCACCCCCTGCTCATGCCGCGTGTCTCCCTCTTCTTCCCCCCACCCCCTGCTCATGCCCCGTGTCTCCCTCTTCTTCCCCCCACCCCCTGCTCATGCCCCGTGTCTCCCTCCTGTCCCCCCCACCCCCTGCTCATGCCCCGTTTCTACCTCTTGTTCCCCCATCCCCCGCTCATGCCTCGTGTCTACCTCCTGTTCCCCCCACCCCTCGCTCATGCCCCGTGTCTGCCCTGTTCCCCCACCCCCCGCTCATGCCCCGTGTCTCCCTCTTCTTCCCCCTACCCCCGCTCATGCCCTGTATCTCCCTCCGGTCCCCCAGCCCCCGCTCATGCCCCGTGTCTCCCTCACGATTTCCCACCCCTGCTCATGCCCCGTGTCTCCTCTGTTCCCCCCACCCCCACTCAGGCCCCGTGTCTCCCTCCTGTCCCCCCACCCCCTGCTCATGCCCTGTGTCTGCCCTGTTCTCCCCACCCCCGCTCATGCCCCGTGTCTCCCTTGTGTTGCCCCAACCCCCGCTCATGTCCCTTGTCTCTCCTGTTCCCCCCACCCCCCACTCATGCCCTGTGTCTCCTCTGTTCCCCCCACCCCCTGCTCATGCCGCGTGTCTCCCTCTTCTTCCCCCCCACCCCCTGCTCATGCCCCATGTCTACCTCCCGTTGCCCCCACCCCCGCTCATGGCCCGTGTCTCCCTCCTGTCCCCCCCAACCCCCACTCATGCCCCGTGTCTGCCCTGTTCCCCCTACCACCTGCTCATGCCCCGTGTCTCCCTCGTGTTGCCCCCACCTCCCGCTTATGCCCTGTGTCTTCAATGTTCCCCCCACCCCCTGGTCAGGCCCGTGTCTCCCCCCTGTTCCACCCACCCCCCGCTCATGCCATGTGTCTCCACTGTTCCCCCCACCCCCTGCTCATGCCCCGTGTCTCCCTCTTCTTCTCCCCCCACCCCCACTCATGCCCTGTATCTCCCTTCTGTCCCCCCACCCCCCGCTCATGCCCCGTGTCTCCCTCACGATTCCCCACCCCCCGCTCATGCCCCGTGCCTCCTCTGTTCCCCCCACCCCCGCTCAGGCCCCGTGTCTCCCTCCTGTCCCCCCACCCCCTGCTCATGCCCCGTGTCTCCCTCCTGTCCCCCCATCCCCACTCATGCCCCGTGTCTGCCCTGTACCCCCACCCCCGCTCATGCCCCGTGTCTCCCTTGTGTTGCCCCAACCCCCACTAATGTCCCTGGTCTCCCCTGCTCCCCCCACCCCCCACTCATGCCCTGTATCTCCCTCCTGTCCCCCCACTCCCCGCTCATGCCCCGTGTCTCCCTCACGATTCCCCACCCCCCACTAATGCCCCGTGTCTCCTCTGTTCCCCCCACCCCCGCTCAGGCCCCATGTCTCCCTCCTGTCCCCCCATCCCCACTCATGCCCTGTGTCTCCTCTGTTCCTCCCCACCCCCTGCTCATGCCGCGTGTCTCCCTCTTCTTCCCCCCCACCCCCTGCTCACGCCCCGTGTCTGCCCTGTTCCCCCACCAACTGCTCATGCCCAGTGTCTGCCCTGTTCCCCCCACCAACTGCTCATGCCCCATGTCTCCCTCGTGTTGCCCCCACCCCATGCTCATGGCCTGCGTCTCCCTCCTGTCCCCCCCACTCATGCCCCGTGTCTGCCCTGTTCCCCCATCCCTTGCTCATGCCTTGTGTCTCCTCTGATCCCCCACCGCCTGCTCATGCCCCGTGTCTGCCTCTTCTTCCCCCCACCCCCTGCTCATGCCCCATGTCTCCTCTGTTCCCCCCCACCCCCTGCTCATGCCCCGTGTCTCCCTCCTGTCCCCCCACCCCCTGCTCATGCCCCGTGTCTCCCGCCTGTCCCCCACCCCTCGCTCATGTCCCGTGTATGCCCTGCTCCCCCATCCCCCGCTCATGCCCTGTGCCTCCTATGTTCCCCCCACCCCCTGCTCATGCCCTGTGTCTCCCTCTTCTTCCCCCCACCCCCTTCTCATGCCGCGTGTCTCCCTCTTCTTCCCCCCACCACCTGCTCATGTCCTGTGTCTCCCTCTTGTTACCCCCACCCCCCGCTCATGCCCCGTATCTACTTCCCATCCCACCCACCCCCCACTTATGCCCCGTGTCTCCCCTGTTGCTCCCACCCCCCGCTCATGCCCTGTGTCTCCCTCTTCTTCCCCCCCACCCCTTGCTCTTGCCGCGTGTCTCCCTCTTCTTCCCCCCACCCCCTTCCCATGTCCTGTGTCTCCCTCATGTTACCCCACCCCCGCTCATGCCCCTTGTCTACCTCCCGTCCCCCCACCCGCCGCTCATGCCCCGTGTCTCCCTCCTGTCCCCCCCACCCCTGCTAATGCCCCGTGTCTGCCCTGTTCCCCCATCCCCCGCTCATGCCCCATGTCTACCTCTTGTTCCCCCCCACCCCTGCTCATGCCCCTTGTCTCCCTCTTCTTCCGCCCACTCCCTGCTCATGCCCCATGTCTCCCTCCTGTCCCCCCGACCCCCCCGCTCATGCCCCGTGTCTCCCTTGTGTTGCCCCCACACCCCGCTCGTGCCCTGTCTCCTCTGTTCCCCCACCCCCGCTCATGCCCCGTGTCTCCCTCTTCTTCCCCCCACCCCCTGCTCATGCCCCGTGTCTCCCTCCTGTCCTCCTCACCCCCCACTCATGCCCCGTGTCTGCCCTGTTCCCCCCACCACCGCTCCAGCCCTGTGTTTCCCCTGTTCCCGCACCCCCCGCTCATGCCCCATGCCTCCCCTGTTCCCCCACCCCCCGCTCATGCCCTGTGTCTCCCCTCTTCCCCCCACCCCCCCACTCATGCCCTGTGTCTCCCTCCTGTTGCCCCCACCCCCTGCTCATGCCCCGTGTCTCCCTCCTGTCCCCTCACTCCCAGCTCATGCCCTGTGTCTACCTCTTCTTCCCCCCACCCCCTGCTCATGCCCCGTGTCTCCCTTCTGTCCCCCCACCCCCTGCCCTGTTTCTACCTCAAGTTCCCCCCACCCCCCGCTCATGCCTCGTGTCTATCTCCTGTTCCCCCCACCCCTCGCTCATGCTCCGTGTCTGCCCTGTTCCCCAACCTCCCGCACATGCCCCGTGTCTCCCCTGTTCCCCCAACCCCCACTCATGCCTCATGTCTCCCTCGTGTTGCCCCCACCCCCCGCTCATGCCCCGTGTCTCCCCTGTTCCCCCACTCCCTGCTCATGCCCTGTGTGTGCCCTGTTCCCCCCACCCCCCGCTCATGCCCTGAGCCTTCTCTGTTCCCCCCACCCCCTGCTCATGCCCTGTGTCTCCCTCTTCTTCCCCCCACCCCCTGCTCATGCCGCGTGTCACCCTCTTCTTCCCCCCACCCCCTGCTCATGCCCCGTGTCTCCCTCTTCTTCCCCCCACCCCCTGCTCATGCCCCGTGTCTCCCTCCTGTTCCCCCCACCCCCTGCTCATGCCCCGTTTCTACCTCTTGTTCCCCCCACCCCCCGCTCATGCCTCGTGTCTACCTCCTGTTCCCCCCAACCCCCACTCATGCCCCATGTCTCCCTCGTGTTGCCCCCACCCCCGCTCGTGCCCCGTGTCTCCCTCTTCTTCCCCCCACCCCCGCTCATGCCCTGTATCTCCCTCCGGTCCCCCAGCCCCCGCTCATGCCCTGTGTCTCCCTCACGATTTCCCACCCCTGCTCATGCCCCGTGTCTCCTCTGTTCCCCCACCCCCACTCAGTCCCCGTGTCTCCCTCCTGTCCCCCCACCCCCTGCTCATGCCCTGTGTCTGCCCTGTTCTCCCCACCCCCTGCTCATGCCCCATGTCTACCTCCCGTTCCCTCCACCCCCGCTCATGGCCCGTGTCTCCCTCCTGTCCCCCCCAACCCCCACTCATGCCCCGTGTCTGCCCTGTTCCCCCTACCACCTGCTCATGCCCCGTGTCTCCCTCGTGTTGCCCCCACGTCCCGCTTATGCCCTGTGTCTTCAATGTTCCCCCCACCCCCTGGTCAGGCCCCGTGTCTCCCCCCTGTTCCACCCACCCCCCGCTCATGCCATGTGTCTCCACTGTTCCCCCCCACCCCCTGCTCATGCCCCGTGTCTCCCTCTTCTTCTCCCCCCACCCCCACTCATGCCCTGTATCTCCCTCCTGTCCCCCCACCCCCCGCTCATGCCCCGTGTCTCCCTCACGATTCCCCACCCCCCACTCATGACCCGTGCCTCCTCTGTTCCCCCCACCCCCGCTCAGGCCCCGTGTCTCCCTCCTGTCCCCCCACCCCCTGCTCATGCCCCGTGTCTCCCTCCTGTCCCCCCATCCCGACTCATGCCCCGTGTCTGCCCTGTTCCCCCACCCCCGCTCATGCCCCGTGTCTCCCTTGTGTTGCCCCAATCCCCACTCATGTCCCTGGTCTCCCCTGCTCCCCCCACCCCCCACTCATGCCCTGTATCTCCCTCCTGTCCCCCCACTCCCCGCTCATGCCCCGTGTCTCCCTCACGATTCCCCACCCCCCACTAATGCCCCGTGTCTCCTCTGTTCCCCCCACCCCCGCTCAGGCCCCATGTCTCCCTCCTGTCCCCCCATCCCCACTCATGCCCTGTGTCTCCTCTGTTCCCCCCACCCCCTGCTCATGCCGCGTGTCTCCCTCTTCTTCCCCCCCACCCCCTGCTCACGCCCCGTGTCTGCCCTGTTCCCCCACCAACTGCTCATGCCCCGTGTCTGCCCTGTTCCCCCCACCAACTGCTCATGCCCCATGTCTCCCTCGTGTTGCCCCCACCCCCCGCTCATGGCCTGTGTCTCCCTCCTGTCCCCCCCACCCCCCACTCATGCCCCGTGTCTGCCCTGTTCCCCCATCCCTTGCTCATGCCTTGTGTCTCCTCTGATCCCCCACCGCCTGCTCATGCCCCATGTCTGCCTCTTCTTCCCCCCCACCCCCTGCTCATGCCCCATGTCTCCCTCCTGTCCCCCCCACCCTCCGCTCATGCCCTGTGTCTACCTCTTGTTCCCCCCACCCCCACTCATGCCCCGTGTCTGCCCTGTTCCCCCCACCCCTGCTCATGCCCCGTGTCTCCCTCCTGTTGCACCCCAACCCCCGCTCCTGCCCCGTGTCTGCCCTATTCCCCCCACCCCCCGCTCATGCCCCATGTCGCCCTCTTGGTGCACCCACCCCCCGATCATGCCCTGTTTCTGCCCTGTTCCCCACACCCCCACTCATGCCCCATGTCTCCTGTATTACCCTCACCCCCCGCTCATGCCCCGTGTCTCCCCTGTTCCCCTTACCCCCTGCTCATGCCCTGTGTCTCCCCTGTTCCCCCACTCCCTGTTCATGCCGTGTGTGCCCTTTTCCCCCCTCCCCCTGTTCATGCCCCGTGTCTCCCTCGTGTTCCCCCCACCCCCTACTCATACCATGTGTCTCCCTCGTGTTCCCCCCGACCCCTGCTCATGCCCCATTTCTCCCTCGGTTCCCCCCACCCCCCGCTTATTCCCTGTGTCTCCCTCACAATCCCCCCACCCCCTGCTCATGCCCCGTGTCTCCCTCCTGTCCCCCCCACCCCCCACTCATGCCCCGTGTCTCCCCTGTTCCCCCCGGCCATGCCCAGTGTCTCCCCTGTTCACCCACCCCCCTGGTCATGCCCCGTGTCTCCCCTGTTCCCCCCACTCCCGCTCATGCCCTGTGTCTCCCCACTGTTCCACCCACCCCCCGCTCATGCCCTGTGTCTCCTCTGTTCCCCGCCACCCCCTGCTCATGCCCTGTGTCTCCCTCCTGTCCCCCCACGCCCTGCTCATGCCCCGTGTCTCCCTCCTGTGCCCCACACCCCCCACTCATGCCCCGTGTCTGCCGTGTTCCCCCCACCCCCGCTCATGCCCTGTGCCTCCTCTGTTACCCCCCACCCCCCGCTCATGCCCCGTGTCTACCTCCCGTCCCACCCACCCCCTGCTCATGCTCATGTCTCCCCTGTTCCCCCACCCCCCGCTCATGCCCTGTGTCTTCTCTGTTCCCCCCACCCCCGGTCATGCCCCGTGTCTCCCCCCTGTTACACCTACTGCCCGCTCATGCCCTGTGTCTCCTCTGTTCCCTCCACCCCCTGCTCATGCCCCTGTCTCCCTCATGTCCCCCCCACCCCCTGCTCATGCCCCGTGTCTCCCTCCAGTCCCCCCACCCCCCGCTCATGCCCCGTGTCTGCCCTGTTCCCCCCACCCCCGCTCATGCCCTGTGCCTCCTCTTCTTCCACCCCACCCCCGCTCATGCCCTGAATCTCCCTCCTGTCCCCCCAACCCCCGCTCATGGCCCGTGTCTCCCTCATGATTCCCCACCCCGCGCTCATGCCCCGTGTCTCTTCTGTTCCCCCCACCCCGCTCATGCCCCATGTCTCCCTCCTTTCCCCCCACCCCCTGCTCATGCCCCGTGTCTCCCTCCTGTCCCCCATCCCCGCTCATGCCCTGTGTCTCCTCTGTTCCCCTATGCCCCCTGCTCATGCCGCCTGTCTCCCTCTTCTTCCCCCACCCCCTGCTCATGCCCCGTGTCTACCTACTGTTCCCCCACACCCCCCGCTCATGGCCTGTGTCTCCCTCCTGTCCCCCCCACCCCCAGTCATGCCCCGTGTCTGCCCTGTTCCCCCACCACCTGCTCATGCCCCGTGTCTGCCTCTTCTTCACCCCCAGCCCCCGCTCATGCCCCGTGTCTCCGCTGTTACCCCCTCCCCCCGCTCATGCCCTGTGTCTCCCCTGTTCCCTTATCCCTTGCTCATGCCTTGTGTCTCCTCTGTTCCCCCACCCCCTGCTCATGCCCCGTGTCTGCCTCTACCTCCCCCCTGCCCCTGCTCATGCCCCGTGACTGCCCTGTTCCCCCCACCCCCCGCTCATGCCCTGTTTCTCCCTTGTTCCCCCCACCCCCCACTCATGCCCTGTGTTTCCCCTGTTTCCCCCACCCCCCGCTCATGGCCCGGTTCTCCCCTGTTCCCCCACCCCTGCTCCTGCCCTGTGTCTCCCTTGTTCCCCCCACCCCCCGCTCATGCCCTGTTTTCTCTGTTCCCCCCACCCCCGCTCATGCCCCATTTCTCCCTCTTCTACCCCCACCCCCTGATCTTGCCCGTGTCTCCCTCCTGTCCCCTCTACCCCCCGCTCATGCCCCGTGCCTGCCCTGTTCCCCCACCCCGTGCTCATGCCCCGTGTCTCCCCTGTTCCCCCCGTTCATGCCCTGTGTCTCCCCTGTTCCGGCCACCCCCCACTCATGCCCTGTGTCTCCCCTGTTTCCCCACCCCCCGCTCATGCCCCATGTCTGCCTCTTCTCCCACCACCCCCTGCTCATGCCCCGTGTCTCCCTCCTGTCCCCCTCACCCCCCGCTCATGCCCCATATCTACCTCTTGTTCCCCCCACCCACACTCATGCTTGTGTCTGCCCTGTTCCCCCCACCCACCGCTCATGCCCCATGTCGCCCTCGTGTTGCCCCCACCCCCTGCTCATGCCCTGTTTCTGCCCTGTTTCCCCCACCCCACGCTCATGCCCCATGTCTCTTCTGTTCCCTCCACCCCCGCTCATGCCCCGTGTCTCCCTCCTTTCCCCCCACCCCCTGCTCATGCCCCGTGTCTCCCTCCTGTCCCCCCAATCCCGCTCATGCCCCGTGTCTGCCCTGTTCCCCCCACCCCCGCTCATGCCCTTTGTCTCCCTTGTGTTGCCCCAACCCCCGCTCATGTCCCTTGTCTCCCCTGTTCCCCCCACCCCCCACTCATGCCATGTGTCTCCTCTGTTCTCCCCCACCCCCTGCTCATGCCACGTGTCTCCCTCTTCTTCCCCCACCCCCTGCTCATGCCCCGTGTCTACCTCCTGTTTCCCCACACCCCCCGCTCATGGCCCGTGATTCCCTCCTGTCCCCCCACCCCCCACTGATGCCCCGTGTCTGCCCTGTTCCCCCCACCACCTGCTCATGCCCTGTGTCTCCTCTGTTTCCCCCCTCCCCCCGCTCATGCCCTGTGTCTCCCCTGTTCCCTTATCCCTTGCTCATGCCTTGTGTCTCCTCTGTTCCCCCACCCCTGCTCATGCCCCGTGTCTGCCTCTACCTCCCCCCCAGCCCCTGCTCATGCCCCGTGTCTGCTCTGTTCCCCCCACCCCCGCTCATGCCCTGTTTCTCCCTTGTTCCACCCACCCCCCACTCATGCCCCGTGTCTCCCCTGTTCCCCCCACCCCCGCTTCTGCCCTTCTGCCCTGTGTCTCCTCTGTTCCTCCCCCGCTCATGCCCCGTGTCTCCCTCTTCTTCCCCCCACCCTCTGCTCATGCCCCGTGTCGCTCTCCTGTTCCCCCACAGCCCTCCGCTCATGCCTCGTGTCTCCCTCCTGTACCCCACACCCCCGCACATGCCTGTGTCTTCCTCCCGTTCCCCCCACCCCCCGCTCATGCGCCATTGTCTCCTTCCTGCCCCCCACCCCCGCTCATGCCCTGTGTCTCCCCTGTTCCTCCAACCCCCGTTCACGCCATCGGCACACGGTGGCCTGCGGAGGGCCGAGGAGCGGGATCTGCCGGCTGCACACTAAGGTTATGTCCATTTCTCCCTCTCGATCCCCCCACCCCCCGCTCATCCCCTGTGACTCACCTCTTCCCCCATCCTCCGTTCATCCCCCATGTCTCCCCTGTTCCCCCCACCCTCCACTCATGCCCTGTGTCTCCTCTGTTCCCCCCCACCCCCTGCTCATGCCCTGTGTCTCCCTCCGGTCCCCCCACCACCTGCTCATGCCCCGTGTCTGCCCTGTTCCCCCCACCCCCGCTCATGCGCCGTGTCTGCCCTGTTCCCCCACCCCCCACTCATGCCCTGTGTCTCCTCTGTTCCCCCACCCCCCGCTCATGTCCCATGTCTCCTCTGTTCCCACCCGCTCATGCCCCGTGTCTCCACTGTTCCCCCCACTCCTCGCTCATGCCCTGTGTCTCCCCTGTTCCCCCCACCCCCCGCTCATGCCCTGTGTCTCGTCTGTTCCCCCACCCCCTCTCATGCCCCGTGTCTCCCCTGCTCCCCCCAACCCCCGCTCATGCCCCGTGTCTCCCCTGTTCCCCCCAGCCCCCGCTCATGCCCCGTGTCTCCCCTGTTGCCCCCACCCCCCGCTCATGCCCTCTGTCTCCTCTGTTCCCCCCACCCCCTGCTTATTACCCCGACTCCCTCTTCTTCCCCCACCCCCTACTCATGCCCCGCGTCTCCTCTGTTCTCCCCCACCCCCCGCTCATTCCCCGTATCTCCCCTGTTCCCCACACCCCTCGCTCAAGCCCTGTGTCTCCCCTGTTCCCCCCCATCCCCCACTCATGCCCTGTTTCTCCTCTGTTCCCCTCCACCCCCTGCTCATGCCCCGTGTCTCACCTGTTCCCACCCACCCCCCACTCATGCCCCGTGTCTCCCCTGTTCCCCCCACCCCCCGCTCATGCCCTGTGTCTCCTCTGTTCCCCCCACCCCCCGCTCATGCCTGTGTCTCCTCTGTTCCCCCCACCCCCTGCTTATTATCCCGCCTCCCTCTTCTTCCCCCACCCCCTGCTCATGCCCGGTGTCTCCTCTGTTCCCCCCACCCCCTGCTCATGCCCCGTGTCTCCCTCTTCTTCCCCCCCACCCCCTGCTCATGCCCCGTGTCTCCTTCCTGTCCCCCCCACCTCCCATTCATGCCCCGTGACTGCCCTGTTCCACCACCCCCGCTCATGCCCCGTGTCTCCCTCGTGTTGCCCCCACCCCCTGCTCATGCGCCGTGTCTCCTCTGTTCCCCCCCACCCCCTGCTCATGCCCCGCAGCTCCCCTGTTCCCCCTACCCCCCATTCATGCCACGTGTCTCCCCTGTTCCCCCCACCCCCCGCTCATGCCCTGTGTCTCCTCTGTTCCCCCCACCACCCGCTCATGCCCCGTGTCTCTGTCTCCCTCTTCTTCCTCCCACCCCCTGCTCATGCCCTGTGTCTCCCTCCTGTTGCCCCCACCCCCGCTCATGCCCGTGTCTTCCTCCCGTTCCCCCACAGCCCCCCGCTCATGCCTCGTGTCTCCCTCCTGTACCCCACACACCCGCGCATGCCTGTGTCTTCCTCCCGTTCCCCCCACCCCCCGCTCATGCCCCATTGTCTCCTTCCTGCCCCCCTCCCCCGCTCATGCCCTGTGTCTCCCCTGTTCCTCCAACCCCCGTTCACGCCATCGGCACACGGTGGCCTGCGGAGAGCCGAGGAGCGGGATCTGCCGGCTGCACACTAAGGTTATGTCCATTTCTCCCTCTCGATCCCCCACCCCCCACTCATCCCCTGTGACTCACCTGTTCCCCCATCCTCCGCTCATCCCCCATGTCTCCCCAGTTCCCCCCACCCTCCTCTCATGCCCTGTGTCTCCTCTGTTCCCCCCCACCCCCTGCTCATGCCCCGTGTCTCCCTCTGGTCCCCCTACCACCTGCTCATGCCCTGTGTCTGCCCTGTTCCCCTCACCCCCACTCATGCCCCGTGTCTGCCCTGTTCCCCCACCCCCCACTCATGCCCTGTGTCTCCTCTGTTCCCCCACCCCCCGCTCATGCCCCATGTCTCCTCTGTTCCCACCCGCTCATGCCCCGTGTCTCCCCTGTTCCCCCAACCCCCGCTCATGCCCTGTGTCTCCTCTGTTCCCCCCACGCCCTTTCATGCCCCATGTCTCCCCTGCTCCCCCCAACCCCCGCTCATGCCCCGTGTCTCCCCTGTTGCCCCCACCCCCCGCTCATGCCCTGTTTCTCCTCTGTTCCCCCCACCCCCTGCTTATTACCCCACCTCCCTCTTCTTCCCCCCACCCCCTACACATGCCCCGCGTCTGCTCTGTTCTCCCCCACCCCCCGCTCATGCCCCGTGTCTCCCCTGTTCCCCCCACCCCCTGCTCATGCCCCGTGTCTCCCCTGTTCCCCCAACCCCCGCTCATGCCCTGTGTCTCCTCTGTTCCCCCCACCCCCCGCTCATGCCCCGTGTCTCCCTCTTCTTCCCCCCACCCCCTGCTCATGCCCAGTGTCTCCCTCCTGTCCCCCCACCCCCCACTCATGCCCCGTGTCTGCCCTGTTCCCCCACCCCCGCTCATGCCCCGTGTCTCCCTCGTGTTGCCCCCACCCCTCGCTCATGCCCCATGTCTCCCTCTTCTTCCCCCCACCCCGCTCATGCCCTGTGCCTCCCTCTTCTTCCCCCCACCCCTTGCTCATGCCCTGTGTCTCCCTCCTTTCCCCCCCACCCCTGCTCATACCCTGTGTCTCCCTCCTGTCCCCCCACCCCCGCTCATGCCCCGTGTCTCCCTCACAATCCCCCCACCCCTGCTCATGGCCCATGTCTCCCTTGTTCCCCCCACCCCCAGCTCATGCCCTGTGTCTCCCCTGTTCCCCCCACCCCGCATCATGCCCCGTGTCTCTCCCCTGTTCCACCCACCCCCGCTCATGCCCTGTGTCTCCTCTGTTCCCCCCACCCCCTGCTCATGCCCCGTGTCTCCCTCCTTTCCCCCTACCCCCCGCTCGTGCCCCGTGTCTCCTCACGATTCCCCCACCCCACGCTCATGCCCCGTGTCTCCCCCCTGTTCGCCCCCACCCCCCGGTCATGCCCCGTGTCTCCCCCCTGTTACACCCACCCCCCGCTCATGCCCTGTGTCTCCTCTGTTCCCCGCCACCCCCTGCTCATGCCCCGTGTCTCCCTCCTGTCCCACCACCCCCTGCTCATGCCCCATGTCTCCCTCCTGTCCCCCCACCCCCCGCTCATGCCACGTGTCTGCCCTGTTCCCCCCACCCCCCGCTCATGCCCTGTGCCTCCTCTGTTCCCCCCCACCCCCGGCTCATGCCCTGTGTCTCCCTCTTCTTCCCCCCACCCCCTGCTCATGCCACGTGCCTCCCTCTTGTTCCCCCCCACCCCCTGCTCATGTCCCGTGTCTCCCTCATGTTAGCCCCCACCCCCGCTCATTCCCCGTGTCTACCTCCCCTCCAACCCACCCCCTGCTCATGCCCCGTGTCTCCCCTGTTCCCCCATCCCCCGCTCATGCCCTGTGTCTTCTCTGCTCCCCCCACCCCCGGTCATGCCCCGTGTCTCCCCCCTTTTCCACCCACCCCCCGCACATGCCCTGTGTCTCCTCTGTTCCCCCCCACCGCCTGCTCATGCCCTGTGTCTCCCTCCTGTCCCCCCAACCCCTGCTCATGCCCCGTGTCTCCCTCCTGTCCCCCACCCCTCGCTCATGTCCCGTGTATGCCCTGCTCCCCCATCCCCCGCTCATGCCCTGTGCCTCCTCTGTTCCCCCCCACCCCCTGCTCATGCCACGTGTCTCCCTCTTCTTCCCCCACACCCCCCGCTCATGCCCCGTATCTACCTCCCATCCCACCCACCCCCTGCTTATGCCCCATGTCTCCCCTGTTGCTCCCACCCCCCGCTCATGCCCTGTGTCTCCCTCTTCTTCCCCCCCACCCCTTGCTCTTGCCGCGTGTCTCCCTCTTCTTCCCCCCACCCCCTTCCCATGTCCTGTGTCTCCCTCATGTTACCCCCACCCACGCTCATGCCCCTTGTCTACCTCCCGTCCCCCCACCCCCCGCTCATGCCCCGTGTCTCCCTCCTGTCCCCCCCACCCCTGCTAATGCCCCGTGTCTGCCCTGTTCCCCCATCCCCCGCTCATGCCCCATGTCTACCTCTTGTTCCCCCCACCCCTGCTCATGCCCCTTGTCTCCCTCTTCTTCCGCCCACCCCCTGCTCATGCCCCATGTCTCCCTCCTGTCCCCCCGACCCCCCCGCTCATGCCCCGTGTCTCCCTTGTGTTGCCCCCACACCCCGCTCGTGCCCTGTCTCCTCTGTTCCCCCACCCCTGCTCATGCCCCGTGTCTCCCTCTTCTTCCCCCACCACCTGCTCATGCCCCGTGTCTCCCTCCTGTCCTCCTCACCCCCCACTCATGCCCCGTGTCTGCCCTGTTCCCCCCACCACCGCTCCTGCCCTGTGTTTCCCCTGTTCCCGCACTCCTCGCTCATGCCCCATGCCTCCCCTGTTCCCCCCACCCCCCGCTCATGCCCTGTGTCTCCCCTCTTCCCCCCACCCCCCCACTCATGCCCTGTGTCTCCCTCCTGTTGCCCCCACCCCCTGCTCATGCCCCGTGTCTCCCTCCTGTCCCCTCACTCCCAGCTCATGCCCTGTGTCTACCTCTTCTTCCCCCCACCCCCTGCTCATGACCCGTGTCTCCCTCCTGTCCCCCCACCCCCTGCTCATGCCCCGTTTCTACCTCTTGTTCCCCCCACCCCCCGCTCATGCCTCGTGTCTATCTCCTGTTCCCCCCACCCCTCGCTCATGCCCCGTGTCTGCCCTGTTCCCCAACCTCCCGCACATGCCCCGTGTCTCCCCTGTTCCCCCCAACCCCCACTCATGCCCCGTGTCTCCCTCGTGTTGCCCCCACCCCCCGCTCATGCCCCGTGTCTCCCCTGTTCGCCCACTCCCTGCTCATGCCCTGTGTTTGCCCTGTTCCCCCCACCCCCCGCTCATGCCCTGAGCCTTCTCTGTTCCCCCCACCCGCTGCTCATGCCCTGTGTCTCCCTCTTCTTCCCCCCACCCCCTGCTCATGCCGCGTGTCTCCCTCTTCTTCCCCCCACCCCCTGCTCATGCCCCGTGTCTCCCTCTTCTTCCCCCACCACCTGCTCATGCCCCGTGTCTCCCTGCTGTCTCCCCCACCCCCTGCTCATGCCCCGTTTCTGCCTCTTGTTCCCCCCACCCCCCGCTCATGCCTTGTGTCTACCTCCTGTTCCCCCCACCCCTCGCTCATGCCCCGTGTCTGCCCTGTTCCCCAACCTCCCGCACATGCCCCGTGTCTCCCCTGTTCCCCCCAACCCCCACTCATGCCCCGTGTCTCTCTCGTGTTGCCCCCACCCCCCGCTCATGCCCCGTGTCTCCCCTGTTCCCCCACTCCCTGCTCATGCCCTGTGTGTGCCCTGTTCCCCCCACCCCCGGCTCATGCCCTGAGCCTTCTCTGTTCCCCCCACCCCCTGCTCATGCCCTGTGTCTCCCTCTTCTTCCCCCCACCCCCTGCTCATGCCACGTGTCTCCCTCTTCTTCCCCCCACCCCCTGCTCATGCCCCGTGCCTCCCCTGTTCCCCCCAACCCCCACTCATGCCCCGTGTCTCCCTCTTGTTGCCCCCACCCCCCGCTCATGCCCCGTGTCTCCCTCTTCTTCCCCCCACCCCCGCTCATGCCCTGTATCTCCCTCCGGTCCCCCAGCCTCCGCTCATGCCCCGTGTCTCCCTCACAATTTCCCACCCCTGCTCATTCCCCGTGTCTCCTCTGTTCCCCCCACCCCCACTCAGGCCCCGTGTCTCCCTCCTGTCCCCCCACCCCCTGCTCATGCCCTGTGTCTGCCCTGTTCTCCCAGCCCCCGCTCATGCCCCGTGTCTCCCTTGTGTTGCCCCAACCCCGCTCATGTCCCTTGTCTCCCCTGTTCCCCCCACCCCCCACTCATGCCCTGTGTCTCCTCTGTTCCCCCCACCCCCTGCTCATGCCGCGTGTCTCCCTCTTCTTCCCCCCACCCCCTGCTCATGCCCCATGTCTACCTCCCGTTCCCCCCACCCCCGCTCATGGCCCGTGTCTCCCTCCTGTCCCCCCCATCCCCCACTCATGCCCCGTGTCTGCCCTGTTTCCCCTACCACCTGCTCATGCCCCGTGTCTCCCTCGTGTTGCCCCCACCTCCCGCTTTTGCCCTGTGTCTTCAATGTTCCCCCCACCCCCTGGTCAGGCCCCGTGTCTCCCCCCTGTTCCACCCACCCCCCGCTCATGCCCTGTGTCTCCACTGTTCCCCCCCACCCCCTGCTCATGCCCCGTGTCTCCCTCTTCTTCTCCCCCCACCCCCACTCATGCCCTGTATCTCCCTCCTGTCCCCCCACCCCCGCTCATGCCCCGTGTCTCCTCTGTTCCCCCCACCCCCGCTCAGGCCCCGTGTGTCCCTCCTGTCCCCCCACCCCCTGCTCATGCCCCGTGTCTCCCTCCTGTCCCCCCCATCCCCACTCATGCCCCGTGTCTGCCGTGTTCCCCCCACCCCCCGCTCATGCCCTGTGCCTCCTCTGTTACCCCCCACCCCCCGCTCATGCCCCGTGTCTACCTCCCGTCCCACCCACCCCCTGCTCATGCCCCATGTCTCCCCTGTTCCCCCACCCCCCGCTCATGCCCTGTGTCTTCTCTGTTCCCCCTACCCCCCGGTCATGCCCCGTGTCTCCCCCCTGTTACACCCATTGCCCGCTCATGCCCTGTGTCTCCTCTGTTCCCTCCACCCCCTGCTCATGCCCCTGTCTCCCTCATGTCCCCCCCACCCCCTGCTCATGCCCCGTGTCTCCCTCCAGTCCCCCCACCCCCTGCTCATGCCCCGTGTCTGCCCTGTTCCCCCCACCCCCCGCTCATGCCATGTGCCTCCTCTGTTCCCCCCACCCCCGCTCATGCCCCGTGTCTCCCTCTTCTTCCCCCCACCGCCTGCTCATGCCCTGTGTCTCCCTCCTGTCCCCCCCACCCCTCGCTCATGCCCCGTGTCTCCCTCTTCTTCCCCCCACCCCCTGCTCATGCCCCGTGTCTCCCTCCTGTCCTCCCCACCCCCCACTCATGCCCTGTGTCTGCCCTGTTCCCCCCACCCCCGCTCCTGCCCTGTGTTTCCCCTGTTCCCCCCACCCCCCGTTCATGCCCTGTGCCTCCCCTGTTCCCCCCACCCCCTGCTCATGCCCTGTGTCTCCCCTGTACCCCCACCCCCCGTTCATGCCCTGTGTCTCCCTTGTGTTGCCCCCACCCCCCGCTCATGCCCCATGTCTCCCTCCTATTCCCCCCACCCCTTGCTCATGCCCGTGTCTCCCTTGTGTTGCCCCACCCCCCGCTCATGCCCCATGTCTGCCCTGTTCCCCCACCCCCCGCTCATGCCCCGTGTCTCCCCTGTTCCCTACACCCCCCGCTCATGCCCCGTGTCTCCCCTGTTCCCCTCACCCCCGCTCATGCCCCGTATCTCCCCTGTTCCCCCTACTCCCTGCTCATGCCCTGTGTGTGCCCTGTTCCCCGCCACCCCCCGCTCATGCCCCGTGTCTCCCTCGTGTTCCCGCCACACCCCGTTCATGCCCCATGTCTCCCTCGTTTTCCCCCCACCCCCGCTCATGCCCCGTGTCTCCCTCTTCTCCCCCCACCCCCTGCTCATGCCCCGTGTCTCCCTCCTGTCCCCCACCCCCTGCTCATGCTCCGTTTCTACCTCTTGTTCCCCCCACCCTCCCGCTCCTGCCCTGTGCCTCCCCTGTTCCCGCACCCCCCGCTCATGCCCCGTGCCTCCCCTGTTCCCCCCACCCCCCGCTCATGCCCTGTGTCTCCCCTCTTCCCCCCACCCCCCCCACTCATGCCCTGTGTCTCCCTCCTGTTGCCCCACCCCCTGCTCATGCCCCGTGTCTCCCTCCTGTCCCCTCACTCCCAGCTCATGCCCTGTGTCTACCTCTTCTTCCCCCACCCCCTGCTCATGCCCCGTGTCTCCATCCTGTCCCCCCACCCCCTGCTCATGCCCCGTTTCTACCTCTTGTTCCCCCCACCCCCCGCTCATGCCTCGTGTCTATCTCCTGTTCCCCCCGCCCCTCGCTCATGCCCCGTGTCTGCCCTGTTACCCAACCTCCCGCACATGCCCCGTGTCTCCCCTGTTCCCCCCAACCCCCACTCATGCCCCGTGTCTCCCTCGTGTTGCCTCCACCCCCCGCTCATGCCCCGTGTCTCCCCTGTTCCCCCACTCCCTGCTCATGCCCTGTGTGTGCCCTGTTCCCCCCACCCCCCGCTCATGCCCTGAGCCTTCTCTGTTCCCCCCACCCCCTGCTCATGCCCTGTGTCTCCCTCTTCTTCCCCCCACCCCCTGCTCATGCCGCGTGTCTCCCTCTTCTTCCCCCCACCCCCTGCTCATGCCCCGTGTCTCCCTCTTCTTCCCCCCACCACCTGCTCATGCCCCGTGTCTCCCTCCTGTCCCCCCCACCCCCTGCTCATGCCCCGTTTCTGCCTCTTGTTCCCCCCACCCCCCGCTCATGCCTCGTGTCTACCTCCTGTTCCCCCCACCCCTCGCTCATGCCCCGTGTCTGCCCTGTTCCCCAACCTCCCGCACATGCCCCGTGCCTCCCCTGTTCCCCCCAACCCCCACTCATGCACCGTGTCTCCCTCGTGTTGCCCCCACCCCCCGCTCATGCCACGTGTCTCCCTCTTCTTCCCCCCACCCCCGCTCATGCCCTGTATCTCCCTCCGGTCCCCCAGCCCCCGCTCATGCCCCGTGTCTCCCTCACGATTTCCCACCCCTGCTCATGCCCCGTGTCTCCTCTGTTCCCCCCACCCCCACTCAGGCCCCGTGTCTCCCTCCTGTCCCCCCACCCCCTGCTCATGCCCTGTGTCTGCCCTGTTCTCCCCACCCCCGCTCATGCCCCGTGTCTCCCTTGTGTTGCCCCAACCCCCGCTCCTGTCCCTTGTCTCCCCTGTTCCCCCCACCCCCCACTCATGCCCTGTGTCTCCTCTGTTCCCCAACCTCCCGCACATGCCCCGTGCCTCCCCTGTTCCCCAACCTCCCGCACATGCCCCGTGCCTCCCCTGTTCCCCCCAACCCCCACTCATGCCCCCTGTCTCCCTCGTGTTGCCCCCACCCCCCGCTCATGCCACGTGTCTCCCTCTTCTTCCCCCCACCCCCGCTCATGCCCTGTATCTCCCTCCGGTCCCCCAGCCCCCGCTCATGCCCCGTGTCTCCCTCACGATTTCCCACCCCTGCTCATGCCCCGTGTCTCCTCTGTTCCCCCCACCCCCACTCAGGCCCCGTGTCTCCCTCCTGTCCCCCCACCCCCTGCTCATGCCCTGTGTCTGCCCTGTTCTCCCCACCCCCGCTCATGCCCCGTGTCTCCCTTGTGTTGCCCCAACCCCCGCTCATGTCCCTTGTCTCCCCTGTTCCCCCCACCCCCCACTCATGCCCTGTGTCTCCTCTGTTCCCCCCACCCCCTGCTCATGCCGCGTGTCTCCCTCTTCGTCCCCCCCACCCCTGCTCATGCCCCATGTCTACCTCCCGTTCCCCCCACCCCCGCTCATGGCCCGTGTCTCCCTCCTGTCACCCCCAACCCCCACTCATGCCCGTTGTCTCCCTCGTGTTGCCCCCACCTCCCGCTTATGCCCTGTGTCTTCAATGTTCCCCCCACCCCCTGGTCAGGCCCCGTGTCTCCCCCCTGTTCCACCCACCCCCGCTCATGCCCTGTGTCTCCACTGTTCCCCCCACCCCCCGCTCATGCCCTGTGTCTCCCTCACGATTCCCCACCCCCCGCTCATGCCCCGTGTCTCCTCTGTTCCCCCCACCCCCGCTCAGGCCCCGTGTGTCCCTCCTGTCCCCCCACCCCCTGCTCATGCCCCGTGTCTCCCTCCTGTCCCCCCCATCCCCACTCATGCCCCGTGTCTGCCGTGTTCCCCCCACCCCCGCTCATGCCCTGTGCCTCCTCTGTTACCCCCCACCCCCCGCTCATGCCCCGTGTCTACCTCCCGTCCCACCCACCCCCTGCTCATGCCCCATGTCTCCCCTGTTCCCCCACCCCCCGCTCATGCCCTGTGTCTTCTCTGTTCCCCCCACCCCCGGTCATGCCCCATGTCTCCCCCCTGTTACACCCATTGCCCGCTCATGCCCTGTGTCTCCTCTGTTCCCTCCACCCCCTGCTCATGCCCCTGTCTCCCTCATGTCCCCCCCACCCCCTGCTCATGCCCCGTGTCTCCCTCCAGTCCCCCCACCCCCCGCTCATGCCCCGTGTCTGCCCTGTTCCCCCCACCCCCCGCTCATGCCCTGTGCCTCCTCTGTTCCCCCCGCCCCCTGCTCATGCCCTGTGTCTCCCTCTTCTTCCCCCCACCCCCTGCTCATGCCGCGTGTCTCCCTCTTCTTCCCCCACACCCTGCTCATGTCCTGTGTCTCCCTCATGTTACCCCCACCCCCGCTCATGCCCCGTGTCTACCTCCCGTCCCCCCAACCCCCCGCTCATGCCCCGTGTCTCCCTCCTGCCCCCCCCACTAATGCCCCGTGTCTGCCCTGTTCCCCCCACCCCCTGCTCATGCCCCATGTCTACCTCTTGTTCCCACCCACCCCCGCTCATGCCCCGTGTCTCCCTCTTCTTCCCCCCACCCCCTGCTCATGCCCTGTGTCTCCCTCCTGTCCCCCCCACCCCCCGCTCATGCCCCGTGTCTCCCTCTTCTTCCCCCCACCCCCTGCTCATGCCCCGTGTCTCCCTCCTGTCCTCCCCACCCCCCACTCATGCCCTGTGTCTGCCCTGTTCCCCCCACCCCCGCTCCTGCCCTGTGTTTCCCCTGTTCCCCCCACCCCCCGCTCATGCCCTGTGCCTCCCCTGTTCCCCCACCCCCTGCTCATGCCCTGTGTCTCCCCTGTACCCCCACCCCCCGTTCATGCCCTGTGTCTCCCTTGTGTTGCCCCCACCCCTGCTCATGCCCCATGTCTCCCTCCTATTCCCCCCACCCCTTGCTCATGCCCGTGTCTCCCTTGTGTTGCGCCCACCCCCCGCTCATGCCCTGTGTCTGCCCTGTTCCCCCAACCCCCGCTCATGCCCCGTGTCTCCCCTGTTCCCCACACCCCCCGCTCATGCCCCGTGTCTCCCCTGTTCCCCCTACTCCCTGCTCATGCCCTGTGTGTGCCCTGTTCCCCTCCACCCCCCGCTCATGCCCTGTGTCTCCCTCATGTTCCCCCCACACCCCGTTCATGCCCCATGTCTCCCTTGTTTTCCCCCCACCCCCGTTCATGCCCCATGTCTCCCTCGTTTTCCCCCCACCCCCGCTCATGCCCCGTGTCTCCCTCTTCTCCCCCCACCCCCTGCTCATGCCCCGTGTCTCCCTCCTGTCCCCCCACCCCCTGCTCATGCTCCGTTTCTACCTCTTGTTCCCCCCACCCTCCTGCTCATGCCCCGTGTCTACCTCTTGTTCCCCCCACCCCTCGCTCATGCCCAGTGTCTGCCATGTTCCCCCACCTCCCGCACATGCCCCGTGTCTCCCCTGTTCCCCCCAACCCCCGCTCATGCCCTGTGTCTCCCTCGTGTTGCCCCCACCCCCGCTCATGCCCCGTGTCTCCTCTTCTTCCCCCCCACCCCCGCTCATGCCCTGAATCTCCCTCCTGTCCCCCCAACCCCCGCTCATGCCCCGTGTCTCCCTCATGATTCCCCACCCCGCGCTCATGCCCCGTGTCTCTTCTGTTCCCCCCACCCCGCTCATGCCCCGTGTCTCCCTCCTTTCCCCCCACCCCCTGCTCATGCCCCGTGTCTCCCTCCTGTCCCCCCATCCCCGCTCATGCCCTGTGTCTCCTCTGTTCCCCTCCACCCCCTGCTCATGCCGCGTGTCTCCCTCTTCTTCCCCCACCCCCTGCTCATGCCCCGTGTCTACCTACTGTTCCCCACATCCCCCGCTCATGGCCTGTGTCTCCCTCCTGTCCCCCCCACCCCCACTCATGCCCCGTGTCTGCCCTGTTCCCCCACCACCTGCTCATGCCCCGTGTCTGCCTCTTCTTCACCCCCACCCCCGCTCATGCCCCGTGTCTCCGCTGTTCCCCCCTCCCCCCGCTCATGCCCTGTGTCTCCCCTGTTCCCTTATCCCTTGCTCATGCCTTGTGTCTCCTCTGTTCCCCCACCCCCTGCTCATGCCCCGTGTCTGCCTCTACCTCCCCCCTGCCCCTGCTCATGCCCCGTGACTGCCCTGTTCCCCCCACCCCCCGCTCATGCCCTGTTTCTCCCTTGTTCCCCCCACCCCCCACTCATGCCCTGTGTTTCCCCTGTTTCCCCCACCCCCCGCTCATGGCCCGGTTCTCCCCTGTTCCCCCACCCCTGCTCATGCCCTGTGTCTCCCTTGTTCCCCCCACCCCCCGCTCATGCCCTGTTTTCTCTGTTCCCCCCACCCCCGCTCATGCCCCATTTCTCCCTCTTCTCCCCCCACCCCCTGATCTGGCCCGTGTCTCCCTCCTGTCCCCTCTACCCCCCGCTCATGCCCCGTGCCTGCCCTGTTCCCCCACCCCGTGCTCATGCCCCGTGTCTCCCCTGTTCCCCCCGCTCATGCCCTGTGTCTCCCCTGTTCCGGCCACCCCCCACTCATGCCCTGTGTCTCCTCTGTTTCCCCACCCCCCGCTCATGCCCCATGTCTGCCTCTTCTCCCACCACCCCCTGCTCATGCCCCGTGTCTCCCTCCTGTCCCCCTCACCCCCCCGCTCATGCCCCATATCTACCTCTTGTTTCCCCCACCCACACTCATGCCTGTGTCTGCCCTGTTCCCCCCACCCACCGCTCATGCCCCATGTCGCCCTCGTGTTGCCCCCACCCCCTGCTCATGCCCTGTTTCTGCCCTGTTTCCCCCACCCCGCGCTCATGCCCCGTGTCTCTTCTGTTCCCTCCACCCCCGCTCATTCCCTGTGTCTCCCTCCTTTCCCCCCACCCCCTGCTCATGCCCCGTGTCTGCCCTGTTCCCCCACCTCCCGCACATGCCCCGTGTCTCCCCTGTTCCCCCCCGGTCATGGCCCGTGTTTCCCTCATGTTGCCCCCACACCCCGCTCATGCCCCGTGTCTCCCTCTTCTTCCCCCCAACCCCCGCTCATGGCCCGTGTCTCCCTCCTGTCCCCCCACCCCCTGCTCATGCCCCATGTCTCCCTCACGATTCCCCCACCCCCCGCTCATGCCCTGTGTCTCCTCTGTTCCCCCCACCCCCGCTCATGCCCCGTGTCTCCCTCCTGTCCCCCCCACCCCCTGTTCATGCCCCATGTCTCCCTCCTATCCCCCCCACCCCCACTCATGCCCCGTGTCTGCCCTGTTCCCCCACCACCTGCTCATGCCCCGTGTCTGCCTCTTCTTCACCCCCAACCCCCGCTCATGCCCCGTGTCTCTGCTGTTCCCCCCACCCCCCGCTCATGCCCTGTGTCTCCTCTGTTTCCCCCCTCCCCCCGCTCATGCCCTGTGTCACCCCTGTTCCCTTATCCCTTGCTCATGCCTTGTGTCTCCTCTGTTCCCCCACCCCCTGCTCATGCCCCGTGTCTGCCTCTACCTCCCCCCAGCCCCTGCTCATGCCCCGTGTCTGCCCTGTTCCCCCCACCCCCCACTCATGTCCCGTTTCTCCCTTGTTCCCCCCACCCCCCACTCATGCCCCGTGTCTCCCCTGTTCCCCCACCCCTGCTCATGCTCCGTGTCTCCCTCCTGTCCCCCTCACCCCTCACTCCTCGCTCATGCCCCATATCTACCTCTTGTTCCCCCCACCCCCACTCATGCCTGTGTCTGCCCTGTTCCCCCCACGCCCTGCTCATGCCCCGTGTCGCCCTCGTGTTGCCCCCACCCCCTGCTCATGCCCTGTTTCTGCCCTTTTTCCCCCACCCCCCGCTCATGCCCCGTGTCTCCCCTGTTCCCCCCACCCCCCGCTCATGCCCCGTGTCTCCCCAGTTCCCCTCACCCCCCACTCATGCCCCGTGTCTCCCCTGTTCCCCCACTCCCTGCTCATGCTGTGTGTGCCCTGTTCCCCCCTCCCCGCTCATGCCCGTGTCTCCCTCGTGTTCCCACCACCCCCCACTCATGTCCCATGTCTCCCTCGTGTTCCCCCCACCCCCGCTTATCAGCCGTGCCTCCCTCACGATCCCCCCACCCCCCGCTCATGCCCCGTGTCTCCCTCTTGTCCCCCCACCCCCCACTCATGCCCTGTGTCTCCCCTGTTCCCCCCCGGTCGTGCCCAGTGTCTCCCCTGTTCCCCCACGCCCCCGGTCATGCCCCGTGTCTCCCCTGTTTCCCCCACCCCTGCCCATGCCCTGTGTCTCCTCTGTTCCCCCGAACCCCCGCTCATGCCCCGTGTCTCACTCTTCTTTCCCCCACCCCCTACTTATGCCCCATGTCTCCCTCCTGTCCCACCAACCCCCTGCTCATGCCCCGTGTCTACCTCTTGTACCCCCCACCCCCCGCTCATGCCCCTTGTCTATCTCTTGTTCCACCCACCCCACGCTCCTGCCCCATGTCTGCCCTGTTCCCCCACCTCCCGCACATGCCCCGTGTCTCCCCTGTTCCCCCCCGCTCATGGCCCGTGTTTCCCTCGTGTTGCCCCCACTCCCCGCTCATGCCCCGTGTCTCCCTCTTCTTCCCCCCAACCCCCGCTCATGGCCCGTGTCTCCCTCCTGTCCCCCCACCCCCCGCTCATGCCCCATGTCTCCCTCACGATTCCCCCACCCCCCGCTCATGCCCCGTGTCTCCTCTGTTCCCCCCACCCCCGCTCATGCCCCGTGTCTCCCTCCTGTCCCCCCCACCCCCTGTTCATGCCCCGTGTCTCCCTCCTGTCCCCCCCACCCCCACTCATGCCCCGTGTCTGCCCTCTTCCCCCCACCACCACTCATGCCCCATGTCTCCCTTGTGTTGCCCCCACCCCCGCTCATGTACCGTGTCTCCCCTGTTCCCCCCACCCCCTGCTCATGCCCTGTGTCTCCTTTGTTCCCCCCCACCCCCTGCTCATTCGGCGTATCTCCCTCTTCTTCCCCCTACCCCTGCTCATGTCCCGTGTCTGTCCTCTTCCCCCCACCACCGCTCATGCCCCGAGTCTCCCTTGTGTTGCCCCAACCCCCGCTCATGTCCCTTGTCTCCCCTGTTCCCCCCACCCCACTCATGCCCTGTGTCTCCTCTGTTCCCCCCACCCCCTACTCATGCCGCGTGTCTCCCTCTTCTTCCCCCACCCCCTGCTCATGCCCCGTGTCTACCTCCTGTTCCCCCACACCCCCGCTATGGCTCGTGTCTCCCTTCTGTCCCCCCCACCCCCCACTCATGCCCCGTGTCTGCCCTGTTCCCCCCACCACCTGCTCATGCCCCGTGTCTGCCTCTTCTCCCCCCCCACCACCCGCTCATACCCCGTGTCTCCGCTGTTCCCCCCACCCCCCGCTCATGCCCTGTGTCTCCCCTGTTCCCTTATCCCTTGCTCATGCCTTGTGTCTCCTCTGTTCCCCCACCCCTGCTCATGCCCCGTGTCTGCCTCTACCTCCCCCCAGCCCCTGCTCATGCCCCGTGTCTGCCCTGTTCCCCCCACACCCTACTCATGCCCTGTTTCTCCCTTGTTCCCCCCACTCATGTCCTGTGTTTCCCCTGTTTCCCCCACCCCCCGCTCATGCCCCGTGTCTCCCCTGTTCCCCCACCCCTGCTCATGCCCTGTGTCTCCCTTGTTCCCCTCACCCACCGCTCATGCCCTGTTTTCTCTGTTCCCCCCACCCCGCTCATGCCCCATGTCTCCCTCCTCTCCCCCCACCCCCTGATCATGCCCCGTGTCTCCCTCCTGTCCCCTCTACCCCCCGCTCATGCCCCGTGCCTGCCCTGTTCCCCCACCCCTTGCTCATGCCCCGTGTCTCCCCTGTTCCCCCCTCCCCCTGCTCATGCCCTGTGTCTCCCCTGTTCCCCCCACCCCCTACTCATGCCCTGTGTCTCCTCTGTTCCCCCACCCCCGCTCATGCCCCGTGTCTGCCTCTTCTCCCCCACCCCCTGCTCATGCCCCGTGTCTCCCTCCTGTCCCCCCACCCCCTGCTCATGCCCCATATCTACTTCTTGTTCCCCCCACTCATGCCTGTGTCTGCCCTGTTCCCCCCACCCCCCGCTCATGCCCCGTGTCGCCCTCGTGTTGCCCCCACCCTCGCTCATGCCCTGTTTCTGCCCTGTTCCCCCCACCCCCCTCATGCCACGTGTCTCCCCTTTTCCCCCCACCCCCCGCTCATGTCCCGTGTCTCCCCTGTTCCCCTCACCCACCACACATGCCCCGTGTCTCCCCTGTTCCCCCACTCCCAGCTCATGCCCGTGTCTTCCTCGTGTTTCCACCACCCCCCACTCATGCCCCGTGTCTCCCTCGTCTTCCCCCCACCCCCCGCTTATCAGCCGTCTCTCCCTCACGATCCCCCCACTCCCGCTCATGCCCCGTGTCTCCCTCTTGTCCCCCCCACCCCCCACTCATGCCCCGTGTCTCCCCTGTTCCCCCCCGGTCATGCCCAGTGTCTCCCCTGTTCCCCCACGCCCCCGGTCATGCCCCGTGTCTCCCCTGTTCCCCCCACCCCCACCCATGCCCTGTGTCTCCTCTGTTCCCCCGAACCCCTGCTCATGCCCCGTGTCTCCCTCTTCTTTCCCCCACCCCCTACTTATGCCCCATGTCTCCCTCCTGTCCCACCAACCCCCTGCTCATGCCCCGTGTCTACCTCTTGTTCCCCCCACCCCCCGCTCATGCCCCTTGTCTATCTCTTGTTCCACCCACCCCACGCTCCTGTCCCGTGTCTGCCCTGTTCCCCCACCTCCCGCACATGCCCCGTGTCTCCCCTGTTCCCCCCGCTCATGGCCCGTGTTTCCCTCGTGTTGCCCCCACCCCCCGCTCATGCCCCGTGTCTCCCTCTTCTTCCCCCCAAACCCCGCTCATGGCCCGTGTCTCCCTCCTGTCCCCCCACCCCCCGCTCATGCCCCGTTTCTCCCTCACGATTCCCCCACCCCCCGCTCATGCCCCGTGTCTCCTCTGTTCCCCCCACCCCCGCTCATGCCCCGTGTCTCCCTCCTGTCCCCCCCACCCCCTGTTCATGCCCCGTGTCTCCCTCCTGTCCCCCCCACCCCCACTCATGCCCCGTGTCTGCCCTCTTCCCCCCACCACCACTCATGCCCCGTGTCTCCCTTGTGTTGCCCCCACCCCCGCTCATGTACCGTGTCTCCCCTGTTCCCCCCACCCCCTGCTCATGCCCTGTGTCTCCTCTGTTCCCCCCCACCCCCTGCTCATTCCGCGTGTCTCCCTCTTCTTCCCCCCTACCCCTGCTCATGTCCCGTGTCTGCCCTCTTCCCCCCACCACCGCTCATGCCCCGAGTCTCCCTTGTGTTGCCCCAACCCCCCTCATGTCCCTTGTCTCCCCTGTTCCCCCCACCCCCACTCATGCCCTGTGTCTCCTCTGTTTCCCCCACCCCCTGCTCATGCCGCGTGTCTCCCTCTTCTTCCCCCACCCCCTGCTCATGCCCCGTGTCTACCTCCTGTTCCCCCACAACCCCCGCTCATGGCTCGTGTCTCCCTCCTGTACCCCCCACCCCCCACTCATGCCCCGTGTCTGCCCTGTTCCCCCCCCACCTGCTCATGCCCCGTGTCTGCCTCTTCTTCCCCCCCACCCCCCGCTCATGCCCCGTGTCTCCGCTGTTCCCCCCACCCCCCGCTCATGCCCTGTGTCTCCCCTGTTCCCTTATCCCTTGCTCATGCCTTGTGTCTCCTCTGTTCCCCCACCCCCTGCTCATGCCCTGTGTCTGCCTCTACCTCCCCCCAGCCCCTGCTCATGCCCCGTGTCTGCCCTGTTCCCCCCACACCCTGCTCATGCCCTGTTTCTCCCTTGTTCCCCCCATCCCCCACTCATGCCCTGTGTTTCCCCTGTTTCCCCCACCCCCCGCTCATGCCCCGTGTCTCCCCTGTTCCCCCACCCCTGCTCATGCCCTGTGTCTCCCTTGTTCCCCCCACCCACCGCTCATGCCCTGTTTTCTCTGTTCCCCCCACCCCCGCTCATGCCCCATGTCTCCCTCTTCACCCCCCACCCCCTGATCATGCCCCGTGTCTCCCTCCTGTCCCCTCTACCCCCCGCTCATGCCCCGTGCCTGCCCTGTTCCCCCACCCCCTGCTCATGCCCCGTGTCTCCCCTGTTCCCCCCTCCCCCTGCTCATGCCCTGTGTCTCCCCTGTTCCCCACCCCCTACTCATGCCCTGTGTCTCCTCTGTTCCCCCACCCCCGCTCATGCCCCATGTCTGCCTCTTCTCCCCCAGCCCCTGCTCATGCCCCGTGTCTCCCTCCTGTCTCCCCACCCCCTGCTCATGCCCCATATCTACCTCTTGTTCCCCCACTCATGCCTGTGTCTGCCCTGTTCCCCCCACCCCCCGCTCATGCCCCGTGTCGCCCTTGTGTTGCCCCCACCCTCGCTCATGCCCTGTTTCTGCCCTGTTCCCCCCACCCCCCGCTCATTCCACGTGTCTCCCCTTTTCCCCCACCCCCCGCTCATGCCCCGTGTCTCCCCTGTTCCCCTCACCCCCCACTCATGCCCCGTGTCTCCCCTGTTCCCCCACTCCCTGCTCATGCAGTGTGTGCCCTGTTCCCCCTCCCCCGCTCATGCCCGTGTCTCCCTCGTGTTCCCACCACCCCCCACTCATGCCCCGTGTTTCCCTCGTCTTCCCCCACCCCCCGCTTATCAGCCGTGTCTCCCTCACGATCCCCCCACTCCCGCTCATGCCCCGTGTCTCCCTCTTGTCCCCCCCACCCCCCACTCATGCCCCATGTCTCCTCTGTTCCCCCAACCCCTGCTCATGCCCTGTGTCTCCCTCTTCTTTCCCCCCACCCCCTACTTATGCCCCGTGTCTCCCTCCTGTCCCCCCAACCCCCTGCTCATGCCCCATGTCTACCTCTTGTTCCCCCCACCCCCCGCTCATGCCCCATGTCTGCCCTGTTCCCCCACCTCCCGCACATGCCCCGTGTCTCCCTCCTGTCCCCCCCACCCCCTGTTCATGCCCTGTGTCTCCTCTGTTCCCCCCACCCCCGCTCATTCCCCGTGTCTCCCTCCTGTCCCCTCCACCCCCTGCTCATGCCCCGTGTCTCCCTCCTGTCCCCCCCACTCCCACTCATGCCCCGTGTCTGCCCTCTTCCCCCCACCACTGCTCATGCCCCGTGTCTCCCTTGTGTTGCCCCCACCCCCGCTCATGTACCGTGTCTCCCCTGTTCCCCCCACCCCCCGCTCATGCCCCTTGTCTATCTCTTGTTCCACCCACCCCACGCTCCTGCCCCGTGTCTGCCCTGTTCCCCCACCTCCCGCACATGCCCCGTGTCTCCCCTGTTCCCCCCCGCTCATGGCCCGTGTTTCCCTCGTGTTGCCCCCACCCCCCGCTCATGCCCCGCGTCTCCCTCTTCTTCTCCCCAACCCCCGCTCATGGCCCGTTTCTCCCTCCTGTCCCCCCACCCCCCGCTCATGCCCTGTGTCTCCCTCACGATTCCCCCACCCCCCGCTCATGCCTGTGTCTCCTCTGTTCCCCCCACCCCCGCTCATGCCCCGTGTCTCCCTCGTGTCCCCCCACCCCCTGCTCATGCCCGTGTCTCCCTCCTGTCCCCCCCACCCCCACTCATGCCCCGTGTCTGCCCTCTTCCCCCCACAACCGCTCATGCCCCGTGTCTCCCTTGTGTTGCCCCCACCCCCGCTCATGTACCGTGTCTCCCCTGTTCCCCCCACCCCCTGCTCATGCCCTGTGTCTCCTCTGTTCCCCCCCACCCCCTGCTCATTCCGCGTGTCTCCCTCTTCTTCCCCCCTATCCCTGCTCATGTCCCGTGTCTGCCCTCTTCCCCCCACCACCACTCATGCCCCCTGTCTCCCTTGTGTTGCTCCAACCCCCGCTCATGTCCCTTGTCTCCCCTGTTCCCCCCACCCCCCACTCATGCCCTGTGTCTCCTCTGTTCCCCCCACCCCCTGCTCATGCCGCGTGTCTCCCTCTTCTTCCCCCACCCCCTGCTCATGCCCCGTGTCTACCTCCTGTTCCCCCACACCCCCCGCTCATGGCTCGTGTCTCCCTCCTGTCCCCCCAGCCCCCACTCATGCCCCGGGTCTGCCCTGTTCCCCCACCACCTGCTCATGCCCCGTGTCTGCCTCTTCTTCCCCTCCACCCCCTGCTCATGCCCCGTGTCTCCGCTGTTCCCCCCACCCCCCGCTCATGCCCTGTGTCTCCCCTGTTCCCTTATCCCTTGCTCATGCCTTGTGTCTCCTCTGTTCCCCACCCCCTGCTCATACCCCGTGTCTGCCTCTACCTCCCCCCCTGCCCCTGCTCATGCCCCGTGTCTGCCCTGTTCCCCCCACCCCCGCTCATGCCCTGTTTCTCCCTTGTTCCCCCACCCTCCACTCATGCCCTGTGTTTCCCCTGTTTCCTCCACCCCCGCTCATGCCCCGTGTCTCCCCTTTCCCCCACCCCTGCTCATGCCCTGTGTCTCCCTTGTTCCCCCCACCCCCCGCTCATGCCCTGTTTGCTCTGTTCCCCCAACCCCACTCATGCCCCATGTCTCCCTCTTCTCCCCCCACCCCCTGATCATGCCCCATGTCTCCCTCCTGTCCCCTCTACCCCCCGCTCATGCCCCGTGCCTGCCCCGTTCCCCCACCCCTGCTCATGCCCCGTGTCTCCCCTGTTCCCCCCGCTCATGTCCCGTGTTTCCCTCGTGTTGCCCCCACACCCGCTCATGCCCCGTGTCTCCCTCTTCTTCCCCCCAACCCCCGCTCATGGCCCGTGTCTCCCGACTGTCCCCCCCACCCCCCGCTCATGCCCCGTGTCTCCCTCCTGTCCCCCCCACCCCCTGTTCATGCCCTGTGTCTCCTCTGTTCCCCCCACCCCCGCTCATTCCCCGTGTCTCCCTCCTGTCCCCTCCACCCCCTGCTCATGCCCCGTGTCTCCCTCCTGTCCCCCCCACCCCCACTCATGCCCCGTGTCTGCCCTCTTCCCCCCACCACCGCTCATGCCCCGTGTCTCCCTTGTGTTGCCCCCACCCCCGCTCATGTACCGTGTCTCCCCTGTTCCCCCCACCCCCCGCTCATGCCCCTTGTCTATCTCTTGTTCCACCCACCCCACGCTCCTGCCCCGTGTCTGCCCTGTTCCCCCACCTCCCGCACATGCCAAGTGTCTCCCCTGTTCCCCCCCGCTCATGGCCCGTGTTTTCCTCGTGTTGCCCCCACCCCCCGCCCATGCCCCGTGTCTCCCTCTTCTTCTCCCCAACCCCCGCTCATGGCCCGTGTCTCCCTCCTGTCCCCCCACCTCCCGCTCATGCCCTGTGTCTCCCTCACGATTCCCCCACCCCCCGCTCATGCCTGTGTCTCCTCTGTTCCCCCCACCCCCGCTCATGCCCTGTGTCTCCCTCCTGTCCCCTCCATCCCCTGCTCATGCCCGTGTCTCCCTCCTGTCCCCCCCACCCCCACTCATGCGCCGTGTCTGCCCTCTTCCCCCCACAACCGCTCATGCCCCGTGTCTCCCTTGTGTTGCCCCCACCCCCGCTCATGTACCGTGTCTCCCCTGTTCCCCCCACCCCCTGCTCATGCCCTGTGTCTCCTCTGTTCCCCCCCACCCCCTGCTCATTCCGCGTGTCTCCCTCTTCTTCCCCCCTACCCCTGCTCATGTCCCGTGTCTGCCCTCTTCCCCCCACCACCACTCATGCCCCGTGTCTCCCTTGTGTTGCTCCAACCCCCGCTCATGTCCCTTGTCTCCCCTGTTCCCCCACCCCCCACTCATGCCCTGTGTCTCCTCTGTTACCCCCCACCCCCTGCTCATGCCGCGTGTCTCCCTCTTCTTCCCCCACCCCCTGCTCATGCCCCGTGTCTACCTCCTGTTCCCCCACACTCCCCGCTCATGGCTCGTGTCTCCCTCCTGTCCCCCCCAGCCCCCACTCATGCCCCGTGTCTGCCCTGTTCCCCCCACCACCTGCTCATGCCCCGTATCTGCCTCTTCTTCCCCCCCACCCCCTGCTCATGCCCCGTGTCTCCGCTGTTCCCCCCACCCCCCGCTCATGCCCTGTGTCTCCCCTGTTCCCTTATCCCTTGCTCATGCCTTGTGTCTCCTCTGTTCCCAACCCCCTGCTCATACCCCGTGTCTGCCTCTACCTCCCCCCCTGCCCCTGCTCATGCCCCGTGTCTGCCCTGTTCCCCCCACCCCCGCTCATGCCCTGTTTCTCCCTTGTTCCCCCACCCTCCACTCATGCCCTGTGTTTCCCCTGTTTCCTCCACCCCCCGCTCATGCCCCGTGTCTCCCCTTTCCCCCACCCCTGCGCATGCCCTGTGTCTCCCTTGTTCCCCCCACCCCCCGCTCATGCCCTGTTTGCTCTGTTCCCCCAACCCCACTCATGCCCCATGTCTCCCTCTTCTCCCCCCACCCCCTGATCATGCCCCATGTCTCCCTCCTGTCCCCTCTACCCCCCGCTCATGCCCCGTGCCTGCCCTGTTCCCCCACCCCTGCTCATGCCCCGTGTCTCCCCTGTTCCCCCCTCCCCCCGCTCATGCCCTGTGTCTCCCCTGTTCCCCCCACCCTCCACTCATGCCCTGTGTCTCCTCTGTTCCCCCACCCCCGCTCATGCCCCGTGTCTGCTTTTTCTCCCCCCACCCCCTGCTCATGCCCCGTGTCTCCCTCCTGTCCCCCCACCCCCTGCTCATGCCCCATATCTACCTCTTGTTCCCCCCACTCATGCCTGTGTCTGCCCTGTTCCCCCAACCCCCGCTCATGCCCCGTGTTGCCCTCGTGTTGCCCCCACCCCCCGCTCATGCCCTGTTTCTGCCCTGTTCCCCCCACCCCCCGCTCATGCCCCGTGTCTCCCCTTTTCCCCCCACCCCCCGCTCATGCCCCGTGTCTCCCCTGTTCCCCTCACCCCCCACTCATGCCCCGTGTCTCCCTGTTCCCCCACTCCCTGCTCATGCTGTGTGTGCCCTGTTCCCCCTCCCCCCGCTCATGCCCATGTCTCCCTCGTGTTCCCACCACCCCCACTCATGCCCTTTGTCTCCCTCGTGTTCCCCCCACCCCCTGCTTATCAGCCATGTCTCCCTCACGATCCCCCCACCCCCCGCTCATGCCCCGTGTCTCCCTCTTGTCCCCTCCACCCCCCACTCATGCCCCGTGTCTCCCCTGTTCCCCCGGGTCATGCCCCATGTCTCCCCTGTTCCCCCACCCCTGCTCATGCCCTGTGTCTCCTCTGTTCCCCCAACCCCCGCTCAAGCTCTGTGTCTCCCTCTTCTTTCCCCCCACCCCCTACTTATGCCCCGTGTCTCCCTCCTGTCCCCCCAACCCCCTGCTCATACCCCGTGTCTACCTCTTCTTCCCCCAACCCCCGCTCATGGCCCGTGTCTCCCGACTGTCCCCCCCGCCCCCCGCTCATGCCCCTTGTCTCCTCTGTTCCCCCCACCCCAGCTCATGCCCCGTGTCTCCCTCCTGTCCCCCCCACCCCCTGCTCATGCCCCGTGTCTCTCTCCTGTTCCCCCACCCCCTGCTCATGCCCCGTGTCTCCCTCACAATTCCCCCACCCCCCGCTCAAGCCCCGTGTCTCCTCTGTTCCCCCACCCCTGCTCATGCCCCATGTCTCCCTCCTGTTCCCCCCACCCCCTGCTCATGCCCCGTGTCTCCCTCCTGTCCCCCCCAACCCCGCTCATGCCCCGTGTCTGCCCTCTTCCCCCCACCCCCGCTCATGCCCCGTGTCTCCCTTGTGTTGCCCCCACCCCCGCTCATGTCCCGTGTCTCCCCTGTTCCCCCCACCCCCTGCTCATTCCCTGTGTCTCCTCTGTTCCCCCCACCCCCTGCTCATGCCACGTGTCTCCCTCTTCTTCCCCCCTAACCCTGCTCATGTCCCGTGTCTCCCTCGTGTTACCCCCACCCTCGCTCATGCCTGTATGTACCTCCCATTACCCCCCACCCCCCCTCATGCCCCGTTTCTCCCTCGTGTCACCCCACGCCCCGCTCATGCCCCGTGTTTGCCCTCTTCCCCCACCACATGCTCATGCCCTGTGTCTCCCTCGTGTTGCCCCCACCCCCCGCTCATGCCCGTGTCTCCCATGTTCCCCCCACCCCCCGCTCAAGCCCCGTGTCTCCTCTGTTCCCCCACCCCCGCTCATGCCCCATGTCTCCCTCCTGTTCCCCCCACCCCCTGCTCATGCCCCGTGTCTCCCTCCTGTCCCCCCCAACCCCGCTCATGCCCCGTGTCTGCCCTCTTCCCCCCACCCCCGCTCATGTCCCGTGTCTCCCTTGTGTTGCCCCCACCCCCGCTCATGTCCTGTGTCTCCCCTGTTCCCCCCACCCCCTGCTCATGCCCTGTGTCTCCTCTGTTCCCCCCACCCCCTGCTCATGCCGCGTGTCTCCCTCTTCTTCCCCCCTAACCCTGCTCATGTCCCGTGTCTCCCTCGTGTTACCCCCACCCTCGCTCATGCCTGTGTGTACCTCCCATTACCCCCCACCCCCCGCTCATGCCCCGTTTCTCCCTCGAGTCACCCCACGCCCCGCTCATGCCCCGTGTTTGCCCTCTTCCCCCACCACATGCTCATGCCCTGTGTCTCCCTCGTGTTGCCCCCACCCCCCGCTCATGCCCGTGTCTCCCCTGTTCCCCCCACCCCCCGCTCATGCCCTGTGTCTCCTCTGTTTCCCCCCACCCCCCGCTCATGCCTCGTGTCTCCCTCTTCTTCCCCCCACCCCCTGCTCATGCCCTGTGTCTCCCTCTTCTTCCCCCACCCCCTGCTTATGCCCCGTGTCTCCCTCCTGTCCCCCCCACCCCCCGCTCATGCCCCCTGTCTGCCCTGTTCCCCCCACCTCCCGCTCATGTCCTGTGTCTCCCTCTTCTTCCCCCCACCCCCCGCTCATGCCCCATGTCTCCCTCTTTTCCCCCCACCCCTGATATTGCCCCGTGTCTCCCTCCTTTCCTCCCTACCCCCGCTCATGCCCCGTGCCTGCCCTGTTCCCCCACCCCCTGCTTTTGCCCCGTGTCTCCCCGGTTCCCCACTCCCCCCGTTCATGCCCTGTGTCTCCCTTGTTCCCTCCACCCCCCACTCATGCCCTGTGTCTCCTCTGTTCCCCTACCCCCCGCTCATGCCCCGTGTCTGCCTCTTCTCCCCCCCACCCCCAGCTCATGCCCCGTGTCTCCCTCCTGTCCCCCCCACCGCCCGCTCATGCCCCGTGTCGCCATCGTGTTGCCCTCACCCTTCGCTAATGCCCTGTTTCTGCCCTGTTCCCCCACCCCCCCTCATGCCCCATGTCTCCCCTGTTCCCCCCACCCCCTGCTCATGCCTCGTGTCTCCCCTGTTCCCCTCACCCCCCACTCGTGCCCCGTGTCTCCCCTGTTCCCCCACTCCCTGCTCATGCCATGTGTGCCCTGTTCCCCCCCACCCCCGCTCATGCCCGTGTCTCCCTCGTGTTCCCCCCACCCCCCACTCATACCCCGTGTCTCCATCGTGTTCACCCCACCCCCAGGTTATCCACCATGTCTCCCTCACGATCCCCCCACCCCCCGCTCATGCCCGTGTCTCCCTCCTGTCTCCCCCACCCCCCACTCATTTCCTGTGTCTCCCCTGTCCCCCCCGGGTCATGACCAGTGTCTTCCCTGTTCCCCCACCCCCGCTCATGCCCTGTGTCTCCTCTGTTCCCCCCAACCCCCCGCTCATCCCCTGTGTCTCCCTCTTCTTTCCCCCCACCCCCTACTTATGCCCTGTGTCTCCCTCCTGTCCCCCCCACCCACTGCTCATGCCCCATGTCTACCTCTTGTAAACCCCCACCCCCCCCGCTCATGCCCCGTGTCTATCTCTTGTTCCACCCACCCCACGCTCATGCCCTGTGTCTGCCCTGTTCCCTCACCTCCCGCACATGCCACGTGTCTCCCCTGTTCCCCCCGCTCATGTCCCGTGTTTCCCTCATGTTGCCCCCACTCCCTGCTCATGCCCTGTGTCTCCCTCTTCTTCCCCCCCACCCCTGCCCATGCCCCGTGTCTCCCTCCTGTCCCCCCACCCCCCGCTCATGCCCCGTGTCTCCCTCACGATTCCCCCACCCCCTGCTCATGCCCCGTGTCTCCTCTGTTCCCCCCACCCCCGCTCATGCCCCGTGTCTCCCTCCTGTCCCCCCACCCCCTGATCATGCCCCGTGTCTCCCTCCTGTCCCCGCACCCCCGCTCATGCCCCGTGTCTGCCCTCTTCCCCCCACCTCCGCTCATGCCCCGTTTCTCCCTTGTGTTGCCCCCCCCGCTCATGTCCCGTGTCTCCCCTGTTCCCCCACCCCCTGCTCATGCCCTGTGTCTCCTCTGTTCCCCCCTAACCCCTGCTCATGCCGCGTGTCTCCCTCTTCTTCCCCCTTACCCCGCTCATGCCCCGTGTCTACCTCCCGTTCCCCCCACCCCCTGCTCATGCCCCATGTCTCCCTCCTGTCACCCCACGCCCCACTCATGCCCCGTCTCTGCCCTGTTCCCCCACCACCTGTTCATGCCCCGTGTCTCCCTCGTGTTGCCCCCACCCCCCGCTCATGCCCCGTGTCTCCCGCCCTGCTCATGCCCTGTGTCTCCTCTGTTTCCCCCCACCCCCCGCTCATGCCCTGTGTCTCCCTCTTCCTCCCCCCACCCCCTGCTCATGCCCCGTGTCTCCCTCTTGTCCCCCCACCCCCGCTCATGCCCCGTGTCTCCCCTGTTTCCCTCACCCCCCACTCATGCCCCGTGTCTCCCCTGTTCCCCCACTCCCTGCTCATGCCGTGTGTGCCCTGTTCCCCCCTCCCCCCGCTCATGCCTGTGTCTCCCTCGTGTTCCCCCCACCCCCCACTCATGCCCCATGTCTCCCTCGTGATCACCCCACCCCCGCTTATCCGCCGTGTCTCCCTCACGATCCCCCCACCCCCTGCTCATGCCCCGTGTCTCCCTCCTGTCCCCCCACCCCCCACTCATTCCCTGCGTCTCCCCTGTTCCCCCCGGTCATGACCAGTGTCTCCCCTGTTCCCCCCACCCCTGCTCATGCCCTGTGTCTCCTCTGTTCCCCCCAACCCCCCGCTCATGCCCTGTGTCTCCCTCTTCTTTCCCCCCACCCCCTACTTATGCCCCGTGTCTCCCTCCTGTCCCCCCCACCCACTGCTCATACCCCGTGTCTACCTCTTGTTCCCCCCACCCCTGCTCATGCCCCGTGTCTATCTCTTGTTCCACCCACCCCACGCTCATGCCCCGTGTCTGCCCTGTTCCTCCACCTCCCGCACATGCCCCGTGTCTCCCCTGTTCCCCCCCTGCTCATGTCCCGTGTTTCCCTCGTGTTGCCCCATCCCCCGCTCATGCCCCGTGTCTCCCTCTTCTTCCCCCCCACCCCTGCTCATGCCCCGTGTCTCCTTCCTGTCCCCTCACCCTCCGCTCATGCCCCGTGTCTCCCTCACGATTCCCCCACCACCCGCTCATGCCCCGTGTCTCCCTCCTGTCCCCCCACCCCCTGCTCATGCCCCGTGTCTCCCTCCTGTCCCACCCACCCCTGCTCATGCCCCGTGTCTGCCCTCTTCCCCCCACCTCCGCTCATGCCCCGTGTCACCCTTGTGTTGCCCCCACCCCCGCTCATGTCCCGTGTCTCCCCTGTTCCCCCCGCCCCCTGCTCATGCCCTGTGTCTCCTCTGTTCCCCCATCCCCTGCTCATGCCGCGTGCCTCCCTCTTCTTCCCCCTTACCCCGCTCATGCCCCTTGTCTACCTCCTGTTCCCCCCACCCCCCGCTCATGCCCCGTGTCTCCCTCCTGTCGCCCCACGCCCCGCTCATGCCCGTGTCTGCCCTGTTCCCCCACCACCTGTTCATGCCCCGTGTCTCCCTCGTGTTACCCCCACCCCCCGCTCATGCCCCGTATCTCCCCTGTTCCCCCCACCCCCGGCTCATGCCCTGGGTCTCCTCTGTTTCCCCCCACCCCCCACTCATGCCCCGTGTCTCCCTCTTCTTCCCCCCACCCCCTGCTCATGCCCCGTGTCTCCCTCCTGTCCCCCCAGCCCCCGCTCATGCCCCGTGTCTCCCTTTCTTCCCCCCACCCCCTGCTTATGCCCCGTGTCTCCCTCCTGTCCCCCCCACCCCCCACTCATGCCCCGTGTCTGCCCTGTTCCCCCCACCCCCCGCTCATGCCCTGTATCTCCCTTGTTCCCCCCACCCCCCACTCATGCCCTGTGTTTTCCCTGTTTCCCCCAACCCCCGCTCATGCCCCGTGTCTCCCCTGTTACCCCACCCCTGCTCATGCCCTGTGTCTTCCTTGTTCCCCCCACCCCCCGCTCATGCCCTGTTTTCTCTGTTCCCCCCACCCCCACTCATGCCCCATGTCTCCCTCTTCTCCCCCACCCCCTGATCATGCCCCGTGACTCCCTCCTGTCCCCTCTACCCCCCGCTCATGCCCCGTGCCTGCCCTGTTCCCCCACCCCCTGCTCATGCCCCGTGTCTCCCCTGTTCCCCCCTCCCCCCGCTCATGCCCTGTGTCTCCCCTGTTCCCCCCACCCCCCACTCATGCCCTGTGTCTCCTCTGTTCCCCCACCCCCCGCTCATGCCCCGTGTCTGCCTCTTCTCCCCCCACCCCCTGCACATGCCCTGTGTCTCCCTCCTGTCCCCTCCACCTCCCGCTCATGCCCCATGTCTACCTCTTGTTCCCCCACCCCCACTCATGCCCCGTGTCTGCCCTGTCCCCCCACCCCCGCTCATGCCCTGTGTCTCCCTCCTGTTGCACCACACCCCCCGCTCATGCCCCGTGTCTGCCCTGATCCCCCCACCCCTCCGCTCATGCCCCGTGTCTCCCTCGTGTTGCCCCCACCCCCCGCTCATGCTCTGTTTCTGCCCTGTTCCCCCCAACCCTGCTCATGCCCCGTGTCTCCCCTGTTCCCCCCACCCCCCGCTCATGCCCTGTGTCTCCCCTGTTCCCCTCACCCCCGCTCATGCCCCGTGTCTCCCCTGTTCCCCCACTCCCTGCTCATGCTGTGTGTGTCCTGTTCCCCCCACCTTCCCCTGCTCATGCCCCGTGTCTCCCTCATGTTCCCCCCACCCTCCTCTCATGCCCTGTGTCTCCCTCGTGTTCCCCCCACCTCCGCTCATGCCCCGTGTCTCCCTCGTGTTCCCCCCACCCCCGATTATCCCCCATGTCTCCCTCACGATCCCCCCACCCCCCGCTCATGCCCCGTGTCTCCCTCCTGTCCCCCCACCCCCTGCTCATGCCCCGTGTCTCCCTCACGATCCCCCACCCCCCACTCATTCCCCGTGTCTCCCCTGTTCCCCCCCGGTCATGCCCAGTGTCTCCCCTGTTCCCCCACCCCTCCGGTCATGCCCTGTGCTCCTCTGTTCCCCCCAAACCCCTGCTCATGCTCCGTGTCTCCCTCTTCTTTCCCCCCACACCCTACTCATGCCCCGTGTCTCCCTCCTGTCCCTGCCACCCCCTGCTCATGTCCTGTGTCTACCTCTTGTTCCCACCACCCCCCGCTCATGCCCCGTGTCTGCCCTGTTCCCCCACCACCCGCACATGCCCCGTGTCTCCCCTGTTCCCCCCACCCCCCGCTCATGCCCCGTGACTCCCTCATGTTGCCCCCACCCCGCTCATGCGCCCTGTCTCCCTCGTGTTGCCCCCACCCCCGCTCATGCCTGTGTCTCCCCTCTTCTTTCCCCCACCCCCGCTCATGCGCGTGTCTCCCTCCTGTCCCCCCACCCCCCGCTCATGCCCCGTGTCTCCCTCTTCTTCCCCCCACCCCCTGCTCATGCCCCGTGATGATTTGTGATGTCATCTTTGATGTCGTGGGTGTTAGTCTTAGCAGTGCACGGTGGTGGCACAAGTTATGGTTGCTTAGCTTACCATGACTGGCAAATTTCAAGGGTTTTTCGGTTTTACTTGGAACCATAACGTCCCTTTTACAAAGTTTTTTCATTGAATATATATATATATATATATATATATATATATATATATATATATATATATATATATATATGTCACAAAACAAAGCAGAGGAAAAAAAACAAATAACGCACTCCACCAAGAGGTACTGCAGGTCCCAAAAAAAATGACAAACTCGAATCCAAATGAAGACACGAGTTTTAATGTTGGTAAATAAGGCAAAAAAAGGCAAAGCACAAACAACAAACAAAGCAGGACGCCAAGGATGGGTCCTGGACGACGCGTTTCGCGCTTCCCTGAGTGCTTGTTCACGTTGTGTATATATATATATATTCAGTGAAAAAACATTGTTAGAGGGACGTTATGGTTAAATTGCACTGATAAATACCTATGAAATTCAGTGAAAAAACTTTGTTAAAGGGCCGTTATGCTTCAGTTGTCCTAATAGAAACCTATGAAATTGAGTGCAAAAACGTTGTTAAAGGGCCGTTATAGTTACTTTGCACTAATAACAACCTATCCATATTGTGGTTACAAGTAAAACCGAAAACACCCAGAAATTTTCCAGTTATGGTAAGCTAAGAAACCATAACTGGCACCACCACCGTGCAATGCTAAGACTAACACCCATGACATCAGAAATGTCATTGATGACATCACTGATTTAGCACTAAATTAAAAACAACCAAAATGCTACATGCATAATAACTAATTAAACAACGTGCAAACTGGCCTTGTTCTGGGTTGTTAGCTATAGCATATTGTAACTATCCATCATCTGTGTCCCGCAAACACCACTTGTACTAATATATAAACCGCTTTGTCCCATGGAACATACCGTTGTATCCTACAGACTCATAAAGTCTGAGTTTGGGGTACTGTGCAGTTGGTAAACAGTAATCATGGGCACTGGTTTCGCTTTTCCATCCTTAATCTTCTCAGATTACTTATAATAACATCTGTCTGTACTACAAACTGAAAGGGTCATATCTTTCTCTTTGTTTCCTGCATATATGTCTCCATCCCAATGGATCAATGCACCACCTTTCGCGGGATCCGGCACCACATATGGAGCCGTATCCGGGAAACCGACCAACGTCAGCACTAAATAGCCCTTCACAAAAAAAGACTTTGAAAAGAAAAACAAAAAACAAACAAATCGCTTTCCACACTACGGTAAGCAGTTTGGGGTGGGAGGAGCGCAGCAGCACACAGCACATTGGCCCCATGAGCGCTATTTTGGCTCTGCCCCCTACCTATGTGACAGGCAACAGGAGCCAAGGCAGACCCTCACCGAGCCTGGGGGCTCCCCTCTCTAACCAAAACTGCTCTGTGCAGTGTTGCCAACTTGGCAGTCCCCTACCGAGTTTGTGCTGAAAAAGCAGCTAGCTAGAAATCTAGCAATTTTTTTCTATTGGTTTGAAGACTTACACTTCTTTCAATTGGTTAAGAGACTCGCGTCATTTACACAACCTTCCAAACCAATAGAAAAAAGTGTAACTCTCACAAACAATACAAGTAACATTACGTTGATCCGCGGTGCTGTGCGCCTCGTATGCTGATTTTGAAAGGCTCCTAGAAAAGTTGTTAGGAGGATTTAATGTGACTATGGAGTGTGCACAATGTAAATCTGGAAATTGAGTGAGAAGAAAGCCAACAGTAGCGGACTTAAAAGGGCACTGGAAGCGGTGTCAATGGGCATGCATCTAGGCACATGGAGTTTAACCGTGCGTTGCTTCCATCAATGTTAGCATGTTGCATGGCTGGGCGGTGTCGCTCTTGGAGCTTGTTAGACTCTAGCACAGTAAGTACATTTTACCACTGTTGGTCTATTTTGGTAATTCTGCTTCCATTCGTTCTGCTGCCCATATTCACATATTGCATTTTGTACACGGTCATGCAAACGATGCATTTGGTAAGTTTCAGGAATATATCAATTTTTTTTAATGCTACCGTGATATAGGCACGGGCCCCTCGGCAATCACCCATCATGCACATGGCCAATTATGCAGATTAGGTGATGATGTAATTTAGCTACTTCTTGCTACTTTTAGGACAGCCAATATCTACTTTCCTTACTAACCAGTTCGCTACACTGGCTCTCTTTGACTGCACTGTGCACAGCGTACTCGCACAAACCACATTACACCACTGAGGCGAGCACCCAGGTTCGCAGAGAGTTAATGACCTTGTGATTGACTAAAAAGCAGAATCCATTTCGAAAACACAATTATCACCTAGCTCCCACCTTTTCGGGCTCACTCAGACTTGCCTTTCTCAAATGAATTTTGGTATTTGTATTTTCAGATTACTAAGTACATTTTGATAGGGACGGTGCTCACTTGAACAGTATACAAACCACAGCAAGATACGATTACTATGATTTGTGTACTCTTCAAACAATTAAACAAATTGCGCCATTTTAAAAATATTATTTTTAACATTTCCTTTCATCAGAGTTCAACTGGTACCTCTGCCCCTTCTGAACTCTGCCTCATCGGCACTCTGCCCCCTCCTCCAAACCCCACCCCGCACCTGCCCTTGTGGAATCCCTTTCCACATTTCTTCCATTTCCATCACTTGCTATACCTACTTCACAGCGCTCACCTTTTACGCACCTCGTGCTCTGAAATACTCCCCCATGTTGTCATGAATGTGTTCAATATCTGTGGTTTGTGTTTATAATTACGTTTCATCCAATTATCAGTTATATAGTACCTTGCTGGCTGCACTACCACTTTTCTGCTTTTATTATTTATTTTATTTATTTAAAGTGCATTTATTTTTATTCTTTTGCATAGCACTTTCCACTTCTCCCCACCCCCATGCACTTTCACCCTTTCCCTCTGCCATGCACTTGCACGTTTTCAATGTCACTGGGCCTAGTGAGATTGCTGTTTTGTTCACCCCTATTCCCCTCCCTTGCCTTGTTGCAATCTGAAACACTTGTGTACGAGAATGATACAAATAAAATATCAATATCAATATCAATTGTCATATTCCATTATAAAACAGCGTCTGAAATGTATTTTTATTGCTTATCTGGACAGATATCTTCTACTGAACTGCATGTTCCACAGTTTCCAGCTACCATCCAATGAATTCTTCAATCAACATTGGAAAATAAACATACACAGAACTTTTTCCATCACAGTCATGTGGGACGACCGACATGTACCAATCTGCTCTTTCGCAGTAGCAGTAACAAGAAGCAACCTATCAGCCTTCAAAATGTAGCAACGTGCACAAGCGAAAAACGTTCCGCTTCAAACTGCAAAACATGAACAAAAAGTTATTTGTTAAATAAATGCACTTGTTACATTACAAACTAGTATTGTTTCCTTAAAGAATTATATATATAATTACCATTTTTGGTAAGAAAGAGAACATACCCTCTGTATGATGATATCTGTGTTCCTGGTTCTCCGTTAAGTAATGTTTTGGCGTAAATGATAACGAGGTATGTCTGTGTACGATGCCCACAAACGTAATGAAAACAGGTGGGGCAGATTGTTCGGACAAATTATATCAGTTTCGGGAGTGGCCCATCTGTATTACTGCTGCAAGGGAACTTGAATTTAGGGCGACACATCAACTGTTAACATTAGCACAAGATCACTGCACCCAACACGTTGTTTTCACATTTATGAAAGTGAGTAAAAGTAAGGTAAGATGCATAGAAAATCATCAACAGGAGTTGGCCGAACAATCAGAGCAACAACATTTTTGAGTGCACTTCCCCTTTAATGTCACAAAAAATTTCCAACGTACAGTACTTCACAATCTTATCAAAACAACACAGAAATCACACTCAACCCTTAAAAATAACCGCACAAAACAAATCTTGGAAGCTCTCATTGACAGTGCAATGCTCCTCAAAAGGAAATTGTTTATATTAATGTTAACCAGAATAAAACCACTAACCAAATTAATTAGTAAACTACAAAAATTGCTTCAAAACATGCCAATGTCAACAAAGATACCATGCTAACTTCTCTGCAGATGAGTGCATTCACACAACCAACACAGCACCATATTTCAATGAAAATGCATATACACAACAACATAAAAATCCAATTTCCATACATAGCAGTGGTCGAGGGTATTACATTTATAGACAACACCATTATGACGGAAGAAACCCTCATTGAAAAAATGTCCCCAACAAACTTACAATCATCTCTCCAATCCACCAAACCAATCTGTCCAGTCTACAAATGCCCCTGCATCTCAATGTGTAATGTACAAAAGCAATCCTTCAAACCTTTATGCCAATTCCTCAAACACTATGTGAAAGTAGAAGAGAAAACTAGAATAAAAACTTTGCAAACCATTGACTGTTCTCCCATACACAGTGACACTAAACTGTGAGGACATTCATTAGCCTGCATTTGAAGACCTGATTGCAAAGGCACCTTCCACCACATGAAAATATTAGCAACACACCTTTCCACTCTACAGAATCTTGTCCACAAACTGTACTATGCAAAAAGTCCTCCTTTACAACTACAACACTTTAATAACACTTTCCTACAGGGCACAGCTAAAGAACTCCTTCATAAATTGACCACATCCAAAACAAATATTTTGGAAGTGAAGATAACTTAGAAAATCCAGTAAGTGAATGAAAGAATACCGAAAACCTAACAAATGCAAATCTTCTAATGAACACATACAAAAAAGAAATAAAGTTTAAAAGCACATCTGCTGCCTACAGCCTCCAGCCATGCACCCAAGAGTCTACAAACTAGCCACAACCACCACTGCATAATACGGCCATGCACCCAAGAATCTGGCGACTGCCACAACAAACATATGACAATTTGCCCTTAACATCACAATGTAAACACAATCTACAGATATAAAAGTGCACCGCCAACCCTATTTTTCACCAATGGCAATATCACCATATCATCTATATTCCATTCCCTACTCTAAAAAGCCCTCTTATCTCAACAAATAACCCCAAATATGTTTCCTCAACTCCCCATCAAACACAGAGAAAGGAACAAAAATGTCTCCTGCATTACAATGTACAACAAACTCAATCTGTGCCCACAATGTTACATTAATAAAAAGTACCATTTCCACTTCAATGGTATTGTCTCACTGTGTTCCAAAAAGTGTACACTGGCTATACATTACGTATAATCACTATACACATATTATTGTAATACTTCTTTCCAATAGCCAAATTCCATTTCTGTACACGTATTATTACGATGCTTATAGCCAGTGGCCAGATTTTTGGGTGCATGGCCGTATTATGCTGTGGTGGTTGTGGCCAGTCCCTAGACTCTTGGGTGCATGGCCTATGGCTTACGTCCTCCGGCCATGCACCCAAGAGTCTAGGGACTGGCCACAACCACCACAGCATAATACAGCCATGCACTTAAGAATCTGACCAATGGCCACAACCCACACACATAAGCCCGGTGCCTGGATACATTATTGCTGGTATGGCCATATGACACTGCAGTAATTGTGCTAGTGCCTAGATTTTTATGTGCAGAGCCTATCTGTAACCTATCCAAACATCCTCATATCACCTACATTCCACACACCTACCCTAATGAAGCCTCCCTGCATTCACCAGACAAGCCGCCCAGCAGACCTGTCCACAGACTACTGCTGTGTCTGGGACTGCTCTGCCCCATACGGTCTTATTCCACCTAAACAAATACATCATATCAACCATATTTCACTGCCCAAACCTTCCCAGCCCTTCTTCCAAACACCAAATGCCCCAAAATATGTCCCCCACCGCGCTATCCGCGGATATTCGCGAATACAACATGGCAGCATTTCAGGAAAATGTGACGAACATCACACTTTCCTCCAGCCAATTAGCGGGTGCGTTGGGTGTCTTTGGACACCATGCGCCCCTCCAGACCTATTGGAGTCCTGTTCGCAGAGCAAATAGGGAAGTTGGTCCGCGAAGCAGAGCCTGATATCACTATTTCTTTGGCACCTACATTTTGCCTGTTTTTTAAAAAACTACTAGACGGATTTCCACCAAATTTACAAAAGCATGCTTTCGGGAACAAGCCGCCGCTCCCGCCGCAAATCTGGTGGAAATCCATCCAGCGGTTTGGGCTGTAGGCATGAGCAAAATATTTATCCATTCAGTCTATGGAAAAAAATAAAAAATGGGGACCACCCTATAACTTTACCCCCCCACCCCGTCACAAGACCTCACCAAACTTGCCAAAGAAATTCAGAGCAGGCCATATACATATTTTTCAAAGTTTGGTGAGGATTCGTCTAAGGGGAACGAAGATATAATCCACCCAAAAAGTGCTCTTCCTATGGGTTTAGCAACTTATCCTTAACTACACGCCCGCTACCGCAGGCCGTGTAATATATATATAATGTATATACAACCATGTAATACATAGTTTGTATAAACTTAAAATACAATAGCAACCCTATTTTCATATGCATATTACTTTCATTTAGAATGCGGATAAGTGAAAGTCGGCCATCTGTACTTATATACAAACAATAGATTAAAGATATACAGTATTTAGAAGAGTTGTCAATTCATTTTTACTTATTCAAATTTTACAACAAGGCTTACACCTCTTACCAATATTTAATAACACAGTAAATCAAATGAAATGTCCACCCTTTCATAATTCTGCACCAGATATCATATCATCTTGAGTCGTAGAAAGTGTGTAATATGAACATAAATACCAAGTATTTGAAGTACCATGACAGCTTAAGATCAAGTGCTTTATGTATTCAATGCGCCTGACGTGGCATAGTCTGCAGCCTATTGACTGTAGGAGTTTTCTGCCAAGCCCCCATCACTTCTAATGTAGGAAGTGCATTTCATTTGAATCAGAGGCAATCTCTTCCAATGTGCTGGTTAGGAAATTCACCTACATACTTAGGTGTATATTTATATGCAGGGACATAAGAAGCATATACAAATGCCATTCTTTTAGCTGCAAGGTCAACCTTATTCTGCTCGTTCGCATCCAAGTCAATGGATTTCGTCACCAATCATTTTGGTAGACATATCTGAATAGCCATTTAAGTCATAATTCAAGCACATAGACCAATGTTCAGATTCTGTTACAAGTTGACCCATTGTAGTATTTGTCAGTCCTGTATTGGTAGCCAGAACTGGCTTGGTAAATCTGATGTATTAATGTCTCACTGTTGGCAGTCAATATTTTATTAGCAATAAACCATAACCTTTTAATTGGCTGAAAGTGGTTTGAGTAAGTCCCAGCTGGGCTCTGAGATATTCTGCAGACAGATGTTTGCCATACGCAGAAGTGCTCTTTACACACATACTGTCCATGATGCCCAGCTTCTTTATTTTAAATGGGCCCTATATCTCGGAGCCGTAGAGCTTAGTCTGAACAAATGTCATCGTATAGCAATCAATCAATGGGCACAGTGTGTAACCACAATGATTCCTTCTAAAGGATCTAAGAGGGGCCACTAGTTGGAACATATTCAGAACCTTTCGTTTAACCAAGCTGTAACAAAGCCTTCTGGTTATGTTAAGAACCTAATTGTGGCTTGGAAAACACTGCTCAAACCAACCCCACAAATAGACTAAGATAAATGATGGGGAAGAACACGAGAAAAGTGTGAGGGACAGACTATTAATATTTTTAGAAATGGCTTCCTAAAGCATTGGTCAAATGTCCTGAATAAGGAGGCGCATGGGAAGGTTAGAGGGAGGTACTTTGTGGTTAGGGAAGCTGGTATTAATGCCTTTTGGTCATCGTTAATACAGTAACTTTCTCTAAAAATTCATAATTCCCAGGATAGCACCAAGATACATTTGGGGGAGAAACAATTTTCATTATTTCATGACAATTTGTGTTGACAGTTCAGTAGGGCCGCCTATGAAGGAGCTTGCTGAGATTGTGTAGACCCTACTTTATAACCTGTAGGAGTACTCGAAATTCCCAGAATATGCCCAATGGGAAGGACAAGCTTTTCTGGATAGGTCTGACTCGCCCCACGAGATTCCTATAGGTTTTACCAGGGGTTCAACCCCACCCGATGTCCCAGACAGGGTTTAAGTCCTGCCTTCGAAACGTGAAGCCTGAGATTAGGGAGGGTAATTCGACAAGAAAAATAGGAGGACTTGAGCCATTGTAAAACAGGAGACATTTCCAGCTCTGATGTACATTTTGACTACCAAGAGTGGAGCTGAACCGATGGAGAACAGAGTGTGTAAGATAATGACCCTGGAGTCTCAGTGGAGCAGTGTACCGACATTGCAAGATGTACATAAATGTAGCAACCAATGTAACATGGTTACTCTGATGCCCAGGGTCATAAACGTACGCCAACATAACTCAGGTGAAAGGTCAGCAGAAGAGCTGTGAACCTCCACCTGATTGGGTTCGTCTCCTCCGACTGCCTATGGCTCTGTTGTGTTCATTGGCAACCTACCTCTGAATCCTATGACAATGAATTAGTCCACCTTTTGAAGGATAGAAACAAATATGATAGATTGTTTTCTTGTTGATTTCAATGGATGGGCTAAACAGTGGCTGTGTCTACAACAAATTGACTTCTGCCCTGCAGGAGTACAATGGTGAATACAGGCTAAAGTGCCTACTCAGCTCTCACACTTCTATAAATCAAGAGCCAACACAATCATAAAGGTAAAACAGGTATCATAAAGGCACAGTTAAGAGATATACCTACTTCATCTTTTGTGGTAACGTGGACCGAGGGAAGCGCATTTTCCAATGAAGGTTCTATACAAATATATATTTTAATCAAACATAGCATGTATTTTAATAATTAAATGGAAAGCACTACAAAAACTGACCCCCGTATAAAGAACACAGAATATGCAAAGATAGCAAGATGCAGCACTCTGAGTAATGAATCAGGGGTGATAACCACAATTGGGTCTCATTCTAAGTCGGCCGATCTGATAAAAAAGTGCTGGTATTTATGGATACTGGCACTTTACAAGACTGGGCAACTACAGGTTTGCTGGTGGGGCACTGGAGGCAGGCCCCCCACCAGCAAAAAAATCCATCATTACCGGCAGCGGTATTGCCGGTGCCAGTAATGATGGCAAATCCGCTCATGGAGTCCTATGGGACTCATGAATGCGGATTAACACTGTCACGCTAGAACTTGGAATCCGGCTGCAGTGCCGCTGGACTGCGTGCTAGAAACGGTAATAGCCATTGCCTGTATCCTGGCAGGTTTACCACCAGGATACCTGTAAGGTTAGAATGAGGCCCAATGTTCTTCAACAGGATATGTTTTTGCATGCAAAAAGGGATCAATGTGATCGAGCCAGTCTGTATGGCCCACAATGGACCAGGGGGCAATTATCATTCAGTAATCCCTTTGCAGCATCTTGCATGCTTGACAACGGCAGACCAGGCTGTTCATTGGTTTGGTGCTGTTCGGAATGCGGCAGTCGAAGTGGTCCAGTGGCAAGCAAATGTGGAAGTAGATCAAACTAAAGAAGGCTGCTACAGTCAAATCGTTACTCGAGCAATGCGGATTGTGGGATCACCAGGTTTGATTCAGAGGTTGAGATTCTGGGGCAGACGGTCTGATGACAGGATGTGCAGATGAGTCAGTTCAATGCCAGGGCTCGAAGGATGTAGTTCAATAAGAATACTAGGGTCCGTTTGATCGGTGGCCTTTTGGCAAAGAAGCTGGAGGTTCGAACAGCGGTGCGAGCAGTGCATATGCTGCAGTTCTTTGTTTGAGCCGAGGTAACAATGTACTTTTGGTTGGTGCAGTGCAGTGGAGAACGGGTTTGAATGTGGGGACGGTGGTTTGAGGACCTGTTAGAGCTAATGGCATCTCTGGAGGATCCTGGTGGTTTCATCTGTGTTGAACATGCTCAAATCATGGCTTGCAGCAGTTCAACAGCGCAATTGCAGGAATCCTGGCTTGCTTGGCTCTCAAGAGTTTGAGTCTCACTCCAGGGTCTCACAGACAGGGTGAGTCCTATTCTCAGTCCCCACAATCTGGGGGAGGCAGATGCACACTTTCTGGGTTCTGTTGGAATACATCAATTTTATCCAAATAGAAAAGAGAAAGTCATGTTGTGCGCACCATATTATTGTTAAGAATGGATGCAATATTGTTAAAAAGTTGAGGTTTTGCATGTATCTAGGATAGTTCATTGAGGTTATTTTAAAGGTTACTTTTAGTGTTATTTTGTGTCTAGTGTGATAGAGTTTGGATTTGCATACATGTAGGAACATACAACATTGTGTAGATATATTATATGGGAGCACATTTTGCAATGTAGCACACTGAAATTCAAAAGCACAGATGCTTCATATAAAGTAGAACAACGCTCTTGAATGAAAAATCCATTATGGGGGATGCAGTAGTTTTGAACACACATACATACAAATAAACATGCACACATTCTTGTTTGGGAAAACTGGCTGGCCAAAGGAGAGGTTGGTAGAGTGACAGCTGCAACCACATGAGAACGGCTATTTGGAACTGAAATTGAACATCCCAGGGTTTTCAGCTTGGAAAGTATTAAGCAAGTGGCCGAAGAAGCACCGGTCACCTGGCACTGTCAATCTAGGGTTCGCGGCTAAAGCTGTAATAGGGTGACTGGGAGCATAGATGACTATGGGCCTATGAGAAGGTTAAATAGATTAGCAGTAAAAAGATTGCATTGGGAACAGAGGCAAGTTAGCGCCCCGATCAAAGAAGCCTTTTTGTTAGCTCTCTATAGCCTTATAAATAGTCCATATATAAACCATGCATGTCAGAGTTCACATTGCAGGTCTGTGATCAAGTGGAAGCTGTACCAAAAATGTATTGTTTGCTATATTAGGGTTGTCTGATTTGCAGGAAGAAACCAAAGAAGAGGTTTTTTTCAATGTTGTGTTTTGGTTTAAAAACAAACCATTCACAACAATTAAAGAAGACCACAAAACAAATTAAAACACAATGGGCCTCATTACGAGGTGGGTGGTAAGGGATTACCGGCACCGGTAAGGGCACCGGTGCCGGTAATCCCTTACCGCCCTACTACGATGTCCCTTAGTGGGTCCCTTCCTTAACACCTGGTTTTACCAGGCGTTATGGAAGGGACCCGTTAAGGGACTTCAGAGCTAATAACGGTACCGCAATTTGCGGTACCGTTATTAGCACCTTCCCCCTTCCCATTGAGCCCTATGGGGGCTGAAATGGGAATGGGGAATGGCTTATTCAATGAGGACTTACCGGTCCCGCAAAGGTTGGAATAGACCGGTAAGTCCCCATTGAACGGGACCGGACACGGTACCGGTATTGGAGGTAGTCATGGCGCTAGTAGCGCCATGACTACCTCCAACCTCGTAATGAGGCCCAATGACATATAAATATCAATACATATTTCACAAAAGTGTCTAAATGTACAATTCTTCAAGAACATACTTATGAGTAAAATGTCTCTCCATTAAAAAATTAATTTTGGAATCCAGAATTTCATACAATCACTTTAAAAGTTGAGTTAAGGTTAGAATCAGTAAGACTTGCTGCCCATTCCTAAATCTAAGCCATATTAACTCTTAAGCATGTTTCGTATGCATTAACACATTTTGAGAAGTGCAAGTTTCTTGGATCCTTAATAGCAGAGCACGCAGTTATCAAATGTTTAATTATTTCAAAGCTGCCTGAAAATTACACAACTTTCAGGTTTTCTCAGACTTGAGTAGGCCCATCCTCAGGCCTAAGACCTCTAGTGCAGGCACCGCATTGAATCTCAATCTCATGTAGATGGTCCTTAAGTTACCCTGCAGCAATCGTACTTTGGTAGAGAGCCCCTCGATCTAAAAAATTGGAATATTCTTTGTAAAGTACGTGCTAATCTTTTCTGAAGTATTCAACCAGTCTTGTCATGCAGATTTTTTTTCATCTTTAGGGAGTTAGTCGCTAAACCACTAGAGTTAAAACCAGGCTCATGTAAAATATAATTTGTCTTTTCAAAGCTATTTAGAAGCTGAGTTTTTCCCGCTACAGGACATCGCCTGATAACTTCAAAAAGGGAATCTGTTGGGGGATTCAGTATTGTTGCGTATAAATTCGTTTTCTTCCAATTGCTATAATCTCTAAAATCCAAGGGTGTGGTAGTTGTGTCCCATTTTTTTCTCTGTTTCTGGCCCAGGAGGGCCTCCATTGCTGCTGCAGGACCAGGCCATTCCCCAACACCGACAAGCACCACAGTGCATCCCACCCGGGCTGAAGGCCACAGGTCCGAGGGCTCAGGTGTTTGACTCCCGCAGGGGTATTCTGCAACAGCAGGGTGAGCGGCGACCTACCAAGGCGTTGTCATTCCATTCTATAGTATCCCTAAGCCCCAAGTACTCCGTATTGGGCACAGTACAGCAACTGAGGATTCCTATTGGAAGCACACCACAAGGTGAGAGTGGAGAAGGGGTGGGTTGAGATAGAGGGTTACAGTGTTTGTGGTGACTGTTGATTCAATTCCAGATTGTGGGCTATACTGTAAATTCCCCACAGAGTCCCCCAGAGTTCGCTACCAAACTCTAACCATATTCAGTCCACCTCTTATTTTACATATGGAAGACCACCCAGAGTATAAACGCAAGATCCTGACTGAGGCAAAAACTGGGAACTCACCGCCTTTGACACGGTGCAGGGGTGAGACTGATACATCCTTTGCAGGAAAAGACTGCAGCCCTACTAAGTTCATGAGAGAGTCCTATTTCTTGATAAAAGAAATTCATCAGTGCCACTGGTCTGATCAGGATGCCTTTGGGGGAAAGGTTAATAAAACAGGGGTCCGTCTTGGTGAGTGGCCACCAGCAGCCCAGGGGATTTGAAAGGTGCATGTTCCGTACAAATCTCCACTTCCAGAATGCAAGCTGTCTCATTAGCGAATGTGGACCTCTTGATTGCCCTGGGATACCTTATCTGCCGCAACAAAGATATGGGCAAAGGCAAGGCAGTGGGAATGATTCTCAACCAACGACTTTGACTGAACCTCTTTTGCCTTACAAACCATCTGCCCTGCTCCCTGTCGCCACTAATGCGACTTCCCTCTATTCCACATCAGAGCTGATCAGCCATGAGTCGGTGCCACAACCAGCACTAGTGGTGGGAGATGCCACATCAGCCCTGCTCACAAGCTGTTATTCTCCTTAGTTACAGGGGGGAGGGGCTTGCCAACCATGAACATACATAAGAGTATTTGCTCAACCCTGAGATTCTGACCATGCCTGGCCGGACCCAAGTGGTTAATACCCTGCCTATACCTGCAGAGAATTTTAGCTCTCTGGACCCTTCGGCACAAATGGACCTGGAGGCGGATAATGTACTAGAAGACAGGCCTCCCCTTACCAATAATGTTTGGAGTGGGAACACGACAAACCTTAGCTGAGGGAACAGCTCCTTTCTCTGCTTAACCCCATTAAGGGGCCCAAAGCAAACAAGCCAATGTCCTATGTCCAATTTTGATCAATCTGTTAAGGAGATACGCCTTCCCCAAGGTTGTAACTGCAAGCAAGTGCTCTCTGAACTTGCAGGTATAATAAGGCTGTTATTGGTTTTGATAGATGTTCAAGGGAGAGGAGGAGGGGGGGATCCCACGGCAGTGTCTCATACTGGCCTACTGGATCCAACAAGGTCATGTAAACCACCAGAGGAGTTATCTGAGGCTTTACACTCAAATGGACCCTTGATTGATTTATATCAACGTATCACCACTAAATGAAACAGGCCACTACTCATTGTGACCCCTATGCACATATTTTTGTGAAACTGAACCAAGTTGAGCAATCTGTCCAGCAGTTCGCATCCAGGGAAGTCATGAAGGCCCGCATTGTTAACACAACATATGAACCATCGGAAGACCGGGATATAAAGCCAATGGGAATCAATGGCCTTAATGTCACCAAATATAGAGGACGCAGACCGTGAGTTAGAGAATGCAGGATCAGCTACAAAACCCACTGGGGGCGGCGGAGGCAGAAGGGCAACAGTATTCTTTCATGGGGTTCCGTAAATTAGCTCTTAACCAATGTGAACCAAGGGATCCACTCTCCAATAAATGCTTGCACTGGTGCCGTGCTGCGAGGGGCCATGTTTTGTGACCAGGTAAGCCATATGAGCAGCCATTGAGTATGCAACAAGGGTGACAGCTTCTGTGGCTCGAACACACATGCAGACCACGTCTCTCGCAGGGCACAGCATATGTGTTTTCTTCTGAGACTAGATGACGAATTTCTTCATGAATTGGGATTTTTCCAGAGTTGAAGATGACTTATTTGATACTTAAGATGATGTAAAGATGCCCTGATGAAGGACTAATTACAGCCTGAAGGAGGACCAGTTCTTGTTAAGGTTTACCGTCTTTTGCTTTCATCTTAGGACAATCCACCTTCGATTTCCTCCTCTTAGCATCAGAGACGTAACTTTTGATTCTTGCAGCGTATCAGATTCACAGAATTTAAATATATCTGGTGTGTGACTGAGTCTATCGTCTCCAAGTGGTTTGAAGTTCAAAGATATCCCCAGTGGTTATTTTCCTGTACAAAGTGAGAATTTCAATGTGTACTTCCTCTATATATATTACAGCATCCATGACAGTAACCCTTCAGTTAGGGTAAGCTGTCTTTTCCATAGGAAGAGCAGTTATTGGGTGGCTTATAACCTTTGTGTCGTTTGACGAATCCACACAAAACTTTGCAAAAACAGTATAGACCCCACTCTGAATTGTTCAGCAAAGCTTTGTGTGTTTTCGTCAAGGTGACAAAGTTGTAGAGGGTCCCAAAATCTGGATGGACATGAAAAAAATGTGTTTTTACTTGTGGCTCCAGACCAAACCGCTGGACGGATTTGTACAACCTGTGAGGGAAGCAGTGGCCTAGCCCAAGAGCATGCTTTTGCACATTTAGTGTAAATCCATTCAGTAGAGTTTTAAAAAAATGCTCAAATTGTAGGGCAAAAATAATTAGTTATATCTCCATCCGGTCCCTGGACTCACTTCCTGATTTGGTGTCTGTGGAAGCCTATGGACCAGTTATGGGGCCTGTATTATCTGCGGACACTGTATGCAGCCACTAATTGGTCAATTGAAAAATGTGAGGTGCAGCAAACATTTACAAACAGACACCATGAATTTGCGAAGTGCACCTGCAGTCCGTGGACATAATTTCTGGGTATTTTGAAGATGAAAGAGTGCCTGTAGAAGATGAGGGAGAAATTGAAAGGGGACAATGTATGCATTATTGTGTGCAAAAATGGTTGCAGGTTTGTTGACATATTCGTGGTCACTTTTACTGTCCGCGATAATCCTCGGCAACAATAAGTGTCCAGAGACATCCATTGAGAATGGTGGTGTTATGTTATATGCTACAACAATAATTAATTTGGGTTTAACACTTATGTAATGGGACTAGTAAGTGTGACTGTTGCTATGGCCAGATTGTTTAGGGTATGGCTACAAGAGTATGTTTACTTTGGGCTTAATATCCCCAACAATCTGGCCAATGGCTATGGTGAGAATAGTTTGCTTTTCCTGGGTCTAAAGGTTATGTAGTTTGAACAATGTGAACCCTGACTAGAGGCAGAATAGGACTTTTGGAGTGTGGGAATAGTAGTAGTAGTAGTAGTAGAAGTAGTAGTAGTAGTAGTCGCAGTAGATATTGTTGTGGGCATAGCCGGTGGCCAGATTGTTCAGGGGCATGGCCGAACAATCTGGCCACTGGCCATGGCCACACTAGTATGCTTACTTTGGGTTTAATAGTTATGTCCTTTCAACTATGTGACCACTGCATAGAGTTAGTGGCACTGACCTCTACATAGAGGCAGTACTACTTTTGGAGTGTGAGTATAGTTGTAGTAGTGGAAGTTACAGCCCAAATTGTTGTGGCAATGGTGAGTGGGCAGATTGTTTTCGGCATGGCCACATGGAGTGTCAGTATAGTATTGTTCAGGGCATGGGTGAAGGCAATGCCCAGAACAATCTGGCCAGAGCCATGGTTGCAATAGTATGCTTACTTTGGGTTTAATGACTCGGACAATCTGGCCACTGGATATGGTGAGAATAGTATGCTTACATTGGGCTTAATGGTTATGTAGTTTTAACTATGTACCTCTGCCTAAAGGCAGAGTAGTACTTTTGGAGTGTGAGTATAGTAGTAGTGGAAGTTACAGTACACATTGTTGTGGCCATGGTGAGTGGGCAGATTGTTGGGGGCATGGCTGTGTGGTGTGTGGGTATAATAGTAATTAAAGAAAATATTGTTGTGGCCATGGGAAGTAGCCAGATTGTTCAGGGAATGGCTATGCCCCAAACAATCTGGCACTGGCCATGAAGAGAACAGTATGTTTACTTTGGTGTAATTACCTCAACAGTGTGGCTACTTGCCATGGCCAGATTAGTGTGCTTACTTTGCATTTAGTAGTTATATAGTTTGGAGAATATGGCCTCTTGTTATGACAGCCACAATGGGAGTTTTGGAGTATGGGTATAGTAGTTATAGCCTCAGTGTATGTGGCAAATAGTGGATTGTTTGATGTTGGAAAGTAGTGGACAAGATAACAAGGGATCATCTGTGTTTGTTTGTCTGTAAAGAAAAGAAAATATAGTTAGTTGTACAACATAGTATGTAAGATATACAAGCATTAGGTTTTATAGGTAAGTTTACTTTTTTGACTCTCATAAGTAGTACATTGTATGTACTATGCGTTCTACAACATTTGTTTGTGATACACTGTTGCTGTATTGACATATTGTAATCATTGGGTCATGGGAAAAAATCCAAGGTGCATTAAAAAATCATTTTGTACATTTACTGTTAATAAATGTACATCTTGTTCAACTTTTCTCAATTTTTTGCAGACTGTGATGTTTATGAGAAGGAGACACATTTCATATGTGTAGAAAGTACTATAGTGGTAGTAGGAATGTTTTAAGTAAATAGATAGATGATGGCGTGTTTTAAGTGTAATGTAATTAAGGTATATTTGTTTTGTGTGTTTGTTTATTTTTAAATTAGTTAGATACCCAGTGGTGTATTCTAACTGGATTTTATTGTAAATATGAATTTACAGTGTAATTTAATGACTTAAGGTGGGTTCAAGGAATATTAAGTAGGCATTTGTTAGATTTTCTGTTAACCTTTGATTTTGAGTAACAGAAGTGCTGTTACATTCAAACCAACCACTTCTTTATTTTTTACATACGCAGCATAGTGGCCTGAAGTGGTTGTGGCACCAGTACAGATACTGCGTCTTATCCAATTAAGTCATGACATTGGAAGGGATCAGTTGTCTCCTTCCATGTGATCCTTCCTCATGATACCGCCACGAGGATCATGATTAGGTAGTGAATGCCATCCCATGGCCACATGGGAGGAGGTCACCGCCGGGTAATCCGTAATGACTCCATTGGATTCATCACATACCCTTTCCCTAATGTTGCTGGTTCTTGCAGCATCTATTTGAAAACAGGAATGGAAGTCCACATTCCCCTGTTCTTTGTTTCCTGTATTCAACTGAAAAACAATGGGGCTGTAAATCTAAGAACCAGTGGACACAAATTGCATTAGTGGCTTTACGAAGGCTCATCCATGGTCGCTGACCAATCTGAATTTTCTGCCTGTCATATAGTATTTGAGATAGGTCATGGCCCATTTAATCACCACGGCCTCTAGCTCAGGAGTTGCGTAATTTTCATCTCTTGGGAGCAATTTTCTGCTTATTTAGATGATGGGATGCTCTATACCATCATAACCTTATGAGAGAAGTTCTCACAGACAAGTTTGTGAGGCATCTGTTTGTAGGATGAATTCCCGTTTGAAATCTGAAACCTCCAACACAGGTTCACTACATAACATGTGTTTGAGTTTGTCAGAAAACACAACTGATCTTCTTCTCGCCATTTATTCTCAGGACATGCCATAATGGAAGACAAATTGGGGATAAAATGTCTGCAATATTCTATTAAACCCAAAAAGGCTCTCAGATCTCTCTTCGTCTTGGCACTGGAGGTTTCTGCAACTGATCTGCAAGGTAGCTGGCACCCATGCAACCCAAAAGGGAGCACCTTAAATTGAAAAAGCCCAATGGGAGTAGAAAAAGAGGTTGCTTCCCTGTCTGCTGGATTAACAGGGACCTGCCAATACCTGGTCAGAGCAACGGTGGAGAGTTAACAGCGGACCTCCATCGATCAATAGAATCATCAATTCTGGGCATGGGGTGGTTTTCAAAATGGGAGACTGTGTTTACCTTCCTGAAATCAATGCAGAACCTCTATGATGCATGGCAACCTACACAATTGGGCATGACCAGGGACTCTGAGAGGGCTTGCCAATGTAAGCCCTTAACATATTTTCTAGTTCTTCTTCAATAATGCTCTCCTGGTTTCAGTATTCGAAATTACTTCAGATGGACCACTTTTCCTGGGAGTGTACAGATACAACAGTTTATTCCCTGTACCCAACCAGGTTCCTCCTTGAAAAAATCAAGGGATTGCTCTAAATCTTCTTTTTGATGTTGAGCTAAATCAGATGGAATCAGTCTATGTGTATTGGTTTCATCAGATTGGAAACTGGTTAAGACCACAGTAGTGTCTTCAATGGGATTCGCCCTCCACTCCTTAAGTAGATTCAAATGATAGTTGTGAGTCTTTATCTTTATGTCTGGTTGTGACACTCAATAATTGTAAGGCCCTGTCTGTTCTATTATCTCTTAGGGACCATGCCATTTGGAAAGCATTTTATTGTCAGACAAAGGGAGGAGTAAGACCTTTTGCCTGATAGAAAAAGATCTTAACACAGCTTTCCTGTCATGATAATCTGTTTGTTGTTCTTGTGTTTTAGTCATATTGGAATGTACAATGGATTTAACTGCAGTCATATGTTCTTTAAATCTCTGGGCAGTTTGAGATAGTGGTAAGGTGGCTTTGTCTTGTTCCTCCCAGGTTTCAGGCAACATTTCAAGAACATTGCGAGGTTTCCTCTCATACAAAGGTTCAAGTGGGGAGAATCCTGTTGAGGATTGAGGTGTTTTTATAATGGCAAAAAGGGTGCATGGTGTCATAACATCTCTATTTTTTCCATCAGTTACAAAGTTATGCTTTAAGGTTTTGTTGATTCATTCCACTAAACCATCAGTTTGAGGGTGATACCTAGAGGTACACAAAGTTTTAATCTGGAGAATGTACTTCTGACATGAGTTTACTCATAAAGGTAGATCCTTAGTTTGTTAAGATCTCCTTCGGAAAGCCAACTCATGAAATAAAAATATCGCATTATTCTGTAATTGTTGTAACTTGATGGTCGTGAAGATTATGAAAGCCTCTGTCCCCAAGTACAACACAGGGAGATACTCAAATATCTCCCTGTGTGATCCTTGAGGCCACAGGTATTAGGTGCTGGAGTGCCAGGAAACAGGAACGCTGGATTACCACAATGTCAAACAAGCAGTAACAAGAAGGTAGGCTGTGAACCACTAATGGGCTTACCTAGGTGGAAAGAGGGTGGGACATCAACCAAAAACGGTCTGGAGGAGGCACAGTGAGGAGCGTTCAGAGCACCCTCAGTGTGTGATCGACGGCAGCAGTCGGGTGGAGAGAATAGGCAATGCTCAGTTGGAAGGTGGTCACACACTGGAATACCTGTGAGAGCTGCAGGTGCAGGCTCGAGCGTAGCAATGATACGGGACAATCCAAAAACAATCCATATGAGTTCCGAGGTCAAGTTCCAGAGAGTTCAAATCCACAACAAATCCGAAGGAGTATCAGGAGAAAAAACAGTTATTGCAGTCCAGAAGTCGGTAAACCAGAAGCAACAGGAGGTAGGCAAACAAACCAGGGAGGAGGCGAGAGGAATCCATGAAGCAGTCTGTAATCAAAAAAGCCGTGAATCGAAGTCAATAGTACGCCAAACAGTGCCGGGTTGAACAGCTGTGAAGCACTGGACAAGTGCGTACTCGCTGCTTTTAGCCTGTTGCCAAGTAGTCATGTGATCAAGTTTTTTGGCGTCACGAGATGCATGCCTACAGCACGTACTCGGGACTTCTGCGTCACGTGCTCCGTAGTGTTAACAACTGGTTGGATTTTCTGGGTCACGTGATGCGGAACTGAACCGAGCTGGCGCCCGAGATTACCCGTGGTGAGACGCCAAGTCAGCTGCCAATGGAGGAATGGACGCATGCGATTCGAACAACCACTGATGCCCATTTGCTTCCATGGGCGCTGCCAACGGGTACCACACTGCTGCCGCCTTAATCGGGTAAGCGATGGTAAGTGTGCAGAAGGGGCAATGGAATGAAGGGAGTCAGAGAGGGCACTAGAGTGAAGGGAATCAGTATTCGTGACAGACTGCATGACAGAGCCCCCCTCCCAATGGCCCACGAACCCGTGGGCTGGATGGACAATCCCGATGGAACTGGGCAACAAGACGAGGGGCATAGACGTCCGAAGCAGGAACCCACGAACGGTCTTCGGGACCATAACCCAACCAGTCCACTAGATACTGTAACCGCCCCCTATAGAAGTGGGAAACCAGGATGGCGCTAACCTGATATTCATCGGGGGCAATGACAGACACAGGAGCAGGAGGAGACACAACACGGGTCGGGTCAGGGCAGGGTTTAAGCAAAGATGTGTGAAACACCGGGTGAACACGCCAACTAGCAGGGACCGAGAGGCGATAGGCAACTGGGTTCAGGACTTTGGACACCCGATAGGGACCAATGAATCGAGGGAGGAGCTTGCGGCAACCAGGCAGGTGCAGGTGACAAGTAGATAACCACACATGGTCCCTAACACAGTACTCGGGCGCCATAGTCCGTTTCCTGTCAGCCGCAGCTTTCATGGATGACTGGGCCTCCCGGAGATGGGCAATGGTGTGGGCATGGACAGTGGCAAGGTCATGAATACAAGCAGAAGCAGCAGGAGTGTTTGACAACAAAAGGTCAGGGAAAGGAAGAGTTTGAGGATGTTCGCCATAGAGGGAGTAAAACGGGGAGAAGCCAGTGGAGGAAAGCGTTGTTGTAGGCAAATTCAGCAAGGTGTAACAAGCCGAGCCAAGACTTATGATGCTGCATAGACAAACAACGCAAATATTGCTCCATGGCCTGGTTCACCCTCTCCGTCTGCCCATCTGTTTCTGGGTGGTATGCAGAGGAGAAACGGGCATCAATACCAAGCAACTTTGTAAGAGCTCGCCAGAATCGAGACGTGAATTGCGAACCCCTATTAGAAATCAAGACCGAAGGCAGCCCAAACAAGCAAAAAACAGATTTGAAAAACAGGTTGGCCAGGACGGGAGCGGAAGAATCCCTGAACAAGTTATAAAGCGAGCCATCTTTGTGAAAGAGTCAACCACTACCCAAACTGTGTCGCAACCTTGTACCCGGGGTAAGTCTGTAACAAAATCCATTGTGAGGGTATGCAAAGGTTTCAGAGGTACAGGTAGTAGTTGAAGCAGACCCAAAGGGCGACCCCTGCGGGTCTTACATTGGGCGCAATCCGAACATCTGTTGACATAGTTTTCTACATCACGTCTCATCAAAGGCCACCTACGTTTAAGCAAGGCTAGAGTACGCTTTTGACCAGTGTGTCAATTGATGATGGCATCGCGAGGCCATTCCGTGCCAGGTTTCGGGTATCACTGGTGGGTAACACTAACCTCTCCTGAATGAAAGGCAGTCCATCGCGATATACAGGATCCCATTCTGATAGGTGGTGTGGGTGTTGGGAAACCCAGAGACGAATGGCAGACAACAAAGTCTGCGAGGGTGTACAAAGGCAGACTATGTATCCCTGATCATATATGGTTTCTGGAAAGATCGGAAGGGACACCCCCCCCACGAGAGCGGGACAATCCATCTGCTTCTTCATGTTTCACACCCGGCCTGTGTTTAATCTGGAAGTCGTATGCAGCGGAAAACAGGTGCCATCGCACTTGCTGGCTGTTGTTGCACTTCAGCGAAGCCAGGACCTGCAAGTTACGATGGTCCGTGAATACATTTGTTTGGTGTCTAGCCCCTAGAAGGTGGTGTCTCCATACCTGGAAGGCATCTTTGATAGCTAGGAGTTCCTTCTCGGTGACAGTATAGTGAGACTCAGTGGCAGTGAATTTGCTTGAGTGGAATGCCACAGGGTGTAGGCGGCCAGATGACAGGCATGATTGAGAAAGTACAGCCCCCAATGCAAACAATGAAGCATCCGCCTCCACCACAAAGGGTAATTCTGGGTCCGGATGTTGGAGAACTGGAGCTGTGGTAAAGGAGGATTTGAGCGACTCAAAAGCAGCTTGCTGCTCTGAGGACCACGTGAAGGGGACGTGGGGGCTAGACAGGGCTGCAAGAGGTGCCTCGATAGTAGAGAATCCCGAGATGAACCGCTGGTAGAAGATAGCAAATCCAAGGAACGACTGTAGGGACTTGAGATTTGCAGGGACAGGCCAATCTAAGACAGCACAAATCTTGGACTGATTCATGGTGAACCCTCCCGGTGAGATGTGGAAGCCCAAGAACTCTACCTCCTTGGCATGGAACTGGCCTTTTTCTGATTCAGCAAAGAGCGCATTCTTACGCAACCGGGACAAGACTTCTCTTACATGTGACACATGCTCCTCTAAGGAGGAGCAGAACAGGAGAATGTCATCGAGGTAGACAATGAAATAAGTGTCCAAGATATCACTGAACACGTCATCCATGACCCGTTGGAACTTGGCCGGGGCATTACACAGCCCGAAGGGCATAACTGTGAATTCGTACAGACCATGTCGGGTTCAAAATGCTGTCTTCCATTCATCTTCCCCATGGATACGGATCAAATTGTATGCCCCTCGGAGGTCGAGTTTGGTGTAGATAGAAGTGTGAGTCAACCGATCCAGCAACGGAGTTATGAGTGGAATCGAGTAACGATTTTTAATCGTGGTTGCATTTAGTCGTCTGTAATCAACACAAGGATGAAGATCGCCCTCCTTTTTTTGGACAAAGAAGATTGGGCTTGCTGCGGGTGAGGTGGAGGGCCGAATGTGACCCAAACGCAGAGCCTTTTGAATGTAATTCTTTAGAGCCAGGTCCTCGGAGGGAGAGAAGGAATAGACCCACCCCTTGGGTATCGTGGAGGTGGGGGCCAAATCTATGGGACAATCGTATGGCCTATGCAGAGGTAGGCCCTCCGTGGTCCCTTCATCGAAAACTGCCTCATAATCAAGATAAGCTGTGGGGATGCTAGCCATGACTGCGCCAACTGTATGTGGGACTGGTGCGAGTGGCTCGTCGACTTCAGTTACAGCAAGAAGCTTGTGATGGGGTAGGCACCCACTCGGCTTCTATGAGATAATAGTGTTGGCAGACATCGGATTCGAAAAGGACTTGACTGGTCCCCCAGTTGATAAGCGGGTTATGTATTTGATAAGAGGATATTTTCCCTGGGCAAGGTCAAGTAGCTCTAGATCCTGTGACTGGGCCTTATGTCTGGTGTCGAACACCTTGGACATTTCGCTCAACAATAGATCAAAATCATAGAGGGCCGGGTGGTCATTTTCTAGCAGAGGGTTCATCCAAGTAGCTGCGATCCCGGCCAAATGGGACAACATAAAGGTGGCCTTGGTGGTGGAAACAGGGAACGCCAGAGGTCTGCAAAGAAAGTGGAGTTTGCACTGGTTCAGAAACGTGCAGAATTTCCTGGGGTCACCATGGTATCTTTTGGGGGCTGCCAGTAGAAAAGGGGTAGGAGCCACCACCGGGACGGGGGCAGACAGTTTACTAGTAGGAGCCGGCGCCTGTGGGGTTGTGTCCCCGAATTCCGGATCAGATGGTAGGGGATGGTGTGCACTCTCTAGGGCGTCAAGCCGGTGATGGATAGCTGTGGTGGCTGCAGCCATATCTGCCCTTAGTACAGTGACAGCTTGGACTAAAGCGGCCACGGGGTCTCCAGCCGAGGCCTCCATAATCCGGACGACAAACAGGCTTCACAGTCTGTTGTAACTTGATTGTCGTGAAGATTATGAAAGCCTCTGTCCCCAAGTACAACACACGGAGATACTCAAATAACTCCCTGTGCGATCCATGAGGCCACAGGTATTAGGTGCTGGAGTGCCAGGAACCAGGAACGCCAGAAACCCCCAACCTCTGCAAGGCAAGCAGGTAATTACCACAATGTCAAACAAGCAGTAACCAGAAGGTAGGCTGTGAACCACTAATGGGCTTACCTAGGTGGAAAGAGGGTGGGACATCAACCAAAAGCGGTCTGGAGGAGGCACAGTGAGGAGCGTTCAGAGCACCGTCAGTGTGTGATCAGCGGCAGCAGTCGGGTGGAGAGAATAGGCATTGCTCGGTTGGAAGGTGATCGCACACTGGAATACCTGTGAGAGCTGCAGTATCAGGAGAAAAAACAGTTATTGCAGTCCAGAAGTCGGTAAACCAGAAGCAAAAAGAGGTAGGCAAACAATCCAGGGAAGAGGCAAGAGGAATCGGTGAAGCAGTCCGTAATCAAAAAAGCCGTCTATCGAAGTCAATAGTATGCCAAACAGTGCCGGGTTGAACAGCTGTGAAGCACTGGACAAGTGCGTGCTCGCTACTTTTAGCCTGTTGACAAGTAATCAGGTGATCGAGTTTTTGGGCGCCACGTGATGCATGCCTACAGCACGTATTTGGGACTTCCACGTCACGTGCTCCGTAGTGTTAACAACTGGTCGGATTTTCTGGGTCACGTGATGCGGAACCAAACCGAGCTGGCACCCGAGACGACCCGTGGTGAGAAACCAAGGCAGCTGCCAATGGAGGAATGGACGCAGGCGATTCGAACAACCACTGATGCCCGTCTGCTTTCATGGGCGCTGCCAATGGGTACCACACTGCTGCCGCTCTAATCGGGTAAGCGAGGATAAGTGTGCAGAAGGGGCAATGGAATGAAGGGAATCAGAGGAGGCACTAGAGTGAAGGGAATCAGTATTCGTGACATACTGCATGACAGTAATGGAAAAGCTTCAGGGTAACAAGTTGCATTGTCTAATATCACCAGTATGTAGAGGTTTCCAAAACTGGATGGCTCAAGGGGCCCATCTATACCCATACCTATGCATGTAAAGCTGACCGCCAGACACATCGTGATGACTCGGTTGGATTCCTCACAGTGTATAATGCACACAGTCTCTTGTATTCTAGGATGCAAGGAATGTCAGTGTTGACTATGTTTGCATCACGGTTCACTAGGAATAGACCAGTGAGTGTACGAAATGTGAAAGTGCCACGTAACTCATACCGTCTTTGAAGACTATGCTGCCAATACATACAGGTGCGTGGTCGGGTTTAGAGCATATGTAAGTGCAGAGAGAATTATCCTAATTATATGTACATGTATTTAAAAAGAAAGAACCATGCTGGGGTTCAGGGAATTCCTTTAGTTTGTTCACGTTTGTCATAATTAATGATAACAAACTGGATATAGTTTTCATTTAGATATGTTTGAAAGCCAACAACTGATCCAATAGATCCATTGTATAAAACTTGTTCTACGCCACGGTTACATTTTAGTATCACTCTGCAATTTAGGCAGAGAATTAATACTTTTTCCAATCCAGCTGTGCTTGAGATTTTTCTATGTTATTTAGTCATGCTGACACATAGGGAATGTCATGTCATGCACATCCAGTTTGTCTGTGCAGCTGATGTGGACTGCGGGTTGCATCTCTTATTCATCATTGTTTCATTATGTTGGTCACAGTTTGCAAGGAGTGCCATTAAACACATGCATTATTGATTTAGTTGTGTTAATTGTTCTATTACATCAGTGGCAGATGTGTTCTGCCTACTTTTCAAGGCTGACTTTGCGTCTTCAGTAAGCACACCAAAGCTAATGCTTTTTAAAATGTGAGCATATGTTGGATCTACAGACTGACACATGTTTTGTGCAAATTCTCTGCAGCGAAAATGATGCCACAGATTGACATTACCTATGCTGCTGAGTGTGTTACGGCATTCTGTGTAGCCTAATGTTTTAAATATGGGTTGACCTTTCACTGGTGTTAACTTTAGAATGTCTCAAAAGACAAAGGGCCTCATTACGACCCGGGCGGTAAGGGATTACCGGTATCAGTAAGGGCACCAGTACCGGTAATCCCTTACCACCCTATTACGAGTTCCCTTTGCGGGTCCTCCCTTAATGCCTGGTTTTACCAGGCATTAAGGACGGGACCCGCAAAGGGACTTGGTGCTAATAACGGTACCACAATTTGCTGTACCTTTATTAGCGCCTTCCCCATTCCCATTTGAGCCCCATGGGGGCACAAATGGGAATGGGGAAGGGCCCTGGTGAATGGGGAATTACCGCCCCCGCCAACCTTGGAATGGGACGGAAATAGCTCCATTCACCATGAAGGAGTCGGTAAGGATTTGCAGGCAGCCATGGCGCTAATAGCGCCATAGTTACCTCCAAACTCCTAATGAGGCCCAAAGACATGGTTTCTTCCAAACAGTTCTTCACGTCCAGTTTTTAGGACTTCCTGCATTCTTAGATGAATTAAAGAAAGCATTAGGTTGGAAACCATGATTACTTCTTCTACTAGAAGGACTTTCATTTGTCATAGAATTCTGTGTAATTCAGTTGAAGCTTCTGCTGATAGGTTGTAATATTCTAATCTGATTTGGTACTCCACTTGGAGGAGGAGAAGTCGCTGCAAATTTACACCTCCTATGTTGTAGATCTGTAGGATCTGTTACAACAAAAGGTTATTTGTTTTGCTTTCTGCAAATGTCCTGTTTGTATTAATTAAGAAACCTTTTGCCAGAACCAGCTTAATTACTTACATACAAGAGCAGAGGTTTGTAATGTTTACAGCTGCAAGTATTATTTTCATATTTTAATTCATGTTCAATTTCTTCTGTGGCTTCTAGGTAAACGGTGAGTTCATCATTTAACTGTGATTTGAGCACTGACAAATCTTCTATAGATTGTTTGGAATTATACATGGTGTTTTCTACTTCATTCATTGCTATTTCTGCTTAATTTTAAATGAGTGGTTTTGCAAGTGGTGTTTAGCTTCCTGTAAGAGATGTTTGACTCCCTTCGGGAGTGTCTTTATCTAGTTGTCTTTCTATTTCTTCATGGTGTTCATTGTCTAACATTTCTTTGTACAATTTCAAATTGTCATTTGTTATACCACTTTCATTTGCCTCAAATGCAGTTTCAAATGTTTCATGGTCACCTAACAATTCTCCCTATTTTCTCCAGTGTTTGAATAGATGCAATAGGGCCATGTAAGAAGTTGTCTATGCTCTGCAGATTTAAATGATAATATGACATGCTTAATTTGACTGGGTTTTGAAAGTCCTACTAGACTCCCTTCACAATTTAATACTGAGTATTTACCAGTTGTCTCATTTGGCATGATATTATTTCTGTGTGTATACTATTTGTGTATATCATACGGGCACATGTTTCCAAAGCAGTACTTCTGTTTGGATAGCATGTTTCAATCAGTTTATTTTTTTAAATGTCTCGGCTGTTTTCTTTAGCTATAGATTACATTTCTTGGTTGGATTTTAGTCCTCTTTTGCGCGGTGAAGCTGGACCAGGTTTGAGCCAGAGAATGTGTTCAGATTTCCCACACAAGACTGTATCTGCTAAATGATCTGCAACTTCATAGGACCCGCACTCTCTATGTGACAGCATTTTGATACCAAAGCTGTACAATTTCGATGAAAGAGCGTTGCTAGATATTTCAAACCCAAAGGTCTTTTAGCTAAGTTTTGTCAGCTTTGTGGAAATAGGCTGTGACCTATTTTGCAACTGCAGTTGAATTGTCTGCAATGTATTGAATGTCCAGGATATCTTTCCACAAGAGTGCAATGATAGTGATGTAACCATTGATGTACTTGGAGGTTTCATCTCTTTTAATGTTGTATGTGTGTTTGGGAGATTTGTTTTCACATTGTGCCCCACAGAAGACATGTAAATATTTACTTGACCTATGGTACAAACTGGTCTAGGGAAGCCAAAATGACATTTGGTGAAGTATTTCCCTTTGTTTCTGTATCTTTGTCAGCAGTATTTGCAGGCCCGGCTCCAGCAGGGTGGGCAGAGGGGTCAGGCCCCCCAAGAAAATACTCTGCCCCCCTAGAAAGGAGGTCTCTGACCAATAGTTGCTTGTGTACAGTTTTCTTTTTGTTCCATTTATGAACGAAAAGAAAACAGTACACACACTGGAGACAGCGCGTGGTCACCAGCTTAGTCTAGGGTTAATTAGGAGGCATACACGTGTGCTATTAGATACCAATATACTCATACCATTTTGCACCTGATAGCCAGTTACCTCTACAGCAGTGCCTGGCAAATGCTTTTCCATGCCTGCACAAAAGCCCAGACTGTTCGTATTGCCAGTGCTTGTTTTCCTTTGGACCTGCTTTCCATTGCTCAGGGGATTCGCTAATCACTTTTCATTTTGTGTCTTTCGATTGATTGGCAAGGCACCCTGTGGTGCAGAGCTTGCACAGTGCCATGTGGAATGACGCTCTACAGTGCTTCTATCTCTGGACAAGACAATTGCGCAAGGCAGAATTTTTGTGAAATCAGGCCTGTCAATTTTCCTTGGGTGCTTTACAACCACCCGGCCACATAGTTACTCACACAGTAGTTATTTTTATTTTGCCCCACACGCACATGGTCACCATAATTTATTTTGCCACACACGCACAATGTTGCCTGAACACTGCGACATCCCGGCTGCTTTAGAGCAGCTCATGATTTTCCAGGGCTATGACACTTGTGGTACAGGGTAGAGGTGAGCTGAAGAGAGTCTTGCGCTCTATTTGAAATGGGCAGTCTTTCTTTTGAAAATCAAAGATGGCTATGCATATGCATTTGCAATGAGAATAAACGTAGCAGATTTTGGGAGTAGAGGAAATGCACAATTTTGAGGCTTACTTACATCTTTAAGATAGCACTTCCATACGTTGTCACTGCACTGTACCAAACAATAAGCAGCACTAATAGCATAGCTCTGGTGCAATGCGTTTGTCATGGAAGTAAGACAACGCAGTGCAACACATAGAGCAAGGCTGCTGGATCGCACAGCCTTGGCCCATGCCTGCACATTTATTGAGCAGTGACATTCTGTAATTTCTGCACATGCCCTCACTATGCATAGGCATGGGCACAGCAGCAGCGGCCAAGCCTTAACACCCTTGCCGGCACAATATTGCACTGCATGCATTCACTGGGTCAGCTGCAGTGCCTACACTTTACTTTGGAACTTGGTCGAGATCAGAGTAGGAGTTGCACTTAGGTGGAGCAGGCAGTGGCCAGTCGGCCCTAGCCCCGGGTGGTCAGGCAGGAGTTTGATGTTTTGCTAACTTTTTAAAATTGGCTGTCACTTCTATGAGCATTGAGAAAATGCTTCTCTTGCAATGTCTCAGATAATCCAAATTCTTGTTGCAAGGGATTTGAAGGAATCCCATACTTCATCCCACTGTATCTATGGTAGTGACTCCTGGCCCAGGCTGATTATGTCAGCAGAGGTTGATCTACCCACAGCTGCCACAGTTGGGGGCACAGTCACCGCCCACAGCCCCAGAGGAGGAGCTGGCAGCATCTGCAACACTGGGAGTAGGGTGTAGGAACTGTTTGCAACACTGGGGGGCGAGAGCACCTCCTGCACCTCTCGGAGGGGAGATGCAAGAACTCCCTGCAGCACTGCAATGGATTGGCCTCAGACTTTCTCCCTTACTCGCGCTCTCTCCGATAATCACATGATGACCCTGTTCAGTCTCCTCAGCTCCCCCAGTGCCCCCTCTTTTTCTTCCAGCCTCATTCACTTTTCCTTCCCTGCCTCTCCTTTCGTCTCTTTTTTGGCTGGAATATATTTCCCCAAACTCTTCATACACTTAGCAACTGAAGCTTGTCTCTCCCTGCCCCACCCTACTCATCCCCACACATACACATGTTTGTAACCTCTTCCTGTCACCTTACCAGCCCCTCTACACTGCTCTTCTATCTATCCCCTACTATCCCTATGTTGTCTGGACTCTTGTTCACCCTGTCATGCCAGCCCCCTTGCACCTTGCCTGTGCCACTTTCCCCCATTATTCATGTAGGTGGAGGGGGGGTGCATGCATATCCAGTGGTGGGGCAGGGGTCCCGGGGTCACACTAGCAGCATTTGCAATGCACAATCAATGTCGGAGAAGAGGCATAAGGCCTTAAGATACGAGGGGCATCCCTTCTATTATAGGAACACACTTCAGTGTGCCCTGAGCCCACTCCCGCCCACTCTTCATCCCTAGGACTACGCGCTCCAGCGCTCCTGCATTGTGGGACATCAGGGCTGTCATAGCCTATCTTCAAAGAAGCCACCAAGAGAATGAGCAGGAAGGAGACATCAAGGGGAGAGATGTGCAAGTACAAGGATGAGCTAGGCAATGGCGAGTAAGAGGATGAGGGGCAGAATGAGAGATGGGAAGCGATGAAGAGAAGGATGAATGTGGGCCGGAACATAACAGAAGTAACAAGCATCAATAGAGGGGTGGGGTAGAATAGAGTGAATAGGCACTGAGGATGCGAAAGATGGAAGGAGAGGCACAGGGCAGACAGAGAAAGCAGAAGGGTTAAGCAGGACATGAGGGTTAGAGCTGAGTGAAATGAATATGAAGAAGAGAAGGATGGGTGAGATGGGCAGTCAACAAGCAGAAGGAACAGTCATGAAGACGGACAGATGGGAAGGGACAAGTAGGAAGTGACAGATGGTGCAGGAAAGGCAGGAAGAAGGGGGCAGGGAGAGGTAGAACAGAGTAAACAGGCAGCAATAGAAGGATGAAGGAGGCAGGAAGAAAGCAGAAGAGAGAAGCATAGAACAGGGAGAGGACCAGACTGGTGTATTTCTGGGTCGGGACATACGATATGTCATGGATGCACAAAACATGTGTGTGCCTACTTCCCCTTTGCATGCACGCACACATCCCTAGGGCAAGATGGTGAGTATGGGTCGTGTTTCAGTGCTTCATGTCGTACGACTTACTGGAGGGTTTATGACCAAACAAGTGTGGAAGACGCCCGGCCAGAGGATGTCATAGCTGGGACTGTTTATAAAGTACTGATCTTCTTCATTAGCTCATGCAGTTTGGGTAACTGTCCATAGTGTATGTATGGAAACATAATCTAACCTGTGTATTGTTTGTGCAAGAGGATTGGAATGCTACATAATGTAGCTCCTGGGTGGGTTAGGCTACTCTCACACCAAATGGAAATTGGGCCCCCCAATAACACCTCTGGCCCACCTAGATGATACATTCTGGAGACGGCCCTGAGTATTTGCCACACTTATGTCATTGGAAATGTAAGATGTGTGTTCATAGGTCACTATGTATGCCTTCTGAAGGGATGTCACAGGCAATGTTCCCTCTAAGCTGTGGGCATGTGCGCTTGCCCAGCTTCCTTCTGGGTGCCGCTCAGAAGAATTTTAGCAGCGCACACAGACAATTCCCACCTATTCTAAAAGTTTTATTAAGGCACAAGCCACAACAAGTACATCATATTTACGTTCTCTCAAAATAAAGGTACATTATATTATTGTAGATATTCTGATTTAGCCTATTTATATTTCCCTACTTTGCAAGCTTGATCTTGAAAACCTAAAAATAGAATACGCCCACAACTTAGGTTAAAAATTAATATGAAAAAGTGGCTCCAAGAACAGAACATATAACTAAGATATGCCTGCACACATGAATCAAATTATCTTCCGTCCCCACCTGGGACTCCTATACTTCAGTCTACCAAACTTATACCGTATGACTCGACCTCTCTCCGAGGCCACTTTCAGATATTACCAGACAACCTTGACTCTGCCTATTTCTGTTCTGCAAATGGTTACCAGACTTTGATACAAGTCTTGTTTTATGTTTGTTATAATAATATGAACGATGTTCAAGCACTAGAATTAAAGCATTACCCACACTATGTAACCCAAGTGTCAGTTCAAATATCGGATACCGACTGTCAGTAAGCAGGCTACTAGGATGTTTAACCTCATCCCATGCTTCCTATTCTTTGTACATATGTCACACAAGCACTTTAAAGCATCCCCCTTGCAAATTAACTCATTATAAAACTCAAATATTAATTTGCCCTCTAAGGATTTTGAGCAGTGTAAGTGTGTCGAAGAAGGAAGCTGACACAAAGGTGGCATGGCTTTGGTTATACAATTGCATTTATTGACTACAAAAAGGGAGTTCCCTGCCTCGAATTAAAACTAAAGAAATAGTCAAAATGTTTGCCAAATCAAAGTTCCAACGTCCTGCATCAAATCCTATTCTAACCATCACACTATAACTGAAGGATAAACTAAACGAATGTTCTTCTTCAGGAGAGTGGCTCCCTCCTGCTGCTTCTTGAAGTGTCAAAAGAATGTTCTCCAGGATTCAATCTTTCATAGATTCACATGCTGTGAATATTCCATGTCGTTATGCTGGGATTCCCCGGTTACTTTCATTTAGTATTTTTCCTATGGAAAAACGTAGACACCATGAGTGTCCCATCAATGTTACTGTGGGTGTTTTTGGTCCCAATAGGACGTAGAGTGCATAGCTCTGCCCCAGCAGCTTCCCCTCAGATTTCAGCCCTCTTTCTAGCTGGTGGGATTCCTCAAGTTCTTCTCGTCACTGAGAAATAATCTTTATACACAAAAAATATATTTTGAATGGATTGTGTGGTGAAGTCCCCGCTCTAAGCCTCCTCATTGGCTGGGAGGAATAAGCCCCGCCCCCACCAGGTACTAATATTCGTGTTCCTCCCAATGCCACTGCTCTGCTGGTCGTCGATAAGAAAAGATCAGTGAAACTTTGTGAGTAGAAGCAGGGGACATGTCCTATATGTTCATGGTTTCCTGGTTTTGAAGGATCCAGCGGGCTCAAGGTGGTGGATGCGGCTCGGTGTCAGATGGGTGAAGGGCGGTGGTAGGGCCTCTGGCTCACCTCATATGAATATTTCTGATCATGTTAAATAAGGGGCACTGCTCCAGCAGTGCGCCTTGATGGGAAGAGCTCCTGCTCTGGGTGCATCGGGAATTCGAATTGAATATATTGAATATATTATATGAATATGAATAATATATTAAATATATTTTTCACTTCCCTTATGAAAGTGAATTTTCAAAACAGTACTTTTCTGTTGCTCATACCCTTCGAACAGGAACTACATTTTGAAATGTTTCTGAATAAGATGGTACAATAGGTAAAACAAAAGGATGAAGTTCTAGAAAAGAAGATTACCAATATTCTTGCCACTATGAGACGAACCAAAGAATATCATTACAGAAGATCATGGACCCTTTTACTGTATTTAAACTCTTTATTCACTGATTTTTAGCAATGTTTCATTTATGTGCAATAAAGATAATGGTCCACTAGGCAGTGGGGAAATAATACCAAGCTTGTGGAGCTCCTCATAAGCATTTGTGTTTGTGGGTTAAAGATGCTCCACAGTTTGGTAAAGATAGTGATAGCTGGGTAATGGATTTGTAATGGATTTCTTTGAAAAAATATGTCACTTTCCCCGTTCTATCCCTGTTTAGCATGTAAATGCAGATCTACAGAACAAGGTAGAAAGTTCTCAAATGAAAATATATTGTATTGTATTGTATTGTAGTCGCCATTTATATAGCTACATTTCCCCATTTGTTTTGCTCCTATGCGCTTTGTGTTTGGAATACCATGGGAGACCGAATTCCATGTATAGGAGGTTTGAAAAGTTAACTTAAAGAATCGTGTGTGCATTCTGCCAGATTAGGATTTAGGATGCTGGCTGGGTCCAAATAAGCAGCCCAGAGGTCAGGCGTGTGGGTGGGTGCTGTGGATGTTTTAGGATAGAGTGCTAGTGCAGGAGACTCAATGTGTGCCCAGCTAGACCGACTGTTTTATGTAGGTTGTTGCTGCATACTACGGGCAGATATGTTGAGGCACGTCAGGTGTTTCAGTGTGGACGGCTATGTGCGCTGCTAGACTGGAATTGCACAGCCATAGATGCCTTCTAGAGTGCATGGATGGGGAGCCATGCATGCAGCATGTGTCCACAGATGCAATGCAATTCATACTTACCTTGGTCTTGGATGGATTTTTCCTTCGGTATTGTTTTCTTAGGTCTCTCAGCACAATAGACTGGTCATTCGAGTGCATCTTTTGGTGGGGTTAGCATACTACCTTTGTGGAGGAACTGGCTGGAGGCCTTCTTTGAGTGCAATAGGAAATGAATTAAATGAAATAGATCTTGCCACCTATGACCAAGACCAATTGTATTGTTCCCATTCCGAACAAAAAGACCATCTAAGTGCATCTTAATGCATATCTATTCTTATCTGCAAAGCTATTAAAGTGCATTCCGTGCCTCTGGTTGAACTGGAGCATTTCCTCACTACACCCAGTGTGACCTATCGGTTGAGCGTTCTGTGTGCGTGGGTAAGCCCCTTGATAATTAGGTACGGACCTCCAGCTGAGTGTGCGACAATAGCTGTCCCCAGTTCAAATTGGTACTGCTACTGTTGCTATCTCTAGTGGTCCGTTTGAACAAGCATTCTGTCCCTGCACCTTTAAGTGGCCACATCCACATGTTGTTTGGTAACCAATTTCTACCGGTAATAGAGTTGGTGGTCCAGGCAGGGGCGGGATGAGGGCTCAGAGGAACATGGGGTGATGTATGATCGTCTGTGTAGGGGGGGAGAAGAGAGTGCAAGTTTCTCATGGTGTGCCACTGCGAATGCTGCCAGCATCCGGGGTGGTTTGGAAGAGTAGGTGTTTAGTTGGGTCTGGGCCAGTACTTGTGTGCGAGGGTCAATACAGCATAGAGTTAGAGAGTTTCAAGAAGAGGAAGGAAAAAGCCAGGTTTTGAGCGCCTTTCTGAATGTGAGGTGATTGTCAAAGCCGTGGATGTGGATGGGCAGAGAATACCAGATGTTTGGAGCTTGGACGGAGAAGGAGGATCCACCCAGTCTGGTGTAGTTATATTGGGGTGTAGAGGAGCAGCCAACTTCCCCTGCAGGAATACCCCCCCTCCCACCTACATGTCTCAGCAGAGGTATCCACTAAGAAAACCCATTCAGATGTATACCAGAAGAGATGACAATCCCTTGGAGGTGCATCCGATCTACTGCATGACACGCTACCTGCCAAGGACCATAAGTTCAGGGGGATAACTAGGATAAAAGCTGTGCCAGATCTGAGTGTTCTGGAGGGTCGGTAGTGAGTGAGTTTGTCTTGGAGGAATTCCGGGGCTGTGTTGTGGATGGCACAGTGAGTAATGCACATGGCTTTAAAGGTAGTTTGTTGACCAATAGGAAGCCAGTGGAGAACTCTGAGTGTGGGGTTGAGGTGTTCTCTGAGAGGGAGGCCAAGGAGCAGGCGGGCTGCAGCTTTTTGGATTCTTTGCAGTTTCCTAAATTGGAACGCTGGTGCACCTAGATAAAGGCAGTTTGCATAATCTAAGCGGGAGAGGATGATGGTGGGGATGGCAGAGATTTGGTGAGGATTGGTAATGCAAGGGAAGATATGCCTGATGATGCCTAGGTGGAAGAAACAGGTTCTGGATACAGAGTTAATGAGTTGGGAGAGGGATAGTCAGGTGCCCAGCGTGCATGCAAGATTTTTGGCTGAAGTGGAGGTTGCCAGGGGGTTGGGAGGTGCTAGAGAGTGAGGCTAGGGGATAGGTTGGGAAAGAAGTGTGGTGTTCATGCAGACTAGGATTTCTGTCTTCCAAGGGTTGAGGATGAGGTGGTTGGTCATCATCCAGTGGCCAATATCTGAGAGGCATGATGACAGATTGGGACATGTGGAGCCTGGTGATTTGGGGATTTTAAAGATGATCTGTATATAATCTGTGTAATTGTGGTACTTGAGCTTGTGGGAGCGAATGAGTGCACGGAGTGGACTGAGATATATATTGAAGAGGATGACCCCTTTTGGCACAGGGTGGGCTGCAGAGGTAATAGTGTGGAGGAGCAAGATTTGGGAGTGATTAGAGATGAAGGAGATCCATGTGAGGGCAGTATCTATGATTTTTAAGAGCGTAGCCTGTCCAGGAGAATGGATGGTCAATAGTATTGAGGGCAGCAGAGCGGTCAAGGAGAATGAGCATAGTGCATCCTTTCCCATCCGCTGTTCTTTTTTGGTCATCCCAAATGAACACTAAGGAGGACTCAGTTCCTCTGAGGAGTCTGAAGCTCAATTGGGTAGGGTCAAGAAGGTTGTTAGCTTCAGTGAAATGGCAGAGCTGCTTGTGTGCTGTGCGGGCCATAAATGTGGCCATGAAACGTATGTTGGAAATGAGTCGGTAGTTCAGGGGAATGAGGGGGTCGAGCGTAGGTTTTTTGAGGAGGGGTTTGATATAGGTTTTGAAGGCTTCCAGGAGGAAGATTCCCGTTGTATGGGATTGGTTAAGGATTGAGGGTGCAATACTGCCTGCACAGGTTGAAGTTAGGATGTTTTTGAGGTGAGTGGGCAGGCAAGGGTTCTCAGGGGATTCTGATGGGTGGCTTTGTGTTAGAAGTGAGACAAAATCCTGATGTGAAATTGGAGCAAAAGAGGTGAAGGTTTGCATCAGGAGGGAGTTGGGACTGGGAACTAGAGGTGGGAATGGAATGGGCCGGGGCATTATTGCTATTTTAGAGATGATGGCATTATGTCTGTCAATAACGAAGTTGTGAATATGTTTGGATAAGGCATTGCATAGGGATTGAAAGTAAAGTGGGGGGTTGAGCAGCCTGGTCATTTGAATTCAGAGTTGATTCTATGCAGTTGCTTGCTTGGGTTGTGAGAGTACAACATTCTGTTCCCATACAATGCTTTTTGGATTTTAATATTTCCGATCTGTAGGGTCTTGTTAGTCTTGTCAGGGAGGTTTTGTTGAGAGAGGTTGGGTAGGTTGTTCAAGTCCGTTCCAGATGGTGTTTGAGTGTTTTAAGAGATTTGGGTGGGTGCTAAACCATCTGGGTGTGGGGCCTGATCTCTGACAGGTCTGTTTTGTTGGGGTGGGGTGTTTTAAGGCACTGGTGAGCCAGTGGTCGAAGAGTTTGATGGGGGGCCTTTCTGGAGGGAGAGTAATGTGAGAGAGTTGAGGAGAGAGATGGCTAGATCAGGGGTGATAACAATTTTGTTTCAGAGTGGGGTTAGGGGGGCAGAGGAAGGTGAAGGCCGGGCATGGCCTTGGGAGGGAGCCAGGGTTGAAGATGGTAAGGAGAAGTAGATTGCTGAGTGATCTGTCCATGTTAGGGGTAGTGGAGGCAGAGTGGATATGATGTTTGTGGTGCTGAAGACTGCATCGAGGGTGTGGCCTGCAGTGTGGGTGGGCAGAGAAATGCATTGTGTCAGGTCGAAAGCTTCTGGGTTATCTGTGAGAGAGTGGGTCATAGGGTTAGAAGGGAGTCAAACCAGATGTTGAAATCACCTAGAATTGTGAGTGCTCGATGTAGGTTGAAGGTAGTTGACAGAGTGTCGCTGAGTATGTCTGCAAAGTTTTTGTTGTTGCCAGGGGATCTACTAATGAGTAGGAAGCTGTGGGATGTGGAGGGTGAGAGTTGGAATTTTATGAGTAGGGATTCATAATCTGTGGTGCTGGATAAGGCGTCCTTGATAAGCACTTGAATTTGATGTTTGTGTAGGACGGCTAGTTACCCACCTCTTCTTGATCTGTTCTGAACAGTCAGATTTTAGCCAGGAAGGCCTTGTGTGGAATGGGTTCATAGTCATCAGCAAACCAGGTCTTTGTGATGAAAAGGATGTCTGCGTTTTAATCCAAGATAAGATCAAAGATGTTAAATTTGTTTTTAGAGACAGACCTGGCATTGATGAGTATGCAGGAGATTTGGCGGGATGTAGGGCTGGGTGTGGGTTTGTTTTTGGAGATGTGGGTTGTTCTGGAATGCATGCGCTTGCCAGGGTCATGGTGAGGGTTGTAGAAGGGGTAGGGATGGAGGGGGGAGTGGTGGTGGCAGTGTGAGGGGTAGGGTGACCAGAGGAGTGTATGGTATGGAGGTGGACAGAAGGGGAGGCAGAGGAGGGGAATACTGTTAAGACCGGGTTGGGAGTAGGAGGGGAGGATTGGGTGCTATAGCGAAGGGGCAAATATTGGGATCTGGGTTGCAGCACAGGTGATACTAAGTGGGGCGGGCTTGAGGTGGCTGAGGCCTGGCCCTTTACTCATCTTTTGGGTGGCCCACGAGCTATGGGTGAGAGTGCTGGGGCTGTTGGGGTTGGGATGTTGGCCAGGGCTGCCCTTGCTGCACTAAGAGAAGGGAAGTTAGAATTGGGGAGGTGCCATGTTGTTCGGGAGTGGTGAGACACACCAGCGGAGGCAAAGAGGTAGCAGGGGAGTTGGAGGTGGGACTGGAAGGTGGGCGGTGTGAGATGCTCAGGGGGTCAATGTTTCCAGTTCTTGCTCTCCAACGTGCTGCTCTGGCTTGGGTCCGGTGAGATCTGCATGGAGGTTGGAGCAGGAGGGGAAAGGGGGGTGGACAAGGGAGGATGTGGTATGTGCACCTCAGAGTGTTGGAGGGGGAGGAAGGGGAAGAGTAACATAGTGGAGATTTGGCTGTGCGTGGAGGAAGGGTTGGGTGGGATGGGCATTGTTAGGCATACTGCTGTGCCAGCGTGCAGCCCTGATTTGGGCAGTGTGGGGTATGGTGTATATCTTGTGGGTAGAATGCCCCTTTTTAGAGGAGCAGCTGGATGCATTATCCCTAACCCCTGCACCCTAAATGCTGTCATACTGGAACAGTAGGAGAAGAGCTCTGTATGGGACCCTATGTGTTGTTCCTATGCCACATTGAGTGTACCTGAGACGATTTGCACTCAGACAGCCATACCCAATGTACCCTCATACTGAAAGTGTGGAAGGATGCCGTGTGGAAGGATGTCAGCATGTACCATTGGACCTCATGGTGCATTGAGTGAAACCTGATGAGGGCAGAGTGATGTCATGAAGCAAATATATAAGGCCATACTGAAACGATATGAAAATACTTAAGAGAGACGATATAACTGTAGTAACAAGAGGAACATGTACAAAACGATAAAGTAATCATGAATGTAAAAGAAGACAAAGTAACTTGCTGACCAATAAGTGTAAATACACAGTAACACAAGGTAGAACAAATATTTAGAAGCTTGTTATAGAGGAATATATAACGTGGCTAGGACGGCCATAATTGGAAAATGGGCACTAGCTTGTGTTAAGATTCAATTCAGCTACCTCAGAAACAGATCAGGGTTAAAGAGCCAGAAGATGCTGGAAGAACCGCTTAGTGTGCAAAACGAAGAGGCGTCTATGTTGGCTTGGGATCAAGGATGCTATTTTTAAGGAATAGCTGCAAAGCACCAAGGGAAGTAGACGGATAAGTCATGGACATGAGACATATTTCTCTCTGATTAAAGAGAAAGAAAACAACTGCAAGAGTCAATTATTGCACAATTAACAGTGTATAATATCTATAGAAGGTACAGTGAGCAACTCCTAAAGGTCAAGAAGAGCAATGATACTCAGTATAATTAAATCAAATAGCAGTAAGTAAGAGGCCAAAATGGACAAATGTGTGGTCTCTTCACATGTGACTCAGAAGTCGAAAACAAGGGCTATTTATTAAGCTGGGAATGAAGATAGTGCTGTGCTTACACTCCCTTGAATGTCCCAGAACAGAGAGCAGGATACAAGGTCAAATACAGATGGGAAACTTTGCCTCATGGCGGGACTGATGGGAGAAGATGGGCTAATTGGGAAGGTGGGGAGTAATCTGACTTGATTCAAGCACCTGGGTTTGGTTTCACTTACGTGCTGCTAATTGAGCAGAAAGTCCAAGGTTGGGTGAGAATGCCAACCAATCAGTGGCTCTATATGGCAACCTGCTATACAATGTTAAATAGACCAAACTGCTGTCAGTTTGTTTGCATAATCAGTATTAAATATATTTAGAGGTAGTTTGTGGTGTGTCTCACAGATAAGAGACATCCAATGAAGTACTAACCCATATACATTCTCTAGTAGACATGTACCCCTAACCAATCCCTCTCACTAATAGGTTTTACAGTTTGCCACGTAGGATGATGTCATAGATGATACATATTGGGGTATAATACCTCTGTGTAATCAAGTACGTGTGTGAGTGTGCAAGCATCAGTCCGATCTCTGCCAGTTCAGCCTGCTTTATTAAATTGAGAATAAAGTGGTACTCTGACATATTCTTTGAGTCTGTCCGGTTATTTGGTCTGAGATCCTTTTCGGTAATTCCATCTAGCACAAGAGACATTCACGGTGCGAGAGCACATGTTGGTAGCAGTGCGGATGGTTCAGGTCTAATCCGACGTAGGCCAGATCTTTGGACTTTTGGCTGCTCCCGCCATTAGCCAGAAGACTGTGGAGCTTCCTGTGGAGAATGGTGTGCAACAAAACATGTGTAAAAAGATACGATTGGCAGGTCCACCTTTGACAAAATACTTGTCCAGTCCCCGAACGGTAGGCTAACTGGTAGGTTGAGGGAGAGTCTTTGCAGAGGGACTCGAGCTGAGCCACAGACATAAGTAGAACATTGAAAGTGGCAAAAATAGGGGGAAGGACTGTGTTGTAAATAATACATATAGGGCCTCATTACGACCCAGGCGGTAAGTTACCGCCTGGGCCGTGACTTTACCACCATGGCGTAAACTACGTTTACGCCATGGTGGTAGGCGGACTTACCGCCCCATTCCGAGGTCCCCAATCCCCATTTACCCTTCCCCATTCCCATTTTTGCCCCATAGGGCATAATGGGAGTGGGGAAGGCGTTAATTACGCCACCGTGAATTACGGTGGCGTAATTAACAACATGGTCCCTTAGCGCCATGGATTTTAACACCTGCTAAAAGCAGGTGTTAAATCCGCCATGGCGCTAAGGGACCTCGTACTCAGGCGGTAAGGGTCGGCCCTGTTTACGCCGCCGTAAAACCCTTACCACCTGAGTCGTAATGAGGCCCATAGTATCAGGATTTTTGGGGTTCATAAAGAAGAGAAGTATACAAATCTATTCCCAGTTCCAAGGGGACAGAAGGGTAAACACTAAAAAGACTCCAAATAGGGGTATTAAGCATTCCTGGGGTAAGGCCAACATGAAGAGTGTCTATCAAACTCCAAGATGGGGTAAAAATGAAACAAAATACATTTACTAAAGATAGTAAAGGAAGACATATGCAGGGGGACATTTATTAAAGTGCACACGTGTGGGGTTTTAAATATGTCAGTGTAAAGCTTTTATTGTGTTTAAACTAATAGACATGAAACGATAGTAAAAAATGAAGGTGATTTGTGCAAACTAATAAATTAATAAAGAAGAGACTCTTAAAATATCAATGATAGAACAATGTAATACTAAAAATTGATATAAAGTGTAAATGAAGGAACACAAAGAACATCATTGCATAGAAGTTTGTAAAGCAGATAAAATATTTTGATTTTCGGATAAATAAGCAGCGATTGATGGTGCCTGCTCAAATTGATCAGTGTATGTATGTTTGTCTGGCTATACAAATCCACACTGTTGAACCCACTGCTACCAAATTTTGCATGAATTCCTCATTTGTCTAGGGCAAGATTGTAGTCTATGTTTGGATGCAAAAAATTCACTCCGTAGACACCCTCATTTACTGATGCTCACCCTGATTCAATACAGTAGGTATTAGATGGAGGAAAACTTTGGAAAAGTATCTGAAGCAAAATGTTCAATGTGTTGCTTATTCCTTTGAAATGTATTACTACTCTATGCAGTTTTAAAGTGTTCATTAAAGCATTTTTGAAGGAAATTAAAAACAAAATGAAACTTTTTTTATCACGCCACTCCAAAATGTGAAATGGCAAGGTTACAGTTTACTTAAGTTGATTCACAAGAAGAGAGCACAATCAATTAATCTTTCTTGGACATTTTCTCAAACGTGCCGAAGCCATTGAGTGACTGAAACATGCCGCACAAAAAACAAACTTCACTTGGAAAAGCTCCATCTGATGCAGAGCGAAAATCAATATCAAGGGCTTCTGAAACACAACAACAAACAGCAGCACAACTTGCCAACCAGAGGAAAAGAGCAGCTTTCTCCAGGGCAAATGATATGCCAGAGAAAACTGAAGCAAAATTTGCTGACACAAGCAACATCCTCCAGGGCACATGAGACACCAGTGCAAACTGAAGCAAAACTTTCAGACAGGAGGACAAGAGCAACATCTTCCAGGGCACAAGAGACACCACTCGACCAGGACACAGGCAACGCCGGGTACCCTACCTAGTTTTTGATACATGAAAGAATAGAATAAAAGGTTTGGTAAGTATAGACAGTCGAAATCAAATTGTCACCATAGTGGACGCTCCTCTTCTACACTTACACAGCTAAGACAAGGAAATATCATTCGGAATGGGTCTGAGGCACGACTAATAACACACTCACCCCGTGGACTCAGGAGGGTTTGTTGTCAAAAACAGTATTGGGACTTATGACATGTCACATATAAGGGAAAGAAGTTACAGAAAAGGTTAGCTGTTTTAGAGCTACGGAAGATATACAAGAGTGAGAAAGAAGATCCAGCGGTGAAGGAGTGGATGTTTAATCAGCATAAAGGGGAGGATAAAATGCTTTCAGCTCCCCTTTTTCCTCCTGAAAATGAGATTTTAGACACAGAGAATAAGGGATTTTATCCCTTAGAGTAATTGAAGGCAGCAGCGGGATACGTTAATCTGACATATGAGCCCCCCATTTATAACAGTATAGTGCTGTTATAAAATGTAATATCTTTTCTATTTGAAATGCAATCTTGGTGTAGTGGACATTTTACTCCGAGCCTCAGTGAAGGCTTCATTTCAACTTGAGTTCTGAAAACTGTCTGCATTCACTTGAAAAACAGGCTGTGTTCAAGGATTGTTTTGAGTTTCTGTCTGATAAAGTTGCAGGAGAAAACAGCTTGCATAAGAAACAGAATGTGTTTACTTGTTAGGGTATTCTGCATGCATACTGGCTGGATGTTTGTGGAGTGCTGTGAGGAAATGAACCTTCAGGGAGAGTACTGTCAAATTGGGGACACACGTTTCTGCTGGGCTGGAGAAGGTGGATGCATCTTGTCTAGTCTGTTCCCATTGTAATGATTTCTCTGTGCCAACTTGGTCAGGGAAGCTGTCCAGTGAAGTTCTTTGCAGGGATTAAGTGGTGCACAACCATGCCAATGGTGATGTAACATTTTTTCCTAGTTCAGAATGTTATTCTGTAACGTTTATTTGAGTTAATAAATGGCCAGGAAAGAGTTTTATAATCTAACTGAGAGTGAGTAAATTCTTGCTTTCGAAGTGTACAATGCTTTCCTATTTAGTGTATTGCAGAGAAAACTAAGTAATACATAGACATCCATGCACCTATTTTGGGAAAAGCAAACAAGCAGTGAGGACAATGTGGAAGAGAGTTAAAACAGGGAACACAAATATATCTAGCATGATTAGAGAAAGAACACTCATGATAGCCAGATGGAGATAGATCAAGAAGCAAGGAAGTAGAAATAAATAAAGGGCAGTGGTAAGGAAATAACAATAGTACAGAACAAATGGATGGGAGACAGATATTACTCAAGCTGGATGATGAGGGCATTGATGGGGTTCGAGAAAGAGAAGAACGGAAAAAGAAAGAAAAGGAAGAAGACAGCATATAAAGAAGAGAAAGAAAGAAAATGTAAACAAAGTTAAGAATCAAAAAGGTACGAGGCAAGGAAAGAAAAGGAGGGACTGGAAGAGAAGAAACAAGAGGGGGTAGATGCACAAAGAATGAAAGAGCATAGGTTGCAAAGAAGATGAGAGAAAGATGAATTAAGGGAGATGAGAAGGGAAGAAGAAATTAATAGAAGTAGGGGACTAAAAGATGACATGATAGAATATCTATGTCATAGAAACATAGTACTGATCGAAGCACAAGAACAATTTGAGGAAGAGAGAGGGTCACAACAGCCTGGCAGGGAGCTCCAAGGGATAATAAGAATACCAGCATGGACTGATGAGCGAGATACAGAAGACATAGGGGAAATAATTAGAGATTTATATAGGCAAATGAGGGATAAAGAAGGACATAAAACCCAAGAGAATGTAGAAGAGTCTTGTTGAGGGAATTTTGAGGTAGGTCAGATGACTTCATAACAGATGAGCATAGAACGTTCTCTTTAAATAGACTTTGTCTTGATGATGTGGAAAAGCATAATAGTCATACAAGCTGGGGCATAACAATGTCAGATGAAAAAGCGAAGAAAATGAAAGAGTGTGAAGGGAGAATGCATGCAGAGTTTCAAAGGAAATGAGTGTAGAAAAAGGGGTAAAATTGTCAGATTTAGAGGATCCCAAAGAGAGAACACCAGTATCAACACCATATACTGAGCGATCAAAAGCACAATCACGCAGTGCAGGGGATGTATGCCTGCCTTCTGTAATTAATCACAGAAAGACATCCAGAGGATACAATTCAAATATTTGGTATCAAGGAATTTTATTAGACCTAATACAATTTAAATTATATGAATCAAATCATGATTTAATCTGCACTTCTAGCAGCAATTTACATAGCAGGAAAAACTTTTTAAGAACACATCTAAATGGTAAAATTCATACTATTCAATCGTCCAAGCATTCATCCACATGCATCCGTCAAACAATCCACTCATACCAAGCACCAATGAGTATACAATATAAAATCTATAAAAGAATTTCATGACATATGATTCATCAGAAAAGGTTATAGAAAGAATGTTCGATCAATATGTAGGGCCACAATAAATAGTGCCAGTGGCCAAACAGTTGAGATGGGTCTCAGAAGTCTCCGACCACGTCCTCATCCCAAGTTTCACTCAACCGGTTTCGACGTATGTACTTTATTATAGTGATGTTTTCATCAGGAGTAAAGAGTTTACATTCTACAGAAAAGAAAGAAAAGGGAAGCACAAATTAATGAATTCCCTTTGCTTTGATGACGACATGAGACGATATATAGACACCAATTCAAAAAACATATATAACATCATTAAAAAAGATCAATTAATTGAAAAAAACAACAACCTGCTCTCAAGCTGAGTGAAATTCTCCGGGTTGGACCTGAGGTGTCAGACAGAAAAAGTGCTACCTTCATGAGATGATGTCTTAAAGTCATCGTGGAACCATGTCATAAGCAGAACAGATAGCAAGTTATTAGACAGATTATTGGGAAAATTGGAAAACGGAATATTAACTGTCTCCGACTCAGTCAAATAATTAAAGGGTGGACAGGAAATGCTGGCCACATACCTCCTACATCTACCAATGTTAGCATCTATGAATTGGCCAACTGGAAAGGGGAGAGAAGAGAACATGACTAACCTTAGCTTTGACGGAGGAAGGCTGTTCATGGCTTCCTTTGTTTTTTTAACTGGGTCCACTTGTGCATGTTAATTAACAATGTCCCAGGCATGATTCCTGCAGGCAGGGATGCTGAGGGCACAAAAAGGCTCTCACCTATAAGATGTTGATGTATATGTAAGCATAACTAGGTTGCACCCCACAATGTCGGTCCAAATTAATAAATTGACCATTCTTACCAGGTGTGTCCCGTTGGTGACACAAGGCAGTAGGTGAATATACTGGTCCCATGATAATCCGAAGTAGGCTATACAGGTGTTTCACATGCCTAAATGGTAGAATGACAAGCATTTTAGTAGTCACAAGTTTACAACAGTGTAGACTCATTCTAGTCACACTGATTGTCCATGAAGTATCCTTATAGTATGTGCGGCACAGATTAAGGGCACTACCAGGATGGAGACAAACGGGCGAGACTAGCCCCTTCTGGAAGACAAGGAATGTATCCAGGTATGATTATGGACCAGGTTTTTCACAATTCACAGAGAAAGGGGGAGGACGACCACAATATATACTATGGCCACGAATAGATAGTGACAAATTTAGGTGTAAATTACCAAGTTTAACTTCTGGTGCGGGAAAATGGATCTATGCATTAGAGAGAGTGACATCAGGAATGGCATCAGCTATAGGTGACATAAAAGTCTTGCTAGCAGCCATTATAGGGGAGAGAGCTGAGAATATTTGGAAGCGAGCCGGATATGCACGTGTGACTGCACAAAACACAACACGCAATGGAGTGCCATTGCAGAGCAAATGTTTGGCTCACAGTACAATATCCTGATAGATCAGATACGGGTGTGATTATGTCTAGGAAAATGGGGAAGGATGATGACCCTGTTGCTTGTATTCAAGATATTCAAGAGAGATGGCCCCTTGAGACGCGTGAACCATGGGATAAAAGGGTACTATTATTTTGCCACATTTTGTGTCAAGGACTGCCTGAGCCAGTGCAAAGGCAAATGGAGAAACAGGTGGGAATGGAAGCGAAGCCATGGCTGTAAATACAATTGACAATCATGCATTACTGACGATTAATGCAGGCAAAGAATACGGAGAAAGTTGAGAGTAGAAAGCAGGAGGAAGCAAAGTTAGTCCAGAAAAAGTTGTCCAAAACAGCCATAGAGGGAGCGATATTGACAGGTAATGAAGGTGGGGTGACACAGGAGATGCAATCAGTGCAGCAAAACAGCATAGTATATCCCACGGATCAGAGTGGGTAAAAGCTTTGGCCAATGAAAAGAGGAAATGGGCCTATAGGAGGAGGACGAGGTGGATTTCAAAACCCCCACGGAAGAGGAGAATTTAACAGTGGACATCCTCAACAATGCTGGAATTGCAGGAGGATGGGACACATTCCCAAAGCATGTAGAAGTAGAGGAGGCATTCAGCAAAATTAGCAAGATCCAAGAGGGGGATGGACTATGCTCCGCAATTTAACTCAGAACCACAGGAATAGTATTCCCAAGATCACATGCCGGTTTAGACATATGCACTGCAACCAAAGCAAATGCAGCAAGCGCCATTACAAATGCAATCGCCACAAGAGCAATCACAGCAAGTGCGCATGCAGGCACAACAGATCCAAACTCAGCAAGCACAGACACAGCAGGTTATAGTGCCACAATGGAATTTGACTACAGGAGTCCAGCAAGCATCTGCACCCAAATGTCAAGACCTGAGTTCTGCGCAGACAAAGAATACCTCCGTCCCCAAGTACCAATCAGAAAGGTATAATTAACTCGCTGACCGGTTATTCGGGCCACATGTGACTGCAACAGGAACACCAGGGCTCCACGCGGCTGCAAAGAAAACAGGTTATGTACTGGGTTAGACAGGCAACAACAAGACCAGGGCCCTCCTTAAGACCCAGGCGTTAAGGGGTTTACGGGGCCGTAAACAGCGCCGACCCTTAACGCCTGATTCCAAGGTCCCTTTGCGGGATGGTGATTTTAACGCATGCTTTTTGGAGGCGTTAAAACCCATGCCGCAAAGGGACCTTGGTGTTAATTACGCCACCGTAATTTACGGTGGCGTAATTAGCGCCTTTCCCCATTCCCATTATGCCCTGTGGGGCAAAAATGGGAATGGGGAAGGGTAAAATGGGAAATGGGGATTTACCGCCCCACTCACCTTGGAATGGGGCGGTAAATCCGCCATCCACCATGGTGTAAACGTCGTTTACACCATGGTGGTAAGGGTACGACCCAGGCGGTAACTTACCGCCTGGGTCGTAATGAGGGCCTGGGTATATAATAGGCTGGAATAAGTAAACAACACCTACCAATGGCCTTTGTGAAAGTGTATATCTGAGGGAGTGAATCGTGTTGTTCCCTCTGTGAGATGTTGGCCCAGTTCCCTCTGTGTGAGTGTATGGATGTATTGTTTGTTTGTTTGTTTGTTTTATTCATTTATAATGCGCACCAGACCCGAAGGTAACAGGGCGCAGCAGTACAGAATATGCAAGGCTTTCAGTTACAAGTTACAAATAATACACAAGCAATTTTTATACAGGCAATATACAGATAATAAACAAAGCATTTTTATACAGGTAATAGGGGTCAAAAGATGGAGGAAGGGAGAATGTACAAAAGGGGGTGGGGAATGTATAAAAGCAGATGTCTAAAAAAAAAACTAGTTGTCGGACGCCTGTAGGAAGGAGGCGGAGGTCCACCAGCCCCTAAACACTCTCAGGGTGTCACCACTTGAATTAGATACTATGGATAAGGCTGGAGTAGCTGTGAGTATTACGAGAAAAGGCCGGAGACCATTCAAGGTAACACATGGAAAAAACATTCTCGAATCCGTTAATGTTGCCAGGGTCTGGATTCCATATGAGTGAGTACACCAAAGACAAAAAGGAGCAGCCAGAGGCAGTCCGTAACAGCTGACAGAGGTTGGGTAATCCAGGAGACTTGAAGTGCCGTAGCCTGAGGTAAAGAGAAAGCAGTCCAGGAAGCGTGAGCAAAAGTTTGTTGATCCAAGAAACAAGAGTCTGTAACGACACTCGCCAGTAAAGCATACAGCTGAGAAGCGACGAGCGCCCAGCAGGACATTCGTTTTATGTGGTTGCTAGGGAACAACATAGCGCAGACAGGGCTATGTTGTTGCGCCAGGCACTGCATGGGCGGGACCATATCACGTGACCCTGGAAACGCCACGGCAACCACCAGCGCATCCATAGTTGCCAAGGGTTCCTACCCTGAGAATGCAGCATACTGGTCCTCCAGTGTAACGGGTATGAGAGGTGTATATTAAGCCTTGTACTAGGAGGATCAGTATACTGTGAGTACCTGGGAGGAGTATGCCTAGGGGAGGATAAGACATGAGACATGGAAGAAGAAGTGACATGGGGCGTGACAGGGAGTGTGACTGTGGTAGGAGGAAATCCTTTCACATGTACAGGCATTCATTTATATCCACATTAGGACATCCCACAGAGAAACCTGATATGTTCAGTACTATCAATGACACCAGGCCCCCAAGAGGAACCAAGGGTCAAGGTGATGATAGGAGGCAAGATATTTTCATTTAATTTAGACACTGGAGCAACCCGTTCCTGTGTCCGTGAGGGAAAATACCCAATGTCAGGCATTGCCACGAATGTGCAGGGATTTTATGGGGCCATGAGCTTAATTAAATACAGACGAATCACTATAGGAGAACGCAATATGTCAATGTCATTATTATATTCTAGGCAAATGCCAGTCAACATATTAAGCTGTGACTTAATAACGAAACTTAATATGACAATGGGCCTCATTCCGAGGTTGGAGGTAAGTACAGGTACTTTCCAGCATGGCGGATAGTACGAGACCGACCTCGTAACAGACTGCTAATTGCAGCCCATTACGACCTCGTGGGCACAAGCTTTTCGCCATCCCGGAAAAGTACCTAGCGGCATGCCGCTAAATGACCCGTAAAAACCCCTTACCGGCATGGTGTGAGACGTACTTTACAACACCGCCACGGAAGCAGCACCGTCTGTAAGTAATGGTGACTGTAATTTACGGTTGCCGTAATTTACGGTCGCCGTAAAATAACGGATCTGGAAATTACGTCATTTCACAGGAACGGGAAGGAGCGCAGCAGTCATCTTTAAAAACACAATCCATTGCCGTCCTCTTCAGGCAGCACCCCTGGGAGCAATCCGAAGTTATGACCACACACCCCAGACCAATGCCTAAAGCCCCAAAGAAGTCTGAGGACCGGCTCCGCAAGAGGAGATACAGTCCGGAAGAGCTGCAGGTAATGGTTGACTACCTTGCGGAGCACGCAGATGTTGTTTTGAGCTCCAACATGCGGCGAGAGTCAATAATCCGCAAGAAAAACATCTGGGCACAAACCGCCCAAAGGGTGAGTGCAGTAGGCACCACCCCCTGCACCTCCAAGGACTGCCGCAAGCGGTGGGATGATTTGCGGGTGCGGGTGCGGAGCCTCCTCTCCACCAACCGGAGTAAGGGAATGCAGACAGGAGGGAGCCCAAGTTCCCCATTCAGACTGGAGCCATGGGAGGAGACATGCGCTTCACTGATCGGGACGGAATCAATTGAGGGCGTCTGCGATATGGAGTGCGGGGCTACGTGGTCTGGCAATGGAGGTGAATGTCCAAAGTCAACACTGCCAAATGCATTTACATGATGTATAGTCCCCCAAGGCCCATCAAAGGCACCTTCTCATGCTGCCGTCCCCCAATTCAAATAATGCAGAGCCAACTGCCACGCATTCAAGGACCAAGTGCAAGTACATAACGCACATCACTTATTTGCACATACCATCATGCACACTGTGCTGCAGGTTCGGCAGTGTGTGAGCCAGACTGCAGATTACCAGGGCAGGATGAGTCACTCCGACACCTGCGTACATATCATACTCATGCACATGTACTAGTGTTGTTGCTACACCCAAAAGACCACAAACCCCAAATGACTGAAATGTGAATGCAGCCATCAATGCTCTTAGGGCATCATACAATCACTCATGTTGTCCCTCTCTTCTACCCCCACATGCACTGATCATGACAGCGGCGAGCCGCAGACGAGCCGTCCAACCACCTCCATGGGCAGTGCCAGGGTCTGCCGCATTCCAGCCCGGACCAAAACACCCACCCCGGCTCCCGAAAGGTCAGTGGAGGATGCACCACCCCAATCCCTCCCTGCATTGGCGCCTGCCACAATGGCCACCCCAACGTCGGCAGAGCCTAGTATTGTTGGGGAGGTGGCAGCTACGGACCCCCAGGAGAATGTGGACAGCCCTTTATCCATCTGGGGGGTGTCCGAGGAGGAGTTTTATCCCACAGTCCACACCCTACCGGCATGGTGTGAGACGTACTTTACAACACCACCACTCATCCATTCAAAATTTAAATACACCTTTGGAGTTGCAAAGTTTAACCTGTGTGGACATTCTTCATTCAGCATGTGTATCATGACGTTTGACAGTGCATGGTCTACAAGTATACACACACACATGGCCCTGTGTGCCCATATAATGCCGGCCTCTGCTGTCCTGGGTTTTGGTTATTATGTCCAAACGTTGTTAGCCACACAACATGTCCCTCCCATGCACCGCCTCCATGATGCTGTCTTGCCCCTTCCTCCTCCTCCTTCACTCAATCTTCATCTGGTACTAGCAGTCCCATGTCAGGGGACAGAGCCACATTCCAAGGGATGCACAATTTGTTGAGCTGTACACATGACATGGGGGTCTTGGACGCCACATTGCAGTAGATGGGTACCCCACCAGTCCAGTTTCGGCAACTCATATGTGCCTTATGCAAGCCAGGTGGCTGCTTCATCTCCACACATGCACGGGTATGGCCACTATAATAGGGCTCCCTGGGCATGGTCTGTGGGTTTCTGACAGGGGTCCGGTACCATGGTGTCAAGGGACAGCCGCCAACAACTGCATGTGTAGCCAATTTAGGTAAGTGTCTGGACTGTCATGTAGGAGAACTGTTCTTGCTTGCCTTGCTTTCCGTCTGCACGTTGGGGGAATGGTATTGCTTGCGGTTGTGATCCACCACATGCATGCCATATAGGTCAACCTAATCCATGTGGGTGCTGTCAGGGGCACCCATGTCATTTGGCATGCCTGCCAATGCATGGGGGCCAACTTTTGTGTCGTATATCTGCTGGGTAGTCCTTGTTAAGGATTTTTAGCCCCTTGCGTGCCTGAGGAGGTGCTCCAGCACTTCGTTCTGCGTCTGTGTACTGGACGGTTGTGAAATTCCATGCATGGGTCCAACTGTGTGCTGATAGGTGCCTGTGGCATGGGTGTGGGGCACAGGAACCACCTTCAATTGTTCCGGGAGCGTGGTGTGTATTTGTATGCTGCTCACTTATCTAGTAATTGCACCACCAAATTATGGTGGTGAGGCTGTCACATTCTAGTGGGTAGGGGTGTGTGTCTGCTCAGGGGTTTCCTTGAGGAACAGGACCTGCTGCGTGGGAATGGGGGCTGCTGGGGTGGTGGTGGAGGCTGCACTGGTGCTGCATGCTGGGCCTGTCTCCCCTTCCTTCTCCCCCTGTGTCTCCTCACTTGGGAGGCCTGGTGTTTTTGTTGTAGTTCTAGTGGTTGTGACCTTGCTGGCAGGGCCTCCTGCCTCATGTGCTGCTACCACTTTTCTTGGTGTGGGAGGGGGTGTAGTGTGTGGGTGTGATCCTTTTGTGGTGTGGCACACTCCATTGCCTCCACCTGTGCTGATTGTGTGCACCTGTGGCTCTGTGGACCAATGCTCAGGGCTCTTTACTCCTTCTCTGAGATGCCTGTGTGTACTCCATGCCGGTGAGATACTTTCACGGCCTTAATGAGGCCGTTATTTACGTGTGCGCCATACTTGTGATCAGCTCCGGTTTACGCCATGCCGCTAATTCTGGCATGGTGGGGCGCGACTAAAATAAATAGAAATAATTTTATTTAATGGACTGGACCTTCTTCAGGGACTGATAATAATAAAAAGATTAGAAATAATTTTATTTCTATTTCTTTTTATTATTATCAGTCCCTGAAGAAGGTCCAGTAAGGACCGAAATGCATTGGTCTATGTAACGTTTGCTAATGGCCTCAAGAAGATGAAAATTGATTAATAAATATTTTCACATTACAATTGAACAAATTCATTATCATTTTTTCAACAAATACTGGAAAACAACAAATATTTTTAAGAAAGCGTGGGATACCCACACAGGTCCTTCCAGCAGACTGGTATAACTCATCCAGTCAACAGCATATCATATTTTCTTACCACCCTTGGCAACGGGGAGGCATCTGGCGACAGGACGAAATACCTTATGAAGAATAAATTACCACAATAACTATCACGTAGTGCCCACTCATTTCTTTTTTGGACAGGGTTCAAAGAGAAGCAAAAAAAATGATCAACCTATTGAAGCAGAGGATTTGTTAAAACAACCAATTTTATACCCCGGGGACCAGGTGGTGGTACGAATGTTTGTACACACTTGAAGTACCTCCCTGCTTTGAAGGTCTGTATGAGGTGGAAGAAGTCCCACCCACAGCAGCCAAGTTAAAAGGACAACGAGCCTGGCTTCATTTGCACGACATAAAGTCAAATAAAGTTGAAACCCTGACCCCTCCTGCAACTACGGACAGTGAAGTAAGGCAATAAGTTCCTCGTATGCAGACTTGTCCTATGGCCACGGCTAAAGACAAGGAAAATGAAGAACACAGCAGCACCTTACACTAAAGGTCAATGGCCCTCATTACGACCCTGGCGGAAATCGAAAAACGATGGCGGAAATGCAATACCGCCATCGAATAGCGCTCGGTGCGACTATGACCCGTCACCGCAAAGTACGAAGCCATTAGCGACACCGTAGTGAACGCCAACGCTAACTGCACCAAGCACGCGCGCGCGCGCCATGCCAAACCGCAAACACCACCATGGCGCAAGGGTACGCCAATTCCGACCCTAGCGGACATGTACCTAACGCCATCAGGCATGGCGTAATGTACCATTCCGCCATGGCGAGAAGTACGGCATCGCGAATCAACCGTAAACGGCCCCACTGAGTGCCTGTACACCGCTCCCTGCCCACAAAGTACAACTCCCCGTAGGTGCAATGAAGTCACAATGCAACCATTGAAATGTACAAGTCACCCATGCATGGCAACGAACAAAAGAAACACAAGAGGGGCCAATGGGAGCTGCAGGGCACAGATGGCACGAATACAGAAGCCATCCCAATGGACATGACCACAGTCCCCCACCAAGAAACGCACGCAAACACAGGCACCTGTGACCAGCAATATTCCGAAAATCACATCATTCCACCAGTCCACCTGGCTGACCGGCATCTGTTACACAAAACCCAATCCCCCGCCCCTGAGCATGACAACATTCAAACAGTCATATTGGCAGCCCCCATCCCTGACCTCACTGGGCTTCGTAGGCAAACGCGCCCAGCACAGTACCACGCAACTAAACCCCGAAGCTGGAACCCAATGCAGATCTCCTCACAATACATCGCCCCCCAAATAGGCATATGCCACATCACTTGCAAAGAAAAACGCTACACGGGCCAAATCAGAATAGAAATTTTATGCACATCAAAGTCACCAAGCCCATACAGCCATCAGGCCATGAACTCCAAAACACTAATCACCATTGTGGGCTGCATCCGCAAGAAATGACCAGCCACTACCTGAGTGTCGCCCTGTTCCCCCATGGTACACAGAGCCACATTCACGTACGAAAAGGCAACATGGAAGCGCACAGAACCGCAGGGCCGTCCCAATGGGGAGGCACTAGTCCAGCTGAAAGGCCGAAATGTTGCTCCGAGCCACCAGTACTGCGTAAGGGCATGTGGGCCATTGGCGATCGTCCCATAAGATCGTAATGCTGCTCCACTGATTAACACGAAGCAGCAGGTGTCGGGAGTAAAATCCATCTGCAGGAGTGGCATACAGATGGCAGTGGCAAAAGGGGAGGAGATACCTGTCAACCAAAAGAAAAGAAAAAGAACAGAATGGCCATCAGAACTACATTCGAACAACTCACTTCAATGATCACACGAAATCCACAGCCATATGCATGCTAGCCCACTCAAAAGGATCATCACCACCCCAAAACCACTTGCGACTCATAACCATCTATATCGAGGTGCAAACACCATCACAAACGAGTGTACCTGTGCATGCGTCTGTCAAAACAGATTCCATCAGATGGGAATGTTAACGTGCATGGACACAAGTGTCTGAGGGCGCCTCGAGACAGGGAGGGCTCAACAAGGCCAGATAGACGATGGTCCCACTATGGCAGCCCTGCATCACATAGCGTAGGGGAGGCGGATAGATCCCAAGAAGCCCTGTACATGGCAAACTCTGTATCAAATCACCTGCCCATGCATCCATTCATCATTCCCTCATCCCGGGATCAAAACGCCTGAATAATTACTCACATAACATTAGAAACATCCATTGAGTCTGTGCGTTATGCAGCCTGCTAAATCCACAGTGCCCCAGCCCGTAATTCCAGTGTTGTGAAGTAACATGTATTTGGGAACGGCCGGCCTCATCGCCCACGTAGCTATTGCGCATCCCAAACTATTCATATCAATCATTGCTCCCTCGCCATGGGCCCTGTCTCAAGGACATTGAACAATAGAACGTTATATTTGCAGTCAGACCTGTGGGCATCTCCTCGCCGCTAGCTGGAAACCGAAAGCGCCGCCCTTCGAATTCCTCATTTGCAACATCACGTCGAAAAGGCATCTGTGGCCGTTTGAAATCACTAATTAATCCATCGAGTGCGGCTGTGTGTGAAAATGGCAACTGCCTTCACCCACAAATGGGACGCCCCGCCCGTCGTTGCAACTCGGTACAGTGATGCATGAGGGCCCACCGTTACTCGAGTACTACGTTCCACTGACCCTTCACAAGTCTGTTCGCGACTGCACAGATAGTATGGGAAACAATGGGACCACAGCAGGATGAACATATCAACCAATCTTACACGGCCATCGGGTACAAATACATGATTGCAATAGCAAGATACCATTCCCCGAATTGCAGCGTTGTGCGCGGGACGTGCTCGGCCAAAGGGGAGAGCAGTTTGCACAGGTGGAATTAATCACCACAGGTGGAGGCCATACAGCCTGAAAACACATAAATTGCACAGCCAGTCTCCTCCCACAACCACACCGAAATGCTACCGGCAGGACTCGCGATGTTGGCCCTGGGGGACCTGATAGCACTGCAAGTGCTCCGACTCCAAGAAGAAGACGAACACCAACTACAACCAGCCGCACGGAGGAGACGCAGGAGGAGGAGGAGGCCAAGGCAGGGCCAGCAAGGCCCACCAGCACAGCCACTACCACCACGCAGGCAGCCCGCAATACCACGCCTCCGAGCACATCCGTTCAACCTCACTGATGAGCAGATCCACACCCTCTACCGTCTGGACTGGGACACCATAGCCGCCATTGTGGACATGACACAGGCTGACCTTGTCAGCATGATAGATAGCCCAACCGCCATCCCACCCCTACTGAAGGTGGTGTCTGTACTACACTTCCTGGCCACAGGCACCTACCAGCACACAGTCGGACAGTTGCATGGCATTTCTCAGCCACTGTTCTCACGGACACTATTGCAAGTGCTCGATGCCCTCCTGCAGCACGCAGACGACTACATCTCTCTACCACGCTCGGAGCAGGAAATTACCAACACAAAAGTGGGATTCCATGCACTTGCCGGCATACCGGGTTGCATTGGTGCCATCGACTGCACCCATGTTGAATTGGTCGTCCCACATGCCATGGAGGCCCAGTACCGCAACCGAAAACAATTTCATTCCCTGAATGTACAAATGGTGTGTGACTCCAACAGGATCATTACACATTGTTGTGCCCGATTCCCTGGATCAACCCATGATTCTATGGTCTTGAGGAACTCTACAATACCACGCTACATGGAGCGACACGCAGGGAACAGATCCTGGCTACTCGGTGAGTCTCATTACATGCATGATGATGTGGGGTATGTGAATTGGCAATGACCTGGCAGGAAGGGGGGGGGGTGTGCGTACGTATCAATGGCATTCCACATCATACGTTTCTCGTCCACATACAGGTGATGCTGGATATCCACTGAAGAGATGGCTCCTCACACCAGTCCGGAACCCACGGGACCAGCATGAGGAGGACTACAACCATGCCCACTCACGTACCCGTGTAGTCATAGAACAGGCATTCGGCCTACTGAAGGGCCGTTTCCGCTGCCTCAGCAGGTCTGGCGGGGCACTCCTGTACCGCCATGAGAAGGTTGCAAAGATGGTGATGGCATGTGTCATGCTCCACAACATGTGCGTACGTAGAAATGTGCCCATGCCCCCTGACGCAGAACTGCAAGCACCTGATGATGGTCATGATGAGGGTGGGGATGTGGCAGCACCTCATGGAGTCTGCGAGGCACCGGAGGCCCGTGACATTCGTCAGCATCTCATTGATGTATGCTTCTAGCACTCACGCCTGGTGGCTGATACATGGACACGGGACTCGTGGCACTGCGTGTGTCTGGGACATGCACAATATGGACTGTACGCCTATGATGGCCTAGTACACAAAGATCAATGTCCACACATCTCATTGGTTGATCGTGCACTTTTTATGGCATATGTGATATCATGTTGAACACCCTATCGACCCGCCACCCAAGTGAGCCCAACACACCCCCTCCACCCTCCTACCTCCCCCCCGAACACCAGTGTCCAAAGATGCTCATTGTCAGTGGGCTGTCGCTATTGCATGCCCCCTCTGCGGGTATCAGGGGCACCCCTGCCTGTGGAGCGCAGGTTCCTTCCAGATCTACGTTGGGGGCTGCCCTGGACGGAACTTGCAACGGATGATGTGTCTGCCTGCTCACGTCCATGCATGTCCCTAAGGGTTTGCGAGAGCTCAGTGAGCACACGGCGCACTGCGGCAAGTTCAGCACATACGTCTTTGGACGTCGCATGCAGTTCCCCCCTCAGGCTCTCGGTGCTTCTCTCCATTTGGACTCTCAGGCTCTCGGTGCTACTCTCCATTTGTGCCCTTAGCGTCTCTGTACCTCTCTCCATTTCTGCCCTAAGTGTCTCAGTTGATGTTTCTATGTCTGCCTTAGTGCCCCCACATTCATCGGCATGGTCCTTGAGGAGTGTGGCCAGTTGCTGCTGTTGTTCGATCAACTGGTCGAGGGACTGTTGCCTCTGCTGGGCCATGGCCATTTGCGGGGGTGTCACAGAGGGGCTGTTGTCCTCATGTTGCCTTGCCACAGGGCTTGTGGGGGATGGCCAGTCATCGTCTTGTGGGTGCCCCTGCGTGGTATCCTCATGTTGTACGGGATGGGACAGACAGGGGGATTGGGACAGGTCATGGATGGATCTGACTTCGGCATCCCCGTTTTCTGTGTCCGAGCATGCTGCCATCAATGGGGTGTCACCTATGGTGCTGCTGCCACCAGAGGCAGTGCCTTCTGTGGCATCCGTTGGGGGACCTGTGGTGGTGGTGGTGTGGGCATGCTGGCTGCTGGGGTGCCTGTTGATGTTCCCTCCTCTGTGCTGCCACCTGATTTGTGCTGCTGCCGTGTCTTGATGCGTGCAGCTGAGGTGGAGGGTCTCTGGCCGTTGGTCTTGGCCCTCTTTGCAGGTGTGCTGGTAGGGGTGTCCTGTAGCTCGTCGTTTGGATCGGACCCTGTGGTGGAGTAAAGGAGGGCGAGGGTTATTGATGGGTCTGTGGGAATTGGAATGGCATTGTATCACATGCATTGGGGTGGTACCTGAGGGTGATTTGGGTCGGGGCCTTGGAGGTGCTTTAATTTGTGTGTGGAGTGAGGGTGCAGTTGTTTGGCAGCCTGCAGTTAGGGTGTGCCTGCTGCACGTGTAGTGCGTGTATTAGGGGTTTTTAATTATTTATGTATTTATTGTGGGTTTTAACGTGCGCTATCAGGCCGATGTGTGTGGACGTTCTCCTGGACATGTGTTTCTGTTGCACTATGTGGACGCATGGTACTTCACATGGATGGACTGTGTGGATTTGGCATTGTTTTATCTGGCCCACCTACCTGAATCTTCGGATGTCTGCACTCCTTTCTCCATCCCTCCGACTCCCTCTATGCTCTCCATTCCGATGGTGGAGGCACAGATTTCTTCCCAGGGGGTCAACTTGATGGGTTATTCAGGACCTCCCCCGGTGGCTGTGGCAATGTTGCGGTTGGCAGAGAGTATGCTGCGGACGCGTATCCGCAGGTCGTCCCATCGCTTGCGGCATTGCTGTGGGGTGCGGGGTGCGGTCCCCACCGCACTTACCCGCTGTGCCACCAGAGCCCATATGGTCTTCTTGTTTGCAAGTGCCGTTCTGGTCATTTGCGTGGAGAAGACGACGGCAGCATTCTCCTGGAGGGTCTCTGTTAGCACGGTGAGTTCCTCACGGGAGAAGTGGACCTGCCGCTTGCGGTCGCACGCTTTCTTCGCTACTTTTCCCATTTTTCTTGGTTTCGCTAGGGTGGGTGACGGGTTGGGGTGTGTTTCAGGGTAGTGATTTTAGTGGTTGTGTGGTTTTAGTGTTTTTATAGGTGTACGCCGGGATGTTTCCCGTTCCGGGCCCATGTTTTAACTTCCGTTTCCGTATATTTCCGGTCACCGTACTTTCCGGTAGGCGCACACTGCGGTGACCGCTAAGAGGGGTGGCGGTATTGCACCTAGGGCGCCGTACGGCGGCGGTGTGGGCCGTTTTTGGGTCATTTCCGCCATCGCGGACTTTGCACTTCCGCCGTGGCGTGGTGCTCGTGCCCGATGGGTCGGAATGGGCCGCACTTTGCTCCTTCGTGCAATGGCGGAAACGCTATTTACGCTGTGGCGCTCCGGTCAGTCACTTTCCGCCAGGGTCGTAATGAGGGCCAATATCTTTTAACATCTGACAAGGAATAAACAGATTTGCAGTTATCCTGGAACTTTTTTTAGAGAGGTTAAAGGAACAATGCATTGAATTACCAAAGCTGAAAGATGAAAATCACAATTCACTTTATGTTACCTATTGCAATAACATTACGCACATTCTTGTATGCTGTTTTCATCCACATATTACAGTCTTACAGAGCTCTAATAAGAAGATACGCCAACATCATAACGTTTCTTGGAAAGCTGAAGAACAATCATAATATTTTTAGAATAATTATTGCAGTCATCTTGCAGTTCTTGATATAAAAGTGTGATTCATAGAGACTTACATAGTTACATATTAAATGTCTGAACAAAAATGTAGGAGGTATCAGACTATAATAGGCAAATTGCCATCAAGAAAATCGATGAGTTTCCATGGGATAATAATTTTGGTATCATAATGCATTATGATTTGTGTTTGCCTCCTGATAATTATGACATTCAGACATATTATAAGAAACAATACAGCTATGGTGGGTGACAATGAAACATTTACTATTGCCCCTGATGAAATCACGAACAGCATTTTATAATCTTGCTTGGCAATTATTTTCAATTTAAATGTTAGGGAAGATATAAATAGGTATCTTGAAAATTCAGCTCATTTAAAGAATAACCTACGATATCAGCACATGAAGAAGGTGGGAAGAAGAATGTCCAATGAAAGCTGCTATCTTTGTTCCCTTATACCTTATGCGTTGGGAACCTCTACAATATTCATAGCAAAAGAAGTATTAGTGAAAAAGGCACATTGCCAGACACACCTTGCACTTTGCCTAACTAGAGGACAGTTACAAGGCAGAAAGGCATCCATAGTGTGGGTGAATAAAGCGAAATCTCAAAGTGAAGACAATTATGTACAAGACATAAAGTCAAGATAAAATCCAGAAACAATGCATGAAATAATAAAATACAAAAAGCCTGGAATAAATGGAGCCGGAATCAATATTGAAGAAAATAAGATGCAAAGATAAAAATGGCAAGGAAATATGAGAATGCTGCCTCACGGATTTCGACTTGCCTGACACCTGCTTTGTTTTTTGCCCGTTTGGATTTATGACCTTCTGCCTGTTTCCTGGACTGCTTTGGTCTACGTTTTGTCATTATACTTTGCCCGCATATTGCTGAACCTTTGTTTTCTCCACATTGTTACGATTGCTCTCTACCCTTAACGCCTTGTTACTTACCTGGGATACTGCTGGCCTGCTACATGTTCTTGGGATTTTTAGAGTGGTAGGTTTCCAGTATTCTGTCCACTCACCTTACCACAACTATTCTTCCAGTCTATCAAGATAACATTGGAAATCTCACTTCACGCAGTTGTAAGGAAGATTGAGTTCCATTCTAGCTGCTGGTCCACTAAAGGAGCATCTACCTTTATTAGACGTCCTCGTGCCGTTGTGTCTGGTGGTCCCGTGAGGACTAGAGACTGACCACCTCAGGGCTAGGCATCCTCGTGCTGTCAGTTTCTGTGGCCCTAAAGGAACTAGAGACTGGTCACGATTAGTGTCATTACTTGGGACTATCTGTTTGCTCCTGTGGACAAGAAGTGCTTCAACCATCATCTTCCGGACATTGGTAAGTGTTAACCCCACATCATTAGTAAGGATCTGTCCTGCAAGTATTCCTACATTATTGTGTTTGGTCTGGATTTTGATTTGGCAAATATTGTATTGTAGGAGGCTATTACCTGAGGTTACATCTGGTGGTATTCATAGATCGGCAGATTCACGTACAGGTTAGTGTCTTTTCCCCTTATCGGTACTGAGGAGAGTTTTGTTCTTAAACCATTGTTAGTGGTAATTTTATATTGTCTCCTGCCGATCCCGGGTTATTTGGAGCTACTGTCCTTGTTTGATATCGGGACTACCTGTCTCTACGAGCTCCAGTGGTATCCATCTTCTGGTCAATACCTCTCCCAGTGTGTTTATCCATTGACTACACACAGGAGTGCTATTGCCTTGAGGAATTCCTTGGCTACACTACGAGTGCAAGGTCGGCGGAATCCTTACACTTCAGATAGATGGGCTGATGGATTGGTTGTGTGCAAAGCAATGGAATCCACAGGACAATGGGAAGTAGTTGTGGCAAATGCAGAAAAGTAATGCAAAAACCAATGGCCTAAGATTGCAACATTGTTGACATGGGTAGACGATGAGCGGTGACCATTGCAGGCACTACCCCTGAAGGATGTGTCTTTATGCTTCAGAAATAATGGCACAGTGAAAGTTGGAGAAAACCCCAAGTGTGGCCAAGTTGTTGATGTACCAGGCATGAAGGAAGGAGAAGTAGTCCTGATGGAACATTATTGGGTCTGTGGATCAAACGGATAAAAAAAAAAGTTGCCACCAAAATGGGGAGGAGTTGGTTCACTGGTACTTATAAGCATATCAGCCTTGGTAGTACCACAAAGTGACCTGTAGATTACAGACTTTCCAAAAATGGACACGGACCTGAGGAAGAAAAGATTGTTTCATCAAAGCTGACATGGGAAAAATAATTACTTATCAGCTAAATCCATAAAAGCCTATTCTGATATTCTAGATGAGCATGTGTTGTTCAGTAGAACAGCAGTGATATTCACATCTATACTCCTGTCAGGAATTCAGACTGCAGTAAATGCTAAGTGGTTACAGATAACCAGATGGGAGATGCTGCAAATGATCAATACGACAATACAAGGATGTAATGTGATCAGTGAAGAGATGAGGACAATCGGGCACATGGCCTTCCAGAACAGGCATGCCCTGGACTTAATTAAAGCAATGGAAGGAGGCATGTACACTAAGATCGGGCCTTCTTGCTGTACATGTTATACCTGCCCAGGATGAAGAGACTGGGACTTTGACAGAAGCAATGACAATATTGTCAACCTTGCACACAAAAATGGTGATGAATTATCCAAGACCAATGTGGACGGCTGCTTTTTGTCTCTGTTTTCATGGATTCCAGCTTGGTTGGCAAATGCCTTTAAATTACTTGGAGCAGTACTAGAGTTGATATTTCTATGATTTTGTTTCCTCAGGATCATCCAGAGACAATGCCAGAAGACAGCCAAGAAAGCTATTGGGATGAAGATCATGATTAAAATAAACCCTGGAACTGGTGAGGAAAGTACCAGTGAAATTATAAAGAAAAGTACCCTTGCACCTCCAGGAACAGTAGGAGAAGAGCTCTGTATGGGACCCAATGTGTTGTTCGTATAGCGCATTGAGTGTACAAGAGACAATATGCACTCAGACAGGTGTACCAAATGTGACCTCGCACTGAAAGTGTGGAAGGATGTCAGCACCACGATTGGACATCATGGAGTGCTGAGGGAAACCTGATGAGGGCAGAGTGATGTGATAAAGCAAATATACAAAGCCATACTGAAACAATATGAAAATACTTAAGAGAGATGATGCAACTGGAATAACAAGATGAACATGTACAAAATGATAAAAGTAATCAAGAATGGAAAAGAAGACAAAGTGACCAATATGTGTAAATATGCAGTAACGCAATGTAGAAAACAACTGTAGAAGCTTGCTATAGAGGAATATCTAAAGTGGCTAGGAGGGCCATAATTGGAAAATGGACGCCAGCTTTTTTAAAGATTCAATTCAGCTACCTCATAAACAGATCGGGGTTGAAGAGTCAGGAGACACTGGAAGAATAGCTTTGTGTGCAAAACTAAGAGGAGTCTATGTTGGCTTGGGATCAAGGATAATATTTTTAAGGAATAGCTATGAAGCACAAAAGGAGGTAGCCGGATAGGTCATGGACGTGAGACATATCTCTCTTATTTTTCTTAGATTAAAAAAGAACAAAACATCTTCAAGAGCCAAGTATTTGACAATTTAAAGTGTATATAGTCTATACAAGGTAGAGTGAGTAAGGGCCTCATTACGACCCGTGCGGAATGGGTTAACGGGTTCCGCTAATGGATGCGGACCCGTTAACACCATTCTGCACGATTACGAGGTCCCATCGCGGGACCTGGTAAGGACGCCTGGTAAAACAAGGTTTTACCAGGCGTCCTTACCGGGTCCCGCGAGGGGACCAGGGAGCTAACAACGAGCCGGTCGTAATCGGCACGTTGTTAGCTCCCTCTCCCATTCCCATTAAGCCCTTTGGGGGCTCAAATGGGAATAGGGAAGGTCCAGGCCGGGTTCCCTGAGGGAGGAATTTCCGGGCGCTCCGAACTCAGAATGGCCCGGTAATTCCCCATTCAGGGAACCCGGTAAAGGAGCACGGTTTTGGCACCAGCCATGGAGCTAATAGCTCCATGGCTGCCGCCAAACTAGCAATAAGGCCCTAAGTCTCTAGAGGCCAAGAAGAGCAATGACCCTCAGTATAATTATATCAAATAGCAGTAAATAAGAGGCTGAAATGGACAGATTTCTGGTCTCTAAACATGTGACTCAGAAGTCGAAAACAAGGGCTATTCATTAAGCTGTGGTAGTGATAGTGATGTGCTTACACTCCCCTGAATGTCCCAGAACAGAGAGCAGGATGCACAGTAAACTACATAAGGGAAACCTTGTCTCATGGCTAGACTGATGAGAGATGATGGACTAATTGGGAAAGTGGGGGCTAATATGACATGGTTCAAGCACCTGGGTTTCGTTTCACTTACGTGCTGCTAATCGAGCAGAAAGTCCAAGGTTGGGTGAGCATGCCAACCAATCAGTGTATCTATTGGGCAACCTGCTATACAATGTTGCATAAACCAATCTGCTGCCGGTTTTATACATATTTAGAGGTAGTTTGTGTTGTGCCCTACAGATAAGAGACAGCCAATGAAGTAGTAACCCGTACACATTCTAAAGGGAGGCATGTTCCCCTAACCAGTCTCTCCAGCTAAGCATCAGTCCGATGTCTGCCAGTTGACCCTGCTTCATTAAATTGAGATAAAGTAGTACTTTGCCATATTCTTTGAGTATGTCCGATTATTTGGTCTGATATCTTTATTGATAATTCCATCTAGCAAAGGAGAGGCTTCAAGATGCTAGAGCACACCTTAATTGAGTGTTAACACATGTATGGATGGTGCCGCTGGTGTAACAAAGGGGCTGGTGGAGTAGGCCTGAACACAAGGGCGCAACTGGGCCACAGTACCTGGAGTTTAAAGAACTAGTGGGGGTGTGCTCCTAGGTTTAAGTGGGAATGAACAGCTGAATCTGAGACACAGCAGCAGGTAGAAACACCTGGACTTGAGACAGTTCTATATGAATTGTTTGAACTACAATTGTTCGAAGTACAATTGACCTTTGCACAATTGACCGAATTGTGAAGGTCAATTGTTACTTATACTTATATGTGGGGAGAAACGGGGAAAACCCCCGCAACCCCCATTATATATATATATATATATATATATATAACCAAACCAATATATATATAGTCAGTGAAAAAACTTTGTTAAAAGGGACGTTATGGTTAATTGCGCTACTAAAAACCTATCAAATTCAGTAAAAAAACTTTGTTAAAGGGACGTTATGGTTCAAAGTAAAACCGAAAAACCCCTGAAATTCGGCAGTTATGGTAAAATAAGCAACCATAACTCGCGCCACCGTGCACTGCTAACACTAACACCCAGGACATCAAAGATGACATCACAAATGTCATTGATGACATCACTGATGACATCACATGGCTTGCTCTCCCTTTATTTCCTTTACTGACATATCTAAGCCACATAGTTTTCTTCAGTAACAGTCAGGAAGTAAAAATTGAAAATGTACTACATTTGTAGACTTAGGGTCAAGTCATATCATATGAAACATATATATAGCGGAAGACGCAGGCTTGAAAGAGAGCAATCCTTTCTGTGCATGAAGATAATCATTAGAGTTATCAGCACTTTCTCATAGTTTTATTTTTATTACTATACCTTCCCTGTATATGCTCATATTTGTATACATTGTACTCACACTCCTTTCCTTAGGGTTCACTGACATCATTTGATACACATACATACAGTAAGTAGCACCTTTGAAACAGAGCAATCATTTCTCTGCATAAAGAAAATCAGTTAGGTTATGAACTCTTTCTGCTACTACTTCTGCTTTTTTGCTTACTTCTCTGTCCCTGTATATACTCATATTTGTATGTGTTGTTGTCTCTTTGTGTTTTGTCTGTATTAAGTGTAATTATGTATTAAGTGGGTTTTATTAGCTACTTATTACATGTTAGATTATGAATATTGCACCTTCATCATGTATACTGCACACACTGCATAAGTTTCTGCATGAGGTACTTAGTACACTGGATAGAACTTCATAATAGAATGCTATTTATATCATTACATTGCTAAATGCACTAATTAGCTCATGATATTTATTGAAATGATCCTTCACACTTTTTGGTCAACATTATAAGAATAACTCCTACAGAGTTTTCATGAAATGTAAATGCAGATGTGATATCATCAGTGATGTCATCAATGACATTTCTGATGTCATCTTTGATGTCCTGGGTGTTAGTGTTAGCAGTGCACGGTGGCGCGAGTTATGGTTGCTTATCTTACCATAACTGCCGAATTTCAGGGGTTTTTCGGTTTTACTTTGAACCATAACGTCCCTTTAACAATGTTTTTTTACTGAATTTGATAGGTTTTTAGTAGCGCAGCTTAACCATAATGTCCCTTTTAACAAAGTTTTTTCACTGAATTTCATAGGTTTTTAGTAGCGCAACTTAACCATAATGTCCCTTTAACAAAGTTTTTTCACTGAATTTCATAGGTTTTTAGTAGCACAACTTAACCATAATATCCCTGACTTTATATACATGTAACAAGAACATACTGAACCCCTAGCTAGTGATTTCGATGTCCGCGGACTACCGCCATGTCCGCGGACATATCGAAAATCTGAGCGTGGTGAATGTAAATTTTAATAGTGTGCCCCATTTCCCCTTTGAGGTTGGCTCTGAAAAGAGCCGTTTTTTGGGGGGGTTTTTGCAGATGCTTGACAGACACCTGTTATTTTGTATTTTTTTTTTTATTTTTCTTACTTTACTCCTAAAATCTTCACATAACCTTCTCCAAAGCAACCCTTACATTCCAAAACAGAATGGCATTTCCCATAAAAGATGAGGAAATGCCATCTTCTTTAAAATACACAGCATTACTGGAATCAATTTTCTCATTATTACAGAAGAACATACCAGCTCTAAGCATGAAGGCACACATGCCTCGGTTGATTACACACCTAGCATTGTTTTGCTGAGGACAAAGCACTGAACTATTGTCCCATATTGCCCTAGGTACTAATCCAGAAAAAATTACTTTGGCATTTGTAAGGATGTTCATTACTGCTTGAACCAAGTGTTCCAAATCTGCCAACAAAGTATGGGCACTGACATAGCCCAAATGGAAAGCACCATAGGGCAAAACTACCACATGGGGACTGTTGATCCTGCCCATATCTTCACAAACTTGTACAATTCCCTGTACATTGCAATCAGGCACAGTGCACCACACCACCTCCACTCCTTTAACATCAAAATTCTTTGCAACATGCCTGCATTGAGCATACTGTTGTAAACCATGCACAAACATATCTCCGAGCACCAACACCCCAAATTTCTCCACTTCTGCCATCTTCACAACACACAGTCTCTTTGAACACAAATCCACAACCTCAACATCTGATTGGCTGATCCCTACAGTCTTCTTTCCATGCTGGATTTGCTGGAAAACCCCGGATGTAGCATGCCCTGTCTGCAGACCGCATAACTCTTAGACAGCCCTTCTACCATTTCCACTTCATTCTCTGTGCCATTCTCTCATTGTATACAGCTAAGCAGGCACACAATACGGAGAAAGTTCTCAGAACACCCCCATTTTGTTTAGTTTTGAACATTTCAGGACACCGCGAGTGTTCTTAGAACACATCCAACTTGCCAGCGAACAATACGGACAATGTCCTCAGAACACCCCCATTTTCTTTATGTACGAACATTTCAGGACATCGCAAGTGTTCTTAGAACACTTTCAGCTTGACAACGAACAATACAGACAACGTCTTCAGGACACCCCCTGCGTACATTCCAGGACCCCATTAGTCTTCTTAGAACACTTTCAACTTGACACCGAATCCATTATGTTTATTTACGAACATTTCAGAACAGCCGTGTTGTCCGCAGAAAAATCAAACACAACAAAAGTGTCTAGCACATAAAAAACAGAATATTGAACCTATCTCATACTCCCCCACCGTCCCCAAACACTCTTACACACCAACACACTCCACTAATGTCATGCCACGGGACTCGAGACGGGTTTCAAGAATTCCACGATTCGCCACGAGTCTTGCTAAACCTAATTTAATACGGAAATACAGCAAAAGATTCCTGCATTTCCGACCCGGTTCTTACAGAAGGGCTTGGAAGTTACCTTGGCAACGGTGGAAGCCGTTGTCAAGGGGAGGGAGTCGGCGTTCAGGAAGCAAACACTAGTCACATGACTTACTCTTCTTAAACTCCACCCTGTCCTAAGTTCAGTGCTTCTGATTGAGCTTTTTGGGTATACTGCTTCGATCTGTGCCTTTTTGTGATTTCTGCTTATGTTTTTCGGACCTGCATTTGGATTTCCCTAGTCTGTCTTGGTACCTGGAACTTCTGGTTTTTTCGACGTACGGCACTCGTCCCTGGACTCTCTACTTGCCTGCTCCTTGGTTCTGTCGCCGCCCGCTTGTGTTTTTGATTCGGACTGGAATTTGGCTTGCTGTTCTTGACGCCTATACGGATTTCAGGTTTTCTGCGTTTGAGTTCCTTTCTTTTGTACTCACTTTTGTTATTTCCACGTACTTTCGTATCGATAACTTTCTCAACCCTCGCTTCCCTGCGGGATAGGAGTGTTTCAGCCTCAGCTGCACCGCGGGATCCTGCCAGCCTCCGCTGCTACGTGGGAGTGTTGTGTTTTCCATCCTGGCCACCCCGTAGACTTTGTTGAAGACCCAGACCCGGACTCAGCCTCAGCTGCACCGTGGGAGAGATCTAGTGGAACTATTGCGGTACGGTAACTTGTGCTTCATTTTTTACTTGCTTTTTGGTTCAGGGAAGTGGGTCACTCCAAACCATATGGGTTGGATAGGAGTTTTTCTCTCACGTTCGGCTATCCAAGGGATATTATTACCTCCTCATACTGTTTATCTAACATAGGGGTTAGGCTATTATTTGTATCATTGATCCCACAGTCTATTCTGTTCTCACGCACTGGTTTCTGTTACAGGAAGTTCCACTACTACTGACTAGTCCTTGTCCTAATAGTTCTGGGTCTTACCACTAACCTCACAGGTTAGTGTAATAGATATCTTGTTCGAATTTTTGTTATAAGAATTCAGGTTATTAATTACTGTATCTTTTTTCACAGCCACGAGGTCTCCAAGGATTCCAGTCTTTCGATTAATCAATCTTTCTGCATGTTCTTTTGTACATTCAGAGAGGTATATTGATAGAAAGAATTCTTCCTCTACACTACTGGGTCAAGTTTGTGAGGAAGAATTCTGACAAAATCAGAAGCCTCATAAATGGAATCTAACGAGACCCTGGCTAATTTGTTTCAGTTAGTGGCAGATTTGCGCACTGACATGGCTAATGCACATGCCATCACCCAACAACAAATCCTGGAAATACAAACGGCTATGCATCCCCCCTTCCTTCCGGTTCATCCACCTCCATCCGTTTCGGGTGTAGGTGCTGCAGCCGCACAGGCCGAGGCAGGACCAGTGTACGTTACCTCACAGTTTCTGTTAGCTCCTCCTGAGCGGTTTCATGGGGATCCTAAACACTTCAGGACATTTTTGAATCAATGCCGGTTGCACTACTTATGTCAACCAGGAACTTTCCCTGATTCCGCAACTAAAGCAGCCTTCCTGTTATCCCATCTTGGGGTTACTGCTGCAGCTTGGGCTAACCCTTTATTGGAAGAGGGTATCCCTCTACTGTTCGACTGTGATGCATTGATTGCAGCCATGGGTAAGGTTTTCGATACACGGTACAAGGCCCAGGTTATGGAGTTGGAGTTGTTAAGTTTACAACAGGGGGATTCAACTCTTCTGGATTATTTGAGACAGGGTGGCCGGATGATAAGAAGGCCTCGCTTTTTTACAAAGTGTAATCCGATTCATTAAAAGATACCCTTGCTTTGGTACCAGTCGTCCCAAACACATTTCCAGGATTGTTGGAACTGGTTCTGCAGATCGATGCCTGCAAGGCCGCTAGAAAGGGTGAGAAAAAGGGGTTACCTCCTCCAGTATCAATTAACCCTATTCAAACTGCAGGAGGACCCGAGCCCATGCAAATTGGAGCGGCCACACGGGGACCCATCTCTCCAGAAGAGAGGGAAAATAGAAAAAAGAACCATTTATTTTTCTATTGTGGTGCTTCCGATCATCTCCTGAAGGAGTGCACTAAGAAACCCATGAAGAAACAGGGAAACTTGAAAGCTCGACAATAAGAGGAGTCAGTTTGTCGAGCCCTTCCATGTTAATGGATTCCAGTTTGGTAACGCCTTTCACTATGACAGTTATGTTCCTGTTCCCTCCTGGGAAATTGGTTCCAGCTACTCGGTGCTTGATTCAGGTGCCACAGGAAACTATATTGATTCGCAATATGCCAAAGAGCTAGCCTTACACATTCTCGTGAAGGACAAGCCAGTTGCTGTTAATGCTGTAGATGGTTCTTCCTTGTTGTCTGGCATGGTTATCCATCAAACTATTGACCTTGTTATGGAAACTGGTCAGGGGCATACTGAGACCATTGGATTCGATCTCATTTCATCTCCACAGCTCAAGTTAATCTTAGGGATTCCCTGGCTTAGAGCACACAATCCAACCATTGATTGGGTCACGAACAATATTGAATTCTTGTCGGAACACTGTGAAAACCAGTGTTGGCAGTCAAAATATCCAGTAGATAATCCATGTCGTCCGTTGCTGGATGTTACATCCACCATCGGAGCAGTGCTCACAGGGGAGCTACCTAAAGAGTATGCTGAATTTCAAGACGTATTTGATGAAGGAAGTGCCATGGTTTTACCACCTCATAGACCCTATGACTGCCCCATAGATCTTATTCCCGGATCCAAGATACCCTACGGGAGGGTTTATTCATTGACACACAAGGAGGACCAAGTGCTCAAAGAATACATTGATCAGTCTCTTAAGTCTGGGTTTATTTGTCCTTCTCGGTCTCCCGCGGCTTCCGCCCTATTTTTTGTTCCTAAGAAGGAAGGGGATCTGCGTCCATGTATCGACTACAGGGCTTTGAATCTAATCACTATTAGGAATCAATATCCTATTCCTCTAAACTCTGTCTTGTTGGATCAGCTGGGTTCTTCAGCTATCTTTACTAAATTAGATCTCCGAGGGGCCTACAATTTGGTTACAATTCGTAGTGGGGATGAATGGAAAACTGCATTCAAAACTAAATATGGCCTTTTTGAATACAGAGTTATGCCATTCAGACTTTGTAATGCCCCTGCTACCTTCCAGTACTTCATAAATGATGTCTTTCATGATATGATAGATCAATTCCTTGTTATCTACTTGGATGACATTTTGGTTTACTCAGCTAATTATGATCTTCATGTACAACACGTCACCCAGGTCTTACAACGGCTTTGAGAGAACCGTCTGTTTGCTAAATTGGAGAAGTGTATCTTCCATGCCACTGAAGTGGAATTTCTCGGTTATGATATCACGTCCAAGGGAATCCAAATGAGTCAGTCTAAAGTCAAAGCAGTATTAGATTGGCCAATACCTACATCACTTAAAGCTCTCCAATCTTTTTTGGGATTTGCAAACTTCTATAGAAGATTCATTAGGGACTTCTCTACAGTGGCAGCTCCTTTAACTGCTCTCACAAGCAGTAAAAAGTTGTTCATATGGGGAGAGGATTGTACTAATGCTTTTGTTAATCTCAAGACGGCGTTTACAACCACTCCCATTCTTCAACATCCAAATCCTTCTCTTCCTTTTGTGGTTGAAGCCGATGCTTCTGACATAGCTCTGGGTGCTATCTTGTCTCAAGAATGCCCAGACATCCATGGGCTGCACCCGGTTGCTTTTCATTCCCGAAAATTAACATCTTATGAAAGCAACTATACCATAACAGAAAAGGAGTTGTTGGCCATCAGGGATGCATTTATGACCTGGCGACATCATTTATTGGGTTCAGCAGTACCAGTCCAGGTATTCACAGATCACAAGAACTTACGAGCCCTACAATCGATTAAATGTTCCACGGCTCGACATGCCAGGTGGCATGAATTTTTTTCAATGTTTAACTTTACCATAACATACAGACCTGGAGCTTTACACACCAAAGCTGATGCATTATCTCGTATGCATGGTGTTCCTTCTTTGAACCGACCCGAGAAGCAGTTGCTTCTACCCCATCAGGTGGTATGTGCTTGTACTCCAAAACCCACTCTTCGTTCTGAACTACTGGTTTGGGTGCAGAAAAATCCAGACGAGATTAAACGATTGAGTCTTGATATCATCAGGGGTCTTTCGTATGTCAAAGGTTTGTTATACTTGCCTGATGAGACTACTCGGAAGAAAGCTGTTAGTTGGTGCCATGATTCTAAGGTGGCAGCACATCCTGGTACTAAGAAAACCCTGGATCTATTACATCGGTGGTGTTGGTGGCCATCCATGGGTAAAGATGTTACTGAGTACATCGCTCGCTGTTATGTTTGCGCCAGTGTAAAAGTTCCCATGCTAAACCAGTAGGTTTGCTACAATCCATGCCCATACCGGACCAGCCTTGGTATATGATATCTATGGACTTTGTGGTTGAACTACCTTCGGTGTCCGGTTTTGATACTATTTGGGTCGTCATCGACTATTTTACCAAGTTGGCCTTGTTCATACCTTGTCATGGGATACCTACTGCTCCGGTGTTGGCGGCGTTGTTTCTAAAGAATGTCTTCCGTTTCTTTGGTCTTCCCTCAATTATTATCTCGGGCAGGGGTTCGCAATTCACCTCTCATTTTTGGAAATCCTTGACTACCGCTTTTGGTATTGATGACAGGTATTCTAGCTCATATCATCCCCAGATGGATGGGCAAACGGAACGTTTGAATTCCACCATGGAGCAATACCTAAGATGTCTGACCCATCAATATCAGGACGACTGGCTCTCAGTCCTCACTATGGCGGAATTTGCATATAATAATTCTCTGAATTCCTCTACTCAGTCCTCGCCCTTTTTTGCCTTATTTGGATGTCATCCTAGGTCTTTGCCATTGTCCCCTGTTTGTCCTGCTAATCATCCCGCAGCGGCCTCTTGTGTGGAAAGTTTGGTGTCGATCCGTAGCCAGGTTAAGCGACATTTGGAACTGGCTCAGGAACACGCCAAACACTATGCAGATGCTCATCGTTCTCCAGCCCCTAGCTATTCTGTGGGTGCGAAGGTGTGGTTATCTATGAAGAATCTGCACTTGCCGGGGAGAAGGGCCCTCTTGCCTCGTTATGTGGGTCCTTATGTGGTCACTGTATTAGTCAATAAAGTGACTGTGTGTCTGCGCCTTCCTCTGAAGTGGCGGATACATCCGGTATTCCATGTGTCCCTTCTGAAACCATTCGACCCAAACACCTCCCTGCCTTCACGTCCGCTACCTCTACAGATACAGGGTGAGGAGGAATATGAGGTTCACAAGATCCTCTCTACTAAAGTTTCCAAAGGTGTTCAATAGTATTTTGTTGATTGGAAGGGATATGGGCTGTCACGGCTATTCGCTTTACCCACAGTGTGATGCCTGACTCCAACATGGCGGGTTGCACTGACATGCCTGATTCCAACATGGCGGGCCTCGCGGACCGCTACAGTGTGTTTAGCAGTCTAGTCATTGCGCCCCATCATGCTTTGCGATGTTTCCGGGATGGAACGCCGACGGCTTATCAACCTGCACATCCCGGACAAGGACGCGTTGCTACTCTCCAAGGAGCTGGCGAACGCTACGTGAGTTCGTGTTAGGGAATCTCTTACTCCCTCTCTTCAGACTTGCCTTTGTTAATTTCTAATAATTATGACTGTGCTCCTTTGATCGTTACAGAACCTTGTTGTTGATGTGTGTTTATTGTTTAGGACGTCTCGGTGCCTTTCAGTCTCGTGGGTTCTCTGAGCTTTTCTAAGCTACTCGTCTTTGAAGAATGTGTTTCCTGCCACCGTATCCTACCGGCTTGGTTCCCTTGTGGTAGGCACTTGTTTAGTTTGGAGCATTGAGAGGGGTTTTGGTCTCATTACCTGTGGATTCTTAGTTTAGTTTTTATTTATAACACAGATCCACCACCCTTTGACTTCATTCCTTCTGGACATCTGTTACCCCTAAATATTGAGAGGGTTTCTGGTCATTCTCGGTAAGATTGCCTTCAGGTCTTCTCTTTGATTATTAGGTGGCTCCTAGTTTTCATTTCATTTGTTTGTTTTCCATTCTTGTGCCTTGCTCTGCTTTGTCTAGCGTGCCCAGTCTCTTAAACCATCCCTGGTCTTCTACTATTCTCGTTGCAAGGCCGTGTTACAAACTGATCCTTTGGTAAGATTCCTGCTACAGGGGTTATCTATCTGATTTCTAGGCAGCTTTAAGACTAATCACTCTGTCTCTCTATCTTTCATCAGCCGGCCTGGCATTACTGCTCTGGCCCCGATCTTCTAAAGACACGACCAGTCATCTCCAAAACTCCCGGGATAGCGTAACCTACATCCACGGGACTTCTCAAGGAGTCTACGTTCCCTAGCAGCTCCACAGGGTTTTATTCCCCAAGAGGGTTTCCCTGGGAACCTTCCTCTGCCCTGGCCTTTGTGCCAGTTCACTGGGAGTTTCTCGGGGGGAATTCTAATTGTCATCGGAAGATCGAAATAGACATCAATCTCCACCTGGATATTCGTTGTCTTCTAATCCTCATCAATCCTTGTTCCATTTCCCAGGTCAGAGACCTTTTTGTTTCTATGTAATCCTCACACGGGGTCGCTCTGAATGAGATACAGTGAAGTTTTGTTTAAAGTCATAACAGTTAGCAACGCCAGAAAGAAGAATAGTCGCTGTTTTCACTTTCAGTTGCCCCTGGTGGGGAATACATTTTGACTATAAGGCTAGGATGGATCCACAGCAGCAACAGATTCAACAATTGATTGCTGCAGTGCAATCCCTAACTAATGAAGTTCAGCAATTGAAACAAGACAATACCTCCTTGAGACAGCAGCAGCAGCATGCGTCTCAACAGATTGCACAACAAGCTAATATATCTCGTATCCCCCATTGTGCCGAGGTTCCTCCCGGACCTCTTCCGGGTGGGCAATTTGATGGGAACCCGCATAGGGTGAAGGAGTTCCTTGAGGCATGTGCTGTGCAATTCGCATTTAAATAACATTTTTTTCACACGGACTGGGATCGGGTTGGCTACATGGTATCTCAGATGGTAGGACCCGCATTGGCCTGGGTTACTCCTTTAGTTACAAATAATAACCCATTATTAGACTCCTACACAGCCTTCTGCAATAGCATTCGTACTATGTTTGGGCGACAGGAGATTAAGGTTGCTTCACAAGAACATCTCTTGGATCTCAAGCAGGGCAATCTAGACATACTGGCATATATCACCAAATTTAAACAAATGGCCAGTGAGACCACATGGTCGGATGATGCGCAGGTCACAATATTTAGGAGGGGTTTATCAGAAGATCTCAAGGATGAGGTCTCCAGAGTTCCACGTCCCACCTCCCTCACAGAGTTCATCGCCCTAGTGATGCAGATCGATTATCGTATGAAGGAGAGGATGGCTGAAAGGAGGAAGGGTAGGATCACAAGAACATCCTTTGTCCCTTCAACCTCTAAACCCCCGCCAACAGATGAACCTATGCAACTGGGATCTGCATCTCGTGGACTTTTGAGTCCCGAGGAGAGAAATCGCAGACGAAGCCTGGGACTTTGTATGTACTGTGGCGCCAACTCCCACTCTGTTCAAGAATGTCCTATTGCTCCAGTTCGGCGGTCGGGAAACGCCAACGCCCGGTCGTAAGAGGAACCACGATCCGGGAACCTAAGTCTGATCAAGGTTCCTCACATACTTCACATTCTTTCTATTGCACCAACCTTTCAACCACCAATATGTTGGTATTAAAGGTTTCCTTCACGATAGGAAGTCTCATTTTACAAGATGTTCCGGCCCTAATTGATAGTGGTGCTGCGGGAAATTTCGTGGACGACCACTGGGCTGCTTCTTTAAAGATTCCACGTTCCCCTAAAGAGGAACCGATTCCTGTTGAAAGTGTGGATGGAAGCCCTCTGATCTCGGGTCCCATTAAAGATCAGACCGCAGCAATTCAAATGTCCATTTCTACCCATCAGGAGATTCTAACTCTAGATATAATACGAGCAGCTCATCATCCGATAATTTTAGGATTACCTTGGCTCAGGAAACATAATCCGTTTATCAACTGGACCGCTGGGTCCTTCTTTCTTGGTTCGGAGTTCTGTCTGACACACTGCATAGGAAATCACCAAAGGGTCGCCATAGAATCTCCTCCTTCCTCAAGTAATACTAAAGGGGTACATTCTCTCAATCAGATCGCGGGCCTCCCTGAAGTTTACGAGAGTTTTCAGGACGTATTTCTGTCCTCGGAGTTTAACCAGTTGCCTCCCCACAGGAGAGACGACTGTGCTATAGATTTGATACCTGATCAACCGCTTCCCTTTGGACGTATGTATATTCTGTCTAACACGGAAAAAGAGGTGCTGCGTGAATATCTTCGGTCCAATTTGATGAATGGACTGATAACAGAATCTACATCCCCAGCTGCCGCCTCTTTGTTCTTTGTAGCCAAGAAGAATTCTAAGGAATTACGTCCCTGTATAGACTTCCGCGGTTTGAACAAGATCACTGTGCCCGACAAATACCCCATGCCACTTATCCCTGACATTCTTGAAGCAGTAAAAGGGGCTACTATATATACAAAGTTGGACTTAAAAGGAGCATACCACCTGATACGGATGAGGCCCGGGGACGAATGGAAGACGGCTTTTAGAACGCCGTTTGGGCATTATCAGTACAGGGTCATGCCTTTTGGGCTATCTAACGCCCCTGCTGTTTTCCAACGCTTTATGGACCATCTTTTTTCTGACCTTCTCTTACACAGTATGGTGGTGTACTTAGATGACATTTTGATTTTTTCCTCCTCCATACAAGACCACATACCACACGTTCAAGAGGTGCTTCGACGTCTACAACAAAATCATTTGTTCTGCAACCCAGAGAAGTGTTTATTTCATCAATCCAAAGTTACTTACTTGGGATACGTTTCATCCGCCAAGGGGATAGCAATGGACCCAGAAAAGGTCTTGGCTGTACGAGACTGGCCTACACCCACGTCTGTTAAAGAAATTCAACGCTTTATAGGGTTCGTGAATTTCTATCGGAGATTCATACCTGAATTCTCAAAACTTACTCAGCCACTTACCAATCTTCTTAAGAAAGGAGTCATGTTTGTCTGGTCGGCAGCTACTGATCAAGCTTTTGACAGACTTAAGAAGTTATTTACATCAGCACCGATTCTTCTAACGCCTAATCAGAACCGAAGATTCATCGTGGAGACTGATGCCTCCCAACATGCTTTAGGCGCTGTCCTACTACAACCGGACGACCTTGATCAGGAGAGACCTGTTGCATTTCTTTCCAAAACTCTTTTGCCCTCTGAGATCCACTACACGGTTCTGGAGAAGGAACTTCTCGCCATCAAGCGTGCCTTTGAGGAATGGCGGCATTTACTTTTAGGAGCCAAATTCTCGGTCGAAGTAAGGACAGACCATCATAATCTCCGAATTCTTCAATATGCTCAAACTTGTAAAAGCCGTCAGGCAAGATGGGCTCACTTTTTCTCTCCCTTCAGGATTACGTTTTCATTTATTCCTGGAAGGGAAAATCTAAGAGCAGATGCCCTGTCTCGCAAGGACCATCCTATTGACAATCCTTTCAGATCAGAACCTATATTTCCACCATTAACCATGGGATTAGTGGCAGCTCCAGACTTTCTATCTCGCCTTAGAGCTCAGTCTGATTCCATTGCAAAGAAGTCACTTTCATTATCTAACCGATCAGTTCTGGTAGAGGAGGATGGATGTTATTTCATGGGACAAAGGGCATACATTCCGACTCGTCCTCTTCAGAAGGAGGTTTTGGACATGTGCCATAAATCCAAGATAGCAGGACATCGAGGCTTCACCTCCACATTGGATCTTGTTTCACGTTTCTTTTGGTGGCCTGCTGTTCGAAGGGACACCAAGGAATTTGTGAGTTCATGTCCCACGTGCTTACAAAATAAGATACCTAGACAAGCACCATTGGGAGAACTGGTCAGAATGCCCTTGCCTTCCCGTCCATGGCAAATAATATCCACGGACTTCATCGTAGATCTGCCCCAATCTCAGGGCTATTCTACTATTATGGTCACAATTGACACCTTGACAAACCTGGCACATTTTGTTCCTTTGGTTGGGATACCCTCTGCATCTCAAATGGCACGTATTTTCATCAGACATGTTTTTACCCTTCATGGCTTACCCGAAACAATCATTTCGGACAGAGGTCCACAGTACACGTCCCAATATTGGAAACTAGTTTGTCGAATTCTGGGGATATCCAGGGCTCTTAGTTCTGGCTACCACCCCAATCAAATGGTCAAACAGAAAGGCTAAATCAAACATTAGAAGGATACCTCAGAAGTTACATCTCGGCGGCTCAGGACGATTGGAAGGACCTCCTGCCTCTAGCTGAGTTTGCGTATAATAACTCTTACCATTCGGCCATTCATACATCTCCTTTTCAGTGCACTTTTGGGTTCAGTCCAACATCTTTCCCCACTATGAAGAGGTCTGACACTAAATTCCCGGTCCTAAATAAACTGACGGAACAAATCCGTCAAGGACAACGCTCCGCGGTTATCGCTCTACGACATTCCCAGGACAGGAGAAAACACTTCGCTGATCGTCATCGCACACCAGCACCTGTCATCAAACCCGGAGATTGGGTATGGCTTTCTTCAAGGTTTCTACCTAGACATCTTGTTCCGTCTAAACTCTCTCCTCGATATTTTGGTCCCTTCCGAGTAATCGCCGCCATAGGATCCGCGGCCTTCAAACTCTGTTTACCTAATTCCTGGATACACCCGGTTTTTCATGTGTCACAATTGAAGCCCGATAATCGCAGTACATTCCATCCCACGGTTACAGACTGTCCCGCGCCCATTATTTCCAATTCAGGGCCTGAATTTGAAGTCAAAGAAATTTGCGACTCCCGATATCACCGGGGTCGTCTTCAGTACTTAATAGATTGGAAGGGGTACTCGCCTGCTGATCGTACCTGGGAACCAGTATCTGCCATCCACGCTCCTCGGCTGATTAAAAGATTTCATACGAGACATCCAGGCAAGCCGGGAGGTGCCAACCCTAAGGGGGGGGGGCATACTGTCACGGCTATTCGCTTTACCCACAGTGCGATGCCTGACTCCAACATGGCGGGTTGCACTGACATGCCTGATTCCAACATGGCGGGCCTCGCGGACCGCTACAGTGTGTTTAGCAGTCTAGTCGTTGCGCCCCATCATGCTTTGCGATGTTTCCAGGATGGAACGCCGACGGCTTATCAACCTGCACATCCCGGACAAGGACGCGTTGCTACTCTCCAAGGAGCTGGCGAACGCTACGTGAGTTCGTGTTAGGGAATCTCTTACTCCCTCTCTTCAGACTTGCCTTTGTTAATTTCTAATAATTATGACTGTGCTCCTTTGATCCTTACAGAACCTTGTTGTTGATGTGTGTTTATTGTTTAGGACGTCTCGGTGCCTTTCAGTCTCGTGGGTTCTCTGAGCTTTTCTAAGCTACTCGTCTTTGAAGAATGTGTTTCCTGCCACCATATCCTACCGGCTTGGTTCCCTTGTGGTAGGCACTTGTTTAGTTTGGAGCATTGAGAGGGGTTTTGGTCTCATTACCTGTGGATTCTTAGTTTAGTTTTTATTTATAACACAGATCCACCACCCTTTGACTTCATTCCTTCTGGACATCTGTTACCCCTAAATATTGAGAGGGTTTCTGGTCATTCTCGGTAAGATTGCCTTCAGGTCTTCTCTTTGATTATTAGGTGGCTCCTAGTTTTCATTTCATTTGTTTGTTTTCCATTCTTGTACCTTGCTCTGCTTTGTCTAGCGTGCCCAGTCTCTTAGTCCATCCCTGGTCTTCTACTATTCTCGTTGCAAGGCCGTGTTACCAACTGATCCTTTGGTAAGATTCCTGCTTCAGGGGTTATCTATCTGATTTCTAGGCAGCTTTAAGACTAATCACTCTGTCTCTCTATCTTTCATCAGCCAGCCTGGCATTACTGCTCTGGCCCCGACCTTCTAAAGACACGACCAGTCATCTCCAAATCTCCCGGGATAGCGTAACCTACATCCACGGGACTTCTCAAGGAGTCTACGTTCCCTAGCAGCTCCACAGGGTTTTATTCCCCAAGAGGGTTTCCCTGGGAACCTTCCTCTGCCCTGGCCTTTGTGCCAGTTCACTGGGAGTTTCTCGGGGGGAATTCTAATTGTCATCGGAAGATCGAAATAGACATCAATCTCCACCTGGATATTCGTTGTCTTCTAATCCTCATCAATCCTTGTTCCATTTCCCAGGTGAGAGACCTTTTTGTTTCTATGTAATCCTCACACGGGGTCGCTCTGAATGAGATACAGTGATGTTTTGTTTAAAGTCATAACACTATGCAGATGCTCATCGTTCTCCAGCCCCTAGCTATTCTGTGGGTGCGAAGGTGTGGTTATCTATGAAGAATCTGCACTTGCCGGGGAGAAGGGCCCTCTTGCCTCGTTATGTGGGTCCTTATGTGGTCACTGTATTAGTCAATAAAGTGACTGTGTGTCTGCGCCTTCCTCTGAAGTGGCGGATACATCCGGTATTCCATGTGTCCCTTCTGAAACCATTCGACCCAAACACTTCCCTGCCTTCACGTCTGCTACCTCTACAGATACAGGGTGAGGAGGAATATGAGGTTCACAAGATCCTCTCTACTAAAGTTTCCAAAGGTGTTCAATAGTATTTTGTTGATTGGAAGGGATATGGGCTGTAAGACCGTACTTGGGAACCTGTGGATCATATCCATGCCCCACGCTTGATTGCCGACTTCTGGGCTTCTCGGAGAGGGGGTCTACCTTTTGGAGAGGGTACTGTCATGCCACAGGACTCGTGACGGGTTTCAAGAATTCCACGATTCGCCACGAGTCTTGCTAAACCTAATTTAATACGGAAATACAGCAAAAGATTCCTGCATTTCCGACCCGGTTCTTACAGAAGTGCTTGGAAGTTACCTTGGCAATGGTGGAAGCCGTTGTCAAGGGGAGGGAGTCGGCGTTCAGGAAGCAAACACTAGTCACATGACTTACTCTTCTTAAACTCCGCCCTCACCTAAGTTCAGTGCTTCTGATTGAGCTATTTGGGTATACTGCTTCGATCTGTGCCTTTTTTGTGATTTCTGCTTACGTTTTTCGGACCTGTATTTGGATTTCCCTAGTCTGTCTTGGTACCTGGAACTTCTGGTTTTTTCGACGTACGGCACTCTTCCCTGGACTCTCTACTTGCCTGCTCCTGGGTTCTGTCGCCGCCCGCTTGTGTTTTTGATTCGGACTGGTATTTGGCTTGCTGTTCTTGATGCCTATACGGATTTCAGGTTTTCCGTGTTTGAGTTCCTTTCTTGTGTACTCACTTTTGTTATTTCCACGTACTTTCGTATCGATAACTGTCTCAACCCTCGCTTCCCTGCGGGATAGGAGTGTTTCAGCCTCAGATGCACCGCGGGATAGTATCAGCCTCCGCTGCATCGTGGGAATAGGAGTTCTCAGCCTCAGCTGCACCGCGGGATCCTGCCAGCCTCCGCTGCTACGTGGGAGTGTTGTGTTTTCCATCCTGGCCACCCCGTAGACTTTGTTGAAGACCCAGACCCGGACTCAGCCTCAGCTGCACCGTGGGGGAGATCTAGTGGAACTATTGAGGTACGGTAACTTGTGCTTCATTTTATGCTTGCTTTTTGGTTCAGGGAAGTGGGTCACTCCAAACCATACGGGTTGGATAGGAGTTTTTCTCTCACGTTCGGCTATCCAAGGGATATTATTACCTCCTCATACTGTTTATCTAACATAGGGGTTAGGCTATTATTTGTATCATTGATCCCTTAGTCTATTCTGTTCTCACGCAGTGGTTTCTGTTACAGGAAGTTCCACGACTACTGACTAGTCCTTGTCCTAATAGTTCTGGGTCTTACCACTAACCTCACAGGTTAGTGTAATCGATATCTTGTTCGAAATTTTGTTATAAGAATTTGAGGTTATTAATTACTGTATCTTTTTTCACAGCCACGAGGTCTCCAAGGATTCCAGTCTTTCGATTAATCAATCTTTCTGTATGTTCCTTTGTACATCAGAGAGGTATATTGATAGAAAGAATTTTTCCTCTACACTACGGGGTCAAGTTTGTGAGGAAGAATTCTGACAACTAAATACAATTTTGAATCCAAGTTTCACTGCGCTGTCCGCGGTCGTCCGCGAATGCAAGATGGCGGGCGCCACAGAAAATCTGACGCGCTTCACGCACCACACCGTCCAATCAGCGAACACATTGCATGTCCACGGACATCACGCAAGCCGCTCGGCCAATCAGGGCACTGTCCGCGGAGCGAACCAGGAAGTCCGTCCGCGGAGCGAACGGAGATATCACTATTTTTTTTGCCTTACATTTTGGTCATTTAAAAAAATAAACTACTGGACGGATTTACACCAGATTTGCAAAAGCACGCTTTTGGGACAAAGCCCCTGCTCCTGCCGCAAATTTGGTGTAAATCCGTCCAGCCGTTTGGGCTGTAGGCATGCGCAAAGTTTTTTCCCATTATGTCTATGGGAAAAAACAAAAGTTTTGTGACCCCCCCTATAACTTTGCCCCCCCTGGACCAAACCTCTCCAAACTTTGCAACATTCAGAGTGGGCAATATACTTTTTTTGCAAAGTTTGGTGAGGATTGGTCCAGAGGGAGCGAAGTTATAAGCCACCCAAAAAATGCTCTTCCTATGGAAACACCAACTTAACCATAACTACATGGACGCTACCGCATCCATGTAATATAAATATATATATATATATATATATATGTGTGTATATATATGTATATACATATTCAGTGAAAAAACTTTGTTAAAGGGACGTTATGGTTCCAAGTAAAACCGAAAAACCCTTGAAATTCGCCAGTTATGGTAAGCTAAGCAACCATAACTCGCGCCGCCACCGTGCACTGCTAAGACTAACACCCACCACATCAAAGATGACATCACAAATGTCATTGATGACATCACTGATGACATCACATGTCTGGCTCACTATTTTATCTTTTGCTGACATATCTAGGCCACATGGTTTTCTTTAGTAACAGTGAGAAACTAAGAATTGTATTGTATTTGTAGACATATCCTTCTAGTAGGTTCTTACAGTAATTCCCTTAGAGTACAGTTGCATCATATGAAACATATACATATGGGAAAACACAAGCTTGAAAAACAGCAATCCTTTTTGTGCATAAAGATAATCACTAGACTTATGAGCACTTTCTGATAGTTCTGTTGTTTTTTTTATGGCTGTACTTTCCCTGTATATGGTCATATTTGTATACATTGTACTCACACTACTTTCCTTAGGGTCCAGTCACATCAAGTGATACATATACATAGGGTAAATAGCAGCTTTGAAACAGAGCAATCATTTATTTGCATGAAACTAATCAGTTAAGTTATGAATTGTTTCTGCTACCACTTGTGCTTTTTTGCTAACTTCACTTTCCCTGTATATACCCATATTGGTATGTGTTCTTGAGTCTTTGTGTTTTGTCTATAGTAATGCAATTATGTAATACATGGGTTTTATTAGCTACTTATTACATATTTCACAGTACACAAACATCTGTTAAGAAAACAATTATCATTTCAATATTCAACATATTAACATTACGAATATCATACCTTCATCTTGTACGCTGCACACAATGTTATGTTTCTGTATGAGTAGCTTAGTATACTAGATAGAACCCCATAATAGGATGCTATTTATATCAATGCATCGTTCAATGCACTTATTAGGGTATATTTCTAGCAATGATTCTTGACACTTTTTTCGCAACATAATAAGAATCCCTTCTACACATATTTCCTGAGAAGTACATACACATGTGATGTCATCAGTGATGTCATCAATGACATTTGTGATGTCATCTTTGATGTCCTGGGTGTTAGTCTTAGCAGTGCACGGTGGCAGCGTGAGTTATGGTTGCTTAGCTTACCATAACTGCCGAATTTCAAGGGCTTTTCGGTTTTACTTGGAACCATAACGTCCCTTTAACAAAGTTATTTCACTGAATTTCATAGGTTTTTCGTAGCGCAATTTAACCATAGCGTCCCTTTAACAAAGTTTTTTTCACTGAATTTCATAGTTTTTTAGTAGCACAACTTATCAATAATGACTTTGACTTTATATACATGTCATGTGGAACTGACTAGATCTCTTCTTATGAACTTGATGTCCGCGAACTTATTTAATGCTCGCGGACATGTTCGGAGAACAGTACCACTACCTAAAAACTGTGGGGGGGGTGGTGGGTTATGTTTGATTGTTATATCATAATATAGGAACATTTAACAAATTCAAAAAGCAGCACACAAACACATTATATATAGTAATACATAAGAAATATAACCCATATATGTAACACACTAACCATTCATTTAAATACAATATGTTCTGAAATGGAATATACCACAAGAAGATAAATTGGCTTCCAGCATAATTACCTCACAGACACAACAGAACTGAGAACAAGACCCGACCCACTGAATACATAGGACTTATCTTACCAGAAATAGTAAGTGTACTTCATTTTACTCATATATTTATAAACTTTGTGTATTAGATTAAAAAATATATTATCTTTTTTTTTCTCACAGAAATGTCTAGTACTCTGGAATGGCTAGAGGACAATTTCCCACATGAAGAAATGTCACAGAATAGTGAAACTAATGGTAAACACTTTATAATATAAACCATTTAAATAATATTATTTTGTATACATTTAACATATATATATATTTTTTGTACAGAGCATAACAAAATAGAAACTACCTCTGAAGAAGTTGTTATGGAAAACACGCTTGACAACATAAAAGAAAAAATTGATTTACTGTTGACCAATTTTAATAATTTGAAAACTTTTGTTGAAGATCATTTTAAAACAAAAACGTCATACCATTGCCCCACATGTACTTGTCCCTCCTCACCATATCCTAGTCAATCATCCCCAAACCCTCTCCATAATTCAAAACGTTTTGATGAGATTTCCATCCCTTCTTCACCTAATACCAATCATGTTGAAACCCCAAATTCTCCTGTTTTTGTTTCTGTTTCTGCCTCACCTTCTCTGTCATAAATTATTAATATACGTTAAATAAATTTTTCTTTATATTGTATTGTGAATAGTTTCCGTTTTTTTTTTAAAACAATAAAAGTGTCCGCAGACAGTGCGCGTGTTCTGAAATGTTCATACATAAATGAAAATGGAGGTGTCCTGAACAACACCACACCTGTTCGTACTGTTCGCTAGCAAGTTGAAACTGTTCTAAGAACACACGTGGTGTCCTGAAATGTTCGTAAAGAAACAAAAATTTAAGTGTTCTAAAGAACACTATATCTGTCCGTAATGTTCGCTATCAACTTAAAACTGTCCTAAGAACACAATTGGTGTCCTGAAATGTTCGTAAATAAACGAAAATGATGTGTCCTGAAGAACACTATACCTGTGCGCAGTGTTCGCTACCCAATTGAAACTGTTCTAAGAACCCTATTGGTGTCCTGAAATGTTCGTACGTAAACGAAAATGGAGGTGTCCTGAAGAACACTATACCTGTGCGTAGTGTTCGCTACCCAATTGAAACTGTTCTAAGAACACAATTGGTGTCCTGAAATGTTCGTACATAAACTAAATTACACGTGTCCTGAAGAACACTATATCTGTCCTTACTGTTCGCTACCAAGTTTAAACTGTTCTAAGAACACACACGGTGTCCTGAAATGTTCGTTTCACGTGTGACGCACTTTTAATTACTTCAGAACCCGAACAGTGTCCGTAGGACATCAATGCGCATGCGCTAACCAATCTCTGTGCACTTCGTGTCCTGCGGACAGACGCTTCCTTCGCAGACTAGTTCGCAAACAGATCATATGACCGCGCCCACGCTCATCGTGTGTCCTGAAATGCGGACACTGTTCGTGTCCCCGAACAATTTAAAAGTACATTTTCAGTTAAACCATAATATTTTTCAATGAAATCTCACCATGCCACAAGTCCCACATAGCAATCTTGAGTTTCTATATACCTTTTGAAACTTTCCGATCCTTTTTTTGTGTTCGATCTGTCTGCGCACAGTGCGCATGTCCGCAGACCGCGCACAAGCACCCCTATAAAAGACCACGCCCAAGAGCTTATTCCCATTGTGTTTCTGGCTATTCTTCAGAACACAGTGATTTTTGCTGCCACCTGCAGACTACACCATCATCGAGATGGCATCCTTGGCTGCTCGCCACTTGGTGCTGCAACTGCTTCAGCACCACCACCACCCCCTCCACCACCACCACCACCTCCCCAAGGGCCTGAAGAGGGAAACAGGACTGAGGATGCGGAGGAGGAAGAAGAGGATGATGAGAATGAGGTAGAGGAAATCCCTACTACCCACACTAGGCGTGCGTCTTGGGTGTGGCGGTTATTTACCATTCATGGGAATGGTCCTAGGGCTCATGCGAACCATGTTACCTGCAATGAGTGCAAAATGATACTCAGTCGCAGGAAGCACGGTAACTACACCTTTGGGACCACGACTATGAAGCGACACCTGAGGTCATTTCACTCTGGGGCTATTCGCAGGGTTGTACCTTGCGAAGAACGTAGCAGGTTGATTTCCTCTACTTCATCCTCTGTTTCTGATCCTGTCACCACAAGGACCACCTCTGTGGGACAGCGTCTTTCTCAACCTGCCTCACAGGCCATACAGAATGCTGATGACCCTTACCTTTCGAGGGTCACAGTTGTATGTATGTACTGTGACACAGTACTCTGCAGGGGTGAGTGACTTCGTAGTGCTTTTGAGACTATCGTCTCAGAGCACGAGAAGACCTGCTCACTACCCAAATAAAACCCACTCTACATCTTCCTCTCTCAGCTCACTCTTTCTTATCCCTGTGGTTGGTGTCCCCCCCTTTACCCTCCTTTACCCTCCTCTCCTAGTGTGTCGTGTCTGAAAAACCAAAAACAATACAAAATTACAAAAATCAAAAAAAATAAGGCTCTTTTCAGAGCCGCCTTTCCCAGTTAAAAAATAGAAGTGAAAATAAATGAAGCAGGGCTCTTTGTATTTTTTAGAAGTCCGCGGACAGTTCGCGAACATTAAAAAAATTGGGTTGCTACTCCATCACAAACATTGTAATTTTCTCTGGAAAGAAGTGGTGGCTCTGAAAAGAGCCTTTGGGTGGTGTTTGTAAGTCAACAATTGTAAATGCTTAACATCTACTTCAAAATCGTTGTTGTAATTCCAAAAAAGGTTTCAATGCATTTTGTACATTTCTCAGAAAAATCTGATTGCCAGCATAAGTAAGATGGACTCCATCTCTGCGAAAAATGTATGTACTACAAAACATAATATTTTCATTGTGAAAAGAAGACATTTGTTGACCAAATGAAGAAGAACGAAGCCACATTTGTCTCTGCGCAATCCGTGAAAATATCACTTGAGAATTAGGAAACATGTCCATAACCTTCCTAAATCCTTCTTTCATAGGAAATTGCAAATAAATTCCAGTCACATGTCCTAAACTGTTCCCTCCACAATGAATTACAATTATGTCTGGATGTTGCTCTGTCTCCAAAGTAGCACAGAGAGGTAGCAAGTCCAACCACTTCATTCCACGTACTCCATGCCAGTGTACTTCCACATGTGGGATCCAAGATCTACAGCTACTCCACAGCTTTCTGCATGCACCTTCAACCAATGTATCCACGAATCTCCTAAAATCCAAACAATCTGTTTTCTGAAACACACAGCCATAGCTATCTTTTGTTCTCTCAGCAAAAAGAGTATCTCAGAAAATCTCTCCTGGCACAACACACCCACCAAACTTTCCTGACCAATCCATTTCAGTGCTTATTCTCATTTGCATGTCTTCTGAACTCAAAAATCCCCGGATGTAACTCCCGATGTCCGCGAACTACCGCCATGTCCGCGGACATATCGAAAATCTGAGCGTGGTGAATGTAAATTTAAATAGTGTGCCCCATTTCCCCTTTGAAGTTGGCTCTGAAAAGAGCCATTTTTTTTTGTTTTTTTTACAGATGCTTGACAGACACCTGTTATTTTGTATTTTTTTTCTTGGTTTTTTTTCTTACTTTACTCCTAAAATCTTCACATAACCTTCTCCAAAGCAACCCTTACATTCCAAAATAGAAAGGCATTTCCCGTAAAAGATAAAGAAATGCCATCTTCTTTAAAATTAACAGCATTACTGGCATCAATATTCTCATTGTTAAAGAAGAACATACCAGCTCTAAGCATGAAGGCACACATGCCTCGGTTGATGACACACTTGATGACACACCTAGCAATATTTTGCTGAGGACAAAAAACTGAACTATTTTCCCAAATTGCCCTAGGTAGTAATCCAGAAAAAATTACTTTTGCATTTGGAAGGATCTTCATTACTGCTTGAACCAAGCGTTCCAAATCAGCCAACAAAGTAGGGGCACTGACGTTGCCCAAATGGAAAGCACCATAGTGCAAAACTACCAAATGCGGACTGTTCATCGTGGCCATATCCTCACAAACTTGTACAATTCCCTGTACATTGCAATCAGGCACACTGCTCCACACCACCTCCACTCCTTTCACATCAAAGTTCTTTGCAACATGCATGCATTTAGCGTACTGATGTAAACCATGCACAAACATATCTCCGAGCACCAACATCCTGACTTTCTCCACTTCTGCCATCTTCACCACACACAGTCTCTTTCAACACAAATCCACAACCTCGACATCTGATTGGCTGATCCGTACAGTCTTCTTTCCATGTTGGATTTCCTGGAAAAACCCGGATGTAGCACGCCCTGTCCACGAACAGCTGCGGTGTCCGCGGACGGCGTCCACTTTACTCTCTGTGCCATTCCCTCATTGCATACAGCTAAACAATCACACAATACGAATAACGTCCTCAGAACAACCCCATTTTGTGATTTTTCAAACATTTCAGGACAATTATTATTTCATTATTCAACATATTAACATTACACATATTATACTTTCATCTTGTACTCTGCACAGAATGCTATGTTTCTCCATTAGTATCTCAGTATACTAGATAAAATCCCATAATACAATGCTTTTTATATCAATGCATCGTTCAAAGCACTAATAACGGTATGATATTTATTGCAATATCCTTGACAGTTTTTTCGCAACATTATACTAAAAATCCCTAGTACACAAATTCCATGAAAAGTACATACACACGTGATGTCATCAGTGATTTCATCAATGACATTTGCGATGTCATCTTTGATGTCCTGGGTGTTAGTCTTAGCAGTGCACGGTGGTGGCGCCAGTTATTTTTCAAAGCTTACCATAACTTGCGATTTTCAGGGGTCTTTCGGCTGTACTTAGAACCATAACGTCCTTTAAACAAACTTTTTTGAATATCACGCAAACAATATACAAACATGGCGTGCAAAAACCAACTTCTACAGATGGCTTTACACAGAAAGTTGCAAAGTAAGAATTTATGCTCGTTCACAGTGAAGGTCAGCTGCTTCCACAACTTCTACAGATGGCTTTATACAGAATGTTGCAAAGTAAGAATTTATGCTCGTTCACAGTGAAGGTCAGCTTCTTCCATTTTTTTCTCGGGCCCCGGAGAGGCTCACGAAGCAGACTATAAGGTTGTATTGTGTTTTGACCTTGACAGACAGAGATTGTGATGAAAGACTTGTCTTGAAGGAGTGTTGCTAAAACGTAAGAGAAGATAAAGATGAAATTTCTGAAACGAAACCACTTTTATATATTATATCACTATACGAAAGATCATTGGCAGACGCGGAGTCGTATTTTGGGACTGCACCACTCGTAGACAATGGAAATTGCAATTGTACTGTAAGTAACCCTTTAGATTACTTTGTACCAAATATAATTACAATAGCGTAGTATTAAAGACCGCTCAAGTTGAACTTGTTCGTTGAAAGTGGCATAATGTTTTCTACTGCGCACTATCACTGCCGAATTGATCCCCTGTCGTTTAGAGGGCTCTGAAAAAGGCAGACGACACAGGGTGGGTTAATAGAAATAATTTAACCGGTCTATAGGCGGTCAAGCGCTCTACTCGCTGTGCCACTTCACTGTAGCCTGTCAAGTGGCACAGCGAGTACAGCGCTCGCTTTGACATCCGTGCACAGCTTCCTAACGCAAGTTTGAATCACGGCAAGGCCAAACTCAGCCTTTCATCCTTCCATGGTCGATAAATGAGCACCACACACCGTGGTTAATAATAAGCAGCGCTTAGATACCTCACGGTTTTTATCGCTATATGAATGGGAAAATATTATTATTTTATTATAAACATACTCTATTGCACTATCTTCGATAGCAAATAGTTTCACGCCCTAATAAATAAAATGATGATTTTTAATGAAGATCGGCTGGTGAGACTAATTTATGTTTTTTAAAACAGGTACGTGGCCCCATTTTGTCTATGTCACGATTTACAGACTCCAGCGGATGGGGTCTTCAACTGCCAGGTGCAAGTCCAAATATGCAACTTCATGACCCTCACCATTTTATGGGACAATCGCCAAGGACCAATATGCCCTTACGCAGTACTAGCGGCTACAAACAACATACAAACCAATAGGGTGGTCTAATGGCTCGTTGTTGCAGCAACCTTCCGATTATCAGAGCGACCATTTACTGCTTTTATCATAAACCAACAGCCTATCTACCGCAAAGGAACAACGCGTGGCTCCAAATAAACTTTTGCTGATCGACAGCAGAGACAATAGCAAATCGCTGAATATTCACTAAACATTTCATGTGAAATAAATGTACTTTACCAAATGTACAATCCTGCTGTTTACTTGTAAACCACAGTTTCATATTCCGAATTGTGGCGCACTGAGTTGTAAGCTGATCTAACACTCTCTGTACCGCAAAGGAACATCACGTGTCTCAACATGACCTTTTGCGGATCGACAACAAAGACAAATGCAAATTGCTGAATATTCTCTAAACATTTGATGTCAAATAAATGTACTTTACAACATTTACAATCTTGCTCTTTGCTTTTAAATCACAGTTTCATATTCCGAATTGCGGCGCGCTGTGTTGTGACATAATGTGTGTTTTCTTCTGGGTTCTGTGTAAAGTCGGGTAGTACTGGAGACGACTGGGCGCGTTTGATGACGCACCCTGTAACGTCACGGAGAGAGGCGGGGAATATGAATGCTTTGATAATATCAGGCTTAGGGGCGGGAGATATGATTTAGTGTCGCAAAAGCAAGTCAGCCAGGTCAATAGCGCCAGTCATAGGATTATCACATAATGTCGGCACACACCAGCCGGATTTATCGTTTCTTTAGTGGACAAAAAGTTGGTTGACGCCCCTAGGAAATTGTACTATTAGCGAACAAAAGGAGTGCTCTTAAAACACTTTCACCCTGACAACGAACAATACAAACAACGTTCTCAGAACACCCCCATTTTGTGTAATTGCAACCATTTCGGGACACTGCGAGTGTTCTTAGAACACATTCAACTAGACAGATTAAAATACGGACAGCGTCCTGAGGACACCCCCAGTTTGTGTATTTACGAACAATTAAGTACACTGCAAGTGTTCATAGCTCATTTTTACCTTCCTTGCGAACAAAAATGACACATACTCCGTCCTCTAAACACCCCACCATTTAGTTTATTTACAAAATGTCAGAACAGCCGTGTTCTCCGCGGACAAATCGAACGCAACAAAAAGGTCTAGCACATAAAAAAACAAAACATTGAATCTATCTCATACTCCCCCACCCTCCCCAAACACTCTTACACAGCAACACACGGCACTAAATACAATTTTTTATCCACGTTTCACTGCACTGTACGCGGTCGACTGCGAATACAAGATGGCGGGCGCCACAGAAAATCTGACGCGCTCCACGCACGCCCCTCGCCGTCCAATCAGCGAACACGTCGCATGTCCGCGGACATGACGCAAGCCCATGGGCCAATCGGGGTGCTGTCTGCGGAGCGAACAGGGAAGTCCGTCCGCGAAGCGAAGGCAGATATCACTAATTTTTTTGCCTTACATTTTGGTCATTTTTAAAAAAAACTACTGGACAGATTTACACCAAATTTACAAAAGCACGCTTTTGGGACCATGCCGCCGCTCCTGCCGTTAATTTGGTGTAAATCCGTCCAGCGGTTCGGGCTGTAGCCGTGCGCAAAGTTTTTTCCCATTCAGTCTCAGTCCATTCAAACTTTGCAAAATAAATCAGAGTGACCCAACTACTTTTTTTGCAAAGTTTGGTGAGGATCCGTCCAGGGAGAGCGAAGTTATAAGCCGCCCAAAAAGTGCTCTTCCTATGGAAACAGCAACTTAACCATAACTACATGGCCACTACCATGGCCATGTAATATATATGCGGTCAATTGTGCAAAGGTCAATTCGGACCCTTGAATTTCAGTCAATTCGGCCATTCAAACAAGTGTGTTTGAACGATTTGGGTAATACCCTTGAAACAGCAGGGAAGTGGTAAAAGAAGCCCCAATTCCAGACACAGCCGTGAGTACTAAACACCCATACCTGAGATACCTGTTAAGTGGTAAAACCCCCTAAATGTGAGATACAGCGGCGAGTGCAAAACACATAGATTTGAGATACCTGTTAAGTGGGGAAAACGCCTAAATTTGAGATACAGCAATTAGTACAAGATTCTTAGAATGATACCTGGCAAGTGGGAAACAATTCTAAATTTGAGATATAGCAGTGGGTACAAAACACTTACATTTGAGATACCTGTTAAGGTGGGAATAGTGGCTAACTTTGAGACACAGCAGCAGATGGGAAACCACCTAGATCAAGAACACAGGAGTGATTGCATAATACGTACTAGCTGGCTAACATCTGTGTGCTATGCTATATAAGGTAATAAGAGTGGTAGGTTTAGGTGCAGTACAGTAAGTTCTGTGCTCTCAATCCAAACCATATTTACCTTAACAGTTGCTGCTGGATGATGGCGGAAGGTTTCAAAGGCGAGTGCAGGCAAACACAGACTGGAGCTGCTTTCTCGGGAGCTGCCCTTTGTCTTGGGCCCTTGGTCGTGGGCTGCCTGGACAGAGGCTACCTTAGGTGGTTGTATTAAATGGGAACCAATCATGTGGGGGGAGGGAGGGATGGGAGATGGGTCTGACTGCCGATGCAGGAATCAGGCAGGGCTATGGGCAGAGCACTTGGGAAGCTAAATACAAATTAAACAAGAATAAGACCAAGAAATGTGGCACAGGGATCGGGCAGCTGGAAAGGGCCAAATGCTTACCTGGACACACAGAGTTAAAGTGGTGTTGGTAGCGTCTTTACACGGCCTGCAACACTCGCTGTAGGAAGGACACAACAACTATTAACCAATGAGGTGGCTGGAAGGAGGGATGGGAAGAGGGGCTGACCACTGAAGCAGGAAGCAGGAAAGACAATGGGCAGAGTGCACAGGGTGCTAAATACAAATTAAACAAGAACAAGGCCAGGAATTGTGGCACAAGGATCAAGCAGCTGGAAATGGCCAAACGCTTACCTGGACACACAGAGCTGAAGTGTTGGAAAGTAATGTCAAAGAAAATTTAAAAGTAATGAAAATTACTACACTAACAGGCCGATTCATGGAATAATTAGCGCGGCGCAAGTGGGCAAAAACGTGCGAATCGCAGTGGAATAGCGAAAATTGCAGTGCAAGTGCGAAAATCGCACCAAAAGCAGCGCACATCGATTCATGGAAGGCCGTGCGCGAGAAAACCAGCGGATGTGCGATAAAACAGTGCGCGGCGCACGTTGGCGCACAGGCCATCTAACAGCGTGCGCCAGGTCACAGCGAAAATCGCACAGGCCACAGCGAAATTCGCACATAGCGCAGCGCACGCAACAAAAGTAGGCAGAACACGGGCGTAACACTCAGAATGGGGAACAACTTGCCAAAACGTGGGCGTCACGGGGGAAGTACAGGGCACAAGTGCGCGGAACGCCCACACGCTCGCCTACAACACGTATTCATGGAATAGAATAGGGGAAAAAAGCGCACGCTCAAACCAGCGCACAGGCACAAACACCACCGCCACAAGAAAGCAGGCGGTAGCGTCTCTGCGGCTGTAAGAAATGTGCGCCAAAAGGTGCGCCAACAAATAACACCTATATACTGCCATGATGAATGTCCTATACTGTGGCCCTCCAGGACAAATGATGTGCAAAGGGGTACCCACAAACACGGACACCCGCTGACAAAAAATACGTGTGCGTGTATACCGGGATGCGCGGGAAGTCTCACACGCGATTTCAGCAGGGTACGTGTATTTCAGGGGTGCGCGGGAAGTTACACACGCAATTTCAGCAGGGTACGTGTATTTCAGGGGTGCGCGGGAAGTTACACACGTGATTTCAGCAGGGTACGTGTATTTCAGGGGTGCGCGGGAAGTTCCACACACGATTGGCCCAGTGCGAGCAGGGTACGTGTATTTCAGGGGTGCGCGAGAAGTTACACATGCGATTTCAGCAGGGTACGTGTATTTCAGGGGTGCGCGGGAAGTTCCACACATGATTGGCCCAGTGCGAGCAGGGTATGTGTATTTCAGGGGTGCGCGGGAAGTTACACACGCGATTCCAGCAAGGTATGTGTATTTCAGGGGTGCGCGGGAAGTCAAACACGCGATTTCAGCAGGGTACGTGTATTTCAGGGGTGCGCTTGCAGTTCCACACACGATTGGCCCAGTGCGAGCAGGGTACGTGTATTTCAGGGGTGCGCAGGAAGTTACACACGCGATTCCAGCAAGGTATGTGTATTTCAGGGGTGCGTGGGAAGTTACACACGCGATTTCAGCAGGGTATGTGTATTTCAGGGGTTCTGGGGAGTACCACACGTGAATTGGCCGTGTGGGCCCTCCCAGGTGTACGCTCCACAACCTCCACGGACCCTGCAGCTAGCCCACACCACGGGGGACTACCCTGCACCCCTGCCCATGTCCCGCAGGCAGCCCATTCACCATGGGCATGCCCCCCAGCCAACCCACATGTCACCTTGCACTACTGATCAACAATGCATGTCTACCACCAACCCCACCCCCCAGCAGTGCAGGGTCACCCTCCACCAGGTCCCCACTCATGTCTCCCACCACCCCCACCCCCCTGCCACCATGGGCATCCTCCACCAGGCCCCCACTCATGTCTCCCACCACCCCCACCCCCCTGCCACCATGGGCATCCTCCACCAGACCCCCACTCATGTCTCCCACCACCCCCACCCCCCTGCCACCATGGGCAGCCTCCACCAGGCCCCCACTCATGTCCCCCTGCACCCCCACCCCCCAGCAGTGCAGGGGCAGCCTCCACCAGGCCCCCACTCATGTCCCCCTGCACCCCCACCCCCCAGCAGTGCAGGGCAGCCTCCACCAGGCCCCCACTCATGTCTCCCACCACCCCCACCCCCCAGCCACCAGGGGCAGCCTCCAGCAGGCCCCCACTCATGTCCTCCTGCACCCCCACCCCCCAGCAGTGCAGGGGCAGCCTCCACCAGGCCCCCACTCATGTCTCCCACCACCCCCACCCCCCAGCCACCAGGGGCAGCCTCCACCAGGCCCCCACTCATGTCCCCCTGCACCCCCACCCCCCAGCAGTGCAGGGGCAGCCTCCACCAGGCCCCCACTCATGTCTCCCACCACCCCCACCCCCCAGCCACCAGGGGCAGCCTCCACCAGGCCCCCACTCATGTCCCCCTGCACCCCCACCCCCCAGCAGTGCAGGGGCATCCTCCACCAGGCCCCCACTCATGTCTCCCACCACCCCCACCCCCCTGCCACCATGGGCAGCCTCCACCAGGCCCCCACTCATGTCCCCCTGCACCCCACCCCCCAGCAGTGCAGGGGCATCCTCCACCAGGCCCCCACACATGTCTCCCACCACCCTCACCCCCCCAGCCACCAGGGGCAGCCTCCAGCAGGCCCCCACTCGTGTCCCCCTGCACCCCCACCCCCCAGCAGTGCAGGGGCAGCCTCCACCAGGCCCCCACTCATGTCTACCACCACCCCCACCCCCCAGCCACCAGGGGCAGCCTCCAGCAGGCCCCCACTCATGTCCCCCTGCACCCCCACCCCCACCCCCCAGCAGTGCAGGGGCAGCCTCCACCAGGCCCCCACTCATGTCTCCCACCACCCCCACCCCCCAGCCACCAGGGGCAGCCTCCACCAGGCCCCCACTCATGTCCCCCTGCACCCCCACCCCCCAGCAGTGCAGGGGCATCCTCCACCAGGCCCCCACTCATGTCTCCCACCACCCCCACCCCCCTGCCACCATGGGCAGCCTCCACCAGGCCCCCACTCATGTCCCCCTGCACCCCACCCCCCAGCAGTGCAGGGGCATCCTCCACCAGGGCCCCACTCATGTCTCCCACCACCCCCACCCCCCAGCCACCAGGGGCAGCCTCCACCAGGCCCCCACTCATGTCTCCCACCACCTCCACCCCCCTGCCACCATGGGCAGCCTCCACCAGGCCCCCACTCATGTCCCTCTGCACCCCCACCCCCCAGCAGTGCAGGGGCATCCTCCACCAGGCCCCCACTCATGTCTCCCACCACCCCCACCCCCCAGCCACCAGGGGCAGCCTCCACCAGGCCCCCACTCATGTCTCCCACCACCCCCACCCCCCTGCCACCATGGGCAGCCTCCACCAGGCCCCCACTCATGTCCCCCTGCACCCCCACCCCCCAGCAGTGCAGGGGCATCCTCCACCAGGCCCCCACTCATGTCTCCCACCACCCCCACCCCCCAGCCACCAGGGGCAGCCTCCACCAGGCCCCCACTCATGTCCCCCTGCACCCCAACCGCCCAGCAGTGCAGGGGCAGCCTCCACCAGGTGCTCACAATCCCCAATCATGTGCGTAATGGACAGCCTCCACAGCCAAAAAGCCCTACCAAGTAACCCATTCACCCACATGGAAATGGAAATCACATGTTACACCCACAATGTTCATGAAGCTAATGAACCCATGTCCGTCACACACAATGGTTGCAATTGAATGGGAAAACACACAACATGACATGCATGAAACCAATGAGATGATACCACACAGTGAAGTATGCAAACAAAATTGTATTGAAAAAAATAAAGAATGCTAAAGAAAGAAAACAAACTACAATGTGAAAGAGAAAAAAAAAAGATGCATGTCCGTATAAAAAACTACCAAGGCTCCATGAGCCCAACTGAACAAAGGAAACCTACTAAAAAACCTACCTACAAATCAACTCTATACAAAAAGTGGAGCAGTGTCCGTCGACTCCAAATCATAATAATAAAGAAAGGAAATCTAAAACTAAACAACTATATACAAAGGCGGCGGGCTAGTCCAGCGGCTCACTCCGTGGTGTCCCGGGCCAGGGCATCATCAAACTCCTGTTCGATGTCCCGGAGGCGGTCCTGTTCCATGGCCCCGAGGGTCCGCAGGGACGACGCTGTGTCCTCCTCCAACCCCCTGCGGATTGCCTCGAGGCACTCGGCCCGCCTCAGGGCCCTCCGCATGGAGTTCTCCGCCCTGACCATTGTGAGCCGTGCTTCTTCCGCCCGCCGCCGCTCCGCACCTATGGCGTGGCCCAACCGCTGCCACACGGAAGACACTCTCTGTCCTGGGTCCCCCTGCCCTCCGGCCGAAGCCTGCCCCTCCGATGTCGAAAGCCCCGAGCCTGCATGTCTCCCACCATGTTGCTGCTGCTGCTGCTCTGCCTCTGCCCGTGCACTGCCTCCTGCTGCCTGCACATCCTCCGCCGGCTGGGGTGCACTTGTTGATGTGGCCACCCCTGCTGGACCTCCGACTCCCGACTGTGGCAGGGATGCCTCCTCCACCAGCCTGGCCGCACCGTCAAAGGCAGCTCCACAGGGCACCCAGGTGACTGATGGGTGGGAAGATGGCACAGAGGACGACTGGCGCGTAAGGGGTCCAGTTGAGGAGGGGGTCGGAGCAAGCCCCATCAGACGGAGGAATCCGGCCTGGGTGACCTGTCCCAGCAGGCTGACGTGGTCAACGAGCCATTCGAGATGACGTGCAGTCTCTCCATGAAAAGACTGCAGGTCACCTCGCATGGCCCGTTGACGCAACGCGACACCAGCCAGGACAGGCTCAACCCGGACCTGGATGGCCACGTCCGCAGGCAGAGGAAGGCCAGTTGACGTCAGCTCATCCCCTGCCTGAAAACGGGTCTGGACGTAGGCATCCCTGCTGGTGCAAGATGATGCAGGGACAGGATTGCACACAGGCACCTCCGCGGCCGCCTGTGCTGCCTCCTGTCCCTGGTCCTGCACTGCACCACTAGCACCAGTGGGATCCCCACCTCCAGACCCCGTCTCTGGTGCTTGTGCTGCCCCCTCCTCCACCAAACCCCCCACCAACCTGGATGACTCCGTGCCATCTTCCCCCGTTGGGCCCTGTGGGGTCCCAGCTGCCCCTTCTGCTGCCGAGGAGTCCAACTGCAACCTCCGCCTCTTGGACCTCCCCCCGGCAGCTGCGGCCTGGGACGAGGCACCGGACTCCTCACTCCCCGACGAGATGACAACACGGGAGGGGAGCCGGGCCTTGCATCTCCGGCTGGCGGTCGGATTCCCGCCGCTGTGCTCCACAGCACCTTCTCCGCCCTCTTCATCAGTTGACACTGCAGACAGGGAGAAACAAAACACAGGCATCAGGGCACTGTACAATGGACACATACACGCATGACAGTTGCACAGGAGTGGCATTGGCAAACCTCAGACATGTCATCACAATCCCAACACACATGTCATTGCAACTGGCACACATGAGCCATACCACAGCCATATCGCAACTGCCACCACCATCCCTACACATACAACAGCATCAGCAGCCAAAGGGGAGCCAGACATCACATGCAACACAGGAAGTTCACCACACATGTACACACACCACCACACTTGCATGCATGTCCACACCTCTGCCAAGTGTCGCACTGTTCAGACGGGCATCCATGTCACATCTGCCAATCAGGCTTCCACATACCGCTGTCACATGCATCCATGTTGCATCACTTTTGCACCCTTGTCAAATACACACACATGCACATGTACACACTGCTCATACATGCAGCCGAAAACAACATACATGCCTGACATCACGGACATGTCTACTTACATACACATTCATCCAAACATGTGTGCACGCACAACTGCATTTGCCATGCAAGCCCACACACACAAGCACCATCCATGTCTCACACATTACAGCCCTTGCATGTGTCAGCCCCACGGCCCTGTACACCCCCACCCATACTCGACCCCATACAAACAGATGTGCAACCGGCACAATGGCGAATGATCACCACACGCACTGCTCACAATCAGGATGCATGTACACTCACCGCTTGACTCCAGACGGGTCTGCTTCTCTAGGACCTGGACGTGGAGCGCTGGGGATATGCGTTCCAGGACCCCCATCTGTTCTTCCGACAAGTGGCCCCGGCGCCCCTTGGCATCCGCTGCCTTCAAGAGGCGCCGGGCCTTGTTCAGGGTCCTGGACCTGAAGTCCTCCCAGCGCTTCCTGACATGTTGTAAGTCCCGGACTGCCACCCCCTCCGCGTAGATGGCAGTCATGATGTCAGTCCAGATCCGAGTCCGTCCATCCATGTCGGCGCGGGAACTTCCGAAGAGGGCATCATACTGCCCCAGGACTTGCTCCACCAGGACACCAACTTCGGTGGCACTGAAGCTGGTGCCCCTCTGCCTCTCTGGCCGGGGGTTGTCAGTGGTCACAGATGGTGTTTGCCCCGACATGACAACCCCAGAGGCAGGAGTGGGTGTGCAACTGGGTCCTGGGGCTGGGCTGTGGAGCGATGGAATTCCAGTCGGGATTCTTCGGTTCCAGCAGGGGTGGTCACAGCAACAGCACCCCTGGCTGATGTGCAGGCAGCAAATGGCAGTGCACGTGGGCAGCAGGCAGTCAGGCAGCAGCAGATGGCAGGTGGGAGCGTGCTCGGGGCTCTGGGGGGCAGTAGTTCGGCCTTCTGGGCAGGAGCGTGGTCTTCCGTGTGCTTACGCGTGGCCAGCTTGGTACGGAGTGATTTGGCACGTGAAAATCCTGCACGTCAGCGTGAAAACCGAGGAAAGGCCCTTAGCGCGTAAGCGCGTCAGCACGCATACGCGATTCTATTGGACCAAAGGCCCTCAGCGCGTAAGCGCGTCTGTGACGCGAGCCGCACGGGTGTTTCCCACACAGCACGTGATGACAGAGCACACGTGGAAAGACTGCACGTCAGAGTCTTATCGCGTGTAATTGGACAGCACGTCAGAGTCTCATCGCGTGTAATTGGACAGCACGTCAGAGTCTCATCACGTGTAATTGGACAAAAGTGCGCGTACACGCGATTGGCCTATGTACGTGTATATCAGGTGTGCGCTGACACTTACACACGCAAGTACGTCAGCGCACCTGTATCCCGGTGTGCGGGCAATTTCCACACGCTATTGGACTGTGCACTGGATTTCAGGGGTGTGCGGGTCACACGCTCGCCTACAACACGCGCAACGCATTAATTTGCGCGCTAACAAAATAACTAGCTCAGACCCAGGATGAACATACCGTTCCTAGCAGCAGTGGCCGTGGCCTACCAAAGGAGGAGGAGGAGGATAGTCAGGGCCAGAATATTCACACCCAGAACCAGCCTTTTCGGGATGCCTGATGACCAGGTGCATGGGAGGTACAGGTTTCCACCACACATCACATCATACTGGACCTGGTGAGTGAGTGGGAGGACGACCTCATATCACCCACCCTGTGCTCCCAAGCACTCAGCCCCCTGGAGAAGGTCCTCAATGTACTGCACTTCTTAGCCACTGGATCATTTCAGCGGACAAGTGCCATTGTGGGTGGTGTATCACAGGCCACCCAGTCACGCTGCCTACACCAGGTCTTGAACATCATCACTGCACGCCCATCAGTCCGCAGGCACATATACCTGCCCAGAACCCCTGCAGAAAGGCATGCTGCCGCCCTAGATTTTTAACGCTGTGGCACAATTCCCCAAAGTGCTAGGTGCCATCGACTGCACCCATGTGGCTCTACGTCCCCCCAGGGCATCTGAGCACATCTATAGGAACCGCAAGCACTGGCATTCCATCAACGTGCAGGTAGTATGTAATGCCAAGGGAATCATCACCTTAGTATATGCCAACTATCCCTGTGCACCTCACGATTCCAAGGGCACTTACGATGTCCGCAACGGTCTGCCAGTGTGCCTGGCGTTGTGCAGGTGTGGTCTTGGATCCTGCAACAATGACCATCTCGTTGTCATGTGCGGACACATACTCGACAAGTGCATTCAGTTCGTCATCCGTGAAGCTGGGCTTCCTGGACGGGCCGGACTGTGTAGCCGTGTCTGGGGCATCAGCCTGTGCCGGACGAGCACTCTTCCTCTTCCGCTTGGAAGGTGGTGGTGATCCTGAGTGTCCTGTGCCGCTCTGGACACTAGGGGCAGGAGCCCTGGTGGACTCTGTATCAGGAGTGTGGGATTGCACACTCAGCATGGGAGTTGGTGCAGGCATTGGCTCTAGTGTGATGGTGTCAGGGGGTATATCAGCAGCATGGACTAGGACCAACACTGTCCGGGCTGGGTGTGTGAGGGCTGGGGTGGATGGAGCCACAGCTGCCCCTGCAGCCTCTCCGCCTTGCCTACTTGGTGCAGCAGATGACCTTGCTGCCCCAGATGCACGTGGCATGGTGGCATCAACGTGCACCAGCGCACGTGTCATAGGCCTGCTGACCTGGAAGTCAGCCATGGAGTCAGCCAGGTCTGGTGCCACAATGGGCTGGTCCAACAAGGGCTGAGCATGGATGGTGTCAGCCACATCAGCCTCAACGGGAGGGGGGGGATTATGGGTGCCCTTGACTGGTCCTCCACACATGGGGGGACAGGCTCACCCTGCAAGTAATGACCACGTCCCCTACCGGATCCACCACGGCCACCACTTGTGGCTCTTCCACCTTTGCCACCTTTACGGAATCCTCGCCTCCCAGCCATGGCACTGATGTTAATGTGCGTATGGGAGTGGCAGTAAAATATAGTCCTGGGCAATTGGGGGTCAAAGGGGTTGGGTACCAGATGGTAATTGTACCCTAGTGCTCTTGCAAGGCTGATTGTAACCCCTGGGGAAAGACGACGGGTCATGCTACGCACAGGAGCCCCAAAAAAGGGAGATGACGTGCACGCAACCCCTCCTAGACCACGTGTGCAGAAAGAAAAACCTGCACTACGCTGTGGCACCCAGTAACACAAGAATGAATGTATGCGTGTCACACGCAGCCTAGAATGACCTCTGAAGGGGTAGGCTACACACGGGGCAAGCACAGATGTTAGATACGTGCGTGACTCACCATCTGCCTGGTAAACGAGCGTGTAAAAGGAGCGCGTTTGGTTGGCAACACCCCCGCCAAAAGAAGATTTGTACGCTGTCTGAGGAGACAGGACAACAGTAGAAGGGAACACTGTTTGAGGGAACAGGCCCAGGTAAACCAGTAAAAGAGTAAAAGGAGAAAAATCTGTCAGAGGTAACAGGGAATACGAACTTGAAACGCTGTGAAGTAAATCGCGTGTGAACCGACAAGAAGTACAGAATTCACCCACTCGCTCTCCACGAAAAGCACGTACAAGGAAATGGTGTTCTACGCGTACCTTTTATACAGGCCCACACGTCCAGCGTCACTTACGCGGCGTCTACGCGCTAGGGCCATTTCCACCAATTACACGCTTTGTGACTTATGCGTGTACGGCCATTTCCACCAATTACACGCTTTGTCACTTCTGCGTGTACGGCCATTTCCACCAATTACACGCTTTGCCACTTCTGCGTGTACGGCCATTTACACCAATCACACGCGATGAGACTCTGACGTGCAGTCTTTCCACGTGTGCTCTGTCATCACGTGCTGTGTGGGAAACACCCGTGCGGCTCACGTCACAGACGCGCTTACGCGTTGCGGGCCTTTGGTCCAATAGAATCGCGTATGCGTGCTGACGCGCTTACGCGCTAAGGGCCTTTCCTCGGTTTTCACGCTGACGTGCAGGATTTTCACGTGCCAAATCACTCCGTACCAAGCTGGCCACGCGTAAGCACACGGAAGACCACGCTCCTGCCCAGAAGGCCGAACTACTGCCCCCCAGAGCCCCGAGCACGCTCCCACCTGCCATCTGCTGCTGCCTGACTGCCTGCTGCCCACGTGCACTGCCATTTGCTGCCTGCACATCAGCCAGGGGTGCTGTTGCTGTCACCACCCCTGCTGGAACCGAAGACTCCCGACTGGAATTCCATCGCTCCACAGCCCAGCCCCAGGACCCAGTTGCACACCCACTCCTGCCTCTGGGGTTGTCATGGCGGGGCAAACACCATCTGTGACCACTGACAACCCCCTACCAGAGAGGCAGAGGGGCACCAGCTTCAGTGCCACCGAAGTTGGTGTCCTGGTGGAGCAAGTCCTGGGGCAGTATGATGCCCTATTCGGAAGTTCCCGCGCCGACAAGGAAGGACGGACTCGGATCTGGACTGACATCGTGACTGCCATCAACGCGGAGGGGGTGGCAGTCCGGGACTTACAACATGTCAGGAAGCGCTGGGAGGACTTCAGGTCCAGGACCCTGAACAAGGCCCGGCGCCTCTTGAAGGCAGCGGATGCCAAGGGGCGCCGGGGCCACTTGTCGGACGAACAGATGGGGGTCCTGGAACGCATATCCCCAGCGCTCCACGTCCAGGTCCTAGAGAAGCAGACCCGTCTGGAGTCGAGCGGTGAGTGTACATGCATCCTGATGTGAGCAGTGCGTGTGGTGATCATTCGCCATTGTGCCGGTTGCACATCTGTTTGCATGGGGTCGAGTATGGGTGGGGGTGTACAGGGCCGTGGGGCTGGCACATGCGAGGGCTGTAATGTGTGAGACATGGATGGTGCTTGTGTGTGTGGGCTTGCATGGCAAATGCAGTTGTGCGTGCACACATGTTTGGATGAATGTGTATGTAAGTAGACATGTCCGTGATGTCAGGCATGTATGTTGTTTTCGGCTGCATGTATGAGCAGTGTGTACATGTGCATGTGTGTGTAATTGACAAGGGTGCAAAAGTGATGCAACATGGATGCATGTGACAGCGGTATGTGGAAGCCTGATTGGCAGATGTGACATGGATGCCCGTCTGAACAGTGCGACACTTGGCAGAGGTGTAGACATGCATGCAAGTGTGGTGGTGTGTGTACATGTGTGGTGCACTTCCTGTGTTGCATGTGATGTCTGGCTCCCCTTTGGCTGCTGATGCTGTTGTATGTGTAGGGATGGTGGTGGCAGTTGCGATATGGCTGTGGTATGGCTCATGTGTGCCAGTTGCAATGACATGTGTGTTGGGGATTGTGATGACATGTCTGAGGTTTGCCAATGCCACTCCTGTGCAACTGTCATGCGTGTATGTGTCCATTGTACAGTGCCCTGATGCCTGTGTTTTGTTTCTCCCTGTCTGCAGCGTCAACTGATGAAGAGGGCGGAGAAGGTGCTGTGGAGCACAGCGGCGGGAATCCGACCGCCTGCCGGAGACGCAAGGCCCGGCTCCCCTCCCGTGTTGTCATCTCGTCGGGGAGTGAGGAGTCCGGTGCCGCGTCCCAGGCCGCAGCTGCCGGGGGGAGGTCCAAGAGGCGGAGGTTGCAGTTGGACTCCTCGGCAGCAGAAGGGGCAGCTGGGACCCCACAGGGCCCAACGGGGGAAGATGGCACGGAGTCATCCGGGTTGGTGGGGGGTTTGGAGGAGGAGGGGGCCACGCAAGCACCAGAGACGAGGTCTGGAGGTGGGGATCCCACTGGTGCTAGTGGTGCAGTGCAGGACCAGGGACAGGAGGCAGCACAGGCGGCCGCGGAGGTGCCTGTGTGCAATCCTGTCCCTGATCCTGTCCCTGCATCATCTTGCACCAGCAGGGATGCCTACGTCCAGACCCGTTTTCAGGCAGGGGATGAGCTGACGTCAACTGGCCTTCCTCTGCCTGCGGACGTGGCCATCCAGGTCCGGGTTGAGCCTGTCCTGGCTGGTGTCGCGTTGCGTCAACGGGCCATGCGAGGTGACCTGCAGTCTTTTCATGGAGAGACTGCACGTCATCTCGAATGGCTCGTTGACCACGTCAGCCTGCTGGGACAGGTCACCCAGGCCGGATTCCGCTGTCTGATGGGGCTTGCTCCGACCCCCTCCTCAACTGGACCCCCTACGCGCCAGTCGTCCTCTGTGCCATCTTCCCACCCATCAGTCACCTGGGTGCCCTGTGGAGCTGTCTCTGACGGTGCGGCCAGGCTGGTGGAGGAGGCATCCCTGCCACAGTCGGGAGTCAGTGGTCCAGCAGGGGTGGCCACATCAACAAGTGCACCCCAGCCGGCTTACGATGTGCAGGCAGCAGGAGGCAGTGCACGGGCAGAGGCAGAGCAGCAGCAGCAGCAACATGGTGGGAGACATGAAGGCTCGGGGCTTTCGACATCGGAGGGGCAGGCATCGGCCGGAGGGCAGGGGGACCCAGGTCAGAGAGTGTCTTCCGTGTGGCAGCGGTTGGGCCACGCCATAGGTGCGGAGCGGCGGCGGGCGGAAGAGGTGCGGCTCACAATGGTCAGGGCGGAGAACTCCATGCGGAGGGCCCTGAGGCGGGCCGAGTGCCTCGAGGCAATCCGCAGGGGGTTGGTGGAGGACACAGCGTTGTCCCTGCGGACCCTCGGGGCCATGGAACTGGACCGCCTCCGGGACATCGAACAGGAGTTCGATGATGCCCTGGCCCGGGACACCACAGAGTGAGCCGCTGGACTTGCCCGCCGCCTTTGTATATAGTTCTTTAGTTTTAGGTTTCCTTTCTTTCGTATTATGATTTGGAGTCGACGGACACTGCTCCACTTTTTGTATATAGTTGATTTTTAGGTAGGTTTTTTAGTAGGTTTCCTTTGTTCAGTTGGGCTCATGGACCCTTGTTATTTTTGTACATAGTTCTTTATTGCATGGAGATTTTTTTACATTTGACTTTGGACTAAATTTTTTTCTATTTGGATTTCAAGTTTTTTTTTCATACGGACATGCAGCTTATTTTTTCTCATTCACATTGTAGTTTGTTTTCTTTCTTTAGCATTCTTTATTTTTTTCAATACAATTTTGTTTACATACTTCACTGTGTGGTATCATCTCATTGGTTTCATGCATGTCATGTTGTGTGTTTTCCCATTCAATTGCAACAATTGTGTGTAACGGACATGGCTTCATTAGCTTCATGAACATTGGGGTGTAACATGTGATTTCCATTTCCATGTGGGTGAATGGGTTACTTGGTAGGGCTTTTTGGCTGTGGAGGCTGACCATTACGCACATGATTGGGGATTGTGAGGACCTGGAGGGGGCTGCCCATGGTGGCAGGGGGCGGGGGGTGGTGGGAGACATGAGTGGGGGCCTGGTGGAGGATGCCCATGGTGGCAGGGGGGTGGGGGTGGTGGGAGACATGAGTGGGGGCCTGGTGGAGGATGCCCATGGTGGCAGGGGGGTGGGGGTGGTGAGAGACATGAGTGGGGGCCTGGTGGAGGATGCCCATGGTGGCAGGGGGGTGGGGGTGGTTGGAGACATGAGTGGGGGCCTGGTGGAGGATGCCCATGGTGGCATGGGGTTGGGGCGGTGCTTGACATGAGTGGGGGCCTGGTGGAGGGTGACCCTGGATGCTGGGGGGTGGGGTGCAGGGGGACATGAGTGGGGGCCTGGTGGAGGCTACCCCTGGTGGCTGGGGGTGGTGGGAGACATGAGTGGGGGCCTGGTGGAGGATGCCCCTGCACTGCTGGGGGGTGGGGGTGCAGGGGGACATGAGTGGGTGCCTGGTGGAGGCTGCCCCTGCACTGCTGGGGGGTGGGGGTGCAGGGGGACATGAGTGGGGGCCTGGTGGAGGGTGACCCTGGATGCTGGGGGGTGGGGGTGGTGGGAGACATGAGTGGGGGCCTGGTGGAGGATGCCCATGGTGGCAGGGGGGTGGGGGTGGTGGGAGACATGAGTGGGGGCCTGGTGGAGGATGCCCATGGTGGCAGGGGGGTGGAGGTGGTGGGAGACATGAGTGGGGGCCTGGTGGAGGATGCCCATGGTGGCAGGGGGTGGGGGTGGTGGGAGACATGAGTGGGGGCCTGGTGGAGGCTGCCCCTGGTGGCTGGGGGGTGGGGGTGGTGGGAGACATAAGTGGGGGCCTGGTGGAGGATGCCCCTGCACTACTGGGGGGTGGGGGTGCAGGGGGACATGAGTGGGGGCCTGGTGGAGGCTGCCCATGGTGGCAGGGGGGTGGGGGTGGTGGGAGACATGAGTGGGGGCCTGGTGGAGGATGCCCCTGCACTGCTGGGGGGTGGGGGTGCAGGGGCACATGAGTGGGGGCCTGGTGGAGGATGCCCCTGCACTGCTGGGGGGTGGGGGTGCAGGGGGACATGAGTGGGGGCCTGGTGGAGGCTGCCCATGGTGGCAGGGGGGTGGGGGTGGTGGGAGACATGAGTGGGGGCCTGGTGGAGGCTGCCCCTGCACTGCTGGGGGGTGGGGGTGCAGGGGGACATGAGTGGGGGCCTGGTGGAGGCTGCCCCTGCACTGCCGGGGGGTGGGGGTGGTGGGAGACATGAGTGGGGGCCTGGTGTAGGGTGACCCTGGATGCTGGGGGGTGGGGGTGCAGAGGGACATGAGTGGGTGCCTGTGGAGGCTGCCCCTGCACTGCTGGGGGGTGGGGGTGGTGGTAGACATGCATTGTTGATCAGTAGTGCAAGGTGACATGTGGGTTGGCTGGGGGGCATGCCCATGGTGAATGGGCTGCCTGCGGGACATGGGCAGGGGTGCAGGGTAGTCCCCCGTGGTGTGGGCTGCCTGCAGGGGCCGTGGAGGTTGTGGAGCGTACACCTGGGAGGACCCACGCGGCCAATTCACGTGTAGTACTCCCCAGAACCCCTGAAATACACATTCCCTGCTGGTATCGCGTGTGCAACTTTCCGCGCACCCCTGAAATACATGTACCCTGCTCGCACTGGCCCAATCGCGTGTTTAACTTCCCGCGCACCCCTGAAATACACGTACCCTGCTCGCACTGGGACAATCGCGTGTGCAACTTCCCGCGCACCCCTGAAATGCACGTACCCTTCTCGCACTGGGACTATCGCGTGTGGAACTTCCCGCGCACCCCTGAAATACAAGTACCCTGCTCGCACTGGGCCAATCGCGTGTGTAACTTCCCGCGCACCCCTGAAATACACGTACCCTGCTCGCACTGGGCCAATCGCGTGTGGAACTTCCCGCGCACCCCTGAAATACACGTACCCTGCTCGCACTGGGACAATCGCGTGTGGAACTTCCCGCGCACCCCTGAAATACACGTACCCTGCTCGCACTGGGACAATCGCGTGTGCAACTTCCCGCGCACCCCTGAAATACACATACCTTGCTGGAATCGCGTGTGGAACTTGCCACGCACCCCTGAAATACACATACCTTGCTGAAATCGCGTGTGGAACTTGCCGCGCACCCCTGAAATACACATACCTTGCTGAAATCGCGTGTGGAACTTGCCGCGCACCCCTGAAATACACGTACCCTGCTGCAATCGCGTATGCAACTTCCCGCGCACCCCTGAAATACACGTTCCCCGCTTGGCGTTTGCTGTTTGGCAGCCCGGTGAACTGGTCCAGGGTTCGCGCAGCCCTTTGCGATGATTTTGCGATTTCGATGGCTTTTCCTTGCGCGAGGGCGTTCTTGGGGGCGTTACTGGCGCTGCTGCAGGGTCGCTGCGATTCTCTGCGCCATGGCTGGTTTGGAAGCCTGAAATCCATGAATACGCTGTGCGCGGAAATCGGTTTTAGCGCACGTGCCTGGCGCAGTCAATCGCACGCGGACACTCTGCGCCAGCCGCTTGCAACACTTTTCTGCGAAATTCTATGAATTACCCTGTAAGTGCAGATTTGGATTTCCTAGGCTGGTTTCCCCAGTTGGTCGAGCAAATTGTGTTTTTACATCTGTTTGCCACCATGTAACTGGCATATTGCCTATGAATACAAGTGGTGCAAAAAGTGTCACAAGACTATATTCGCCCTTGGTTTAGAGTTAAATCAAAATGTCCAAGTGAGTTCGTAAGTAATCAAATCTCAAATTTCCTTTTGGATGGAGACAAAACCATCTGTTGTGAAAATGTCTTATTTATTCAAGAACAGCCGACACGTGTTTCGACCTGCTTCGTCATTATCAAGGCTGTACAAATTAAATTGTGATCAGTTGGGTAACATAGAGAAAAAAATATATATATATTTATTTTCCAGGAGGGGAATTCTATAGAGCAAGGAGAAACTGTAGTCTGGATACTGATTTCAAACGGGAATATGAATTACTTACACATTGGTTTCAAGACAGGGGCTATTGCCCGAATTTTGTTCAAAAATCCCTTAACAAATTTGCTCGAAGCAAACAATCAGAATTACTTGTGGGTAGACATAAAGACAAAATACAACAACAACATATCGCTATCATTACTCAGTTCTCAAAAGATAGCAGTCTACTGTACAAATTGGTAGCCAAACATTGGCATATTTTGAAGCTAGATAAAGATTTGGTACCTTTCTTAACAGACTACCCGAAACTCACATTCACCAAAGTACCCACCATCAAAGAGAAACTATGTCCATCTTTGTTTGATTCAACACTTCCCCAACGAGCTAACTGGCTACAAACAGGCCACAGTTTCCACAAATGTGGCCCTGCAACCAATGCAAATATGCATTTGATAAATGCTACAAATTCAGTGATGGTTTAGGAAATTAAATTATTATTTCGGATTTCTTTAATTGCAAAACCTGCTATGTAATGTATGCCATTATATGTGTCTGTGGCAGATACTATATAGGTAGTACCATCAGACAGCTGCGGATACGTTTCAGAGAACATCTACTGAGTTTACGGAACACAGATTCAAAACTTCCTTTGGCCATTCATTGGCAAAGGAACATCAAATGGCAAATCTGGAGGATTTACATTTTGTTGGTCTGATGAAAGCTCACAGGGGACTAAGGTGGCAATTTACAGTTAAAATTGTGCAAAATGGAATGTAAACTTATTTGTCTTTTCAGATCAACTGAGTATGGTCTAAATTCAGACCATGAAATGTATGTGTTTTTATAATCATAGCTTTAACTGGCAGTTAAGGGGAGCCATCCATTCTCATATTACATGAATCATGATGTGACACCACTCTATTTTTGAACTGCATATAGTAAGGCCATTCAATTTTTACTGTAGTGTCACTATCAGTAATAGTAGATTGCGTTTCTGTAGTTTGATCATGAGGTTAATCAGGCCACCCGCAAGAGAAATATGCTAGAAATGTGCATAATTTATTTTCTGTATTCCATAAATATACTCTCAAAAACATTTTTTCAAATATCAATGTATAAGAAGCATCTATGCTTATATTGTCGAGATATTCAATATTTGTTACAAATGAGACAATAATCAGTGCCAGTAATTACAGATGACTTATGGTGGGGCAGACACTCTTTCCCTAACTGTTTGCTAATTTCTGCATATTGTGACTGGACTTTTGCCTAAATATAATTAATCAGGCAAACTGCCGACATTGCAAGTGAGCACTGCTCCAGATTGACAAAATTGGCAATCTACTAATATTTCGGGAAACATTCACGCTGACATAATGTATGTTTACCTATGACGTCACATGTACGCTAACGCCTGACGTCATCGCGTCGTTGCCGCGGTGGCCATTTTGAATTTAAACATACCATCCTGAGGACTGCGACTGATACTGGGGGCACGGACGGCACTTGGAGTAGGGATCTAACCCGCAACATTCTGCATCCTTGGATTTATCCATTTATTCTGCTAAGCCACATTTACTAATGATATGGCATCAGCAAGATGCCATGTTATAGCCGTTATATCAAGCCGGAGTTATGGGCATAAACCAACATTACTAACTGTTATAGTCAATTAATTCCATTTGATTCATATTTAGTTTATCTTATCCTATTATCCCTACACTTCTGTAGATCCGTCTAAAGGAAAGCCTTAATTGGATACACTGCAACCAGCATAATACTGAGATCACAAATTTCTGCTCTCTCGTTTTGTGAGAATTTTGAGTCTCTGCCGCTCTCATAATGACTCTTCCAATGATATCCAAAAGCTACTCAAGTGGGACAAATTAGCCCCAGAGGTATGTACCTCACGTACCTGTTTCCTTCACTGTAATTAATTAGGCTGCATATTAATTGCTTTAAAAAGATCTCACAGTGTGATTCTACTTACTTTCAGATTGACTAGCGTCTAATCATAAACAGGGTATGCTAAAACCTTTAGGTTACACCTAAGCTTATCTTTCAAGCAATTCATTGGGACAATGATCTGACACTTGGGCTTCAAAGCACTATAATCACCTTAATCCATTGGTTTGACCTCACTAGCACAAGATGTGATAATTTGATAATGTATGTGGACACTGGATTACTCACTGGCTTTCAACACAAATACTGGTGCATGATTGATGTGTCTAAAGTTTAATTCCATCAATTGTTTCCTAGCATACTTAGTGAGATTTACCTAATAACAATACAATACAGATTTGGAATTTCAGACAACATTTTACTTCATGTACTATGTTTCCTTTTCCTTCTTGTTTTATGAACAATGTGGATATCCCCCTTTCCAATGACAAAATCCTGTGTGGTATGTCTTGATTTATTTATATATATTTTAATTTTTTTGCAATATAATTTTGTTGTGGGTTTATTTCCTCTAATTACATAAAATATATATATATATATATACATATATATATCAGTGAAAAAAACTTTGTTAAAGGGACGTTATGGTTAAGTTGCGCTACTAAAAACCTATGAAATTCAGTGAAAAAACTTTGTTGAAGGGACGTTATGGTTCCAAGAAAAACCGAAAAACCCTTGAAATTCGCCAGTTATGGTAAGCTAAGCAACCATAACTCGCGCCACCACCGTGCACTGCTAAGACTAACACCCAGGACATCAAAGATGACATCACAAATGTCATTGATGACATCACTGATGACATCACATGCCTGGCTCACTATTTTTTCTTTTGCTGACATATCTAGGCCACATGGTTTTCTTCAGTAACAGTCAGAAACTAAGAATTTTATTTTATTTGTAGACATATCCTTCTAGTAGGTTCTTACAGTAATTCCCTTAGAGTACAGTCACATCATATGAAACATATACATATGGGAAAACACAAGCTTGAAAGACAGCAATCCTTTTTGTGCATAAAGATAATCACTAGACTTATGAGCACTTTCTGATAGTTCTGTTGTTTTTTTATGGCTGTACTTTCCCTGTATATGGTCATATTTGTATACATTGTACTCACACTACTTTCCTTAGGGTCCAATCACATCAAGTGATACATATACATAGGGTAAATAGCAGCTTTCAAACAGATCAATCATTTATTTGCATGAAACTAATCAGTTAAGTTATGAATTGTTTCTGCTACTACTTGTGCTTTTTTGCTAACTTCACTTTCCCTGTATATACCCATATTGGTATGTGTTCTTGTGTCTTTGTGTTTTGTCTATAGTAATGCAATTGTGTAATACATGGGTTTTATTAGCAACTTATTACATATTTCACAGTACACAAAAATCTATTAAGAAAACAATTATCATTTAATTATTCAACATATTAACATTACGAATATCATACCTTCATCTTGTACGCTGCACACAATGTTATGTTTCTGTATGAGTAGCTTAGTATACTAAATAGAACCCCATAATAGGATGCTATTTATATCAATGCATAGCTCAATGCACTTATTAGGGTATATTTCTTGCAATGATTCTTGACACTCTTTTCGCAACATAATAAGAATCCCTTCTACACATATTCCATGAGAAGTACATACACATGTGATGTCATCAGTGATGTCATCAATGACATTTGTGATGTCATCTTTGATGTCCTGGGTGTTAGTCTTAGCAGTGCACGGTGGTGGCGCGAGCTATGGTTGCTTAGCTTACCATAACTGGTGAATTTCAAGGGTTTTTCGGTTTTACTTGGAACCATAACGTCCCTTTAACAACGTTTTTTCACTGAATTTCATAGGTTTTTAGTAGCGCAACTTAACCATAACGTCCCTTTAACAAAGTTTTTTTCACTGAATTTCATAGGTTTTTAGTAGCGCAACTTAACCATAACGTCCCTTTAACAAAGTTTTTTCACTGAATTTCATAGGTTTTTAGTAGCAAAACTTAACAATAATGACTTTGACTTTATATACATGTCATATGGAACTGACTAGATCTCTTCTTATGAACTTGATGTCCGCAAACTTATTTAATGTTCGCGGACATGTTCGGAGAACAGTACCACTACCTAAAAACTGTGGGGAGGCGTGGGGGGGTATGTTTGATTGTTATATCATAATATAAGAACATTTAACAAATTCAAAAAGCAGCACACAAACACATTATATATAGTAATACATAAGAAATGTAACCCATATATGTAACACACTAACCATTCATTTAAATACAATGGGCCTCATTACGACCCAGGCGGTAAGTTACCGCCTGGGCCGTGACTTTACCACCATGGCGTAAACTACGTTTACGCCATGGTGGTTGGCGGACTTACCGCCCCATTCCGACCTAGGCGGGGCGGTAAGTCCCCAATCCCCATTTACCCTTCCCCATTCCCATTTTTGCCCCATAGGGCATAATGGGAGTGGGGAAGGCGTTAATTACGCCACCGTAAATTACGGTGGCGTAATTAACTCCATGGTCCCTTAGCGCCATGGATTTTAACACCTGCTAAAAGCAGGTGTTAAAAGCGCCATGGCGCTAAGGGACCTCGTAATTGGCGGTAAGGGGTCGGCGCAGCTAACGCTGGCGTTAACCCCTTACCGCCAGGGTCGTAATGAGGCCCAATATGTTCTGAAATGGAATATACCACAAGAACATAAATTGGCTTCCAACATAATTACCTCACAGACACAACAGAACTGAGAACAAGACCAGACTCACTGAATACATAGGACTTATCTTACCAGAAATAGTAAGTGTACTTCATTTTACTCATATATTTATAAACTTTCTGTATTAGATTAAAAAATATATTATCTTTTCTTTTTTTTCTCACAGAAATGTCTAGTACTCTGGAATGGCTAGAGGACAATTTACCACATGAGGAAATGTCACAAGATAGTGAAACTAATGGTAAACACTTTATAATATAAACCATTTAAATATTATTATTTTGTATACATTTAACATATATATATATATATATTTTTATACAGAGCATAACAAAATAGAAACTACCTCTGAAGAAGCTATTATGGAAAACACGCTTGACAACATAATTGATTTACTGTTGACCAATTTTAATAATTTGAAAACTTTTGTTGAAGATCATTTTAAAACAAAAACGTCATACCATTGCCCCACATGTACTTGTCCTCCTCACCATATCCCAGTCAATTATCCCCAAACCCTCTCCATAATCCAAAACGTTTTGATGAGATTTCCATCCCTTCCTCACCTAATACCAATCATGTTGAAACCCCAAATTCTCCTGTTTTTGTTTCTGCCTCACCTTTTCTGTCATAAATTATTAATATATGTTAAATAAAGTTTAATTTTTATATTGTATTGTGAACAGGTTCCGTTTTTTTTTTAAAAAACAATAAAAGTGTCCGCGGACAGTGCGAGTGTTCTGAAATGTTCGTACATAAACGAAAATGGAGCTGTCCTGAAGAACACCACACCTGTTCGTACTGTTCGCTAGCAAGTTGAAACTGTTCTAAGAACACACGCGGTGTCCTGAAATGTTCGTTTCACGTGTGACGCACTTTTAATTACTTCAGAACCCGAACAGTGTCCGTAGGACATCAATGCGCATGCGCTAACCAACCTCCGTGCACTTGGTGTCCTGCGGACAGGCGCTTCCTTCGCAGACTAGTTCGCAAACAGATCATATGACCGCGCCCACGCTCATCGTGTGTCCTGAAATGCGGACACTGTTCGTGTCCCCGAACAATTTAAAAGTACATTTTCAGTTAATCCATAATATTTTTCAATAAAATCTCACCATGCCACAAGTCCCACATAGCAATCTTGAGTTTCTATATACCTTTTGAAACTTTCCGATCCTTTTTTTGTGTTCGATCTGTCCGCGCACAGTGCGCATGTCCGCGGACCGCGCACAAGCACCCCTATAAAAGACCACGGCCAAGAGCTTATTCTCATTGGGTTTCTCGCTATTCTTCAGAACACAGTGATTTTTGCTGCCACTTGCAGACTACACCATCATCAACATGGCATCCTTGGCTGCTGAACTGCCACTTGGTGCTGCACCTGCTTCAGCACCACCACCACCCCCTCCACCACCACCACCTCCCCAAGGGCCTGAAGAGGGGAACAGGACTGAGGATGCGGAGGAGGAAGAAGAGGATGATGAGAATGTGGTAGAGGAAATCCCTACTACCCTCACTAGGCGTGAGTCTTGGGTGTGGCGGTTATTTACCATTCATGGGAATGGTCCTAAGGCTTGTGCGAACCATGTTACCTGCAATGAGTGCAAAATGATACTCAGTCACGGGAAGCACGGTAACTACAGCTTTGGGACCACTACTATGAAGCGACACCTGAGGTCATTTCACTCTGGGGCTATTCGCAGGGTTGTACCTTGCGAAGAACGTAGCAGGTTGATTTCCTCTACTTCATCCTCTGTTTCTGATCCTGTCACCACAAGGACCACCTCTGTGGGACAGCGTCTTTCTCAAGCTGCCCCACAGGCCATACAGAATGCTGATGACCCTTACCTTTCGAGGGTCACAGTTGTATGTATGTACTGTGACACAGTACTCTGCAGGGGGGAGCGACTTCGGAGTGCTTTTGAGACTATCGTCTCAGAGCACGAGAAGACCAGCTCACTACCCAAATAAAACCCACTCTACATCTTCCTCTCTCAGCTCGCCCTTTCTTATCCCTTTGGTTGGTGTCCCCCCTTCACCCTCCTTTACCCTCCTCTCCTAGTGTGTCGTGTCTGAAAAACAAAAAAAAATACAAAATTACAAAAATAAAAAAAAATAAGGCTCTTTTCAGAGCCGCCTTTCCCAGTTAAAAAATAGAAGTGAAAATAAATGAAGCAGGGCTCTTTGTATTTTTTAGAAGTCCGCGAACAGTTTGCGAACATTAAAAAAATTGGGTTACTACTCCATCACAAATATTGTAACTTTCTCTGGAAAGAAGTGGTGGCTCTGAAAAGAGCCTTTGGGTGGTGTTTGTAAGTCAAAAATTGTAAATGCTTAACATCTACTTCAAAATCGTTGTTGTAATTCCAAAAAAGGTCGCAATGCATTTTGTACATTTCTCAGAAAAATCTGATTGCCAGCATAAGTAAGATGGACTCCATCTCTGCGAAAAATGTATGTACTACAAAACATAATATTTTCATTGTGAAATGAAGACATGCCATAATCTTTTAGAAAGCCACAAACAGCCTTATTAACATTGTGCCTTGCTTTTTCCATTTGTGGACCAAATGAAGAAGAATGAAGCCATATTTGTCTCTGCGCAATCCGTGAAAATATCACTTGAGAATTAGGAAACATGTCCATAACCTTCCTCAGTCCTTCTTTCATAGCAAATTGCAAAAAATTCCAGTCACATGCCCTAAACTGTTCCCTCCACAATGAATTACAATTATGTCTGGATGTTGCTCTGTCTCCAAAGTAGCACAGAGAGGTAGCAAATCCAAACCACTTCATTCCACGTACTCCATGCCAGTGTACTTCCACATGTGGGAATCCAAGATCTACAGCTACTCCACAGCTTTCTGCATGCACCTTCAACCAATGTATCCACGAATCTCCTAAAATCCAAACAATCTGTTTTCTGAAACACACAGCCATAGCTATCTTTTGTTCTCTCAGCAAAAAGAGTATCTCAGAAAATCTCTCCTGGCACAACACACCCACCAAACTTTCCTGACCAATCCCTTTCAGTGCTTATTCTCATTTGCATGACTTCTGAACCCAAAAATCCCCGGATGTAACTCCCGATGTCCGGGAACTACCGCCATGTCCGCGGACATATCGTAACATGAACAGCCCTTCTACCATTTCCACTACACTCTCTCTGCCATTCCCTCATTGGATGTACCTCAAAAATCACATGACCATGCACCAATCACATTCAAGACCTCTACATCTAACTGCATCATCATAGATCAGCACTGCAAATGTACTCTGAATCTCTCTGAGTACAAGTGTCATATCATTGGCAAGCAGCATCTACCACAAATACTGTACAAGTCTTCAAGATTTCTACTTGCAGCTCCATGCATATCCATATGCATGAACACAAACTTCAGGTATGCATATTTTCTGTATAGTAGATGACATAGCTCTCAACCATTTTTGTTTTACTGGCGGGTGAAATCACCCGATTTTGTTTTTAGCGGGTGAGACGCCCATTGGAATGAATGGGCGTGCAGGAGGCTTGGCGGGTGAGTCTGCCCTTTACAAGGCGTGTGACACCCGCCAAAAGCGTGTGAGTTGAGAGCTATGGTAGATGAACACATTTTCAAACAGACTTTTACCTTGTAAAATCTGTAAAATGAATTTACTGTACTTTTTTCAATTTTCTTAAATCAACTATCACTTATATACCTTTATACTTTTTACTTTCTTTATGCACACACACTCAAATCATGTTAAACTAACATTTTTTAAATGAAATATATAGACTACATATATTCAAACAAAATTGCATGCAAACACAATCTATGTTTAAACCTTTATAAAAATACTTATACAATTTCATATTTTTTGTTTTTATTTATTTATTTACTTAATTACTTTAAATTAGACATGACATTGAGGCGCTATTACCTAGAACAGTTTACTTACAGAAATAGTGGTATTCACTAATATATCATAAATTTCACAAGACATAGTAAAGATATTTTATTTTTGCTACAGTTAGTCATTCAATACAATTTGTTCATTAAGAACATATCATATGTACTGAACTGATGCAATGAAGCTTATGTAAATAAATTAGTTTAATGGTTTTACAGAAGGCACTGAGGATTTCAATTAAAAAAATCAATATCTAAATTAAAAAAACAGTGCTATATACAAACAAAGTTACTAATTTGAAGCTTTTACAGTTGCAGTGAAGACCAGTTTCCTGAAAAGAAGCAGCCGAATTCGAAGAAGAAAGAAAAACTAAGAAGTTACCTGTTAATTTAAAAAAAAGTAAGTAAAATATCACCATAATATTTATATTATTAATCAAATATACTATAACATTAATACCAGCTATTTTGGTTTCTTAAAATAGAGATTTCGTACCATTTTGTCCAAAAATGTCCATGTCGTAAACAGCGATTTACAACCAGAATGGCCCACAAATTTCTATTTTTGGACACACAAATTAGCCAACTGAACCACTACAATTTTCATATTATAGAACAAACAACTGTTTTAATTGTATACATTAGATTTACTATTTGTACTTTTCCACACCACTAGCTTACTTTTTTTTGTCATCTGAACCCCAGTTTAGTGACACATAAATTCAAGAATACCTATCCCTACTAGTTTTAGTTCCCAATGCACAATCACACACCATTACATACATCTTCATCATCTTACTCAAACACTCATGCACACAGCACACATACATTCCAGAACACCCCAACCCATATCTTCTTTATTTTTTTCAACAGACCCTAAAGAATGCCTACCAAAAGACAACTCCATAGAAAGCAACGCAAAATTAGAGCAAATGAAAATAAAGGTGTCCAACATAAGCATCCATCTCTAGAATTTGTAAAAAAAAAGTTGAAACAAAACAGCTAATACAATCATTTAGTGAAACACAAGAAGTTTCAAGTACAACAACTTTGCTTCCTCTATCAAAAGGTAAAACAAACCAAAAAACAATTAACAGAAAATCAGCTATCAGTACAGATAAAGCTACTTCTTCAAATGTTAATATAGTGCAAAGTAAGCATACCAAGAAAAGTATTTTAGCCAAAATATACCACCACAAAGTCCTTCAAAATCTTATAAAAACAGGAGAGAAATCAGGTTCAAAGCTTAAAACCTATCGTAGGAAATTAATCTTAGAAGCATTGATGGACAGTGCAATTCTTCTCAAAAGAAATTTATTTATTTTAGTGTTAAACAAAATGAAACCACTAACAAAACTAATAACTAAATTACAAAAAAGACTTCTCAATAAGCGAAATGTCAACAGAAAGAACTTCTTAAGTATCTGCGGAGGTGAATGGAATCACACTACGAGCACAGAACCATATTTTAATGAGGAAGCATACAAACAAAAGCAAACGAATACAATTGCCATAAGTAGCAGTGGTCGAGCTTATGAAAAAGTGAATAATACCATAATGGAACAAGAAGTACTCCTTACAAAAATTACCCCTCCATTCAACTGAATCAGAACGTCTAGTGTACAAATGGCCATGCACGTCAATGTGTAACATTCCCAAACAATGTTTCAAATCTTTACACCAATTCCTCAATAAATATGTAAAAAGCAAAGACAAAATCAAAATTGAATTACTGCAAAATATAGATACATGTCCAGTGCGCAAGTACACAGCACTACAAGGACATTCATTGGCCTGCATTACAGGACCTACTTGTAAGACCACTTTCCATGATATCAAAAGGATATCAACACATCATTCAACTATAAGAAATCTAGTCTATAAACTGTACTATGCTAAAATTCCTGCTTTAGCACTAGCAAAGTTAAATAACATCCTTCTACATGGTACAGCAAAAGATCTACTTGAAGAAATTCACTATATGCAGAAAAAATATTTTGGAAGTGAAAGCCATTTACAGAATGAAATAGCTTTAAACCAATTAAGCAACAATTCTACACATGGCAACCTTTTGCTAAACACATACAAAAAAGAAATACTAAAATTTAAAAGTACATCAGCTGAAGTACCAAACCATGTATGTGTATGTTGCCGTAGAATTTTTTATAAAAGTAACACAAAAACTGTGGACCTATCATACAAAATAGAAGACAATGAAGATTCTAAATGGTTTGAATTAGCTCTCTACCTTCTAGCAGAAAACAAATATGAAATAACTGAGCCCTTAATACTTTGCAATTATTGCACTACAAAACTTGACAACAACCAAACTCCTTCACGTTCTATCACAAATAATTTGGAATTATACCCAGTACCAAAACCTCTACAACAACTTAATTTATATGAGAGCATCATAATTCAAACAGTACACCCATTTCAAGCAATAATACGCCTTCAACCAAAAACAGCAAAATTACCTCCCTCTGAATTGGTAAAAGGCATTTGTGCAAAAGTAGTTTATTTACCATTAAATCTAAAAGAAAATGTGCATACTCTAGGAGTGCAACGTCCAATGCAGCAATCTTTAATTATATAAGTAAATGGAGTACCTACAAAAGACAAAAAAATATGGCAACAGCTGGTAGATTTATATAAAGTTAGACAAGCCTTCCAATATCTTAAAGAGAATAATGAATATTACAAAGAAATTAATATTGAAGAAAACTTGAAAGATACAACTGAAATAATTCAAGAACACAAGAAGCTGGTCAATTTGAGCTACTAGATCCTGCTACAATATCAAATACTTTAGACCAGTATACAATTCATCCTTTGCACTGTAATGGCACCGTACAAGATGTACTGGAAACTTACCAAATGCGTCAAACAAAAGGATCGCCAATCAGTATATGTGAAAAAAGTATAGAAGCACGTGCTTTTCCTCTACTCTTTCCAACTGGCAAAGGAGGAAGGTATGATGATATACCTATTCAAATATCAGCTTCAGAATACCGCTCATTACGGATGTATTCTGAAGATCCCAGATTTAGACAAAATGTGGAATACATATTCCACCTACTCTTTGAAAGTGAACTAGCAACTTTATGTTACGGAGTTGCACACATATTAAAATCAGGCTCACACTTTCAAAATATGACAGCTACACAATTATTAGAGAAAGTGCAACAAAAGGATGAGGTTTTACAATCAAATATTACAAATCTATCAGCAAATATGCGTGGTACTAAAGAGTACTGGTTTCGACGTCATGGAGATGTACGTTGTATGATCAGAAACCTTGGCCCACCCACTTGGTTTGTTACATTAAGTTGTGCAGAATATGCATGGGAAGATTTACATGATTTCCTACGCACATCAAATAAAAACAAAACAAACATAGATATTCTAATACTTGGAGAACTTTGTTCTTTGGATCCTGTTAATGTTTCAAGATATTTTCGCCATCGCTTCATTGCTATGCTACATTTTATTTGTAATAAAACTGTTCCTCCCCTTGGAGAAGTGCAACACTTCTTTTGGAGAAAAGAATACCAAGTCAGAGGAGCACCACATATCCACATGCTTTTATGGATTAAAGATGCTCCTAAATTTGGTCAAGACAGTGATGCCACTGTTTTACAGTTTATTGAAAAATATGTCACTTGTCAAATTCCATCAGAAGCCACAAATAGTGATCTTTGTGCACAAATTTTACAATTTCAAAGACACAAATGGTGAAAATATTGTCGTAGCAAATACAAAAACAAAGGCAAATACTACACAAAATGCCAATTTGGTTTCCCTAGACCAGTTACAAATACAGGTCAAGTAAACAACCTCATGTCTTCAGTTAGACATACTGTTAAAGGAAAGTCACCTAAAAATACATATTACATATAAAGAAAAGAAGAAGAAAAATATATCAATGATTATAATGCAATCATTGCCCACTTATGGAATGCAAACATAGATGTGCAGTACATTGCAGACAATTCTACTGCAGTTGCACGATATGTCACAGCATACTTAACTAAAGCAGAAAAGACAGAGCTCCAAGACCTCTGGAATGACCTGTCATCAGATAAAACAGTATCTCAGAAATTATACATCTTGGGCATAAAAATGCTCACCCATAGAGAATGTGGATCTTATGAAGCAGCTGATCGTTTAACTGGTACTTCATTGTATGGTAAATCTGAAAATATAGTATGGCTAAGTCTTGGTCCAACTAAATCTAGAAAAAGAGTTCTAAAATCATATGAAGATATAGAAACAATAGCCAAACATGATCCCAACAGCCAAGACATTTTAAAAAACAATTTATTGGACACATACTACCCAAACAGAAGTAATACTTTGGAAAACATGTGTCTATACCAAATAGCCGAAAACTACACATACAAAATAATATGAAACCCGATGAAAAAAAAGGTAAATATAGAGTGACAGACTGTGAAGGCAGCTTAGTTAAACTCACTAAACCAAATTTAATTAATCATATCAAATTGTCATTGAAGACTCCTCAACATAAAGAAGTATATTACATGTCCCTGCTACAACTCTTCAAACCATGGAGAAAAGAAGAACAATTACTAGATAACTATGACTCATATGAGGATGCTTTCAAAGCAAATGAAAGCACTATAACTGATGTAAACTTTACACAGTACAAAACAATGTTGCACAATGAACAGCAACATGAAGAAGAACTCCAAGCCCAACTAGATAAGGATACTCCTGACAGTAGTCAACCTTCTGTAAGAGGAAGCCAAGAACCACTGGGAGAACCACTAATAACAAATGAGGCAGAATTAGCTATGATAGAAGTAGAAAACACCATGTGTCAGTATGAAGATAAGGAAGACTTAACTATACTACAATCAAAACTAAACAATGACCAAAGTAGCATTTTTCAAGAAGTAACAAAACAAATTGCACATGGTGTAAAACATGAAAATAAAGAATGTTCCTGCCATAATTATAAACCTATACTACTGTACGTCAGTGGTGAAGCTGGTTCTGGCAAAACATTCCTAATCAAAATCATTAGTAAATTCCTTCAACAATTGACAAACAACAAACTGTCAGCTGTTGTCACTGCCCCCACAGGTTTAGCTGCCTACAACATAGGTGGTGTTACATTACACCGATTACTACTATTACCAGTAGAACACCAGAACAAATTAGACTATTACAAACTTTCTGCAGAAGCTGCAATGGAATTACGCAGAGTATTGAAATGAATGAAAATGCTACTAATAGATGAAGTGAGCATGGTCACCAACTTGATGTTAGCTTTGATTCACCTCAGATTACAAGAAGTACTCAAAACAGACTATGAAGAGCTCTTTGCAGGAAAACACATTATTGTTTTTGGAGATCTGCTTCAATTAACACCAGTAAAATGTAAACCTATTTTTAAAACATTAGGGCACAAACTCTGCCGTAAAACTGTTGGCAGCATTGGAAATGTCAACCTTTGGCAACATTTCCAATACACAGAATTAACAGAAAACATGCGCCAATCTGCAGATCTAACTTATGCCAACATTTTAAAAAGTTTGATAGTTGGTATACTTTCTAAAGAAGCAGAAGCAACATTTAAAACCCGGCACATTAATGCACTTTATGGCGATAATGCATGTGCTACAGATGTTATGGAACAATTAGCCCACAAAAATGTCAAATGTATGGCCTTAATGCCAACTCTTGCAAGCTGTTTCAAATTCAATGAAATCATGCTAAGTAAAGAAATGCAACCAATAATGGAAATTAGCACCACAGACAAACTAGATGTACATGGTATGACACTACCCATGTGTGACCAAGCCACAACAAGACTAAATAATTTAGAAAAATCAATCTCAAGCACAGCAGGCTTAGAAAAGATGTTAAAATTATCCTTAAATTGCAGAGTAATGCTTAAACGTAACCTTGACGTGGACCAATGGAGCACTGGGTACAGTTGTTGGCTTTCAAACATACCCACGTGACAACAAAATTCAGTTTGTCAATATACTCTTTGACAAACTTTCAGAAGTAAAACGGATAGGACGCTCAACAGCTAGATTCCTTCTCTTCAAAGATATGTATGTACGCAGAGAACAATTTTCTCTAACTCTTGCATACGCAGTCACAATTCATAAATCACAAGGTCTTACCCTAGACAAAGCAATTATAGATATTGGTAACACAGTCTTTAAAGAAGGCATGAGCTACGTAGCACTATTGCGCTTACGTACACTTGCCGGTCTATTTCTAATCAACTTTGATGCAAGTAAAGTAAACGCTGATATTCCTTGCATTTTAGAATATAATAGACTTCGCTCACTATACACTCCCCATCTAAACACATATTCTGTTCCACAAAAACTAAAACGTTGTAAAAGAAAACTAAATCAAACAGAAATGCAACAGGACGTCACTGCAAATCCTCCAAAGAGAGTAAAAGAAACTAATACTTCATCAAGTACCACAAACAAAAAAGAATCAATTAGAGAAAGTAAACCAGGTACTTCTTTAAAGAAGGAAGACAAACTCCAAAAAAAGCAGTTAGATACAGAACTACCTGGACTATTTAAATTCTCAAATATAGTTGGTGTAAGTTGCTATGCAAATGTAGCAATGAATATTCTATTTCAATTACCACAAATTGTTGATAACATTTACTCACACAGTACAGACCCATTGTGTTTGCAAATGTTAGTACTTGACAGAAATGCAGCAAACAATCCTGACAACACATATTGGGCCTCATTACGACCCAGGCGGTAAGTTACCGCCTGGGTCGTACCTTTACCACCATGGTGTAAACTACGTTTATGCCATGGTGGTTAGCGGACTTACCGCCCCATTCCGAGGTCGGCGGGGCGGTAAGTCCCCAATCCCCATTTACCCTTCCCCATTCCCATTTTTGCCTCATAGGGCATAATGGGAGTGGGGAAGGCGTTAATTACGCAACCGTAAATTGCGGTGGCGTAATTAACAACATGGTCCCTTAGTGCCATGGATTTTAACACCTGCTAAAAGCAGGTGTTAAATCCGCCATGGCGCTAAGGGACCTCGGAATCAGGCGGTAAGGGTCGGCGCTGTTTACGCTGCCGTAAACCCCTTACCGCCTGGGTCGTAATGAGGCCCATAGTGTTTTTGGAATAAGACGACAATTGGACTACTGTGCTGGAATGGTGAAATTCACTATAAACTCACAGGAAGATCCACAAGAATTTCTAATGTACTTATTACAAGTACTGGAAAACAAAAACATACCTATAAATGAAATCTTTCAGATTTCATACATGTGGAAACATACATGCACTCTCTGCAACAATGTGACACAAGAAGAAATCCCCAATGAACGCTTCATATATATATATCAATACCAAATTGTGAATCCATTCCATTTCAGCAACTTGTACAAAATGCAAACCATGGTAGATTATGCTCTACCTGCAATTCAGATAATCGCTCCACGTTAGTAATACAAACACATAGTAAATACGTAATACTAATGCTTCTACGTTACAATGCAGATGGTACCAAAAACAACTGCAAGCTGACTGGATTCAGACATGGTCAAATATCACTTGGTAAGAAAACCTTCACAACAATAGGTATAATATACCACGCAGGAGCCACAACCAATTCAGGGCACTACACTGCATACATAAAAAAGAAATGTGGATGGTTCGAATGTAATGATAGTACCATTACTCTAAAGCAGAGATTACCAGCAAATCTTACAAACACTTATTTGATGTTCTTAAAACCAAAATTTGATAAATAAACTGTATTTAAATCTTTAAGTAAATTTGTGTTACAAAAATATAAACTGTTAGAATACTCCAAAAGCTATCTACCTGCTCAAAGATTCTACAACAACTAATCAGATAAATGAATACCACTAAATTAGGCCAAAAAATACACAGTTAGAATATGCCAATTGGTATCTAACTGTCCCAAAATTTAATAATATCCAAATAGGTAAATCAAAACCACTAAAATATATTAAAAAAATAGACAGTTAGAATATGCCAATTGGTATCTAACTGCTCCAAAATTTTATAGTATCAAAACAAATGAAGAATCTGTTACTGCTCCAAAAAAAATACAACAAAACAAAGTATAAAGCATTAGCCAGAAACAACAAGTGAACACTGAAAACAAACAAACAAATAAACTGTAGCATAACAGAAAAAGGGTTTTTTTTTTAATCCAACGTGGATTTTTTTTTCTCCCACAGACCCAATGATTTTAGCAACAAATACAGAAACTGAGCAAATTGCACAGTACTCTGATTTGTACTCTACTAAATATGAGGGTCGAAAAAAAATAAAAGTATATTGCTTATACAATGTAATAAGTCATTACAAAATACTAATACTAACATGCTATTTTCTTTTATCACAGAAATGAAGAAGAAAAACATGGACTCCCATTACTAGACCAAACAGTAAGTATACAATAATAAGGACAACCATAGCAGCATATCACAACCATAGTATCTAATACCTTTGTTCCTTATACATTTGTTTTTCACCCAAAGTTATAAGCAAATATGATTGTGATATGCTGCGGTGGTTGTTGCCAGGGCATAGAGTCTTGGGTGCATGGCCAAATGGCCATGCACCCAAGACTCTATGCCCTGGCAACAACCACCGCAGCATATCACATCCATAGAGTCAAACATTTCAACTATGATCTATGGGAAACTTTTAATGTCCGCGAACAATGTGAGTGTTCTTAGAACACTTTGAACTTGCCAGCGAACAATACGGACACCGTTTTCAGGACACCCCCTACGAACATTTCAGAACAACGCGATAGTTCTTACAACACTTTCAACTTAACAACGAGCAATACGGACAGCGTCCTAAGGGCACCCCCTAAGAACACTCCCCGGACACCGCGAGTGTTCTTAGAAGCGTCTTCAGAACACCCCCATTTTGTTTATTTGCGAACATTTCAGGACACCGCGAGTGTTCTTAGGACACATTCAACTTGACAAAGAACAATACGGACGGCGTCCTCAGGACACCCCCTACGAACACTCCCCGGACATCGCGAGTGTTCTTAGAAGCGTCTTCAGAACACCCCCATTTTGTTTATTTGCGAACATTTCAGGACACCGCGAGTGTTCTTAGGACACATTCAACTTGACAGAGAACAATACGAACAGCGTCCTCAGGACACCCCCTACGAACACTCCCCGGACACCGCGAGTGTTCTTAGAAGCGTCTTCAGAACACCCCCATTTTGTTTATTTGCGAACATTTCAGGACACCGCGAGTGTTCTTAGGACACATTCAACTTGACAGAGAACAATATGGACAGCGTCCTCAGGACACCCCCTACGAACACTCCCCGGACACCGCGAGTGTTCTTAGAAGCGTCTTCAGAAAACCCCCATTTTGTTTATTTGCGAACATTTCAGGACACCGCGAGTGTTCTTAGAACACATTCAACTTGACAGAGAACAATACGGACAGCGTCCTCAGAACAACCCCTTCAAACATTTCAGGACACCGGGAATGTTCTCAAAAACGTCTTCAGAACACCCCCATTTTGTTTATTTGCGAACATTTCAGGACACCGCGCGTGTTCTTAGAACACATTCAACTTGACAGAGAACAATACGGACAGCGTCCTCAGGACACCACCTACGAACACTCCCCGGACACCGCGAGTGTTCTTAGAACAGTTTCACTTTGCTTGCGAACAAAACGGACACATATTGACTCCTTAGAACACCCCCTAGTCAGTTTATTTAGAACATTTCAGAACACCTGTGATGGCCGCAAACAAATCAAACACAAAAAGAACGTCTAACACATAAAAAACACAACTATCATCCTATCTCATACACTCCCACCCTCCCCAAACACTCCTACACACCAACACACTCTACAAAATACACATTTTGAACAAAGTTTCACTGCGCTGTCCGGGGACGTCCGCGAATCCAATATGGCGGGCGCTACCGAAAAATCTGACGCGCTTCACGCTCCACGCCGTCCAATCAGCGAACACTTTGCATGTCCGCGAACATCACGCAAGACGATTGGCCAATCAGGACACTTTCCGCGGAGCAAACAGGGAAGTGTAACCGCAAACCGAACACAGATATCACAAAATTTTTTTACCTACTTTTTGGTCATTTTAAAAAAAACTACTGGACGGATTTTCACCAAATTTGCAAAAGCACGCTTTCGGGACCAAGCCGCTGCTCCTGGTCCAAATTTGGTGGAAATCCGTCCAGCGGTTTGGGCTGTATGCGCGAGCAAAAATTTTTTGCCCATTCACTCTATGGAGAGTGAGTATAATGTATACAAATATGAGCATATAGAGGGAAGGTAGAGTAATAAAAATAAAACTATGACAAAGTGCTGATAACCATAATGATTATCTTCATGCACAGAAAGGATTGCTCTCTTTCAAGCCTGTATCTTCCGCTATGTACATGTTTCATATGATGTGACAGGACCCTAAGTCTACAAATATAGGTTTTCAATTTTTACTTCCTGACTGTTACTGAAGAAAACTATGTGGCTTCGATATGTCAGTAAAGGATAAAAAGGGAGAGCCAGCCATGTGATGTCATCAGTTATGTCATCAATGACATTTGTGATGTCATCTTTGATGTCCTGGGTGTTAGTGTTAGCAGTGCACGGTGGCGCGAGTTATGTTTGCTTATGTTACCATAACTGGCGAATTTCAAGGGTTTTTCGGTTTTACTTGGAACCATAACGTCCCTTTAACAAAGTTTTTTCACTAAATTTCATAGGTTTTTAGTAGCGCACTTAACCATAACGTCCCTTTAACAAAGTTTTTTCACTGAATTTCATAGGTTTTAAGTAGCACAACTTAACCATAATATCCCTGACATGTAACATAGAACATACTAACCCCCTCGTAGTGATTTTCATGTCCGCGGACTACCGCCATGTCCGCGGACACATCGAAAATCTGAGCGTGGTGAATGTAAATTTAAATAGTTTGCCCCATTTCCCCTTTGAAGTTGGCTCTGAAAAGAGCCTTTTTTTTTACAGATGCTTGACAGACACCTGTTATTTTATATTTTTTTTTCTTGTTTTTTTTTCTTACTTTACTCCTAAAATCTTCACATAACCTTCTCCAAAGCAACCCTTACATTCCAAAATAGAAAGGCATTTCCGGTAAAAGATAAAGAAATGCCATCTTCTTTAAAATTAACAGCATTACTGGCATCAATATTCTCATTGTTACAGAAGAACATAACAACTCTAAGCATGAAGGCACACATGCCTCGGTTGATGACACACCTAGCAATGTTTTGCTGAGGACAAAAAACGGAACTATTGTCCCATATTGCCCTAGGTAGTAATCCAGAAAAAATGACTTTCGCATTTGGAAGGATCTTCATTACGGCTTGAACCAAGCGTTCCAAATCAGCCAACAAAGTAGGGGCACTGATGTTGCCCAAATGGAAAGCACCATAGTGCAAAACTACCACATGCGGACTGTTCATCGTGGCCATATCCGCACAAACTTGTACAATTCCCTGTACATTGCAATCAGGCACAGTGCTCCACACCACCTCCACTCCTTTCACATCAAAGTTCTTTGCAACATGCCTGCATTCAGCGTACTGCTGTAAACCATGCACAAACATATCTCCGAGCACCAACACCCTGACTTTCTCCACTTCTGCCATCTTCACCACACACAGTCTCTTTCAACACAAATCCACAACCTTGACATCTGATTGGCTGATCCGTACAGTCTTCTTTCCATGTTGGATCTCCTGGAAAAACCAGGATGTACCACGCCCTGTCCACGAACAGCCGCGGTGTCCGCGGACGGCGTCCACTTTACTCTCTGTACCATTCCCTCATTGCATACAGCTAAGCAATCACACAATACGAATAACGTCCTGAGAACACCCCCATTTTGTGAATTTTCGAACATTTCAGGACAATTATCATTTCATTATTCAATATATTAACATTACAAATATTATACTTTTATCTTGTACTCTGCACACAATGCTATCTTTCTCCATTAGTAGCTCAGTATACTACATAGAATCCCATAATACAATGCTATTTATATCAATGCATCGTTCAAAGCACTAATAACGGTATGATATTTATTGCAATATCCTTGACACTTTTTTCGGAACATTATAATAAAAATCCCTAGTACACAAATTCCATGAAAAGTACATACACATGTGATGTCATCAGTGATTTCATCAATGACATTTGCGATGTCATCTTTGATGTCCTGGGTGTTAGTCTTAGCAGTGCATGGTGGTGGCGCGAGTTATTTTTCATAGCTTACCATAACTTGCTATTTTCAGGGGTCTTTCGGCTGTACTTAGAACCATAACGTCCTTTAAACAAACTTTTTTTAATATCACGCAAACAATATACAAACCTGGTGTGCAAAAACCAACTTCTACAGATGGCTTTACACAGAATGTTGCAAAGTAAGAATTTATGCTCGTTCACAGTGAAGGTCAGCTGCTTCCATTTTTTTCTCGGGCCCCGGAGAGGCCCACGAAGCAGACTATAAGGTTGTATTGTGTTTTGACCTTGACAGACAGAGATTGTGATGAAAGACTTCTCTTGAAGGAGTGTTGCTAAAACGTAAGAGAAGATAAAGATGAAATTTCTGAAACAAAACCACTTTTACATATTATATCACTATGCGAAAGATCGTTGGCACACGCGGAGTCGTATTTTGGGACTGCACCACTCGTAGACAATGGAAATTGTAATTGTACTGTAAGTAACCCTTTAGATTACTTTATACCAAATATAATTACAATAGCGTAGCATTAAAGACCGCTGAAGTTGAACTTGTTCATTGAAAGTGGCATAATGTTTTCTACCGCTCACTATCACCGCCGAATTGATCCCCTGTCGTTTAGAGAGCTCTGAAAAAGGCAGACGACACAGGGTGGGTAGAAATAATTTAACCGGTCTATAGGCGGTCAAGCGCTGTACTCGCTGTGCCACTTCACTGTAGCCTGTCAAGTGGCACAGCGAGTACAGCGCTCGCTTTGACATCCGTGCACACCTTGCTAACGCAAGTTTGAATCCCGGCAAGGCGAAACTCAGCCTTTCATCCTTCCGTGGTCGATAAATGAGCACCACACACCGTGGTTAATAATAAGCACCGCTTACATACCTCACAGTTCTTAGCGCTATATGAATGGGAAAATATTATTATTTTATTATTAACATACTCTGTCGCACTATCTTCGATAGCAAATAGTTTCACGCCCTAATAAATAAAATGATGATTTTTAATGAAGATCGACTAGTGAGACTGATTTATGTTTATTAAAACAGGTACGTGGCCCCATTTTGTCTATGTCACGATTTACAGACTCCAGCGGATGGGGTCTTCAACTGCCAGGTGCAAGTCCAAATATGCAACTTCATGACCCTCACCATTTTATGGGACAATCGCCAAGGACCAATATGCCTTTACGCAGTACTAGCGGCTACAAACAACATACCAACCAATAGGGTGGTCTAATGGCTCGTTGTTGGAGAAACCTTCCGATTATCAGAGCGACCATTTACTGCTTTTATCATAAACCAACAGCCAATCTACCGCAAAGGAACAACGCCTGGCTCCAAATAAACTTTTGCTGATCGACAGCAGAGACAATAGCAAATCGCTGAATATTCACTAAACATTTCATGTGAAATAAATATACTTTACCAAATGTACAATCCTGCTGTTTACTTTTAAACCACAGTTTCATATTCCGAATTGTGGCGCAATGAGTTGTAAGCTGATCTAACACTCTCTGTACCGCAAAGGAACATTGCGTGTCTCAACATGAACTTTTGCGGATTGACAACAAAGACAAATGCAAATTGCTGAATATTCTCTAAACATTTGATGTCAAATAAATGTACTTTACAACATTTACAATCTTGCTCTTTGCTTTTAAATCACAGTTTCATATTCCGAATTGTGACGCGCTGTGTTGTGACATAATGTGTGTTGTCTTCAGGGTTCTGTGTAAAGTCGCGTAGTACTGGAGACGACTGGGCGTGTTTCATTACGCACCCTGTAACGTCACGGAGAAAGGCAGGGAATATGAATGCTTTGATAATATCAGGCTTAGGGGCGGGAGATATGATTTAGTGTCGCAAAAGCAAGTCAGCCAGGTCAATAGCGCCAGTCATAGGATTATCACATAATGTCGGCGCACACCAGCCGGATTTATCGTTTCTTTAGTGGACAAAAAGTCGGTTGACGCCCCTAGGAAATTGTACTATTAGCGAACAAAAGGAGTGCTCTTAAAACACTTTCACCCTGACAACGAACAATACAAACACTGTTCTCAGAACACCCCCATTTTGTGTAATTGCAACCATTTCGGGACACTGCGAGTGTTCTTAGAACACATTCAACTAGACAGATTACAATACGGACAGCGTCCTGAGGACACCCCCCAGTTTGTGTATTTACGAACAATTAAGTACACCGCGAGTGTTCATAGCTCATTTTTACCTTCCTTGCGAACAAAATTGACACATACTCCGTCCTCTAAACACCCCACCATTTAGTTTATTTACAAAATGTCAGAACAGCCGTGTTCTCCGCGGACAAATCGAACGCAACAAAAAGGTCTAGCACATAAAAAAACAAAACATTGAACCTATCTCATACTCCCCAACCCTCCCCAAACACTCTTACACACCAACACACGGCACTAAATACAATTGTTTATCCACGTTTCACTGCACTGTACGCGGTCGACTGCGAATACAAGATGGCGGGTGCCACAGAAAATCTGATGTGCTCCACGCCCCTCACCGTCCAATCAGCGAACACGTCGCATGTCTGCGGACATGACGCAAGCCCATGGGCCAATCGGGGTGCTGTCCACGGAGCGAACAGGGAAGTCCGTCCACGAAGCGAACGCAGATATCACTAATTTTTTTGCCTTACATTTTGGTCATTTTTAAAAAAACTACTGGACAGATTTACACCAAATTTACGAAAGCACGCTTTTGGGACCAGGCCGCCACTCCTGCCGCAAATTTGGTGTAAATCCGTCCAGCGGTTCGGGCTGTAGCTGTGCGCAAAGTTTTTTCCCATTCAGTCTATGGGAAAAAAAAAGTTTTGGGACCCCCCTATAACTTCCCCCCCCTGGATGAATCCTCACCAAACTTTGCAGAAAAATTCTGAGTGACCCAACTACTTTTTTTGCAAAGTTTCATGAGAATCCGTCCAGGGAGAGCGAACTTATAAGCCGCCCAAATAGTGCTCTTCCTATGGAAACAGCAACTTAACCATAACTACATGGCCACTTCTGTGGCCATTTAATATTTTTCTCTATGTCTCCCAACTGATCACAATTTAATTTGTACAGCCTTGATAACGACCAAGCAAGTCGAAACATGTGTCGGCTGTTCTTGAATAAATAAGACATTGACTTTCACAACAGATGGTTTTGTCTCCATCCAAAAGGAAATTTGAGATTTGATTACTTACAAACTCACTCAGACATTTTGATTGAACTCTAAATCAAGCGCGAATATGGTCTTGTGACACTTTTTGCACTACTTATATTTCTTCGGAACCACAGTGGGGGTTTCCTAGTCATCAAGATTTTCGCTGCTGGTGACAGTTTCTATATTGCAGTTTGGTAAATAGCGCACAGTCCTTTGTATCTTTCCCACTTTTGGACTTTACTGCCTATGAATACATATCATCTAAAAAGAGATAAGGAGTGACAATTTGGAAATGTGGAATTGGTAAAGGATACACCTGTGGGCAGTCAAGAATCTGTTGAACAGAGTGAAAATATGTTAGGAGATCCAATTATTCAAAAAGATGTTGAGATTGCCATGGAGGAAGTGGACTGTGCAATGCAAGACGTTCAACGGTCACATAAAAATGTGGAGAACCCAGTAAGTAGGCTAAATGAAGAGTAGAAGGAAATTCATGGGAAGATAAAGGATAAGTTTTTGCATGGTCTTAAACATGATCAACATTAATGTTTCTGTGTCCACTACAACCCTTTATTGATGTGTCTTAGTGGACATGCTGGCACAGGAAAATCATTTCTAATTCATGCATTGAGAACAATGACACAGCACGTGACCAATTGCTCTTTGTCATGCATTGTGACAGCTCCCATAGGCTTAGCATTATTCAATGTAAGCAGTGTTACCCTACATTGGTTGTTGGTGCTACCAGCGGAGCGTGATAATACATTTGAATATCAGAATCTTGCATCAAATGCAGCACAATAAGTAGGGTGAGTTCTGGAAACATTTAATGTCCTGATTGTGGATTGATTGAGCATGATGTGTAACTTGATGCTAGCTTTAATTCACTTATGATGTTTTGTTTGGAGGCAAACATGTCCTTGTTTTTAGAGATTTATTACAGTTAACTCGAGAGAAAGCACAACCATTCTTCAAGATTTTTCAATCAAACAGATAGTCAAAACAATATAGGCAGTATTGGTAATGTCAATCTCTAGAAATATTTTGAGTATAAGGAATCTACTTTTAACACGAGGCAGTTTGCAGATTTTGAGTTTGCATAAATGCTAACAAATATTCATATCGGTTTGCTTGAGGTTGATATGAAAACAGTCTTAAAAAGTAGACTCACATGTTTCATGCAGATTTCCTAATGTCATGTTGAATCTGAAACAATAGAACATTACTTGTGTTGCTTTGATGTCTATACTTGCAGAGTGTGACAAGTTCAACTCTATAATGATGAGTTCTGAAAATGAACCAGTTATAGAAATAAAATATTGCAATGTTTTAGACGGCCAGCTTATACCACTGCAAGTGGGTAAAAAAGAAAAAGTGTGATTAAGTCAATTAGAAAAATCCATTTAAAAATCAGCAGGTCTAGCATCTGCTTTAAAGCTGTGCATAAATGCACTGGTTATATTAAAGAGGAACCTGAATGTTGAAATTGGCCTGGTGAGTGGAGCTATGGGGAGAGTGAATATATTTGTTACTTTTCCACACAGTACAAGTATAGAATATATTTTCGTTAGGTTTGATTGTGTAGAGGAACCTCACTTGGTTTGTCATAATTCATCATGATTGCAAGGAGTGACTTTAGAAGCTGTACTGATAGTCATAGATCACAGAGTGTTTAAAGAAGGAATGGCATATGTAGCACTGCCACAGGTATTAAACTTTGATGCGTCAAAAGTGACAGCTGACATTTAATGTATTCAAGAGTACAATGCTCCTCATCTTGGCTTATTATCAACTCCTGAAAGATGTATTTCAACAAAAAATAACTTGCAGGAAAAGGCACATTGAAAGGAATCTGTTCAGTACATTGTACAAAGGAAGCTAATCTAACAGTTGTATAAAGTAAAGTGCAGTTCAATTATTCCCACTGTAGATTTAGTTATGAAATGGGGGTCAGTGTTACTCAAATGCAGCTTTGTGTATGTTGTTCCAAATGACATCGCTCATAGATATAGTCACTTCAACAGTCGAAAAAAAGTATGGAAGGAACTTTCAGGTCTTAAACTATTGGTAGATGAAAGACCACAACATATGCATACTGCAATTTGAATTTGACATGAAATAGCTTTAGAAACAGAACAAGATGTTTTTGCAGGAAATACTCAATGAGATACCTAAGAATATTATGTGAGTATTCTAGAAGTGTTAAGACAAAGAGAAAGTAAGTGTGAACAATTTCATAAGAATGTCTTATGAGTGGAATCATGAATGTCCGCAATGGCATAAACAAAAAATGTGTCACAACCCTTTGGAAAAAATTTTACATCAGAAAAGTGGATATGTTTGTGATCTGTTAATGAAAGCTCACCATGATATGATATGTAGACAGTGTGGTTGCTATTTTCAATCATCACTTCAAAATCTCAACTACAGCAAGTATCTTTTAATTATGTTCCATAGATACACAATGGATGGTAGAAAGATAAATACTCCAATTTTAAACTTTGTGAATTCTCAGGTGTCAATTTGTAATAGAAAATGTAAAACATGTGCAATTATATTTGATGAGGGTGCATCCATTCATAGTGGACATTTCACTACATGGGTGCACACAGAAGTAGATTGGCTTGTGTGCAATGGCTCTACACTATCACACCAAGCTAGATTGCCTAAGGGTTTAAAGAATGCCTGCATAATATTATTAGAACCAAAGTTTTAAATTACTGTCTGTGTTGGCAATGTAAGTAGAAATTGAACAGAGTTTTAATGGGAAATGTACAGTGCTACATTTTCAGTGATTATTGTGCACATATTAAGTATTTATTAACATTGTATCAATGTAAGACCTAGGAAAGGTTTACAGGTTTAGTTTATTTTCATTGTCTATAATTAGTGTGTATGCTGTAAAAAAGACGGCATATACTATTAAAGACTTGATAATACTTAAATGTAGCTTATGATTACAGTACAAACGTTAGTGTATATATATTTGATTTGGCAGTCAATATGGGAGAAATTATAAAAACGAGAATTCTGCAATCTTCTAGTTCTGTTTTATTATGTAAAACATTATGTAAATGTGTACATGCAATAATGTTTCCTATAAGTACTAGTTTGTGTAAATGGTTTCCATGTACATGTTCTTCGGTGCTAAAGAGTGTAATTTGAGATAACTATTTTACATATGAAACAAAAACTGTTGTAAACAGAGCTTTAATTAAAAAAGCACAGAAATGTAAATTATCAATGAAAAAAAGTTATAAAATAAATGGAGATTGGAGAGTATTGGCATTAATGTCTTATGTGTAGGGGGCCAACATAAAGAAGCACACTGATGTTACAAGACGTATTGTAATGACAATGAAGACAATGCTTGGAAATAAGTATCTATGCATTTAGTGATACTCAGTGTAATACTTTATTTATCTTACTATTATTTCATATAATAATATAATATAATATAATATAATATAATATAATAGTGTGACTTTACGTTACTAAGTTTCAACTCAAAATAACAGTGCACTGTATGCATGGATTTATATTTTCAGTGAAACCAATGACATGGTTAGATTATTTGTCTCAGTTTGCTTACTAAGGTTATGTAAACTACTCTACAATTTCCATACATAGCATTTTTGAAGCAATGGTGCACAAAATGAAAAGTATGTTACTTGTATAAAGTTACTTATTGCTATGATGTTGTTAGTGTACATTATTCTCAAACAGCATATACCATGCTATGGGGATCATACATTTCTTATCACATGGATAGAATTATGTTATACAAAAAGAAGATGTATTAACATGTGTCTCAATCATAAAAATGTCTACTCTGAAATTACTGTATTAATGACTTTGTATAATGCAATTGTCATCAAATTAACATAATCTGTGTGTACATTGTCTTGTAGAAATTAATATTATATGTAGGAAGTGGATGAATTAACAATATGTACTGTAAATGGTAAAATAGTTTTTCAAACACTTGAATTATGCAGGTATTACTATTATTGTAAATATTATAGTTTAACACTATTACATTAATCAGAAACACTTAATTTTAAAAGTAAGAACATTTCATGCATTTTAGTTTACTGTTAGTAGAGGGAGAGGTTTTATTTCTCTCTAACAAGATGTTTTTTTTCTCCACATCCACATGATTAATAGTCAAAACCTTAATTGGTTGAGTACTAAGAATACATTCAGTATTCATACGGTACTATTATGACAGAAAAGTCATGCTTTTTTGTTTTTCCATTTTAAAATGTTATATTTTATTGGCATAATTCATGGTGACAAAGATATAAATATTTAGACAAGATGAAGATTTAAGGTAAGCAATAATGCAGGTGAGGGAGAGGGATGCAGAAAGGGAGGGGATGAACAAAACAAGCGACTACCGTGCTCGGCCTGATAATATTTCAGATAGTGCTGGGGGAGGAACAATTAAGGGGAGGGGTGAGGAGACAGGCGAGGTTGCTATCATACTAGGTCCAGTGTCAATTCTGATAGAGTAAGTGCATAGAAGAAAGTAAGAGGAGGCGGGGAGGAGATAGGAAAAGGGAGAAAGGGAGAGTGATGTAATCAGTGATGTCATTTATAATGTAATTAGTGATGTCACCACGTATGCCATCAGTGATATCATCAGTGATGTGATCTATGGTGTCATTATTGTGGTCATATGCTGTGCACCAGGGGGCGAATAGTTAAGGGGGCTTTGCCTGATTTGTCAATGGAATTTCTAGGGTTTTGTTGCATTACATCTTTACCTTAACATCTCTTCAACTAAACTTTTTTCATGATATATAAATAAATGTATATTCATAATTCATTTATTTATTTATTTTTAATGTGATAGTTTTTTTAAACAAAAACTTTACACATGATTTCATAAAATTGTTATCAAATTACATAATACAGAGAATATAAATAAATATCTTCATCATATACATTTATCAAGTTACACATATTTCATCTTTGTCTATTCTTTCATATAACTTCATCAGATACTCAATTCAAATTTCATACAATTAGATACAATATAAAAGAGTACACTACCTTCAATTTCACATAAACCTGTGTTGAATAAAATCCATAAGTAAGAAAGAAAATGTTTTGACCGTGCAAGGAGAATGTAATTTATCAATCCACCCATAATCCATTAATCACTAATCGGTCCCTCCCTTAATAGTTCTTGTAAACTGGCTATCCCCCAGAGCCATAGAGTCTACGTCCCTATAAGCAATGGGTACTAAACATCAATCACCAATCACCTATAATTCTTAAGCTAACTTTAAATGGAGGAGTGACTATTCTTCAAGTTTTCCTTTGACCATATGCCATACTCTATATAGAGCCAGATGTAAACTTGCATTCAGAGTATTAATACACATATACCAAAAATCTTTCGACTTAATGTGATCTAAGTTATGGACATAGCTACTATAGTGTTTTATATAAGTTAGACTCAGTCTGGGGCATAGCGTAAGGACGTGTCTCGCAGTTTCGGGTGAGATTTCATTTTTACACATCCTACAAAATCGCTTATGTTTGGGAATGGCACGTTCAGGTCCTATTACAGTTAAGACAGGTAGGTGATTAATAAGCAAGAGTAGTATAAAGCGTCTTAAATTATCAGAAGGGCATAGGTTCAGATATTTTTGTGCCCTTCTATAGGTGCAAAGTAAATGGGATATAAACCCATAGCTGTGTAGGCTTTCCAGATGTTTAAAGTTGTTTTGCCAGTCCCAAATGTTTAGTCTTTCCCCCATTTGGGCTTTCGAGTATTCAAAGTTATCACCCCAGTTGGGTGTCCACTCGATCATCTCAAATAGGGTGATCATTTCTCTCACAAGCCTAACCTGTTTATTCCCAATTATGTTCTCTTTCATCGTCATCAGGAGTTGATTGGTACTGTTCATATGTATCTTAATGAAAAGGACAGCTCTTTTCTTTAAAACCAATGCTTTTAACGAGAGTAGGTGTCATGTCACGCGGGAGACTGGGGTCTGCCGCTCCCATTTCCTCCTGGCGAGTCTACCCGCGCGTTTGCTTTCGGGGACTCGCCGGGAGGGGACTCGCCGGGAGGGGAGCGACGGGCTACGGGGCTGGCGGCCTTCGGCGCATGCGCGGAAGACCTCTCTCTCGGTTCCGCGCATGCGCCGTGGACCGGGCTCACCTCCTTGGTGGGGCTTGCTTTCCAAGCCTCGTTATGGGTCCGCCGGCGTCCGGAAACGGAACGGCTTGCGTCCCAGGCCTCTCGGGCGCCGGCGGCCCATAAAAGAGGCCGCGAGTTTCAGCGAGTCGCGTCTCAACGCGGTTCGCTTTGCTCGCCTCGTTGTTCCTGCTTCCACACTTACCTGTGGCCTGTCCTGGGCCAACCTGCTTCCACACTTACCTGTGGCCTGTCCTGGGCCAGCCTACCTCCAGCCCTTACCTGTGGCCTGTCCTGGGTCAGCCTGCCTCCAGCCCTTACCTGTGGCCTGTCCTGGGTCAGCCTGCCTCCAGCCCTTACCTGTGGCCTGTCCTGGGTCAGTCTGCCTCCAGCCCTTACCTGTGGCCTGTCCTGGGTCAGCCTGCCTCCAGCCCTTACCTGTGGCCTGTCCTGGGCCAGCCTACCTCCAGCCCTTACCTGTGGCCTGTCCTGGGTCAGCCTGCCTCCAGCCCTTACCTGTGGCCTGTCCTGGGTCAGCCTGCCTCCAGCCCTTACCTGTGGCCTGTCCTGGGTCAGCCTGCCTCCAGCCCTTACCTGTGGCCTGTCCTGGGTCAGCCTGCCTCCAGCCCTTACCTGTGGCCTGTCCTGGGTCAGCCTCCCTCCAGCCCTTACCTGTGGCCTGTCCTGGGTCAGCCTGCCTCCAGCCCTTATCTGTGGCCTACCTTGGGCCTGCCTGACTCCAGCCCTTACCTGTGGCCTGTCCTGGGTCTGCCAACCTCCAGTAATTACCTGGGTCTTGCCCTGAGTCAGCCAGCCTTCAGCTGTTCTCACTCTTCCTGTCTTGCCTGTCTCCGAACTTTATCCTGCAAACCTTTGGAACCATCTGCACCAATCGAACTCCTCTATCAACTGCAAATACCTCGCTGTTACACTGGACCTGGAAGATTCATGGTCTCGACAACCAACTCTACCTGGACTGTGGTGTCACCCAGCTGAGCCTTCAATCCTCTTGTCACGCTTTTCTGGAGAGTACTTAACGTGACATTGGGGGTCGGTCCATCCTTCACCCAGTTCCTCTTTTGGGTGGTGGAGAGGCTGATTCCTCGTGCCGCTATTTCATCAGTTTCCGGACTCCAGACTGGCGGCCTCTGCAAGACCATCCACCAAGACTACAGGTACGCGGTCCTCTAGGGCCAATCAGCTTGACAGATTGAGACGCCTGCCTTCTGATTCAGAGATGGATGAATCACAAGATATGAGGAACGAGTTGCTAGCACTCAGAGCCGAGATGACCGCCCTGCATCAAGAGAATCAAACATTGCGTCAATTGATAACACAAGGAGCACCCAGTTCTTCTCAAATAGAGGGACCATTGGCTCACACAACACCCATCAAATTCGACGGAGATCCTAGACGGGTGGCGGAGTTTTGTAACCACTGTAGGATACACTTTCTCTTCAGGTCTACCCACTTCAACAACGATAGGGCCAAGATTGGCTATATCTTGGGGAACCTAACTGGGAACGCATTAGCTTGGGCAACTCCGTTTGTGGTTACGAACAGTCCTATTTTGAATGACTTTGCTGCCTTTGAAAAGGCCTTCCTGGAGGTATTCCAGACGCCTAACCTGGCTTCCGTCGCACAGAATCAATTGATGGACTACAAACAGGGAAGCAATGACATCATCACCTACATCAGCCACTTCCGACTTTTGGCTACTGACTCTCAGTGGCCCGAAATTACTCAAAAAACTCTGTTTCATCGAGGCCTGAGAGAGGAGTACAAGGACGAGTTACTCCACATCCCCGAACCAGAGAGCCTTCAACTCTTGATTGATCAAGTACTCCGTATTGACCAAAGGTTAACCGAACGAAAGGCTGAGAGACGTCGGCTTGACAGAAGCGGTCCCCGGACGACCAACTCACCCGCTGGTTCGTTTGGGTCAACCGAGTCCGGACCTGAACCCATGCAAGTGGGAGCCATGAGAGGGCCTTTGTCGGAAGAAGAGAAGAAACGAAGGAGGTCTTTGCGTTTGTGTCTTTACTGTGGAGCGGCTGGGCATTATTTGAGTACGTGTTCTTTACGTCCGCAAAAGAAGAAGTTGGGAAACTAGGAGACCTGTCGTATACAGGAAGGGCAACGACAGGTCCCATCTCTTCCTCAGACCCTTCGGTTATTTGTTCCATCCATCGGCCCATGCAGCCAGCGGTGTTACAGACCCTAAAGGTCCGGATTAAATTACCAGACAAAGACCTGGACGTATCCGGTCTACTGGACTGTGGGGCCTCCGGCAACTATATCGACGAAACATTCGTCTCCAGACATAAGATACCGCTCATTTCCAGACCTACACCTCTACCGGTGGAGCTTATTGATGGTACTCCCTTGTCTTCAGGACCCATTAGTCAGTTCACGGTCGGACTGGCTCTTCAGATTACTGATCATTACGAGGAACTTGCCTTTGATGTTATTAAGTCACCTAACTACAAGATGGTCTTGGGATTACCATGGTTACAACATCACAATCCTTTGATAGACTGGAGAACCCAGACCTTATCCTTTTCATCCGAAAGGTGCGCTCAAGGATGCAAGTTACCGGTTTCCACCATGACCGTTTCAACTTCTCTAAAGACGGACAACAATGGGGTTCATCTATGTTCCACGTCTCTGGTCCCACAGGTATATTCCGAATTCAAACAGGTTTTTTCTGAACCCGGCAACATACCCCTTCCTCCACACCGGTCCTTTGATTGCTCCATTGACCTGCTACCGGACCACGTTATACCCCATGGGAAGTTGTACGCGTTGACCCGTGACAAGAAGCAAGTTCTTCAGGAGTATCTGTCCGAGAGTCTAGAAAAAGGGTACATTGCACCATCAAAGTCACCTGCAGGGTTTCCCCTGTTTTTTGTAAAGAAAAAAGAAGGCACATTGAGACCCTGTGTCGACTATCGTCAGTTGAATGATATAACAGCCAAGGACCGGTACCCTTTACCATTAATTCGCAGTATCCTTGAAACCCTGCATACTGCGCGAATCTTCTCCAAATTGGACCTCCGCGGAGCTTATCATTTGGTGCGCATCAGGAGTGGGGACGAGTGGAAGACAGCTTTCAAGACATCTTTTGGGCATTTCGAATACAGGGTTATGCCTTTCGGCCTATGTAATGCCCCCGCTGTTTTTCAACGATTCATGGACCACATCTTTGGTGACCTATTAGGATTATCCGTTTGGGTTTATCTGGACGACATTCTGATATTCTCCAAATCCTTGGACGAGCATGTGGAACACGTTCGTGAGGTCCTTCATCGGCTGTCCATCAACAATCTGTTCGCCAAGGCAGAGAAATGTAGCTTTCACCAACCCAGCATTGAGTTCTTGGGATTTGTTATCAATCAAGAAGGAGTTGGGATGGATCCCAAGAAGATTCGAGCCATACAAGAATGGAAACGTCCACACGATATCAAGGCTCTCCAACGCTTTTTGGGGTTTGCAAACTTCTACAGGCGCTTTATTCCACACTACTCGCAGATCTCAGCGCCTCTCACCAGACTAACTAGCAGCAAGATCGCTTTCGAATGGGATCCCGTGGCTTCCCAGGCATTTGACGTATTGAAATCAGCCTTTATGGCTGCCCCGATCCTGCGCCATCCCCAGGAAGAGTTGCCCTACATCGTAGAGGCCGATGCTTCCAGCTTCGCGGTAGGAGCAGTCCTTCTCCAGAAAGATCCAGCCACGTTAGTGGAACATCCAGTTGCCTATTATTCTCGCAAGTTGAGTCCCAGCGAACGAAACTACGCGGTGATTGAAAAGGAACTGTTGGCCATCAAGACCGCATTCGAGGAATGGAGACATTTTCTCCTCGGAGCTCGCTTTCCTGTGGAGGTGCGAACAGACCATCGCAATCTGCAATATCTTCGCTCCCTGCAATGTCGGACTCCTCGTCAAGCCCGGTGGGCCTTCTTCTTCTCTCCGTTCGAGTTCCATGTTACTTATATCCCGGGAACTTCCAATATAAAGGCAGATGCTCGCTCCAGGTCTCTGGAAAATGCAGATGGAACGCATTGCCCAGAACTTCCACTGATTTCTCCTCGCCATTTTCTGCTGGCCTTGTCCTCTCACCTTAAGTCCATCGCGGAAGCTACTCGGTTGGATCCCGAAAGAACGACCCTTCTTAGTCAGCAATCAGTTTCAGAACGAGAGGGACTGTTGTTTTTTCATAAAAGACTCTACATACCCAGAGGAGCCGTTAGAAGGGGCATTCTACACGGATTCCATGATTCACCCATAGGAGGACATCGTGGGGTCAGAGCCACTCGAGAGATGATATCCCGACAATTCTGGTGGCCTGGTTGGGCGACTGAGATCCAGAAGTACATCGACAGCTGTCCAATATGTGCCCAGTGCAAGGTTCCCAGAAAACGACCATTGGGTTTGTTAATGCCCACCGAAATAGCTCCCTATCCATGGCATACAATCGCTACCGATTTCATTGTGGATTTGCCTCCATCGGAAGGGTACACCTGTATAATGGTGGTTGTGGACAGCTTCACCAAACTGGCCCATTTCATCCCATTCCGGAAGATCCCTACAGCTACTCAAATGGCTTCGGCATTTCTGCATAACATCTACCGGTTGCACGGCCTACCAGAGAAGGTCATATCGGATAGAGGAACCCAGTTCCTTTCATCATTCTGGAAACAAGTGTGTAGTCATCTGGGAATACATAGAGCTCTAAGCTCAGGCTACCACCCACAGACCAATGGGCTAACCGAAAGGACCAATCAGACCTTGGAAGGGTACCTCCGTTGTTTTGCCAATGCCACACAATCTAATTGGAAGGGTGGGTTAGATCTGGCCGAGGTGTCATACAACAACACCGTTCATGCTTCCATCGGAGTCAGCCCATTCTTCTGTTCCACTGGTTTACATCCTCGGTTGATGCCTTTCCAACCAGTTCCATCTAGTACTGTTCCTTCTGCTGATGGTCTGGTCTTACTCATTCGGAACCAACAAGAACTGGCACGCAAGATCTTAAGTGAAGCCAAAGATCGGATGAAGAGACAGGCAGACAGGAAAAGGAGTGCAGAACCCAACTTCCAGGAGGGTGACAAGGTGTGGTTGTCCTCCAAGAACTTGCCTCTCTGCAATTTGCCCGTCAAGCTGGCCCCTCGTTATTTGGGACCCTTTGTTATCACCAAACGGTTGTCCTCCGTAGCCTTCCGTCTTCGCCTACCCTCTTCTTGGCATGTGCATCCTGTTTTTCACGTGTCCCTGTTGAAGCCCTATGTGACCGATGCTTATGGCCGCACCTCTCCTCGTCCGGCCTCTGTTCTAGTGCAGGGCGTCCCAGAGTTTGAGGTACACGAGATCTGTGATGCCCGTTACCGTAGAGGGGTGCTCCACTATTTGGTTGACTGGAAGGGGTACCCAGCCTGTGATCGTACATGGGAACCACGCCAACACGTGCATGCTCCCCGGCTGGTACGTGAGTTCTACGTACGGTTTCCCTGGAAACCTGGTGCTCCGGGTCTTCCTGGGAGGGGGCATAGTGTCATGTCACGCGGGAGACTGGGGTCTGCCGCTCCCATTTCCTCCTGGCGAGTCTACCCGCGCGTTTGCTTTCGGGGACTCGCCGGGAGGGGACTCGCCGGGAGGGGAGTGACGGGCTACGGGGCTGGCGGCCTTCGGCGCATGCGCGGAAGACCTCTCTCTCGGTTCCGCGCATGCGCCGTGGACCGGGCTCACCTCCTTGGTGGGGCTTGCTTTCCAAGCCTCGTTATGGGTCCGCCGGCGTCCGGAAACGGAACGGCTTGCGTCCCAGGCCTCTCGGGCGCCGGCGGCCCATAAAAGAGGCCGCGAGTTTCAGCGAGTCGCGTCTCAACGCGGTTCGCTTTGCTCGCCTCGTTGTTCCTGCTTCCACACTTACCTGTGGCCTGTCCTAGGCCAACCTGCTTCCACACTTACCTGTGGCCTGTCCTGGGCCAGCCTACCTCCAGCCCTTACCTGTGGCCTGTCCTGGGTCAGCCTGCCTCCAGCCCTTACCTGTGGCCTGTCCTGGGTCAGCCTGCCTCCAGCCCTTACCTGTGGCCTGTCCTGGGTCAGTCTGCCTCCAGCCCTTACCTGTGGCCTGTCCTGGGTCAGCCTGCCTCCAGCCCTTACCTGTGGCCTGTCCTGGGCCAGCCTACCTCCAGCCCTTACCTGTGGCCTGTCCTGGGTCAGCCTGCCTCCAGCCCTTACCTGTGGCCTGTCCTGGGTCAGCCTGCCTCCAGCCCTTACCTGTGGCCTGTCCTGGGTCAGCCTGCCTCCAGCCCTTACCTGTGGCCTGTCCTGGGTCAGCCTGCCTCCAGCCCTTACCTGTGGCCTGTCCTGGGTCAGCCTGCCTCCAGCCCTTACCTGTGGCCTGTCCTGGGTCAGCCTGCCTCCAGCCCTTATCTGTGGCCTACCTTGGGCCTGCCTGACTCCAGCCCTTACCTGTGGCCTGTCCTGGGTCTGCCAACCTCCAGTACTTACCTGGGTCTTGCCCTGAGTCAGCCAGCCTTCAGCTGTTCTCACTCTTCCTGTCTTGCCTGTCTCCGAACTTTATCCTGCAAACCTTTGGAACCATCTGCACCAATCGAACTCCTCTATCAATTGCAAATACCTCGCTGTTACACTGGACCTGGAAGATTCATGGTCTCGACAACCAACTCTACCTGGACTGTGGTGTCACCCAGCTGAGCCTTCAATCCTCTTGTCACGCTTTTCTGGAGAGTACTTAACGTGACATTGGGGGTCGGTCCATCCTTCACCCAGTTCCTCTTTTGGGTGGTTGAGAGGCTGATTCCTCGTGCCGCTATTTCATCAGTTTCCGGACTCCAGACTGGCGGCCTCTGCAAGACCATCCACCAAGACTACAGGTACGCGGTCCTCTAGGGCCAATCAGCTTGACAGTAGGCCTAATTCTAATCTCAGTATCGCTATCGGTATTCCCTGTGGTAAACCTAAAAGCTTACGCCAGAATTTACCTTCCAGTATTTGCAGCCAATCAAGGTTAAGATCGACCAGGGCTTCCAGTCCATATATCACCATAGGGACCCAACTTTGGATGTAGAGTTGGCGAGCCGCCCAAATAGAAAAACCACTCTGGTTACAAGAGAACTTACAGATCAGAGCGGTTAATTGGGCCGCTTTTATTTTACGGTTTTGCACACAGGATTGAAAATTCCCACTAGCATCAAATTCCACTCCCAAATATTTGTAGCACTGTGTGTATTGAATTTCCATTCCTCTCAACATCATTCTCGGGCGGCTCATCTTGCCATGACTATACAGTATCAATTCTGTTTTCGGGTGGTTAATAGTGAGTTCATTCTCTTTAGCATATTCCCAGAGCCTCTCGGCCGAGCGAAGGATTCCACTGAACGTGTGGTCAAAGATAACCACATCGTCCGCGTAGGCCATAACTAAACAATGTTGGCTACCAACTTTCGGGGACAGTTACGTACAGTGCGTAAATATTCAGGGATATCAGAGACAAACAGATTATACAGTGTGGGTGCAGTTACGCATCCCTGCTTCACCCCTCTGAATTGTTTAATCGCCCTGGTGATTGATCCACCTCCATCAAGCCTCAACTGAACAGAGGTATTCTGGTGCAGGAGTTGTAGGTAATGGATCAATCCTACCGGGCATGCCATTCCCCTCAGCTTCATCCACAATTTTTCTCTATTAACTGTGTCAAAAGCCGCCTTAAAATCAATATATAAGGCATACAGAGGAGGGTTATTAGCGGACAGGGCTTTATCTCTTAGACTATTCATAATTAATAAATTATGCGTAGTAGAATATCCCGTTCTAAATCCACTCTGAAAGCGGTCCAGGATACCTGAATTTTCTGCCCAGGTCTGCAATCTCTGTAGCAGTAAAGATGCAAATAATTTACCTGAACAGTCTAACATCGAGAGCAGATGGTAGTTTCCCGGATCGGATCTATTTCCTTTTTTAAATACGGGTACCAGAATTGCTTTTTGCCAAGTCTCCGGTATTCTCCCCTCTTGAAGCACTTTTTCAAAGAGAATTTTTAGGAGGTTAGCCCAGAACACTGGGTTTTTCTTCATAAGCAGATTGGAGAGCCCATTCGGGCCAGGAGCCCTTGAGGCTTTGAGTTTAGAGATCTTATCAATGAGCTCTTCCAAATTCACCTGGAGGGGCATCAGAGCTAGTATAGGTACTCCGGTTATTTCGGGATTAGCGACCCTAGTCCCATTACGTTTCTCAAGGAAATTCACCCATTCCTCTGCATCAATCAGGTTTATTTGCGGAGTTTCCCTGCTTCCCCTCGCATCCCCCAGAAGCACCCAGATATTACGGGAATTTCTTGAGCAAATAATCCTCACAGTCTTTTGCCAACATGCCAGTTTTTTTTGCCCTTTTCCATTGTTTCAGCCAAGATCTATACCTGTTTTTTATCTCTTTAATCCTGGCATGAATAGTAATAATGGATTTTTTGTGGTAGCTCTGATTTTACGTATCTCCCTTCTAAGTGTGCGTTTAGCATCTCTTATTGTCCTATCATAGGTCTCAGTCGAACCCTGTTCTCTAATAACCAATAATGATTGTTTGGTTTTATATTTACCAGTGAAGTTATAAATCCACCCTTCCAAATCCTCCATAGATAATTTAACAAACCTATTATAATGATTATTGTCCCAATCACCACAATCCCGGCAAGCTCTAGAAATATTTTTCTCTGACCAAATTAGTCGAGAAATTGAGTGATTAACAAGAAGGCTTCCCGTCATCATTTTAGGGGGTGATTTGATATAACTATTCAGGGTTAGACTGAGACCATTATGATCCCTCCAATCATTCTCAACCACTCTCATATCATTAACCAGGGATGCCACCTCTGCACTAGCAAAACAATAGTCCAGGGTACGATGCGCCCCACTCGCTCCCCATGTGAAGTGGCCTGGATGGTCACTCATAGTTCTTCCAGTTAGGCATTCCAGCTCCCAACTCTTCATGAAACATAACCATTTCTTTCCTTCCTCATCACTGTTATGTTGCATAAGAGGATAAGTGTATAGTAATTTATTATTGGTCGTACCTCCTTCTCCCTTGATAAGACAATTAAAATCTCCTGCAATAACAATGAGATTGCTTTTACATTCACTCTTCCAATAACTCAGCAAATCATGCAATCTATCTTGAATTTGGTCACTCGCAGATGCATCGTGGGGGTTATAAAGGTTAATCAGCAATAACTTAGCCCAGTGGTCCTTAATTAATGTGACCACCTCCACCGCATTAATGTTATCCTCAAGATCGGTGGGTATTTCTCTTGATGTTATAGACTTGGCCCCCCCAGTCATCAGACCACCAAATGGTCTTCCCATTCGCCCTTTTTTAGCAGGAGTGTGGTCTAGTTTAAAACCGTCTATCACAATCGGAGCAATCAACCAAGTTTCTTGTAGCATAAAAAAAGAATAGTTCATAATGAAAGGTAGTGACCCATTAGTTGCAATAAAATGTTTAAAACCCCTCGTGTTCCAGGACAACAATGAACAAGTTCATGGTTTGTTTATAGCCATGGGCAGAGCTTCTGCTAACCACTTGAGGGTATTCTGAATATCACTCGTTTGTACTTGCTTACCGGTAATTAGGGGGAGTTTGATTTTGTCATTGATTTTAGTAGATTTAGATTTATCCTTAATCAATGGATCTTCGTCGTTAGGATTAACATCCACCCCCAACCCCACCTGCGCCAGATTGCCTCTATATTTACGGATCAGCTGTGCGGAAGCCAAAATCGTACAATGGAGAGCCGTTACATTTGGATTGGTACTACACAGTGGTTCCACAAATGAGAAGTCCTCTGACCTAATAACTCTTAATTGAGGTACTAAGTGTAGTTTTTCAAGCATAGCCTCTCGTGGTAACCACTTGCCTCCACATTTTTGATTCAAGTTCTTCACAATGCAGATCCTATTTTCATCTTTACTTTCATCTCTGGCTGGGATAGGACATGCCTTCTCCGAGTTCATGCTTTCATAGGTACTGTTTAGGCTGTTCCTTTGCGGGGTGGAAAATTGGTTGTCCATAGCAATAGGGCTGTCAATAAGAATAGAGTCTTGACTGTCATTACTCACTGCGGATATTTCTTTGGACTTCTCCGGCAATATCCAGCTTGTGAGTGTTCCCGGGCCCTTACCTCGGAGTTTCTTTCTTTTCAAAGCCCTTTTTTTAGTTTTTTTAGATTTCTGCTGGGGATTCGCTGTATTGGGAAGTGGAGAGGCCACCTCCACTGGAATGTTTCTTAAAGCCCCTCTCTTAGCCATTCTGCGCTGTTTTTTAGTCAAATGAATCTGATCTACTTTTGGTGGGGGCTCTCCCCCCTCTGTATTAGTTGAAATTATCAATATATCAGGCTCCTTAATTCCTTCAGATTCCACTCCGTGGGATGAACCTGAACCAGGTAAATTTAGCTGCAAGACTGTATTTACATGTATTTTCCCACATAGTTTCAGGAGGATTTTTAGTGCAAACTGCAAGGAAGTTAAGGACGCCTGCAGATCGGCAATCGCGGCAGAATTCAACAGTGATAATTCGTTAAATCGATCGGCGTCGTGATTCCCAGGCTGATCTATATCAATCAAAAGATTAGGTGATTCCGACAAACGGCCCGAGCAGAGAGACCCCGGGGCGGTATTTTCTGGTTGCAGTACCTGAGCCTCAATTGTCATGCTTGCTGCCCTCGGAGTGGGCACCTTCTTGGGGTTTCCCAGCACCTCAGAGTTTGTAGGGGGGGCCATTGATTTCTGTATGGACAGACATAAGTCGAGTAATGAGTTATTATCTATGTCGTCAAAATTCGTCAGATTCAGGGGACGGCTACCATTATGAATTGTAGGGCGAGTCTCCTCCGTATGATCTGTAGGACGCACATGTGGTATTTTTTCAAACAATGCCGGGATAGTGCCTCTAGTCTTAGCTGGGGAGTTTGAACTGTCCCATCCAGGCAGATTATTAACAGGCATCTTTGGATTGTTTGTCTTACCTTTCCTCAAATTGTAAGATGTTTTAGCACTGCTCACTTTTGGCGGCATAATAACTCAAAAAGAGTGGGCTCTAGAGTTAGCTAGTGGGATCAAAGGAGAATTTATTCCCCCGCAGTCTCCCCTAGCTTATACGTGTATTATGTAGAGGCAGTACAAGCAGACTAGACCCACCACAGCAATCGCGATGTAAGGCTTTAAGAGTAACTGATAATGCCCAACATAAACTATAATTTGAGGGTAAGCAGATCCAGCCAGTATCTTTAAAGCAGCAATTATAACCCTCCAAGCCCAGTGCCAGTATTCAGATACCCTACTGATTGATCAGACAAAATCAGGCAAGGCAAGGTCAGGAGGACACCAATCTTAGAACGGCTGCACCTTACCGCTCTTTACCACACATTACCTCCGTGCAACGAATGGAGTCCCGTTGCTGGAAGGACCAGACAGGAGGTCGCGGTGGTAGCGGGAAACTGGCGGCCGCGCGTCAGTGTCAGTGTCGGTGGCGAGCAGGTAGTAGGAGCGGCGAGTCGAGATCAAACACCGGCGCTGACTCGCTTCGCTTCCTGCATCTCTCCGACGCTGTTCCTAATTCCTCTGCACTCTCTTCGTCACGCTCCACACCGTAGAGGAAAGGACCTCACAAAACGGACGAGCACGTCAAGCCGCACCACGTTCGAAGCTTGCAATCCAAAACCGAGCTGAGAACTGGCCGCTTCCGACGTTACCAAAATGTTCAAATCCGAACATTGAACATTGATTATATTCATAATCATGAGTAAGCCTGAGGAGCAGCAAAACATTGGTTTTTTTCAAGCATTAAAAATTGATTTCTATAGAAGATGCTTGTCTGCTGTGTGATATCCTGATATGCTACTACAATAATTATTGACTTTTGCAATGACTCTGAGAAAAATGTCTCTTATGCTACCGCCTTGCCTGTTCACTGCTTAGCCCTTCAGAGTGATTGTGCTGAGTGACTCTTCCCCCCCACTTGCAAACAGTGGAAGTTGGTCGAGCATTCTTAGTGGTTGTGTCAGAATCTCTTTTAAAAAGACAATTGTGAAAATCTTCCTTAAATTAGTTTGCTCCCCATCCTCCTGGAAAGGAAATATATCACATCTAAGAAAAACTCTCAGGGATGAACACATTAAACAAAGTAAGCAACAAGCAACAACCCTGTTCTATTACCATTTCCCTTGAAACAATTAATTGAACTTGGGCTATTTGTCGCAAAGTAGATTATCAAAAGCAGAATATTCTAGGAATTCCCTCACTACCTGTCTCGTGAATTGGTCAACTTGCATCCTTCACTTCACCATGTCTCATGCACTGTTCCTTCACTATTAAGCATTCCAAATCACAGCTATGCCCGCTTGTGAACGTCTCATACACTGCTCATTGCCTTATGCACTGCTCAATCTGCCATGTTTCCTCCCAGACAGCCCATCAGCTGCTCACCCTGCTGGTCCATTGCTCAGCCTGCCCCATCCGCTCCTCTGTCTCAAGGCAATCCCTTGCACTGAGGTCTGTATCTGTAACCCTACAGTCCGCCCCCTTCTTTCTGCACTTATCAGACACACCCTGTTTGTTGCAATAAACCTAGCACTTGCCACTTGCAGGCTGCACTGCCACTGTTTTGTTGCTTTTTATTATTTTATCAATTTATTATTTATTTGTATTCCTTTCCTCAGCACTTTGCACTTCTCCCCCCCTCCCATGCACTTAACCCTTTCCCTCTTCCACGCACTTGCATGTTCTCAATGTCACTGGGCCTAGTAAGATGGTTGTTTTGTTCTCCTTTGTTCCCCTCCCTTGGCTCGTCGTGCTCTGAAACACTTGTGTACGAGCACAATACAAATAAAATATCAATATCACTATCAATATCAATACCCCAGCTACTGCTCCGCCTCTCCCATTGACTGCTCAGTTTGCCCATTCACTGCTCAGAATGCATCTTTCGCTGCTAAGCTTCCCTCATTCATTGCTCTGTCTGCCCCATTCCCAGCTCTCTTCCGAATCCCCTGTTCATCCTTTCTTATTCCCTTCTCACTTCATCGCACAATGCTTAGCCTGCCTTGGTCACATTCTACTTTCATATGTTCTAGTTATCCTCCCTCACTCACTGGTGAGCTCAGCTTCATTCCTTGCTCTTTGCCCATTCACTGACACGAGGATTTGCATTGTTAGGAGCAGCAGCACATTTCTTGAAACAGCACATAATGGGCCACTGCACCCAACTGCTAATTCTCCCTACATTTTGGTTGCCTCTGTAGCTCGTTTTTTGTGGTCGCTGCTTCTTACTGTGTCTCATGTTGCAGGTCAATGCCTTATATCATGTTTCTGGTCGCTGCCTCATGGAATACTCAATTTAAAATGATGACACCATATTTGTGCAATAAAGTGGATATGGAGATTATGTCAAGTTCATATTTAGTCCAAAGTATAATATATAATAATAAATATCATTTGTGTGTCGGCGTGTAGCATTCTTAATGCAAGCGGGATTCTTAGACTTGTGTAACAATGCTCAGATTATTTTAGGACATTGGATATTGCATGTGTCAAACAACTTGTATTATAAACGTTTATTGAACAATTCCACTCAAGTAATAATGCAGGAAAAGAACCAGTGATATTTCAGCTGGTGAAGGCCCACCATATGCCATAACCAAAGGCAGCTACTTCATTTTTCTCCTCTATCACCTACTAAGGTGTGACTAAAGTGACAACATCATGTGCACTCTTACAAGGCCGTAGAGGTAAAACCACACAACAGGAGGGTAGCTTAACATGAAGCCAAGACAAAACACAATAGAAAAAAGTAAACACACATTGGCAAATCCAACCGTTTTGGCTTTTGTGTAGGCATGGGAGGTGCATTTGCCAGGTACTGTCGTAGTGGTGTTAACTGGTCATCAATTTTGTATTTTTGTATTTTTATTATTTATATAGCGCACCAGGCCCAGGGGCATCCGGGTGCATCGCCTAGGTTACAGGCATGGTACGTAACAGTGTAAGGAATAAAAACAGTGCATTTGAAAGAATATACAAGTTATACAGGATAAATACATATTAACAAACAGATTATAACAATTAGCAGTTGGCGCAAGAGTTATGACTCAAGGGGCCGTAGACCCTGGGAGTCAGGGCAAATCTTGGGCAGACAGCCAGGCTTTGGCTTTGCGCTTGAAGGCCAGGAAGGACGATTCAGCTCTAAGAGGATTAGGTAGCGAATTCCATAGTTTCGCTGCTAAGACTGGGAAGCTACGTCCGCCAGATCTCTGGAGGTTAAAGCGCGGGATGGAAAGGCAATTGGTTTGGGCACTTCTCAGTGGTCTAGAAGTGGTATGTAATGTAAATCTGCTGGCTAGATAGCTGGGAGCTTGGTTAGTGAGACTTTTGTATGTAAGCGCTAGCGCTTTAAGTGAGACTCTTTGGGAGACTGAGAGCCAGCGAAGACTCCGTCTAGAGTCAGAGATGTGATGGTTCCTGGGGGTGTTTAGTGCCGCTCTGATGGCGTTATTTTGGATGACTTGTAACTTGTTAATATTGCAATGGTTGGTGCCGAGGTAGAGGGCATTACAATGGTCAATTTTAGAAAGGACCAAGGTCCTGGCTAGTGTAGTACAATTGGCTGGTGATAGGAAGGGGCGACATGCTGTGATGAGTTTGCAGGTGTATGATGCAGCGGATGATACTGCATTGGTTTGTCTAGACAATGAGAGAGTGGAGTCGATATAGATTCCAAGCGTTTTTGTGTCCTTAGCCACTTTAATGGTGTTACCATCAATGGTGAAAGATTTGAAAGATGGGTCAAGTTTACTGAGTCTTTGGTGAGAGCCAAGGATGAGAAGCTCAGTCTTTTCATTATTCAAGCACAATTCATGCTGTGCCATCCAGGCCTGATGACTTGGTAAATGGTGTTGATGGCAAGAGAATCGGTTTTGTGGTCGTCTGTAATAGGGATGGGTATCTGGGTGTCATTGGCGTAGTTGGTATAAGTGACACTCAGGTAATTCAAAATGTCGAAAAGTGGTTTTGTAAACACATTGTAGAGTGTTGGTGAAACACACAATCCTTGTGGGACTCCACATGTGACTGGCGAGGGTTCAGCGGTGGCAGTAGGGGAGAAGACCCTCATGGATCTATTTTCCAGGAAGGTGGTAATACAGGCTGTGTTTTTGTCCGAGAAGTGGGCAGCAGTTTTAAGGTGACGGCACAAGATTTGGTGATTTACTAAATCAAAGGCTGCGGAAACATCTAAGAGGAGAAGGAGCGCCAGTTTACCCTTATCCTTTAGGTCTTCAATCTGTGTTTTAACATCTAGGAGGGCAGTTTCCGTACCGTACCGAGGACGGAAACCTGATTGCCTCAGTCCCAAGAGATTATTAGTTTCCAGATGATCTTGGATCTGCAAGTATGCAGCACGATCAAGATTTTTTAAAAGGAAAGGGACCGTGGTGAAAGGTCTGTAGTTGGTGTTCAACTTCGATGATGGAGAGGGATGAGAAACTGAATGGTTTCAAGGCATCAGTGTTGGGGTTAGTATTGACCTGAGGAGTTTTGTGTTGCAGACTAATCTGCAGACTGTTTTTTTTGTCATTGATTTTAGTTTGGAGAGTGGTGACTTTGAATGTTAGCGCACCAGGTGCTGTCTTTGGAACAGGTGTATGGGGAGTAGCAGGGGATTCCAGTTCCTTTAAGATTCTGAATAATGCCTTGGTGTTTGATTGGGCTAGTTCAATGCATTTGTTGTACGTCTCTCTTTTAGCCTAAAATATAGCTTCTTTGTAGTATATGGTAGCTAAGGTGATACTTGCTTTATTAGTTTCGGTTGGATTACTTTTCCAACATGCTTCAAGAGTCCTTTTTTCTTTGCGTAGGGTTCTCAGCTGTGGTGTGAAGCAAGAGTGGAGGTGGGCCCGAGGTTTAGGTTTTCTGAGTTTGGTAGGTGCAATAAGATCAAGGGCTTTCAGCATGGTCTGTTTGTACTTGTCAACCAAGACTGTAGGATCAAAGCATGTGGAGAGATCATTGAGCACAGGGAGGATGAGTGGGAGTAATTTGGCACAGGTTATGTTATGCTTGCTTCTTGTGGCGGTGTCAGGTGCAATATCAGGAATAGTGTGGATGATTCTGGTTGGGATGCTGAAAGTGATAAGGTGGTGGTCTGTCCAGGCACATGGTTGATTAGATTCAATATTAGTGTCACAATTTAAGTCGGCTATCAAGTCGAGAATCCTGCCCTTAGAATGTGTTGGCATGTTGATCTGTTGTGCGAAACCTAGGTTAAGTAGTAAGTTGTTGACGTCATGGGCAGAGGCATCATTAGGGTCTTGGTAGCCTAGGTTGAAATCACCTAGTACGATGATTTGAGACTTGGTTTTAGTGTTATCAGCGAGGATGTAGGAAAGGTCTTCAGCAAACGTGGAAAATGGACCAGGAGGTCTGTAGATAAGGTGGAGAGTAATAGTCCGGTTGGGGGTGATAGCTAGCTTCGCTGTGAGTAGTTCAGCTGAGCTGATTTGGAGAGGAGAGGCGAGGCGGAGATTGATAGAAATTTTGTGTATAATGATAGCAGCTGAAAAATGGTGAAAGTACCTGGGCAAATAATAGCAGTGCTTGGCAAATGCCTAATAATTATACACAAGCCAAAACTGTTGGCTTTGTAAAAGCTTGTTTTTAACAGGACTTCAGTGAAGGACAAACGTACTACTTATAAATCGAGTGGCTGAAGGGAGACCTGTAAGACACTTCTGTTACAACAGTAGCACGTTTAAAGCTCCAATTAGGTCATTAACTCTCAGAAGAATGCTTTGAAAAAAAAAACTGGCAGGCCCATCCAGCACAAGGTTTGAAGGTAAGGCTTGAAAAAGCTAGATCAAAGAGATCCAGGGAGAATGTGGTTTGGGCAGCGAGGGGCAGGAAGTGAGTGGGAATGTACGTAGTGATTAGTATGACCATGGGGCCACAGCCAAACAACACCTACACGCATTCTGTACCTTCCTCATATGCCAAGGTTGTGCTTTAGCATGGCCTAATAACGAAAACTAAAAAGAGACTTCTGATTGTGGGTTTAGCCTCCCCTACTCCCGTTGTGTGTCTTTTTACAAACTTGGCTAATATTTCAAATCCTGGAGCCTGGTTCTGGTGAGAAATCTGGTTTGCTGGCATTCTGTCTCTCGTCAGAACTGAGCTAGAGAAATATTCTGACTGGCCCCTTTTCGTATCAATAATGAACACGTGTTTGTGATCTCTGACGTGAGAAGAGAGTGCACTTTGTGGAATCCTGTGGCAGCGCTGACTTAGCCTTTCCTTATTCCGAGGTCAACAAACCGGATCTATATGATTTTCTTTTTTTTTACTGCACTTTAGCTCAATAAAATGAGTGGGAAACCCCTGCACCTTCCTCAACCCCTCACCTTTCTAAATACCTAACTTCAACCCCCATCTACATATTGGCAGTAAAATGCAGCAAAACAAACTTCAGTGAAAGTGGCCTGCGAGGGAAAGGGGTACAAGTAAATCAAGTACCATTCAAAACGGTAACCTGTTATGACCACCCAGAAGGTGATACAGGCTGGCGTTTGGGCAAATCATGGAGCTTAGTATGCAGGCCTTATCTCCTGGTAGGCCATCTGCCACGCCTGCCTTTTCCCATGCCCCTGCACAGCCGCTGTGCTTTTTCACAACATAAAAAAAGGTATTAGCAGCAGTGAACGACCTGCCTCGGTGCTAATAACTGCAACTCTCCCGTGACGTGGGAGGCATTGCCGTGTTTGTAATGGCACAGGGCCCGCATTACTTGGGCATCGGGCCATTACCTGGCAGTACTGCCCCCAAACTGGCTGTTTACTACTTAACTGCTTTGAGAGTCCATGGGCCCTCATTCCGAGTTTGGAGGTAGTCATGGCGCTATTCGCGCCTTGACTACCTCCAATACCGGTACCGAGTATTCCGACCTTTGCGGGAGTGGTAAGTCCCTATTGAAAAAACCATTCCCCATTCCCATTTCAGACCCAATAGGGCTCAGTGTAAAGGGGGAAGGCGCTAATAATGGTACCGCAAATTGCCGTTATGAATAGAATAGAAGCAGGTTATGGCTGGTGCTGAGAGCCTATGATTTTCTATTTGGGGTCTTGGCTCTCCTTATTTCTCTACACGAGAAGAATGTTGCATGTGAAGATCCGGGTCAGAGGGTAATTGCACGTCTTGGCTTACAATTCAGGCCGGGATTAGGCAAGGGTGCTTGCTTTCCCCCGATCCTATTTTCCTTGTATGTTAAAAAGTTGTACAAGGCTTTAGTAGCCTCTCCTGAGACTCATTTTATAAAACAATTGTGTAGCATGAGGCAATTTGTACGGGGCATGTTTTTCTTTATGGGGTTGCACTGGCAGCAGCAGTTAAAGATAGTTAGAACGAGTTATACGGCCAGGACAAGAGGAATCGTAAAATATGGTGCTGCTATCTGGGGATATGTGAATCAAAAGGCAATGAAATACGAAGAAAATTCCTTTTTGAAAAAGCTGTTGGCCTTACCACTGTCGCCCCCAAACTTTATTGTTCACAATGATTTGGGCTTGGGTTATACTGCGAATGACATAGCAAAAGAACCAATCTCATTGTGGCTCAGGGTCTAGGCAAATCCTAATGCTTCTTTATCTCAGCATCTAATGAGAAAGAATGTAAGGCATGTTGGTGTGAAACACATTAAATGGCTCTTTTATATAAAACATATGTTACAGAATTCAAATTTGGAGGGGCATTTTGACGCGCCAAGAGGATTGACGAGGGCGACGAGCCGAGAAATGGAAAAAAGAATGACAGCATGGATTTATGATAAAAAGGGAAATTAAAGAGAGAGTAAAACCTTTGAATAGATGTTTCATGTTATTATCAACAAATGATATCAAACACTATTTGGTTCTCATTACTAGACCCTGTTTTAATTGCTTACCATTGGGGGCAGTAAATAGCAAATAGAAAGGATCTGTGTATTCATGCTGGTTGTCCTGTATGTGGTGCTGGTTTGGAGTATCTGGCACATTTCTTGATGTTTTGCCCCTTTGACCCTAGGCTAAGGAGGTGGTTGTTGGTTTCTGTTTTTAGAGAAAGAAACTTTACTTAGCACGGCCCAGCTCTTCTCTTCATGTCGAAGGATGAAGCCCCTTTGACTGCTTGGGTCTTGTCGACTTTTGTGAGTAGCACATTAAAAATGCATCAGAAGATCATACACGAAAAAGATGCCTTTTAGTAATGTATTAAAACACAGTTTCCCACTAGGAAGGTGGCCAGAGTCTGGGGGTCTTATGTTATTGCGCTCTATCTGAGAGGGTTGGCTAAGTTTTAAATGTTTTGATGTGTTGTTTTAATTTAACACTGTTTCATATCTTGTGATTGTTATTTTTATGGATATTTATATCCAAATAAAGTTTTATAGACTGACTGACTATTATTATCCAATCCCCTTACCCTGTATGTTTGGTTTTGTGATGTCGTCATTCTGATGTGTTTTTGATATAAAAAGTATTGTTTTGTATGGGAGCTCTGAGAGCTGGAACCTTTTGCTTGTAAGCTGTCCCTGCTTTATTTTGGATGTTAAGAAAGCTGGGTTTTGCCTTTCACTTTGACTATTTCTGTCATTGAGTGTGAGTTTTTCTGGCTCCTGATCCTCTGCACAAATCTGGGGTTTTCCAGGCCATCATTAAACTAACAAGAACAATTTCCACATTTGCAGGGGACAGTGCCTGCCCACTATTACCATTCCTGGTCATGTCATACAGGAATCCTGCCACCCCAGCTGAGGTAATGTATAACACAGAACACATAGCCCTAGGGACATAGTGGAGTGCATGTTCAGGGTGCTCAAGTCACACTTCTGCTCCCTTGACCACTCTGGTGGTATATTGCTATATGCCTCATCAGTAATACTACTGCATACGCAAGATCATCATGGCCTCTAGTGTCCTGCACAATGTAGCCACATGGTGTGGCATACCAGTAGAGTTGCAGGAGGGATATCACCCTCGGCCACAGGCATTACCCATTCCCGTGGAGCACCCACAGTGAAGCCGCTTCCATGGTGCCCTTCAATGATGAATCGGGGCTAATCCACCTTGCCCATAACAACACCCAGAAAATGTGTGTCTGGAAGAGGCAAAAAGTGTGTGTCCACAACCATCAAATCAACTGCACAAACTACTAACACAGTCATAGCAAGTAGAAACAACAGTATCCTAGTCGCCTACACAAAACAAACAACACAATCAATGAAATCTGTAATCACTTTCACATGCTCACCACCAACAATTGTGCACTCAGACACTGATCAAAACACAGGCAAACACAAGTAGACATGCACAGCATATAATGAAAGCAGGAACAAACACTGCCCAGGCCACCCTAGGTGTGTCTCATTGCCATATACAGGTGGAGGTGGTACTCCATTTCTGGCTAACAACACAGCTCATAAAACACATCTACATATAAATAGTCTTACAGGCTGAAAATAAGTGCAAGCTCATTTCAAGAAAGATGCCATCACACCTCAGCTATTTTCCCTCCAGAGTCTGCTCCAGCTGTCCTCAGTCATGTAGCAATGCACTTCTCTCTAGGTGCTGAAACCAGCCTAGACTGACGATGTGTGGCGTGCATGTATTCCACAGCCCTGTTTCCTTGCATAGCAGCAACCATCTCCCCTAGCAGAATGCCTCAGAAGAAAGAAAAACACAGGTCAGAGCAGGTACACATCCCTGCACCCAATGACACTATACCCTGTGCCCCCTGAGTGCCATGCAACACCTACAAGCAATGACTTGCAGCCTCCCTGCTCTATGTCTCCCTCCACACCTGTGAATCTTGACCTGCTGACCTCAGGCCAACGCACTGAAAAGCACCCCACACAATGACACCATCCCCCCCCACTACACCACCACTCTGTGCCGCACTGAGGGCCATGCAACAACTGCAAGCAATGACTCACCAGCCTCCCATCTCCATGTCAACCACTGCACCCATGCACCTGGAGCTGGTTACCTCAGGCCAATGCATATAAATATACCCAACAGAGTGAACACATCCCTGCCACCAATGTCACCATACCCTGTGCCCCCCTGAGTGTCATGAACCAACCTGCACAAAGTACACACCTGGCTCCCATCCATAGCATTTCACCCGTAATCACATTCTCAGCTTGCATAGACATGCAGTGTGTGAAAGTAAACCAACTGGACTGCCTTGAGGTGTCCTGTATGGAACAATACAACTTGACAGCCATTGTCTACCCAGCTGCACCAAAGGGTGGGGTAGCACCCCTTTCCATCCACAGACCTGCCCTCAATGCCTTTGAGCTTTGTCCTCCAGAGTGGGATGTGTCCCCTGTGAGGAACTCTGCAGAGTAACGTTGCTGGCACACCGCATCAGAGGCAGGTGCACAATGTTATGTTATGTTAAAGGTTCTAATACTGTGCACTGTCACCACCTGCGTATTTCCTTGGTGCTCTGGCAGATCTGCAAAGCAAGAGGGTCATGGGGGTGTATGTTAGTAGGACTGAGCAAGAGAAAAGAGCAAGAGAGCTGTGATGTGCTGTTGTCAGTTTCTGTCCAGTTTACACTGATCGCTGAGCGTAGGTGTGATTTTCGGTCGGTAGCCGTCATGTGCTGTTGTGCGAGGCTATGTGTGGTTTGTTTTGTTGTGGTGTAGTGAAGTGCATGTGGTTTGTTGTGCTGTAGAGGTATGGTTGTGTTTAGTTCAGAGTCAGAGAGGTACATGCAGAAGGATTTGTTTTTTTTAGTAGGGTTGGTTAGTGGCAGTACCCTGTCCTACCCCCTCCATTCTGACTGCCAGCAGCAAATATCTCTTCCCTGTCGCACATTGTGGTTTGTTAAAATTACCACTCCAATGTTGTGTGCAGAGGTGTGGGTCCTCAACAGGGCTATTTAGTGAAGTCACCCTCGCCACCCCCAGTGTTCAGACCAATTGCCGCCTACATTCCTTCCCCCCTAGCACATACCGGTGTGCAGCATCCACTACCATGATACCCGCCCAGATGGGAACCTGCTACCTGTGCCCTTGTGCTCTCTGTGCCCTGTGCTCCATTAGCTCTATTTCTGGTCCAATTAAGTCGGTGCCATCTCTCTCCCCTGTTTCCGGTTTGACCCTCTAGCGGAACAGGTACATCTGGGGCTCCCTCCCACTCAGACATCTCTCCGCTTCCTAGCACTTCACTCTGGTCTGTCCTACTCGCCAGTCTTTTTCAGTTGTGTGTTCATTTCAGGTGGCGTGGGTGCTGTTCATTCGGTTTCGTCCCATTCTGAGTTGAAGAGCCAGGTTTTTAAAAGTTTTCTGAATTTTAGATGGTCCCTCAGGGTTGGCATTTCTCTGGGGAGGGAGTTTCAAAGTGTAACAACTAGGCAAGAGAATGCTGATCCCCCGAGTTTTTTCCACATGAATGATTTAGGTTTTAGGCAGATATTGTCGCTGGATCTGATTGTGCTAGTCAGCTGGTAGATGTTGATTTTCTTTGCTATGAATTATGCACCTAGACAATAGCTGGTTTAGCACCCCTGGATGGCCAGGGCACTGGCTGGGACACCCCTGAGCCATGCCATTTGGAGAGGCCTGGGCACGCCTTGTCAAACCTTCATGTCTGTGCTCCTAGGCATGCATTGCAGAATAAAATAAGGACTTATCCAATTAATCCTGCATCAAACTGTGAAACTTGACAACCATGGTTTACTGAGCAGTGCCCTCTGTGTGTCTGGGGTGTGCCCCTGGCTGGAGCCACGCGGGGGATTGTTCGGTGCCAGGAGTCATGATGCTGGACCTGCTTATCATGCTCATTGGAAGAGCTATGTTGTGGCCTGGCCTGAGCTTCATGATGGCTGGGTGTGCCGTTCCCTCACCTGATCCCCTGCCTCAAAACTGGGTTGACTGTTTGCCTGGCCAGTAGTAGACCTGGGGCATCCTGCTGGGGTCCCTGTCCCTCCCTGGAGGTAAAGGCACAAATGCACCCTGACTAGAGTACCACTGCTGCACCTCCTCACCCCTGGCCCTTGTGCACCTGGATCACATACGGGTCAACTGTGGCCCCTGCCCAGCTGGTCCTCCTGTCCCTTGGCCAGAGGGCCACATGGATCTTCCTGCGCTGGATCATTGGAATGCATTGGACACCAGATGGTCAGCTTCCTTGGGTACAGAAGGAGGCAGGGCGCTTATGGCTAGAACTCCTCCTCTGTCACCCAGGTTACACATGATACAAAAAAGCTCAATCACCTTCCTCTGGATTTCTGTGCACAGTGTGTAAGGGACCAGCCTGTGCCCCACTTGGTTTGCGCTGCCCCACCAGTTCTTCACTCTGTGGTCAAAACACTGTGCCGGCATATGCTACCAGCCCAATACAATCTATGTGGTGTGCCATGAACAGAATGACTTGGGCACTCTGAGTGATGCTGTGGAGTTGGTCTTCTGTACACCACATATTCTGTATACGCTGCTGAACGTGTATGCAGTGCTGGGCTCTTCCATCCCCATGTGCCTTTACTGAGGGAATCCTGGTCAGTTACGACATCCCGCTTAGCGAGATGGTCACATTCACTGTCTACCCACATCTGTTCTGAGGCCATACTGGGTGAGTAGAGACTCTGGTGGCTGGGCCAGAGCCCGGCCCTTTTGGGGTGTTGCCCCAGCATGGTACCTCTTGTGTTGTCAAGTGTGTGCTGTCCTGATCTGGAACAAACACCACCTATGGAGTGCTAGCCTGATTAGTGTGGTTAGGAGGCCTGCGCCCCACACCTGTCCCATGTTGGTAGCTATGGAACACCGAAGACAGCCACATGTGCCGCAGCCAGCTGCCCTTGGGTAGGGGAATGTGCATTGGGCGGTTCATCCCACCACCAACATCAGGTGCATGCTGTGGGTATGCCTCACCTGACCCCATGAGGTGTGCAACTGGGAGGTCAGGAGGCCCTCAAAGCAAGTAACTGCACCAGGCCCATGGATACAGTGAAGGTGCTGATCTGGGTCTGAGTTTAGGGGGACAAAGGCAACAAAGACCCTGTGACACATTCAGTTGCACCCCAGGGAGGGCCCTCGGGCAATTGATGTTAAAGTGACACTCAGACTGACATAGCCTGATGAGGAACACAGAGCTGCAAGGTGAGATTAAAGTTAAGATGATCAATGTGTTCTGCAGATCTCACATACAAATTGCAATAGCTGCATTATTCATTCATGGGTGAGCTGAGTGATACACCATCAAGAGTCACAGGCAACTTTAATCCATCCAGATGTCGGCCAGAACCTGCTGGTGCATGCCCTTTTCAGGATCACCAGTTGTACTTCCAACAAGACCATAGTGCAACACAACAAATGTGTTCTGTGGTGTACTTTACTCTAAGCCTGCTTGCTGGCCTCTGGGGCAGCATGACAGCACTTCACATGGTGACAATTGCCAGGGCTGGGACAATCATATATTTGCCACCAGCCCCCTCACAAGATCCAACTAGGGCCAATTACAAGTGCAGCAACTGTAACATATGCATGTGGACCTGGACTCACCATGGCTGCTGCCACCAGACTTGCCCCCAATGATTCCCTATGAAAGGATATGAAATATATACATTCCATTCACAGGGAATCAAAAGAATCCTGTGATATCGATTCAAGTCACTATCGCCGCAAATTGGGAGTGGCCAATTAGCGTGAATGCTGCATTCCCTGGATGTGGTGGCTGTTTGTCAGGCTTACTCACTTGAACTGAAACATGATTCACCCTTACCTGTGAGCACCATTGTAGGCACAGGAAGTTGACTGGCTAGACATCACTGTGTATGTTTGCTGTCACAGGGAGGTGCAAACTGGCCAAGTATAGCTACAGTCACGGAAGCGGACATGAAATGCCAAATATTTCTAGGTCTGATAAATGCATGCAATCCAGGAGGTCAGCATTTTCTGGCATGTAATAGCTATACATCCACCATGGAAATCAACACTAGTGAGCCAGCCATTAAAACAAGCATATGTCACTAGTTGGATCCTCACAGTAGCTGCAGTGTAGCAATGGGTGTGCAAGAGAGCATGCAAAGCACCAACACTTTGGGGGGTGGACAGGTCAACAACACGTGCACTGGCAGGTCAGCCGGCACCGTGGGTGGTGTTGGAAGGGGAGAGAGTGGCCTCAGACACAACTGGAAGTGGGAAGGATCACGCCACGCACCACCACCACCAGTGTGGTGAAAGGGGATGTTGGCGCTGCACAGAACGGTCATTCAGAACTGCTGCACATACGTGATCAGTGGCGAAGGCTGAACAGCATGGCTGAGAGTTCCTGCACTGGGTCAAACAACACCCAAGCCCATCCACTCTGAAATGGCCACTAGTGAGCTTCCTGGATGTTCAGCCTCTTCTCTGCCTGTAGGGGGTAGACACCCACGAAAGAGGGCCCACCCAAACGGGCATACCAATGACACAGTCCAAAGGCGGGTGAAATCCATCACCTAAAACAGCAGCCATGAATGTGGGAGGCATGCCAGAATGGGGAAGGCTGTGTTGGTGACCCCAGGCAAAGTCACAGTTCAGGACCAGGCATCAACCAACACGATGAGGGTGCATGCATGCACAGATGGACTGGGTTCCCCCTCTGGCAACAACAAGAAGGTTGTTTCAAAGAGTGTGAGCACCAATGAAAATGCCAAAATAGGAACTCTGGAACAGAGTAATCACTGGCAATGAAGTAAACACATTGCTACCAGAGTATGGTATGCACTCTGGACACAGGGTCTTGTCTGCCCTGAGAGGCAGGCACAATGTGGGGTATTGATGGTAGGCATACAAGTTAGGCACACCTACTGTAAGAACGCCCGGGTGCCTGTGGGCTACCCTTGAATGCAGGGGAGGGAAAGGGACACTAAGCGATGAGTGGAAGAGCTGTGGTGTAAAAGTACAAGTGGGGGAGCTGAAGGGAAGGATGAAAAAGGGCAAGAGGGACAGGGAGAGAGGAGACAGAGGGAAGAATGGGCAGCTGGGGAGCGAGAAAGTGGGAGTGGGGAGCAATAATTACTTTTTTGGTGGGAAGTTGGTGGGAGAGAAAGGGGCTGTTAGAGTGTGTGAGGGCTGAGAGAAGGTGGAAGAGGGGAAGACAGAGACATAAGGAGAAGAAAAGATGGAAGCAGGGGCAGAGAGGACAGGAAGCACACTGATGGCAAAATAGTAAGTGTTGGGGGTTGTGAGGAATCTGAGGGCATCCTCACTTCTTTCCCCAACATATACTCCTCGCAGGTGGCGAGGGAAAGGCTGTTGCTATTGGCTCCTGAGCCTGGGGGTAGAAATATGAAAGGGAGGTTAACCTGGGTGGAGGAGATTTAGGGAGCAGTGGCGGTTGGTGAGTTTGAAAGATGGTGGGGCGTACATTTCCTAGGGGCAATTTTGGAGCGAGCGCGTGCAGCGTGCCGTCCCACACCATGCAAAATGGGGGACTGGGGGTGTTCTCCCCCAGGAAAACTTTGAAAAATGGCCTGAAAAATGTGCAATTTACTGTACAAACCCACTGAAATATGACATAAAAAGCATTAGGTTTTACATACTAATGGTGGTACATTATTCTTACATGTGCAAGTGTGATGGTGTGTTTTACAGCAGCTTATACTGAGAATAGCTGGGAACTCTTTGAGCTAGCTTTATCAAGCATAACCAACAAACTGTGTGCTTGAACAGCCTGCCAGTGTTTTTTCAAAGACGTCTTCTGAGAATTAATGACTCAATTGGAGAAAAGTGGTGCATATTGCCCAGTCTGGGGTCTATGGTGGGCGGATGGCAGGAAGAAAGTGCAGTGGAGGACGATGTAGACAGAATAGTGAGATGTTATTTTATTTTAACTTCCAGTAGTCAGATGTCCACTCTGCAAAAGCCCTTGTTCACAGTGAACACCCACTGAAACCCTGCCCTTGCGCTTCAGCAGTCAGTGATGGGCATCATAGCTGCCGCTCCCAACCGGGTACTAATAAAATAATCAACACTGATGTCCAACCTGAAATAATTGTGGCAACGAGGAACCAAACTAGAACCTACCATAAGCCTAGTGTATGATCCAGAGCGTAAGTAGGTTATAAAGATCTTGACTATCAGCCCGAGACAAGTATTTTAACCTTCAGTTAAAAATCGTTCACCCAAACAACCTTTCCATATGTTTCAAAACGTTTCTGCAGACCCATTGGTATGTTTAAAAAAAACTCTGAAACTGACACACACGTACAAAACAAAATGGGTGTTTTACGTCATCTAACAGTCCAACTTCCAATATGGTGTTCGACTTGAACTAAAGTTATCTCTTTTCTGTTGCCCTATATTAAAACACTATATTTAAAGGAAAATGTCATGGATCAGTGCAGCTTTCCTTTTCTAATAGATTAACAGTAACCGAAAATGGTTATTTTGAAATAGCATAAAACCTCAGAACCATCAGTGCAGAGACAGAGAGCCTCTTTTTATTTTATTAAGTACACAAACATTTGGCAGGATATCAGTGCTGTGTTAGCCGAGCAAGGCCCTTATTTAAGAAGTATGAATAAGGGCCACACTCGGCGAATACAGCATAGACAACGCTGCATTAAAAACCAAATGCCTGGTCTTGCGTTTATCTTTTCAGTGAACATTCGTATTGTTTCCAACAACGCGATTGTTTACTGTAAAAAGATAAACGCAAGAGTTAGACTTGCATTTGTCACGAAGTGCTAGGCTAGCACTTGGTGAGACTGAGGGGTCAGCCCACCACCAGCTGAGCCTCATGCAGCCGTAGGGCCTCCGGCCTTTTATGCTTGCGTAAACATAAGCCTTCTTTGTGGCGTAAGCCACGATTAAAATGATCACCAATGTGTATGTGTTACATTTCACGTGTAATCGAAACTCATAATTGTTTGGCATTTTAAAACTGAGAGGTATTGAAAATAACATTTTGTTTTATTATTCCCACAATACGGATAATAAACTCCATCATGTGTACATGACCTACGATATCAAAGGTGCATCTTGGCTCTGTTTCATTCGCCCTCTCCCCTTTCATCCATATCCACCCTCATGTACATTGTACACAGGTTCATTTCTGTGAAGAGTTCCAAAAGGGCTGGACAGCAATTATAGGGTCTTGTCTCTGCTGTGACTGTTTGCAAATGCATCAATGTTGACTGGAAATGCTTAGCTCATTAAATATGTCAATAACAACCACACTTTCAAGTGTCCACCAGTGCGGTCGGCCGTCCAACAACTTTTCCCCAGGGGCCCAGGCAGTGCAGTGCTCCAGGAGAAAGACCTGTTCGTGATTGAAATAGATGATTTTTATTCAGTTAAGCAACATTATTTAAAGGCTGCAAGTATTTGCAGCCTTTAAATTAAGTTGCTTACCTGAATAAAAATCATCTATGTCAGCAGCGTAAATGTCACGCCGTCTGTGGTGGTCACTCACTGCCAGTGGGTGACCACCACAGACCGCAGCAGCATTTCCTTCTGGAGCACCGCGACTTGTCACGGTCTGTGACCAGAGCCAGGCCATTGACGCTCGGCTGGGCTCTCGTGCTACGCTAGCACTTAGTAGAGAGAGAGCCAGCCGGGCGCCCATGCAGCAGGGCTTAGCCGCACGGTCCAACTAGGCCCTGCATTCCCCAGGGCAGTGCTGGACGGTCCTCCGACCCTGGGCACTGTCCTGGGGGAATCTAGGCCAGGTTGCCTTGTTAGTAATACGGCCAACAGTTTACTTACCGGCGTGCTGCAAACTTCTTTGGCCTGCTGTAGTAGTAGGCACTGGGCAGATAACTAATCTTCAGGTACGCCGACTCAAGTTGAACACGATGTGACGACGATCCAAGAAGTGAAGGTGGCGCATGCACCCTGCACCATCACCCCACCCCCACACTGAAATGTCATTGGCTGGCAAACAACCAATGACATTTCTGTATCTATGCACCAAGCAAAGCCGTCATCAGGAGACAGAGGATGGAATCTTGGGTGCGCTGTTTGCGCACCTATTATTACTGGCGGGGCCACCACTCAAGCGCCCCGCCACCCTCCTCGTTTAAATGGGCTTACGTAAAGTGCGTGGAGCTGTAGGAAAAGCAGCGTAAAACAGGACGCGCCCCACTGTGGCAGCTAGCCCTGATAAGTCAGTCACGGACAGTAATGGTATTTAATTTATTTATTGTGCTTTTGTCGCTGCAGCGCTGCGGCTGGCAGATACAAGCCAAGAATTCAGAAGAACTTCTGAATCTGTTACTTAACTGTCTAAGTTAAGTAACAGAACTTTAATAATTACTTAGAGCAACACACCTCGGTGGGGGCCCTTGGAGGGGGGGTGGCGCCCCCCCGCCCTATGAAAGCCGCCTCCACTGTTAGGGAGTGGGGCTGAGGCACCCTTGGCTGAGACACTGTATCCCTCATTTCACTTTTCCAATGGGTTTAATATCCCCCTGGCATTTGTAGGTTACTACCATTCCTTTCCCTATATTTTACATAACTCCTCTCCCAGTAAATACTAGTCAGGTACTGGGACGAGGAAGGGGCACACCAGAGCCATACATCCTTTCTTTATTGATTCTTACACACACAAATACCAAATTGGTACTGGGACGAGGAAGATAAAACAAAGACTGACAACAGACTGCAGAACTAACCCCAAGCAGTCTAGTCGCCAAGGACCTAATCAAGCTGGTGGGATAGTTAAAGGCCAATATTGGAAAAAGAAGGGAGACGTGAACAAGAGAGCAGCCGTGTGGAAGCGAAACCCGAGAAGTCCAAAGAAAGAGGAGAGGGATGCAGAGCAAGCGCAGGAGGAATCAAGTGGAAGGCAGGCTGACGCGAGAAAGCTCTGCAGATAAAAACTGGTGCTTCCCTCTAAATTGCAGAGGCATCTTGAGAAAGTGGGTGAAAGCTCAATGCAGCACCACCGAACCAACCACAGCAGAGAAGAGGCTGGTGAAGTCACAGAGGCAGTGAGGTGCATCGGCTATACCGGCGGTCGAGAGAGAAGCTGTCCATGAAGCCGCTGGAGGACCAGCAGAACAGGGAACGCTTCCCGGAGACACGAACAGTGCTGCAGCTTCACACCATATGTCGGACACACCAAGCGACACTGGTGAGTCTGCCCAGGAGCATTGGGAGCCTCGGGGCGTAACGACATGGGTTTCAGTGGGTAATTCATCATATATGACAAGCTGATAAAAGAAACTATTACATGAACTCTCTTACTTAAGCCAAAAAAAAATTGTGAATAAACACAACTGTGAATTCATGAACTGTGATAAAAACAGGGGAAACGTTGATACCAGTGAAGTGAATTGGTTATGAACTGACGGAAAGAGGAATGCTAACAAACAACGCCAAACAAGAAAGTATAAGTGAATGGTTGTGATAAACATTGTTAAGAGGAAAACAAGCACTGGCAAGAGTCAAGCAAGCATTGCCAAGAGTGAAGCAGATAGTATTGCATATTACTGAAAGAAATGAATGGTTGAGAAACGAAAACCTGTATGCAAGAGAAACCTGGTGAAAGGGGCGCCAGATGTTTTGGTCAAAAGACCTGAAACAGTGAATACGTTTCCTAGCAGGAAAGTGTACTGGGAAACCTACTTTGGTGTTTGCAGGTGAAATCTATTAAATAAGTGAATGGTGGTCCGACAACTGCGCCTAGTCTAAGTACACTCACTTAAGGAAAAGCCATTTTGTGACTGATTAAAGGAAAATCTGTGTGAACTAAAATGGAGAATACGAACTTTATAAATTGGTGACAGGTAGCCAAACCAGAAAAGTTTGGTGTATCCCAAGGAATGGTGTTATTTTGGAACATTGAAATACTTCAATGCTCGGGGAAGGGAACCCCTCTTTTGTAACGTGAACTATTTGAACCTTGGGGAAGAGAACCCCCTTTTCCACCTAAGAGCTGGAAGAAGCTCTGAACTTTTTTTAACACTTCTCATTTGTTGCTAACATCCTACACATTGTATACAATTAGATGTGAGGGCACGTATAGGTTTTGGACACAGACAGACATTTCATTTTGACTTCCTGACACAGACTATCATTAGCTTTATTTAGGTAGGGACATCCCACCTTAGCATAGGGCAATTTAGGCCTTTTTCCAACCCTCCTTTTGTTAATAAATGTTTATAGCCGAAAATCTATTGAGTTGCCTGTATCTCCTTCATGATGCCTTCACGGGGTGAAGGAGGACAATAGGGAGAGAGGGTGATGGTCAGACTAGGAAAGAAAGGCCACCTGCTAAAGGGGATTCCTCAGCTTCTCATCCCCCATCCCGTATAGTTAACATACTATGGCAGCCAACCCAAAAAGAGACCCAGATCCTCAATCCTCATGCATTTAAGGCTTTGACACCACCAATCCATACTCAGCCCCATCCACTTACCTCCCCCGTTGGACACAAAGGTTCTTGGACAGGTCATCACTCCCCAGTTGACGCTCCCCCCTCAATTAAAACCCACGCCCAGGATGGGCAGTTCCCTCCAAGGGTGAGGGAATCATAGGGTGTAGTGCAAACACATGCAGGGACAAAGGATGAACAGAAGCTGTGGGGAGGGGATGATGTTTTACATGCATGTGCCCACAACATACAGTCACATACATTGTAGTCACTCACTGTGCAAGATTTGAACAACAATTTTGAAAAGCAAAGTCATGCAGTACATTGAAGTTGACAAAATATACAGAAAATCAACAGTAAACAACAAGTGACTTGTATGCCTAATACAGGTAAAGGCTGCCAGGGGTCCACATGTGCCAAGCAGCACAAATGTAGATAATCCTTGTGTGTTAAATCGGCCCTGTGGAGTGCAGGGCGACATACATGCAGGCTGCCCTGCCATCTGTGTGCAAATCAGCTGGTGTACTCCTTTCGTCCAGGGACCCTGCCGTCCCAAAAACGCTAGACTCTTGAAAACCAACACAGGCATGACATGCAGTACAACACTGCCATTGGCTGGCAATGTGCCCCCAGCAGGACAATCTGTGCTGGGACATTGCATGGGGTATGGCCTTTGACCGGCTTGGGGAAGGAAAGAGCCATGTTTTAAGCCGGTCAAAACATGCTTGGGGAAGGAAAGAGGCATGAAGATAAGGTGGAGGACCACCTTATCTTCTTCCGGAAATTGGGGAGTTGGAAAAGGAAGCTCCGAACTCTGAATTAACAGAAATACCTTACTGGTAACTGTAACCAGCTTTATATGCCCTCGCGTATACATCTAAGCGAGTAGAAGTGGTTCATAGAAGTGGGAAATCTTTCTAATAAAGGAAATGTAACAAACTTTTGTTAACAAGCTGAAGTACCCCTGTGTAGTGAAAGCCTCTCATTTCCCCATTATTCAAAATAACTTGTTGCTGAGCAGTCGCGTGGCTCCTGTTAAGGAGGAGAACGCTGTCGATCAAGTTAATGAAGCAGAACTGACTTTTTCCAAAATGGTACATGCCTAGTTTAAAGAGGCTGCACATACAACAGTGTTTCCCTACACCATGGAGGCTGAAAGCTGATTGAAAGGTGGTAATGTACATCCTTCGTAGTGACAGTTCAAGACTAAAATGAAATTGTGTGTGCCTTATTTCATTTGTATGGAGAAATCCACATCTTGTACCATATCAAACACTAGCAGTAGAAGTCGTAGCTGTGGCGGAAGCTGAATTAAAAACAAGCATTACCCAAACTCATAGAGTGAACTCTGTTAATGTGAATCCCGCTCATTTAGAGTGGCAGAGCAGCTTTGGGGTAACCATTGGAGAAAAGATGTATATGAAGCTGTGGACTTGAGCTGGGGGCTTCTTAAAAAAAGAAGTTGTTTTAAATCTGATTGGCTGAGACTATTTGAATGGAGGAGAAATAGGGCCTGATCACGAGTTGGGTGGTAGCCCTTAAATGCAGTGGTAACAGTGTTACTGCCACATTTAAGGGTCCGCCCAATCTCGAGTCTAGCGTGTTTATGCTCAGCTCAGAGCTGGGGGTAAATACGCCAGAAAATGCACATTTTTGGCGAATTACCGCTGGGGGTATTACCGCGCAGTAATTGCACTGAAAATTCCCCATTGGTTCCAATGGACCCAATGGGGAATGGGGACTAACAGTAGCACCCAACTCGTGATCTGGCAGTAATACCGCTGGATGTGTTGGTGCTAATGCTAATAAAGTTGGGCGGTATCCCATCTGGAATACCACCCAACTCGTGATCAGGCCCATAGTCTGGAAGCTCGAGGCAGATTTTGTGGTAGCTGCAAGACAGCAGGAAATGCAAAGGGGCTTCCCTGTCTGACCATACAAGAGAGAAGAGTGCCTTGCCTACCTGTGGAGGTTGAAGAAGGCTTGTTGGAGTTGCCTGCAGTTGAAGTTGCAGTAGCAGCAGTACATGTTTCTATCATTGGAACTTGTAGCAGCAGTAGCAGAACTGTGGTGTCAACATTTCTTGTCAGAACTGTATTAATTGAAAGTAGTAGATGCATGAGTCAACAGTGGGCAGGAAGCCTGCTCACACAGCACAAATAGTAGAAAGGAGTTGCTGAGGAGAGCAAACATTAAGCAGAAGCATCCTGATATGATGTGTACAAAAGACGCCACAGAAGTTGAAAGCAAAGGAGTTGATGTAGACAGAAGTGGTACTTTTGTCTTCAACTTTACCCATCCAGGAATCCCCATTGGTACTGTTGTTTTCTTTGTGAAACTGGGAAGGAGAATCATTTGTCATCAAGCAAAGAAGGAACTGTGATCAGTGGATTTTTATTTTTGTGAACTTTTGTTTCTTTGGAACTTTTCAAGACTTTGTTTAAGACTTTTCTTTTCCTTGCAGTAAACTGACTTTGGGACATTCTTGGGGGAGCAACATCCACCCAGTACCATTGGAAGTCATCCAAGACACTGGCTGCTTGGTAACCTTTTTATTTTATTGTTTTTATGTTCCTTTGAATGTTTATGTTGTTTAGAGTGAGGTTTAGTTTTGTGACTGCTTTTTGGTTTCCCTTAGATCCTAGAATAGGTAGGGAATACCCAGAGAGAGTAGGTTTAGTTAGGGTTTATTTTTAATTTTGTGTAAAATAAAATGTCAAATCTTGAGAAAACTAAAGACAGTCATGAGACTCACATTACTAACACTTCACAGTTGGTAGCCTGTGAGTAAGTGTTGGAGGAATTCAAGGTACATCTCATGGAGGGGACAGTTGGTGATGCAAATGGCGCGGAAGGTGGTGTGTTGGACAATGGGAAGCCAGTGGAACACCTGCAGTGCATGAGTCATGTGTTCCCTGGGTGTGAGTACAAGCATGAAGCAGGCTGCATTGTACTGGGTCTGTTGTAGCTTCATGAGCTGATAGGCAGAGGCTCCCACATTAATGGAATTAGAGCAATCTAGGTGGGAGAAGATGATAGCCGCCATTGCTTTGACTCAGTGAGGGTTGGATATGCAAGCGAAGGATCATCTACGGATGTGGAGGTGTAGATGACAGGATCTACAAGCAGCGTAAATGTGTGGAGAGAGTGTTCTGTCTGTATCCTAGGTTCTATACTGAGCTGGATTCTGTGGAAGTGGTGTTTAGGGAGCACAGCCTGGGTGTGGGTTGGTGGAAGAGTGCTGCATTACCGCAACTCAATTCAACTTTCACCAGGATTTAGGAGGAGATGGTAAGCTGTCACGCAGTGGTTTGGAATCTGTCCATCCTAAGGTGAGTTCAGGATGTGGATTAGTTGGTGTCTTGATGGTTTTAGATGGATCTGGGTGTCATCTGCATAGTTGCAGCAGGACAGGTCATGTGAGCAGATATGGATGGGGATAGGAACAGGTTGAAGAGTAGGGTGGATAGGGATTTCCCCCTGCAGCAGCCTGTTGGAGACAGGGTGGGGGAAGAGGGAAGACGGGTGTCAGGAAGAAGATTTGTGAACAGTTCGCAAGGTAACAGGTGAACCATCTTAATGCAGAGTCCATGATGCCTAGGGAGTTGAGTTTGTCAATAAGGATGCTGTTGTGGATAGTGTCAGAGGCTGCCAATAGGTCAAGGGGGATGATTGCAGCACAGCCTTCTAAGTCTACTGTCCTTTGTGGAAGTGGGGAAAAAACGGATGTCATGGTGATGGGAGACTTTGAATCTCAGGCATTCTGGACCGATGATTTTTGGCCAGTCTCATTGGGTCCTCGCCCACTCCCTGTTAACTAAGTAAAAAGCCTGGGCATCAAAGTTCAAGCCTCTGGCTCTCAGGAACTGCAAATTGTATCAGTCTGCCATTCAGGGTCTGTCAAACTAAAAACTTTGAGGAAGACTCTGACCTTTTCTCCCTTTGGAATCTCCAGCTAAGGTGGTCACTTCCTCAATATTGGGAGCTATTGATTACTGAAATGGCATCTATTTGGGACAACTGGCATGTCTGATTTCCAGACTGCAGTTACTACAGAATGCTGGTGCCTGCCTGGCACTAGGAGCGAGTCGGATGTCTCATTCCATTGAACTTCTTCATCAACTGCATTGGCTCCCATTGCATAGCCGCATTGAGTTTAAGGCTATGTGCATTACCCATCGGGCTATGCATCAAGATGGGGCTGAATATTTGCAGGCCGAGCTTTTTCCGTAGGTCCCTTCTAGTTGCCTGAGGCCCGAATCCCAGAGGCTTCTGAGAGTCCCCCGTTTCCAAAGAAGTCAGATGGGAGGCCGTGCCTTTTCTTGCCTTGCGCCTATTATGTGCAATACACTCCCAATTGGCCTGCGAAGTATTGAAAATCATCTATCATCTCTGAAAGAGTTGAAGACGTATCTCTTCTAGTTCTGTAGCAGCTGAAGTTTAATTGAGGTGAGGGTGTGGCTTTTTGTTCAGCAGTCCACATTGTTTCCTTAGCGCTTAGATGCTGATAGCCTTAGTAGTACTTTATAAACGCTGTTTCATTACATTACATTACAATGAGATGTGTGTTGCATGCCATTGCCACACATATGAGTACTGGCACAGCAGTGGAAGCCAGCAGACAATGAGTTGTACTGTCACACCAACATGTACCATGCACAGAAACCACGCAACTTCCTCCCTGAATGCAGGTCAGGTGATGGAAGTGTACACAGTAGCCTTCATGCAGTGCCCACGGATGGCTGCCAACTGCAGTTGACTGTATTCCAACACATATGTGAGCCGGTCATGCAAAATTAGCAGCACGATACAATACGCACAAATGCCACTCACCAGATTTGTCGACATAGGCATCCATGCCTCCCATGCCAAGTACCTGCTCACTGCTGATCATTCCGCTACTCTGGTGGTCCCCCTCCAGTGGCCTGGGCAGAGGCCAGGTTGCCACAAAGCTTCTTCGTCCTTTGAATCAGGTCCTCCATCTGCACCACAAGCATTGATGAGATCCATGACCTCCTGCCACATCCTCATTCTTTGAGCGGGAGTATGGGTGCTACCAGCCGAGTGATAGAGGTCCACATGGTGTTCCTGCGCATAGTCTTTGAGGATTTCAAGCACTTCTTCCTTCTCCTATACCTGTGGCTGATCATAGGGTGGTGCATCTTCTTGCTCTGAAGGGTGTCCCCTATTGGTCCTACTGGCCTTTTGTAGTGCTGTGCCACCCCTAGGCCTCCAACCATGTCCTCGTCCTGGTGCCGAGTCACCTGTGGGCAGAGGCTCCCCACATTCTGGGGCTGGGGCATGCATGTCCTCACCACATCCTCTTCCTGGGGCAGGATATTGTGTGCCACACCACGTTCTCCTCCTGGGGCAGGGTCATGTGTGTCCTCACCACACCCCCGTCCTCTCCCATTCAGAGCCTTCCCACTCATAGAGTCAGCAAATGGAGAAGCACACCCCCAAAAATATATAGGCTATGTGATGGACCTGCAAGGCTCCAAGGCACCCTATAAAGTAAGTATGCATTACACAACGCATATGGTGCACCTCAGCAACAAAGAAATGTGTATGTGATGCGATAAAGGCATACACAATGCATAGAGGCACTCTCAAACAAAAATATTGGGTATGCATAACATAAAGGCAACGGCTTGTGAATCACCCCCAAATGCATGTCAGATATAGTAAGTCCTCTATCTCCATACCTTCTCACGCCCAACCGGGAATGCGTATCACACCTCTTAAATTGCCCCATCACTGCTGTGGCCCATGGAGGCGTACTGCGTCCAGCAAGTAGCAACGTACGAGCTAAGGCCCTTTGCTCTCATCTCCACGCTGCATCATGACACAGAACTTTTTCCTCCGGTCTCTGTACCATTTATTTTGCCTCCTCCCTTCCTGTATTGCCCTGTATCCCCACCATCTGCTACTGCCTAGTGTTTGTGAGTGTCTGATGCCCTCCAGCACTGTCTTGGGGTGTCTGCTGCAGTGTCTGCTGTTTCCCCAATGCCTGTCTTCCTGTTGCTCACCTGTGAGGCTCTCTGATTACCTCTACTGCTGACAAGGGACTTCCACCTCTCTGTTCCACCACCACCCCTCCACAGCACATCGTCAGTTTTCGATGAGTTGGTGCACTTGTGTGCATGCAATGTGAGTATATTACTACATGTACTTATATAGGTACAGATGACAGATTGTGATGTTGGGGGCATGTGAGGAACATACATGCACAAGGCCTCTATGGGTCACACATTTGCTGCATCATCCTCACCCAGCAGCTTAGACTGACACATGTGTATAGATGTCTGGGAGTGACATGCTGGAGCATCAACCTCTCAGGGACTGCACTGTGATCTGTCAGTCAAATGCATGGAACTGTGTGGCTTTGCCAGCTATGGTGTGACCAGCTTGCTCGGGGAGGTCCCCCGCACCTGCTATGCTCCCATGTATTTAGTGCTTGTCCCCCATACCAAGGGACCCACTGCCCACCCCTCTACCCCTGTGTTTTACCTCCCAGGGCCATGCTGTTGGGGGACAGGGAGTGGTCTTTTCCAAGAGGCAGACACATTCAGGCTACGCACATCCCCAAGATGGACAAGGGCCTGCCACAGACAAAGTGACAACAGAACTTTGCCTACTGGGTATGCTCTTCTGGGTGACCAGGTTTATTTGCAACCCAGTAGGGTGCCTGGCTGATAAAACAACCTAAAATGACTTACACCACAATGGCAGGGCAGTCTGTTCATCTGGCTCCCAGCAATCCACAAGTTCATTTTGCACACTCGGTTCAACTTGCATTGAACTGCTGGTTCAGCCATGGCTTTTGAGATAGGCATTAACATGCCACCTGTGTTGGGACAGTGTTCACTGGAGAGCATGCCCCCTCTGGGAGTGCCCCTTACATGGGGGTCTCTCCCCACCTGGCAGTGCAGAGGTCAGGGCAGTGCAGTAGTACCCCAGAGGTCCTGTGAGGGTGCAAGGATGGTGGTTTGACCACAGGGCCTGCCCAATGCAAAGTGTTTGCTGGCCCACGAGAGTCATGCCCTTGCAGTTCTCAATCAAAATCATTTTTCAACTGCAATCTAGGGTGATAACACACCCTTTCCCCACACCTGTGTGGTAGGCATGTGAAGTAGCCATCTCCTTCTCACAAGATTGGTGCCTGGGCCCAAGCTCTCACTCACACCCGTCCGGCTGGGGCTTTGGCACATGCATGACCAGCGGGCCACAACCTGCAGTATTGGGCCATTCCCTGGCACTGAGGTCACACAGACAGACCCAAGGCCTGACGAATGGGCTACGGTCACCTGGATACATACTCATGTCAGATATAGGGGATTTCTACATTAAGGAAAGTTACTTGAGTGGATCATCATTACATGTCCAGAATTCCTTCTGTCACCCTGAGTGATGTGGGACATCCTCAGTGCACAGTGCTAGTTTTACATCCAACAGTGAACATGGGAAAAGTGGCGTAATTTGACAAGCATACCAGCAAGCTCTGGGAGGCACTAGCAATTTTGATGGAGCTGATGCCACAGACAGTGTTATGCCACTAGCAGACAATGTAACAGTGTTAGTGGTTCAAGGCCGGACCCTGGATGGTGTCCTTATGAGTGGTTCTGCCTCATGGCCCCATGTCCATCTGTTGCTACGGCCAGTTGCTTTCACCAGGCCTGACTGCACACGTGGCCGTGCCTGGCGCACCAGATGCCCTGAGTCACAGCTGACCCAGCTGGGTCCCGCCTTTGTCTTCAGCAAAGCTCCATGGACCCCACTTAGTGCATGCATTTCATATGTGGTAAGTGTCTCCCTGTGTGATGGACATGTGGCATGGTGGCTTTAGGGGTTCTTCTGTGCTGGTACCAGGGCACCAGATCAGGTGTGTTACTATAGGTATGGCTGCTGTGGGAGTGGCTAGGCAAGGCCAGCAGTTGAAGGGCAAGGCAGGACACGTGTTCTTGTAGGTGTCCCAGGGAAATGCTTGTAGGGCTCCATAATGCAGTCAGGGTCCCCAGACCTCTTGGGAGCGTACTGCTCTGGGGCGTCAAATGGCATGGCGCTAGTTTTGCATGTTGTGACCCCACACCTTTGTGCCACTGTGCAGGCCATGGCTGTGAAGTTTCCTTGTCCCATGTATGACAACTTGTGTCCATCCTGTTTGTATCCTTTCCGTCACTGCATGTCTATGCGAGTGGACAAGATAACCTTGCGAGCCATGCATTGATGGTTCTGAGATATGTGCCCAGGTGCAGTTCCCATGGACCTACCTGCAGGTTCAACTTGGGTCACTTTGGCATTGGTGAAGTGACGTGTGATGATTTGTTTTAAATGTGTATGTGGCTACATGTCAATGTGGTGGGTTGACATGTGCATGTCTCATGATTGTAAATCACTGTTGTGCCTACACTTGTGTCTCAGTAATCATGCTGATTGCATGGGCTTGTGTGTGGCAGTTGATGGTTGACTCTTGCTGAATTCATGGGAATTCAATATCTCTCAAATGTGAGGTGAACGCCATTGCCTCATCTGCCGCCCATACCACGAAACTCATCAATGCCTCCAGATCCTTCCTCTCCCAGGAGAGCTGCCTCACCATTGCCCAAGCAATCATTGGGTCAAGGTTAGAATATTGCAATGCCCTGTTTCCTGGCACCTCGAAACACAACATTACAAAGTTGCAGGTAATTCAGAACAACGCCATCAGAGCTGCCCTCAACATAGCCAAAAGGGAACACATCTCGGGTGCCAGGAAGGAGCACATTGGCTCCCAAATCAGGAACGCATCATTTTCAAGACCCTATCCACTGCACACAGGTGCCTCTCCAACTCACCCCCACCCTACCTCTCACAGAAGATCACTAGAGCCCAATCAGACAGGCCCCTGAGATTGGCATAAACCAACAGGCCTATGCTACCTAAATTCAAAAGGGCCAAATTGGAGGGCAAGCTTTCCTACCTGTGTGGCTAGACAATGGAAAGCACTCCCACTGGCACTGAGAGCTGAACCATCATATTGGGTGTTCAGGAGAACACTGAAAACCTGGCTGTTCAATTAACGTTGCACTGAGGGCCTTGCCCCTACTGCCGTTCTGTTTTTCACGGTTTCTGTTTCTCTCCCTTCTCTCTCTCTCTCCTTTTATTTTCACTTTTATTCTATGCTCACCTAAGATTCTGCTTAACTGGTTGTAACAGCATCTTGATGCATCTGTGTTTAGTGCGTTTTATACATGAAAACATAAATAAGTAGTACTTGTGGGATATTTTGACCCACTCGGCTGTGCTATGCTACATCACTTTTCTGCATTGGGGCAAGAAACAGCAAAATGGCCGCGCTGACTCCTGTGTGCGCCAGGATCTCTAAACTGTTTTTTGCGACAACCAGAAAATGGCTGCACCACCCTGCCACACACATTTCAGGTGGGTGGAAAAGAGTACTCACTGCAGGAATGTGCCAGTGTGCTCTGCAACATTTAACATGGAGTGAAGTGAAAGAGACAGCATTACTTTGCTGAAATCCCAAAATGCCTCTTTAAAATGACAACTTTCAACCTTAAAAGTGCTGCTTGGCGCTAAATTCATCAATTTCTCACAAACCACTGTGGTTTAAAAGGCCCTGCAATGTCCAGGATCATCCATTGTGTCTCAGAGGAACCAGGACTCATTTGAATGACAGCTCCTGTCAAAAGCATCTTTGAAGAATCAACCAGGGGCTTTGTTTTAATTGTACACAGGAAACACGTGTATTTTCTGTGCAAGAGTATCAAGAATCTGCTGTACAGAGAAATACTCTAAATAGATGCCTGTTAAATGTATCCATGCTCAAAACAACTCCAGCACTCAAGAAAAGAACAATAGCTGCTGAAAGTGTATATTTGCTGGAGATGAAAACCGAATTTAAAGAAATAGTAAAATGTGCTTTTTCTCACTGAAGAGAGAAAATCGCCTAGTTAAAAGTAAATTGTTGAGTAAAGGCCTGCTTACTTAGAAATGTAAAAGGATTTGTTCCTGGTAAAAGTGCATCTATAAACTGTTTTGATTGCATAGGTTTAAGTCAAGATGTAAAATGAGAAAATAAAAGCTAAAACTCAGGCTAAGTTGGCAAACTATATAAAAAAAACTTGCTCGGCCAGTTGCTAGTCCTGAGAAAGGGTGACACCTCATAAACTTCTGGAACAGGAAAGCGCTAATTGCTAGCTTGGAGGACTTTGAATGCGCCAGGACAAGGGACTTCCCAAGCTCATCAGACATTCGTCTTTGCTCCAGGCTGGGACAAAAGCAGGCTTAGACTCTCACCTGTAAAGTGTGAGGGGCAATGAAACCTTCAATCCAGAGCCAGGCCCCTCATCCTGCTTCAAAGGAATTGACAGCTGCTTGCACGTGGGGGAAAGGAAAACAACAGATTAAGTGACATTTGGTTTTAAAAGCCTATTTTGTAACTGAACTTTAAAGACATTGAACTTTACAGCAAGAATGAGGTAAAAAATATGAAAAGTTGGTAGTTCAAAATCTAATTTTATGCTATTTCTTTGAAAACTTGGTAGAACGCATTACTGCATAAGAAAAGTAAAATGAGAAAATAAAAGCTAAAACTCAGGCTAAGTTGACAAACTATATAAAAAAAACTTGCTCGCCCAGTTGCTAGCCCTGAGAAAGGGTGACACCTCATAAACCTTTGGAACAGGAAAGCGCTAATTGCTAGCTTGGAGGACTTTGAATGCCCAGGACAAGGGACTTCCCAAGCTTATCAGACATTTGTCTTTACCCCAGGCTGGGACAAAAGCAGGCTGAAACTCTCACCTGTAAAGTGTGAGGGGCAATAAAACCTTCAATCCAGATACAGACCCCTCATCCTGCTTCAAAGGAATTGACAGCTGCTTGCATGTGGGGAAAAGGAAAACAACAGATTAAGTGACATTTGGTTTTAAAAGCCTATTTTGTAACTGAACTTTAAAGACATTTAACTTTACAGCAAGAATTAGGTAAAAAATATGAAAAGTTGGTAGTTCTAAATCTAATGTTATGCTATTTCTTTGAAAACTTGGTAGAACTCATTACTGCATAAGGAACAAAAGTTGTAAAAAAATGACAGATTGCGGGGAAAGTATTGATGTTGCGAACATAACATTTTGTACACACATTCCAGGGGTAATTGTGAATCTGTGTACAAAATTGGGTAATTTTAGGCAAAATCTTTGATGGGTAAAATTAACAAAATGTAGCAGAAAGGCAAAACCAGGTCCCACAGACTTGGGGTTTGGATTGAAATATGACGCACAAAATATGTAACCTGTGTATCTGATTTTCTCAGAGGGTATAACTGCATAAATATATATTTGTGGCAAAATTTGATTTTGGTTGCAGTAGCTAGGGGAGGTTTCTAGACATTGTAAAAGTCACCCCATAAACATGACATACTTTTTCTGTGATCCAGTCAGCTGTGGGTAAGGCAGAAACTATGTTCTGGCTCAATCCTAGCATTATGGGTGTGGGTAGTAAGCCTGCCCCTGCTGTATACTGTAGTGATGTCATCTGGCATGATAAATTAGGGCCTCTGACAGCACACACAGACACTGATTCCTGACTTTCTTCCTGAATTCCTGTGTGGCGTCCTGCTCCTGATTTCTTCATCCTGTTTGATCCTGATTCCAGATTTTCATTGCAAAGCATAGGCTTGTGCATTGCTGAACCCCTTTTCAGCTAGGCCTCAAATTCTAAAAATCCCAAAAACCCAAGGGAAGCATCCTGATCCAGTATGGCTTGCTGCTACTAGATGCCTGCCTGCAACTTGCCACCCCACTGATCTGTAGTATCCAGTAACCAGAAGTGCAGTCCAGTGCAGTCAGGTGACCAGAACGGCCCAAATGATCCTGTTACGCCAGATTTGCCCAGCTGTCCTTGGTTAGACCCGATCCGTGTGATGACCAGAACCCTTGACGATCCAAAATCCTAAATTAAAGTGGACTGTAAGTATTAGTAGGAATCATAGAAAACCATAGCATACCTTGCCTTGCCTTGTCCTATCCCAATCTCTAAACCATCCTACCCTTACCTTAATAAATAGTAAAATGGTCAGAATCCTTATTGCAATACTGTCTTGATTTATCTTGCTAAAGCGCCATTTCTTTAGTCATTTTTATCTTGTGTAAATCCTAAATTATCAATCCTATTTCGTGTGGTCGGTCTGGTTCCGCCAGAGCGGGCGCTGGGGATCTGGGGTTGAAGTCATGAATCAACTCCAGAGCTTACTGTGTCCCTCTTTGGTGTTCTAGACAGAATGCTCTAGTCTAGAGTAAAACTATTGTCAATATTTTCCAAACTGAGTTTCTTTTCTGTTTTCACTACCCGATTTTCGGTAGCTAGAGACCTCATCTCAATTCTGGATTATATCTAAGACCTATAGCTACATCCCAACCCAAAAACCGCACTCAAGAATTTCACCAGTTTTTATTGAAAACCGTTTGGTTAATTTTAGGCGGGAATCAACATTTTTGCAAAGTTTTACACGTGTGATTTTTATTCTAAATGATTTTCAACCTTCCATTCAAAACCAAATTGTTTACTTTTGCTCAAATTATTTCTTATAATTGCTAGTATCTTTCCAATGTTGCTCCCATAGAAATTTGTACTGATTTAGGGATTCTTGCACATTTTCAGTGTTTTATTCACCCATTTCCGAAATATCATTTTAAACAGTAGGGTTTCAAATCTGTTTTTCTCTCTTGTTTGGGGAGGGAAGGTTGGATTCAAATTCTGTTTTCTATTCCTTATTCCTGATTACCTGCTGCTTCCTTATATCTATTTAGAATTGCTTAGTTGTGGGTTGAGGAATATTGCAGTGGGAAATCGTAGCTTAAGTGCTATCTTTCCAAACAAGCCAAGTGTTCTTTTCGCTGATGTTTTCCATCTGTGTTGCTAAAGAGTGAATTTAAGTGTATTACATGCCTTCTATTCTGTTATTGTCACCACATTGGTGATTGCTGCCCCATATATTAAAACCATATGTTTGATTTGAATTTTAAATAAATAAATAAATATTACCTTTACCAACCAGCCTGATTCCTGGTCCATCATGATCGGGGTATTTGAAAAGGGGTGTGATATGAGTGGTGTATCACTCAAAATATTGAACCCATATATATATATATAATACAATAAGCATTTTGATTGTGCACTGTATACTAGGCTGAGCCCCTTTTCCACAGTTGCTGCAGCTGGCGAAGAGGGCAGAAGCAGCACTGTTGAGCAGAGGAGCAGGGACAGGGTCTCCAGACCTAGGCACAAACCCCTGCAACCCAACCATTGGTAAGTCCTCTTCACAGAACGATGTGGCTGGGGGAGCGCCAATTTCATCGGGCGAGGAGGTGGTTGTCATGAGGGACTCCTCAGCAGCGTTGGGACAGGGTGCTGCCACACAGCGGCCACATAGGGCAGAGGGCTCTCTAGAGGCTTCTGGGTGATGGGGTGGAGGTGGGGAAGTGAGCCATTGCAGCCCAGGCCACAGATTCAGATGGGGGCATCATAGAGGGTGTTCAGGTTGCACCCCTAGCTCAGAGACATAAGGGTGTGCAGTCCACCGTGAAGGGTTCTGCACAACCTCCTATCCCTGGGCCTTCTGCTGCAGCAGTGACCACATTCTGTGATGCCTCCACCCAGACTGGTCCCCCACCTGCGGCCGATGAGGCCATCTGAGTAGTAGTGCAGCCCCCGCTTGCAGGTATTGCCAGGTGGACGGCAGCTATTTGTGATGCTGTCCAGGTTTTTCACATGGATCTTGTACAGCATCACAAGCAGATATCCGTCTTCCTGGGCAAGTTGAGGACTGCACTCATCTTGGGTTGCCTCTCTGGGCTGGGCACTGGAATGGCCCCATCCACCACTTCCCGCTCTGTGAGCCTGTTGACCTCCACTGCAGCTTCAGTGCCACCTCCCACCATGCCCCTCTGTGCACCAGTCCCACCACCACCCTGTCTGGATGTTCCCATGTCCCTGGTTGAGTTTGGAAGACCCTACATTGGCAGAAGAGGTGGTCACAGAACCTGCACAGGAGTCCACATAGGAAAAGGCAATGGAGGAACAGAAAGCACTTCAGGCAGTGCAGGTGCCGTACTCCCACAACGACAACTGTCATCTGGTCAGAGGGAGTCTATCCATAGAGCACTCACACCCAGGCAGCAGCAGATGGTGGTTGTGAAGAGGCATATACTACGGGACATTGCCACCTGGAGGAGGCACAGTTGGCCCAACTGAGGCAGGGGGTCCGGATGCAGCTGGCCAATCTGGTGTCGACCAGGGTGTATTTTTCAAGGCAGCAGGTGGTGGAGAGGTGGCAGGCAAGGGATGCCGCCATTTGGAGGCCCTGGGCCAAGGTGGATGAGAGAAGGGCATGGGGGTGGTCTGCCATCCTGATGGAGTCCTGCACAGTGTAGGAGTAGGTGGAGGGAGATTTCTTGGACAGACACCCTGCAAGCCCTTCAGGAAAGTACAGAGGATGAGGATGTTGTGGTGGAGTCGGCCCTGGTGGAAGCCCTAGCCAACATACCATCAGATTAGCCCACTGCCAGTGTACATAGTTTCAGTGTTAGGTTCTATTTTTGACTTTTATGTATTTGTATCCATGGACATTTTACCTTCCCCTTATTCATGTGTAAATATGTTTAATACAAGTGTTTATGTTATATATGCCACACTTGTTGCATTCTCTTTGTCCATATACACGTTTGCTTTTTCCATGTTCCTTCAAGTCCATAGGTCTTATGGAAGTCATCTGGGTTGGGGTCTCACTGTGTGTGTCATGTTACGGTGATGTTTGCTGGGGGACATAGGTGCATGCTCCTTGTGTGTGATGGATGTTGCATCTGTGCTTGATGTACATGGCTGGGCTCTAGTAGATGTGGGGAGGTGAAGTGCTTTTGGATTGAAGTTTTTGACAGGTTTGTCATGCACATGTGTTGCTTGCCTACTTGCGTGTTTAGAAATACAGGCAGGTTGTTCAATTGTGTACATGGTGTGGATCTGTGTGGGATAGTCGCATAGCATGGTTGAGTTTGTACTCCATTGGTGAATGTGTTCATGTGTTTGTTGATGTTGTGTGTTGTGTTAGTGCTTGACATTTTGGCATTCTTTTAATTGACTTGGACATGAGCACATGCATTTTGCACACAGGAGTGGGGCTAGCAGACGGCTTGAGGTGACAATGCCTTTTTATCTGATTACTTTTCTTGTGTAGGGACACCGTGTGTTTAGTGTTGTGTGTTGGTGTTGTTGGAGTGATGTTTTTTGGTGTGTGTGTGTGTAATGGTGTGCATACAGGGTTGGCTGTGGTGATGTGTGAGATATCTAATGATGGTGTTTGGGGTCTCTCATTGGGATGGATATTCACTTGTTCATGTGTATTGCCACATGTTACACTTGGTTAAGTTGTGTGTTGTATCTGGTGACAGCTCAGTCACCTCTGCACATTGGCTACTGCAGTTTGAGTTTATTGTACCTTGTGTTACTTTCCAGTCCATTGATGTCTCTGTGTTCCTCTGGCACTTGATTGTCAATGTGGAAGTGCCAACACTTCTTTCACCGTTATGGGTATTTCACATTTTGGATGTTCACTGTGGATTAGTGGGCTACACATGTGTACTCAATAAGAGACTGCTGTATCCCTTCCAAGGTACGGTCACCCACCCACCCACATCTGCAATCAGCCACTACCTGCTCTCAAATCATGCATCACCTATACCACTAGAATGCAGATGAGTCCCACCATTGATTGTACAGTACACCTGGACACATTATAGGTCTCCTGGAGTCACACACTCTCTGACAGCATTCACATCACCCATCCATAGGCCTGTAATGCTTGAGTCACTGGCATGAACTTTGTCACCCCAACTGACCTACCAACCTTTGTACAGGCAAAAATGTACACAGACATTCTTGATGGATCAAACCAATCAGTATTTCCTCAGACTTGTGTCCTCCAGGACATTCTGTTACAGCACTTTGAGGGCATTGCAATATCAGAACAGCACTATGCAAATGCCACATTGCTTTTGAAGAGGGAAAATGGGATGATCCCTTCCCCCGATTTCCGTCCAGATCATGGCCTATGACATCACGACCTAAGCACCCACCGCGGGATGAGTTCAGCCCCTTGACCGCTGCCCCGGATGTCAAGATCCACCGTGGCCACGCCCCACACACCCAGGCCAGCTGCACATCATCCAAACCACGTGGTGGGACCTCGGGTGAAGCTGAGACCGACCATATGGACCAACTCGAATAGACATCTCCCACAAATAACGCCATTGTTAGAGATGACATGATGACATAGCCAACGGACAAGAGCACACGTGCCACCAAGCACCTGGATCAGGCACACACCAACCCACACGAAGAACATACTCAGTGCTATGACATAGAGGACCACTCACACTCACACATGCATTGTTGTTATTTTTCACATAGGCTAACTACTGCACCGCAAAAACGCAAGACGCCAGAAGAGCTTGTGTATATGCTTGCAGACGCTTCCTTGCTACTAAAAACATGAAGATGTCACCCTGTAGATGGACTAATGTATAAGGACGCATGTAGCCCCTTGCGACCCCCGTGTTATGGACTGTATGCCGCAACCCAAAGACTAGGCCAAGGTAGGCCGCAAACCAGAGTCCCCTGGCCCGGAGCAGCTCAGAGAAAGCTGCGAGGTGCTAATCATGCAGAACAAACCCTGATGAGAGCCTCACAGCCAAGGCCACGAAGTTGCAATCTACACGCCGCGCTCCCTGTGCCAAGGTTACACCTGCCACTGCTAAACACTCCTCGGAGCTAAAATACAAATCAAATACCCCTAATTCTGCTTCAGCCACAGTCTCCCAACACGTGACCAGGCGACCTGATACGATGCCAAGCTCCAAGGACCAGAGAAGCTCTGGGGTCTCACGCCTGGGACCCAGACTGCAACAACGAAGTTACAAGTTGGACACCGGCAGTGATGGGAAAGGGACACCCAACAGCCAGTAGTCAGACCTGTCCATTGTCCATCACTGACACATAGTCATACATTGTTGCGAGCACCAGGTACATCGCGAGCTGGGAACAGCGATGGTCCCAGGCTTGGGGGCTCGCAGATGAACCAATCAGAATACGAGGTGCTAACCACTGATGACACTATAGTTCAGCCAATTACAAACTTTCCCCATGTAACTATTTTCATGTAGCAACTTTTAGGGACGACCCAAGCATACCACCGGACCACCTCTCTACCAATAATATTTCCTTCTATATGGGTCTATAATGGCCCTACTACTCGGGGAGCCAACACAAGATAGCGTTAGGTTTAGGGGCTAGTTTTCCCAGGTGACACACGTAGTTGCGTCATCCGGCTAGAAAAAGGGCCTGCGTACCCATCACCGGAGAGATGTTCCTTGGGTACCCATGCTCCGAGAACCTGTCCCTGTCTGTTTTCTGCAATAAACAGCAGTAACTCTTTGCTCTTGTGTGTGCCTCATACTCCTTTGGGACCCGGGAGGAGTTGGAGCAGCCCAACCCCAGAGGTCCGCGAGCAGCCCTGCCGACCCCTGGGAAATTACCCCGACAAGTTGGAGGCACTGCTGAGATGGTGAGATAGACCACAGCGAGACCACTTGCGTCAAGGTGGCCCGGCAACCCAGCCCCCTCTGCCGTTGCCCCCTTTGGAGGACTGCAGAACCATTGCAGAGATGACCAGACAGTGCAAACCGGAGATTGCCCGTCGGGAGCCGACTTCAGAAATTTCCCGCCCGCGGTTTGAGAGTGTCCAGACGTGGTCCAGACGAGGGTAGGTGCCAAGCTGATTGGCAAGGGTGCCCGCAGCCGAGCGGCACCAGCAGGCAAGAGCCCGATGTGAGTATGGCACACGCAACCAGCAGTGTAATGTTGTGCGGGTGGCGGGAGGAATTGTGAAAAGGCAGCGGGTGGTTTTACAGTGTGTAAGAAAAGGTTTTGGTCATTGAGGGGTGATCGATGTATAAGGTGTAGGAGGGGAACGGAGTGAAAGCCGTCCCTTCTGCTGTTGCAGAGAGTGCTGGGTGCTGGGTGGGGCGTTCAGCTGATTGGTCTAGATCACTGACACCTGTACAGGGGGTATGGCATTCCTATGAGTTGGCGTTGTAGGTTGATGAATAGATGAGGATTCCTTTTAATTGAGTGTTTTAGCTCGGTGAATAGATGATGTATTGCCGCAAGAGGTAGCAAGATTGTTTCTCAGTGCGGAAGATAGTTGGCTGGTTAATCCCCCCTAGGGAGAGGGCGTATCACACATGAGGCGACGCAGCGGAGGCAGCACAATTATAATAACGAAAGTGATTAATGAATACTCCACTCAGGGTGCAGTGGGAAGACAGCTGTGGGTATTGTGGGGAATAACATTGTCAAAATTGGCACGCATTTCATGTTGCTACTGTACGTACTGGTAACACATTGTATTAGATGGTGACATCACCCATAGGATTTTCATAGGACACCGCAGTCTTCTTCATCGTAATTGGAGCAATGGCACTTGGTTAAGGAGGGGTGAAAGTGGACAGGCGGCCACGCACGGAGAATCCGGTACGTCCTCGACCGAAGGGGTCACACTGAGCAGCGGTGTGACCAGTGGGAAGAGACGGCCATACACTGCGCAGGCAGTGGGGACAGAGAGAAAAGAGGTGGGGTTAGAAGAATACTGCAGGTGCGCCGAGTAACGGCCACGCTGAGAAGGCGGGGCGGCTCAAAAGCACGCTGCGCAGGGCATGAGTACGCAGGGGGCCTCGCACACCATGGGTCGAAGGGGGCCCTAGCTCCGGTAGGGGTGTAAAGGGGGTGATAACGTTGTAAGAAATAAGAGAGCATTGGTGACCAACACGAAAATATTGCAATAACAACATTGCTTTTCCTCACACCGGAAAGTCGGAAGTCCCCAAATTACAGGGCCAGGTAACAGTGGTAATCAAAATTTGCAAATTTCTAAATGTCTGTGTATTATGGAATAGGGGAAGGATATAGGGCCAGCACATTAACAACAACACTCCAGCACATCTGCGCAACACTAATACCGCACAGAGATAAAATAGTAAAGTACAGTATTGAATGGACTCAAGGGACAGTTGACAGTAATCAGATACCTTGGCCGCCCAACGGCAGCTTTGACATGACCACTCAACATTCACTGCTAGCATACCTATTTAACACCTATAAGGGGAAGAAGGTAGCAGGCCACCTAGAAGTTTTCAACCTATGGAGAATGCTTCAGGGGTATGCACCAGGGATGTTGAGCATGCAGGAGATAAAGAAGGAGGAGGTGAGGGAGGGGGGTGGGTGTAGCACACCCCAAGCTCCCAATTGTAGATAGCGAGGAAGAGGCAGAAGGATCATACCCCATTGCAGAGGTAAAAAAGGAGAGTGAGGGAGAGACAACCCCAATTAAAGAGGTGAAGAAAGAAACTAAGGTTTGTATCCAATGAGGGAATTAAGAGAAGCAACATGACCACAATTAACAGCTTCTGAGGGACACTCAAACCCTGCATACAGACCACCCCCATACGCACCAGAAGACCACTACCAAAGGGGCTGGGTGCAGGGAGTACAGTAGACACCAAACAGGCACAGGTAAGCTCCGGTGGCATAAAAATTACCCAAATAAATTTGGCGAGTATAGGACCAGACAAATGGATAGCAGCACAGGTATTATTGAAGCTTCGCTGGACGGTAACAGGAGAAGAGGAGGAAGTGATAAAAAAGGTAGATAAGGGAGCGAAGTAAGTACAGGGGAAGAGGGAAACATAACAAAGGAAGAGGAGGTGGTGTTGGAGGCGAAAGTCGCAGAGCTGAGGGAGGCGCGAAGCGTGTTGATTAGACAGCTCGAGCAAGAAGAGCGGGAGAGAAAGGTGAAGAGGCAAGAAGGTAAGGGGGTGAGAGCGGGATTAAACCAGCAAGAGGAAGAGAGAAGGAAAAGGGAGGAGGACCGCATAAGGGGGATTGCAGAAAGAGTAGCACGCATGGAGCAGCGGGAGATCAGGAGGAAAGAAGAGGAAAGGGAAGAGAACAACAAGGAGATGACACTATGGAAGAAGAAGATTATATCAGAGAGCGCACAGAAGTACGAGGAAGGGAGAATAATAGAGAGTATACTGGCAAAGGAGGGTGGGACGTGGAATGACAAGGATAGAGACACAAGGGTGCTAGAATAGGTAAGTCACGAGATAATGAATGAACTTTGCAGGGAAAGAACAGTGTTAGAGAATGAAGGAGACCAACAAAGCAATCAAGGGCTAAGAGGACCAAGCCAAGCACCCAGCAGCAAGATCAATGCATGTAGTGGTAGTGAGGTAGTGATACCACAAGTACGGGGAGACACGGAGGACACAGGTGAGTACACAGATATAGATTTTGAAACTGTAACAGTGGGAAGAGCACGTCCACGCTCAAAATTGACATTCTCAGATGGCTTTTGTAGTGAGGAGGAGGAGGGGCCCTGCGTAGGTCAAAGTGACGGGAATGGAGAAGGGCTAAGTAAACTATATATCACACGCACAGGCTGCGGGTCGTCATGGGAATATAGAACACAAGAAGGAGAAACAACAAGATGGGAGGGCAAAAACTCACCAGGGGAGGGGACACTACAAAAAATGATGCCACCAGCACAACACACGCCATATGTCAATAGGCTTATGGACCTCCCAAGTCGCAGAATGGAGGGATCAGCAACCACACAGAACAAGAAACAGCCGGGCAAATGAAGAGGTCATAAGGGCATAGGGGACACATGGCTTGTACAACACCTTACTAAATTTATCGAGGAATTTTCTGACATGGAAGAGGAAAGTAAGTATACACACACACTACCACATCGACGCACTCCAGATGAGGTGAGAGAATACACACAAATGCCATTATTAGAGAGAGGTGGAGCAAGGCCACAATATGTCCCATGGAAGCATGCAGACAAAGAGAATATTAAATGCAGACTACCATCCTTCAACGGAGGGGCTGGAAATGGATATATGAAATGGAGAAACTAACTGCAGGACACAAGTTAGCAGTTGGGGATGTCAAGGGGTTATTAATTTCTATACTGGATGAGGCAGAACATGACATTTGGAAGAGGGCAGGATTCCCAGGGGTGACGATCAGTGACACTTCACATGACGGGGCACCCTTTGCAAATTGCAGATCCGCACTATGGAAAGCGCTGAGGGTACAATATCCGGACACCTCAGATATAGGGGCAATAACGTCACGCAAAATGCGTGAGAACAAGGACCCTGTTAATTACATCCAGGAAATTCAGGAGAAGTGGCGCCTGGAAACACGGGAACCGTGGGACAAAACATTAGCAATTGTTTACCACATACTGAAACAGGGGCTCCCAGAACCAGTACAGAGGCAGTTAAAAAAATTGGTAGGAACGGAAGCAAAAGCATGGCCAGAAATGCAGCTAACAATAGTACACCATTGTAGGCTATGGCAAGAAAAGATGAAACAGAAAGAGGAAGATAGAAAGGCAGATGAGGCAAAACTGGTCCAAATGAAACTGTCAAAATATGCCATGGAAGGTGCACTAATAACAAGCCTCGCACAAGTGAGCCCCAACACCAGCCATTACACAGCAGTCGCAACAATCAGCAACATTGTCACAGCAAGTGCAAATTACAACACAGCAATTGCCACCACCACCCCCATACACAGCACAACATATATACACACAATCAATGGGGGGTGGATACATGCCAATGGGCAATGGCTATATGACTACAGAGGAAGGGGTGGGTTAGCAAGAGGGAGGGGATTAGGTCCAACAGGACACGTGCCAGTGGGAGGATTCCGAGAGTATAACCAATACGGACAGCAGGGGTATTTGGACAACACTGGAGGATACCCGTGGCAAGCACGAGAGCATCCAACGTGCTGGACTTGTGGACTAGTAGGACACGTATCACGCACATGTAGGGCAAGGCTGACACAAGCAGGATGGGGAGAGCAAGGGCAACAGGGTTACAACGGGGGACAAAATGACTACCAACAACCGCAGCTACAACAAATAGCCAAAACACACATGCAACAGCAAGGGGGACTGGTACAACAAGTGCCACAACAAACGTAGCAGCAAACATACATGACGCCCCGTACACCCCAAATACAGCACCAACCAGCCCAACAGCAACCACAACAACAAATGACGACGGCACAACAACAACACACCCAAACAGTACAACAGCTCACACAAATACAGGACAATAAACAACTACCTACAGACACGCCAATACCACAGACGCAAATGGGAAAGGTGGTGATACAGGGTCACAACCCATACACAGGGAACAGACAATCACTGTACCCCAATAGGAAAGCCCACAGACGTCCTTGTTGTGTCCCATCCTGTCGGTAACACCTAACCCTGCGGAGGAACCACGCATAAAGGTGGCGATAGGTGACAAAACATTTTCCTTCCTAGTTGACACAGGGGCCACTAGATCCTGTATTAGGGAAAGGAAGTTCAACTTGTCAGGCGATACCATGCACACTCAATGATTCTCTGGGGCTCGAGGGCTGGTTCTTTTTACTGATAACATCTCCTTATCTGTCGGAGATCACAACCTATCTCTGCCACTGCTATACTCAAAACAATCACAAGTAAATATACTTGGGAGAGACATAATGAGCAGATTGAACATGACTATATCCTTCACTGACAAGTGAATAGTGTGTTCCACGCCAGACATGCACATGCTCACCGCACGACACATACTTCAGATTTACTGTGGCAAGACAGTGGCGAGGGCAGAACCAGTGGACGGGGACATCTTCCAATACGGGACAGACATGGCAATAGCATCACTACCGGGAATTGAGGGCAAGGTGTGGAGGAGGCCAGCAGCATACCTTTTCAGACCGGAAACGCCGACTAGTCAGGAAGAAGGTGCAATAATATCAGTGGACATCGAGCGTATTGTGGCACCCAAAAACTGCATTGCAATTCACGCTCAGGATGGGGAAGGGAAAGCATGAAGAGCAGAAATAGCGTTGGCTGAGGGATGCAAACTGACGCAGGTGTCAGATAAGGAACTGTTCTCCGACGACATAGGAGGTGGGGAGATGGTGTTCCAGATGAACGTCTATGTTTTGTTGAGAGTGACCTACAAGGAGCTACCCGACAGCAGCTAACCCAGCCACAATACTGTGCGGAATACCAGCAGAGGTGTCACAGTTCACCGTGATCGACTTCAAAAATGCATTTTTCTCAATACCTTTGCACCCTGACTCACATGATTTAACAAGTTTCACATACAGCAACACAAAGTGGAAACACACTAGACTACCCCAAGGGTACTGTGAGTCACCATCCATCTTTAACAGGGTAATACAAATGGACCTAGGAAACATAGAGATGGAAAGCATGGTGCTACAGTATGTGGATGATATCATCATCTGCAGCACCACTGAAGAAAAGTGCAGGAGGGACTCTAAAAAAATGCTCACAGTCTGGCTGAGAAAGGATACAAGGTTGACAAGGAGAAACTGTAGTACTGTCAGGAGCAAGTATTATACATCGGGCAGATAATTTCACAAAAGGGAAGGAACATTGCACCACAAAGAGCACATGCAATAAATAATACACCACAGCCACAAACGATAAGGGAACTGCAACAATTTCTTGGCCTATGCAACTATTGCAGAGCATGGGTTTTCGACTACAGCACATACATAGAACCCTACTAGAGGTTCTCAAAGAGACACACAGGGTAGCGAGAAAGTTAGGATGGACAAGTGAAATGACTGATGGATTCAATGAACTAAAAGAGGCCATTTCAACGGCACCAGTTCTGGGTACCCCTAACTATGATAATGAGTTCTACATATTCTCACATTGCGATGAAAGTAGTGTTAACACAAAAGACAAGCATGGGACACAAACCAGTAGCATTTTACAGCGGCCATTTGGATCCTGTATTGATGGGACACTTTCCATGCGAGCAACATTTGGCTGCTGTAGCTTTCGCAGTGGATAAATCATCATCCATTACTATGGGATGCTCCACCACACTGTTTGTGGAACACGCCCTCTTTGTGATATTAAACAAACCAAAATGCACACTGACCACTCAGAGAGCAACAGGGTATGAGATTATTCTCTCTAGACCTGAACTGAAAATAGTAAGGTGTAGCAATGTCAACCGAGTGCAGTTCATAGCAGAGGAAGTGGCCGAAGGAGAATTTGTACATGACTGTACACATGCAATTGAATTTTACTCATCCACTAGAAAGGTAGAAGAAAATGCTCTAGAGTGGGGTGAGGTGTAATATATTGATTGTTCATAAACAATTGACCAAAGTGATGGTATGAGGCGGATTGGAGCTGCTGTAGTACGATTGAGGGAGGATTGGACATACGTTCTAGTCCAATGTGTTAGATTACCCCAACAATACTCAGCACAAGCAGCAGAGTTGGTGACACTGATCATAGCTTTAGAAGAAAGCAACGAGAAAAGAGTAACAATATACTCTGACAGCGCATATGTTACCTCAACAGTACATTCAGGATTAATAAAGTGGCAAAGAAGAGTATTCAGAAGAGCAGATGGTACTACAGTACAGCTTGCTCTCCTCCTGGGTCCTTCTATATGGGTCTATAATGACCCTACTACTCGGAGAGCCAACCTGAGATAGCGTTAGGTTTAGGGGCTAGTTTTCCCAGGTGACGCACATAGTTGCGTCATCTGGCTAGAAAAAGGGCCTGCGAGCTCATCACCGGAGAGATGTTCCTTGGGTACCCATGCTCCGAGAACCTGTCCCTGTCTGTTTTCTGCAATAAACAGCAGTAACTCTTTGCTCTTGTGTGTGCCTCATACTCCTTTGGGACGCGAGAGGTGTTGGGGCCTCCCCAACCCGGAGGTCCACGAGCAGCCCTGCTGACCCCCGGGAAATTTCCCCGACACTTTGCATTGCATTACCATGTCCCATGTACATGGAGTGGTGGAGTGTAGGTGGTGCAACAGTTTGCTGTCATGTTGATGTGCAGCTGAGTGTGGTGTACCAGAGAATCTTTGAAGAACATACATCCTGGATTCAACATTATTGCTTCCAGCTGATCATGCTGGTAGAGGGTATGTGGCAGGTGTACTTCATGGTGGAGGCAAGCCTGAGAGGTTGTTGCTTTGGGGTTGAGATGGAGGTGATTGAGGGTAGTGGAAGCAGGGTGGACAAGCAGGGGCCTGTCAGGACATGAGGGTGCTGCCTGGGTTTGGGGGCGGAGATTAGTGGGGGGTAGTGGGAGTAGGGCAGACTAGCAGGGTGCTGCCTGGAATTGGTCTGAGGTGAGTGGGGTAGTGGGAGGTGTCAGGACTTGAAGGGGTGGCCAGGGGTGATGGGCAGAGGTGAGTGGGTCTAGGGAGAGTAAGGTGGACTACCCCTAGGGGTCACTATGCAGTTTTCCTGGGGTGATGACTTAAGTTACGGGAGGCGGTCCTCAGTTTTGCTGGGTGCTGCCTTGCGTTACTTGTGATGGTCTGTAGTTTTACTGGGGTTCTGCTTTCAGTTACAGGGGACGGTCTGCAGTTTTGCTTTGGTGCTGCCTTGTGTTACGGTGGGTGGTCTTCAGTTTCACCGGTGTGGTTACTTGAGTTACCGGGGGGGGGGGTGGGCGGTCTGCTGTTTCACTGGGTGCTGCCTTGCGTTACATGTAATGGTCTGCAGTTTTCCTCGGATGCTGCTTTCAGTTACGGGGGATGGTCTGCAGTTTCGCTGGGGTGCTGACTTAAGTTACGGGGGGGTAGTCCTCAGTTTCACTGGTGTGGTGACTTGAGTTACGGGCGATGGTCCGCAGTTTCGCCAGGGTGCTGGTTGGTGAAGCAAAGGCAGGTGCAAAGGTTGTTTGCTGGTGCTAGTTTTTGTTTGCGTGGGTGCGTGTTTTGGGCGTTACAGGCGCAACTCGTTGTTTGCGCTGCGGGTTACTTTGCGCTTTGGGATTCCAGGAATCAGTGAACAGTACTAAACCTTTTGCAAGCTCAAGTAGGTGCAATGCTGTTTATGGTACAAAGCAATCTGCGTAGACTTAATGCTTTTTCTATTAATTTGTCCACAGCCTCTTCCAAGTTTAAGTATGTTTCATTTGGCCAGAAAGCAGAAGTCCTGTAATTTAACGTTGCTAAAAGTTCAAGAACGATTAAGCACTTCTTTTTATGGACGGACTTCAACACTGAAGCGCATGCCAGAAAATTATATTTAACATAATAAATCTCCTTTTGCTGGTAATCGAGCAGCAACAAATTTTATATTTTGAATAATGTGTGTCAAGGGTATAGATACGTTAACACCTAGCGAGGGAACAAAGCTTCGCCAGTAAATAAGGAGCAATTGTTTCCAATTACCGTTCAATATGGTCACACGTGTGAAACCTGGCTGAGGCTGGGCTGTTTGATGTACTCTCTCTCTGCTTGAGCAGAACTCGCGACTTTCTCAGTTAAAAATAGCCGTGTTTAGCAGCAGCTGGCTGCAGCTGGAAAGGTGGCTTGCACAAGACCCACTGTGTTCCTGTGAACGACTAATTACAGCGAGCTGTAATGAGCTACAGGTGTGACTGGTGCCGGCCCCCGAGGTAGCCACAAGGCGCATTCTGACGTGTGTCAGAGGCCTTGTTTCAGGGGTTTTAACTTTTCTTATGGTCAGATGGATTCAATTAAAAAAAAAAAAATAACAGCACCGTGCAATGAACAGCCATTATGTTGCCACAGCCATTATGTTGCCACAGGGACATTATATGACTGCACTGTTCGAGTTTTAATTGGACGAAGGGTGTACTCCCTTGGCTAAAAATATCGTTTCAGGTAGAGGGCATGTATAAGTTTGCCACTTAGAGTCAGATAGAGCACCCCCTTCAGTTGTCTTAACAAAATAAAAATAAAAATACTAAAAATGCACACAGGGCATATGAATGCGGGCATCTTTGATGCACACATCGGCCCACTTCTGATGGCCGATAGTGACACCAGTACTGCTCCCACACGACTCTGGTGCAAGAATAACCTTCTTAATGTGTAGTTTGACCTTGACAAAGCTTGTCTAGTGTGGCGTGAAACGCGTGTTGGTACACCCATTGCTTTATTGGTGCTTCTGGTACATTGGAATTTGAATTTGCATCTGTTCATTTTCTCACCTTTTCTAATGTCTACCATGACCCTCACAGGAATCTAGACTATCAAAGGTACACGGTTAGCACAGCATTCCAATATCCAGGGAAATTAGTAGACATGTTTGCCATGATGCTACTGAATCTGGTAGCACATTGCAAAATCCCTGTGTCCTGAAATGAAGAAGCAAACTATAGCTCCCCAGATATTTTTGACTACACTTTCCATAAACCCTGCCTAGCATATCCAATGATGAGGGATCAGGGGAGTCATAGTTCCGAACATTTAGGGAGCCACAAGATGCAGACACTGATTGAACTAGGCAGAACTGCAGGATGATCATCCATCCCTCTGGGAAAGAGGCTACGGAAAGTGACACTGGAAAACCTGCTCACCATGCCCAGGAAAAGAGCAAGAGCATATCCGCAAGCCACCCAAATGGAAAATAGAAGCCTAAAGACATGCACATGTCAAGTGTTAGAGGACAAGAGAGAGCAAATAAAAGATAACACATGGGAGAACATGATGCATGCATGGGTGTATGTTCTCACATGTAGGAGACGGTTTGGTGGTGTTTGATCATCTGATAATTGAGCATGGCAAACTGTCTAAAAAAAACTGCCCAGATGCCATCAATTATCAGAGGATCAAACCTCAAACCAAATGTGCTCGTCCCAACCCCCAACCTCCTCCCCTACTTACCTGTGTGCTTGCCGCCAGGTGCCCTCAACTCCCGCAGCGTCAGATCTGTTCCTCTAACGCGGGTCGGATCCGATGCTGCAGGGTCCCTTTTTTTATTTTTTTGTTTTTGTTTTTTTCTGGTCCCCCACCTTCCATGTTGAGAAACCAGGGGACACCCCTGCAACTCCCCAGGGGTAATACATACCGATCATGGGTAGTGGGAGACACCCCGCAACCCCAGCTCCACATGTTCGGTATGTATTAGCCTAATTGTTTGTTTTTAATAGATCAAATGATACTGCCCGAATTCAGTCAAACGTACCATTCGATCAATTAAAAATAAACAATTATGCTAATACTGTAGGAGAATACCCAAACATTGTGAAGCTACCATTTCACAGATGTTTGCAAATCAGTAAACAATTAAAAAAAACAACAGGACACCAAAACAACAGAACAGTGAAAACATGAAGAGAATTCATTCACTGGACTGGATTTTGTGGGAATGACCCGTCTGAGTCAGTGTGAGAGTGCATATAAATATATCTATATGATAAAGACCAGTGAGGAAGACACAGAAACATTGGCTGCACCATTTGAGATCACAGCCTAGTGTGTGATAGACACCAGAGATAGGATAAACATCATCTGTGACACGGGATAGCAAAACATGCAAGATAAATTACTCTCCCACCCCCAAATATGTGAGTTTTCACAAAGGCAGACAAACGCTATTGAAAAACGTATGCTACAAGCATTGGCAGAATTTGGCAAATACATGTACTTAGCAATTCTTTGAGCGAGGTGGCACCTGACTGTGTTCTGGGAAGGATAACAGAACAGAAAATGGGCGTTGTATTACTAGAGTTCAACATAACAACCAAACAGGCAGGGCAACAAAATAATGCTGCACTTAGACAAGCTTTCAGATTTGAAGGCCAGACTCACTAGAAGATATGATAGGGTATTTATAACACACTTAATACCCAGAGGTTTCTAAGCACAGACCTGGGGATCAAACCTGTGTTGGTCCGTGTCGTATTGTTTTCAAGGCAAGCATATTGCCCCTGAACTATCCTCCTGAGACAAGATACACATCCATTATGGAACCAGAAGTGGAAGGAGAACTAAGTATGCTCTTAAAGTAAGACATTGTAGAGCCAGCACGAGGGCCCACACTCTGGCTGTATCACATAATGGTAATACCAAAGAAAAATGCAAAAAGACATATTTGCACCCGTGAAGACATACGGGATACAAACAGGCCAATTGACAGAGAATGACATCCAGGACTCCACAATATTATATGCTACAGAGGCAAAGAAGGGAAGTGGGTCAAGAAACTAATGAAAGAAAGTGACCAAGAAGGAGAAAAAAGATATCATTGATGGGAGGCACCCCTAGGGGTGAAGAAAGAGTGAGGGTCAGGGGAACTTTGGAAGGGGCTACTATCTAGAAAGTAAAAAGATAGAGCAATACCCAAAGGAGTGAAGAATGCGAAGATACCATTGACTGGAAACTGGGAAGTACCAGGTGGGGTGAAGAAAGGAGTAGTGAGAAGGAGGTGAAATAGTTACAGGAGGTTGAGGGTAACAGTTGGAGAGGTAAAAGATTGGGATGGAAAGCACTTGGGAAAAGAGTGTTACTGACGAGAGTTTTGAACCGGAGTGTTGGGAGGAATGAACAGAGTGGAATAGGATGGAAGAGCATGGCGTGAAGGCAGCAAGATGATGTATACTGATGGCGGAATAAGAGGGAAAAACAGAGCATGAGATTATGGGTGGAGAATCACTTGGGACGAGATAACTGTTGATTTCTGGGAGAAGACCCCAAGGAAAATCTATATCATTGGAAGAAGTGGAGGAGGAACTAGAAGGAGTTAGAGGAAAGAGACTCGAATGTTATACAAACATTTATTTGAGAGGTGGACAAGTGGAGAGCCAGAGCAATGAGACCAAGGGGGGCATAAGCCATGGAAAACCAAGAGGCGGAGAGGGATGGGGAAGTCATCCTCAGAGACTCAGAAGGACTAAACAAGCTAATGACAAAGGTAGGGACGAGAAAAGTGGAGGCAGTGAGATTAGGTTGCTGGCCATAGGAGCTAAATTACTATGAATGGTAATCCACGGCAGGGAAATTGGAAACCCTCTCACTCTGCCTCCAGGGCTTTGGGAGCTAACCTGTGCTTTGTCCTTGGTCCACTGGGCAGGAAACCTCAACCAATGAGCAGAGAGTCTACTTAGGTCTTTCAAAAGAGAAAAGACAATTGAGAAGAGAATAACCACATCACAGAGGAAACAGACTAGGCAGTGAAGAATATATCCCTGAGACCAGTACAGAATTGGGGTCTCTTGTAGGCCCCAGAAGGTAACAACAACCAGGTGTAGAGACCACAGAGACTTACCTATAGACTGTGCAACATGAGCCCTCCCAAGAAGGGATCCTTGGAAATAACTGTCATGATATAAATTTAGCACAGTGTAATTGCACCAGTATGTTTTTACATATGTGCAATTATACCAGCACAGAAATACAGTGGACACCTGCATTGACAGCTTGTTTGGCAGAGCAGAGGTGGTGCGGGAGGGTGGCTACGAAGAAGGTGGGGGTAGTAGCTGAAACAAGATGGTGTATTGGGGGTCAAAACAGAAGACACACAGGGTGGATCAGTGTCAGCACTGCAGTCCGGGTGGGTCTCAAAATAATGGGGGGTTGTAAAGAAGAGAGGAAGATGGGGCAGATGAAGTTGGACGCTAGCAAAGGTTCATGAAGGAAGGTGCAGAAGAAAACATGTTGGGTGGAAGGACGGAACCGCGTTTAGGATGTGCAGGCCAATGGCACCAGAGGAGCCAGGAAGGCAGCGAGGCAGGGGCAGCCAGGGAACGGGTATGGCAAGGGACACGCAGCACAATAAATGCCACGTTCCACGGATTGTCGTGGGAAAACAAGTTGGCACATAGACATGAAATAACAACTAAAGAAGAGGCTAGTAGGTCACTATGTTTTGGAGTGACAGTTAATGAGAAGAGGACAGACTGGAGGATGGGGCTTAAAGGAGCTCTGCTAAATAATACTATAGCAATTATGCCCGAGCTGGCAGGCCTGATCAGGCAATAACGGCCTGGGGCCCAAATTATAGGCCAGAGTGAATCAAGGGGCCTAACGATGGGCCCTAGTGCCATTACCACCTGAACTGGGCTGCCATCAAGGGTAATATTATTATCCGCACCCCTGGTTTTTAATCCGCAGTGCTGATAGCAATATATCTGTTTGAATGGGTCCCGTGATCACGGCATTGCATTCATTCAAACAAATACTCACCTTAGATGGCCACCATGGAAATAGAAGGCGAGTCCTCATGTAGAACACCGCTTCAATTTCCATGGCAGCCAACATATGGAAGCCAGAGGAATCTGGTAAGAGGGGTGGGGTGGGTTGGGGGGTGAAGGAGCGGGGAAAGGGGGGAAGTAGAGGCAGGCGGTAAATGGCAGGGCAGGCCCTTGCAGCTCCAAAGTTGCTCAGAACGCAAGCTTGGATAGTGGGATACAACACAAGATACGTGTAAGATGATTGGCTATGGCGCCCACCCGAGTGCTAATGTTCATTAAACAGGCAGAGGAAGTCCTTTGCTAGACTTATGTATACAATTAGTATATTAATGAGATGCTATAAGAAACATGTCATAAACAAACTTTATTTTCACATCAGCTGGGGCCAGATTACAGAAACATTGCACTGGTGCAAGGGCAAAATGTGCACGTTATTAGTACTAGGGCAAAGTTTGCCCTTCAAGAGGAAGTGTCGATTATCGTCCCCACTCCAGTTGCCCCCCTCCCATTACCTATTGGGTTCACACCAAAGTATGTGACATATGGAGAACAGGAAAATCAGTAAAGAGCAGCACTTGGGCTCTTCCCAGTACCTATCAGGATGACAGCACCTGTTAATATACCGACACCTACGAAAACCTGGACAGTAAGGTATCCATTAAAGAAGCCATACCTACATCCTAAACAGTATGATGGTTGTTTGAATAAAATACCTGAAGAAGCAAAGAAGATAATGAAGCAAGATGAATGGTGACATCATAAGAAAGCGGAATGACGCACATATAGAAGATATACTATCCTAAGAATACTGACAAAGAGACGAAATACCATGGATAAGTGACATCTTGAGCCTAAGGTAAAGAAGTTAATGTCAAGATGAAGAAACTTATGCCACATACATGATGAAGACATTCATTTAATTTAAACATGTACAGATGCAAGTAACTGCAAGAGGCAAAGACATTGTGAAGCCTGCTTATACTTTATAGTTGATAGATTGCGGCAAGCGCCAATGTTTACAAGTATATACCTCAAGAAGCACTTTATGTATGAATGTAAGTCCACTACGCACATAAGCAGAATTGAACAAAGGTTACAAAAGGCCTCAGATGGAGTTTGTCGCAGCAAGAAAATTGAGAATCAAGACAGAGCAAAACTCAGCTAATGATGACCATGCCAAGAAACCACGGTCTTATCTGAATGGAATAGGCCGACATTGGATACAATTAAGGAGAGAAGAGAACAGAGGAACCTGTTCAGAAAGGTCAAGAAAAGCCACAGATGTAAGAAGACTGGTAGACTTAAATCAAATATATGAAAAGATACAGAGAAAAGCCAATTTCACGATGTTCAGTCACGTGACAAAGGCAGGCTGGAAGAAGGAGTCTTTCACACCTACGTATGGATCCCCGCCATGCCCATACACATTGAATGTTCTCAGAGTACAGAACAGACACAAGACCAAGTTACAAAGCAGTAATTGACACATGGCCACTGAGGTGATGATTGTAGCATAATTGGTGGGAAGCTGGCGTGCAGATGAGCTTCTCTGCACCTGGATATTCTTTCTGCATGCTGCTAGACGTAGGTGGAAAAGTATGAGTGGGGTTGATGCCAACACAATCATAGTGGATCATGTAATCTAAGGTCCTATAGTGAGTAGAGCCAATGGGACGTCATACTTTTAGTGACGTTCATAGTGGCCATTTTGAAGGGAGGGCTTAGTTGCCCCACCTGACATTTATTGTCCAGTCCCCTCTCCCCGTTACCATATACAGATATAGGGCCTCATTACGAGTTTGCCGGTAAAACCGTGTTCATTACCGGCATGCCGGAATGAGCGGGTCCGTGCACGTATGAACCCGCTAATAGCGGATGACTACGAGTGCGCGAGCACGGGCGTTCCCCCATGCCGGTAGTGGCAATACCGCCATGCCGGTAAAGGGCCTCCAAGCCCCCTATACCGGCATCGCGGGTCCACCCATTGCGCTACCGCCTCACACTAACCCGTAAATACCGGCACGGTAATACCAGCGTGGTATTACCGTGTTCGCAAAAAATGGACCCGGAAATTACGTCATCGCACAGGAACGGGAAATGGGCCGGCGGCCATCTTTAAAAACACAATCCATTACAATCCTCCACAACCAACACTCCTCCCGTGTCGTCGTGTGTCAGGAGAGCATCACCATGTCCAAGGCCAGCAGGAAATCCACCCAGAGGAAGAGGAAGCAGCGGTTCTCGGACGCTGAGCTCACCATGCTCGCCAACACACTGGAAGAGCATGCGGACGTAATACGCTGCACAGACCTCAAGCATGCGGCCCAAACCCGCAAAAAAGAGGTCTGGCTCGAGTTAGCGCAGTGGGTGACAGCAGTGGGGTGCGCCCGAAGGAGTGTGCGCGACTGCCGGAAGCGGTGGGACGACCTCCGCCTCCGTTTCCGGAGGACCCTGTCCGAAAATCGGAGAGCCGCAAGGGTGACAGGCGGTGGGCCACACTGCCCAGTCCAATTGATGCCATGGGAGGAGACGGCAAGTCGCTTCATCGACACCAAAAGCATTGAGGGGATCAGAGATCAGGAGGTCGGGACAGCAATCACCACAGAGGAAAGTGAGTGTACCATCACAACCACGTATCACAACACATGATGTGGCCCAACTGATGGGGAAGTTAGAGTGGGCAAGGCGATGCATCAACATACCCATAGATCAATCATCGTCACCTCCCGCACCACATGGACGCAGAGTGACGACCCCAATCCCAACAGAGGTGCCACATGACCCAACCATGCCCATGCACCCACCACACAGAGACCAAACTAATGCTACACCACCAGCCATGCATTGATCCCCCACATACCCCCTCAGTACACCCAAAGCAACAAACCAGAAATGAAATGATGGCTGAATGCATGGACACATCCCACCACAATACATCACAGCCGCCAATTGACCACATCACTGATGACCCGCATCTCTTCTATCCCCCAGGCACTGACGATTAAGGTGGACCAGTGGACAGGGGTGCGAGCACGTCCAGTGCACAAAAGGGGTCCAGGGACACCCCAACACAACCGTCCAAGGAGAAGTCATCTGCCAAAGCCAGCGTGCCACGCAAGGCACCAACCCTGCAGGGAACACCTGCACCCACTGACCAACAACCAAAAACCACAACAGTGGTAGCCCTGCCGCAAGCCACCAAGGACGTTGTGTCCACAGAGGTGGAAGAGGAATCAGACATGATGCCTGGCACACCCACCCCAAGCCCAATTGCCAGCCCCCAACCTTTAGCAGAGTCTGAGTGCCTCGACAATCCGTGCCTGCATGATTCAGACCTCAGTGAATCAGACACTGCGCTGTTCAAGGACAGTGCCCCAGAGGATGGCTCCGCGCAGCCACCTACCACCACCCTGCAAGGCACGACTCTGCCCTCCTCCACTCTGCCCTCCTCCACTCTGCCCTCCTCCACTCTGCCCACCTCCACCCTGCCAGCAACCTGCAGACCTGTGGACGTCACATCATTCGAGACCCGCCTGACAAGGGTCGAGGCCCGGCAGGAGTCCATGCTCCAGATCATGCAGCAGCAGGTAGAAGCAAGCAGAGAGGCCATGAGTGCCATTGTGAGGGCAATAGCAGCCAATACTGCAGCAGTGGAGGCATCCACGCGTACCTTCCAGGAGTGCATGGGGACACTCACGGAGGCCATCCGTGCAGGTAACGCTCCAATGCAGCGGCCACACCTTGACACAGGCAGTCCATTGAGAATTGACACTTCCGCCACAACTACCCCTGCCACCTCGGCCCAATCCAGTCCGGTGCGTCACATGAGGAGGAGCGCACGACGGCCGGCCATGGCACCACCCAACACCAAGATGCAAAAGAAATGAATGCACGAACAATGACATTGTTGCAGGACACATTGTGGAAGGGAGCACTGTCCGATGCACACATGGGGACACTTAGCATCTGTGTGGAGGGAGAGGGATTTCACTGGGGTGTTTGGAGGGTTTGTGGGGTGGGAGGGGGGTTCACTGGGGTGTTTGGAGGGGAATGTTAATATTATCACGTGTATGTGAATAATACACCCGTTGTTTGCAAGCAATTCAATGGCTGGACATTCTTAATTTTGTGCATGTACATTCAATGTGTGATAGCGTACGGTTGTGAACTGCTAAGTATACAAGTGTGCATGCCCACATGCAGCCAGTGTGTCACTGGAACATTCCTTTCATGGTACGTGCGTTTCAGATGTACACGTGGATTAGTGCTTGGCGTACAGCATGGCCATCCCGTGCATCATGTACTGGCAGGTGGGGCTCCTTCGCTTCCATCTCTATCCCCTTCATGGTCACCCGGCCCATGCATGTTTATGTCAGTTGGCAGTGGTACATTCCTCCGGACGCACATGTTGTGCAGCATGACACAGGCCATTGTGATATTTGCCACCCCCTCAGGCCTATATAGGAGTGCACCACCAGAACTGCATTGGCATCGTAACCGCGCTTTGACAGGCCAAAGGTATGCTCAGGCAGAACACGGGTACGAGTGTGCACGCGATTGTACTCCTATCCATGCCAGTTCAGCGGTTACGCATTGGGGTAAGTAGCCACGGCCTGAAGGTATATCCTCCATCACCTGCAGGCAGATTGGAATAGGTGTGTGTCACTCTGACTTGCCAACTTTCAGGGCACTCAGTCATGGCGGCAGCTATTTGCTGTGGGCATGCACATGTCCCTGTACGTATACGCAATAGTCACATAGATGCTATGGATACTGTAATGAGGTGTGGGACACTGGATGTGGTTTGATAGATGATGCAGGGTGTAAACATGCATGCTGAGGCAGATGTGCTGTGTTAGTGAGGCAATGGTTGGCCTCCAATTCATGATGTGTATTCTATGCATGCTCACAATTGTGCATGCTCACACTGGCCACATTGCCAGGGTTACCATCCTGTTCAGTCCTGCATTGCTTGACATTGCCATGGTGGCCTGGTTGTGGCTCTTACTTGTCGTCATCCATATGCATAGTTTGGCATTTGTGGCCCAGTGATGTGTCGGGTTTGGTTTGGCTAGTTCAGGTCTGGAGTGTTTAGCTCGGCATGCACTCTCCACTCACTGGTTACTGCTACCCAGGTGCACTATTCCCCCCCTTGCCACCCAGGTGCAGTAGCCCCCCCTTCTGCATCTGCACTGATCAGGTCCCCACAGCAGAGCCATGGGACAGTTGTGCAACTCACCAGGCTGCCAGGCACGTGGTCCAGCATGCGTGAGAGTAGTGGTTGTGAAATGCCATGCAGCTGGTCCACTGCGTGTTGGTAGGTGCCTGTGGCCAGGAAGTGTTGCACAGTAACCACCTTTATTGGTGGGGGGATGGCAGTGCGTATCTCGATGTGGCTGGCAATGTCATTCTGTGTCATGTCCACTATGGTGGTGATGGTGTCACGGTCCAACCGGTCCAGGGTGTGCTTCTGCTCAGTGGTTGGTTTACATGGGCTGGGTCTGGTGCGAGGGATTGGTGGCTGCCTACGTGGCACTGGTGGCTGCGCTGGTGGTGATTGCTGGCCATGTCTCGCCCTCCTTCTCCTCCTGCGTCTCCTCTATGCTGCCTGTTGTTGCTGCTGTGGTTGTATCACTATGGGCGGGTCCTCCTGCACCATGTTTGATGGTGCTAGTGGTGGCATTTTGGTGTGGGAAGGGGTGTGGTGTTTCATTGTGTGCCTTTTGTGATGGCCAACTCTGCATTGGCTACGCCGGGGGGGGTTGTGGTGTGTGGGTGTGCTCAGTTCATACTGGCACAGCCTCCTTTGACTCCACCTGTGGGGATTGTGTGCACCTGTGGCAGCTGCCTTGTATCTTGGTTGCTGTTTGCGGGTGGTCCGCGATGCCTGTTTTTCCGGAATCATGCAGCCCGTTATTACCGTGTTCGCAATGCCGGTATTTGCATGTTTGCGTGGGTTGTGATTGCCCCCTATTACTGGCATGCCGGTATTTACTACCTGAGGAGGCGCGTGTACGCGCCTGTGCCGCTATTAGCGGCACCGTAAATAACGGTACCGTTAATACCGGGTTTGTGGGTCAGAATGCTACGGAACGTTAAATGATGCCGGTATTTATATACCGGCATCATTTTTCCCTTACCGGCATAACTCGTAATGAGGCCCATAGTACCTATGTTAAGTTACCTTCCTATAACCAATCACATTGCATGTTAGGTTTTTAAGATTGCCACGTAGAATGACGTTAGTACGTGCACAGGTTTTATGTCAGCAATGACAAGTTTTTGCTATAAATAGTGTTTTTTTTAAAGTGAAGAGAGCTAGAAGATCGAGCGGTTGCTGATGTTCGTTGTACTCCCCGTTTTATGAACTTGTCATTAAAACGGACTCCCTTTGCCAAACTATTGAGTTGTCTTAATTATTTGATGCATGAGTATGAATCTGCATCCCCATCTATCTCGAGGGTACTTCTACTCATATTAAAGGGCTGTTTGAGAGATCATCCAGTTCACTTGGTAGCAGAGTTAGATGGTTTGATTAGATAAAGATACCCATTGACCGTCGCCATAAGTAACTTCGGGTCCTCTGCAATATCACACGTCCTTTGCCATCCGGCTGATAGAACGAGAAGCTCCCCGTAGATAGTGGATAGATTAACTAAAAACCCTGCAGGTTAGGTGTGACGGGTTCTTTGCTTGCCCCCAAAAACCCCTCCCACTTCTACGAGTAGCGGATCCGTCCAATTGCACGCAGAAGCGATGATCCGGAGTGTCCGTAGATGAGAGACATGCGAACGGTGAGTAAAAAAGACTGAATGTTTTGGCAAAGGCATGCATAGCTCCAAAAACAAGTAAAAGGAAGGTAACGGAGGGAGGCGGGATAAAAATAACGTTAGAATAACAGTGCAATGTATATATAAGGGCAAAGAAGTTGACTCGAGTGTGGCTGAGCAATATAAAGAGTTATCGTGAGTGTGGCTGCGACAAAGAGTATACACCCAGTTCCTAGATTTTAAAGAATGGTAGCAGAAGCCCTTATCTAAAGTCCTGATTAAAAGGATGAATTAGGAGACCAGATCGATTAAAGCCGATCTGAAAGAGATAGGCTTGAATTCCATGTCAGAATAAACATAGGGGTAAAATGCGTCTGAGAGAGCAGACGACATAAAGTTCATGTGGCTGGCCAGAGTTTGTCTGTTTGTTTTATGTGTTTTAGTTAACTCGTGACGTCATAGTCGAAAACTGTTTTTGTGAAAAAAAGAGCATGAAAATTGCACGATTGTAAAGGGAAACTGTTGCATGACATGGATTCATGGTTGTTTTTTAGCAAGATTAAAGTAAAAATATTGTTGAAATAATGGGATTGGAGCTTCCAACAATTGGTGCTCGCTCATATTGTTGATTGTTAAGATGCAATTGTAATAAAGTGTAAAGTGAATAATAAGCAAGTTTTATATGAATAAGGGATAAACGAGTTAAGCATGGAAGACATTAATCTGTTAATACACATGTGCCAACAGTTGCCAAAACACACACCTAAGCTTAAACAGTACAGTGCGGAATGGGTTAAAGGGACCGCAGGCAAAATGTTTATGCCATGGCCCAAAGGCGGATAGCTATCTAAAACGGTCCTGCAGCACATGACGACATATTTACATGCCACGTACACTAGCAAAAAGCTAGACAAGTGCCTGGCTAGTCTAGAACTTTGGAAGATGTACCAGGAAGAAAGAAAGGAGGAACCGCCGTTAGATTGGATACTGAATATATGCAAAGTGGGGGGTGAAGAGCCCTCTGCGCCACCCGCCCCGTCTGAAATAAAAAACAAAGCTAGTAAAGACAAAGGATTGTATCCACTAAGAGAACTTAAACCAGCAACAGGATACAGCAACCCGTCATATGAGTCACCTACGCAAAGTAGTGATGAAAGCCCAGAGCAAGACAAGCAAAGAAATATTACCTCCAAAGTCCCGAGGGACAAGGAGAGACACGAAAAAGAAAAAGGTGATCAAGCACAAGCAAGTACATCTCTAGGTACAGGAACAGAGGTAAAGAGATGGGAAGGAGATGAGGATTGAACTGATGAGATAGCATTCACACAGAACAAATGGATGGGAGGTCAGATTTTATTGAAACTCGATGGTACAGGCATTGAGGACATGAGACAAAGGGAAGAACGAAACGAACAAGAAAGAAGGGATAAGGAAAAGGCAGGATGATTGAAAGATGAAGGAGCAAGAAAAAAGGATAGGCAGAAACGAGAGCAGCTATACCATGGTGAACAGGCCAGAAAACAGGAAAAGGCGGAAGAAAAAAGAAAGCAAAGAACAGCTGATGAACAGGAAAGAATAGAACAAAGGAGAATAGAAGAAGAAGAACAAAAGATAAGAGAGAAGAGAATAAAAATACAAAGAGATACAATGAAAAAAGAAGAAGAGAGTTAGCAAGGAAACGTAGAGAGTTTGATGATGACATAGAACGCAAGTGAAGACAGAGAACACGTGATCTCGAATATCTGGAATGGGAAGTTAGAAAACCTGATCCAGTAGTAGAATGGGAAGGTATAGAAGAATTCTTTCCTGAGTACGATTCAGTACCAGGCGCATCTAGAGTAATTCTAGAAGATGACTTTGACACCAGAAGTATCGGAGAGACAATCAATAAGATATATGACGAGATGGGACTAGAAAAAGTACCCTAGGGAAAGGGAAAGGATGAGCGCTTTGAAAGCACTCAGTTGTATGACCCTGAGGACGCTTCACGCAGCAGCAGCCATAGAGAATGCTACAACCATTGTGATGGGTTGCTCAATGACGTTGTACGTCGAGCACTCGCTATTTGCTATTCTAGAGAAACCAAAGGGCACGTTGACATCCCAGAAAGCTTCTGCCTATTAGGTGATCAAATTGAATCCATCGATTAAAGTAGTCTGATGTAAGATAGTGAACCCAGCTATGTTTATAGCAGAGCCAATCACTGAAGTAGAACAAATCCATGACTGTGCAAATTATGAATAATTCAATGATGAGATCCCCAGAGTGAAGGAAAATGCTTTGGCAGAAGGAGAAAGTGTCTTTATTGACGGTTCTTCAAGAATCAATCAAAACGATGGATAAAGATATACAGGGGTAGCTGTAATGACACACACCGCAAATGGAGAATTTCGAGTATTCCTTAGTGCATGAATACCATCTCACTATTCGGCACAGGCTGCAGAAATATTGCCGTTGATACTCGCCATTGGGAATCAGGCAGACCAGGAAGTAACGGTGTACAGTGACTCCGCCTATGTGATGTCAAAAGTGCAGGCAGGCTTAGCGCACTGGAAAAGTAGGGGCTACCTCGGAGTAGACGGCATGCCAGTGCAGCACGCAGCCTTATTGGACAGGCTAATGAAGGCACTACAACTCCCAGTGGGCATTGCAGTAGTGAAATGCACCGCCCACACGAAAGAGACAGATTTTATCTCACGAGGAAACCAAGCAGCAGACACGGAAGCCAAAAGTATGGCATCGAAGAATGAGACGATCATGGAAGTGGAAGTCACCCATACCAATGAGAGAATGATGGTTGCACGAGCTACACCTGAAAGCTATAAGAATCTAGGGCAAACACAGTTGATCAAACTCCAAGGGGAGGCACCACAGGAAGAGAAAAATCTATGGAAACTGCAAGGGTGTTCTTTAAACCCCTCTGACATTATGTGGCAGCAAGACAGCACTGGTAAACCGGTGATGCCTATAGCCCTGTTAAAATTAGCGCTGGAGCAGCTACATTACCCAGCACATATGACAAAAGAGAATCTTGCAGCAACGCTCGCAGAAGACTGGTTCATACCGAATTTAACCCAGCATGTTGCATTTTTTATAGTGAACTGTATAACCTGCCAACAATTCACAGCTGGGCACACATTAAAAGTAATGAGAGGAGTCATCCCCACGCCAAATGGGCCTTTTCAGCACTTGCATGTCTATTACGCCGACATGATTCAAGTATGTAACTGGTGCAGATACTTAATTGTTGTGGTGTGTCCATTCTCTAGATGGATAGAGGCAGGTCCATTTACACACCAAGACTCTCCCTGTTCGGCCACATTTTTAGTAAGAGAAGTCTTCCCAAGGTGTGGGGTGTGTGATGTCATGAGACCAGATAATGGACCTCCCTTTGTTAATGAGACATTCGAACAGATTAGCTTGCTGCTTGGTATAAAATCACAAGTTTTCGTCAGTGTATCATCCACAAGGTAACGGGTTATGTGAGAAGCTCAATGGCTTATTAAAGGAAAGGATAGCCAAGTTGAAGCTTACTCTAAGAAAGGGATGGTTGCACTGCCTTCCTCTTGCATTGTATGCACTCCGGAACCAACCTGGTTCTGACCATCATCTTATGCCACACGAGATCGCCACAGGAAGAAGAATGCATACTCCCCTGGCACTGCGAGATAGAGCTAGATGTGATGCCCAGTCCACAGGAGAAATCTTAGGGTATGAAATGCAAAATTACCTGAATTGCATGACATCTTGCCTTACTGTAATTTCAGACCAGCTGCAGCGACAACGAAAAGGGTGCAGAGCAGCACAGAACACAGAAGGAGATACTACTGCAGACACAGCTCAAGGACTTGGTGTACCATCAGTTTTCCCTGGAGATACCGTCCTTGTAAGGAACCATACGAGGAAAAGGTGGGACCAGCCAAGATTTAACGGTCCCTTTACAGTGGAGCACTGCACTCCTTCCGCAGTGAAACTACAAGGCAGGAGAGCTTGGATTTTTCTGGGCAATATCAAACCCTACATTGGAGAAGGCCCCCTGCCTGCATCCCAACGCGAGGAGACTACGAGCAATGGGGAAGAACCACAACACATGCAGACGAGATCCATGACGAATAAAAAGGATGCATGACCAGCCAGACAAAGACAAAGAACTTTTTGCAAATTGTGGCTTAAAATTGGACACTTCCTCTGAGCTAAAAAGGGGATAAGGACATAAACGAAGGACACTCTGTGCATCCTAGTTGCAGGATGGAGAAGAGAATTGCACGTATAAGCCACAACATAGTCTGTTGAACTTGAACTTTGAATCAAGACACGTTAAAACTGTGACGAGGAAAGAACATGCCAAATTTTGAATGAGGACACATAAATTGGAAGAAAATACAGTATCTTGACTCATTCCACACCAAGGCCATATTCGGAATCACTTATGGTGTCCCACAGTAGCAGCATCACCAAAGACGTGGTGGCATACTTTAATCTAGTGCTAAGATCGTACCAGTCATTGGTGGGGAGACTAGCCAGTGTCGCTGACTTTCTTCAAGATCCCGAAAACGAAAAGACAATAAGAAGGCTGCTTACTGTAATTGCCGAACAACTTCTCCTACTTCCTGAGTACAGCGAGGAGAAGCCAAATGTCCCAAGCAGAGAATGAAGTAAATGAGCTTGTCAATACATTGTTCTTTTGAATAATAAAAGACTGTCCAAATCTTGTCGGAAGAACGACAGACACGCTCATGCTTCTTGGAGATCCAGCGAATACCGAACGTCTGTGCACACTTCTAAATAACATTGTGTCTTAGTTGCACTCCATGCAAATGGACAGTGCAGACATTGTTTACATTAAAATGAAAGCATACAGACCTGAACATCAGCAAAACGGGACAGATGTCCCTGTCACCAGAAGACAGTAGATTCGCCCACAATGTTCTCTTTTGTTTAGTCACTGATTTTCCAGAGCTAGGGGGAGATCGATCAATGTTGACATCCTCACTCAGAGACCCAGCCAATATTGCGCAAATGTGCATGCTCTTGCATGGAATAATACTACAAGTGCAACTCTCTAACCATCAGCAGAACTATCTGAGGAGATTCTAAAAACTTTCCACCAAGGGACAGATCGAGAGAGCATTGCCAGAGATTTCCCTTCTTGTTTTCCATTAACAAAGGCAACATGTCTTTGGGACTAAAGCAGATCAGGGGCACGGACTGGGAGCTGACATACTTTGAACATGCATAGTAAAGAGACTTGCTGGATTATCACTTAATTTTGACACTTCCCATATTTTAGTAAAATAACTGTATCCTGAGATAATAGACAATTATTACTTTCAAGAGGGGGGACAACTGTGTTACACCTGAAACTCACAACAAGGAATCCGAAGAGACAATATTGTTTAAAGGAGTATCATAAGAATTAACATTTTGGCGAATGATCGAGATGGGAATCCACAGCAGCAACATCGTCCTCCCCCAGAAGGAACGACGTCCATATTCCTCTGGAAGCAAATGCTGTCGCCAGACATACAGGGGCATAATGTATTTGTGTGTTATATTTATTATTGTTTTACTGTCATTTTATTGGTGCACAAAGCGTTCCAATTAAAGTGCACCCACATAATGATGCATGCATGAAGCCTACAAAGGCACCCATACCTTCCATAGTCATTCCCGTCCCTAGAAGATCTGATGGTGGAGTAAATGAACTTGAAATGGATGTGATTAGCAATGACACACACACACACTTGGGGTAACAAAAAAAAGGGAAAGCCGGAGACAGGGTCAGCAAAGCATGAATGTGACAAGATTACAGACAACCACACGCATGCAAACACAGAATGCACACACAATGACTGCAGAACCCCAATCCAAAACATCAGAGAAGAAAAGACTGCATACTATGAGAACCTCCACAACAGACATTGTGGAAAGACAAGAGGAGTTGGAGAGCAACTCCAGAGAACTCGAGAGAACTCGAGAGAAACCAACAGAAATAACAGTAATAAACACCCCTCAGATGACACTGATGGAGACGAAGACAAACTCAAAGAAAATCTCACGAGCATAGCTGATAGCAGAATCCGTCTGGCCACCAGGAAAAGGCAAGAGGTAATAGAAAGAATTGTCAGACTTTCCCCAACTCAAATGGCTCAAATGAGGAGGCCTGCACCATAGACTGGGATACCTGAGGATCCAGCAGCAAGAAAGAGCCATACAGATGCATTCAGGGGTGTAGTAATAGCAAACTACATGAAAACCTTAAAAATCAAGAGGAGTATGCACAGGAATGACAACAAACTAAACGATTACCTGGACAGCACAGCACATTTGGGAAACAACATTTGGTATCAACACATGAAACAAGTAGGAAGATGAAATTCAGAAGGGGAATGCTTTGTTTGTGTACTCCTACCATACAGCATGGGGAAGTCCAAGATCTTCGTAGCTGTAGAAATCGATGTCCAGACAGCACACTGTTTTTCACACGTAGCCATGTGCAAAACGAGAGGCCAGTTCATGGGCAGTGATGCTTCCCTAATATGGGCAACTGAAACAGCCTATCCTGATGAAGATGTTTATGTTCAAGACATAAAGACAAGAAATAGATCTCATACTAGGAACCATGTAATCCGGTACGAGAAGCCTGGAGTTAAAGGAGCAGAAATCAGATGGGAAGTGAACCCGAAGCTAAATGTCGAAGGAAAAACTCCAGAAGAGGCTCAAAGTTGAAAAAACAGAGGCCAAATGCTTTCACCAGATGAATGGGAGAAAGGAGTAGTAATATGTAGAGCCTGGATGGTCTCTGGTCATTACCAAGGCACCATCGACATCGTACAGAATGGATGCAAGCCATTATGGCCAAAGCTTGCAAAACTACTGACATGGGTCGAAGACAGAGGAGGTCTCTTGCAGATAGTGCCACTAGAAAACCCAAAATTCTGCTTTAGGAATAATGGCACAAGAAAAATGGGAGAGAACCAGAACTGTGGACGAGTTTTAGATGCGCCAGGAATGGTGCACGGAACTTCAGTAATCATGGATCATTATTGGGCATGTGGATCCAAAGCCTAAATCAGACTGCCAAAAAACTGGGGAGGTATATGCACAATAGTGAACGTCCACGTTCCAGCATTTGTGATCCCAAAAAGTGACCTGAACATTGACAGTTTCACAAAAGCAGATGCTCACCTGAGGAAAAGGAGATCTGTGGAACTGCTAACTCAGATGAAGAGAGAGAATTACTTCTCTGCCAAATCAGAAGACGCCTTTCATGCAATCCCATATGAACACAGGCTGTTCAGCCTCACCTTATCAGTGTTCACAACTATTTTCATGCCAAGAATTCAGGTTGGAGCCAATACTAAATGGTTGCAGATAACCAGATGGGAGTTACTGCAGACGATCAACACGACAATTAAAGGATTTAATGCGATTAAGAAAGAGTTAACAGCCATCCAACTGATGACTCTGCAGAACAGATATGTGCTTGACATGATCACAGCTATGGATGGAGGAGTTTGTGCAAAAATCGGAGAATCATGTTGCACATTTATACCTTCTCATGATGAGGAAAATGGAACTTAAACATAAGCCATAGGTATGCTGACAAAACTGCAGAACCAGATGATTGATAAAACTGACGAAGTGGATGATGACAGCTGGTTTGGATCACTATTCTCATAGGTCCCACAATGGATGGCAGATGCATTCAAGCTCCTGGGAGCCCTGCTAGTGATGATATTACTAGGCTTTTGTGTTATCAAGATAATAATCTCTCAATGCCAGAAGACTGTGAAAAAAGCCATAGGGATGAAGATCATGATTGATGTCAAGCCAGGATGGAAGCCTAAGGACCTGACTGATGAAGAAATAAGAGACTTTGTGAAGGCCAGCATTCACGCACCAGAGGGAACAAAGATTCTCTACCCCAGGAAACATTGTAACTATGTGGGAAGATGGGTTTACTGCAGCCCAAATGGTCAATGTCAACTAATGACATGGAATAAAGATGAACATGTAAGGACCGCAGGAAGCCTGAAAGGAGTAATAAAGATATGGACTCCAAGGAGACACTTCTTCAAACCATCATGTATAAATCCAGAAGATGAAGAAGGAATGAACCCAGGCGATGGAGTGAAGATGAATACAAAAGAACCGAGTAAGATGAATACAAAGACGGAAGTGAAAGTGGTCGATGAATCGCCCAGAGGGGGGAGTGTAGAGGAGGCCCCAAATAAAGCCTGCACTCCAATCGTCCATTTTGAAGAGAGCCGCAGTAGGGCTCTGCCCAGTGCCTTTCAGAAGAACAGCACCTATCGAAGTACCAATACCAAGTAAACCATGGACAGTAAGGTTTCCATTAAGAAAACCCTAGCAACAAATGGAATGAAATGAAGATTGCCTAAGTACAGTCCCGGAAGAAACCACCCGACGACCCGAGAATGATGCAAAAAGACGAAACGCCATGAATAAGGATATTGTGAACCTAAAGGGAAAGGACGATGTTGACATGCAAAGAAGTTTAAAGCTGTAAGCAAGATGAAGACATTCGACCAGTTTACACTTGTTGTCATGATGCCTACCCCCGGGGACCCAGACCAGGTCCAGCAACCCCGCAAACAGGCATCAAATTATTTTGAGCAAGCCCAAAAACCCCTGCTAGGGGCTGTTTGGCTGCGGTCCTGGTGCCTATGGCGCCAGGCTCATATGGAGAGTCAGTCCTGGTGCCATAGGCACCAGGCTCATAGAGTAGAACTTACCTGATGCAGACCATGCTGCAAGCTTACCTGATGCAGACCATGCTGCAAGAGCTCCAAGCCAAATGAGGCTTGGAAGGGACTATTTTACCTAGGGACTATTTTTTGCTCGGGCGGGGCTGGGGAGGAATACTTACCTGGGACTACTTTGGAGGCTATTTAAACCACGCCCGAAGAGCAGCACACGCTTCGCGTTATTCTGCATCCAGCAGCGTAACGCTCACAGTGCCTGCAAGTCTGCATCCAGTCTTCTGCCACGCCCGCCTCAAGTTTGGAGCTCCTAGAAAAAGGGAGAAAGAAGGAGAAAAGGTTAGAACAAGAGCAATACCTTTGATCCTTACCTGAATTCCCGATCCATCGCGCCTTCGAGCTGGAAGAAAGAAGTTATTTCATGCGCGTCGCCTCGCCTGCTGCAGCGCCGCGCTGAACTCACCGGCCTTCGCAGCATCTTCACATTCCACCGCATCCTCCTCCATGTTCCCGCTGCATTCCGGCACCTAAGGAGTAGACAAGAACAGCAAGGTGAGCTAAGGGAATACACAGAGGAATGTTAGTTACCCCCCCATAGACTTACCTGATTTTACCACCGGGGGTACTATTCCTCTTCACGGGTCGGCGCAGCTTCTACTGCATCTTTGCCGAACCCCGGCCCCTAAGGGGAAATAAAAGGACAGCGAGGTGAAACAAAGGGACTATCAAGGGGAACCCTCCTCACCACAATAGACTTACCTGATTTTACCGCCAGAGGTATTATTCCCCGAAGCTTCATACTTTCTCTCAGTGCTTGAATAAGGGAGAAAGCAACAGGTTACATATTGACATTATTTATCGAACTGTGTTGGAAATACAAATACTTACCAGAATATTACCGGTTGCCACGAGGAACTCTTCACTAGGGTCAAGCTGCAATCTGCAAGGAATCGGACAAGAGTGAAAGTCAGGCATTTGAACTCTTACGAACTACATACTTTTTGGAGTCAATATTGTTCTGGAACTCATCAATTCCTTCGAGCCAGTGAAGCAACTGGTTATCAACGCGCCCCTGCGCTCAATGCAGGATGGAGAGCGCATCTTTTCAAACCATCAGGTGAGACTATAAGAGGGGACATCAAAGGTGATCTGTGGGGAGAAAAGCGAGGGTGGGGGGATTTATACTCAACTCCATGGGTGGTTAATTCCCTTTCTCCATTTGCAGAACAATATTCCTATGGGCCAAGCAAACGAAGCTAGGAGGGCCAGTCCAGTCCGTCATCTCGGCCCTACGCGTCACATTGGTGGAGACCGCAGCTGTCCAGTTCAGAACGACGCCTCTGTGGGAGCCAGGTAAGCGTAACAGAACGCGAAGCCTACCCACAAATTCCCACCCGGGCATTATGGATACCTCAGAGACTGACCAATTGGCCCAATTACTAGGGGAATTGAGGGCTGAAGTGCATTCCGCCCGTCAAGAAACCAACGCTCTTAGGAAAGAACTGATTTTGTCAAAGGAGCGAACTGATGACCTTGCTAGGCAACTATTGCAAAGCCAGGCTGGACAAGCACCCCTACCTGGTTCCGGGGAAAATCCAGCTCCTGTGTTATCGAGTAACCCTGTGCAAATAAACCTACCAGGAAATATTCCAATAGCTCCACCCGAACGCTTTGCCGGGGATCCCAAAAGGTTCGCAGTGTTTATGAACCAATGCCGCTTGCACTTTTTATGCAGACCTGGAGCCTTCCCAAACGATTAAGCCAAGGTAGCCTTTGTATTGTCATATCTCAGCGGCAGTGCAGCTGATTGGTCAATTCCACTAGTTACTCAGGATGACCCAATTCTTCGGGATTTTCAGGGCTTTCAAACGAGCATGGAAAGACTATTTGCCCGGCACTCCCTAGGACAGGCCCTGGATAACGAACTTTTGTCCCTACGACAAGGTAACCAGGACCTTCTATCCTACATCACAACCTTTAATAGGTTGATAGTGGAAACTGGATGGCCTGAGGTAAAACGAATCATGTTATTTCATCGAGGGCTTCGAGGAGAACGCAAGGATGTCTTGGCTCAAGTCCTGAACCCACCTCAAGACTGCGCTGAATATATAGACTTAGTGGTCCAGTTAGATCACAGACTTCAGAACAGAAAGGCTGATCGAGAGTTTGAGAATCGGGTGTTGGTCAAAACCCACGCTAACCCCAAAGGAGCAGATGCTTCAGAACCCATGCAAATCGGAGGGGTTAAAGGACCCTTAACCCAGAAGGAAAGAGAAAGGAGATGTCAAATGCAATTGTGTCTATATTGTGGAACTTCTGGGCATTTTCTACAGGATTGCCCTGTAAAACCACCCAAGAAAGTGGTAGGAGCTGCTGATAAAAGCTATATGGAGTCAGACTCGGGAAACGACCACGCCCGACAAGCGTAGAGGTCCGCTTGCCGAGCTTGAAGAAGGATACTCAGACCTCGCATTTCATCATACCAATGGTCCTCATAGATCCAGGGCAGCCATCGCGTATGCACGCAGTAAGGGCATACATTGATAGCGGGTCCATAGGAAACTATGTGGACTATGAATTGGCTTCCAGGATGAATCTACCACTCTGCCAAAAAACCACCTCACATGTCATCACCACAGTCGATGGAACTGAAATTGCCTATGGGCCTGTAACTCATTCCACCTCAGAGATGACACTATTGGGTCAGGATGGGCATTGAGAGACTATTGTGTTTGATCTAATCAAAGCACCACAGTTTCAAATAATACTGGGGATACCTTGGTTGTAAACACATAATCCTTGTATTGATTGGCGAGAGAAGAGAATAACCTTCCCGGATTGTGCACAAACCTGTTACCCAAAGAAAAATCAGAACGTAGGCCTGGCCACAGTAACCACAGCAGTCATGCAACTACCTTCAGAATACCAAGAATTCCAGGATGTCTTCCAAAAAGAACAGGCAAACACCTTACCTCCTCACAGATCATACGATTGTCAAATCGATCTCATACCCGGTGCACAACCCCCTTGTAGCAGGATCTATGCCCTTACGGAACCTGAGAACCTTCACCTACGACAATACTTAGACCAGTACCTTGCCAATGGTTTTATTCGCCCATCCAAGTCCCCTGCATCTTCAGCTTTGTTCTTCGTGCCCAAAAAGGAAGGTGACCTCAGAACGTGCATAGACTACCGCGCATTGAACCAGATAACTGTTAAGAACTGATACCCATTGCCTCTGATCTCTGAACTACTAGACCAAGTGAAGGACGCTTGTATATTCACTAAATTAGATCTCCGGGGGGCATACCATCTGGTACGTGTAAAAGAAGGCGACGAATGGAAGACTGCTTTCCGCACTAAGTATGGGTTATTCGAATACCAGGTGATGCCTTTTGGGTTGTGCAATGCACCAGCAGCCTTCCAATACTTCATGAACAATGTCCTTCGTGAACTCATTGACGTTTGTTTTGCCGTATATATCGATGATATTCTAGTATACTGCTCTTCAGAATCTGACCATGCGAAGCACGTCCGAGCAGTCCTTGAGAAATTGCGCCAGCACAAACTATATGCAAAACTAGAAAAATGCGTTTTTCATGTCACAGAAGTTGAATTGCTTGGGTTTATCCTGACCCCAAAGGGAGTCCGAATGACTCACGAAAGGTGGATGCAACCCTTCAGTGGCCATCACCAAGTTCAGTTAAAGGAGTACAAAGCATGTTCGGCTTTGCCATTTTCTACTGCAGATTAATCCCAGATTTTTCACATGTCGTACATCCCATTACAGCACTCTTGCGAAAAAGTAAACGCTTTATGCGGTCTGAAGAAGCTGAAAATGCCTTCCAAGAGCTGAAAGCGAAATTCATGTCTGCACCTGTATTAAAGCACCCGCGCCCTGACCTTCCATACCTAGTGGAAACTGATGCATCCAGTCTAGCCATGGGAGCTGTCCTGTCTCAAAAGGACCCTGAAACTGGCCAGCTTCACCCAGTAGCATTTTGGTCCAGAAAGTTCTCGGCACCCGAGTTAAACTATGCGGTTACCGACAAGGAGTTATTAGCCATTAAATCCGCCTTCAAGGCTTGGCGGCACTATATTCTCGGTGCCAGGCATACCATTACTGTGATCACCGATCACCGGAACTTACAGTATTTAAAAACAGCCAAGGCCCAATCGTCATGTCAACTCCGATGGGCAGCATTCTTTGCCGAGTTCGATTTCGTGATAACCTATCGACCAGGTTGTAAGAATGGTAAAGCAGACGCCTTATCCCGAATAGGGATGGGAGAGGCAGAAGTGAACCCAGAACCAGTACCTATAATTTCCGAACAAAGGATTCTTGTCATGACTGGTCTACAGACACTAGAGGACATTCAGGTAAAGATCCAGCAATTCTTTGATTCCACAGTCCTGCAGGACAGGGTAAAGAAAGGCCCAAACTACTCTGTCACCAATGATCTGCCTTATTACCAAGGACGGCTATTTCTGCCACACAAGGAACTACAAGAGCTAGTAATTTCCCGTTATCATGATACCCTAATGGAGGGGCACCCAGGTATTGCAAAAACTGAAGCTAAAATTAAAAGACAATTCTGGTGGCCCACCTGGCAAAAGGATATTAAATCATTTGTGAAATCTTGTGGCATTTGCGCCCAAAACAAAAGTCAAAAGGAAAAACCAGCTGGACTATTACAACCTTTAGACATTCCGCCTACACCATGGCACACCTTATCGTTAGACTTTATTACTGATCTACCTCCTTGTAATGGATTTAACACCATTCTAGTTATTGTGGATCTATTTTCCAAGATGTCCCACTTTATTCCTTTAAAAGGATTACCTTCAGCCTCAATCCTGGCCAAAGAATTCCTCGAAAACATTGTTCGCATACATGGATTTCCGTCCATGTTGGTCTCTGACCGGGGCAGTCAATTCATTTCACATTTTTGGAAGAAATGTTGTCAATTGGCACAAATCGACGTGAGATTATCGACCAGCCACCACCCCCAGACCGATGGTCAAACGGAGAGGACCAACCAGACTCTTGAACAATACCTGCGTTGTATGTTACATCAGACTGAGAGTAATTGGAAGGACATTCTTTGGATCGCCGAATACGCATACAATAATTCAATACATTCTGGAACTGGACAAAGCCCCTTTTATACCCTATATGGGCACCATCCTCAAACCTCATACCTTGACTCACCCCAACACTTAAAAATGCCCGCAGTGGACCGTCTACACGCTACGATTACACAAGCCTTTAAGGAGGCAACTGCACATTTCAAACAAGCAAAGGAGAAATATAAGAAAGATGCTGATTGGCATAGAAGTGATACTCCACAGTACCAGATAGGGGATCAAGTATGGTTGGCCACAAAACACATACCTCTCAAGGGAACATGGACCTTTAACCCTAGGCATTTGTGACCTTACTCTATTAAGGCCATTATCAACCCGGTGGCCGTCAAGTTGGACTTACCCGCTAATATGCGAATTCACCCCGTCTTTCATGTGTCACTTTTGAAGCCAGTGCAACCAGGGACAAGACTAACCAAGCCACCAAACCCCATCCTTATAGATGGGGAACCCGAATTTGAGGTTAAAAACATCCTGGACTCCAAGATGGTGAAGTCAAAACTTTTTTATTTAGTCGACTGGAAAGGTAACGGACCACAGGAAAGGTCTTGGGAACCTAGTGACCACGTGCATGCACCTCGATAGGTGAAAAGATTCCACTGAAATTTCCCAGACAAACCAAAACCACGGGGAAGAACGGCTTTAGGAGGGGCCTTGGGGGGGGGAGTGCTGTCATGATGCCTACCCCTGGGGACCCAGACCAGGTCCAGCAACCCCGGAAGCAGGCATCAAATTATCTTGAGCAAGCCCAGAAACCCCTGCTAGGGGCTGTTTGGGTGTGGTCCTGGTGCCTATGGCGCCAGGCTCATATGGAGAGTCAGTGCTGGCGCCATAGGCGCCAGGCTCATAGAGTAGAATTTACCTGATGCAGACCATGCTGCAAGCTTACCTGATGCACACCAGGCTGCAAGAGCTCCAAGCCAAATGAGGCTTGGAAGGGACTATTTTACCTAGGGACAATTTTTTACTTGGGCGGGGCTGGCGAGGAATACTTACCTGGGACTACTTTGGAGGCTATTTAAACCACGCCCGAAGAGCAGCACACGCTTTGTGTTATTCTGCATCCAGCAGTGTAACGCTCACCGTGCCTGCAAGTCTGCATCCAGTCTTCTGCCATGCCCGCCTCGAGTTTGGAGCTCCTAGAAAAAGGGAGAAAGAAGGAGAAAAGGTTAGAACAAGAGCAATACCTTTGATCCTTACCTGAATTCCTGATCCATCGCGCCTTCGAGCTGGAAGAAAGAAGTTATTTTATGCGCGTCGCCTCGCCTGCTGCAGCGCCGCGCTGAACTCACCGGCCTTCGCAGCATCTTCATATTCCACCGCATCCTCCTGCATGTTCCCGCCGCATTCTGGCACCTAAGGAGAAGACAAGAACAGCAAGGTGAGCCAAGGGAATACACAGAGGAATATTAGTTACCCCCCCATAGACTTACCTGATTTTACCACCGGGGGTACTATTCCTCTTCACGGGTCGGCGCAGCTTCCACTGCATCTTTTCCAAACCCCGGCCGCTAAGGGGAAATAAATGGACAGCAAGGTGAACAAAGGGACTATCAAGGGGAACCCTCCTCACCACAATAGACTTGCCTGATTTTACCGCGGGAGGTATTATTCCCCGAAGCTTCATACTTTCTCTCAGCGCCTGAATAAGGGAGAAAGTAACAGGTTACATATTGACATTATTTATCGAACTGTGTTGGAAATACAAATCCTTACCAGAATATTACCAGTTGCCACGAGGAACTCTTCACTAGGGTCAAGCTGTAATCTGCAAGGAATCGGACAAGAGTGAAAGTAAGGCATTTGAACTCTTACAAACTACATACTTTTCGGAGTCAATACTGGAACTCACCAATTCCTTCGAGCCAGTGAAGCAACTGGTTATCAACGCGCCCCTGCGCTCAATGCAGGATGGAGAGCTCATCTTTTCAAACCATCAGGTGAGACTATAAGAGGGGACATCAAAGGTGATCCGTGGGGAGAACAGCGGGGTGGGGGGATATACACTCAACTCCACGGGTGGTTAATTCCCTTACTCCATTTGCAGAAGAATATTCCTACGGGCCAAGCAAACGAAGCTAGGAGGGCCAGTCCAGTCCGTCATCTCGGCCCTACGTGTCACATTGGTGGAGACCGCAGCTGTCCGTTCAGATCGACGCCTCTGTGGGAGCCAGGTGAGCGTAACACCTGTAAATATGCTTGGAACCACAAGAAAACTAAGAAAACAGTGCGTGATGACGATATTTGAGTATAAATGTTACAACTTGCATAAAGTTAGTTGGAGTTTGAAGCGAGAAGGACGATCACATCACTGCTGATATCCATGACTCCCCGTTTTCTGTACTTGTCATTAAACGGACGCCCTTTGCCAAACCATTGAGTTGTCCTTATTGATTGGTGTTGGAGTAATGAATCTGCACCCCCATCCATCTCAAGGGTGCAGCTATCTCGTCTTAAAGTACTTCTGAGCAAACCTCGGCTCTATGGGCCAGCCGGGGGTCTCGGAGTACACTAGTATACACAATATAATTATGAACAAGCATGAAATTCTTTCATCTACTGGAATCAAGGTCTTATTGGTTAAGTCAGCTAAGCAATGTCATCTCCATCAACATTGGTACCTACCAGCTCTGGCTTTAAAGATCAGGGAAGGCACTGCTGTGGACACTGAGGCGCATATTGAGCAAAGGGGAAGGGTGGGTTACACGGTACTGTCTGGTTCGGAAGAACTGATGGACATGGCCCCAGCAACACTAGAGAGAGTGCTACACATCTCAGCGAGATCTGAATTGTCAGCACAGGCCAGGGATCCAGTGTACAAAACATTCTTTGGCAATCCACCTCAGAGGGGGGTGTATAGCATCAAATTATTTGGCAGAAGGGTGTTTAAGAGTGTTATCATGGAATATAGCGTGTTTATTGAATTTATATCAAATTTGTATGTATTGCTCCTGTAAAAGAATTGGGATATAACACTCATACAACTTCCTAACTTTCATGGGCACCATGTTCCAGAAATTATGAGTAAAAAAGGAAGAAACAAAGGCAGTCTTGTTACATAAGTTAGAACCTATACTGGCATTGCTTATAGCCCGCAACCTGTTTCTGACACAGCATTAAGGATAAACATTACTAACACTATGGAGCCAGCGATAGCGGTCATTCATTTCTATAATGCCACTCAGCGCACATTCCTGGGCCCTGATATAGCCTCCTTATTGAACTGTCTTGACAGTCCAAGTATTCCTGTATCTGCTAAATGTATTGTGGATCCATTCATAATTGTAGGGAGCGATTTTAATATAAGGCATGGCAACTGTTTGCCAGCATTGACTGCAATGCAGGAAATTGATGCAGCTCTTAACATACTGCCACCGATTATGAAAGATGGGTCTTCAAATAGGGCAGATGATACGTTTATGTTGAATCTTGTTGAACATGGTCTGCGAGCTGTAAGTGCAAGATTACCTGCAGATAGGCCAGGGCAATATACCTTTAGCACCTCTAGGTGGAACTGAAGAATAGTTTTCTTTTTGGTGTATATGCATGTTTGGCATCTTCTGCAGGATTTATGAACTGTGCAGCACCCTGAGAGCGATCACATCCCCTTGATATTGTCGGTACACCTCAGCCATAGTAATACTTTTTCTATCCTATAATCGGACCGTAATTACCATATATTCAATAGAAGGAGGCAGTTAAAATGGGCAGCCATGGATAAGAAATCCTGCTCTGAAAATGTAATAGCTGCTTGCCTTCCATCCATTGAGATCTGTTGGTCTAGTATAGAATCTGATATTGCTTCTCTACAAGTATTCAATAATATTATTGATATTTGTAAAGTAAATTTGACTAGTGCCCACTGGTCTGTTAAACGGACAAATTCTGATTCACCATGGTATAACCAGGAATGTAGAAAGAGGAAGTCGAAGATCCTGGCCATAGCAAAGAACCCTAACAGAAATCAAATCTGTATGGCCATGGCGGGGCTATCTCATAGAATTGCACTGAAACAGGGAAAAGAAGTGTGGAAGTGTAAGTGATAGCAGCAGCTGGACACAGCAGCAAAAAACCTAACAAAAGTGATTTCTTGAATATCGTGTCCCAGGATAACATCCCAATTGAATACATCTCGGGTGTGGATCCTACAGCTAGAACCTGGATTGATCACTTCTCCAGGTTGTTGAATCACAGGGATGATGGAGATGACCTGGAGATAGTAAGCTGCTTACACCAGTTTCAGTTTGAGGAAACAAGTGAAGCCCAGTTCTCCAGTCCACCTGGTAAGGTGCCGGGGCCAGATCAGGTGGCGACGGGCGTGTTTAGGCAGGACCACCTTGTCTGGGTGCCGGTTTTTGCTAAAATCTTGAATGCACTTCCGGCTAGCAATATGTTTCCTAATAGTTGGAAGGAATCTATAATAGTTCCTATATTTCAAAAAGGTGATAGATTGGACCTTAACTGTACTGGCCAATATCTTTGATTGATTCCCCCATAAAATGGCTGGGAAGGGTGATTCACATCTACATTGTCAATTGGGCTCAAACTTTGAACATTCTGCCAGAGGAGCCGTATGAGTTTAGGGCAGGAGTTGGCACAGTAGACCAGATCCTGAACCTCAGTTTGATATTGGATAAATATACCAAAGGCTATGATTTGCCTATCTATTTGGGTTTTATGGCTCTGAGTCAAGCTTTTGATAGAGCCAACCATAAAAAGCTGTGGCATTCGCTACAATCATTGGGGATGCCAGATGCCATTCTAAATGTGCTGATTTCGTTGCATACTGATCTAAGAAACTGTATGAACTGAGAAATGATTAACAATTTATTTCAGTGCTGAGGAAAGAAAAGGTTGAGAGTGATTTATTGTGCTGTTCATTTACTGCACTATAAATATATGTATCTGGAAGTTTGCTAACTCCGAACTAAATTCTGTTTTATTGAAAATTACAAAGTTGATTTACATTGCATTAAGGGAGTGCATGTGGTTTATTTCATCCCCACTATTTTTATACGTATTGTATTGGGTAATACTCTTAATGAACCTACAATAAAAGATGGCATAAAGTCTAAATGTGGCTAGTTGGTGTTCTTAGATAAATAAAGGGAGCAAACAAACAAAATTGCCTACGCACTAGAGCAGATTTAATCGATTTACCAGCCTGTCTCAGAAATCAGTGACTAGAACAGATGAAGCTAGCAGATTTCGTCCCTGTCATGTAAAATACACAATGAAAGGGGTAGATCCAAGAAACAGTTCCTCTAAGGTAACAGAGACCAAAACAAAGACATTGAGGTGGTGCGTTAGTCCCAACACAATGCATTGTTAGGTTCACAAAAGCCAAGAAACCCGCCCAATGAGCAACTACTGGGTTGAGCCTCCAATTCAGGAATCATCAAGGCATTCACATGTAAAAACTCTCTATTGATTTAGCTCATCCAAACCCTAGGCTGTTCATAAACTGAGAGGGAGATGGCTCTGAGGAAAACAGTTGCATCTAATCAGACACCAGGTGGAAAGCAAGAACACAAAATAGAGTCTAGTGTTTAAAAGCTGGAGCGTGGTAGGCAGGGGCATACAATTATCCACACCTCATGGAACTGCGTGTTCACCATGGCACTTGAACCTGAAGTCAGAATGGGGAATCTGTTTCTTAAACACTCAGCCATCTCTGTGAAGCAAGTAGCAAAGACCAGTTATCTGAGTCAAGTTAACAGTCACCCACTCATTTGAAGACCAATCCAAAAAATGGGAATTCCTGACAGAGAAAACATAGAAATAAGGGATAATCTATCATATACAGAGAACGAGGTAAAGAAGAAATCCTGGCCATAATCAAAGGGACTATAAAAGAGCTCAGACAACTGCAACAGATGGCAAGGACTGGGCTTCAGTCCAGATAGCAAAACCAGGAAAGAAGTAGCCAAAAAGGAGCACGGGGGAAGGAGAATACTGACTGCTTGAGACACTGGCAGAGAGCAGACTATGAGAGAAGGCCAAAAGCCTCCTGGGGGGTATAGCTCAGAAAATGGCATAGACCAGACTGAGAGACGGAGAGAAAGCTGAATGCCAGCTGAGAGCTATATTTCAAACACTGGTGGAGACCAGAGCCAAAGAAAGATAAAAAGATGAATGCTTGCTGAGGGATATAACTCAGACACCGGTGGATAGTGGAAATAGAGAAAGCCTGAAGCCCAAAGTCTGATGAGCGCTATAGTTCAGATTTTAAAAGGGGTAAGGCCCTGAGGAGAAGAAACGTGAAAGCCTGTCAAGGGCTACACCCAAATACTGGGAGATAACAAGACATGGAGAGAGATCAAAGGAGACCTTGGCCTAGGAAGGCGACCCACGGAAGGTGGGTGAGATAACAGTCTGAGAAAAAACCTAATCAAGGATAAAGGAATACTTTCGTGTTAGAGCGTGTGAAAGGCATTATCATCAGCACATGGAGGTGACCCATGGCTAGAGGGTAAGATGTCTGAGTCTGACATATTATGTACTGCAAGGAAAGGTGAATGATGTACTTACTGGTTGCAAAAAAGTATGTTAACAAGCTGGGTCTTCATGACTGAGAGTATGAGGACAAGAATCAAATTGGGTGCTACATCCCCGAGACCAAGAGTTTGAGCAAAGAAGGGATGGGTTCTACCGCACTCAGATTGTAAACTAAATTATTAAACCTGTGGAAGATCAGTATTTCTGCATTAAGTCCCTGGAGACACTTTGGGATGGCCCTTCCTTACCCTTTCCTAAAACATTGTTCATTGATGAAGTTCACTGATGACTCCTGTGTACTGATGATCGCTCAGCGTAGGAGTTAAATGTTGCTAGAGCAAATTCAGGAAATTATCAAGAAAATCACTGCAACTGAGGAATTGTGTACAATTTACAATGGTATGAATGGTTGATAGGAGATGGAATAGTTGCAGGAAATAGGTCTGATGAATGAGCTGTTAAAGAGAGAGCTTCAGAAAGGGGAATGAAGATATTGGGACTGGAACAACACATCAATTGCTTCCAAGAGAGTGGTTTGCCCTTAACGAAAGAGGCTAGGAAAGCGTAATACATGACATCTCTTTGATGCTAATAGACAGAAAGGACCACTTGAAACTGACGTAGTCAGATTTGGAGTTTAAAAAGAGGATTCAATCTTGAATCAGAGATGGTAATTTTGTTTAGATTCTTTGGTCATATAAGAGAAAGAGAATGAGGAGCAGTCACTCATGAGAGCAGGTATTTCACAGGAAACTAAAGGGAGAGATTGGACACATTTGGGGAATAAAATGATAGAGAAAACGTATTGCTGATTAATGAAATAAATTAATCACATAACAGATTAGAAAAAGAACATATTTCTTTTTTGCAGCACATTAATTTGAAAATTAAAATAAATTTGAGGAATAGCAAAGTAAAATGAGGGTTGGTTACTTCAATTTGGAAAAAAGATACAAATATAGAATTCAAACAATAAATTGGAAACAAACACATGTTTGAACAGCAAATCAATGACGTATGTGATCCAGTTGAGAGGGATGCACAATACACTGTTAAATAATGAGACAATAGATTTGCGGAGAAAGTATTTGGAAAATAGGCTGCAAAAGAACAATTTACATGTAAGAATTACTGAACATACAGAAAATTGTGAACACTTAAAATAATGTAATATTAATGTATTGAATTGCACAATTAAAGATCAGGAACCGGTTACCTTACAATTTGAATACTAAAGAACATATAGGGATTAATATTATCTTGGTGGCATATTAGTTTATTAGCCACCACCTTCTCAATTATCAAGCTAGGTATGTGGTTCCCCTAACTTCATTTCGATTAAATGCATCTTTTTAAAAAGAAGATAAGTGCAAAAGTCGACCAGATTGTACATGTGTTGGAAAAACTGTGAGCTGCAAAAAAAGCATTAACAATTTGTACAATAGGATTATTAGCTTCCTTCCCTAAACCCTTAATGTTATTGGATGGAACACTATATATAACACAAATAACAAAATAAAGTAAAGACATATAAACCGCCCACAAAAAACATGTATACAAATACATCAGGATCTCATGTTAGAGCACCAACGAAAATAACTCAAAATCCAGGAAAATATTATCCATACGTGGGCCCTCAATATAACTTTCAACATTCATCTAGCATGCCAAAAATAATATAGCTGCCAGAAACGAAAAGTGATCCACTATTTCACTCCCTACCCACCACAAAAATAAAGGTTTTTAAATTTCTCCACATGCTCAACAAGGATGGAATAATGGGTAAACAGGTCCGCCAGGCCTCCCCAAGGCCACACCAGGCCATCCCTAGAACGGAGCCCTTGCCAGTATAGTGAAACCCCACTTTAAAGGCAGTGAGTGGGGAAGGCAAGGGGGATTTCACTGTAAACATGCTGCAGCAACTTTAGTACGATTAGTATCTTGAAGGTCTGCACTGCAGTAGGCCTGGCCAGGATGCGTTTGCTTGGCCTGGGCAGTCATGTATGCCACACAGCCATGAAAACACAAATGACCAGGGAGATGCAGGGCCATTTACACTCTCTAGCAGGAGCATGGGCCTCATTACAAGTTGTGCGGAATGCGTTTAACGGCGCCGGTAATGGTGCCGGCGCCGTTAAACGCATTCCGCACTATTACGAGGTTCCCTCGTGGGACCCGATGTGGACGTCTGGTTTATCCAGACGACCATAGCGGGTCCTGCGAGGGAACCAGGGAGCTAACAACGGGCCCTCTTTTAATGGGCCCCTTGTTAGCTCCCTCCCATTCCCATTCAGGGAACCCAGACACAGTTTTGGAGGCAGCCATGGCGCAAATAGCGCCATGGCTACCTCCAAAGTCGTAATGAGGCCCCATGGGTTGCTTTTGTTTTTAACTGCACTGTTCATTTTACCCACATTTCCCAACATCTCAGTTACAAGGTAACTCTTTTCTCAAACCTAAAATCAAAAGTTGATTTCTGTAATTTAATGTATGTTTATTTTTTTTTAGAACAAAACAGTTATTCCCATCACACTTAATAAAATGGTTAACTGTCTAAAACAATAAATGACAGGTGATTTTGCTTACACACGTTATCCAGTGATATAATCACTGGGAAAATAACATCAAGGGTGACACAATATTTTTTTAAGGCACTATTCATAACTTTCCCCCAATATTCTAGGACTGGAGTTTGTTTATATAATTGCACCAGTCCTAAAATACATTGGGAAAGGTGTTTATTGCCTTTTAAAAAAATATCAATTCACCCTCTATGTTTGTACCTACGATTATATCACATACAACCCTTTCACAAAGGGGAGAGTGTAGTAAAATCAAAAGTGATAGATGCAAGATTTTGAATTAACATGACCACTGTCATTGCTCTGGGAAGCCTTCCATGCTATAAGTCGTTAGTATGTCTTTGCCATTGCAAAAGGGGACAGGCCACTAGCAAATGAGCCTTGGTTCTGCCACCAAAAGGTGCAGTTCAACCTCAACTGCTAGGCCACTGAAACACAAGCCAAGGCAGGCATTTGTAGGCCTTGTGGTCTAGCAGTCTGAGCACAGATGTTCCCATTAGTGTCAGGGTGAAGGCTAATTCGCAAACAATGGCCTGGAAGGCTGGCCAAAGCAATGCTGGTGGTTCTGGTTGATTCAGAGACTTGCATCCATATTTGTTTAGTTTTGTCTGTTAGGTGTAAGCCAGAGCTATTGCCCTGGCGCACAGATAGGCTGGAGATGGGATGTGAGGTGGGACACGCATCGTATGGGAGTGTTTGGTCAATCACAAACTCCTCGAATAACCATTGCCATGTTAATCCCTATGGCATTCCCACCAACAACCCGCCCCTCCCTGATCAAACATACCCTACTGGTAACTATTTTAGCAAGATCTATTGCACAGTAGCAGCAATGTTTGTGCTGTATAGTGCCTGCCATTGTTACATCTATGCATTCTTTTAGGTGTTAATGACTTAAATGCAACTATAATTGAGCTCTTGGTGTAATGTTTCTGAATCCTGGTTATTTATAAGCTTAGTTTAGTTTGTTAAGTTTAGTTTATTTGCGTATGGTTCTAAAAGAACCTTTACAAAATTACATCAAATATCACATTCCATTTCATATGCAATATCTGTGCCATGCCTCTGTTCCTTGCACTGTCTAAAACAAGCAATCACAAAGCCAAACATGTTGGTTTATATATATATGTATTACACAGACATTTGCCAGGCAATGACATCAAATGCCCAGGTACTTTCACCAGTTTCTAGAATTTCCAATCTCATGGTCACGTGGTACCCTTATGGCAGTGCCTGGCAAATGCCTATCCCATGCCTACTCAAAAGGCCAAGCTGTTGGCTTTGCAAATGTATGTTGGTTTCAGTAAGATGAAATGTATAAGCCCAGATGTGGGTGCCTTGCTTACTCCACCTAGGGAATCAATCATGGCTGTGCTAATCCAAAAAGGTCTTACGTGAACATCCCATGTTCCAATGTCATAACCTCTTCTCATGCATTCTTGCAAGTGGGTTCTGACCATAATTGTCTTTGTGTGGAAGCCTAGCCTGCCCTGACAGAAATGTTCACGATTCAAACTGATAAGTAGTGACTTGATAACCTCATACTGTTTGAGTAACAATAACAGTTTGAATGCAAACAGAACACATCATGAATTATTGTGGGTCATGTTTAGAAGGTATTATGTGCTGGGCGCTGGATGTTAATGCAGTGTCGCAATAAGAAATGATTTACTGTGGGATCCCACCAGTGATAGAGGGGCAGGGAATGAGAGGGGAGGATGGTTCCCACACCCAAATAAACATTTGCCTTTCAGAAGATAATCATGAATACCTGAAAAATAACACAAGAGAGGAGCGTTTACTGTGATGTTGCTGGTAAAGTATAAAATGGGCATATCTTTTAAACCTAAGAAGTGGCATTTAAATATTACCTTCAGAGTGAAATCAGAGGTGTATTTAACAGTCGAACAAAAGGGCACAAGGTGGCACCACTGCTGTGCTTCTCACCCCTCAAAGAGAGACAGCCAGAGCTGCACAGGCTCTCCCAGTGAGGTCTTATTGTTTTAATGTGTCCTACCAGCAGTTTATTTACAACAGGAAGTGATTCGAGATGGGAAAAGATCATTGCTGTGGCACTTTTTTCTTTAATTTCTTTTTTTTTTATATTGCGCCTAATACCGAACCAGAGTTTGGTTTCTAAGCCCAGATCAGGGATTCAAACCTCTGTTGTTCTACCTGATTTTGCTTGCACGACCAGCGCGTTGCCCCTGTGCTATCCTCCGTTCATCATTATATCAGATTTTAATAAGCTATTTAAGTGTGATTGTTGGGTGATTGGAAACTATGGGATACAGAACAAGCTGTGTGAAACAATGACCTTGAGGTGCATTTCAGTTCACTTTGTGTCTGAGGTTTTATGTAAATTCTCATTAAATTGCATGCTGGAACATGTAGGGTTCCATTCAGGATGAGGAAAATAAAGCTACAATCATAGGGGGTCATTTTCCAAGTCAAGCAGAGATTATCCGACACTTTTCATGTGGTGCAGGATTTTGTATGATTTGGCAGGCAAAGTTGGAGAGGAGAGCTCACTTAACATGTTGCCTGCTCTTGAAGGTCCCCCAGACATATCTGATTGGTTTTCCACTAGCATGTATTTTTGTGTTGGTGGAAAACTAATGGATTCCCATGAAAACCGCCTCATTTATGCACCTGGTAAAAGCAGGCAGTTTCCAAAGGTAGATGACTTCCACAAACGTTAATTGTGGGAGGGATTTACATGTTTCCAGACACGTAATGGAGTAATGAATCGCAAAGGCGATTTTACCTGTGTTTTACTATTTACTTTTCCAGTACTTGGTGGAAACAATTAAAATTGCATGGACGGGCCCGTTTGCAACCATGTGCAAACAGGAGTGGTCCCTCTCCTCCGTCCATTTCAGGATGAAAACAAAATGATCTCCTTAATCTTTTCCCATCAACACGTTTCTACAGTGATGTATACATTGTCAGGTTGATTTATCAGGTCACCTGTGCATTTTTAAAGAAATATGTATACAATACAGTATTATTTTATGTATTCAAAACCAAACTTTAACACATATTTGTACCAACTTAAGCAGGGTAGATATGTGGTCAAGCACCTAAATAAAAGCTATTCTGGCTTTACCACTTAACCAAAGTGAATGATTATGGGCAAATCATTCACTGTCACTGTGCCTTACCTGCAAACATTTGGTGCCCCAAGAAGTGATTCAGTTTGCAGTACAATCTTTCAACAAAAGAAAGCCTCACTCATGGTTTAATAGATGGGCAGTGCATGTGTCAGGGACTGCAAAGAAGACATGCACGCACACATCTTTCTTTGGAAAATATAAGGCTGCATTTATTGAACAAATTTGCGACATTAAAAAAGAAAATGAAAGCAAACACGTCAAACAAGAAGTCATCATGGACTATTGCATATTATAAACAGTATGTACCAGACAATGGCATATAGGACCCCTTTTTCCTGCCATGTCACACCTGGAGCTCTACCAGGAGGCCAGAAACACCTCAACCTGCACCATCTGCCTGCTGAATACCCACCCTTTCCCGCCCTGGCTCTCTTCTGCATGCTAGAGTTCCCTCACACCCTCAACACAATTCAAATGTGTTGCAAAAATGCAACAAAAATACAATTGTGTGCTGCAAAACGTACTTTTCTAAGAAATTAAATGTCCTATTCCTTGCTTCAGTTTCCTGGAGGGGGTTCTGTGTTTCACCAAAAGATGGTGGGACCACAAGCAACTCCCCTGTGGTTGCTGAGAGTAGCCCAGTGTTCAGAGAGGCATTGTTGAGTGAAATCCATCTGAGATTGAATAAGTACCAGGGGCTTCGTTTCCTCGGCTGTCACAGAGGAGGAGGAGGCATCATCTTCGATTCTCTGAGCCAGGCCCGGAAGGCATGGTGGGAGAAGATGGGAGTAGCAGTAGTTGGGAATGGCGGTGAGGGGGAGCTCATGCAATATGACTGAGGGTGAAAAGTGAAGGGGGTCTGGATATCATAGAAAGGGAAGAGCAGATGGAAAATTCCATTCCCCAATTTAACTTCCATTCCATCACGGAAGAGGAACTTTCAAGTATAGTGAAACGCCTCAAAACCACCTCCTGCAAAGGAGATCCTTGCTCTGCACTTATTATCAAAACTTGTCCACCGACTCTCCTGATGGCCATATGTAAATTTGTGAATGTTTCTCTTTTTGGAAGGCTCTGTACCTAAGAATTTTAAATAAGCATGGGTTACTCCCATCATAAAAAACCCGGCCTTTGTCCTAAAGATCCCCTTAATTATAGGCCGATCACAAATACGCAGTTTCTTTTAATAAACTTGGATAGGGTAGCTTACGAACAGCTTGCCAAACATCTCAACGAATATCCTGTGCTCAAACCTCGGCAGTCAGGTTTTCGAGTCGGCTTTTGCACAGAAACTGCTCTTCTAGAACTTAAATTTAGAATTATCGAGCGGATGGACAAGGACCTTGCGTCCATGCTAATGCTTCTTGACCTCTGCTGCCTTCGACCCGGTCGACAATTCTATTTTGGTTGACAGGTTGGAAGCAGTAGCCAACTTTTCTCCAATGGCAATACAATGGATTGCATTATTTTTTAATAACCGTTTTAGCAGAGTTTTTTCGATGGAAGCGGAATCCTCACCTATCTCCATCGAATTTGGCGTACCACAGAGTGCCTGCTTGTCCCCCTGTTTATACAACATATTCATGGTCCCCTTCTTTGCCTTCCTCGACCAAGAGGGGATCATGTTTACCGACTATGCGGATGATACCCAATGTGTTGTCCCGTGGTGGGCACTCACTCAGTGGATGAGGCAGAACTGAATTGTGTCTACTTAGCCATTGAAAACTGGATGCTGAGAAACTACCTTGCTCTGAATAAGAGCAAGACCAGGTTTTTGCTCGTGGCCTCGTCTCCCTTATTGTCTAACCTGGGCATGCCTTGCACCAGCTTCCTTTATGGTGAGGTTATGCTAACCCCCCTTAAAAAGGTCAAAACACTGGAGGTTGTTTTAGATCAACAGCTATCGATGAAGGCCCATGTAAGCAGTCTGGTTTCTGCTGAAGCATTTTATATAAAACTATTAGCCCATCTGAGGCCTTTTGTTAGCCACGCTAATGCGGAAACATCATAGGAGCCAAAATTGAATATTGTTGCAGCCTATTGGCTGGCCTCAACAAATCAGAAATGAATAGACTCCAAGTCATTCAGAATGGCGCTGTTCGGGTCGTGTTAGGACTCAAGCGCCGCAACCACCTCTCTGCCGCCAGAAGGGGCCTGCACTGGCTTCCGGTGGAAGCCTGAGTACAATACCGGCAACTGGTGATTACCTATAAGTGTATCAATTGCACCATGCCAGACTATCTAAGGCAATCTATCACAGAAAAAATGCAAAATCGATCCTTGAGATCCAACAACTTAAAACTTCTGAGCATTCCTAGAAGTAGAACCAAAAGGGCTGAAAAAGGAGCTTTCTACTTATCAGCCCCGATAGCTTGGAATAACCTCCCTGTTGACCTCGGAGCTCAGCCCAATTTAGAATCCTTTAAAAAGAATGTGAAAACCTGGTTGCTTGCTTCTCCTTCTCTGTACTGTTTTTATAACTCATTTGTAGCATTTTTTTTCAAAAAGATAAATAACTTTTGTGCTTAGGGTATGATTAATTGTGAGTTACCTCTCTGGCTCCTGCTCAGGGGTCTGCACTATACAGTTGTTAACAGTAGCTTTCCTTATGGAGAAGGTGTAATGGAAGGAATGCTGACGTGAATATCAAATGGAAAGTCAAAGTAGTGTGGGACTTTATGGAAGGGAACAAAGGAGAGGATGGAAGAGGAGAGCAGAACACTTTGGAAAGGGTACTGGGGAGCATTTGATTTTGGAAGGGATGCATGGATGGAGGTAGAGAGCAGATTTCCCACTTCAACAAATTGAGTGATCTTGGGGAAATCACTTTGTCAGCCAAACTACTTTAAAGCATTGCACTAGTGACAGCCATTAACGACTCCCACCCTAATACAGTACCCCATACCCAGCCTACCCAGGGCCCACTGTCAATCATGCCCATGAATCCCTTTGCCTTAATGCTGCCACTGAGTGCAATCCGAACAAGCATCCTGATCAGACATTCACGTATTCTTCAGGGTAAGTGTCTCGCCCCTGGTCCTAACACCCTGGGCTTGAATCCAGGATGCTTGAAGCAGTTCAACAGACCAAATCAATTGAAGGGTGCAAATGGATTTTTCCGGCTCCAGGAATAGATTTTTTGTTGGATCATGAATCTGGAAAATCCGACTCATTGTGTATAGGGTACTCCTACATCCACACCCAATGGAAATTCCCCCCCAATACCCACCGATCACAAACAGGGTCCACCCAGATGAACATTCCTGAGGCCGGGCCTGGCGCTAAAGCTGATGTAAATGAATTACAAAGCATTATAAGAGAAGCATTGCCTTGTCTTGTTGCCCTCCTTGTCTTTGGAATTTTTAATCTGATAAGCACTGGTACTTTTCACGGTATGTGAGTCAGCAAATACTCACAGCTTTTCTGCAAGGTAAGGTGTCTTCCCAAACTCAACGACTTCATAAATTAGGCAGGCCACTTTTAAAAGTATACAACTCCAGTGGGAGTCCATGTAGTGCTGTGAAAATAGGGGAGACCTCATCGAACTTGCTTTTCGTTATAGTTTTAGTACTGCATGAAATACTGTTTGTGAAGGGAGCAGCACATTCTTTTGAACCCCCATGGACAGTGCATTCACTCCGTCAGTGTGCGCGATTGCTGTTGCCTGCACTGCAGACTTGAATGTTTCTGTCAGAAGGAACGGTTTTTATTTTTTTCCATAAGTGAACTTTATAACAGGCTACTTGTGCCTTTTTCCTAAATATATTTAGAAATTTAGATGAGGGCCCCAAACTAAACATAGTGATGTGGCTCCTGCAAACAAACCTACGTTCAAATGAACTTAACAACATGATTCACAGCCAATTCGTTGGTCTCTCCTAATTGTTCCTGAAGATATCAAATAGAATTGAGTCTTATGAGGATTCATCTTCCATGAGGCTGAAACCATCCAAGCCTCAGTGCATGCCAGGCAGATCTCAAGGTGGCGGATATCAGCAGAGGATGTCACTTTCAGACACTCTGTGCCAACAGCCCTCACAGCTGGTCCACATACATATAAAACATATAGGTGCCAGTTTTGACCTGCAGGGCCACTCCACGTGTATTGGGGAGGTCGGAGGACACCTTCTTGACTCCATGTCAGTGAACTGGCTTGCCCCAGTAAGAGTTCAACCAGTCAAGGGTGTTACCCCCAGCATCATAAATTGTGCAAGAGTTTAACAGCGCCAGTGCGCAGGCCCAACCCAGATCCAGCACGTGAAGAGCACCATCCCAACCCAGATCCAGCACGTGAAGAGCACCATCCCATCCCAGATCCAGCATGTGAAGAGCATCATCCACCAACCAGAGTCCTGCTGTCTCATTGCAACATCCAGGATGAAACCCGAGCAGATTGGCCTGGAGCAAATGATCCTGCTCTATGAGGCATTATTATGTTTTATTAGCCACCTCCATCACAATTGTCAAGATAGGCCTGTGGTTCTGTGGTTTGTCTAGAATGACTTCACTCGGATGAATCTATTTCCTTTAACATGGGCAAAATTCCACCAGATTTGACATTTGTCTGAATAAATCCCTGCTGCAAGAAAGGCGTGAAAATTTAAACAATCGGTTCCTATTCCAAACATTTAATATTATTGGACGGAACGCAATATCAACAAGAAAAAAGTAGCTTTCAGAGACTGAATATCAAGAAATAAATCCTCTGCTAGAATTCATACTCACAATGTTTCCTTTTCACAGTGGCCATTTTGCCTTCTTTCAGCATCTGTGTCTGCTCTTAAGCTAAATTCCCACCTAACTTTGATGAGTTTCTACTTATCTTCACAATGTTACATTTGTTTGATGAGACTTTCCTTTGGACGAGCTGGTTTCCTCTGTGGGTAGATGCAGCATTCCTCAACCCTCAGATTCCCAGCGATCACTCTTATCAGTGTGATAGCCGAGCACTCGAGTATTGCCATCTTAATGAAGGCCATTTCTGTGGCTTCTGTCTCTCCAACAACTACAGATAAAAGGACTGCCATTGCGCCCTCAATCTCTGCTTAGCTTTGCCCATGCGCCTTCCAACAAGATACCAGCCACTCTGGGATCCCCAGCTCAAGATAGTGATAAGAACACATACTGCACAACCTCAATGAATGGAATTGCGCATTGAAGGGGCCACACATGTATACATTTGACATAATTAGCTTGCAGGAGACACATTCACCAGAAGACAACGTGGGCCTCATTACGAGTTTGGAGGTAGCCATGCCGTTTTTCCCGGCATGGCTACCCCCAAACTCGGGTCCCGAAAAATGGGAATTACCAGGCCATTGCAACCTTTGCGGGCCCGGTAATTCCCATTTGCGGGACCCGGACCCAGTACGTCCCCATTCCTATTTGAGCCCCCATAGGGCTCAATGAGAATCGGGAGGATGCTAACAACGGTCCCGTTAATAACGCGGCCATTGTTAGCATCCTATTCTGCTAGCGGATGCCGCTCTGCACGTCTGGTCTGGCCAGACGTACACGGCACGGCAGCCCCGCGAGCAGAACTCGTAATGTGGCGGTAGAGTGATAACGGCGCCGGCAGCACTACCAGCGCTGTTATCACTCTACCGCCAGGGTCGTAATGAGGCCCACTACATTACCTGGGATACCCTTGGTTAGGTAAAGATGTTTTGCAAAGCAAGTGAGTGCAATGAAAGGGCTTACTAAGTTTCTACAAATATAGAATGACTTGGGAAATTCCAGATCTAGCAGGAGGATGGCTAAATAATAACTAAAGTAGATCTGAGAAGGAGGGGATTGATTTGTGGTTGAGACTTTTCCTTGACCCAAATACAGGCAACAGAAATACAGGGAGGTGGTCTGCTTGACACAGTAGAGAAGTGCAGGTTAGCAGATAGCTGGTAAAAGCTCTGTGGAGTTGCTGAGTACCAAGTGCAATCTTTTGCAAGGCCTAGCGTGCAAGGACGAATGAACCTGGAGATCCCTGGGTGGGACCCCCCAGGTGGGACCCCCCACCCACCCGCTGTGTCAAGAACAGACAGCAGAGAAGCAGAGCCTAAAGAGCCAGGAGACAATAAAGACTTGCCAGGGACACTTAAAACCCCAAGACTGTAAAATAACTACCCTCTATGGGAAGGGAGTCCAGATGGAGACTTGTCAAACTGAGAACGGCTGAATCCAAGGAGAAGCGATCCTGTTGTTGTTATTGTTGAATCTTGCTTTCTGATGTTTATCATCACTTGGTTGATCCAATCCTGTAACAATGCATAATAAACAATACTTTATGTATACCTCTCCAGATCTGCATGTTGTTGAATCTACTCAGCTTCATGACACCAAGTACGTGTCCCTTGGTTTGGTCCCAATCTCCTAAACTAAATGCCCTGAATCGATCTAGTCAAACGAAACATTCATGGAATGCAATGTTTTATTTCCTTTTTTCTCGCCATCCTTCCATCTCTGCTATCCCTCATTCCTCTCATCTACCCCTCTCTCCAACCCAATCCCTGCTCCTCTCTCCCTCCTTTCTCAATCCAATCTGCTCCTAACTGCCCCTTAATCAACACTCCCCCTGTGACAAATCAACGTCCAGGGCACCAGTGGTCCAGGGATGAATATCACTTTCTAAACCATCAATCAGCCCCACATCTCGAGTACACCAGAAGGGATCCAAACAGATTGGAAACACAAGTCAATTATAAACCTCCTTGTCCAATATTGGTAACGTGGATGGAACAGCAGGCTTATCTGCGAAAGGTCCTGGATCATAGGTTAGTTACAACACAGTGAAAATACAATTATTACCCAGTGATAAAAGGGTCTGCCCAGTCAAGGTTATATACACATCTCTATTCAACAGACAGTTCTAGCACACTAGAAAATACAACCAACCCTATAAAGGAATGCAGAGGTCAGACAGTCTCAAGAAGGAAAAGGCATGCACTCTGGATACTAACAGGAGGGTAGTCGGTTAAGTAATTAATCGCAATAGTTCAAGGATACTTGGTTTGAACACAAAGGGAGCAGTGTGTCGTAAAATGTCACTAGGGGCCTTCAGAGAAGCACCAGGGGGACAGAACCACAATGTTCCTTGTGCTTGTATAAGTTCTTGTTGCTCTATAGTGTAGAGTCAGTATCAGGGTGCTTTGCAGCTCTTGCGATAGAGTTCAATACGGGAGACAGCTGCGGGTATCATGCGGCAGGCAGTTCAGCGAGCGGGGCTGGGCGGACGGCTGGAGACTGGCCTACACAGCGGCTCGGGATCAGGAATCATTGTCCCAGTGCTGGTTAATGGGGCTGAAGCACCGGTCGAGGCGTCTCAGGCGGCATTAGCGACTGCAGCATAACAACAGTTACCAGTGCAGTCGGTTGCAGCTCGAGGGACTCGCCTGGCTCGAAAATGTCCTTTAAGGCGGATGCTTTTTGATGCTTGTCGATGCACTCCTCCTAGCTTATTCACTGGGCTTGCGTCATCTTTTAAAGTGGACAACCCAAAGCTGAGCAGAGTGTTGCAGGCAACGGCCTTGTCCTTGGTTTGGTTCAGAGACTCTCTGGCACTTCCGACCTAGGAAGCTTGCTTGCAGAGCCTAGCGGGGCACACTGTGTGCTGGCTAGCCACTGGTTCTGGAGCTGCTGGATGGTTCTCTGGATTCAGTATCTCCCTCTGTTCCCTGGGAGATGTTTAGAGGGTGGGGTGGGGGATCTTGCTTCCCTCTTTGGAAATCCTGGCCTTCCTTCACTGTTGGAAGCTGTAAGGCAGGCTGAACCTTCAGCCAGGGTCCAAATGAGTTCTTCTTGTTAGTCCTTGCAAAGTTTCCAGATGATCTGCCCAAAAGAGTAACTCAACTCTTTTAAAGTCAAATGGGCCCCGGGATTGGTGTAGGCTAAGCCTACCTTAATTAACCAATCCTGGCTCCCCACCAACAATCTCCTGTATGCATAAGGTCATAACCAGAGTGCTTTGCAACAGAAAATGTAAATGGGTGAAAACATGTAATACTAATACTAAGTCCCACCCATCTTCCTCTCTGTTGTGGATCAAAGGCTCTTGCTAGTGATTTGAGCTCTCTGTGGTTCCTTATTAAGGCTGCAGGTCTCCCTTGAAGCTAGGGGGGAAATAGACTTTTGGCCTCCACCAAACCACATACTCATACCTTCTGCATTGGATCCCCCTGCAGGGATGACTACTGTACATACATAGTTCCAGACATGACAGGTCACTGCCCTTGATACTGAGTGGTGAGAGATGGCTTCAGGTTGACACAGTGCATATCAAATGTTGTTGGGGTTTTCCTGTCCTTTGTTAGTACTCTGGCCAGGCCTCCCAGGGGCCTGTTTGAATTAACTCTGATTAGTACGCGAGGCTGCCACCAGCAGCTAACAAAGGAAAGGGCAGATCCATGGAGCCTTTGTTAGTTAATTAGACTGACCATGGCAGGAGAAAGGGTTTGCCTTTCCCCTTCTGAGATGCCTTGATGTACTCGTGACTGTCATATTCCAACTAAATATGACAGGGGGGGGGCGGTGCCTGTATGCTGTGTCCACCCAGAGTACACGGCTCTATGTATATGTTGTACAGTGAGCATAGGAACATTTGTGCATATTAGACCCACACATTTTCCGGAGGTTGATCGGCCATCATTCAATTTCATTTAAAATTTAAAAAAAGCCCAGGCATGCGCACACCCACCATGCGGATTGTCGAATTCCTCACAACCCCTTTGTCCTCTCTTAACAAAATCCATCCACCCACAGTTAATTTTCAACCTGCTTCTCCTTACCCCACTTGTCTCCTAAATTGTTTTCTCCTGGCCCTACGAACCCTTCTGATGTGATTGCCTCTCCACTCCCCCTAGTCACCCCTCCCCCTCTCTCCCCTATGCTCATTCCTTCTCTATCCCAATCTATGTTAAGAATGCATTCACCTCACAATGTACCCAACCCCAATCCACCATCACTGACCCAGCCTCTTCTGCCTCCCTCCCTTCCTCCCGCCATTCCTCAGCCTCCCTCTACTCTGCTATCGCATGGACATATTGCTATTCATTTTCATTCCCGTCGCTTCCATGCTATCTCCCACAGTTCCACTTCTCACCCCTTCTCAGCTTTCCTAATAGCCTAATCTCCTCAATCAACCTCAGGCCATAGGTTTAGCATTCCCCAACTCACATGGACCCTCCCTCTCAATCCCCACCCACTGCTTCCCATACCCATTTTATACCCTTCAACCCACCCCTCAACATATTCATGATAATCTCCCACAATACTCCTGCTCTCTTTGTTACATTCCTCTCTCACCACATTCACCACCACCACCCTCCCACCACTCTCCTGCCTTCACCTTCTGACCACCCCACCGAGTGGCAGTCCCCACCAACCCCCATAGATTATTTTCTCCCCTTCCACTCAATTCCTTCCACACCCCTCCATTTATAAGTATTCATTCATCATATTTTTCAAGCACTATGTTAAACATGACAATAATAGAGAGGATAAATACAACACATAATTTGATCAAATAAATTGGAGGAAGGACATTCATCTAAAAGAAAACAGCAGAATAACACAAATGAGAAGGGAAAGATGACCAACACCAAGCTATGAGCTTATTTTCTAAACAAAATATACATAGAAGCACCCTATGTTCTCTCTTCTCTTTCTCACATATCTTACACTCAATTCACTCCGATAGCTCAACTCCCCCATCCTCATATCAACCAATCACCAACTCACCCTCATCTCCCCTTACATCCATCTGTCCTCTCCAGTCCTCACTCTAACCTCTCCTCTCTCTGCTTCACCACCTCATATGCCACCCAAATACTCCTCCTCCCTTCTCCACCTCCCAAAACCCTCTTCCACCTACCACCTCCACCTCCTCATATGTGTACACCAACCTAGAGCGCACTTTAACCTCAATATAACACCTAGCAACACACTTCACAGCCATGCAACAGAAGCAGAATCCAAAAAATTAAGCCCACTGCATACACACTTCATGCAACTATCCATAGCGACACCTCCATCCATATCCGCAGCGCTCTTTTCCCCACCTACCACCGACAGACTACTGTATCCACATCATCTTCCACAGCAGCAACATCACTCTTCCCTGCAGCAACATAGCCCTACATTGTCTTATAGCTCAGGACATTCAAACCACCATCCAAAGCCACTGTGTTTTCCACATGGAAATGCTGTGCTTTATTTAACATATGGCCAAACACACATTTGACTTATCCTAGCTCAGCAAATACCACTAGCCACGTTCTTTCATTTCACACTCTGTAACAACAAAACAAAGCAAATTCATACATCACAGTATGCACCCAAACTCCCATGAACCACCATAAGACATGAATATCAGGCAACGTATGATCCTCCACTGTTGTTTACCCCATCCGTAATCCGTAGTGTGGTGGCCTATAAAAATTCTCATACACTGAGGACATTTGTAAGACTTTTATTAAAGGAACAAAAAGGCCTAACTCTCCCTATTGCTATGGGGATTTTCCCTAACTACCAAGTATAAACTAAGGGTGCTCGTCCATTGTCAAAGTCCAAAGAAAATGTCCTCTGTTCAAACCATACTTCTAACTGTCCCTTCCACTATAACTAATAACTAAATCACACCAGAATGTTCAGCTTCTGGTAACTTCCATTTAGCTGGACTTCCTATTATTCTTCTCAGGGTTTTTCATGAAAACAAATATAGTTCTTGAAATTCCAAAAGGTGGTTTAAAGTCAATGAAGAAGGATCCTCCAGTTTCTTTGATTGTCTCTTATAAGACTCTGTAGATGTTGACATAGGTTAAAGGGTTTGTTTGCCTTTGGGTTATGGAACCTTCCTGCATTATCCTTATACCCTTTTTGGTAGTGATCTTTTAATCTTCTCCTCCTCTCTTTAGCTCCTCTAGACTCAATGTTTCACACTGTTTCTGTTAAGGCGTTCTGAACCCTTTTCAGTCGATTGATACAACAACTCTTGTGGCCTCTCCATAGGCTTGTACTCCGGGTTTCTCAGGCTCCCGTATCCAGCGTTTTCACTTAATTCAATTGGTTTCTCAAAGGCTGTCATAGAGCACCGCCAGTGCTTGTCAACCGTTATATTCAACAATTCTGTTGGCGTCTCCCAAGATATATATTTTGGGTTTCTCAAGTTGCCATAACCAGTATTATAACTTGTTTCAAACAGTTAATTACAGTCCCAGTTGTCTCCCCCTTTCTGAATCTACCCAGGCCTTCTCCTAGTTTGGTCTAGTTCACAGGGCTTGGCGTCGGGATATGGTGGCTTCGCCTTCTCTGTTGCTCTGTTATCTCAAGTATATTGCGACTCTCTCTCTCTGTCTATTTACTTTGATAGGCTTTGCACAAGTTGTCATATTGGAGGTTTTCTTCCTCTGGTTTTGGCTGTTTTATGCATTGTTTAGTGGGCGTCAGGCCCACCACAGCTTTTCTTCTTCGTGATCATGCCACCAAGTGGGACGGTCTCTGTGATTCCATCCCTGCAGCGATTCCTCCACTGCTCACTACACCGGGCTTCCGGTGTTCTCCTCAGGCAGTCTTTCGCACTCAGGCTGCTGCTGGCTCTGTGGTTCCACTGCACCCCGCCGCTTGAGGACGTGCCTGGCCTGTTTTTGTGAAGACATTGATCTTCTCCTATCTGAAATCCTTCCTTCTTCAACCTTTCTCATACTCTTGGGCGATTTCAATCTTCATCTTTCTTCCACCCACTCCACTCTTTCTCTGCTCTCAATTCTTGATTCTCATTTCCTCTGTCCCCTCTCAACTCCTCCATCTCACATTTCTGGATCTTGTCTTGATCTTATTTTTGTCACATCTGTGTCTGTCTCATCTGTTTCTCCACTTCTGCTCTATTTTTCTGACCACTATCTTCTCTCTGTATCACTTTTTCCTCAAGCTCTCACACCTCCTCCAGCTTCCTCCTTTAAGTCACCTTTCTATTGGCGTGACTTACGTGACTTTAATTCTTCACTCAGATCTTCTACATGCTCAATCTGTCCATCCTAGGCGTCTTTTCCTAATTCGCTCACGTCTTCTCTCTCCTCCTACTGCTGACTACTCAGTTAGCTCCACTCTCTCAGCCTCTGACTTAGCTCAATTCTTTTCCTCTAAGGTAGCTTCTCTTTTGTTCTGACATTGAAGCCTCTGCCTCTCCAGTACTGCCTACTTTTCCTACTCCGGCTTTTCCTATTTCTATTTTCTGTTTTAACTCTATTACTAATGCTGACACTTCTCTTCTATTGGCTAAAGGTCCCTCTACTGTTTTCCCTACTTACCCAATTCCCTTGGTACTAATTCCCAAAGTGTATCCATCTCTTGTATCATATCTTACTTCCTTCTTTAACATTCTGTCTCTTGACGTCAACTTTCCCTCATCTTTTAAGCATGCCTCTATTATTCCAATTCTAAAGAAACCTACTGTTAGCCTTCTGTTTGTTTCAAATGTTGTCTTATTTCCTTATTGGCCTTTCTTTCTAAACTACTTTAACGGATGGTTTATCCCCAAGTTTCTACTTTTGTTTCCAATTCTTCTATTTTTCTGCGATTTCAGTCGGGCTTTCGCCCCTGTCACTCTACTGAAACTGCTCTCCTTTCCGTTCTGAATTCACTCCTCTCTGAACGCTACTCCAGACAATCATCTCTTCTTATCCTGTTGGACATTTCATCTCCTTTTGACACTGTTGATCACTCCCTTTTATTGGTTTCCCTGTCATCCTTTGGTTTTTCTGGCTCTGATCTTTCTTGGTTTCAATCATACCTGTCCCAAAGAACCTTTTCTGTTTCTTAGGCCGGTAAAACATTTTACATGTTTTCGCTTGCTCATGGTGTTCCACAAGGGTCTGATCTGGGTCCTTTTCTGTTTTCTCTTTACACTTCCCCTCTTGCTGTGGTTATTTCCTCATTTGGGCTATCTCACCATTTCTACGCAGATGACATTAATTTTTTTCTCTCTTTTTCTTCCTTTTCTTCTGCTATCCATCATATATTGTCTGTTTGCCTGTCAGCTATCAAATCATGGTTGTCTTCTCACTATCTTACACTTAACGGCGGTAAAAGTGAGGTTCTATTTTTTCCTGCTAACCCTTGTCCTCCTCCTATTTCTCCTTCTTTTGTTTTGTTTCCCCCGTCCCAGCTTCCTATTTCCCTCTCTGCTCGTTATCTGGGCCTTCATCTTCATTCTGCTCTATCCTTCACTCACCACATTTCTCTATATTCACATGCCTGTTGCTAACATTTATAGAATATCGCAAAGCTCACCCTTTTTGGACTTTTCAAGTCCCTAAACTTCTGATATCTTCCCTGATCTTCTCTCGACTCTTTTACTGTTCTACCGCTCTCTTTGGTCTTCCACTGACTAGCCTGGCTCCCCTGAAATCTGTTTTTAATGCTTCCATTCATCTTCTTTGTTTTCTTCTCCATTCATGATTCTATCCCTCCTTCCCTTTCTTCTCTTGGCCAGCTACCCTTTCATTCTTAATTTAATTTTGTATGTCTTGTTTTTAAGTCTCTCTATGGTCTTGCATCTGACTATATCTCCTCTCTGGTAACTTTCTATACTCCTTCTCAATATCTTTGTTCTTCTGCTCAATTTCTTCTTGTAGCTCTTCGTCGTCCCTGTACTCAGTCTCACTTTCTGTCTTTTGCTCTTCTAGCTCCTCTACATTGGAATGTTCTTTCCTATTCTCTTTGTTCTATCTCTGATTACTCTTTATTTCGTAGGTCTTTCAAGTTCCCTCTTCTTCACCTTGGTTAATATGATTGATTGCTTTTATTATCTACATTCATTTTTTACTGTACCGTTTTTGATTCTCTGTACAGTGCCTTGGCTTAAGGCGCTATATACAATATAAAATACAAATAAAATACAAAATAAAATACAATATACATCACAGGTCCTCACCTGCATAAGGTTCTCTCTACTTGATTCAAAGGTTGTTTCTGTAACCAAAGAGATATGTCTTTCCCCTTTGACTATGGCATTCAGGCGAGATTCAGCATTACGTTAAACCAAAGAGATTGAGGAAATGTCACTACTTGGTGGATTCAGAACAGAAGTAACAACAGTTTTTCCAACTCCATGTAAGAATATAATGTTCTCTGGACTAGGAGGTCCTTATCGGAATGGGAGTCCTTGTCCCCGAGAGGGGAGTCACTTCCCAGGAGGCCCCACTTGCCCAGACCCCTAGGGAGAATCTTTCTTATTGGGCTCACCTCCGTAGCCTCAAAAGGGTTGGCTTCCTCCTGGGGAGAAGGGACACATATCCTGAGTATTTCACTTACTCCATAGACCCACACCATTACTTAGCTGGGGATGGGAGGGGCCTATTGGTACCTGACCCGCTTGCCTGGTAACACTGATCTGGGAACCTGCCTACGCTCTTACATCAACTCAATTTACCCAGACAGCCATACTATTGGGATGGTCTGTAGGTACCCACCCCCCTACCAGACTACTCACCACATCAACCTCAAGTGTATACACCAGGCATATAGTAAGGAGCCCTGTGGGTACCTGTCCCTCTCATCTGACAGCAACAAACAGCAATCACACAAATGTTCTTACAACAACTGACAATACTGAGACATTTAGGAGATGGGACGGCCAGCAGGTACCCAACCCCTGCCAGGATCACTCACCTTACCTACACCACAAGCCTACACAGTCACACTCCTACAGGCCAGGAAAAGGACTATAAGCACCAGTCTTCCTGCCTGACAGCACCAAACAGGAATCAAACAGCTTCAAATAGCTTACCTCAAGAAACCCAAAGAGGTAGGAGACAGGGATGGCCTCCCGGTACCCAGCACATCTGCTAGGATATTACTCCTTACCTACCTCCACAGACCTACACCATGGCATACTTAGCACAGCCCAGTATATCAGTGACCACTCGGGATGATCATCAGTGCATTAAGGTCATATAGCACTGATGACCAAGTAGATGACATTTGCACCTAGAAACACTTGTGTATAGGTGCGTTATAAATGCCATATCATATCATGCGTTTCGCAGATATGCTTTATAAATCCCATGTAGCATGACATAATTGCCTTAGATTACACATTAAACTTGAAGGCTTCCGTATTGGCATTTGGGTAACAAAGTTTACTCTCCTTCCTTATAGAGAATATTCTCCTTCCATTCTTCTTCCATTCCATGGGAATTGTACTGTGTAGCAGCACATTTGCTGAATTGGTCTCTGATGATATCCCCCTTTCCCCTAGAAGCAGATAGAACGCTATTATTGAACATGTGACCAGAAACAGATAAGTCAATAACTGTAACTACATAGTGCGGAGGCCTGGCTGATATCCAAAGGGTGGTCACATTAAACCAGAAAGTAAGGTGGTTACAATAAACTCTGAAGGAGTGTTCCACATTGTCAACTTTTTCTCAACAGAATGCCACAACCAGCACCTGTCTCTCCCAGCAGAAGCCACAGGTGTCTGCTGCTCTCAATGCCAGCCCAGTTCTACAATGCCCCCAAAGTGTTGCAGCTCAGGAGGGTGACTTCAACCTGATCCACAGGAAAGCCACCCAAGCTCAGTGAAGTGTATACTTCCCTCTATGTTCCCAAGGCATTCTTCCCTGCATGCATCACATCAATCTGTGACATTGCCATGCATGGGAAATTTCACCCCATGTTTTGCTGCATTTGTGTGTGGGTCAAGCCAGCCCCACAAACCCACCCTTGTTACGTCCTGTTCTGCTTCTACCCATACAATCCCATTTTCACTACTCCCTAACCCTGCTACCCCCCAAAACAAGTATGGAAAATAATGTGGTAAAATGACTTGCAGCCAAATGCGGGGAATGGCTACAAGGAAATGGGGAACGACTTGTGTCACCCATCTTAAGTGCATCTTCATCTACCACATTACACATGTCAATGTCTGTACAGACCATCACTGGGGGTAGGCAAAGAGTTCAAGTTCTACAATCGTGAGCCATCAGCAATGATAGCCCCAATTAAGGTACACCAATGGCAGCCTATGCAAGAGGCTAGTCCACATCCATGGCACCAGGTAGCAGAGCGCAGATACTCCTCATAGTAATATTTGAGGTGGCTGGGGAACACTCCTCCCAGGCTCAGAAATGGGCGAAACAGCTTAAGCACCTCAAAATGTATTTTCTGGCTGCTTGAGAGAAAGATAATGTCACCAAAAAACACATTCTATTAGACATGGCTGCCGATGATGTTCGCCACATTTTCAAAACGTTACCAGCAGGCAACAGGCCATATGCCACCCGGTCAACGCCAACAAAGAGCTTTTTAAGCTGCGACAGGCAAAGGGAACTAGATCAGAATCCTCAATGCCTACCAGGCCTGCCTATGCCACAAAGCCCCCATGTGCCATATCTTTGACGAAGAAGATGAAGCACAGGTGAAGCTAATTCAGGGGCATGCGTCTGCCAGGCAGGATACAATCTCAAATGTTGTGATGACCTGGTATTACATTGCAGCGTGTCCTAGAACTGGGGCAATTGTGAGATCGAGTGGACATGTTAGTTGATCGGCTGGAAGAAGCACTGCATCAGGGCCCTGCATCAGGTAGGCATTAAGAATATAACACAGACAAACCGTGGGGTCCCCTGCATCTGCTCAATACCCACAAACAAGAGTTTGACCTAAAATTCTAAGGAGACAAAGAAGGAAACCTGCCACACCAAGGCCAATGCCCTGCTTTCCACCAGATGTGGCGAAGGCAGAAAGTTCATTCGCTGTACTAGGGTATGCAACTGACAACGGGAACCCCCTCCCCCCAAAGGGTCTTACCTGTTGTCCAGATAATCAAATTCAAAAGGAGCCAATGTTACACTCGCTTCCCCCAGAAGGTCGCGATTCTCTATCTCAGCAGCGCTAACTTCAAAATTCGATACACGGAAGAAATGCATTGCAAGGTTGTTGTAAAATAATACACAGGAGACCTGGAGTGACTGGTTGGACCTCTTTAATGTGGTTCCAGTGACAGCTTGTCATTGAAGCTTCATTGAAGCTTACTCAACCGAATGCGAACTCTGGGGCAACAGGCCCTGTTATGCTGGATGTAAATAGTGGCAAAATGTCTATAATGAAGGTTATCTCAGTCAATAAGAGGAGCACCGGGAGATCAACATGCTCCGTGCCCTCTGCTCTGGCTTCTGGCACTTCGCGCACGTTGGAGCCCTTTACTTCCGTGATCGGGCGAGATCTTGCGAAACTGGAGGTCTCGCAATATCTTCACACACCTCCCCTTGTTAATGCAGAACAGTTTATTGCATAACATAGTCTTTGTATCTCACCGGTCTTCTACATTCTCTTCTCGGCCTATCTTCTTTCTCGCTGCTGGTGTCCAGTACCTGACAAGTTCCCTGGATTGCTTCCGGTGCATCACTTTCAACGTCTTCCGCCGTGAACTCTCTCCCTCCTGCTTCCAGACCTTACTCACGCCCAGTCTCTCTGTCTGGTTCTTCATGGGTGTTGGGTTCCTCTTGTGGGTTTTCTCTTTCCCGATACTTCTCGAACATGGCTACTCTCTCCATGTTCCATGTGCGACCATCTTCGGTTAGGACGTGGTTGGTTCCTCTATGAATCACTCTTTTTGGTTGACTGAACTTAGAGCCAGTCATTTGGTCCCTGGTTGGTAGACGTAATTTAATCCAGTCACCTTCTTTTACTTCTCAATCTTGGGTTGTCCTTCTTCTGTCGCTCCACCTTTTCATGCGTGCCTTACTGTTCTCTAATCTCCATACTACTTCCGACATATCTACTTCATTGTCTTTTCTTACTCTGGCCAACTAGGGTGGCACTAGTGTGGACGCTGCTCTCCTCCCTCTCAACATGCGAAATGGGGATATTTGGGTGATCCCGTTGGGTGTTAGCCTGTGAGCCGCTATAGCCTCTTTGACCGTTTTGAGGGGATCCATCCCTGAAGCAGTCGCCAGTTGGATGGCTCCTTTGATAAACCTATTGGCTCTCTCCACAAGTCCATTTGCTTGGGGATGGTACAAGGCTGCTTTCGTTTGACAAATGTTGTGTTTCTGCAGGTATAACTCCATGTCTCTTGATACCAGCTGTACTCCGCTGTCTGTTACTAATTTGCTGGGGAGACCCTCCCGCTGAAAGATAGATGTGGGAACTTCTATCATGGTGGCAGGCGTGATGTTGGGGACAAACTCTGCTTCCACCCACTTCGACAAATAGTCCACCAGTACTATACCGTACTGATCGGCATCATTGCCTCCAGTGGACCGATAAAGTCCAGTCCCACTGCTTCGGGGATCTCCGTGGGAACCATGGGGGCCTGCCTGACTTTCAGGCGTTTATCACTGTTGAGACACTTGTGACATCTCTCAATCATTGTGCAAACTTCCTGATCCATGGAGGGCCACCAGTTGCCTCTCTCACTCTTCGCCGCGTCATGGTGTTTCCTAGATGCCCTGCGTGGGCCCTGCATAGAATGATTTTCCTCATCCCCGTTGGTGGTATCACTTGGTAATTTTTCATGATTAGCCCATCCGCCTCTGAAACTTCCTCTGCCACTTTCCAGTATGGCCTCAAACCTTCTGGCACTGACCTTTCATCTGGCCATCCATTCCTGATCCATTCCCTGATTCTCACCATGGTGGGGTCTTTCCCATCTTCTTCATTCCAATGTCTCTCGCTTATTCGAGGTAGTTTGGGGCCTTGAGGTCTTGGATGGATGCAACTACGCATTCCTCCTGTAGGAAGGTGATGGCTTTGTCTTTGTCCTCGAGTAATCTTGAAATGTAGTCTGCCTGCACATTTTTCCATCCCGCTATGTGATTTATCTCGAAGGTGTATTGCTGCAGCTTGGCCGCTAAGCGTGCCAACCTGGGTGTCAACACTTTTGCACCTCCTGGACTGAGCATGCAAATGAGGGGCTTATGGTCGGTGACTAGTTTAAATTTTGTGCCCCATACGTACGTTCTGAAATTTTCAACCGCCCATGCACACGCCAACATTTCCTTTTCAACTGTAGAGTAATTTTGTTCAGCTGTGGATAAGGCCTTGGAGGCGAATGCCACCACGTGTTCTGCGTCTCCTTTCCTTTGGGTGAGAACTGTTCCTAATCCGCACGCGCTGGCATCTGTGGTGATGACGGTGCACCACTCTGGATTGAACGGTTTCAGGCACAGTGCTTCCACTATGTGTTGTTTAATACTTTCTACTGCTTTCTTCTGGGCTTCTTGCCATGTGAATTCTGTCCCTTTTTTTAATAGGTCTCGCAGTGGCACCGAAGCTTTTGAAAACCTGGGGATGAATTTGGCATAGTACTCTGCTAGTCCGAGGAATGACCTCACTTCATCCTTGTTTGTCGGCTCGGGAGCTTTGATTATTGCCCGCAGCAGGTTTTGTTTGGGGCATATGCCTTGTGATGAAATCTGCATCTGCAGCGTACACTAGGATGTCATCCTGAAAATAAGGAACATTCTTTATGTCTCATATAGCACATCCATCATGCGTTGAAACGTTGAGGCCGCGGATGACAGACCGAAGGGCATCTTCGTGCACTGGTAGGTGCCAAACGGGGTGATGAATGCGGTCAATGGCTTGGAGTCTTTGTGCAACAGTATTTGATGATAGGCATCTCTCATTTCTAACTTGGAGAACACTTTGGCCTCTTTCATCATGAGGGTCAGCTCATTAATGCTTAGCAGGGGGTAGCTGTCTGAAATTACTTCCAGGTTCAGACTGTGAAGATCAATGCATACCATTAAGTCTTGTGAATTGTGTTTTTTTAGGAGAACGGCAGAGCTCAACCACTCTGATGATTTGATTCCTTCAATGGTGCCTTTTTCACCATTCTGTCGAGTTGCTTTCTGAGTGAATCTCTGGCGGTTGCTGGTACTGGTCTTACTTTGTGCTTGACAAGGACCACATTCGCCTTGAGTAGTATTTGGTGAACAAAGCCTTTGATTGTCCCGGACCTTCCGAGAATGTTTTAGTTTTTTGTTTGTTTCTTCATTTGTAACACATGCCGGACACAAAGGTATCAGGGCGCGAAGATAAGAATACTTTAGGCCTACAAGTTACAAGGTGAAACAATCACAAAAACATACAGATCAATGACAAAAACATGCATATCAATGACAAAAATGTGCAGATCAATGACAATTTAGCAGGTAATTCAGTTACATAGCAGATAGATACAGTGGAAAGGTCAGTTTGGCTATTGGTCAGTTGGTTGGTAGGCTCACCTATGGCTTGTTTTCTTTGAGCCACTTGATGCAGTTTGATCTGAAGTGTGGGCATGTTTGGTCAAGTCTTGAGGTCAACGGGAGGGAGTTCCACAATTGAGCAGCTTTGACCGGGAAGCTGTTCCCTCCTCCAATTGTAGTCATTTTGAAATGGGGAACTGTGAGGCAGTTCGTATATGCAGTTCTCATGGGTCTAGATGTGATTCTTCTTTTGAACCTCTCTGAGAGGTAGCTGGGTGCTAAATTATTGAGACTTTTGAATGTTAGGGATGCCGTTTTAAGTTTAATTTTATTTGTCGTGGATAGCCAATTAGATTCTCTGCTGATTATTGAGATATGTTCTCTTTTGGAGATTCCTAGTGCCGTTCTAAGGACGTTGTTTTGCAGTATTTGGATTTTTTGCGTGATGTATTTATTCGCACCTAGATAGAGAGCGTTGCAGTAATCCAGTTTGGACAGCACAAGTGCTCGTGCCAGTGTGGTGCAACTAGTTGTAGAGAGGTAGGGTTTAGCTGACCGGATTAATTTACAAGTGTAGGCTGTGGACGAAGCCATATCGTTCACTTGTTTTGCTAAAATTAAACTGGCGTCAAGGTAAAAAGCAAGTGTTTTTACCTACTTGGCAGCTTTAATTATGTGGCAGTCTATGACGAAGGTTGTGTAGTCTTGACTGAGTTTCTTGATATTGTGTGTAGACCCCAGTATGATGAGTTCCGTTTGTCATCATTCAGGCATAGACCATGACGGGCCATCCATGCCTAGATGATGAGGTATATCTTGTTCACCAAGGCCAAATCCTGTTTGTAATCCCCAGAAAGTGGGATGAGAATCTGGGTGTCATCTGCATAGTTAGTGTAGGTGGCGCCCAGATGGTCTAAATCATCAAACAGGGGCTTAGTAAAAATGTTATGCATGGTAGGGGAGACGCGAGATCCCTGGGGCACACTGCATGTGATGGGCACAGGGTCGGCGGCTGCTGAGGTGGAGAAGACCCTCATTGTTCTCTCACTTAAGAATGATTTAATCCAAGCTATGGCTTGCAGCGAGAAGTGAGCTGCTGATTTTAGATGGTTGCAAAGCACTTTGTGATCCACCAGGTCGAATGCTGCTGAGAGATCCAAGAGGAGGAGTAAGGCAGTTTTTCCTTGGTCTCTCAGCTCGTCGACCTGGGCTTTGAGATCGATAAGTGCTGTTTCAGTACCGTGTTCCGGTCTGAATCCAGATTGCCTAGTGCCTTGGAGATGGTGCATCTCCAAGAATTTTTGGATCTGAAAATAGGCCACTCTAACTAAAGTCTTTAGTAGAAAGGGCACTGTAGTGATGGGCCTGTAATTTGTTGGTATCGCTGGGTCTAGTATTTGCTTCTTGAGGAGCGGCAGGACGTAAGATGACTTAAGGTTACTTGGTATAGTGCCTGAAGAGAATGAAGAGTTGATAAGTTTAGTAATTAATGGGGATAGGTCTCTGGCAGCGTCTATTATTATTTGAGCCGGGCAGTTATCGCCTCGACAATTTGATGGTTTCAGAGATATGATTATTTTTTCGACTTCCAGTATGGAGACTTTAGTGAAGTTAAAGTTATGTTCTGGTTTGGCATTGGTAGGTGAGTTGTTAGTTTGGATGGTTGTCGCGAGTATGTTTAGTTTTTTCTTGTCAATTGTGATTTGGAGTGTGGCAATTTTGTTACATAGTGCCTTGTGGGTGTTAGAGCAGCATGTGATATTTTTGTCAGAGTTATCTGGGACTGAGATAGGGCTCTCTAGTTCCTTCAGGATTGTGAACAGCTCCTTAGTTCCTGATTTGGCTTGCATTATCCTGTTGCCGAAACTTTTTTTTTTTGCTCGCTTTATTTCGGTTTTGTATTTTTTGGAGATGTTAATGAGGGAGGCTTTATTCATTTCTGATGGAAGTAGTCTCCATGCGGATTCACATTTGCGTTTTTCTTTCCTTGGTATTTTTAGATAAGGGGTAAACCAGGCATTTAAGTGTGCTCTAGGTTTGCTATTTCTTAGTTTTAATGGGGCGATAGTGTCCAGGGCATTGGTCATGACAGTGTTAAATTTGTTCACTAGAGATAAGGGATCTAGTGAGTCCGGCAGTGAGTTTAGGGTTGGGAGAATTAGTGGTAATAGCCTGTCTGTTGTTATATTTTTTTTGTCACTTGTTAGCGTAGGGGGTGCTAGAGTATTATTTTGAGGTTGGAAGATTTTTACATCTACACTAAAGGATATAAGGGCATGGTCTGTCCAGGCTTTTGGGCAAACGGAGGTGATGGTAGTGTTACAATTGTGGTCAGCCACCCAGTCAAGTGTCCAGCCTTTCTCATGGGTCGGCTGTGTCACTCTTTGGGTGAAGCCCAGCTCTCACAGGACATTGGCGATATTTGATGCTTGTACATCTTTTTGATCGTTAAAGCCTAGGTTCAGATCTCCTAGTAAGAGGGCTTGTGAGGAGTTTTTCAGGTTATCTGAAAGGATAGTGGAGATGTCCTCCTCGAAGGTCCCAATGGGTCCTGGTGGTCTATTGATGAGGTGTAAGTTGATGGTTTGTGAGTTAACTGTTAGGAGCTTGACAGTTAGGGACTCACAGGATTTTGTGTGCATAGGTGTTTCTATTCAAATTGATAGATTTGTTTTGGCGATGATGGCTAGGTCTCCTCCGCGGGAGTGAGTTCTGTCTTCCCTGAGAATGGTGTAATTGGTCAGTACCGCAAGCATCAAGGCTGGGCCAGCCGCTTGGTGTAGCCATGTTTCAGTAATGGCTAGGAAGTCGAAATTGCCTGACTGAATAATGTCGGCAATTTCTGTAGCATGGGCTATTAATGACCTGGCATTAATAGGTGCTCCTGTAAGGGTAGGGCTGGGTGTGGGTAACGTTGTGGTGGCAGGTCTGTTTTGTTTGGCTGTCTTAGTTTGTGATTTATGATCATCATCTCTTTTGTAGTTGTGATTAGTAGAGTTATTCAGCAAGGAGCGGTTTAGTTTTATAGTGTCCTTCTGAAGACTTCTGCTAAAGGCATTGAGGTGCCTGGCTAGCGGTTCGTGGATTTTAGGTAGTCTTGCGCGTAGTTTGGAATTGCTTTGTCTGAGGTCGCAAGGAATGTTGGTTATAATGGGGTTAGGATAGGCTGTTTTTCCTGGGGTGAGCATATCCAGTCTGGAAATGCAGTTGGCGCTTTTAGAAGTAGTCATCTCTTGAAGGGGTAGGCTCATAGATGACATTATAGGCCTAAGAACAGTCAGGTAAAGGAGGATGGTGAACATTATAAACTGGTACTGTGTAAGTATCTCAGAAGCGATTGGCGATGCTAGGTAGGATAAAGCAATGGGAGGTCAAGCTAAACAGAGCGTAGGCATGGCATTTGCATAGCATAGCATTGATAAGAATAACATGGGTTAGGTATGGTTCTGTCGGAGAATCTCTAAATCACAGGCATAGTACACTTAAAATATCTGTAATATTCGTTCTACCAAGAAATGGGATTTAAAAAAAAAGTGACAGGCTTGCAATATTGGCCACTCGCATACATATGCAGTCAATGTGGATCATGGTCACCAATAGCATTTGTAAGTGATTCATGTGTAATCAGACATTTGTTTTACAATAGTGAAAAAATATCGGTACTGTTAATGGGCAAGGCAGACAATACTAGTTGCTAATGGGATACAGGTACTCTCCCATACCAAGCATGGGGTATAAACAATAGCCAGGACATAACAGGTGTACTCATTTGGCAAAGGAAGGCAGTTTGTACAGTCTTTGATAATGGCTGCCTTGGGAGGATGAGATCTGCAGGTTCAGGACAGTAATGTTATAGTTTGTATGAGAGTCTAGTAGGGGGTTTAAGCGTGCTCACCTGACAGTAATTCCATGTCTAAGAATTACAGCAGCATAATGGCACCTGGCTCCTGTGGCGCTCTGTCTGCTCCGTCAGCATAGCCCTTCTTTCCTAGGCCGGCTAGTAGCCTGCCAGGGTTATAGGTCAAAGATTTGAATGCAAAGGATCGAATGACAAAAGGGTCGAATCGCAAGGACCTAAAACAAAAGGGTCGATTTTTAACATTTTTTAAAAAGAATTTGGGGGGGTCCCAGGGGGGTCCCACCCCAAACCCCCTTTTTGTGGTAAAAAACACTTTTTTTCCAAAACGGAAACCTCAAAAAAAATTCAACCCTTTTGTTTTAGGTCAAATTGACTCGATCCTATGGCATTCGATCCTTTTGGATTCGAATCTTTGACCGGACACCGCCTGCCGGCTATTGGGTAAAAGTAATAACAAATGCAGGAGCCAATCCAATGCGAGGGGGGCCAGGCACACAGTGCTACAAGATCAGGCAAAAGTTCAAATCTGGGCAGCGGCCATCTTGGAAGCTTTTTGATTCGTGGATTCTATGGATTTGGGTCACAGACACGATATATGCATTCAGTTCAATGAAGGTAGCTTGTTAAACACTAGAAGATTGTGGGTGTCAGGGAAAACCTAACAGCTGGTAGAGTGGATCGGGGTGCAGTGAGGGGCTTCAAGGCTTCAAGGCAGTGGGTTAAAATGCCTGGAGGAAGGGGTGGGTGTAATTGGATTCAGCTCCATCAGCATAGGCCTTCTTTCCTAGGCCTTACTTCCTAGGCTGGCTAGTAGCCTGCTGGCTATTGGGTAGAAGTAATAACAAACGCGGCAGCCAATCCAATGTAAGTGGGGCCAGGCACGCGGTGCTACAAGATCAGGCAAAAGTTCAAATCTGGGCGGCGGCCATCTTGGAAGCTTTTTCGCTTCGTGGATTCTAATGGATTTGGGTCACAGAAGCAATGTATGCATCCAGTTCAATGAAGGTAGCTTGTTAAACACTAGAAGATTGTGGATGTGAAAGCTTTTGCTTTGTGGATTCTAATGGATTTGGGTCACAGATATGATATAACCAGCACTATCTTGACCCTACTTATTAGACCTTCCTCCCATGTGTCTATCTTGCATCTTGCTTGCCTCTTTCCTAATGCTCCTCACTCATGTGTATCTTGTACCCCAAGCTTTCTACTTGGTGGTTGATTCTTGTAACCTTTGTACCATATGTTGTATCCCAAGCCTTTCCACTTGGTTGTTGTTTCATGTAACCTTTGTAAGATATGTTGTAACCCAAGCTTTCTACTTGGAAGTTGTTTCATGTAACTTTGTAAGATCTGCGCCCAGATGCTCCTGGGCCTGGTGCGTTATACAAATAAAATAAATACAAATACAAATATATGCATCCAGTTCAATGAAGGTAGCTTGTTAAACACTAGAAGATTCTGGATGTGGAAGCTTTTGCTTCGTGGATTCTAATGGATTTGGGTCACAGACACATATATGCATCCAGCTCAATGAAGGTAGCTTGTTAAACACGAGAAGATTGTGGATGTGGAAGATTTTGCTTCTGGATTCTAATAGATTTGGGTCACAGACACTATATATGCATCCAGTTCAATGAAGGTAGCTTGTAAAACACAAGAAGATTGTGGATGTCAGGGAAAACATAACAGCTGGTAGCGCGGATCAGGGGTGCAGTGAGGGGCTTCAAGGCAGTGGGTTAAACTGTGCTTCTGAGTTGGGTGTGCTGCTCCTGCAGCACACGACGGTGACAACGCTGGGGAGCTCCTGCTCCAACATAGAAAGCAAATAGAATAGCTTTGGATAGTCTTCCCTGACAACCGGCGCTCCTCTTGTACTGACTGTCAACACTTGGTCCTCTGTGCTGCGGTCAAGCTTGATTTTGAGCTTTGCCTGATCGTCCCACCCTTAGACTGCTGGGCCTTCTGGACTGAAGTATACTCTTGTAGTGGTTTCTCTCCCTTTAAACTCCAATTTCTCTTTGATGTAACCTAGCAGATGGTGGATGCACCACCAAATACTGTGGGCTTGTGACGGGTGCTGAGGACTTTGACGGTTTCTGTGCCCATCTTCTCTTTGTAAGTGAAAAGGGGCAAGATGGTTAAGTCTGAGTCCGCCATGACTCTCGTTTCAAGGACGGTTATTTTGATGACACAGTGAGGCTTTTCTCTCCGAGCTTGTGGGCCATTTAACATTAACACTGTGGGCCTCCCTTCATCGTCGGAGGAGGATTCCCTCTCTGCATTGCACTCAGCACTGACATTGCTGACTTTTTTGCTTCGCCATATGCACACAATTGAGAAATGTCCAATCTTCTTGCACACTGAGCATTCTTTGTCTCTTGCGGGACATTCCTTGTCAAAGGCTAAATGTTTGGTGCGGGTGCATCTGTGGCACTTCAATGGTTCTTTTCCTCCCCACTTCCCGTCTCTTGTGTCAGCGACTGGTTTCTCCTTCTTGGCACGGAAGGCTATAGCTTGAACTTCTGCAGGGCTTGGTCCGCCTGCATATTCTTTGCTTCTACCTGCGGTCTCTTCTACCGCCCTCGCGATCTCGACAGCCTTTTCCAGCAGTAACTCTTTTTCTACAATGAATTTGTCTTGCACCTTCCTGCTGTTGGTATGTACCGTAAGCATACCACAGATCAGTCCTTCAGCATTATTTCCGAAGTTGCACAGTGCGGCTAATTCACTTAGTTTGGTCACATAGTCGTCCATTGGTTCGGACGCTTCCTGTTTGCCGCTGTAAAACCTTATTCTGTGCAGGACGATATTCTCCTTGCAGGCAAATCGTTTGACAATTCTTCTTATAGCCTCATGAAACACATCGTCATCATCCCGGCCACTCGCTCGGGCGTGAGGCTTGCAAATACGCGTTGGCCATCATCGCCTAGTGCATTCAATCGATTGGCTCTGCGCCTTACCGCCGTGTAACCTGCGCCACTTAATTCTTCCAGGTACGTAATGAATAGGGGTTGCCAGTGTGGCCATGGGATGGCAGGCCTACCTGGCGTTTGAAGGAACGGCAGCGGTGGGGTTGCTCCTTGCATGGCGCCGCATGGGTTCAAGTCTTGATCCTCGTCGTCATTTTATGTTGTAAAATAATACACAGTAGACCTGGAGTGGCTGGTTGGACCTATTTAATGTGGTTCCAGTGACAGCTTGTCATTGCAGCTTACACAACCGAATGTAAAATCTGGGGCAACAGGCCCTATGTTATGCTGGATGTAAATGGTGGCAAAATGTCTATAATGAAGTTTATCTCAGTCAATAAGAGGAGCACCGGGAGCTCAACATGCTTCGCGCGCGTTGGAGCCCTTCACTTCCGTGATCGGGAGAGATCTTGCGAGACTGGCAGTCTCGCGATATCTCTACAAAGGTGAAAATGAGAACAGCCCCAGTGTCACTAGAGCATTGTAAATGTGATGGGCCAATAGTAGTTTGGAATATTAAATCCATCTCATTGAATCAAAGTGCACATCTACACCTCTGGTGGATCAACGCTACAACAGTATGCCATAATACGGGGGTGAGACAGCCCACATTACTCGTCACATCTGTCCGCCAAAATACCCTACTGAGCTCTGAAATTGCATAGCCCTCAACAGCTAGGTCTGGAAAAGATCCAGGGCTAAGCTCATATTTGGACTGTCGGGACTCGATCTAGCTGGTCTTTTGATTATAGGACCTGAGCTTCTGTCCGGGGCTACTATCAAATGATTCAGGACTATAGGCCTCCCAAACCCCCTACCAAAACCTCTGGCTCTCAAACATGTTCACTTTGCTTTTGGCGTACACTTGTTCGGCATTTCACACATACAGCTAAGCTATGAGTGACTTTTTCAAAGGGTGAGCTGTTTGTAAAGTTATCATGTGCATTTTGAAGTGGTATTCTGGCATCCTATTGTCATTAGTGGGAGCATGTTTTAGATAATTGCTGAAAAAGAAATATTAGTAAAGCTTTTTTAAAAAATAATTATTATTGAAGTATAAACACATGAAATTAACTATTTTTCATCATTGTGGGGAAAAGAAAAGGTTATCCGGTGCAACTTCACATTGGGGAAAAATGGCACACTGCATTGCCCTCTGTCACAGACAAGTATATTTCCACTTTCAGTCAAAGGTAGAACAAGAGCTGGCTCCACTGCAACATCAATTAATCATTGAAACGGTTATCGACCCCCCTGTGTGGTTGCGACACAATTGTGATGGCAACAACATTCCAAGCGGCTATGTGGTCATGATACTTCGCAACCAGGCGGTGAAGAGAGGACATCACCCCACGCCAACCATAGGTGTCATAATTACTGATTTGGAAGAGGAGACAATTTTGCTGGTTACTATCAAGTACCACTCCACCCTGCCTCTAGATATACAACCAGCATCTTCTCTCACATGGGCCTGTTTAGATAAAAGACACCTGAGATTAGAAGTACCTTCAGTGGCAGAGGTTTTACAACACACCATAAGGGGCATGATAGCTTGAATCCCAGGAGTACTGAATGTAAGCAATGATGTCATAATAAGTGCATGGCACTTCCTCACCAACCAGGAAAATATACCTATGGGAAAAGGATAGCAAATTCAGTGACTGATTATTTCATTGCTGAATTGACCGACTAGCGCACATGCTTGAATGCAAGAACAAATAATTATGACTGTAGCCTTTGAATCTCAATTAAGAACCGCTCAAGTATTGTTTGCAATAAAGTCACCTTCAGGCACTAATTAAGAAACAATTTAAATATAGTTCATATGGCAGTAAACTAAAAACAAATCTTTTTAGAGCTCTTAAAACATCTATTCCAAATAGAGGTACGAATATAAGCAACACCTAAGATGCAAATGAGTAATGGCAGATAACGATGACTGGGATGAGCTAATTATTTCTTTGAAAGGGAAATATTTGGGCAACAAATTGCAAAGGACCCTATGAATTACAGTATGGACTCCACCTAACAATACATATTATTACATAATAGTGGATTCATCATTTTGAGAAGTGTAGGGCAACTCTCAGTGCGCAGACCAAGAAAATAAAATCTGCTAGGGAAAAGGCTAGGTGTGCCCTTTTTCTAGAAAGACAAGAGCTGAACTGTATTTTGTATACAAAAGAAAAAGGTGACAGTGTATTACAAATCCACTACCAAAGAGCTCTCTCTTGTCTTCCGCACAAAACTCAAGTTATAAACACAAAAATCGTCACTCATGATGCACTTGGCATACAGTATTAATCCCCCACCCCCATTGGCTGCCGCCTATATATATGCTAAAAATTACATATAGCCCATCCTCCAATTGGTTCTGCTGTCTTCTCTCTCATCTTCACCACATGTGGGGAATGTCATTATCCATCATGCTGCAAAGCAATTGGTTAACATCAACTGGCACCACCCTACCTTCGATCCTAACCATGTAATATGCACCTGGTTGTCATTGTGAACTCAGTGGGGAACTATGAGGTCAGCCTTGTCCTTTGCGAACAAAACAGCCCTTTTCTCATCCCAGACACATTGGCGCCCCCATCATGCCCTCCCCACTGTTTGGGCATCATTCTTAGCTCTCCTTGGAACAAAACATAGATCATGCCGAAAAAGAAATACTAGTAAAGCTTTTAAAAAAAGAATATTATTGAAGTATAAACACATTAAATTGTCTATTTGTCATCATTGGGGGGAAAAGAAAAGGTTATCCGGTGCAACTCCACATTGGGAATAAATGGCACACTGCATTGCCCTCTGTCACAGACAAGTATATTTCCTTTCAGTCAAAGGTAGAACAAGAGCTGGCTCCACTGCACCATCAATTTATCATTGAAACGGTTATCGGACCCCCTGTGTGGTTGCGACACAATTGTGTTGGCAACAACATTCCAAGTGGCTATGTGGTCATGATACTTCCCAACCAGGCGATGAAGAGAGAACATCACCCTGTGCCAACCATAGGTGGCATAATTACCGATTTGGAAGAGGAGACAATTTTGCTGGTTACTATCAAGTACCACTCCACCCTGCCTCTACATATACAACCAGCATCTTCTCCCACATGGACCTGTTTAGATAAAAAAACACCTGAGATTAGAAGTACCTTCAGTGGCAGAGGTTTTACAACACACCATAAGGGGCATGGTAGCTTGAATCCCAGGAGTACTGAATGTAAGCAATGATGTCATAATATGTGCAAGGCACTTCCTCACCAACCAGGAAAATATACCTATGGGAAGAGGATAGCAAATTCAGTTACTGATTATTGCATTGCTGAATTGACCAACTAGCGGACATGCTTGAATGTGACAACAAATAATTATGACTGTAGCCTTTGAATCTCAATAAAGAAATTAACATCTGCTAGGGAAAAGGCTAGGTGCACCCTTTTTCAAGAAAGACAAGAGCTGAACTGTATTTTGCATACAAAAGAAAAAGGTGACAGGGTATTACAAATCCACTACCAAGAGCTCTCTCTTGTCTTCCGCACAAAACTCAGGTTACAAACACAAAAATCGTCACTCATGATGCACTTGGCATACAGTATTAATCCCCCACCCGCATTGGCTGCCGCCTATATACATGCTAAATATTACATATAGCCCATCCTCCAATTGGTTCTGCTGTCTTCTCTCTCATCTTTACCACACATGGGTAATGCCATTATTCATCATGCTGCAAAGCAATTGGTTAACATAAACTGGCACCACCCTACCTTCGATCATCCTAACCACGGGATATGCACCTGGTTGTCATTGTGAACTCAGTGGGGAACTTTGAGGTCAGTCTTGTCCTTTGCGAACAAAGCAGCCCTTTTCTCATCCCAGACACATTGACGCCCCCATCATGCCCTCCCCACTGTATGGGCATCATTCTTAGCTCTCCTTGGCACAAAACATAGATCGTGTCATTCTCCGCTTTGCCCTTTGTAATTTTCCTCCCCAAGAATGAACCTAGTGTCCCACTAATCAATCCAGTTCATGAAGAATTTAAAGCCCATTTCCCTGCACATCTAGTAATTCAAATAGAGTGACCGTCATTCTGGGTGGCGCAAGTTTCCTAAATCTTGGTTTGTGTTTTGGCATCTCAAGAGCTCAGCCTTTGCTCTTAGGAATACGACCTTGGTACTAGGACGCAGCCCTTTACTTCTTTGGCTGCACACATTCCTTCCTAATTTGTTGAAAGGCCTAACTGATGTGGGGGCCTGTATGTGTTCTATGCCGCGCCTGCGAATTGGGATGTGTTGTAATGTGTCTTGCTAGCTGAGTGGATGACATCACTGCTCATGGAATGTAGTGATGTCGGTGTGAGTGGAGTGTTGGTGTGTTGTTATCTGAAGGGGATTCTATGCTTGGCAATTGGAGGTATGCTGACTTGGAAAGGACATGCCAATGTTTTGTTCCTGGCAATTGAACTACAATAAATCTACTTAATAACTTACCTGCTGTTCCGGATGTTCATCAGCTTCCAAGTTATTATACTGGCGACGAGGATGGGATCCTGTCGAGGAGGGGACAGTCTGAAGCCAGGAAACATTGCCCTCCAGTGTTTTCATGTCCAGTGCCAAGTTTTCAGCACGTTGATGTCCAGTGTTGTTTTGATCTGGACTGTGCAGGTTCTTCAGCAGGCCGGGTGGTGCTGAACAAGGGAGCCTGTCTGGCACACTAGTCGGTGTGCGGCAAGCTGGCCGGGTGGAGCTTGTGCTTGGCAGATCCCCAGCTGGTGCCTTGGAAACTGTTCGGCACACGTGTCGGTGTGCAGAGTACTTTGGAGGCTCTCGGTGCAAAAATCGGTGTGCGGCGCTGTTTTGGGCGCTTATGTGCACTTTCGAGTTGGTTGGCAGGCTGGGCGGTGCTGATCATAGTAGCCTTTCCGGCACTCAAGTCGGCGTGTGGTGTGGCTATGAGGCGGCGCCCTGGAACAGAGGGTGCTGCTGTGTGGTCTGGCGGCACATTGGTCGGTGTTCGGAGGCATAGGTGTGCTCTTGCACCTCATTCTCACAGCTGTGTGGGCGGACAGCGCTGTGAGCTGGCCCCGTTCTTTGTGCGGGACCCATTGGAAATCGCTCGTGTGTTGGGCAGACATGCGGTTAAGGCAAGCATCAGGACTGCGATCGGTGCTAAGAAGGATGGTACCGAGGTGAGGGGGGGTGTCGGAGTAGAGGTGACTGTGCCCTCCTGCGGCTTCGACGTTCCGTCTTGTTTGCTGTGGTGGAGTGAATACGGAATACAGTTTTCTGGTCCCTCCGGACATGGAGAACATACCTCCTTTCACATTCGGGGGAGGTGTTGCTCCGTTGGTAACTTGGTGGGAATTATGACGTTGCGTTCGGCGTGTCATGCGTTCCAGCGCGGGAAGCTGGAACGCGGACGTGGTGTCCACCAATGGTTCGAGTGCGTATCAGAGGTCACGTTTCTTCTGTTGTCTTGCGCGCTCCAGCGTGAGCTGCTGGAGTGCAAAGAAGGACTCTGCTGTGTTACGAGTATGCGGTGTAAGAACAGAGTTTCGGTTTGTCCTTCGGTTGATGTTAGCAGTGTACATCATTGGGACAATGGCTGCGGCACAGATTTATCCGGGATAAGTGCCCGTGTGACCTGCCTCGATTGCCATGATGGTGGCACGCAGTGAAGAGGATTTGTGGCTCTGGAGTTGTGATGGTGCGCGGGCCTGGGAACAGTGGATCTTAGCAGCAATGCGATCTGTTGTGCGGCGCAGGACCTTCCTGTTCATGAAGAACGTTTTACATTAGTGAGATTCATATGCATTTTTCCAGCGGTATTGTGAGTTTTAGTATGTGCGTGTATGATGGGCCCGTGTGAGTGAGTGGATGCGCGTGCTGAGTGTGTACGTGAATGTGTCTGGATGTCCGTTTGTTACATGATTCCATGTTAAACTAAAGGCTGTGCGAGTGAAATTTTTTTGTGTATGTGTGTTTTTGTGTATATCTATTTCTTCCAGGTGGACTAAACCTTTGCAATTGGACTTGTGGCTGGGGCTACTCACATGATTTATGTGCTATAGTCCTAACAATGTTTTCTTTCAGGTTGGGTTCCACTTTGGGGTTTGGATGGACTCCTGGGTGGGGGTTCCCACGGGTGATCGATATTTTATCGGGCAGTCATTTCAATCAAGGTACCTTGTAACATTTCTGATGCTTTAGTTCAGTTATACTATCTCTAGTCTCTAGTCGCAGTGAATATGCATATGCAAGTAAATGTATCTTTAGCAGGTATGCATATGGTGTGCGGAGGTGACTATCTTTAATGTGTGTGTGTGTGTGCAAGGTTGTGTGCTATAGTTGCAATGTGCCTCTATTAGGGGTTACAATAGCAAACTGCAAGGTGGGGCCTTAGGGTAAGTCCTATCTTGTTGAAAAGTCCTGTTGTTCGTAGGTGGCTGGACCAGGGGTCCATGGTGAGTAGTGTGGTGTCCTGCGTTCGCGCAGCTGGCTGGACCTGGGGTCCTGGGTGAGTGTGTGTGCGCTGCTATTTAGCAGTTGGCTGGGCCTGGGGCCCATGTGTTGTTGGGTGCGCTGTTTCTTAGCATTTGGCTGGGCCTGGGGCCCATGGTATTGGTAGGTGTGCTGCGTTTGGCAGTAGGCCGGATCTGGGGTCCTAGGTGAGTGGTAGGTGTGCTGTGTTGCAAAGTAGGCTGGGCCAGGGGCCCATGTGTTGTTGGGTGCGCTGTTTCTTAGCATTAGGCTGGGCCTGGGGCCCATGGTACAGGTAGGTGCGCTGCTGTTGGCAGTAGGCTGGACCTGGGGTCCGTGGTGCATGATGGTTGTGTCTGGTTGAGGTGGTTATGTTCCGCAATCCTTGGGGTTGTGTTCCCGAATGTTCTTGGTTTTGTTGGTGTTGGGGTACCCTTTGGGTGTGCTGTGGTGAACTGTTTCGTTGTTGTGCTTGTTGTTGCTCTGTTGAGCTGTGTGGTTCGTGCCCGGGGGTGGCAGCCTTGGTGTCCTAGGGCGCAGACTAGGACGGGAGGATGTTTGCGCACTGAGGGTTGAGGAGTGTTAGGTAGTTATCTGTGTGGACGCTGGGTCGTGGCAGGACCTAGGTTCCAAAGGGTGGCTTGGAACAGGTGGAGGTGCGTAGTTTTTTATTTTTGTTTCTCGAAGGTTGTCTGGTTCTGTTCATGGAAGGAGTGAGCCTTTTGTAGACTGCGTTGCGTTCCTCTCTGTTTTGTTTATAAGGGGAGGCGTGGAAGTGATGTTGAGTTGGGTGTAGGACTTGGTGTAGGGGTTTGGTTGACACGGGGTGTCATGTTCCCTAACGTATTGGCACAGTTGTTATTATTCTGGGGGTGCCATGTAGGTTTTATTGGGTTCTTATTCCTTTGGTGGAGCACTTTCCTGTTTCTTTGATCTTCCTTGGAGTGTCCGGGGTTTTGGTGTTCTTTGGGGGCAGTTTCTTGTCGCCAGTGGTGTTACTAGTTGGTGCATTACGTGCTGGCCACACGTACATGTAGGGGTTTTTGTCTGGTGTGGTTTTGGTGTGATCTTTCTCTGTTTCCAACAAAGTAAAGGAGGGAGAAGTGTTGTAATGTGTCTTGCTAGCTGAGTGGATGACATCACTGCTCATGGAATGTAGTGATGTCAGTGTGAGTGAAGTGTTGGTGTGTTGTTATCTGAAGGGGATTCTATGCTTGGCAGTTGGAGGTATGCTGACTTGGAAAGGACATGCCAATGTTTTGTTCCTGGCAATTGAACTACAATAAATCTACTTAATAACTTGCCTGCTGGTCCGGGTGTTCATCAGCTTCCAAGTTATTACAGGATGCAATGGTGAAGTGATGGATAATGCCACGTTTTTCTGTGTATCTTGCAAGAACAAGGCCTGGGAGGATTCAGGCCTATTTATAACCATAGTGTTACTTTGTGTTATGACTGTTGTGTACCTAAACATATTATATCCTGAATAGGTTAGTTGCCTTACTACTGGTTAGTTCCCCCTATGTGGTTTCCCACTTCTGCCAATTGTCTCCATCCATAACACACCCACTACACCGTCCCAGGCCCATCTCCAACTTTTAATATATTTTTCGCAATCTAAATTGTCTAGGAGGGGCAGTGGTCTGGACGTGTATCCCAACAGAAGCTTTATCATCAGAATTCTTTGACAGCGGTACGTACTAATAAATGTAGAGTGGGATTGTGTTCTGCACAAATGAGGAGGAATTACCTAAAATGTCCTCCAATCTCAGCATATTACAGGAATGAGCCTGTGCCTGACTCTACACAGGCAAGCCATGCATCTCCGGGATCTGAGAACTACGACGGGATCTTTTTAAAATCTGGTCTGGATTTCTGGTCTCCTTTGCTGAAGGTAGTTTGTAATTCCCTTTTGCATAGTGGGCGCTGTCCATGTGGGAAGCTTTCTGTTCCTCTTTCTGAAGGCCTCTTTTAACCACAAAATAGAAAAATTGAATTGCTCGATCCCATGAGTCCCCCCGTTTCTGCCCACCACCTATGATTGTCCCCATCTTCAAAACAGGTAACAGGGACATCCTTAAATCGTATCCACCCATTCGACCCTTTGACTCTTCTGCCAAATTGATTGGGAGGATAATCTATGATTGATTGGCGGGATTCCTTAAAGATGGAGGCATCCTCTCTCCCTGTGAGTGACATGGGATCTGGCATGCAGGCTTTGCACTTAAGCCTGCTGATATCCAAGCATGGGTGTAACACCTTTTTCCATGTACCGTCTGTGGATTTATCATCAGCTTTCGATTGTGTCGACAGGCAGGCTAGAGTCTAGGAGGTGCAGATCTAAAGACCTTATCCACCCCATAAGGATGTAAACGGACAAGAATGCACAAGCACATTGTGATCACCAAGGGGATTCTCACATCCTATTGTTTGTTAAAAAGTGGTACGCTGCAAGGGTGTGTTCTTGCTCCCTTGCTTTTTGAATTGTATGTGAATTATTTAGTTTCCACTTTTGGATCTGTGAGCACTGATGTGCCATGTATTGCAGGGGGTTGTCTACTGATTTTGCTTTACGCTGACAGTGCCATTTTACTGGGCAAAAACTCAACCAGTCATTCAGAAATGAATGCAAATGTATGTGGATGTTCTTAACAACAAGGGCCTCAAAGTAAAAACAACATGGCTGGGAAGAAAACACTCTACTGTAGACAAACATCAATTAGAACTTCATTTGCAGATGGTCTGGCACTTTCAAGGTGCAAGCATTGTAATTATTTGAGCCTTAGATTCTCTGAATACTCCCTATGTGGGGGGATTTATCAGTAAACAGACATTTAGGATGAGTCAGGCCTCTATGGCAACTTTTAGATCTGCTCTGTGTTCCCCATCTCTACTGTATGTGTCATGAACCGTCGTCTATGTCCTTTTTGGACCTCCTGATCCCTGACTCGCAGGGGTTTGCATGCAGTTATCCTTCCAACATGGCCGCCCGGAACGGAATGCTCCGGATCAGTCTATGCATTCCACACTGCTCATCCTACAAAAGAGACACGCCCCCGCGGCTCTGCGCGTCTCAAAGCTACCGCTACCTGTAGTCGGACGTGCTTAGCCGGAGTTCGATCGGGGCTCTCGCTTGATTCCTTGTTCCCAGTTCCTTGAATCCCCTCCTGTTCCCATACCTCTCCATTCTCCTGGAAAACCTTCCGCGCTCGAGTCACGGTCCTCCGTGATCCTGAGCGTACCTTAATTACTTCCTGGAATTACCCTGGACTTTGTGAACGCTCCTGGAAACTGAACTGCTACTCTCACTCTGGACGCCGAAGAGCGGCGTTCAGGTCTATACAAATCCCGGACTGTAAAGATGAAGAAATCCCAGAAGGTCGCAAGTACACAACAGAAACAGGTGAGAAAGGGAGAGACTTGTGAAAGATTGAGACGCCTTAAAAACGATACAGATTCAGAGATGGAAGCCGCCGTTCAAGACCTCATACGAGGCATGCAGGAATTAACAATGGAGGTACAGAACCTCAAGGCAGAGAACGCAGCATTAAAACAGCTAGTTCTATCACGTGATTCCGCAACCAAAGAAAATGTAATATTGGGAGGAATAGTGGACAAGTATGACGGTTCTTCCAAGACTCTACGCACCTTCCTTAATTCGTGTTTAGTTCACTTCACTTTCAAGCCCTACTACTTCTCCACTCCTAGAGCAAAGGTGGGTTTTATGATCTCACACCTCACTGGAAATGCATTGACTTGGGCAACCCCCCTAGTCAATACAAGCGACACATTCCTGGATGACTATGATGGCTTTGTGAGAGCCCTTGAGGAAATGTTTGATCGCCCAGAGCAGGTGTATAGTGCTCAAGAGAGACTACTCGAGTTTCAACAAGGGTCCCAGGATATGCTCACCTATGTTACTCGTTTCAAACAACTTGTGAAAGAAGCAGACTGGTCTCCAGAAGCTAGTTTTACACTCTTTCGAAGGGGGCTGAACGAAGAAATAAAAGATGAACTCGCTAGGGTGGCCCGCCCAAGCTCCTTCCAGGCTCTTATGGATCTATCCTTACAGATAGATTTCCGAATCCAGGAAAAAAGAGCAGAGAAGAGGAAGTCTAAGACAAGTTTCCAAAAGACCACCACGGAACATGCCCCTAGAGCAGAGTCTACTGTTCCTTCTACCCCGGACCCAGAACCTATGCAACTAGGAGCCTTTCGTGGACCCATTACCCCTCAAGAAAGAATGCAACTAATCCATACTGGTCTGTGCATGTATTGTGCCTCCGATAAACATCTTGTGAGAGAATGTCCCATTGCTCCTCCATGGCGTTCGGGAAACGCCAGTTCCCGATCTTAGATGGAGCACAGTGTTGGGAGAGAGATGTTTGCTCCACATCAATTCCATCCTTGAACTCTCCTGGACAAAATAACCTTGTGGTTGTCACAGGTTTCCCCTTTTCTCACCTGTTTTCTCTGTTTAGCGGAGTCCTTTGTCGGGGGTTTCTTCCGAGCAGTTCGGGTCTTGTACAAGCCCGCTCGGCCGTCTTCAGATTCCAGGATTCGTTCAGCTTCTTTGTCCGGGATCTAGGAAACTCCAGGAAGCTAGGAATGGAGGCAGCACGCGGAGGCGGTCTGCGCGGAACGCGGAAGAGCAGGATCAAGGAAGGTAGAAAGAAAGAAGAAGGAGGAAGGTCCGGGAACCGGGAAACAACACAGTTCAGGAGAACGAACTATGGAGCACGTCAGGCCACAGCTATCGGTAGCGTTGAGACGCGCGGAACCGCAGGGGAGTGGCTAATTTATAGAACGTGCTGCATAGGACGTAAAGGTAGATAGACCGCGTTCCGTGTATACGGCCATGTTGGGTGTACTACAGCGAGTAACCCCCGATGTGCCTGGGACCAGGAAGACCAGAAAGGACGTGATCGATGGATCATGACAGCATGCCCCCTTCTAAAACCCGTTCCACCGGGTTTGCCTGGATGAATTCGGTGGAACCTTCTGAGCAATCTGGGGGAGTTCAAATTTGAGACTGGTTCCCAGGTTCGTTCACTGGGTGCATAACCTTTCCATTCCACCAGGTATTGAAGTTTGCCTCGTCTATATCGGGAATCACAAATACGAGAAACTTCATATTCCAGCTGGTAATTGACAAGCACAGGACTAGGTCTAAAAGTAGTCCGGGTAGTTTGGATTAAGGGCTCCAACAGGGATTTGTGAAAAACTGGATGTATCTTCTTCCAGGAATCCGGGAGTTGAAGTTGAAAGGGCACAGGATTGATGATCTCTTTTATAGAGAAGGGTCCATAATACCAGGGAGCCAACTTATTCGGTCTGAGATGTCGGGGTAGATGTTTCGAGGATAGCCATACTTTATCCCCAATGGAGTATGAAGGCCCTGGTCTTCTCCTTGAATCTGCATAGTGTTTGGTTTGGATTCGTGCTCTTTCGAGATGTTCCTTGGATTCTCTCTGCACATTTATCAGTGTTTCAATCCAGGAATCGACAGTAGGAACAGGTGTAGGGTGTGGAAGAACAGAAGGTAAGACCGAAGGATGAAATCCTTGGCTGCAGAAAAAAGGGCTGGTCTTAACAGCCGAATGGTCTGAATTATTGTAAGCAAATTCGGCTACTGGTACTAAAAGTGACTAATCATCCTGGACTTTAGTAGAGAAACAACGAAGATATTGTTCCAGGGTTTGGTTTACTCGTTCTGTGACACTGTTGGTTTGGGGATGATATCCCGAAGAGAGAGCTCGTTGAATCCCTAGTATCCGGCAGAGGTGTTTCCAGAATTGAGATATATACTGGGGTCCTCTGTCCAATATGATCTTGGAAGGGAGTCCATGCAGTCGGAAGACGTGTTCCAGGAAAATACCAGCAAGTTCTGAGGAGGATGGTAATTTATACAGAGGGGTAAAGTGAGACATATGAGTGAATAGATCAATGGTGACCATGATAGTGGTATAACCTCTAGAAGGCGGCAATTCCAAAATGAAGTCTGTAGCAATGATCTCCCAAGGTCTGGTTGGTGGTGCAGGCTGTAATAAGAGACCTGCTGGTTTCTGGTTATCATGTTTGTTCTGATTACAGACGGAGCAAGACTGAATATACATTTGTACATCGGTCTTCATCTTGGGCCACCAAAATTGTCTTTATATTAGACGGAGGGTGTTGGAAATACCACGATGTCCGGAATGAAGAGTATCATGGCAGAGATTTATTATTCTTTGTTGTAATTTTTGAGTAGGAATGACCAGATTGGTATCTTTGAACAAGTATCTGTCCTTGGCTCTCAAGTTCCATTGATTCCTTTCTGAAATTCCTTTAAAAAGCTCCGAAGTCTGAGTTTGCATACAAATCTCTTCCAGGAGGTTGTTTGCTTGAGCTACGAATATGGTATGAGGAAAAATCTTGGGATATGTCCGATCCTCCGGTGGTTCATAATCTGGACGACGTGAAAGTGCATCAGCTATTACATTTTGGGTTCCAGGGACGTGGTGAATCTGAAACTGATATTGGGCAAAAAAGAAGGCCCACCGAGCTTGGCGACTATTCCTACGTTCCAGGGCTTGCAATACTTGTAGGTTTCGATGATCCATGCGGACATGGACCGGAAATTTGGCTCCTAGAAGTAAATGACGCCATTCTGTGAAGGCTTGATGGATGGTGTAAGAGGATTCAATTCAGCACTACAGCTAAGTTAACGCCTAGTCTAGAATACTGAATGAAAACCCTTATTGATATATCTTTAGGTCCAGTTCATGCGTTCTGGATGACTACCCCTATATAACACCCCTCTCTTGGAATCCCCCTGACCCCACTGAGCCAAGAAGTAGTTCTGTTTTGCAAGTTAAAAGGTTTATTTGATAATTTAAACAAGAGATATATATATGTCACACCTTATAATAAATTAATAATTGAATAGCACACTTAATCTGATATGATAAAGATCAACAACGGAGAATCTGGCGCTAGCACACTTCTTATAATCACTAATGAGTTGACATGAAATGGATAAGATAGCACACAGGTGAATAGGAACAAAAGAAGAAGGTGGTACAGAATGCTTTATGTAAGCTCAGGTGGATGCAATATTCAATGAATGCAGTACAGAAAATACTCAATATGATTTCAACCAAACAATGTAATCACTTTTCTCTGGCAATCCCCTCCCCCCCTTGATGCAAGGCAAGGAAATGGAAGGAAAACACACAGTTCTCAGAAATGCAATCAAATGTGATTCAGTTCACCCCGGCAAGCTTAGACAACAGAAGTTTAAAAACACAGGCCCAAATTGCTTTGATATGTGCTGGCAGTGAATTAAAAAATATGCTAAAATACTTTTAATTCCCTTTCAGAGGTTCAGGGTGAGTGGTATCTAGTTAATATTAGTCCAGGCTCACACTAGCAATGATGCAGGGATAGTTAGCAGGTTAAACGAATTTCTGGCAAATGGAAGGCAAGCAGCAGCTGATTTTACATGTGGAGAAATTTGCAAATCGCGGCAAAATTCGCGGATGCGCCGAGCGCTATTACAGAGGAACCACACGGACTATCTCTATCGTTTTGGGGTCGTAGGAAAGCCTAGGATCTCAGCTTCAAAATGAAAGTTACTGCAAGTCTCTAGCACAAACGGTCGCGGAGATATGAGCGATTAAATAAAGGTCGTTTTTCAGATTTGAAATTTTAAACGCACACTTTTTCAGCTTTAAAAATGATGGCAGGATAACACAATTGCTAAGCTGCAGTTCTACTTAGGTTAAAATGGATTGAATTGTATTATTTTAACTAAGAGATGGGTTCTACACAGTTTTACTATGTACTCACACTATATTCTTGAATTAAATGGGCCTCGTCACGGATCTGGTCAGGGTTTTAAACTGGACTCTGGTCTGGTCTGGTCTGGCCTCTGCACTTCACAGTGATCTGGGTCAGCTCTCTCTGCTGGTCTGGGTCTCTCTGGGTACAGCACTGCTTTCTCTCTGGTCTGGTCTCTTAGTTCTGGATAGATTGAAGTCTCTAGTTTGGCTTTCTGGAGGTTGATGAATTTGAAGTTTGGATCTCTGGATGTTGTATGGTCCGGCAGAGTGCGTTGCAGCAAATGGAATTGAAGGTCCCTATCTGTCCTGACTGTCTGCTTTTATGTGTTTAGAATGTGGGTGTGTTCTAGCATCACTGACCCTACCTCTCTCTCAGCTTCTAATTGGTCAAACTTCCATTTATCATTTGATTGGGAAATGAACTGTGAGTCAGAGGGATGTCATTTTATGGCTTGCAGATAGGACACTCCTCTGTCAGATTGCACACATTCTATATTTGATAATAAAAGACATATTTCACAGTTACACAGTTGCTTGAAATTACATATACATGGTGTGGCTGAATTTAGCCATGTCTCTGTCCAAATCTGCTGTTTCTAAGAGCTTGCATTCAGAAATGGCACATTATTGACTTTTTAACTGATTTTTCAATTTCTGACATTGACCCAACTTTACATACATGTGTGCAGGGAGTAGGGACATTAACTGATGAAGTTTCAGATTTTTAACATGCATACATTTAGAGTAATATCCACTTTTCCGCTAAAACCCCCCTGAACACGCCACCGGGTCGAAAAACCTCTTAAAATGTGGGCAGAAAAATCACAAGAATTATGGTATCATTTATAAAATTTTCACATGTCCGCTCTATGAATGATCCATCTTTTTAAAGTTATGTTCTGGCTCCAAAGGGGTGTGGTTTACCCTCAGCACAAGGTTGAATTTCTGTTTTTTTCCAGTTCTGCCAAGCCAGCTTGCTCTCACAGGCAGTGCCCCTCCCAGCTCCTGCCAAGAGGAAGCTACATTTTACGACTGCGGTAATAAAAACCTTTGCCTGAGTGAAGAGGGCTTTGTTCACTCTCCTGCAGAGCACAGGTAATTCAATTATCAGATAGATGGCATATCCTTAGTGTGGGCAGCAAAAGGAAGGTTGGCCTGGGAACACAGTGGTGACTCAAGTTTCACTCCTGATGGGGGTAGCTGCCAAGCAAAATCAAGTTCCTTAAGCCAGACCTTCAGCTAACTGGCAGGTTTTTTGTTGCTTTTTAACTTAACTTGCAATTTTACACATGCAGCTAGGATGCTGAGTCTAAGTGCAAAACTATGACATTTCAACAGTTACAAAGGCATGTGATACCAAACATAGGTCACTCATTTAATCTAAACATTTTCGATTTTAGTGTCTTTAAATCCAGTGCAACTTAAACTGCTGACTCCATAGCAGTTTTGTTATAAGCATTGTTTTGGGCTCTTCATTTCCCAGATTTTGTAGGCACACAACACTCCATTCTACCAAATGTCTGCTGGTGTCCAGTGAGTTTTTAGATGTGTTGCAATGTTTAAAATAGACAGTTTGAGCCTGCCTTCAGAGAAACACAGGGTGGTTTTAAACTGCCGGCTTTTGGATAGTGGTGAGTACTGGTACTGCACCCATTTTTGGGATTTAAGAAAATGAATTCCCCACAATTCTAGGTTGCATTTGGCAATCAGCATTTCCATTCCCAATGGTTTCAGACTACTGTGCGGGTAGTCCAATGGTGGTTTTAAAGCGCTTTGAAGCTAACCGGCGCTACTGTTTTTCCTTTGGCAACCCATTTCCCTCATGGCAACCCGGCCTTTCATTCTCGCACTGGTGGGTGGCAAGTGAGGCAACCATTTTAGTGTGCGCACAAACTGCGCAGCTTTCCTGGATTTCGGCGCACATGTGGGTTTTCCGCCATCTTGAATTTTCTAAGCCCACAGCACCAAATGTTGTGGCATGATAGCTTAAACGTGGGTCAGGACACCCAACAATGGCTAGCAGCTCTTTCTCCAGGACGGAGTAATGGGCTTCACTAGGGGTCAATGTCCAAGAAAGATAAGCGATGGGATGTTCCAAGTTGTCCTTGAATTGCTGTTTCAGGACGGCTCCAATGGCGTAATTGGAGGCATCTGTCTCCACTATGAATGGTCGATTAACACCAGGCTGAGCAAGAATGGGATCTTGTGTAAAAGCAGACTTTAGCTGTTGGAAGGCTTTCTCTTGGGCCATGGTCCAATGAAACTGAACGTCTTTTTTCAATAAGGCAATTATTGGTTGGACAATCTCGGAAAGGGAAGGTATGAACTTCCTATAGAAATTAGCCAAGCCCAGGAAGGATTGTATCTGTTTCACCGAGGCAGGGCTAGGCCAGGATAAAATAGCCTTAACCTTGGATTGATCCATACCGATTCCATCGGGAGTAAGGACCTAGGTAGTGAACAGTGGAAGTATGGAAGATGCATTTCTCTGGCTTTGCCAGGAGTTTATTTTCGCGTAAGCGTTGTAATACTGCTTTCACACGTTCTTCGTGCTTGAGAGGGTCCTTCAAAAATATTAGAATATCGCCCAGATAGACAATCACAAAAAGGAACAGCATATCCGAGAACACTCGATCCATGTAACTTTGGAACACCGCTGGGGTATTAGCAAGTCCAAAATGCATGACTAAGTATTCAAAATGTCCAAAGGATGTTCTAAAGGCTGTCTTCCACTCGTCATCTGCCCGGATACGAATCAAATGATAGGCGCCCCTGAGATCCAGCTTAGTGAACACAACTGCGCCTCTTACTGCCTCTAGGATGGCTGAGATCAAGGGCAACGGATAGCGGTCGTTGAGAGTACATTGATTTAGACCTCGATAATCCAGACACGGTCTGAGTTCTTTAGTGTCTTTTTTAGGAACAAAGAACAGGGAGGCCCCTGAAGGAGATTTAGATGGTCGTATCGTGCCATTTGTGAGATTTGTATCCAGGTATTCACGAAGGGCTTTCTTTTCAGGTTCTGATAGGATGAACATGTGGGTTTTCCGCCATCTTGAATTTTCTAAGCCCACAGCACCAAATGTTGTGGCATGATAGCTTAAACGTGGGTCAGGACACCCAACAAGCCCCCCCCACGTGACTGCCCCTTGAATTTGAGTCGATGGGGAGTCGCGTGCACAAGGGTTTTGACCCATGCACCGGTCTGTCCGCATAATCTTCTGACTCTTCTGTAGATGGCACAGTTCAGCATCTTCTTCTCCATCCGGTACTGATCGATGGTTCTCCTCGCCGGTCCTGATGGGAATATTGGGCGGTCCACTGGGCCCATTGAATCTTCGTTCCCGGTCTCCGGATCACCCTCCTCGGCCCGTCTTCAGGTCTTCTTTCTCCTAGGACGACAAAGGAAGAGCGGCAATACCTACTCATAGACGTTTTTCCACCACTGTTGAGATGGTGGGATAGCATGTGCATTTCATCATGACGAAACATTACATTCTTATTTTGATAAAAAACAGTATAACTAAGAGACAGTTTCATGCAAATCACAATATTTTAGAGACTAGATGTGGTATGTTTTATGATTGGAACTGAATTAGTCTGAGACAGTACCCGCTAGGATTCCAGAGGATTCCTCCAGTTGTTGCAGAGTGTGCCTGGGATGGCAACATTTCAACTGGTTTATGTGGACCCATTTGTCTTCCCCCGCTGCCAAAGGGCCTTTGGGGATGTGGATTTTGTAGGCCACAGGGGAGATCTTGTCGATGATCTCCAAGGGTCCTTTCCATGTAGGCAAAAATTTGCGCTGCTTGGCCTGGTTCCTTTGGAAGTTGTATAGATAGACCCGGTCTCCCACCTGATATTCCTTCCTGGAAGTTTTCAGGTCATAATGGGTCTTCATGCTATCAGCTGATCTTTCTAGATTCCGCTGAGCGTAAGCAAAAGCATGTTGGAGGTGTTTCCTTAAATTCTCCACATACTCATGAGTAGTGGAGGCATTTATCAGTGTCTGCTCTTGGGTCCTATAGAGCAAATGCTGAGGAAGCACCATCTTGCGCCCAGTCATCAACTCAAATGGTGACATTTTGGTTGCAGATGAAGGGGTAGATCTGATGGCCATTAGGACCAGAGGTAATCGGATATCCCAACTTGGCCCAGAATCTGCCACAAACTTCTTTAATATGCTCACAATTGTCCGGTTATATCTCTCTACTGCCCCAGAAGAAGCTGGTCTATAAGCAATATGCAGCTTTCTCTTGACCCCCAGTATCTCCCACATCTTTGTCATTACTTCACTGGTGAAGTGGCTACCTCTGTCTGACTCAATCCTTTGAGGTAGACCAAAATGGGAAAAGATGTGGTTAATCATCAAGGCAGCTGCAGTTTCTGCCTTGCAATTTGGGGCTGGGAGACATTCCACCCACTTGGTAAACAAGCATGTCACAGTCAACATGTACTTATTCCCCCTAGCCGAGCGAATCACAGGGCCTACAAAGTCGATTTGTAAATCTGACCATGGCAGTGTCATTCCCCTCTTTTGTAAAGGCGCCCGGTGTGTGAGGGATGTCGGCTGAAATTGTGCACACACAAGACACCCCTTCAAGTATTGGTCGAGGTCCTGCCCCATGTGTGGCCAGTATGCAACCTCTCTTAAGATTTCCAATGTTGTGTGAAACCCCCTATGACCGGCAGTGGCCGCATCATGGGCGTGACTTAACATCAGGCTTCGGAATGAGGTAGGAACCACCCACTGATCGTGGCCAGCTTTGGATTTCCTTACCAGCAAACCGTCTTGGATTCTGAACATTTTTGGACATTTCATCAACACTCTTAGGTCCTCTTTCCCAGTGTAATCGGTATCCGTCAGGGGAAAGTTCTCAGGGTCCTCAAGGTGCTGGTAAAATTTACCAATTATTGGATCCCCCTTCTGAGCGGTAATCAAATCAGCATCAGGGGTCTCCTTGCTCCATTGTACAATTGAAAGGTCGTTGTGAGCATTTGTCTGGGACCTAGTGATGGCAGTGACCTGGATTTCCCCCAACAGGGACTCAATCTCAATTAGATCCCCTTGGATGGCTCCGGTTTTGGCCAGCTGATCAGCTAAGTCATTTCCAGTTTTGTCTGGTCCCTCTACTTTGGAATGACCCTTGATCTTTTTCCAATAGATGGTCATCTCATTCAATATGACCAGATCATCAATGTTTTGGATCAACTTCCCATGTTTCAAGGGTTTGTTGTTAGCACATAACATGCCTCTGGTTTTCCAATTAACCAGGTGCTCCACGAACCCGTTCCGTACATAATCCGAATCTGTGATTATGACCAGTTCGTGGAGTTGATGCTGGACAGCAGTGAGGATGGCCTGATGAACAGCCATCAATTCTGCCACCTGACTACTTCGGGGACCAATTTTGTATCCAGCGGAGGGTTCTGGGGACTCATTCACCCATGCATTCCCTACGCCGGCCACCAGTTCTTTCTCCCCGTTGTTGTCAACATGGTAAGAGCATCCATCCACATATACAGTGGGCATTCCCTCACACTTGTCTTCTTCAAAGACTTTGTGTGGGGAATTAAGGTATGCCTCCATGTTGTCCTTTATTTTTAGACCTTCGTCCTCGAGACAGTTTTCTCTGGCACAATCATGCAAGTCAGCCAGACCTTGCGCGAGGGGACTCTTCTTGTTTTGGCCATATCTGACCTCCACAGGAAAGCCTTGCATTGACAGAATCCAGGAAGTAATTCGGGAATTACTCACATTTCCGGCCCGGATTCGGTCACTTTGGAGATATTGCAGAGGCTGGTGAGGAGTCTCCACTATGATGTGTTCCCCCTGGATAAACGGGCGGTAATTCTTCAATGCCCATACCGTTGCCAGGAGTGCCTTCTCACAATCGTTGAATTTTTCCTCCACAGAGGATAAAGTTTTGCTCGCATAGGAGATTACTTTATTGACCTTGTCATGCTTTTGGTATAATACGGCCGTCAAGCACGTATTAGAGAACCCTGTCTCCAGGAAGAACTCCTTGTTTCTGACCGGGTAAGCTAGGCAAGGCGCTTGTGAGAGGCTTCTTTTGAGTTGTTTTACTGCCTCGGCTTGTTCTGGACCCCATTCCCACTTGACCCCCCCCTTCAGGAGATGAATCAGGGGTCTGGTGATCTCTGCGTAGCCCTCAATGAACTTTCTGCTGTAATTAGTCAGTCCAAGGAGGCTCCTTAGTTCCCGCATAGTTGTGGGGTCTTTCAGTTTCTGAAGTGCTTCCACTTTCTTTTCCTGGGGACAAAGACCCTGAGGAGTAATCTCATGCCCCAAGAAGTTAACACGGGTTTTACACCACTGTGCTTTCTGAAAGGAAAGTTTTGCTCCGGCGGCCCTCAACTGTGTCAGAACATAACGGATCTCCGCTATGTGTTCCTCCACAGATGAACTTTTGATGAGGACATCATCTACATAAGCCAGGTTACCCCTCGCACCCAGGTCGGGCATGGCCTTATGTAGGAAAATGTTGAATTCATTGCCGGAGTTGAGGTATCCGAAGGGAGTCCGGGTCCATGTGTACTGCTGGCCCCCAAAGGTAAAAGCCAGCTTGTATTGGTCCTCCCTACTGACAGGCACGGTCCAGTATCCATTGGTCAGGTCTATTGCAGTGAATACCTGTGACCCCTGAATCTGGGCCAGCCCTTGGTCAATGTAGGGCAGGGGCCATCGGGAAGTATGGACCCGTTTGTTGAGCTCCCTGAGGTCGGCGCAGAGTCTCCACTGGCCGTTTGGCTTCAATATTCCCAGCACCGGATTATTGAAGGTGCTGTGGACTGGACGAATTATTCCCCGGGACTCAAGGTTCTTAATTATTTCGGTAAGGGACTCCATTGATGCGAGAGGCAAGCGATATTGCTTCACAAACACAGGAGTCATGCCAGGGTCCGTGGGGATTGTTGTTGTGTGGATGTCAGTGCGACCACAGTCATATGAGTCTACCGCAAAGAGATCTTGGAAATCCAAGAAAACTTGTTTCAACTTTTGCTTTTGTTCCAGAGTCACACAGGCATCAGCTAGGTTGACTCTCTCTTCCACCATCTGCCTGAAGCCTGGAAAGACTTCTGGTTTGGCAATCTCCGCGGCCTCCTCCAGCTGGGTGGAGAAGTCCCTGGTCAGAGTGCTGATTTGGACCGGAGGCTTCAGGTGGGCAAGGCAGCCTTCATGGACCTGGAAAATCACCTCATCCGTCCTGAAGTCACAAGTCACATCTTCCTTACCATAAGGGCAGGAAGTGTACACCAGGAAGTTCCCCCCATGCCGGGTAAAAATCCTGTCTGGCGTTGTATGGTCCTCACTGTCACTGTCAAAACAGTCCTTGGGGATTGGTCCTAACAGTTCATTTACAAGATCAATGGAGAAATGTCGGTCATCAACCGCCATTCCAATAATGGTGCCTGCGGCTAGAGTAATACTCTTTAAGTCGCTGTTATCCACCTCTATTGGAATGGTGTCATGTTCTATGTTGACTAATGGAGTTGGGTTTACCCCCAACCCTTGCTGTTGGAGAGAAGCATTTAGATGTATGTAAGCATCAGGGTTTTTCAACTCTTGTCCCCTTTTAACTTTCACTTCCAGGGAGAATTGTCGGGTCCTTTCTGGGATGGTGACTTCCTCTTTAACCTGAATTTCAACTGCATAAGGTAGAAATTGAGCTGACCTAAATGCTTTTTCTGGATCATCAAAGCCCATGGGATTATCCGCTAATCGGGACCAAGCTTTGAAGTTTATTAGGTCCAAACTAATGGCAAAGCGATTGAGAATTTCACTGCCTAAGTAAATGGCGGCAGGGACGTCTCGCACGACCCAACAATTGTGGACTATGCTCTTGTTGCCAATGGAGATTTTGAGCATACGCCTGCTTGGCAGGAGATGTTTGGAACTAGGTGCTTCCAGGTCCATTTCCCATTTGTCTATCAGTTTGAAGGTGGGAATGGCTGGATCTTTTGGGAGTTGGCGAAACATGGCTTCGCTGATGAAGCTCTTACCGTTGTTCACACACACTCGAGCGAGAACAGAGTCCTTCCCATCATTTAACTGAACAGGGATGAACAACTGCTCTCCAATTTGCTGAATATCAGCCAGGCTCTGAGCTGATTTCACATCTTTCTGGACTATAGGAGTGGGAGTTTCAGATTGTGGATTGGTATAGAATTTCAGCGTGTTTCCTTCCAGCGTGGAATACCACTTTAGACTGGAAGGAAGGTTGATTTTCAGAAATAGAGAGGACCCCCCATCACCAGTCTGTTGTCCTACTGCTATTACTGTCACGTCTGGAATCTGGTTGTTCTGGAAGTGAAATTCTACTTGGTCAGATTTTTGTTCAACCATGTGGCATGTGCCGTTTAAACTAACATGGTTGACACTCTGTTTTAATTTTATTGGTCGGCTAGTCTGGGTCCAGAGGACCTTGTTTACGCAATCTATTAGGGGTGACAACCTTCTCAGGAGGTCATTCCCTAGTAAACAAGGGGTGTCCTCTGGGGTCACAACTATGACCGGGTGTTTCAACTTGTGTCGCCCGATCTTAATGTCCAAGTCTGCAGTCCCCTCAACGGGAATTTCCTTCCCGTCAAAGTTCTGCAGTTGTCCAGGAAGAGAGGTGAGAGGAATTTGGTAATTCTCTCCCCTTCCTGCATTCAGTTCGTCAAAGGCCCTTCTGGACAGAAGGGTAGCTTGAGATCCAGTGTCCACCAGTGCCGAGATTGTACCCTGCCCCTGTACTTGTACCGGGGCATAATATCTTCCCTCCTTCTCCTCAAGGGGGCACAGGTAATGTACATTTTTGGACAACTGGTGGGCTAACTTTCTGGTTTTGGACATTGCTAGCGAAGAGATTTGGGCAGAATTCTGTGGAGAGCCTTGGGAATCTGAAAGAAAAATTTGGCAACTGGAGATCAGAGCCATTGTGGGTTCCCCTCGCTCCGGTTCTGGGCCGCCCCCCCCTTTTTGGAGGCAGTCACCAGGATGGGTTTGAACCAGGGGATTTTCTTGCTGTTGGTTCTGGGATGAGATGGTGGGCGGCGGTAGCTCAGTCTCCACATCTCCCCAGTCTGGATTTGCATCCCTAGGGACCCATTTTTCTTTGGGAGGAGTTCCCCCCTCTCTGAAGGAGAAGATCCTTTTCCCAGGATCCTCTGAGGATCCCTCTCCCTCAAATTGGAAGATCTGTACCTCCTCCTCAAATTGAGTCTGTTTGGGTCTTTTGTTTCTCCTACCCCCCCTCTGCTCCTTAGGAGGCAGACTTTCAGGGGCAAGAGATTTTGTTTCCGGTTCCTGGGTTTCCAGGGGCTGTTTACAAGTGAGGAAGGAAGCTTCCTCCAAGGCCTTACACCCCTTTTCCCCTTGTGCCTCCTCCCTGGGAACCGTTGAGTTATCGGGGTGCTGCCCCCGTCATTGTTCTGGAGCACCAGGTCCATAGTTGGGTGCGTTCTGCGCTGGCACGCTGATCTGAGGGTTCTGCTGCGCCCTCAGTATATGACCCATATCCCGCGCCATGTTTTGAACCTGGCGCTCTAACTGGGAAACCCGCTCAGGCTGATACGGGGCCCTGTTTTCTCCCCTGGGCTGATCCCGGGAAGGGTAGCTGTCCCTCCTCTGGTAATACCCCGGGTTGGGAAGATTTGGGTACCCCTCCACCCTTGGCCTCCCCTCTCCCGGATTCAGTGGTCTGGGCTCAGGGAATTGGGGAAAGAAGGATGGATGATTTTGGGGTTGGAAGTCGGGTGGATATCTGGGGAAAAAGTTCTGCCCAGGGTTTGGTAAATTTCTCCCCTCCTGTGGGAAGTTTGGAGGGAAGTTCCCTGGGTTAGGTGCTTGGCTGGATCCCCCCCCTTGGGCTGGAGGAGTCCACACATAACCCAGGATGGGTCGATTTCCCTTGTAACGGGGACTTACATAATCAGGAGAGCGAGGGACCCCATTTGTGGGGCTGCCTCCTTGGCTCCCTGTCTGTGACTGACCCGAGGACCTCCTGGGCCTAGCATTATTAGGTGCAGGCAGGTTTTTAGGCCCCCCCATCTCCAAATCCAAAACGGGGGTGACCTTTACCTCTGCCACCTTGGCAGCAGCAGGGGTGGTGTTGGCTTTGGGGTTTTTCTGGGCATTACTTTTGCTATCTACCGGTTTCTGCACCTCATAGATCCGGGTAGCCTGTTCAATGACCCAGTCTAAAGATCTTTTCTCGTGAAAATCCCTCACGAGCTGGGTCATGATATATTTGGGCAAGGCATGGAAAAACGTATTAATAAATTCCCTGCTATCCGTGCGCACCCTTCTTGTGGTCTGTGCAAAAGCACGCTTTAACTCCTGCACAAATTCTTGTGGGGCCTGATCCTCCCCACATTGCAAATTGTAGGCTGCCTTGCGAGCCTCTTGAGGATTTCTGTGAACAGAAAAATGTTTCAGGATGGCCGCCTTATATGTGGACCATCTTAAATGATTTTGGTCCTCCAGCCCCGCAAAGAAACTGGAGTATTCCGGGGAGAATGTCCACTTTACATATTGAATACAGCTTTGGCTGTCCTTCAAATGGAAAGTCTCCATCATTTGTTCAAACAACTCTAAGTGCCCCCAAACAGAATACTTAGCGTTCTTATGGTAAGGCGTGATGACGCTCCTGATCGCCTTAATCTGCTTTAAGTGGTCCTTAAGCAAGGCCCTTTTTGCCTTATTGGCCTTTTTGGTTCGGGTAACCCTTGTCCATTCGTCCTCGGACTCAGAGGCACTGCTCCCAGAGGTTCCCGTCTGTTCTTCCAGGTTTTCCCGGATTCTGCGAGCCTGGGAATGGCTGGCAGAATGTGGGGACCTGGTCTCCTGTGTCCTGCGCAGTTCAGAGGAGTCTTCAGATTCCTCCTTGCTGCCAGGATTTGATGGGTACCCCCTCCACTGACCTAACTGGGCAGAGGTTTTCAGGATGCCCTTAATGGGCCTACTCTCCTGGGGTTCCCCATTGAACTGTACTGTACTTGGGTGCCCATACCCGGATGCCCACCCCTCCATTCCTGAGTGGTACTGGCCTATGAGCCCCATACTCTTAGCTGGATAGTAATCTGCCATCCCTGCGGCCCTGTGCTCATGTGCGCCAGGGGACATGGGGGTGGTAGAGTCCAGGGACTGGGGGAGATGAAGGCCCCTGGTGTTAGGGCTCCTGCGGTTATGGTCAGGAGTCTCTCTTTCCCAGCGGACCTCATCTCTATCCGTCCCTGCTCCCTGTTGCAATGCAAGAGCCTGCATTTGTGCTTTCAGTTCCTCTGTTAAGGCCTTACTCGACTCTATCAGTCTCTCCTGCATCGCTACCTGTTGTTGGAGCCTATCATTGTGTTGACAGAGGGCCTCATTTTCCCTCTGTGCTTCCTGGTTGGTCCTGGAGAACTGGGCCAGTCTTTGCTGCAGGAGGGTTACCTCCTGAGCTGTGTCCCTATTGGCCTGCTCCTTTCTTGCTAGAGCATCCTCCACCCTCCTGGTGTGCTCTAGCAAGTTCTGGTGTTCTTTTTGGAGGTCACCCAGTCCCTGGTGGGCCAGGTGATTTTCTTCCATTTTTCTTTTTAAATGGCAGACTTCCTGGCCTAAGGTATCCCTTTCCTGACTAAGAGCCTGCATCTGTGCCGCCAGGTCGTCCCTTTGCCTTTGGAAGGCACCAGCATTCTGGCGCTCCTGATCAAACTCTGCCTGGGTATCCAGGTCTTTCACAATTAGTTTGTTGCTCTCTGCCTTCACTCTATCTAGGTGGCCTTGCAGGGTGACTACCTGCTCAGCACATACCCTGTTGAAGTCCAGTTGTTGCTCCAGCTTTTTCTGGTTTTGCAGTAGGGAGTCCAAACCTTCTTGGTATTCCTTCTGCAAGGCCAGAAATCTGGTATCCTGTTCTACCTTTTCCTGTTGCAGCACATCCATATCCTTCTTTATTTTAATGATGTGCTGCCTACTATCATCTTCTGACTCCTGGCTCCTCTGCAGCCTCTGCTCAGAAGAGACCAGGTCAGATTGGACCTTCTCTAACGCCATCTGTTGCCTATTTGCCAGATTTTGGCTTTCAGCACATCTATCCTGCATGTCTCCCATATATAGGTACAGGTATGCCGCTATCCTGGCAATCTTATTGTGTTCCTCTTTGGCTTTAGGAGCCATATATAGTTCACTCAGGGCCACATGTAAGGGACCCTGATCTCTATATATATCTGACCCTGTTTCAGTGACCTGTCGTGTGATGGCCTGCAACCAGGCATCCTGGCCCTGCTCAGCCCATTCACCTCTCACAAATAGTTTATGTAAGAAGTGCTCTCTGGCTATTTTCATATCTACCAAGGTCGTCATTCTAGAGATTGGTCTCTGTCCTGACTTACAGAAGTTAGTGTTTTATTTTTGCAGAACAGAACTTTTCTTGGAGTGTCCCTTTTGAGGAATGCTTCACAGCGTAATGCAGCGTGGTGATCCGACCGGATGTATGTATCCCGTCAGTTAGCACACTGTATTAAGCTGCACAAGTGGTAAATCTAACCCAACGTCTCGGCTCGAGCCCCCAATTTGTAAGAGGATTCAATTCAGCACTACAGCTAAGTTAACGCCTAGTCTAGAATACTGAATGAAAACCCTTATTGATATATCTTTAGGTCCAGTTCATGCGTTCTGGATGACTACCCCTATATAACACCCCTCTCTTGGAATCCCCCTGACCCCACTGAGCCAAGAAGTAGTTCTGTTTTGCAAGTTAAAAGGTTTATTTGATAATTTAAACAAGAGATATATATATGTCACACCTTATAATAAATTAATAATTGAATAGCACACTTAATCTGATATGATAAAGATCAACAACGGAGAATCTGGCGCTAGCACACTTCTTATAATCACTAATGAGTTGACATGAAATGGATAAGATAGCACACAGGTGAATAGGAACAAAAGAAGAAGGTGGTACAGAATGCTTTATGTAAGCTCAGGTGGATGCAATATTCAATGAATGCAGTACAGAAAATACTCAATATGATTTCAACCAAACAATGTAATCACTTTTCTCTGGCAATCCCCTCCCCCCCTTGATGCAAGGCAAGGAAATGGAAGGAAAACACACAGTTCTCAGAAATGCAATCAAATGTGATTCAGTTCACCCCGGCAAGCTTAGACAACAGAAGTTTAAAAACACAGGCCCAAATTGCTTTGATATGTGCTGGCAATGAATTAAAAAATATGCTAAAATACTTTTAATTCCCTTTCAGAGGTTCAGGGTGAGTGGTATCTAGTTAATATTAGTCCAGGCTCACACTAGCAATGATGCAGGGATAGTTAGCAGGTTAAACGAATTTCTGGCAAATGGAAGGCAAGCAGCAGCTGATTTTACATGTGGAGAAATTTGCAAATCGCGGCAAAATTCGCGGATGCGCCGAGCGCTATTACAGAGGAACCACACGGACTATCTCTATCGTTTTGGGGTCCTAGGGAAGCCTAGGATCTCAGCTTCAAAATGAAAGTTACTGCAAGTCTCTAGCACAAACGGTCGCGGAGATATGAGCGATTAAATAAAGGTCGTTTTTCAGATTTGAAATTTTAAACGCACACTTTTTCAGCTTTAAAAATGATGGCAGGATAACACAATTGCTAAGCTGCAGTTCTACTTAGGTTAAAATGGATTGAATTGTATTATTTTAACTAAGAGATGGGTTCTACACAGTTTTACTATGTACTCACACTATATTCTTGAATTAAATGGGCCTCGTCACGGATCTGGTCAGGGTTTTAAACTGGACTCTGGTCTGGTCTGGTCTGGCCTCTGCACTTCACAGTGATCTGGGTCAGCTCTCTCTGCTGGTCTGGGTCTCTCTGGGTACAGCACTGCTTTCTCTCTGGTCTGGTCTCTTAGTTCTGGATAGATTGAAGTCTCTAGTTTGGCTTTCTGGAGGTTGATGAATTTGAAGTTTGGATCTCTGGATGTTGTATGGTCCGGCAGAGTGCGTTGCAGCAAATGGAATTGAAGGTCCCTATCTGTCCTGACTGTCTGCTTTTATGTGTTTAGAATGTGGGTGTGTTCTAGCATCACTGACCCTACCTCTCTCTCAGCTTCTAATTGGTCAAACTTCCATTTATCATTTGATTGGGGAATGAACTGTGAGTCAGAGGGATGTCATTTTATGGCTTGCAGATAGGACACTCCTCTGTCAGATTGCACACATTCTATATTTGATAATAAAAGACATATTTCACAGTTACACAGTTGCTTGAAATTACATATACATGGTGTGGCTGAATTTAGCCATGTCTCTGTCTAAATCTGCTGTTTCTAAGAGCTTGCATTCAGAAATGGCACATTATTGACTTTTTAACTGATTTTTCAATTTCTGACATTGACCCAACTTTACATACATGTGTGCAGGGAGTAGGGACATTAACTGATGAAGTTTCAGATTTTTAACATGCATACATTTAGAGTAATATCCACTTTTCCGCTAAAACCCCCCTGAACACGCCACCGGGTCGAAAAACCTCTTAAAATGTGGGCAGAAAAATCACAAGAATTATGGTATCATTTATAAAATATTCACATGTCCGCTCTATGAATGATCCATCTTTTTAAAGTTATGTTCTGGCTCCAAAGGGGTGTGGTTTACCCTCAGCACAAGGTTGAATTTCTGTTTTTTTCCAGTTCTGCCAAGCCAGCTTGCTCTCACAGGCAGTGCCCCTCCCAGCTCCTGCCAAGAGGAAGCTACATTTTACGACTGCGGTAATAAAAACCTTTGCCTGAGTGAAGAGGGCTTTGTTCACTCTCCTGCAGAGCACAGGTAATTCAATTATCAGATAGATGGCATATCCTTAGTGTGGGCAGCAAAAGGAAGGTTGGCCTGGGAACACAGTGGTGACTCAAGTTTCACTCCTGATGGGGGTAGCTGCCAAGCAAAATCAAGTTCCTTAAGCCAGACCTTCAGCTAACTGGCAGGTTTTTTGTTGCTTTTTAACTTAACTTGCAATTTTACACATGCAGCTAGGATGCTGAGTCTAAGTGCAAAACTATGACATTTCAACAGTTACAAAGGCATGTGATACCAAACATAGGTCACTCATTTAATCTAAACATTTTCGATTTTAGTGTCTTTAAATCCAGTGCAACTTAAACTGCTGACTCCATAGCAGTTTTGTTATAAGCATTGTTTTGGGCTCTTCATTTCCCAGATTTTGTAGGCACACAACACTCCATTCTACCAAATGTCTGCTGGTGTCCAGTGAGTTTTTAGATGTGTTGCAATGTTTAAAATAGACAGTTTGAGCCTGCCTTCAGAGAAACACAGGGTGGTTTTAAACTGCCGGCTTTTGGATAGTGGTGAGTACTGGTACTGCACCCATTTTTGGGATTTAAGAAAATGAATTCCCCACAATTCTAGGTTGCATTTGGCAATCAGCATTTCCATTCCCAATGGTTTCAGACTACTGTGCGGGTAGTCCAATGGTGGTTTTAAAGCGCTTTGAAGCTAACCGGCGCTACTGTTTTTCCTTTGGCAACCCATTTCCCTCATGGCAACCCGGCCTTTCATTCTCGCACTGGTGGGTGGCAAGTGAGGCAACCATTTTAGTGTGCGCACAAACTGCGCAGCTTTCCTGGATTTCGGCGCACATGTGGGTTTTCCGCCATCTTGAATTTTCTAAGCCCACAGCACCAAATGTTGTGGCATGATAGCTTAAACGTGGGTCAGGACACCCAACAATGGCTAGCAGCTCTTTCTCCAGGACGGAGTAATGGGCTTCACTAGGGGTCAATGTCCAAGAAAGATAAGCGATGGGATGTTCCAAGTTGTCCTTGAATTGCTGTTTCAGGACGGCTCCAATGGCGTAATTGGAGGCATCTGTCTCCACTATGAATGGTCGATTAACACCAGGCTGAGCAAGAATGGGATCTTGTGTAAAAGCAGACTTTAGCTGTTGGAAGGCTTTCTCTTGGGCCATGGTCCAATGAAACTGAACGTCTTTTTTCAATAAGGCAATTATTGGTTGGACAATCTCGGAAAGGGAAGGTATGAACTTCCTATAGAAATTAGCCAAGCCCAGGAAGGATTGTATCTGTTTCACCGAGGCAGGGCTAGGCCAGGATAAAATAGCCTTAACCTTGGATTGATCCATACCGATTCCATCGGGAGTAAGGACCTAGGTAGTGAACAGTGGAAGTATGGAAGATGCATTTCTCTGGCTTTGCCAGGAGTTTATTTTCGCGTAAGCGTTGTAATACTGCTTTCACACGTTCTTCGTGCTTGAGAGGGTCCTTCAAAAATATTAGAATATCGCCCAGATAGACAATCACAAAAAGGAACAGCATATCCGAGAACACTCGATCCATGTAACTTTGGAACACCGCTGGGGTATTAGCAAGTCCAAAATGCATGACTAAGTATTCAAAATGTCCAAAGGATGTTCTAAAGGCTGTCTTCCACTCGTCATCTGCCCGGATACGAATCAAATGATAGGCGCCCCTGAGATCCAGCTTAGTGAACACAACTGCGCCTCTTACTGCCTCTAGGATGGCTGAGATCAAGGGCAACGGATAGCGGTCGTTGAGAGTACATTGATTTAGACCTCGATAATCCAGACACGGTCTGAGTTCTTTAGTGTCTTTTTTAGGAACAAAGAACAGGGAGGCCCCTGAAGGAGATTTAGATGGTCGTATCGTGCCATTTGTGAGATTTGTATCCAGGTATTCACGAAGGGCTTTCTTTTCAGGTTCTGATAGGATGAACATCCTTCCAAAGGGAATCACCGCGGAAGGTTCCATTTCAATAGCACAATCTTCAGGTCTGTGGGGAGGTAAGGCCTGAACAATGGCAGAGGAGAAAACATCGGAATATTTCTGTTAAGCCTCCGGGACCGCGATGATGTTTGAGACTGAGATTGTGTTCTGATGAGTTGTAGAAAATCCCTTCGATGGGTTAGGATCAAGGTCTGGATGTAAGCAGTGGGACATACAAAACTCAGAACCCAGGAACAAGGATCCCGCTGCCCAATTGATATAGGGGTTGTGTCTTTGAAGCCAGGGCATTCCCAAAACCATGGGGTAATGGGATGACTTGATGATGTCAAATCTTATCCTTTCTCGATGTTGATTTATAGCAAGCTCGATCTCCTTGGTCTGCAGGGTTATAGGTCCAGAAGAAAGGGGTCTTCCATCAATTGCTTCCACGGGTTGCATGATAGTCCGGGATTCGTAAGGAATATGATGTTTTAAGACCCATTAATGATTTATGAACACCCCCATAGCTCCACAGTCGACCAGTGCCAGGATGGGATATATTTCTTTCTTGGATGTTGTCAAGAAGGCCTGTAAGATTACCAAGGAATTTTGTCCAGGAGAGTTCAAGGATGGAATAGAGGTGGAGCAGACATATCTCTCCTGAACCTGCGCTCCGTTTAGGATCGGGAGCTGGCGTTTCCCGAGCGCCGTGGGGGGGCAATCGGACATTCTCTTACTAAATGTTTGTCGGATGCACAATACATACATAATCGAGTATGAATCCTTCGCATCCTCTCTTGTGGTGTAATGGGACCACGGAAGGCCCCTAATTGCATAGGTTCAGGCTCATTGCTTGGGGTAGAAATGCCTTCTGAGCTCGAAGGGGTTCCAACGGGGTTTTTCTGGAGTGGTAACTTGGTCTTCTTTTTTTCTGCCTTTCTCTCCTGAATGCGAAAGTCAATCTGTAGAGCGAGATCCATTAGGGCTTGAAAGGAACCCGGGCGTGCCACCCTGGCTAGTTCGTCCTTGATCTCTTTGTTTAGCCCTCTACGAAATAAAGTAAAACAAGCTTCAGAGGACCAATCCGCTTCCTTAGCGAGCTGTTTGAAGCGTGTGACATACGTGAGCAAGTCCTGGGTACCCTGATGAAAGTCGAGTAAACGTTCCTGGGCACTGTAAACTTGTTCCGGGCATTCGAACATGGTCTTGAGGGCCTCTATAAAGCCGTCATAGTCATCCAGGAGAGCATCACCAGTGTTAACCAATGGGGTGGCCCAGGTCAAGGCATTCCCGGAAAGATGCGAAATAATAAAGCCCACTTTAGCCCTGGGTGTAGAAAAATAATAGGGCTTAAACGTAAAGTGGACCAAACAAGAATCTAGGAATCCACGAAGGCTCTTTGCTGAACTGTCATACTTGTCAACGACGCCGCCTAGAATTATACTCTCCTTCGTGGCGGAATCACGGTATAACATCAATTGTTTTAACGCGGCGTTTTCTGCCTTTAAGTTTTGCACTTCGGTCGTCAGCTCTTGCATGCCACGCATAAGATCCTGGACGGCCGCTTCCATGTCTGTATCGAGATCGGTCAGGTGGCGTCTCAATCTGTCACAGGTTTCCCCTTTTCTCACCTGTTTTCTCTGTTTAGCAGAGTCCTTTGTCGGGGGTTTCTTCCGAGCAGTTCGGGTCTTGTACAAGCCCGCTCGGCCGTCTTCGGATTCCAGGATTCGTTCAGCTTCTTCGTCCGGGATCTAGGAAACTCCAGGAAGCTAGGAATGGAGGCAGCATGCAGAGGCGGTCTGTGCGGAACGCGGAAGAACAGGATCAAGGAAGGTAGAAAGAAAGGAGAAGGAGGAAGGTCTGGGAACCGGGAAACAACATGTTCAGGAGAACAAACTATGGAGCACGTCAGGCCACAGCTATCGGTAGCGTTGAGACGCATGGAACCGCAGGGGAGTGGCTAATTTATAGAACGTGCTGCATAGGACGTAAAGGTCGGTAGACCGCGTTCCGTGTATACGGCCATGTTGGGTGTACTACAGCGAGTAAACCCCAATGTGCCTGGGACCAGGAAGACCAGAAAGGGCGTGATCGACAGATCATGACAGCGGTTCTTCAGGCCCTACTATTGCCTTCCAAGACAGAATCCTACCCCATCCTGGCATTGGTTGACTGCGGAGCTACGGGCTTATTTCTAGATCAAGATTGGGTCACTGCTCATAACATTCCACATGAAAGCCGAGTTACAACGCAACCAGTAGAGGCAATTGATGGAAGGCCTCTTTCCTCAGGACCCATTACTCTTCAGACTAAAGGGATTCTACTTTCTATCAATCACCATCAAGAGAGAATCAAATTTGACCTCATTAATCAGCCAATTATCCGATGGTTCTTGGAATGCCCTGGCTGCAGAGGCACAATCCTTACATCAACTGGGCAGCCGGCTCACTGTTACTTGGATCTGAATATTGTATGGCTCACTGCCTATCCCTGGATACCTTACCAAAGCCTTCTAGAGACTTTCAAGAGAACCAACAAAGTCCACTCACCGTTTCTAACATCATCCAGATTCCCAGGGCCTACCAAGCCTTTTCTGATGTTTTTTCGACCACGATAGTTCAAGCTCTCCCTCCTCACAGGCCAGAGGATTGTGCCATAGATATCGAACCCTCAGCTGTGATTCCTTTCGGCAGAATGTTTATATTATCTGAACCTGAAAAGAAGGCTCTCCGAGAATACCTGGATACTAACCTGGAAAATGGCACCATCTGCCCGTCCAAATCTCCAGCGGATGCTTCATTGTTCCTCGTTCCAAAGAAAGATACCAAAGAACTCAGACCATGTCTGGACTACCGTGGTCTAAATCAGTCCACTCTCAAGGACCGTTATCCTCTACCCCTCATCTCGGATATCCTGGAAGCAGTCAGAAGTGCAGTAATCTTCACAAAATTAGACCTAAGGGGAGCTTACCATCTCATTCGTATAAAGGAAGGTGACGAATGGAAAACAGCCTTTAGAACTCTCTTCGGCCATTTTGAATATCTGGTCATGCCCTTTGGACTTGCTAATGCCCCAGCAGTTTTTCAACGTTTCATGGATAGGGTGTTCTCGGACATGCTGTTCCTCTTCGTTATCGTCTACCTGGATGACATCTTGATCTACTCCAAGGAACTTCTAAGGCATGAAGAGCATGTTAAGGCAGTTTTACAACGATTATGTGAACACAAACTCCTAGCTAAACCCGAGAAATGCCTGTTTCACGTCACTTCTGTTCATTACCTAAGATTTGTCCTTAGTCCAGAAGGAATTGGAATGGATCCTTCAAAGGTAAAGGCCATACTATCTTGGCCGGCTCCCACATCCGTGAAACAGATTCAATCTTTCCTGGGACTTGCCAATTTTTACTGAAAGTTCATACCGTCCTTCTCTGAAATTGTTCAACCGATGATTGCTCTCTTGAAGAAAGATGCTCCATTTCTCTGGTCTACAGATCGAGACAAGGCATTCCAACGATTAAAGACAGAGTTTACTCAAGCCTCCATCCTGGCTCAACCCGATATTAACCGGCCATTCCTAGTGGAGACGGATGCATCCAATTACACCATAGGAGCAGTACTAAAACAGGAATTTGAGGACAAATTGGAACACCACATTGCTTACCTTTCACGAACCCTGAGGCCCAGTGAGACTCATTATTCCATCTTGGAAAAGGAACTGCTAGCCATCCGCCAAGCCTTCACAGAATGGCGACATCTACTCCTGGGAGCTAGGCATCCAGTCCAGGTCTGTACGGACTATCGATAATCTTCAAGTTCTACAGTCTTTGGAGTGTAGGAACAGTCGTCAGGCCCATTGGGCCTTTTTCTTTGCCCAGTATCAGTTCCACATCCATCATGTCCCTGGATCACAAAACATAATTGCTGATGCCCTTTCCAGACATCCCGACTATGAAAACTCTGAGGATCGGACCTTTCCAAAGATGTTTCCTCACACGATCTTTGTTGCCCAAGCACTCACTCTTCTGGAGAATATCCAAGGCCAATCTTGACTTTCGGACCTCTGGAAGGAGCGCAAGCGAAATAACAGATGGAATCTCACAGCTAAGGACGGGTATCTATTCAAAGATAATCGCTTAGTCATTCCCACTCCTGGACTGAGACACAAGTCTATGTCATGATACCTTACATTCGGGACATCGTGGAATAACCAACACACTCCATCTAGTACAAAGACAATTTTGGTGGCCCAAAATGAAGGATGATATTAGGATCCATGTCCAAACATGCGCAGTTTGCAATCAGAACAAACACGATAATAAGAAGCCAGCCGGACTCCTACTCCAACCAGCAATACCAACAAGACCCTGGGAATTCATTGCCACTGATTTTATCGTAGAATTACCACCCTCTAGAGGCTATACAACAATCATGGTCACTATTGATTTGTTTACTCATATGGCGCATTTTACACCCTTATCCAAACTACCTTCCTCATCAGACCTTGCCGGAATTTTCCTGGAACACATATTCCGACTTCATGGGTTGCCTTCCAAGATCATTTCAGACCGAGGACCTCAGTACATATCTCAATTTTGGAAACAAGTGTGTAGAATTCCGGGAATCCAATGTGCCTTACCCTCTGGCTACCATCCACAAACCAATGGAGCCACGGAGCGTGTGAACCAGACTCTCGAACAATATCTACGATGTTTCGCCACCAAAGTTCAGGACGATTGGTCACTTCTAATACCTATGGCTGAATTTGCCTATAACAATTCAGATCATTCAGCTATCAAGACCAGCCCCTTCTTCTGTAGTCAAGGATTCCATCCATCTGTCCTACCCTCTGTACTCCCACATCCTACTGCAGTACCTGCAGTAGACTCCTGGATCGAAAACCTCATCACAGTACATAAGGAGGTTAAGGAACATCTAGAACGGGCCCGAGAAGATGTCAAACATTATGCTGACTCTAAAAGAAGACCTGGACCTTCCTATTCAGTAGGAGATAAAGTTTGGTTATCCTCAAAGTTCCTTCCTCGACACTTGTGCACCAATAAACTGGCTCCCAGATTCTACGGTCCCTTTTCCATACAAGAAATCATCAACCCAGTAGCCTTTCGACTTCGGTTACCTGAATCTTGGAAAAGAATCCATCCAGTCTTTCACACTTCTCTGTTAAAACCATACATTCAGTCATCCCGAGCAGCTCCTAGATCTACCCCTGTTATTGTAAACGATCAACTGGAATATGAGATTTCCAGGATTTGTGACTCAATATATCGACGTGGTCAACTACAATATCTGATTGAGTGGAAAGGGTACCCTCCCAGTGAGCGTACCTGGGAACCTGTGTCAAACATGAATGCTCGCAGATTGGTTCGACGATTTCATCTGATCAATCCGGGCAAACCCGCAGGAGCTGGTTTCGAGAGGAGGCATACTGTCATGAACCGTCGTCTACGTCCTTTCTGGACCTCCTGGTCCCTAACTCGCAGGGGTTTGCATGCAGTTATCCTTCCAACATGGCCGCCGGAACGGAATGCTCCGGATTAGTCTATGCGTTCCACGCTGCTCATCCTACAAAAGGGACACGCCCCCGCGGCTCTGCACATCTAAACACTACTGCTACCTGTAGTCGGACGTGCTTAGCCGGAGTTCGATCGGGGCTCTCGCTTGATTCCTTGTTCCCAGTTCCTTGAATCCCCTCCTGTTCCCATACCTCTCCAATCTCCTGGAAACCCTTCCGCGCTCGAGTCACGGTCCTCCGTGCCCCCGAGCGTACCTTAATTACTTCCTGGAATTACCCTGGACTTTGTGAATGCTCCTGGAAACTGAACCGCTACTCTCACGCTGGATGCCGAAGAGCGGCGTTCGGGTCTATACAAATCCCAGCCCGTAAAGAAGAAGAAATCCCAGAAGGTCGCAAGTACACAACAGAAACAGGTGAGAAGGGGAGAGACTTGTCACAGTATGAGAGCATTGCAGAAGACGGGTCTCTATGGAGCAATACAAATGAGGGCTTGTGTAGACACACTGCAAGGCGCAGAGGAAGCCTTTTCACGATGACTACTGGTAGACCCACCATCAACCTCAACGTACTCTGTGCATATGTAACTGCAGATTCCATGTGTAGAGGACCTCACTGCCACTCAACCTCTGAAATTGTGGTAGTTAAAATGGGGCAAAAATATGAACATGTTCACACATGAGATCATCAGGAATGTATTGTAGAGTGATGCTGCTAATCGCATTGGTTTGGTTTTCATGTGGTAAGCAGTCCTTCAAACGCGTTGAAGGGAGGCTGCCTGCGGTGGTATCTTCAAGGCCAGCTGCATGACTAAAGCAAAAGTGGATCACTATAGCAAGTTAAACAGGAAAGGAAGAAGTTGGAAGAGCAACGCGGTTCTGTTGCATTTTAACCTACCATTAGCCACCTCGTGGTATTTATGTAGGTATTTGACGAAAATTAACTATCAAAAGAGGCGTTCTTGTTTAGCTCAGTTTCCCCTGAGCTGTTTTCCTGTGCGAGTTTGGACATATAGGTGAGATCCCAGCCAGCATACTGATATGTCCAACATCTGTTCTCTATCCTCAGTGCAGGCTATCACTCATTCATGTTACCCTTTTCCAATCATCCAAGAACACAAATATTAAAATCTCTCCTCGGAGAGAAAGGTTTTTCACAATGGCCACCTGCCTTGCTCTGCCTTCTCTCACTGCCAGACGCATTGACTTGTTGGATTATGGTAAATTGTGTAAATGCAGTGTTTTATACAAGAATGAAGCGCCTCACTCCTCTTAAAGAGGTGAATATGCACTGAAGCATTTTTCTATGTTGTGTTGTATTTTGGAGAACGAAATGTTATCTTGTTATGCATGTGTATTGCTTGATTCTAGGGTTTGTTGCTTGTAAGTGCGTTCATGGAATGTTTGAATTCGGAACTAATACTCAATTTGATTTGATATGACATGGAAGCTGCATTCCTAAAACACTTAGAAAGATTGGAAAAAGCTCTTCAGAGACAACAAGAAAAATAGTCACTTTAAACAAAAAAGTCCACATTTCTACAAAAAGCACAAGTTCTTTAGCTATGCATTTCAAGAAACGGGGTTACCAGCGGATTTGAAGAAAGTAGCCGCCATTAAAGCTGCCTGCCCCCCTACAGTTCTTTCGGAAGATCCGAGTTTTGTAGAGATCGTCAATTACTGTGAAGTTGTTATCACTAATTAAAAGAAACTCGCTAAGCCATAGGGAGCCCTGATGAAGGCCGTGCCATGGGACTGGGGTAAACTCTTGCAATCATCATGAGGGTAATAAAGAAGCTCTCATCAATAAAAGGCCAATGGAATCTTTCCGGCATATTCCGATCCAATCCTTTTGATGGGACTGGTGGCAAACACCAGCCTTTGTTTAACAGGTGCAGTGTTTCCACAGGAAGACCCACGTGTGATGGACAGGCCCCAGGTTCTATTCCAGCAGGGCCCTCACAAAGCCAGAACCAAGATATTTCCTGAAAGAGAGACACTGGCAGTGTTGTTGGGCCGTCACCCCGCTTCTGCATGTTTCTCTATGGAAACCCCATTCAAGTCACCAATAAGGACAAGCCACTGTTGCTTATCATGCAAGGCACATCTCGCCCACCAGTCGGCGCTCCAAGAATGCAATCTATCCCTCCAGTATCAATCAGATGTCAACAACCTTGACATCTCTCTCTCCCCCGACATCACAAGTTCCAGTCAAACACCCATTACGAAGAGGAATTAATCACTGAAGAACAAATACCCATCATCACTGAAGAAGCACTGCAAGTATCTATTACCCTCCAATATGTAACCGTAACCACGCTGGACGATGATTGACTGGAAATTGCCAAACAACACAGAAAGTCCAGCAATTACAAAATCTTTCAGATGAACAATAGGCAGTGAGCTGCTATGACTGAACCATCACTGTCACATGCCTCAACACTGTCGCGGGCTAGTCAACCAGGTAAGCCTCAGTCACAAAAGGCTGCGCACAGAAGCACGACGTGCTGTGCGTCAGGCTTCCAGGTTCACTCTATTCAGATTGTGAAAAGTTGGAGCTGGAGCCCACAGTAGGTAGGCAGGGGGTGGGCTGAGTGGTTGGAGATAGGCTAGTTGGGATGGGGGCATCTTAGAGGAGGGGCACGCCCGGAAGCAAGCAGGAGAGATCCGGTAACAAAAAGGCGACCCTGCAGATGTAGCATTTTCAGTCTGGAATCCACATAGTCAACCTTTTGTTTTGGCCTACAGACATAGATCCTCTCTAGAAGCCGACCAGTGATTGATCAGGTCAAGGTCCTTAGCCAGAAGACTAAAAGGAATTGAGGGAAACAGAGTTTCAGAGGTTTTCTCAAGGTTCATCCAGAAGGGCACAGAGTCCTTATTAAAAACATTGACCACAGAAACAAGCCATGCCTGCCATCAAGCTTCATCCTTGGACAGTAGTAGCAAAGAAAGCCCCCCATGATCGCAGCAAGCAATGGTACATTGCATGTAACCAGAAACAGGAGTCCTTTTTTATTTTATTTATCTAATAAGTCATGGATTCCAGCCTTTTAATCATTGTAATCGTATTTCTTTAATTTTGTATCAATGTGTGTATTTTTGGAAATCATTGATTTTTTGGTAAATATGCTTCCAAGTTAAATTGTTATTTTATAGTTGACGATCGGTAAGCTTATTTTAAATTGTTTTGGCTGATTCTGTTAATTGCATTTTTATTTTTAACTTTGTCTGTTTGTGATTGATGCATTTCAATCAAATAAACTTGAAACTGAACTGAGGAGTCCTGTCTGGGCCCTGAAGGAAGATCCACTGTCTGAAGATGAACCATGGCCTGATCCCTGTGATAGCCACAACCAAGAAAAAGCAACAACGAGTTTGCAAGCATCCTCGGAGTCACACCGAATGAGTGAAACCTATGCCCTGAGGTACTGGCTTGGTCCATTGGTACCCCAGCCCAATGATGACCCCTGTGGAGTCGCCGTATCGAACCCATGACACCTGGCAGCAAGCGAAGAGATTCAAGACTTATTAGTAGATCAGTAATGCTAATTGTGTTGATTTTTGGGGCAGGGTGTGGTGTTAATTATTTTTTAATATAGGTCCCCCCTGATACGGATGCGTCATCGCGTCATGATTCCGAATGCATCATGGCGTCAAGGCTAGTGCTGCAGTACCGGCATAATATACAACACAGCATTTCCGTGTGTTCATATTGTGCTCTGCTGGGCATAGCAAAGCATGTGCCCACAGCAGTCTCCCCCCCCCCCCCGCTGGCCCCCGTGGGGGCTTCCTCCGCTGGAAACACAAAAAACCTTGGCAGCCTACACATATATATGATGACTGGAGCTTGACTGCAAGCTATGGACATGATTGTTGCTGTGCAGTTGTGCCTCTTTGCGTACAGTGGTCTTGTAGTTCAGATCATTGGTCATCTAGGTGCTTATCGGCGACCATTTTGTGGTATCTCTGCAAAGCCCTGTGCGGCACTCGAGTTTGCCCCTGAAAACGGCACCAGTTTCAGGGCCATGCACTGTGCGTGGTGAATGGGAAATGTGGCTGCATCTGACCCTTGTGCCTCAGCCTGAACGCAAACTATGTTCTGCCAGAGAGAGTAAAGCCCCTCCAGTCCGAACCAGCAATTTTCCAGCCACCCATTAGTGCATGAAGTGCCTACATTCAGCTGTCAATTAGGAGGGTCTGAATGCCGTGGAAATGTGTATATTTTTATAGAGGAGCAGGCCACAAGACTTCCATTCATGCTGCTTAGACTTCCAGGAGACGTGCTGCCTTCTTTTTAACCACAGAAGCACTTTTTATGTCATATTCTGTGTTTTTTTTAAATCAGGGACATTAGCTACTTTCTTGTTTTTGTTGAAGTTTCCAAACTTCGCATAGCTTAAGTGATTAACCATGTTTTTTACGCCACTAGACATACAACGGTACACAACTGAAAACACGGTGCCTTAAGTTTCATCGTCTTTAATTCAATTTAGTAGCAAGAGTTCATGGTGCTTCCAGGCGATAACACAGTTAATGATACCATTACGAGCACACAGTTCAGGAAAGATCTCCACGCAAATTAGAAAATGAATTAACTCATTGACCCACTAGATGTGTAAAATCGTTAAATAGTTATCCTTAAAAAGTGTCTCTGAAAGGTCTTTTTTATTATTAGTAATTAGCAACCAGGTGATAATGGAACATGGTGTTCAAGGCCCCTGAAGCAACTCAATTGTACACCTCAGCCATATAAAATAAAAAATAAGAGACTTATGTGTGCAAATGACAGTGGGCCTCGTTATAGCCCTGCCGGTATTCTGGCGGTAAACCCTCCAGGATACTGGCAAAGGTTATTACCGTTTCCAGCACTCAGTCCGGTGGCATTGCTGTCGAATTATGAGTGCCGGAGTGATGGTGTAAATCCCCAATCATGGAGTCCTAGGGGATTTGCAGTCATTACCGGCATCGGGAATACCAGTGCCAATAATGATGGTGTTTTCTGCAGGTAGGGCACCTGCCATATCTTCAGCTCTTAGCTGGAGGTAACTCAGGTGCCGCACTGGTAAACCTGTCGTCGGGCGGTCCGGTTAAGTGCCGGTATACATCAATGCCGACATTTTGTTACTGGCCGGGCTGAATTAAAAAGAGGCCTAGTGTCTGCACTAGTTTTCATGTGCAGAGTTTTCTTCTGGAATCGATTAGTCACATAAAACACGATTTTTCTGTGACTATGAAATGACCATAGAATACTCAATCTTTGACTTGAATAGATGAGAAGTCCTTGGGTAGCCCATGTTCGATTAATCGATTATGTCCAACTGTAGTGATATTTCCTGCTATTGCCTCGAATCACCTTAATATTGAGGGGTCAAGTCTTAGGTAGCTTTCAGAGAGGCAGGATGTATTTGATAGAGGCAGGCTAAGGGCATTTACGGATGGCTTAATAAACTGAAGTGTATTTATATTAGTCAGAGGAAAAAGGGTATGAAGAGGTAATGAGTGACGCTGTATGACACATAGAATGATTGGGAGTGGGTGAACAATACAAGTTCCACAACCAGACATTTGGCGAGGCGTCAGACACACCAGTCAGTATCCGTCTCTTGAAGCAAGAGGATTTGACATTATGCCCTTGGGGGGTTGACATCTCAGAGGAGGAGGAGCCGGAAGAGCTGAGAATCCATAAGGACAGCCTGTGGGAGAGGCGCACTCATCTGATTTTGTTTGGAGGGAGCAGATGAAATTCAGGAAGGCAGTGGGTGGCACACCAGTGAGTATCTGTCTCAGAGCGAGTGGACAAGATACGTGTAATGGGGTAACAACTGAAAGGAGGAATGAAAGGAGTTGAAAATCCATGAGGGATTTTACCGGAAAGGCATGCTTTCCTGATTTTAGTGGGAGGCAGCACGAGGGAATAACAGAAGCAGATGACACCCCAGTCAATGCCTGTCTCTTGAAGTGAGTGGACGAGATATGTGCCTTTGGTTGACACTTGGGTGGAGGGGCCTGCGGGCCAGGAATCTCTGAAGGCATCTTGAGGGTGAGGCACATTCACCTGATTTTTCTGGGAGGGAGCAGCAGAGAGTTGGGAAGGCGAATGATACGCCAGTCAGTGTCCATCTCTTAAAAGAAGTGGATGAGCCATGTGCCATTGGGTGACACCTGGGAGGAGGAGTGAAAGGAGCTGCGAAACCCAGAAGTAAGCTTGTAGAAGAGACACCCTCACATGCTGTTGATGGAAGGGAGCCGAGGAGATTAAGGGGGGCGTTTGGTGACACACCAATCAGTGTCCACCTCCTGAAGCAAGAGCACGAGACACATGCCATTGGGTGACACATGGGGGTGCATCAGAAGCCAGAAGTCTCTGAGGATAGCTTGAAGGGGAGGCACTCCAACCTGCTTTTTCTGGAAGGGAGCAGTAGAGGTTTAGACTCACCAGTCAGTGCAAGTCACTTGAAGCAAATGGATGAGACACATGCCACTGAGACACCCTTTGCATGTGGGAGCAGAAGGAGCTGAGCATCCCTAAGTACAGCTTGCGGGGAGGCACACCCATCTGATTTTGCTGGAAGGGAGCAGCAGAGATTTGGGGAGGTGGTGGGTGGTACATCAGTGAGTGTCTGTTTCTTGAAGCGATTGGATGAGGAGTGTACCTTTTACTTACATCTGGTATGCAAATGAGGGGAAGCCAGGAGTCCCTGAGGGCAGCTTGTGAGAGAGCCCTAATTTTGGTGGAAAGGAGCAGCAGAGATTTGGGGCGAAGGATGACACACATTTGGAACAACGTGTCAACACTCAAATGAGCCAGAGGTGGGGCCAAGGTCTGTATCGTGGTCTATTCAATGCTGCAGCAGCACTTGCTGTGTGCACTGGAGAAGCATGAATTCCACATGGTTAATTGAAGGTATCACCCAACTCACCTTTCACACATCCCCCTGTCACAAGTCACTCTGGGGTGCATGCGCCAGTACATAAAGAAAATTGGTTTTGGACCTTGACAATGAACATCCACTGAACAGAGCAAATTGCACTTTAAGTTTTGTCTTTAATATTAGGGGCAGAACAGTGGGGGGAGGGGTACAGATGCTATCTAATGAAGATCAGCGAAGAACAACAGATGAAGTAAGTAGGAGGGTATTGGAAATCCAGGCTCTTTCTCTCCGCCAACCCCATCTGATGGGTCACACAGTATAGATAATGAGATGGAGGATGATCAAGACAAAGATTATGTACAATCAGAGTCCAGATGGGATCAAGCATTGCTTCTGGAAAGCTGTGAGACTGAGGAGGGAGGGGAGAACCACACCACAGTTGCAGAGGCTGTAGCACTGATAGATGTGTGCCCCCACCTTTATAGAGTCTCTTTGAGAAACAACCCACCCGTCACATGTCAGGAAGGATATCACATCATTGCATGGGGTCCAGAAAACTTCCAGCACCATCATGCCCACATGAACTCAGCCTGTGATCTAGTCCACTACAAAAGTCGAAAGAGCAGTACTTCACAGAAAATAAACAGTAACTGCATCTGGCCACTTTCTATACGCTGCCAGAAAACAGTGTGCCAAAGGAAGGTAGAGACCAATTTGAGTACCACATCTATGAGGTCCCATATGCAATAGCAACATGAACAGACATTCGAAGAAGTACAATTATCTAAGATGCGTCCCTCCCCATTCCATAAATCAGCCTACCTCTACCAGTCTGCACACCTAGCCCTAGAAATACTTCACCTGTATCAGTGCTTGGGGTGGGACACCAAGAAGGACACCAAGCTCTACCACCATGTACTCCAGTGGCGCATAACACTGTCCCCCATTGCATCAGGGCCATTCGAACATGGCAATAATGTTGGGAACAGATTTCTTGACCTACACATTTGTAGTTTTCCAGCACCTTATGGGAAAAGTCAGTCACCTTTCGGAAGTTTCCGGCCCACTTTTTTTTTCTTTTTCAAAGTGGTGCAGTAGGACAAACATTCCACTACACCATGGGCATATGGACCAGTTGTTAAAGCATTGACTACATCGCCTTCACAGAACACTTGTTCTTTTCCTCCTCTAAGAACCAAGAGGGGTTCTGAAGTAAATCAAAGGGTCAGCAGGTATATGCAATTTAGAACCAGGCAACCTTGTGCATTCAAGGGTTTCAGGGCAGAAGCAAGATGGGAGATAACTCTGGGAGAAGGTGAGGGAGGTGGAAGCACAGTGAGTAAGGACTCATAGTTTGCATTTGGACTTTGTTACAGCGACCTATGGATCAAATTTCCTTTTCGGCTTACAAAATGGCAAGACTATGTATATCCCTTGCTTTGCATGTGTCCTTCACCATCTGGTCACACACGTTATCAGCAATTATGAACCTGTGGAAGAAATGGTTGCTGTAGGCCCGAAGATATGTTTGCATTTCAGCCATGCCTAACATGCTAAAAAGGCATTTCATGGACTGCAAATGGAACGCAAGGTTTTGCGCCTTGAAACACTTGTGTAAAGGCGTGTTATAAATGCCATATCATATCATATCATTGTGCTATGAAGATCTTAGGGGCCACTTATTCGAACTCTACTTGCACACATTGGACAGGCTATGTGAGCAGCGTAATGCAATAACAGTTTACTGCAACGCTCATAGCAAAGTTCTATATGGGGCATTATTTGCACTGTGTTAATGGCAGCAGCTTTTCAATGTCTACTTTGAGCTACAACCTTTTGAGGAGACCACCAAGCATGTTAGCTGACACATCACATCCATGAGCGATGTTCTACATCTGGTGTACCTGCTAAAATTCAACCTGACCAACATAGTGAGGGCCAGTACTTTGGCAGGTGAGGCGGATGCCGCACGCCTGGTGATGTAGCTGTGTCCTGCTTTCAAGCTTGCATGGTGATCCACTGGAAGCTACAGTAGCATTGAGCATCTGCTGGCTTCCTTTGTAGACACACGTTTCAGAGTAAGAGTGGGCACTTTTCATTCACATGCCTTGGGTGAGGAAACCTCACAGCACGCATCGCAAGGAGCAGACAATGCACCGATGTGCAAGTGTGCTTTGCTGCAGTACTTGTAACATCAATTGGAGAATATCCACAGGCAGCAGGAAGAACAACAACCAGCCCAAATGTTGTCAACCACACTGGACATGTCAGACTCATGGGTGACAATGGCATCAGCCGACTGTACAACACTGACACCTGTAGAAAGCTTTGTAAGTAGTTTGGGCCCAGTCTATGAGGAGAAGAATCTGCACGACACCATCCTCAGTGACTGGAGCATCTTGAATATAGACGGATCATCAACAAGAACCGACACTGGACCATAAGCCACACAGATGCTTGATGTCTATCTACTGGACACTTCACCAGTAGGATGGAGTGATGATCCATTACAATATTCGTACGAAAAGTCATCTGTATGAACAGCTGCACTTTTTTGAGTTGCTGTAGAATTGCTAAGCTGCCCACATGATAGTCTGCAGTCCGAGGGTGTTTTAGTGTGGCCAGGACAATTGTATCTACGCAGAGAATGAGCCTCAAAGGGCTGCATGTTGAATGATTGATATTTATAAAAAAGTAATGAGCACTTAATTGCAAAAGACCATAGAAGGACATCTATAGCCAACACACCAACTCTGATGATGATGATACATTTTTTACCTGGGAGAAGTCATCCACTGAAGAGAGAAGCTTGTTTATTTCATGCTGTTTGTGGATGGGAAATGAATAGCTGTAATTCTAGTGACTGTGACTAAGTTGGTATCTTATACATGTTGTTGCATAGACTATAGTTCAAGTAATGTTCTCAAATCCTGATCACACACTTGTCAAAAGTGCTCATGTTCTCCCAAAGGCTGCTGCCATCCACCAAGGTTGTCAGGCTCTTTCACATGACACAGCTACCCACTAAGTTTCTCAGGCTCTTCCACAGGGTGCAGTCACTCACTAAGTTTCTAAGGCTCTTTCACGGGATGCAGCTACCCAATAAGGTTATTAACTCTAAGTTGTGTAGCTTTTTTCACAGGGGGCAGCCGTCCACTAAGATGTTCTGGTTCTTTCACAGGATGCATCCTCGCAAATGGGGGAGTGACCCTCTTAGACACATGCATCTTTCATGACTGCCAAATTTCTTCCCCCTGCACAACACTCTACGGGAGAGAAGGGTCGCAGTACACAATATTCCTCCTCAGGTTTCAGACCACCCCTCCATGGGTCAGTTTTCCCCGGCTAATGGAGTCCCCACAATAAAGGGCGTAGATATATGAAATGATAAGTCATTTAAAACGCGCCTGTACACATGTGTTACCAGGCGCGACAAGACAATGGAGGGTACGGATGGATGACAGACAACAATGTTACTAGGCCTTGTGTCATCCAGATTGTGCAAGTTCGGTAGCGCAAAGTGCAGGGGAAGTGCAAGGAGGTAAGGGGAAAGTGCAATGAGGGCAGCAATGCTCTGATAAGTGCACCCAGAACAACGCAACTCTGGGTAAGTGCAAGGAGGTGGGGGTCTGTAGTGGTTACAGTTACAGCCTCTAGTGCCCAACTAGACCGGAGGCAGTGCAGAGGAGATCAGTCAAGAGCAGCTAGGTACCCAGTGAGATTCTGAGGGTAACCAAGCAACCAGTCAGCACAGCAGGCAGGAAGGTCATCAGGGGAGGGAGGGAGAGAAAGCAGAGGAGAAAATGAAGGCTTTGAGCTGCTTCCGGAACTTCAGGTCGTCCGGCTCAAGTTTGAAAGGGGCAGGGAGGCTGTTCCAAAGGGAGTTACCTGAAGAGAAAAGTGATCTATCCCCTAAACTCTACATGGAGAAGTGTCTCACTCTCAGAGAGTTGGAAGCAGCAGAGAGAAGGGCTTGAAAAGGAAGTTATTTAGGGAGAGAGTATTGAATGAAGTGCGGGACCCGGCCCCAGAAAGCCTTGTGGATGATGCAGAGGGTCTTGAACTTGATTCTTGTAGCCACCGGGAGCCAGTGGAGAGATTTCAGGGCTAGAGAGATATGGTCCTTGGGCTTGAAGCCAAGGATAAGTCTTGCAGTCCTGTTCTGGATTAGTTGTAGAGGGTGATGGTGGAGGAAGGCAGATTGAGAAAGAGGCTCTTACAGTAGTCCACCCTAGAGAGAACCGGGTCTCTGGTGACAATGAACTTCTGGGGGAAAGTGAAAAAAGGAGGGGTACCTCTGAGCAGGTGCAGCTGGTAGTGGGCCTTCTTTGAAAGGTCCGCGACATGTGAGGAGAGAAGGAGAGAGTGGAGTCAAAGATGACACCCAGGTTTTTCGCCTCACAGGAAGGTGAAGGAAGAGGGCCCATGGCGGGTGGCCAGAGTGAGAGAGGGAAATCGGGTGCAGGGGTCCCATTGAGAAGGATCTCTGTCTTGCTAGCATTAAGGCAGAGATCGTTGGAGGTGCACCAATCCTAAATCGCGGATAGATGGTCAGGAATGTGCGAGACAGGAGAGGAGGCTGTATGGAGCCAGAAAAAGAGCTGTGTGTCATCTGCATTACACTGAAAGTTAGAGCAGACTGTGGAGAGATTAAGTGGGATTAGGTGGGCCAGAGGTGCCCTGTAGAGATTGAGAGCCAGGGTGAGAGGTTAGAGCCCCAGGGAACACCACATGTGGAGAGAGATGTGGTGGAGAGAAATGACCCAAGTTGGACCTGGGAAGGTTCGTCCAGAAGGAAAGAGGTCATCCACTCCAGGTTCTCACGGAGTTGGTTGATCAGAATGGTGAGATTGACTGTGTCTAAAGCAGAGGAAAGGTCAAGGATGATGAGGACAAAAGAGGTGCTGGTATTGAGATTGGAGAGCAGTTTACGTGCCTCTGCCTGCTCTGAAGCCAGACTGGTGGTCATGGAGACAGCCAACAGTTTCAGGGTGGAGAGTAAGTTGGGAGATGGCAAGCTTTTCCGGAATTCTGTCCAGGGAAGGAGTGATAGAGATAGGGTGATAGTTAGCTGGACAGGTAGGATCGGCAGAAGGCTCTTTAAGTAGGGGGTGCACAAGGGAGTGCTTGAGGAGAGAGGGCATAGCAACAGTGGCAAAAGAGTGATTGCAGAAATTGGCCAGGGCTGGAGCAAGCGTGTCAATGTGGTCTTTGATGGTTCTGGAGGAGCAGGGGAGCACCTGTTTGGATGATACTTTCATAGATCAGACTTGTCTAGAAACATCGTCAGGTATTATCAGAGAGAACAAGGAGAAAGGAGGAGGAAAGCGAGAGGAAGCCGGAGGGGGGCCGAGAGTGGTAGAGGGAGAGGAAGAGGAGAGTGAGGACAGGATGTCCTGAGTTTTAAAAGTGAAGTGAGAAGCCAGTGCTGTACAGAGGACCTGGGAACAGAAGAGGTGGAGACTGCAGAAGGATTGGCCAGATCCTTGCAGATTTTAAAGAGTTTGGCTGTGTTGCAGAGGGCGCAGAGCCCCAGGTTTGGATGTGAACTCTGTTCTTGGACAGGACAGAGAGTCTGTATTGCCTTTGGAGCAGTTGCAGGACAGTTTGTCAGAGGATGCACACAAAGCCCTCCACTTCCTTTCAGTCACCTTGTACTTGCTTTTCAGGCGGCGAGGTCTGAGTCATACCAAGAGTTGCACTCGGAGGAAGGCTTCAGGCGGATTCTCATGGCAGGGGCAAGGATGTCCAGAGTGTTGTAAATGGCAAGATGCATATTAGAGAGGGCTCTGTCAGGGTGTGAGTCAGCCACAGGAGAGGGAGGAGAAGAGAAGGTGGAGGCACAGGCATCAACTCTCAGGAAAGAAGAAAGTGGTCAGTCCAAGAGAGAGGAGTATTGAGAGGGTTGGAGAGAGAGATGTCTGAGGAAATGAGAACATCTAAGGTATGTGCAGCAGTGTGTGTTGGTCCAGAGGGTAGAATGGAGAGATAGAGAGAGTCGTAGAGATGCGGAAGAGCCCAGTGGAGGGATCAGAAACATCCAGGTGGATGTTGAGGTCTCTGAGTAGGAGAAGTTGAGAGGTAGATGCAAGGATAGATGCAGAGAGGTCAGCCCACTCAGAGAGGAAGAGGGCAACCTGGCCAGGTGGCCTATAGATGGTGGCCACAGTCAGAGAGAGGCCAGGAGAGATAAAGAGTCTGCAGACCAGGCATTCAAAGGAGGAGTAGGCCTGTGGAGGGACTCTCTCCAGAAAGATTAACTTTACTCCTCCTTCAGGTCGGTTGGTTCTGGGCACGGAGAGGATCTTGTAGCCATCAGGAAGGAGAGTGTCAAAACTCGTGACAGAGGTGGACATGAACCATGTCTCAGTGAGAGCGAGGACATGAAGGTCAAGCTCTTCGAGGAGGTGGCAGTTGTCCGAGGAATGTTTGACAGCAGAGCGAGAGTTGAGAGTGGCAATGTGGAGCAAGTTGCCATATTTGAAAGACGTCCGAGTAGGGGTACAGGCGTGAGGTACACCTGGCAGAAGTGGTAGAGGTGCCAGAGAGTGGAAAGAGGTGATAGTAGGTGGTAGAAAGGTAGCCAGAGAGGAGGCAGACGAAGGAGGTGGCAGAAGGGCCAGAGAGGTGATAATAGGAGTAGCAGGAGAAGGAAGGTCCCTCCAGATCTCAGGAAGTAGTCAACTATCTCCGGCCCAAATATGGATACTGCTGGTAATACATCACCCCCAACTGATTGATGAGGCAGTACCTGCTGTTAGCTACAATTGCCAGTTGAGCAGGCTTGAGGGGTGTAGTCATTTGGCAGAGAACGTACTAGGGCCCTCTTCCTCCCTTTCACCATCACTGGTAGGTTCTGTGTGTACTTATTACTCGTTGGATTGGTTAAACGTCATGTCAGCCACAGTTCCTCATGGCCATCGTCCCTAGGGTGAGGACCTTGCTTATATTCCTTTGCTTCCACTTGACCCTGTTCCCACATCCCACCACCACGCAGATAACCCCAGGATTCTCCCGTGAGTTGTCTTCACTGGTGGTGGAGCGAAATAATCTCACACCCAGAACCCTATTGTCTGTGTGGGGGTTCTGAGGTCACTACTCCCTGCAACTCCACCTGTGCATGGCATTTTCCCTCCATTAGGAGCTGGAAGAGACATCTCCATCACCACCACCACCTCTATTTGCTTTTCCTCCACCCCCTCGAGTAGGATGACCACAACCACCTGCAATGGGCTTCTACAGGCTGGTCCGCCCTCTGTGCCTCCTCCTCATAGACCTGCCCCTCATCCGCAGCAGGAACTTCGCTCTGCTGGGTGGAGACCACCTCCTACTCTTTGCTCTCACCCAGACAGTGGCCAAACCAAACTTCTTCTTTTGGGTTCTTGCATAAACCTGAATCTGTAATGTGGGAATAGGGAACTCTCTCAACATAGGATAGGATGCCTACCACAGGTTTCCCAGAGCCCCCCTGTGTGGTGCTCTTCAGACTTCTGTAGCACCACTACCTCCTCCTCCTCTCCCCTCTGCCCTTTGCTGCCCAAACCTATGTGGCTACCTCTTCCAGGTGCTCCTGGAGTACCACCTCCTCCCTGCCAAATCCAAGGTCAAGGTACTTGTCTACCTTCTGCAGGTACTTATCCAGAGAGTCTGCCTCTACCATAGCCTCTTCTAGATTGGTAGCCACATCCACCTTCTGCTCATGCATCCTTTCCCCCTCTACATGCTCCATTTACCCCCTCAACCACTGCTTCCCCTCCTCAACCACAGTCTCATTCTCTTCAGCCTCTGTCTCCACTACATTATGCTTTGTCTCAACATTGCTGTGAACATCCTGATCCTCTGTATCCCCCCACCCCCGCGCTTAGCGGATTCCTTCACCCTCTGTCAAGGACGAGGAGAAGTCCAGCTCCTCATTTTCACCCTTTGGGCACTCCCTTAAGCTACAAAGTTATGTTCCCCAAGGTCCCAATGTGCAAATCACAAATGTTCCTAAGGTGCTTAATGTGCCTCTGGTGTCAATGAGTAAATCACAAAGCAAGTGACAAAGACAAACAAAGAGATTTGCACATGACTCACACAATGGGAAAGGACAGACACTAGAAATGGTGGGTTAAGAATACTTTTATTTTTATTTGTTTGCAGTGACACAAAAGGAACAATGGAAAATACAGTAGGAACTTTAAACAAATAAAAATAAAATGGATTAAGGGTACACATTGAAGATTTAAGATTAGAGAGGCAGCCTAAAAAACATATGCAAACAGACAAAATGGGATGGAACAGGGACCAAGAAACACCACAAACACCACTAATAACTAGCACCCCCCTCCAAAATACTCCTAAACCTTTGTAAACTCACCAAACGCACATCCATACGCCTTGAAAATGAACAATTTGTAAGCCTGTCCTGTCCACCATTAACTTGACAGTCATTCAAACCCCAGAAAGGGAAGCCTTTAAAGGCCCTTTAGCCGGTTTTAGAATGGATCAGGGGCTCTCCTTAGCTGGTTGTACTCCCCCTCGAGTCTCCACAAAGAGAACTTAAAAATACTTTTAAATGCATATAAGACCGGGAGGTTACCAGATGTAATGTCCTCTCTCTATGCTCATCCTGTAGGACTTGAAGGACAGGCACCCACCTGTCCCCTTTCTCTTGTTGTTGTGGGTTAAATCCCACTCTCTAATGTTGAAGGCATGGTTACCGCCTTCATGCCAGTATCGAGTTGATGATTAACGAAGGTACTGGCTTATTTCTGTGTTTCAATGATCCTCCAGCATTTGTTTCACGTGTTTTATTACATCCGCAAGTGTGCAATTAACATTGGTGACGAGGAGGTCTTATCCGCTGTGTGTCCCAGTGCAAGAGAAGTACAACGGTGCTCCCTTGGTTCCACGGACCGGTCTCCGGCACCCGACAGAGCCAGCGGATTACTGCTATCGTGTGACGCACTGGATACTGCGCTTCATATCCACATGGCTCCCGGCCCTACAAATGACTGCCATTGCGGGATGCATTGGATACTGCGCTTCGCATCCACACAGCGCCTGGCACCATCAGACTGCATTTCACACGACGGTGCATCGGGACTGTTCGAGCCTGAACCTGTGCACTTCTTTACACCGCCATGGAGCAAAACTATTTCATTCTGGTCACAGCTTGTGTCCCTCATGCTGGTGCATCGCCATAGAGGATATTTACAACATTGCAGCATTTCAACGATCTTGAGCACCGCCATGGAGGAACTTTGAGAGCATGAATCAGAGCAATTAGCCAAAGGAGAACATGTGCTCTAGAAGGTCCTGTGGCCCCCTGGTCTACATGGACAGTATTGCCTCCTGACAAGCACTTGTGGCACCTGACATCCACGACACCGCCTCAAGGTGAGCCCTGCAGTGATTCTTTTGCGCAAAAGCCTGATCCACCATGTCAGACAATGAAGTGGGCAGTGGCTCACGTAGCCGACACACAAGCTCATCCCCTCACAACCCTGTGCCCAGGGAGGAGTGAGGCCATGAATCCTTACAACTCCAGGCCATACAACCATTTGTCATTTCAGATACAAGCAGCCTGGCACCAAGGTGGAACAGGTGGTTCAAGGAATTTAATATTTACTTTGATGCAACGGGTGTCAGGGAAGAACACCGCCTCAGAGGCATAATGTTGCACTCGCTAGGACCTATCTAGAGAGACATTGGGCCTCATTATGACATCGGCAGTAGGTCCGACCTGGCAGGCAGAAAGGCACTCACGAGCACAAGTCATAGTTTGCCGGTCCGGGAACTATGGTACCAGCAAGCTTACCGTTACCATAGTTCCCGGACCTGCAAACGTATGATGAGGCCCATTGTATTTGAAATGCCGGAAAACTCGACTGACACTTTCCAGGGCATAATTGATTCGCAGAATAATTATTTTGCCCTGCTAAAAAACGTAGATTATGAGCACCACATTTTCCACACATCTACGCAAGACAAAAGGGAAAACATGGACAACTTCGTCATGAGACTGAGGAAAAGGGCAAAATAATATGACTTCGACCGCTACACCAGAGAGGAGGATTTAAAATCACAGGCCATTGCAGGATGTGAATCACCCGACTTTAAATTAATGCAGAAAAGCGGGACTCTTCTTCAACTCGCCTGGGCAGACTATGCATTGTCCCTGCAGACAGACTCATTAAGCTACAGCACGATTACCCGGTCTGCGTCGCCAGCATCCTTGTGCCCTGTGCGCACGTCCGAATGCAACCAAGAACAGAAGAAATGCTACAGATGTGGATACAACTTCCAACACATCGGCCCATGTCCAGCCGTAGGTCACCACTGTGACGCGTGTGGAGGGGAAAATCATTTTCAATCAGTGTGTAAAAACATCAAATTCTTTCAGTCAGCCGAGGGCAACAGAGACACTAGAAGGCGGGAAAGCCCTCGACCAAGAACATGGCGATCCCCACCACCCAACAGGAACAGCTTAGACAGCAGAACAAGAAACCTGTCTCACAAGGACCAAAGGCATGACGATAGAAGAGGTGACGCCGAGTAGTCCAGATACAAGAGTGAATCATGGTGACGTGCACCACGACAGAAACTAAGATACCTAGAAGCTTCGCCGAGATAGAGGCATGAGTCTAATTCATCATCATCGAGTGGTGAACGGAAAATAGGATACGTACACACCATAGGAAATGCCACAGCAACCAAATAAAGCCCAACCCTGCTGTTGCAAATAAACGGACAGAGTCGCAAATTCCTAATAGACATCGGAGCTACGGTGAACATCATCAACGAAGAGACCTACAAGTCTCTCAACTACAAGAAGGAACTGAAGAAAGCGGACATTGACATATATACGTATAGCACAAAACAAACTGCTTGACTGCAAGGGAATGTTCATGGCCACGTGTACATACAAAGATAAGAGTCTGAAAGCCACGATATATGTGGTAAATGGAGAAGTTCCAGGAGGCAGCAGTCTTAGTTTTCCGGTCAGCCATTCAGATGGTGTCATGGTTCGCGCTAAAAAAAACCCGGATCCGATGGGACACCCCCCAGTCATCGACTCCCATAAGGACTTATCAAGCCCCAAGGGAGTGTCCCAGAGCCTCTTGGACTCAGTCCTGGCGCCGTTGATGCCAGGGTCATAAGATTGAATGAAGCACATGGAACTTCTTGCCCAGTCTAGTGAGGCTGAGCATTTCAGCTTTTTCAGGGTGTGGTTGACTATTTTACTTGAAGAACAGGGTGTGGTAAAGGGACTACTTTACCTGGAACTACTTGCAAAGCTATTTAAGCCACGCCCTGCAGGCAGAACACGCTTTGCGTTATTCTGCACTCCTGCAGCATAACGCTCACTGTGTCTGTCCTATCCTCGAACTTCTACAGCCACGCCCGTTCAGAACTTCATCCATCAGTACCTAGAAGGAGAAAGACAAGAGAAAACAAAGTCAGTACAACAGCAAGCCTTACCTGCAGCATCCTTCCATCGGTTGCTTCTTCAGCTGCTCCCGGACCTCCGCATCAGCTGAAGGGAAGGTATTCGTTCAGGCCGCAAGACGCACTCGGGATCAGCATTCTTCCCGAGCATCTTCGGAGCGGTTCTTCCATTCTTCATTCCAGTGCTGCGTCACATCTGCAAAAAGGAGAAGAAACAACAGGTTAGTCGCGCACGGAAGGGAAAACAGTATTTTAGACTTACAGCGCCTCACTCTTGCGCTTCCACTCACCTGAAGGAAATCTGCTCAGCATCTTAAAACTATTTGAATCTCCCTTCGAAATCCATTCGAGGCCGCGCCTGAAAGAAAAGACAAAGACAGAGATCAAAAAGGGGTTGAGGCAAAATAAAGACTTTAAACACCTACACCAGGCATCTATTGGCATACAGACTTACCTGTTTGACCCAGCTCTCCAAGACTCAGCAACCACTCATCGGATCAGTGAAGTAACTCGATCCAGGGAAAGACTGTATTAATCGCGTCCCTGCTAGATTGCAGGATGGAGAGTCTACCTTACAAAATTCTAAGGTGAGATCAAGAGGAGAAGGGAATCAGGTGGTGGAGGAGGTGGGTCCAATCCAATCCCACTCAGTAGCTAATATCTTATCCCGATCTTGCAGACAAATGCCTTGTGAGGGTGATAACAAGGGAGAAGTCGCAGCAGCATCATCAACCGCGCAGTACCATGCCAGCGCAGACATCATTTGTGCAGCCACGTGCTACGTCCCCGTGGAGACCAGGTGAGCATGACAGATGGGCCTGGTACATGTGATGTATCAGATCATGTCAGCTTACACGACCAGCCCGAAAGAGATTATGACGAAAATGTTCCCGGCACTATTGAAAGTTCTTGGGAAACTAAAAGGGAAGGAAACCAAGTTGCATATAAATACTCACATTCAACCAACAGCTCAACATTATCGGGGAATACCCCTCATATTCAAAAACATGTGGAGGACAAGATATAGTCGCTATTAGATCAGGATATCATTGAACCAGCATTGGGACCCACCCCCTGGCTTTCCCCCATCGTGCCCGTTCCAAAAATGAAAAACAATACAAGCATTTGCATTTGTGTGGATATGAGAGCCCCCAACATGGCAATAGAAAGAGAGCAACATCTGGTGCCCCGGAGGACCCATATGATGCATTTGTTGCACAGGGCAAATGTCTTTTTCAAGCTTGAATTAAATAAAGGCTATCATCAGCTTGAACTACATTCTGATTCTCGGTATGTAACCACCTTCTTGACACGCTTAGGGCTCTTCAGGTATTAATAACTTCGTTTTGGGGTATTGTCCACTGCAGAGATCTTTCAAAACGAGATACATCAAGTCATCAGGCACATTCTTCACTGTCTGACCTACAAGGATGATATTTTAATTTTCGGGGCCACACAAGAAGCACACAATGACATGCTCAGGATGGTGTGTGCATGGCACTCGAAGAGACAAACCTAACACTAAATGCTGCCAAGTGTGAGCTCAGCAAAAAGACACTCAAATTCTTCAGGCACATCCTCTCCCACAAAGGTCTACAACTGGACCTGGACAAATGCAACCGCTCGGTTTATAGTCTTTCCATCTAATTGTTTCCATCAAATTTATTTTCAATCAAATTTTTTCCATCTACTTTTTTTTCATCTAATGTGGTTTAATACCACTTTCCATCGAAAACCCATTTAACAATTTTTTGTGTGTTTTTGTTTTTTAAATTGGGGGGTCCTCCCCAAACCGCCCTTTAAAACACCCATTCTCAAATACATTTTTTTTGATTGGGGGGGTTCCTTTTCGATGGAAAAATATTTCAATGAATATTTTTCAATGGAAAGTCATTCGAAAGAAAATCATTAGATGAAAATACTTGATACGCAAGCGCTTGTAGAAGCTACTATACCAACCTCAGTGTCTGCCGTCAGGTCATTTTTAGGAATGGCAAGTTATTGCACCAGGTACATTCAGGATTTTGCCTCCGTCAGCACGCCTCTCTGCTTATTCACTAGAAAAGGGAAAGCATTTTCCTGGTCGACTGATTGTGAGGAGGTGTTTCAAGAGATCAAGAAAGGTATTGCCTCTGCCTCATGCATGGCATACTACGACCCAGAACTTGAAACTGAATTGACAGTCGACACCAGTCCCTTGGGGCAATTCTAGCACGAATAAAACCAGGTGCTTCACCAACATCGGCAAGACGCATAGTGGCATATGCGAGTCGCAGTCTATCCCCCACCTAGTGCACATACTCGCAGCCTGATAAGGAGAGCCTCGCCATTGTATGGGCATGTGAACATTACCATCTGTTCTTATATGGGTGACCATTCACCATTGTTATGGACCAACAACCATATATGGCAAGCTGACGTCTGAGATGCCACCTCGTGCAAGATGCGGACTTCGGGTACATGAATATTCAATCACCACCATAAATTGCCCGGGCAAGGAGAGAAATCCCGCTGATTTCCTGTCCCGATATCCTTTACCTGAATCAGATGAGAGATAGTCCATCAAAGCCAATCATTATTTAAACTACCTCATGATCAATGTGCTGCCTAAATCCATCATGGTGTTGCAACTACTAAAAGGCACGAAGGGAGACCAGCTGCTCACGACAATATGGCAATGTTTGACATATGGACAGTGGCATCAAGCATGACCAGCCCCTGTCGATAGCAGAAGAGAAACAATTCCAGACATTCCGCCTCATAAGGCACACTATGTCTGTTTTCCCAGAAGGGCTATTATTTAAAAAAAACAGGATCGTCATCCCTGCAAGTTTACAAGACCAGATACTTGCTTTGGCACACACAGGACACCGGGGCATCGTGTCCACGAAGAGACATCTCAGGACCAAAGTGTGATTCCCGCAGATGGATGATAAAGTTGAACAGATGCTACGGAGGCTGTCCAGTCATTTGGTCGAAAGACATTTGGTCGAAAGCCAAATGGTCGACGGAATTTGGTCGAAAGCCAAATGGTCGAATGTTTTTTTTTATTTATATATATATTTTTTAGGTTTTCGTTTAGGGAAAAAAAGGGTTTTTTAGAAAAAAAAGGGGGTTGGGGGGACCCCCCCAAAAAAAAAGTGAAAATACAAAAAAAATAACATTCGACCATATGTCTTTCGACCAAATGGTGTCGACCATTTGTCCTGTCGACCTTTTTTTTCGACCAAATGACTGGTAACCGCTACGGAGGTGCATAGCGTGTAAGGGCTCCACGCACATTTCCTGAATCCCTCAAAATGACAAGAATGCCACTGCAAGTATGTGACGAGGTCACCGGTGACATGTTTGGTCAGCTAGCTAATGGCAAGCATGTACTGGTAATAATGGACGTGATGTCCAGATTTCCAGAAATTCATTTGATCCACTCCACGAGTGCTCAGGCGGTCATTCCAGCACTAGACAAAACATTTGCTGACAATGGAATCCCCACCATTGTGAAGTCGGATAATGGACCCTCATTAAGTGGGTACGACTTTGCCATGTTTGCAGAACACCTTGGTTTCCAGCACCGCAAAATCATACCTCTCTGGCCACAAACAATGGAACAGTAGAAAGATTCATGGACACCCTAACATGCACCCTTCAAATCTGCTCAATCACCAATGGATCGTTCACGCAGGTCATCTGCACACTACTCCGGGATTACAGGAACATGTCACACAGCTCCACAGGAACATATTCATCAGCACTCATGTTTGGTCGCATGGTAACAACCACCCTTCCCCACAATCCCAACGGTGCACCATCCAGGAAATGTGCAGACAAAGCCAGGACAAGGGATCATGAGAGTAAATGCAAAATGAAGGAGTATGCGGACCATCAAAAGGAAGGCAAAATCCAGCAACTTGCAGATAGGGGATCAAGTACTTGTACGTCAAGCACAACACTCCAAGGAAATCCCTGCATTCAAACCAGAACCGATGACAGTGACCCACATTCAAGGAACCATGGTAACAGCTGCCAGTCCCACCAGCACTGTCACCAGGAACTCTTCATTCTTTTGGTCATTTGAAGGCGAGATGACTTATGAGAGAGATGAATCAACAAACTGTGATGACTCGTCTGATGCAAACTCGGAGTTCATGGACGGCGACGTGGACACATATGACAGTGGGAGTGATTGCAATGGTAGAGGCACTCCTCCCATGCAAAGCCCCTCTAGAAGGGTGCTTTGCAAGCCATCCAGATGGATTGTGGGTTAAGTGCCCCAAGTTCTTTACTGAGCAAAGGGGAGATGTAATGTCCTCTCTCTATGCTCATCCTGTTGTTTTGGGTTGCGTCCCACTCTCTAATGTTGAAGGCGGGGTTAAGGCCTTCGCGCCAGTATCGCGTTGATGAGTAAAGAAAGTGCCGGCTTAATTTCAGTCTCCGTGTTTCATTGCTCCTCCAGTATTTGTCTCACGTGTTTTATTACATCTGCAAGCACGTAATTAACACCAAGAAGGAAACTCACATTCACATTGCCTGTGCACCTAGAGAGGAAGGGCTGGGATCAATAAACATCCAGTCGTGGTACTTGGGAGCTAGCAGGCCTAAGCCAAGTATCAAGTGGTGTATAATGTAGACCTGTATTCCCTAGAAGTAATCTTTCGTGGCTGTCTAGAATTGCGGGTGGAGCAGTGCCTCTACTTTTAAAATAAAGCATCGCCATCTGGCAGGAGATGCCAGCTCCGTGCCTCCCCACTGAGAGGCCATCTTTGAGCTGGAGCATCACTCAATAATAGGCAAGGGCAGAAAACCCTGCATTGCAATCACCAGCCTATACAATACCCAGGAAGCTAATAGAAGCTGGCATCGCAGAAACCCTGCGGATGGAACCAGGTGTGCTAGGGGTAATCAGGAAATGTATTCTTGTCACAGTTACACTTTGAGGGTTGCATTGTGTGAAATTGCAAACCATTGTTTTTTGCAGTGTGAAAAGTGTTCGATTTTGGAGGTGAGTGCCTGATGTACTGAGCAGCTATAACAAGGAAGGTGGAAGACGAGCAAATCCTGCCTTCTACCCAGGTAATAACAACGCTGGTTGGCTATTTTAAGAAGCGCTTTGTGGTAAGAATCGCATTCTTGCTGAGGAAACGTCCCTCAGATCCCAGGAACAGATAGAGCACGATAAATGTCGAAGAAATCCGATACATTTATTTTCGTGACTGCATGATAATGGCGGCTGGTTGTGACGGATTGAACATTATTTCTTTTATTGTAAAAAAAAGATTTCTTTTTAGGGATTAAACTAGCTTCCCCGGGCAGTGGGAAGCCAGGTCAATTTAGAGGGGGCAGAATCACATGGCAGAGGTGCAGACTTCTCCTGTCTTATTCCGGTTGGGAAAACTGCTCCCTTATGTCCTTTGAACTGACCAGTGCATATGTTGAGGAGAAGGTATAAATGTACTGCATTTTAATTCTTCTCATGATTGTCTTTGCTTTTGAGGCCCAATGCCTTTTTGATGCTTTGGGCAGATAGGTCAACCATGAGCGAGCATTCTCCTGTGAATGGGGCGCAACCCTCCATACAACTCGAATACAACAACGCTTGTTGACCATCCTTAAAAGGTGTACAGAATAAGCTGTGAAATGTGCTTCCCTCCCCCCCCCAGAGTGAATCTTGCAAACCTATAGATCAACTAAGCCACAATCGCACCTGTTAAAAGGCCCAGATCCTACATTCAGGAGAATGTTCCTACTAGTAAGACTGAACCAATGACCTTGCTTATCTGCAATGAGACCTCCATTCAAAATACAGCGACAAAAAGAACTTGTCGACTTTGTCAAGAAACAAATACTCATGAACGACTTAGGCATATATTTGCCCAGTGCACTAGGCTAAAGGGCAAAAGGCATCAACTGCTAGGTAACATGTCACATAATGAAGAAACCATGGAAACAGAGACCTATTGGGGATGTATGCAGGCAAGGTCTATGTCGACAATCATAGCATTGAGAACTCTATGGAATTTGGCAAAAAGACATATTGGATATGGGCATTGTCTGAGGTCTAGACCCATATGTTGACTGAGGAAGCTGAATAATGTTGAGTTGACATGTGTGCCATGTTTGTTTTAACTGTAATTATTTTACTCTGGTTTTTATTTAGATGCAATTATGTCATGTTTTGGTATGGAAAGTAATATTTTACTATAACTTATTTAACAATAATAAAAAAAAGGCTAACGCCAGCTGCAAAAAGGTCAACCCCCATGTCTCAAGGAAATGTGTCAGAATGTAAATTAATTCTTGTTACTTCATGACATTATGGAATGAAAATCATAGTTTTCAAATAGGTTTTTTTTTCTATCTGTTAACGGTGCCTTCCCGAGGGCATGGCTAGGCTTCTCAATTAGGAGGGAAATGGTCTGGATTGTCAGACGGTAGAGTGTGAAAAGGGCTCCAGCCCACCTTGGAGAGGAGAGTTGCAACCTACCTCAGCGGGGATGCACCCTTCCTGGGTGAGTAAGGGTGGAGCCTACCTCAGCAGGTATGAAGCCTACCTCATCAGCAATGGCGTCTTCCTCTGTGAGAACGGATAGAGCCTACCCCAGGAGGAATGCAGCCTACCTTGGTGGTGGGGATGCAGCCTACCTCAGCAGTGATGCAGCCTACCTCGGTGAGAAGGGATGCAGCCTACCTCGGCAGGGATGAAGCATACGTCAGCAGGGATGAAGCCTACCTCAGCATGGATGCAGCCTACCTCAAGGAGAAGGGGTGCAGTCCGCCTCAGCAGGAATGCAGCCTTCCTCAATCAATAGAGATGCAGCCTACCTCAGCAGTGATGAAGCCTTCTTCAGCAGCAATGCCGCCTACCTCTGCAAAGATGCAGCCTACCTCATATGAGAAAGGATGCTGCCTACCTGAGCAGGGATGCACCCTTCCTCTGCAAGAATGAAGCCTACCTCACTGGTGATGCAGCCTTCCTTTGTGAATAAGGATACAGCATACCTCAGCAGTGATGCAGCCTTCCTCTATGAGAAGGGATGCAGCTTACCGTAGCAGGAATGCAGCCTACCTTGGTTAGTGGGGATGCAGCCTACATCAGCAGGAATGCAGCCTATCTCAGCAGGAATGCAGCCTATCTCAGTGAGAAAGGGTGCAACATTCCTCAGTGAATAGAGATGCAGCCTACCTCAGCAGTGATGGTGCCTACGTCAGCATCAATGCAACCTTCCTCTGTGAGAAGGGATGCAGCCTACCTAAGCAGTGATGCAGCCTGCATCTGCAGGGATGAAGCCTACCTCAGTAGTGATGCAGCCTATCTCAGCGCGAAGGGATGCAGCCTACCTCAGCAGGGATGCAGCCTACTTTGGTGAGAAGGGATGCAGCCTACCTCAGCACGGATGCAGCCTGCATCTGCAGGGATGAAGCCTACCTCAGTAGTGATGCAGCCTATCTCAGTGAGAAGGGATGCAGCCTACCTCAGCAGGGATGCAGCCTGCATCTGCAGGGATGCAGCCTACCTCAGCGCGAAGGGGTGCAGCCTACCTCAGCAGGGATGCAGCCTACTTTGGTGAGAAGGGATGCAGCCTACCTCAGCAGGGATGCAGCCTGCATCTGCAGGGATGAAGCCTACCTCCGTGCGAAGGGATGCAGCCTACCTCAGCAGGGATGCAGCCTACCTCAGGGTATCGCATTGGTTTACCGGCATGATTTTTTTCAAAGTAATATCTGCAGACAAAATTACTATGAAAAAAACTCATCAAAATATATGTGGGAATGGGTAAGAGGTTAAACAGGATGGGGAAGGGGTTAGGGCAGGGGTAATAGCATAGGGAAAAGGGGGTTTGTGGGAAACCCCCCAAAATAATAATAAAACATTCAATGAGTTTTTTCATAGCAATTTTGTCCATAAATATTACCTCTAACAAAATCATGTCGGCAAAGGGACATGGAACCCTACCTCAGCGAGTAGGGAAACAGTATGGCTGAGTGGCTCGGGATACAGCCTACCTTAGTGAGAGGAGAAGAAGACTTTCGGATGCATAGAAATGCATCCTGACACTTTGGGAAGTGGTGGGCCCAGCTGCGTGATCAGGGATGCAGCACGCCTCGTTGAGCAATGGTCCATTTGTACCTGACGGGAACATGTTACGTGGATGAAGGGGTTGGAAACAAGTTGACAGTATGCCACAGGAATATAGATTTCAAGAATTGGCAATAGCTAAATGTAATGAGTTAAAGTTAACATCTAACCTTACCACATAGCAATAAAAGAGGCGTTCTGGAATAACCAGCGCACAAGGAAAGCAACGCAAGAACTCTTCCACTGGAACTACTATTGAATTCCATGAGCCATTTAAAACGATCAATTCAGACTCTGTGTGTGCGCGTGTGTGTGTGCGTGTGTGGGTCTGCGCGTGCGTGTGTGTGCACATGCTGGCTTGGCACATACGTGCACGTGTGTGGATATGGCAAGGTAGCGCGCATGTTAAAAGCGTATTTTTGACTAACACTAGTAGGAAGGTGCGAGTGAATGGCGTGCCACTTTGGCGCACACCCCACCTCTGTCTACAGTTGGAGCATTCTTCCACACCCAAGTGTATGCTGCCTAATTGCGTTTGATGGTTTATGCAATTTAGAGAGCCGGGCTGTTTTCTTTAGGCTGTGGGGTGCTGACAGGTGAGAAGGGCCATGCGAGCCAAATAAGATTCATATTTGAACAGGAATAATTGTGCTTGTTCTTAAGATTTAATGTTTCATTCAATGCAGAACAATCCGAGGATATGTTATATGAGCACAATGATTGTTTTATCAATGGAACTGTTCCAGATTGTAAGTAGATATGACTGAATGTGTTCACCCTGCTCCACAGTGCACCCGGTGTGGCAATGAGTCACAGTCACTCGTTACTTTCCATTCATCATAACATAAATGCATTCCCAGGTGTAATAGGAAAGAAATGTGCACATGAAGTCGACAACTTGTAGGAGAAGGGCGTGGGGGAGGGGAAGGGAATGCCGAAGCGGATAGTTTTGAACATTTATATTTTCATGACTGCCATTGCTGCCCACGAGCTGTTGCGCAGTGGGAGACAATCCTCTCGGTGACACTGACGCCATTTTGTTCTAGGACCTACTCTCAAGCACATGGAAGGTATCACCTCATGCACAGCTCATTTGGAAGAGCGACATTAGCACAGCTGTATTGTGTGTCACTTCCTGACGGGGATTATTGTAACAGCAGCCCAGTCAGAGAGGGAAACAGTATGGTTTTTGAGAGCATGCATTATCAAACATTCAAAAAAGGCAAAACAGACTAGCCAACTAACTGGTTAACACGTGGTTAGGGAGAGTCGATTAGCTTTTTTTGCTGCAGCATTGGGAGTTTCTTAATGAGCGCATCGTGTTTTTTGTAGTGTCTTTCTTCTCTGCGTCCCATTGCCGGGAACTCGATCAAATGACAACCCGCCTCCAAAGCGGAAGTTCTTAACCGCAGTTGGTGTGCTATGTCCTGTCTTGATTAGGAACTCCAGAATGCAGAGGTACAGGGCAGTTTCTAGTCCATTTGGTGCCCAAGCCGAAACACTAAAATGCGCCCCTTTGCTACTCCTTCAGCGTTCGGCGCGCCTCTCCCAAACTACACTCCAGGGTTATGTAACTCCTACCCAACGTCAATAAATCACTGCTATACAAATGAAACAGGTTTTATTACATCATGATTCAAGAACGTTGCAGTAATTCCTCAGACAAAGCAGAGAACACAAACAGTAAATACAAGTTATGGTTTTTAAGGTTTTGTGTACATTTTTAGTCTCTGTTAAGGGCACTCTCCTTGACTTTGCTGCTGCACCTCTGCTCCTTATCGATTTCCCCATACCCTGCCTCCTGGCTTTGGAATCTCCGTTGTCCCTACTCCCCGCAATCGCCTTGAAAATAAACAAAAACACAAACACAAACCAAAATTATAATTTACTAAGTCCCGGACTGAAAAGGTAAAGCATGAAAGCAAGGTACCAGCCATGTACACCTTACTTTTAAATTCCAAAGCAATTTGCAACCTTTCTGAGGATTGAATGAATCTGCTGTGCAGACTTCCTCCTCCTCCAAAGGGCATATGTTTTTATGCCTGCATGAGATTCTCATGCAGGCTTAAAGGGAATGGATTCCCAGGGAATCTGTCTGTTTTTGCACCTGCTAAAAGCCATCTGCTGTCCAATTATGTCATGTGGAATTTACATTTCTTTGCAAAAACTGACAGTAAAAGCAAGGAGTAAAAGGGATTTTGCATTTTTTTACTCTTTGCTTTTGCACTCCATTTAGTAAATGTGGAAAATTGTACGGAAAGTACCCAACAGCATGTAAGCACTGACTTTGGCAGTCCCCTCTATAAAAATACCACTTTTCGCAGGCTGATCCTGCTAGCGTTGCACAACTCTGCCTTCGGGCACAATACTACTCTGTCATCCCTACCGTGAGACCCATTCTCACTAAGAGGCCATTGCTTATCTGAGGTTCATCTCTTACCCGAGGCCCATCCCTGCACTTGCTGGCTTAAGAACAATGATCTATGTAAAATGCTGGCTCATAGAAAACGTTCCATTCATATTTTGGATAATCACAACAAAAATATGTAACTGGTATTATAAAAAATAACATGCCTCCAAAACGTACAAGGTAAAATATGCAAATTTCATTCAATTGGCTTTGCATAACGATACAAATTCCAAGGGACAAATGACATTTGCCTTTCATAATATCAACACACACCAAAAAAAAACAGGCAAATATTTCCTTCTAATAGTGTTTTGAAAACGTTCAAAGGTGGCCGTGTTTTAAACTCCAAGAATCCATAACAATGTTTTCCCCGGAACATGCAGTCCTGAAATGTGACATTTCACCTTTAGTTGTTTGCTAATTTTCATCGTCTTATCTAGTGCAGTGGTGAAGTGCCATGGCCTGTGAACCTGGCAACCATGGTTTGAGTCCCGAGGATGGCGTAAATTCACAAGTTTAAAAAAGACAGGACAGCTTTGCTCATTTTACACACAGCCTCTAAAATACCCAGGTGGACGGTTCCACACTCTGAAAAAAGTGGGTGGTCTCTGCCCACCCGCGTGTACCCTCGACTTGAACCCTGCAGATGGATACTGATGCCAGGATGCGACCCACCCAGCTTGCTGGAACAATGGGTCTTCAGGGGAGAGTATGCGACCAGCTTCTCCTGGGTCCCCTCCAGACAGTTCCATTGTGCCTGGAACCCAGCGGATAATAAGTCACTTGCCTGCTGGCCTAGCTAGCCACGATTTAATCTACATTGACTTTCGGGGAGTTGGTTTCTTCCTTCTCCCTGCAGGCCATATACTGTGGCCCGCATGTAGAGTGTATCTGAGTGGCACACACACAGGTTCTATTTGACTAGCAGACAGACACTAATTCCAGCATGCCATCAAAGGCTGCACTTTATGTCTGGAGTCACGCAAGTGGCGCAGTCAGAGCACTGGTGCTTGCCGTGCAGTGCCTTTACCACACACATTCAGTGGTGGTTAATTTCCTGAAGATGTGCAATTATAACGTACTAGAGTACATTATTAAAAACAATTAACTAAAAAGGTGAACTGCGTGGTATATGTTGGTCCCGATCAAGCATAAGCAGAAACAAGCATTGGCAATGTGAACAGTTTGGGCTTTTGTGTAGGCATGCAAAAGGCACTTGCCAGGCACTGCTGTGGTGGTATTAACTGGCCATTGATGGTAGCAGGTGAAACATGGTGTGGATACCTGGGCATCTAATAGGAGTGTCTGGCAAATGCATAATACTTAAACACAAGCCAAAGCTGTTGGCTTTGCCAATGGCCGTTTTAACAGGACTTCAATGAAGGACACACATAGTGCTTATAAATCGAGTGAATGAAGGTAGAACCGGTTAAGACAATTGTATTGCACCAGTAGCACATCTGCAGCGCCAATTAAGGCAACTCTCAGAAGATTGCATTGAAAAATCACTGGCAGGCACTTCAAGGGCAACGTTTGATGGTAAGGCTTGAGTAAAGCGAGCTTAGCATGGCCATGGGCAGTCAATGGTGGGCAGACCAAGAGTGCTGGCCGGGCCTAAGAAGGTAGGTATCCTGGACTGATTTTCCTTGAACAGATGTCAGCTCAGATGGGACTGCTTTAGGGCTGTGGGGGAGAGAGGATTCGTCCTGCAAAGTCTCGACGTTGTAGAGAAAGTGTTGCAAGTTGGAGAGGTGCATTTCTCTTTCATTGGCAATCTTCAGGTGAAATAATATATTTGTAACCACCATTCAACATTCTAGAAATTTGTCATAATTTGGGTACAAAGAAAACAGCGGAAACAACCGCCAAGTCCTAAGTTTGGAAAGTAGCAGAACATTTGGAAATGCTGCCCCCTGGGTGAGTATGATGCCCTGAAACTGGTCCGGGAGTAGTAGTGTTTATCTGAGCACTAAGAGGACACTGCTTTGACACAACAAACAATAGAAAGGGAGCCCAGTTTAAAACCAAAAGGGATGCATAGATCAAAGAAATGTGCGCTGTGGCCAGGGCTTTTAAGAAGAAGGAAACAGATGCATGATGGAATGCATGCGTGCTTCTACGCTTCCACTGCATACTTCCAAAAACGTGGCTTTTTTTTTAAGCATTGACCAGTTCCAACTCCAGAAACCCCCGCGCAGGAGCTCCAAAGCAACACCCAACAAGGACTCTCACTTTACTGCTTAGCAGCTCAGGAGGAGCCCAGGCGAAAACAGCCTAGAAAGTAAAATTGCCTGTAATGGTATGCTAACGTTATGCTTTAACTACCAAAAGATGCGTTGTGAAACTGTGAGAAATAGAACTGCGTTCCTGCTCACTTCCACCTAATGGTTTCTGGCCACTGTGTACAAACAGTATATACTGGGGTTCGTTTTCCTTGGTCAGTTTCATGGAGGCAGTTATTTGCCCCCACTGGGGTACATTGTGGTATAGACTGTATAGTTTCTGGAATGTATGTGTATGGGATGGGTGGCCACAGGAAGGCGCCCCACTGCTGACCCGCCCCCCACGTGAGCCTGCGGGCAGTCTGTCTGATCGCTCTGGCTTTTCAATCTCTGGTCACTGTTCTGCTTTGGCACAGATGTTCGCTGTGATTTGAATGTGCGGCCGTAGTCAGCTATTCCGCGACCCCCATGTATCCATGGGCTACACCGAAGTTTCATGTAAGTAACCTGTATGGCCAGACTTACTGTATAGTGACAGCAGTGGTCAGGCTGCCTGCTTGGTCTCCTACTTTACCTATACTTTCTCAGTGTCCCTACTCTAGGATTCATTTGTTGAGCATAACAGAGTAGTGGGCAATGCCATTTGTTTGATGATTGTAAAATGAGAAACGCTTGTTTATTTCCATCACTGGCCAAACAAGATCCAGTCCCGTTTTTAAAAACTGAGCTCTTTACATGAAGCCACCATGTCGGTTCAGCTATGTAGAAGGAGCTGGGCAGCCGCACGATCGGACTTAAATTGCTCTACAATGCAAGAAGCCTAATTGGCATTACAAAAAAATGCACTTATTGTAAACATTCAAACACTATTTTAGAGAAAGCAGGCACGCCCCCACCTCCTCTTTCCACAGGATAACAGGTCCTAGGCCTGCAGAGTCATCTCGGCGAGGTTGCCATCGTCACAGCCAAGCCCTTTGATGCCGATCCCTATACTGGTGGCACGAAACTTTAAAAAATAGTGGCCTGGGCTCAGAGACAGAGAGCCTCTCTCACTCATGGATGTAGGTCAGAAGAGGCAGAGGCAGCACCTGCTGCCGCTACTCGCCCCAGGGCAATCACGCCCCCCATCCTCACCAGGGCAATCGTACAGCAGACGGAAATTTTACCACCCAGGGTAATTGAGCCCCTGGGGTAAAAGCGCCCCTGGGCCAATTGCGCCCCAGGCGGCAGCCTGTTTCGCCCGGGCCATGAAACAGGCCTGCAGATGTATGTCCGATGTCTAGGCAGGCCGGTGTTTGCTGCAGTGCGTTTTCTGTTTTATTTCCCATTGTGATCTTCTGATAAATTCTTGTGGAGCAAAAACAAGATCTTTGAAAGTTGCTCCAGTTGACCATATGACTTACCAATTTTCTTTGAAAGATGACTATGGCGGCCATTTTGATTTTGCAATCAAGATGTTGGCTTGGAGTTTATATATACGAGACTTGTTACAGAAGCCATGCAGACACATAGGATCAGCTTTCATGCAACTCATCTTGCATCTTTCATTGAAGTAACAGCACTACACACATAGGGTTAGTTTCAGGGTTTGGTGAAAAATCTGATAATCCCACGCAACTGATGGGATTCAAATGAATTAAGTTTCTGTAACCTGCCTTTCAAGGTCCAGTACATAGAAAATGCATAGTGCCTACTTGCAGTAGTGGACTTTCTCATAACTTCACAGTGATGTGTAGAACCCTTAACTGAGAACAGGGCTGTTAATAGAGATGAGATGAGTTGACCTTCTCAGACATTGTTATGAAGTGCTTTACAATGGGGTTGATAGCAGATGGATGGCCAACACAGCACGATCCATCCAAGGCTAAAGGTTTCCCACTGTGAATAAGGATTGATGCTTGTAATTTGTATTGTTTTTTATACTGTAGCATGTGTGCCTGTGTGTGAGTGTGTGTGCCTTCGTGCACGCGTGTGTGGGTGGATGGTCTGTCCGGGGTTGCACAATCGTAGGATGAAAATCGAGCTGATGGGGTTTTGAAGCATGGTTTCATGGCATGTCAATTTCTCTGTGGCACTCCAGAATTTTAGTTTTGAAGGTATGATTCCTCTGGGGTTCGGATTGGTTGAAGGAGGCAGTCTGTAACACAGGAGGTCTTCTATATGGTAATTACTTGCTGTCAACTTAACAAAATACTGTAAAATCAATCTAGCTTGGTAAGGATTCGTCAGGCTGTAACATTTCCCCTATGGTGGGAAAGCAAAGAACAAACAGGAATTTCAGAACATTTCCCCAAATGTCAGTTTGATTTACACACTTGCAATCCCAAAAATCCTCTGTTTATCAGCAAATTCTCAGAAGAGTACCAGAGTTTCTCTTTTAGATAAATGTATAAATACGAACCATGTAGCCTCATTGATAGCTAAAAATGTATTTTGGTACATGTTCGGCAGGGCTGAATTTTCTGCCTGTTAAAATCTCTACAATAAACGGATGGTCTGGAAAAGAAAAAGTGGGACCATGAACTTTTATTATATGCCAACACAGAACACAAAACCCCAAATAATTCATGTTCTAGATGTGAACGGAAATGATAACTCAGATTATTTTATCACTTCCTGTGGCCTTCTTGGATCAGCCCTATCTACATCTGAAGGCCACAAGAGACTCCTCTTAGAACACCAATCAGGAAGCAATCGCCTCATCCCAGCAACACATGGGAGAATATCAGACAGACCAACCACTGATGTACTAGACGATCAGGTGACAAGAGCGTGTGTCATCCCTTCTGGTTTTTAGCTTCACTTTCTGTCTGGAACTTCTCTTCCAGTGGCCATCTTGGATTGGTGACATCACTTCCAGTGTCCATCTTGGATTGGTGATATCACTTCCTGTGGCCATCTTGGATCAGCCCGTTCTCCTGCTGAAGGCCACAAGAGGCTCCTCTGGCAACACCAATCAGGAAGAAATCACCTCATCCCTGACCACCAGGGGCAATATCAGAGAAACCAATCACTGATGGACTAGGTGATCTGGTGATGAGAGCGTGTGTCATCCCTTCTGGTGTTTGGCTTCACTTTCTGTATGGAACTTATCTTCCAGTGGCCATCTTGTATTGGTGACATCACTTCCAGTGTCCATCTTGGATTGGTGATATCCCTTCCTGTGGCCATCTTGGATCAGCCTGATCTCCAGCTGAAAGTCACAAGAGGTTCCTCAGGGAACACCAATCAGGATGAAAAATCACCTCATCTTAGCAAGACCAGGGACAATATCAGAGAGACCTACCACTGATGTACTAGGCAACTCGATTACTAAATCATGTGTCATCCCTTCTGAGCTCCGTAGGGCTGTTCAGCCAGGGGTAGCACAGTGAAGGGTGAAGACCAGCCGTTGAACAGCCTCTTAGCCTATGAGCCTTTGCTTTGCTGTGTCCTGATACCTGTCTCTAAGTACCGTTTATTGCTTCTTTTCAGCTTCACCCTCATCATGCATTTCTTATGCTATCTCTTGCTATATCTTGCTTTCCCTTTGACTTCTCTCCTCACTCTCCTCTGCTCAGAACCATTTCAACTCTCTTGCCATTTCTATCATCTCTTCTCCTCAACGCCACCTCTCTCCTCGCTCCACTAATCTGTTTATTCACAAAACCTACTCCAACCCTAACTTCCAATACACATCTTGTTCTCGCATCTACCCCTAACGCTTCTCTATTACTCAGACTCAAGACGACTATGCTTCTACATCTCACTCTCTTTCTATTGCTCTTTTGAATGCACAGTCTGCCTGCAATAAAACTCCTTTACTTCTGACGTCTTTCTTTCTTATGCTCATTCTCCTGACCTCATTACCCTTACTGAAACCTGGATCCCTCCCTCTGACTCTGCAACCCAGGCTGCCCTTCAAGACCCAGCCTAAACCTTCACTCACTCTCCCCTCCCACTGGAAGGGGTGGTGGTGTATGACTGTTCTCATCCTCCAAACATCCGATCACTCCAACACCCCTATCTCCCACTAATTGTCCTTCATTTGAATACACTATCTCCACATTCACTGCCCCCTATGGCATACATATTATCTCATTCTACTGGCCACCTGGTCAGGTAGGTCAATTCTTTGACCACATCTCCCAACTAATTGACTCTCTCGCTCACGATCAAAACCTCATTGCCTTTGGTGACTTCAACTTCCCCTCTCTCTCTGCTGCTCTATCCACTGATTTTAACTCTCTTCTACTTAACTACTCACTCCCTCCTGTCCACTCTTTGCCCACTCATTCAAATGGAAACTCTCTTGACCTTATTTTCATCTCCTCTCAGCTCTCTGACTCTAATATATCCACTGTGCTTTCTCCCTCCAATTGCTCTATCGTCTTTGCATCAATCTCCACCCCTGCACTTTCCACCTACTACAACTATTACCAAGGGCAAGCTTCCCTAATCCAAACTCCCTGGCTACCTCTCTGACCTAAACCACTCTCTCCTCCTACGCTGATCTTACCTTTCCAACCACTGAAGAAGCCTTCATTAACTTTAACACTAATCTTTATGCTCCCTTCTGATCTCACTACCCTCTTACTACACTCACTCCGAAATCCTCCCCTCCACAGGCCTCTAATCTGCACCCTGGACACAACAATGCAGAATATGTTTTGCACTTGGCAAAGGTCAAGACAGTCCTTTGATCGATAGGTCTATCTCACTGCACTTCAAACTTATTCCTCTACTCTTGATTCTACTAAAGTGACTTATGTCTCTCATTTTGTCTCAATCCTCCCAACCTAGGTGTCTCCAAAATGCTCTGAACTCAATTCTCTCACCTCCTAAATCCACCTCCATCACCTCCACTCTTTCTGCATATGATCTTGCTCTCTACTTTTCTTCTAAAATGTCTACCATTCACAATACCCTTTCTAATTACATTCTATCCCCTCTTCCTGCTCACTTTTCTCCACCACTCCTACCCTCCTCTTACGCTACTGTGGGCCTCATTCCGAGGCTGGCGCAAAGGGATTACCGGCACCGGTAAGGACAATTGGGAACCCATGCATGAGTTTATGCGACATGTCCATTCTGCGTCGATTTTATGAAAGACAATTTGCACTCAGACAGCGATTTAGAAGATACCCTCACATTCATACAGTGGGAGGAAGTTACCAAGAAGGATGCCCACTGCCAACTGATGATGTAACTGAAGCAGGAATAGAAACATGTACCAAAAAATGAAGTAATTGTGCAAATAAAAAGATGAAGTAACTTGCTGACCAATAACTATAAATATGTTGAAACGCAAAGTAAAAAAAGCATATAGAAACTTGCTGTAAAGAGGTACATACACAACTTTTAGGATGGCCATTGGAAGAAAATGGACGTCGGTCCATGTTAAAGAATAAACACACCTACCTCAAAATATGAGCCTAGGATTGAAAATTGAAGAATTGATGAATAAGCTGTTTTCATGTGCAGAATAAGGGAGTACGTTGGCCTGAAGTCAAGGAGGCTTTTTCGAGAGATGGGTGCAAGGCACAAAGGGAGTCGAATGAACAGACCACGTGCGGAAGACATTGGGCCTCATTATAACCCTGGCACTCCCGTAATGAAGGGGGCCGGTACGGGACCGGCCCCCTTCATTGCGGGAGGGCTGATTACGAGGTGTAACGCTCACCTGATTCCCGCAGAGGCGCCGGTCTTGACTGGGTGAATGCCGTATCTTCAAAGGTGATGTGTAACACACGGTTGGCTCTTTGGGCTGGACCTCTGTGCACTGTATGTCTGACTCGAAGAGTAAGATGTCTGCAGATAGAAAATATGGGATTAATGAACTGGGGTTATTGGGTGCCTCTCTCCTCTTCCCTTTCTCTTCTCCTGTAGAACCCCAAAGGTTAACGCCCTCACCTTAGGTAAGTGAACGCCGAGCTCTCCATCTGCCTCGGGGCAGGGTGCCGTAACCAGTTTCTTCACTGGATAAGGGTGCAGGCCTCTTGACCTCAGAGGACTGCTGTCTGTCGTTAACTGCACGAACGGTAAGTTCTGGGCACTTCAAATGTCTTAAAAGTCTTTTGTAATGATATCTCTTGTTTTGCAGGGTTCCGGCGATGGCGGATGGCGGGCTGATGAGAGTTGAGGATCGAACCCGCGTGAGGAATAGAAGCGCCTGGAAGCACGTAAGTAAGCGCTTGTAGCCTGCTTCACGATGCGCACTAACTGTCCCTTTTATCTTGCAGGTACAAGTTCGGAGCTTTAGAGAAGCTGAAGGGTGCTGGAATACCCACTGGATTCGGCGTGGGAAGGAGTAATGGCACGTGAGTAATAAAGTTGCCCAATGTCTATAAACGCACCTTCTTTTGTCTTTCAGATGCGGGATGCAGTGCCGAAGGCCTCCGGAGCGTGCGAAGAGCTGGTAAGCTTTTGTCTTTCAGATGCCGGAATGCAGTGCGAAGACCTCCGGAGCATGCGAAGAGTAGGTAAGCCTTTGTCTTCAGATGCCGGAATGCAGCGCGAGGCGTTGGTGACAGCCGATGGACCAGGTAAGAGATGCGCTGCCACTGAAGACCGTAGTGCTAACCTGTTCTTTCTTTGTCTTTACAGGTGCTGCTGAAGACTGGATTCCAGGATGGTAAGCCTTTGTTCCCTTAGGCCCAGGATCAGAAGCAGAAGACACGATGAGCGTTCTGCTGTAGAGAATGCAGAATAACACAAAGCAAGATTCATCCATCGGGTGTGGTTTAAATAGCCTCCTGTAGTGCTTAGGTGTCTCCTTCCACAGCCACGCCTAGGTAAGAAAAGAGTTCCTGCTTTCCAGAAGAGTTCCAGTGTTCTGAACCTAGGGAGTGGCTCCTGCCCCACCCAACAGGAAAAGTAGTCCCAAACAGAAGAGGATCAGGGGTTCAACTGGCAGGTAAGTAAGCAGCATGGTCTGCTGCAGGTAAGTCCACCCAAGCATTATGAGCCCGGCGCTTCCAGCGCTGGGACTGGGCATCTTTATGAGCCTGGTGCCACTGGCGCCAGGACAGGGTCCAAAAGGTCCCAATTGGGACTGGCTGGCACTCGGAACCGGGGTTATGGGTCTGCTTCCAAGGGAGTCGGGCAAGTCCTGATCTTTTGGAAGCAGAGATCATGACAGCACCCCCCCTCAAGGCCCCTCCCAAACCGGGCTTCTCCGGGGGTTTGGGCTTGTTAGGAAATGTTCGATGAAATCTTTTGATTAGACGAGGCGCGTGGACATATTCTGCAGGTTCCCAGGATCTTTCTTGGGGACCGTAGCCTTTCCAGTCAATCAGGTAAAATAGTTTAGATTTGGAGATCTTGGAATCCAGGATGCTTTTGACTTCAAACTCGAGTTCTCCATCAACTAGAATAGGTTTTGGAGATGTAGTTAGTCGGGTTTGAGGTTGCACGGGTTTTAATAGAGAGACGTGGAAGACCGGATGTATCTTCTTCATGTGAGGGGGCAAGTCCAACTTGACCGCTACTGGATTTACTATGGTAGTGATGGAATAGGGACCAAGGTATCTTGGGTTGAATGTGCGTGGTCCTTTTAGAGGTAGATATTTGGTGGATAACCAGACTTGATCTCCTACTTGATATTGGGGGGCTTCCTTCCGATGTTGGTCTGCTCCTTTCTTGTATTGTTCTTTAGCCCTTTGAAGGTGAGAAACGGCTTCCTTAAAGGCTTGGGTGATTGTAGAATGCAGGTGGTCTACTGCTGGTGTTCCAAGATCTTGGAGTGGATCCAACTCCGAGGTTCGAGGGTGACTACCGTATAAAAGAAAAAACGGGGTCTTCCCAGTTCCCGAGTGGACAGAGTTATTGTAGGCATATTCGGCTATCCAAAGGATATCTTTCCAAGTTTTTTCAGTTTGTTGTAGCATGCAGCGCAAATACTGTTCCAGAGTTTGATTGGTCCTCTCGGTTTGTCCGTCGGTTTGAGGGTGGTGGCTGGTCGAAAGTCTCACATCAATTTGAGCCGACCGACAGCAACTTCGCCAAAAATGAGAAATAAATTGACTACCTCGATCCGAAATTAGAACTGAAGGAAAACCGTGCAGTCGGACAATGTTTTCGAGAAATTCTCGGGCCAGAGTTGCTGCTGTTGATAAGCCTTTGAGTGGAATGAAATGCGCCATCTTGGAGAATAGGTCCACGATTACTAGGATCGTATTGTATCCGGAGCATGGAGGTAGATCGGTGATGAAGTCCATAGAAAGCGTATGCCAAGGGCGAGGCGGGATGTCAATAGGGCATAAGAGGCCGGCTGGTTTTTCCTTTTGACTCTTGTTTTGGGCTCATACTCCACAGGACATTATAAAGTCTCTGATATCTTTTTTCCAAGACGGCCACCAGAAGTAGCGCTTGATCTTTTCCGAGGTCTTGGTCATACCGGGATGTCCTTCCATTAAAGAATCGTGATAACAAGAGATTACCTTTTTCTGTAAATCTGTGCTGGGCAGGTATAACCGTTCTTGGAAATATAATAGGTTGTCCTTCACCGTAAAGTCCTTTCCCTGCAGATGCCAATTCTGTATGTCTGCTGGAGTTACCAGTAGCCTGGCTTTATCCTTAACTTCCTCTATGGATTGTGTGGCGATTACACCTAGAATTCTTTGTTCGGGAATGATAGGTACAGGTTTAGGATTGATCAAATGTTCTTCCACTCCCATCCGAGAAAGGGCATCAGCTTTACCGTTTTTTGTACCAGGTCGATAGGTAATTATGAAGTCAAACTCGGCAAAGAATAGTGCCCAATGGAGTTGCCTAGAGGATTGAGCTTTTGCGGTTTTCAAATATTGCAGGTTTCGGTGATCTGTAATCACAGTAACGGTGCTTCGGGCCCCCAGAAGATAATGCCGCCAAGCCTTAAAGGCGGACTTGATAGCTAGAAGTTCCTTATCAGTAATAGTGTAATTGATTTCAGGAGGCGAGAATTTGCGGGACCAAAATGCCACGGGATGCAACTGATTGGTTACTGGGTCCTTTTGTGATAGAACTGCCCCCATGGCAAGGCTCGAAGCATCAGTTTCAACGATGTAGGGGAGTTCTGGGCGAGGATGTTTTAAGATCGGTGCAGAGATAAATCTAGTCTTCAAATTCTGGAAAGCTTGTTCCGCCTCGGTAGACCATTCAAAACGTTTGTTTTTCTTTAACAAGGCGGTGATGGGCTGGACTATTCGAGAGAATTCGGGGATAAACCTGCGGTAAAAGTTAGCGAAGCCTAACATGCTTTGAACACCTTTTACGGAGGATGGCGATGGCCATTTGAGAATTGCATCGACCTTCTTTGAATCCATACGCACTCCGCTAGGTGATAATATGAATCCCAAGAATTCAACTTCAGTCACGTTGAAAACACATTTTTCCAACTTAGCGAAAAGTTTGTGTTGACGCAATCTCTCGAGGTCCCTTTTCACGTGTTTCCGATGTTCAGTTTCCGATGAAGAATAAACGAGGATGTCGTCAATGTAAACAACAACACACACATCTATGAGCTCTCTGAGGACATCGTTCATAAAATATTGAAAGGCGGCCGGGGCATTGCAAAGTCCAAAGGGCATGACCTGATATTCAAATAGCCCATACTTGGTGCGGAAGGCCGTCTTCCATTCATCGCCCTCTTTTACTCGTACCAAGTGGTAGGCTCCTCTAAGATCCAGCTTTGTATATATGCATGCTTTTCTGACTTGGTCCAGGAGTTCAGGGATCAAAGGTAACGGATATCTATTCTTAACGGTGATCTGGTTCAGGGCGCGATAATCTATACAAGTTCTAAGGTCCCCTTCTTTTTTTGGAACGAAGAACAAAGCTGAGGAAGCAGGGGACTTGGAAGGACGAATAAACCCATTCGCTAGGTATTGATCCAGGTATTGTCGGAGGTGAAGATTCTCAGGCTCGGTGAGGGCATAAATTCTACTACAAGGAGGAGTAGATCCAGGTATCAGGTCTATCTGGCAGTCATAAGACCTATGAGGAGGTAGAGAGTTATCCTGATCCTTCCGGAAAACATCTTTGAATTCTAGGTATTCAGGAGGTAACTGGGGAGCCTCCGAGGAAATGCTGCCAGTGCAACACCAGGTCGAGGGTGACAAGTAGAGACACATTCTGGAAACTGAACCGTTCTTGCTCGCCAATCGATCTGAGGATTGTGCTTCTCTAACCAAGGAATTCCTAGAATAATCTGGAACTGAGGGGCCTTGATCACATGCAGGTAAGTCCACCCAAGCATTATGAGCCCGGCGCTTCCAGCGCTGGGACTGGGCATCTTTATGAGCCTGGTGCCACTGGCGCCAGGACAGGGTCCAAAAGGTCCCAATTGGGACTGGCTGGCACTCGGAACCGGGGTTATGGGTCTGCTTCCAAGGGATTTGGGCAAGTCCTGATCTTTTGGAAGCAGAGATCATGACACGAGGTTCCTTTTACGGGACCCGGATCAGACGTCTGGTAAAACCAGACGTCTTTTCCAGGTCCTGCAAGGGGAAGAGGGAGGTAATAAAGGGCCACTTGTAATGTGCCAGTTATTACCTCCCTCCCCATTCCCATTGAGCCCTATGGGGGCTCAAATGGGAATGGGGAATGGTTCCTGCAAGGAGGAATTACCGGGTCCTCCTATGTCAGAATCAGCCGGTAAATTCCCATTGCAGGAACCCGGAAATGGAGCCCGGTTTGGAGGCAGCCATGGTGCTAATAGCACCATGGCTGCCTCCAAACTCGTAATGAGGCCCATAGTTCTGCTAAGATTAGGAGAGACAAGGGGCCTCATTCTGAGTATGGCGGTAGGGGGTTAACGGCACTGGTAAGGATGCCGGTGCCGTTAACCCCCTACTGCCATATTCCGAGGTCCCTTAGCGGGTCCCACCAGGAACGGCTGGTCTGACCAGTTGTTCTTAGCGGGACCCGTTAAGGGACCATGGAGCTAATTAGCTCCCTCCCAATTCCCATTGAGCCCTATGGGGGCTCAAATGGGAATGTTAATGATAATGTTAAAGGATATTTGTACCTCGCACTATCACCACCGATGGGAATGGTTTTCTGAATGGGGACTTACCGGGTCCTTCAAGGTTGGAATGACCCGGTAAATCCCCCTTCAGAGACACCGGACCCGGACCCGGGTTTGGAGGCAGCCATGGTGCTAATAGCACCATGGCTGCCTCCAAACTCGTAATGACCCCCAAGGACTTTTGCAGATGCCAAGTGTTAGATAAATATGAAGGTAAAAGCTTATGTGAGGTGGAGTGAGCAAGTTTTTAAAAGCCAAAAGGAGAAATGACACCCTGTTTGATAAAATCAAATAGCAGTAATTGAGAGGCTGAAATTGAAAACATCGTGGTCTCCTAACATGTGATGAAGAACTCAAAACAAAGACTATTCATTAGAGCTTGAGTTAAGATAGCGGTGTGCTCACACTCCCTCCAATGTCCCAGAACAGTGATGAGAGTACAAGTTCAATTAAAAGCAATAGACCTTGGCTAAGGATCAGGTCGATGAAATTCAAATTGCTAATTGGGAAAGCAAGAGAACAAGTTGACACAGCTTGAACATCTAGGTTTCGTTCTGTTCACGTGCTGCTAAAGAGCTGAAAGGCTAAGGTTGGATAGGGTTGCCAACCAATCAAAAGGCCTGCCACGCACTTTCATACAAAATGTTGCAGTTATTAGCCCACTGCCATATTCTTTGCTATAATAAGTATGTGACGTAGGTAGAAGTAGCTTAGGGCATACTCTACAGACAAGGGGCTGCCAATTAGATATTAACCCGTATATAATTCTATAAGTAAATATGTTCCCTTAACCCAATCCCTCCTGGAGTTAGGTTTTATGACATGCCACATAATATGACATCATAAATAACGTGTGTGAAAGTGAAACTCTGTACCAGCAAAAACATGTGTGAACATTGAGTATCTACTTTGATAGCTGTCATATCACCCTGCTTTCTTTCATTGAACTTAAAGCAGTATTTTACCATCTTCCTTTGGTCTGTCTGGTTATTCGCTCTGACATGATTACTGATAATTCCATCTAGCACATAGAAGACACTTCAAGGTGCTAGAGCACAGCATCATACTGCATCACCCTATTTTCCTCTCTCCTTGCACGTCATGGTCAGCTGTACAGCACTTTCCCATCTCTCCTCCATTCTTAATTCAGCACTTAATCTACCACCCCATTTCTCTGTGTTCTATCCTTGTTTGTTTTTGTTTAGTTTACTTTAGTTTCTTTTATTTGTAGAGCACTCTCAGACCTGAGGCATCTAGGTGCTTAGCTTACATGTTGCAGAGTTACAGTTTACAAAATTACATATGTACATTTACAATTAGGCTAGATACGTTATTTGGCAGGTTGCATATATACAATTGCAGATATACAGTTACAAGTTGCATAGTTACATTTTACAGAATAACATATGTACACATACGTTAGAGTTTGAAAAGATATTGGCAGGTTGCATATATACGGGTAGGTTTCACAATTAAACAATAGTTAGGTAGAGAGCAAGTAAATACAGGTAATAAATAGCCTGTGTCTGGTTTATATTTCCACCTTCCCCAGCAACATCTGGTCTTCAAGTCACATTCTCTCACCCCATTGTAAAGGACCCATGCCCTTCGCTCTGTTATCAACGGTAAATTATTTAAGCATTTCTTTGCCAAAAATGCATTGCTTTACCTGTGATTTTTTTAATAAATAAATAAACACATTTCTAGGAAATTGCCTGGAGGTGCTGTTGAAAAAGGAAATACAAAATTGCATTGTAAACACAACAAATCTTCTCTGCCAAGAGAAATACAGGCTGCTGCAGAACAGATTATGGAGTTATGTGTGCACTGCCCAGGGGCAAAGAAACAAGTGTGACAAACATGGGGGCTTGAGGGCAGTCAGAAAACATAAGTCAAATGTAGAGCCCAACAACTCATTGATTTTGCTCGAGTGGAAAAATACACTTTTTTTATCATTCTTGACAGACTTTGGATGTATCCATTCCTACTATCAGAAGCCAAACATACCACAGGACCGTGTTGTAATTAAAACAAAAGTAATTCTTTCAGTCTGAAACCTCCAAACTAGGATAATACTCATACTAGGAGGTACCTGTATTTTTAAAAAAGTAGGGGTGGAGTGGGGACAAACAATTGTATATGTGTGTTGTCTTATTCCTAACAAGAAACCATTTAGGCAATATCAGGTGGTTAGCACAGAAAGTAAAGAGGGCTTGGGCTGCAATGGAGAGAGGTCACACAGTGTGCAATCACAGCCTTGTGGTCAATGCTGTGTCCACTGTTCCAAATGCCAATAGCGAAGTGGCCCTTGTACTGATCTAGATCCTGACCAACTGTGAAATGTATCACTTCGGCCAACTCCTGAACAGCCCTTGCTCGAAAAGTAACATTGACTGGGAATCATTTAGTTGTGATTGGGTTACTGAAAAGCCAGCTGAAATCAGGACTTTCAACAAAGCAATACAACATTGGCGTTTCATGCTGGGTTAAGATGTATCCTTCTATGCTCACCTGCCTGTGAAGGTGGTGGTGGCTTTGGTGTCCTCCAAGCTCTGTTTGAGAGACACCGTATAGAGCCTGAGGAGCAGGTGTGTCTTGAAACTGTATTCTCCTGCTCCTATCTACTATCAGTGGTTTCCAGAACCATATGTTGTAGCCTGGACACAGGTGGCTTATGATGTTGGTCTTGTTCATCATCATTGTTGTCAGATTCGCTGGTGGTGAGTGGAGACCTTGACTTGCCATAGCTTTCCTCACTGTACTGTTATTCCTGGCTCATCAGCAGGGACGTCATTTCACCAAAATGCCAGGGGTAGCGGAAGTGACATCAGATGACCCTTGACTCCTGATGACTCATAGGAAGTGATATTATTTGACCCAACCCCGAAGTGACATTACGGGAAGTGATGGAACAGGACCATTTACCCCTTGCCAAAACAGGAAGTGGCAGCACATAGCATTGTTTCTAAGTGCACTGTGAAAAACATGGTTACAATATTACTGTAACGTGATATACATTTCATACAAGAATGGACCACCATACCATATGAATCGGCAGAAAAAAACATGCTATAAATGGAACTTGGGAAAAGCTAAATACATAGGGCCTCATTACGACCCAGGCGGTAAGGGATTAACGGCGCCGTAAAAGGTTGAGGCGCCGTTAACCCCTTACCGCCTAATTAGGAGGTCCCTTTGCGGGTCCAAACCTTAACGGCTGGTCTTGACCAGCCGTTAAGGTTTGGACCCGCAAAGGGACCTTGGAGGTAATTACGGTACCGCAATTTGCGGTACCGTAATTACCGCCTTCCCCATTCCCATTGAGCCCTATGGGGGCAAAAATGGGAATGGGGAAGGGCCAATGGTTAATGGGGAATTACCGCCCTGCCAGCCTTGGAATGGGGCGGTAATTCCGCCATCCACCATGGCGCAATCGTTAAAATACCGGCGTCAACCATGGCGCTAAAAGCGCCATGGTTAATGCCTGGGTCGTAATGACCCCGATAGTCTGAAATGGATGCTTATTCTACTCTAAATGCTTTTTGTAGGATTTTGACTGCATTGTGAATTTGAGGTGTTTAAGAACAGACTAAATCAGTGACTCACCCCCCGAAGTGTGCCTGAAATAAACCTTTAATGAGTCTAGAAATTATTGTATGGAATTCTAGAAAGACAAATTGCTCAAATAGCCACAGCCAAGGAGCTTCGAATTGTCAAAAATAAAAACAAATAAAAACTTTTACATTTTGTTTAGGGGTAGCAAGGGAGACCACAGGGATAGCAATGGAGACCTCAGGGGTCGCAAGTGCGACCTCTGGCGACCCCTAAATGACATCCCTGCTCATCAGTAGATGCAATCTGCGTCTTTTTCCTCCTTCTGCCCCAGAGAACATGGACTGAAACGCCCACAGCTGCAGTGTCTGAGCATGTCTGTGTCACCTGAGTTGCTGCTGAATACTAGACTCATCACTTCAATTTACTTTGCACAATTCTGGCAGTCCAGTGCACACAGCAACTGCTGTGGCTGATGTAAAACACATGCCTCAATTTCCCCTGGCACCTGTATGTGCACCAGACATGTGGGCACCCAAGATAGCTATTTCTCCTCATTAGGCACTGGAAAATGTGCATCTATGTCACAAAAGCTGGTCAGTGCTGTTGTCTCCTCTCTAGTACTAGAAATGTACTGCGTCAATTTTGTTGCAGTTCCAGGTTGACGATCATTTTGACAACCGCATATTCTACCTTTTTTTAAATTTTATTTTACATTTTTTATAGCGCTCACACAGCCCGCGGGTATCGAGGCTGTTAAAGAAATTGTTTTTTGTCTTTAGTTGCGTATTTTAAACACCCAGAGGTTTCTAAGCGCGGACTCGAGATCGAACCTGTGTTGCTTCGTGTAGTCTTGCTTCCAAGACGCGCACGTTCCGCTGAGCTATCCTCCCGTAATACACCGACACCACGTGAAATAAATTACTTGGCTACTGAAAGAGAGTTGATGGCAGAGAAAGATGCTTCAAAAAGCTGAGACATGTTTTGCTTGAAATCATTTTTTCTTTTGAGATCCATGCAGTTGAAAGACATCAGCAGGTGCTACCGAAACGATACTGTCTTAACAGTCACCAGTCACAAAGTGTTGCTGTTTTACCCAGTGCAATTTTATTATTGTGTCCTTACCTAGCTCTTGCACTCTAATGGCTAATGGCTGACAAATACCTGAAACCTGTCTGCATTTCTATTTGTTTTTTTTCCTAAATGGATTGCTTGTTCCTTTTTGGACAGATTGAGAAAGACCTTTGCATCTGCTCGGGGGTTATTTTTTATCTCTGTTTCTCTCTCTGGGGAAACCTACCTAGTGGGATGGGTTGGTATTTTGTGGGCAAGCATCTTTTGTGTAAAGAGAAGAACTCTGAAGGAAGCATGGAAATATGTTGTGTGAAGGTGATGGCCAGTAATAGTGCGGTGAAGACCATCTTGGATCTGATCCACCATGGTTTTTGGTGGGTTAGCAGCCCTTTCCTTGGTTGTGCTCAGCGTGATCCCTCTCTTCAGACGTTTGTCACAGCCCTTGAAGTATTTTCCACTGATTATATTGTTAAATTATCCTTGTCAAAGGGTTGCACCATCATAATGGTCACCACGGGCACCGCTCATTTCACAATGTTCGAGGAGACTGGGTGAAATAATTTGGTGAAGATCTGTAGCATATATGGGTTATTATGTAAGATTATTTCCGACTGGGATTTGCAATACATTTCAAGGTGTTGGGTGTCTGCGTGTCTGGGGGTTGAGCTGCCCCTATGTTTTCGTCAGCACCAACAGACAAATGGTGCCCGTGTCCTTTGTTATATATTCGAAAAACCATTAGGAAAATCAGCACACAGATAAGTGAACATAAGAGTTGCTTCTGCAATAAAGTTGCAGAGGTACCTGTGGTGGAACATTTCATAACTTATGGCCACAGCTGCAAAGAAATAAAATGGATGGCGATACACAACACATCTAAAAGCATAGACAGCAATGTGGACAACGCCAGACTATTAAAAAGGAACAAGAGCTTATTTTTCTGACTAAATGTGACCAAGTGGGGCCCAATGAGAATATTCAATGGCATAAGATCAACTTTTAAATACAAAAACATAGCCCAGAGGTAACTATCAGTAAGGGCACACGTTAGATGCAAAGATCCATATGCAGATGCACAGTTTTAGACGTTCTCAGTAGAACACACCAGTGAAAAGGCAGCAGTCGGAGTCTCCTCAGAAAATATATCTAGAATGAGGGGCTCCTAGGTTTGTATTTCACTATATGTAATGACGATTAGGAATAAGAAACGTCATGAAAGCTCTAGATGGCAAGCAAATGCTAACACGAGACCCGGAGCTTGCGATAACAAGATAATGCAACTGGATATGAAATAAGAACAGGACACAGTATCATAGGCATTGAACAGAGACAGAGTAGGAACTGTTGCCATGGCGATGTCTGGGGCAATCAGAGCGTAACGAGCAAACCTATCACACAGTAGATCCTCGCCAGGATCCTAACTACCTGGCGAATAGATAATCAAGTCATCACGTCAGATGGATGACACACACGCTGTGTAGTAATTGTAAATAATAAGAAAGGGACAAATTGGATTTTAAAAGTAAAAGAAGTTTTTAAAATTGTGGTTTTAAATGTATTCATAGGCATCATGGCGGGATGCAGTTAAGAATAGATACCGCCTTGAGAACTGTGAAAGCCATCATTAGAAGTAGGGCCCACCCCCTGATGTAAGCTAGACTTTAGGCAATGCCAAAAATCCAAATTACCTAGCTTTTCTCCATCGCAGAGGCATCTCTCCATGCCCTGCTGTTCAAACAAATACATTTTCTTTCCAGGCACGTCATCACGCTTGCCACGTCTCCAAGGCCTTTCCTTTGATGCAGGCCTCCTCTTGTTACACACAGCTCCGGAGCTCCGAACATGAAAAAAAAAACAGATGGCGCAGGCATTTCTCATGCGTTCCAGCAAATGACACGGCTGGAATGCAGGGGGCACAAATGGGCGCGCGCCACCCACAGCCCCCAGGGACCCTCCAGAGAAAAAAATGCCAATTTACCTTTTTTTTTTTCTTTTCATCTTGATTTAAAAAGTTCCTCCACGGACTTCAGGTCCCAGAAACCCTTGCTCTTCAAAAGCTCAACGGCGCTCGGATCCAGAGTAAAATCGCCGGGCCAAACTCCAATGGCAAACTGCATCTGTCACTCAGTCCTGTTTGATGCCATACAACAGGCTGCTCTATGGCCTCCTGGCATAAAATGGCAAAACTCCTGCTGCCAATCTCCTTCAGCCACTCCAATCCCCATCCTCATGCCATGGTCTTCATGGATGGGTTACCATTGCCTGATGCCACAGCCATTTCCAGGATTACTTCATCTTCCGTTGCCAAGACAGGTACATGGGCATCAGGACTTCAGTGCTCCTTCACTCTCCATACCTTACTTCAGGTTCGTATTCCTCATCGCCAAATGATGTATCTGAGTCAGGAATGACATGGAGCAGGAACCAGGCTGACTCAGGTAAGTATAAAAGGAACAGGCTTTATTCTTGCTTAGTTACATAGGTAAAGTTCATGAAAGGTAGGAGAGTAAGTAACAAGCCTCTGCCCTGGTTCCCAGTCTAACTCCAAGTCCCAACCGACACACTGTGGAATCCCCAGGCCTCCCACACTCCAAGCTCCACCTCATCAATCCATGAGGCCCCTGCATACACACAGCCAGTCACCACCATCATACCAGGATACCACAGTTATCAAATGAGCCTCACACAAACCATTGACTTACTCGCTTCCATAACCACTAAAACCCGTAAACCTAACAAACCTCATGCTTCTGGTTCAATGAGGAACTCGTCTCACTGAGACGTACAAAAAGATCACTGGAACACATCCATAGAAAAACCAACACCCCAAATTCTGCAAAAGCCTTTGATGAAGCCAACAAAAAATACAAAGCAGCTATATTTACTCATAAAACAAATGCCTTTAATGATCGAATCACTAATGCCGCCTCAGACAGCAAAGTACTATTCTCTATCCTTAGCGAACTAGAAAACCCCTGCCAAGACACAGCTCTCACGAACACTAGCAAAGCCTGGTGCACTACAATACAAGATGCACTAGCACCAAAAATCACTCTACTACAAAAGAAAATTACTAGCAAAAAACACACCTAGCAGATAAAGCTCCACCCACCATCTCAGCCAACCTACCCCATTCGACTCCAGGCAACCTATTTCACTTCACACCTGTCTCACACAAAGATGTCTCAGACACCATAGCCAAACTCAATGCCGCCCACTGTAAAGAAGATCAGTTCCCATCACACCTTGTTAAATTATGTGCCCCTACCCTCACACCCATCATTACGGAATTTATCAATGCCTCATTCTCAACTAACACAGTCCCCACCAGTATCAAAAAAGGATGGGTGACCCCACTGCTAAAAAAAAACACCCTAGACCCATCTATCCCCACCAATTACTGACCAATCACAACAGTCCCATTTCTTCTAAAAATAATAGGCAAAATAGCCTATACCCAATTACAAGATCAACTAGAACTGCACCAACTATTGGGAGACCGCCAGTCTGGCTTCTGCCCTAATCACAGCACAGAGACAGCTCTTCTCGACTTAAAAATCCAAATGGATGCCACCAGAGAAGGAGGCAAACTTTGCCTACTAATGCTATTGGACCTATCGGCAGCATTCGATTTGGTTGACCATGACAAACTCTTCATTTCACTAGCCAATAACTTCAATTTATCTAAGGACGCCACTGACTGGATCAAATCTTTTCTAGCGGACAGGACATCTAGAGTCTCCATCGGTAAAGAATCAGCAGACCCCGTACCAGTCCCTCTAGGTGTCCCGCAAGGCTCCTGCCTATCCCCTACCCTCTATAATGCCTATACGAAGCTACTCTTTGCAGCTCTGGATGCCATGGGTGTCATCTATACCAGTTTTGCAGATGACACCCAGATCCTCATACCATTAACAGGTAACTACGAGCATGACTCCCTGCTCATCAATCAAATCTACTCTCTTATCCAAAACTGGATGGTCAACAATAGCCTTTGTCTCAATAATAACAAAACAGAGTTACTCATCCTAGGCTCATCCTCTAAAATTGATGCTCTTCAGCCTGCCTACAAGTCATTCACCATAGATGATACTACTATCCCAGTACTCAAACAAGTCGGAGTCTATCTAGACGCCACTCTAAACATGTCAAAACAGGTCAATTCTCTAGCCTCCTCGAACTCCTATACTTCCAAACTCATCTCTCTGAGTCTCAAATTCCTCCCACCGGAAAATTGCGTCACATTAGCGAGAGCACTCATTCTCGCCAAAATTGACTACTATAACATCCTCCTCCTAGGCACGTCCAAAACCAATATAAATAAACTCCAACTCATGCAAAATAAAGCCCTCCAAGCGGCTCTAGGCATAAAAAAATGTGAGCACATTTCTAATATCAGGAGAGACAACCACTGGCTCCCCATCAAAGCAAGGATAATATTCAAAACCTTAAGTATCACGCACAAATGCATTGCAAACAAAGCTCCCAAATATCTCATCAACACAGTCATGAAGAAATCCCAAACTAGACCACTTAGATCCAATAAGAATTCCAACCTAGAAGTACCCCGTTATAAAAGAGAAAAAGCGGGGGGCAGCAGCTTCAAAATCCTCGCTCCCAAACATTGTAACTCCCTACCTAACAACATCAAAAATGAAAACTCCCACTCACAATTTAAAAAGCTACTGAAAACATGGCTATTCAATCAATACTAAACATAGTTAAGTCTATAGTCGAGCTCAAACACAATTATCTGTTGTATATACGCTGAATGTAAGGCTATTTATGCTTTTGTACTACTGTCTGTTTTTATTGCAAGCCTGTATTGTATTTACCCACTGTCTGTAACTATGCCGTGATACCTCAGGGTCTGGGTGTATACTAAATCTAATAAATAAATAAATAAATGCAGACCCCTGGCACTTCTCCCCTTCCCGCTTCCCAGTACTTGCGCGATCTGAATCACACAAGGCCTAGTAAGATTGTTGTTTTGTCATCCCTTTGTTTCCCCCTCCTTGTCTTCTAACGCCTTGAAACACTTGTGACAGGCATGTTATAAATGCCAAATCATATCATATCATATCAGAGCAGGAGTGAGCAAGATGGCGCCCAGTTAGCAGTGAGCCCTGAGCCGTAGTAAGCACAATATGATCATGGTACCCATTGCTACAAAGCTACACAACTGAGCGCCAATGCGTGACAGAGGTTGACAGTCTCAGTGCAGATGCGGCACAGAGAAAAGACCAAAAATAAGCAGACCACCGTTCCGGTAAGTGTTAGAGCTAACTACCACTGTTTCAGAAATGGGATACAACAGCATAGCCTAATGAGTATTTACAAATGACAAAAGGGATACATATGATTTATTGCAGAACAGCAAGAACGGCCAGGATAGCATTTACACAGAAGAACGTTACAAACACAGGGCTAACTAGCGTCCACTGTCAAACTCAAGAAATATGGTAAGAGAGATACTTGTAAATGCCAGAATGCTTAAATGCAAGCATAAATATAGCAATATTCTAAAGAAACACTGCTGTATCCACTATAGATCCAAGCTACCAAAGCAAATCATGAACCCTTTTTAATCTCCATACCAGGCCAGGAGCCAGCATCCGCTGCATAGATATGTAACAAATACCATTTGCAAGATAGGACGGTATGGCTAGCAGGGTTAAGATGTGGACATAGTATCAAAAAGCCATATATAGAGTACTCTGATAATCGGACAGTTATTCCTTTTGTTTCTAGGTGAAGATGGACATTTGACACTTCATTCTCAAGAGCCACAGTGAGTGTCACTTATGTAAGTAGACTTAAGCGTAGTCTTTCTCAAGCTTCAATACTAGATAAAGAGTGGCTTCTAATCCATGTCCAATATGATTTATTCACAGATAGCCATGGATGACATCAAGAAAAACGCTGGACGTCGAGCCAAGTTGCAGGGCTTATAGATAAGGCAATAAAAGCCAAACAATGATAATTAATACTAACAGAAGGCTGATTTGTAATGAGGAAATATTAAGATTGTACGGCTCTTGGAAGCATAGGGAAGTAAGGCACACATCACCCGAGTACAGCAAATTGTACAATAGGTTTGAGAAGGGGTACTAGCCCCTGAAGAAGTTCTATACATTGATTCTAATGGCAAAAGAACGAAACACATTGGGCACATGACGATTGTATGGATCTCTAAAAGGATCTAGAGAACAATTGTATGTTTTGCACATGAGTTAGGGTTTGTGAAAAGTAGACAAAAGACTCAACACGGTGACACTTTAGCACTATTGCACTATATATTGTTTTTTTAATTGATTGATGTATTTAATGTTGGCTGGTTAATATGTACTATACCTTCATGTCAAACGGAAGGGTGAGATTACTTTTATCGATTGATTATTAAATTATCTAATGAATTGAAACCTTATGAGTAAGACATTTTAGTGCACTTTACCTATACTAGCAGTGCAGACTGGTTTCTAGTCTAAGAAGATGATAAGTAACCAGGGATAACGTGACTGCTGCTGTATCAGAAGTCCCTGGAATTTCTCAAAGTAGAAGAAAAAAGTGTTTAGTATGGCCGCTAAGTCATGAGATGCTAAATTGCAATCGCACTACTGTAGCAGATAAATAATTGGAAACATGGCAGCAGATAAATGGCTGAGCTACGATGACCGATATGTCACAGAACTGTTAGCTAATGTGTCGATATTTGGAGAAAGCACAGACCCTAATAATAAATTGTACCTAACCAACTGGGAAGAACTCACCCAAATGAAAAAAAGATGGCTAAGAACCGTACTACACAGATCAATTTTATTAGAATATTTAAGAAATGACACACTCCCTCAAGAGTTAATTGTGTAAAACGAACCAAGACGTTTCTTGGACAATAAAGAATTCAGACATCAATGGAGCTATGTGGCTAACAAATGCGGAAGAGATTGGGTGATTCTTATCATAGACACAGCTAAAGGTATGTCTGAAAAAATTGTGACTGAAATAAATAAACTAGAAGAAAAAATAAAGAAACTAGTTCCCCTAGATGTATTTAAGAACCGATTGAACGAGATCAAATTAGAAATGTCAGAGTTCAAAGATTTTACAACAAAAGCAGGGATAAGACGAACGAAAAAAGATCCTAGCCATTCTAGCCACAAGAAGGCTTTTCCATACTCCGAAGAAGATTATAAATATCAAGAAGGTGAACAGTTTCAACAACTAAAGATGAAAATAAAAACACTTAAGATTTGGTATATTCGCCACACAGCTCGACCGAAGAAAGTTCAGAAGACGAACAAAGATACCATGATCAAGACAATAGGTACAGAGGCAGGAATCAAAGGGGGTCTTACAATAACCAAAGACCAAGAAGACGCAGAGGAAGAGGAAGAAGAGGATAAGATGGAAGATATTTTTTAGATCAGGATGACAGAATATGCTAATTGGAGCCCAGGATAACAAGGAACCATCAAAACCTATAGTGAATCTCTCTTCCTACAATCTGACGCCGATAGAATCCTCTGTACGGAACAAGGAACTAGGTTTTGTGATCACAAAAAATATGACAGTTTCAAGTTTAGAATTGAATTCAAGCAATTCATGCAGAAAAAACATCTTTGACAATCTTTGCAAAATTAGACATATTAGACTACACCCAATGAATCAGGTTTAAAACCCCTGTCTGATTTCATTCCCCCCACACACAGTCACAGCGCAGAAGTCATTGTTTCCGAAAAAAAGAGTTATCACTGACGTAGAAAAAATTGAAAAAACAAATTAAAAACAATTTCAAAATACTTCCAACAAAGAAAGAGGAGCAATAGACAGCCTGGCAAAGAATTAAAGAATCATTATACGGAGAGCCGTTAAAGGAGGAGGAATAGTCGTGATGGACAGAGAAGACTACATCAACCAATGTAAAAGACAAAAGAATGATGACACCTGCTGCCTTAAACTAGATACATATCCCGCAAATATGTTTCAAGGAACCATTAAAATCAAAGTAGGCAAAGCACTGGAAAGAGGATGGATATGTAAACAAGAGGAATTATTTCTTTACAAATGAAACACATAGAGTTCCCATCTTCTATACACTGCCTAAAATACATAAGAATTTAGACAGTATACCAGGAAGACCTACAGTCTAAGGTATCAATTCAGTTTTGGAACCTCTATCAAAGTTTGCAGGCATTTATCTAAGACGTTTAGTAAAACAAATGAAGTCATATGTGCAAGACACCAAAGCAGTTATGATACTAGTAAAAGCGATGATGTTCGATCCTACTAAAGACAATTTGGTGGGCCTAGATATTGTGTCTTTGTAGACAATGATTTCACAAGCTAACGCATTACAAATGTTAGAAGAACGTCTGTACCTTAAACGAACTCCAAACAATACCCCTAATTAATTTATACTATGGTGCGTCAAAATGAGCTTGACAGAAAACTATTTAAGGTTCTTAGATACTATCTATAGACAAATCCATGGGACAGCCATGAGTGCCACAGTAGCTCCTAGTTTAGCAAACCTATACGTGGAAATGTTAGAGGAGACTAAGATATATACAGACCAAAATCTGTACAAAAGCAAAATCAAACTATGAAAGAGATACATCGATGATGCATTAGTCATATTGGACGGTAACAATGAGGAAGAGATTATTACATTTATAGAATGTTTAAATAACCAAGACAGATGCCTACAGTTTACAATGACATGTGATAAGGTGCAGATTAATTTTCTAGACATAACCATCTTTGCAGATATCCAAAACAAACAACTGGCATTGAAACCATACCATGAAGAAACAGACAGGAATATACTGTTAAAATCTGAAAGTTTCTACCCTCAACACACCAGGGAGAACCTTCCATTGGATAATTCCTCTGACTAAGAAGAAATAGCACAGTGAAACAGATTATGAAATAGAAGCCAAAGTGCCCAAGAGTAAATTGAACAAAAGAAGATATCCTAAAGTTTTATGACATTTTTTTGTAAAAGACAAAGAAATAATAAGAGAGAGGTGATTCTCGAATACAACAGGAACAAAAACACAAACTCAGAGAAAATGGTATTCGTGAACACTTTTTCAGACCGGACAAACAAAATCATCAAATCATTCAAAAAAGATTGGAACATTCTCCAAGAAGGTAAAAAGCCTATAGGCCACCCACTGAAGGCTTTTAAAAGGAGTACAAATCTGAAAGACCAAATAATGCAGAATGACATGAACCCAAATATTCAAAAACAAATAAGCCTTACAACAATGTGGGGTATGGAAAAAACAAGAGGACATGTACCATGCGGAAAATGTAAATGTTGCAACACCACAACAAGATCGAAAGAAATAGACACAGGACTGAAGACCAAATGGAAACAAACAACATTGACTAATTGCAAATCAGAAATGGTAGTATACGCCATCTGGTGCCTTTGTCCTTTGTTATATATTCGAATCACTGTTAGGAAAATCAGGACATGGATAAGTGAACATAAGAGTTGCATCCGCGATAAAGTTGCAGATGCACCTACGGTGGAACGTTTCACAACTTACGGTGACAGTTGTGAAGAAATAAAATGGACGGTGATGGATTAAATATCTAAAAGCACAGACAGCAATGTGGACAAAGCTGGACTATTAGAAAAGGAGCAAGATCTTATTTTTCTGACTAAATGTGACCAAGTGGGGCCCAATGAGAATATTCAATGGCATAAGAACAACTTTTAAATACAACAAAAATGGCCCTGAGATATCTATCAGTAAGGGCACATGTTAGATGTAAAGATCCATATGCAGATGCACAGTTTTCGACATTCTGAGTAGAACAGAGCAGTGAAAAGGTAGCAGTCAGAGACTCTTCAGAAAAGATATCTAGAACACACTATATGTAATGACAGAAACGTCATGAAAGCTCAAGACGACAAGAAACTGCTAACACGAGAAGGGGAGCTTGTGATAACAAGATGATGCAACTGGATATGAAATAAGAACAGGACACAGTATCCTAGGCATTGAACAGAGACAGAGTAGGAACTGTTGCCATGGCGATGTCTGGGGCAGTCAGAGCGTAACGAGCAAACCTATCACACAGTAGATCCTCGCCAGGATCCTAACTACTGGGCGAATGAATAGTCAAGTCATCACGCCAGATGGATGACACACGCACTGTGTAGTAATTGTAAATAATTAAGTAAGAGACAAATCGGATTTTAAAACAAAAATACGTTTTTTAAATTGGGGTTTTTAATGTATTTGTAGGCAGCAGGGAGGGGTGCAGTTAAGAATAGATACCGCCACCATGAGAGCTTTAAGTGGTATGTTAAGAAGTAGGGGTCAGCCACTTAAATAAGCTAGACTTTAGGCAATGCAGAGTTGCAGTGCACAAGATGGCACCCAGTTAGCTGAGAGCCCTGAGCCGTAGTAAGCGCCACGTGATAATGCTGCCCAAAGCTACACAACTCAGCACGAGTGCACGACAGAGGTTGATAGTCTTAGTGCAGACGCAGCACGGAAAGCAGGCCAGGAATAAGCAGACCGCCATTCCGGTAAGTGTTAGAGCTAGCTAGCACTGTTTGAGATAAAACAACATAGCCTAATGAGTATTCAAAAATGACAAAAGGAACACGTTTGATTTATTGCAGAACAACACCAACTGCCAGGATAGCATTTACACGGCAGAACGTTACAGACACAGGGCTAACTAGCGTTCACTGTCAAACCCAAGCAGTATGGTAAGAGAGCTACTTGTAAATGCCAGAATGCTTAAATGCAAGCATAGATATAGCAATATTCTAAAGAAACACTGCTGTATCCACTATAGACTCCAAGCTACCACAGCAAATCTTGAACCCTTTTTAATCTCCATACCAGGCCAGGAGCCAGCATCCGCTGCATAGGTATGTAACAAATAGCATTTCCAAGATAGACTGTATGGCTAGCAGGGTTAAGATGTGGGCATAGTATAATAAAGCCACATATAGAGTACTCTAATACTCAGACTGTGATTACTTTTGTTTCTAGGTGAAGATGGACATTTCACACTTCATTCGCAAGAAGAGCAACAGTGAATGACACTTATGTAAGTAGACTTAGGCGTAGTCTTTTTTGAGCTCCAATACCAGATAGATAAAGAGTTGCTTCTAATCCATGTGCAATATGATTTATCCACAGATAGTCACAGACGACATCAAGCAAAACGCTGGACGTCGAGCCAAGTTGCAGGGCTTATCGATAAAGCCATAAAAGTCAAACGCTGATAATAATAAAAGAAGGCCGATTTGTAATGAGGAAATAATATGAAGGGTTAAAATGCAAACCTAGCAAATAAAGGAATAAGAGTTGCACAACGTCTAGCCCACCATGGAAGGTGGAGTGTTAAGATTGTACGGCTCTTGGCAGCATATAGAAGTAAGGCACACATCACCTGAGTACAGAACATTCTACAAAAGGTTTGAGAAGGGGTACTAGTCCATGAAGAAGTTCTATAGATTGATTCTAATGACAAATAACTAAACATGTTGGGCAAATGACGATTGTATGGTTCTATAAAATGATCTAGAGTACAATTGTTAAGTTTTGCACATGAGGTAGGGTTTGTGAATAGCAGTGAAAAGAGTCAAGACAGTGACACTTTAGCACAATTGCACTTTATTTTGGTTTTTATATGTGTTTTAAAAGAATGTATTTATTTAATATTGGCCTGTTTATATGTATTATACCTTCATGTCAAACCAAAGGGTGAGATTGTTTTTAATGATTGATTATTAAATTATCTAATGAATAGAAATCTAATGAGTAAGAGATTTGAGTGCACTCTACCTACACTATCAGTCCAGGCTGGTTTCTAGTGTAAGATGAAATGTAACCAGGGATAAACTGTCTGCTGCTGTATCAAATGTCCATGTAATCTCTCAAAGTATAAGACTGTGATTTAAAGTGACCATTAATGGTATAGAACGGTTGTGGCCTGGAGCGGCTCATCCATAATGGGGCAACTGACCCACCAGATCTCGCTCATTATGGAGGCACTCCGCCAGCCCAGGTGCTCTCCCACAGCTGCTTGTTGCAGCTGAAGGAGCGCTCCAGTGCTGGCTTGAACTGTCAAAGCGATGCACAGTTTCCCTTTGCCAGTTCATATCCCAGCCATGCATGTCCAATGCACCATGCAAGGTTGGGGTATTTTGCTTTCCTAGCATTGAATGACCCTTTTGAGGATTCAGGGAGGGGTACTGCAAATTTGTAAGTACGAAGGGGTGCTGTGCGCCTGTGCCTCCACACACATACAAACAGAGTGCAGGGCTGCGTCATCAGTGCTCTGGCTCCTGCAGGCATGTGCAGGAAAAAAGTGGCATGCTTCCTGATTCCTGTTATTGCTACACTGAAACTGGAGATGGTGGCGGAGTCCATGAGGATCGTGCTGCGTGCAGGTATGATTTTACTTTTCATGTATTATGTATGGGAATGAGTGAGAGTATGAGATATGGGTACACATGTGAATGTTATGTGTGTATGTGTATGCATGTGTGTGTTTGTGCTGGGCCGGGGTGTGGGTGTTCATGGTGGGGTGCATTAGCAACACATTTTTTACTGGCCATCTATATTAGATGCCCAGTAGAAAATCATCATACTTTTTTTTTATCAACGAGCAGTTGTGTGTTATTGGGTGGCTAGACTGGCATTTTGGAGCAGGCAGTCTAGCCATTTCTTACTGTGGCATGACATTTTCTGTACTGGGTATCTGATAATAGAAGCATGCTTAGTATTATTACTTGGCTAGAATGGTATTTTGGGGCAGCCAGTTGGGCCATTTCTTACTGTGACATGAATGTTTTTACACAGAACCTGATAAAACGAGCATGTTAATTCTTGGCCAGTCCGTCATTTTGTGGGCAGTGTAAGAGGATTCAATTCAACACTACAGCTAAGTCAATGCCTAGTCTGGGACACTGAATGGAAACCCTTATTGATATATCTTTATGTCCAGTTCATGCGTTCTGGATGATACCCCTATATAACACCCCTCTCTTGGAATCCCCCTGACCGCACTGAGCCAAGAAGTAGTTCTGTTTTGCAAGTTTAAAGGTTTATTTGATAATTTAAACAATATATATATATATCACGCTTTATAATAAATTAATAATTGAATATCACACTGAATCTGAGCAGTAATCAATAATGGATAGTCTGGCACTAGCACACTTGTGAATAGGAACAGAAGAATAAGGTGGTAGAGAATGCTTTATATAGGTTCAGATGGATGTAATGTTGAATGAAAATGCAATACAGAAAATACTCAATATGATTTCAACAAAACAATGTAATCACTTTTCTCTGGCAATCCACCCCCCCCTTTATGCAATGCAAGGAAATGGAAGGAAAGCACACAGTTCTCAGAAATGCAATCAAATGTAATTCAGTTCACCCCAGCAAGCTTAGACTACAGAAGTTTGAAACACAGGCCCAAAATGCTTTTATATGTGCTGGAAATGAAGTGAAAAATATGCTAAAATGCTTTTAATTCCCTCTAGAGGTTCAGGGTGAGTGGTATGAAGTTAATATTAGTCCAGGCTCACTCTAGCAATGATTCAGGGATGGTTCTTAAGAGGCAAACGAAATTTTAGCAAGGAAAGCAAGAACTGCTGTTTTCACACGTGGAGAAATTTGCAAATCGCGGTAAAATTCGCGAATGCGTTTTTCGCGATTGCCGCAAAGGTATAGGGAATTGGAATGCGGTTCTAGGTTCATTGAAAAGCCAAGATTCCCAGCTTTCAGAGGAAAGTTACTGCAAGTCTCTAAGACAACGATCACAGAGATATGAGCGATATGGTAAAGGTCGTTTTTCAGATTTGAAATTTTAAAGTTCAAAGTGACAATTGACAGCTAGCAACTAGAAATGACAGGTGACAGCTTTGCAAAGGACAGGAGGCAGTTCTACTTAGATTAAAATAGATTGAATTATATTATTTTAACTAAGAGATTGGTTCTGCACAGTTCTGCTAGGTACTCACAATATATTTAGAAATAGAATGGGCCTCTCCACGGATCTGGTCAGGTTTTGGACTGGACTCCGGTCTGGTCTGGGTCTCTTCACAGTGATCTGGGTCAGCTCTCTGGTTCTGCTAACAGTGGTCTGGGTCAGCTCTGCTCTGCTGGTCTAGCCTCTCTGGATTCTGGAGATTGATGGATTTGAAGTCTGGATCTCTGGATGTTGTATGGTCCGGCAGCATGCTCCGCAGCAAATGGAATTGAATGTCCCTATCAGTCCTGACTGTCTGCTTTTATGTGTTTTGAAAATGTGTGTGTGTGCAGCATCACTAGGCTCTACCCCTCTCCACTTGTCATTGGCCACTTCATCCTCTTCCCCTTGATTGGGGGAATGAAATGAAGTGTCATCATGATGAGGTCTGTTTATGGTACAGAGAACCCACCCCTGTCAAATTACACACAATCTATATTTTGACCCAAAAGACATATTTGCACAGGTACACATTTGTTTAAAATTACATGCACCCATCACATATCACAGGAGGTATACCCTGTCCAAATCTGCTCTTCCTGGGAGCTTGCATTCAGAAATGGCAACATTTGCACTTTTTAACTGATTGCGTAATATCGGACATTACCCCAAATGTATACACATGTGCGCAAGGAGTATGGACATTACTTGATGAAGTGTCAGATTTTTAACATGCATACATTTTAAGTAATACCCTCTTAACTGCTAGCTTGCCCCCAGATCATACCACCGGTTCTAAAAACCTCTTAAAATGTGGGCAGAAAAATCACAAGAATTATGGTATCATTTAAATAATTTTCACAAGTCCGTACTATGAGTTATTCATCTTTTTCTAAAACCATATTCTGGCTACAGGGGTGTGGTTTCCCCCCAGCACAAGGTTGAATTTCTGGTTTTTCCATTTCTGCCAAGCCAGCTTGCTCTCATAGGCAGTGCTCCTCCCCTTTCCTTCCAGGAGGAAGCCACTTTTACGGCCCCATAATAAAACATTTGCCTGAGTCAGGACAGGGCTTTGTTCAATTTCCTGCAGAGCCCAGGTAATTCAATCTGAGAAGTGTCATATCCCTTTTGGTGGGAGCAGCAAAAGGGCAGCTAGGCCTGGGAACAAAGCTGTTGTGCAAGTCTCAACTCCTGTCGGGGGTAGCTGGTGGGCAGAATTCAGTTCCTTAAGCCAGGCCCCAGCTAATGTCACTTTTAGTTACCCAGTTTTCTGCATTCAAATAAAATTAACCATTTTTACATATGCAGCTAGAATGCTGATTCTAAGTTTAAAACTATGACATTTAAACAATAGCAACCTATGTGACACTCAAAAGTAGGTCACTCATTTCTTTTAAACATTTAGATTTTTTAGTGTCTTTCAGTCCAAATTTACTTAAACTGCTGAAATCCACAGCTCAGTCAGTCTTGTTATAAACCTTCAAGTCACTTCAGAATATAACTTTACATTGTATCCACCTCTCAGTAAGTCTTTCTTTGGCATGCTTTGGGTTCATTTATTCAGTTTTACACAAAAAAAAATCTGGTGTTGTTTTAAAACGCCGGCTTTCTGATAGTGGTGAGTACTGGTAATGCACCCATTTTTGGGATTTAAGAAAATGAATTCCCCACAATTCTAGGTTGCTTTTGGCAATCAGCATTGCCATTCCCAATGGTTTCTGGCTACTGTGTGGGTAGTCCAATGGTGGTTTTAGGCAGTGCCCTTCTGTGCCCATAACATCGGCAAAAATATGTGGCAGCCTATTCTTCATGCATTTCCCTGTGCATTTTCTGGGAAGCTCTGGCCGTCATGATGTTTTCAATGCCAGTACTGCACAGTTTTTGAGGTAGGGCTCGGATGCATGGGTAAGAACATCCCACAAGCCCCCCTCTTGCGATGGCCATTCTGTTTCACTGATGGGACTCGCAAGACCTGGGATGTTTCCTCATCTTCTTCCAATAGATGGCACAGTTCAGCATCTTTTCCTCCATACGGTACTGATCGATCGGTTCTCCTCGCCGGTCCTGATGGGAATATTGGGCGGTACCCTGGGCCCCTTGCGTCTCTGCTCCCGGTCTCCGGATCGTCTTCCTTGGTCCGTCTCCAGGTTTTCTTTCTCCTAGGACGACAAAGGAAGAGCGGCAATACCTATTCATGGACATTTCTCCCCCACCATTGATATAGTGGGGTGGCATATAAATTTATAGTCAAAACATATGAACATGCACATTTCTTTTTCAATTCAAAAACAAAAACACCCACATTGAGAAACTCAGAATTTGATAGGCGATATGTAGGATATTTTAAGTTAGAACTGAATTCATCTGAGACAGTACCCTCTAGGATTCCAGAGGATTCCTCCAGTTGTTGCAGAGTGTGCCTGGGATGGCAACACTTCAACTGGTTAATGTGGACCCACTTGTCTTCCCCCTCTGCCAAACCGCCTTTGGGGATGCGGATCTTGTAGGCCACAGGGGAGATTTTGTCTATAATCTCAAAGGGTCCCTTCCATGTAGGCAAAAAATTTCGCTGTTTGGCCTGGTTCCTTTGGAAATTGTATAGATAGACCCGGTCCCCCACCTGATATTCCTTCCTGGAAGTCTTCAGGTCATAGTGGGTCTTCATACACTCAGCTGACCTTTCTAGATTCCGCTGAGCATAGGCAAAAGCATGTTGAAGGTGTTTCCTTAAATTCTCCACATACTCACGAGTTGTGGAGGCATTTATCAGTGTCTGCTCTTGGGTCCTGTAGAGCAAATGCTGAGGAAGCACCATCTTGCGCCCAGTCATCAACTCAAATGGTGACATTTTGGTTGCAGATGAAGGGGTAGATCTGATGGCCATTAGGACCAGAGGTAATCGGATATCCCAACTTGGCCCAGAATCTGCCACAAACTTTTTTAGTATGCTCACAATGGTTCGGTTATATCTCTCTACTGCCCCAGAAGAAGCTGGCCGGTAAGCAATATGCAACTTCCTTTTGACCCCCAGTATCTCCCACATCTTTGTCATTACTTCACTGGTGAAGTGGCTACCTCTGTCCGACTCAATCCTTTGAGGTAGACCAAAACAGGAAAAGATGTGGTTAATCATCAAGGCAGCTGCCGTTTCAGCCTTGCAGTTTGGGGCTGGGAGACATTCCACCCACTTGGTAAACAAGCATGTAACGGTCAACATGTACTTGTTTCCTCTAGACGAGCGAATCACAGGGCCTACAAAGTCGATTTGTAAATCTGACCATGGCAGTGTCATCCCCCTCTTTTGGAGGGGTGCACGGTGCGTGAGGGATGATGGCTGAAATTGTGCACACACAAGACACCCCTTCAAGTATTGGTCGAGGTCCTGCCCCATGTGTGGCCAGTATGAAACCTCTCTTAAGATTTCCAATGTTGTGTGAAACCCCCTATGACCGGCGGTGGCCGCATCATGGGCGTGACTTAACATCAGGCTTCGGAATGATGTAGGAACCACCCACTGATCGTGGCCAGCTTTGGATTTCCTTACCAGCAAACTGTCTTGGATCCGGAACATTTTTGGACATTTCATCAACACCCTTAGGTCCTCTTTCCCAATGTAATCGGTATCCGTCAGGGGAAAGTTCTCAGGGTCCTCAAGGTGCTGGTAAAATTTACCAATTATTGGATCCCCTTTCTGAGCTGTAATTAAATCAGCATCAGGGGTCTCCTTGCTCCATTGGGCAGTTGACAGATCATGGTGAGCATTTGTCTGGGACCTAGTGATAGCAGTGACCTGGATTTCCCCCAGCAGGGACTCAGTCTCAATTAGATCCCCTTGGATGGCCCCGGTTTTAGCCAGCTGATCAGCTAAGTCATTTCCAGTTTTGTCTGGTCCCTCTACTTTGGAATGACCCTTGATCTTTTTCCAATAGATGGTCATCTCATTCGAGGTTACCAGATCATCAATGTTTTGGATCAACTTCCCATGTTTCAAGGGTTTGTTGTTAGCACATAACATGCCTCTGGTTTTCCAATTAACCAGGTGCTTCACGAACCCGTTCCGTACATAATCAGAATCTGTGATTATGACCAGTTCGTGGAGTTGATGTTGGACAGCAGTGAGAATGGCTTGATGCACAGCCATCAATTCTGCCACCTGACTACTTCGGGGACCAATTTTGTATCCAGCGGAGGGTTCTGGGGACTCATTCACCCATGCATTCCCTACGCTGGCCACCAGTTCTTTCTCCCCGTCGTTGTCAACATGGTAAGAGCATCCATCCACATAGACAGTGGGCATTCCCTCACACTTGTCCTCTTCAAAGACTTTGTGTGGGGAATTAAGGTATGCCTCCATGTTGTCCTTGATTTTTAGACTTTCGTCCTCGAGACAGTTTTCTCTGGCACAATCATGCAAGTCAGCCAGACCTTGCGCGAGGGGACTCTTCTTGTTTTGGCCATATCTGACCTCCACAGGAAAGCCTTGCATTGACAGAATCCAGGAAGTAATTCGGGAATTACTCACATTTTCGGCCCGGATTCTATCACTTTGTAGATATTGCAGAGGCTGGTGTGGAGTCTCCACTATGATGTGTTCCCCCTGGATAAACGGGCGGTAATTCTTCAATGCCCACACCGTCGCCAGGAGTGCCTTCTCACAATCGTTGAATTTTTCCTCCACAGAGGATAAAGTTTTGCTCGCAGAGGAGATTACTTTATTGACCTTGTCATGCTTTTGGTATAATACTGCCGTCAAGCACGTATTAGAGAACCCCGTCTCCAGGAAGAACTCCTTGTTTCTGACAGGGTAAGCTAGGCAAGGCGCTTGCAAGAGGCTTCTTTTGAGTTGTCTTACTGCCTCGGATTGTTCTGGACCCCATTCCCACTTGACCCCTCCTTCAGGAGATGAATCAGGGGTCTGGTGATCTCTGCGTAGCCCTCAATGAACTTTCTGCTGTAATTAGTCAGTCCAAGGAGGCTCCTTAGTTCCCGCAGAGTTGTGGGGTCTTTCAGTTTCTGAAGTGCTTCCACTTTCTTTTCCTGGGGACAGAGGCCCTGAGCAGTAATCTCATGCCCCAAGAAATTAACACGGGTTCTACACCACTGTGCTTTCTGAAAGGAAACTTTTGCTCCGGCGGCCCTCAACTGCGTCAGAACATAACGATCTCCGCTATGTGTTCCTCCACAGATGAACTTTTGATGAGGACATCATCTACATAAGCCAGGTTACCCCTCGCACCCAGGTTGGGCATGGCCTTATGTAGGAAAATGTTGAATTCATTGCCGAAGTTGAGGTATCCGAAGGGAGTCCGGGTCCATGTGTATTGCTGGCCCCCAAAGGTAAAAGCCAGCTTGTATTGGTCCTCCCTACTGACAGGCACAGTCCAGTATCCATTGGTCAGGTCTATTGCAGTGAATACCTGTGACCCCTGGATCTGGGCCAGCCCTTGGTCAATGTAGGGCAGAGGCCATCAGGAAGTATGGACCCGTTTGTTGAGCTCCCTGAGGTCGGCGCAGAGTCTCCACTGGCCGTTTGGCTTCAATATTCCCAGCACCGGATTATTGAAGGTGCTGTGGACTGGACGGATTATTCCCCGGGACTCAAGGTTCTTAATTATTTCAGTAAGGGACTCCATTGATGCGAGAGGCAAGCGATATTGCTTCACAAACACAGGAGTCATGCCAGGGTCCGTGGGGATTGTTGTTGTGTGGATGTCCGTGCGACCACAGTCATATGAGTCTACCGCAAAGAGATCTTGGAAATCCAAGAAAACTTGTTTCAACTTTTGCTTTTGTTCCAGAGTCACACAGGCATCAGCTAGGTTGACTCTCTCTTCCACCATCTGCCTGAAGCCTGGAAAGACTTCTGGTTTGGCTATTTCAGCGGCCTCCTCCAGCTGGGTGGAGACGTCCCTGGTCAGAGTGCTGATTTGGACTGGAGGCTTCAGGTGGGAAAGGCAGCCCTCATGGACCTGGAAAATCACCTCATCCCTCCTGAAGTCACAAGTCACATCTTCCTTACCATAAGGGCAAGAAGTGTACACCAGGAAGTTCCCCCCATGCCGGGTAAAAATCCTGTCTGGTGTTGTATTGTCATCACTGTCACTGCCAAAGCAGTCCTTGGGGATTGGCCCTAACAGTTCATTACCTAAATCAATGGAAAAATGTCGGTCATCAACCGCCATTCCAATAATGGTGCCTGCGGCTAGAGTAATGCTCTTTAAGTCGCTGTTATCCACCTCTATTAGAATGGTGTCATGTTCTATGTTGACTAATGGAGTTGGGTTTACCCCCAACCCTTGCTGTTGGAGAGAAGCGTTTAGATGTATGTAAGCATCAGGGTTTTTCAAATGTTGTCCTCTTTTAGCTTTCACTTCCAGGGAGAATTGTCGGGTCCTTTCTGGGATGGTGACTTCCTCTTTGATCTGAATTTCAACTGCATAAGGTAGCAATTGAGCTGACCTAAATGCTTTTTCTGGATCATCAAAGCCCATGGGATTATCCGCTAATCGGGACCAAGCTTTGAAGTTTATTAGGTCCAAACTAATGGCAAAGTGATTGAGAATGTCACTGCCTAAGTAAAAGGCGGCAGTGACGTCTCGCCCAACCCAACAATTATGGACTATGCTCTTGTTGCCAATGGAGATTTTGAGCATACACCTGCTTGGCAGGAGATGTTTGGAATTAGGTGCTTCCAGGTCCATTTCCCATTTGTCTATCAGTTTGAAGGTGGGAATGGCTGGATCTTTTGGGAGTTGGCGAAACATGGCTTCGCTGATGAAGCTCTTACCATTGTTCACGCACACTCGAGCGAGAACAGAGTGCTTCCCATCATTTAACTGAACAGGGATGAACAACTGCTCTCCAATTTGCTGAATATCAGCCAGGCTCTGAGCTGATTTCACATCTTTCTGGACTATAGGAGTGGGAGTTTCTGATTGTGGATTGGTAAAGAATTTCAGGGTGTTTCCTTCCAGTGTGGAATACCACCTTAAACTGGAAGGAAGGTTGATTTTCAGAAATAGAGAGGACCCCCCATCACCAGTCTGTTGTCCTACTGCTATTACTGTCACGTCTGGAATTTGGTTGTTCTGGAAGTGAAATTCTACTTGGTCAGATTTTTGTTCAACGATGTGGCAGGTGCCGTTTAAACTAACATGGTTGACACTCTGTTTTAATTTTATTGGTCGGCTAGTCTGGGTCCAGAGGACCTTGTTTACACAATCTATTAGAGGTGACAACCTTCTCAGGAGGTCATTCCCTAGTAAACAAGGGGTGCCCTCTGGAGTCACTACTATGACTGGGTGTTTCAACTTGTGTCGCCCAATTTTAATGTCCAAGTCTGCCGTCCCCTCGACGGGAATTTCCTTCCCGTCAAAGTTCTGGAGTTGTCCAGGAAGTGAGGTGAGAGGAATTTGGTAATTCCCTCCCCTTCCTGCATTCAGTTCGTCAAAGGCCCTTCTGGACAGAAGGGTAGCTTGAGATCCAGTGTCCACCAGTGCCAAAATTGTACCCTGCCCCTGTACTTGTACCGGGGCATAGTATCTTCCCTCCTTCTCCTCAAGGGGGCACAGATAATGCACATTTTTGGACAACTGGTGGGCTAACTTTCTGGTTTTGGACATTGCAAGAGAAGAAATTTGGGCAGAATTCTGTGGAGAGCCTTGGGAATCTGAAAGAAAAAGTTGGCAACTGGAGATCAGAGCCATTGTGGGTTCCCCTGGTTCCGGTTCCGGGCCGCCCCCCCCTTTTTGGAGGCAGTCACCAGGATGGGTTTGAACCAGGGGATTTTCTTGCTGTTGGTTCTGGGATGAGATGGTGGGCGGCGGTAGCTCAGTCTCCACATCTCCCCAGTCTGGATTTGCATCCCTAGGGACCCATTTTTCTTTGGGAGGAGATCCCCCCTCTCCTAAGGAGAAGATCCTTTTCCCAGGATCCTCTGAGGATCCCTCTCCCTCAAATTGGAAGATCTGTACCTCCTCCTCAAACTGTGTCTCTTTGGGTCTTTTGTTTCTCCTACCCCCCCTCTGCTCCTTAGGAGGCAGACTTTCAGGGGCAGGAGATTTTGTTTCCGGTTCCTGGTTTTCCAGGGGCTGTTTACAAGTGAGGAAGGAAGCTTCCTCCAAGGCTTTACACCCCCCTTCCCTTTGTGCCTCCTCCCTGGGAACCGGTGTGTTATCGGGGTGCTTCCCCCGTCATTGTTCTGAAGTACCAGGTCCAGAGTTTGGGGCATTCTGTGCCGGCATGCCCATCTGAGGGTTCTGCTGCGCCCTCAGTATTTGACCCAGATTCCGTGCCATATTTTGGACCTGGCGCTCTAACTGGGAAACCCGCTCAGGCTGATACGGGGCCCTGTTTTCTCCCCTGGGCTGATCCCGGGAAGGGTAGCTATCCCTTCTTTGGTAGTACCCCTGGTTGGGAAGATTTGGATACCCCTCCACCCTTGGCCTCCCCTCTTCCGGATTAGGTTGTCTGGGCTCAGGGAATTGGGGAAAGAAGGATGGATGATTTTGGGGCTGGAAATTGGGTGGATACCTGGGGAAAAAGTTCTGCCCAGGATTTGGAGAATTTCTGCCCCCCGGTGGGAAGTTAGGAAGGAAGTTCCCTGGGTTAGGTGCTTGGCTGGATCCCCCCCCTTGGGCTGGAGGAGTCCACACATAACCCAGGATGGGTCGACTTCCCTTGTAACGGGGACTTACATAGTCAGGAGAGCGAGGGACCCCATTTGTGGGACTACCTCCTTGACTCCCTGTTTGTGACTGGACCGAGGACCTTCTGGGCCTAGCATTATTAGGTGCAGGTAGGTTTTTAGGCCCCCCCATCTCCAACTCTAAAACGGGGGTGACCTTTACCTCTGCCACCTTGGCAGCAGCAGGGGTGTTGTTGGCTTTGGGGTTTTTGGGCGCATTATTTTTATTTTCTATTGGCTTCTGCACCTCATAGATCCGGGCCGCCTGTTCAATGACCCAGTCTAAAGATCTTTTCTCGTGAAAATCCCTCACAAGCTGGGTCATTATGTATTTGGGCAAGGCATGGAAAAACGTATTAATAAATTCTCTGCTATCCGTGCGCACCCTTCTTGTGGTCTGTGCAAAAGCACGCTTTAACTCCTGCACAAATTCTTGGGGGGCCTGATCCTCCCCACATTGTAAATTGTAGGCTCCCTTGCGAGCCTCTTGGGGATTTCTATGAGTAGAAAAATGTTTCAAGATGGCCGCCTTATAGGTGGACCATCTTAAATGATTTTGGTCCTCCAGCCCCGCAAAGAGACTGGAGTATTCCGGGGAGAAGGTCCACTTTACATATTGAATACAGCTTTGGCTGTCCTTCAAATGGAAAGTCTCCATCATTTGCTCAAACAACTCTAAGTGCTCCCAAACAGAATACTTGGCGTTCTTATGATAAGGCGTGATGTCGCTCCTGATTGCGTTAATCTGCTTTAAGGGGTCCTTAAGCAAGGCCCTTTTTGTCTTATTGGCCCTTTTGGTCCGGGTAACCCTGGTCCATTCATCTTCTGACTCAGAGGCACTGCTCCCAGAGGTTCCCGTTTGTTCTTCCAGGTTTTCCCGGATTCTGCGAGCCTGGGAATGGCTGGCAGAATGTGGGGACCTGGTCTCCGGTGTCCTGTACCGCTCAGAGGAGTCTTCAGATCCCTCCTTGCTGCCAGGATTTGATGGGTACCCCCCCCACTGAGCTAACTGGGCAGAGGTTTTCAGGATGCCCTTAATGGGCCTACTCTCCTGGGGTTCCCCATTAAATTGCACTGTGCTTGGGTGCCCATACCCGGATGCCCGCCCATCCATTCCTGGGAGGTACTGGCCTATGAGCCCCATGCTTCTGGCTGGATAGTAATCTGCCATCCCTGTGGCCCGGTACTCATGTGCGCCAGGGGAAATGGGGGTGGCAGAGTCCAGGGACTGAGAGAGATAAAGGCCTCTGGTACTAGGGCTCCTGAGGTTATGCTCAGGAGTTTCCCTTTCCCAGCGAACTTGGTCTCTATCCGCCCCTGCTCCCTGTTGCAATGCAAGAGCCTGCGCCTTCAGTTCCTCAGTTAAGGCCTTACTAGACTCTATCAGTCTCTCCTGCATCGCTACCTGTTGTTGGAGCCTATCATTGTGCTGGCAGAGAGCCTCATTTTCTCTCTGTGCCTCCTGATTGGTCCTGGAGTACTGGGCCAGTCTCTGCTGCAGGAGGGTTACCTCCTGAGCTGTGTCCCTATTGGCCTGCTCCTTTCTTGCTAGAGCATCCTCCACCCTCCTGGTGTGTTCTAACAAGTTCTGGTGTTCTTTTTGGAGGTCACCCAGCCCCTGGAGGGCCAAGTGATTTTCTTCTGTTTTTCTTTTTAAATGGCAGACTTCCTGGCCTAAGGTGTCCCTTTCCTGATTAAGAGTCTGCATCTGTACTGTCAGGTCGTCCCTTTGCCTTTGGAAGGCACCAGCTTTCTGGCGCTCCTGATCAAACTCTGCCTGGGTATCCAGGTCTTTCAGAATCAGTTTATTGCTCTCTGCCTTCTCCCTATCTAGGTGGCTTTGCAGGGTGACTACCTGCTCAGCACATACTCTATTGAAGTCTAACTGTTGCTCCAGCTTTTTCTGGCTCTGCAGTAGGGAGTCCAAACCTTCTTGGTACTCCTTCTGCAAGGCCAGAAATCTGGTATCCTGGTCAGCCTTTTCCTGTTGCAGGATGTCCATATCCTTCTTTATTTTAATGATGTGCTGTCTACTCTCATTTTCTGACTCCTGGCTCCCCTGCAGCCTCTGCTCAGAAGAGACCAGGTCAGATTGGACCTTCTCTAACGCCATCTGTCGCTTATTCGCCAGATCTTGGCTTTCAGTACATTTATCCTGCATGTCTCCCATATATAGGTACAGGTATGCCGCTATCCTAACCATCTTGTCTTGTTCATCCTTAGCTTTAGGAGCCATGTATAGTTCACTCAGGGCCACATGTAAGGGACCCTGATCTCTCCATATATCTGACCCTGTTTCAGTGATCTGGGGTGCGATTGCCTGCAACCAGGCCATCTGGTCCTGATGAGTCCACTCACCTCTCACAAATAGCTTATGTAAGAAGTGCTCTCTGGCTGTTTTCATATCTACCAAGGTCGTCATTCTGGAATTTGAGTTCCTTCCTGACTTACAGAAGTTTGTATTTTATTTTTGCAAAACAGACCTTTTCCTTAGAGCGTTCCTTTGAGGAGTGCTTTACAGCGTAACACAGCGCGGTGATCCGACCGGATATGTGTATCTGGTCAGCTGGCACGCTGTATTAATCTGCACAAATGGTAGATCTAACCCAAATGTCCCGCTCGAGCCCCCAATTTGTAAGAGGATTCAATTCAACACTACAGCTAAGTCAATGCCTAGTCTGGGATACTGAATGGAAACCCTTATTGATATATCTTTATGTCCAGTTCATCCGTTCTGGATGACTACCCCTATATAACACCCCTCTCTTGGAATCCCCCTGACCCCACTGAGCCAAGAAGTAGTTCTGTTTTGCAAGTTTAAAGGTTTATTTGATAATTTAAACAATATATATATATATATATATATCACGCTTTATAATAAATTAATAATTGAATATCACACTGAATCTGAGCAGTAATCAATAATGGATAGTCTGGCACTAGCACACTTGTGAATAGGAACAGAAGAATAAGGTGGTAGAGAATGCTTTATATAAGTTCAGATGGATGTAATGTTGAATGAAAATGCAATACAGAAAATACTCAATATGATTTCAACAAAACAATGTAATCACTTTTCTCTGGCAATCCACTCCCCCCTTTATGCAATGCAAGGAAATGGAAGGAAAGCACACAGTTCTCAGAAATGCACTAAAATGTAATTCAGTTCACCCCAGCAAGCTTAGACTACAGAAGTTTGAAACACAGGCCCAAAATGCTTTTATATGTGCTGGCAATGAAGTGAAAAATATGCTAAAATGCTTTTAATTCCCTCTAGAGGTTCAGGGTGAGTGGTATGAAGTTAATATTAGTCCAGGCTCACTCTAGCAATGATTCAGGGATGGTTCTTAAGAGGCAAACGAAATTTTAGCAAGGAAAGCAAGAACTGCTGTTTTCACACGTGGAGAAATTTGCAAATCGCGGTAAAATTCGCGAATGCGCTTTTCGCGATTGCCGCAAAGGTATAGGGAATTGGAATGCGGTTCTAGGTTCATTGAAAAGCCAAGATTCCCAGCTTTCAGAGGAAAGTTACTGCAAGTCTCTAAGACAACGATCACGGAGATATGAGCGATATGGTAAAGGTCGTTTTTCAGATTTGAAATTTTAAAGTTCAAAGTGACAATTGACAGCTAGCAACTAGAAATGACAGGTGACAGCTTTGCAAAGGACAGGAGGCAGTTCTACTTAGATTAAAATAGATTGAATTATATTATTTTAACTAAGAGATTGGTTCTGCCCAGTTCTGCTAGGTACTCACAATATATTTAGAAATAGAATGGGCCTCTCCACGGATCTGGTCAGGTTTTGGACTGGACTCCGGTCTGGTCTGGGTCTCTTCACAGTGATCTGGGTCAGCTCTCTGGTTCTGCTAACAGTGGTCTGGGTCAGCTCTGCTCTGCTGGTCTAGCCTCTCTGGATTCTGGAGATTGATGGATTTGAAGTCTGGATCTCTGGATGTTGTATGGTCCGGCAGCATGCTCCGCAGCAAATGGAATTGAATGTCCCTATCAGTCCTGACTGTCTGCTTTTATGTGTTTTGAAAATGGGTGTGTGTGCAGCATCACTAGGCTCTACCCCTCTCCACTTGTCATTGGCCACTTCATCCTCTTCCCCTTGATTGGGGGAATGAAATGAAGTGTCATCATGATGAGGTCTGTTTATGGTACAGAGAACCCACCCCTGTCAAATTACACACAATCTATATTTTGACCCAAAAGACATATTTGCACAGGTACACATTTGTTTAAAATTACATGCACCCATCACATATCACAGGAGGTATACCCTGTCCAAATCTGCTCTTCCTGGGAGCTTGCATTCAGAAATGGCAACACTTGCACTTTTTAACTGATTGCGTAATATCGGACATTACCCCAAATGTATACACATGTGCGCAAGGAGTATGGACATTACTTGATGAAGTGTCAGATTTTTAACATGCATACATTTTAAGTAATACCCTCTTAACTGCTAGCTTGCCCCCAGATCATACCACCGGTTCTAAAAACCTCTTAAAATGTGGGCAGAAAAATCACAAGAATTATGGTATCATTTAAATAATTTTCACAAGTCCGTACTATGAGTTATTCATCTTTTTCTAAAACCATATTCTGGCTACAGGGGTGTGGTTTCCCCCCAGCACAAGGTTGAATTTCTGGTTTTTCCATTTCTGCCAAGCCAGCTTGCTCTCATAGGCAGTGCTCCTCCCCTTTCCTTCCAGGAGGAAGCCACTTTTACGGCCCCATAATAAAACATTTGCCTGAGTCAGGACAGGGCTTTGTTCAATTTCCTGCAGAGCCCAGGTAATTCAATCTGAGAAGTGTCATATCCCTTTTGGTGGGAGCAGCAAAAGGGCAGCTAGGCCTGGGAACAAAGCTGTTGTGCAAGTCTCAACTCCTGTCGGGGGTAGCTGGTGGGCAGAATTCAGTTCCTTAAGCCAGGCCCCAGCTAATGTCACTTTTAGTTACCCAGTTTTCTGCATTCAAATAAAATTAACCATTTTTACATATGCAGCTAGAATGCTGATTCTAAGTTTAAAACTATGACATTTAAACAATAGCAACCTATGTGACACTCAAAAGTAGGTCACTCATTTCTTTTAAACATTTAGATTTTTTAGTGTCTTTCAGTCCAAATTTACTTAAACTGCTGAAATCCACAGCTCAGTCAGTCTTGTTATAAACCTTCAAGTCACTTCAGAATATAACTTTACATTGTATCCACCTCTCAGTAAGTCTTTCTTTGGCATGCTTTGGGTTCATTTATTCAGTTTTACACAAAAAAAAATCTGGTGTTGTTTTAAAACGCCGGCTTTCTGATAGTGGTGAGTACTGGTAATGCACCCATTTTTGGGATTTAAGAAAATGAATTCCCCACAATTCTAGGTTGCTTTTGGCAATCAGCATTGCCATTCCCAATGGTTTCAGGCTACTGTGTGGGTAGTCCAATGGTGGTTTTAGGCAGTGCCCTTCTGTGCCCATAACATCGGCAAAAATATGTGGCAGCCTATTCTTCATGCATTTCCCTGTGCATTTTCTGGGAAGCTCTGGCCGTCATGATGTTTTCAATGCCAGTACTGCACAGTTTTTGAGGTAGGGCTCGGATGCATGGGTAAGAACATCCCACAAGCCCCCCTCTTGCGATGGCCATTCTGTTTCACTGATGGGACTCGCAAGACCTGGGATGTTTCCTCATCTTCTTCCAATAGATGGCACAGTTCAGCATCTTTTCCTCCATACGGTACTGATCGATCGGTTCTCCTCGCCGGTCCTGATGGGAATATTGGGCGGTACCCTGGGCCCCTTGCGTCTCTGCTCCCGGTCTCCGGATCGTCCTCCTTGGTCCGTCTCCAGGTTTTCTTTCTCCTAGGACGACAAAGGAAGAGCGGCAATACCTATTCATGGACATTTCTCCCCCACCATTGATATAGTGGGGTGGCATATAAATTTATAGTCAAAACATATGAACATGCACATTTCTTTTTCAATTCAAAAACAAAAACACCCACATTGAGAAACTCAGAATTTGATAGGCGATATGTAGGATATTTTAAGTTAGAACTGAATTAATCTGAGACAGTACCCTCTAGGATTCCAGAGGATTCCTCCAGTTGTTGCAGAGTGTGCCTGGGATGGCAACACTTCAACTGGTTAATGTGGACCCACTTGTCTTCCCCCTCTGCCAAACCGCCTTTGGGGATGCGGATCTTGTAGGCCACAGGGGAGATGTTTTCTATAATCTCAAAGGGTCCCTTCCATGTAGGCAAAAATTTTCGCTGTTTGGCCTGGTTCCTTTGGAAATTGTATAGATAGACCCGGTCCCCCACCTGATATTCCTTCCTGGAAGTCTTCAGGTCATAGTGGGTCTTCATACACTCAGCTGATCTTTCTAGATTCCGCTGAGCATAGGCAAAAGCATGTTGAAGGTGTTTCCTTAAATTCTCCACATACTCACGAGTTGTGGAGGCATTTATCAGTGTCTGCTCTTGGGTCCTGTAGAGCAAATGCTGAGGAAGCACCATCTTGCGCCCAGTCATCAACTCAAATGGTGACATTTTGGTTGCAGATGAAGGGGTAGATCTGATGGCCATTAGGACCAGAGGTAATCGGATATCCCAACTTGGCCCAGAATCTGCCACAAACTTTTTTAGTATGCTCACAATGGTTCGGTTATATCTCTCTACTGCCCCAGAAGAAGCTGGCCGGTAAGCAATATGCAACTTCCTTTTGACCCCCAGTATCTCCCACATCTTTGTCATTACTTCACTGGTGAAGTGGCTACCTCTGTCCGACTCAATCCTTTGAGGTAGACCAAAACAGGAAAAGATGTGGTTAATCATCAAGGCAGCTGCCGTTTCTGCCTTGCAGTTTGGGGCTGGGAGACATTCCACCCACTTGGTAAACAAGCATGTAACGGTCAACATGTACTTGTTTCCTCTAGACGAGCGAATCACAGGGCCTACAAAGTCGATTTGTAAATCTGACCATGGCAGTGTCATCCCCCTCTTTTGGAGGGGTGCACGGTGCGTGAGGGATGATGGCTGAAATTGTGCACACACAAGACACCCCTTCAAGTATTGGTCGAGGTCCTGCCCCATGTGTGGCCAGTATGAAACCTCTCTTAAGATTTCCAATGTTGTGTGAAACCCCCTATGACCGGCGGTGGCCGCATCATGGGCGTGACTTAACATCAGGCTTCGGAATGATGTAGGAACCACCCACTGATCGTGGCCAGCTTTGGATTTCCTTACCAGCAAACCGTCTTGGATCCGGAACATTTTTGGACATTTCATCAACACCCTTAGGTCCTCTTTCCCAATGTAATCGGTATCCGTCAGGGGAAAGTTCTCAGGGTCCTCAAGGTGCTGGTAAAATTTACCAATTATTGGATCCCCTTTCTGAGCTGTAATTAAATCAGCATCAGGGGTCTCCTTGCTCCATTGGGCAGTTGACAGATCATGGTGAGCATTTGTCTGGGACCTAGTGATAGCAGTGACCTGGATTTCCCCCAGCAGGGACTCAGTCTCAATTAGATCCCCTTGGATGGCCCCGGTTTTAGCCAGCTGATCAGCTAAGTCATTTCCAGTTTTGTCTGGTCCCTCTACTTTGGAATGACCCTTGATCTTTTTCCAATAGATGGTCATCTCATTCGAGGTTACCAGATCATCAATGTTTTGGATCAACTTCCCATGTTTCAAGGGTTTGTTGTTAGCACATAACATGCCTCTGGTTTTCCAATTAACCAGGTGCTCCACGAACCCGTTCCGTACATAATCAGAATCTGTGATTATGACCAGTTCGTGGAGTTGATGTTGGACAGCAGTGAGAATGGCTTGATGCACAGCCATCAATTCTGCCACCTGACTACTTCGGGGACCAATTTTGTATCCAGCGGAGGGTTCTGGGGACTCATTCACCCATGCATTCCCTACGCTGGCCACCAGTTCTTTCTCCCCGTCGTTGTCAACATGGTAAGAGCATCCATCCACATAGACAGTGGGCATTCCCTCACACTTGTCCTCTTCAAAGACTTTGTGTGGGGAATTAAGGTATGCCTCCATGTTGTCCTTGATTTTTAGACTTTCGTCCTCGAGACAGTTTTCTCTGGCACAATCATGCAAGTCAGCCAGACCTTGCGCGAGGGGACTCTTCTTGTTTTGGCCATATCTGACCTCCACAGGAAAGCCTTGCATTGACAGAATCCAGGAAGTAATTCGGGAATTACTCACATTTTCGGCCCGGATTCTATCACTTTGTAGATATTGCAGAGGCTGGTGTGGAGTCTCCACTATGATGTGTTCCCCCTGGATAAACGGGCGGTAATTCTTCAATGCCCACACCGTCGCCAGGAGTGCCTTCTCACAATCGTTGAATTTTTCCTCCACAGAGGATAAAGTTTTGCTCGCAGAGGAGATTACTTTATTGACCTTGTCATGCTTTTGGTATAATACTGCCGTCAAGCACGTATTAGAGAACCCCGTCTCCAGGAAGAACTCCTTGTTTCTGACAGGGTAAGCTAGGCAAGGCGCTTGCGAGAGGCTTCTTTTGAGTTGTCTTACTGCCTCGGATTGTTCTGGACCCCATTCCCACTTGACCCCTCCTTCAGGAGATGAATCAGGGGTCTGGTGATCTCTGCGTAGCCCTCAATGAACTTTCTGCTGTAATTAGTCAGTCCAAGGAGGCTCCTTAGTTCCCGCAGAGTTGTGGGGTCTTTCAGTTTCTGAAGTGCTTCCACTTTCTTTTCCTGGGGACAGAGGCCCTGAGCAGTAATCTCATGCCCCAAGAAATTAACACGGGTTCTACACCACTGTGCTTTCTGAAAGGAAACTTTTGCTCCGGCGGCCCTCAACTGCGTCAGAACATAACGATCTCCGCTATGTGTTCCTCCACAGATGAACTTTTGATGAGGACATCATCTACATAAGCCAGGTTACCCCTCGCACCCAGGTTGGGCATGGCCTTATGTAGGAAAATGTTGAATTCATTGCCGAAGTTGAGGTATCCGAAGGGAGTCCGGGTCCATGTGTATTGCTGGCCCCCAAAGGTAAAAGCCAGCTTGTATTGGTCCTCCCTACTGACAGGCACAGTCCAGTATCCATTGGTCAGGTCTATTGCAGTGAATACCTGTGACCCCTGGATCTGGGCCAGCCCTTGGTCAATGTAGGGCAGAGGCCATCGGGAAGTATGGACCCGTTTGTTGAGCTCCCTGAGGTCGGCGCAGAGTCTCCACTGGCCGTTTGGCTTCAATATTCCCAGCACCGGATTATTGAAGGTGCTGTGGACTGGACGGATTATTCCCCGGGACTCAAGGTTCTTAATTATTTCAGTAAGGGACTCCATTGATGCGAGAGGCAAGCGATATTGCTTCACAAACACAGGAGTCATGCCAGGGTCCGTGGGGATTGTTGTTGTGTGGATGTCTGTGCGACCACAGTCATATGAGTCTACCGCAAAGAGATCTTGGAAATCCAAGAAAACTTGTTTCAACTTTTGCTTTTGTTCCAGAGTCACACAGGCATCAGCTAGGTTGACTCTCTCTTCCACCATCTGCCTGAAGCCTGGAAAGACTTCTGGTTTGGCTATTTCAGCGGCCTCCTCCAGCTGGGTGGAGACGTCCCTGGTCAGAGTGCTGATTTGGACTGGAGGCTTCAGGTGGGAAAGGCAGCCCTCATGGACCTGGAAAATCACCTCATCCCTCCTGAAGTCACAAGTCACATCTTCCTTACCATAAGGGCAAGAAGTGTACACCAGGAAGTTCCCCCCATGCCGGGTAAAAATCCTGTCTGGTGTTGTATTGTCATCACTGTCACTGCCAAAGCAGTCCTTGGGGATTGGCCCTAACAGTTCATTACCTAAATCAATGGAAAAATGTCGGTCATCAACCGCCATTCCAATAATGGTGCCTGCGGCTAGAGTAATGCTCTTTAAGTCGCTGTTATCCACCTCTATTAGAATGGTGTCATGTTCTATGTTGACTAATGGAGTTGGGTTTACCCCCAACCCTTGCTGTTGGAGAGAAGCGTTTAGATGTATGTAAGCATCAGGGTTTTTCAAATGTTGTCCTCTTTTAGCTTTCACTTCCAGGGAGAATTGTCGGGTCCTTTCTGGGATGGTGACTTCCTCTTTGATCTGAATTTCAACTGCATAAGGTAGCAATTGAGCTGACCTAAATGCTTTTTCTGGATCATCAAAGCCCATGGGATTATCCGCTAATCGGGACCAAGCTTTGAAGTTTATTAGGTCCAAACTAATGGCAAAGTGATTGAGAATGTCACTGCCTAAGTAAAAGGCGGCAGTGACGTCTCGCCCAACCCAACAATTATGGACTATGCTCTTGTTGCCAATGGAGATTTTGAGCATACACCTGCTTGGCAGGAGATGTTTGGAATTAGGTGCTTCCAGGTCCATTTCCCATTTGTCTATCAGTTTGAAGGTGGGAATGGCTGGATCTTTTGGGAGTTGGCGAAACATGGCTTCGCTGATGAAGCTCTTACCATTGTTCACGCACACTCGAGCGAGAACAGAGTACTTCCCATCATTTAACTGAACAGGGATGAACAACTGCTCTCCAATTTGCTGAATATCAGCCAGGCTCTGAGCTGATTTCACATCTTTCTGGACTATAGGAGTGGGAGTTTCTGATTGTGGATTGGTAAAGAATTTCAGGGTGTTTCCTTCCAGTGTGGAATACCACCTTAAACTGGAAGGAAGGTTGATTTTCAGAAATAGAGAGGACCCCCCATCACCAGTCTGTTGTCCTACTGCTATTACTGTCACGTCTGGAATTTGGTTGTTCTGGAAGTGAAATTCTACTTGGTCAGATTTTTGTTCAACGATGTGGCAGGTGCCGTTTAAACTAACATGGTTGACACTCTGTTTTAATTTTATTGGTCGGCTAGTCTGGGTCCAGAGGACCTTGTTTACACAATCTATTAGAGGTGACAACCTTCTCAGGAGGTCATTCCCTAGTAAACAAGGGGTGCCCTCTGGAGTCACTACTATGACTGGGTGTTTCAACTTGTGTCGCCCAATTTTAATGTCCAAGTCCTCCGTCCCCTCGACGGGAATTTCCTTCCCGTCAAAGTTCTGGAGTTGTCCAGGAAGTGAGGTGAGAGGAATTTGGTAATTCCCTCCCCTTCCTGCATTCAGTTCGTCAAAGGCCCTTCTGGACAGAAGGGTAGCTTGAGATCCAGTGTCCACCAGTGCCAAAATTGTACCCTGCCCCTGTACTTGTACCGGGGCATAGTATCTTCCCTCCTTCTCCTCAAGGGGGCACAGATAATGCACATTTTTGGACAACTGGTGGGCTAACTTTCTGGTTTTGGACATTGCAAGAGAAGAAATTTGGGCAGAATTCTGTGGAGAGCCTTGGGAATCTGAAAGAAAAAGTTGGCAACTGGAGATCAGAGCCATTGTGGGTTCCCCTGGTTCCGGTTCCGGGCCGCCCCCCCCTTTTTGGAGGCAGTCACCAGGATGGGTTTGAACCAGGGGATTTTCTTGCTGTTGGTTCTGGGATGAGATGGTGGGCGGCGGTAGCTCAGTCTCCACATCTCCCCAGTCTGGATTTGCATCCCTAGGGACCCATTTTTCTTTGGGAGGAGTTCCCCCCTCTCTGAAGGAGAAGATCCTTTTCCCAGGATCCTCTGAGGATCCCTCTCCCTCAAATTGGAAGATCTGTACCTCCTCCTCAAACTGTGTCTGTTTGGGTCTTTAGTTTCTCCTACCCCCCCTCTGCTCCTTAGGAGGCAGACTTTCAGGGGCAGGAGATTTTGTTTCCGGTTCCTGGTTTTCCAGGGGCTGTTTACAAGTGAGGAAGGAAGCTTCCTCCAAGGCTTTACACCCCCCTTCCCTTTGTGCCTCCTCCCTGGGAACCGGTGTGTTATCGGGGTGCTTCCCCCGTCATTGTTCTGAAGTACCAGGTCCAGAGTTTGGGGCATTCTGTGCCGGCATGCCCATCTGAGGGTTCTGCTGCGCCCTCAGTATTTGACCCAGATTCCGTGCCATATTTTGGACCTGGCGCTCTAACTGGGAAACCTGCTCAGGCTGATACGGGGCCCTGTTTTCTCCCCTGGGCTGATCCCGGGAAGGGTAGCTATCCCTTCTTTGGTAGTACCCCCGGTTGGGAAGATTTGGATACCCCTCCACCCTTGGCCTCCCCTCTTCCGGATTAGGTTGTCTGGGCTCAGGGAATTGGGGAAAGAAGGATGGATGATTTTGGGGCTGGAAATTGGGTGGATACCTGGGGAAAAAGTTCTGCCCAGGATTTGGAGAATTTCTGCCCCCCGGTGGGAAGTTAGGAAGGAAGTTCCCTGGGTTAGGTGCTTGGCTGGATCCCCCCCTTGGGCTGGAGGAGTCCACACATAACCCAGGATGGGTCGACTTCCCTTGTAACGGGGACTTACATAGTCAGAAGAGCGAGGGACCCCATTTGTGGGACTACCTCCTTGACTCCCTGTTTGTGACTGGACCGAGGACCTTCTGGGCCTAGCATTATTAGGTGCAGGTAGGTTTTTAGGCCCCCCCATCTCCAACTCTAAAACGGGGGTGACCTTTACCTCTGCCACCTTGGCAGCAGCAGGGGTGTTGTTGGCTTTGGGGTTTTTGGGCGCATTATTTTTATTTTCTATTGGCTTCTGCACCTCATAGATCCGGGCCGCCTGTTCAATGACCCAGTCTAAAGATCTTTTCTCGTGAAAATCCCTCACAAGCTGGGTCATTATGTATTTGGGCAAGGCATGGAAAAACGTATTAATAAATTCTCTGCTATCCGTGCGCACCCTTCTTGTGGTCTGTGCAAAAGCACGCTTTAACTCCTGCACAAATTCTTGGGGGGCCTGATCCTCCCCACATTGTAAATTGTAGGCTCCCTTGCGAGCCTCTTGGGGATTTCTATGAGTAGAAAAATGTTTCAAGATGGCCGCCTTATAGGTGGACCATCTTAAATGATTTTGGTCCTCCAGCCCCGCAAAGAGACTGGAGTATTCCGGGGAGAAGGTCCACTTTACATATTGAATACAGCTTTGGCTGTCCTTCAAATGGAAAGTCTCCATCATTTGCTCAAACAACTCTAAGTGCTCCCAAACAGAATACTTGGCGTTCTTATGATAAGGCGTGATGACGCTCCTGATTGCGTTAATCTGCTTTAAGGGGTCCTTAAGCAAGGCCCTTTTTGTCTTATTGGCCCTTTTGGTCCGGGTAACCCTGGTCCATTCATCTTCTGACTCAGAGGCACTGCTCCCAGAGGTTCCCGTTTGTTCTTCCAGGTTTTCCCGGATTCTGCGAGCCTGGGAATGGCTGGCAGAATGTGGGGACCTGGTCTCCGGTGTCCTGTACCGCTCAGAGGAGTCTTCAGATCCCTCCTTGCTGCCAGGATTTGATGGGTACCCCCCCCACTGACCTAACTGGGCAGAGGTTTTCAGGATGCCCTTAATGGGCCTACTCTCCTGGGGTTCCCCATTAAATTGCACTGTGCTTGGGTGCCCATACCCGGATGCCCGTCCATCCATTCCTGGGAGGTACTGGCCTATGAGCCCCATGCTTCTGGCTGGATAGTAATCTGCCATCCCTGTGGCCCGGTACTCATGTGCGCCAGGGGAAATGGGGGTGGCAGAGTCCAGGGACTGAGAGAGATAAAGGCCTCTGGTACTAGGGCTCCTGAGGTTATGCTCAGGAGTTTCCCTTTCCCAGCGAACTTGGTCTCTATCCGCCCCTGCTCCCTGTTGCAATGCAAGAGCCTGCGCCTTCAGTTCCTCAGTTAAGGCCTTACTAGACTCTATCATTCTCTCCTGCATCGCTACCTGTTGTTGGAGCCTATCATTGTGCTGGCAGAGAGCCTCATTTTCTCTCTGTGCCTCCTGATTGGTCCTGGAGTACTGGGCCAGTCTCTGCTGCAGGAGGGTTACCTCCTGAGCTGTGTCCCTATTGGCCTGCTCCTTTCTTGCTAGAGCATCCTCCACCCTCCTGGTGTGTTCTAACAAGTTCTGGTGTTCTTTTTGGAGGTCACCCAGCCCCTGGAGGGCCAAGTGATTTTCTTCTGTTTTTCTTTTTAAATGGCAGACTTCCTGGCCTAAGGTGTCCCTTTCCTGATTAAGAGTCTGCATCTGTACTGTCAGGTCGTCCCTTTGCCTTTGGAAGGCACCAGCTTTCTGGCGCTCCTGATCAAACTCTGCCTGGGTATCCAGGTCTTTCAGAATCAGTTTATTGCTCTCTGCCTTCTCCCTATCTAGGTGGCTTTGCAGGGTGACTACCTGCTCAGCACATACTCTATTGAAGTCTAACTGTTGCTCCAGCTTTTTCTGGCTCTGCAGTAGGGAGTCCAAACCTTCTTGGTACTCCTTCTGCAAGGCCAGAAATCTGGTATCCTGGTCAGCCTTTTCCTGTTGCAGGATGTCCATATCCTTCTTTATTTTAATGATGTGCTGTCTACTCTCATTTTCTGACTCCTGGCTCCCCTGCAGCCTCTGCTCAGAAGAGACCAGGTCAGATTGGACCTTCTCTAACGCCATCTGTCGCTTATTCGCCAGATCTTGGCTTTCAGTACATTTATCCTGCATGTCTCCCATATATAGGTACAGGTATGCCGCTATCCTAACCATCTTGTCTTGTTCATCCTTAGCTTTAGGAGCCATGTATAGTTCACTCAGGGCCACATGTAAGGGACCCTGATCTCTCCATATATCTGACCCTGTTTCAGTGATCTGGGGTGCGATTGCCTGCAACCAGGCCATCTGGTCCCGATGAGTCCACTCACCTCTCACAAATAGCTTATGTAAGAAGTGCTCTCTGGCTGTTTTCATATCTACCAAGGTCGTCATTCTGGAATTTGAGTTCCTTCCTGACTTACAGAAGTTTGTATTTTATTTTTGCAAAACAGACCTTTTCCTTAGAGCGTTCCTTTGAGGAGTGCTTTACAGCGTAACACAGCGCGGTGATCCGACCGGATATGTGTATCTGGTCAGCTGGCACGCTGTATTAATCTGCACAAATGGTAGATCTAACCCAAATGTCCCGCTCGAGCCCCCAATTTGTAAGAGGATTCAATTCAACACTACAGCTAAGTCAATGCCTAGTCTGGGATACTGAATGGAAACCCTTATTGATATATCTTTATGTCCAGTTCATCCGTTCTGGATGACTACCCCTATATAACACCCCTCTCTTGGAATCCCCCTGACCCCACTGAGCCAAGAAGTAGTTCTGTTTTGCAAGTTTAAAGGTTTATTTGATAATTTAAACAATATATATATATATATCACGCTTTATAATAAATTAATAATTGAATATCACACTGAATCTGAGCAGTAATCAATAATGGATAGTCTGGCACTAGCACACTTGTGAATAGGAACAGAAGAATAAGGTGGTAGAGAATGCTTTATATAAGTTCAGATGGATGTAATGTTGAATGAAAATGCAATACAGAAAATACTCAATATGATTTCAACAAAACAATGTAATCACTTTTCTCTGGCAATCCACTCCCCCCTTTATGCAATGCAAGGAAATGGAAGGAAAGCACACAGTTCTCAGAAATGCAATAAAATGTAATTCAGTTCACCCCAGCAAGCTTAGACTACAGAAGTTTGAAACACAGGCCCAAAATGCTTTTATATGTGCTGGCAATGAAGTGAAAAATATGCTAAAATGCTTTTAATTCCCTCTAGAGGTTCAGGGTGAGTGGTATGAAGTTAATATTAGTCCAGGCTCACTCTAGCAATGATTCAGGGATGGTTCTTAAGAGGCAAACGAAATTTTAGCAAGGAAAGCAAGAACTGCTGTTTTCACACGTGGAGAAATTTGCAAATCGCGGTAAAATTCCCAGCTTTCAGAGGAAAGTTACTGCAAGTCTCTAAGACAACCGGTCACCGAGATATGAGCGATATGGTAAAGGTCGTTTTTCAGATTTGAAATTTTAAAGTTCAAAGTGACAATTGACAGCTAGCAACTAGAAATGACAGGTGACAGCTTTGCAAAGGACAGGTGACAGTTAGGAGGCAGTTCTACTTAGATTAAAATAGATTGAATTATATTATTTTAACTAAGAGATTGGTTCTGCACAGTTCTGCTAGGTACTCACAATATATTTAGAAATAGAATGGGCATCGCCACGGATCTGTTCAGGTTTTGGACTGGACTCCGGTCTGGTCTGGGTCTCTTCACAGTGATCTGGGTCAGCTCTCTGGTTCTGCTAACAGTGGTCTGGGTCAGCTCTGCTCTGCTGGTCTAGCCTCTCTGGATTCTGGAGATTGATGGATTTGAAGTCTGGATCTCTGGATGTTGTATGGTCCGGCAGCATGCTCCGCAGCAAATGGAATTGAATGTCCCTATCTGTCCTGACTGTCTGCTTTTGTGTGTTTTGAAAATGGGTGTGTTTGCAGCATCACTAGGCTCTACCCCTCTCCACTTGTCATTGGCCACTTCATCCTCTTCCCCTTGATTGGGGGAATGAAATGAAGTGTCATCATGATGAGGTCTGTTTATGGTACAGAGAACCCACCCCTGTCAAATTACACACAATCTATATTTTGACCCAAAAGACATATTTGCACAGGTACACATTTGTTTAAAATTACATGCACCCATCACATATCACAGGAGGTATACCCTGTCCAAATCTGCTCTTCCTGGGAGCTTGCATTCAGAAATGGCAACATTTGCACTTTTTAACTGATTTCGTAATATCGGACATTACCCCAAATTTATACACATGTGCGCAAGGAGTATGGACATTACTTGATGAAGTGTCAGATTTTTAACATGCATACATTTTAAGTAATACCCTCTTAACTGCTAGCTTGCCCCGAGATCATACCACCGGTTCTAAAAACCTCTTAAAATGTGGGCAGAAAAATCACAAGAATTATGGTATCATTTAAATCATTTTCACAAGTCCGTACTATGAGTTATTCATCTTTTTCTAAAACCATATTCTGGCTACAGGGGTGTGGTTTCCCCCCAGCACAAGGTTGAATTTCTGGTTTTTCCAGTTCTGCCAAGCCAGCTTGCTCTCACAGGCAGTGCTCCTCCCCTTTCCTTCCAGGAGGAAGCCACTTTTACGGCCCCATAATAAAACATTTGCCTGAGTCAGGACAGGGCTTTGTTCAATTTCCTGCAGAGCCCAGGTAATTCAATCAGAGAAGTGTCATATCCCTTTTGGTGGGAGCAGCAAAAGGGCAGCTAGGCCTGGGAACACAGCTGTTGTGCAAGTCTCAACTCCTGTCGGGGGTAGCTGGTGGGCAGAATTCAGTTCCTTAAGCCAGGCCCCAGCTAATGTCACTTTTAGTTACCCAGTTTTCTGCATTGAAATAAAATTAACCATTTTTACATATTCAGCTAGAATGCTTATTCTAAGTTTAAAACTATGACATTTAAACAATTGCAACCTATGTGACACTCAAAAGTAGGCCACTCATTTCTTTTAAACATTTAGATTTTTTAGTGTCTTTCAGTCCAAATTTACTTAAACTGCTGAAATCCACAGCTCAGCCAGTCTTGTTATAAACCTTCAAGTCACTTCAGAATATAACTTTACATTGTATCGACCTCTCAGTAAGTCTTTCTTTGGCATGCTTTGGGTTCATTTATTCAGTTTTACACAAAAAAAAAATCTGGTGTTGTTTTAAAACGCCGGCTTTCTGATAGTGGTGAGTACTGGTAATGCACCCATTTTTGGGATTTAAGAAAATGAATTCCCCACAATTCTAGGTTGCTTTTGGCAATCAGCATTGCCATTCCCAATGGTTTCAGGCTACTGTGTGGGTAGTCCAATGGTGGTTTTAGGCAGTGCCCTTCTGTGCCCATAACATCGGCAAAAATGAGTGGCAGCCTATTCTTCGTGCATTTCCCTGTGCATTTTCTGGGAAGCTCTGGCCGTCATGATGTTTTCAATGCCAGTACTGCACAGTATTTGAGGTAGGGCTCGGATGCATGGGTAAGAACATCCCACAGCAGCTTGTCTAGACATTACTTACTGCAGCATGAGATTTTCGCAACTAGAAATCTATGATAATGCAAGCATGTTAAGTGTTATTACTTGGCTATACTGGCATTTTGAGGCAGCCAGTCTGGCCCTTTCTTACTATGGTATGACTTTTGTTACTGGACATCTATGTTATGTTATGTTATGTTATGTTATGTTATGTTATGTTATGTTATTGGGATTTACACCATGCACCACTGCCATTTTCATGATCTGCAAGCACGCTGGCCGATCTGAAAAAGAAGGGAGTTGGGTGAGCTTAGTTAGTGGGATTGAGAGGGAAAAGTGCAAGAGAGCTTTGATGTGCTGTTGGTAGCTTCAGTTTGGAAAAAATGGTTACTGTGTGCTGGTTTGTTTTTATTTGGTAGATGTTGTGTGGTGTTTGGTGCATGAGTGTGTATGATGGGATTTGTGTGTGATTGGTTTAGTTTCCTGTTGGGTGTTGTGGACTGTCTGTAGTTTGTGGTGGTTTTCTTTTGCTTTTTATCTTCGGAGGAGGTATGTGTGAGATTTGTTCAGTGTTTGAAGATGACAATGCACACTATTATAGAGTTTTTTGGGGTTAAAAGGAATTGTCAGAGTCCTTTTGTGCAAGATTATGTTGATCTGCTGAGTTAATATGTTTCTACGGTGATTTGCGGTCGAATGTTTTATTTCTTTGGGTGGCCCTTTTTCAGCCCATCAGGTTTCCGTTGTTTTCACTGTTTCTACTCTGATGTGCTGGAGGTTTCCCTTTGTTGTTGTTTCCTATGTAGCTCAGAGCAATGTTTTTAACAGTTTTCAGAACTTTAGGTGATCTTCTGTTGCTCCTATTTCATTTGCAAACGAGTTGCAAAGTCTTGCAGCTATGCAGGAGAATGCTGTTTCCCCAAATCTACACTTAGAGTGAACAAAGCATGGTATGTGTAATAACTTGGCTAGACTGGCATTTCAGGGCAGCCAATCTAGCCCTTTCTTACTGTGACATGACATTTTTTACTGTGCATCAAGATAAACGCAAACATGATAAGTGTTATCACGTGTCTAGAATGTAATGCATTGTACAGACAGTTTCGACATATTTTCCTATTGTGACATAGGGCCTCATTACGACCCAGGCGGTAGGGGGTTAACAGTGCTGGTAGAGCTGCCGGCGCCGTTAACCCCCTACCGCCTCATTACGAGGTCTGCTCGCGGGTCCTGCTCGTTAACGGGCCCGTTGTTAGCATCCTCCCCATTCCCATTGAGCCCTATGGGGGCTCAAATGGGAATGGGGATGTACCGGGTCCGGGTTCCTTGAATGGGAAAATACCAGGCCCTCCAAGGTCGGAATGGCCCAATATTTCCCCATTCAAGGAACCCGGACCCGGTACCCAGTATGGGGGTAGCCATGCCGCTAAAGACGGCATGGCTACCTCCATACTTGTAATGAGGCCCATAGTATTTTTTAAAGATAAAGCCAACAGGAGAATATTCTTTTGTTGGGATACTGCAATTCATTGGCAGAGCCAGTGTGGAGATTTTGTCTTCTAGTATCAATGCTGGCATTTTGTGCAAAACAAACATGAGTATGTCCTTTGTGACAAACCCAGGGTTTATGTCCTTACATTTTCTCTCTTAGACTTTACACTAGTGTTGTAGAGATCTATGCAAACCGCATCGACCGATTTGAAACCCTGGCAAACATGACTACATATAAGTGTAACTGGGATGAAGAAACCACTTACAGAGGAAGAAGATCAGCGGGCCAGAAACCGCATTCTCGTCCTCTTTCTATATCTAACAACCATGCCAACAATAAAAGAGAATAGGGCCTAGAGGAGTTTTGGTGTAGTGGTTGTAGAAGGTGTTGCAGCAGTAGCAGGAGTGGTTGTGGGGGTATCAGGAATGATTGTTGGAAGAGGGGAAGTCTGGGAACTGGACAAATCAGAAGCAGACTGAAAGAACACGGGGCCTGTGATGCTGGAAATGCATCGGAGGGACAGGTCCTCCGTATCCTTGTCCTTTACTGCCTTTTTATCATGTGTTCTGTCGTATTTTCCACGCAGGAGTTCATGTGGGACACCTGATGGTGCAGCTCTCTTTCTTTTGTTTTGGTGAACAGACCCATGGGATACCCTTACGGCACCCATGGGTGGGGGTACAACACTGTGCCTCTAGTGTATGTTTTGGGACACCTGTGGGTGGCCTGCAGAGCAGGGTATGGGCTGGTGGCAGCTCCATGCTGAATTTATTTTTTATTATTTTTTATTTTTTATTTGTAACATCTAGTTTTTTTGCAAACTTTTATTACAACTCTTCATCATTCATTAGTCCCACTTTGTGTTTGCAGTTACATTCTTGTCCTTTCAGTTTAAGACTTTATCTAGAAAATGTATCACTGAGCAAGTTAGCTGTTCCGAGCTTCCACTCAGTATCCGAATCCACAGATCTTCCATCATGGTCTTTACAGGCTTAAATTTGCTCAAATGGATAGATCTCAGTTCACTTATAGCCACACATTCAGTTATCAGATGTTTTAGTGATTCTACATGGATTTTACAATGCCGACAAGCTTCATTGGTGACAGGCTTCATTTTTCTCATCACCATCATTTTATTTGTCTTCAGTAAGTTCATTCTTAGTCTAAGGAATTTGTCTCTATGATATCTCGAAGGGAATTGGCACAGATATGTTGGCATTTTATCCACTTTGTTCTTAGTCGGACCTAGATCTAAGGCTGTCGGCATCTTTTCATACTTGTCCAAATTGTCTATCCATAACCACTCTTTTAACTTTATTCTCGCGATTTGTGGGCGGTTTATCAGTGTGTCCATTGAGATGTTAGCTTTATGCATGATATCTTTTACTTTGTCTGACCATCTTAAAAGTAGGCCTTTATGCTGATGTAATTCTTCCAATCTCAATATTTTATAGGCTGGTTCAGTATTCAATATTTCCATCTTACGTAGCAATGACAAGGATTTACATAGCACTGTTCCATAGAGATTTTCTAGGGCCAGTTCGTGACGTATTATGGTCATTGAGAGATATTTTGGTAGTCTCAAGACTAGGCGCCAAAATAGGCCTTCCAATTTAGGCCAGATCTTTTGGTCTATATTCCAGCCGGCTTTTTCCCCAAAGGTTATTGTAGGGACCACTTTTTTGAAGATAGAACGTTCGGAGCGGTGTTACAGAGAATTTTCCATATAGAGTATGTAATCTCGCACCTTATAAGGCAAGCATTCGGGTCCGATAGAACAAGTCTCGAACCCAGCTCCACTCACGTATCGAGGTGTTCATTAGTATTCCTAAACAGCAAATTTCTTTGACTTCTTCAATCAGTTTGTTATCAATTCGCCATTTGAAGTTCTTGTTTTTAGCGACCTGATCGCTGCCAAATTTCATGATTTTCGTCTTCTTCACGTTGATTGACAGATCGTCTTCATTCATGTAGGTTTCGAGTGTCAACAGAAGCCTCTGTAGCCCTATCCAAGTCTTATTGAACAGTACTATGTCATCAGCATAGATCACATAACTTATGTGATATCCATTAATTTCAATTGACACTTGCTAAAGCTGTGGAGATGTCAGCAATATAAAGTGTAAACAGAATGGCAGCAAGTGGACAACCCTGCTTCACCCCTCTGGTGGTGTTGATAGATTTGGACAGGTCTCCACTTGCATTTAGTCTTACTCTGATTGTTGTATTAGAGTGCAATGCCTTTATAGGGAGCAACAGGGCATTTGGACAATTTCTTTTTTCCAGCTTCTTCCATAATTTATTTCGATTTATTGAATCAAAAGCCTGCTGCAGATCGATGAAGGCCATGAATAACTGGTGCTTGTTGTTCAGTGCATCGAGCTTCAACAGGTTCACCAAGGCTAGGTTATTCTCTATTCCCACTAAGTCTAGGTTATTCTCTAACCTAGGCTAGGTTATTCACCCAGGCTAGGTTATTCTCTATTCCCACTCCTTTTGTGAATCCTGTTTGTCTAACATCCGGTAGATCTATTTCCGTTGCCCAAGCTGATAGCTTTTTTTGCAGAAATGTTGCCAACACTTTACCGATGGTATCCAGAAGGGCAATTGGGCGGTAGTTGGCAGGATCGTCCCGACTGCCCTTCTTGTATATCGGCACTATTAAGGCTTCAGTCCATGATCCCGGGACCTGTTTTCTATCTGCTATCACCACAAATAGCTCTCTGATGAAGGTTGACCACGCATGCCTGTGTTCTTTTAGCAGCGTGTTACTGATGCCGTCTGGGCCAGCAGCTCTAGATGTCTTTAGTTTGGAGATAGCTGTTAGAATATCTTCGCTGGTCTCAATTATATTCCAGGCTGTATCGTCGTTTCCACTTTCTACTAGATGTGGCATCTCCATTCCTGTGAAAACCTTTTGAAAGTGAGCCACCCAGCCATTTTCTGTCACTCCGTTTGTCATTAAGGAATCCTGATTAACTGTTCCTTTATTCAGGATTCCCCAAATTTCTCTTGAGTTGTTCTTTTTAATCAATGCCAACATTACTTCACCACGCTCTTGATCTCTCTGATGGGAAAAGGATTTTAGCCAATTCCGATAGTGTTGTTTTCTCTGTTTTAAGTGTTGCGAGGCATTCATTCCATATTGTTTTTTTAGTTTAATTAAATCTTTCTTAAGAAGCTTTTTTTGATTTTTCAGGATGAGGCTCCATTTGTGCTTATGCTCATTGTTACTTTCATGGTTTTTTCTAGGAAAACCTGTTTTCAAACTTGGTAGCAGCGGTATGTAGTCAAAAGAGTCATCAGTATTATAATTTGTCTCCTGGATTTCATTTGACATTTTGATGATGTGATGGTCTTTTATTCGTAGTCGATTTCGCACATGGTTTACTTCTAGTGATTGACTTTTACTTTTAGATTGCTTTATGCACATTAGCGGGCAGGACATTAATAATGGGCAATGATCACTATTTATGGTTGGTGTGATTTGTAGGTTGTTGATTGTAACAAAGACATTTCTTCATGTCCAGAAATAATCTATGGTCTTCTTGTAGCCCATATTTTCCCAGGTGAAATCTGGTGGTGTATCCCCTTTTACATGACCATTTACCATCATACAGTCACGAGCTTCCAGTTCTTTACTCCATTGCGATCTTCTTGCATTTCGTAGGCATCCATCAGTCGAATTATCTTCGATAAGTTTCTTATGTTCGTCAAACCAGGAGATGTTCAGGTCTCCACACAAGATAATTGCAATGTCTAGGCAAGTCCTTTGATAATTGTCTATTATTTTCGTTACAGCAGATATAAATGCTTCAGTCGTGATTTTTAATGGGTTCCAATACACGTTCAGCAATAAAAGGTATTTTTCGTTATTGCGGACGTTCGTAGTTTGAAGTAGTGTTCCTTGGACATAGCTATTGGGATTGATTTTTTCAATTACTTCCCAATTTGTTCCTGTCTTTATCATGGTAATTAGTCCAGAGAATGGACGTCCCTTGTTGTTTTTTTCTGCTGGATTTAACAGTGTTACGTAGCCATCTTTGACTGGTGGCACCCGCATCCAGGTTTCCTGGAGACAAATTATGAAGTTGTCCGTTAGATCTATCGGGAAGTCATTATATAAATGACTGAAGCCCCTTGTGTTCCATGAAATCACAGTCACAGGAGCATCGATTTCCACTTTCGTAAGCTAGTGGTTAGTTGACCTGGCTATAGCATTCTCATGTTTTGAAGTTAGCAGTGGTACGGTTTTTAACTGTCTCCTTAGGTCTTCACGTCACTGTTCTGAAGAGATTTTCACACTTTTGGAGTCTGATGTCATGATTGAGCCATGTTTTCTTGTTGAATCGTAGGGCAAGATCTCAAACCCTAAGCACAAGAGATCTTGCTTCGCGGTCAATAACATGTTACGTACTGCTTGAGAGTGGATGTGAAGCAATACAATGTCTACTCGATCCTCCGATAAGTATTCCACAACGCGGATATCATCAGACGTTATGGTCCGTAGCAGTGGAACAGCATGTAGTAAACGCATGATGTTTGCACGGTTCAGGTTGACATCTAATTCTGAATATGCTTTCAAACATAATTATTTGGGAGAAGGCCTTGGGCGCACCTCGGCTAGCTTCATGTGCTTCGGACGGTGAATTACAGCTGTGCGCTATTGTATGTTTCGGGTTCAATGCAGAGCGCCAGTTTTTTGATGGCTTGAGGCTAGAAGCTGTTGGTCATTTATTCCGTTCAATTGGGTTCTCGTTAATGGATCTTTCTTTCACCCAGGTCTCACCTTTTGTATTCTGCTGACTGCTTAATTTCCTTGGCAGAGGTTTCTCCAGTTCAGTCTGACTTAATGAATCGGAGCTGCTTGCAGACATGTTCAAACAATCTGCCACAGATCCTCTGGGACAGTCCTCAACTTCGCCTTCGGAGTATGTAGACAAGTTGCATAGTTCTTCCATTAGGTCCCCAGAGGCGGAAGAGCTCAGGTCAGATTCAATTCTCATCCGCTTTTTTGAATTTGCAATCGCTTTGCTTGGGGGTTTAGCTTTTTTTTCTTCGTTTCCCTCTTTATTATTTCTGTTTGATCTGCCAAGTATTTTACTTTCGGTTGGCTTAGATTTCTCAGGTGTGGTCAAGTTTCTTATAAATTGTTTTATATTACTTCTGTGTTTTATTGAAGTCTGAATATTCTTTTTCTTTGTCTAATTTTTTCTTTGCATTACCGGTTGTCTGTAATGATGGTTTTCCTTTGCACGCTGTAATCTCCAGATTTTTAGCAGAACCACTAAAGATACCATACAATGCCTTTGTGGAAGAGCACGATGGATTCTCAAGACTGTTTTCCGGTATCTTGTTTGTCTCACTGCCCTTTTTATTTGTTTCAGCTGTGGAGTCTTGAGTGCCTGTCACCGATGATTGTTTTAAAATGTCGGCAGTCTCCTTCGATTCAAGGGCAGTGCCTTTTGTCATTGAACCGGATGTCGTTTTCCCATTTTTTTCTGTCAAGTCAATGAGAACGTGTGGAATAGACCCATTGACTAAAGTATCTTTATCAGTTGATTTGCCTGGTATATATATGTCAGCTTCTATTTTGCATTGAATCCCAACATCTGTACCGCCGAGATTATTATTTGCACGAGTGGCTGGTTTCTCCAGTGATTGGATTGGCAGTTGTTTTGTGTTGCGGAGCATTTCCTCTAGGAGCAGATTAGTTCCTTTGTGTTCCGACAGCAGCAGCTCGAAATGCCTGCTCATGTATTCGGCAGACTGGATGTTTTCGGCTTCTTGTCTTAATTGGAAGTTCACAAATTGTGTTTCAATTTTGTTTATTTTGTCATCTAAGTGCCTCATTAATGCTCCATTGTTTTGGGAGGATTCATTTAAGCGTTCATACAGCTTTATAAATGGTATCAACGGCAGTGATGTGGCAGCCAAGACGTTGTTATGAATCTGTATGGCAGCAGCGAATGATAAATTCGATTTTGAATCAGGGTCTTTACTTTGCGGACTGCAACTTTTCTCCTTGCTTGGGAAGCTCTGGTCGCTTCTGCTATTAGGTAGAATGCTTTTCCGCTGTTGCTGAATGTGCTCGTCGTGAGCTTTGCCCCTCTGGCTTTTCGTTTTAGCGCTGATGTCCGCCTTAGGACAGGGATACTTTCCTTGAGTTTTTGAGCATAGTGTCATTTCGTTCGCCAGATTTGAGTCCATACTGGCAGTAACGTTCTTCTGCTCAAAGACTTTCTGATTCAAGGCTGTCACTTTGCCACTGGTAATGCACTCATGTTCGCCTTCTTTATTTTGACCAGCGGCTATTTCCACTGTGTTGTTGTTGCTCGAGGTTCCAAGAAAGAAGCTTACTGCTAGTCTCTCTTTCATTTCCTCGAAGTCAGCTAAGAGTCTCTTGGTCAAGCGAGCTTCTCTCGCTGCCAAGTCGATCTCCTTTAATGGCAAATCATTGCGGAGGCCTTGTTGTAATCCATTAGTTAGGTTCCCAGTTGCTACTCCGGATGATGTGTCGCCACTGTTTAATAGGAATGGAGCATTGATCTCTCTGCTGTTGCATTCAAAAATTGTCAGCTTAATTTGGTTGGTATTCTTGTGGCCGTTTGCACTTTTTTGTATTGGGGTACTTTCCTTTCGTTGGTTTGTATGCTGTTTTGCAGGCAATGGGAAAGTAAATTTCAACAAGTTTGTGTCCAGTACTATGTTCGGTACTTCAAGAGCAAGCAATTCATTGTCTGTTACATCGAAGGGAGATTGAAATGCCTCCGCATTTATCTCAATCACCTCCGCTTCCGCATTGGCTCTGTTTAAATCATACTCCCAATGATTGCCCCATATCTCTGCCTAGCGCCTGGAGTAATGCTGCCCCTTTCATTAGTGGCGTTAGTGTTATGCAGATTCGTGGTTTTGGGGTGATGTTCAACAAGAGCCTTTTCTTTGCTTTCCATTTTGTTTTGCAAGCCCGCATTATTTACACTGGCCACATGTGCATTTTCTTTCATTGTTTGATCACGCAGATATAATTGTTGCGGTATTGAAGTTATTTCATTGTCCGAGTTCACTATAGTTTTTGCCTCAGAGACCGCAACCGTAATCTGGACTTGAGCCGGGTCAGATGCCAAGTTATCTGTGGTCAGCACAGTCTCTACAGGCTCAGGCTCGTGCTCTAGGTGAATGGGAGTTTCTATGGGACTCGGCGCTGCAACTGTTGTTCGACTGTGAGACTCCTCCTCTCACACATTCGAAGATGTGTCCATTAAGCATTGGCTGTTAAGAATTGCGGGATCTAACAATGCAATCCCACTACTTTCCTCCCCGCCTTCAGTTACATCAAGGGGTAAACACTGCCTTGGTGCTCTCATTTTCAAATTCACTTCCTATAGCACTATTTAAATTCATGTTCATATCCATAGTGCTACCGGGCATGTGAGTCATTGATTTCTTGGCTTGTTTTAGCTTGAGCCTTGTCAGAGGCCCGCTATCGCCCATGAGTGTCTCTTACCTCTTTTCTTCGGTCGGTAGCCGCGATCTGCTGCCTGCTGCGGACTGCTGCAGACTGGACTCTGCGCACGGACTCCGCGCGCGCTCCGCGCTCTGCTGATGTTTTTAAAGGAGGTTGTGCTTTTTTCCCTTAAAGGCACATGGGACTCTGGAAACAAAGTTCGTATACCGTCGCTGCAGCTCCTCTCTCCTGCTCACTCTGCTGCAGACTGGACTCTGCACACGGGCTGCTGAATTTGACAGGTGTGCTGAGTATCCTCCATTTTGGGATACCCAGGTCCTGCCATTGGAATCAGTTGATTCCTGATGGAAAACAAGATTGCCCTGGTGGCCTCTTGCTTTCTATTACCTGTTACCTTGTTTTCCCAAAGTCCTGGGAAGCCCTGACTCTGTCCCTTCCCCCTGACTGGCTGCTGGGGGGAAGTTCCATATATGGTGTTGTTGTGACGTCCAGTCCAGACTGACTGGAGCCTTCCCAGTGACTGTATGTTGTGGGTACGCCCTGTGGGTGGGACCTGGGTGAAAGGAGTGTGTGACCAATATGCACTTCTTGTTGTGGCTGTCTGGTTTCTGGTATGAGAGACAAAGACTGAGACAGCCCTGCCCAAAACTAGCCTGAATGCAGTGTGTAGTGTTGAATGGCTGGGTACTTGTCCCAATCCACATTCCTTGTTGTGAGTGTCTGAGAGGGAGCAGGATGGCCTGAATGCACTGTGTGCCTGATTGGCTGACTGACTGCATGAATGCCCTTCTGTATGATTGGCTGCTGAGAGTGACCCAGCAGTGTGGATGAGAGACAAGATAGTATATCTGGGGACCTCTCACCACTGGAAATTGTTCAGAAACTGTGTCTACACTTTAAGAGTAACTGGAACTGCTGATCGTCGATGCCCAGCTAGAAGAAGAAGACTTGCGGTTGCATTCGCTTCGACCTGATCTGAAAGCTGCCGAACTCGTCGAAGACTGATCCGAGAGAGGACCTGGTAAGGCGCCCTTGTCCCGTGCTCCAAGGGACCATCGAGGGACCATCGAGCACCGCTAACCTTCGCCGAAGCTCCCTGGAAGTCAGACCCTCGAAAGGCTGCCGACCCGAGACGGGACCACTGAGGAGAACGAAGAAAGCACCCAGGCTTCGCCGCTGTCGAAGTCTATTGCTGTCGACCAGGGTTCGCAGGTTTGTGTAACCGCTGGAGGCCCGTCGAAGTTGTGTTGCCCAGCCGTGGGGACCACTTGACGCCGTGCTGCCGACGACCGCAGCCGCCCGCTCCTTTGCCTAAGAACCTTTGAATCCAAGGACTCCCTTGCACGCCACGTCGACCGCTTTGTCCCGCCGGAGAAAGTCGAGGCCGACCAACCCGCCAAGGAGAATCCGCCGGTGGGTTTCCCGCCACCTGAAGGCCACAAAGACTTCGACGACTCGACGCCCTTGTTGGGCCACTGTTCTTCTGAAACTCTTTGCAGTCCTGAACAATCCATCGCCGAGATGCCCCGCACACCTCATCCTCACAAGACGTCGCTGACGAGCACAGCCTGGATCTACATCGGGCCACGGCACCCTTGAACTTCTCATCGCTGCCGTCGACGACAAGTTCACCATCTTCGATGCCTCTCGACGATCCGTGGCTCCTGCTTGAAAGGGAGTCACTCAAGAAGGATCCGTCAACGCGTCTCCAAAGAACTCTACTCCACCAGGTACATTGGGGGGTTAAAACCTTAATAGGAGGAAATAAGTCTAGTGAACAATATCTATATGGACTGGGCTTGTGCTATATATCTTTATTTTACAGGTTGCCCAGGTGGGGGGATCTCCACAAAGAACTGTGTCTAGTGGTAGGGGCCAGAAATCTGCCTATTGTTTCAACCATCTTGCTTTCCTTCCTATCTCTATTGCTGGTTTCCTCGTTATTGATCTGTGTGACATTTTAACCGTACAGTTGATGTACTTTAATGAGATTTGACAACATTGGTGGTACCACTTTAGAATTGTATATATTTATAATTGTTGATTTCCGAGTACAAAGTGCATTATTGTGATCGTGTACATACCACATATAAAGACTGTGTTTTCAGTAATACAGTGTGCGGACATTCCTTTGTGGGGGTTCGGGGACTACACTGTACTTAAGAACCAGCCTGCATCACCTCCTGGGAAGCTAGGCCTTGATTGCTCGACTACGTTACCAATAATAGAGAATCTTGGCTGGGGTCCACTGTGCCTCTCCTCTACCATATAGAGAGCGGAAGTACAGACACACCCCTCCAGTCTTTACACTGGTGGCAGCGGTGGGACGCTTATGGTTTTAAGAATCAGTGTATAACGGTGGCACTTAAAAAATATCTGCACTTTATTAAATTAAGGTTTGGTTGTGTACAAAATAACTGCATTACAGGCAATGGAGTCTATTGCAAATGGTAAATTGACTAGGATGAGCTTAGAGGCTCTCCAGAGTGCTTGTGAAGCTAGGGAGTTAGGCTTTGTGGATAAGTCTAGGGCTGAGCTGATAGCTGCTCCCTTGGACTACCAGACTGATGGTAAAACTCTTGATGAGGGGGGAATGCAACCAATGAGGACTCTGCCCCTGGGGGTTCTACTGAATCTGTTTCTGGGAATGCCACCATTCCTGCTGCCTCTGTTCCGAACCCCAGCACTGCTCTTCAGGGGGAAGGCCTGAAGATTGAACTTTTAAAATTGGAGCTACAACGGGAACAGTTAGCCTTTCAATACAAAATGTTGGCAACCGAAGCTGAGTTGAAGAAAGAGGAGTTGGCACAGCAAGTGATACTCAAAGATAGGGACACTGAGCACCAAATAATCCAGCTAGAGACAGCTAGAGTGGAGACTTCAGCTAAACCAGTTGAGAGTGGCAGGTTCCCAGCCACCAAGTTTATGAAAGATTTGGTTGGTGTGTTTGTGGAGGGTTCTGATATCCTCCAATGTATTGAAGCATTTGAAATGGCTTGTGCAATTCATGATGTTGACAAAAGAGATTGGCCTAAGTGTTTCTTAAGCAGAGTGCCTCAGACTGGGTATGACTGTAGTCTGAAACTGAGTGTGGAAGACAGGGGTCAGTATGAGTTTATAAAGTCTGCTTTAATTGCCAAGTTTGGCAAGACACCTACCCAATACCTTAAAAGATTCAGGGATTTTAAGAAAAGAGAGAATGTGTCTTGGGTTGACTGGGTGAGTGCTGCGCACATGAACATGATGGGGTGGATTGATGGTTACAAGGTGAAAACTTTTGTTGAATTGTCCCACCTGTTGTTTTTTGAGCATTTTTCTGAAGCCTGTTCACCGGAGCTGCGTCAGTATGTTGCTGACCAGAACGTTTTGGATCCCTTTAAACTGGCTAGGCTGGCTGACAAGTGGGTCTCCCACCAGGTGTCCCCTAAGGACTCCAGTGGGAAGGACAAGGACAAAGAAAAGGGGCCTCTCAGAAAGCTGAGGAGTCCCAAAAGCAGTCACAGTCGGGTAAACCTAAAACCTCCTCTCCTAAAACCCAAAAATCTAGTGGGGATAAGTCATCTGTGGGTGGGAATAAGAGAAGTGGTCCACCTTCTGCAAAGCAGGCTCCCAGTGGTTCCAGCACCGTACCCCGCACTCCCGGCACTTGTTGGGATTGTGGGGCTCTGGATCACAAGAAAGGTGACTCCAAGTGTAAATGTAAGGCACTTGGAGTACAGGCTGTCAGCCTGACCTACCCTTACCCCATGTCTGAGGTGGAGGCCACTGTCCTCCCCTCCTCTACAGGGATCACATTTGGTGATCCTGTAGAGATTTCCTTAGTGTCCCTTGGGGCCTGGGACCAGTACGCGGAAGTACTGGCAACTATCCCACAGAACACCCGTAGATTTTTGAGAAGTGTCCTCTTGAGTGGCCAGCCTTCTACTGGTTTGAGAGACACTGGCGCAAGCATGACAGTGGTGGACAGGACCCTGCTCAAGCCAGAGGACTATGTAGGTGCTCCTCTGAGAACCACGAGGTTAGCTGGTGGGCCTCCCAAATTATTGCCTGTATCCTTAGTCACACTCATAATTGGAGGCAAGACGGCAAAGCTTCCTGTCCTGGTTCAGGAAAATGTCCCTGCTAACATTCTGTTAGGTAATGATCTAGTAGAGTTGGGATTGATCTCGGATTGTCTTCCCATGACTGCTGCTGCGGTCACTAGGTCACAGGTGACCCCGGGTCTGGCTGTGAGTCAGGTACCCGAGCCAAAGGCGCGGCCTAAGCCAAGACGAAGGAAGAACAAGAAGGCCACCTCTCTGGAGGGAGCTCCTTCTCTTCCTGCTGTTCCTACAGCACCCATTGGGAGTTCTGTAGGAACAGTGGTAAACCCTGTCTCAACTCCTGTGGGAGAAGAGCCAGAAGACTCTCCTGTGGGAGAGGTTCTCAACCCAGAGGATCATCCCGATCTTCAATGCTTGTTAGCTGAAGGGGGACCCTCCCGGGCAGACTTCTGTAAAGGACAGAGAGAGTGCCACTCTCTTGAGGGTCTGAGGAAACAGGCCCTGTCCGAGGCACAAGGAGAAGTGCCTAGGACATTCCGGATTTATTGGGAGGGTGAGCTCCTTGTTAGTGAGCCCACTAAGCCTGAACCTAGTGCCCTCAAGAGGTTGGTGGTACCCCAGATTTACAGGCCCTTCCTACTGCAGTTGGCGCATGAGGTGCCCTTAGCTGGTCATCTTGGTACCAAGAAGACTAAGCAGAGGCTCTCTGCCCATTTATACTGGCCCTGGATGGGAGTAGAAGTGGAGTCCCACTGCAGGACCTGCCCAACTTGTCAGTTGTCTGGCAAGACTGGAGGCAGTGTCATTGCCCCACTGCAGCCATTGCCAGTGGTTGGCAAACCATTTGAGAGGGTGGGCATCAACATTGTCGGTCCCCTGCACCCTCCCACTTCAGGTGGACATCGGTTCATCCTGGTTTTGGTAGATCATGCCACCAGGTACCCTGAGGTTATACCCCTTCGGACTGTAACTGCCATGGTGGTTGCCAGGGCTCTCCTGGGCATTTTCACCCGTGTTGGATTCCCCAAGGAGGTTGTCTCTGACAGAGGATCCAACTTCATGTCTAGTTACATGAAGACCATGTGGAAAGAGTGTGGAGTAACCTATAACTTCTCCACCTCTTAACACCCCAGACCAATGGTCTGGTTGAGAGGTTTAATAAAGCTCTCAAAGGCATGATAGGTGCTTTGGAAGAGCCCCTAAGGAGGAAATGGGATCTCCTCCTGCCATGCCTGATGTTTGCTTACAGAGAGGTACCTCAAGAGGGTGTTGGTTTCAGCCCCTTTGAGTTACTCTTTGGACATCCCGTGAGGGGGCCCCTTGCCTTCATCACAGAAGGTTTGGAAGCCACCCCTGCAGGTCCCGCCAAGCAAGTGGGGGACTATGTGTTAGGCCTCAGACGGAGGATCACACAGATGCTGGGACAGGCAACAGCGAATCTCAAGGCCAGCCAGGAATTGAACAAGTACTGGCATGACCTTAAAGCATCGCAAGTGGATTGGACTACGGGACAGGAGGTCCTCGTGATGGAGCCTACCAAGCCTCGGGCATTGGCAGATAAATGGACTGGGCCCTTCAGGATAATCTCCAAGATGGGCGAGGTCAATATCTGGTTGACATGGGAATCCCAGGGGTAGCCCCTCAGATATTCCATGTTAATAGGCTCAAGCCTTTCCACCGGCGAGCAGAAGTCTCATGTCTCTTGCTAGCTTCTGAGCAAGAAGAGGATGAGAGTGTGCCCCTTCCTGATTTGCTGTATAGCAACCCTCAGGATGGCTCAGTGGAGGGAGTGCATCTCTCTCCAGATTTGACAACAGAGCAACAGAGGGCCTGCAGGACTTTGCTCCAGCAGTATGCCTCTCTGTTTTCACTGACACCAGGCCTCACGCCGTGGTGTAAGCACGAGATTGACACTAGTGACAGCGTGCCTGTCAAAAGCAGGAGCTACTGTATGTCAGACACTGTTAAGAACCACATCCAGGCTGGGGTCGCCAAGATGTTGGATCTGGGTGTTATTGAACCCTCAACCAGTCCCTGGTCCAGTCCCGTGGTCCTTGTCCCCAAAGTAAGTTCCCAGGCAGTTACCAAGGATTGGAGGTTCTGTGTGGACTACAGAGGAGTCAATGCCATCACTAAGACTGACGCGCACCCATTGCCCAGGGCTGATGAACTCGTGGACACCATCGGTGCTGACAAATTTGTGAGCACCTTTGACCTTACCTCAGGCTATTGGCAAATAGCTCTGACGGACCATGCCAAGGAAAAGACGGCGTTCTCAGCACCAGAGGGACTCTACCAATATAGGGTCATGCCTTTTGGGTTTAAGAATGCCCCTGCCACCTCCAGAGATTGGTCAACCATGCGCTCAGTGGGCTGGAAGCCTTTTGTGTGGCTTATTTAGACAACATTGCCGTCTACAGTTCCACTTGGGAAGAGCATTTAACACATCTGGGTAAGGTGTTGCAGGCCTTGAAAAGGGCTAACCTCACTATCAAGGCCACCAAGTGCCAGATAGCTCAGGGGAAAGTAACCTATCTTGGTCATGAGGTAAGAGGGGGTCAAATCCAACCTCTCCCCAGTAAGGTACAAGATGTACAGGACTGGGAGACTCCCACTACTCAAACCCAGGTGAGAGCCTTTCTGGGCCTCACTGGGTATTATCTCAATTTCATGGCAGACTAAGGAACCATAGCTGCACCACTGACAGCTCTGACTTCCCCCAAACAACCTAGGAAGGTTAATTGGACGGAAGACTATCAGAGGTCCTTTGATGGCTTGAAAGAAAGTCTGTGTAGGGCACCTGTGTTGTGTGCGCCTGACTACAGCCGACCCTTTATCGTCCAGACGGATGCCTGCGACACCGGAATTGGAGCTGTCTTGTCCCAGTTAGATGACAAAGGGAGGGAACATCCTATCATCTTCATCAGTAGGCAACTCAAGGGTAGAGAATTTAGGTGGGCTACTGTTGAGAAGGAGTGTTTCAGTATCGTTTGCAGCCTTAGGCATTTTAGGCCCTACCTTATGGGGTCTACCTTCAAGGTCCAAACAGATCATAAGACCCTGAAGTGGCTTATGCAGATGAAGGGTGAAAACCCGAAACTGCTCTGGTGGTCCATTATCCTGCAAGGGCTAGACTTCACCATAGAGCACAGACCAGGGAAGAGTCACGATAATGCAGATGGCCTTTCCAGAAGGTATGTTGACCGTCAGGATGAGGGTGTCTATCCTGTGGGAGATTAGGCACCCTCCACCTCAGTCTGGGGGGGCGACTGTGATGCTGGAAATGCATCGGAGGGATAGGGCCTCCGTATCCTTGTCCTTTACTGCCTTTTTATCGTGTGTTCTGTCGTATTTTCCGCGCAGGAGTTCATGTGGGACTCCTGGCGGTGCAGCTCTCTCTCTTTTGTTTTTGTTAACAGACCCATGGGATACCCTTAAAGCACCCATGGGTGGGGGTACAACCCTGTGCCCCTAGTGTATGTTTTTGGGCACCTGTGGGTGGCCCGCAGAGCAGGGTATGGGCTGGTGGCAGCTCCATGCTGAATTTGACAGGTGCGCTGAGTATCCTCCATTTTGGGATACCCAGACCCTGCCATTAGAATCAGTTGATTCCTGATGGAAAACAAGATGGCCCCTGTGTCCTCTTGCTTTCTATTACCTGTTACCTTGTTTTCCCAAAGTCCTGGGAAGCCCTGACTCTGTCCCTTCCCCCTGACTGGCTGCTGGGGGGAAGTTCCATATATGGTGTTGTTGTGACGTCCAGTCCAGACTGACTGGAGCCTTCCCAGTGACTGTATGTTGTGGGTACGCCCTGTCGGTGGGACCTGGGTGAATGGAGTGTGTGACCAATATGCACTTGTTGTTGTGGCTGTCTGGTTTCTGGTATGAGAGACAAAGACTGAGACAGCCCTGCCCGAAACTGGCCTGAATGCAGTGTGTAGTGTTGAATGGCTGGGTACTTGTCCCAATCCACATTCCTTGTTGTGAGTGTCTGAGAGGGAGGAGGATGGCCTGAATGCACTGTGTGTCTGATTGGCTGACTGACTGCATGAATGCCCTTCTGTATGATTGGCTGCTGAGAGTGACCCAGCAGTGTGGATGAGAGACAAGATAGTATGTCTGAGGACCTCTCACCACTGCAAATTGTTCAGAAGCTGTGTCTACACTTTAAGAGTAACTGGAACTGCTGATCCTCGACGTCCAGCTGGAAGAAGAAGACTTGCGGTTGCATTTGCTTCGACCTGATCTGAAAGCTGCTGAACTCATCGAAGACTGATCCGAGAGAGGACCTGGTAAAGCGCCCTCTTCCTGTGCTCCGAGGGACCATCGAGCACCGCTAACCTTCGCCGAAGCTCCCTGGAAGTCAGACCCTCGAAAGACTGCCGACCCAAGACGGGACCACTGAGGAGAACGAAAAAAGCACCCGGGCTTCGCCGCTGTCGAAGTCTATTGCCGTCGACCAGGGTTCGCAGGTTTGTGTAACCGCTGGAGGCCCGTCGAAGTTGTGTTGCCCAGCCATGGGGGCCACTTGACGCCGTGCTGCCGACGATCAGAGCCGCCCGCTTCTTTACCTAACAACCTTTGAATCCAAGGACTCCCTTGTCCGCCACGTCGACCACTTTGTCCCACCGGAGAAAGTCGAGGCCAACCAATGCGCCGAGGAGAATCCGCCAGTGGGTTTCCCACCACCTGAAGGCCACAAAGACTTCGACGACTCGAAGCCCTTGTTGGGCCACAGTTCTTCTGAAACTCTTTGTGGTCCTGAACAATCCATCGCCGAGGTGCCCAGAAATCTGCCTATTATTTCAACCATCTTGCTTGCCTTTCTATCTCTATTGCTGGTTTCCTCGTTATTGATCAGTGTGACATTTTAACCGTACAGTTGATGCACTTTAATGAGATTTGATAACATTGGTGGTACCACTTTAGAATTGTATATATTTATCATTGTTGATTTCCGAGTACAAAGTGTGTTATTGTGATCGTATACATACCTTTGAATATTAATTAAATAAAGACTGTGTTTTCAGTAATACAGTGTGCGGACATTCCTTTGTGGGGGTTTGGGGACTACACTGTACTTAGGAACCAGCCTGCATCACCTCCTGAGAAGCTAGGCCTTGATTGCTCGACTACGTTACCAATAATAGAGAATCTTGGCTGGGGTCCTCTATGCCTCTCCTCTACCATATAGAGAGCGGAAGTACAGACACCCTTTCCAGTCTTTACAGGGCCATGAATGAGAAAACATAACAGAGTGTGAATAATTCCTGGTGGATGAATGCAGAGTGTGTTAATAATACGTCCATAGGACAAATGCTTAAACCGCATACTGGCCAACAGGTGATGCTCATGATCTGACTGAGGGAAAAGTCTGGCGCTTCAAAGAGGCCAGCATCTCCTCTGAGAGGTACAAATGGCTGGAAACAATGGGGGATAAAGTGGGCAGACAACGGCTCCAAAGGTGTTCTGCAAATGAATGCAGAAAAGAGACAGTAGGGGAGTGACCGCATCGAGGGAACTTACAAGAAATATTTATAACACGAAGACCGGCGAGGAACCACTTGGTGAGCCAGAGACACAGCCTAAACCAGGGCATCGCCAAGTGGTAAAGCTCTGTCTACATATAATAACATTACAGAACACAAACGGCGTTCTCTTTAAGCCTAGTAATTGAATCCGGGAAACTTGAGGTTGCGCTAGCTACGTGAACAAAGGAACAGCCCGAACCACCGGACTAAGAGGTTTGCCGGTAAGACCTGAATGTGTGCCCCGAATACGCGGTCTTCCGTAATTGGTGCAGGTGACGCCTCTCTTTAGAAGCCCTGCGTCTTCCCAGGAGAGCAACCGCACATGGGCAGAGCTGGAAATCGGGACGTATACCAACGCTGGAAGTGAAGATACGGCACAGGAAAAGGGAGGGGGAAAGAAGGGAATCACTGTGCCCCAAGCTACTGAGGAGAGAGGCCCCTTGCAATCCTTACCCAGGTACCAGCTGGGGGGCTGTGGGATGCATGATACAGGGGCTAAGACGGTGATCTGTGGTATGGGGTGTGAAATGGTGTTACACTATCCTTCTTCATCCCAGTGCCTATGAAATCACCAGAATTGACTATTAAAACAGAGAAGTAATTCGAGTCTACCATAGATAGACACCAATAGTGAATAAACAATTGACAGTATTGGAGGAAAGTGAATACCTAGCAACAGATACAAGAAAAATGACATACACAGTTGTTTATTTATAACAGCGCTGTGGGTAAATTTATGCATTGTAGAAACAGAAGCCAAGACCAGGGAAAATGGATTGTCCCCCCTGACACTGAATATGAGACAGTAAATTCCAGAGAAGTGGATTGTCCCCCTGGCACTATAAGATCAAGGAAGATTATTGCCCCCTAGGCACTCGGCGGATATATTTGGGCAACCACTAAGGAAGAAGACCAGTTCCTTGAAAATAGAATACGTCCATCATTGAACCAAATAGGCAGTGAGGCCTTAGCATTAGAAGAAAGGCTGCAGGAAGGCAGCCAACATAATATTTTCTTCCCTAATAGTAGTTTTGGTAGGACTGATTGTGAGGGTCAGAATAGGTTTTGGACTCAGGACTGTGCACATTTATTTTGACATCCTGATGACTGTCACGTTTGTTTTGTTGAGGCAGGGAAACGCATCTGAGAATAAGGGCTAGTGAGGCGTTTTTCCCTCCCCTTTTATTATTTAAGCAAACAGTACTTTGTCCGTCTCCTTACTGCTGGTAGCTCACACCTTATATAGGAATTCTGGCAAATATTGGTGCATCCAGCACAGAAATGGATTGGCACAGCCAGTGTGAACATGTTTTTATACAGGCATATATCTTCCTGTGCCCAGTTGGTGGCTTGCATTGTTGCATATTTGGATTGAAGATATCCTACAAAACCAATAGCAAACTGTTTGGATTTTTCCCTGGTTTTTCCACAGAAAGTGTGCTGATAATCCAAAATTTTAACCAAATATTATACCCCCCTTCCATCAACCCCCTTGGTTGGTACAGGTATAGCTACGGCTATATACTTTGCCAGTCATTGTAACTTTAAATCACAAGCATGAAGTTGCTGTCACTTTAAATCACATACATGAAGCGCTTCATGCATAGGAATGAAAGTGACTGTTACTGGCATAGATAGGTTGTGGCTGCAGCCTAATGAAAATAAATGAAAGGGCTCTTATTTAGTCTACTGTTGTTGACATGGCAATTCCTAGATTTTTTCATGGGAACCAACTGTACATTCTATGGCTTTTTACCTCTTTTGTCAGAAATGGTGCTGCAAACGCATTATTTCAGCAAATTATTTTAAAACTTTCCTCCACTTACCTCGGTCAGTCGTGCTAATTTGAAGAAATATGTAGGCCCCTCCACTCAAAATATTCATCAGGCATGACTGCTCAAGAATCATGACATTTATTGGATATTGTTATTGTTTCTGTAGAGAAACAATTATAAATTGTATGACTTTTTATCCCATTTTTCTTACAAATTGTGCTGCAAAATGCATAGTTTCAGCACATTATTAAAAGAAATGCTCTTGGGAACACCCCCTGAACCATCCCTAATTATTTTGTGTTCCGTCGCTGTGCTTGGTTGCTTGTACTAATTTGAGGAACATTTGGGGCCCTTGACTGAAAACATCCTCCTCACCCCCATGTGGACTCACCCATGAATCGTTTAGAATATTGGTGCCACTTCAGGAGCTATCCGCCCCTCCTCTGGCACCAATGCGGCCTCCACCACTGGATATGAGGGTGGAAATGTTGTTCTATCGGTACACTAGTCTACAGGATGCAGCAACTAGTGGGTGTCTTGGTGGCTTGGATCTGACATGTGAATGTGCAGTTTCCTCCCGCCCCTTTTCAGGGTATTTAAGGATTTCAGACCATCTTGTCCTAGAAGAGCCTAATTCCTGTCATTTGAATAGGCGTCAGAGTAAAATGATATTTGCCATGAAGGAAATCACATCATAGCCCTTCCTATTATTTGCCCAGCTGCCTTCTGCGCTTTGGAATTTGGAAATAGTTGATTTCTGCTTGAATGTTTCTTTGAACTAAAAGTGATGTCTTCAGAGTGGAGTTTTTTTTCTCCACTTGGTATTTAACCCTCCAGGCTGATCTATTGCCGTGAGTCAATTTTCATAACGTTGAGTTTGTTTCAGAGGCAGGGCAGTGGCACCAGAAAATAATTACTTTTTTTTCTATTCTCCAAGAAGGAATGGGTAAGCAATATTTTCCGCGCTGTTAATACTAACATTATGTATTATATCGGCCGCAGATAAATGATGCATTAACCACACATAGCTCAGTGTCAGAATTAAGGGTCACAGAAAAATCTGCATTGATCCTGCAAAGTGCCTGTGCCGAAAACGACTCTGCGTGGCCGTACGCCAAAGTTTCCAAAGCGTGGTTCGTGTATTCATGGAATCCAACCCCACCCACAAGAAAACCGAGCTGCACGAGGAACGCCCACAACATGCCCCATGCAAAACCAGAAACATAGCCATAAACCAACCTTTCCGCAAACCTGAGGTCGTCCCAATGTTTCTGGACCGTTCTTTTCAAGCTGTCTGCCACCCTCTCCATATTGATGGCAGCCGTCATGTCGTCCCAGATCTGTCCCAGATCTGTTGCTTTACGTCGTCGTAACTGGGTTAAATGGGTTAAAGAGGGCATCATAGTGCCTCATTACGAGTCACCTGGTCTGGAAATAACGGTGGCGGTAAACCCGCCGCCACCGTTGTTTCCATACCGGGTGATCTCGAGTCCTGCAGGCGTGGGTGTCATTCCTGCCAGGTCTGACCTGGCGGGTTTAACACCACCCGCCTACAGGCGGACGTGGAAACACTGGCACGATCACGAGATGGTGCCGGTGTTTCCATGGTCCCCATTCCCATTGAGTCCTGTTGGACTCAATGGGAATGGGGATTTACCGAATTCTGCCTCCGGAATTCCCGGGACACCGGGGTCGGAATGTCCCGGTAATTCTGGGAATCACAGAGGCGGAATGGTAATACAAGTCCGCCGGTAACCGAGCTGGAAAAACCGTCAGGTCACCACTGGACTCGTAATGAGGCCCATAGACTCCTAGGACCTGATCACTAGGTTGGCAACTTTGGTGGAGGTGAAGTGGGCTGCCCTCTGTCTCGACATGGGAGTGCTGCACTCTGCCAAGGATATCGTTGTTGCCAATGGTCCAGACATGTCACCCCTGAGGCAGGGATGGCTTTCCTGGGTCCTGGGTAGGTGCTGTGGCGCTGTGGTGGTATTGGCAGGGAAAGCTGGCAGTCCCAAATACAGAAGAGGTGGTCACAGGCCCAACACAGGAGTACAGCCAAAAGTATGACAGTTGGCACTCCGTGCTGGTTGCGAGCAGGCACTCACATTGAAGCAGGCAGCAGCAATTAAGGAGCGAGTGAGGCAAAGCTGGGCTGGGCGATGCAAAATCAACAGTTTGCAAGCAGGAGGAACTCTTGTGCGAAGAGCTGGACTGACCCACCGGGACACCAGGAGTTTTCCCGGTATGCCTCGGGGCATAGAGACTCTTTGGGTCTTAGCAGAACAGAACTGCATAAGGATATGAACATCCAACTAGCCTGGGTCATTTGCATGAAATTGGCTGCACATTTCTTTTCTTCCTGGGACGACGATGGGCAGGGCTCACGCCTGCACATTTTGAGGCCGGGGCAACGCCCTGGCACCCTCACGTGCCAGCCTGCAACCTACAGCAGACCTGGCGTCTGCGGCTCGCTCCTCGCATCACATGATGCATACACATTGCACAAGAGCAGTGCTCCGAATCCGACGACGATGAGTGGTGACTGGTAAGGGAAGCTGAACAACAGGGCAGCATTTTCACTCATGCGCGCATCGCCATTCAATAGATTTGCACATTGCTTGGTGCGGTGGGCTGGAGAGTGTTGGCTGGAGCTTGCTTGACCCTCAGAGTCCGGTCAGTCGTGGGGCAGTGATGATTGCCTGGTGCAGATGGTCGGGGGCGTTTGGGCCTGGAAATTTTAGCACGGCACCTAATGCCCCCCCCTTCTTTTTGGGTGGCTGCACCATTTGTAAAAAGTTTGAGATGGAGTCATGGAGAAACGTGATTTCCGCTGAATACTGGAAAGTTGGAAAACACACTTACAATACATTGGGCCTCATTACACGGACGGCGGTAAGGGTTAACGGTCACCGTTAATGGCAACGGTGACCGTTAACCCTTACCGCCGTACTACGAGGTCCCTTTGCGGGTTGGAGGAACTAACGCCTGCTTCTTGCAGGCGTTAAGTACCAACCCGCTAAGGGACCTCGGAGCTAATTACGGCACCGCAAAATTGCGGTGCCGTAATTAGCGCCTTCCCCATTCCCATAGAGCCCTATGGGGCTGAAATGGGAATGGGGAAGGGCAATGGCGGAAAGGGGATTTACCGCCCCTCCAACCTTGGAATGGGGCGGTAAATCCCCTTTCCGCCAAGGCGGTGCCGGTAATTTACCGGCATGGTCCAGGGTGCTAATAGCACCCTGGATTACCGCCTTCCGTGTAATGAGGCCCATTGTATTCCCTTTTCAGGCATCTGAAACTCAGAATTCTACTGGCCTGCTGCTGGCTAATTTGACTTTCAGAAGACAAGTAAAGGAAGTTTGCAACGTATAGACTTCACAAACACTATCAGCCTACATGGAGAAGTACGGATAAGAGGTTTTAGGCCATCTGATCCATCCATTCAGCCAGCGTCCTAGAAACTCCTACAATAAAAAGATATTTGGAAACTGGCGGGTAATGGAAACGAGGGGCACCTCTGTTTGGGGCAAATGCTTGGAAAATATTTTCCACAGAGCTGAAAGCACCGCACCTATTGATTTCGTATTTATACTGTTTATTTAATATTGCAAAAAACTCCAAACTAATGCGAAAACAAATACACAAATATGCAAGAAGACGAGTTTACAACAAAAATGGTTCTCCATTTAATTTCAACAAAAAAGGCCTCGTAACAACAGCTTGCCCTTTGAATATCTTTCCAGCCAGAGTGCAGCGGTAATTGTAAAACATACGAGCCCTTGGGAAGTATGTGCTGCGAAAACATGTTGGTGTGCATGCTGGGGAACTTGTGTGTGCCTGCTGGGATGTTAGTGTCTGGCGCATGCGTTTGTTTGGTTGGTTGCGCAACTGTGTTTTGGGTTATGTTGGTGCATGTGTAAGTGTACTGGGTGCATGGACGCCTTTGTGAGCACATTTGTTTAGGTGTATGTTTGTGTATTGGGTGTGTGAATGTGTGTGTGCTGAGTATGTGCACACTGGGTGTGTGTGTGTGTGTACCTGAGTGCATTTTTCCAGGTGCATGTGTGTGTGTGTGCTTGGCTACATATGTGTAATGGGGTGTGAGGGCCACGGTGCAAATATGTGTGCGAGCGTACACGTTTGTGTGCAAGCATGTGGGTGTGTTCTGGGGTGCGTGCATGTGCATGTTGGATTGAACTGTGCAAACGCTAGGGAACATGTGTCCACATGCAAGCTGAGCAGCAAACAAGCTGTGCTGTGAGTGTGCGTGTGTTGGGCTGGGTGAGCATGTGCTTGTATAATGAGCTGGCTGTGAACACAAACATTTGTTTCTGCAAATTATTTTCGTGGCATTGCAGTTTACAGATTTGTGCTAATGTAAACAATGGTGTACTTTTATTAAATGCCTTTTCCATTTTTTTATCATATAGAAAGCATACATATATACCCCACAAGTATGCACTAATTTCAGAAATTACCCAAACGTCCGCTTTTTAGGGTGCAATCCGTCACTATGCAGAGGCAAGCATGATTGTTATTGGTACAGCTGGCCTTTATTTGTAGGTATGTTAGGCAGTTAAAACCTACATCAAAATTATCCTGGTCAGTTTGAAAGAAATGGAATTGTGAAGCAGGCATGGGCGTAGGAAACGAGGGAAACCGGGGGGACAAATCCCCCCCACAATTTTAAGCAGGGGGATATAATGTCATTTATCCCCCCCACAAATCCGAGGCAATGCCAAAGGAAAGGCAGGGGTTATTTTTCCAACAGAAGCGAAGCCTGTGAAGGCTTCCTTTGTGGCCAGGCAGCACTGCCTGCTGCTGCCAGTTTTCTTTTTGATTTCTGCCCAAGCGCGTGTGCGAATTGAGGGGGCATGGCAATAACCGGGCCGGGAAGTAAATTGCACATGCCCTCTGTGCTGAGTGACTGTTTGCTCCCTCTGCCCGTGCTGAGCAGTGCACTACAGCGCAGGCCAGTGGTGGGGGTGAGGCAAGTTGACCAGTGCAGAGAGTGACGCTAAGCATTGAGGAGGCAAGTGAAGCAGGCAGGAAGCAACGCTTGCTGAGGACGGCACTCGAGTTGGGCCATGCGAAAGCACAGAATGCACAGATGCTGCCAGAGAACTCTCCCCATTCATAACTAAACTGATAAATGCCTCATTTGCCACAGGCACCATACCTGCTAACCTCAAACAATCTTGGGTGCTACACCTCCTTAAGAAGCAGACACTAGATCCTCTTATTCCCACCAACTACTGGCCCATTACCAAGGTCCCATTTCTACTAAAAATATTGGATAAAGCTGCATACATCCAAATTCAAAAACACCTTGAACTGCACTTTTAGGCAACAGACAATCTGGTTTCCGTCCACTACACGGAACAGAGACAGCCTTAATTGACCTAAAGTCCCAAATAGACGAGGAGAGAGACAAAGGTACGACAGTACTCCTGCTCATACATAATCTTTCTGCCGCATTTGATCTGGTCAATCACAAGGTCTTTTGCCGGCACCTCGATTCTGCAGCCCACTTCTCCATGGGCGCCATCAAATGGATCAAGTCCTTCCTGAGTGAAAGAACCATGAGAGTCTTCTCCCCCTCAGCAGCCGCCAATACCTATCCTATGCGGTGTTCCCCAAGGGTCTTGCGTCTCACCTACCCTCTACAATATCTTCACTAAGCCACTGTTTGACGATCTGGACCAGCTGGGTAACACCTACACTAATTATGCAGATGATTCCCAGATTCTCCTCCCACTTTCTGGGGATTACAGCCCGGACAAGGGCTTAGTGAACAAAGTTCACCTTATCATCCAAGCATGGATGGCCACTCATAGCCTGTGCTTGAACGAAGATAAGACTGAACTTATAATTCTGGGCTTGCAGGCTAATATTAAAAAACTAGGCCAAGAATTCTCCTCATTTAATATTGACAGGAACACCATTAAAGTTTCCAAGGAAGTAAAAACCCTTGGATTCTACTTGGACTCTACACTGTCCTTTGATAAACAGGTCAAATCCCTCATCTCTGCCACGGCTTACACCTGTAAGCTACTCAGAGCTGGTAAACCGTTCCTCTCTGACAATAGTTGCCTGATCCTGGCTAGAGCTCCAATACTCTCCAGAATTGACTACTGTAATGCCCTATACAGCGGTGCCAATAAATCTACCACCCAAAAGCTCCAAACACTTCAGAATAATGCCCTAAGAGCGGCCCTAGGCATAAAAAAGAAAACTCACATCTCCTCCTTGAGACGCCAACATAAATGGTTATCCACATCTAACAAAATACAACTAAAAACACTCTCCTTGACCTACAAAGCCCTTAATAACGCAGCCGCCAGCTACCTTATAGATAAACTCCAGAGAAGAACCTCTCTCAGACCTACCAGAACTGGGAATGTTAACTGTCTGACCATATCCAAATATAAGCTCACCACTATTGGGGGTAATAGCTTTACTGTTAAGGCAGCTAAACTCTGGAATTCACTGCCTCAGGATCTTAGAGCAGACCAACCTTACCTACATTTCAGGAAAAATGTAATAGAACACATCATCACTACTGACCCCTAGTCTCCCATTACCCACTGGGGACCTGCCCACATCCAAAGAGACCTGTTAATCCTGCATTAATAGTGTACTACTGTGTTAACTCTGAAGACCTTGTGTAATGTAATCTACCCGGGAGCCTAAGTGTTATACGAAGGGCGCCATTTTTGGCGTAGATATCTCTTGCACAGGGTCTATTGTTTATTTCTGTAACTACATTGGCTATTCCCTATCTTCGCCTCTATTCTGTACATTGTGTATATCCTGTAATCATGTAAATATTGTATTTCTCGCTACCATGTAAATACTGTATCCTGTGTATATTCGTAACCCTTGTAAGCTTTGCATTTCCATATTGTTGCGCCCTTTTACTCACGAGTCTGGTGCGCCTAACAAATGAATAAACAAACAACAAACAAACAGACTATGTTAAATTCAGATTGATTTCAGGTGAGGACAGGACTGGTCCATTCAGTGCAACCATGTGAATGCCCATGATTTGCTTTGGTTTGGTGAGGAATCATGCTGGGTAGCTGAGGTTTATATGCAGGCGTGCATTCACCCAAGGTGGTGAATACATGCAGTGAGGCCGCAAACTCTGTGTTGTTGACGTCACCAGTCTTCTCTTTCATTCATCTTCACACTTCTTCCGGAACTTCCTTTAAAAGACTGTCATTTCTCTGTGGGTACATCATATAGGGCTTAGATTGTTACACATACTGCTCAAGAATGACTGAACAACCTGAACAAACTGTGTTCATACGAAATAGAATCAAAAGCTTCTATGGATTTAGCTGGAAAATAGTTCTCCCTCTTTGTTCGTTTGATAAGGTCAACTGATCTCCGCTTTCTCAGGTTAGCATCTGCTTTTTGGGAACTCCCCAATATTCAGGTCACTCTTTGGAATCACAAATGCTGGATCATGGACAATCACTATAGAACAAAGCCCTCCCCAGTCCTTGGGCAACTACATACATGCTCTACCTCCGCAGGCCCATTAGTGGTCGATTATCACTTCTGTTCCATCCTTCATGGCTGGTACATTGAAAATTTGACTTCATTGCTGATTCACTGCAACTTTTCTTGTGCCATTGTTTCTGAAGCATAGCTCTGCACTACCAGAGGCACTATCTGCAACGGGCCTCCTTTATCATCAACCCTCGCCAGCAACTTTGCAATCTTCAGCCACTGATGCTTGCATTCATTCTCTGCAGTATTTATAACTGGCTCATAGTATCCAGAAAGTGCTGGCGCTTTTAACACAATCAGGCCTTCTTCCCAACTGTCTGGAAAAAGTACTGTTCCCTTGATTTGCAGCTGGCCTCTCTCCTTACATCTTCGTATTTCTTCATAATTCTTTCCTTGGCAATCAAGATTTTTGTTTATTTCCCATCTGATTCCTGCTCCACTAATTCCAGGCTGTTCATATTTTATCACATGATCTCTGGTGTGTGGTCTCTGTCTTGTCTTTAAATCTTGCACATAATCATCTTCTTCTGGAGCTGTCTTCTTGGTCACTCATACCAAGAATGCAGTTTGACCCTGAAACAGACCTCTCGAATGGCAGAGTGAAAGGTGTGTCAGGCAGTGAGCTTTCAGGACTACTACTTCTATAGCTATGAATATCTTTGAATTCCCCATGGAATAAGGTATGAGAGCAGAGACACAGCAACTCATTTCTCCCACCTTTTTCATGTGCAGAAACCACATGTTATTCCCCAAATGTGCTCTAGATCAGTATTTAACTCATAATCATCTTATCTTGTGCTTCTTCTGTGTCTCCCTCTTAGAAGGAAGGTACGTGCATAATGCTCATGAAGTACATCAATACGGGTCCTTCCTACAGGGGGAATCATAGGAACACTTGTCAGAGAAATGTGTCATTGGTGTAGGGATAATCACAAATGGAATTGGACTTTCTGTAACAGATAATTCTGCATACGTTACTGGAGTGGGAAGAATCGAAGCAACTTCTACCTTACTTGGACCAATGAAGTAGGATTCATTGGTCCAAGTAAGTAAGTAGTCTGGATTGGCAAAATCAGAAGAACACTAATAAATGCTGAGCACGCATATATTGTGCACCAATTCATTAATCCCCGCCATTTACGATTCTCCACACGTTGTTGAGTTTGCTCACTTTCTGAAACTGTACCACTCCCAACATTCCTCATTGTGCTTGTGTACTGCTTTAAGGAAGGAAAAAACCTTCTTAATCAAGCAACCTTGATAAATTATCAGCCTCCTAATTGCAGTGCCATTTTTAGGATCTTGCAGAAAAACACATATATTAGTACTGTGCCCAACAATAGCAGGATAAGCTCGAAGTATGTACACAAAAACAGTGAGAAGGTATCCAATGGGCATCAGCGTCTGACAGGACCATTGAATTAACCAAAAAGAAACTCAGTGAGGAATGAATCTGGAAACTGCTCACATTTCTAGGCATGAAATTCAAACTCCAGATTTGGCAAATTTGGAACGTCAGTGCTTTCTAAAGTTCAATTCAAAGATTCCTGTGACTCAAGAACTTAGTTTTGCACTCCTGCTATAACATCTATAAAGAGTGTCCGGGGTGGGCTACAGTCCAAATGCACACTTGCATGTATTTATCTGCAACCTGCTGTCCTTCTTCTTCTTCATCAATAGAGTGTGCACGTGCTGAACTTCTTCTTGCCTTGCTTCTGAATCAATGGTTGGGGGTGTGTCGGTCTCACCAGCGTAGGGCTTTACATCACTTAAGTGGATCCAGGTGCATTTTTCTTGGATATTACCTGCTGAGGGAGTAATGTTCTGAACAATGTATGGACCACTAAAACAGGGCTCATGCCATGTCCTTGTGAAGTTACGCACTAGGACTGAATCTCCGACAAATAGTTTAGGTACAGGAAGTAGTTCTTGAAGTCTGGTTGCTGAATGGCGTTCATCTATATCCTTAGACCGACCCCCCTTATGCTTGAGTTGATATGAAATGACAGAGATACTAGCGGTCATACATGTCAACTAAGCACACAACTAATTTCCTAACATTTCTGCAGTTGTCTGGGCATCACTTCTTCTCCTCGATGGAGGAGACAAAGGCGTTCTCATTGGCTTCCCTGTCAGTAACTCGTGTGGTGTGAGGTGGTGGTTCGACCCAGGCTGATTTCTTAATGCATATAATGCAAGGGGCAATAGTCCATTCTTCAATGTCAATTTTAATTTTGCAATTCGCTCTTTAAGGAGACCGTTGAGTCTCTTACATTTTCTGTTCACTTGCAGGCGATAAGCAGATGAAAACTTGTGTTTTATACTAAGCAATAGGCTAATCTCTTCAAATAGTTCATTAACAAAATGGGGCCCTTTGTCGGATCTCAGCACCTCACATTTTCCCTATCTGGGAAAGACTTCTCGGACTAAAAACTTTGCTCCGCAAGTGGCATCAGGGTGTGTACAAGGACCTGCTTTGATCCACCTAGAAAAGGGACACACCGCCACTATCATATGCATGTATCCAATATTTACTTGCAGCATATCAACATAGTCAATATGTAAATGCTGAAAAAGACTGTTCAGTCAAGGAATCACTCATCTGATCGTTCGCAGTGTATGCCCAGAAGTAAACTTTTGACATACGATGCAATTTACTACATAAGGGTAGTGCAGCTGTTCAAGTGCTACCTTTAACAAGGCTACAAGCTTTCCAGTGCTGTCCTGTTGGCACAATGCTTCAGAGGGGGATAAAGAACACCCCCTCCATTTCCACAATTCTTGCTCTTCCTGTGGTGCACCGCCTTGAACCTCCATGAACTGTTTTCTTGATAAATGATTAAACCCTTCATCTATAATCATAAGTGTGACTACATTCTCCTTTACATGTGCAGTATAAAAACTTGAAATATCTGGTGAATATGCAATCCTTTTGGCCTCTTCGTCTGCGGCTCCGTTCCTGAAAGAGGTAAAGTCAGTTTGCTTAGTATGTGTTGTGTATTTAACTAGTGCAATGGCTACTGGGAGTTTTAGCGCCTGTCCAATAATGCTGTCCAATAATTCTGCATGTTGCACTGGAGTGCTGTCCGCTCAGAGGTAGCCCCTCCTTTTCCAATGTGCTAGCCTTGCGTGCACGGTTGATGTCTCATAGGTGGAGAGACTCTACACCGTTACTTCCTGCCCAGCATGTTTCTTGAGTGTGACAATAAGCACCACTAATTCTGCTGCTTGCGCTGAAATGTGAGACGGTAGTCTTACACTTGCTACAACCACACATTCCCTGTTTGCTCTATGCCTAACCACAGCAGCACCTGAACGCCTTTCCCCATCAGTTTGAACAATTTTTGAAGACCCATGAATGAAGAGAATCTCCCCCTGCTAACACATTTTTCCTTTACGGGCAGGATGTCCTCATAGCACTCCTCATAATTAGCGCAATCATGCACATGCTCACCCTCTGCCACAGGCTCAGCTACAAACGTGGCAGGGTTCACTATTTTACACCTAGCTATTTTGATTTCTGGATTTGATATTACTTCCTCATATGTGGAAGCACTCTGAGATGACAATGTACCCTTAGGTTTCTCCAAAATGGCAAGCAAAGCATGCTCAACCAGCAATGTCATAGAACACCCCATCACAATGCTAGTAGACTTCTCTATTGCGAACGTGGCTGCTGCCAGCGACTGGTCACAAGGAAAGTGCCCTCTCATAACTGGATTTAAAATCCCACTGTAATATGCCAGGGGATTGTAATCCAATGTAGTCCTCTGTGTAAGCACCGCTGTCATGACTGCCCCATTCGTGTGCGAAAATAAGAAGAACTCCTCATCATAGTTGGGAATTCCTAAAACTGGAGCTGTAAAAATTGCTTTCTTTAATTCTTCAAACCCTTCCTCCATTTCCTCTGTCCATTCGATTCTTCCCTTATTCACTTGTGCCTTCTTTAGAGCCTGCAAAAGGGGTTTTGTGTACAAACTATAATCAAATACCCATGCACTAAAATAGTTGCATAATCTCAAAAACTGCTGCATTTGTTTTATTGTGTGCGGTTTTGCTGTTTTCATAATCGCTTCAGCTCTTTCAGCTGTGACTCTCTTCCCTCATGTGAGATTAACTGACCTATGTACAACACCTCTTGTTGACAATATTGCAGTTTCTCCTTATACACTTTATATCTATTGGGCCTCATTACGACCCAGGCGGTAAGGGGTTAACGGCAGCGTTAACAGCGCCGACCCTTACCGCCTGAGTACGAGGTCCCTTAGCGCCATGGCGCTTTTAACACCTGCTTTTAGCAGGTGTTAAAATCCATGGCGCTAAGGGACCATGGAGTTAATTACGCCACCGTAATTTACGGTGGCGTAATTAACGCCTTCCCCACTCCCATTATACCCTATGGGGCAAAAATGGGAATGGGGAAGGGTAAATGGGGATTGGGGACTTACCGCCCCGCCAAGGTCGGAATGGGGCGGTAAGTCCGCCAACCACCATGGCGTAAACGTAGTTTACGCCATGGTGGTAAAGTCACGGCCCAGGCGGTAACTTACCGCCTGGGTCGTAATGAGGCCCATTGTCTGCTAGAATAGTCATTAACTGAATCAAATCCTGTATGCACTCATCTTCTGTCATGCTACAAACCACAATATCATCTACGTACTGCAGCACAGCACTTTTCAAATCAATATTGCCTAAGTCGATCTGCAGGATCCTATTAAAGATTGATGGAGACTCACAGTACCCTTGGGGCAAAGAAGTGCTCTTCAGTTTAGTTTGGCGAAACGTAAATGACATAAGGTCTTGTGAGTCCCTATGCAATGGGATTGAGAAAAGCGCATTTTTTAAGTCAATCAGTGTAAAATATTGTGCTTCTGCTGGGATACTACACAATATTGTTGCCAGATTCAGAACTAAAGGAAACTGTACCTCCACAATCTGGTTAATTGGTCTCATGTCTTGTATGAATCTCCATGACCCTCCCTTCGATTTTTTCACAGGGTACACTGCAGTATTACACAGTGACTCTGACGTCACTAAAATACCTTGTTCCATCAAGGCTGATATAGTCTTAAAAATACCCTCATCCGCTTCTCGCACCATTGGGAACTGTCTTGCTTGAGGTAAACTTTCTCCTGGCATCAGATTAATCTTAAACTCCCCTATCCTCTTCAATAGGCCTACATCATAGGGCTGCTAACAATTGGGTACTCCCAGATTTTTTGATATTGGGGGGTTGACACTATCAAAAAAGGGAGACTGGTATATCAAAGAGAAAAAATATATACGTCACCTACCCCTTCTTTTGGTCCCTAAATTGCAACAGATCAGAACAGACACAATCTGAGAAGTTCACAAATTGTTATGACCACCACTCTATTATTGAAAAATAACATCTTCATTTTATTTCGCTACAATTTTGCAATATTAAAAACCTAAAACAAGGGATCTATACATATACATCTAGTAACAAAAGGTAACTTACCCTATGCACACACACTTACACTCTATTGGTGTCAGTGCACTGTCGTCTTGGCAAAAAGTGCCACAAGGACAACACGAAATAAGAAAAATCCAACCACAGTTTATACAAATTGGAAAAAGGGAATACAGTCTGAAATACTGTTCATCTGAAATGTTAGTGAAATGATTTAGGGTAGAGTTCACTTCTGCGGCGAAATATACACCTTTGCAAATAAATTTGACCTTTATAGACTAAGAAGAGCTCTGTGTTTTACTTCAGTGTTATAAGTCTAGCCTCTCTATGTCACTGTACTATGTTGATATAGTGTGTGCCTGATATTATTGATTTTACAACAGGGACACCTTATGATGTTGGACGTAGATTTACAAGACCACGGAAATACAATCTGGTGGCAGTTTCCGCAATTTAAGTCAACATATGTTTCGGCCAATATATGTATCCTGCTCTTGTCCAAATGTCATCAGCCCTTTCCCCAAAAATGGCTGCTAGGAGACTCTTAATGTCTCTTATAGCTAACGTATTTCCTCCTGTCATTTTCTCTAGCTCATACATACATTTTCCTGCACCCGCCATTAAACGGGGAAGTTTACATCTTAAGTTATCCTTATCTATTTGTGGCTAGGGAATATACTTCGTTCTGGCCCCTCCTTCCACCAATAAAGTGAAGTGCGTGAACCCAAATCCACAATCAGCTCCCATTATTTTCCTATCCATAGTGGGGACAATGGGTCCTGTTCTCCTTCTGCCTGGCAATGACCTCAGCCTGCTAACATATGGTGGTGACTCTTCCTTCTTGCTATGCAATCATCCTTTCGGTCACTCTGGATATGCTATAGGATCTGGCGTCCTATCCTTAAGATGCTCTAGATCAGGCCATCTAACTTCCTTGTCTGTCTGCAGGAATCCCTCAGGACCACATGCACTTACTCCCTCTTCCCCATGGAAGGTTTCTCTCCTTTCATCTGACATATCTAGTTCCCAGCTAGTATGGCTCTCGTCCCATTCATCCTTATTTAATGTCAGCCTGTCTAAAGACAAGGCTCTGTGCTCGAGACTAAATGGGTCTCTTTCCTTGCTTTGTGATTGGAGGACATGGGACTGCTCTCCCTTCCCTCTGCTTCCCAATTTGCAACTTTCTCTTAAGTCTTGATAGGCTTTATCCATCCTGTCTCTGATGCGCCCTATGTCCAAATTCTCGTCAAGGGTTACCCTAGATGGTCCTGACGTTGCTCCCTGTGACGGGAGGAACTCCTCTGTATTTCCCCATGAGATTACCGGACTTGTTTCCATTAACTCTCTCTGAATGCGATCAATATCATGCTACCTTTGTCTTCTTTTTCGCTCCATTTCTTCGTCTAATTCTCTTCGCTTTCTCGCTTCCCATCTAACTCTTTCCTCTTCTTGTCTTTTCTCTTACCTTCTTTCATTCGCTCTACGCTCTTCTTCTTCCCCTCATCTTTGTATTATTTTATCGCATAATTTCTGTGCTTCCTCCTCTTCTCTCTTCTTTTCTTGCCTATCTCGTTCTTCAATTGCTCTCTGCCTATTATCATACTTCCTTTGCTCCTCTGCCCTTTCCTCCTTCTTTTGTTGTTCTTCCTGATAAATCTGTTCTTGTCTCTGCCAATTCTTTCTCTTGTGCTCATCTTCTTTCAATCTTTTCTCTCGTTCACTGTCTTTTATATCCGGTTTGTCTTGATCTTCCCTTTGCCTAACTTTGTCGATACTTTTCCCATCGAGCTTGAGCAATATCTGTCCACCCATCCATTTCTTCTGTAGGAGATTCACCTCGTCAACTTTATCCTTTTCCCTTTTCCATCTCTTAATCTCTCGTTCTATCTCTGTTGATATATCCAGTCGTTCACTTTACTCTTCCTTGTCCTGTAAGATCTTAAAGATCTCCTCCTTTCTTTTAGTCTCTTCTGGACTATCGTCACTGCTGTAGGCGGGCAGTTCATATTTCAGATTACTATATCCTGTTCCCACTCTTAGTTCCTTTAATGGATACAATCCTACATCTTCTGTACTATCACTGTTTACATTGGGCGAGGTAAGAGGAGCAGAAGACTTAATAACTTCCTCCCTACACTGATTAAGCAGGCCTGGCTCCAGCAGGGGGGCCATAGGGGCCAGGCCCCCCCAGAGTCAGCCCCTGGCCCCCTCTACAAAGGAGGCCATATCAGTGGTGTTATACACCACTAGTAACCAAGGGAATGGAGGGGGTGGACGGCACTCTAAACATGCATCAGCAACCTCAGAGGCATCATTCTGAGAGTCTGAATGGCAGGATTTGTTTTACTGCCCTCGACAATGATTTATGACCCATAGCCAAGAAACTACAAATAACATGAGAGATGGAGGGCAATGCACACCTCTAAGTGAGGTACCACACGTATTCAAGCAGGTTGCCTACAACTATTTTCTCAAACCTACAAACACAATGTTGGTTTCTGTATTTTAATGTATGTTTATTTTTTGTGGGACTGTAGTGGTTTTTCACATCATGCTTAATAAAATGGTTAACTATATCAAACAATATAAATGACAGGTAAGCTGCTTGAACACAGATTCCTGCGCAAGGTGTGTCAACTGACACTACAAAGTATATATTCTACTGCATTAACTACTTGAGTATAAGTGAAAAGATAAGGTTGGTATTAACAAAATTGTAATTCTGGAGGGGAGAGTGTAGTAAAATCAAAAAGTGATAGATACAAGGCTTTGAATTAAACATGAACACTACTGTTGCTCTGCGCAACATTCCATGACATAATTTTGCAGTATGTCTGTACCATTAGAGAAGGGGACAAGCCATTAGCAAATGACTTTTGCTGCTGTCAACAAAAGGTGCAGTTCAGTCTCAATTGCTCGGCCATTTTCCATCTTCACCGGAACACAAGTAACCACATGGATTTTTAGGCCTTGTGGTCTAGAGGTTTGGGACGGGCTTCTGATATTAGTGACAGGGCCAAGGCTGATATGCAAACAATGGTATGGAAGGCTGGCCAGAGCAATGACGGTGGTTCTAATTGATTTATAGACTTTTTACCTATTAGGTACAACCAGAACGCATGCAGTGGAACACAGATAGGATGGCGATAAAATGTGAGAAGAAATACACATCCTATGGGTGTGTCTGGTCATTTACCCACCTAATGACTAGCCATGGCTATGTTAATACCTCACCAGCAAAACCTAACCCTTTGAGAACTCTTTGAGCAAGCTCTATAGCAAAGTAACACCAAACGTGTTGGTGTATAGGGCCTACCAGTGTTATATCTAACCATTCTTTTCAGTGTTTAAAATTACTTAATTGAATCTGTGAATAAGCTCCTGGTGTAATACAATTCTCTTAATGTGTGTCTTCAGCCAGTTGATTTTATAAGCAATATATTTGTCAATGCCTCTGTTACTTACACTGAAGTCCTGTTTTAAACAAGCAATCACAATCCATCGGTTTTGGCTTGCGTATAGGTATTAGCAGACATTTGCCAGGCAATGCCATCATATGCCCAGTCACTGGGGCCATTTTCCAGCTGTTCCCATTTTATGACCAGGTGGTACCCTTATGTGATGCCCTTATGTCAGTGTGTGGCATATGCCTATCCATGCCTAATCAAAAGCCCAAGCCGTTGGCTTTGTCAAAGCATGTTGGCTTCCGTTTGTCTCCCTAAGTGAATGTGTATATGCCCAGATGTGGGTGCCTTGCTTGCTACGGCTTGGGAATCAAGCTGCACTGAACTGGTCCAACAAGGACCTACCTGAAAATTATTAGGCTAGGTTGGCAAGTATTTACCAGTTTCAGATCTTCTTATGCATACTTACCAGTGGAGTTCCAACCTAAATAGAATGTATCTTTGTTTGGAAGCCTAGTCTACTCTGCCAGAACGTTTCATGATTCAAACTGATAAGTACTGACTTCATAACCTCAATCTGTTTGAGTAACTTTACAGAGTTTGCAAAGTATGATGTAAATCCTGGGTGCTGGGTGTTTAGGCAGTCCCAGAAATGAAACATGAACAAACGTAAAATTACAAAAAAGAAGAGTGTTTTCTATAATGTTGCAGAGAAGAGTATAAACGCTGTACATCTTTTGTAACTATAAATCAGTATTTCAATATTTAACATTTCGACAAGGGACAAATGCCAATGCCCATCCCCTGCTCTACCCTCACCCCCCTCCTGCAAACATCAGGGCTGAACAGGCCCTACCATTGAGGTTGTATTTGTTAAGGTGAGTATCACGAGAGTGAAGCGTACCTGTAGACTTGGATGAATATCTTGACGTGGCAGCCAGACTGACGACTGTCTTCTGATGAGTAAATGACGCGGGGTACCGGCCTCTCCACCACCCAAGGTTGAAACAGGGTGGAAGATGGACCGACTCCCAACGCCACGGGACGCTCTCTCCTGATTAGCGTGGCGTCAGGACAGTGCAAGCACTGACAGGAGAGGCAGATGTAGAATGTCCTTTGACAGTAGAGTCCGAAGTGCTTTCCAAGAAGAGGTCCCAAGGACCTGTTAAGAGGAGCGTTGAGGAGATGCTGGTATTGCTACTGAGCATGTACAGGGAGACTGAAGTAGATGGTTGAGCCAGGCACCCGCAAACCACTGGTGAAACGAAAATCACAGGCAGGATGGTAGTCCGACTGGTGCAGCAGCTGGTAGTCTCAAAAGTCCCAAAAGGAACCAGGTAGCAGCTCAGGCAGGAGTGTGGGAACCAAACCCAGGAACTGGACTGGGGAACCAAACCCAGGAACTGGACTGGGGAACCAAACCCAGGAACTGGACTGGGAAAGGACAGAAAACGGGAACCCAGGAGAGAGGGAAAGGTACCCCAGGATTGGGAACTCTGGGACCCAAAAGGACCTCCAAACAAATACAAAAGGAGGGAAGGACCAGGGGCCGCAGGAAGGACGAGAAACCAGGGAAGAAATCAGGCTGGAGCGGGCGGAATTACAGGACTGGAACAGGAGAGCAAACAAACGAGCGAAGAACACGATCAGGGCACAACCGCGTTGAGACGCGACTTGCCCCTGATCGAAGCTCGTTTTATGGGATGGCGCATCCAAAGCGAGGCTTGAAGCGCAAGCTCTCGCCGTGGAGAGGGCCCAATTTACTGGGCATGCGGGGAACCGAGACCGTGGTCTCCTGCGCATGCGCAGAGGACTCCTGACGGGAACCCTAGAAGCTCTCCCCATGGCAGATCCCCGCAAGCGAAAGCGCGGGTAGATCCGCCAAGAGGGAGGAGAGCGAGCAGGTGCGGAGAACCCCGGTCTCCAGGTAAGTGGCGTGACACTATGACCCCTTCCAGGAAGACCCGGGGCCCCAAGCTTCCAAGGGAACCTCTCGTAAAAATCACACACAAGACGAGGTGCGTGCACATGCTGATGTGGTTCCCAAGTGCGATCACAAGCCGGGTATCCCTTCCAATCCACTAAAAAGTGGAGCACCCCTCTACGATAGCGGGCATCACAGATCTCCTGAACCTCAAACTCGGGGACACCCTGAACCATAACCGGGGCCGGGCAAAGAGGAGCACGACCAAAGGTGTCTTTGACATGAGGCTTCAAAAGGGAGATATGAAAGACTGGGTGAATATGCCAAGAACGTGGGAGCTCAAGGCGAATAGCCACGGAGGACAGGCGCTTAGTTATCTTAAATGGGCCGAAATATCGTGGAGCCAGCTTAACCGGCAAATTGTGAAGTGGCAAATTCCTTGAAGACAACCAAACCTTATCCCCTACCTGGAGATCTGGTTCCACACATCTCCCTCTGTCTGCCTGAACCTTCATACGGTCCCTTGTCAGCTCCAAAGTCCTACGTGCCACTTCATGTTGCCTCTGAATGGAAGACACCAGGTCAACAGCAGAAGGAACCGTACTAGAAGGTACAGGACAGAAAGGCATCAGTTTCGGGTGCTGGCCAGAAGAACAGTAGAACGGACTGATTCCCGTAGAGGAATGGACGGAATTATTGTATGAAACTTCAGCAAAGTCCAGACACGCCTTCCAGTTTGACTGAGTAGCGTTGGCAAAGCAGCGAAGATACCCCGCCAAAGTCTGATTATTCCTTTTGGTGAGGCCGTTGGTCTGTGGATGATAACCAGAGCTCATAGCCCTGTGAATGCCAAGATGGCCACATACCCTGCTCCAGAAAGAAGACAAAAACTGAGATCCCCGGTCAGAAATAAACTTTTCTGGGAGGCCATGCAACCGATATACTTCATGCATAAAGGCCGACGCCATCTGGGCAGCCGTGGGTATCTTACTAAAGGGGATGAAATGAGCATACTTCATAAAGCAATCAACCACAACCATTATGCAGGTACATCCGTCGGAGGGAGGTAAGTCTACAATAAAGTCAGTGGCAAAGGTGTGCCATGGGTACGGCGGCAGTTCCGTGGGAAGAAGCAATCCTAGAGGTCTTCTTCTTGGTACCTTAGTTTGTGCGCAGATGGGGCAACTCTCCACATACTCCTTGACTGAACTGGCCCACCCAGGCCACCAAAACTGTCGAGACACTAGTTCTTGCGTAGCTTTGATTCCTCGATGTCCCCCAATCAAAGAATCATGAAAGCCATGCAGTATGCCGTCACAAATAGGCCCCACAGGAATGTACAACCTCTTCTGGAAAAACAGCAGACCGTCTCGTTCAGACACCGATGATTGCCGCAGAAGGATCATTCGTTCAGGATCCATTCGGGTGGCATCCAAAATAGATTGTAGGTGGGGAGACAATGCCAACAAGAAATGGTGTGGGGAAATCAATGGTGAACTCACACCAATCTTTCTCTCCTCCTTCTCCAGAGACCGAGATAAAGCATCCGCCTTCAGATTGGCGGTACCAGGGATGTAGGTAACATGGAACTGAAACAGAGAGAAAAAGAAAGCCCATCTAGCCTGGCGAGGCGTACGGCACTGTAAGGAACGTAGATACTGCAAATTCCAGTGATCTGTACGGACCTCTACTGAAAAGCGTGCCCCAAGCAGGAGATGTCTTCATTCTCCAAAGGCCATCTTTATGGCCAGCAATTCCCTCTCGATAACCGCATAGTTCATTTCGCTGGGATTCAATTTGCGTGAGAAATAGGCTACTGGATGTTCAATGGAGGTCTTAGGATCACACTGCAGAAGGACCGCTCCAATGGCGAAATCAGAAGCGTCTGCCTCCACAATGTAGGGTAATTCGTCCTGAGGGTGACGCAGAATTGGGGCGGTGGTGAAAGCCTTCTTCAAGGTGGTGAAGGCCTGCGAAGCAAGAGAATCCCACTTGAAAACAGTCTTACTGCTGGTCAACCTGGTAAGTGGCGCTGTAGTTTGGGAAAAGTGAGGAATAAAGCGCCTATAAAAGTTGGCAAAACCCAAAAAGCACTGTAGAGACTTTACATCATGTGGCTGCTTCCAATCTAGGACAGCTTGAACCTTCTTGGGATCCATTTCAATACCAGTATGATTGATCACATATCCCAGGAATTCGATGCTGTGTTGATGAAAAGAACATTTCTCCGCCTTGGCAAACAACTGGTTAAAGGATAAACGGTGAAGGACTTCACGAACGTGTTCCACATGTTCCTCAAGAGATTTGGAAAAAATCAAAATATCGTCCAAGTAGATCCAAACCGAAATGCCTATTAAATCGCTGAAGATGTTATCCATGAATCTCTGGAAAACAGCTGGGGCATTACACAGACCAAAAGGCATAACCCTATGCTCAAAGTGTCCAAAGGGGGTCTTAAATGCGGTTTTCCATTCGTCCCCATCCTTAATGCGGACCAAATGGTAGGCTCCGCGTAAATTGAGCGTAGTGAAGATCCGAGCTGTGTGGAGAGTTTCCAAGATACTGCGAATCAAAGGTAAGGGATAACGATCCTTTATGGTTATGTCGTTCAGTTGTCGATAGTCTACACAGGGTCTTAAAGTTCCTTCCTTTTTCTTTACAAAAAGCAAAGGAAATCCCGCAGGTGACTTCGAAGGGGCAATATGTCCCTTGCTTAAACAATCCGACAGGTAGTCCTGTAACACTTGCCTCTCATCCTGGGTTAAGGCATACAGTCTTCCATGAGGAATTTCTAAGTCTGGCAACAAATCAATGGAACAATCAAAAGAGCGATGAGGGGGCAATGGTATATTTCCTGGTTCCGAGAACACATGTTCAAAAGCGGCATATTCTTGTGGAACTTGAGATATGGAACAAAGATTCGAACCTCTGCCAATAGATTCCAAGGAAGTTGAAGATACAAGAGTCTGGGTTGGCAGGTTACAATTCTGAGAACAAAAGGTGGAAGAGAAGGATAAAGTACGAGTTCCCCAGTTGATGACAGGATTGTGGCATTGCAACCATGATAATCCCAAAACCAACTTGTAGATGGGAGACCTGATCACGTCCAAGGCCAAAGTCTCCAGGTGATCAGCAATCCGGAGTACCAGCCCCACGGTGTGAAGACGGAAGGGTCCGGAGGACAGAGGGGATCCATCGATGACCTCAACCGGTAGGGCAGTTTGTCTGGAAAGAAGCGGTATTCCGTTGATGTTGGCAAACGATTCATCGATGTAGTTACCAGAGGCTCCACTATCCAGCAATCCGTAAACTTCCAGAGTCTTATCAGGCAAAGATATCCTGATCTTCAAGGTCAATAAGACAGCTAGTTGCATGGGGTGAGAAGTGGAACAAGACGCGGAAAGGCCTGAGAAAGAAGTGGGACCTGTTGCTGCCCTTCCATCACACAACAGGTCTCCTAGTTTTCCGCCTTCTTTTTCTGAGGGCGTAGGGGGCATGTACCCAGATAATGCCCAGCCGCTCCATAATAAAGACACAGGCGCAGCGTTCTTCTTCTTCTCCTTTCCTCCTCAGACAAAGGACCTCTCATGGCCCCTAATTGCATAGGTTCAGAGCCAGACTCCGGGGAACCAAAAGATCCGACTGGTACATTAGGCATTCTTGAATGAAATTTCTCAGACCGACGTCTCTCCGCCCTTCGCTAAGCTAGTCTCTGGTCTATCCGGAGCACTTGTTCAATAAGACGTTGGAGGGTCTCTGGCTCGGGAATATGAAGTAACTCGTCCTTGTATTCATCTCTCAAGCCTCGACGAAACAAGGTACTTTGCGTGACCTCTGGCCACTGGGAGTCGGTCGCCAGTTGGCGGAAAATGCTTATGTAAGTTATAATGTCAGCACTTCCTTGTCTCATGTCCATCAACTGGTTCTGGGCTACGGAAGCCAGGTTTGGTGATTGAAACACCTCCAAGAAAGCCTTTTCAAAGGCCACGAAATCATTCAAAATTGGACTATTGGTGACCACCAATGGAGTGGCCCGAGCGAGAGCATTCCCAGAAAGATTCCACAGGATATATCCAATCTTGGCCTTGTCGCTGGTGAAGTGAGATGGTCTAAAAAGGAAATGAATTCGGCAATGATTGCAAAATTCTGCTACACGTCAGGGGTCTCCATCGAACTTGATCGGAGTTGTATGTGCCAGTGAACCTTCTCCCTGCGAAGCACTCATAGCCCCCTGAGATACCATTTGACTTAAAGTCTGGTTTTCCTGACATAATGCCGTCATCTCTGCTCGAAGAGCTTGAAGCTCATTCCGGATATCTTGACCATCTTCCATCTCCAAATCTGAAGGCAGGCGTCTCAATCTGTTAAGGTGAGCATCACGAGAGTGAAGCGTACCTGTAGACTTGGATGAAGATCTTGACGTGGCAGCCAGACTGACGACTGTCTTCTGATGAGTAAATGACGCGGGGTACCGGCCTCTCCACCACCCAAGATTGAAACAGGGTGGAAGATGGACCGACTCCCAACATCACGGGACGCTCTCTCCTGATTAGCGTGGCGTCAGGACAGTGCAAGCGCTGACAGGAGAGGCAGATGTAGAATGTCCTTTGACAGTAGAGTCAGAAGTACTTTCCAAGAAGAGGTCCCAAGGACCCTGTTAAGAGGAGCGTTGAGGAGATGCTGGTATTGCTGCTGAGCGTGTACAGGGAGACTGAAGTAGATGGTTGAGCCAGGCACCCGCAAACCACTGGTGAAACGGAAATGACAGGCAGGATGGTAGTCTGACTGGTGCAGCAGCTGGTAGGCTCAAAAGTCCCAAAAGGAACCAGGTAGCAGCTCAGGCAGGAGTGTGGGAACCAAACCCAGGAACTGGACTGGGGAACCAAACCCAGGAACTGGACTGGGGAACCAAACCCAGGAACTGGTCTGGGGAACCAAACCCAGGAACTGGACTGGGGAACCAAACCCAGGAACTGGATTGGGGAACCAAACCCAGGAACTGGACTGGGAAAGGACAGAAAACGGGAACCCAGGAGAGAGGGAAAGGCACCCCAGGATTGGGAACTCCAGGACCCAAAAGGACCTCCAAACAAACACAAAAGGAGGGAAGGACCAGGGGCCGCAGGAAGGACGAGAAACCAGGGAAGAAATCAGGCTGGAGTGGGCGGAAGTACAGGACTGGAACAGGAGAGCAAACAAACGTGCGAAGAACACGATCAGGGCACAACCGCGTTGAGACGCAACTTGCCCCTGATCGAAGCTCGTTTTATGGGATGGCCGGCACCCGAGAGGCTTGAAACGCAAACCGTCTCGTCGCCGGGTGCCGGCGCATCCAAAGCGAGGCTTGAAGTGCTAGCTCACGCCGTGGAGAGGGCCCAATCTACTGCGCATGCGCGGAACCGAGACCATGGTCTCCCGCGCATGCGCAGAGGACTCCTGACGGAAACCCTAGAAGCTCTCCCCATGGCGGATCCCCGCAAGCGAAAGCGCGGGTAGATCCGCCAAGAGGGAGGAGAGCGAGCAGGTGCGGAGAACCCCGGTCTCCAGGTAAGTGGCGTGACAGTATCTTTTTAACATGTCTCAGAGGCAGATTATTTACAACAGGAGGTGATATGCCAAATATGCTGTTGATACTCAGTGGGCCTCATTACACGGTAGGCGGTGAGCCATGGCGCTATTAGCTATTAGCTATTAGCGCCATGGCTCATGCCGGTAAAATACCGGCACCGCCTTGGCGGAAAGGGGATTTACCGCCCCATTCCAAGGTTGGAGGGGCGGTAAATCCCCTTTCCGCCATTGCCCTTCCCCATTCCCATTTTTGCCCCATAGGGCATGATGGGGATGGGGAAGGCGCTAATTACGGCACCGTAAATTACGGTTGCCGTAATTAGCTCCGAGGTCCCTTAGCGGGTTGGATTTTAACGCCTGCAAGAAGCAGGCGTTAAATCCTCCAACCCGCAAAGGGACCTTGTAGTACGGCGGTAAGGGTTAACGGTCACCGTTGCCATTAACGGTGACCGTTAACCCTTACCGCCGTCCGTGTAATGAGGCCCAGTGTCTTTTCACTTTATCAGGTGACCACTCCAAAGACACTAAGGTCATTAATGCCACATACAAACAAATCCAGCTCTGGATGCTGTATAATGGCCTAGCCCTGAATAACTAAAAAACTGAGATTACTATCCTGGGCACGGGCCCCATGTGGCACCAGCTTGATCAGTCCTATTCATTCTTTCAAATCGCAGACTGTCTGCTCCCCACTTTGAAGAAACAATAAAAACCTTGGGAGTCACTATTGACCAAGAGCTCTCAATGAGGTCCCATATCAGCGGCCTAGTGTCTAACTCAACATACTACATTACGCTTTTGGCACAACTCAGACCATTCCTTGAGGCCTCCAGTTGTGCCACCCTAGTCAGGGTGATCATTGGGAGCCGCCCGGACTTCTGTGGCAGCAGTCTGCATGGGGTAGACAAAGGAGAGCTCAATCGTCTGCAAGTTGTCCAGAACAACACAGTTAAGGTTGTTATGGGGATGCGCAAAACAGATCATGCATGTATGGAATTAGACCTTTTTATATGGCAGCACAGTTGAAGTGGCTATCTAACAGGCGTAATCTAAGATCCAATAACACAGGATTGCTTTTCACCCCAAAGGCCAAACTGGTACAGGTGCAAAATGGATCCTTCCCTGCTGCAGTTCCTCGCTTGTGGAATACTCTCCCGCCTGATTTGAGGCTGTGTGCCAGTCTTCCCAGGTTCAAACGTGTCCTGAAAGCATTGCCTTTCGTGTAAATGGATCCTTGACCTCCACTAATTTCTCTCAGGTTTCTCCTTAGGCTTCGCAGAGCTTCATGTTTTTTTATTGTATGTCATGTCAGCGCTCTTATTCCTCGGGGCCACTGTCCTAGCGCTTTAGAAATAAATTAAATAAATAAATACATTTGCGATGAGAAAAGGTAAAAAGGCAGTGATCATTGCTGTGGCACTTTAAAAAAATATATTAGGTTTTAAGAAGCCGTTTAAGTGTGATTGTTTGGTGATTAGTAATTGAGGGGATACAGAACAAGCTGTGTGAAACAATAACTTTTACATGCATTTCCTTTCACTTTGTATCTGTAAGAGATTTTTCGAAGTTCTCATTGATTGCTATGCTGGAGCTTGTAGGCTTCCATTCAGGATGGGGAAAATAAAGCTACAGTCACACGGGATTATTTTCCAGGTCAAGCAGAGTGGAAGAACTGGCGCTAAATGCATTTAGCTCCAATTTGTATGAGCTGCAGGTTTTTTTATGATTTGACAATCGAAGTTGGGAAGCGGATCAGACTTAACAAGGTCCCCCTGCCAAATCCGATTGGCATTCCACCAGCATGTATTTTTAAGTTGGATGAAAACAAATGGATTCCTATGAGATCTGCCAGACTTTTACACCTGGTAAAATCTCACAGAGTCAAAAGGAATCAATTGCGTATGACTCCCACAATCGTTAATTGTGGAAGTGATTTACACTTTTCCAGACACGTAGTGGTAAAGAGCAACGGCGATTTTCACCTGTTTTATTCTTTACTTTTCCAGTACTTGGAGGAAACAATTAAAATTAATGAATGACCCCTTTTGCAAAAAAGTGCAAACAAAAGAATTCTGCTCTATGCAAACAAAATGCCCCACCTTAATCGTTTCATCAACATGTTTCTACAATGATAAATACATTGTCAAGTTGGTTTATCATGTAACTTGTACATTTTTAAAGTAATCTGTATAAAATTTTGTATTATTTTAGTTATTGAAAGCCAAACTCCAACACATATTTCTACCAACTTGAGCTCCGCATATGAGTGATCAAATATCTAAATTTCAGGCTATGCTGAAATTATGGCTTTACCACTTAACCAAAGTGTGTGATCCTGAGCATATTTTTTTCATTTCACTATGCCTTGCCAGTTAAAATTAGGTGCCCCTAGAAGGGATTCAGTTCGCATTATAAGCTATTCCAAAAAAACCTCACTCATGATTTAATAGATGGCCAGCACAGGCATTAGGACACACACACACACACACACAAACATATCTAACTTTGAAAATATACAGGCCACATTTATTGAACAAAATTGTGTCATTCAACACCAAATCAAAGTAAACACATGAAACAAAGAGTCATCTCGGACAATTGCATTTTCTAACCAGTATGTAAACAGTATGTACCAGACAATGATGTACAGGGGCATGGCAGGGAGGATTGTATACATATGTATGTTATTGGAGGAAATGTTGTTGTGCTCTAAATATTGTTAAGATCAACAAGACTATGGGCCTCATTACGAGGCTTGCGCTCCCGTAATGAATGGTGACGGTACGGGACCGGCACCGTTCATTACGGGATGCCTGATTACGAGGTCCCCTAGCGGGACCCAGAACAGACGTCTGGTAAAACCAGACGTCCTTTCCGGGACCCGCGAGGGGACCAAGGAGCTAATAATGGGCCCGTTATTAACAGGGGATTGGTTTTGTGCATGAGGAATTACCGGGTCCTCCAAGGTTGGAATGACCCGGTAATTCCTCATTCACAGAACCCGCTACTGGATACCGGCATGGTATGTTCTGTTCTTGAAATAAAAAGAAATAAAAAGAAGTTCAAAAGAAATGTAATTTTGTGGGAAACAAAATTTCCCATTCCTTGCTTCAGTATTGTGGGGGGTCTATATTTTGCAGCAGGATGGAGGGAGCATAAGCATCCCCTCCGAGGTCTGCTGGGAGTAGCCACAGTGCTCAGGAAGGTATTGTTGGGAAGACACCATCTGCTCAGCCCTCTCAGAGGAAGAGGAAGAGGCATCACCCTCAATTAATTCTCCTAAGCCAGGCCAGGGAATGCATGCTGGGTGCTAGTGTGAACAGGTGAAGGGGTAGGTAAATGGAAATATTGATTAGGGCAGCTGAAGGAACGCGCCTGTGCGGTGAAAGGTGAAGGAGGATCAGATATAACAGAAAGACGAGAGCAGATGGGAAGGGAAGACAGGTAGATTGATGTTGCAAAACTATTTTCCTTGCGTCTCTTTTGCTATGTACTTTTTTTATAGAGGGTTGCAAATGTATTTTGGCAGATCTGCGCAATCTGGATCAACGCCAGCACTTTGAATAGGGTGCTCCTAGATCCACACCCAATGGAATGTGGGCACACCTGGTCACAACCCTGGCCCACCCAGATGAAAATTCCAACACTCAGGTGGATTAAGCATCCACCTGAGGGTTGGATGCTTAATCACAGCAGGGCCTGTGATTAAGCATCCAACCCTCAGGTGGTGTATCCTCCCGCTCCTCCTAGTACATCTTACAGAGTTCTAAAATGGCTAGCCTGTTCTCCAATTTCTTCCCTCTGTGCGCAGCGTGCATATATGTGGCCATGTGTTGTAAAACCACTTTTGACAGTGATCCCCCTTGTGGCCATGGCATGAACATTTTGTCTGCCGTGCCCTTTACCGATTCCGCATGATACTGTTTAAGCTTAGGCACATGTTTTGGCAGCATTTTGCACAGATGCATCAGCGGAATAACATCCCCCCATTGTGACAAGTCTCAATTGACTTTCAATACTTACAGTTAGTTACACATATATGTTTATGAAAAATAACAAATATGAGCGTGCTCCACCCTTCGCCGCTCAAAGCCTCTACTTCTCAATGATCTCAATCTATCTTTCCAGTCAGCGCCGACAATGACCTAAAGAAGATATCAACTTTTTATCTCTTCTTTAACCAAACAGTTTATCCTCATCGCTCTTCGATACCACAAAATACACAAACAGACAGACTAATCGACTTTTCACATATACACCATGCTACTCCTTTTCTCCTAGCCCCTAAAATAAACCAACTGGACTTTGAGTCATTCCCAATCAAAAACCTGTTTATGTGCCACCTATTTACCATCTTGGGGTTTTGAAATTACACCTTCTATTCCTGCTTTGAGGTAGGAAACCGGGCTCTATAAAATGCTCCTTGTTTAAATGCTCCTTGTTATATACTAGACAAACCCCCTGTTACTTTTCTTTATTACCACAATCCCATTCCCTTATTTTGCCAGTCCCCTCAATCTACTCACCATTCGCTCTTCAGCTCAAGGACTTCAGTATCGTCCCTCCTCTTCCAATCGACCACCATCGCCTGCAGTCCGCTCAGCGCCTGAGGGACCCGTCCCACCTGTATTGATCTACTTGCAAGTTTTCTATATCGGCCGCTCTCCACAGGAATCTTTGCAATCTTCCAGCTAGATGGTGGAGGGTGTCCGATCATCTGAAGAACTGGAAACCCACTGTTCGATGGGCACTTTAACCATCCTCCCTCTGCTACCACGTGAACCCGTAGGCCCTTTAAGCGAGGTAGCACTATATGGGATGGATGGGGATGCAGACTTTACTCTTACAGCAATAATAAGACCGACTCAGGAAGTTGGCAAAACATAGCTGTTTTAATTGCAATTGTCTAAAACAGGGAGCGCAACAGACATCAACGGACGTTGGCTCAAATCTCTCTCAAGAATTCCCAAAGCATTTCATAAAAAATGACATTTATATAGTAAAAATTCATCATCACTGACATCATACTACGTGGGAAAATAAGAAAACCTACTTGAGGTTGTGATAGGCTTAAGGGGAACATCTAGGTATACTTTCAATAGGGAATAGGATTTTGATTGTGTCTCTCAGGTCAGGTGGACAGCTCTGCCCACCCCTAGTGCAAGTCATCTTCGCCGTCATGAAATACACAACGTTTCATTGGCATTAAAACTATAGGGCTCTTTGCTATGTGGCCCTCTATGATTGGTTGGCACGCTTGCACCCTTCGGTTATATTCCACTTGCCAGCAGCACACAAGCTGGTACCCCAGGTGCCTGTGGGTTGGACTTGACCTTGCCTTCCCACCCAATTAGCTCATCATCCATTATCACTCCTGCTGTTTGCCATTCAAATTGTCTTTGAACTCGGCCTTGCAAAGTATCACTGCACCTGAGAATAGAAGGGAGTGTGAGCATGGTCTTATCTTCAAGTCTCGGTGTAGCTTGCCCAAAGTCTATTTTCATCTAGACCATGTGACAGGAGACCATGTTTGAGCCCTTTTGTTTGCATTTAACACTGTTAAATGAATAAAACCTGGCACTTCTAGTGTTTTTCCATTACACCTCAACAGGAGCTTGCCTCGCTTCTCACGTTCATTGTATCTTCTCGAATAGATAACCAGTTTCTTGGGTGCCCCAACCCTTGACAGTGGGCCAGATAACCTTTTTCGAATCTTCCCTCGCCATCAGCTGTTTTCTTCTACTACCCCACACTTTCAGCCCTTCTGTTCATGGGGTGCTAGTTTGCTAAAACAACGTGGAACATCCAAATTCTATACACATATATATATATATATATATATATATATATATATATATATATATATATATATATATATATATATATATATATATATATATATATACTGGTGGCACCACCTGCAGCCTATTCCCTACTTATAGCCAACCTCATAATTACTTAGTCTACTTGCGCTACAGCATCTGTGCAATTGTAAAACGGCTTGCATTTTCTTCAGTGCTCTCCGCACACGCAATCTTTATTGAAATGAAAATGTTGCTCAATTCTTCACTTCGCCATGAGATTCTATAAGGTCTATACACTCTCCTCATTGGCATCTCTTCTGGGTGCATCATTTCTGCGTCATGTGATGTCACCTGTCTTCTCTTTCATTCATCTTCAAACGTCTTCCGGAATCTCCTTTAAAAGACTGTCATTTCTCAGCAGGTATATCATAAAGGGCTTTCTCAATGGATACCTTGTTTCGAGGATTCTTCGCAGTATAGGGACCATTATTTGCATTGTGCATGTCGCAATTTCTGTCTTCCAACATATAGGAAGAATGGGAACAGGACTTCCAGTAGAGGCACTTGGCTCCTCCTCTACACTTAAGTTACGCAATACAAAACGAAATGGTTACAGGTCCTGATGCTAATGGTGAGCCATCTTTAACCTCAATCAAACAGGCTACTGCTTTCATTACCAAAGGTATTCCAGATCGAAGAGCAAATGTATCAATATAATTTCCTGAGGCTACGCAGTCGAGTGAAGCATTTCTGAACAAAATAGACGACTTGTCATTCCACCTGACACGCACTTCCAACAACAGCAGGCGTGAGGGAGTCATTGGTAGTGCAGAGACATCTTGGAGGCCTTCCTGAGTGGTAACTGGGCGTGTTGCTCCATCCTGTTTCTGCAACAAGCCCTTCAGTTTGCCACCGGTTTAGGGCGTCATAAAGGACATGTGCCCAGATAATGGCCATCACCCCACAATAGAGACATAGCCGATTGAGCTGACATCATCTCCTTTCGGCTTCAGAGAATGGTCCATGCAATGCACCCAATTCCATGGATTAATCCGGAGAATCCTTCACTAGCTGATCTGAAACAAGCAGAACTGTTACAGGCCGATAGGACCCTTCTCCTGTCTTCCGTCGTTCTCCAGAGTGTCTGTCAAATGATGGTCTATGCTGATAATGTGATCTATCACACCATGCAAAGACATGGGTTCTGGGGTATGAACAAGCTTTTCCTTGTACTCTTCACTTAGTCCTCTTCGGAACAACATTTGCTGCGTTACCTCTGGCCACTGGGAATTTGAAGGAAGTTGCCAGAATCGGCTAAGTTAGGAAATTAGGTCGGGATGTCCTTGTTTCAAATCAAGGAGCTGATTCTGAGCAGTGGCAGCTAAATTAGGAGATTTTCGAATTTACCAAAGTCCTCTAATATAGGACTATTCGCCAATAGATATGGGTCTGCCTAGGCCAAGGCACCACCCATTAAATTGCTCAAAATGAATCCATTTAGCTTTTTCATGTTGAAAAGGGTGAGGGAGATATTTGAATTGTATCTTGCAGTGATTACAAAACTCCTTTAGTTTTCTTGGATCACCATCATACTTAAGAGTGGAAGTATGGGCCACAGTTTTTTCAGCCAACACAGCTGCAGGGGCCGATTCATGGTGCCACGTAAAATGGTGTTTTCCTGCTTTAGAATTGCAACCTCCAGTCTGAGGGCTTGTAATTCCTCACGTAATTCTTCAACGGCTTCCATTGACTCAGAGAATTGTGGGCGTCTTCATTTGTCAAGTACCTGGTCTCTTCATTTCTGGATCCGGGGTCGTGATGAATCTGTCCTTGGTCTTCCCTGGTGACCCAGCTCTTCTGTCAGGGTGCACGTGTAATGCAGGGACTAACCCCAGGCTCAGGAAAAGGCACCTGGAAGGTAGCTCCTTATGCTGTGGGACAGCTCCCCCTGATTTTACGTGGTGTAGGGACAGTGCAAGGCACTGGCCGGGGAATCCGGATAGTATTAACAGCAGCTGAAGTGTGGTCAAAGCAACACGTAGGTAGCGTCATTGATAACTGCAAAACTGGTGATATTGGAGCTCCACTGCCAAGAAAATGATGAAGGCTTCAGGTAACCCCCTACTTTGGGCGGGAAGCCCAAGAGCAGAGCAGGGGGCAAGGCAGAAGCAGGGGGCTTTCTGCAGCCTGTTCTATTCCTGTTCTGCTCTTTGTTCCTGGTCCCTCTGGTTAGCTTGTTTTCTTGGCCTGCTCCTTTTTCTCTGCCCCTAGTCTGTAATTGCCCAGCCCTGAGGATGCAGCACGGCAAGGCAATTACAGACTAGGGGCAGAGAAAAAGGCGCAGGCCAAGAAGACAAGCTAACCAGAGGAACCAGGAACAAAAAGCAGAACACGAATAGAACAGACTGATAGAATGCAGGCTAGTCACAGACTTACAGAGCGAATTCAAATGCATCCGTCTGAGGGACCAGAGGGTTTACATATCCTGGTGGTCCAAGTGCCGTAGCAAAGGAATTGTCTGTTGTTGCCATGACAGCACCCAACACTTTTGGAACCGGTCACACGGGAGCGGGACACTGGTCTCCCGTGCATGCCTCCTGTTCTGGACATGGCAGTACACATAGGCAAACTGCTAGAGGTCGTTTTATGGATGGGCCTGAGCCTGTGTTTTCCTCCACCATTGCCACCTCATCTGCTGGGTAACCCCCACTGCAGATGCCAACGTGAATACAGCTGCCACGTAAGTAACTGCAGGCCGCAGCGCTGACATGCCGAGCAAATGACAAGGGGTCATGCTCTACCAGTTTGGGCTGCACTGCTCCCATTGGTAGCAAGACCAAGACTGGTTTGTGTATGGCTGATCCCTTTCTGCAAGGGCTCAAATGGGGTAAATAAACGATGGTGTCAAAGGTTGCCAATCGCAGTGCCGCAGGTTAAGATTAATTCATAACCTTGCACCCATCACATGTTTTGCTTTTTCATTTCCTCATGGCACCAGCCACACAAGGGGCCCCTGCAGCCCTTTATCAACTGACCACCACTTTACCGGGGGCCAGCCTGTTGATTCTTGACGTGGGGCTTATTATTTTGCAGCAGTGAACTACGCTGATGTACCAGATTTGGGTGAAGTGGTGCAACAGTGTTTTATGGTCAGCAAAGTGGCAGAAACAAGGTACACTTTCACTTGAGTGTTTCTTGGACTCTCTCTGAAGATCCCAACAGCAACTCAACCATTGGAATTCCTGAAAGCCGGAAGTGGCTTTTTGACAATTAAGAACCTAGCTGTACCACTGCTTATACCCCATACAGCCTGGCATTGTTACATGTCAGGGATGTCCACAAGATGATGGCAAGGGTTATCACGGCTCAGAACAACAGTGCCTGCTGTTCTGGGGACTCAATCCCCTACCTAAAACCCTAGAGCTTGCAGTTTCACAAATGAAAATCCCATGAAGGGAGACACCTCCTAACTTCCGGAGACACCTCCTAACTTCCTACAGGCAAGGATCTCTGGGAGCTGACAACACAAGGAATTAACCTTGTTACAACAGGAAGGATTTGAACCTTACAAAACGCTAGGAATAGACGAATCCAGTATGGCAAAGTCACCATGTGGAAGAGATGCTCCCCCGACCCTTATTTAAATCATCTCTAGAAATATTCCGGAAGAACCATCTTGAGAGAACCATCTACAAGATGATTTTACTAGAGCCTTGTTGGGGTAAAGGCTGCTCAAGGACTCCATCGATTGGGTTGAAGAGAAGCATTTCCAAGCAGGGTTGCTTTAGGGGAACATTTAAAGTTATCTGCTGTGGGAAATCCTGACTGAAGATGATACTCAGTATTTTACCTGCTGAAGTGGCATCCCTTCAAATACCCCTGGCAGGGAAGGGCAGAGGACAGACTCAACTTTCCTCAGGGACCCAGTGAAGGGTACCACAGCACCCCAAAGACTACAAGAAGATTCCTTTGTCTTTCACTCCAATTTTGAGTCACTTAAAGCCACTGCAAGCTCTTGAAACTACGTTGAGCCACTGGATTGACCCAACACAGCTGCCTTTGAGACTCTCTCAACTTCAAGTCACTTCATGCCAATTAGAGCTTTGCCAACCTGAACATAGAGACCTGTTCCAAGCTTATCCAAGCAGGAGACATTACCACGTGTCAAAACACACTTTGTTGTCAGATCCAGCCAAGCCAGCTCACTGCTGAAGTGGAATGTTCACTTTATGGTAGTGATAAGCAAGCAGATAGTTGCCAGGTGAAGGCCTCTCCTTTCTGAGTAGGGTTTCCTGACTTTTCACCCACAGGCATATGTTATAATGGCAGCCATGCAATGGGGTAAGTGGTCACCAACCTCCTCTACTACAACAACTGCTGCTTTGTGTATAGAGGAGAACCTCAAGCGTCTATAGGCAGGAGGGTCTCCCAGAACTCCACCCTTCCATTGTTAAAGACCAATGACTTTATATCCACCTGCAATCTGAGGCATTGGACAGATCTGGATGGTTTAGAGAGAAGGACGTACCACTGTGATGGTCTATCCAAAGTGAAGTAGATGGGGATGTCTTTGTAAAATTATCACTACATTAATACCTCTGTTCAGGGCATGCACATTGGAGTTGAAGTGCGGAAGCAGAAAGCTTCATTTGAATGTGCAGGACAAGGCCATTTTCTCCCTTTTGATGGGATTGCTTTGTGCCATTTTTCAGTCCACTGATGGAGAAGAAATAAATAAAAAAGACCTGCACCAAACAGCCAGGTCTTTAGTTCTCCTCTACAAAAAGCCAAAGAAATCTTGCACCCCCTCTACTCAGAAAAGGCAGGATAGGTCCCACTCTTTCAGAGGATTACCAGACTTCCTGGAATGCTGAAAACACGAACGGGGGTCATCTCTAGCAACTAGGGGAGACAGATATGTACGGGTGGGTTTTTTAAAGCAGGAAAGCAACAAGAAGTGTTGTGCCTCGTCCTCTACTTCCAGAAATAAACCTAAACAGTGGCACGCAGATTTGGGATCATTGAAGCCTAGTCGGGTTCAATATGCAAGATCTTCTTGAGGCGTGGCAAAGAATCCATGTGGCTTGTCCACTGTGGGCGGGGGCAAGCACCTGTGCAATGCCTCTTTAGAAGAACCAGTGCGGCCTGCTCACAATTTAGGATCTCCATGCCTTCAACTCCTCCCTCACCCAACAGAGGCTCAAAATGATCACGCTATGCAGATATATTCTGCTCTGCGGTAAGGATTGTGGATCTGAATAGTGAATTTAAAGGATAAATTAAGTTTATTTTAACATGCCTGTTTGGTCACCACCGCACAGACACATTCTGCATTTTACTCTGAGGGCTAGACAATTCCAGTATGACGTCATCCCTTTCAGCCTCTCCTCAACACCTGACTTTTCCCCATGTTCTTGGCAGCTGTAGGTCCTCATCTTCTTTTGGAGGTCCTACACATTTACCCCAACCTTGGCGACCAGCTGAGATGGCTCTTGCGTTCTTGCAGACTCTTTCCTTTGCACAGGCATTGTCGAACTACCATGAGAAAGCCTTCCTCACCCCACCTCAGGGGGTGAACGTCCTTGACTATAATTGCCACACAATGCAAATGTGCGCCTTCTCCATGCCCAACACGATTCGAAACATTCGGTCCACAGCTCGCCATGACAGGCTTGGTGCCTTTGCACCCCCTGGGCCTCATGGTTTCTTGTGTGCTAGCAGTGCCTTTATTGAGATTCTAATTACGCACCTTTTCCTGCTTTTGTCACTTCAGTAGAATCTGATTCTGAGGCCCGAGGCCATAAGATCAACATCTGGTGGTGGTATCAGGATAGCAATCTCTTGATGCGCTTCCCATTCCAGGAAATGGATCCCTCACACACAATCATCACTGAATTATCCCAGTTCGGCATAGGGGTCGCGTTGGCAGACTTCAGACGAAGCAACGTTTGGTCCACACTGGGTAAGGGGGAAACATGCCAGTGTGTTGGAGCTTGTGGCCATCTTCCACGCACTAAAGGCATTTCCGCCAGTAACTGTGAACATGTAAGTGTTGATCCTCATAAACAGCACTGCAACATTGTTCTATACCAACAAGCAGGATGTTTCAAGTCTCCTCATCTGTGCTTCCAGGCAAGCGCAAGTAATTGTCCAGCTTGCCGAGGATTCTGATTCGACTATGACATTTCGGAGGAAGGCTCAACGAGGCAGCAGAAACACTGAGCGTGCTTCCTCACCACAGCCATCAGTGTGAGCAAAAGCCAGAGGTTTTTCAGAGCACCTTTCTGGATTGGGCTTTCCACACACAGACATATTTGCAACTCTTTTCAACATGGAATGCCATTGGTTTGCATCCTGGATGAGATATGGGGTGTACGCTCTGGGGGCCACTCTGACCATCTCTTGTACCAAATGCTTGCTCACATATTCCCTCACATATCTCTTTAGCACGATGTGCACTTGACATTCTCTGGAAGAGATTGCTTTCCACTAGCCATATAGGCTCTGATTCTATGGTCTACTGAGCTAGACCCCTCAATGTTTTCCTCTCAGGACAGAACTCCTGAGCCAACAGGTTGGACAGGAACGTCACCCCTCCCTCCATCTCTGATCTTGGCTGCTTGGGGTCTGAACCGCTGCCTCTGGGCTATCGTGGTCTGTCTCAGGGCAATGTGCACATTATATAAGCATATATGGAGGCCTTCTAATCTGCTGACTACTGCAGTAAATGATGTGGTCCTGCCACAGCTCAATACTCTTTCATGTTTGCAAGATGATGTTCTCCATCTGTCTCTGACTTCGGTAAGAAGGAAGCACAAGCAACTTGCTGGAAATACCTCACACTGGGAGGCTATTGAAAGCTGGAGGTTTTGTCTTTCAATCTCTCTAATCCAATTGTTTAGCGGTACCTGGGTATCCACATTCATTTATTTTCCTCCATGATGGCTTCTCACAAAATATGGGAAATAAACAGTTCTTTTGGCAGTGTCTCACAAATCAGTTGAGCTTTGGTTAGCTGTATGGGAACTGTCTTCTTGGTGGCAGTTACTTCAGCTCACATTGTTGTGGAGCTTTAGGCTCTGTCAGCTTTAGAACCCCTTTTAAGTTCTCCATAAATAAAGTTGTTCTGTAAACACATCCCTCCTTTCTCCCTAGAGTGCTTTCTTAGTTCCACATAAACCAGGAAATCGATCTTCCCACATGTTTTCCAAATTCTTCCTCAAAGGCAAGGAGCGATCTGCATTGTTTGGACATTAACCAGGCACTGAAAGTTTACCTAGAGAGAATATAAGACATCTGCACCCAGAGTGGGTATTTGTGACCTATGCCAGAGTCCATCCGGGCAAGTAGACACCACAATCACACTTTGTCCGTTTGACTGTGGCTCCAATTGTAGAAAGCAACCGGGTTCAAAATCTCTCTCCTCTTAAAGGTTTGCATGGCGATTTGGTCCCTAGCCAAAGGCATGTACCATGGGATGCCATTTGCAGAGAAGCCAAATGGGCTACTTATGCATTCTGTAATCACTGCTCCCCGGATGTCCCCTACAGGCCCAATGCGCAGTTTGGTCAAATGGTTGCAAGCAACCTTTATGATCAGATTCGAAGTAGATCCAACCTCCACTGGGTTCCCCTTGCCTTGAGATTCCCCAAACGTAGTGAGGGCATATGTAGGAGTAAGAAAATGTTAATCACCAAAGTGATTAATGAATCCCTAATTCATGGTCCAACTTCCTCCCTGTGCCTTACCTCCTTTGCTTCTCTAAACGCAGCTAACCTGAAGGAAGGTTATACTGAGAAATGACCAAACAAAATAACCTTCATCATTATTACGTATGGCAAGACACCCAGTGGGTTTACAGATGTACGGCAGACATCTATGTGAAACCAGAGATCACAAATTTGAATGGAGACATGTTATGTTATGTTATGTTAATTGCACTTATAAGGTGCCAAAGCCCGCAGGCATCCAGGCGCCGAAAGACAGAAGTAGTAGCAGACAGAGCTGGAAATATTCTATTCAAACAATATAGTCTTCAATTGTTTGCGAAAAGCAAGGTGGTTTTCTGTCAAGCGCATCTGTGTCGGAAGAGAGTTCCAAGCTTGCGTGCCTCGGACACAAAAGGCCCTACCTGAGCCACGAGACCTTTTTATCCGGGGCAAGGCTAACAGAGACCCAGCCGAGGAACGTAGGCTTCTTGTTGGTTGATAGACATTTATTTTTTCCTTCAAATAAGCCGGAGCGTTTCCAAAAATACACTTATGACATGTGGTAAGTATTTTAAATTGGATACAAGCTGCCACTGGAAGCCAGTGAAGTTTTCTTCTGGCCGCACTGGTGGGTTCTGAGCTTTTCATCTGGAAAACGATTCTAACAGCTGCATTTTGTATCTTCTGCAACTGTTGGATGTCAGCTTTGTTAGCTCCCCCCAACAGTGCATTGCAATAATCTATGCGAGGCAGTATTACTGCTCCCACAAGTTTTATGCGATTTTCTACTGAAATCAACGGGGCTACTTGTCTCAAATCCTTTAGGTGGTAGTTCGTATTGGTAGTGATGGCAGTAACATGTGCCTCACTATCCAGACTTTCCTCCATATAGGTACCCAAAGTCTTACCTTTCTTTACGGTTTTGATTTTAGCACCTTCTATCGTAAAACAATTATAATCTTGGCTTAGTTTGAATTGGGCATGCTGGGAGCCGAAAAGCATCAGCTCTGTTTTCGCAGCATTCAAACAGAGCCAATTAGTTGACATCCATTGTTTTATGACTTCATATGCTTCGGCTACTGTTTGTTGGTCAGCCTCATAGTTCCCAGTTATGTTCAAGACTAGTTGGAAATCATCTGCATAGTTACAGAAAAAGATCCTCAACGATTCTAACTCGATACATAAGGGAAGCATGTAAATATTGAACAGCAGGGGAGAGAGACATGCTCCCTGGGGGACTCCACATGTGATAGTCTGTGGCTCAGAAGCACAGTCGTCCCAGTAGACATGAGACTGGCGACCTTCCAGAAAAGATCTGAGCCAAGAAATGGCATTTTTGTAAACGTCCACCTACCGACGCCATTCTGTTGAGCATGATCTTGTGGTCCAGCAAGTCGAAGGCTGCCGATAGATCTAATAACATCAGCAACCCCGACTTGCTATGTACCAGTTTACCCAACATATATGTCTGAAGATCCAATAAAGCTGTCTCCATTCCATGGAAGCTTCGAAAACCTGATTGCTTCCCATGTAATATGCCGGAGTTTAGTACATGGGCTTGTAACTGTGTGGTCGCTGCCTTATCTACAAGCTTAAGGAAAAATAACATATTTGTGATTGGTCTTAAATTAGTTGCATCTGATGGATCCAGGCCTGATTTTTTTATCAGGGGGGTAACAGCCACATGTTTAATAGAATGAGGAATGGAACCTGTACGAAAAGAGGACTTTATGAACCGGCATAGAAATCGGGCAAACAGTTCTTGATGCTCCAGTATATATTTTGAGGGGGAAATTTCCCCTGGACAATTTGTGGGATGCATATCTTTCAATAGCAACAATGTTTCAGCTAAGTTTGGTTCTGCAAAATTAAAATTACCTGGAGTACTAATAAGGTTACCTGTTTTAGGTATTTTAAGTGCAAATGGGGGATTTGGCAAAGGAGAAATTAGTATTTCCTGCTCAGTTTTCTTTTGTGCCTTCAGCAGTTTGTCTGCAAAAGCCCTCTGGACTCTGCTACAGTCACCTATAGTGGGTTTAATCGAGGGATTACGAACAGTAGGTTTTTCCCATAACCTGAAAAGGCAGAAGAGTTCTTTTGTTTTATCTCCAGCTTGGTTTATTTGAGCGTCATAGAAAGATTTCTTAGCTTCTGTAGTCATCACTCTATAGCGCTTTTCAATGTGTTTCCAAGCCAGCCAATTATCATTCGTTTTGTTTTCATGCCAAGAGTGTTCAGCTTGCCTTTTGGAACATGGAGACTTCTTAATGGAATGTCTTCAAATGGTGGCACTTCATCCATGAATCTCGAAATCTTGGCCACTGGAGAGGGATCTGTCCATTCCCTACTCTTCTTTAATGTCTATATCAGCCCTTTCATGTGGCTGATCAAACATGTTTAGTTGATGGCATTTTATTATGCTGACGACACCCAACTGATTTTCTAGCACAGTTCAGTAGATGATAAAGATGACATTCGTTTCCTCTGACAGTGTCCTTGCAGTCCGAGATTAGATGCAGCACCACAGCTAAAAAATGAACCCACTGAAAAGAGATGTCATGTTGGTTGGTTGGTTGGAAAACCATTGGATTCATTGCCTTTTAACTCTAGCCTCCTTTCTTTGGGCACCTGCCGTCAACTCACTGACTTAGTTAGAAACCTTGGGGAATCCATGGATTCAGACATAACCATGAATCGGCAGATTGAGGGGGCTGTAAAGAAGGTTTCCTATACACCTAACATGTTGAAAAGGAGTGTTCCCTATCTAGGTTTTCCATACAGGTTCAAACTACAAAACCCCTAGGTTATTTTTCTATTTTGGTTTTTACATCTTATCAACACCACAAACACACCTGACAGTGCAAATTACCATCTTCTTAGCATCATTTACATTTACGCGCATTTGTCACTGCCCTCTACTAACCCTCCCCCCTCAACTTGAGCCTACTCCCCTGTCCCTTCAATCATCATTCCTCTGGAGGCTCTCCTTCTTCAGTGCTCTCGGAGGTATCGTGCTCGCTTGGACTGGCCTGGGTGGACCCAGATAGTGTGGCCACTAATTGTCTCCAGGCTATCAGTGATCCTGCTTCATTCTCCTCCCTCATGTTGGCCGCTTCATACCATACCACTGTTTCTGCTTCGGCACATTTTTGAAGATCGTGCCACCATACCTCTATCCTGGGTCTATGGCTTGCTTTCCAGCCCATCGCTATTCTGCGTTTGGCCAGGATGTAGGCCAGATCTTTAAGTTTGCTCACGTTTCAGGTTGCATAGCCTAGTGAATCCCCCTATCATGCATGCCCACACGGATCCCACATCTAGCTTGATTGCTTTTTCGGTTAAGCAATGGTTTACCTCTCCCCAGAATTTCCCGACCTCCAGACATGCCCAGAACATGTGCATCATCCCCACGTTCACCTCCCCACATTTAGGGCATGTTTGTGTCCCTGTGCTCTTGAATCGGGCAATCCTCTGAGGGATCATGTACGCCCTATGGGTTACATATAGCTGGATCTGTTGTAGTCTCGTGTTTCTGGAGACCTTTTTGTGGTTTCTCTGTGCTCTTTCCCATTGGCCGTCTCGCATGGGCTACCCCGCATCCTCCTCCGACTACTGTCTTAGCTGGGTCACTTCCTTCCCCACCCTGGACATTACCAGTTCATAGATCCGGGATATCTCATGCCCCCCTTCTGAGATGTCATACATTGATTCTATGGCCGTATCTGGTTGGTCTTCTAGTTCGATTTCGGACCAGGTCTTCCTTACTTGCCTTACCAATCTAGTGTAGGTAATATATTGCCCCAGGTGCACTCCGGTTTCTTCTACTAGTGTTTGGAATTCAAGTACTTTGCCGTCTTGCCACACATCTCCCAGTGTTGCTATGCCCACCGGTTCCCAGTGTCTACGTATCGTCTTTCTTAGTTGCCCATCCACTCCCCGCAATGCCACTAGCGGCACTTGCGGGGAGCACAGGCTCAGGTTCTCCATAACCTGACATGCTTTGCTCCATGTCTTCCACCCCAGTTCCAGCAGCTTTGATCGCCCTTTTAACTCTGATTTGGGCAGCCATACTAGTTCTTTCAGGAAAAACGGGGTGCAATCATCCCTCCACAATATAGATTCTGCTGAAGTGTCTTCCATTAGCCACTCAGCCAAGTACTGTACTTGCCCAGCCAAATGGTATATCTCGAAGTTAGCCAATTGTATACCCCCTCTATCATATGCATTTTGTAATTTCAATAGGGCAATCCTTTTTCTGGTGTTATGCCAGATGAAGCCTCTACATAAGATCTGTAGTTTTCCAAAGAAGCGTCCGGGCGGCATTTATGGGATATTTATTAAAAAATGCAGCAACCTAGGCAATACGACCATCTTCAATAGTGCTACCATCCCCACCATGGCTAGGTGGAGTTTAGCCCAAAATCTCATGCTGTTTTCGATTTTTGCTACTGCCATCTCTGTGTTATGTTTGTGTTTGTCTTCTACCTTGTGATAGATATCGATCCCCAAGTATCTAAACGTTTTGGTCTTCCAGGGTATCTGTAAAACTGGTAGGTTTTCTTGTGGGATTCCTTTGTATCTCCCAAGGGGAAATATGCACGACTTCTTGGGGTTGATCGCTATGCCGGAGAGTGACGCAAAACGCCCCATTACCTCTAAGATATATTGCAGGTTTTCCTCCGGATATCTTAGGTACAGCAGCAGGTCGTCTGCATACAATGATAAGAGATGTGGCCCCCTTTAGTGTGGACCCCCACCTCTTCATATTGTTCTCTCAAATAAATCGCTAGAGGTTCGAACGAAAGGATGTACAGCATTGGAGACCATGGGCAGCCTTGTCTGGTCCCTCTGCTGAGTTGCCTTTTACCCGAAATGATCGCTCCCGTTTTGACTCTGGCCAGTGGCGAGCTATACAATAGTTTAACCCATCTCAAGTACCCTGACCCCACACCTTATTCCTTCAAAGCCGCCATTAACCAGGGCCATCTCACGGAAATCAAAGGCTTTCACTGTGTCTAACCAAACAATTGCTTTTTCACCTGCGTCACCTTCTGCTTGTTTTATGACACAGTGGAGCCTTCTATGGTTGTCGGATATATTTCTGCCCGTACATACCCGGTCTGGTCAGGGTGCATGAGTTTGCTTATAACCAGTTTGAGTCTTTTTGCCAGCACCGCCGTGAGTATTTTGCTATCTTGGTTTAGCATGGATAGCGGTCTATACGACCCATACTCTTTGCTTGGCTTATTAGGTTTGAGGAACGGGATGATTATCGCCACCCTTAGGGATTCTGGTAGTCTCCCTGTCTCGAAAGCTTAATTTAACATAGCCAATAACGGGGGTAGCACTTCCATCCTATATGCTTTGTAAAACTCGCTAGGGAGCCCGTCCGCCCCTGGGACTTTGTCAGTGGGTAATTGTTTGGCCACTATTTCTAGCTCTTCTAGTGTAATTGGGGCATCTAGGTTCTCTCTTTCTTTTGCACTTAGTTTGGGTAACCCTATGTCCTCCAGTGTCTCCCTTATCTCCTGCACTTCTATCCTCCCGGTATCTCCATATAGGTGTTGATAGAAGTTAAGAAATCCCCCGTTTACGCTCTCTTGAGTGTCCCATATTTGTTTATCTTCTCCCCTTATCTGTCGTATCGCTAATCTAGGCGTCTCATTTTTATATAGCCATGCCAGCACCCTCCCCGGCTTATCTCCTCCTGCATGCTGTCTCTCTATGTATTTCTTATAATTTAAGTTGCATAGTCTTTCCCAGTGCTCACCACAGTCTTGTTGTAGTTGGCATATTGTCTCAGCATCCTCCTGTGAGGTGTCTCCTTTACTCATGATAGCTTCTAGTTTCTTTTCTGCTTCTTGTAACTCACACGTTATGCCCCCTTGGAGTCTGTTGGATTTAGATATAGCTGCACCTCTCACCACCACCTTAAATGCCTCCCACAGAGTACCCTCTGATGCTACACTGCCGGTGTTGTTCTCAAAATAGTCTTTCAGTGCTTCGGCTCTGAGCCTCCACGTTGGAATCTTAGCTCCGGGGGGCTGGTGCTGCCATGTTACGACTAAGGGTGAATGGTCTGATAGTACCCTCACTTTGTATTCCAAACTCACCATCTCCCTGGTGAGTTCTGGATTGGTGAACATATAATCTAGCTGTGTGTATAATTTTTGTGGAGTTGAGTAATGAGAGTAGTGTTTATCATGTGGTTGGTGCTGCATCCATATGTCTTCCAGCTGGAAGTCGTCCAGCAGGGTCTTCAGGGTGCTGGCTGCAGGGGTGGGCTTATCTGATTTCGTATCTGATCTATCCGCTCTGGGGTCCAGCGTGCAATTCGAATCCCCTCCCGAAATGACTGCACCGTCCAAGTGTGAGCTGACTTTGCCATACAGGGCCTTAAAGTAGGCTACTGTATCCTGATTTGGGGCGTATGTGTTGAGGATGCATAACTCTCTATTTTCCAACATTCCTCGTATCATCACCATCCTCCCATCTGGCTCCACTGTGGATTGCAATATCTAAAAGGGTACATGTGGTGCAACCCAGGTGATTACTCCCCTGGCATATGCCGAATACGTAGGTTCAATAGTGGTCCCCTTCCACCTTCTATCTATTGCCTCTTGTTTTTCTTTTGTGAGGTGAGTTTCCTGTAATAAGGCTATGGCCCTCATTATGATACTGGCGCTAAACCATGGAGCTGTTAGCACCATGGTTGGTGCCGGTATCGTAACTTGTCCGCCATGGTGAAATGAGGAAATACCGCTCCATTCCAAGGTTGGCGGGGCGGTATTTCCCCATTTCCCCATGGCCCTTCCCCATTCCCATTTTTGCCCCATAGGGCATAATGGGAATGGCGAAGGCGCTAAGTACGGTACCGCAAATTGTGGTACCATACTTACCGCGAAGGTCCCTTTGCGGATCCCTACTTTAACGGCTAGTCTAGACCAGCCGTTAAGGTCGGGTCCCGCAAAGGGACCTCGTAATTAGGCGCTAATGGGTTAACGGCGCCACAGCCTTTTACGGCACTGTTAACCCATTAGCGCCAGGGTCGTAATGAGGCCCTATGTCTATTTTTTGCCTCCTCAGGTACGTCATGATCTTATTCCTCTTCAAGTAGCTGTTGAGTCCGCTGACATTCCAGGTTGCTATCCTAAGGTCTCCCATCTTCATCCATATCCCATCCAACCTCTGTCCTCTCTTGCGGTACTAGGGTGTAGTCTGGTTCCCTAACAATTACCTCTACAAACTCCCCAACCCTCCCTGCCCCCCATCCTCCCTGTCCCCAACCATTGCATCCCTCCAAACTCCCCAACTCCCTCATCACTTCCCTTCCTCCCTTTCCTCAAATTTCCCCAGCTCCATCGCTGGATCTCAGGCTACCCCACATCTAGTCCTTTCTCGGCTACACCAGTACTCGGATCCCAGCAGGGGGGACCACCCTATTGGTATCCCATCTAAGATCTAACTATGGGGGATGATAATGAGTTCCATCTGTGTTTCTGCATTGCTATTACATTTGCTGCACTTGTATTCAGTGAAATTATGTATGTATCCACCCCACTTTAACTATATTCCAGTCCAAAGCTAATGTCCTTGCTATGCAGGCCCACCTCCCCCGTGCTGCTCCGGGTACTTCTCTGAGGAGCCAAGTTCACTTGTCCAGCCTGTCTTCCATCTGATCATCCGTTCCTGCTGGGCAGTTGCGCGCATCCAACCATTCTGTCGCTTCTTCCGGGGTTACAAAAAATTGTACCTTGTTGTTGTGTATCACTTTCAGTTTTGCAGGGTATAACAGCATATATTTGTACCCCGCCTCTCGCATCCTCCTCTTGATGGTCACATAGTTCAGCCGCTGCCTCTGTGCCAAGAAGGTGTGGTCCGGGTACGCTGTGACTGTAGCGGATCCTCTGCTGATGGTCCTGCCCTTGCGGAAATGCTCGAGTATTTTCTGCCTATCTTTGTAGTTTAGTATCTTGGCAATGAGTGGGTATGGAGGGGCCCCTGGCGGCGGTCTTCTGGTCAAGGCTCTGTGTGCCCTTTCCACTGCAAATCCCTGCGTCAGTGCTCTGCCATCTATTTCTTGTAGTAGCATATTCTCAACGTAATTAGTTGGGTCCGAGCCTTCTGTGCCCTCCGGGAGTCCAATTATGTGGATGTTGTTTCTGCGTGCCTGTCCCTCTGCCTCCTATGCCCTGTTCTCCGGGTTGTGAACTTTCTGTTGCAGTGCAGAGAGTTCCTTGGCATTCGCAGTGCAGGTCTCCCCGTTCGACTTCACTTCCTTTTCTAGCTCTCCCTGTCACAGGAGGTTGACGTCAACACAGACCTCATCAATTTTCAGTTCTAGTGAGGCTTTCAGTTCCGCCATAGCCCTGTCAAGTTTGCTTTCCCATGATGTCTTTAGCTCTGCTATGGCGTCCAAGATGGGTTGATCATTCCACACTAGGGATTCTCCGCCTTGGCCTTCTTGCTTCTTAGGTCCCACCACGTCCTCAACTGGAGTTGGCTTGGCGAAATCCTCCATTGTCTGTTTCTTCCACTTCTGTTTGCTCATCTTGAATGTCATCACTGGCTACGTGTGTTTATGTCCAGTCGCTGGCGCTACGGTCACCAGTCTGTTTCGCTTGGATGTTATCCGTGCATCCGCTTTATGGCTGCATGTGCCTGCGGCAGCACCACACCCCCAATTCAGTTGTTTCTGTCTCAGCATGCCTTCGCTTCACCTGCTGTCGTGCCACGTTCCTGGCCACAGCTGGTATGGTTGTGGCTTGTGTGTTACGCCACCTTTTGCACCAGTGCCCCTCTTGTGTGTTACCACTGATATCAATTGCTGTGGTGCTATCGCCGTACCCTGTTGTTGCGCTGCTTCTTTTAAGGCCTCATCTGGTCTTAGGGGCTGTTTGTCCGTCTGCCTCCACTGTTTATGGACCTCTCAGTGGTAGTGCATGTCCTCATCCGCGGGTTTCGTGATAACGTGGTCTACCCGTGTGTATCACCTGCTTAATGCGCTGCTGTTCCTCCCAGTATTTTACCGTTGCTTGTCTCCTGCCGGCGCACTTATTTGTGGGTTATATAGTGTTATTATTAGTATTGTCTGCCGTGCGCAACAAAAGTCCCTCCTCCCATCTATATTGAGCCTTCCGCTTTATTTCAACAGTGTCCTGGGCTCTTGTGTCTTCCTTGTACTGATCTCGATGTTGCTTTGTTGGTTGGGGTGCTTTCCCAATGATTGTTGTGTTCACCCGTTCTATAGACGCTATCTTTACAGGTGTGGGACGTCTGCAGTGGCACACCCCCTCGCAACGCTTCTTTATGCTCCTTTTCCTTGGATGTATTCGGGATCCTCCTCATAAATGTTTGGCCTCCCTCATCCGAGTGCCTGTTGCAGTCCCTTCCTTGTTTCCAGCCAGCGGATATTTTGTATCACATCCATCCGCATGTGTGTGGCGGTTGCGTCAGCTGGGGGCTCTCCCTGCTTCCCAGCCGGCGCTTTTATGTCAGATACTGTGCCTTCTATCGCCCATGGCAGCTCAGTCTGACCTCCAGGCTCCACTGCTTCTAATCCGTGGGGCTCGGTACGCACCGCTTCTCATTGCTATCACTGCCTCTTCATGTTCTGCAACAGACTCTGGTGCTTGCAAGCATTTGGCTTCGGTCTTTCTGCATTTTTGGGCCTCCCGTTGGGCGCTTCGCAGTAGTCTGTTCCTTTGTCTTCAGTGCTTCAGGTCTCGGTGGGGATCTGCTTGATTACGCACTATGGTGGCACGGGGCTACCGTGCTTGCGTTTAGCTTTGCTGCCCTCACTGTTCACAGCGTGCTGGTCCTTGGCCCACGAAATTGTATCCCTTGCAAAGTAAGTCTGCTCTGTTCTTTGTGCGGTGGGGTCATCTTACAGCAGGCACTGAGCGCAGCTCAGTTTCGTTTTCCCTTTTACGTCCGCCTCACGACAGGGTCCTTGTTCAGCCGCCATTTTCTGTTGGTCCGAGTCGGGGCACTCAGTAGTTGCAGATAGATGCATTGGTTTTTCTGGTGCTCCGATTTTCACGGGAGTGTGCTCACATTGTTCCCAACATGTTCCGACATTCATAGCTTCATTTTGCGGCACGGATACCTCCGTCTTAATAGTTTTGTGCTTCAGGATGTTTAAGGATCAGCAGAGAGACTCCGGAACCCGTCTTATCCCATGGCTCTTAGGCCACTCCCCATAACCCTAGTTATATCTAATTTACACTCTTCTAAAAATCTCTCTTTTGCTCTACCTACATTTCTGCTAAACTAACTTCAGAGACTGCAGAATGGGACACCTCTATTGAAACTAAAACTGTGACTTTGGGACCACGCTACAGCAGCTCTCTCTTCCTGTCATTGGCTACCAATAAAAATAAGAATTTCATTTAAATCACCCTGCTTGGCACACAGAGTGTGGTACGGTCTGGGACAAACGTTCATACAGCAGGCATTCAAAAATATCTCCCTGCACAATTGTTGATATCAGAATCCGCTTTGCTTTATCACTATTCCCAAATTTAGACTTCTCCAAAGCATGTGTGGCCACACTCTGGAACTCCCCTGCCATGACATTAAAGCATCATTGAACCTCCTACACACGATAAAGAGAATCCTACCATTCCTTTCCTTCACTCATACAACACTGATCATCATCGACACTTGTCATGTCCAGAATAGACTATGCCAACAGTCTTTACCTTAGAATGCTGGAACATCCGCTGAAGAAACTGCAACCTATCCAAAACCCAGCAGCCAGACTTCTACTGAAACCATCACGAAGGGACCATATCACCCCAGCGTTAAAAATGCTACAATGCTACACTGACTGCCAATCAAACAGTGAATTACATTCAAAACGATGCAGATTACGCACAGAGCAATTCATGGCGAAGTGGCAGAATTCCTACACAAGAAAATAAACATCTACCGGCCGACAAGAAATCTCAGATGAAACAATGACATCCGCCGGGAACCAAGCCCATAGACAAGAAAAAAAACGTGGAGGATCATCATTCTCCGACCGGGCAGCCAAAACGTGGAACACCCTCTCAAAAGAAATACGCAATACAAAGGATCACTTAAGATTCAAAAAATCACTCAAAACCTGGCTCTTCATTTCACAACCAGATGGGAATTAGTAGAAACCCAAAGACACCACTGAAAATAAAACAGACCACAATGAACATGCATGGAAGACTCCAGCCGGCAGGGGGAGAACACCCTGGACGTACCCACTCCCAAAACCATCACTTAATTTTAGGCTTCACCCTAGGACAGGCTCCCTAACTGCAGACAAAGGACCACTAACCAACAAACGAACCTAGTTAGACAGAGAGCTCCTAAAAATCAGAGGGAGGTAACCAATCCTAGAAACCCAGGGAAGTGACGGCAAACTACTGCCTGGTGTGATATGAGTATTCCCAATACTATACATCTCTCGATCCAAGGGAGGGGGTGCCCTCATCCCATGTACTGCACTGCCCTCTGCCCTTTCCCCTCTGTAAGTGATTTAAATCCGGCAAACACCCAAGTCACAGCCAAGCATGTAGGGCACAACTGAAACCCTTATTTATTTTTGTCTATAAGTTCAACATTCTGAACGATATACCACTCATATCAAACCCTTCTCCTGAGACCCCCTCTGCCCCACGGTCACACTGAACCAGGAATCAGGCTAGTTCGCAAAGGTAGATATTTATTTATGTATTTAGAATTTAATCACAGTATATTTTAATAGGTAAACAACAATCACCAATGGGGTGACCGAACACAGGATAATATCTTTAATACACTATGAATCAAGTAATGAGCACCAAAAACATATGCAGCACAGAAAAGTATACTCTTGTGTTTGTGTGGACAGATGGCACTATGGTTAGAGGTTCCCCCTGCAACACCCCTCAACCCCCAATAGGCAATTAAGTAGATGTGAGGAGAGAGCAGGTTTTCCGGATTAGCACAAATCGAACAGAATATCAGTCCCACCTTCCCCTTTCAAACACAAGAGAAAAACGGAATTCACTTTTCAACTGTCAGAATGGCTTTACAATTGTCTTTAGAATTGACTGGGAAAAAACACCAAGTATGGTCAATACTTAAATTGTTGTAAATTCCTATGGGAGACTCTTTGAACAGTTGCACACAATCACGAACAATGATTTAGTCCAAAGAAAACATTTGAAATTCAAGTCGGAAAGAAATTAAAGCTATTTCACACGTGTAAAAAATTCTCAGAATGGTAATTCGTGGCAAACTTTTCCTTGCGCGATATTCGCGATAACGGGAGAATGGCACTGTTTTGTAATGCGGTTGGGTTCTATGGATAGCTACGGATGTTAGGTACAAGTAGGGGTTGAAATTTCGTTTCTATCATAAAAACTGAGGGAGTTATAGGGGTTTTATCAAGAGTCGTTTTCGCGAGATAGGCGCGAAAAGGGAAAACAGAAATGTACTTTTGAAAATGACAAATGGGTTTGCTTACACTGGAGGATGACTATGAAAAAGCGAATACCACAGAGGGATCTTACAGTCACGTGATCAGTGTAACCCGCCTGCTGTGGAAACTCTACTTTTTCAGATGAGAAAAGGGTCAGCACAAAGATAGTTCTAACAATACTGGTTCTGAATGAAAGATAGGATGGGTTTGAGATAGGGATAAGACAATGCAAATATACTATGTGTCACAGTTCTTCCTATTAATACTCACAGGATAAATAATTAAATGGGACCGTCAGCTCTGGTCATTGGATTGTTTCTGGTCTACGAAAGACAACACATCAGGCACAGTACTGGAACAGCTGGGCCGGTCGCTGGATTTGCGCAGGATCTGCCTTCCTATTCTGTGGGTATTTTAATCAGCTGGATAGCAAGTTCCTCAGGCAAGCTTAGTGGTGGCAAGCCAGAGAATTTCATACTAACTACACATTTCTATATTAGTCACCTTTATACAAATCACACACCAAGATGCCATATTGTATGTAGCATCTATTGCTCAAAATCCTGTAGCTGTGGGATCTTGTTTCAACTTTCTACAGAATGTTGTCCTTTTTACTATGAACACAATTTCCAAACTTTATGCACATTTCTACAAATATGTGTGTTTAACATAGGGATGTGCGTGTAATTTTTTACAATTCTAACATTAATACATTTTGCATAAAACCACATATATTGCCATTCTTGTCCAGAATATGTGACACGGTTCTGCCGCCTCTTAAAACGCGCAGCCAAAAATTAGATTCACAACTCTGTGCTTGGTATATTTTTCACCCTTTTGGATGACAAGTTATGAGTCTTTAAGAATTGTTCTTTGTTCATGTTTAGCAAATGAATGGTCCACCCCTTTTTGTCTCCCTGCAGTCCAGGACCATCCCCCTCCTTGTTTGTTCCTTCCAGGAGCCATTTATGACCACCTTCACACCTCCGTTTCCTGGGCTGAAGCTCTGTCATTGTTCCTTCTCTTTCAAAAGACAAAAGTCTGGGCTAACCCGCAATTAGAATCTCCCAGTGAGTTTCTGCTGAGAGGGAGGCCGTTCCCCTGGATAAACCTGCTTTTCCAGTTCTTGCAGCTCAGCCAGGCTAATTAACTTCTTAAATCCAGCAAAACCCAAACTTGTTCCATCAAACATAAATACATTACTTTCCTGGCTTTACATCTGGGGGATCAAAACACAACTAAGATTTGTATTCCTTTTAGCAAAAATCATTTTTATGTTTGCTAATCCAGCAGACTTTTTAGTTTTAGCCCACTTTAAAATTTCATCAGTAACTCATCTGACAGCTGTAATTCAGGTGGCCCAGGGTACTGCGCCCAGATTCTGACAGAGGCTGTCAGTTTACAGACAATCCATTTTGTCTGATGAATGTTTTGCTCTTCACATTTAGGACTTTGTATGTTCACAATGCTTCATTAGATACATGAATTTTAGCGCCAAGCAAGATTTTCAGTGTGGGAAGTGTTGTGTATAGGCATTTTGGAGTTTTTAGCAACAAAGCAAATATCATTTGTAGGCACATTTTGGGGTTTCACTTGCAAAGTGCTGCTTCTCTCTCTGCACTCTGTTTGCTGGTCATGGAGCCCACTGGCACATTTCCTGCGGTGTGTGCTCTATTCCACCGCACATGCACCATGGGTGGAAGGTTGTGCATCGCTCTTTTTGTGTGCTGAAGCACACAGTTTTTGTAGGTTTTTGCACGCACAAGGGTTTTGCCACCATTGTTGCCTTTTCTTTCACCATAACTGGCAGGGTGATGCCGCATAGCATAGCGGAGTGGGTCAATACATCCCACACCTCACACTTTTCCCCTCCCACCTCCCCTGCACTTGCGCGATCTCAAGGTCACCTGGCATAGTAAGTTTGGTGTGTATGTCTTGCCTCTGTTCACCCCCCCTTGCCTGGTTGCGCCTTGAAACACTTGTGTATAGGCGTGCTATAAATGCCATATCATATCATATCGTATATCTCCCTACCATGATGTCACCACATGGTCCCAAGTAGACTAAACCACTGGCGCAGAATGCAGCGAGGGACTCGTAGAAGTTTAAATGCCCAATAAAAACAAGGTAAAATATCTCCCTAACCAAACTCCTAAACCTCAATCTATCCTCTCTGCATACACCGGTCAATCACTAAACCAAGACAACCATGTCCTTGCGCAGCAACCCGCACCCCCTTCACTGCATGGCAACAACAACAAAAAACATACAATCAGCACATGGGACTCTACCGATCCACAAACCGCACCGATGCTCAGCGAACAGTGCTAACCGAACTGAAGCTGCCAACAACACATCATTTATTTATTTGAATTTATAACGTGCACTGCAGCCCTGAGGCTTTGTGGCGCTGTTACAGGAGATTTTCTTGTATACAGGTTACATGGAGAAAAAAAGCATTAATTGGTTCATACAATTATCATAATGGTGTGTTCCTTGGTTACAGTGGACCACAGTACAGTTTAATCTAATTGAATAGTGTGCGCGAGGTTTCCTTTCTGAGGTTGAGTGGTAATGTGTTCCAATTCTTAGGGGCTAAGACCGGAAAACTGGCGCTGCCGGCTTTTACTCTTTTGAAGGCAGGGACTAGAAGCTGGTGTGAGTATTGGTCACGTTTGGGTCTGTTTACGGGTGCCTGGTGAATTTGTTACGAGAGTTACAGAGGTGCAGACTGCAACAGGAATCTTTGTGTGATGGTGAGGGTCTTGAACAGTATGCGCTCTTTGACTGGGAGCCAGTGGGCGTCTCTTCTGGCTTCAGAAATACGCTCTCTTCTCAGTATACGTAATACTGCTCTTAGGGTGTTATTTTGTGTAATTTGCAGCTTGCTGATGTTTTTAGATGATGTGTCTAAGAGCAGGCTATTGCAGTAGTCCAATTTAGCACCAATGGTGGCTCTATTAATGTTGAGGCAATTTATGGACGAAAGGTAAGGTTTTACTGCATTGATGATTTTGGTTGTGGGAGCAGCGGACGATGCAATAGAACTGACTTGCCGACTCATTGAGAGGGTGGGGTCGTGGTACACACCCAGGGGTTTTACTGCAGCAGAGACTGAGATTACAGTATTCTCAATGCTGAAAGTGCTGTATTGACTATCTAGTTTGTTCAGAATTTCCTTTGGACCTACCAGAAGGATTTCTGTTTTGTCCCTGTTAAGACATAAGCCGTAAGACACCATCCAGGCCTGGATGATTGCGTAGGTTTCCTTGAGAGTGTTAAGGTCTAGCTCGTAGGAGCCAGATAGCTGGAGGAGAATTTGCGTATCATTGGCATAGTTGGTAAAGGCAATGCCGTCCTCATCCAGTTCATTGAAGAGGGATAATGTGAAGAGATTCTAAAGGGTAGGGAAGGTGCATGAGCCTTGTGGGACTCCGCAGTCAATGGGGGATGGATTGGCCGAGGCCTGGTAAGAAAAATCCCTCATGGCCTGGCCTTCCAGGAAGGATGTTATACAGTCTGTAGATTTTTGGGAGAAGTGAGCGACCTCTGTGAGGTGTCTGCATAGGATTTTCTGTTTAACCAGGTTGAAAGAGGCTGACAGATCCATGAGAAGGAGAAGTGCAGGCTTTCCCTTATCCATGGTTCCAGTAGCTGAGTCTTCAGGTCTAGTAAGGCTGCCTCTGTGCCATGACGTGGACGGAAGCCGGATTGCTTTTTCCCCAAGATGTTGTGCTGTTCCAAGTAAGCCTAAATCTGCAGGTATGCAGCTTTATCTAGGGTTTATAACAAGAATACAATGGTTGTGATTGTCCTATAGTTGTTTGGGGAGTCAGGATCAAGAGTTGGTTTTTTTGTAACGGTCGAACCCATGCTTCCTTGAGGGATGAAGGGACAAGGCCTGAGGCAAAAGAGGCATTGATAAATGCTGTGAGAAAAGAAGCAAGTGACTCAGCATAGTCTTTGATCAGGTTGGCTGGGCAAATGTCTCCCTTGCAGAGTGATGGCCTGATATGTCGCATGATCACCAGGACTTCTGGCTCGGGTTATGTCTTTGAAGGTAAAGCGTTTGGGGTTTTTGTTAGGAAATGTGTCGTCTAGTACAGGCCCAATGACTGTAGTCTTGGTTTTCTGGGAAGGGGTCTTGGGCAGGGTGTTGAAGTGAGACTTCATTTTTTCCTGAATTGTGTTTATTTTATATAGCATGGCGTGCTGAATATTGTTACACCATACCTTGTCTTTCACTGTTTGTTGTGTGGAGGTGGGAGGTACGACAAGTTCCCTGACGATTGAGAATAATTCTTTAGACTGAGATTTGGCATTATCTATTCTGAGATTGTATGAGGAGGCTTTAGCTGCTGTGATGGACTTTTTGTAATGTTTGGCAATCATTTTGTAAATCACTCGTGTGGAGTCAGAGGGGCTGGAAAATCATTTAGTGAGCGCTGCACGTTTAAGGGTTTTTATGTGCATTGGATCTTGGGTGAACCAAGAGTTCACGGGCTTAGTGGCTTTAGCTTTTCTATTCTGCAATGGGGTGATAGCATCTATTGCTCCCTTGAGGCTAGTGTTATAGAGCTTCACCAATTCTGTGGGACTATTAGAGAAGGGTGGTTTTAGCGCAGAGGCTTCTAGGTAGGATAGAATTCTGTCTTTAGTGAGTAGTCTTTTAGATCTTGTCATAGCCGCTGGCAGTGGTATGCTGGGTTTAGTTGCTAGTTTTGGCGGAAGGTGGAAGTATACGAGATGGTGATCCGTCCCCGGTCGTGGTGTATTAGAGCTGATTTCAACTGCACAGTTGTGGTCAGCCATATAATCCAGTATCTGGCCTCTCGTGTGGGTTGGGTTACTAACTTTTTGGATAAAACCCAAGTCTGAGAGGGCTTTGGCAAAGGATTTACCTTTCTTGTCTCTCGAGTTGTTGAATCCCAAGTTAAAATCTCCTAAAAGTATTGATCTCGTGTTGTTTTTTTAGATTATCACCTAAGAGGTGTTGGAGATTCCCTTGGAAGTCAGGGCGGACGCCTGGAGGTCGATAGACTAGGTGGACGGTTATGGTGTTATTAGGTGAGAAGGATATTTTTTACTGAGAGAGCATCAACGTTTTCAGCAGTAGAAGATTTTATTTGTCTGGAATTGAAAGATTCCTTGACAATGAGAGCTACACCACCTCTTTTATTGGAGGTTATGTCTTAACATAATATGGTGTATCCTGGTGTCGGGGCTTGGCAGGTGGCAGGGCCAGATGCTTCATGAAGCCAAGTATCAGTGATGGCTGAGGCGTCAAGATCCAGGTCTGTGATTAGATCATGAATCTCTCTGGCATGGGCTGGTAAGGAGCGTGCGTTGATTAGTGCACATTGGAATTGTCTTGAGGAGGGTATACTAGTTTTTCTTGTTTTAGTGGTTTTTAGGTCACTAGTATCCTTGTGAATAGTGCACAGTGGTGTAGGTTTGGGGGCGGTAGGGGGTAGGTGTGGCTGGAGGGATTGCCTGCCTAGGTACCTTTTGGGGGTAGGTTACATGTGTTTACTATGTGTTCCTAGCTGATGGTTTCTCTGTGGGAGGGGCATAGGGCGAGAAGGGATCTTTGAGCATACTAGTAGTGTAGGTGGAATAGCGAATGGGTGTGGTGGTGGGATAGGAGCAGTGGTAGGCATCCTCCTAGGTGTGACCTGAATGTCTTTGGAAAAGGCAGGGAGGAAAGGTGTAGGCGGAACCAGGTCAGAGAAGGGCAGTTTTGGCACCATTTTAAGGAGCTAGGTGGATAAGTTGGATGGGAGAGCATCCTATATGGGAGTATGCCGGTGCATACACAAAATACAGTGACTGAGCTTGTATGTAGGTGAGCTGTTACAGAGATGGCCACAATAATAGACCTAGAAAAGTGGTAAGCAGATTCTTCAAGACAGACCCAGGACTGAGCCAGTATGCGAGTGAGCAATTAAGGGTCCTACGCAGCGATTGACCTAGTGTAAGAGGGATGAAATGGCACCAAACCCTACAGTGACTGAGCTCGAATGTAGGTAGCAGTTATACAAATCAGGTACAACACTGCGTGGAGCAGTTATACAAATCAGGTGCAAGACTGGGCAGAGCAGTGTACAAATCAGATGCAGCAAATGGGCAGAGCAGTTATACAAATCAGGTACAACACTGATATGATATGATATGGCATTCATAACGCACCTAAACACAAGTGTTTCTAGGCGCGATGAGGCAAGGGAGGGGAACCAAAGGGAAGACAGAGACAACGATCCTACTAGGCCAGGTGACATTGAGATCGTGCAAGTGCAGGGAAGGGGGGAAGTGGAAAAGTGTGGGGGGAAGGGCAGGGGGCAGTGCAGTAAGGATAACAGTAAAAAATAAATACAATAAATAAAAGTGTGGCCAGATGGTGACAAGTGCAAGGGTAAGTGCAGTCATGAGGGACAAGTGCTGGTAGGGGCTGTAGGGATACAGAAACAGTCCCTGAGTGCAAGGGTTGCCAGGAGGGCAGTGCAGGTGTGCAACTGGCGGGAGTCAGAGGGACCTGGGCCCGAGATCAGAGGGTAGCCAGGTAACCAGTGCAATTTCAGATTCAGCCAGGAGATCAATAGGGGAGAGGAGGAGAGAAAGCAGAAGCAAAGAGGAAGGTCTTGAGGTGCTTCCGGAACCGGAGATGGTTCTCCTCAAGTTTCAGAGAGGGAGGGAGGCTATTTCAGAGGGAGGCCCCAGCATAAGAAAGAGATCGACCACCAACTCGCTGCTTGGAAAAGCGACTGACGCGGAGGGAGTTGGAGGCGGATGAGCGAAGAGCTCGAGACGGAAGATATTTAGGAAGAGAGAGTTGAAGGTATTCAGGTCCCAGGCCCCAGAAGGCCTTGTGGACAATGCAGAGGGTCTTGAACTTAATCCTCGCTGCCACTGGGAGCCAGTGCAGAGATTTCAGTCCTGAAGAGATACGGTTCCTGGGCTTGAGACCAAGGACAATTCTTGCATTCCTGTTTTGGATGAGTTGCAGAGAGTCGGAGAAGTTATGCAACTGGGCAGAGCAGTTATACAAATCAGGTGCAACAACTGGTCCGAATGGTACTAAAACAGTGCAGGATTATAGAATGTATGCTTGACATCAGTCTATGGTAGTCATGTACTGGTGTCAGCACATACAATCAATTTAGAGTGGTTGGGAACTGGACCACAGACGCTAGACTAAGGTAAGTCTTGTGCATACTTGAGGCTAGCATTTGCACGATAGGAGGAAGTGTTTTCTGCGTAGAGAGCAATGGACATAATGGGCCTCATTACGAGTTTGGAGGCAGCCATGCCCTTAAAAAGGGCCAGGGGACCACTACGGTGGTGATAGTTCACAGTATAAATATCCTTTAACATTAACATCTGGATAACTATATAAAGTTTAGAAAAGCTTGACAAGCTTTCTATACACAGTATAACTACGGTTCATGCACGTGTTTGGTCACACCACTCTTGACCAGTTAGCGCAGGGGAGCGGGGTCAGACTGGGGCATAAAACTGTCTTCGGCACTAATGAAAAAGTGGCCCACAGTTTGTCGGGGTGATTATCCCGGGGTCGGCTGAGCCGTCCGCGGACCTCCGGGCTGGGAGGCCCCAACTCCTTCCGTGTTCCCCAAAAATGAGTATGAGACACACACAAGAAGCAAGGCGGTTCTGCTGTTTATTAAAACAACGGCAGGGATGGGTCTTGGATCGTACGCGTCCGTCCAGACTCTCAAAATTCGTGGGGCTCGCAGGCCCTTTTTGCCGCAGTATGACGCGCTACTTGCGTCACCAGGGAAGGTTAGCGAAAAACCTATTGCCACTCCAGATTGGTTCCTCGAGTGGTAGGGTTAGTATAGTATACATATAGAGAGCAATATTAGTGGTTGAGGGTGATTCAGGTGGTTGTCCCTTCTATTAGATAGTTGAAAATTGTTACACAAAGACCCCTGATGATTGGCTAATGTTAGCGGCGTCAGTGATGAGTGCCCCCATGTTCTGATTGGTCCTCCCGCGAGCCCCCCAGTCTGGGACCATCGTTGTTCCCAGCTCGCGGTGTACCTGTCACTAGCAACAATGTGTAACTATGTGTTCGTGCAGACAATGTGCGGGTTTGCTCATAGGCTTGAGAGCAGGCCATTCCCATCGCCGTAGGTGTCCATCTGGTCATTTCATTGTTGCAACCTGTGTCCCAGACGTGGGACCCAGGCGACTTCTTCCTCGTGGGTCTGGCACCTTGTCAGGTTGGCTTGGTCATGTGTGGAGAGACCGTGGCTGGGGTGGAATTCTGCACATTTAAAGTTGTATTTTGCTTCTGTGTGCTTGGCTTTGCTTACAGGTGTGACCTTGGCGCCGGCTGGTAACATATGAGTTGCAACATCGCCCCCTTGGCTGTGAGCTCTCACTGGACTCATTCTGCGTGATCAGCACTTGTACTCTCGCTCATTTAGTGTTCATGGCGGTTCTTGCTTGCGGCCTACTTGGGCCTGGTTCATGGGTGGGGATGTATAATGCACGCCACCTGTGTTGCGGTTTGACATGGCTTCATAGGCAGTATTACGTCTTCGTTATATTCTCATCACTATGCGAGGGGTGGGAGAAGCGTCAGCAAGCGTATACGCGAGTGCTTTATGCGTCTTGCGTTTCTGCATTACGGAAAAACCTATGTGAAAAATAATAAAGATGTGCGCCAGTGGGTGTATCCGTCACCTACGTCATAGCACTGAATATATTCTTCGTGTGGGTTGGTGCATGAGTGACCAGTGTGCATGGTGGCACGTGTGTTCTTGGCAGTTGGCTAGGTCGTTATGGTATCTCTAACGATGTGGATGCTTGTCGTTGAGGTCTTCGTCGAGTTCATCCATGCCGCAGGTGTCGGCTTGAGTAGGGCAGGCTGGTGGGCATATCCTTATGTTCTTGAACCAGGGTATTTGGTTGTCTGGTAGATAGACAAATTCATCTCGTGGTGGGTGTCTGGGCCGCGATCCTCTAGGCCATGGTCGCAAGGAGATTGGGGGGAGCTTTTTCTCCCATTCTCCCACTTCAGTCCCCCCTCTGGTCGACTTGTTGACCACAAACATATCTTTTTCTTTATCTCCTCTTACTCTCCATATTTTGGTCACTCCTTCCAGGTGTCCATAGTGGTTGACATGGTCTTCAAATGACCAGTACATATATACACAGCTCCCTCCCGGTTTGCAGTATACCCATCTTCCGATATAGCTCCTCGGGTTTCTTGGGTTCTCAAGCTTTACAGATGGTGGGTCTAAGTGATTGGTGATGATCTGTTTGCGCAGTTTCTCTCTTTCCTTTATTATCACGTCGGTGTGCTGGTCATCGTCAGTTGGCATCAAGGGGTGCATGCCAACCATTTCGATCATTTCGTCAGTAGTGCGTGCCTTCCTGGCCTTCCAAAACCTTATTACAATCAATACAGCTGCAGCCAGTATTATGCATCCAAATATTATCTTCAGCATGTCCGACAGGCATGATGGCATCCATGACCATAACAATGAAAAATAGCTATCATCCTTCTTTACTCCTTTACTTTCTTCCATCATCTTGGAGTGCATCTGGGCCAGTTGTGATACTGCTTTGGTAAGTGTACCATTATCTGCATCGTTAGCAGGAATAAATGTGCAGCATGATTGTCCTATTTTTGCACAAACTCCTCCTTCCATTGCTGTGAGAAGATCCAGTACATATCTGTTCTGTAGTGCTACCATTCTTACCGCTCGCAGTTCCTCTTTTATGTCATTGAATCCGTTTACTGTTGAATTAACCGTCATCATTAGTTCCCATCGGGTCATCTGGAGCCATTTAGCGTTTGCATAAGCTTGCAGTCCTGGGTGTATTATTGACGAGAAGAACATTGCAGCCCTGCTGAATAATCTATGTTCTGGTGGAATAGAAGTGAGTGCTGTTTCCAACCTTCCCCACAGGTAGTTTCCTGTCAGGGGTTCTCCTTGTCTCTTTATCCTTGTTAGGACATTATTGTTGTTGTTGTTCTCTCTCTCCTGTGATTGTACGGATCTCCTCTTCCTCTTGTTCCCTTCATCCATTTTGGGGAAATTGGCCATGTTGACATGTTTTTGGGGCACCACTAGTGATGGTACGTTGATGTGTACCATTGTGCATATACCATTCCACAACGGAGGCAGGGTGTGGTATGCCTTATCTCCGCAGGCCCAATAGTGATCCATTATCACTGCCATTCCAGCACCCCCCTCTGGTAATTCTATCACACTTCCACAGTTGGTGTTATATCCCACCTCCACATCTCCTCTGTGTTGGTAGCATAACTTGGGCGCGGTCAGCGGTAGTGTGATTATTGGGTCTTCATCCTTCTCCATCCATGTCAGCATGGGTACGTATTTGCCCCATGTCATCCAGCATCTGTCGTTGTGTTCCTGTATGGTGGTAATATTTTCTCTTGTTATCATGTTGCTACCGACCACTCCTATTTCCCATTCATTGTTCATGTATACCTTCTCTGTTATTGTTAACAGTGGCCTTTCCCAACATCCTTGTATACCAGGAACTTCAGTGGCGTACCAATCACATGGTAGGTATTGTAGTGTTATTTTCTTCGTTTCTCCCTTTTCAGGGCCACTCGTCATGTATCTGAACACTTCAGCGTGTAAACTGCTCTTATGGTAACTCAAATATGACTTGAGGAAATTGTTTTCGTATAGGTATGTGTCTCTTGTTTCCCACTGCATTCTCACCACCGTTCCTTGAAATCGTCCTCTCGTTTGAAATAGTGCCAGATATACTATACATCGCGCCGTCTTTTCCTGTATTTCTGTGGCGACGAATGTTCGTGAAGCGCTCATGGCGTATGGGATCAATGAGCACACATAACAGCTATCTTCTGTTGTCTGCTTACCAATTTGGGTCATGTGCTGGTACCACATGTTGTTTGAGACGTGTGCTGAATCTGTTATGTATTTATCAATACACTTGTTATCAGTATATGTGCTGCGTTTAACTGTACTTCCCTTATGCGTAGGGTTGCTAGTACCACCTGACGTCATACCTGTTGCAGCCTTGGGAGGGGGCATATTAGTTTTGGGTGCAGCCATAATATTGATAGCATAACTTTTCTGCCATACAGAGGCAGCCAACAGACCAGTGATGACCAATACTCCTATCATTTTTATTACAAGAGCTAGTCTCACCGGCATTTTGCTCTTACCTTGCTGCAGTCCGGCAGCTTATTCTTGCAACGTTAAAGGTGCCCGCCTGAAAATCCTCAATACGCTTATTATTATTGTTAGTCGTTGTTATTAAGCTCTCCCTATCAAGTAATCGTTCAGTGCCCAGGCGAAGAGCTGTTCCCACGCTAATCTTAGTGATCTATCTCTTAGAGCCGGTAAGTGCTCGTGAAGATGGGGAAATGATTGTTCTATGGCCAAAACAAATGCGGTGTAATATACGCGTACCCTCCTTCTTATTAGGTACTTTGGTCTTCTTATATGATATACAAATTGGTGTGATAGGGCTTTAGGGGTGTCATCATCCGTGGGCAGCATCTACTCCTGGGCAGAGTACACTGTTAGTTACTTATTTTCTTAACAATACAATTATACACGGTACCTGCATGTGCGAGAGAAGAAAAAGAGAAAACATACAAGTGTTTTATATGTGTGTGTGTGCAATACCCAAGTTTGTTATACAACGTCCTTCAATCGGGGGTGACCTTAGAGGGGAGGGGGCTGGGGCTCAATTGGCGGAAGTTTGTTTACTTTGTGATCTCATGACCATGGGATGGGCTGTGGGCAAGCGTCCAATGTCTATCTCAGTAGTTGCCTCTGGGGAATCTGGGGGGTGATCAGGTGTAGTGACACTACTGTCATCAGCTGTGGTCGATGTCTCCTTCTCTGTAGCCGATGCTGTTGATGTCGTTGCTCTTCCAATGGCCCTGTCGTTAACGCTAGGGCGGGTCTGGAGTTTGTAGATCTTCACGTCGTGTAGGTGATTCCAGGCACGCTTATCCTGCAATTTCACCGCTCTGGTAGCTACCTCCTCTACCAAATGAGGACCAGTAAAGCGTGGGCCGTTCCACTTTCTATTAAAGTTGCGGAGTAGCACATGGTCACCTTTAGCAATAGTGCATAGTCCTTCCTTTTCCAGTTCCTTGTTGGTGTCTTCTTGTTGAGAACTCTTCGACCCGCCCCGCGTGCGCTCGAGCTGTTGAGATACAAACGCTACACTAGTAATCAAAGAAGACACATATTGATACATTTCGTCACCAAGAACAGTTGCAGTGTTTTCATGGTCTGTGAATGCTCTTGATGTAGGCGTTAGAGGAAGGTGCATTTGACGTCCTGTCACCACCTCGTGGGGAGTGAGATGGTGATCAGAACCTGGCCTATTCCTTAGCTCAAATAGAGTTAGCGGAAGACAGTACAACCAGCTCTTCTTGGTTGTCTGCTGAATTTTTGCGATTTCGTCTTTCAATAGGCCATTCAGGCGTTCACAACACCGTTGGCCTGCGGGTGATATGCACATGCAAATTTATGTTTAATGCCCAGCAAGGACGTGATGTGCTGAAACATTTCATTAGCAAAGTGTGGGCCGTTATCTGACCGCAGCACTTCGCACACACCCCACCTGGGGAAAACCTCTCTCACTAAAAATGTAGCTGCTCTGAACGCATCCGCGTGTGAGCAGGGTCTGGCCTTGATCCACCTGGAGAATGAGCATACCACTACAATCATATACCTATGTCCTTGACATACATTGATCATATCAACGTAGTCAATATGAATGTGTAGGAAGGGTCCCTCTGGCTGGGGCATAGTACCTTTTATCACTTGCAGCATGTGACCGGCCGTAAACTGTTGGCATGTGAGGCAATTGCTGATGAAATTTGTTACATGAGAATTTAACTCGGGTAAGAACCAATCTTCCCTAATTCGTGCTGCAATTACTTCCTTTCCTGTATGTGCTGGGTGATGGAGCTGGGCCAGGGCGGTGTTCAACAGTGCCAATGGCATGACCACCTTTCCAGTGTTATTTTGATGCCACAGTGCGTCAGTTGGGGACATCGTACATCCTCTTTTTACCCATAGTTCCTTTTCTGCCATTGGTGCGGCTGCCTGTAATTCCATTATCTGTGTTGCGGGGAGATGGGTGTACCCTTCTTTCATCATCATCTGTTTTGCCATCCCCCTCCCTCTCCCTCTCTCTGACTCTGGGGGATTCCATGTTTCACCAAAGTATGCCGCATGCTTGGCATGTGCGTCTGCTGTTTCATTCCCTTTCGAGATATGGTCGTCTCCGTTAGTGTGTGCCGGCATTTAACCAAAGCTATCTCTTGGGGATCATTAATTACTTCAATTAATTCTGCTAACAAGAGAGCATGTTGCACTGGGGTGCCATCAGCTCTCCTAAACCCTCTTCTCTGCCATTTTATCAGCCTTGAGTGGACGGTTGACGTGACATATGCCCTATCAGAATATATAGTAACTCTTTTGTCAACGCTTTCCTTCAACGCCAAGATCTGTGCAACCAATTCCACTGCTTGAGCCGAATAATGCTGTGGTAACTGCACGCATTTCACTGGGACATACATCAAATCTTCTGTCATTTTTACAACTGCTGCCCCAGTTCTCCTTATCCCATCTCTTTGGTCTATTGTTGATGACCCATCAATGTACAAAATCTCCCCACCCTTAAGTGCATCCTCTTCAACTTTTCTAGTGCATGAGTACGTTTCGATAGTCTGTGTACAATCGTGAGCATAATCACCTTCCTCAATAACTTCCGCTATAAATCTGGCTGGGTTAACTGTACTGCATCTGACAATTGTCAATTTGGGTCTAGACAAGATGATCTCATAACCTGACGCCCTCTGTGTGGTTAGTGTGGACTTAGGCTTATTCAATATTGCAAATAGCGCATGCTCCACAAATAGTGTGGTTGGGCACCCCATTGTAATCGATGATGATTTCTCTACCGCAAATGCAGCTGCGGCGAGACTCTGTTCGCAAGGGAAATGTCCTAGCATGACAGGGTCCAAGTGACCGCTGTAGAACGCTATTGGCTTGTGTCCCATGCTGGTTTTCTGAGTCAATACTGCTTTCATTACTGCTGAGTCGCAATTCGAAAAGACAAAGAACTGTCGTTCATAATCTGGGGTGGCTAGTACCGGAGCAGTGGATATGGCGTGCTTCAACTTGTCAAATGCCTCTTTCATTTCCCTTGTCCATCCCAATGTTTTGTCCCCTTTGTGTGCTTCTCTCAATGCCTAAAGTAGGGGTCCTATGTATGAGCTGTAGTCAAAAACCCATGCTCTACAGTAGTTGCATAATCGGAGGAACTGCTGCAGCTCCCTCACCATTTGTGGTAGTGGCGTGTTGGATATAGCTTGTGCTCTTTGTGGTGCAATCTTTCTTCCGTGTTGGGATATTAGTTGACCAATGTATAGTACCTGTTCCTGACAGTACTGTAACTTTTCTTTGTCTACCTTGTAACCCTTTTCAGCCAACACTGTCAGCATTTTCATTGAGTCCTCCCTGCACCTTTTCTCGGTTGTGCTGCAAATTATTATATCGTCAACATATTGCAGCACCGTACTTTCTAATTCAATATTTCCCAAGTCCATCTGTATTACTCTGTTGAAAATTGAGGGTGACTCACAGTACCCTTGTGGTAACCTGGTGTGTTTCCATTTTGTGTTCCTGTATGTGAAGCTTGTCAAGTCTTGTGAATCTGGGTGCAGGGGTATTGAGAAAGAGGCATTTTTTAGGTCAATCACGGTGAACCGTGAGACCTCTGCCGGAATTCCACATAATATTGTAGCTGGGTTTGCTGCTATGGGGTATTCTGCTTCTACAATGTTATTCAAGGGTCTGAGGTCCTGGATAAAAAGTGAAGACCCTCCTTAAGCTTTGCGCACTGGGTACACGGCCGTGTTACATGGTGATTCTGATGGTACCAATATGCCATTATTTTTTAGGGCCGTTATGGTTTCGTATATGCCCTCATCTGCCTCTTTTGATAGTGGGTATTGTTTCACTCTAGGTAGTATTGCACCCTTCTTCAGCTTTATTCGTACTCCCCCGATACTCTTTATGCAGCCCACGTCATAGGGACTGGTGGTCCACAGTGATGCTGGAACCTTAGCCATATCTTCCTCGTAGAATGGAACTGGGGTAGATAAGGGTGCCTCAAGTGCCATGGCCATTTTCTGTGCCACTTGCTTATATGTCACTCTTAGCCATATATCTACACTCATCATAAATACCATCTCACCTTCTTCCCTGTCTTCTGAAAAGAGCTCTTCATCGGACACCTGGGTGAGCCTGCAATCCTCAGCCAGGGCTATCACTGCCCTCCATGCTCTCCCTTCCTGGTCTTGGGCATGTACTGCTATATAATCGGCAGTTGCTATAATACTCTCGATGCTTACCGAAATCACCTTCCCTTCTGGTTCATTGGCTAGTGTCTCAGGCCTGAACAAATATGCTGCTGGCCTCTTCCAGATCTTTCCTTCTATTCCTGGCATCCAGGCGAATGCCATGTCTGTTCTGTACTGGAACAGTTCGCCATCCACTGGCTCAGCCCGAGCTACTGTCTGGCCACAGTACGCTTGCAGTATTTGTCATGCAGTAAGCATGTTTATTCCTGGTGTGGAGCAGATTATGCCATCCTCCGTGAAGGAGATTGTCATATTTAATCTGCTCATTATGTCCCTCCCAAGTATGTTCACTGGCGACTCCCTTGAATACAGGAGCAGGACAGACATGTCATAATCTCCAATAGATAAGGAGATGTTATCAGTAAAGGGAACCAACCCCCTAGCCCCAGAAATCCTTGGGTGTTCATGGCCTCACCTGACATTTTAAATCTACCCTCTCTTATGCAAGACCTGGTTGCCCCAGTGTCAACAAGGAATGATAATTTTTTGTCAACTATCGTTACCTCAATGCGTGGTTCCTCCGCACTATTAGGTGTTATCGACAGGATGGGACACACCAAGGACGTCTGTGGGCTGTCCTATTGTGGGTATAATGACTGACCACTTCCTGTGTAAGGGTTGTGTCCCAGGATAGTCACCCTTCCCAATTGTGCTTGTTGTAGCTGTGTATCGGTGGAGGTTAATTTATGGTCCTGTATTTGAGTGGGCTGCTGCACTGGCTGCACTTGGTGTTGTTGTGTTATTGCCACCTGTTGTTGCGGTAGTGAATATGTCTGCAGCTGTTGTTGTGTTGCTAATTGCTACTGTGTGCTGCTCTGTTGTAGCCCCTGTGGTTGTTGGTAACCCTGCTGCTCCCTCATAGGCCCTTGTTGTCCCTGTTCCCCCCATGCTAGTGGGGAGGGTCTCATTCTACATGTACGTGACATGTGTCCTAACATCCCACAAACCCAACATACAGGTGGTTCCCTGGTCTGCCATGGGAAACTTCCTGCATTATCTTGGTACCCTGGTTGCCCAGGGGGTGGAAGCTTCGAAATCCTCCCCCTTGCTGTTGTGCAGGTTGGCCATATCCCCTCCCCCTCATCATTCCTCCCCTTCCCCTGAGGTTGTTATAATATCCATTTCCTGGTACCATATACCCTCCTCCCAGGTTAGCCGTGTATGGTGGGGGTGGTGGCAGCTGTTGTGTTATAAGTCGTGGTGATTGTGGTAGTGGTGCTATTTGTAGTTGTGAGGGATCCTGTGCGGCCACTACTTGCGTGGGGTTTGGTGTCATTGTTGTTGGTGTAGTTATTAGTGCTCCTTCCATGGTGTATTTAGTCAGTTTTTTCTGCACTAATTTAGCCTCTTCCGCCTTTCTATCTTCTTCCTTTTGTTTCATCTTTTCTTGCCACATCCTACAATGGTGTACTATTGTCAATTGTATTTCCGGCCAAGCCTTGGCTTCCATCCCCACTACTTTCTTCAATTGTTTTTGTACTGTCTCCGGAAGCCCTTGTATTAGTATGTGGTAAAATATTGCCGGTGTCTTGTCCCATTGCTCTCTAGTTTCCATACGCCACTTCTCCTGAATCTCCTGGATATAATCAACAGGATCTTCGTTCTCACACATCTTGCGTGACGTAATTGCTCCTATATATGAGGTGTCTGGGTATTGTACCCTCAGAGCTTGCCATAATGCATGCCTGCAATTCGCAAATGGCGCCCTGTCATGTGATGTGTTCGTTATTGTGACCCCGGGGAAACCCGCTCTCTTCCAGATGTCATCTGCTGCATCCCCTAATATTGATATTAATAGGCCCTTCACGTCTCCTACTGCTAGTTTCTGTCCTGCAGTGTGCTTTTCCATTTCGTATATCCATTTTCCCGCTCCTCCACTTAGTGATGGGAGCCTACACTTTATATTTTCCTTATCGGCATGCTTCCAAGGGACGTATTGTGGTCTAACCCCCCCCTCTCCAATAGCGGCATTAGATTGTGTCCCATCTGTCCCCCCAGTTGTCGCGGTGTGGAGTCCTTATACCCCTCTTCTTCTTCTGTGTCATCTAGATCATCTGTCATGTCCATATTACCGCTGCTCGTTGTAGCTTCCTCTTCATTTCTTCCCCTTCTCGTATTATTTTCTTTATTTAATGTGGGTGTGTGCGTCCGTTCTTCCTGCCTACGTCCGGGGAGATCTCTAAGCCTGCCGGCATAGGGGGTGTGTTCAGGAGCGGGTATGGGCGGACATGTTGGGCGGAATGATGCGGGTGTAGCTGCACGTGTTTGCCCTCCCGCCACTTCTCGTTCTTTCTCCTCACTTCCCCCCACTTCTTCCTTCCTTCTGCATGCCCATGGTGATTCCCGGTTGGTGCGGGTGATGTACAATTTGTCTAAGATTTCCCTATCGCTGCTTCTTCCTTCGCCCCCCATTCCTTCTTCTTCTTCGCTGCAAAATTCATCCAGGAGCGACAACCCCCAATCTGTCCTTTTCCCCCTAATCGTCACTGTTTTTAAGTCTATTAAATCTGTTCCTTCCTCTTCTCCTTTACCAATTGCTCCCCTTTGTGCTGATGTTGTGGCTACTTCTGCATCCCGACGTACATACGTCCTTACCCCACTCTCCCCTTTCCTCTCTCTTCTTTCCCCTTCTCTCTTCTCCACTATTTTACCACCTATTTCCTCTCTTTTCTTTTTCAATTCCTCCATCACCTCACTACTCACCTTCTCTAATATCCTTTCTTCCTCTCTCCTCCTTTCCCATCTCTCTCTCTCCCTTTCTAATATGCTTTCTATTACTTTACCTTCCTCGTATTTCTTGGTGCTTTCTGATAGTATTTTCTTCTTCCATATTTCCATTTCCTTTTCTTTCTCTTCTTCCTCTCTTTTCCTGTCACACTGTGCTGCTCGAGATACCCTTTCTGCTATCGCCTTCATCCTTTCAGCTTCCCGCTTCCGTTCTTCAGTTCGTTCCCTCATTTTTTCTAACTCATCCTTACTTTCCTTCCTTTCCCTCCTTCTCCCTCGTTCCTCTTTCTCAAGCTGTTTGATCAGGGCGTTTTGCTCATTCCTAAATTCTGCCAATTGTTCCTCCAACATCTCCTCCTCTGCTCATAACAGCTCCCCTTCTCTCCTTTTATCTTCCTCCCCTCTTATTTCACTGCTACCCTCATTGTCCTGGTTCAGTCTCCGTACTACCTCCTTTTCTTCTCCCGTTAGTGCCCCTCGCAATTTTAACAGCACCTGCGCGGCTAACCACTCGTCGTGTCCTATGGTTGGGATTGGTTCTTCACTATTCTTCCCTTCCTTTGTGTGCATAAGTTGGGGCTACCGTACTTGTCACCTCCTCCCCCCCGTGTAGCTACCTGTAGCTGTATATGGTGGTGGGCTGTACGCGGGGTTCGAATATCCCTCAGCCGCCGTTAGTTGTTGCCTTACCGCTTCTCGTAGTTCCGTCACAGGATATAACCCCCCTTCTTCCTTCTTCACTACTTTCGCTAAGGGCATGTCGTCGGTCCTTTCCTTCTTTATTTCTATTTCATTTGCGATGCCAAGCTTTTCGTCCCCCTCTCGGTCTCTTCCAGCGCACTGTGCGCTGTCAACCTCCTTTTCCCCATTTCCCTCTTCCTCCTTAATCTTCTTCCCCTCCTTCGTTTCCTCCACAGTGAACATCCCGGTTGGACCTGGTCGGGACCCCTGGAACATCCTCCATAAGTTAAACACCTCCACGTGATGCGCCAACTTCTTCCCCTTGTATGTGTTATGTATGTGTGTCAGTAGTGAGTGTTGGACGTACGGATCGAAACTGCCGTTAGGCGGCCAGGGTGTCGTCATTTTGCTGTCTGCCCCTTGTGTCCATTCTATGCTGTATTTGATCAGTTTTTCCCTATGGGACGATAGTGTTTTACACACATGCTGGAGTGGGGTAGTGAGGGTATTCCCCCACCCTCCCGATCCTAACCCATATGACATGGTTACACTGTGTTGTTAGCTCCCTTCAGTATAGTTGTTGTTACCTGGCCCCGTAGTTTGGGGACTTGCGACCGTCCGCTAAAAGAAAAACAGTCAAATATAACAATTGCAAATATGTTACCTGGCCCCGTAGTTTGGGGACTTGCGACCGTCCGCCAAAGGAAAAACAGTCAAATATAACAATTGCAAATATGCTGTCTTTCCTGTATTTGTTTTTCTTCCTTAATACAGTTACGGCCCCCTGCGGCCACGGCGCACGAAGCCCCCTGCGGCTGTGTGCCCTGTGTGATGTGCTTATACAGCCGTCCCACTTTTCTCCTCCCCTCCTCCTCCCACCTCACTCGGCGTGGCCAGCGTTCTCCGTGCACGGTCACTTCCCCCTCTCCACCTGTCCCGTATTTGGGGTGGCCGACAACCTCCGTGCGCACCCCTTGCCCTCTATTCACTTCCCCACCACCCTTCAACAATGCTGTGTGGTCAAGGTATCCTATGAAAGCCCTACGGGTGACGTCACCGACCTCTTCCAAAAACTACCGCTAAGATCTTTTACACTTCAGAAAGCTCGCAATAAGTTTTTTACTGTTTGTCCCCGTTAACCCCACAGCTGTCCTCTTGTTACGCCTGGAACAAGGTAACCAACAATATAATTGGACTGCGCACGCTGCGTCGCCTCGCGTGTGATACGCCCCTCAACGGGAGGGCTTAACCAGCCAATTATCTTCCGTACTAGGCAACAAGTTAGCTACCACCTACAGGAAAACGTCATCTATCTATCGAGTTTCACTGCTCGATCAGTAGGGATCCTCATCTACTCATTGATCAATAACCGCAAATTCGTAGGAAGCCACACACATACCCCCCTTACAGGTGGCCACGACCTAGGCCAATCAGTGTCTACGAGCGACCACACATGGTGTTTTCTTGCTCCACCCACCCTTCTCCGTGACTTGGTAGCGGACGGCTCTCGTGCCTGTCCTGCTACCATTCACTTCACCGTCAACACTAATTGATCAAATCGTCGGCGCACACCTTAGTAACACCTCCCACCGCCCTTATTGCACTCCTCCCCCCTCCCTCACAATCTCACATTGCTTGTTGGGTGTGACATACTCACCAAGTTCTCTTGATGCGGGCCGCTCGACTGCGTGCACCCCTCCAAGCGGCTCGCCACCTCCCCTCATCTGGACCACGTCTGGACACTCGCCAACCGCGGGCGGGATACTTCTCAACCGGCTCCCGAGGGCCAATATCCGGATTGCACTGTCTGGTCTTCTTGCAGTTCCGCGATGGTCCTTTAGTCCTCAAAAAGGGGGCAGCGGCAGAGGGGGCCCGCGCCGCCGGGCCTCCTCGCAACGAGAGGCCTTGGAAAAATGAAAAGGTAGATCGTAAACAGATCTCAGCAGTGCCTCCAACTTGTCGGGGTGATTATCCTGGGGTCGGCTGAGCTGTCCGCGGACCTCCGGGCTGGGAGGCCCCAACTCCTCCCGTGTTCCCCAAAAATGAGTATGAGACACACACAAGAAGCAAGGCGGTTCTGCTGTTTACTAAAACAACGGCAGGGATGGGTCTTGGATCGTACGCGTCCGTCCAGACTCTCAAAATTCGTGGGGCTCGCAGGTCCTTTTTGCCGCAGTATGATGCGCTACTTGCGTCACCTGGGAAGGTTAGCGAAAAACCTATTGCCACTCCGGATTGGTTCCTCGAGTGGTAGGGTTAGTATAGTATACATGTAGAGAGCAATATTAGTGGTTGAGGGTGAGTCAGGTGGTATACTTGGGTTGTCCCTTCTATTAGATAGTTGAAAATTGTTACACGAAGACCCATGATGATTGGCTAATGTTAGCGGCATCAGTGATAAGTGCCCCCATGTTCTGATTGGTCCTCCCGCGAGCCCCCCAGTCTGGGACCATCGTTGTTCCCAGCTCGCGGTGTACCTGTCACTAGCAACAATGTGTAACTATGTGTTCGTGCAGACAATGTGCAGGTTTGCTCATAGGCTTGAGAGCAGGCCATTCCCATCGCTGTAGGTGTCCATCTGGTCATTTCATTGTTGCAACCTTTGTCCCAGACGTGGGACCCAGGCGACTTCTTCCTCGTGGGTCTGGCACCTTGTCAGGTTGGCTTGGTCACGTGTGGAGAGACCGTGGCTGGGGTGGAATTCTGCACATTTAAAGTTGTATTTTCCTTCTGTGTGCTTGGCTTTGCTTACAGGTGTGACCTTGGCGCCGGCTGGTAACATATGAGTTGCAACATCGCCCCCTTGGCTGTGAGCTCTCGCTGGGCTCGTTCTGCGTGATCAGCACTTGTACTCTCGCTCATTCAGTGTTCATGGCGGTTCTTGCTTGCGGCCTACTTGGGCCTGGTTCATGGGTGGGGATGTGTAATGCACGGCACCTGTGTTGCGGTTTGACATGGCTTCATAGGCAGTATTACGTCTTCGTTATATTCTCATCACGATGCGAGGGGTGGGAGAAGCGTCAGCAAGCGTATACGCGAGTGCTTTATGCATCTTGCGTTTCTGCATTACGGAAAAACCTATGTGAAAAATAATAAAGATGCGCGTCAGTGGGTGTATCCGTCACCTAAGTCATAGCACTGAATATATTCTTCGTGTGGGTTGGTGCGTGAGTGACCAGTGTGCATGGTGGCACGTGTGTTCTTGGCAGTTGGCTAGGTCATTATGGCATCTCTAACGATGTGAATGCTTGTCGTTGAGGTCTTAGTCGAGTTCATCCATGCCGCAGGTGTCGGCTTGAGTAGGGCAGGCTGGTGGGCATATCCTTATGTTCTTGAACCAGGGTATTTGGTCGTCTGGTAGATAGACTAATTCATCTCGTGGTGGGTGTCTGGGCCGTGATCCTCTAGGCCATGGTCGCAAGGAGATTGGGGGGAGCTTTTTCTCCCATTCTCCCACTTCAAGTTGCAAATGGCAATGCATTCCTTTTGTGACAGATTGAGTAGTACCGAAGGTGGAGGATTTTGATAAAATGTGGTGCAAATTGTACATTTTAAAGAATATTTATTCAGTAGCGCAGGTCAAAACTACTTGCAACCTGGTGAAGTAACTTATCAAACTAGCCCACATGAGCGAAAAAGGTGGGCCACTTTCACCAAAAAAACTGGCCCACACTAGCATTTTGCATTTTTTGGTTCGGGCATTGCCCTATAGGTCAGTCAAAGCCTGTGGTAGTAGTGTGTTTACTACATTCTAACATAACATAACAATTAGCCTTTCACCCTCCTGAAATTCATGAAACGCGTGCCAGAGACTTGGAAAATAACATCCAATGGTCAGCGTCGCACCCTGTCTTACAACTGGTGGAGGTGAGATGCGAGTTAGTCACAGCGGCCTGCTGATAGTAACGCAAGTCCTTGGTCCTATCCTGGAGGTACAGAACCAATGCAGGGGGGAGAAAGAAGAGGAAAAAACCTGCCTTCACCTCCAAACTCTTCAGCGAGAGCAGAAGGATGCTCAAGCAGGGCTGTTCCAGGTGGAGGACGAACAGGAATCAGAGAGAAAACAAGGGAACTTGCCAGGAAGAAGGAGAGCTGTTAGGAACACACAAAGGAAGGTTGTTGAAGGGTAGCCAAGACAACTAAGATAAAGAACAAGAAGAGGAACACAAGCTAGAAACGAATTTGTGGGTAGTTTACGATGCACCGTCTTATCGGAGCATTACTGTTTTTATGCCGATCGTCCTTGGCAGGTCTCCATTGCATGTGATGACAACACACTACACATGCAAGGCAGCGATCCGGGCCCAGTCGTTATGTTCTGTTTGGCTGCTGCCGCCTCCAGCGCTGCCATAGTGACCAGCACGTGGGTTCGTGGTGGTGATTCCTGGCACTAATATTTCTCCAAAAACCACTTCTATTTGTGTTGCAAATTGAATTGTTTCTTGATGCAACAACAGGGCTTATTTCCTGACTTAGCAATACTCCTTCATTCAACTTCAGATGAACCTGTGATCTACGATTTTGCACACAGATGACCGAAGCATGTCTATTAAGCCTCTGAGCTATCTTGCTGGGCTATTGACACCTGCCAAGTACCTGGAACATCCATCTGTGACCCTAGAATCACAACAGTTGTCTCCAGCTGCCTCGAACTTCGCTTAGGTTAAAAAATGTCAGGGAGATTAGTGGGCATTTGAGAGGTAGTCACAGAAAGCTCAAAGCCCTCAAACCTTCCCAAACTATTTGGAGAAAGTTTGAGGGGGCCATGAAATTCTTTCATAGAGGTTGCCCATGCTTTAAGAGTCCGTGCTCCACAGTACCTGCTGCCAAGACCTGGAAGGTGCCCTGCATGACTGAAAAAGTTCCTCCGCAAAGGAAAATGTGCTCATTCTTGATACATGTTGTTACTGAATGTGGCCCTCACTCTGGCTGGGAGGCTTTTGTCACTGTTCTGTTGGGAGCACTTCAGGCACAATCCCAATATCCCAGCCCCGATGAGAATGACAATGTTCCTCATGGAACAGGGGCGTTGCTAGGGGGTGGCTAAGGGGACTATAGCCCCTGATCTTTTGGTTGTAGCCCCGGATAGAATCTCAGGAGCTACAGCCAAAAGACTAGCTAGCCCCAGTCCCAACAGTTCAGACATCAGCATAGCCCCGGGTCTTTTCAAGACCTAGCAACTCCCCTGTCATGGAAGTCTTGGGCTGTGGACTTGAGATAATTTGGGATTAGAGTAGTTGGGTGGGATGTGTGTAGGGGAAACTGCCTCATGAATAGTTTTTTTTTTCTCTTTTGTTTGTTGAATGACCTTTGTATATTTATTTCCTCGATGTATATAATAACACATTTAAATACAAAAGACATAACGAAATCAGCAAAGTTGACAACAAAAACAAAAAGAGGGTCTGCTGCATGGACAAACCTGTTGTTTACGGAACCAGGAAACCAGAGTTTGAATCGTGATTGCCCCACTTGGCTAAACTGGGTGGCTGTGGGAAAACCACTTTATCTCCCCGGCTCAATTTTAATTAACAGAATTACCTTTATTAAGAGATATAGAAAAAACTGAACATCTACACATGCTCGTCCCTGTATTACCCAGTCTTGCTAAATCATGTTGCCTTGTTCTAGAACCAGACATCTGTAATATTCCAGAGGACTCACGTGGCCTGGTCTCTGGGTCAGTGGAATAATGCATCCACTGCAGGGACTGTGTTGAGCTCCTGGTCACAGTTTCAAATCCCAGCAGGTGCACTCAGCCTTTCATCTTTGCGAGGTCGATAAAATGAGTACCATTAAGTTGGGTAAAAATAAACATCAGTTATTTGTCAATAGTACCAAGATACCCCCTAGGGGTGAACGTGCACTCTACAAATACACTTGTCATGTGGTATATGCCAAGGTCCAAGCAACTACAAACCAAAATGTATTGGGGGAACTGTCACCTCTTTGGAGGGGGTGGTCTGTGGGTACGAGGGCCAGCCAAGGTGCATGGCGCCAGGTCAGGTTGCACAACACAGTGGCCCTCATTACGACCCTGGCGGAAAGTGACTGACCGGACCGCCACAGCGTAAATAGCGTTTCCGCCATTGCACGATGGAGCAAAGTGCGGCCCATTCCGACCCATCGGGCACGAGCACCACGGCATGGCGGAAGTGCAAAGTCCGCGATGGCGGAAATGACCCCAAAACGGCCCACACCGCCGCCGTACGGCGCCCTAGGTGCAATACCGCCACCCATTTTAGGGGACACCGCAGTGAGCGCCAACCGGAAAGTACGGTGACCGTAAATATACGGAAACGGAAGTAAAAACATGGGCCCGGAACGGGAAACATCCCGCCGTGCACCTATAAAACCACAAAATCCACACAACCACTAAAAACACTACCCTGAGACACACCCCAACCCGTCATCCACCCTAGCGAAACCAAGAAAAATGGGAAAAGTAGCGAAGAAAGCGTGCGACCGCAAGCGGCAGGTCCACTTCTCCCGTGAGGAACTCACGGTGCTAACAGAGACCCTCCAGGAGAATGCCGCCGCCGTCTTCTCCACGCAAATGACCAGGACGGCACTTGCGAACAAGAAGGCCATATGGGCTCTGGTGGCACAGCGGGTAAGTGCGGTGGGGACCGCACCCCGCAACCCACAGCAATGCAGAAAGCGATGGGACGACCTGCGGATACGCGTCCGTAGCATACTTTCTGCCAACCGCAACATTGCCACAGCTACCGGGGGAGGATCGGAATCACCCATCAAGTTGACCCCCTGGGAAGAAATCTGTGCCTCCACCATTGGAATGGAGAGCATAGAGGGAGTCGGAGGGATGGAGAAAGGAGTGCAGACATCCGAAGAATCAGGTAGGTGGCCCAAATAAAACAATGCCAAATCCACAATGTCCAATCATGTGAAGTACCATGTGTCCACATAGTGCAACAGAAACACATGGCCAGGAGGACGTCCACACACATTGGCCTGATAGCGCACTTTAAAACACACAATAAATACATAAATAATTAAAAACCCCAAAAACACCCACTACACGCGCAGCAGGCACACCCTAACTGCAGGCTGCCAAACAACTGCACCCTCACTCCACACACAAATGAAAGCACCTCCAAGGCCCCGACCCAAATCACCCTCAGGTACCACCCCAATGCATGTGATACAATGCCATTCCAATTCCCACAGACCCATTAATAACCCTCGCCCTCCTTTACTCCACCACAGGGTCCGATCCAAACGACGAGCTTCAGGACACCCCTACCAGCACACCTGCAAAGAGGGCCAAGACCAACGGCCAAAGACCCTCCACCTCAGCTGCACGCATCAAGACACGGCAGCAGCACAAATCAGGTGGCAGCACAGAGGAGGGAACATCAACAGGCACCCCAGCAGCCAGCATGCCCACAACAGCAGCACCACAGGTCCCCCCAATGGATGCCACAGAAGGCACTGCCTCTGGTGGCAGCAGCACCATAGGTGACACCCCATTGATGGCAGCATGCTCCGACACAGAAGACGGGGATGTCGAAGTCAGATCCATCCATGACCTGTCCCAATCCCCCTGTCTGTCCCATCCCGTACAACATGAGGATACCACGCAGGGGCACCCACAAGACGACGACTGGCCATCCCCCACAAGCCCTGTGGCAGGGCAACATGAGGCGAACAGCCACTCTGTGACACCACCGCAAATGGCCATGGCCCAGCAGAGGCAACAGTCCCTCGACCAGTTAATCGTGCAACAGCAGCAACTGGCCACGCTCCTCAAGGACCATGCCGATGAATGTGGGGGCACTAAGGCAGACATAGAAACATCAACTGAGACACTTAGGGCAGAAATGGAGAGAAGTACAGAGACACTAAGGGCACAAATGGAGAGTAGCACCGAGTGCCTGAGAGTCCAAATGGAGAGTAGCACCGAGAGCCTGAGAGTCCAAATGGAGAGAAGCACCGAGAGCCTGAGGGGGGAACTGCATGCGACGTCCAAAGACGTATGTGCCGAACTTGCCGCAGTGCGCCGTGTGCTCACTGAGCTCTCACAAACCCTTAGGGACATGCATGGACGTGAGCAGGCAGAGACATCATCCGTTGCAAGTTCCGTCCAGGGCAGCCCCCAACGTAGATCTGGGAGGAACCTGCGCTCCACAGGCAGGGGTGCCCCTGATACCCGCAGAGGGGGCTTGCAATAGCGACTGCCCACTGACAATGAGCATCTTTGGACACTGGTGTTCGGGGGGGAGGTAGGAGGGTGGAGGGGGTGTGTTGGGCTCACTTGGGTGGCGGGTCGATAGGGTGTTTAACATGATATCACATATGCCATAAACAATGCACGATCAACCAATGAGATGTGTGGACATTGATCTTTGTGTACTAGGCCATCATAGGCGTACAGTCCATATTGTGCATGTACCAGACACACACAGTGCCACGAGTACCGTGTCCATGTATCAGCCACCAGGCGTGAGTGCTAGAAGCATGCATCAATGAGATGCTGACGAATGTCACGGCCCTCCTGTGCCTCGCAGACTCCTTGAGGTGCTGCCACATCCCCACCCTCATCATGACCATCCTCAGGTGCTTGCAGTTCTGCGTCAGGGGGCATGGGCACATTTCTACGTACGCACATGTTGTGGAGCATGACACATGCCATCACCATCTTTGCAACCTTCTCATGGCGGTACAGGAGTGCCCCGCCAGACCTGCTGAGGCAGCGGAAACGAGTCTTCAGTAGGCCGAATGCCTGTTCTATGACTACACGGGTACGTGAGTGGGCATGGTTGTAGTCCTCCTCATGCTGGTCCCGTGGGTTCCGGACTGGTGTGAGGAGCCATCTCTTCAGTGGATATCCAGCATCACCTGTATGTGGACGATAAACGTATAATGTGGAATGCCATTGCTACGTACGCACACACACACACCCCCCCTTCCTGCCAGGTCATTGCCGAATCACATACCCCACATCATCATGCATGAAATGAGACTCACCGAGTAGCCAGGATCTGTTCCCTGCGTGTCGCTCCATGTAGCGTGGTATTGCAGAGTTCCTCAAGACCATAGAATCATGGGTTGATCCAGGGAATCGGGCACAACAATGTGTAATGATCCTGTTGGAGTCACACACCATTTGTACATTCAGAGAATGAAATTGTTTTCGGTTGCGGTACTGGGCCTCCATGGCATGTGGGACGACCAATTCCACATGGGTGCAGTCGATGGCACCAAGGCAACCCGGTATGCCGGCAAGTGCATGGAATCCCACTTTTGTGTTCGTAATTTCCTGCTCCGAGCGTGGTAGAGAGATGTAGTCGTCTGCGTGCTGCAGGAGGGCATCGAGCACTTGCAATAGTGTCCGTGAGAACAGTGGCTGAGAAATGCCATGCAACTGTCCGACTGTGTGCTGGTAGGTGCCTGTGGCCAGGAAGTGGAGTACAGACACCACCTTCAGTAGGGGTGGGATGGCGGTTGGGCTATCTATCATGCTGACAAGGTCAGCCTGTGTCATGTCCACGATGGCGGCTATGGTGTCCCGGTCCAAACGGTAGAGGGTGTGGATCTGCTCATCAGTGAGGTTGAACGGATGTGCTCGGAGGCGTGGGATTGCGGGCTGCCTGCGTGGTGGTAGTGGCTGTGCTGGCGGCCCTTGCTGGCCCTGCCTTGCCCTCCTCCTCCTCCTGCGTCTCCTCCGTGCGGCCGGTTGAAGTTGGTGTTCGTCTTCTTCTTGGAGTTGGAGTACTTGCAGTGCTATCAGGTCCCCCAGGGCCAACATCGCGAGTCCTGCCGGTAGCATTTCGGAGTGGGTGTGGTTGTGGGAGGAGACTGGGTGTGCAATTTATGTGTTTTCAGGCTGTATGGCCTCCACCTGTGGTGATTCATTCCACCTGTGCAAGCTGCTCTCCCCTTTGGCCGAGCACGTCCCGCACACAACGCTGCAATTCGAGGAATGGCATCTTGCTATTGCAATCATGTATTTGTACCCGATGGCCGTGTAACATTGGTTGATATGTTCATTCGGGTATGGTCCCATTGTTTCACATACAATCTTTGCAGTCGCGAACAGACTTGTGAAGGGTCAGTGGAACGTAGTACTCGAGTAACGGTGGGCCCTCATGCATCACTGTACCGAGTTGCAACGACGGGCGGGGCGTCCCATTTGTGAGTGAAGGCAGTTGCCATTTTCACACACAGCCGCACTAGATGGATTAATTTGTGATTTCAAGCGGCCACAGATGCCTTTTTGACGTGATGTTGCAAATGAGGAATTCGAAGGGCGGCGCTTTCGGTTATCAGCTAGCGGCGAGGAGATGCCCACAGGTCTGACTGCAAATATAACGTTCTATTGTTCAATGTCCTTGAGACAGGGGCCATGGCGAGGATGCAATGATTGATATGAATAGTTTGGGATGCGCAATAGCGACGTGGGCGATGAGGCCGGACGTTCCCAAATACATGTTACTTCACAACACTGGAATTACGGGCTGCGGCACTGTGGATTTTGCAGGCTGCATAACGCACAGACTCAATGGATATTTCTAATGTTATGTGAGTAAATATCCAGGCGTTTTTATCCCGGGATGAGGGAATGATGAATGGATGCATGGACAGATGATTTGATACAGTGTTTGCCATGTACAGGGCTTCTTGGAATCTGTCCGCCTCCCCTGCGCTATGTGATGCAGGGCTGCCATAGTGGGACCATCGTCTATCTGGCCTTGTTGGGCCCTCCCTGTCTCGACGCGCCCTCAGACACTTGTGTCCATGCACGTTACCAATCCCATCTGATGGATTCTGTTTTCACAGACGCATGCACAGGTACACTCGTTTGTGATGGTGTTTACACCTCGATATAGATAGTTATGAGTCGCAAGTGGTTTTGGGGTGGTGATGATCCTTTGGAGTGGGCTAGCATGCATATGGCTGTGGATTTAGTGTGATCATTGAAGTGAGTTGTTCAAATGTAGTTCTGATGGCCATTCTGTTCTTTTTCTTTTCTTTTGGTTGACAGGTATCTCCTCCCCTTTTGCCACTGCCATCTGTATGCCACTCCTGCAGATGGCTTTTACTCCCGACACCTGCTGCTTCGTGTTAATCAGTGGAGCAGCATTACGATCTTATGGGACGATCGCCAATGGGCCACATGCCCTTACGCAGTACTAGTGGCTCGGAGCAACATTTCGGCCTTTCAGCTGGACTAGTGCCTCCCCATTGGGACGGCCCTGCGGTTCTGTGCACTTCCATGTTGCCTTTTCGTACGTGAATGTGGCTCTGTGTACCATGATGGAACAGGGCGTCACACAAGAAGTAGCTGGTCATTTCTTGCGGATGCAGCCCACAATGGTGAAATGTGTTTTGGAGTTCATGGCCTAATGGCTGTATGGGCTTGGTGATTTTGTTGTGCATTAAATTTCTATTCTGATATGGGCCGTGTAGCGTTCTTCTTTGCAAGTGATGTGGCATATTCCTATTTGGGGAGCGATGTATTGTGAGGAGATCTGCATTGGGTTCCAGCTTCGGAGTATAGTTGCGTGGTACTGTGCTGGGCGCGTTTGCCTACGAAGCCCAGTGAGGTCAGGGATGAGGGCTGCCAATATGACTGTTTGAATGATGTCATGCTCAGGGGCGGGGGATTGGGTTTTGTGTAACAGATGCCGGTCAGCCAGGTGGACTGGTGGAATGATGTGATTTTCGAAATATTGCTAGTCACAGGTGCCTGTGTTTGCGTGCGTTTCTTGGTGGGGGACTGTGGTCATGTCCATTGGAATGGCTTCTGTATTCGTGCCATCTGTGCCCTGCAGCTCCCATTGGCCCCTCTTGTGATTCTTTTGTTCGTTGGCATGCATGGGTGACTTGTACATTTCACTGGTTGCATTGTGACTTCATTGCACCTACGGGGAGTTGTACTATGTGGGCAGGGAGCGGTGTACAGGCACTCAGTGGGGCCGTTTACGGTTGATTCGCGATGCCGTACTTCTCGCCATGGCGGAATGGTACTTTCCGCCGTGGTTGATGGCGTTAGGTACATGTCCGCTAGGGTCGGAATTCGCGTACCCTTGCGCCATGGTGGTATTTACGGTTTGGCATGGCGCGCGCGCGCGTACTTGGTGCAGTTAGCGTTGGCGTTCACTACGGTGTCGCTAATGGCATCGTACTTTGCGGTGACGGGTCATAGTCGCACCGAGCGCTATTCGATGGCGGTATTGCATTTCCGCCATCGTTTTTCGATTTCCGCAAGGGTCGTAATGAGGGCCAGTATCCCTTCATAGAACCTAATCTTATCAATTTGCATGAAAGCAAAGAGCATTATGGGAACAGCATAACGTCCACAATTTTAAACGTCAAACATGTCTTATAGTGATTCAGTAAGAAGCCCTTTTAAGTGGATAATGGACTCTTCTCTTTTGATAGGACACAATATTTACCCTAATAAAGAGATGTCTGTAAATTGCATGACATATATAGAAGTTTGGTAAGGTCCAGCAAAGCATGTAAGGATTTTGCAATTTCTGTCTGCAGTGCTGAGTCGTCTGAAAGTTCGTTGAAAAACGGGATGCTCTCCGTACAATGTAACGAGCAGACAGCTTTCAGAGGATAGACAGCCTTTGTGCCGAGCCTTTCGAAAGTTGTCTGCTCGTAGAGGCAGCAGGACCTGGGAGAGTCATGAGCTGGCGCCCCGGCACGACACGTTTTGCGGAGCGCCTCTCCGTCTTGTTCCGGCATGTTCTCTGCACTGCACTGGATGCTGCTGTGTAGTGTTGCCTGCACCCACCATGGGGCAGCCGCACAGCCCACCCGTCTCCGGGAAAACGGACCTGGTCCCACCTCATGGAATCAGGCTGTGAGCGAATAATTTAGCGGGAAATTGCTTCTGCTGGCACCGCTCACCTGTAATGAATCACGATGCACTGCCCCATCGTGTCACGGGATGTGGTATTGCAAAGCGTTCTGCGCGTGTTCCGAGAAACATCCGACGGGTGTCAACTGAACCGCGCACCCCAGGAAGACGCGGGACACGAGCGGATAATCACATGGAAATGGAATGGCCACAGCAAACACCTAGCGCCAGCGTAGGAAACAGCGCTTACTTTTCCCCCCTCTCCCGTCCAATATAAAATGCGCCAGTCAGCAGGCCGCATTGGCGCGCCACTGAATAATAGCAAGCGCAAAAGCAATCTGTCAAAGATGCGAAGTTTCCTTCCCCGTGGCTTTCTCCTGATTTGCAAAAAACAAACGGCTCCTCGCGGCTGGCAGCGGCTGAATTCCAGCCATTTGCATTGCATGTACTGTAGCCGCGAGGCTGGCCTTCCCGCCAATACTCGGCGGTGCTTATCATGTTTTCTTCACGCTTTTAATGGCCTGTTTCATCAGCGTGTGTAATTTCATTGATAATTGCAAAGGCAAGTAATTGAAAAATTACTGTTATAATTAGTGGAGTAATTCTGACTAGTTATCAAGTTTAACATGAATTATGCATAATAATTAAAGTTTTATTTTCGTTTTTTTAATAATGCAGGAGTCCGTGGCTGCAGCAAGTCTGTAATATAAAACAAGGATGTCACGGTTTCTTTCTCCTTTTATCCTTGAAATGTTATTTTATTGGATTTTATATAGCGCAGTGCTGCCATTTTCACTGTTTCTTGGTGCTTTGGGACCCGTAGGAAAATGGGCTTGGGTTGGTTCCTAGGAGAAGAGGCCACTGCGCAACGCTACTCTGTTGCTATGTCTATGCAGGCAGCTCAGGAGAAGCACTATGTGTTTGGGATGAAGGCACCTGGCATAGAGACGCCAGAGTCTGGGTATCCTGCTCTGTCTGCCACTTGCAAGGTCTGAGAGTGGGGGTGCGTCCAGAATTGAATTTTATTTATTTATTTATTTATTTATTTATTTATAGCACGCTTTACTCCAAGGCGCTGCTCTGAGGGTCTGGGCATGATTAAGCTGATGGGAAAGGTGTAGAGTTCGGATGTGTGTGTGTGGAGGGGTGGGTACTAGGTGTGTGTGCATGTCTAGTCGCTGAGTGCAGTATGAGGTGAGCAGTAGGATGCTGAGCAGGTTAATGAGGGGCACAATCAAGAAGCAAGCCACATACAGCCAGGCATAACATGGCAAAGAAGGGCATAATGAAGAATTAAAAGTCATGTCCAGGCCTAACATGGCCTAATTAGAGACGCTGTGGTCTCCAACATAACATAACAGGTGCATTTGTACAGCACACGTTCGCCCCCACAGGTGTACCCTCCCCACACTCCTACCACTGCTCTCTGAAAAGGGCTCCCATTTTAGAGTGACCAGATTTTCGAGACCAAAAGCCAGGACAGCCAACAACATAAAAGAAGGACTCACTCCCACCTACCTAACCCGACCTCCCCCCGCCCCCATTCCCACGATATATGCATACAAATTGTGCGGCTTTGAGTGTTGATAAAAGCACGTAAATAACAAGCATGACCCTGATTAAATTAAGTATTTTAATGTTATATCTTTACAATGAACTTGACTGTTATTGGTATTTGGTGTGAACATGTTAAGCATCTCAACTGTGCTTTTGCTGTGTTTGACATTACATATCTTGCTACGTACTGTTCTCTTAGCCGGTCTCTGTGGTGTAAGCAGTTAATGCATAAGGTTAGTACCTGGAACATTCCTAAAATGACAACCTTCTTAATACTGTTTATATAGTTGATATTTGTTTGTGATACAAAAAAGCAGGACTGTCACTCTCCCCTTGCCCAAAACCAGGACAGGGTTAACCTGCGGGACAGGGGGAAAAAGGTCCCAATACCAGGACGTCTGGTCATCCTAGCCCACTTTCTCTCTTTGCTACTGTTAACCCCGACCCCCTCTCTCTCCCTCAAATGATTATATGGCACACCTGGCGCACTAAGGATCGGTGAGTTGCAGATGGAGATTGGGATCTGACTTGGGACACTACTCCTGACCTAAGTGCTAAGGGTTCTGGGAGGCATGCACGTTTATGTTCAGAGAAAGAGCCGCCCGAGCTAGGAAACCACAGGCCCTCATTTCACTTTCCCTAATACCTTGATTGGCACTCTAGCTCGCAGAGGTACAGTAAGGACTGCTGCCTGTCAGAAAAAGAACAGCCTTGGTCAGACGCGAGAGGACAGAATCATTGGTTGATTTTCACTGAAATCTTCACAGTCTCTCAAATATGCCTGAAATCCCTCTCGGAAGGGCAGACCCAAGCATGGTCCAAAAAGGAGTCCACCCTCCTCCTGTCTCCCCCGGTGTTGTAGCAGCTCCATTACTTTGCTGTCGGAATATTGGTGGAACCATGAGGGAGGTTTTTCCTGGGGAGGTGGATGAGATGAGGGGCAAGAAAGAAAAAAGTTTGAGTCAGGATTCCACAATGTTCCCCACGAAGCAAGTTGCTCCATACTCTAAGGGGGGTGCCACCACTGTAGTGAGGCAAAGAGAAGCATGCTGATAGAAAAAGAAAGGGGACAAAGGGGTGCAATCTCCAATTCACTGTATCTCCGGCCCTTATACTGATCTCATTGAAAACGGTCCCTTGCTCAGTGGCAAAAGAATGAGCCTCGGCACAGGATATTAAGTTAGAAGTCACATCTCAAAGAAGACAGGAGATATGTTGCCCTGTGTGCCGACCTCGAGGAATGCAAAGGCTACCCATGGATTCAGTAGACATTGAAGACAGCCACAGGCAAGGTGCTGCTTGGATGTTAGGTCAAATGACCCTTTTCTTACGGATTTGAAAAAATGCTCCTTGACCGCACAGCGCAGTCTTTCTAAATCGAACTGTCAGTGCCCCTGCCGCACATGCACTATCCCCATTGGGTGTTTCTCAAAGCAAGGAAGAAAACCGCCTCACCCAGACACACCTACACGCATTACCTAAGGAAGGAGGACTGTCTTTCTGAAAAGGACTTTTGCAGCGACTCCTGAATAGAATCTTTCTGATTACAGATTTCTTTAACCTACCTAACACATATAACGGTTTTTGATTTGGTAGGATTTCGGGGATGAGTATCAAAATTGCAGTAGCATAGTTTTGAGGTGTAGTACAAAGTCTAAGAAACTGCCTGTTCTGGGCATGTGGACCCAGTTTGAGTGCCTGATGATTTTTAGATAATGAAGCTTTAGGTACCTCTTTCTTAGGTGGGCTTTGGCGGTAGTAGTCTGCCAACCCAAGGCTATGTACGGAGGGCCTCAGCAATAGCTCAGTCTCGTTACTGCCCAAGCCCGCCCAAGAAATGGGTACTTATCCATATTTGCATCCCGGGCCCTCGTTCGGGGGGACTAATAAAAGCCGGGGCAGGGTTAACGAAAATAATTGGCTCACTGCCTATCACATTTCCTTTGGAAATAAATACCAGCAGAGACTGACGTTGTTGGTATTAATAAAAGGACTGCAGCCCTTTTACTTTTACTAAGGCCCTGACTCAGCACATCGAACTCAGAGTGAAGAGACACCGGATGTTAAAGTATATTTCACATAATACTGCCTAATAACGAACATTGGCTTAAGCACTTTCGCATCGCATCGCATTGAAAATTGCATTTGAATGAACCTGAATAAAGCTGACTACGTCGCCATTTTAAAGTCATCCGCCATTTTCATTAACTCCTGCTTTCTGTCTCATGTTAAACTTTGTGTTTTTTGCTCCAGCAGAGAAAAATGAACTTTGTACGTAGATAAAAACATGTTGAGGCTGCTGAAAGTGGATTGTGTGTCCTGCACTAAGAAACCTTGGAGCTAAACTAGAGTTGAACTGAACAGTAATTTAGATGTCGTCTGTATCAATAGTGTCATCCTCGTGCAAACAGTGGAACAGAATGTTGAATAGCTGAAACTGTGTGCCTTTGCAGAAATCTGTGTGTTCATTCCTTGAAACTGGATTAACTTTAAGCTTGAAAACAAATGTTACTATTGTATCTCATGTGCAGAAAAACATGTCTAGTGTTTGAGGAAAACATTGAACAATGTATAGTTGTTTAAACCTGTATTAGTTATGTCAACTAGCTATGAACCCTAGTGAATGTGTAACACGAAGAGGGGCTGGACGATGTGTCCAGGATTATGAGAAAATGTATAAATACCGATTGTTTTGAGATGTCCAGCACTCTCTCCCCTCATAGTGTCTGCTGCTACACACTTTGAGGCGTTGGGAGCCAGATAGCTATCTGACCAATAAACTGTACATGTACTTTTGAACTCGTGACTGGCTTATTTCATTATTGGTGGTATTAAGCCTCGATATTTCTTTTGATCTTTCACAGAGTGCAGGTAAGTGCAGGTCTGTGGCCAGGGGAGGATGGGCAGTTGTATGGGGGCCAGAGGGAGTGCAAGATGAGGGGGCAGGGCTGTGGTGACAGGGGTGAATAAGTGGCCAGTTAAGCAAAAACACGGTGGCATAGGGTAGTGTCACAGGAGGCAGGACTGGAATTCTTGCTTATGCTGACTGATGCAGCCCTCGTTCCTTAGCTCCTGATTGGTTGGTGCCACACATTCTCATGCTAATACTAACAATGACTTCAGATGATACCAGAAACCTGAACCATATTTGATTGCAATAGGCTTGATTTGAAACATGCAAAAATGGGTCATGTAATATGTGGACCCGTGATTGGCATTTTGGTCCTGCTCCACCAACCCCCACATCAACAGAATTACATTCATAAGGTCCCCCTGACATATGAATAGATTTCCATGGTCACACTCAGCATCAATTTCTCTAATAATATAGTTGATCTGACCCATTTGGAGGAAGGTTATTTTTAAATAATTCTGCCTCTATATTCATTATGCACCCTTGCTGTTCTCAAAATAAGTTTTACAGTGTCAGTGTTCATCAGCTAGATTTCCTGATTGGGAGTAACTACTCTTTGGATGTCTAAACGTTCATTTCATCTTATATACTTTTATTTAATTCGTTTACCAGAGTCATATTTTTATTGCTGCACTGTTGTTATGCCCTATATACGGTGACTATGGCATTAACATGCAGCATTAACTGGCATGAGATGCCTTTAGGATGTCTAACTACGTGGTCTTGAATTGTTAGGAATTTTGTAGAAGTGGCACTATTGGAATATGTACAATGAGCAAAGGGACAGTCATTTTTCCACATCTATGACCTTAGACCCCAAAACATTGGCAGTTGCCACACCAAACCTCACAGGACAAGGCCAAAGTGTTGTGCATTGCAGGTACGCAGAAGATGCTGCCAGATGGCACGTAGCACGCAATTAAACTTTCTATGCTTCCAAGCCTTTAAGAACTGAGGATCAGCCCTCTGTGACAAAGCCATCACAGGACAATGCAGCGGTTTGTGTGACACAGGAGATGCTGCCCAATGACACATAGCCCACAACGCAACTTTTGATGCTTCCGAGCCTTTAAGAACCGAGGATCGGACCCTCTGCGGCTAAGCCCTCACAGGACAAGGCCACAGTGTTGTGTGATGCAGCTACACAGGAAACGCTGCCCGACGACACGTAGCACGCAATGCAACATTCCACACTCCCAAGCTTTTAAAAACCAAGGATCGGACCCTCTGGGGCAAATCCCTCACAGAACATGGACATGGTGTTGTGCAATGCAGGTATGCAGGAGACGCTGCCCAATAACATGCAGCACGCAAGACAACTTTCCACGCTCCCAAGCCTTTAAGAACTGAGGATCGGACCTTCTGTGGCAAAGCCCTCACAGGACAAAGCCATAGTGTTAGTGTTGTGCAACGCAGGTGTTATGCAGTGATTGGGTAGTGGCACAGATTGTGAGCATGGATAATTTCACTCTCTATCTGTATCCTCAAGGTAAGAAGGAGGGAGAGTAGCATTGCTGCACTCCACGCAACTCCGTGACCTTGCACATTTGTCCCATTCCCCCTCTTGCCACACACTCAGCCCCCATGCAACTGTTTCCCGATTAGCCCGCTTGCACGTCTGCACTTATCCCTTCCCCACATTAGCTCCCTTCGCAACTTAGGCCCTGCTTCCCCCGCCTGCGCCCCCGTCCCTCTCCCTTTCCCCACTTGCATTCCTTTGCAACTTAGGCCCTGCTCCCCCTTGTCTTGCGTGCCACGTTCATTCCCTCACAACCTAGGCCCAGCTCCCCCCATTCTTCGTGCCACGTGCGTTCCCTCGCAACTTCAGGCCAGTTGCCCCGTATTCATGCCACATGCATCCCCATGCAACCTGCCCCCACTCACCTGACCTAGCGCATCCGTCTCTGCGTTGCTGCCCATGTTACTTGTCCCCTCTCCCCCAGCCTTGCAAATCCTTCTAAGTGTTGCTCCTAAAGCGACTGCACCAGCTCCCCTAGCCTTGCGCATCCCTCTTTGCGTTCCTCCCCACTCAACACAGGCCCGCTTCCCTCCTCTCCATCCTCCTCAGGCTCCCCTGAGCTGTGACTAGTATTTAGTTCCCTGATTGTGTCTCTGCATTACACACTCTTTCGTAAGGGGGAACTATTGTATTGTCATTCCACTGCATCACTAGCATTTTACTCTTACTTTAAGGTCTCCTTGGATTACCAGTGTTTGCGTGTTTTGTTTGTAGTGTTAACATTGTTTACATGCTGCATTGTTTGCATTTCTCTTCTTCCCTCTAGGTCCCCTAGGACTACCAGCAGTGTTTTCTGTATTGTACTTGCATTCTCACACCCTTGAGTACCCTTGTAGTATACATTTGTTGTTTGCACTGTTTCGCCACTCACGCTAGTGCCCTGCATGGTTCCAGTGTTCCTGTTCTATGGTGTACTTACTTGTCACCCCTTCTATTGTGTGTGACCCTGGTGTGCCTCCATCCTGTTTGCCCCTAGTGTGTGACCCCACTCCTGCTTGGGCTGCCCCCATCCCCTTACTCTACGCCCGTACCCTGTATGGTGCTTTCTGTCTCCCCTATCTACTCTAACTGCTATTCTATCAACTATCCTATCCCTCTCACTGAGTCTGGTAGAAAGAAGCTTAAAGGGGACATCCTGGTCTCCAACCCAGGACTCCCTATCGCTGATACCTCCACCAATGCTTCCTCCAGACAGACCCTCACTGACATCCTCTTTGTCATTCCCTCTCGAAGCCAATGGACCCCTGCACATGGTCTCTGTTCTCTCTCTCTTTTCCTCCTCTCCCATTAATGGTGGCACCCAGCGGGAGGCCCTCCCATCCCTCCTAGCCCCCTTCCACTCTTCCAAGACCATCATTAATGTCTACTTAAATGGCACCATCTTGGTCCAGGGCCCTCAGGCCAATCTCCTCCTTTTCGATAGATGCTTCCCGCATCTTACAAACTTCCTTCCTTCTCCTGCTTCTAGTACTTCTACCTACCTTTCTCTGGCTCCTCTGCTGCCTCCTTCCTCCGCCACTTCTCTCGCACCCTCTGCTACTTCTAATCCCTGATGGCTACAAGAGCCTCTCTGAACCCAGAACCAACCGTCCTGGAGGGGGAGGAGCCCTGACCTTCCCAGAATAGGTCCCTGCTTCTGTAATTCCTACGCAGGCCTACTCCACCTTTGAATGCCTGGTCTGCAGGCTCTCTATCTCTCCTGGCCGCTCTCTCACTGTGGCCACCATCTACAAGCCGTCTGACCAGGTCGCCCTCTTCCTGTCTGATTGGGCTGACCTCTCCACCTCCAACCTTGCCTCTGCTGTGGGATGTTTTTACCCATGCATCCGAGCCCTACCACAAAAATTGTGCAGTACTGGCATTGAAAACATCATGATAGCCAGCTTCCCAGAAAATGCCCAGGGAAATGCATGAAGAATAGGCTGCCACCCATTTTTGCCGATGTTATGGGCACAGAAGGGCACTGCCTAAAACCACCATTGGACTACCCACACAGTAGCCTGAAACCATTGGGAATGGCAATGCTGATTGCCAAAAGCAACCTAGAACTGTGGGGAATTCATTTTCTTAAATCCCAAAAATGGTTGCATTACCAGTACTCACCACTATCAGAAAGCCGGCGTTTTAAAACCACCAGACTTTTGTGTAAAACTGAATAAATGAACCCAAAGCAGGCCAAAGAAAGACTTACTGAGAGGTGGATACAATGTAAAGTTATATTCTAAAGTGACTTGAATGTTCATAACAAGACTGGCTGAGCTCTGCAGGTCTGCAGCAGCCTAACTGAAACTGGATTTAAAACTACCAAAAATCGAAAATGTTTAAATTTACTGAGTGACCTACTTTTGAGTGTCACATAGTTTGTCACTGTTGAAATGTCATAGTTTTGAACTTAGAATCCCAGGCCTAGCTGCCTTTTGCTGTTCCCACCAAAAGGGATATGACACTTCTCTGATTGAATTACCTGGGCTCTGCAGGAAATTGAACAAAGCCCTGTCCTGACTCAGGCAAATGTTTTATTATGGGGGTCGTAAAAGTGGCTTCCTGCTGGAAGGAAAGGGGAGGAGCACTGCCTGTGAGAGCAAGCTGGCTTGGCAGAACTGGAAAAACCAGAAATTCAACCTTGTGCTGGGGGAAACCACACCCCTTTGGGGCCAGAACATAAAAATCTAAAAAATGGATCATTCATAGAGCGAAATTGTGAAAATGTTATAAGTGATATCATTATTCTTGTGATTTTTCTGTGCACATTTGAAGACGTGGTAGGACCCGGTGGTATGTTCAGGGGGGTTTTAGCGGAAAAGAGGATATTACTCTAAATGTATGTATGTTAAAAATCTGACACTCCACCACCTAATGCCCACACACCATGGGCACATCTGTGTAAATGCGGGGAAAAATCCAATCCAATATTGGTAACCCGACTAAAAAGTGAAATATGTTGCCATTTTTGAACCCAAGCTCCTAGGAAGAGCAGATTTGGGACAGAAACTACCTCAGGTGATAGGTAATATGTACATGCAATGACAAACCACTATGTATTTGAGAAATGTGCATTTTGAATCAAATATAGATTTGTGGGCAAACGGACCAGGGGAGGATCCTCTGACCCATAAAACCTACAGCATCACTCTGACTCACAGTTCCTTCCCCAATCAGAGGAGAGGGGAGAATTGGGCCAATGACAAGTTGAAAGAGGGGCTGGCTAGTGATGCTGCACACACACCCACTTTCAAAACACATAAAAGCAGACAGTCAGGACAGATAGAGACATTCAATTCCATTTGCTGCGGAGCATGCTGCCGGACCATACAACATCCAGAGATCCAGACTTCAAATCCATCAATCTCCAGAACCTGTAGCAGTACTTAGAAAGCAGAGCAGTATCCAGAATCCAGAGAGGCTAGACCAGCAGAGCAGAGCTGACCCAGACCGATGTTCGCAGAACCAGAGAGCTGAACCGGAGTCCAGTCCAAAACCTGACCAGATCCGTGGCGAGGCCTATTTTAAAATATATTGTGAGTACCTAGCAGAACTGTGCAGAACCAATCTCTTAGTTAAAATAATCTAATCCAAACTATTTTAATCTAAGTAGAACTGCCTCCTAGTTGTCACCTGTCATTTGCAAAGCTGTCACCTGTCATTTTCTATCTGCAAGCTGTAACCTGTCGCTTTGAACTTTTAAAATTTTAAATCCGAAAAACTACCTTTATTTAATCGTTCGTATCTCTGGAACCGTTTGGGCTAGGAACTTGGTTTAACTTTCCTCTGAAAGCTTAGAATCTCCCCTTTTCAACAAGCCTAGAAACGACCTCCTACTCCTTATACTTTCTCCGTATTCACGATTCTCGCACTCGCGAATTTTACCGCGATTTGCGATTTGGTTAAAAATCCAGCCACGTGTGAAAACAGCAGCTTCATTGCTTTCCTTTGCCAAAAATTCGTTTAACCTGCTAGTTACTCCTAGATCCTTGCTAAAGTGAGCCTGAACTCATCCCAAGTATATTTCACTCACCCTGAACCTCCTAAAGGGAATTAAAACCATTTTCAGCATATTTCTCACTGCATTGTCACCATATTCAAAGCATTTTGCCTGTGTTTCAAAACTCCTATCTGTTGTATAAGCTGCTGGGGGGGAATTGAACTGAATTCTATTTGATTGCATTCCTAAGAACTGTGTCATCTCCATTTCCTTGCATTGCATAAAGGGGGGAGTGGATTGCCAGAGAAAAGTGATTACATTGTTTTGTTGAAATCATATTGAGTATTTCTGTACTGCAATTTCATTCCACCTTGCATCCATTTGAAACCATAAAAGTATTGTTGCTATCTTATCCATCCTATAACCAACCATCATTGATTATAAAGAAGTGTGCTAGTGCCGGACTATCCATTATTGTTTACTGCTCAGATTAAGCGTGATATTCAATTATTAATTTATTATAAAGTGTGATATACATATCTATTGTTTAAATTATCAAATAAACCTTTTAAACTTGCAAAACAGAACTACTTCTTGGCTCAGTGGGGTCAGGGGGATTCCAAGAGAGGGGTGTTATATAGGGGTAGTCATCCAGAACGCATGAACTGGACGTAAAGATATGTCAATAAGGGTTTCCATTCAGTATCCCAGACTAGGCATTGACTTAGCTGCAGTGTTGAATTGAATCCTCTTACAAAGTGGGGGCTCGAGCCGGGATATTCTGGGTTAGATTTACCATTTGTGCAGATTAATACAGTGTGCCAGCTGACCAGATACACATATCCGGCCGGATCACCACGCTGTGTTACGCTGTAAAGCACTCCTCAAAGGAACGCTCTAAGAAAAAGGTCTGTTTTGCAAAAATAAAATACTAATTTCTGTAAGTCAGGACAGAGACCAATCTCTAGAATGACGACCTTAGTAGACATGAAAATAGCCAGAGAGCACTTCTTACATAAGTTTTTTGTGAGAGGTGAGTGGACTCACCAGGACCGCATGGTCTGGTTGCAGGCCATCACGCAACAGGTCACTGAAACAGGGTCAGATATATGGGGAGATCAGGGTCCCCTACATGTGGCCCTGAGTGAACTATACATGGCTCCTAAAGCTAAGGATGAACAAGACAAGATGGTTAGGATAGCGGCATACCTGTACCTATATATGGGAGACATGCAGGATAAATGTACGGAAAGCCAAGATCTGGCGAACAAGCGACAGATGGCGTTAGAGAAGGTCCAATCTGACCTGGTCTCTTCTGAGCAGAGGCTGCAGGGGAGCCAGGAGTCAGAAAATGATAGTAGGCAGTATATCATTAAAATAAAAGAGGACATGGATATACTGCAACAGGAAAAGACAGACCAGGATACCAGAATTCTGGCTTTGCAGAAGGAACGCTAAGACAGTTTGGACTCCCTACTGCAGAGCCAGAAAAAGCTGGAGCAACAGATCAATTTCAACAGGGCATGCACAGAGCAGGTAGCCACCCTCCAAATCCAACTAGACAGAGAGAAAGAGGAGAGCAATAAACTGATCCTGAAAGACCTGGATACCCAGGCAGAGTTTGATCAGGAGCGCCAGAAAGCTGGTGCCTTCCAAAGGCAAAGGGACGACCTGGCGTCAGAAATTCAAGCTCTTGGTCAGGAAAGGGACACCTTAGGCCAGGAAGTCTGCCACTTAAGGAGAAAAATGGAAGACAATCACCTGGCCCACCAGGGACTGGGTGACCTCCAAAAAGAACACCAGGACTTGCTAGAGCACACCAGGAGGGTGGAGGAGGCTCTGGCAAGACAGGAGCAGGCCAATAGGGACACAGCTCAGGAGGTAACCCTCCTGCAGCAAAGACTGGCCCAGTGCTCCAGGACCAATCAGGAAACGCAGAGAAAGAATGAGGCTCTCTGCCAGCACAATGATAGGCTCCAACAACAGGTAGCGATACAGGAGAGACTGATAGAGTCTAGTAAGGCCTTAACTGAGGAACTGAAGGCGCAGGCTCTTGCATTGTAACAGGGAGCAGGGGCGGATAGAGACCAGGTTCGCTGGGAAAGGGAAACTCCTGAGCATAACCTCAGGAGCCCTAGTACCAGAGGCCTTTATCTCTCTCAATCCCTGGACTCTGCCACCCCATGTCCCCTGGCGCGCATGAGCACCGGGCCACAGGGATGGCAGATTACTATCCAGCCAGAAGCATGGGGCTCATAGGCCAGTACCTCCCAGGAATGGATGGGCGGGCATCCGGGTATGGGCACCCAAGCACAGTGCAATTTAGTGGGGAACCCCAGGAGAATAGGCCCATTAAGGGCATCCTGAAAACTTCTGCCCAGTTAGGTCAGTGGGGGGGTACCCATCAAATCCTGGCAGCAAAGAGGAATCTGAAGACTCCTCTGAACGGCGCAGGACACAGGAGACCAGGTCCCCACATTCTGCCAGCCATTCCCAGGCTCGCAGAATCCGGGAAAACCTGGAAGATCAGACAGGAACCTCTGGGAGCAGTGCCTCTGAGTCAGAGGATGAATGGACCAGGGTTACCCGAACCCAAAAGGCCAATAAGGCAAAAAGGGCCTTGCTTAAGGACCCATTGAAGCAAATAAAGGCAATAAGGAGTGTTATCACGCCTTATCATAAGAACGCCAAGTATTCCGTATGGGAACACTTGGAGCTCTATGAGCAAATGATGGAGACTTTCCATTTGAAGGACAGCAGTAGCCGCATCCAGTACGTCAAATGGACATTCTCACCAGAATACTCCAGTTTCTTTGCGGGGCTGGAGGACCAAAATCATTTAAGATGGTCCACCTATAAGGCGGCCATCTTGAAACATTTTTCTGTTCACAGAAATCCTCAAGAGGCTCGCAAGGCAGCCTACAATTTGCAATGTGGGGAGGATCAGGCCCCACAAGAATTCGTGCAAGAACTGAAACGTGCCTTTGCGCAGACCACCAGAAGGGTGCGCACAGACAGCAGAGAATTTGTTAATACTTTTTTCCATGCCTTGCCCAAATACATAATGACCCAGCTCGTGAGAGATTTTCATGAGAAAAGATCTTTAGAATGGGTCATTGAACAAGCCACCCGCATCTACGAGGTGCAGAAATCGGTGGAAAACAAAAACCAGCCCAAAAACCCCAAAACCAACAGCACCCCTGCTGCTGCCAAGGTGGCAGAGGTAAAGGTTGCCCCCGTTTTGGATTTGGAGATGGGGGGGCCTAAAAACCTACCTGCACCTAATAATGCTAGGCCCAGAAGGTCCTCGGGCCAGTCACAGACAGGGAGCCAAGGAGGCAGCCCCACAAATGGGGTCCCTCGCTCTCCTGATTATGTAAGTCCCCGTTACAAGGGAAATCGACCCATCCTGGGTTATGTGTGGACTCCTCCAGCCCAAGGGGGGGGATCCAGCCAAGCACCTAACCCAGGGAACTTCCCTCCTAACTTCCCACCGGAGGGCAGAAATTCTCCAAATCCTGGGCAGAACTGTTTCCCCAGGTATCCACCCAATTTCCAGCCCCAAAATCATCCATCCTTCTTTCCCCAATTCCGAGCCCAGACAACCTAATCCGGGAGAGGGGAGGCCAAGGGTGGAGGGGTACCAAAATCTTCCCAACCAGGGGTACTACCAGAGAAGGGATAGCTACCCTTCCCGGGATCAGCCCAGGGGAGAAAATAGAGCCCCGTATCAGCCTGAGCGGGTTTCCCAGTTAGAGCGCCAGGTCCAAAATATGGCACGGGATCTGGGTCACATACTGAGGGCTCAACAGAACCCTCAGATGAGCATGCCACCGCAGAATGCCCCAAACTCTGGACCTGGTGCTCCAGAACAATGACGGGGGCAGCACCCCGATAACACACCGGTTCCTAGGGAGGAGGCACAAGGGGAAGGGGGGTGTAAAGCCTTGGAGGAAGCTTCCTTCCCAACTTGTAAACAGCCCCTGGAAAACCAGGAACCGGAAACAAAATCTCCTGCCCCTGAAAGCCTGCCTCCCAAGGGGGGGTGGGAGAAACAAAGGACCCAAACAGACCCACTTTGTGGAGGAGGTACAGGTCTTCCAATTTGAGGGAGAGGGATCCTCAGAGGATCCTGGGGAAAGGACCTTCTCCTTCAGAGATGGGGGAACTCCTCCCAAGGAAAAATGGGTCCCAAGGGATGCCAATTCAGACTGGGGAGATATGGAGACTGAGCTACCGCCGCCCATCATCTCATCCCAGAACCCACAATACCATAATCCCCTGGTTCAAACCCATCCTGATGACTGCCTCCAAAAAGGGAAGGGCGGCCCAGAACCGGAACCAGGGGAACCCACAATGGCTCTGATCTCCAGTTGCCAACTTTTTCTTTCAGATTCCCAAGGCTCTCCACAGAATTCTGCCCAAATTTCTTCTCTTGCAATGTCCAAAACCAGAAAGTTAGCCCACCAGTTGTCCAAAAATGTGCATTATCTGTGCCCCCTTGAGGAGAAGGAGGGAAGATATTATGCCCCGGTACAAGTACAGGGGTAGGGTACGATTTCAGCGCTGGTGGACACGGGATCTCAAGCTACCCTTCTGTCCAGAAGGGCCTTTGATGAACTGAATGCAGGAAGGGGAGGGAATTACCAAATTCCTCTCACCTCACTTCCTGGACAACTCCAGAACTTTGACGGGAAGGAAATTCCCGTCGAGGGGACGGCAGATTTGGACATTAAAATTGGGCGACACAAGTTGAAACACCCGGTCATAGTTGTGACTCCAGAGGGCACCCCTTGTTTACTAGGGAATGACCTCCTGAGAAGGTTGTCACCCCTAATAGATTGCGTAAACAAGGTCCTCTGGACCCAGACTAGCCGACCCATAAAATTAAAACAGAGTGTCAACCATGTTAGTTTAAACGGCACCTGCCACATGGTTGAACAAAAATCTGACCAAGTAGAATTTCACTTCCAGAACAACCAAATTCCAGACGTGACAGTAATAGCAGTAGGACAACAGACTGGTGATGGGGGGTCCTCTCTATTTCTGAAAATCAACCTTCCTTCCAGTTTAAGGTGGCATTCCACACTGGAAGGAAACACCCTGAAATTCTTTACTAATCCACAATCAGAAACTCCCACTCCTATAGTCCAGAAAGATGTGAAATCAGCTCAGAGCCTGGCTGACATTCAGCAAATTGGAGAGCAGTTGTTCATCCCTGTCCAGTTAAATGATGGGAAGGACTCTGTTCTCGCTCGAGTGTGTGTGAACAACGGTAAGAGCTTCATCAGCGAAGCCATGTTCCGCCAACTCCCAAAAGATCCAGCCATTCCCACATACAAACTGATAGGGAAGTGGGAAATGGACCTGGAAGCACCTAATTCCAAACAGCTCCTGCCAAGCAGGTGTATGCCCAAAATCTCCATTGGCAACAAGAGCATAGTCCATAATTGTTGGGTCGTGCGAGACGTCTCTGCCGCCTTTTACTTAAGCAGTGACAATCTCAATCGCTTTGCCATTAGTTTGGACCTAATAAACTTCAAAGCTTGGTCCCGATTAGCGGATACTCCCATGGGCTTTGATGATCCAGAAAAAGCATTTAGGTCAGCTCAATTGCTACCTTATGCAGTTGAAATTCAGATCAAAGAGGAAGTCACCATCCCAGAAAGGACCCGACAATTCTCCCTGGAAGTGAAAGTTAAAAGAGGACAACATTTGAAAAACCCTGATGCTTACATACATCTAAACGCTTCTCTCCAACAGCAAGGGTTGGGGGTAAACCCAACTCCATTAGTCAACATAGAACATGACACCATTCTAATAGAGGTGGATAACAGCGACTTAAAGAGTATTACTCTAGCCGCAGGCACCATTATTGGAATGGCGGTTGATGACCGACATTTTTCCATCGATTTAGGAAATGAACTGTTAGGACCAATCCCCAAGGACTGTTTTGACAGTGACAGTGATGACAATACAACACCAGACAGGATTTTTACCCGCCATGGGGGGAACTTCCTGGTGTACACTTCTTGCCCTTATGGTAAGGAAGATGTGACTTGTGACTTCAGGAGGGATGAGGTGATTTTCCAGGTCCATGAGGGCTGCCTTTCCCACCTGAAGCCTCCAGTCCAAATCAGCACTCTGACCAGGGACTTCTCCACCCAGCTGGAGGAGGCCGCTGAAATAGCCAAACCAGAAGTCTTTCCAGGCTTCAGGCAGATGGTGGAAGAGAGAGTCAACCTAGCTGATGCCTGTGTGACTCTGGAACAAAAGCAAAAGTTGAAACAAGTTTTCTTTGATTTCCAAGATCTCTTTGCGGTAGACTCATATGACTGTGATCGCACTGACATCCACACAACAACAATCCCCATGGACCCTGGCATGACTCCTGTGTTTGTGAAGCAATATCGCTTGCCTCTCGCATCAATGGAGTCCCTTACTGAAATAATTAAGAACCTTGAGTCCAGGGGAATAATCCGTCCCGTCCACAGCACCTTCAATAATCCGGTGCTGGGAATATTAAAGCCAAACGGCCAGTGGAGACTCTGCGCTGACCTTAGGGAGCTCAACAAACGGGTCCATACTTCCCGATGGCCTCTTCCCTACATTGACCAAGGGCTGGCCCAGATTCAGGGGTTACAGGTATTCACTGCAATAGACCTGACCAATGGATACTGGACCGTGCCGGTCAGTAGGGAGGACCAATACAAGCTGGCTTTTACCTTTGGGGGCCAGCAGTATACATGGACCCGGACTCCCTTCGGATACCTCAACTCCGGCAATGAATTCAACATTTTCCTACATAAGGTCATGCCCGACCTGGGTGCGAGGGGTAACCTGGCTTATGTAGATGATGTCCTCATCAAAAGTTCATCTGTGGAGGAACACATAGCGGAGATCCGTTATGTTCTGACCCAGTTGAGGGCCGCCGGAGCAAAACTTTCCTTTCAGAAAGCACAGCGGTGTAGAACCCGTGTTAATTTCTTGGGGCATGAGATTACCCCCCAGGGTCTCTGTCCCCAGGAAAAGAAAGTGGAAGCACTTCAGAAACTGAAAGACCCTGCAACTCTGCGGGAACTAAGGAGCCTCCTTGGACTGACTAATTACAGCAGAAAGTTCATTGAGGGCTACGCAGAGATCACCAGACCCCTGATTCATCTCCTGAAGGGGGGGTCAAGTGGGAATGGGGTCCAGAACAAGCCGAGGCGGTAAAACAACTCAAGAGAAGCCTCACACAAGCGCCTTGCCTAGCTTACCCTGTCAGAAACAAGGAGTTCTTCCTGGAGACAGGGTTCTCTAATACGTGCTTGACGGCGGTATTATACCAAAAGCATGACAAGGTCAATAAAGTAATCTCCTATGCGAGCAAAACTTTATCCTCTGTGGAGGAAAAATTCAACGATTGTGAGAAGGCACTCCTGGCAACAGTGTGGGCATTGAAGAATTACCGCCGTTTATCCAGGGGGAACACATCATAGTGGAGACTCCACAACAGCCTCTGCAATATCTCCAAAGTGACAGAATTCGGGCCGGAAATGTGAGTAATTCCCGAATTACTTCCTGGATTCTGTCAATGCAAGGCTTTCCTGTGGAGGTCCGATATGGCCAAAACAAGAAGAGTCCCCTCGCGCAAGGTCTGGCTGACTTGCATGATTGTGCCAGAGAAAACTGTCTCGAGGACGAAAGTCTAAAAATCAAGGACAACACGGAGGCATACCTTAATTCCCCACACAAAGTCTTTGAAGAAGACAAGTGTGAGGGAATGCCAACTGTCTATGTGGATGGATGCTCGTACCATGTTGACAACGACGGGGAGAAAGAACTGGTGGCTGGCGTAGGGAATGCATGGGTGAAGGAATTCCCAGAACCCTCCGCTGGATACAAAATTGGTCCCCGAAGTAGTCAGGTGGCAGAATTGATGGCTGTGCATCAGGCCATCCTCACTGCTGTCCAGCATCAACTCCACGAACTGGTCATAATCACAGATTCGGATTATGTACGGAACAGGTTCGTGGAGCACCTGGTTAATTGGAAAACCAGAGGCATGTTATGTGCTAATAACAAACCCCTAAAACATGGGAAGTTGATCCAAAACATTGATGATCTGGTCACCTCGAATGAGATGACCATCTATTGGAAAAAGATCAAGGGTCATTCCAAAATAGAGGGACCAGACAAAACTGGAAATGACTTAGCTGATCAGCTGGCCAAAACCGGGGCCATCCAAGGGGATCTAATCGAGATTGAGTCCCTGTTGGGGGAAATCCAGGTCACTGCTATCACTAGGTCCCAGACAAATGCTCACAATGATCTTTCAATTGCACAATGGAGTAAGGAGACCCCTGATGCTGATTTGATTACCGCTCAGAAGGGGGATCCAATAATTCTTCAATTTTACCAACACCTTGAGGACCCTGAGAACTTTCCCCTGACGGATACCGATTACATTGGGAAAGAGGACCTAAGAGTGTTGATGAAATGTCCAAAAATGTTCCGAATCCAAGACGGTTTGCTGGTAAGGAAATCCAAAGCTGGCCACGATCAGTGGGTGGTTCCTACCTCATTCCGAAGCCTGATGTTAAGTCACGCCCATGATGCGGCCACCGCCGGTCATAGGGGGTTTCACACAACATTGGAAATCTTAAGAGAGGTTGCATACTGGCCACACATGGGGCAGGACCTTGACCAATACTTGAAGAGGTGTCTTGTGTGTGCACAATTTCAGCCATCATCCCTCATACACTGTGCACCCCTCCAAAAGAGGGGGAGGACACTGCCATGGTCAGATTTGCAAATCGACTTTGTAGGCCCTGTGATTCGCTCGACTAGAGGAAACAAGTACATGTTGACCGTTACATGCTTGTTTACCAAGTGGGTGGAATGTCTCCCAGCCCCAAATTGCAAGGCAGAAACAGCAGCTGCCCTGATGATTAACCACATCTTTTCCCGTTTTGGTCTACCTCAAAGGATTGAGTCAGACAGAGGTAGCCACTTCACCAGTGGAGTAATGACAAAGATGTGGGAGATACTGGGGGTTAAAAGAAAGCTACACATTGCTTACAGGCCAGCTTCTTCTGGATCAGTGGAACGCTACAACCAAACAATTGTGAGCATCTTAAAAAAGTTTGTGGCAGATTCTGGGCCAAGTTGGGATATCCGATTACCTCTGGTCCTAATGGCCATCAGATCTACCCCTTCATCTGCAACCAAAATGTCACCATTTGAGTTGATGACTGGACGCAAGATGGTGCTTCCTCAGCATTTGCTCTACAGAACCCAAGAGCAAACATTGATAAATGCCTCCACAACTCATGAGTATGTGGAGAATTTAAGGAAACACCTTCAGCATGCTTTTGCCTATGCTCAGCGGAATCTAGAAAGATCAGCTGAGAGTATGAAGACCCACTATGACCTGAAAACTTCCAGGAAGGAATATCAGGTCGGGGACCGGGTCTATCTATACAATTTCCAAAGGAACCAGGCCAAGCAGCGAAAATGTTTGCCTGCATGGAAGGGACCCTATGAGATTATAGACAAGATCTCCCCTGTGGCCTACAAGATCTGCATCCCCAAAGGCGGTTTGGCAGAGGGGGAAGACAAGTGGGTACATATAAATCAGCTAAAGTGTTGCCATCCCAGGCACACTCTGCAACAACTGGAGGAATCCTCTGGAATCCTAGAGGGTACTGTCTCAGATTAATTCAGTTCTAACTTAAAATATCCTACATATCGCCTATCAAATTCTGAGTTTCTCAATGTGGGTGTTTTCGTTTTTGAATGCAAAAAGAAATGCGCATGTTCATATGTTTTGACTATAAATTTATATGCCACCCCACTATATCAATGGTGGGGGAAAAATGTCTATGAATAGGTATTGCCGCTCTTCCTTTGTCGTCCTAGGAGAAAGAAAACCTCGAGACTGGCCAAGGAGGACGATCCGGAGACCGGGAGCAGAGACGCAAGGGGCCCGGGGTACCGCCCAATCTTCCCATCAGGACCGGCGAGGAGAACCGATCGATCAGTACCGGATGGAGGAAAAGATGCAGAACTGTGCCATCTACCGGAAGAAGATGAGGGAAACATCCCAGATCTTGCGAGTTCCATCAGTGAAACAGAATGGCCATCGCAAGAGGGGGGCTTGTGGGATGTTTTTACCCATGCATCCGAGCCCTACCACAAAAACTGTGCAGTACTGGCATTGAAAACATCATGATAGCCAGCTTCCCAGAAAATGCCCAGGGAAATGCATGAAGAATAGGCTGCCACCCATTTTTGCCGATGTTATGGGCACAGAAGGGCACTGCCTAAAACCACCATTGGACTACCCACACAGTAGCCTGAAACCATTGGGAATGGCAATGCTGATTGCCAAAAGCAACCTAGAACTGTGGGGAATTCATTTTCTTAAATCCCAAAAATGGTTGCATTACCAGTACTCACCACTATCAGAAAGCCGGCGTTTTAAAACCACCAGACTTTTGTGTAAAACTGAATAAATGAACCCAAAGCAGGCCAAACAAAAACTTACTGAGAGGTGGATACAATGTAAAGTTATATTCTGAAGTGACTTGAATGTTCATAACAAGACTGGCTGAGCTCTGCAGGTCTGCAGCAGCCTAACTGAAACTGGATTTAAAACTACCAAAAATCGAAAATGTTTAAATTAACTGAGTGACCTACTTTTGAGTGTCACATAGTTTGTCACTGTTGAAATGTCATAGTTTTGAACTTAGAATCAGCATTCTAGCTGCATATGTAAAAATTGTCTTGACTTAAACTGGGGAACAAAAAGTGACATTTTATCTGAAACCTGGCTTAATGAAACTGAATTCTGACCACCAGCTACCCCGACAGGAGTTGAGACTTGCACAACAGCTGTGTTCCCAGGCCTAGCTGCCTTTTGCTGTTCCCACCAAAAGGAATATGACACTTCTCTGATTGAATTACCTGGGCTCTGCAGGAAATTGAACAAAGCCCTGTCCTGACTCAGGCAAATGTTTTATTATGGGGGTCGTAAAAGTGGCTTCCTCCTGGAAGGAAAGGGGAGGAGCACTGCCTGTGAGAGCAAGCTGGCTCGGCAGAACTGGAAAAACCAGAAATTCAACCTTGTGCTGGGGGAAACCACACCCCTTTGGGGCCAGAACATAAAAATCTAAAAAATGGATCATTCATAGAGCGGACTTGTGAAAATTTTATAAGTGATATCATTATTCTTGTGATTTTTCTGTGCACATTTGAAGACGTGGTAGGACCCGGTGGTATGTTCAGGGGGGTTTTAGCGGAAAAGAGGATATTACTCTAAATGTATGTATGTTAAAAATCTGACACTCCACCACCTAATGCCCACACACCATGGGCACATCTGTGTAAATGCGGGGAAAAATCCAATATTGGTAACCCGACTAAAAAGTGAAATATGTTGCCATTTTTGAACCCAAGCTCCTAGGAAGAGCAGATTTGGGACAGAGACTACCTCATGTGATAGGTAATATGTACATGCAATGACAAACCACTATGTATTTGAGAAATGTGCATTTTGAATCAAATATAGATTTGTGGGCAAACGGACCAGGGGAGGATCCTCTGACCCATAAAACCTACAGCATCACTCTGACTCACAGTTCCTTCCCCAATCAGCGGAGAGGGGAGAATTGGGCCAATGACAAGTTGAAAGAGGGGCTGGCTAGTGATGCTGCACACACACCCACTTTCAAAACACATAAAAGCAGACAGTCAGGACAGATAGAGACATTCAATTCCATTTGCTGCAGAGCATGCTGCCGGACCATACAACATCCAGAGATCCAGACTTCAAATCCATCAATCTCCAGAACCTGTAGCAGTACTTAGAAAGCAGAGCAGTATCCAGAATCCAGAGAGGCTAGACCAGCAGAGCAGAGCTCACCCAGACCGCTGTTCGCAGAACCAGAGAGCTGAACCGGAGTCCAGTCCAAAACCTGACCAGATCCGTGGCGAGGCCTATTTTAAAATATATTGTGAGTACCTAGCAGAACTGTGAGGAACCAATCTCTTAGTTAAAATATTCTAATCCAAACTATTTTAATCTAAGTAGAACTGCCTCCTAGTTGTCACCTGTCATTTGCAAAGCTGTCACCTGTCATTTTCTATCTGCAAGCTGTAACCTGTCGCTTTGAACTTTTAAAATTTAAAATCCGAAAAACTACCTTTATTTAATCGTTCGTATCTCTGTAACCGTTTGGGCTAGGAACTTGGTTTAACTTTCCTCTGAAAGCTTAGAATCTCACCTTTTCAACAATCCTAGAACCGACTTCCTACCGAATTTTACCACGATTTGCGATTTGGTTAAAAATCCAGCCACGTGTGAAAACAGCAGCTTCATTGCTTTCCTTTGCCAAAAATTCGTTTAACCTGCTAGTTACTCCTAGATCCTTGCTAAAGTGAGCCTGAACTCATCCCAAGTATATTTCACTCACCCTGAACCTCCTAAAGGGAATTAAAACCATTTTCAGCATATTTCTCACTGCATTGTCACCATATTCAAAGCATTTTGCCTGTGTTTCAAAACTCCTATCTGTTGTATAAGCTGCTGGGGGGGAATTGAACTGAATTCTATTTGATTGCATTCCTAAGAACTGTGTCATCTCCATTTCCTTGCATTGCATAAAGGGGGGAGTGGATTGCCAGAGAAAAGTGATTACATTGTTTTGTTGAAATCATATTGAGTATTTCTGTACTGCAATTTCATTCCACCTTGCATCCATTTGAAACCATAAAAGTATTGTTGCTATCTTATCCATCCTATAACCAACCATCATTGATTATAAAGAAGTGTGCTAGTGCCGGACTATCCATTATTGATTACTGCTCAGATTAAGCGTGATATTCAATTATTAATTTATTATAAAGTGTGATATATATATCTATTGTTTAAATTATCAAATAAACCTTTTAAACTTGCAAAACAGAACTACTTCTTGGCTCAGTGGGGTCAGGGGGATTCCAAGAGAGGGGTGTTATATAGGGGTAGTCATCCAGAACGCATGAACTGGACGTAAAGATATATCAATAAGGGTTTCCATTCAGTATCCCAGACTAGGCATTGATTTAGCTGTAGTGTTGAATTGAATCCTCTTACACTACCTCTCAACTTCTTTTCCTCGGAGACCTCAACATCCACTTGGATGCTTCTAGCCCCTCCTCTGGGCTCTTTTGCAACCTCTGTGACTCTCTAATTCTCTCTCTATTCTTCCCTCTGGCCTGACTCACTCTGCAGGGCACACCCTGGATGTTCTGATCTCATCAGACCTCCCCCTCTCCAACCCTCTCACCACTCCTCTCTCTTGGACTGACCACTTTCTTCTCTCCTCTCAACTGTCACTCTCTGCCCCTCAGGTTAAACTGACCCCAGCACTGCCACTCACCTTCTCAGTCATCCGGCCCATGAAGCATGTTTCAGTGGAGGCTTTTGCTGCTACTTTCTCTCCTCCTCCTACTTCTTTGGCTGACTCACACTCTGACACAGCCCTTTCCAACCTTTATCTCTCATTCACTAAGAGAAACTTAAAAAGAAAACCACAGCATTTATAAATACAACACGGTTGTATTAAATTTTGCAGTGGCTTACACTTTCAGTCTCCCGGGCTTGAGAGACTCAACGCAAAAGCCACTGCAATTATAAATACAACATTGTTGTATTTATGATTTCGATGGTTTTCTAACCACGGCAATCATCAATACAACAATGTTGTATTTATAAAAGCACTTCTCTGCTCTCCGGCACTAATGAAGCAAAAGCTGCTGTAATAAAAGATACCAGCAGGTGGATTTTGCTTCATTAGTGGCACAAGGGCAGAGATTAACAGAAGCACAGGAGGCTCATCCATTTCACAAAATGGATGCCTGCTAGTGCTTGAAATTAAAGGGGTTTAAACATAACTCGTGCACAATTTTACATAGGAACTTTCTTAAAAAAGATGTTTAATATATGTTTTTTGTATTACTGCCCATCTTTTAAGACAATACAATTTTTGAGTACACTATTCCTTTAAACGCAAGTGTAGGGTGCCTGAGAAGAAGTGGAGGGCATCAGAATCATCCTCTGACAAACTGGCCTGCTGTCTGCTCTAAAGGCAATACAGACTATCTGTCCTTTCAAAGAAGAGTGCCTGCATCCAAGCCCGTGTCTCAGCGCCCACTAACAACTCGTCTGAACCTTTCAAAATCTGCAAGTAGCTGGCCAATCCTGCTGCAGTCTCCACATCTCCCGTTCCCTCCCATGCCCTTTGCACAGCTCTGGCATCTCATTTCACCACTAAAACTCTGGACATCCTGTCCACTGTCTCCTCTTCCTCTACCTCCTCTTCCTCTCCCTTCCAGGCCCCTCTCCGGCCGTATCACCTCTTGCTTTCTCCACCTTCTCCCTGTTCACTGCCGACGATGTTTCGACACAAGTCTGATCTATGAAAGTCTTGTCAAAGCAGGTGCTCCCTGCTCCTCCAGAACTATTAAACAATACATTGACACCCTTACTCCAGCCTTGGCCTATTTCTGCAATCAGTCTTTTGCCACTGGAACCTTCCCCTCCCTCTTAAGCACTCCCTTGTGCACCCCCTCATTAAGAAGCCCTCTGTCGATCCTTCCTCTCTGCCAAACTATCGCCCAATCTCCATCCCTCCTTTCCTGGGAAAACTCCTGGAAAAGCTGGCCATCTCCCAGCTTAATCTACATACTGAATCTGTTGTTTGTCTCCATGATCTCCAGTGTGGCTTCAGAGCAGCTAGAAGCACGGAAACTGCTCTCCTGAACACCCGTGAAGACTTGCTCTCTAATCTAGACTCTAACCTTCCTTTTGTCCTCATTCTCCTTGATCTATCCTCTGCTTTTGACACAGTCAACCATGCCATCCTGCTCAATCGACTCCGTGACAACCTGGGTATCTCTGGTCAGGCCCTAGCCTGGTTGACCTCCTTTCTCGCAGATCAACCCTACCAGTGCCAACTTGGGTCTTTCATCCCTTCTATCTCTCTCTCTATATGTGGTATTCCCGTGGGGTCTAACCTCTCTCACCTGGCAACTCTGGCCCACCGCATCTCTGCCTTCTGTTCTAACTTTCAGTTTTATGTGGATGACACCCAGCTCTCCTTCAGAATCGCCTCAGCCTCTACTGCTCCTTCTCTCATACCTGACTATGGGCCTCATCACGACCTCGGCGGTAACCCTTAAATCCGGCGGTAGCGCTATTACCGCCGGATTTAAGGGTCCGCCGAATCAGGGCTTCGGCGGATTTCAAACCAGCTCTGAGCTGGTGTGAAATCCGCCGAGAATTTGCGCTAATACCGCCGGCGGGAAATCCGCCGGTGGTATGAGCGCGAAATTTCCCCATTGAGCCCAATGGGGAATGGGGCATTCCCGAATGGGCTCAATGGGGAATGGGGACTTTTAAGTCCGCCCAACTCCTGATCCCGCGCTATTAGCGCCGGGGGCTATGGCGGTCGCGCTAATAGCCCCCGCGCTAATAGCGCTACCGCTACCGCCGAGGTCGTGATGAGGCCCTATCTGTCTGCAATTCAGGAATAGGGTGCCTCCAATGATCTCTGCCTTAATGTCAGTATGACTGTGATCCTCCTCATTGGGACACCTGCTCCAGCCTTACCTCTCTCACTCTGGCTGGCCACCATGGGCCCTCTACCTGCACCTTCCTGTGAGGCTAGGAACCTTGGTGTCATTTTCGACTCCACCTTCTCCTTCTCTCCTCACAACTCTAACATCTCTAAGAAGTCACACCATCAGCTGCACCTCCTCAGAGGTACTGTTTCTCTTTTCACTTTCCCCCAGAAGCTTACTGCCTCCAGAGCCCTGGTCCTCTCTAGGCTGGACTACTGCAACAGCCACTTTCTAAATATGCCTGCCTCCAGTCTTCGCCTTTTACAAATCCAGAACAGGACCGTGAAACTTTTCCTTGGCCTCAAGCCCAGGCATTGTATCTCTCCAGCCTTGAAATCTCTCCATTGGTTCCCTGTGGCTGCAAGGATCAAGTTCAAAACCATCTGCATCACCCAGAAGGCTTTCTGGGGTCGGAGACCACACTACATCTAACATTCTCTTCCTAAGCATCTTCCTTCTCAAGCCCTCTGCTCATCCACCTCCAACTCTCTCAGGGTCAGATGCTTCTTGAGGCAGAGAGTGAGGGGTAGGTCTCTGTCCTCGGCTGGGGCCTCCCTCTGGAACAGCCTCACTGACTCTGTCATAATTGAGCAGCAGGACCACCTAAGGTTCCAGAAGCAACTCAAGACTTTATTTTTCGCTTCCGCTTTCTCTCTCTCTTGCTGATTTCCCGGTCTGCTGTGCATACTGGTTACCTGACCACCCACAGAACTTTACAGGACCAGGCTCCTGCATGACCAGTTGCCCTTGCACTGTCTCTGGGCCTCCCACCCATTTAGGGACTGTATCTGCAACCCTACAGCCCGCTGACTCTCTGCACTTATGAGCCACCTCCTTGGCAGCACTTATGAGTTTCATTGAACTCTCCCCAGCCCCCTAACCCCTGGCACATCTTCCCCACGCTCCCTCCGCAATCTGAATGACACAGGCCTAATAAGATTGTTGTTTTGTCCTCCTTCTGTCTTCCCTTCCTTGTCTTGTGGTGCCTAGAAACACTTGTGTACAGGCGTGTTGTAAATGACTTATCAAATCATAACATATATCGTTATGACAGCTTCATCAGAGCGGCGGATTGTTCAAAAAGTGAGCGGTTTCCATGGAGAGAGGTAGCTGGGGAACCTAAATTATCAGAGACCTAATGATTCACAGCTGAGGAGAGAAGCACTCTGTGAGCAGAGCACAAGAACTCTGGTATACACGGATGGATGTATCTTTTATTAACTGCCTCTTGCATACTTCTTCAGTAGTTTAACACGTAAGGTAATTGTTTTAATCGAATAACTTTTTTTAAAAAAAGTTTTTAATCAGTTTAAAGCTTTATAAGTCAAGTGATAAAGTTGCCATGGAAATGGATGCATCAGATTGAGTGCTCCAGATATTCCGATCCATCTCTTGTTCCCCAACTCACAGGGAATGCGATCTGTGTTTAGACCGCCTGCCTGAAGACATGTTCATTTCACGCTGCTCATGATATGTTATTGCAACAGTAATCCTACTCAGTACAAGAGGAACCACAGATTCAGCCATTGGGCGTATTGTGTGTCGACCTTAGGCCTAATAGCCCCACGTCTGTTTCTGTTTATGCCATCAGACATGTGCTGAGACCCTGATGCAATCCATGGCCTTCCTAACCGGTTACATCATAACTAGAGGCAAGCCGTGCAGTCTCCAACTTGGAGGAATGACATTCACTATTATGTCAGTAGTTTTGCGCTGCGGACCTGCAGGGTTGTGGTAATGTGCTGAAGTGTTATTGCAGAGTGTTGCTTTCTTTTCTTATTTGTAATTGTAACCACAGGCTATGATATTTTATATATGATATATTGCTTGTATATCACATGGGAAACCCCTCCTATCCAGTGTTTTGAATTGAAATACTTGTGTCCATGCCTTCAACACCTGTAACTCATATATTTGTTAAACAGAGTGAGTCAAACGTTGCAATCTGTTGTGTGGCAAAACATGGCATGCTGCCAATGGAGTAATATAATTAGTCATCAAAATGGCAGGACCCTTGACGCTGCCTTGATAAGAGCTCATGAGAACGAACATGTAACTTTGTCCATGTTTTCACTGTTGGGAAATGTATTGTTCAACACAATAGCAGCCTATTCTGCTACAATGCACGCTATTAGATAACGGGATCCTATGTCAGCTGCGTAATAAACCGAATTTCCTCAATGATATGCTGAGGGCGGCCTATTTATCCTGGATCGACAGAGGGAGGCTTGGCTCGATTGAAACACAATATAATTTCCTGCAATTTCAAGGAGCTCTGACTCTGGAAGCGTGGCCAGGAGGCTGGTGAGAGCAGAGGTCATGCGTGCAGAAGTAAACCTGACACCGAACATGAGGTGATCAAGGTGACATCTCCCAGGCCTGCCTGGCTACCTCCGCATTAAGCTGTTTCCTGTATTTAATGGAGCCTTTTAGATGAAAACATCATCTGTCACCAGATAAGATCCAGTTGTGCTTCCTTTCGCACATATTTTGGAAAGTAACCTCGTTTTTTTAGTTTGTTATCTTTTGTTAGGTAGTGGTAGTGTGTGATAAACAAAGTAGTTTTATAAGAGCAATATTAGAAAATCTTGAAATATAAAATGTGAATTTGCTGACTTCTGCATGCAAAAATTGTGTCTGGAGTCACACAGCTGTCAGCACATATGACTTGCTGGGGCCACATTGTAAAAAGAAAACTTCGGACTGATTTTCTAAATGTAGTCTGCACAGAATACCGTGTTTGGGGGGTTCTTTGTCTTAATGTGCTTTCCTAGGACGCAATGTTTCCAGTTGTGAAAAGGTTCCCTTTATTGGAGAAACGAGCACGCCTGAGCTTGTGCACACTGAAAGAATGTATAGGGTTCGGTTATGTATATAAATCCTAATGCAACATCGAACAACACAATCAGCAAGAAAGCATGTGTGCAGAACAAACATACGTGGAGCACATGTATGGAAGAGTATGCAGAACAATACTCAAGAAAAATAAGAGTACAATGAACCTATGAACAAGCACCCCACTGGCGCACAATATATTCACTTTTCAAGAAATACATATTTATACAAATAGTGGCACATGCAAAGCACAACTAGAGTCGCCAGCACACGTTCTGCGAATGAGACACACAGGGAGAGAGTGGAACAAATAAATGAAGGGCAACAATACTCAGTGAGAACCACTGTGTTATGAATGCATAGGGATGCAATCTGCACATGGGAGGAGCTACTTAATGGTTTAGTGCCTTGAGGGCCATTCAAGGGATAAAAAGGTGGCCACTTCTTCCACAATGCCCATACCAGGAACAGCCTCAGGTGAGAACAGTGCTGCAGACCCACTGGCAGAACATTGCACTTTGGAATTTCAGATGTCTTGGAAACTCACAGAAATACAGCTTCAAGGTTGGCATCTGCGTTTTATATATTTGTAAGTGCTTCCCTTTTGAGGTTGAAGTTCTCTGAAATAAACAACTCTGGAAATGTATTTTATAATATTTAGTGATGGATTGCATTTGAGCATCAGGTGTTCACCTGCTGGACTTCCTTTGCATCTTGTACTCATGGTGGCGTGTTCCCATCTTTTTGTATCCTGGCTTACAACGTTATGTGTTACTACTGACTTCTGCAGTTGTATTTGCTCTCCCCTCTTGCTTCTCCACTCTTTTTGACTGCTTACTCTCTGTTCTCTCCTCCTATCCCTTTATCCCTATCTGCTCCCCTCCTCCCCTTACTTTCTTCTATGCACTTACTCTATTGTCCCTGGACCTAGTATGATAGCAACCTCCTATGTCTCCGCCCCCCCTTTCCTTACTTGTTTCCTCCCTGCACCCCTCCAGCACTATCTGAAATGTCGTCAGGCCTAGTACGATAGTCGCTTGTTTTGTTCCTCCCCTCCCTTTCTGCACTTCTGTCCCTCACCTTTTGTTTTTCTCTGGCTCTACCAGAAATGTCGTCAGGCCTAGTACGGTAGTCGCCTGTCTGTTTCCATTTCCTTCCCAATCTCCCGCTCCCTTCCTTATCTATGTCTTAGCTCTTGCACTATCTGAAATGTCGTCAGGCCAAGTACAATAGTTAATTTCACATCCTTACTGTTCATGGCCTGTAATAATGTCACTATATTTTCCTTTGTTCCCTCCCTTGCCTTGAAGCGCTTTGAAACACATTGGGCCTCCAAACCCTTCTCCATGTCCGAGTAGTCGGAATGGGGACTTACCAGGTCATTCCAACCTTGGAGGACCCGGTAAATCCCCATTCTGAAAACCATTCCCCATTCCCATTCGAGCATAGGGAAGGAGCTAATAACGGGCCCGCAAATAGCGGGTCCGTTATTAGCTCCCTGGTCCCTTAGCGGGTCCCGCTAAGGGCGGCTGGTAAAACCAGCCGGCCTTAGTCGGACCCGCTAAGAGACCTCAGAATGCAGCGGTAGGGGGTTAACGGCACCGGCATCCTTACCGGTGCCATTAACCCCCTACCGCCGTACTCGTAATGAGGCCCATTGTGTATAGGCGCTATATAAATAAACTATCATATCATATTATATCACGTGTGGACCGGAGTGTGAAACATATCCACGTACGCAACATCAACATCAACCTGCACAGATCCAACATTTGTACATACACCGGGCCGGATCCATGGAATATTTGCCAGGTTCAAAGTGCCTTTGCACTGCTGACACAAACCTTGATTCATGGAACCGTGCAAAGTGGTCTTGGAGTTAACAGCATGCGCGTTGTTGTAAGGCATGTGACCATTACGCATGTTGTGAATGAGGCAGGCCAATTTAAACATACAGCATCACCACATTAACACGCACACAACAAACATATGCATCCACCATGTCCCAGACAATAATACACAGGATCTTTATCTGTGGGATGAATGCATGGACACAAACTGCGCAGAAAATACAAGTGAGCATGACGGACGAAACATCGTTCACATACCCCATGCACCGAATTAAATGTGGAACATAAACAATTTAAATCAGTGGGAAAAGCACTTTAAAAAAAGAGTTTAGGTTTGATTGAAGAGGTACTCTCTGCACACGCAATCCAAACATAAGAAAATGCAAAGTCTGCAAAGATGCTGAGGAATCACTTTCTCTCCATTGTCTTCAAGTGTGTCCATGGTCTTGCCCCTCTTTATCTCCCTTCTCTCATTTCTATGTACCCCCCTCCCCGTCCTCCCCACTCCCAGAATCAGTGTCTTCTCAATGTTTGTAAACCCCCATTTGCACCTTCTGGTTTCCGCTCCTTTGCCCTTCTTGCCCCCAACCATTAGAACTTCCTCTTTCCATACGTTATTCCTCCTCTCTTCTCATCATTCAGGCACATCTTAAAACTCATCTTCTACCTCTTCTTCCCAACAAATAATCTTTACTTTTACCCCCTCATCTGTTTTTATTCAATTGGCATTTACTGTTGACATTAATTGTACTGTTGTTTAATTCTTTGTATTAGCGCCTTTGGCGAATAGCGCTTTATAAATTCAAATAAAATACAAATACAATACGGGCGCTGAGTCCACATAAAGTAATTTCCTAAAACAAGCAAACTCTACCTCATTAAAAAAGAAAGCTTAACTCGCAGTACAACACTACTTCACAACACTTGCTTTAAATATTAGCTACCTTTCCTCTGTGCTATGGTTGTGATACGATAGGCTATTTATAACGCGCTTTGCTTCCAATGCAAGCACATTGCAGCTGAGCTATCCTCCCGAGATACAATCTCATTTGTAATGTGATTTTTCTGGAGGCGGGGGCCACACACACAACCTCTATTTGTCTCTTTACCATGTTTATAGTGTTCCCACTAGTTTCATAAGTGTATGCAGTTTAGGGTATTTCACTCGGAGGTGCACTTCTCTTCGTATATTTTCCCAGGATTCAATATTTCCAGTGTTGACAGTGATGGTGGCATCACAGTAGAAACACACACATTCCTTAAACCAGTACTGGCAAAGTCAATAGTTTAGACTTTGCATAGTGAAAGGCGTTTTAAGTGCTGAACCCAAATCCACCAGATTGGGAACTAACCCCTTCAGGCAATATTAAAATGACCTAAACATTCAGAGTGCGTTTGTCCCTGAAAAAGCAGTTTCGTTTTGCCATTCATTACGTACTAAAGAACCATCTCCTTGTAAGGTGGTATAATTAGGGACCCCTTTCCCACCAATCAGTATTGGCTTCATGCATTCTCCCATCAGGCAGCACAGGCCTGACACCTCCCTTCTTAAGGTAGGAGATGCACGGCTCCTCCCTTTAATAGGCGCTACATGTGTGAAGCCTCCTCTCACTAGGCAGTATAGGTATCACATCCCCCTTTACGAGTCAGTGCTAGCATGACGCCTCCCCCACCAGGCACTACCTCTGTGTGAGACCCAATGTCCCCGTCCGAAAGGGTATGCTAGCCTCATCAACAGACACTGACTTCTTGTAGCCCAGCGCATTCAATTTAAGGCACTGTGCTTAGTGCATCGCGCTTGTCATGGTCACGGTGTTGAGCACCTCCAGATCATAGTCCACCCATATGTTCCTGGGCATGCAGTGCTCCCTGCGAACACTTGCCTTGTCCACATCCCCAGGTTCAAATCGGGCCGGATTGGTGGAAGTTGTTGCAAAACCTTCCCTGTGGAATTCTCTCCCCTGTGCGATTAGGACGACATGCAACCATCTTTCTTTCCGTCAGGCGCTGAAAACTTATCTTTTTTACTTTGTCTTGCCTCTGCTTTGTTGAGTAGCACCAAGATGCCTTTTGGTGAATGTTGCGCTTTATAAATAATACTAACTTAACATAACAGTATTGCGCTGACAGCTCTTCACGGCGGTCCGTAGACTGCTGTCTCATATCCTCTTAAGACACATCCTTCATCAGGCCCGGATGTCCTCTCCCCCACCAAGCAGCTGGGGTATGACATGTCCCGTCATAGTACCATATACGTTTCACACCTCCTCTAAACCAGACAGCGCAGGCGTGACTTGTCCTCATGTAAGTCACCTTATAATTATGGAGGGTAATACATAGAATTTCGCCCAAAAGTGGCGCACGCGGCTGGCGCACAGTGTGCGCGTGCGAATGTCTGCGCCAGCCACGTGCGCTAAAATCGATTTCCGCGCACAGCATATTCATGGATTTTAGCCTCCAAAACCAGCCGTGGTGCAGAGTGGCTCAGCGACCCTGCAGCAGCACCAGTTACGCCCCCAAGAACGCCCTCGCGCAAGGAAAAGCCATAAAAATTCCCAATTCAGCGCAAAGGGCTGCGCTAACCCTGGACCAGTATACAGGGCTGCCAAACAGCAAACGCCAAGCGGGGAACGTGTATTACTGGGGTGCGCGGGAAGTTCCACACGCGATTTCAGCAGGGTATGTGTATTTCTGGGGTGCAGGGAAGTTTAACACGCGATTTCAGCAGGTTACGTGTATTACTGGGGTGCGCGGGAAGTTCCACACGCGATTTCAGCAGGGTACGTGTATTTCTGGGGTGTATTTCTGGGCTCCGCATCTATAGCATGGTCCAACCGCTGCCACACGGAAGACACTTCCAGTCCTGGGTCCTCCTGCCCTCTGGCCGATGCCTGCCCCACCGCTGTTGAAGGCCCCGAGCCATCATGGATCCCACCTTGTTGCTGCTGCTGCTGTGCCTCTGCCTGTGCCCTGGCTCCTGCTGCCTGCACATCCTCCTCCGGCTGGGGTGCAGTTGTTGATGTGGCCACCCCTGCTGGACGTCCGACGCCCGACTGCGGCAGGGATGTGTCCTCCAGCAGCCTGGTCGCAGGGTCAGAGGCAGCTCCACAGGGCACCCAGGTGACACATGGGTGGGAAGATGGCACAGAGGACGACTGGCGCATAGGGGGTTCAGTTAGGAGGGGGTCGGAACAAGGTTCAGAAAACGGAGGAATCCGGCCCTGGTGAGCTGTCCCAGTGGGTCAACGCGGTCAACGAGCCATGCGCGAAGACGTGCAGTCTCCTCATGAAAAGACTGCAGGTAAGCTCGCGTGGCACGTTGACGCAACGCCACCCCACCCAGGACAGGCTCAACCCGGTGTCGGATAGCCACATCCACAGGGAGAGGAAGGCCAGTTGGTGTAAGCCGATCCCCTCCCTGAGAACGGGTCTGGATGTAGGCATCCCTGCTGGTGCGGGATGATGCAGTGACAGGATTGGGGACAGGATTACACACAGGCACCTTCGCGGCGGCCTGTGCTGCCTCCTGTCCCTGCCCTGCACTGCACCACTAACACCAGTGGAATCCCCACTTCCAGACCCCGTCTCTGTCCCTTGCATGGCCTCCTCCTCCACCAAACCCCCCACCAACCTGGATGACTCCGTGCCATCTTCCTCCGTCGGGCCCTGTGGGGTCTCAGCTGCCCCTTCTGTCCAACTCCGACCTCCGCCTCTTGGACCTCCCCTCGGCAGCTGCGACATGGGACGCAGCACCGGACTCCTCACTCCCCGACGAGATGACAACCTGGGAGGGGAGCCGGGCCTTGCGTCTCCGGCTGGCGGTGCGATCCCTGCCGCTGTGCTCCACAGCACCCTCTCCGCCATTTTCATCAGTCGGCACTGCAGACAGGGAGAGATAGGACACAGGCAACATGGCACTGTACAATGGACTCATACACACATGACAGTTGCACACAAGTGTCATTGTCAAACTTCAGACATGGCATCACAATCCCCAACACACATGTCATTTCAAATCACACACATGAGCTATTCCACAGCCATATCGCAACAGCCAGCACCATCCATACACGTACAACAGCATGAGCAGGCAAAGGTTAGCCAGACATCACATGAGACACAGGGAGTGCACTAGACATGCACACACGCCACCACACTTACATGCATGTGTACACCTCCACCAAATGTCGCAGTGATGAGATTGGCATCCATGTCACATCTGGCAATCAGTCTTCTACATATCAGTCTCACATGCATCAATGTTGCATGACAGTTGCACACTTGTCAGATACACATACATGCACATGTACACAGTGCAGATACATGCAGCTGGAACCAACATCCATGTGTGACACCACAACCTTGACAACTGACATACACAGTCATTCAAACATGTGTGCTCACACATCTGCATTTGGCCTGCATGCTTACCCACAAATACACCATCCATGTGTCTCACACATGAAAGGACTCGCATGTGTCAGCCTCACGGCCCTGTACATACACATCCATACATGGCCCTACAAAACCACATGTGCAACCTGCACACTACTGGCACACCACCACACGCACAGCTTCCAATCAGTATGCATGTACACTTACCGCTCAACTTCAGACGGGTCTGCCTCTCAAGGACCTGGACATGGAGCGGTGGGCATACGCGTTCCAGGACCCTCATTTGGTCTTCCGAAAGGTGGCCCCGGTGCCCCTTAGCATCCGCTGCCTTCAAGAGGCGCCAGGCCTTGTTGAGGGTCCTGGACCTGAAGTCCTCCCAGCACTTCTTGACATGATGGAATTTGCGGACTGCCACCCCCTCCGCGTTGATGGCAGTCACGATTCTGTCCAGATCCTGGTCTGTCCTTCCTTGTCGGCGCGCAACCTTCCGAAGAGGGCATCATACTGCCCCAGGACTTGCTCTACCAGGACACCAACTTCGGTGGCAGTGAAGCTGGTGGCCCTCTGCCTCTCTGGCTGGGGGTTGCCAGTGCCACCAGATGGTGTAGTGCTGGACATGGCAACCCTAGAGGCAGGAGTGGGTGGGCAACTGGGTCCTGGGGCTGGGCTGTGGAGTGATGGAATCCCAATCGGGAGTCTTCGGTTCCAGCAGGGGTGGTCACAGCAACAGCACCCCTGGCTGACGTGCAGGCAGCAAATGGCAGGGTACGTGGGCAGCAGGCAGTCAGGCAGCAGCAGATGGCAGGTGGGAGCGTGCTCTGGGTTCTGGGGGGTAGTAATTCAGCCTTCTGGGCAGGAGCATTGTCTTCCGTGTGTGAACGCGTGGCCAGCTTGATACGGAGTGATTTGGCACGTGAAAATCTTGCATGTCAGCGTGTAATTCAAGGAAAGGCCCTTAGCGCATAAGCGCGTCAGTGCACGTACGTGATTTCATTGGACCAAAGGCCCTTAGCGTGTAAGCGCGTCTGTGACGTGACGTGCGTGGGTGTTTCCCTCATAGCACGTGATGACAGAGCACACGTGGAAAAGCTGCACGTCCGAGTGTCAGCGCGTTTGTAGGAAAGGGCGCGTACACGCATAAGTGATGTGTACGTGTGGGTCGGTTTAAAAGGTACGTGTAGGACGCCATTTCCTTGTACGTGCTTTTTGTGGAGAGCGAGTGGGTGGATTTTGTACTTGTTGTCGGTTCACATGCGATTACTTCACAGCGTTTCAAGTTCGTACTCCCTGTTACCTCTGACAGCTTTCATTTTTCAAATTTTTTTGGGACTGTTTCCTCAAACAGTGTTCACTTCTCCTTTTGTCCTGTCTCCTCAGACAGCGTACAATTCTTCTTTTGGCGGGGGTGTTGCCAACGCGCACACGCGCGTATTTTTCATGTTCTTTTTCCAGGCAGACGGTGAGTTCCGCACGTACTTAGCAACTGTGCTTTCCTGTGTGTCGCGTACCCCTTCAGAAGTCATTGTAGGCTGCGTGTATCACGCATACGCTTATTTTTGTGTTTCTGGGTGCCACAGCGTAGTGCGGGTTAATTTTTCCATGCACGTGGTCTACGAGGGGTAGCGTGCACGTTTATTTTTGTTTTTGGGCTGCCTGTGCGTTGTGTGACCCGTCATCTTCCCCCAGGGGTCATAGACAGCCTTGTTAGAGCACTAGGGTACGAATTCCATCTAGTACCCTACCCCTTTGACCCCCAATTGCCCAGGACAATAGTTTACTGCTCCTCCCATACGCACAACAACATCAGTGCCATGGTTAGGAGGCGACCAAGCGGTAAGGGAGGCAAAGGTGGCCGACCTTCAAAAGGTGGACGTGGTGGGCGTGATCAGGATTTGCAGGGTGCCCCTAGACCCCCATGGGTGGAGGACCAATCAGGGACACCCATGCTCCCCCCCCATGGTTGAGGGAAACGTGGCTGAGACCATCCCAGCTCAGCCCCTGTTGGACCAGCCCATTGTGGCACCTGACCTGGCACAGGATGACTCCCTGGCTGACTTCCAGGTCAGCAAGTCTAGGCCACGTGTGGCGGTGCAAGTTGTCACCAAGGCTCGTGGATCTGGGGCAGCTATGTCATCTGCTGCCCCAAGTATGCAGGGTGGTGAGGCTGCAGGGGCAGCTGCAGCTCCATCCGCCCCAGCTCTGACTCTCCCAGCCAGGACAGTGTCGGTCCTGGTCCATCATACTGATGTTCCCCCTGCCAACATCACACTTCAGACAATGCCTGCACCAAGTCCTATGGTCAATGTGCATTCGCACACTCCAACAACCCAGTCCACTGGTGATTCTGCCCCTACTGACCAGAGCAGCGTTAGCCACTCTGGCTCCCCTCCACCTTCTAAAAAGAGGAAGAAGGGTGCTCTGGCACGACAGGCTGAGACCCCAGGCACGGCTACACACTCCGGCACGTCAAGGAAGCCTTGCTTTAATGACGCCGAGCTTAATGCACTTGTGAGCTATGTGTTGCAACATAGCCACGAAATGGTAGTGACTGCAGGGTCCAAGACCACACCTGGTCAACGTAAGGCACACTGGCAGACCATCGCCAACCACATAAGTGCCCTTGGATTTGTGAGGTGCTCAGCTGATGATTGCTACAAGCGGTGGAACGACCTGAAACACAGAGCAAAGGACAAGCTGGCCTCAAGTCATGCCGCTACTCTGGTGACTGGCGGTGGGTCTCCACAAGAGGACAACAAACTCACTGAACTTGAGACTGTTGCTGGGACCTTCATCACAGAGGAACAGATCTGAGGTGTGGGAGAACGACCCGATTATGACACATTGTCCGGTGAGTGCCCATGCATGTGTGTGTAATGCATGGGTATGTTGTTTGGGTGACGGGTTCTGATTGAGTGCCAGGTGAGGGTGTGTGTGACTGAGTAGTATGGGTCACCCATGTGCTTCATCCAAAACATTCTGCGGCCTTGAATTTGGGTGTGACACTATCCCTTCTGCCCACAGTAGTAATTTAGCGCAACATTACGGCAGTTGCCCTTGAGGTGGCATCATGCAACAACATTGTTTGTATTTTTCAGTGTTCTTTCAGGCTGATTGTTTCAATTCTCCCACTTTTGCAACACATTCCTCAGCCCTATTGTGACATATGTGACATGCTTCTGTCAGTGAAGAACCCCACATAGGCCCACATGTGTCACCTTGGTAGTTGAAAGATTTGACCATTCAGGCTGAATAAGTATTGTCCTGATCACATGATGTTTTTGGGCCTGTTTGAATGTGGAACATGATAGTTGTTTTTTTTATTTATTTTTTATTTTTATGTGTTTAATCATTAAGATTTTTTACAAAGTGATCATGTTGAGAAACAGATTCTCTTTCTCACGGATTCTTTAAACAAAAAAGTTCTTTTAGTTGCTAGGTGTCTGACAAGGGAGGTTTTGTGGCAGTAGAGCAGAGTTTACATATTTTACAATGTTAAAGGTTGCCAGTTGCCATAGTGTTCTGTCTCCCCCTATTAATTTAGCCCAACAATTTTCTTGGACACTTAAAGCAAACTCGCTTAGGATGTCAGGAAGATATGGTGATCTTAAACCTCTGGTACTGGGACATTCAAGGATCAGGTGACAAATTGATTCCGTTGCTGATTGATCAGTACAAAAGCGACATTCTTTTTTCGATGATAAGCCTCTAATGAATAGGATTTCATTAGTTTGTAAGATGTTCAATCTCGCTCTCATAATCAGGTCTCTCGCTGGTTTTGATGGAAATTTCTTAATGTAAGGCTGCACTTCGTTTAACCTCCTTGTATTTAGTGGCAAGTGCTGGATTAGTTTATTTTGCGATGCTATTTCTTTGGTTTTAATCCAGTCCAGTTCTTTCAATTTCTTCTGGATTTTTGTTGGATTTATGAACAGAGTTTCTTCGTCGCATTCCACTGATGCTAGATATTCGCAATTCCGGATACACCAGACCTTTAACATTTTGTTGGTTCCACTTTTAATTTCTCTTAGTATCAAGTTGTAAATTGACAGATCTTCTGCCATTCTGCATTTGCGAAATAGCATCAAGGAATTGATTTTTACTGTGCCTTCCAGAGATAGTAAACTTAGTTCCTGTTTTATCACTGCCATAGAGGTGGAGTCCGGCAGGGCTAGTATTGATCTCCAGAATTGTGCTTCAAGTTTCAGCCAAAATGTAGTTGGAAGAGTTGGCATTGCATATGCCCCGTAAGTTAATGATGGAATAACCTTTTTTTTGTAAAATTCCAGCACAGGCAGCAACGAAAAGCGGCCAAATTTCCTGTTAATGGCTTTGCCTTGCCCAATCAGTTTCTTTACCTTCAGTTTTAAGTGCATCTGCATTGCATTTTCTTTTTTCGAGCTGTCCAAGATCACTCCCAGATATCTAAATTCCGGCACCTTTTCAATTGGTTCTTTCGTCAGGTGCAGTGATATCTTTTCCGATTTTTTTGGAGCTAATCGAGATAATCATGAATTTAGTTTTCTTTTCGTTTATCTCCAAATTGTTTGCCCTCATGTATTCCTCCAGGCTGTTCAGCTGCAATCCAATTGGAGTGTGATCCATTAAGATTAGATCATCAGCGTATAGCAGTCTATTTATATGGGCACTTCCTATTTTGGGCGGAAAGCATCGAGTCGACAAGTTTACTTCTTGTAAATCACCCAAGAAGGCCAGGAAGAGCACAGGCGCCAGGCGACACCCCTGGTTAACTCCTCTGGCCGTTGAAATAGCTTTAGAAAGGAGGCCTTGTGGAGTTAGCTTCACTTTCATGGTGGTATCTGTGTATAGCGCCTTAATTGGGTCCAGAATATCTTGTGGACATGCCCAGGCTTCCAGTTTTTCCCACAGAAGAATTCGGTCAACACGATCAAAAGCCTGTGTAGGATCAATGAAAATGACAAACAGCCTTGGGCCCCCTTCTAAGACTTTGCTCTTTAGGGCACTCAGTAACAGAATGTTGGCCGAAGTCCCCAGGTTTTTTTTAAAGCCCGTTTGAAGGTAATCACTGCACGGAGCTGATTTTGCCCATAAGTTACATTTCTCCAAGAGCAAGGAGCCAAAGACTTTTCCAATACAGTCCAATAAAGCTATTGGCCTGTAATTTGCCGAGTCGGCTTTGTTCCCTTTTTTGTAGACAGGTACCACAATTGAGGATTTCCATGAGGGTGGGATAGAATGTAGTGTTGCAGATCTCTTAAAAATATCACTCAAGAGACTTGCCCACTCCGCAGGAAAGGCTTTAAGGTCTATGTTGGTTATGCCGTCTGGACCCAGAGCTCTAGAATTTTTCAATTTCTTTATTTGTCTTGTTATTTATTTTTTGTCATTTAGAGGTCTCCACACTATTGGAATGGTCTCTTTAGCTGGTCTTGGCCGTGTTTGCGTCTTCTCAAAAAGCGTTTGGAAGAAGTTCACCCATGTCCCTTCTCCGATGTTTGAAATAAATGCTGGCTCAGATGGAGAAGAGGCCGTTTTTAAGAGAGACCAAAACTCTCGGGTATTGTTAGCTGTTATTGCAGTTATGATGTTCTCAGCGTCTTGTTGGTATAAGGTCAAACGATGGTTATGAACCCAGGTTTTATATTCTCATTGACCTTCGTTCGCTGCCTTAATTGCGAGTTGTGTACCTAGTTTACTGGCTTGTCGTTTCAATTTTTGCATTTCCCTCTTTTTAGTCGCCACTTTTAGGTCATACCTATGAACATGTGATCTTTTGGGATCCTTATTTCCAGTTTTGTGGCTGCATACGAGTAGCAATGGAAAATAGTTGATCTGTTTTTCAGAGGTAAGATCTGACTGGGTGTTGTACTTTGACCTAAGGTCACAGATCACTGCTGCTGATAGCTTCAGTCTTGTGCGCTGATTGTTGATACATAATGGTAATTCCCCCGTAGATTTTACCGTCCTTTTTCTGGGCCACGTTGCACAGAGGAGATTGTGGTCACTAGCTGCTGTTTCGATTACTTCAAATGCCGTCACAACTGATGGCAAGGTTGTGGATATGAAAATGTAATCTATTGTGGCCCTTGTAGACTCTCTTTTCCAGGTTGGCAAGCGAGAGGGATCTGGGAACACACTGTCTATATTGTGCATTTCTCTAGATTTCATCAATTTGAGCCAAGCCGTACCTCTTTTAGCTGTTGCGCTCGTGGAATCGTGGGGTGCTAGCTTGTTTGAAGCTTGAATGCATGTGGCGTTGAGGTCACCACAAATCAAAAGGTAGGGTGCCAAATGGACACCTATGGCTTCGTCAATTGCACTTTCCAGCATTTCTAGGTACTCTAAAACAGTGAAGGTCGCCGGGTTCCAATAGGTGTTTGCAATTATAATTACTGGTGGCTCACCTTTGTCTCCTTTCTTGATACCCTCTAGCCATATGGCCTTGACCAATAGCAAAGAAGGGTTACTGATCAAAGTTTTTTCCAAAGTTCAGCCACTTCCCTGTCTGCAGGCTATCAGAAGCCCCGAAGATGGTCGTCCCCTCGGTCCTTTTTTGCTGGTGAGAACGCTCTTTCGTAGCCATCCAATGTTGGTGCTTGTGTTAACCACGTTTCTTGGAGGCACAGTAGATCATAGTCTGCTAATTTTATAGGTCCTTGTGCTGTCAAATGAGTATGGCCTCTGGTGTTCCATGAGCCTATATGGAAAATTTGCCTGTGTGTTGCTTCTTTGTCGTTGATGCCGCTCTTTAGATTTTGATCGTTGGGTTGCTATCTCTTAGATTCCCTTTGGAGGGCTTTAGGTAGCCAGGACCAAATGCTGTGAGACAATTTTGACTCTGGATTGGGTCCGTTGTTGTCTTTGGCTGCCACTTTCTTTATGGTTCTCGTTATCGTAATGACTTTGCTTTTATCACTCCCTCTTCTGGCACTTCTGTTATCTTGCGTCTCATGCTTATTGTTGTCCACGCTCATGTCATCTTCTTCTGAAATTGTACAAAGTGACGATCCTGGATAGGTCCATGAAGTACTGTTTATTTTCTGTCTTTTTGGGCCGGGATCTTTTCCTCTTGGTTTCCAGATTTGGTGGGTGACCTTTTTTCATGTTGAGTACCTCGCTGAACTGACTTGGAGTTTCTTGTTCTTAATTTAAGCTCCTCATCGTGCCTGATTTTTGGCGTCAAGGCTATCGACATTGACGAGTCAGCAATGTCATAGCCCATTCGTGAAAGCGATTTGGTCTCTTCTTTTAACAGGTCGCGCACCCTTTTGGAAGAGAGGAATAGGTGAGATTTGGCCTTTTGATGTGTCTTGCTGGGGTCGACAATCAATAGGTCATCCGTTTTAATAGATCTTAGTTTCGGGATAAAGGCAAAGAGCCTTAGAACTGACCCTCTATTCAGAATCACGTCATCTTCGTTCCCTGGGATCTGTTCCAATTTGATCACCCATCTTTTTTTCTCGGGGTCAGTCTCCTTTATTTTGATGTTCTCCTTTTTTCTTAGAGGCTGATCATTTCCCATTTTCTTCTCATGTCTCCTCTTTTCACCTGTTACTTTATGCGTGTGATAAATACTTGGCGAAGCTCTGTTAGACCTTTTTCGTTCTCGAGGGTTCTCCTTTTGATGTAATTCCCGGGAATTCCTCCTGATTTCCCTCGGGATAGATTCTTGTGGTCTCGCCTCTTGCATGCGATTGCAGTATTCCGATGTACCTTGAATCCATCCATCCTTCTTAGCTGTCTTCTTACATCGCTCTTCCAATGTTAAGAAACCGTCAGCTTTAGTTTTTTCTCTAGGCTCCTTTATCTGTAAGGAGGTCGCAAGTGTGGGAGATGAAATAGCCTCCCCTCTATTTTCATCCATTATATGTTGGCTTAAATTCATCATTTCCTTGTCTGCCAGGAAATCTTCTACCGACCTTGGGGAGCCTGCAGGTCTAAGAATGACCTTGGGATTTTCAGTTTGTGGTTCAATTTCTTTCTTCTCATCAATGGTCAGTTTAGGATCACCTTTGTTGGTGGTACAAGCTGTGGAAGTAGAGGATGTAGTAGCCTTCGTGATGAGCACTTTTTTAAACATTGGGGCTAATGGAGGTTCATTGCTCGCCAGCACGCTCATACTTGTACATTCTTTCGTAGTTGCTTTTGTTGTTTTCTCACCGGTGGTTTGATCACGTTGTCCCAATGTTACTTTTGTAGATTTTATTGCACTTAGGTTGTTGTTTGTCGACTCTTCTGTTATACACTCCTTCATATTGCCACTGCACGGGCCCCAGATACTTGTATTTTGTGTCCACACGTTGTTAGTCTCCTCAGTCAGATCAATTTTTGTTTCTGTTTGAGTGCTGCTAGATATTTTAGTTTCCAGGTGTATCAAATCGCCTTTTGTGGATTTGTCAGAGGAGCGTGATACTAGCCTACCTGAGAGCAGCGCAGCCTCCAGTTGCTCTCGTGCCAGGATATGAGCCTCTAGGCAGATTTGTTTATTGTTCATTGTAGTTTGAATGTTGGTGTGGTCTTTTAAACTGTCACTGATTGTTTCATATAGCTTTAAGAATGGATTTAAAGCTATTGTAATTGCTGACATTATCGAAAGCATGTCACCTTTCTTCGTTGGTGTGTCTGGAGGTGACAGGTTTTGTGGGCCGTTGCTTCTTGTTTTCTCTTGGAGTTCCTGTATCCTGGGCTGTCCCATCGGTTGGTAGATGCCCTGGCTCCCCACTGCCCCAAAAGAGTGTCTTCGAGGATCCTGTGGTCGTACATTTTCGTTTATGGTTAAAGAACCTATTAAAGGTAAGTTTACATTTTCTTTACTACTTTTTTGAGGTCTTTGTTGAAGGTTCTCCAAGCTTGCAGGGTCTTTTAGATTTACTGGAGTCAATGTCCCCTTGTTCGTCACTGACTTTTTCACAGGTGTTGTATTTGTTCCTGTGTTCATGTTTTTCTCACAAATTCGATCTTCAGTAAGGGGCTTGTCGTTTTGTGCCATGATCGCAGGATCTTTTTTGACTTACTGGAGTTGAATTCAAGTTTTCAGGACCTGGGCTTCGGAAGGGTGCTGTGGTTGCTCCTGTAGATCTGTTTTCCTCGCAGATGCGTTTTTCCGTGCGGGATGCTATGGAGGATGAGTCTTTAGGGGCTACGAGTGTGGTAGGATCTTCCTCTGTTGTCTGTGGGCCTGCTTTTGTTTGGGCTGTCGCATCGCCCCTTGACGGTGTTGCATCGTCGATTTGGCTGGTTGGAGCAGAGCTCAACTGATCCCACTTTCTTGCTTGGTGTCGAAGGCCTTTCCATTAGTTCCTCGGGTCCCATGTTTTCTTTTCCTCTTGTAATGTCTGGGGGGTCTCCCCGAGGAGTAAAGTTTGTTTGAGGCTCTGGCTCATCCGTTCTACGATGTTTCGAAAAAGGCCAGCAATCCTTAACCGCCTGGAGGATTTCTGCGTCTGAAAGTTCCTCTATCAATGGCCTGTGTGTTTTGTGGGAAGGTTGGAAATAGTTTTTTAAGTTATTTCTTTCATTTCGATCCCCATTTTGCTGTTTGAGCATGCTATTGTTTTGGGGCCCCCCGCGGGATATCACTGGATTTGGTACTTTTCCTTTTAAATTTCTTTTAGGTGCTGCTTTGTTTTTACTCAAAGAGTTCCTATTATTCTGTCTTTTCGTAGGTTTTCCCCTATTTACTTTGTCAACCTGTTGCCTTTTTCTTTTTAGGCATTTGTTTCTTTCAACCGCCAGGGAGTCTGGGGCTCCTGGCTCCTTCTCACTCTCCGTCGGGTTCACCTGGTCGGCCCTGACCTCACAGGGTACCTGGGGAAGGTGGATCATGGCTTCAACCAAGACTGTTCGTCCTGCAAACTCCTGGATTTGCTTTGGATTTGTAGGAGGGGCCCTCGGGAAGAGCTCCTTTCCTTCTTCCAAGTTTGTGTTTGAAGGCGGGGCTCTAGGGGGCAGCCCCCCCTCGTTAGCCTCCACGGCCCTCGTTGGCGTGAACTCCTTGATGGGGATTCTATCCCTTCCCTGCGCCTCGAGCGGCTTCCGAGATGCATTTGCCTGGGGTCGTGGAGTCGAGGCGGGGGTTGCCCCCCCTCTCCCTCTCGTCCTCCGCTGCTTCCGGCTCCACTCCGTGCCCCTCCTCTTCTTTCCATACACCAGTCCCAGTAACCACCACCACCGTCGCCAAGTTAAGAGCCACCGAACTGGTGAGCTCTGAGTCACCAGCCACGCTGGGGGAGGGCAGCGCAGGATTATGCTGATTGGGTGGGGGGGTACACTGGGACCTTTGTCTGTATCGCGCTTTGTATGGGCGACAATGTTAGTTTTGAATGGTTCGTGCTTTCATTAGATAGCGTGATAACAGTTTTATGAGGCAATTGTGATCGCTCACCTCTTTTGCCAGAGACTGGCTTGGCAATCACGACGTCCGAGCCTAGGCATAGTCGAGAACTGCGTAGTCTCCTGATGTCGTCTTCAGCTTCACACACAGAAGGTATAGGGATCGTTCCTTCATGCCTTCCTGCCTGCATGACTGCAGGACTGCACCTACTCAGCACCTACTCTGCTCCGCTCCGCTGGAGAATGGGGTTTTTGACTGTTGAGTTTGCTCTGCTTTGCTCCACCCACAGTAGACACTGCAAACAGACTGCTCCAGAGTAGACTGCAGGACTGCACCTACTCAGCACCTACTCTGCTCCGCTCTGCTGGAGAATGGGTTTTTTGACTGTTGAGTTTGCTCTGCTTTGCTCCACCCACAGTAGACACTGCAAACAGACTGCTCCAGAGTAGACTGCAGGACTGCACCTACTCAGCACCTACTTCCATGCTAGTTGTTTCCTGTCGTGTTGAAGTGCACAACCATTGATGTGTACATGGCCCTGCAATCACTGTATTTTTGTACACTGGATGTGTTGCAGTGTGTGGCACATGGCGTATCTTTTCACACTATGTGGCATTTTTCATCTCTTCATGTCCATCTCACATGGATGGGTGACAGTACTCATTCACTGACATATGGATGTACTTGTGGAATGTACCATGGCTATGGTACATGCCATCTGTGTGATGGCATGTGTCATTTATGTGTATAGGACATGCCACTCACAGGCCAATGTTTGATGGCAGTGCTATCCAGCATGCAGCAAATGCGTTGCTCTTCCATCTTGGTGTCATCAGTGTCAGACTTTTGCCTCCCCTTCCAACTCTGTAACAGTGCATGCATGGGAGGGTTATAGTCATGTGGGACATGTGTAAATCATGTACTGGTTCTGTAGCTTGTCAGGCCTATTTGTGTGCTATGGTGCTAATGCCTGTTTCCATTTTTTGTCTTTCATGTTTTTGCAGGGGATGACGCACTTGATGCTTGTGAGGTTGAGGATATGGTGCAGACCCAGGAGGAACCTGAGGCACAACCGGCCACCAGTGGGGGATGTAGTGTGGTGTGGTGGTGGGTGAGAACCCACTCTTGCTGCAGACGATTCTGTCAAGGGGTGTCTCTGGGTGCACCTCCCCAGACCTCTATTCAGGTGTTGATTCGGATGATGAGACCTGTGTGGCGTCGCAGGTAAGTGTTTCTGGAAGGGGTTCTGTTCTGTCCAACCCACCTGCACCAGGGGTAGTACCCTCTATGGGGATGTCAGTGTTGGTTAGTCAGCCTTTGGCGGTTACGGGTGCAGGGTCACACTCCACAACATCTGATCCTGTTCCTGGGCCAGCAGATCAGAGGGGGAATGCAGTCCTGCAGCCTCAGGCAGTGCCGGCACAGCAAGGCGCAGATCGCCTTGCCCCAAACAGGTGTGGTGCCCGCCGACGCTGTGGCCGTACGCCACCAGGCAATACCGCATGAGAACAATCCATTTACGGTATGGCAACCCAACAGGCAGCATCAGTTGAGATGATGGCTCAAGCAATGGAGAGGGTGGCCACTTCCATTGTCCCCCCTGAAAGGCAGATGGAGCTACTACAGCAGGCAACAGACTCCATTTGCCAATCACACAGGGAGGACATGTTGGCGTCCAACAGGGACAGACGGGCGGCATTGGAGACTCTATGCCAATCGATATCAATAAGAGTCCCAGGGCCACAGGGAAGCCCTGAGGGTAGAACTCCATCACCTCAGGGAGACTCTTGTTGACCTTGAGACTTCCACTAACTTGAGGACAGAACAGCAGCTGGAGCGGCTCACACGTTCGCTCTCAGCTGAGATGCAGGCAACTCGGGAGGAGATCCGGGCATCACGTCAGGTGCTGCATGGGGATCTCCGCACTATAATCCTCCAGAATGAGACCTTCCACACCCGCATGCTTGCTGCCATGGAGGACCATACCAGTGCTTTGCGTGGTATGCCTCCCATTGCACCACCACCTCCTGTGGCAGCAGCAGAGGGTGTTCAGAGCGACAGCAGCAGTTCTCCCACATTGGCATAGCCGTGCAGGCCATGAGCCCATGGAGGTGTTTTATTTTCCCAACATCCACACAGGCGGCTGTTGGTGCGCACCCCCTGTCCTCGGACCTCCTGGGTGGCCTCCCCCCACTGGCCCCCATATGGCCATTTTTGATTTTTGCTTTTTTGATTTTTGATTATTTTTTAACAGTGTGTTGCCTTGTGTGGCTCCCGTGGGCATCCACTGTATTCCGGCTGGGCACATGCAGGCTTGTCCTGAGTTTGGATTCGATGCTTGGGTTTGTGAGACACACACCCCTCCTGCTTCCCGTTTCCATGGGCTTGCAAAGGGTGTGACCAAGTGACAGTGATGTACGCAGTGATGTTGGGCTCCCATGAGCTGTGTGGGCAGTCTGTAGTCAATACTGTGTAGACATTCCTTGTGTATATTGTTGTTGTATTGTACACTTCATGTTGGAATTATGTATGCTTCTGCTTGCATGTCTCCCTCTGAATTTGCAGGTTCATTCCTCATGTCTTCACAAGGCCGTCTAATTTGGAGATGGAGTTCATGTTGTATGCAGTACACAGACAAGTTTTGAAGCCTGCAAGACTACAGTTGGAAGGGGGCGATGTGGTGGCATATTCAGGTTGTAAGACTACGACTACTTTAACTTAGTACTGTCATGTTTTAGTTATGTTTGAGCTTGTGTAGCTGCATTGTATTGTTGGTAAGTATTTGGTCATGTGTGTTGTTAGTTCAACATTACTGGGAGCATATTATGTGTGGCCAGTTTCCATTAGGGACACTGTACTTTGTGACACTTGTGTCAGGTTTTCGGGATTGCTTTGTTTAATCTCACATAGCATGACATGCAATGGTGTGTTGGGTGGTGGTGCTGGGGAGGGGTTGGGTGACATGGCACTGTTCTAATGTTGTATTTTGCAAGGGGGTAATGCATTTAGCAGCATATGTGTCTTTTGATGACACAGCATTGGTGGTGTTTCTGTAGGTAGGGATGCACACATTGTGACACTTCCAGGTTACCAATCTCAGGCTGGTATGGTTGTGACAGTTCACTGTCCCTTGTGTCATCATCGATTGTCAGCTGGTATGTGGCTGGGCTGTGTGCACTCCAAAGGGGTGTGATTCTAAGTGAAGTAATTAGCCAACAGCTGCGTTCGGGCTGCCTCACCCCGTTCCCTTTCCCCTCCCATGCGCAGCGGGCGTGCATGTGGTTGGGGATGTGGGGGCACCACCATGTCCACCGGCAGTGTTGCAACGTTGTGCAGGACACATGCTGCCACTATGATCCTACACACTACTGGGGGAGCATATAACAGCTGCCCGCCAGAACGGTCAAGGGAGCGAAAGCGTGCTTTGAGCACTCCGAATGAGCACTCCACTATGCCCCGGGTTGCAATATGGGCTGTGTTGTATCTTACCTCGGGTGGCGTGGTGGGGTTCCGAATTGGCGTCATCATGTGGGTGCTCAGAGGGTAGGCACTGTCCCCTGGGGAGGTGGTGATGGGTATCATTAGTAGGGTTGTGACATTACTCAGTGTCTGGCATGCATGCATGTGCTGTGGCATTTATACTCACTGAGCAGCCACTGTTGTGGGTGGACCCTGGAAAGTTGGCATATACTGATGTGATGATTCCCTTGGCATCACATACTACCTGGACGTTGATGGAATGCCAGTGCTTGCAGTTTCTATAGATGTGCTCTGACACCCTGGGGGGACGTAGAGCCACATGGGTGCAATCAATGGCACCTAGGACTTTGGGAAATTGTGCCACCCCGTAGAAATCCTGGATGGCAGCCTGCCTTTCTGCAGGTGTTCTGGGCAGGTATATGTGCCTGCGGACTGATGGGCGTGCAGTCATGATGGTCAAAACTTGGTGTAGGCAGAGTGACTGCGTGGCCTGTGACACCCCCCCCCACTATGGCACTTGTCCGCTGAAATGATCCAGTGGCCAAAAAGTGCAGTACATTAAGTACCTTCTCCAGGGGGCTGAGTGCTTGGGAGCAGAGGGTGGGTGATGTGAGGTCATCCTCCCACTCACTGACCAGGTCGAGTATTATGTGAGGTGGAAACCTGTACCTCCCATGCACCTGGTCATCGGGCATGCCAAAAAGGCTGGTTCTGCGTGTGAAAATTCTGGGCCTGACTATCCTCCTCCTCCTCCTGTGGTATCCCACGACCACTGCTGCTAGGAACGGTATGTTCATTCTGGCGTTTGAGCTTGTTTGTTGTTTGCGCGCACTTTTATGCTGCGTGGGTCCACGTACGCCTGCTTCCTGCTGGCATATGTGTTTCCGGATTAGCGCGTCTTTTTTGGCGCGTGCGTGTGGCCGTTCCGCGCATTTGCCTCCTGTACTTCCCCACCCACCCCAGTAATACACGTACCCCGCTCGCCCAGGCCCAATCGCGTGTAAATCTTCCAGCGAGCCCCTGAAGTACACGTACCCCGCTCACCCAGGCACAATCACGTGTAAAACTTCCCACGAGCCCCTGAAGTACAGGTACCCCACTCACCCAGGCACAATCGCGTGTAGAACTTCCCACGAGCCCCTGAAGTACACGTACCCCGCTCTCCCAGGCACAATCGCGTGTGAAACTTCCCCCGCACCCCCGCAATACACGCTATTTTTGACACAGCGGGTGTCCGTGTTTGTCGCGTACCCCTTTGCACGTCATTTGTCCTAGAGGGCCACAGTATGGGACATTCATCAGAGCTGTATATACAGGCTTTTCGTTAGCACAGGGACGCTACCGCCTGCCTTCGTGTGGCGGACATGTGTTGATGTACATAGTTGACTTTTGGTTTGTGTCATGAGATCGCCATTTCACTGCTGGGGGTGCGGGTGCAAGGGGACATGAGTGGGACATGAGTGGGGGCCTGCTGGCAGGTGCACTGCACTGCTCGGGGGTGGGGGTGCAGGGGGACATGAGTGGGACATGTGTGGGGGCCTGCTGGCAGGTGTCCTGCACTGCTGGGGGGTGTGGGTACAAGGGGACATGAGTGGGGGCCTGCTGGCAGGTGCCCCTCAGTGCTGGGGGGTGGGGGTACAAGGGGACATGAGTGGGACATGAGTGGGGGCCTGCTGGCAGGTGCCCTGCACTGCGGAGGGGTGGGGGTGCAGGGGGACATGAGTGGGACATGTGTGGGGGCCTGCTGGCAGGTGTCCTGCACTGCTGGGGGGTGGGGGTGCAAGGGGACATGAGTGGGACATGAGTGGGGACCTGCTGGCAGGTGCCCCTCAGTGCTGGGGGGGTGGGGGTGCAAGGGGACATGAGTGGGACATGCATGGGGGCCTGCTGGCAGGTGCCCTGCACTTCTGGGGGGTGGGGGTGCAAGGGGACATGAGTGGGGGCCTGCTGGCAGGTGCCCCTCAGTGCTGGGGGGTGGGGGTGCAAGGGGACATGAGTGGGGGCCTGCTGGCAGGTGCCCTGCACTGCTGGAGGGTGGGGGCGCAAGGGGACATGAGTGGGGGCCTGCTGTCAGGTGCCCTGCACTGCTGGGGGGTGGGGGTGCAAGGGGACATGCGTGGGACATGAGTGGGGGCCTGCTGGCAGGTGCCTCTCAGTGCTGGGGGGTGGGGGTGCAAGGGGACATGAGTGGGGGCCTGCTGGCAGGTGCCCTGCAATGCTGGGGGGTGGGGGTGCAAGGGGACATGAGTGGGGGCCTGCTGGCAGGTGCCCCTCAGTGCTGGGGCGTGGGGGTGCAAGGGGACATGAATGGGTCATGAGTGGGGGCCTGCTGGCAGGTGCACTGCACTGCTCGGGGGTGGGGGTGCAGGGGGACATGAGTGGGACATGTGTGGGGGCCTGCTGGCAGGTGTCCTGCACTGCTGGGGGGTGTTGGTACAAGGGGACATGAGTGGGGGCCTGCTGGCAGGTGCCCCTCAGTGCTGGGGGGTGGGGGTACAAGGGGACATGAGTGGGACATGAGTGGGGGCCTGCTGGCAGGTGCCCTGCACTGCGGAGGGGTGGGGGTGCAGGGGGACATGAGTGGGACATGTGTGGGGGCCTGCTGGCAGGTGTCCTGCACTGCTGGGGGGTGGGGGTGCAAGGGGACATGAGTGGGACATGAGTGGGGACCTGCTGGCAGGTGCCCCTCAGTGCTGGGGGGGTGGGGGTGCAAGGGGACATGAGTGGGACATGCATGGGGGCCTGCTGGCAGGTGCCCTGCACTTCTGGGGGGTGGGGGTGCAAGGGGACATGAGTGGGGGCCTGCTGGCAGGTGCCCCTCAGTGCTGGGGGGTGGGGGTGCAAGGGGACATGAGTGGGGGCCTGCTGGCAGGTGCCCTGCACTGCTGGAGGGTGGGGGCGCAAGGGGACATGAGTGGGGGCCTGCTGTCAGGTGCCCTGCACTGCTGGGGGGTGGGGGTGCAAGGGGACATGCGTGGGACATGAGTGGGGGCCTGCTGGCAGGTGCCTCTCAGTGCTGGGGGGTGGGGGTGCAAGGGGACATGAGTGGGGGCCTGCTGGCAGGTGCCCTGCAATGCTGGGGGGTGGGGGTGCAAGGGGACATGAGTGGGGGCCTGCTGGCAGGTGCCCCTCAGTGCTGGGGGGTGGGGGTGCAAGGGGACATGAGTGGGGCCTGTTGGCAGGTGCCCCTCAGTGCTGGGGGGTGGGGGTGCAAGGGGACATGTGTGGGAGCCTGTTGGCAGGTGCCCCTCAGTGCTGGGGCGTGGGGGTGCAAGGGGACATGAATGGGTCATGAGTGGGGGCCTGCTGGCAGGTGCCCTGCACTGCTGGGGGGTGGGGGTGCAAGGGGAAATTAGTGGGACATGAGTGGGGGCCTGCTGGCAGGTGCCCTGCACTGCTGGGGGTGGGGGTGCAATGGGACATGAGTGGGGGCCTGCTGGCAGGTGCCCTGCACTGCTGGGGTGTGGGTGCAAGGGGACATGAGTGGGGGCCTGCTGGCAGGTGCCCCTCAGTGCAGGGGGGTGGGGGTGCAAGGGGACATGAGTGGGGGGCTGTTGGCAGGTGCCCCTCAGTGCTGGGGGGTGGAGGTGCAAGGGGACATGAGTGGGGGCCTGTTGGCAGGTGCCCCTCAGTGCTGGGGGGCGGGGGTGCAAGGGGGCATGAGTGGGAGCCTGTTGGCAGGTGCCCCTCAGTGCTGGGGGTGGGGGTGCAAGGGGACATGAGTGGGACATGAGTGGGGGCCTGCTGGCAGGTGCCCTGCACTGCTGGGGGGTGGGGGTGCAAGGGGACATGAGTGGGACATGAGTGGGGGCCTGCTGGCAGGTGCCCTGCACTGCTGGGGGTGGGGGTGAAATGGGACATGAGTGGGGGCCTGCTGGCAGGTGCCCTGCATTTCTGGGGGGTAGGGGTGCAAGGGGACATGAGTGGGACATGAGTGGGGGCCGGCTGGCAGGTGCCCTGCACTGCTGGGGGGTAGGGTTGCAAGGGGACATGAGTGGGACATGAGTGGGGGCCTACTGGCAGGTGCCCTGCACTGCTGAGGGGTGGGGGTCCAAGGGGACATGAATGGGACATGAGTGGGGGCCTGCTGGCAGGTGCCCTGCACTGCTGGGGGGTGGGGGTGCAAGGGGACATGAGTGGGACATGAGTGGGGGCCGCTGGCAGGTGCCCCTCAGTGCTGGGGGGTGGGGGTGCAAGGGGACATGAGTGGGGGCCTGCTGGCAGGTGCCCCTCAGTGCTGGGGGGTGGGGGTTCAATGGGACATGAGTGGGAGATGAGTGGGGGCCTGCTGGCAGGTGCCCTGCACTGCTGGGAGATGGGTGTGCAAGGGGACATGAGTGGGACATGAGTGTGGGCCTGCTGGCAGGTGCCCTGCACTGCTGGGGGGTGGGGGTGCAAGGGGACATGAGTGGGACATGAGTGGCAGCCTGCTGGCAGGTGCCCTGCACTGCTGGGGGGTGGGGGTGCAAGGGGACATGAGTGGGACATGAGTGGGGGCCGCTGGCAGGTGCCCCTCAGTGCTGGGGGGTGGGGGTGCAAGGGGACATGAGTGGGGGCCTGCTGGCAGGTGCCCCTCAGTGCTGGGGGGTGGGGGTTCAATGGGACATGAGTGGGACATGAGTGGGGGCCTGCTGGCAGGTGCCCTGCACTGCTGGGAGGTGGGTGTGCAAGGGGACATGAGTGGGACATGAGTGGGGGCCTGCTGGTAGGTGCCCTGCACTGCTGGGGGGTGGGGGTGCAAGGGGACATGAGTGGGACATGAGTGGCAGCCTGCTGGCAGGTGCCCTGCACTGCTGGGGGTTGGGGGTGCAAGGGGACATGAGTGGGACAGGAGCGGGGGCCTGCTGGCAGGTGCCCTGCAATGCTGGGCGGTGGGGGTGCAAGGAGACGTGAGTGGGACATGAGTGGGGGCCTGCTGGCAGGTGCCCCTCAGTGCTGGAGGGTGGGGGTGCAAGGGGACATGAGTGGGGGCCTGTTGGCAGGTGCCCTGCACTGCTGGGTGTGCAAGGGGACATGAGTGGGGGCCTGCTGGCAGGTGCCCCTCAGTGCTGGGGGGTGGGGGTGCAAGGGGACATGAGTGGGGGCCTGTTGGCAGGTGCCCCTCAGTGCTGGGGGGTGGGGGTGCAAGGGGAAATGATTGGGGGCCTGCTGGCAGGTGCCCTGCACTGCTGGGGATGGGTATGCAAGGGGACATGAGTGGGACATGAGTGGGGGCCTGCTGGCAGGTGCCCTGCACTGCTGGGGGGAGGGGGTTCAAGGGGACATGAGTGGGGGCCTGTTGGCAGGTGCCACTCAGTGCTGGGGGGTGGGGGTGCAAGGGGACATGAGTGGGGGCCTGCTGGCAGGTGCCCTGCACTGCTGGGGGGTGGGGGTGCAAGGGGACATGAGTGGGACATGAGTGGGGGCCTGCTGGCAGGTGCCCTGCACTGCTGGGGGGTGGGTGTGCAAGGGGACATGAGTGTGACATGAGTGGGGGCCTGTTGGCAGGTGCCCCTCAGTGCTGGGGGGGTGGGGGTGCAAGGGGAAATAAGTGGGGGCCTGCTGGCAGGTGCCCTGCACTGCTGGGGGTGGGTGTGCAAGGGGACATGAGTGGGACATGAGTGGGGGCTTGCTGGCAGGTTCCCTGCACTGCTGGGGGGTGGGGTGCAAGGGGACATGAGTGGGGGCCTGCTGGCAGGTGCCCTGCACTTCTGAGGGGTGGGGGTGCAAGGGGACATGAGTGGGACATGAAGGTGCCCTGCACTGCTGGGGGGTGGGGGTGCAAGGGGACATGAGTGGGACATGAGTGGGGGCTTACTGGCAGGTGCCCTGCACTGCTGGGGGGTGGGGGTGCAAGGAAACATGAATCGGACATGACTGGGGGCCTGCTGGCAGGTGCCCTGCACTGCTGGGGGGTGGGGGTGAAAGGGGACATGAGTGGGGGCCGCTGGCAGGTTCCCCTCAGTGCTGGGGGGTGGGGGTGCAAGGGGACATGAGTGGGGGCCTGCTGGCAGGTGCCCCTCAGTGCTGGGGGGTGGGGGTTCAATGGGACATGAGTGGGACATGAGTTGGGGCCTACTGGCAGGTTCCCTGCACTGCTCGGGGGTGGAGGTGAAATGGGACATGAGTGGGGGCCTGCTGGTAGGTGCCCTGCACTGCTGGGGGGTGGGGGTGCAAGGGGACATGAGTGGGACATGAGTGGGGGCCTGCTGGCAGGTGCCCTGCACTGCTGGGGGGTGGGGTGCAAGGGGACATGAGTGGGACATGAGTGGGGGCCTGCTGGCAGGTGCCCTGCACTGCTGGGCGGTGGGGGTGAAGGAGACGTGAGTGAGACATGAGTGGGGGCCTGCTGGCAGGTGCCCCTCAGTGCTGGAGGGTGGGGGTGCAAGGGGACATGAGTGGGGCCTGTTGGCAGGTGCCCTGCACTGCTGGGTGTGAAAGGGGACATGAGTGGGGGACTGCTGGCAGGTGCCCCTCAGTGCTGGGGGGTGGGGGTGCAAGGGGACATGAGTGGGGGCCTGTTGGCAGGTGCCCCTCAGTGCTGGGGGGTGGGGGTGCAAGGGGACATGAGTGGGGGCCTGCTGGCAGGTGCCCTGCACTGCTGGGGGGTGGGGGTTCAAGGGGACATGAGTGGGGGCCTGTTGGCAGGTGCCACTCAGTGCTGGGGGGTGGGGGTGCAAGGGTACATGAGTGGGGGCCTGCTGGCAGGTGCCCTGCACTGCTGGGGGGTGGGGGTGCGAGGGGACATGAGTGGGACATGAGTGGGGGCCTGTTGGCAGGTGCCCCTCAGTGCTGGGGGGTGGGGGTTCAAGGGGAAATTAGTGGGGGCCTTTTGGCAGGTGCCCTGCACTGCTGGGGGTGGGTGTGCAAGGGGACATGAGTGGGACATGAGTGGGGGCTTGCTGGCAGGTGCCCTGCACTGCTGGGGGGTCGGGGTGCAAGGGGACATGAGTGGGGGCCTGTTGGCAGGTGCCACTCAGTGCTGGGGGTGGGGGCGCAAGGGGACATGAGTGGGACATGAGTGGGGGCCTGCTGGCAGGTGCCCTGCACTTCTGGGGGGTGGAGGTGCAAGGGGACATGAGTGGGACATGAGTGGGGGCCGGCTGGCAGGTGCCCTGCACTGCTGGGGGGTCGGGGTGCAAGGGGACATGAGTGGGACATGAGTGGGGGCCTACTGGCAGGTGCCCTGCACTGCTGGGGGTGGGTGTGCAAGGGGACATGACTGGAACATGAGTGGGGGCCTGCTGGCAGGTGCCCTGCACTGCTGGGGGGTGGGGGTGCAAGGGGACATGAGTGGGGGCCGCTGGCAGGTGCCCCTCCATGCTGGGGGGTGGGGGTGCAAGGGGACATGAGTGGGGGCCTGCTGGCAGGTGCCCCTCAGTGCTGGGGGGTGGGGGTTCAAGGGGACATGAGTGGGACATGAGTGGGGGCCTGCTGGCAGGTGCCCTGAACTGCTGGGAGGTGGGTGTGCAAGGGGACATGAGTGGGACATGAGTGGGGGCCTGCTGGTAGGTGCCCTGCACTGCTGGGGGTGGAGGTGCAATGGAACATGAGTGGGGGCCTGCTGGTAGGTGCCCTGCACTGCTGGAGGGTTGGGGGTGCAAGGGGACATGAGTGGGACATGAGTGGGGGCCTGCTGGCAGGTGCCCTGCACTGCTGGGGGGTGGGGGTGCAAGGGGACATGAGTGGGACATGAGTGGGGGCCTGCTGGCAGGTGCCCCTCAGTGCTGGAGGGTGGGAGTGCAAGGGGACATGAGTGGGGGCCTGTTGGCAGGTGCCCTACTCTGCTGGGTGTGCAAGGGGACATGAGTGGGGGCCTGCTGGCAGGTGCCCCTCAGTGCTGGGGGTGCAAGGGGACATGAGTGGGGGCCTGCTGGCAGGTGCCCTGCACTGCTGGGGGGTGGGTATGCAAGGGGACATGAGTGGGGGCCTGCTGGCAGGTGCCCTGCACTGCTGGGGGGTGGGGGTGCAAGGGGACATGAGTGGGACATGAGTGGGGGCCTGCTGGCAGGTGCCACTCAGTGCTGGGGGGTGGGGGTGCAAGGGGACATGAGTGGGGGCCTGCTGGCAGGTGCCCTGCACTGCTGGGGGGGTGGGGGTGCAAGGGGAAATGAGTGGGACATGAGTGGGGGCCTGCTGGCAGGTGCCCTACACTGCTGGGGGGTGGGGGTGCAAGGGGACAGGAGTGGGACATGAGTGGGGGCCTGCTGGCAGGTGCCCTGCACTGCTGGGGGTGGGTGTTTAAGGGGACATGAGTGGGACATAAGTGGGGGCCTGCTGGCAGGTGCCCTGCACTGCTGGGGGGTGGGGGTGCAAAGGGACATGAGTGGGGGCCTGTTGGCAGGTGCCCCTCAGTGCTGGGGTGTGGGTATGCAAGGGGACATGAGTGGGGGCCTGCTGGCAGGTGCCCCTCAGTGCTGGCGGGTGGGGGTCCAAGGGGACATGAGTGGGACATGAGTGGGGGCCTGCTGGCAGGTGCCCTGCACTGCTGGGGGGTGGGGGTGCAAGGGGACATGAGTGGGTACTGCTGGCAGGTGCCCCTCAGTGCTGGGGGGTGGGGGTGCAAGGGGACATGAATGGGACATGAGTGGGGGACTGCTGGCAGGTGCCCTGCACTGCTGGAGGGTGGGGTTGCAAGGGGACATGAATGGGACATGAATGGGGGCCTGCTGGCAGGTGCCCCTGCACTGCTGAGGGGTGGTGGTGCAAGCGGACATGAGTGGGACATGAGTGGGGGCCGGCTGGCAGGTGCCCTGCACTGCTGGGGGGTCGGGTGCAAGGGGACATGAGTGGGACATGAGTGGGGGCCTACTGGCAGGTGCCCTGCACTGCTGGGGGTGGGTGTGCAAGGGGACATGACTGGGACATGAGTGGGGGCCTGCTGGCAGGTGCCCTGCACTGCTGGGGGGTGGGGGTGCAAGGGGACATGAGTGGGGGCCGCTGGCAGGTGCCCCTCCATGCTGGGGGGTGGGGGTGCAAGGGGACATGAGTGGGGGCCTGCTGGCAGGTGCCCCTCAGTGCTGGGGGGTGGGGGTTCAAGGGGACATGAGTGGGACATGAGTGGGGGCCTGCTGGCAGGTGCCCTGAACTGCTGGGAGGTGGGTGTGCAAGGGGACATGAGTGGGACATGAGTGGGGGCCTGCTGGTAGGTGCCCTGCACTGCTGGGGGGTGGAGGTGCAATGGAACATGAGTGGGGGCCTGCTGGTAGGTGCCCTGCACTGCTGGAGGGTTGGGGGTGCAAGGGGACATGAGTGGGACATGAGTGGGGGCCTGCTGGCAGGTGCCCTGCACTGCTGGGGGGTGGGGGTGAAAGGGGACATGAGTGGGACATGAGTGGGGGCCTGCTGGCAGGTGCCCCTCAGTGCTGGAGGGTGGGAGTGCAAGGGGACATGAGTGGGGGCCTGTTGGCAGGTGCCCTACTCTGCTGGGTGTGCAAGGGGACATGAGTGGGGGCCTGCTGGCAGGTGCCCCTCAGTGCTGGGGGTGCAAGGGGACATGAGTGGGGGCCTGCTGGCCGGTGCCCTGCACTGCTGGGGGGTGGGTATGCAAGGGGACATGAGTGGGGGCCTGCTGGCAACTGCCCTGCACTGCTGGGGGGTGGGTGTGCAAGGGGACATGAGTGGGACATGAGTGGGGGCCTGCTGGCAGGTGCCACTCAGTGCTGGGGGGTGGGGGTGCAAGGGGACATGAGTGGGACATGAGTGGGGGCCTGCTGGCAGGTGCCCTGCACTGCTGGGGGGTGGGGGTGCAAGGGGAAATGAGTGGGACATGAGTGGGGGCCTGCTGGCAGGTGCCCTGCACTGCTGGGGGGTGGGGGTGCAAGGGGACAGGAGTGGGACATGAGTGGGGGCCTGCTGGCAGGTGCCCTGCACTGCTGGGGGTGGGTGTTTAAGGGGACATGAGTGGGACATAAGTGGGGGCCTGCTGGCAGGTGCCCTGCACTGCTGGGGGGTGGGGGTGCAAGGGGACATGAGTGGGGGCCTGTTGGCAGGTGCCCCTCAGTGCTGGGGTGTGGGTATGCAAGGGGACATGAGTGGGGGCCTGCTGGCAGGTGCCCCTCAGTGCTGGCGGGTGGGGGTCCAAGGGGACATGAGTGGGACATGAGTGGGGGCCTGCTGGCAGGTGCCCTGCACTGCTGGGGGTGGGGGTGCAAGGGGACATGAGTGGGTACTGCTGGCAGGTGCCCCTCAGTGCTGGGGGGTGGGGGTGCAAGGGGACATGAATGGGACATGAGTGGGGGACTGCTGGCAGGTGCCCTGCACTGCTGGAGGGTGGGGTTGCAAGGGGACATGAATGGGACATGAATGGGGGCCTGCTAGCAGGTGCCCCTGCACTGCTGAGGGGTGGTGGTGCAAGCGGACATGAGTGGGACATGAGTGGGGGCCTGCTGGCAGGTGCCCTGCACTGCTGGGGGGTGGGGGTGGAGGGGGTCATGGGTTGGTGATCAGTAGTGCAAGTTGACATGTGGCTTGGCTGGGGGGCATGCCCATGGTGGATGGGCTGCCTGTGGGACATGACCAGGGGTGCAGGGTAGTCCCCTGTGGTGTGGGCTGCCTGCAGGGGCTGTGGAGGGTGTAGGGGGAACACCTTGGAGGACCCACACTGCCAATTCACGTGTAGGACTCCCCTGCACCCCAGATATACAGGTACCCCACTCACACAGGGCCTGTCGTGTGTGAAACTTCCCGCGCCCCCCCGAAATACACGTACCCCGCTCGCCCAAGGCCAATCGCGTGTGAAACTTCCTGCGCAACCCAGATTTACACTTACCCAGGCCAATCATGTGTGAAACTTCACACGAACCCCAGGAATACACGCACCCCACTCGCACAGGGCCTATCGCGTGTGAAACTTCCCGCAACCCCATATTTACACGGACCCCACTTGCCCAAGGCCAATCGCGTGTGAAACTTCCTGCACACCCCCGAAATACATGCACACACTATTTTTGACACAGCGGGTGTTCGTGTTTGTCGCGTACCCCTTTGCACGTCATTTGTCCTAGAGGGCCACAGTATGGGACAATCATCAGAGCTGTATATATGTGCTTTTTGTTACTGCACATTTTGGCGCACATTTTTTTCATGCGCAGGGACGCTACAGCCTGCCTTTGTGTGGCGTACGCGTTTAGGCCTGTGCACGTCTTCGCCGGTGCACTGGTTTGCCCTATTCGATTCCATGAATACGTGTTGTAGGCGAGCGTGTGGGCGTTCCGCGCACTTGCCTCCTGTACTTCCCCCGTGATGCCCACATTTTCACGCGTTGTTCCCCATTCCGCGTGTCACGCCCCGTGTCACGCCCCGTGTTACACCTACTTTTGTTATGTGCGCCGCACTATGTGCGCTTTTGCTGTGGCCGTAGCGCACGCCGTTAGATGACCTGTGCGCCGGCGTGCGCCACGCAGCTTTTCAGCGCACATCCCAGATTTTACTCGCGCACGGACTTCCATGAATCGATGTGCGCGGGTTTGCTGCGATTTTCGCACTTGCACTGCGATTTGCACAGTTTCGCAAGCTTGGGCGGGAATTTCAGCGCACATTCATTCCATGAATCGGCCTGATGGTGTCTTGCTCGTCGGGTACTGTACATAGGATATTTACTTTCAAAAGACAAAAATGTCATACACATTTCCCCCAACCAGGCAGGGTAGGTTTGGCTCTACCACCACAAATGCAGTGTCGGTGTGGCACCTTCCCTACCCAGGTGCACAAGCATTATGCAAATACCCCTCTGAGGGGCATATGAACGATAAAATCGCTCATATGGTAGTATAGGTGTCATACCCCACACACCATTAGGCAATAAAGGTATCACCTATTGGATAATATAGGTAGGGGTGACCCACAGCAGTCTTTATAGATATTGCCCATTTAATCAGTGTAGGTAGTCATGACATGGATGGAGAGGAAGGGGCTTTTGTCTGTGTGGGGAGGTTGGGGTGGGGGTATTGTATGCATGGGGGACATTATATGTGTGTGTCCCTCTGCTGGTTTCTCTGGGGCAAATAGCCACGGGTTCTGGTCTCGGGCATGACTGGCTGATGAATGACTGATCAACTTTGCACATGGTTATTGCCCGGATGGAAGAAGCCCTAGGAGGATGCACCTGGCAAAAGCCACACCAGGGTGAGTCCTCAGTCTGTTCTCTGCCTTGCCCTTGCTTCTCTAGGCACAAGCCAGAGCAGGGGGAGACCTTGGTCTGTTCTCTGCCTGTGCACTGCTTCTCTAGGCACAAGCCAGAGCAGGGTGAGACCTTGGTCTGTTCTCTGCCTGGCCCTTGCATCTCTAGGCACAAGCCAGAGCAGGGTGATACCTCAATCTGTTCGGTGCCTGGCCCCAGCATCTCTAGGCACAGGCCACACCTGGGTGAGACCTCGGTCTGTTCTCTGCCTGGCCCCGGCATCTCTAGGCACAGGCCACAGCAGGGTGAGACCTTGGTCTGTTCTCTGCCAGGCCCCTGCTTCTCTAGTCACAAGCCACAGCAGGGTGAGACCTTGGTCTGTTCTCTGCCTGACCCCTGCATCTCTAGGCACAGGCCAGAGCAGGGTGAGACTTTGGTTTGTTCTGTTCCTGGCCCCTGCTTCTCTAGGCACAGTCCACAGCACGGGGAGACCTTAGTCTGCTCTCTACCAGGCCCCTCCTTCTCTAGGCACATGCCAGAGCAGGATGAGACCTCAGTCTATTTTCTGCCTGGCCCCTGCCTCTCTAGACACAGGCCACAGCAGGGTGAGACCTCCCTCTCTTCTCTGCCTGGCCCCTGCTTCTCTAGGCACAGGTCACAGCAGGGTGAAACCTTAGCATGTTCTCTGCCTGGCCCTTGCATCTCTAGGCACTAGCCAGAGCAGGGTGATACCTCGATCTGTTAATTGCCTGGCCCCTGCATCTCTAGGCACAGGCCACAGCAGGTTGAGACCTAAGTCTGTTCTCTGCCTGGCCCTGCTTCTCTAGGCACAAGCAACGGCAGGGTGAGACCTAAGTCTGTTCTCTTCCTCGCCCCCTGCTTCTCCGGGCACAAGCCAGAGCAGGGTGAGACCTCGGCCTGTTCTCTGCCTGGCCCTTGCATCTCTAGGCACAAGCAACGGCAGGGTGAAACCTAAGTCTGTTTTCTGCCTGGCCACTGCTTCTCTAGGCACCAGCCAGAGCAGGGTGAGACCTCAGCCTGTTCTCTGCCTAGCCCTTGCATCTCTAGGCACAAGCCAGAGCAGGGTAAGACCTCGGCCTGTTTTCTGCCTGGCCCTTCCATCTCTAGGCACAAGCAACGGCAGGGTGAGACCTAAGTCTGTTCTCTTCCTCGCCCCCTGCTTCTCCGGGCACAAGCCAGAGCAGGGTGAGACCTTGGCCTGTTCTCTGCCTGGCCCTTGCATCTCTAGGCACAAGCAACGGCAGGGTGAGACCTAAGTCTGTTCTCTTCCTCGCCCCCTGCTTCTCCGGGCACAAGCCAGAGCAGGGTGAGACCTCGGCCTGTTCTCTGCCTGGCCCTTGCATCTCTAGGCACCAGCCAGAGCAGGGTGAGACCTCAGCCTGTTCTCTGCCTAGCCCTTGCATCTCTAGGCACAAGCCAGAGCAGGGTGATACCTCAAGCTGTTCTCTGCCTGGCCCCTGCATCTCTAGGCACAGGCCACAGCTGGGTGAGACCCCGGTCTGTTCTCTGCCTGGCCCCTGCATCTCTAGACACATACCACAGCAGAGTGAGACTTTGGTCTGTTCACTGCCTGGCCCCTGCTTCTCTAGGCACAGGCCACAGCAGTGTGAGACCTCAGCCTGTTCTCTGCTTGCCCCCTGCATCTCTAGGCACAAGCCACGGCAGGGTGAGGCCTCAGCCTGCTCTCTACCAGGCCCCTACTTCTCTAGGAAGGAGGGCAGGGTGAGACCTCAGTCTATTCTCTGCCTGGCCCCTGCATCTCTAGACACAGGCCACAGCAGGGTGAGTCCTCGGTCTCTTCACTGCCTGGCCCCTGCATCTCTAGGCACAGGTCAGAGCAGGGTGATACCTCAATCTTTTCTCTGCCTGGCCCCTGCATCTCAAGGCACAGGCCACAGCAGGGTGAGACCTCAGTCTGTTATCTGTCTGGCGCCTGCTTCTCTAGGCACAAGCAACGGCAAGGTGACACCTCAGCATGTTATCTGCCTGGCCCTGCTTCTCTAGGCAAGCCAGAGCAGGGTGAGACCTCAGTCTGTTCTTTGCCTGGCCCCTGCATATCTAGGCACAAGCCACGGCAGGGTGAGACCCCGGTCTGTTCTCTGCTGGCCCTTGCATCTCTAGGCACTAGCCAGAGCAGGGTGATACCTCGATCTGTTCATTGCCTGGCCCCTGCATCTCTAGGCACAGGCCACAGCAGGGTGAGACCTAAGTCTGTTCTCTGCCTGGCGCCTGCTTCTCTAGGCACAAGCAATGGCAGGGTGAGACCTCGGTCTGTTCTCTTCCTGGCCCCTGATTCTCTGGGCACAAGCCAGAGCAGGGTAAGACCTCGGCCTGTTCTCTGCCTGGCCCTTCCATCTCTAGGCACAAGCAACGGCAGGGTGAGACCTAAGTCTGTTCTCTTCCTCGCCCCTGCTTCTCTGGGCACAAGCTAGAGTAGGGTGAGACCTCGGCCTGTTCTCTGCCTGGCCCTTGCATCTCTAGGCACAAGCAACGGCAGGGTGAAACCTAAGTCTGTTTTCTGCCTGGCCCCTGCTTCTCTAGGCACCAGCCAGAGCAGGGTGAGACCTCGGTCTGTTCTCTGCCTGGCCCCGGCATCTCTAGGCACAGGCCAGAGCAGGGTGAGACCTTGGTCTGTTCTCTGCCAGGCCCCTGCTTCTCTAGGCACAAGCCACAGCAGGGTGAGACCTTGGTCTGTTCTCTGCCTGACCTCTGCATCTCTAGGCACAGGCCAGAGCAGGGTGAGACTTTGGTTTGTTCTGTGCCTGGCCCCTGCTTCTCTAGGCACAGTCCACAGCACGGGGAGACCTTAGTCTGCTCTCTACCAGGCCCCTACTTATCTAGGCACACGCCAGAGCAGGATGAGACCTCAGCCTATTCTCTGCCTGGCCCCTGCCTCTCTAGACACAGGCCACAGCAGGGTGAGACCTCCCTCTCTTCTCTGCCTGGCCCCTGCTTCTCTAGGCACAGGTCACAGCAGGGTGAAACCTTAGCATGTTCTCTGCCTGGCCCTTGCATCTCTAGGCACTAGCCAGAGCAGGGTGATACCTCGATCTGTTAATTGCCTGGCCCCTGCATCTCTAGGCACAGGCCACAGCAGGGTGAGACCTAAGTCTGTTCTCTGCCTGGCGCCTGCTTCTCTAGGCACAAGCAATGGCAGGGTGAGACCTCGGTCTGTTCTCTTCCTGGCCCCTGATTCTCTGGGCACAAGCCAGAGCAGGGTAAGACCTCGGCCTGTTTTCTGCCTGGCCCTTCCATCTCTAGGCACAAGCAATGGCAGGGTGAGACCTAAGTCTGTTCTCTTCCTCGCCCCTGCTTCTCTGGGCACAAGCCAGTGCAGGGTGAGACCTCGGCCTGTTCTCTGCCTGGGCCTTGCATCTCTAGGCACAAGCAACGGCAGGGTGAAACCTAAGTCTGTTTTCTGCCTGGCCCCTGCTTCTCTAGGCACCAGCCAGAGCAGGGTGAGACCTCAGCCTGTTCTCTGCCTAGCCGTTGCATCTCTAGGCACAAGCCAGATCAGGGTGATACCTCGAGCTGTTCTCTGCCTGGCCCCTGCATCTCTAGGCACAGGCCACAGCTGGGTGAGACCCCGGTCTGTTCTCTGCCTGGCCCCTGCATCTCTAGACAAAGACCACGGCAGGGTGAGACTTTGGTCTGTTCTGTGCCTGGCCCCTGCTTCTCTAGGCACAGGCCACAGCAGCGTGAGACCTCAGCCTGTTCTCTGACTGCCCCCTGCATCTCTAGGCACAAGCCACGGCAGGTTGAGGCCTCAGACTGCTCTCCCTACTTCTCTAGGCAGGAGGGCAGGGTGAGACCTCAGTCTATTCTCTGCCTGGCCCCTGCATCTCTAGACACAGGCCACAGCAGGGTGAGTCCTCGGTATGTTCTCTGCCTGGCCCCTGCATCTCTAGGCACAGGTCAGAGCAGGGTGAGACCTCAGCATGTTCTCTGCCTGGCCCCTGCATCTCTAGGCACAAGCCAGAGCAGGGTGATACCTCAATCTTTTCTCTGCCTGGCCCCTGCATCTCAAGGCACAGGCCACAGCAGGGTGAGACCTCAGTCTGTTCTCTGCCTGGCGCCTGCTTCTCTAGGCACAAGCAACGGCAAGGTGACACCTCAGCATGTTGTCTGCCTAGCCCTGCTTCTCTAGGCACAAGCCAGAGCAGGGTGAGACATCAGTCTGTTCTTTGCCTGGCCCCTGCATATCTAGGCACAAGCCACGGCAGGGTGAGACCCGGGTCTGTTCTCTGCCTGGCCACTGCTTCTCTGGGCACAAGCCAGAGCAGGGTGAGACCTCGGTCTGTTCTCTGCTGGCCCTTGCATCTCTAGGCACAAGCCAGAGAAGGCTGAGACCTCGGTCTGTTCTCTGCCTGGCCCCTGCATCTCTAGGCACAGGCAATGGCAGGGTGAGACCTCGGTCTGTTCTCTGCCTGCCCCCTGCTTCTCTGGGCACAAGTCAGAGCAGGGTGAGACCTCGGCCTATTCTCTGTCTGGCCCTTGCATTTCTAGGCACAAGCCAGAGCAGGGTGATACCTCGATCTGTTCTCTGCCTGGCCCCTGCATCTCTAGGCACGGGCCACAGCAGGCTGAGACCTAAGTCTGTTCTCTCCCTGGTGCCTGCATCTCTAAGCAAAAGCCACAGAAGGGTGAGACCTCAGTCTGTTCTCTGCCGGGCCTCTGCTTCTCAAGGCATAAGCCACAGCAGGATGAGGCCTCAGTCTGTTCTCTGCCTGGACCCTGAATCTCTAGGCACAGGCCAGAGCAGGGTGAGACCTCGGTCTGTTCTCTGCCTGACCTCTGCATCTCTAGGCACAGGCCAGAGCAGGGTGAGACTTTGGTTTGTTCTGTGCCTGGCCCCTGCTTCTCTAGGCACAGTCCACAGCACGGGGAGACCTTAGTCTGCTCTCTACCAGGCCCCTACTTCTCTAGGCACACGCCAGAGCAGGATGAGACCTCAGCCTATTCTCTGCCTGGCCCCTGCCTCTCTAGACACAGGCCACAGCAGGGTGAGACCTCCCTCTCTTCTCTGCCTGGCCCCTGCTTCTCTAGGCACAGGTCACAGCAGGGTGAAACCTTAGCATGTTCTCTGCCTGGCCCTTGCATCTCTAGGCACTAGCCAGAGCAGGGTGATACCTCGATCTGTTAATTGCCTGGCCCCTGCATCTCTAGGCACAGGCCACAGCAGGGTGAGACCTAAGTCTGTTCTCTGCCTGGCGCCTGCTTCTCTAGGCACAAGCAATGGCAGGGTGAGACCTCGGTCTGTTCTCTTCCTGGCCCCTGATTCTCTGGGCACAAGCCAGAGCAGGGTAAGACCTCGGCCTGTTTTCTGCCTGGCCCTTCCATCTCTAGGCACAAGCAATGGCAGGGTGAGACCTAAGTCTGTTCTCTTCCTCGCCCCTGCTTCTCTGGGCACAAGCCAGTGCAGGGTGAGACCTCGGCCTGTTCTCTGCCTGGGCCTTGCATCTCTAGGCACAAGCAACGGCAGGGTGAAACCTAAGTCTGTTTTCTGCCTGGCCCCTGCTTCTCTAGGCACCAGCCAGAGCAGGGTGAGACCTCAGCCTGTTCTCTGCCTAGCCGTTGCATCTCTAGGCACAAGCCAGATCAGGGTGATACCTCGAGCTGTTCTCTGCCTGGCCCCTGCATCTCTAGGCACAGGCCACAGCTGGGTGAGACCCCGGTCTGTTCTCTGCCTGGCCCCTGCATCTCTAGACAAAGACCACGGCAGGGTGAGACTTTGGTCTGTTCTGTGCCTGGCCCCTGCTTCTCTAGGCACAGGCCACAGCAGCGTGAGACCTCAGCCTGTTCTCTGACTGCCCCCTGCATCTCTAGGCACAAGCCACGGCAGGTTGAGGCCTCAGACTGCTCTCCCTACTTCTCTAGGCAGGAGGGCAGGGTGAGACCTCAGTCTATTCTCTGCCTGGCCCCTGCATCTCTAGACACAGGCCACAGCAGGGTGAGTCCTCGGTATGTTCTCTGCCTGGCCCCTGCATCTCTAGGCACAGGTCAGAGCAGGGTGAGACCTCAGCATGTTCTCTGCCTGGCCCCTGCATCTCTAGGCACAAGCCAGAGCAGGGTGATACCTCAATCTTTTCTCTGCCTGGCCCCTGCATCTCAAGGCACAGGCCACAGCAGGGTGAGACCTCAGTCTGTTCTCTGCCTGGCGCCTGCTTCTCTAGGCACAAGCAACGGCAAGGTGACACCTCAGCATGTTGTCTGCCTAGCCCTGCTTCTCTAGGCACAAGCCAGAGCAGGGTGAGACATCAGTCTGTTCTTTGCCTGGCCCCTGCATATCTAGGCACAAGCCACGGCAGGGTGAGACCCGGGTCTGTTCTCTGCCTGGCCACTGCTTCTCTGGGCACAAGCCAGAGCAGGGTGAGACCTCGGTCTGTTCTCTGCTGGCCCTTGCATCTCTAGGCACAAGCCAGAGAAGGCTGAGACCTCGGTCTGTTCTCTGCCTGGCCCCTGCATCTCTAGGCACAGGCAATGGCAGGGTGAGACCTCGGTCTGTTCTCTGCCTGCCCCCTGCTTCTCTGGGCACAAGTCAGAGCAGGGTGAGACCTCGGCCTATTCTCTGTCTGGCCCTTGCATTTCTAGGCACAAGCCAGAGCAGGGTGATACCTCGATCTGTTCTCTGCCTGGCCCCTGCATCTCTAGGCACGGGCCACAGCAGGCTGAGACCTAAGTCTGTTCTCTCCCTGGTGCCTGCATCTCTAAGCAAAAGCCACAGAAGGGTGAGACCTCAGTCTGTTCTCTGCCGGGCCTCTGCTTCTCAAGGCATAAGCCACAGCAGGATGAGGCCTCAGTCTGTTCTCTGCCTGGACCCTGAATCTCTAGGCACAGGCCAGAGCAGGGTGAGACCTCGGTCTGTTCTCTGCCTGGCCCCTGCATCTCTAAGCACAAACCAGAGCAGAGTGAGACCTTGGTCTGTTCTCTGCCTGTGCCCTGCTTCTCTAGGCACAAGCCATCCACAGTACCACAAGGTCATGTAAAGGGCAGAGATGTGCTTTATGAATCTCACGTAACATAACATAACCTAGCATTAATGAGTATAGCTATGGCCCTATGAGGATGGAGGATTTGTCGGACTATGAAGAACAAGCTGGTATAGTCTTTACAATGGGGAAAATCCCAGTGAGAGCGTGAGACCACAGTGAGGGACGGAGGGCAACATGTGAGGCGTGGAAAGAGTGAGGGGAGGGGTGGCCTACAAGAAACAGGGGATTGACAGGGAGAACTATGAAGAGCCCAGAGCAGAGTGAAGGATAGTGGGCAATGAGAGAGGCATGGGCAGAGGGGAGGGGAGGGGTGGGTTGCAAGGAACAGGGGGTGGGGGTGGAAGGCGATCCCAATGCGAGGCCAGGACCACAGTGAGCGGCATGGAGAACCCTCATCAGGAGTCTGGCGGTATCCTGGCAGTAATACTGCTACTCTGCACGGCGCTATTAGCGCTGGATCACAATTAGCGTTATATCGGTAAGTTCCCATTCTGGGGGCGCTATGTGCCGAAAATGGCCAAAAACGGCAGTAAGAGGACATTTAAACTTCCGCTTACCGCCTGACTCATGATTGGGCCAATCCTTAAATACAGCGGTAATAGCATTACCGCCACATTTAAGGGCTAAGGCCCAACTCATGGTGGTGCCCGCCAGGGAACGCCTTGAGGGCCAGGGAGCAGAGTCAATGTCAGAGCACAGTAGGAGTCAGGAAGCAGAGTTAAAGGTTAGAGGTACTGTGAGTATATGTGCACATGTTTATAGCGCCTAATCAAAGTAACTTGCAACTAGTGCCTTCACTTGTCACTACCAAATAATGATTAGAGGAGAAATAGACAGGGAAGAACCCCAGGGCAAAACCATTTTGCTACTCAGAAAAGTGGATCTTGCAGAGTGTTCAGTATCGAGTTACTGAAGGAGTATTACATCAGAAATCCGTTTCATGTGCTAAGCCACATACGGCAAATATCCTGTTGCCTTTCTCCAACACAATATGCTTGCTATTAGCAATGTGTATGAGCCTGCCAGGAGTGTACAGCTCAAAAGTGATGGACAATATAACCGAGCTTCTCCTGCCAGTCATTTAAAGATCAAGTTGAGGCTTCCAACAGAATTATTTTATTCACGAAAACAAAAGGAGGTGGCGGTTTTACCGAATCCTGTGCAGTCTGCTTACAAGATCTTTAGTAAGGCTGGAGTAGAGTGCATTGCAATAACCCAAGTGTGCATTGACAGGTGCTCTGCTCCTACCAGCACTGCTCAATTCTGCCTATAGATGTATGGGAGTAAACGTCTCAACAAGCCTTTCCATTGTGCCACTTGCAAGTCCTGGAGCGCTCCTCTGGCTAGCAGATGCCTCAGCGTTTCATCTTCCAGAAGGGGAAGGTTCTTTTTCAAAGATGACGTGGGAGTCTTGGTAACAGTGTTTGTTCCACTGGAGGTTATCTCAGAGTTAAACATACTGTCTCTATTTTTGGTTGTGATAATTGAAGTTAATATTTCTTGATACGTCCGGATTTTCATCTAGGGAGAGTGTAGACAGTGCTGCCGAGGGGGCACCCCGCAGCTAAAAAGCACGGGCCAGTAACCGGAGGGACAAGGAGGGACTGAGGGGAGAGGGGGAAATTACTAGGGCTGCAAAACCACAAGGCAAGCCCAACACCTCTCGGACGGCCCCCCACCCCCCACAGACACACGGAGCCAGGCAGGATGAGGGGCACAACTGGGTGCCCCAGCACAATAGCAGGTGCAAGCACCTAACATCAGGGAGGCAGGAAATGTGCATGTAGGGAACAATGAGCACGACAAGATGCTAACGGTTGTCAGCGTCAGCCGCCGTGGGCGCAACAAAGACACCCACAAGCAGAGATGGCCTAGGGCCATCGTACAACATTATAATGGGCTTCTCAAGCAGCAGAGAAACACAATTCGTTTGGTACTCCGCACGGAGCACCAAACAAGTAGCCTGCGCACGCACAATACTTTTTCTTTTGCAACATTGTCACGTTTCACAAAATTGCCCTAAGACTGTGACCTTCACCCTGCTCCGGTCAATTTTGGGCCGAGCACTTCACCTGATGGGCGAATCTCGAAATATCTCCCCTGCGGAGTTGCGAGCTGAGTTGGGAGCAGTCTGCTGCAGTCTTGTGTTCTGACCACATCATTGTGTTCAGGAAGTGGTTAACAGCACCAAAAACACCGCGGAGCGGAGCGGAGTTGCGAGCTGAGTTGGGAGCAGTCTGCTGCAGTCTTGTGTTCTGACCACATCATTGTGTTCAGGAAGTGGTTAACAGCACCAAAAACACCGCGGAGCGGAGCGGAGTTGCGAGCTGAGTTGGGAGCAGTCTGCTGCAGTCCGCTGCTTACGCGGAGTCGTAGCAGGATGGAGCCTGACGTGAGACCGCATCCAGTTTCCCACGCGTGGTCACCCCCCATGGGAAAGAAATTAAGAACTAAATTCGAATCGGCCGTGAAAACGGCAAGAATTGGCGCCGTGCAAATGAGCACGGAGCGGGTGGAAATCCTGACAGCGATCCAAAAGCATCTGCCTTCAGAGGGAACGGTGAGTGAATCTGTCATCTTAAACTCCCCCACTTCACCTTCACCTCCCTCTACGATTGAAACTTTTTCTGAAGGTGCTCCCAATGCTCGGCCGGAGAGGTCAAATCAAGGGTCGAGCAAGCATAGTGCTACGACTCCACCTGTATGTACTTCTATCAGGGTGCCGTCCCTCACCCCGGGTGAACCTAAGAAAACACAAAGTAAATGAGATGTCGATGCTGACGCATTTACACCTTTGGAAGCCCAGTCCCTAGCTGAGCCCTCAGGGAGAGTAGACCTCCTGGATCCTAGGACCTCCATCCCTACCTCTTCCGTGAGTCCAGGGGACACTGCTAGGGTGCGTCTGGAGGCCGCTGGTAAGGTGAGGTGGGAAAACGTGACGGGTGACAAGGGGACGCCCGGCACGCGGGCCACCGAGAGCCATGGAGTGGCGGGTCAAAGGGAGATAACTGACACGAAGGAGCTCCAAAAGGTAAAGGAAAATGAAAACCTGCGGGCGTGCACTTGCGAGCCAAGCCATAAACCGGGTGGTGCCCCACATGGAAATATGAGTACGCAGTTCGCTGATATAAATTCTGAGAGTGGTGAAGGAGCGAAGGGGGAAACCCAAAATCCCCAACAACCCCCGCTCAATGTACCACAAAAGGAAGGCCTAGATGGCAGCTACAAGGTCACTCAGGTAATGGCATTGATCCACGGAAATCCTAGCGGTGCGTCACCCACTTTAAAACAAACAAAAAAAGCGAGTAAACATCCTAAAAGACGATCAAATGAACGAAAGCGCTGCTCGGAGACGAGCAGCAGCGAAACGGACTCAGACCTAGATACGGACTTAACTACAGATGCAGAAGAACGGATAAGATACGACGAGGCAGCGATCGAAGTGGACTCAGATACTGAAACTACAGAATCGGCTGACCTGATAAAGAAATCAAAGGTCGCATCAAATTCAGAAATCTTGGAAAAAGGGGGAACTAAAAGCTCAACCGACCACACCTTCTTAAAAACAGGAAGAAAGAGGGTACTCCAAGAAAGCAAAAAAACTGGTTACAAAAGATCAAAGTTCGTATCAGAGACGCCAGAACAAATGAGCAAAAAAGTACGAACTAGAAGAGACGCGCAACTAAAGGGGCTTTCCATCCCCCCAAATCAAAACTTCTTGAAGGCCTTTTTCACTCAACATCAAAAAAGAAAAACTCTAACAGAAGACGAAGTATCGGATGCAGACATGTTGGAAGCAGTAGGGGACCTCCCACAAGCTCTTAAAGTGAGAAAATCTGTTTTCGACGCAAATGACATCCAGAGACAGGAGCAGCAAAATGAAAAAGCAAAAGTACAAAGTCTAAAAGACACAGAAGAGCTATTAAGAAACAATATAACAGCTGAGAATACGAATCAAGGCGTGAGGGAAAAACTGACAGCCTCTTCAATTAGCCAACCTACTTCCTACCCAAAGAAAGTAATTCAAGAGACGAAAAGCCAAACAGTAAACCCAAGCAAGGGATCAGAGGTGGTTAAGGAAGTAGAAGGGCAGATCATTAGCGATTCAAACCCAGAGAAAAACCAAGCAGTTGATGGGGAGCAGCGGGTGGCTTGGAGCAGACCACACCTGTCGCTGGTCTCCCAAAACAAACCAGTCTCAGAGGTAAGGGATTCGTCCAAAACCCTTTGGGACCAGGTTTTAGCGAACAAGGGGCGAAGTAATCAAACCATGCTGAATGAAAACGGCCATAGCCCTCGACGAGACTCCTCATATAATGACCTCCAGGCAACTACACGAAGAAAAGAACAAATCCTGGCATCTCCGAAAAAGAGACGATTAAGTGATATAGCGGCAGCAATGCAAAAGGACTCGCCGAGTAAAAACCAGACATGATTGCTATCATGTCGGCTATGACTATTGTGCTGGCCCCATTTTGCAAATTATATGAGGCGATCAAAGAAGAGGTGAAAGACAACACCGCTATTTTATCCAACATGATGAATAAAATGTCTCATGTTGAAAGCTATATCACAGCCATAGAAAATCGTGCTACCTCTCCTCATCGCAATTGGGAAAGTAAAATCAGTAAACTTGAGAAAAAGATAGAAATTATGGAACAAATAAACAACGAGCAGAGGGCTCAACTAAACAGCCAAAAACCACAAATCCAGTTATCACAGCCGCAGCCTAAACTGATAGGAAATACCGCTCAAACGCTGTTAGCATGGAAAGAGCCAGCTTTCATCAACAAATCCACATCCAAAAGGCTTGACGAAAACCAACACCAGACAGTCGATTTAAGAAGTCCACCTAAAGACGAAAATCAGTCCCGAGTCCTAATAAACAGCAAAAAAACAAAGGCAAACCTGCAAGAAAAGGTAAATTTAAACATCCAACAAAGATGCATAAAGAAGGTGACCTCTCCCAAATCACCGCAAACGGCAGAAGAATTTATGCTAAAGTCTGACTTAATGAACATGTCGATCTATGAAGAAAACGAGCAAACAGAGAAAAGCAGAGACATAGAGCAGATAGAGCAAACTGTCGGACTGGATTTACATCAAAAGGACCAAAACGGAGACAACAGAGGGGTCGAAATGGAAAATGGAAATAAAGTGGCCACGGCGACACCGCAACAAAACCGAGGAGTCGTCGCCCCTAAAGAGAGACCTAAGACAGCTTCAGAAAAGGCAAGTACCAAGGCTAAAGGACTCAATGAAAAAAGCAGCCCAGTGAAATTAAGAGCCCAAAGGGGAGAAAGAGGAGATCATAAAACGAATAAAGACGTACTAAGAGTGTTCAAGCTTGAGCAAAGAGAGTCAGAGAGCGGCCACCTGATTTTGAACAGACCCACAGTCATGAAGATTATGAACAAAACGAAATCTTTATACAAAATCAGACCAGCAGATGTGGTGTTAGTAGAACCATACCACAGAGAGAAAAGGGCCAAAGCCTATGTTCACATTAAAGCAGGAGAAACAGAGCGGATTGAACAACTGGCGTACGAAGAATTAAAGTCATTGGGCTTCACCCTGACTGAGATTACAAAGCCGACGGAGTTAATATTTCCGAGCAAGAAAAAGGCTGATATCGCCGTTAGATCAGTGCACTATAAATCAAGGACGGAAGACCTGTATTGCCAAAACCGCAGACAAGAGGCAGTAGAGAAGGATGGACTACGAGGGCCCTACCGTGACCACCACTGGGACAAGGAGATAAAGAAAACCACACGAAAGAGATATCACGACACTCGTGACGAAATCTGGCAACGTTACAGAAGTGATCAGTGGGACAGGGTTTATAGTCGTTCTGAAGGTAGTCCGCCTCGAGGAAGAAAATCAGAGCAACAGAGTGAAGTAGGCAATGAAGCAAGGAGGAGAGAGAATAAAAACAGCTCTCTAGACCTCAGAAATGGTGTAAAATCTGTAAACCAGGAATCAGGCCCCTGGAAATGGTTCACTCAAAAATGGAATAAAAACAACAGAAAATAGCAACGACCTGGGTCGTTCAACGTTGGCGATTGTACACTCTGCTACGATGAGGAACAGCCTGAAATAGAGACCTTTACTCTGTGCTCGTGGAACACAAGAGGGCATGCCCACTTGACAAAGGTCGGTGAGGTAAACCTGGGGTTTTACGATATGATATGTCTCCAAGAGACATGGCTGATGGATAAACCTGTATTGGACGGCTACACAGTTCAAATTTCAGCGGCAGTGAAAGGCTTACTAGGCAGACCATCATCTGGCCTGTTGGTGGCGATTAAAACGGGCCAAGGGTTATCGGCTCCAATTAAATGGAAGGATGCATACGAAGTATTGGTGGTGCTGACCTCGTGGAAACAGATAAGCGACAAAAATTAAATCAGCTCTACAAAAAATGTAGCAATTATAAATTGCTACTGGAACCCTCAACGGATGTCTATTAAAACATTCTGTGACAACATGAGGGGCACCATCGATAAATTGTATGAGAACTTTGACTCGATCGATATCATAATATGCGGTGACTTTAACGCAAAATGCAGTGTCCTAAGGCCCACTGGTTTGGGTAATGAAAAAGGGAATAGATCAAGAGAAGCAGCTTACGAACGAGGGAAAGCCTTGAACCAAGTTATTAAAGCAAGAAACATCCAAAACGTTGCCAATCTCTTTCCCTTACAAGTAAATCTCCCAACATGGGAACGAAACTCTGCAAACGCGACCCTTGATTACATTTTTATTTCTGACGGCCTTACAGCAGGTATCACAAGCATTAAAGTAATAAAAACAGAACACAGTGATCATAACCTGCTTACTTGTGTTTGGCAAGGCAGTAAACCGTCTAAAGAAACATATGGAACAACGCTCGACTTAAACTCCCAAAGAACAGGGCTTAAGATAAGCGAAGCGGACATCGCTAAAATCAAGCAAGGTTGGGTCGAAAAGGTTGATAAATTGCAGGAATTAAACCGTGATGAACGACCAAACTATTTACCCTTGTTATTGGCCTACGAGACCCAGGCTAAAAAGTCCACTAAGATACTCGGGTCCGGAAGACATGCATTTAACAAAGCACTGGTTGATAAAAGAAAAGAGGTGCGCAAACGAAAAAGAATAGCGAAAAAACAAATGCCTCCGCCGATTGGGAGAAATGGAAGCAAGAAACAAAAGGGTACAAAAATTGGCTAAAACAGCAGAGAGCTTCCCAACTTCAATTAGATGCGGAGCTTATGATGTCCAAACTACAGACAAAAAAATCCAGTGAATTTTGGGGCATTATAAAAGAAATGACAAACACTCCAGGCTGAGCGCAGACAAACGCGGTGGCCGAATCCAGCTGGATTGCTTATCTGACCCGAGAATTCAAGAGACCAGACGGCGAAGTGTACACGGAGATAAATCGGTCGAATTCATCCTGGATCGATGTATCCAACTCCAGTGAAATAGAAGCATCAATTAACAAACTAAAAACATCAAGAGCCCCAGGTCCGGATGGCCTTACTAATATGGACCTTAAGCGGTACCCGAAAAAATGGTCAGAATTGATTAGCAAAATCTTTCAAGAGTGTGGCAGAAAAAAGATGATCCCCGAAACATGGCGAACTGCGATCATCGTCCCTATTTACAAAAAGGGAGCCCGAAATGAGCCAGTAAGCTATAGACCCATCGCTCTTTTGGACATTATAGGCATCATTATAGGATCTTTGCGACGCTGCTATTGACCCATTTTAAATCATGGGAACAAAACAGCCCGTCGAGGGACTTCCTACAAACAGGTTTCCAAAAAAACGGGAGCACATCAATAAACATCCTAATCCTCAACATCCTGAAAGCTAAGGTCAAGGATGAGGCGCCCAGGATTTTTTTGGATTTCGTGGATCTATCGAAGGCCTTCGATAAGATTGATCGTAACAAGTTATGGTCAAAACTACGCCACTGGAAATGCCCGGAAGAGGTGTTGGAGCCAATAAAAGCCCTCCATGAGAAGACAAAAATCAAGGTCAAACTGAATCAGCAGGGTACATTATCTGAAGAGATTGAAGTCTATAGAGGCGTCAAACAGGGCTGTCCACTGGCCCCTGCCCTGTTTATTGCATTTTTGGGAGATTACGGCCAGTCAGAAAGCAAAATTAGAACATTTCCCCCAAAAATAGGAAATACGGAGATCCCTCGCCTGTTGTACGCTGATGATGTCATACTGATTGACCAAACCCCAGTTGGTCTTCAGCGCAAACTTACTAATCTGGCAAAGTATATGAGAGAAAATAACCTGGAGATCAATGAGTCAAAAACCAAGATTTTGGTCTTCGAAAAAAGCAAAAAAAGAACAAAACAGCAGACATGGTTTCTGGAGAACACTGAAATCGAAACCGTAAAAACCATCAAATACCTAGGGGTATTGATGGATTGTTCTGGAGTGGACATGGCCTGGCAACTTCAACTATGGGAGAAAACAAAGCGGCTGACCGCCCAAGTAAGAGCAGTGGATAGAAAATACGGCAAATTCTCACTTATCTCAGCCATAACCTTCTATAAAACAAAGGTGGTTCCATCAATACTATATGGCGCCGAGTCATCGCTGTGTTTACCACATAAGCTATGGCCCAAACTGGAGGGTTATGTATGGAAAACAGTCCTGGGTTTACCCAAATCGACCTCCATGCCAGCAATTAGGCGTGAATTGGGCCTAGTTTCACTGACATCCATGGTGGATCAAAGCGCAATGAGGCTATTTAGAAAAATCATCATGTCTGACTCCCTGCGAATATATGAAATTCTGAGGAAAGAAAAGGAAAAAGGGAAATGCTCTGCCTTATCCAACTGGGCAGAGAAAAGAGAAAATGACCTAGCCCTAATAGCCTGCTCCGAACAAGACCTGAAGGAAAATCCGGATCGTGTCAAACGCAAAATGGAAGAGTGGGATTGGATCACCACAGTGGAAAAGGCAACTAAAAACAAACTTTTAGCCACCCTACCTCCCACCTTCAACAAATTAAAGATGCCATTAAACTACTGTCAAAAATTCCCGGATAAAAAACTGAGAAACCTTCTATTGAAAGCAAGATTGAACTTACTCCCTACGTGGGAGATTATGGCCATTCGTGACCCTAAGACCATAAAGTCCCGCCGCCTCTGCAAAAACCTGGATACGATTGAATCTGTCAAGCATCTTGTGATTAACTGTCCAATGACCAGAGAAAACAGAATAGCTTACCTTCGCCCTCTGCTAGACAATGCCTGGATCTTGGAGCCGACGAGTGGTGGGATAGACTAATCTCAGGAGAGAAAACGAATTGGGCAGTGGCAATGGCGAAGCAAATAGAGCTAGCGATGAAAGAAAGAAATTTGCATAACACCTCATCGCAACCACAATAAAGGATTGACTTTCTTTCTTTCTCTGTCACCCACTTAAAGTCGCAACGCACAGGAAGCGTGAACTGTGAAATTTAGCGTCGGAGAAAAAAATTTGATGGTGGCGTTGCGTGAAGACTTTACCTCGGAAAGGGAAGGAAAGAGAGAGGACAAATTTGTTTTACTTTTGATAAAACTCAGTTTTTCTTTATTTTTAAACTGAGTAAATGTTTCAATAAAAAAAAAAAAAAAAAAAAATGTCTCCCCTACTGCAGGTTTTCCGAAACTGTGAGCTTTGCCTTGCTCTGATGAAGCGGGACTCATAGAGGAGCAAAGAACGAAGTAAGCACACGGTCGCGGCACCAAAATCATAATCGTTCAATAAAATATCCAAGCCTCGGAGGGAAGGAGAAAGAAGAAAGCAACTCACCGGCGGTGGAAGAAGCATGGAAAGAAGGACACCGGTGCCACAGCAGCAGCCGGAGAGGCAGCGCCGCTCGACGTACAGTGCGGGACTATCCAAGACGAGGAAGCCGACGCATGTAGAATGCAGAAGGAAAGAACCGGCCACATTTGCCACAGCAATAAAGCGAAACTGACACAAGGCTTGCAGCATTTCAAGGCTGCAATAGAATGTTGAAGGAGTGCCATTTGTTATTGCGAATGCAGGAAAAGGTGGGTTGAGCCTGACACAAGACTTGCAGCATTTCAAGTCTGCAATAGAACGTTCAGAAGTGTCTTTAACCGTGAATACGGTCTAAGGGCGATTATCACTAAGAAAAGCAAGATCAGACAAGTTACAACAGCTACAAACAAACTTTTGTACAGTTGAAAGAGTTAGGGTAAGACTCCATTTGCACACACAGTGCAAGAAACACGGTGCAGAAACAAGCAGACCTACAAAACTCACCCGAACACCCGTAGATAGAATGGGACGAGGTCCAGAATGATTTATACATACAGGAGGTGCTGATAAGGAAGACACCATGCTGCGGGGAAAAGAGCGCAGCGCATGCAAAGGCACCTCATATAGTGGGCAATAAGACCAATCAGCCAGAGATCCAAAGGAAAGGGGAACAGCCTGTTGGGAGGAAGCAGCCATGGTAGTCTGGGTCAAATACCCGCAGCCAGAGTACTAACAAACCACAAAGCACCAACAGGAACAACATCAAATGTTGGAAATTCGAGAAGAGCTACTGCCCATGGGGCAGAGAGTTTAGGTACAAGCACGCATTCACGAAGTGTCGGGGAGATCATGCCAGCAGTCGGTGCACCAGATTACCCAACAGAGGGCCCAAGAAGCAAGCACAATATGAGTTTGAGGGATAAGGTCAGTTTGACGCCAGGGAGAACCCCAATTAAGGTCGGGGAGTTTTCTGCGTTATTAACGGCATACCCAGACAAGAATATCAGTCAGGTTATAGAAAAGGGTTTCCGGGAAAGGTTCAGCATCCCTTTTCAGGGAGAAAGATCCTTTAACATCCCCAAAAACTTGAAATCAGCAAGGGAAAATCCCATTTTAATTAGGAAGAAAATTCTGAAAGAGTTAGAACTAGGCAGAATTGGTGGACCCCGGGACAAAATGCCCTTCAAATAATACATATGTTCTCCGCTGGGCCTAGTCCCCAAAAAAAACCCAGGGCAGTATAGAATGATACAATCTTTATCCTACTCCCAGGGCCAGTCGGTAAATGATGGGGTACCAGAGACAGAGTCGGCAGTGACTTACACTCATTTTCAGGAAGCACTGAGAATAGTTAAAAAATGTGGAAAGGGGGCGCTTATGGCAAAACTGGACCTTGAGTCAGCATTTAGACTCCTGCCATGCACCCGGACTCTCAACCATGGCTGGGTTTCACATTTGAAGCAAATTTTATGTGGACAAATGCCTGCCAATGGGCTGCACAATATATTGCGCCATATTTGAGCAATTCTGCAAATTTTTTTAATGGGCGTTTCTGAAAAAATTACCAGAGGCACAGATAGCACACTATCTGGATGTTTTTATGCTGATAGGCTACTCAGGGATGGGCGAATGCAAAAATGCATTGACAATAATGATGGATATGGCAGCGCAGTGGGGCATACCTTTATCAAGGGAAAAAACACCAACCCAGCAACAAGCATAATTTTCTTGGGTATAGAAATAGATTCCAGGGCAGGAGTGCGTGCGATACTGAGCAAAAAGGTAGAGGAATTAATGGAAACAATCAGATGTCTAAGAGGAAAGAGCAAAGGCACAATTAGAGAAATACAGTCATTGGCAGGAAGCCTACATTTTGCAGCCAGGGTGATCCCACAGGGGAAAACATTTGCAAGAAGTTTGGAGCTAAGGACAAAAGGCTGCCAGAAGCTCCATCTACACATAAGATTGGGGGAGGAGGTTAAGAAGGATTTGTTGATATGGGAGGAATTCCTTGTAAAATTCAACAGAACAACAATATGGCGAACGCCATTAAGAACAAGCAAAAAGAGGGTACTTTTCACTGATGCTGCAGGGAGCAAAGGTTTTGGGGAAATACTGGACATGGCATGGCTCACTGGGAAATGGCCAGGAATGTGGCGTGCAGCGGGCTAGGCCAAGAATATTACTCTACTAGAGATCATACCGATCTGGCTGGCTTTGCACACCTGGGGTGACCAGGTGGCTAACATGGAACTAATCGCTTGGTCAGACAACATGGCAGTAGTTGGGATTATAAACAGAAGAACAACCAACTGGCAACTTGTGTCAAACATTTTAAGCGCTCTGACCAAGATTACATTGAACAGAAATATTGTATTGAGAGTGAAACACATTGCCGGAACAGATAATAACACTGCAGATGCATTGTCTCGTTTTCAGTGGGCCAACTGGCCCCAAATGCCCAGACAGACATGACAGAAGTTCCAAAGGACTGCTGGGAAATTCTGGCAGACAGATAAGGTCAGCATCAACGCCAACGCCGAAGTGCCGGGGCCGGGATGCATAACTAACGGCAACGCCGAACGGCCGGGGCCGGGTTACCCAACCAACTTCAGCACGCACCTCAGATACGGGTGACAGCAGGAGGTTACATTCGGCACAAAACACAGACCCTGCAGCGGGGTTGCTATTAGATCTGGCCAAGAAGGCACTGGCAACCAACACCACCGCACAATATAGTAAGTGTCTGAAAATGATGCTAAATCTTATGGGTTTATCGCATGTGGAGTTAGTAACTACAAAAGATATCAACGAGTTTCTAGAGTGGGCCTACAGGCAAGGGGTAAAGAAGGAATGGGCAAATAGGCATTTGACAGCAGTGGCATATTTTGCCAAGATCCAGGGAGGGTCAGACCCGACTCGCAGTGCACTAATATTGTATGCTTTGAAAGTTTGGGGGAAAATAGAGGGTCCCCAGGAAGATAAGAGTGCCCTTTGGAGTTCCAGACATTGGTAGTACTAACGGGAATACTAAACACAATCCCACCCATATGAAGCCCTACTATTTAAAACTGCTTTTATGTTAGCATATTTCGGGGCTTTTAGAGTGAGCGAGTTAACAGCATCAAGCACAAAAGCCAGCAACGGGCTGGAAATCCTGGATGTAAGGGTAAAATCAGATATCATCACCATGGAGATACAGACTTCCAAAACAGGGACCAGAGGGTCATCAATATTTACTGTATTGAGGAGATTTCAAACTGCCCGGTGTGCACCACCAATCAGTACAACTTCCAGCATCCACCAGTGGGGGGGCCGGCTCCTGGTTCATAGGGACTCCTCTCCACTAAACCTATTCCAGTTCAAAGCGGTGCTTATGAAAGCCATAGATATGGCCGGGTGGAACACAAAGGAATTCAGAACCCATTCATTTAGAATAAGGGCAGTAATGTCAGTCTAGAAATCTAATTCGAGACAGCAAATGTATTTTGGTGGCCGTGGGCCAACCGTCTCATGCACGATACGACAGAATATAGGTTTTCGAGTGTTCTAATGAACAGCCATTTTGATGTAACAAGAATCGCCATTTTGTTTTCTAACCATTGCTCATTGCTTTCTGTTCCTATTGCTTCACAGTATATTTTTCGCTTACACTGCTCGACTGTGGAACATTGCTGTCTGTATATGAAAAGGACAAGGCCACAGGTCCGAGAGGATAACAAGAGCTTCGCTGAAACACAAACGTAGGCAGCGCCAGGAAGAATGCCCGGCTCCCTCCTTAATGTAGCCTTGAAGCAGAGCCGCTGGGCATTTAATCATTTCACAGCTGCCAGCCAGTTTCGTCATATGGTAGAATATGTTAGAATAATACTGCTAAAGGCTTGAATTATGCTTTTCTAATGGCCCCCCTTTTGCTGAGCCCGCTAAGAGCATGTTGGCTCCCAGGACGCGAATAGCACCTGATAGATAGCAAGGTCCGGAATACAACCCCCTCTGCATGTAGCTCGCTTCCAAGAACAGAAGCGCCATGTTCTATTCAATAACCGAAAGATGCCTATGCACTCACAAATTGCAAATTGTTACTAGGATAGATGTTTGAAGGTGTCATAGTGGCCGGAGATGTCCATCGTCACACCAAGTTCAAAGGAACCCAATGAAGAGGGGTGTTAACCATGACATAGCTGATTGTTTGATATGCATTTTGTATATATGTAACTGATGTACGTAATTCGCTCTCTTGCATCCCTCGAGGTCTAGAGATACATGTCGCGGGACGTTGAGACCGAGTTGGCCAACTGAGACTTTTGCTTTGCAATAAAACCCTAGCTTTGGGAATACAACCTCGTGTCTTGCGTCTCTATCGTGTGTGGTGACCCGCCTTGTTTCCATAGACGTCAGAGTCCCCTAGGGGCCCCTTTCAAGATGGCGCCTGAATAGGGACCCTCCCCCACTTGTTCCTTTGCATAACATTGAAATTGAGAAAGGCAGAGAACGGCAAGGACGGGACGATCGAGCCGGGATCAAGAGGTGTTCGGGGCGCCCTGTAAAAGTGATGAGAGACTCCTTTGCAGATCTGCACACATCTGATCCCTGATTGACGTGCCTGGCTAGAGAACAAGGAGACGAGGGTCCTGAAACGAGCTGGAAGCCAAGAAACGCAGACACGACGTCCTTTGGTGCGTCAGTAAACAGACGACTTGATTTATCAGGTGAGTCATTCCCAGATTCATAGCATCCTGATATTGGTTGAGAGTTGACTTTGCAAAATCAAACGTCCTAGGTAAGGTTGATTAACCAAGGGGAAGGTTGAAACATGCCTGGGGTATTGTCCACCTTAGCGGGGTTTTTCCGCTGTGGTAGATAATCTTTGGAAGATGGCCAAATTGTACCACCTGGGGGAACGCCGGCGTATGAGATGTATGTGAAGTATGGAGTGGGTGCGATAATATTCTGTGAGACTTGGCATAGGCAAACCAGAAAGCAACAAGACCACCAGTGGCCGATTAATGGTAGTTTTGAGATGGCGAGGATAGATAACTTGGAAAGGGTGTTGATAAGAAAGAAAGTGCGTCCTGCGGCATTTGAAACTATTAAAGACTGGAGAAAGGAAGCAATGCTCCGATTTAAAAGCAGAGCAAAGCATGTGCACAGGCATAAATCGAAAGGTGAGGTAGCAGAAGAAAAAGAAGAGGAGGAGTGGACTGAGAGTCTAAGAAGGGCAGGAGGCGGGACTGACCAACGGCAGTGCAGAAGGGTAACCCGCAGCGCAATCAGCAAGGAAATAAGGTGGAATTGCAGGAACAGGCAGAAATGTATATAGACGGGAATGATGGGACGGCAACATTGGATTCGATATATGACTTTCGTAGAAGCAACAAAAGACAGGTAGTGTTGCAATGCATGGGTGAATATTTGGTGGAGAGATGGAAACAGCTAATTGGGAAATTACCACCACAGCGATTGTTAGATCTGAATGCATTAGCACGCTGTAGGGAGAGGGATGAAGAAGTAAGAGAACATGTGTATAGAATTTTTGAGTTAAAGGATGAGTTAGATAATGACTATGCCGAAATGTTAACTGCATCTGGATATAGGAGTAAAGATATTGGGAGAAATAGAAAGGAAACTGTAGAGCCATATATACAGCGACGACATTCAATGTCATCAGTACAAAGGGGCAACAAGTTAAAAGTATGTATGCGAGAAGCGTCTAGATGGATGTCAGATCCTAGTATTCCCACAATGGATATACACAAGATATTTGATGAATATTACATGTCTATGAAAAGAAAAGCGCTACAATCGATGGTTGAACACTTATTAGATAAAGATATAAAAAACGATAAGGCCAGCCCGCCTGAAATAATGGCAGTATGGAGAGCATTAGAACGAGGAACAGGAGAAACAGCCCTATCATTGGATCTGGGAATATTGTTGCATCTAAGAGAAGGGGGAGGGACGGTAAGTGGGGCATTTCCTATGAGAGAGGTCCCACCTACCTTTGTGCCCAAAGTGGAGGTTCCCGCAGCAGGCAATGTAGCGGCACAGGTAACACCAGCCCATTACACCACCCAATACGTGCATGTCCCCTTTTCCAGACAAGAGGTGAACAACATAAAGCAGACGATTCCGGATATGAGAAAGAATCCTGCAGGGTTTTACAAGGAAGTAGAGTCCTGCCTACAGTCATCCGTGCTTACCATGGGTGATATAGACCTAATATTCCCAGTGATCCTGCCAGCAGATATATGCAAACAAATAAGGAAGGTAGATGACACAACTGCCTTTGGCGCCAGATGGGCGGATTTGATGATAGAGGATAGGAATAAAGCGGTTGGAGGAACACCAGGACCGAACCTGGTGGCATTACCAGCATGAATAGTACAGAAGTTAAAAACAATTGTTCCAGAGAAAGGAATCCAATGGGACAAAATGACTGCATGTGTACAAGGCAAAGATGAGTTGGCTACAGATTATTTTAATAGATTTGAAGAAGTATTCACAGACTTCAGCGGGCAGGATGTGGGTTCAGAAGCAGGGAAGAGGTTATTTGTTGTCAAATATGTGAGGGGGTTAAGACTTCCAATTCAGGATCTAATAATGACATCAGAGAGTGCATGGCAAGCAAAAACGTTGGGCGAAGTACTGCATATGGCCCAATATTATGAGCGCAGAGTGACTGCAGGAAAAGAAAAAGAAGCGAGGGATAGGGTAAATCTAAAGACACGGGTATTAATGCATCAAGTAGTAGGACATAATAGAGGGCGAGGGAACGCACAAGTGAGGAGTAGTTCGAATATGCATGGGGGAACAGTGGGGCCGAATCAATGTGCATATTGTAAAGAGGAAGGACATTTGGCGAGCGCAATGCCCGCATTTACAGAACAGAAATGGGTCTGGTCAGAGGAGACAGCATAGAGGACACCCAGGAGCGAATGGACCAAATAGGAATAGTATGCAGCAGCATCATAATAATGGAGGTAATCAAAACCAAGCCCAAAACCAAAATGCCCCAAACCAGAGTCAGGGACAGCAAAATCAACAATATGGAAATCAGAGTGGGGGAAATAGAGGGAAGAGTGGAAATGTTTTCGATACACAGCCAAACACGTATTACAGTAATAGTAATGATTACACATCGGACGATGTGTTATTTCCCCAATAGGACAGCCCAGGACAGGGGTCGGAACCAGTGTCTATTCCTGTGAATCAGAGAGGACCCTGCGTAGAAATGAGAGTCGGGAATGAGGAACACCACTTTCTTGTAGATACAGGAGCACAGAAGTGTTCAATAGACCATCACTTGGTTCCGAATATACCACTGTCAGGGCAAAAGAATATTTCTGTAGGGTTCGCAGGTACACCAGTCATAAATCCAGTGTCCAAACCACTCCCAGTTACCATAGGACCATTCACTGAACATTGCCCTTTCCTTCTAACAGAAAATTGTGGAGAAAATTTGTTGGGATTGAATTTGTTGAAAAAACTAGGTTCTGTTATACATTGCACGGCAGACGGAGTGTTTCGAACGATATGGCCACACGATGCCCCTGTGTCAGAATTCATGTCCGAAGCGTTACCAGGGGAACTAAGTAAAGTACCAACCTGTATATGAGCAATGCATGACAACAATGTGGGATGTTTAAAGATAGAGCCAGTAAAGATTATTTTAAAAGAAGGTGTTATCCTACCGCGAATACCCCAATACAAAATTTCAGTTGAAGGTGAGAAAGGATTGAAGAGTATTGTTACCGATTTGGTGAAATTAGGGGTAATAGTGGAAATCACAGGCAGTACATGTAACAGCCCGATCCTTCCGGTTTATAAAAAAGGAGGTAATGAGGTACCATACCATTTCATAATTGATCTACGCGCATTAAACAAGGTAGTACATCCGCAATTTCCTTTAGCGCCAGACGTCACTACAATATTGACAATGATACCTGTTTCAGCAGAATATTTTAGTGTAATAGATTTGAAGAACGCATTCTTTAGTTTTTCAGTCGACAAGGACAGTAGATACTTGTTCGTGTTCACATTAGGAGGATGCTCATTTACATTTATACGGATTCCACAAGGTTACACGGAAAGTCCAAGTATTTACAGTAGAGCATTAAAAGAGCAGCTAGACATGCTGGAATTACCCGTGGGTTGTGTACTTTTGCATTGCAATACATAGACGATTCATTACTAGCTGCAGACACAGAGGAGATTTGTAAAGAAAGCACTGTATTACTACTGTCACACCTAGCGGCACATGGCCATAAAGCTAGTTTGAAGAAATTTCAGTATAATCGAAAGGAGGTAGTTTATTTGGGCTACCTACTTTCGAAAGGAGGGAGAAGACTAACGCCAGAACGCATAGAAAGTATTTCTTGTATGCCTATTCCAAAGACACAAAAAGGAGTCAGAGCCATAATAGGCATGGCTTCATATTGCCGACAATGGATTGGTAATTTTGCGTTGATTGTGAAACCATTAGTGAATTTGACTAGAAAAGATGCAGTTATGCCTTTGCCGTGGGATGAGGAATGTCAGAGAGCATTTGATGGATTGAAAACTGTATTATGCTCGGCTCCAGTTTTGGGTACGCCGAACTATAAGAACATTTTCAGACTATTTGTGTGTGAAAGTGAAGGACGTGCATTGGAGGATTTGACACAGGAACAAGGTGGAAGAAATAGGCCGTGTGGCTATTTTTCATCTGCGCTGGACCCTGTAGCGCGCGCACTACCACAATGTTTGCGATCTATCGCGGCGCCTGCTGCGTCAGTGAAACAAACGGAAGGGATGGTATTGGGGCACACTTTAATTCTGATGGTGCCACATCCCATAGACGTTCTATTAAATAGGACACAGACGCAACACCTCACCTTTGCTAGATTGACAAGATATGAGATTATCTTGTTTGCGCCCCTTATCCAAATTATGAGGTGTAGCGCTTTGAATCCTGCAGAATTAATGCCATTAACCATAACAGAAATTGGGAACAATGAATCACCCCCCCATGATTGCTTAATGGTCACTGAGGAAGAAACCAAAGGGAGAATTGATTTAAGTGATATTCCACAGAAAGAGCCGGATGGAGAGTTATTTTGTGACGGCTCATGTTTTAAATTACCAGATGGCACGACAACTGCCGCATACGCTATCACTACCCTAGAGAGTGTTGTAGAAAGTAAAAGAATCTCCTATAATTCAGCACAAGCTGCGGAAATAATAGCAGTAACCAGAGCCTGCGAGATTTCTGAAAATTTGAACGTGAATATATATATTGACAGTCAGTACACGTTTGGAGTGGTTCATAACTTTAGACGTCTCTGGGCTGAGAGAGGGTTTCTGACATCACATGGTGCCAGAATTCAACATGGCCCTTTGATTGCACGATTGCTGTCTGCACTCACGTTTCCAAAGCGCCTAGCAATAGTGAAATGCGAGGCACATAAAAAAGTAACATGCAAAATAGGAGAGGGAAACGTTTTTGCAGACAGGATTGCGAAACAAACTGCCACTGATTTAAATACCAAGATGATGACGGTTCAGACAGAGGAAGTATCCTGTGTGATAGAAGATGGAGTTGCGACTGTCAAAGAAATGCAGGCCGAGGCTACGGCCAATGAAATACAGGGATGGGCAGAGGGATCTGCTGAGTTGGATTTGGAGGGTTGTTGGGTGGACAAGGGAACTAGAAACTGGATGTTGCCAAATTCATATGTGACTGCAATGGTCACAATGGCCCACAGTCCTACGCACATCTGTGCCAAGAAAATGATACAGCACCTTTCTACAGTATGGCAGAATGCAAACATAAAAAAAAATGCAGAAAGGTTGGTGCAGAACTGTATCACGTGTTTACAACACAATGTAGGAAAGGGAACAGTGACACCAACAGGAAGTTTTGGCCCGCCCTCCATGCCGTTTGAGGTAGTTCATTTTGATTTCATAGAGATGGAAAGGTGCCAAAACTTAAAATACGTCTTGGTGGTAATCTGTGCATTCAGTAAGTGGGTGGAGGTATATCCTTTAAAAGATTGCACAGCGATGAGTACGGCAAAAGTAATGTTGAAGGAGTATTTTTCCAGATTTGGCTTGCCCCGTGTCCTATGGTCCGATAATGCACCACATTTTGTGGGTGCAGTGGTGTTACAGATATGTGCAGGTCTCCAGATTGATAAGAGATTCCACAGTTCAAGGCATCCGAGTTCTGCCGGTCTTGGGGAGAGGCACAATGGGATACTTAAATCAAAGATTAGCTAGATTTGTGCGGGAAGCAAGTTGAGTTGGGTGGATGCATTACCAATAGCACTATTATGCATGCGTACGTCTGTACAGACTAAAACTGGGCTCTCCGCATACAAGATCATAATGGGGAGGCCGGTAAATGTATGGTGCGCACCTCAGCCAAAAACGGCTCAGTGAGATAGAACATCCTGTGCTTAGTACTTATTGTGGCCTTTTAATGCAGAAATTGCGTTTGATTCATCAGCAGATGCAGGAGGCATTACCCGTGCGGTATACCGGTCCGGGACACGCGCTGGAGCCAGGAGACTGGGTGCTGCTAAAAAACTTTGAAAGAAAGTCATCATTAGCACCCAGGTGGCGCGGGCCCTATCAAGTACTTTTGGCGACACAGACGGCAATCCGGGTGGATGGAAGGAAGTCGTGGATCCATGCCACCCATGCCAAGAAGATTCCAACTGCACTGAAAGGGTTGCCTGACACCGATGACCGGAAAGAGACAGCGGTCGCAGAGACAAAAGAAACTGTTGTCAGTGTGCTGCCACCTGATCTGCCAAAACATGAAGTGAAACTCGAAGCAAAGCCTGAGACGATTGCCAAAGAGGTGGAAGGGCAAAGAGTGCCCCAACGTTGCCCAGCAGAATCGACATTACTGCTGACCGATGTGAAATCTGCCTTTCAAATACCAGCAGAAACAAATCGTGTACCCCTTTGGCGCCCACCAGCACTTGCCAGCACGCCAAAGACCGAATCTGCATTATTGGCGCGGCGCACACCAGCACCTGCAGAAGCGCCGCAGGCTGACTTCAAACCTGAATCTGAAAGTGCACCGGCACTGTTCACAGATCATACAATACCAGGAGCAAGGCGATACAACCTGCGGCCTCGGAAGACAAAGTGATCCGCATTCTTTTTCTTTTGGTGTTTATGTCAACCTCTGGTTCAGCTCATGGACGGAGAAGGAACCAGGGGTGTAGAGGAGAGAAGCGTGAGAATTGTGCAAATCGGACAATTCAAGACTCACGGCTCCTCGGTGCGGTCATAAAAGTACATGTGTCCGGAACCAGAGCGGACAAGCTGAGCACACATGATACTGAGGCGAAAACTGATCAAAGGTCATCTGAGCAATATAAAGAGGGACAAGTGATCTCGCCTAAAAACGAATAATCGAATCCAGGCTAAAAAAAAAAAAGGACAGGCAAAACTGAACTGGGAGAATTTCATTGAATTTATAGACATCAGAGCAAGCGCGACAAAGAGAGACATCCACAACGAACTGTGATAAGGAGGAAGAAGGACGACGAGAGACATGCCGGGAACGGTTCCAGCCTCCTCCTGCACCAGCACTGCTGAAAATGAGTCAGTTATAAAGACTATAACTTTAAGAAAAACGCATGGTAAAACAAATTTTATGCTGACACTAACGATAATGATGTGCTTTATGAGCGTGGTAGCACCAATATCGACAGCCCTAATATTATGGTGGGTAGAAACAATACACCCATTAGAAATATTTTTACCAATAATTAATATATCCACTACTAAAAGCCCGGTTCAGGTGATCACTTATACCCTACCCCAAATGGAAGAAAAACACAGGGAAGGTTTTGGGAATAATACATTATTATTAATCATGAACATGACACATGCAATCCTGAAGAAAACAAACTGCTGGGTATGTGCCAATTTACTGCAGCATGCTGGGAAAGGAATAGGGTGGTATGTGCAGCCATTACCATTAAGTTCTGCATGTAGTACATCTTTAGGTGCAATGTTCTATGGGAAGTGGAATAAGAGTAATACGGGTCAATTAGACAGAACCAACATGAATGAGTTTGAGGAGATAATAATGAAGCCTGTGGGTTGTTCCATTTTCCATAAAGCACAAGTAATAACCCCAGAGCCCACGAGGAAAAGCACACGAAAAATAACACAACAAAATAGACGAGATAGATTGTCCCCGCCAGAAAAAACATCGGTAATGACGTTTCGTGTAAGGACAGAAGGGAACAAAGATGCGATTCCCCCATTTTACACGGTGAATTATAGCCCAAGAACTGTCCCGTTTTGCCTGAAAAAGAAAGGATCTTTTTCTGTCGGAACATATACTGGTTGTATGAATACGGTGGTACTAAAATGGGAAATAGAACCACTATACGTAGGTGATCCAGTTTATTTTATATGTAGAGAGAAAGCATACACTTGGTTGCCCAGAAACTGGGGAGGTACATGTTATCTCAGGCTATTGTTCCCAGGAGTATTCCTCTTGGAAACAGCAGCCATGGCCAAATTATCCAGAACTAGAGTCAAAAGGACTGACAAAGGTGTTTTAATAGCAACTGATGTAGCAAAATCATTCATTCCATTCTTAGGACAGATAGTGAACTCCTATAATATAAGGCAATTGTCAGAATCCTAAAGAATACAATAAACACAACAACAGATATATTATTCAACATGACGTTGGAAGAGAGAGGAATCAGGTTAATGACGCTGCAAAATAGAATGGCTCTCGATGTAATCCTGGTTGATCGTGGGGGAATTTGCAAAATAGTGGGATCATCATGTTGCGTTTATGTCGATGACTATTCCCCCACAATCTTTGAAGCAATAAAGAAAATGCACGTTCTAAGCACTGAACTCCCCATGGGAGAAGGGAGCTGGGAAATAGGATCTTGGTTTTGGGGAATACTACGATCTTGGGGATGGAGGCTGATCTCAATACTAGTAGTGGTGTTGGGAATATTCCTAACGTGTTGTTGTTGTATACATTGTTTACCCATAGTTTGTGCAGAGGTAACTGAGGGATGTACGGAAGGATGCATGCAAATGGTAACAAAGAAAAAACAACCCCATGATCGAACTAGCCCAGACCCAAATGAGATGAGAGTAATGAAAGAGTTGATGGCAATAGATATTACTGAAGGCAATGATGACCACGATAGCATGCGAGACTCAGACATAAGTACTTCAGATTCATCATCACTAGAGGAGGTTTCAATAAATAGATGAGACGTTTGGCATACGGCCAAAGGAGGGTTTGTCAGTCTAGAAATCTAATTCGAGACCGCAAACGTATTTTGATGGCCGTGGGCCAACCGTCTCATGCACGATACGACAGAATATAGGTTTTCGAGTGTTCTAATGAACAGCCATTTTGATGTAACAAGAATCGCCATTTTGTTTTCTAACCATTGCTCATTGCTTTCTGTTCCTATTGCTTCGCAGTATATTTTCCGCTTACACTGCTCGACTGTGGAACATTGCTGTCTGTATATGAAAAGGACAAGGCCACAGGGCCGAGAGGATAACAAGAGTTTCGCTGAAACACAAACGTAGGCAGCGCCAGGAAGAATGCCTGGCTCCCTCCTTAATGTAGCCTTGAAGCAGAGCCGCAGGGCATTTAATCATTTGACAGCTGCCAGCCAGTCTCGTTATATGGTAGAATATGTTAGAATAATACCGCTAAAGGCTTGAATTATGCTTATCTCTTGCAGAATATCCGAGAAGAGAGAGAGAGAGCTGCACCTGAGACGCTCTGGACCTACGAAGACTAGCCGTCACTTTTCCAAGGCGCATCCTTACAACAGACAGAAGAAGAAAGCTATATTGGAACCCTGAGCTATATTATAATTTCCTTTTCCTGAATAAAGGCTGTTCTAGTTTCATATCCCTGGCTCCCTGGCTGCCTGTTTCCTCCTTTACAAATTTGGTGGCAGCGGTGGCGGTGGGATTTTGCAACACGCTATGGAGGCCATTATCAAAACCCTGGCCGAAGGACAACAGCAACTCCAACAAATCATACAGGTCCAGACTCACCAGGCGCAGACCGACTGCCAAACTATCCAACAAGCCCTACAGCTGCAGGCAGCCAATCAAGATGTACTAGAAAAAATAACTGAGGCTGTGGCCACCAGTAGAGGTAACCCCATGGCTCCGACGGCAGTGCAACAAAAGTTACAAACCGGTGAGGATCTGTGTTATTTCTTCACTAATTTCGAAAGAGTTGCTCACAGCGCTCAATGGCCTGTTGAAAAATGGGGACACTTCATAGCCCCCTTACTGACTGGAACCATGAAAGGGGCATATCAAGCAGCCAATCCAGCCAGGGACACAGCATACACAGAAATAAAGAGGACCATACTTGAACGTATGGGCATGGACGAAGAAGCGTATCGGATCAGGCTCAGGGAAACAAAGCTGAAGCCAGCCCACCCCGACAGTTGTACTATCGTATTCAAGATCTAACAGAAAAATGGCTAAAACCTTCCAGTAGCAGTATCCAAGACATGGTGGATAAAGTAGAACTGGAACAGTTCACCGAGGCTCTACCTTCACTGATGCAAAGATGGGTGAGGCAACACCACCGACCCACGTTGGCAGAAGCCATTGACATTGCTTCCGCCTTTCAAAAAGGGGGATCAGTTTGCGTGCCTACCACTGATCTCCCATTACCAAGAAGCTCAACCCTAAAAACCCAGGGAACAGTAGAACAAAGGCCACTATGAATGGAATCCAAGCCCATGCCATGGCCAACAATAAGCCGACAGACTCAATGTTTTGACTGTGGTGAATGGGGGCATATAGCCAGGTTCTGCCCCAAGAAACCTAAACCTGCCGAGCCAATGGAAATTGGATTTGTTCAAGGAAGAGAGTATCGGAGGAGCCAAGAACCCTACTTCCTAGATGTACGTGTGGATGGAACACCCTGACAGGACCTCCTTGACAGCGGAAGTGAACAAACAGCAGTCAGACCGGAAGTAAGTGGGGAAGGGGTTGGTTTAGAAACCCCAATACCTATAAAGTGTGTGCATGGTGACACTAAGCCATATCCAGCCAAAGAAGTTACAATAGAGGTGAAAGGGGTAGAGTCTAAGATGAAGGTTGCCATTATGCCTCATTTACCAACGCCGGTACTCCTGGGGACCCACCTTCCCACCTTTCAGGATTGTGTAAAGGATGCAGAATGGTTGAAAATAGCCCCTTTTGTCATTAATAGATATGAAACCACCCTTCACAAAGCCCCACAAGAAAAGTAGAAGCGAAGTCAGAAGGGGAAAAAAAAGAATGGGCAGAAGAAAAAAAATTCACGGGGGTCATAGACTCGTTACCGAACAATAAACAACTTACTTTTCAAAGTGAATTAGGAACCGACCCCACATTAAGAACTTCCTGGGAACAGGCCATTGCCCATCCAGAGAAGGGTACGACCTATCCATGGTTTAAGTCTTCAAAAAGTCTATTGTATCAAGATAGAGGAAACCTAGAGGTAGAACAAATGCTGGTACCCCTGAGTTTCAGGTCAACTATCTTGAAATTAGCACATGATGAGACAACAGGTGGACATTTGGCAGGGAAAAAACTCAAGAAAAAGTGTTGAAAAGGTTTTATTGGCCAGGAGTTTTTTGGGATGTAGCAAAGTATTGCGAAGAATGTGTTATCTACCAGAAAACAAACCCCTGAATGACTCCCAAGGCCCCCTTGCAACCTTTGCCTCTAATAAAGGAACCTTTTTCCCGAATAGGGATGGATATCGTGGGTCCATTAGAACCTAACAGCCATGGCCACCAACATGTCCTTGTCATTGTGGACTACGCAACGAGGTACCCTGAAGCCTTTCCCGTGAGAGGAACAAGTGCAAAACAGGTCTGTAACCTACTGGTACCTTTTTTTTGTCGGGTGGGATTACCCGCCGAAATAATTACTGACCAAGGAAGAAATGTTGTATCTGGGGTGATGAGGAGAGTATGTCAACAACTAAACATACGACAGATCCGCACAACGGTCTACCATCCACAGACAGATGGTCTGGTCAAACGGTATAATAAGACCATTAAGCAAATGTTAAAGAAGGTGACCGAACCAACGGGAGCTAACTGGGACGGAGCATTACCATGGGTACTCATGGTATTAAGAGACACCCCACAGTCATCCACTGGGTTCTCCCCGTTTGAACTGTTGTTCGGACACAAACTTCGAACAGTGCTTGACATAGCTCGAAGAGAATGGGAAGACCAGGATGAAGAGACCCAACTTACTGACTATGTTATACATCTTTGGGACAACCTAACCAAACTAAGAGAATTGGCCAGGGAAAATCTCGGCCAATCCCAATTGACTCAAGAAAAGTACTACAATCGCACTACCAGGGTACGAACCTTCCAGAAAGGAGATAAGGTACTGGTGTTATTGCCCACATCGTACAATAAAATGTTGGCCCAGTGGAGGGGTCCATATAAAGTGATAGCAGTGCTTGGACCTGTAAATTACTTAATAGAACAACCCGACAGGAGGGAAAAAACCAAGAACTATCATGTCAATCTCCTGAAAGAATGGAAAGAGTCCAGTAAAACTCTGATGGGGGTGAATGCGGTGATTCAGGACATACAGAACAGCGAGAAAGAACCCACTGCACTCCAGTCGGTTCAATAGGGTCCTGAATTAACGGAAGAGAAAATAAATTAATGGATGGATTTCGTTACACCTTTAAATGATGTTTTCTCTTTTTACCCTGGTAGGACATCACTGGTAGAACATCGAACTGAGACACTAACAAACCTTTTTTTCAGAATAAGACCCTCTGGCTTCCAGAAACCAAAAGGGCTTCAGTTCAGGCAGAAGTGGAGGAGATGTTGAAATTGGGAGTAATAGAAAAATCAACAAGTCACTGGTCCTCCCCGATAGTGCTGGTGCCCAAACCGGATGGCACCACCCAGTTTTGTATGGACTATCGAAAACTTAATGACATCTACACCTACCAAGCCTATCCTATGCCTCGAATAGACGAACTGTTGGAACGGCTTGGAGCAGCACAATATCTTACCACTATCAACCTCACCAAGGGCTACTGGCAGATACCATTAAGGAAAGAAGACAAGATCAAAACAGCCTTCTCCACCGCATCAGGGTTTTACCAATTTACTGTCTTGCCTTTCAGTCTTCACGGTGCTCCAGCCACTTTCCAGGCATTGATGAACCAAGTTCTGGCATCTCATAATGTTTATTGTTCGGCCTAGTTAGATGACATTATAGTGTTCAGCAATCGCTGGGAAGAACACCTTAACCATCTAGAAAAAGTCATAAAAGAGTTGGACACAGCAGGCTTGAAAATCAATCCAAGAAAAATGACCATTGGAGCCCAACAAACACAGTAACTGGGATATCTGGTTGGAGGTGGAAAGATTCGACCCCAACTGGACATATGTGGCATGGGGACATTGAGGAGGACATACTGCACATAACGCAAGCCCATGCATGTGACAGTTGGTTCCATCGCAAGCATACATGTGGGCAGGTGCTCTCCCTAAAACACCTAGGTTTTCTTAGTGCTGTTGTGCACTCCTATCTGTAACAATGGTGTGTTTCCTATTTGCCAGATCATGTAGCCTGTGGATGTGCCATCCTGCTTACATGTCTCCCACATACACCCAGTCCCCAGGCGTGCCTGCACCTTGCATTGAATCAGCAGTAACATTTTCTTGTAGACAAGAATGTGCCTCTCTTGGAGATGCACTGCTTTCTTTACACGTCCTTGATGCAAATGACATCTAGATTTCTGCATGTGGAGACCCTACTGCAGTTTTTCTGTGCATACATTTACATTGTACGTTCATTGAGTACACTGTATTGTTCTAATTTTCTTTGCCCATAGATTTTGGCATAACTCCATACTGTTATACCCACAATATAATCAAGGCATTGGTCCTCACTGTTCACTGGCTGACTAATCCAAGCCTCATATGTTCACTCTCCAAACTTACCTAGATCACATGACCCTGCAGATACTATTGCTTTCTTGTGATGCATCTCTCCCCATTGTGAAATGGCTGGCCCTCTCTTTATCATAGTCTAACCTCCACCTCTTCCTTCTGTGATGAAGGCCTTTGTGCCACATTCAGAGTGCTCATAGCCTTGTTTCTCATCTGTGTCCTCCACATATCTTCTCCCCCAAGTCCCGCTCTTCCATCCCCATGAACTTGCACCTGACCTGTTGGGTTTCTCGTTCCATTTTTCAGACTACTCCTTCCCCCATGATTACTTAGTGTTAGGCGATCCTCTGCACACCAGGCCACGACACATCAGAACACTGCTCACATTCCCCCAACATCTCCTCCCAAGCTTCGAGGCTCAAGTGATTCGGTGAAGCCACAGAACCGAAAGCTCCGTACCGTTGTACGGGCTCGATTGCAACCCTTTCTGCATTGGCAACTGCCTTGGAGAACGTATTGCAGAAAGGGCGGCCTTACGTCTCCACGCCGGTCACGTGATACGCTATGGCGTTCCCCATGTGATCTTGGTGGACGTCACATGATCCAGAGAAGTCACGTGACCCAGGGGCGATCAGTATAAAGGTCTGAGAGACAGAACGCTCATTGCTTCTCAGCTGGCTTCGGACACTGTTTGGCGTTACATCTTGCTCCTTGTTACCTTGATCACGGAACTCTATCTCGGACTCCCTTGGACACCCCTTGGTACTTTTGCTTGGAACTGTTTACCTGTTGCCGGATATTTGGACTGCACCTCGACTTGTCTTTGGATCATCCCTTGGTACCTTGCTGATCTTCTACGCCTTTTCCCTACTGGGGATTCAAGTCAAGCCCTGACTCCCACAGGTGGCTACCCTTCATCCACGCTAACCTGCGGTTCTATTATTCCAGGGACCGCCGCATCTAATGAGCCTCGAACCTCCCTACTAGGTTACCTGGGTCTCCCTTACACCAGATAGGTAAGACACTTTAGATTCTTTTGTTTACTTGCCTGTATTGTGATTGCCTGGTGCTTAACCTCCTTCCTTCTTGACAGCAGCATCGGTGTTCCAGAGGCTCCGTGGATCTGGGAAGACATCTCTCACCTGTGGCCTCAAGGGTCGCACAGCGGGTTTCTATTTCGTTCCCCTGTGCGTCACTTGGGGACGGAGGTCTCATCGGTCTACACGACACTCAAGTCAGAACAGACTGAGAAGCCGTATAGTCGTGTTAGACGATGCAGGGATCCACGGACGAACCCATAACTGCTTTAGTTCAGGCAATTACAATACTAAGGGCAGACATGGCCGCCGCGAACACAGTGATCCACCAAAGGCTGGATACCATACAGAGCGTTCAGCATCCCCTTCCTGCAGACCCGGAGTTTGGAGAGGGCAGCTCCTCCCCTACACCGCCAGTACCGACTCCAATAGTCCTCCCAACTCCTTCCCCCCTGGCTGCTCCTGAACGTTACCAGGGTGATCCCAAGACATTCAGAACCTTTGTTAACCAGTGCAAGTTACATTTCTTATGCAGGCCTTTGGCTTTTCCCACGTCCACTGCTAAGGCCGCCTTCGCCCTTTCCCATTTAGCTGGAACAGCTGCCGCTTGGGCTAATCCCCTGTTAGAAAACAATAGCCCGGTTCTTTATGACTTTGATTTGTTGGTCCTAGAAATGTCCCGAATATTCGATACTCGGCACAAGGCACAGTCTAGGGATTTGGAGTTGTTGGAATTGACTCAGGGCAAAAGAACGCTGATAGATTACATCACCAGGTTTAATCAGCTAGTTGCGGAAACATCATGGCCAGAAAATAAGCGGGCGGTGGTCTTTTACAGGGGGTTGAGTAACACCATGAAAGACGCTTTAGCAGTAATCCCTTCTATGCCTACTCAGTACCAGGAATTGGTTGATCTCGTCCTGCAGGTAGATGCACGCCGAGCGGAGCGTAGAGCTGAATCGGGGGCCTCCTCCTCTCCTCCTCTTGCTAATACTCCCGTTTCCGTTACTGAAGAACCTATGCAAGTGGGAGGGGTACGCAGTCCTATTACAACATCCGAGAGGGAACGAAGAAGGGTTGATAATGCGTGCTTTTACTGTGGCACCACTGGACATTTCGTGAAAGAGTGTCCTCGACGTCCCAAGAAGAGTCAGGTTTTTCGGAGGGCTCGACCTTAGAACCGGAGACCAGGTCGAGTGTCCCATCTTCTTCTCCGGGAACCCCTCTTACCTTTGCTCGTGTTCAACCTATCTCTGTAAAGGCTACTCTATGTCCCTCTACTGGCCTTCTGCATGCAGTCAATATCGTTATTGATTCTGGTGCCACTGGTAATTACATAGATATTGATTTGGCCCATTCCCTCAATCTACCTTTAGTGGTAAAAACACGACCGGAACCTGTCCAAGCCGTAGACGGCTCCGCATTGATTTCTGGTCCTGTTAGACATCAAACCGCACCCCTCTTGTTGAACATACAGGACATACACACAGAAACCTTGAGTTTTGATTTGATCACCGCACCTCAATTCGGTATCATACTAGGGATACCTTGGTTACGTGAACATAATCCATTGATCAATTGGCAAGCAGGCACTGTACTCTTTGAGTCCGATATTTGTCAGAATTATTGTCTTCCGATCCATCAAGCCCCTGACACACCCTCTCGGGTCTTGGGAGCCCTAGCACAACTCACACTGACGGTTGACGATCCAGAAGTCATACAGTCCCATACTGTTGGGGGGTTGGTGTCTGGGATCCCGCCAGAATATCTGGCTTTCGAATCTGTTTTCGATCGAGGCTCGTCTGAGGTACTTCCTCCACATAGACCTTATGACTGCCCAATCGAATTGCTTCCTGATTCCACCGTTCCTTCGGGCAGGATCTACTCTCTGTCCCCTTCGGAGGAACTGGTGTTAAAAGAATATGTACAGAATGCCCTGCGTTTAGGACACATCCGCCCCTCCACATCACCAGCGGCAAGTCCTATCTTCTTTGTACCTAAGAAGGAGGGGGATTTACGTCCTTGTGTGGATTATCGGCGTCTTAACGCGATCACCAAGAAGGATAGATATCCCATCCCGTTAATCACTCCACTTTTGGATCATTTAACACATGCTACCGTTTTTACCAAACTTGATCTACGCGGCGCATACAATTTGGTACGCGTTCGTGAGGGAGACGAGTGGAAAACTGCTTTCTGTACACGTTACGGGTTGTACGAATATCTTGTCATGCCCTTTGGCTTATGTAACGCCCCGGCCACGTTCCAACGGTTCATGAATGACATTTTCAGGGATATTCTGGATGTGTACATGGTTGTATATTTGGACGACATCCTGATCTTCTCTCGTGACCTGGATGATCATGTAAAACACGTCCGAGAAGTATTAACCCGTTTAAGCAAACATTCCTTATTTGCCAAACCTGAGAAATGTCAGTTCCATAAGACTTCGGTTGAGTTTTTGGGTTTCCACATCACCCCTGGGGCGGTATCCATGAACGAGTCTAAGGTCAAAGCAGTCTTAGATTGGCCAGTACCTCAAACACTCAAGTCCTTGCAGGCCTTTTTAGGATTCGCCAACTTCTATAGGCGTTTCATCTCTTCCTTTTCCACGATTGTAGCCCCACTCACGGCCCTGACTAGTCCTCGGGTGCCATATCAGTGGCAGAGAGAACAGCAGGAGGCTTTTGAGACTCTGAAAACCGCCTTTACTACCGCACCGGTACTCCAACATCCCAATCCGGATCTTCCGTTCATAGTCGAGGCAGATGCCTCTTCCTTTGCCCTCGGGGCGGTGCTGTCACAAACGTGTCCTAATACCGGCAAGTTACATCCAGTGGCATTCCACTCCCGTAAGTTTTCCAGTACTGAGTCTCATTATACCGTTACGGAAAAAGAACTCTTGGCGGTCATGGACGCGTTCCGTGTTTGGCGTCATCATCTTCTGGGGGCTAAGTATCCTGTCACAGTATACTCCGATCATCGGAACCTACAGGATTTGGCCTCCCTGAAATGCATTAATAGCAGACAGGTCCGATGGCATCTTTTCTTTTCCTCCTTCGACTTCCGTATTATGCACCGTCCTGGAACGGCGCATGGGAAGGCGGATGCCTTGTCACGTTCCCCGGGGGGGGTCCAATTGCCTATTTTCCCCGACACTGTTCTCGAAAAGAGTCATGTGATTTGTCTCTGTACACCCTCATTGTCACTGATAGACTCGGTTCGATCCTGGACTAGCGATCATTCTGACCAGTTACGAGAATGGGATCCGGTATATTCTGATGGTTTACCTTTCGTACATGAACGCCTGTTCCTTCCTACACCTGATACACGTAATCTTTCCCTTGAGTGGTCTCATGACGCCCCCTTTAATGCCCATCCCGGACAAGAGCGCACTTTAGACCTTCTCAAGCGTTGGTGTTGGTGGCCTTCTATGAAGCGCGATGTGGAGTGTTACGTCAGGTCTTGTGCGGTATGTGCTCAGGCTAAACATCAAAGGGGTCGACCGATTGGGTTGTTGCTTCCGCTTCCGGTACCTCCCAAGCCCTGGCATACATTAACGATGGATTTCGTTACCGATCTCCCCAAGTCGAAAGGCTTCGATACCATCTGGGTAGTGGTGGACACGTTCACAAAAATGGCCCGTTTTGTCCCTTGCAAAGGTGTCCCTTCGGCCCCTGTCTTGGCGGACTTGTTTTTTGAACATGTGTTTATGCTATTCGGCCTCCCTTCGGTCATTGTTTCCGATCGAGGTTCACAGTTCACCTCTCGGTTTTGGAGATCCTTGACGAAACTATTGGGCATTGATACGAGGTATTCTTCGGCCTATCATCCGGAGACCGATGGTCAGACCGAAAGGACGAATCAATCGATGGAACAGTACCTTCGTTGCCTCATATTGCAACACCAGTCCTCTTGGTTGGCCGTTTTGCGGCTTGCGGAGTTTGCGTATAACAATGCGGCTCATTCAGCTACTGGTTATTCTCCTTTTTACGCCCTCTATGGTCAACATCCCAAGGTTTTGCCGGTCCCTGATGCCTCTGGTTCTTCGAATCCTGCGGCCACGACATGTCTTAGGGATCTTTCTGCTGTTCATGCGAGTACAGTGGTTCATCTCACTGAAGCAAAGGCCTCTATGAAGGCCCGTGCGGATGGCAAACGTCGTGCTGCTCCCCCTCTGGTGGTGGGTTCTAGGGTCTGGTTATCTTCCCGACATCTTCGCCTAGTGGGTTGCCGGAAATTGCTGCCTCGCTTTGTCGGGCCGTATGTGATCTCACAGGTTGTTAATCCGGTGGCTTTCCGTCTAGTCCTCCCCAGCTCTTGGCGTATCCATCCTGTGTTTCATGTCTCCCTCCTCAAACCCTGTCCTGACTCAGTCCGTCTTCGTACCCCTGTTGCGCCGGTGTCCTTGACCTCTCCTGATGTTTTTGAGGTATCGGCCATTTTGGGTTCTAGATGGTTTAGGGGTAGGCTCCAGTATCTGGTGGATTGGACGGGTTACGGCCCGGAGGAGCGTTCGTGGGTTTCCGCATCTGATGTGAACGCCCCGCGGTTGGTAACCCGCTTCCATAGGGATCATCCGTCCTGCCCACGGGGTCGTGGGCCGTTGGGGGGGGGCTATGTTAGGCGATCCTCTGCACACCAGGCCACGACACATCAGAACACTGCTCACATTCCCCCAACATCTCCTCCCAAGCTTCGAGGCTCAAGTGATTCGGTGAAGCCACAGAACCGAAAGCTCCGTACCGTTGTACGGGCTCGATTGCAACCCTTTCTGCATTGGCAACTGCCTTGGAGAACGTATTGCAGAAAGGGCGGCCTTACGTCTCCACGCCGGTCACGTGATACGCTATGGCGTTCCCCATGTGATCTTGGTGGACGTCACATGATCCAGAGAAGTCACGTGACCCAGGGGCGATCAGTATAAAGGTCTGAGAGACAGAACGCTCATTGCTTCTCAGCTGGCTTCGGACACTGTTTGGCGTTACATCTTGCTCCTTGTTACCTTGATCACGGAACTCTATCTCGGACTCCCTTGGACACCCCTTGGTACTTTTGCTTGGAACTGTTTACCTGTTGCCGGATATTTGGACTGCACCTCGACTTGTCTTTGGATCATCCCTTGGTACCTTGCTGATCTTCTACGCCTTTTCCCTACTGGGGATTCAAGTCAAGCCCTGACTCCCACAGGTGGCTACCCTTCATCCACGCTAACCTGCTGTTCTATTATTCCAGGGACCGCCGCATCTAATGAGCCTCGAACCTCCCTACTAGGTTACCTGGGTCTCCCTTACACCAGATAGGTAAGACACTTTAGATTCTTTTGTTTACTTGCCTGTATTGTGATTGCCTGGTGCTTAACCTCCTTCCTTCTTGACAGCAGCATCGGTGTTCCAGAGGCTCCGTGGATCTGGGAAGACATCTCTCACCTGTGGCCTCAAGGGTCGCACAGCGGGTTTCTATTTCGTTCCCCTGTGCGTCACTTGGGGACGGAGGTCTCATCGGTCTACACGACACTCAAGTCAGAACACTTAGTTTGTGACATGGCATCTCAGACGCACATGACCATCTGAGTGGGTTGTGTCCCCTTGTGTATCCTACCATCCCTGCTACCTTGCACGTTATACATTCACTCTACCCTTCTTCTTCTTATATTGCTGTTGGTGTTGAATGGTGATGGGGAAGCAACTATACTCTGTCCAGCTCTGTCATTTTGAGTTTGTGCCAGATTCTTTAGGTCTTTGTGGCTCGCTGATAAATAAAACCCACTTGGCAAAAAGGTCCAGCACACCTCTTACAAGGGAAACTAAGTTTTATTTCCACAAAATAGAAATGAGCCAGCAAAGGACTCTGCTGACACGGAACGTTCTGCCAAAAACAGTAAAAACAATACTTTATGAAAGCACACAGCATCATCAGTGACGTAAACTACATAATTTACAAACACACACGACTGGTTGACTGGTTGGTCGAGACCCTATACATGGGCTACCTGCTCCATAAGGTATACCAGGCTATTGGTCCCAGCCCTGTCTGTCCATCTTCTTCCACTTGGGCTCCTCCTTTTGCATCATCAGGCATAAAACTGCAACTAATTGGCAATTATGTGAAGAAAAAGAATACTGGCTCTATCGCTAGCCTAATGTGCACCTGGTACTGCAGACATGGGCTAAGACGATGCCATTGCTTATAAAAAAAACTACAGCTCTATTCCAGACATGTTGGCGCCCGACAAAGGTTCCCCACCCTTGTTTTATCTATGTCTTTTTATCCCTCCTGGCACCTCGCAGCACAAATCACGTGACCTATGGTGAAGGCAAGTGATCCCTGTTTTCAGATCTTTCCTGATCGATTTGGGGTTTAACAGTTTTATGGTTGGCAGTCTGGTACTGAATGGTACTGACTGTTACCTTGGAATGTTTGGGGTCTTGGTACTGGGACTTTTGGGTGCTATTACTTAGAGCTGGGGCAATCCCCTTCTCACGGGATTGCTTTTCACAGAAAGCTCTCAGCCCCATCGTGGCCGTGCAGGGCGCATTCCTTCTGGAATACAAAATGTTGGCAACGTGAGACAACGCTTTATTTCTATGTGTGTAGCTTGACGGTGCGGTCCTGGCTGCAGCACAAAGTTAGGCCTAGATTTCAATATGGCTGCTACTATGTAAGATGGCGTTTGGTTCTCCATGTTTGTTGGACCAAAAGAAACATCCCACATCCTGCCTGTGCAATGGTCCTTGCCACCTCCCTCCTCCCCCCTGTCCCCTCCCAAGTCCCTAGTGCACACTTCTAGGCCTCTGTTTCATCCGAAAGCACTGGGGGGCCTGGAACGGTCGTCCCTCCTTCCCAACATTCCCCCATTTTGATAATACTACATCAACAAACTCTCATGTGACCCCTTCATCCTTTTCACCCCTTCTTTCGCTTTCCAATCTTTGAGCTTCCAAATATGGAGGTGGCCCTTCCTTTGGTACCCATGCCTTAGATATGGACCGTAAACTCTGCCCTGCCTGGGCATCATGTTCAGGGGTACATGTCCTATATATACATCCTCTATTCCCAGCTAGATCTACCGAGTGTTCTGTGTAGTGCTCAAGATCAGGTGGGGGAACTGTGGTGGTACCTGGGGGGTGAAGACATTGCTCTATCACAACCATGCGTGGCTTGTTTGGATCATCAGTTTGACCGCAGTAACTTTTGTACCACAAGGTGCTTCCAGCACCACAATTGAACCCATCATCATTGTACTGCTAGGCACTGCTTCGACACAACACTGAAGTCCCAGAAGTGCAGAATATTTCCAATATGAGCACAGGAACCAACGATCGCCCCCATCCAGGATGATGCTCAAGAAAAGAGGTAATCAAACCAGTCACTCTCTGAGATGTCTGCTTCTGTTTGCATACGAGTGCTTAGAACATACAGGGCCCCTATTAAATTGGTAAGGGGTGGGTAGGTACAGCAGGAATCGCCAATCTTCCGGCAGACCGCTGCCTCCATGGCCTTGAGGAGGTCTAACACTTATCTATTCTGGAGCGTCATCAGCCTTATTGCGCGCATTTCCATCTGGATCGCGTTGAGGCCTTGGTTCTGTGTCGTTGGCCAGCTGGATCACTTCCCACCACACAATCAGGAATCACCTGGTATTTGCGGCGGTCTTTACCCCTGGTAGCAGCAACAATGCGAAAACTTTTTCTTCTTTGCTGTAGAACCGGTATTGAATTCGATCTTCTCCTCCTCCGCAATCTTTCCCTTTTCTCCTTCTCTGGCAGGATGGGAAATATATGCTTTTGCACTGTGGTAGGGATACAGGACCTTGGTGTATTTGTTGGAACCAGCAAGCTACCTGGTTCCACTATCAAATGTTCCGCTGGGAACACCAGGAGCGCTGAGTGCAACAGGGCCAGCGAGCAGGTGCCCCTCCATGATGGCCTGAGGTGCAGAAATGCCTGCTGGCCGCCCACCTAATAGTTATCCATCACCGCAGCTATACCTTTTTTGAGATCAGGAATATATAATGTTTTGTTGCACCTATTATTGACCTCCACAAAGTCACTCCCTTTGTTGTAAAAGCATAGTTCATATCCTTCCTGTTTTTGCACCTTCACTGGTATCTCCATTTCCTTGATCCATGTTAGTTTTGCAACTTGCTCATTCCAGTATACGCTGCAAACGCTATTCATTTTTTCTATCGCTTCTTCTCTAAATCCCACTAGTTCTCCTGCCATGCAGCTCATCATGGTTTCTTGCCATCTGTTTGCCACAAACTTGAAAACTTCTAATTTTATATACAGTCTTTGCAAGCACTACACACTCTTGGGGTTTCGGGCACATTGCAGTTGACCAGGATCTGCTACTTCTATTCGTATGCTCCGTGCCTGGAAAGTGCTTTGCAGTCTGCACGATGTCAGATTCAGTAAACATTGAGCTTCCACAATCACAATTTCATGTGGCATTAATACCTTGGGGGATCCCAACACGTGTGGAATCAAGAAGCACACGTAACAGCTTCCATTAACATTCGTTTTTCCCCACTAAGCTCATGTCCGCGTACCAACTTTTACCCAACTCTGGATGTTGCACATCTTCTATCGTGTCTAACGCAAGTCCTTGGTATTGATCATATTGAACCCGTCTAATTTGTCTTTTAGAACTATTTGATCCACCAGGACGTGAACCCCTAGAAAGAAAGTGTCTTTTACAATTATGTTAGAGAACGCATTAGAAAATACATAACATGAGCAAATTTGCAAAACTCCCCATACGTTACCGGGTGACAAGAGTATCATTGAGGAATACATCACCCAGCACGTTTACCGGGATGCTAAGTGTTATTTTTGTTTACATTGAGAGTACGGTTGCGGTTTTTCAACTTTAAAGAACTACAAAACAAGATGGCCACTGTGAATTATGGAGAAAGGAACTACACGTAGTCCCTTATCCCTTTCCATGGCAGCTATTGCTGCACAGAGAGAGAAGGGAGCGCAAGGTAAGTGGGGCTGGGTGGGAGTTGTGATGGATATGGAAATTGATGTATTATCTATGCTCTTGTGTACTACCTGAATACGTTATTTGCCACTAGACTAACCACACTACAACCTATTGTGTGCCCTGCATCCTCAATGCCCCTCTTCTTCACTTAAAACATATTTTCTTGGTAATTATATTGTCAAGCTGGCTCTCGTCACAGTCTAAGGTTTTTTGTTCAGAATGACATGACTTCTCCCGAAAGTGGCGAATTGAGCACTCAAACGCAAACAACATATAATACTCAGATGTGCCTTTAGAATATAAGCACGATGCTGCAGAATCGAGGCGGGGGCAAGACAAAGAACATTTCAGGGCAGCTGTCATGTGTAAACCCTGCCCCAGGGGCTGATCCATTCAACGGGCTGCTCCAAAAACAACACTGCCTGCCTCAGAGAGTGTAAGAGGAGATGTCAAGGCCTAAAGTAGCTCTGTCTTAGCTGATGAAGAGAGATAAATGGATGTTATAGAGAACACATGTTTAAAAAAAATAATAATGTGAAAGAAAGAAAAGCGATTTGGCTAGGAGATTAGCCACTCAGCTCAGCAGCCCAAAGACCTGTCATCTAAAGGTAATAAGATGCGCAGCTTTTGTGTTCGGAGTTCTCGTTGTATGCTTAATTTAAAAGAGATTTCAATGAAGCAAGAATCAGGCTGCAGACCTCTCTAGTCTAAGTGACCATGTGCAATAAAAAGAATGTGCTGGATGCAGGGCGGTGGCAACAGTACCCGAGGGCGTGGGGTGCTTGAACCCAACGGAGCTCCTTCATAACACTGTGCAGCCCCCACCTCCGGCAAAGTAATGAAATGGTATTGACCAGGGCACCATGAGGAGGCCTTGGCCCTCTGTGGCAACACAGTCCACCTCCATCATTGCCACAGAGGAACAGCTTTGAAAGCTGCCAGAGATGTACTTTTGTAAGGGGGTATTGAAGTTCAGTCTGAGGCAGGTTCCAGTGGTTCCATGTACTTTAACCATGATTTGTGCACCCCAAAAGCTTCATTATTGAACTTTCACCATTTTTGAATTCAGAGAAGCCCCCTTCCTACGCCTCCGCCTCATCCGTCCAACCAAACCCCATCTGAAAAAACATTTGCCATATTCTCAAACGTACTACCTACACATTTTTCAAATTTATATTTTGAAGGTGAACTTCTTGGCAATTAATATTATGCCCAGACAAATGTGTGTGGTGAGTATTCTCCAATGTCATCGCTGGGTACCTTCCCAATGGCCCTTTATGAAGATGTCTGGAAAGGTTGATCTAGGAGTCAATGTGGTTGTGTGGTGAACCTCGCAATTGTCAATGAAGCTTTGCATATGCTCTGCAGCTGCAATATCCATACAAGGATAGATGAATTCATATTCCTATGGAACTGACAGTGCTATAAGTGGGATGAGAAATTGAGGAAGAGGGCCCCGTAAGAGTCCCAAACCAATATTTCAGTGCAGGACTTAGTGTCTACCATGATCCAAAAACACGGACCTAAAGAACCGTTGAAGAGATGGGGGAGCTGTAACTAACGGAGTGTCCAAACAGATGCATGAACGGGAAAAAGGTGTGTTAAACTATATGCTTAATCAGTGGATAAGAACATCTTCTAAATATGAATATGCAAATAAGAAAGTGAAATCTAATCAAAGCAGTTCAATGCATATTCCATTTAGAAATGTTTTGGAGTACGGAAGATAGATAGATATATATTTCAATAAACGCAATAAATAAACACATACACGCAAAATACAACTGATTTTTAAAGGAAAGCAATCATAAACCATTACAAAAACAATCATATGATAAAGATAAAGAATGACAGAGAACAACCATGTTAGATACAGTTTCACCCTTGAAGGGTGCTCAGGTCAAACAAGATTAAATGCCAAGAACTATGAAATGTAAGACCATATAAAGTTACAGCCGGGGAGAGAAGGCGTTTCAGGACTGTCATATCTGGTACTTAAAGGAGTAGAAATGTTATTGTCCCAATCGATTGGGCATGTATTTGTGGGCAGACAACTATTGTTTTAAAAAAAAATAATTCCAGTGCATCTTACCTTCATTTTTCTAACTTTTGCACATGCGAAAACAAAGCGTTGGGTACCGTCATCTTAAGCTAATCCTTTCCGTTGATCCATCGCCCTATGTTCAAGTGCCCAGGCGGCAGTAATTCAGATCAGCCGCCCCTAACGCTGACATCACTAGACATGCAAGCCCCTTTTAACAACGTCAATGCACGTCTCACATCTATTGACACGTCTCCATGGAAATACCAAGACGCGTTTTTCCTCGACAAGTATACACAAACCCTTTCTATCACACAACATTGGAGTTTCTTTTTCCTTTGTGTCAGTGTATTTGATTTCGAGCCTCCCTGACTTGTTTCTGCTTTGTTCAGCTATCTTCCAAGTACGACGCACTGAGAACAATGAATTAAATCATTAGTCGCTTTTTATTTAAAAATGCCTTATATTATGTACAAATGTCTTTATCAAACCATATTTAAATTCCACTTTGACATGGCATGTTCTTTACATGTGTCCTTGCAAACTTTCAAAGTTTTAGCCTATTAATCGTGTCTTTGCACAATGGGTTTTTGTAACATGGCTGCTTCACTTGTCTTTCTTTAAAATTTATTTTGTTACTGTATACAAACAAAAACATTTTTAATTTTCTCACTGTTGATTTTGTACTTCTTCAATATTCAGGAACTATGGCATCAATTCAGCCCTAGCCGTACGAGCCTGAATATTCAGAAGAGGAAATCCTTGAAAGAGAAAGAAGCCGAGATGATGGGGAATCAGATGAAAGTCGTGACGATCGATCACCGGAGCCTGAACCCAGTCGCATGAAAGACATTTCCACCTGGTGTACCTGCTATCAGTGTGAGGTTGCGCCAGCTGTCTTGGAGAATTGCTGTTGCAGAGAAAGCTCTTGCTGCTTGGCCTACATTGCCGAAGAAGACACACCACCGCTATGCCTTTTTCTGAGCTGCATGACTTCAGGGCAGCCTAGCTTACAGGATCCACGTTGCGAATGATGATGGTCATATGCACAAACTTTGAGCTACAGTTCGCCCTCGTAATCCAAGTAACAAGTAAGTTAACTCTATATATGTTGTATGCTTAACATCCGAGACTGTTGACATTTTCGACGGATCACTGACAAATGATCTTTTCTGTAAATTGAATGCATTTCTCTTTCTAATCTTAAACCAAAATATTCATGATTAGATTTGACATCCAATTACGTTTCTTTCACTTGGAAGTTATTTCCTTACCTCCCAAACTGTTTTTAATGGAATGGGTGTTGACATTTCTAATTGATCCCTATTTGAAATCCCAAATACTCTCAGTACTGTCCACGAAAGGGTACTTTTTAAAGCATAGCAATGAATTAAATGCAATTATTGGGTTCATTCATGTAAACTATTTCTGTATCTCTTACATGGGTGGTGCTGGCTTGTGGCCTATCATGGGTTAACATGGTGGATTCATAGAAGACAGGAATTCTGCGTTTGACGAGTTATACCTGCTTGTGCAGTTTGAGCCATTCATGAGAAATTCCCCAATTACAATGGACAATGCCAGAGATTTATACAGACAAATTCCTTGACCACAGCAGTACAATTTGTAGTTTGTCATTGCCAACCACTTTGCCAAACTAATTAATAAAAGATTCAAAATGAAATAATATGAAAAGTTGTTAGAAATTATTTGTAAGTCCACGACACATCCAAACATCTAAGAGGATCATGAAAGATCTGTGTGCTTTAACAAATGTACTGGCCTATTGTGTTCCCCTCATCCCCAGCCACGCCCCTCTGGTATCAATGACAGTTCACACCTGTGGCCATGCACTCGCAAGGGGGCTCTGTGGATGAGAATACTCAAGGTGGTGAATACCATACACACCTCAAAGGGTTTTTCGCACAGGGACCATTGGCCACATGGCCACCCCAGACCCGATGTCTCCCGACTCCCCATTGAAGACCCTGTCCCTGTAATCTACATATGTATGTGCCCTTTGACTATGTACTGGGACTATTCCTCTTGCCTCACCCACATCCATTCCCACTCCAGCATCAATGGCAGTCCGTACCTGTGGATGTACACTCGCAAGGGGGCTGGGTGGATGGGAATTCTCAATGTGCAGAATACCATGTGCAACTCAAAGGGTTTTTTATGCACCGAGACCGTTGGCCAGATGGCCACCCCAGACCTGTTGTCTCCTGACTCCCCTTTGAAGACCCTGTCCCTGCAATCTAAATATTTCGGTGTCCTTTGACTATGTACTGGGCCTTTTGCGCTCACCTCATCCACATCAATCCCCCCTCCGGTATCAATGGCAATTTGCACTTGTGGCCATGCTTGCTAGGGGGCTGGGTGGATTGGAATGTTCAAGGTGCTGAACACCATGTACGCCTCAAAGGGTTTTTTCGCATGGGAACCATTTCGGCATGGCTACCCCAGACCCGATGTCTCCAGCAGTCTGTGTTTGCCGGTGGCCAACACCGGCACTGTTTTTTCAGCACTGGCACTCTTTCTGCAGCTGCCCTTGGTCACGCTCCGGCCCAGCCATACCTCGTTGATGCTGTTTTCTCTGTGGGTAGATCTGACTGCTCCCAGTGCTCTGCTGCGGAGCAGACAGTCACACCTTCATCTTAAAAAAAAAAAAGCCAACAATTTACACATACACACTTCGGCTATAGTTCATTAGGAAAACGCAAATACTATAATGCATTTTCATGTATATATATATATATTGCACGGCCCGGGGTAGCAGCTGTGTAGTTATGGTTAAGTTGCTCAACGCATAGGAAGACCACTTTTTGGGAGGCTTATAACTTTGCTCCCCCTGGGCGAAATCGCATCACACTTTGCCAAAAAAGTATATGGCCCACTCTGAATCATTTTGGGAAGTTTGGTGAGGTTTCATCCAAGGGGGCCAACATTATAGGGGGTCCCAAAAAATGTTTTTTCTCCATGAACTGAATGGACAAAAACTTTGCGCACGCGTACAGCCCAAACTGTTGGACGGATTATCATAAAATTTGAGACAGGAGTGGCGGTTTGGTCCCGAAAGCGTGCTTTTCTAAATTTGGTGATAATCCATCCTGTACTTTTTTAAAGCAGGTAAAATTCATGTCTCAAAAAATTACTGATATCTGCGGTGCCATTTCCCTGTTCGCTCCGTGGTCAAAAGTCTGACTGGCCTGGAGTGTGGCGTGATATTGGCAGAGATTGGACGCACCTTTGGGTTGGCTAGAGGAAGCCTGATGTGCGTCATCATTTTGGGTAACGCCACCAAGTTGTATAGTGTGGTGCCAAATGGGTTTAGGAAAACATGCTTTCCGTCATGTGGTGGTGGGAAGAGGGGATGGAAAGGGTGGGGGAGTATATCCGTGCATAGTGCGCCAATTTGCAGGTACCTCCTCAGGGGATTAGCTTGTGTGGTGACTGCAGGCAGCCTTCATTATGGCTCAATAGGTCCTTGAGGTGACCTCTTTCTGTGGTGAGTGCTGGCAGGCTCAATTGCAGATGGGGAGTGGATTGCACATGACATGAGCAATTTCACATAGGTTGTACTTTGCTGTGTTGTGTGTGGTAAACCTTGGAAGCATGACTGCACCAAAAAGTATGTTCACTGGTTGCAAGTAGGTTCACATTGTTGCCTTGTGTGTGTGGTTTGTTAGCATTGTACACATTGTTGGTTGCATGGGTATGCTGAATATTAGCACATCCTACAGTTCTGAGTGCATGGCTGGACATCATGGAGTCAACAGTCCTGCAGTGTGTCCACTGGGTGAAGTGTTGGAATACTGTGTGTATAGGAGTGCATAAGGTCCAGTGGATGTTTTATGTGGTTGGGTTGTGGCCATTGCGCAGGTTACTGAGTACTGTATTGTACTATGATGTATTGGTTCTGTGTACTTAATAGCCTGCTTGGAGCAGGGGCAATGTTCTGAAGATTTTGTGGTCTGATTGGCAGTAGTAAAATATCATGTGAATGGAAGTGGGTAGAGGTGCCGGAGGCTGTGCTATGTTTGTGGAGTTTGCTAACTGCCTACATGTTTGCATGCATGGCTGTATTATGGTGCAGGGGTTGGGTAGGAATGCCGGTGGCTGTATTACGTTTGTGGGTTCTGGTACCTGGCCACATGTTTGCATGCATGGCTGCATTACGTTGCAGTGGGTGTGGCCAAGGCTTAGGCTCTTGGGTGCATGGCCAAAGGTCGTAGGCTGTAGGCCATGCACCCAAGAGGGTAGGCCTTGGCCACACCCACTACAATTTAATGCAGCCATGCATGCCAACACTGTGATACTGCAGGATGGATGCCACAAATATGTTTATGGGGTCATTTCTTTTTTCCCTTTGCTCCTTAGGATACATTGTTACAACCATACGTTGCTGTATCATACACAGTTTTAACTCTGCATCTCTCCGAGGGTGGTCACCTTTAAAGAATGGTTGTGGAGGACATTTTTGACTTGGTAGGGCACCAGAATTGAGCTGATATGCGCACACTACTATATGGTGTAGGTTATTGCACTTGTTGCACATTAGGGAGCGACATGCCACAATTTGTGTTTGCTACGGTTTGCCCCTGATAAGACCCTTTCTTTAGGAAGTGCAGTAAGATATTGCACCATGAAAGGAATTCCTCTGCATTGCACATTTAAAATATGGACAATAGAATACATTTCAGTAGCCATTTTCAGTGGCAGAGTAAAGGATAAGGGCTCTGAGGGAAGGATTTCACACAGGGCCCTAGATGGCCGGTTCATGCACCATGGGATGAGGTACTGTGTTTTAATGAGTATCGTCGGATGTTCACCCACAGGCCTGCTGTCTGTTTTGTAGGTGCCACTCTCCTTCCATGGCTACACACATGCCCTTCGTCTTTCAAATGTTGCCAACAGACCCTTCTTTCATGTGTTTGCTTTTCACAACAGATGTCACTGCCAGCGAGTGTCGTCAGACCCACGGCACATTCTCTTTGTGTGTGCTCAAATAAATATACAGAACATAATATTCTCCTACAGGACTGCTCCAACTGCAGGACAATGCAGGAGGTGTTTTTCCCAACGATTCAACAGTAAAATATTAGCTGTGGACGATTGTGTGCCAGCCGAGTGCTATATGCGCCTCTGACCGTTATTATTTGTAATACAATGAAGGCGCGTAAAACTGTTAAGTGTTTGAAAGGACATTGTAAGGACCATACCGCAAATCTTTTAGCACACGCTTGAACATACGGTGTACTGTTTCAGTACAGGAGTTGCGTTCATTTTCACTGTTGTACTCCATACATAGGTTTGAATGGCCTGGAGAACCATGTGAACAAAACGAACACCAATCATAGTACTCATTTTGGCTGAATGCTGCAGAAATGGTATTGTAATGCAGCGTGCATGACTACTCTTAAAAAACCCACTACATTGCAAAGGGACAAAGTGTATGGCACAGTACTTTAATAGTTATGCACAGACAGCTACATCCTACTACATTTTAATCCCTACACACATGTTATGTACAGTTGTACTTACATAATGTATGCAAATTCCATGGTTATACTATGTCTCCAAAAAATCGCACTGTACGACGTACTAAACACTTGCAGATTACATTTACGGAAAATGTGAACTGCGACAACATAATGTTTCCTTTTATTTTCTTTTTAAATTTCATAGAACATCTACATTTGGAGCAATTAATGCGTACCACTCAAGCCTATTTTACAATGAGCTTTTCTCCTGTTGATGGAGAGGTTTGTAGGTTTCCATTTCCTGCCACCATTCGGCTACAAAAACGAAATCAGGCGGCAACATGTTACCATTGCATCGTGCATTTCCGATGCTAAGTACTCCAGTTACGTAGAACTTACTTTTACGTACATGGAGACATGCTGGTACCTTATACATGGTGCAGTGAATGTACAGTTGACACAATATATAAATGTACATTTACGGCCCCTATCTACTATTTATATGAGCAGTGTCTTACGAATCAACGGTGTATGTTGGCAGACTCTGTGTGCAATGGCTGCGCATATGTGGGTGGCAGGGCCATCAAATGCACTTTAGTGCCTTTGGGGAAGGAGAATTCTGGGCCTCTCCTTCATGAAAGGAAACAAATTCCTTTACAACTTCTTCTAAGATTGTACCTGCTTTCTAAAGTATGCAGTATAGTGACCTGACCTGGTTGTGTCGCCTGTGTGGTAGATTACGGCTATTGGTGTGAAGGTTTTGTTGCCAATTGATACCTGTCCGTGTGTGAAGGTAGTAAGCTTGCAGTTACGTTTATTTTCCATCTTCATTTTTGTATATGTAAGGTGAAACGATTATCTGAATTGCAAGGCCTACACAATATGCTATGGTTTGCATTTCGTACCACTTCCTTAAATGGAATGGAATCAGAGTTAGGTATAGATACATAGAGAAAGCATTCGTTATGGACTTCTTCCTGAATGACATGATTGCAGAGAGTGCATGTATGTTTCCACATGTAGGAAATCTGAAAGATTTCATTTATGGGTATGATTTTGCTTTCCAATACTTGTACTAAGTACATTACAACTTCCTGTGGATCTCCTTGGGCCTCATTACACGGATGGCCGTAAGGCTTTACCGGCACGAGTAAGGGTACCAGTGCCGGTAAACCCTTACCGCCTTACTACGAGGTCCCTTTGTGGGACCCTACCTTAACGGCTGGTTTTACCAGCCATTAAGGACGGGACCCACAAAGGGCCTTGGAGGTAATTACGGTACCGCAATTTGCCGTCCGTGTAATGAGGCCCCTTGTCTGTTTAATGTGCATTTACCATTCAAGTACAGTAGTCCAATTCCTGCCTTATTCCTGAGACACTGTAACTGTTTCCAGGAATGTGTGCAGCATTTCTGTGCAGGCCTATTATTTCTCGTCTGAGCCGTTTCAGTAAATGTTTTCAACAATTGCTGCCATTTGCAATACACCATTGCTTGCTACAGTTGCATAGTAATTTACACCACTTGTATTGGAAAATTTGAACGGAGCAGGCCGTTTTGAGTCTGAGTACATTTTGCTTAGTACACTTTGTAACCGAGATTTCTTACACTACAATCGTGTGTTGCTAACATTTTGACATGGTGGAAGGTGCATTTGCAAGCAGGTCCAGAGATGGAGGCTAACACATGTCCTCATACTCCTGTGCATTTGCGCACTGGACAGGAGTTCATAGTTTGTAGTATTTTACTTTTTCCTTTGTCTGTGCCTTTCACATGGTGCTTGGGGAATTACTGCAACAACTTGATAGAGTTGTGGCGACTGTTACAAATTGATTTGCAAGGCCATTTGTAGATGCGCCACATTGGTTTGGTACCTTGGACAGTGGCATCTAAGTTTTCTGGGAATATATCTACGTTTTCATGCCCTTGTACAGTGCTATGCATGACAATTTGGTTTCTTTGCTCTTGTTTGTATGATTCCTCATTGAAGTATGCCTCTGTGCTGGTGGTGTGCCTCCACTCACCTGTACTGATGTTGCCAAAGGTATCTATGCTGATATTGCATTTGTTTCAAAGTAGTGGTGGTAGTTTACAGATTAATTTTGTTAGTGGTTTCATTCTCATTAAATTTAACAGAAAGAATTTTCGTTTCAAGAGCATTGCACTGTATACAACAGCTTTCAGGATTACTTTTCTGCGGTAAGGTTTAAGGGTTGAGTGTGATTTCTCCCTTCTACTTATAAGGTTCTGAAGGACTCTGTGGTTTGTTTGTTTATTTGTTTGTTTTATTATTTATAATGCGCGCCAAACCCGGGGGTGTCAGGGTGCAGAGAGAAACAAGGAAGTTTTCATCTTAGGTTACAGTGCTGTACAGGTAAATACAATGCTGTAAAACGAATAGACATTTAGATAATATATATACAGATATAGATATGGCAAAGCAGATAGGCCGTAAGTTGCAGGGAAATCAACATTATGTACATAGGGAGAAAATGGATGGAGCTGGCAGGAGGGGCCCAGAGAATGAATGGTCATTTTCTTTAATCCATTTGATGATGTTACGTCTGAAGTGGGGGTAAGTTTGATCTGCCCTTAAGGTCGGAGGAAGGGCATTTCACAACTGAAAGGCTTTGACTGGGAAGCTACGGCCTCCAGTTTTTGAAAGTTTACATGTAGGTATAGTGAGGGTGTTCGAGTTGGCCGTTCTTGTTGGACGGTTAGATGCGTGTCTCTTAAATCTTTCTATGAGATATTGTGGGGCAGCGTTATTGAGGCACTTGTGAGCGAGTGAGGATGTTTTTAGTAGGATTGTATGTAGATCTGGATGAGGATTACCTCATGGTGGAACATCTTTTGTAAACTTACTTTTTTGGAAGGCTTCCTTGTGGTGACATTAGCATTTGTACATACTCTATTACCAGAAGTGACAGTTGTACGCTTTTCAGTATCTTTCACTACCTTTGTTTTCATTTCTACATTTTGACAGAGGCATTACATTCTCCTTACTGGTAGGTGCTTTCGTTTTCCTTAGTGACTGTATTAGCTGTTCTCTTTCAACTTTCTGTACAAAATCTGCTCGGGGTGGATGGCTACTTTCTATGCTTTTCGGTAGAGCAGGTCTATTTCTGCGTTGTTTTCTACAGAGTTCCTTTTTGCTAGGCATTCTGTAGCAGCTGTTGGAGAAAAAAGGAAAGTGTAGGTCTGCATACTTTGTGATGTATATGTGTGCATCTGTGCTTGAATGGATGAATATGAGGGTAGGAATACAGATAGAGTTGTGTGATTGTGTAATGGTGTGTTAGTGTATGGTGGGAACGCTATATTGCTATTTGGGAGTTAATATATAATATATGATGCAATTGTGTACCTTAATATACAAGAACCCTGCACTGTCTTAGTAAGACGTGCACCTACACAATGACATTGCACTTACTTTGTTGGCTGTCGAGAGTATGCTTCCTCTGGGTTTAATTTTCAAGTTGACACACCACTGACTTTCAGGACAGAGGTGGTTACTGCAACTGCCAAAGAAGATAGTAAGAAAATATGTTTGTTAATGGCATACTGACTGCATTTCGAGAATACAATACATAAAAGGGTAAGGGGATGTGTTGGCAGGAAGACTTAGTGCGTGTGTGTAATTGGATGGGTTTGTATGGGAATGGGGATTTGGGAACATCAGCATTGTTGGTAAGGGGGTATGTGGTTCATTTGTAAGTGTGCCGTATGATTTGCCGTTTAGCAAGTGTGTGCATTGGTGTAGGAGTATTTACTTTGCAAATGGATTAGTCCTAGTTGTAGAAGGGTGCGAAAAGGGTTGGGAAAGGTGTACGGCTCATTTCACTTGTTGGATTTATGTATTATGTATATCACATTTACAATTGGTACTGTTGTCAACCCACACATACATTTATTTGCATTTTTAAGTAATGTTACATTCTGTGAAGTGTGCAAGGTAAGTGGCAGGCACCCTGTTTTTATGCATAGAATACATGTACTTGGTTTAGGTTGGTAGGATACATTCCGTGCTCCTTTTCTGCACAATTTTAGAAATTTTATAGGAAATGCGTTAGTGCGGAAAAGAATTTGTACAACTGACGGAAGGAAAGAAGAGAGTAACTGTTTGGATATTACAATGACTGATATGGGTAAATGAAAACTTTCAAAGCACATACCATTGCAAGTGGCATTTGATGGTATGTGATGGGAGAAATAACAGTATGCTTTTTAAGTATGTTATGAAGGTTCAGTGGCACATACTCTGCTCAGAGGCACTTATAACAGAGTTGCAAAAATACTGTATAAAAAGTAAAATATTCATATCTGTACTTTGTGGTGATGGGTGCCGATGTGGATGAATCTGGATGCAGAAATCTTAAATAGTACTTTGTACTGGAGGTGCTTTCGAATAACACGAGATTTGCACTCTGAATGTTTAACGGTACATTAATGTTGTACAGAAATTATAGTGTTAGATGCAGAGGTGTTGGATGTGATTGGTGGATGAATGTGTGACTATTTAACAGTACCCAATAAGGGAGTGCTGGAAAAAAGTAGTAGAAAGGGAAGAAGGACTGACCCTGCTTTACTGATGTGTGGCCCTCGCGGTATTTGGGGACGTGCACGTGCCACATCCTCCCCTTCCATGCTGGCCATGGAAATGGCACTATGGGGATTATCCAATCAGGTGCTGAGGGTGTGCTTCACAGGAAGGGCTGGCAATACTTTTTTTCATTACTCTGTGTAATGAGGCTGGCAGAGATGGATAGACACACATTGTTGATCATGGTTGATGCCTTTGTGCAAGATCTGCACAGGTATGCCCACGAAAGAGGCTTTGGTGGCAATTCCCATTTGGAAGGAGTGGAGGCTTTGTGGTGAAGTGTCGATGTATGCAGTTTCGGCGCTGTGCTTGTACTTTGCAGAGATGTGGCCACTGTCACTGCTGTTCATGTTGTCATGGTGCATTATGGAGCCCTCATTTGTGTTACATGTCTTGTGCACGTTTGTTCCATCAACTAAAGAAGTTGATGAAAGCAATGAAGCAGATTGTTCCCACTGCTAAGGTGGTTTTCTCATGCATACCACCAAGAAAAGTTTGGGACTTTCCCAATGTACTTTGTCCCCCGCCAAAACGGAAGCATGGGTGATTTTTTGTGCGCTGCTGGATGTTCTCCCGTGACAATGACATCCTTAATTCTCAAAATGTGTACTTTTTACATGCAAATCGCATTTCTTTGTCCACCATTGAAAATGCTATTTTGTTTTATGATCTACAGGATGCGTTGAAGAGGTTCCTGTCAGACTGTAAGGAGGAGAATAAAACAAAAACCCCTATAAAAACCCCTATAAAAACCAAAGAAAAGGGTGTTTGTTTACAAGCACCTACAAAACAGGCTCTTTACAGAGCCACCACTAAAGACGAAATCCCCTACCCTGGTTGAAATGTCTTCCCCCACTCCCGCACACAGCACAATAGGTCTGCGGTCACTGTGTTAGTTCCAGGATTACATGTGCCACAACCGGGGCATTTGAGGATGGCAGGCATGGAAATGGGACTGTGGAGGGTAAGGGATTGCTCAGTAAAGTTTCTGGGTGTGGTGTGTATGCAGAGACTGTGGCAGTAGGTCTATTTGTACAGAGGAATGCAGAAGCCTATGGTTATGCTGTATGTTTCAGAGTGTGTGGCTTTTGGGGGACTCCTATACACAGTGGTTGAAAGTGAATGCAAAACACTGTGGAGTGGCTGCATATTTTGGATTCTATCATGTGGATGTGCACTGGCATGGAATAGGTGCAATGAAGTGGCTGATTTTGGTTCCCCTGTTTGCCACTTTGGTGACGCTGGATCATCCAGTCATTATTATTCTTCATTGTGGACAGAACAGTTTAGGACATGTTACTGGAATTTGCCTGCACTTTGCGATGAAGGAGGCACTTGGCCAGGTCATGTGTATGTTTCCGAACTCATGCATAATTTTTTGTCACATTGTGCACACACAGATGTGGCTGCGTTCTTCTTCATTTGGTCCGCAAAAGGAGAAAGCGAAGCTCATTGTCAAGAAGGCTGTTTGTGCCTTTTTCAGAGATATTGCCATGTCTACTTCCACAATGGAAATATTATGTTTAGTAGCACAAAGATTTTTCCCACAAATGGCGTTCATCTTACTGCTCCTGGAAATCAGCCTTTTCTGCAACCTATTCAAAATGCATTGCTGCCGTTTTTGCAAGAACGGCAAGCATTTTTCTAGTAGGTGTTGCACACTTCAACCCTTCAAAACACAAACAAACACCACAAAAAGCCTCTTTTTATAGCCAGCCCTTTCTACCAGAAAAGACTGCAATGTTTTTGATGGAGCCACGCTTTACATGAATTACCTCACAATCTGCAGCGCATATAGGCTGCGCGGCCGCCTGCATCCTTTCATTGGCAATTCCATTTTTGACCTCTGAAAGGTGGCTCTGAAAGGAGCCTTTTTTTCCTTTTTTTCTTTTTCCGTTGTTTTGTATCTTTCTTGGTCTTGTAACACACGACATAGAAGGAAAGGAAGAAAAGGGAGGGTACGGAAGTGTCACCAACCACAGGAATAACATAAGGCAAGTGCAGATAGAGGAATATGTTGGGTGGCCCTCACTTAGGTCGGGTGGGTAGTAATTTTCATGCTTCCGGACCGAACCCTCAAAAGCACTTCGAAGTTGCTCAACCCTGCAGAGTACTGCGTCGCAGAACATGCACAATACAATGACCTTTGACAAGTAAGGGTCTGCTGCAGTGCATATGACCTGCAAGGATGCTTTAGGGATCCGCTGCCCGACTGAAGTGTCCCTGGTGTTGGCAGGAGCAGATGCGGAGAATGCTCTAGAGGAAAGTAACCTACTGCCTTGTTCGAAGGGCACTACCCTCCAAACTGCTGCCTTGTGTTTCGATTTGAGGTGTCGTCGCATGGAGGTGATGCCGTAGCTGTACAAGCCACGTTTTACATGACTGAGTACTATTTTGCACTCAGTGCATCTCACCTGGTTAGCACAAGATTTGGGCAGGTCTCTTACAGTGGTAAATAGATTCCACACCCACGACTCACACTGGCTGCAGGCAATGGGAAATTGCTCTACTTTATCCTCGTTCTCCTCTTGATCTCTATCTCCATTACCACACCTGTTCCCTTGTCCAGACCCTTTGGATGGAGGTGATGATGGTGAGGGTGTGGGTGCTGCTGAGCTAGAGGCTGTAGCAGCAGCCATGGTTGCCATTAGTTGCAAAGGTAATATAGCACAGCAGAATTGATCACAAAGCAATTCCAGCATGAAGCAATATGCAGTGCTGCTTTGTTCTGCAAAGCCAAACACAGAATGCAGATCAGCTCTGGGGTGTGGCCTTTTTTAGGGCTGCTGTGCAGCTCTTGGAACGGGAAAGCGGCCCTAAATCTTTCCCAAAAATAGGTAGATGTACAAGGGCAGAGTGTAGGACCTCGGTAAGGGTGCACGTTCACAGTAACACTCCATACATTGCAGAAAACAGCAATTTTTCGATGTACAGGGGCCCGGATCGTGTCCGGCAAATAAGGGCCACGAGCAGCGTGGGTGCGGTCCCATGGGGACGTTGCGCATGTTCTCGATGGGGACGGTTGTCTGCCGGATGCGTATTGGGTGGAATACTTTGTGCACATGTCCATAGGTGTCCTACAGACAACATTGGGATCCCAGGACAAATTAAAAGTGTGGCCCAAGTGTGCCAAACATTTTGGAAGAAGCTGGGTGTTTGTAAGGTACAGCAGGTGGGATGTTCATGTGCACAGCGACCCGCAGGATGTGGGTGGGTGCCTCAAACTACTAAAAGTATATCTAGTTTCATCACATATGTTGGACAGGGGCGGTGTTACCAAGACACAGAGGAAGAGATACGCATGCGCAGAGCTGTGCAAGGGACAAACATGCGCTCCCACAACTAATTACAGGTGGTTCACAAGATGTGGCCCATAGTGGCATCCTACGGATGCTTCCATTGTGATTGCGGATAGGCCGGGCAGATGCGGTGTCCGTAGGACACCTCAATTTTGCTTAATTGTGGTCATCCTCACCAGTACTGTACCCCGCAGAGTTATTATGGGATTTTCAAAACAAAGGAAAAGCCACATACTATTAGGAAAGGGAATGGGTAGCAGAAATGGATGCATATGCAGAGGAATTGGGGATTTCAATAATTTGGTTGTGAGGGGAGGAAGGGTTGAGGTCTCATTGTAACGTCTCTGATCGCATGGATTTTGCGGGGATGGCGGGCCGGGAAATGAGGAAGGGGTACACGTGCAGCTTGGGCAGTGGTATTTTATTTTCTCCATAATATATCCTTGTACGAAATCTTTTAAGGCAGCAAAATTGTTCAGCAATTCCTCCATTTTGGTGTCCAGGCTGTCCAGTTTTCTGGTTACAGAGTTTCCTTCACTTCCTGTGTCTGTATGCTGTTGTGGAAGAGGTGCCGCTTGTGGTGCATTCCTTTCATTTCCAGTATGTTTTGTTAAAGAAAATATAATCTGTTAGGTCTACATGAAGCAATATATATTAATTGTTTTAGTTTTCACACTGTGGTGACTACCAATGGGGTTACTATCATCACTCATTTGGTCATGGGGGAAATTCTCTTCCAGCCATTCTAGGGTGCTTGCCATTGCTGCGTAAAAAAAATTAAAATCACGCTTTTCTACTATTGTACACTGCAGCAACTGTGCAATTATAAGACAATCTTCAATGTACTTACCATGTTGTAGTGACGCTCTGCTCTCAGTACTTTGCAGTCCTCACTCTGCTAGTTCGTTCTTCGTTCCTATGTAAAGCCACAGTGCGGTAAGATTGTTGAAGGCAAACGTTACTTCTCTTGTTGGTGCATTCCACTATGGTGAATACCCTATCTGTTTGTTTCATAAGTACAGAGTTTGCTGACCTACTCTATTTTCCCTTGCAATTCACGTACATGGTGCTGTTTGTATATGTTCCTTGTCTTTGCTGAATGGTACCACTATGTCAGAGAACCCCTGCCTTTCTCAGCAGGTTGGATACCGCCCGATGTCTGCGAACAGACGCATAGTCTGCGACCGCTGTGCCCATTAACATGCAGCCAGCGGGTTCAGTATGCTTACAACCTAAGGCTATCCTGGTAAAAACCTATGAAATTCAGTGAAAAAACGACGTTGTTAAAGGGACGTTATGGTTAAGTTGTGCTACTAAAAACCTATCACATTCAGTGAAAAAACAATGTTAAAGGGACGTCATGGTTCAGTTGCCCTAATAAAAAACTATGAAATTCAGTGCAAACGCTTTTTTTAAAGGAACATTACAGTTACTATGCACTAATAACAACCTATCCATATTATGCTTACTAGTAAAACTGAAAACCCCCAGAAATTCGCCAGTTATGGTAAGCTAAGCAACCATAACTCGCGCCACCACTGTGCACTGCAAGGACTACCACCGATGACTTCAAAGATGACATCACAAATGTCATTGATGACATCACATGTCTGGCTCCCTATTTTTTGTTCACTGACATATATAGGCCTGGTGGTTTTCTTCACAACAGTCAGGAATTAAAAAAGTAAAAGGTACTATATTTGTAGACCTTACCCTTCTCGTATGTTACCATAACTGACGAATTTCGGGGGGGTTTCGGTTTTACTAGTAATGATAATATGGGTAGGTTGTTATTAGTGCAAAGTAACTGTAATGTTCCTTTAAAAAAGCTTTTGCACTGAATGTTCATAGTTTTTTATTAGGGCAAATGAACCATGATGTACCTTTAACAATGTTTTTTCACTGAATTTGATAGGTTTTTAGTAGCGCAACTTAATCATAATGTCCCTTTAACAACGTTTTTTCACTGAATATATATATATTCAATGAAAAAACTTTATTTGCACGGACGTTAAGGTGTGAACTTAAAGAAACAAAACCCTGGAAATTCAGCTAAAGCCACCTTAACTTTGCGCCCTCTGTTGCGCAGATTTTGACCACAATGATGAAATCACAGATCACATCACTGATGACATCACTAATTACATGTTGTATGGGAACAATGATGACATTACAAATCATATCACTGATGCCATCACTGGTGACAACACTAAATGCATTGCATATAACCGATTACATCAATAATGGAATTAGACATAACATCATTTATAAAATAGCTTATGAAAACTTTGATTACCGTAATAACAATTTAGGCCGTGGACTTTGCCATTACAAACGCTGGGGTCACTGGCCAGCACCAAAGGCCATAGCTAGTGGTCGGTTAGTGCTCAAAAATACCAATGTGCATGGTTAAAAGGCATGCCTAGTAGCCTGTCACTGTTTTAAAATGTACAGTGGGCAATGTTGAAAGCTGTAGTCAGTGACCATTAATGAATATACAGTCGGCACAGCCAAAGGCTGTGGCCACTGACTAGTATTTTGTTGAAAACCATGGCTAGCAGTTGGTTGGAGTATATAATATATAGTGGGCATGGTTGAAGACCATAGCTAGTGGCTGGTGGCTGGTTAGTGTTGTGTAATACACAGTGAGCAGGGCCGAAGGCCATTGCTTATTACATTTTATTTATTATTTTACAATTTACAGTGGACATGCCCAAAAATTGTGCAAACTAATCAAGATCAAAGGCCATGGCTAACGGCCCATTCATATGTTAGAATATATAGTGGGCACATTCAAAGATTGTGGCCACTAGCCAGTATTGTGCTAAAGTCCATGGCCAGTGCCTTTTCAGTGTATATAATATACAGTGGACACTGTTGAAAGCTGCATCCACTGGCAAAGGCCAAAATGTATGGTTGGTAGCGTGTTAGTGTTTTAAACTATCCAGTGCACATGGGTGAACGTTGTGACCACTGTCCATAACTGAAGGCTATGACTAGTACTTATTCATGTGTTAAAATATATTTGGCCATGCACACTGACCATGTCTGAAGGCCATGCTTAATGCTAGTTACTGTTGTAATCTAATTAGTAATGTCATCAGTGATGTGATATGTGATGTCATCATTGGGGCCATAGTTTTCGTAACTGAGGGTGCAAAGTTAAGGTGGCTTCAGTTGAATTTCCAGGGTTTTGTTGCATTAAGTTCTCACCTTAACTTCCCTGAAACTAAGGTTTTGTTTCAAAGTATTGCTCACCTTAACGCCCCTGCAACCAGAAGTTTTTTCCTTGAATTTCAACGGTTTTGTTATTGCATAGATTTTTAGAACAGTTCCAGACCACTAGCATGGTCTTTGGCCATGGTCAGTGAGCATGGCCTTTAGCCGTGCCCACTGTCTATTTTAAAACACTACCATCTCACTAGCCATGGCCTTCGGATGGCAAACTTTGAGAACTCACAGTGTTTTTAGGCAATGCGCAGTGAGATAAAATTATTTGCCATGGAGCACACACTTCGTTACACCCCTTTTCGCAGCCATCATTTTGGCGCCGGCGATTTTGGCATGCCCATTCTGCTGCAGCGCCCGTTTTGGTGTGCCCTTTTCAGCACAGAAGTCATTTTGGCGTGAGGGATGTTTGGACGTGGCTGACATTGCAGCCACGTCTAAATACTTATGCGCTCAATAAGAGCATTGCTTTTCTTTTTTTTTTAACACTTTATTTAAGCAAACAGGCAGACAGATTGGACACAGGTTTTTCTTTTAATTAAATAAAATTAGTTAAATTAAAAAAAACAACAGCATTTAACCCTGGTCTGCCAGAATTCAAGATTCAGCATCTAACCAGTAGGCCACAATGGCCAGCATGGGTCACTGTAGCTGTACAAATATCTACTTATTTTATTAGGTATAAAACATTGCAGGCTTTGAGAACTTCCAATGTTTTTAGTTAATGCCCTAAGCGATTAAATTATTTGCAGAGCATCACACACTTTGGTTAAGCAGCGTGCTACAAGAGCCTTGTTTTATGGCCGGTGTCTTGGTGACTGTTGTGATACACCGCACAACCCTAACTACTCGCATTTAAGCAGCACAGAAAAAGGTAAAAAATGATCGGCTATAAGAATAACATATGCCCAGGTACTTTTGCCCCCATAGTGAAAATCAAAAGCTGACACCCATGAATATATGCTAAGTGGCCACATATTTTAAAGTGAAATATACAAATGTAGTTCAATTGTCCTTCTCCTTAGAAGAACATGTGCAAGACAAAATTGCATTGGAAGTTTTAAAAAAGTAATGAACACCAGAAAAATAACCTTAGAGTAGAAATCTTTCAATAGATATGCTGGCAAAGTATAAAAGGTGCTCACCTTTTAAACCCAGCAATCTGTACTGAAATATTCCATGTAAACAAAATCCCAATATGAAACAAGTACATGTGGTCTTGTGGGTAAGCATCTGCACCTGAGTAAAATCCTGGTATCCAAATACCTGAGCAAATTTACCAACCTCAAAAAAACCCAAGGGGTTGCCTCCGCCCTCTGAAAAAAAGTTATGATGTCTACCCACATGTGTCCTTTAGTCCTGTCCTGAAAAGCAACCACAATCAGGGGAAAATAACTGCACCAATGTCCAGGATTGCAACTCTCTTGCCACATCGTGTGGAAATAGTCATGACTTACTTGCCCTCTCATCATTTCCCCTCCTCACTCCCATGTCTCTCTTTCAACAATACTCTGCTTTATAATGCTAACTTCAAAAGTTCACATACCATAGTGTCACTCAAATATATCAATCCTATTAGAACTATGTTAGGCAAAAGTGTACAATTGTGGTATTATTCCCCCCATTTTGACAGTGAGACTACAAATACTGAAATACAATTCAGCAAAAGGCAAAAGCATTGTCTCTGAGTGCAAAACGACTGACAGTAGCACAGTTTAAAAACAATTATGTGAATGCTGTGTGTTATGAGAGATTTAAAACTTTGACACTCACAATCATTTTAGGCAATGCGTAGTGAGATTAAATGATTTGCCATGGAACACACACTTTGGTTAAGCAGCGTTCTCCAAGCAGTACACCCCTCTTTGGCGCCTCCTGATTTGGCATTGGCATTCCACCGCAGTGCCCATTTCAACAAGCCCTTTTCAGCACGAAAGTCATTCCGGCCCCGTTATTTTGGCACAAGGGATGTTTGGACTTGGCTGACTTTGCAGCCACATCTAAATGCCCTCATGCTAAATAAGATCACATGACTGTACTGCAACAATCATTGCCACCTCCCACTTGCGTGGTTTTTCTTCTAATTAAATTAAATTAGTTAAATAACAAAAAAATTCAGACAGCTTTGAACACTGGTCTACCAGAGTTCGGCACCCAGCATTTAACCACTAAACCACAGTGGCTTGCTGCTGCAAGCAGCATACATTTCATACTTAGCCTATAATTTAATATGTTCAATGATAAAAGGCTAGGTAAGAAACTTGTGAAAATCCAAACAATAACATGATTGTAGCATAATGGTTAAGTGCTGCGTCTTGAACTCCTTAAGGCCAGCAGTGTTCAGCATATATGTGTTTTTTTTAATTTATTTTTTTCTGTCTATAAAAATGTGCATGCCGTTTTTTATGAGATATTTAAAACTAAGAAAACACACAGCATTCAGGGTTGTGGACTAACTGCCATCCATGCAATAACCAGGACCGACCCTGCTTATTTTCAAAGCGAGGAAGGATCCAGCCCCATTATTCCATGTTTCTCTAAGGGGTGGCCCATATATTAGGTGACATGGCCTTAGTGGGCTGACCCCTTCTTCACTTTGAAGCTATGCAGCGTTCGCCCCAGTTACTGCAGGGATGGGATACCTGATGTTGCTGTAAAAATGCCTGTTTTTTATTTAGCATTATTGACTGCGAGTCTACAAATACCGGAATGCAATTCAGCATAAGGCAAATAATTGTCTCTGAATGCCAAACATTCAAGGATTGACAGTAGCATGGTTTAAAAAAAGTAAATTATTCAGATGCCCATTCGCTCACCCATCCATGCAGTAACTGGGACTGACCCTACTTAGCTTCAAAGCAGTGATGACGCTGCTTAGCTTCAAAGCAAGAAAAGGGCTGGCTCATACCTCTAAGTGGTCTAGGAAGTTTGGCTCATTTATCAGACAACATGGCCTGAGGAGGCTGGCTCCTTCATCCCTTTGAAGCTAAGCAGAGTCTCAGTGGGAGACCTGCATGGCAAGTGTTTTTACACCCCATAGTCACTATAGTTATTAAAAAATGTAACTCTGGGTACCGAACTACACATACCCGTGGTTATCTGTAGTCCTTTGTAACCTGGGATATAGCAGTGAATACCATCACCAAGTTCTCCCCTCATCTGTGCCAGCTCCCCCCACTCCCCAAACGGCCTCTTCACCTTCCCTGCCCTCTCCCTTTCACCCCAGAGCACATGCTGCTTCTGGGACGTAGTTTGCTTTCAGATGTCGGCTATTTACAGCTAAGCTTTTTGTTGCAAACTCGGTCCCTGGACCCTCTCCAACCCCCACATTTCACTCAGTGCTTTCTAGCATTCCCCTACCTCTACCCTGATAGCATTTGACCTGCAAATAGCTTTTTACTGCGTTTCATTTTCCCATAACCTCGGCTATAGCCTAGAATATCTCTTCCATCGAGAGAAAAACAAGATGGCGTTGTTTCATTTCGGAAAACCATGATCCCGCAATGCACCATGGGAGATATAACTATAATTTTTGGAGAAGGGGTCACCCCCTTCTCTGTCAAATTTTAAAATAACCACAGTATGGAATAACCTCAAACCATGCATGGCGTGCGAGTCAACGCTCCGTGCCCAGGTTGTTTCAGACCTGGTCGAAATTCGTCCAGCACTTTGGGTTGTGCTGTTTGGCAAAAATTGACCTTTTTTGTCTATGGGAAATTGAATGGGAAGTAGGCCTTACTTTTGGGAGAAAAAAAAATCTTTTGACGCTTAATAACTTTTTGATTTTTTAACAAATCTTTACGAAAATTTGCAATCTGAGGGGCCCACAGACTTTTAATCACTTTGTGATTAAACAAGTGTGAAAATGTGAAACAAATGTGAAAAGAACAACACCAATAAAAGACGCAGTTTAGGAAAACAAAGATATTTATTTTGTTGCTAATTGTTCGGAGAGATTTCTCTTTTAGCAACTTTCCCTCCATAGTTCTACAGACCTACACACATTTTGCTTTTGTTTTTGAACCCGTCCTAACTTTTTACAGGGAAGTGAAGCCTCCATCTTCACTCCCCTGGCCTTTTCCTCATTTTATTATGGTGAAACGGATCAGTTACTCAGACTATCAGTACTGGGAAACTATTTTTCCCTTTTGTCTTTTTACCTTTTACCTTTTTGGTAACATTTTAAATGTCCACACAGCATTTTACAATGCAGTGCAGTGGGGATATTTTTGTATCACCCTTATCACCCTAGTCTTTTACACTTGGGATTTTTGGTTCCTTTTATATGTGCCTAAAGACAAGCTAGTGGCAGCAAACATATATTTACCATGTTTGCTTTATTTCTAGTGTGCACATTGGCTTTTACCACGTATGGCTACTAAACGTGGCTGGTGTCCAAAAATGGCCATGCCACAAGATTATTTGCTTCTTGCCTTCTCAGATCAGGAAATCCCATCTAAGGTCATGCACTTGCCCTGTAAAGATGTTGCTTTCACAGGCGAGTGATACCTTTGTGTGTGCTTGGCTGAGGAAGGGAGTGGACTGTCTGGTCCCATTCCACATCCATAATGCCTGAAAGCCTAGGTGTGGCATGAATGAAAATCGCTGTGGTCCCTTGTTGGACCACTGCTGACTGTTTAACTGATACTTACAACTGGCGGCCTTGGACTTGCTTCCAGGCAGAATCTTAGATAAGAGGAGGCAGCCATTTCTTCATATCAACGTTGGAGCCAAGTATATTTTGAAGAAGAGCAGCTGACTAAAGATCTGTGGATGACTCCCGAAGAAGCCCAGCATCTCTGTATTCAGTCTGGTGATCCCATGCTGGACTACCTGATCTGCAAAGGACTGAGCAGTGCCTAAACCCTTGGACTAGTGGGACCAATCAGTATTGACTTGTTCTCCAGGAACCAGCCATCCTGAGCCTTCAGAAGTGTCACTGGACCACCGGATGGACTGATGGCTAGCTGTACAGTGGGCTACATCACTAGAACCATTGTGGTTCTGTGTTCATCACCATAACTTTAATGTAAGTCACCTTCCTGTTGAATTTCAGCCTCCCTGCTTCAAGGGATCCTGCTCTGGAAGGTCGTCTTCCACTGCAAATGGAGAAATGCCTGCCAGAGTCTGTGTGTGGTGGGCGTTACTGGAACTCGCATTCCGCCATCTAGTGTAGTGTCCTGAATAGGTCTGCATCGTTGTCTTCTGCATTTCTTCGTCACCAAGGGTTGCACTCTGCTCCTGAAACCGACCAGGAGAATCCTTGCAGACGCAGCTCCTGGGCACCTTTCACTGGAGCCAACAGCTGGAAAACCTACCTCAAGTGAGCCCCAGTCGACCCCTCTAGTAATCTGGGAAAATTAGAGTCGGGGGTAAGTAATCACAATGCATCAGTTTCCCCCTGTTCTCCTTAGAATAAGCCTTAGAATAATCTTTGGTCATTCCATTCATTTGCTTTTTGAGCATTGTGTCTAAAAGCAGCTGTACCTGAAAGAGAGGAACATTATTTAACTTACCAGTAATTCTGTTGAATATCTTCCCTGGAACAGTTCGCCAACACAAGAACTCTTACCACTCCAGACCACCTTTTTTTGAGAAAAAGCATTGTGACTCTTTGGCATAAGGCCACACTCTTCATAGGGATTGAAATTTTAAAGTTAGGGTACATTTCGTGTGACTTGGTTCCATTCTGCTGCATCATAACTTATCTTCATTTTGTTTTTAGTAAGTCATTGACTGCATTTCTAAATACCTAATGTGACTATATATATATTCAGTAAAAAAAACTTTGTTAAAGGGATGTTATGGTTAAGTTGCGCTACTAAAAACCTATGAAATTCAGTGAAAAAACTTTGTCAAAGGGACGTTATGGTTCAAAGTAAAACCGAAAAACCCCAGAAATTCGGCAGTTATGGTAAGATAAGCAACCATAACTCACGCCGCCACCGTGCACTGCTAACACAAACACCCAGGACATCAAAGATGACATCACAAATGTCATTGATGACATCACTGATGACATCACATGGCTGGCTCTCCCTTTTTTCCTTTCCTGACATATCTAGGCCACATGATTTTCTTCAGTAACAGTCAGGAACTAAAAATTGTAAATTACTATATTCATAGACTTATCCTTCAAGTATGTTCTTAGAATAATTCCCTTATGGTCCAGTCATATCATATGAAACATATACATAGGAGAAGTCACAACCTTGAAAGACAGCAATCCTTTTTGTGCATTAAAATAATCAGTAGATTTATCAGCACTTTCTGATACTTTTTGATGTTTTTTTATTACTGTACTTTCCCTGTATATGCTCATATTTTTATATGTTGTACTCACACTATTTTCCTTAGGGTCCAGATACATCATGTGATATATATAGACAGGGTAAGTAACAGCTCTGAAACAGAGCAATCATTTCTCTCCATAAAGGTAATCAGTTAGGTTATGAACACTTTCTGCTACTATTGCTATTTCTTTTTCCTACTTCAATTCTCTTATATATATTCATATTTGTATGTGGTGTTGTCTCTTTGTGATTTGTGTATAATAATGCAATTATGTAGTAAGTGGGTTTTATTACCTACTTATCACAAGTTTCACTGTATGCAAAACTCTAATATGAAAACAGTTATCATTTCAATATTCAACATGGCAAGCTTATGAATATTGCACCTCCATCATGTATGCTGCACACAATGCCTATGTTTCTACATGAGCACCTTAGTATACTGGATTGAAGTTAATAATAGAATGCTATTTATATCAATGCATAGCTTAATGCACTGATTAGCACTTGATATTTATTCCAATAATCTTTGACACTTTTTTAATTAACATTACACTAAGAATCCCTTGTACAGACTTTTCATGAAAGGTAAATGCACATGTGATGTCATCAGTGATGTCATCAATGACATTTGTGATGTCATCTTTGATGTCCTGGGTGTTAGTGTTAGCAGTGCACGGTGGCGGCGCGAGTTATGGTTGCTTATCTTACCATAACTGCTGAATTTCAGGGGTTTTTCGGTTTTACTTTGAACCATAACGTCCCTTTAACAAAGTTTTTTTACTGAATTTCATAGCTTTTTAGTAGCGCAACTTAACCATAACGTCCCTTTAACAAAGTTTTTTCACTGAATTTCCTAGGTTTTTAGTAGCACAACTTAACCATAATATCCCTGACTTCATATACATGTAACATAGAACATACTATCCCACTCGTAGTGATTTTCATGTCCGCGGACTACAGCCATGTCTGCGGACACATCGAAAATCTGAGCGTGGTGAATGTAAATTTAAATATTGTGCCCCATCTCCCCTTTGAAGTTGGCTCTGAAATGAGCCGTTTTTTTGTTTTTTTTTTACAGATGCTTGACAGACACCTGTTATTTTGTATTTTTTTTCTTGTTTTTTTTTCTTACTTTACTCCTAAAATCTTTACATAACCTTCTCCAAACCAACCCTTACATTCCAAAATAGAAAGGCATTTCCCGTAAAAGATAAAGAAATGGCATCTTCTTTAAAATTAACAGCATTACTGGCATCAATATTCTCATTGTTACAGAAGAACATACCAGCTCTAAGCATGAAGGCACACATGCCTCGGTTGATGACACACCTAGCAATGTTTTGCTGAAGACAAAAAACTGAACTATTGTCCCATATTGCCCTAGGTAGTAATCCAGAAAAAATTACTTTTGCATTTGGAAGGATCTTCATTACGGCTTGAACCAAGCGTTCCAAATCAGCCAACAAAGTAGGGGCACTGACGTTGCCCAAATGGAAAGCACCATAGTGCAAAACTACCACATGCGGACTGTTCATCGTGGCCATATCCTCACAAACTTGTACAATTCCCTGTACATTGCAATCAGGCACAGTGCTCCACACCACCTCCACTCCTTTCACATCAAAGTTCTTTGCAACATGCCTGCATTCAGCGTACTGCTGTAAACCATGCACAAACATATCTCCGAGCACCAACACCCTGACTTTCTCCACTTCTGCCATCTTCACCACACAAAGTCTCTTTCAACACAAATCCACAACCTCGACATCTGATTGGCTGATCCGTACAGTCTTCTTTCCATGTTGGATTTCCTGGAAAAACCCGGATGTAGCACGCCCTGTCCACGAACAGCCGCGGTGTCCGCGGACGGCGTCCACTTTACTCTCTGTGCCATTCCCTCATTGCATACAGCTAAGCAATCACACAATATGAATAACGTCCTCAGAACACCCCCATTTTGTGAATTTTCGAACATTTCAGGAAAATTATCATTTCATTATTCAACATATTAACATTACAAATATTATACTTTCATCTTGTACTCTGCACACAATGCTATGTTTCTCCATTAGTAGCTCAGTATACTAGATAGAATCCCATAATACAATGCTATTTATATCAATGCATCGTTCAAAGCACTAATAATGGTATGATATTTATTGCAATATCCTTGACACTTTTTTCGCAACATTATAATAAAAATCCCTAGTACACAAATTCCATGAAAAGTACATACACATGTGATGTCATCAGTGATTTCATCAATGACATTTGCGATGTCATCTTTGATGTCATGGGTGTTAGTCTTAGCAGTGCACGGTGGTGGCGCGAGTTATTTTTCATAGCTTACCATAACTGGCGATTTTCAGTGGTCTTTCGGCTGTACTTAAAACCATAACGTCCTTTAAACAAACCTTTTTTAATATCACGCAAAAAAAATACAAACATGGCGTGCACAAACCAACTTCTACAGATGGCTTTACACAGAATGTTGCAAAGTAAGAACTTATGCTCGTTCACAGTGAAGGTCAGCTGCTTCTATTTTTTTCTCGGGCCCCGGAGAGGGTCACGAAGCGGACTATAAGGTTGTATTGTGTTTTGACCTTGACAGACAGAGATTGTGATGAAAGACTTCTCTTGAAGGAGTGTTGCTAAAACGTAAGAGAAGATAAGGATAAAATTCATGAAACGAAACCACTTTTATATATTATATCACTATGCGAAAGATCGTTGACACACGCGGAGTCGTATTTTGGGACTTCACCACTCGTAGACAATGGAAATTGCAATTGTACTGTAAGTAACCCTTTAGATTATTTTATACCAAATATAATTACAATAGCGTAGCATTAAAGACCGCTCAAGTTGAACTTGTTCGTTGAAAGTGGCATAATGTTTTCTACTGCACACTATCACCGCCGAATTGATCCCCTGTTGTTTAGAGGGCTCTGAAAAAAGCAGACGACACAGGGTGGGTTAATACAAATAATTTAACCGGTCTATAGGCGGTCAAGCGCTCTACTCGCTGTGCCACTTCACTTTAGCCTGTCAAATGGCACAGTGAGTACAACGCTCGCTTTGACATCCGTGCACAGCTTGCTAACGCAAGTTTGAATCCCGGCAAGGCCAAACTCAGCCTTTTATCTTTCCGTGGTCGATAAATGAGCACCACACACCGTGGTTAATAATAAGCACCGCTTAGATACCTCACGGTTCTTAGCGCTATATGAATGGGAAAATATTATTATTTTATTATTAACATACTCCGTTGCACTATCTTCGATAGCAAATAGTTTCACGCCCTAATAAATAAAATGATGATTTTTAATGAAGATTGGCTGGTGAGACTAATTTATGTTTTTTAAAACAGGTATGTGGCCCCATTTTGCCTATGTCACGATTTACAGCGGATCGGGTCTTCAACTGCCAGGTGCAGGTCCAAATATGCAACTTCATGACCCTCACCATTTTATGGGACAATCGCCAAGCTACGCAGTACTAGCGGCTACAAACAACATACCAACCAATAGGGTGGTCTAATGTCTCGTTTTTGGAGCAACCTTCCGATTATCAGAGCGTCCATTTACTGCTTTTATCATAAACCAACAGCCTATCTACCGCAAAGGAAAAACGCGTGGCTCCAAATAAACTTTTGCTGATCGACAGCAGAGACAATAGCAAATCGCTGAATATTCACTAAACATTTCATGTGAAATAAATGTACTTTACCAAATGTACAATCCTGCTGTTTACTTTTAAACCACAGTTTCATATTCCGAATTGTGGCGCACTGAGTTGTAAGATGATCTAACACCCTCTGTACCGCAAAGGAACATTGCGTGCCTCAACATGAACTTTTGCAGATCGACAACAAAGACAAATGCAAATTGCTGAATATTCTCTAAACATTTGATGTCAAATAAATGTACTTTACAAAATTTACAATCTTGCTGTTTGCTTTTAAATCACTGTTTCATATTCCGAATTGTGGCGCGCTGTGTTGTGACATAATATGTGTTGTCTTCCGGGTTCTGTGTAAAGTCACTTAGGACTGGAGAGGACTGGGCGCGTTTGATGACGCACCCTGTAACGTCACGGAGAGAGGCGGGGAATATGAATGCTTTGATAATATCAGGCTTAGGGGCGGGAGATATGATTTAGTGTCGCAAAAGCAAGTCAGCCAGGTCAATAGCGCCAGTCATAGTATTATCACATAATGTCGGCGCACACCAGCCAGATTTATCGTTCTTTAGTGGACAAAAAGTCGGTTGACGCCCATAGGAAATTGTACTATTAGCGGACAAAAGGAGTGGTCTTAAAACCCTTTCACCCTGACAACGAACAATACAAACAACGTTCTCAGAACACCCCCATTTTGTGTAATTGCAACCATTTCGGGCCACCGCGAGTTTTCTTAGAACACATTCAACTAGACAGATTACAATATGGACAGCGTCCTGAGGACACCCCCAGTTTGTGTATTTACGAACAATTAAATACACTGCAAGTGTTCATAGCTCATTTTTACCTTCCTTGCCAACAAAAATGACACATACTCCATCCTCTAAACACCCCACCATTTAGTTTATTTACAAAATGTCAGAACAGCCGTGTTCTCCGCGGACAAATCAAACGCAACAAAAACGTCTAGCACATAAAATAACAAAACATTGAACCTATCTCATACTCCCCCACCCTCCCCAAACACTCTTACACACCAACACAGGGCACTAAATACAATTTTTTATCCACGTTTCACCGCGCTGTATGCGGTCGACAGCGAATACAAGATGGCGGGCACCACAGAAAATCTGATGCGCTCCACGCCCCTCGCCGTCCAATCAGTGAACACGTCACATGTCCGCAGACATGACGCAAGGCTATGGGCCAATCGGGGTGCTGTCCGCGGAGCGAACAGGGAAGTCCGTCCGCGAAGCGAACACAGATATCACTAAATTTTTTGCCTTACATTTTGGTCATTTTTAAAAAAAACTACTGGACGGATTTACACCAAATTTGCAAAAGCACGCTTTCGGGACCTGGCCGCTGCTCCTGCCGCAAATTTGGTGTAAATCCGTCCAGCGGTTCGGACTGTAGCCGTGCGCAAAGTTTTTTCCCATTCAGTCTATGGGAAAAAAAAAAGTTTTGGGACCCCCCCTATAACGTTTCCCCCCCTGGACGAATCCTCACCAAACTTTGCAAATAAATTCAGAGTGGGCCATATACTTTTTTTGCAAAGTTTGCTGAGGATTCGTCCAGGGGGAGCGAAGTTATAAACCGCCCAAAAAGTGCTCTTCCTATGGAAACACCAACTTAACCATAACTACATGGCCGCTACCGCGGCCATGTAATATATATATATATATTTATAATTGAGTGTTGTGTAATATTAGTCGGGCACTAGAATGTGCTGTTCACTGCGCTGCCCAAACCGTTGTAGATACCCTGCAGCCTGTGATTGTGTTTAAGGATATGTTGCCTTCCGTCCTGGGATTTATCATAGTGATACTGGGTGTAGTACCTTACTCACAATAGTGCAGGGTTTGATACAAATGTAGCTTGTCTAGGGTTTAGTCCCATTGGCCAATGATCAGCCTTAGTTACTAATAGTGTTCATAACAGGTATTTTATTAACAATTCCAGCCAACTCGTGTTTCGACCCTCCTGGGTCTTTCTCAAGACAGTAAGCACCATTATGTATAAGACATTGGGCCTCATTACGAGTTTGCCAGTCCAGATACAATTGTACCGGTAAGCTTGCTGGTATCATTGTATTTGGACCGGCAAACTCTGAGTTGTGCTCGCAGGTGCCTTTCATTCTGCCAAGTCTGACCTGGTGGAATGAAAGGCACCCGTGAGCACAGCATTTTGGATCTGTGCATCCGGCTTTCCCATTCCCATTGAGCCCTCTGGGGCTCAATGGGAATGGGGAAGAATTTTTTCTGGTGCCCTGGAATGGGCAAATACCGGGTCCGTCAAGGCCGTAATGACCCGGTAATTGCCCATTTCTGGGCACCGGAACAAATGCAACTCTGGCGGCTACCGCCAGGGTTGTAATGAGGCCCATTGTTTAACATTTGTCATAGTGACATCACTCAATTGTGTGAGTTCAATATTCAAAATGAGAGAGGTGGTGGTTGTGTCCATAGTGAGTGGTGACTTATTATTATTATTATTATCATTATTATTATCATTATTATTGTTATTATTATGCACAGCTCTCCCCCGCAGCTTAGAGCTGCCTGCGAGTAAAATAGTTCTTTAGAAATACACTTCCCAGGATCACTGACCCTCTTAATGATGTCAGCGGAGCATTAGCACTGGCACATTTGAGAGGTCGGTTATCGCCATTTTGTGCCCCGTGCATGTTGGTCGCAGTCCTATCTGCCCTAAAATGAGCTTCCTTTTCTCATTATTCATGACTTCAATTGTCCAGTTAATCCAAGTTATGCGTGGCTCTAGGCCACGCATCCCGGCTCATAATCTGCCCCCTATGAGATCAAACATTCTGAGATCTTGGCACAGTATTGCCTTAGGCAAATTCCTGCCCCACAGCGCACACAGGTCCAACTTCCATAATTTCTGTAACGCCCACAGTGCTCTCAGGCGAGTTGGTTCCGGTCGCCCCATCAGACCAGATATCACAACTTTCTCACCTTCAGCTTGCCCTGATTTCTGGAGTAGTCGAAAAGACGCGATTCCTGGTTTGGAAAGTCTTCCTACATTGTTACCAACAGTCCTTCATCCCTTCATGCTGTGAAGAATAATAGTGCAGCACCTCATGTCAACACACAACCTTGCAAGGATGGTGACATCACCCCACAGTGTCTCCATCCGATTAATTGCGCCGCAGCCATGACATCCGTTTTCAGCGGCTGTCCCAATGTTTCCTCTCCACCCAGCATGTGTACCATTCCCCATCAAGCACCAACAGGCGCACATATCTATGATAATATAAACCCCGCTGAAACTTGTGCCGCTGAATCTAACCTGTTTGAATCTTGATCTTGGTTGATCCATTTTGAAGTTATCCTGGGAGCAAAGCATGCAACAAGACTGTTTTTTGGATACCTCAAAGAGAGAGAATCGCAAAGGGGCCGACTGGAACCCAGCCATCTGAGGCAAGGAGAGGACTAGTGGACACGGGCCGCCAGTCACTCACAGTAAGTTAAATAAAAAAATAACAAATCAAGGGGCTGGCCTGGGCCGGCTCATCTCAGGGCGCATGCACTTCCGCAATGTTGTAGTAACTACAACAACAACAAAAAACAGTTCACCTCTACCATAACAGTTTTCTGGCAGAGGACGGGAGTGTTGCAGAGGCCCAGCCCCATCCGTGGTTGCTGGCATGGACCCAATTCAGCCTTTGGAAGCCCAGAGGTGGAAGAGGCGGGAGGGCCCACAGTACAGTTAGAGGCCTGCAGCACATGTGTGTCGTCATGTGGCATTTGAGGAGGACTGGGGCCCTCAGTGAATCTGTGCGGTGTGTGCTGCAGTGAGTCCTACACTGTGGCACCAGTCTGGCAGAGTCGCACCTGGGAAATCCACTCTTCTTTGGAACTTTGCTACAGCCAAAGCCAATGGTTGCCCTGGTGTGCTCCAGTGAAGTCGAGTAGGTACAGCAGCTATGAGAAGTGTCCCCCTTGTGGAGTAACCAAAGAATCGAAACACTGCCATGTGCAATGTAAGTGTTTCGTTCTTGTGATTTGAAGAGCTGTTCTTGGACTTTTGAGCAGCTTATAAAGGGTTAGGTTGTGCTCCATCCTCGATTGTGTTTATAGCATCTCCAGTGTCTTTTACATAGCTTCTCATTCCTTTATACAAATCAAGGGACAGGACTTCAACCCTGAAGAGAACATACTCATGTGTCTGGATATCCAATCACTATATACTAACATCCTGCAAAAGCCACTCTTGAAGTAGTAGAGGAAACCGTTCTTAAATGAAATGATAACCATCCGGTCAGCAACTCTTTTTTTGCAGGATGTACTGACATAGCACTTACCAAGAATGTCTTCCAATTCAATGGCAATTTTTATGCACAGGTTGAAGGGAAAGCTATGAGGGCAGCCATGGCCCCTAATTCGGCAAATGTATATGTGATATGTTTGATGAAACTGTTGAATACTCAGATATTAACCCCTATAAAGACCAAATATAATGTTGGCTAAGATACATAGAGAACATTTTTGTACTGTGGAGACGGACACAGAGAGAGGCCATGGAGTATGTGAACTGGCTAAACTTCCAAAATCGTTATTTGAAATTTACCATGGCTATGAGTCATTCTGAAGTCAATAACCTGGATATTACTATTTTTCACTCAGAATGGACATTGTTGGTGAAACCCTTTACAAAGGCCACATACAAAAATGTGCTCCTACACTATGGTAGCCACCGACCATGCCCTTCATATCAGGGATAACGTACCCTTTGGGCAGTTCCTTCGCCTTAAAAGCAATAGTAGCAAGAGAAGTGCATACGAAGAAGAAGCAAACAAACTATCGGGTTAACTGTTAAATAGAGGTTAATCAAAGAAACTAGTGAAGCTGTCAGCCAAGAGATCATTCAATAATAACAGTGAGGCTTTACTAGAACAACAGCCCAAGGACAGAGAGAATGGCAAATTAGACTATGTCAGTACTTTTAGTAATCTATCCTATAAAATAAAATACATAATTAATAGGAATTGGAAGCAAACATTGCCTAAATCAATGCCAGTCCCAATGATGGCATTTAAGAGTTGTACAAACATCAAAAATATGATCATGAGAAATTATGTTTCGATCCTACAGAAAAGTGAGACAAAACAAGGAACTTTTGGGGGCTCCAGCCAGTGGTAGGACACCATCCATGTGATAACTGTACTATGTGTCCCCTTACTCAAAAAACGCCGACCATGGACATTGGGCAGACAAAGGAGTGGGTAATGAAGGAACATACTAATTGCAACTCTACAAATATCGTATATTTAATCACCTGTCCGTGCAAAGGTCTGTATATTGGCAAGACTAACAGGAAATGTAAAACTAGACTAATAGAACACAGAAGCTTCATTAAAAACAAGATTGAGCAGGCACCCTTGGTGAAACACTATTTGGAAAAGGGAACACAATTCTGGATTTGCAATGGGTGATTCTTACTAAGGTAAGAGGAACTTCCCAGGAAGTTGTGAACAGAAAACTTCTCAATCTGGAACAAAAATGAATCTCCCTAACCAAAAGCCATCTAGTAAGATTGAATGAGTCAATAGAGTGGCATAAAGCAACCTAACAATCCATGTAGAACGTAATGAATGGCTTCTGTGTCTATTGGACGAGTTACTGCAATGATGTAAAACTCTGTATATGTATTTGCCAGACATTGGCTTAGTGGAAACCTGTATAAGAAGTATGGGACTCCACAAAGTATGGGAGATCCCCATGTAACAACCACATAGTCATTTATTGTGGCTATATTGAGTGTGTACACAGAATGCAATGATATAGAACTCTGTATATGTATTTGCCAGACAGTGGCTTAGTGGAAATCTCTATAAGAATTATGGGACTCTGCAGAGCATGGGAGATTTTTCTGTAAAAACCACGTGGTCATATGTTTTGACTATAACGAGTGTGTATTTTTTACACAGTTAAAAAAGAAAAGAGAAACGCACCTTTTTTGAATTGTTTGATTAGTTAGGATCTCATGGTTTTTGAATCATACACAAGTGCTTTAGTTATAAGGTAACTAAAAATGAATGAGGAAAGAAGAAGGAAGGTAATACCATCCCTGGAACGGGCAGCCCTTATCTGACATGATGATGTCATCACATATGCGTAAACGCAGTGACATTATTACACACACGTTACGGCACTCAGCCGGCTCTTGGGCTAGTGAGCACATGTGGGAAGCGCCTTGGAACCACCGCTTTGCCCACTGCTGCTGTTCTTGTGTTCCTGTGGATCTGGACTTATACTGCTCTTTAGCAACTGGCTTTTGGAATGCTTTTGGAATGTTTTACTGAGGATTACAACTCACGGCTCCGCCTCCCTTTGCAGTCATGCATAAAAACTAACATGCGCATGCACCCGCACGCGCGCACCTGTGGGAAGCACCTTGGAAGCACCGCTTTGCCTGCTCGTGCTGTTCCTGTGTTCCTGTGGATCTGGATTTATACTGCACTTTAGCAACTGGTAACTACACCATCTAGACCACCTTCTTCACTATAGTGGACTTGGATTTGTATATAACATCTTACATCATTCTAATTTCTTTTGTATAGGCTTTTGAAACGCTTTTGGAACGCTTTAACTGAGGATTACAACTCGTGGCTCCGCCTTCCTTTGCAGTCACGCATAAAAACTAGCACACGCGGGCACACGCGCATGCACACCTGTGGCAAGCACCTTGGGAGAACAGCTTTGCCGCTTTGCTGCAGCAACGATGCGGCGAGCGGGAGCGCAGTGCACTTGCACAATCTCGGGTCAGTTATCATTTATTGGGGAGTCTGTGGTGGGAGGCATTTGTATTATAAGTGGGTGGCGCATTGAAAAAAGAGTTAAAAAAGAGTTAAAACAAGAAGCGAAAGAGAACGTATGTCAGCTCGTCCCTATTCTTTAAAGACGAGTATGCCAGACACTCTCAATACGCTCCAATTCATGGCGGTGGAGGGCACTCAAAGTCGAAAGAAAACCTTAAAGAAGGCAATTATTCTAACACCTGTGATAGTTAACAGGCACCTACCGGCAAACACGGACGGTCGTGATTTTTGTTCAATTCACAGGAGGGTTTTAGTCCAACCCATGCGATTTCAGACATCTCAATGCATGCAAGTGTGTGTGAATTGTCACATACTACGAATAACCTCCTCACCAAATTATTATGACAAATGTTCAATGGACTCGACAACACATTCTGTAACATATGCACAACCAACCCCACAAAGGCGTATGTTATCATCACAACTACAATCACCACAAATGCATGTAAATCACAGCGCTGTTGGAGACAACGCTTTCTGTGGTTAATACAACAATCTCAAGTCTATTTAAACTCTTTGAGTCATTAGATGTCAAAATGACGCAACAATTAGCACAAATTCAACTGATTTCTGATTGGGTTGCGCATGAAATGAAAATTTGATCAAGTAATCTACTATTATCCGATAAAGAAAAAGCATGTCCAGCACAGTCTCTGTCAGACTCGCAAATTGTTACAAGGGAAAGACGTATCATGTCCTCTGCTCTCCCTCAGTTTGACCGAGTAATTAAACCAGTAGGTGAGGAACGCTTAAACATGTCAGTTGTACATGTAAATGACTCTTGGGTCAGTGTGGAGCAAAATGGCTCCGTCCAATTGGTTAATGTGACAATGAATCAATTTGACATATTCACAGATAAGGGAACAACATCACAGAAACAACTTTCCCGAAAGATCAAACCTAAACTGATGGAACAAGAGACAAATAAAAAGAAAAAAAACAAAATATGCATGTGCCCAAGTCTAACAGCATTAAGAGTGCCAAACCTTTCATTCGGGCCATCTGTAAAGCATTAAAAAGCCCCACAGAGGCCACAAGAGTGAAGCCCTCAAGTAATGAAATGATTGTAAAAAACAAACCTTCAATCATTACACAAGATGACCAAATGGGAGAACATTCCTTAACACACAAACCTTTTAATTACATGATAGCAGTCATAGAACAAGATCTCCCAGGGTGGTCGATACAACCACAATGGACAAGTTGCTCCACACTGGAAACAAACAAAGCAAGGGCCAACCATGAGCACAATCTCGATGAAAGAAATATGGAAATCAAAAAAGCAGTAGATGCATATTTGGCCAAACTCCTTAAATATCAAACTATGAATCTGCAGAAAACCGATGCTAGTGGAAATAGAATAGCAAGAGAAGGAGTACAATGTGAAGGAGCATTGACAAAAACCCCTGTACAGTAGTGTGATGATATCATGGTCGAGTATTGACCGTCTGACAATTCATTTGATCACCGACCAACCACAGATAGGCCACTTGCGAATAAGGAAGTGAACAGTATGACCAACAAAAAAGAGGTTATGGTAGCTCCAAACCTACCAGAGGCAAGATCGCACAGCAGACACATTCACTGATTATGAAATGTAGTGCTCTGCCGTATAGAAATACAACCTCTGTACAACTAGTATTTTGAATATTTTCTCAGAAGTCCCTGCATTAGAAGATGTCACCTCCCTGGACATAGACCAGGTGGAATTCTTGAGTGAGGCAGATTTATCCACTGTAAGACTCTGGATCCCCACTGAGATGTTTTTAAATGCAGTGTGGAGGGCAAAGATGGATCTCTTTAGGTTGGGTGTTATCACAGCCCAAAATCCGGAAATTAAAAACCCACCTCAATTTGACAATAAGCAGGAGCAGCCCTTGATAAATTGTAACAAGTGTGAACATCTCAGAAACCAGCAATTGCCAATGCAATATTGGGGTAAGGCATAACCATCACTAGAAAAGCCTAAAAAACTAATATGATTGGCCATATGGAATACTCGTGGTCACACACACCTTCAATCATCTAAAGAAAATCACATAAATAAATTTGACATCGTAGCGCTGCAAGAAACCTGGCTTATGAGTCTACCAAGTTGGGATGACTATGATGTTGTGCTTTTACCAGCAAATCCTTCTATTCATGGTAGGCCAACCTCTGGACTATTAGTAGCTGTAAGAAAAAAAAGCCAAAGCACTGCAGTGATGGAACATCAGTGGTTACAACATTACACCTCTTTGTATGCTGATGCAGAATTTGATAACATGGTATATCTTCAGCAGTCATCAGATTACTGGAATATGCATCACTCTGTCGAGATCATAGCAGAGCTAATTAAAAAATGAAGTAGCTCAAGGGCAATGGGCACAGATGGGCTCAGTAATGCCATGTTTAAGGCTGATTCTTGCAATTGGGCCATCATCTTGCATAACATCTTCAGGGGCATAGTGAAGAAATGCACAATTCCAACTTTGTGGTGCAAATCAGTGATTGTCCCGATTTCTAAGAAAGGTGATCTCTCTTCCCCTACCAACTACAGACCAATATCCTTATTGGATGCACCGGGTAAAGTCTTTGCTCATTTAGTTTTGCAAGACTTTAATGCATGGACCGAGGTGCACCATCGAAATCAGACTGGTTTTGTAGCGGGTATGGGGACTGGAATCAATCTTCTATGTTTTAACGTAGTCAAGGTGCAAGCCCAATTGATGAAACAACTGATCTAGCTCACATTCGTTGATCTCCATTCAGCTTTTGACTCCGTTTCACAAGTCGTTATCATGTCTAAACTTATAAAAGCAGGCTGTCCTCCTACCTTGTGTGACATAACCCACGCTTTCCACTCTAATACTTCAGTACAAATCAGAATGACTACAGATGGGTTGTTGTCATTACCCATTAATACATCGAGAGGGCTGAAGCAGGGATGTATTCTTGCTTCAGCCCTCTCTTACTTTTACATTCATGATGTTAGGGAGGCATTTGAAAATGTCATCTCAGATTCCCCTAAATTAAGGGGTGTGCCAATCAAACCTCTGTGTTACGCCGATGACCCAGTTCTTCTCTCGAAAATTCCAATAGGCCTCCAGAGATTAATGAATGCCCTCCCACATTACCTTGAGAAAAATCAAATGGTGATTAATCTCCAAAAAACAAGTAATGGCATGTACTTCGAAGAAATCTACTCGAGGTAAAATGTCATGGACAATAAACAATGCGTGCCTTGTCATAGTACCTCATTATCCATATTTGGGCAGGACCATAGATCGAGAAAGCCAAAATAGAGGCCATCTATTACTCTTAGAGCGTTAATTAACATCAGCCGTATCTCAGACAAAAATCATCATGTATAAATATGTCATGTTCTCTCTAATACCAGTACATCAAAAAAGGGCAAACAAAATGTACCCCTAATATTCACTATCTCTACCTTTAGGGGTTATCACAATATACTTAATAAAGAGATAGGACACAAAACAACTACAATACAAGTGTAATACTGAGACCCGACATGTATTATTAAATGAAACACATGTACTCATATCTTGAAAAAATAGATGAAGTACAATAAATTACCAAAATATACAAAGTTATTATTCATCACACTGGAAAAATTAGAAACATTAGAAAAATAGAAAAATAGACCCAATTAAAGCACAACAACTAGTCATAAAAATACAATTCCATTACTCCATTCAAACCATTCTTCATCAAACATTTATACCACACACACACAAACACAACCTTAGCAGCAAATCACAATGTCATAAAAACAAATGTGTTCTCAATGATGTACACTATCCCGACATGTAACATGTTTCAGTTCTTGTTGCCATACAATGGCTGAACTCTCTTCAGGGGAAAACAAACACTTCTTTCTTGTAGTATTACAATTCTTTCGATGTTGTGCAGTAGGGGTCCTAAGCACATCCACCAACAGATGTAGTACACACCAACTGGCCTTATAAAAACCGTGCTCACAACACGTGATCCAACCCTGGGATCACCTCGTTGTCCGGTAGTCATTCACTGTCCCAAATTGCATCCGGGATCAATGGGTTCAAAGTAACCAATGGCTTCAGAGGTGTAGTAAATCTGGCAGGGAGGCCCTGGTGCATGCCGGTCCAGCCTCCAGGTGTCCAGGCTGGAGAGGTGGCTGCCCCTGTCCCCGCACCACTGGCTTCCAAGAGGGGCTGCTCCCAGCCACGGGGTCTTCCAGGCACCGGCCTCCGAGGCACAGCGCGAACAGATGTAAAAAGTTGTTATATATATTTTGGTAATTTATTGTACTTCATCTATTTTTTCAAGATATGAGTACATGTGTTTCATTTAATAATACATGTAGGGTCTCAGTATTACACTTGTATTGTAGTAGTTTTGTGTCCTAGCTCTCTAACACCAGCCATGATATATAACACGCTGAAAGTTACCCCGGTTCTCTTATATGGGATGGACTTGAGAAGTATATTCCCCAAAAACTTTTTTGACAAACTTGAGGGCAAGTTTTGGCAACAGGTCTTGCAGATTCCACAGTGTATACCAGCAGCATGGCTGCGCTATGAATTAGGTCTGGTATCGTTGTATGCATTGTATTGCTGGCGACTCTGTGCTATGTGCAGGAAATGTCTCATATATTCAAAGTCAGGCACATTGCTCAGAACATTATCTGAGTACATGTTTTTCTCTGATCATAAATTTCCCAGGCTCGGACCATGAGCATTTATCGAATCTTAGCCAATGCCGATGTCACTTTGGAAGTACTTGTTTCTAATCTAGATTGTACCAAGTCAAAAATATACCAGGCAGACTGGATAGAGACAAGAAGACTTTGTTTAACTTACAAACATTTTGTAAAAAATCCTTTTGGGAAAAAAAAATCTGAGTAATGGAATCATACTTATGCAAATCTCCATCTGCCTCCATCAGATCCTCCATCTTTCGACTAAGATTAAATCTTGGACGTACTCGAGATCTCTTAGTCGATCGGAAATTATTACAACCTAATCAGAATATTTGTCACTTTTGCAGTGAATCAGGATGCAGGGAAACATTAAAACATCTTATCATCCATTATACTGCATTGGTCGCAGAGAGAGAAAAGTCCTTTGATAAACATTATGAGTGTCTGGGTTCTCTGAATTCTGAAATCAGATGGCAGTTAATCTTATACACTTCATCCATTAGCATAAGAAGTGCAATGTATTAACTATCAGCATCTACTGCCTAAAGATAATTTGATGAATTGCAATAGTGAGGCTAAAATGAAGAGAGTAATTAGGTCATAGGAATTAATGACGTTGGCTTGGAATTGGTTGACGAGTACTCATGGTTCAATCCCATGCTTGTTGTTGCAGGTCATGAAGGTTATCTATGAATAAACCATCGACTGTCCTAGAGAAATCCCAATGTCACTGTTGGATTAGATAATCAATCATCATATTGACCAGATAAGAACTTAACATACTTAATTTGGAGCATGCAAGAGTTGTGTTCTCTTGATTAACATAAGTGGTGCTAATATATTATTGATTGTAAATGAGTTCTCTCTGATTGTGTCTTGTCTCCGTTTTCCAAAAGAAGGGTGAGACCCTGGGAGAGCAATTATGTGGTTTGAAACATTGTTAAAATGTGTGCATGGCTAAGTTCCATGCTTATTGGAATCGCAATATTTAGTTACTCTAGAAGAATTCAATTTCTACTTAAGAGTACCTCACTGAAAGTCTATTGAATCACATCAAACATCCAAGCACTGAGTTGATGGCCTCATGAAATTTGGGCCAAATGAAGTATGGCTTTAATGATGGTTGTATAATATTGGCGCTATACAAATGTAAAAAATAAATAATAAATATTATGCTATGTTATATATGTTATGTCTATTGATTGAAAATAGGTGTTTTCCAAATTGGGCACACAATGTAATTTTTTAAATCATTATATTTTATTTAACCTTAATGTTAAGTGGTAGCATCAATATTAACTTTTTTGATGTATTTTTAAATTGAAAAGTTGATTAATTCAGCTATTTCAATAAAACATTTTTTTTTAAAAAGAAAAGAAATAGTGTGCAGGGCATACCTGTAGCTACAGGACACCAGTAGCAACCACACAGAGAGAGCAGCCCAATCAGCTACATACTCTGCAAATATCTAAAGCTTTGAGTGGGGGGTTTTGAATAGTAAGAAACACAGCAACCTTACTTCTGGGACTCATTTTAGAATTAAATCTGACCAAGGTGTCCTTATTGTAGTGCATTTTGCCTGTGGATTGAAGATCATGGATCCTGTGAACAACTGAATGAAACACATAGTTTCCCTACATTTACAGTCACTGAACAAGAGAGGTGAGTCTCTCTAGTCCAAAGCATTCCAAAATAGAGAGCGCGGGTGGAACACGTACAAGTAGAGAGCTTGGGTGCAACACGTACATCGTAACATGGATGTTGTGAGTAAAACAGGTTGGGTATGTTTGTTTTTTTTTTCTGCAGAATCACGTGGTGTTGTTCATTTAAAATATGGCCCAGCACCAATTCTGGGAGCGTCCATCAACAGTGAAAGTTGAAAGTGGTCATTTGGGAATTGTCCAAGACCCTGTGGTAAAATATGTAGTAACAAACTAATATATCATAAAACTAAGGGATGAATCATGATTTTACAAAAGAGTCACTGAGAGACTGAGGGGCAGATTAATGGAAAAAACATGCACCGAAAAAAGTGGCGCAAGCTGGTGCAAGCAGGCGCAAGCATGAAAAAGGAAGCGCACGCGCACGCGTGCGATTCATGCAAGTCCCTGCGCGTGTTTTTCCCAAAATGTGCGCCAAACCCGTGTGTGGCGCACACGGGCGCACATGTCATTGCAACATCCCGAACGCCGTGCGCGACGCGCACAGCGAAAGAGCACAATGTCTGCGCACACATCAAAAAGTGGGCAGGACACGGGGCAAAACACGCGGAATGGGGAACAACATGTGAAAAAGAAGGCGTAACTGGGGAAGTACTGCAGGGAACTACACGGAACGCCCACACGCACGCGAACAACCCGTATTCATGGATTCGAATACGGGAAACCCGCGCATGGCAAAAGATGCGTATAGGCGTCAACGCGTCCGCCACACGAAGGCAGGCGGAAGCGTCCCCACGCACAGTATAAAAGTGTGCACAAACAACAAACACGTATATACAGCTACGATGAATGCCCCATTTGTCGCAGCACTGATCGTGGGACACCGCAGGAGGAGGAGAATAGCCAGGGCCTGCATTTTTCACCCTGGACAAGCCTTTTTGGGATGCCTGACAACCAGGTCTATGGCAGGTATAGGTTTGCACCTCATATCATCCTAGACCTGGTCAGGGAGTGGGAAAATGACCTTACATCCCGACCCTCTGCTCCCAAACATTGAGCCCCTTGGAGAAGGTGCTCAATGTCCTGCAATTTTTGGCCACTGGGTCATTTCAGCAGACTACTGCCACAGTGGGGGGGGGTCTCACAGGCCACGCAGTCACGCTGCCTACACCAGGACTTGGCAATCATGACAGCGCACCCCTCAGTCCGCAGGCACATGTACATGCCCAGAACATCCGCACAAAGGCAGGCCATTGTCCAGGACTTTTACAGGGTGGCACACTTCCACAAAGTGCTCGGGTGCCATAGATTGCACCCATGTGGCCCTACGTCCACCGAGGGCCACTGAGCACATCTACCGCAAGCACTGGCATTCCATCAATGTACAGGTGGTATGCGATGCAAAGGGAATCATCACCTCTGTCTATGCAAACTACCGTGGCTCCACCCATGACAGTTTCACAAACAGAATGTCCGCCCTGAGCCGGGCCCAGGAAGCTGGGCAGCATGGTGACACTTGGCTCCTAGGTGAGTAAAAATGCCCGTGCACATGCATGCATGTCACACACACACAAATACACAAACCCCAATAATCACAACCATTATCACCTCTCCAGAGGACAGTGCCTACCCTCTGAGCAACCACATGATGACACCAATCCGGAACCCCACCACACCACCCCAGGTAAGATACAACGCGGCCCATATTGCAACCAGGGCCATAGTAGAGCGCACGTTCGGAGTGCTCAAGTCACGCTTCCGCTCCCTCTCTATGCAACCCCAGTAGTGTGCAGGATCATTGTGGCAGCATGTGTCCTGCACAATGTTGCAACATTGCAGGGCGTACCGATGGACATGGTGGCGCCCCCACATCCCCAACCACAGTCACAGGCGCTACCCATGGGCGGGGATAGGGCAACGGGGGAGGCAGCCCGGACCCAGCTTGTGGCCACATTTTCCACCTAAACTCCCACCCCTGCGGAGTGCACATGTGCCTGGCACATACCAGGTGACAATCGAAGATGACAAAGAGACAGTCAACTGTCACAACCTTTCCACCCTGACAATGATGCCATGGAAGTGCCACATTGTGTGCATCCCTAGCTACTCAAACCAACCAATCCTGTGTGACCAAAAGGCACACATGCAAGGTGTGAATCACACAGACCTGCAAAACAGGCCATGACTATCACTGGTATGTCACCCAAACCCTCCTAAACCACAACATGACATGGCAAGCAATAGCAAAACACCAACACAGTACCAATAATGTACACATTGACATGTGAAAAATGTAAAGTGGCATCAGATAATGATGCCTGACATGGAATCAGATGAAATGACTGACCAACAACCTCCCACCCAAAATAAGTAATTCCCAAATGCATTCCAACAGTTGTAGTTGAAACATAACAATGAATGCCTGTTTATATGCACATTGTGCATTGCAAAATCAACACTGCAGAATCAGTGTACTGTGTCCATCTCCTGCAACACACTGCTCAGCACACAGCATAGTGACCAGCCATTGTATGTGACGCACACCCTGAGCATCACATCGAAACGACAAACTACATCAAAAAGCAAATTACGCATGTACAGGATCCACAAATGGTCATAGATCATGTGCTGCAGGGACAGAGTGGGCCCCAGAAGGCAAACTGAGTATACATGTGGACATGGAAGGGTGGTTGTACATGTTGTGGATCATAGTGCGAGTGTGTGTGTCAGTAGGGACATGCACTCAATACATGCATGAGCAATCAAGTGACCATCAGTGTCCTCTACACATCACATGTGAACATTGACCATGTGCACACCCCAGCATGTCAAACCACAACTATGCCCTCACTCCTGAAAGGTAAACACAACACATGAACAGGCATTGATCAGCAGAATACATCATGTACATAGGATACCACAATTACAATGTCAGGGTGATCAACAGTGCCTGGGTTATGCAGCCTTCTTCCTTGAAGCCTAACTGGCCACAGGATCACCCTTCCCCTTTGTCTCCATCTTCCACCTTGCGTGTAAAAAGTGTCCAGCACCCTCAGAGTCCACCTTGACATGCAAAAATACCAAATCAAAGAGAACTCAAAGTAGGCAAACACACAAGCCAAGCAAAAAGCCTGCAGGCAGCAAAATACACCAGAAGAGTCTCCAGTAGATGACTTGAAGTAGGAATACATCACAAAGCACAAGTACTAGCACAATTATGGAACAACCAAGGTAGCACAGTAAAACAATGTCTCAACAGGATGTGTACCATGTTTGGTACATGATATACAATGATGCACCACAAACTGATGTGTACTGTCACAGCTCCTGTGTACAGGCGCAGGAGTGGCACGAACCAACCACCCCCACCGTGGTCTGGGTGCCTGCAAGGTCAAACTTACACAGGCCTCTGCGACCCTGGTGGGGAAGGAGGATCATGGATATGTAGTCGGGACAGGCATTGGTAATCTGGATAACCGGAAAGAGGGGCAGGAGAGGGGAGTAGGATTGACCAGGGAAAGTAGGGAATGCATAAAAATGTACTACTCACATTAACACATACACAATCAGACCAAACTTGTTCATCATGCACATAGTACCAAATTACTCAAATGGAACTCAAAGAGAAACTTATCTCTGGGGTGAGTGCTGGCCTCCTGACTGCGCACTCTCAGGTCCGGTAACAGGAGCAGTTCAATGCTGCAAAGAGAGCCACAGTTACTAATCTGTGCGTGCCCATAACACACACACACACCACCATACATGCCCCAAAGTAACAAACTACTCTTCAAAGAAACAATCTGGTGTGGTGCTTCGTACCCATACGTAACATTCACCCTGTGATGGTTCATACACAGTCAATGCAGTAAGTCAGGCGCTGGTGGGTGCGTGGCAAATGGAAGACCAATGTGTCACGATTCACACAACATGCAATGTTCCCTGGGTAAGCAGCCAGACGCATATAGCAAGGTACGACTTCAAAACAAGTTGTGTTCCACCATAACCAAAATAAAGTAGGTAGTGCATGTGTCAAATTCTACATGGAAATAAAATGCACTGCACACGAGTCTGTCCCTTGCTGTCTGTCCCTGTGAGCTGCTTCTTTCCATGTCTTGGAACGCTATATCGCTAATACAACTGCCTCAATGGACCATGGTCGACCGGAGTGTATGTGCCACTGCCCCGGCAGGTGCCCCAGACAACTTTCCCATCAACTAGCCATTAGTCCACCAACGCATCTCAGCTGTATTGTGTGCTTCAACACCAATATTGGTCCAAGCTCACCTTCAGTGCAGCTACTAAGCATGCATGTGCAACTGGCCTGGTGGAAGGTTGGCTGCGTTGTGGCCCCCCTGTGCTGCTCACCTTGCCTGGAGTCCCTTGAAACACATCAGCTTTTTTTGGATGTATGAGCACAATCCCTGTGGCTCCACCAAATGTGTCCAGCTTCCAGACGTCCAATGGGCCATGTCTGCTGGCAAAAGTGGTCTGGAGGCTCATCCCCCTGCAGAAAGGGCATGAAACACATGATTAATGCATTGAAATCACCTGTGTGTGTCTCTTCAGGCATTTCATGACTGGACCATGTCAGAGACGTACATCAGTGCGACTTTCACAGGCAAAGTGTGGTAGACACTATCTACAGCAGAGGTCTTCAATCTGTGGGGTGCGCCCCCCTTGGGGGGTGCACCACCATGCCTGGGGGGGTGCGTGATGCCTGGCGCAGAAGAAGAGTAACGCTTTTTTTTTTCCTGCACTGAACTGAGCATGTGCAATGGGGAGCCACTGTCTCCCATGCACATGCTCAGCCAGTGGGATGTGCTGGGGGCATGGCCATGAAACAGGAAATAAACGCAGCCTGGACACGCGCTTTCCTGCATTTGGATCGCGCATCCAGGCTGCGTTGTGGTGTCCTGTTTTCCTTGCTCCTGCTGCCGCCGCCTGTGAGAGGTAAGTGACCCTTTATTTACAACGCGGCTCCCACGTGGCAATCTGCCACGGGGGAGCCGTGTTATTAATACAGTACCGGTCCCCCCTTCGCCTCTCTCCCCCTGCGTCCCCCACATTAGGGGGCATGGAGGAGAGGAGGCGAGCGGGGGACCAAAACTGCTCTGCCGGTGCTGTATTAATAACGCAGCTCCCCCATGGCAGATTGCTGGAGCCCAGCAATCTGCCATGGGGGAGCTGCGTTATTAATACAGCACCGGCAGAGCAGTTTTGGTCCCCCGCTCGCCTCCTCTCCTCCATGGGGCATGGAGGAGGAGAGGGGAGCAGGGGACTGAAACTGCCCTGCCGGTGTTTTTTACAACGCGGCTCCCCCATGGCAGATTGCTGGAGCCCAGCAATCTGCCATGGGGGGAGCCGCGTTATTAATGCAGCACCGGTCCCCCCTGCGCCCCTCTCCCCTCTGCAACCCCCCACATTAGGGGGCATGGGGAGAGGAGGCGAGCAGGTTTTGGGATTCTGAAAAATTGAATAGTAATGCTGTTGATGAAGGCAACGCTTTGAGCGGGAAAAGCAGAATAAATTCTGTTTCTTCTTGAAGCCATCTACAAATCATTTGAAGCGCTAAGAAGTTGATTATTTACCTAAAAATCCTTACAAAATGTATGATATATTTCATTCAAATGTATCATATTGTGATGATCATTACCGCTCTGCTCTAATGATCCTTACCTCTTTCGAGAATTTGCTCTGAAGAAGTATCCTAGTGTGCAGGGCACGGGAATATCTTTTATTCTTGGAGACCATTTCTTGTGACTTTTTTGTATTTACAATTTTTGTGCCAGGGTTGTTGTCTTCCCCCCTGCACCTTTATACTTCTGAAATGTCTTTACCACCTTAAGCAATACTTTCTTTTTTTCTTAACAAGTGGTGTGCAATTTGGACAACTCATTGTTTGCAGCTTCACTCCCCCACCCCATGCCCCATGGAGAAGAGGAGGCAAGCAGTGGAGTACCTTTGCTGAAAATGTTGGGGGGGACATGACATCTGCTGAAATGTTTCCCCAGCTAAATGAATGGGGATAAAATGGTGTGCCATGAAATTTGGGGTGGGGGGGACAAACACCCCTGTCCCCTCTAAAATTACGCCCATGGAGGCAAGTGGGGGACTGAAACTGCTCTGCTCTCGCCTCTGCCTGTATTAACCTCGCCTCTGCCTGTGTTACCCTTGCCTCTGCCTCGGTTACGTGTTGTATGTGACAGCCATTTAATTTTTAATATGTCGCTGGCACGAGCCTACGCTATACACAGTGTTTACTAGTCACTCCTCAGATCTGCCGGTGTTGTGTTTGCATGTTAAAAGCCTGTCTTTAACAGTGATGCCTCCCCACCTCTGCTCTAACACCTTCTGTCCTCCCCCCAGACCTGCAGCACTTGCGCCAGAAGACCTTCGCCTTCCCATACTTTGACGGATCTTTCCTGCCTGTCGTCCGATCTTCGTATTTCCCTGGTAGGTGCCAGTGCCATTTGAGAGTAGGTAGGAAGGGCGTCTGGGGGACAGGGGTGGCAGCGCCATGCGGGTCATGTATTTGAATCAGTAATTTCAAACCTATCTATTTCTGGGGCTGTACCTATCTCTGATGCATTTTACCCAAGAGCTGGGTTTAGCTCCTGCTCATCTGAGGGTTGATATTGGCATAGCCGATGCGTTCCCATTATTAGAAGATGCTCTTGAGGAAACGGAGTATGATCTTTCATGTGTTTCTGAAGTAATTGGAAACCATTTAAATGCTCTCAGAACCAGTCTCGAAAAGTACTTTCCTGATGACAATTGCAACATGAATGACTGGGTGGTTCAGCCTTTCCTAGCTGACGTAGGAGCCCATCTCCCAATACAACTCCAGGAGGAACTAATAGAGCTCCAAAGTGACCGCCTACTAGAGAGCCAATTCAGAAAATTGTCTTTGGGTGCATTTTGGCAACATGTGTCTGCAGAGTTTCCAACTTTATCGAAATGTGCAGTCAATGTACTGTTACCTTTCAGCACCACATACCTGTGCGAAATTGGGTTCTCTGCACTTGCAGCCCTAAAGACAAAATATCGGTCAAAGCTGGAGGTGGAAGAAAGCCTGCAGTTGGCTATTGGAAAAATTGAACCCAATATTGACAGGCTGGCTGGTGAAAGGCAGGCCCACGCTTCACACTAGTTCTCCAGTATGCCACTGCCCAACTTGCAAGTGACAGCATTGACAGTACGTTGTTGTACTTGAGAAACAAATTGTTACAGCACTTGCATAGCAAATGTTACTACAGGACAGCAATATTGGGTGTTTTCGTTTTTGTGAAATAAATATCCAACACTATTTTTAGTTGAGTCCTCTGTATTGTAGCAAAATCGGAATGCTTTGTTCACAAATATTTGTCCTCTAATCTTATTTGAATCATTGCAAGCAATGATTTTGAAACAACGTGGTGTTTGGCATTCACTCCTTCGTTAGGGGCACCATTCTACTCCAGCGCACGTTAACCGTTTGCAACCGAGTACAATTTTGGAGTCCATGTTTATAGCGGGGGCCTGGGCCGGAGAAATTTTTCTTAGGGGGGGCTCGGGGTCAAAAAGTTTGAAGACCACTGTGTCGGAATTGAAACAATATTATGCCTCCTATTGCAACAATTGTATGAGTATTGGCCTACGCCAAGTTGTCTAAACATCATATGCGAACAAACTCCACGGCAAGTTCTTGACCTTAGAGAAAGTAATGTAAGTCACCATCTTGGATTAAGCCGCCATTTTAGGTTCTCTTGTTATATGGAAGTCACCCTGAACATCAAAATGGAGGCCGAATGACATTTTGAGTAAGATTCTGGCCGTTGTGACCTCCGTACACATGAATAATTAATATGCCTGCAGGCCACTTGTCGGGGTCACGAATTGAGACCTTGTCCTACCGTTGACCTATATGTAAATGTACAACTATATCAGTGAAACTAATCAAAATGCATACATTAAAGGATTGACCTGGCAAGGAACCCATAGGCCCGGCTCACAGAATGGTTAAGCCGTGAGAGGGTTGGCCAAGGGCTGGACAAATTGTATAAAAGACCCAAGTATTCCAATGTGCGGTCTCTCTCACTAATGGATTGAACTCTCGTTGAAGTTCGTTATGTTACTCTGAGAGCCGAATAGCTATCCGTTTGTCAATTGACTTTGGTAACTGTTGTAGCTTTTAAATAAAGCACTTGTATGTTCTTTGTAACCTGTGTTGGTGTGTTTCTTTTTGGGCTTCCCGGCCTCATATTATTTCTCTGTTTCCACAGTTGACTCCCGAACAGGGACCCTCAAGATTGATGCCGGATCATTGAAGGTTGACGCAGACTATCAACCCGGAATCGGACGGTGTGATACTGCGGGCCCGACCGAACGAGACGCGATACCTCGGCAGCGCTGCACGATCCGATCCTTGGACGATAGTCGTGTGGTCTGACACGGCATCTTGACGAGGGTCCATTTTTGAGGTGGGCAGATTTGTCGAAATCACCAAACACAAGGTAAAATTCGTTAGGTAAGTTCTTTGGTAAACCGTACGGTCCTCCTTAGGTTTGGTCAGGTGCAGTCGTGAACCCTGACAATTTGAATTTGGCGTATTGTATCTGCAGACACAATTATTGACCAGGTAACACCAATTTTTTGTGAAATGCCTGCGAAATTGTCTAGCTGCTTTAGGGCTTTGTTCCGCAGCGATCGACAATCTTTGGAATTTAGCCGCCCGGCACCACAGGAGGGGTCTCCGGCATGTACTATGTACTGTAAGTATGGCATTGGAAGTATAGTATTTAATGATATTTGGCACAGACAAACCAGACATGCCTCCGAATTTCAGTGGCCAATCAATGGTAGTTTCGAGATCCCCCGTATTGAATACCTAGAATCGGTCTTGCTAAAAAAGAAGGCCAGACCTGCAGCATTTGACGTTTTGCAGAATTGGAAAAAAGAAGCGTTGCAGCAGCTTAAAAGTAGGGATAAACATGCACGCCGTCATAAAACAAATGCCGAAAAGGCGTTGTTATATGATAAAGAAAAACATTCGGAGTCAGTCAAAAATATGGATAGGGCTTTCTCCCTCGGTATCCAGAAAATGTATCCCTCTAAAGATTTTCATGCTTCCGAAGAATTTATTGAAAAATTGTTAAACGAACGCAGGCCTGGTGCCTCTGCGCCACCTCCGTATGATCCTCTCCCTGGTGCTCTGCCCATTCCTGCTGTTATTCCTGTTGTTATTCCTGTTCCCCCTGTACAACCTACTGTTCCTATTCCTCCAGTTGTTGTTCCTCCACCTATCCTACCACCCCTTTCTCTTGCGCCAATAGTTGCACCCTCATTGAATTTGCCCACACCTTCGCTCCCGAGTGGTTCTGTATTGACTGAAGTTGATCGGGGTGCCGGGTCAAAGATTGTCACTCGAAATACTGTTTCTGTAGACAAGAAACGGGAATTATTTGCATGGGCTAAGCACTGTATGGAGAGAGGTGATCAAGCTAACGTTTTCTCCACATTATCAAATATGGGCAATTTTCCCGAGAAAAATGTTTTTATCGAAGGTTTGGGGACTCATTTATGTGTAATGTGGGGTAGATTACATAATTCGGATGTCCCACAAGGGGTTAGGGATCTAAATACTTTAGCGCTTTCGAGGGACACAGAGGAGAAAGTACATGGTCATGTTGAGAGATTGTTTGAGTATAGGAGGGACTTTGAGAAATTACAGGATGAGGATGGTGAAGACGACAGTATGTATGTGCAGAAATGGTTCCTTCCGTGTCGTAGATCGGCATCTAAGGAAGGACGAATTTGTACCAAAGATGCAATTCGATGGTTCTCGGATTCATCGATACCGCCGGATGAAGTATATGACACGTATAGTCAGTACACAGTAGAAATGCAGAGGAAGGTGATTCAGGTAATGGTACAGTACCTACAGGATGAATGTGTAAGGAAGAAGGTTAGTTGTCCTATAGAGTTATTGGGTATTTGTAAGAGGGCTTTTTCGCCCCCGACACTTCTTCAGCTGCCTTAGCGCTCAACCTGGCTCTGTTGCTTAGTAAGCGGTCAGAGTTACCTACATCTCAGTTGCCTATGAGAGAGGTTCCTCCGACATTTGTCCCAAAGGTTGAGATTCCCGCTAACGCTGGGACTGGTGCACCCGCTGTGGACATCCCTGCACATTATGTATCGCAATTTGTTCACGTCCCGTTTTCACGACAGGAAGTGAACACTATTAGACAATCAATTCCCGATATTAGGAAAAACCCGACAGGATTCTACAAAGAGATAGAGTCCGTTTTGCAGTCCTCTGTGTTCACCTTAAGTGATATTGACTTGCTATTCCCTGTACTCCTGCCCGTAGATTTATGGAAGCAGGTTCGAACAATAGACGATGTGCCAGGGTTGGAAGATACGTGGGCTAACATGACTAGGTTTGATGGGGAAAGACCAGCTGGTGAGAAACCACCTCAGGTAATACTTACTTTGCCTGATAGAATTGTCGCAAAATTGAAAACCATAATTGCTGAGAAAAGAATTATTTGGGACAAGCTTATGGCCTGTGTTCAAGGGAAAACTGAAGGTGCCACTGAGTTCTTTAATAGATTCAAACAGGTATTCTCTGACTTCAGTGGACAGGACTTGGGCACAGAGTCTGGGAAAAGGTTGTTTGTGGACAAATTTGTACGTGGATTGTTGCCCGACATCCAGTCACAGATAATGTCTTCTGAGAGCGCTTGGCAGGCGAAATCCCAATCTGAAGTTTTGCACATGGCTCAGTATTATGAGAACCGTGTTAATAATGAAAAGGAGAAAATAGAGAAGAGGAAAGGAGATTTGAAGACTAAAGTATTGTTACAACAAATTGTTAGAAATCCCAGAGGGGGTACTTCGCAGACCAGAGGTCAGTATGTCCCAAAAGGAAACGCTCCTTTGGGTCCTGTGAATGTTAATCAATGTGCCTATTGCCGCCAGGAAGGTCATTGGCGTGCACAGTGCCCCGTCCTTCGACAAAGGTCAAACAATGCATTTGGGAGTATGGGTAGACGACCTAGAGGTCGCCCTGCAGCGGGGGGCCCTGCTAGAGGTCCGTTTTCGCAAGATCCTCAGCAACCTTTTTCACGGGAAAATCAGACTTCGAGTGTGGACACGAGAAACATATTTGATCACCCTTCTGCTGCCTACCTTTCTGAAGAGCTTCCTTCCGACGACATTTTATTTCGTTAGGACTGCCCGAAGCAGGGTTTGGAACTTTCACCTATTCCCGTTAATCAGAATGGTCCCTACGTTGAATTGTTAGTGGGGAGTAGGAAACATCAGTTTTTGATAGACACTGGAGCACAGAAGTGCTCCATTGATCATTCCCGGGTTCCAAACATTCCACTGTCAGGACAAACAAATGTTTCTGTAGGGTTTTCTAGCATACCAATTGCTTGCCCGGTTTCTTCGCCGGTGCCTGTTTCTTTGGGTCCCTTCACAGACCATTGTCATTTCCTCCTGACTTCGAACTGTGGAGAGAATTTGCTGGGGTTAAATTTGTTGAAGAAACTGAATGCAGTAATTCATTGTTCCTCTGACGGAGTGCGACTGACGGTTTCACCACAGCAACTTCCCAATTCTCAGTTCTTGACTCGACCATTGCCTCCTGAGTTTAGTGTCATTCCGGAATGTTTATGGGCGGTTGACGACAATGATGTCGGGGTGCTACAGATTGAGCCCGTTAAAATAGTTTTGAAGCATGGAGTTAAACTACCACGCATTCCGCAATATAAAATATCAGTTGAGGGTGAGCGTGCTCTGAAGTGCATTGTCTTCGATTTTGTGCATCGAGGAGTGATTGAAGAGATTGCAGGTAGTTTATGTAACAGCCCGATTTTGCCTGTATACAAGAAAGGCGACAATGCAATCCCATACCGTTTCATAATTGATCTACGTGCTATTAACAAAGTTGTCGCCCCACAATTTCCAATTGTGCCTGATGTAACAATGATACTAACAATGATCCCTGCTACAGCTATGCACTTTAGTGTTGTGGATCTAAAGAATGCTTTCTTTAGTATTCCTATACACAAGGAGAGTAGATATTTGTTCGCGTTCACCTTGGGAGGACATTCGTTCACATTTACTTGTGCACCTCAAGGGTATACTGAAAGTCCAAGCATTTATAGTAGAGCTTTGAAAGAGCAGCTTGATACCCTTGAATTGCCACCTACTTGTACACTGCTTCAGTATCTCGATGACTTGCTTTTGGCTGCAGATTCTGACAGTGCTTGTAAAGAAGGCACTGTATTGTTGCTTGTTCATCTGGCTAAAAATGGTCATAAAGCTTTGTTCAAATAATGTCAATATTGTTGTCAGGAGGTCGCCTATTTAGGCTAACTCCTGTCAAAGGAGGGGAGAAGATTGACACCTGAAAGAATAAAACACATTTCTGGCATGTCTGTTCCAAATACACAGAAGGAAGGCAGAGCCTTAATAGGTATGGCTTCTTACTGTAGGTTGTGGATCCCGAACTTTTCACTAGTGATAAAACCGATGTTGGCTTTGACGAAGAAGGGCATTTCTTTGCCGCTGCCATGGAAATCGGAACATCAACGATCATTTGAGCTTCTCAAAACTGCGTTATGCTCTGCACCGGTTCTGGGTACTCCAAATTACGACAAGGCCTTTGTGTTGTTTGTGCATGAATGTGATGGATGTGCTTTGGCTGTGTTAACACAGGAACACGGAGGGAAGAATAGGCCGTGCGGCTACTACTCTTCCGCCCTTGATCCTGTCGCATGCGTTTTACCAAGATGTTTGCGAGCTGTCGCTGCTGCTGCCGCGTCGGTAATACAGAGTGAGGGAATAGTCCTAGGCCATGATTTAGTTTTGATGGTACCTCACTCTGTAGATGTCCTATTGAATAAAACCCAAACGCAACACCTCACCTCTGCACGGCTGACAAGGTATGAATTAATTCTGTTTGCTCCTCACATTCAAATTAAGAGGTGTTGTGTTCTTAATCCAGCTGAACTCCTACCTTTCCCGCAAAATACTGTTTGCGGTGACGAAGAATTACATGACTACCTGTATACTACAGAACAGGAAACGAAGGGCAGGATAGACCTTATAGACACTCCTTTGGGCAATGCGGAAGGGGAGCTGTTTTGTGATGGCTCCTGCTTCAAACTCCCAGATGGTACATCTACAGCTGCCTACGCAGTTACTACGTTGAGTACGGTTGTTGAAACTAAGAGAATTCCGCATAACTCCGCGCAGGCCGCAGAGATTATAGCGTTGACCCGAGCTTGTGAACTCTCCGAAGGGCATACAGTAAACATATATACTGATAGCCAGTACGCCTTTGGGGTGGCTCACAACTTTGGGAGGCTCTGGTCGGAAAGAGGGTTCCTAACCTCACATGGGACCAAGATTCAGCATGGTCTCCTGATAGTGCAATTGCTCTCGGCACTCTCACTCCCTAGGCAGTTAGCGATCATGAAATGTGCAGCACATCGTAAGGTCATAGATGATGTGGGAAAAGGGAACGCTTTTGCTGACCAGATAGCCAGGCAAACGGTCACAGACCTTAGTGCAGACATGTATGCTCTAAGGGAAACAAAAGATGCCTATGTAATGGATGAGGGTATTGGGTCTGTGCGAGATATCCAAACTGATGCCACAATAGGAGAATCTAAAAGGTGGGCCGAAGGGATGGGGAAATTGGATAACGATGGGTGTTGGGTGGATACATCTGAAGGGAAATGGTTGCTCCCTGATTCATATGTGCTGGCAATGGTTACGATGGCACACGGTCCTACGCATGTGTGTGCTCAATAGATCACGAAAATGTTAGAACTAGTCTGGGTGAATGATAACATTTTGAAGATTGCACAGCGATATGTTCAGAATTGTATGATTTGCTTACAGCACAATGTGGGGAAGGAGACAGTAACTCCAAGGGGTAGCTTTGGGCCCCCTTCTGTTCCCTTCGAGGTCATCCACTTTGATTTTATTGAGATGGAATGGTGTAACAATCTAAAATATGTTATTGTGATTATTTGTGCCTTTAGTAAATGGGTTGAGGCTTTCCCCGTCAAGGATGCTACTGCCATGACCACTGCAAAGACTATGGCAAAGGAATTCTTTCCACGATTTGGGCTACCGATGGTAATTTGGTCGGACAACGGTCTCCATTTCGTTGCAGCAGTAATTTTGCAGATATGCACAGCGTTACACATTGAAAAGCGATTTCACTCGGCTAGACATCCTCAAAGTGCTGGGTTGGTAGAGAGACATAACGGTATCCTAAAGAATAAGCTTGCCAAAACATGTGCCGGCACCAAATTGAAATGGCCAGATGCCTTACCTATTGTATTGTTAGCCATGCGTACCACACCTCAAACTAAGACTGGGCTCTCTCCATTTGAGGTAGTGATGGGGAGACTTGCTAACATTCGGGGCCTTCCGAAGCCCAAAACCTTGAAGGAGGTCGAAAATGTATTACTTGTAGACTACTGTAACCAGTTGACTAAAAATGTATCTCATTTATCATCAGGTCCAATCAGCTTTACCTGTACGGTATACGGGCCCAGGTCACGATATTCAGCCTGGAAGTTGGGTCCTGGTGAAGGCCTACGAAAGGTCTTCCTGTCTCGCGCCTCGCTGGCGGGGACCCTACCAGGTGCTGTTGGTCACCCAAACAGCAGTGCGGGTGGCTTGAAAGAAGCATTGGATCCACGCGACGCATGTCAAGAAACTTCCTCACCCGACGCCACACGTTACTGAAGAAGCAGAACCCCTCGCTGATGCTACAATCTCTGATCCTGGAGTAGCAAAACAGGGCTGTGAGTGTGTCGGAGAATTTCTCTGAGCCCGTGGAGCTTGGGGAACAGTCCATTTCTTCTCCGCACTCTTTGAAAAGATCACTTCCGGAAAACATTATTTCAAGTTCTGCAACTTCCGTCGTCTCCGATACGTTGCTTCCCTCAGGAAGTGACGTTCCCTTATTTCCGGATCAAACAGTACCGGGTACCAGCAGGTATGACCTTCGACGAAGAAAATAGAACTACGGCACAGGTTTTTCCTGTGCATCTGGAAAGAAGAAGTGATTGAAGGTTTTCTCTTGTAAAAGAAAGTTCTTTTTGAACAAAAGGAAAAAAGGGATTCTGCTGGCTAGGGTTGGGGAAGGACTAAGAAGTCGCGCGACCGTAGTGTCGCCAGCAACGAACATTGGGGTCGTCGATTGAGAAACTACGATGCCTGCCACCTCCACCGCTGCTGCTCGCATTGGACTTGTAAATAAGGGGGTGACCAACTCGGACAACGAACAATGTGCCTGGGCCCCGAAAACGTATTGCTGTGTCATGTTAATAATAATTGGAATTTGTATAGTTACTGCTGTGGGACTTTGGTAATTCGAAGAAATTTACCCTCTAAAACCTCTACTGCCAATTGAGATTGTACCTACTGCTTTGACTCCCTCTGTACACCTTCATACTCTGTCACCTAGAGACTCCCAGCATAGACGAAAGTACCATGATAACACTTTAATGATAATAATGAATTCAACGCATGCCATCTTTAATAAGAGTAATTGCTGGATTTGTACTCATTTACCGCAACATGGGAACAAGGGGCTAGGATGGTATATTCACCCTTTTCCTTTAACGACTGATTGCTATGCCTCTCTTAGAGCACTATTCTTTGGCCGTTGGAATGATAGCATCTCAGGGAACTTTGATGGAACTAATTTAAATGACTTTGAGAAACGTGAATTGACTCCCATGGGATGCTCGCTTTTTGCAAATAGAAGTAAACCTAATGTTGCTTCTATTAGGCCATCTGATAAACTATCTCTTCCTTTTCAAACTCTAATTTCCTTTAAAATGGCTCCGATAGGCAATAAGGACGCTGTGCCTCCTTCCTACTCTATTAATCATAGCCCCGATTCAGTCCCCTTTTGTGTACACAGAAATGGCACTCGGTCAATGGGAGATTTTGAAGTTTGTGTGAACATTGTAAATTTGACCGGGGAGAACAGGCCTCTGTATGTAGGGGGGCCTGTCTATTTTGGTTGTGCTAGTACAGCATTTCCCTGGTTGCCCAAGGATTGGCAGTGAACCTGTTATTTAGGAATCCTGTTACCTGGGGTATTCATAGCTAGTACATTGGAAGTCTCTACGGCTCGCCCACGGCGGGACGAGGACGGAGATACCCCTGGGCAAGTATTGGGAGATATAGCAAAATCAGTTGTGCCATTTCGGGGACAGATAGCACATTCTGAAAATATTAGGGGACTAGCAAGGGTACTGGAGAGAACCATCAACCGGACCACGGATATACTCTACAATAGAACAGAAAGCAATAAGATTGGTAGCACTCCAAAATCGGATGGCATTAGATGTCATCCTGGCAGAACGTGGTGGAGTATGCAAATTAGTGGGGTCCGCTTGCTGTGTTTTTGTACCGGATTCCTCACCGACAATTTTCAAAGCAATACAGAACTTGCACATCCTTAGTTCTGAAGTGCATGTTCCTGTGGGAGATTGGAATATTAGCGCCTGGTTCTGGGATTCTTTACGATCCTGGGGTTGGAAGGTGCTTTCTATTATACTGGTTATTTTGGGAATTCTGCTATTCCTTTGTTGCTGTTTCCAATGTCTACCTAGTATATGTGCAATGCTAGGGGGAAGTTGTGCTCAGGCAGTGAGCACAATAGGCCACAAAATGTATGCCCCAGATACAGCATCTAAAGAGTTTGTGTTACAAGAGGTTCTGATGAACGACCTAATGGCTATAGATATTACGGACAATGATTCAGAATGTATGGACGACAATACATGGAGTTATTTACACAGATATTAGAAATGATATTAGCACTTGGCATAGGCCAAAAGGAGGGTTTGTCGGAATTGAAACAATATTATGCCTCCTATCGCAACAATTGTATGAGTATTGGCCTACGCCAAGTTGTCTAAACATCATATGCGAACAAACTCCACGGCAAGGTCTTGACCTTAGAGAAAGTAATGTAAGTCGCCATCTTAGATTAAGCCGCCATTTTAGGTTCTCTTGTTATATGGAAGTCACCCTGAATATCAAAATGGAGGCCGAATGACATTTTGAGTAAGATTCTGGCCGTTGTGACCTCCGTACACATGAATAATTAATATGCCTGCAGGCCACCTGTCGGGGTCGCGAACTGAGACCTTGTCCTACCGTTGACCTATATGTAAATGTACAACTATATCAGTGAAACTAATCAAAATGCATACATTAAAGGATTGACCTGGCAAGGAACCCATAGGCCTGGCTCACAGAATGGTTAACCAGCGAGAGGGTTGGCCAAGGGCTGGACAAATTGTATAAAAGACCCAAGTATTCCAATGTGCGGTCTCTCTCACTAACGCATTGAACTCTCGTTGAAGTTCGGTAACTGTTGTAGCTTTTAAATAAAGCACTTGTATGTTCTTTGTAACCTGTGTTGGTGTGTTTCTTTTTGGGCTTCCCGGCCTCATATTATTTCTCTGTTTCCACAACTGATCTACAGCATGAATTGCAACAAGCACATGTACAGTAAAGATAAGAAACATACTACACAATGTATAGCAATTAATGTACACATGAATCATGAAACCCCCCATCTAGCAAAAGAAGAACAGTGGTCAATAACACCCCTATTATCCCCACTAGGGGTGTTAACACAAGTAGGACAGTAGCAGACATGCCACAGATATGACAGTCCAAAGCCCTTGTGTAATAGGGTGTTACACCGAACTATCCTTGTGAGCCCATGGATAAGGGAAGCAGGAGTGGCATATGTGAGTCAGGACCCCAAGTTGCAAACACATACACAAGACAAGCCTGAAGGGCCCAGCTGGAACAGACAGTGGATGCTTTCAAAAGCCACAAAGCACCACACCGTCACATGAAAGCACAATAGACAAGCAATTTTAAACTATATTGACTAATTAAACTAACTATGAAAAACCTACATTACCTAATTAAACTAACTATCAAATAGAAACTTAACTAACTAAACTAAAAGAAAAATCACAAATGGCCACATACGATCGGGGGGGCACCCAGGAGAGGGGAGGTACAGGGTGCTGCTCAACACCCACATGCGATGATGTTGAGGAAAAAAAAAAACCTCCATGGGCTCAACGCCTGCACAGCCCGACCTATGTGGGAGATACCTCGTCATCCGAGTCTGGCTCTTCCTGGAAAGGAGGACGTGGCACAGGAGCCTGACCACGCCTAGCCGCAGCTTGCCCCTCATCAGCAGCAAGTCTGCTGGACGGGTGAGCCTGGTTCTGTGCGGCGATGACACATAGGTCTGCATGCAAGACCTCAAGTGATACGCGTGCTTCCTCTTGCAGGGTAACACGTGTAACACAAGGTTTCCTCCTGCAAGGCCTGGCTGGACAACTGATGCACCTCCCGGCAAGCATGTAGCTCAGCTGAGATGGTACGCTCAAGCTGCGCAAACCTCTCCTCTGACCGCTCCCTCTGGGACATCAGAAGGACACCCAGAGTGGATCTGAGGGAAGCATACTCCTCCCTCATGGCCTCCATGTGTGCCTCTGCATGAGCAGCAATTGCTCGACGCAAAGACACCATTTCAGGCTGGCGTGCCCTGTCTGAGGCTGCCATGCGCAGCCTCAGACAGAGGTGCCTGTGTGTAATCCTGCCCCCGATCCTGTGACTGCATCATCCCGCACCAGCAGGGATGCCTACGTCCAGACCCGTTTTCAGGGAGGGGATGAGCGCACAACAACTGGCCTTCCTCTCCCTGCGGACGTGGCAATCCGGGACCGGGTTGAGCCTGTCCTGGCTGGGATAGCGTTGCGTCAACGGGGCATGCGAGGTGACCTGCAGTGTTTTCGTGAAGACACTGCAGGTCATCTCGGATGCATCGTTGACCGCGTTGACCTACTGGGATGAGTCACCACGGCTGGATTCCTCCGTATGCTGGACCTTCTTCCGACCCCCTCCTCACCCTCACCTGAACCCCCTATGCTCCAGTCGTCCTCCATGCCATCTTCCCAACCATGTATCACCTGGGTACCCTGTGGAGCTGCCTCTGACCCAGCGGCCAGGCTGGTGGAGGACACACCCCTGCCACAGTCGGGAGTCGGACGTCCAGCAGGGGTGGCCACCACAACAACTGCACCCCAGCAAGAGGAGGACGTGTAGGCAGCAAGAGCCAGGGTACAGGCACAGCAGCAACAAGGTGGGAGCCATGATGGCTCGGGGCCTTCAACATCCGAGGGGCAGGCATCGGCCGGATTGCAGGAGGACCCAGGATTGGTAGTGTCTTCCGTGTAGCAGCGGTTGGGCCAGGCCATAGATGCGGGTCGGCAGCGGGTGGAAGAGGCACGGCTCACAATGGTCAGGGCGGAGAACTCCATGCGGAGGGCACTGAGGCGGGCCGTGTGCCTTGAGGCAATTTGCAGGGAGTTGGAGGTCAACATGGCATCATCCCTGCGAACCCTCAGGGCCATGGAAGAGGACCGCCTCCAGGACATCGAGCAGGAGTTCGATGATGCCCTGGCCCGGGAAATCAGAAAGTGAGCCGTCGGACTTGCCCGCCGCCTTTGTATATAGTTTTTAGTGTTAGGTTTCATTTTCGTTTTCCTTTGATTTGGGGTGTTTGGACTATGCCCCACACATTTGTATATAGTTTTTTCTTAGGTATTTTTTGGAATAGGTTTCATTTCTTTCGTTGGGCTCATGGACCCTGGATTAACTCGGTGTACATAGTTGAACAGTGGATCATGTGAGGATTTTATTTTATTTATCACCATGGATCAATGGATTTTTCAATTTACGTTTCCTTTGGGTTTCATTTGGTGGACAGTGAGATTGGACACATGTTTTTTTTTCATCACCTTGGATTTGTTCTTCATATGTTTTCGGACATACATTTCATTTCATCGTTTGAAATATGTTTTATGCTTTCATTTCATTTCATTCATTTTGTTTATAATACATTTTTGTTTCTTACTTCCATGTGTGGTATTCGCTCATTGGGTTACTGCATGTGAAAAAGTGGATTTAGACAATCACTTACACCCAGTGTGTGTGTGTGTGTGAGGGACATGTTTTGATGTACATAGTTGACTTTCGGTATGTGTCATGGAATAGCCATTTAAGTGTGGGGTGGATTGGGGACTTGATTGCCTCTCAAGACTGGGGTGGCGTGCTGTGGGATTTTGGTGCACATGAGGCCCATGATTGTGCATCTTTATGATGTGTTGGGGGGACATGAGTCGGGGCATGCTGGCAGGTGCCCTTCAATGCTGGGTGGGTGGGGGTGCTGAGGGACATGAGTCAGGGCCTGCTGGCAGGTGTGTCATGAACCATGGACATAGCCCCTTCTGGTCTTCCTGGTCCTGGTCCAGACGGAGAGTGTGCTCCTTGATACTTCCAACATGGCCGTGCCCAGTGCCGTGTTCTGTACTAGCCTGTATGTCGGACACGACACGTTCTATAAATGGGCCACGCCCCCGTGCCTCCGCGCGTCTCAATGCTATCTCTAGGTAGTGTCTCGACGTGTGTGTGCTGCTCGGCGTTACCCTTCCAAGTTCCTGGACAACTTCCTTATTCTTTTTTCCCTTTTCCCCTGTTTCCAGTATCTCTTACCTTTCTTCGATCCTCTTCCTGGACGTCCTGGAACACGCGACTTCCCGGAACTTTGAACGCTCGCGCTGGTGTCAGACTTGACTCGCGCGCACTTATACAAGTCCCGGTCCGGCCGGGAGAAGGAGTCCTCTGCGGAACGCCACAAGAAGAGAACTCAGGTGAGCCGGTGGGAAACCTTTGACAAGGTGCACCTCAATGCTGGGTGGGTGGGGGTGCTGTGGGACATGAGTCGGGCCTGTTGGCAGGTGCCCCTCAATGCTGGGTGGGTGGGGGTGCTGAGGGACATGAGTCGGGGCCTGCTGGCAGGTGCCCTTCAATGCTGGGTGGGTGGGGGTGCTGAGGGACATGAGTCGGTGATCACTAGTGCAAGGTGACATGTGGGCTGGCTGGCGGGCATGCCCATGGTGGATGGGCTGCCTGCAGGACATGACCATGGGTGCACGGTAGTCTCCTGTGGTGTGGGCTGCCTGCACGGGCTTGGGAGTGGGTCGAGGGCACACCTGGGAGGACCCACACTGGCAATTTGCATGTGTGTAACACCCCGCGCACCCCACTGTGTACACGTACCCCGGTCTGCAAGCGATTTCACATGTGAAAGTTCCCGTGCACCCCTCAGAATACACGTACCCCGATCAGACAGCGAAATCGCATGTGAAAGTTACCACGCACCCCAGTAATACACGTACCCCGCTCGCCCAAGTCCTATCGCGTGTGAAACTCCCCGCGCACCCCTCGGAATACACGTACCCCACTCGCCCATGGCCAATCGCGTGTAAAATTTCCTGCGCACCCCCGAAATACATGTACCCCGCTCGCCCAAGGCCTATCGCGTGTAAAATTTCCTGCGCACCCCCGAAATACACGTACCCCGCTTGCACAGGGCCAATTGCGTGTGAAAGTTCCCGCGCGCCCCAGTAATACACATACCCCGCTCGCCCAAGGCCTATCGCATGTGAAACTCCCCGCGCACCCCCGAAATACACATACCCCGCTTGCACAGGGCCAATTGCGTGTGAAAGTTCCTGCGCACCCCAGTAATACACATACCCCACTCGGCCAAGCCCTATCGCGTATGAAACTCCCCACGCACCCCTAAGAATACACGTACCCCACTCGCCCAAGGCCAATCGCATGTAAAAATTCCATGTACCCCCGAAATACACATACCCCGCTCGCCCAATGCCTATCGCGTGTGAAACTCCCCGCGCACCCCTGAAATACACATACCCCACTTGCACAGGGCCAATCGCGTGTAGAACTTCCCGTGCACCCCAGTAATGCACGTGCCCCACTCGTCCAAGGCCTATCGCATGTGAAACTCCCTGCGCACCCCTCAGAATACACGTACCCTACTCGCCCAAGGCCAATCACATGTAGACTTCACACACACCCCCGAAATACACTTACCCCGCTCGCCCAAGGCCAATTGCGTGTGGAACTTCCCACGCACCCCCGAAATACATGTACCCTGGTCGCACAGGGCCAATCACGTGAAAAACTTCCCACGCAGCAGGGTACGTCTATTCGGAGGGGTTCGCGGGGATTTTTACAGACGTTTTCGTGGTTGGGGGGCTGTATGCTGGTCCACGGGCCTGTGCGCCATGTACGGGATTTGTGTACTGTTCATGGCGCACGGGGAGAGGTTGGGGGCGTAACTGGTGCTGCTGCAGGGTCGCTGCGCCACTCTGCGCCACAGCTGGTTATGGATGTTAAAATCCATGAATACGCTTTGCGCGGAAATGGATTTTGGCACACGCGGCTGGCACAGACTGCCACACGCGCACACTGTGCGCCAACTGCATGCGCCACTTGTGCGCTGAATTCTATGAATTACCCCCTAAGTGATTATATGTATTTACTTTATGTACCTCAAGGGAGAACCAGTATGAACAGAGAACACACATACAAGATCAATCAGCCCCTGATGAATGTCCAGCATTTGAAAGCATTAGGGACAGAAACTTGGACAAGTCAGGCTATAAAGATTAAGAAATTTACACATGATGTGTTTTGGATTTACTAACATTGTAATTAAGCAAGTGAACAGTGTCCTTTTTGTTGTTTTTCAAGTGTGTGTATGAGACATAATTAAGTCTATGTTTTTAACTGTATTTTTATAGTTTTTTTGAGGTTAGAGGGTATATATGGTTGATAAAATATATGTTTTGTCAAGGTGTGAGTGAGTACATTATCTCATTAGATTTCCTTTGAAAGCGCTTTAGTGTGGAGTTTTTCCTTTTTATTAAGACTAGCTGTGCTTTTGTAATACTGTGTGTGTCAGGAGCACGGATGTGTGTTTGTATGAGTGTAACAGCACGCTGGAATCATTTGCATTGATCAAATCCTTACCCTAGCATCCTCAATCTAACCATAACCTCACCCTAACCCTCCTTCCAGGCTGGGGTTGTGGAGCCCTGCATAAGCATCTACTTGCAGGTCCTGAAACGCATGGCGGGTGGTTGGTTCGTGCAAACCCTGCGCCTCCGAGCTGTGAACCCTGTCACAGAATTGTAAGTATACAAAGTTCATTTATTTTATGAGTTGTGTTGTAATGTAATATTGGAGCATAACTACAGCTGGCAAGGTACTTTCCAGTGTGTCATCATTTGGCTGTATTGATTATTAAATGCAACTCTATTTTCATTATTGGTGGCAACTAGTAGACATGCCTTGAGTCTGGTTCTGCAAAATAAGTATAGTATTTAGCTATGTGATGATGATGCTTTTTTAAGAAAAGAACAAAGGAATGTTATCACTTTCTCAACCGTTTACACAAAACATTATATGCAACAAACATCATTAAACCTCCATAAGTAGCATTTTCAGTAGAGTCGTGAATTGACGTGATTCAAGGATGATGGTTTGAGGGCCCCTTCTTTTTAAATGTCCGGGCCTATTTCTTGTCCCAGTCCCACCCTGCACCTAAGGCACAACAGCACCATCAACCTAACAATGACTGTCCAAGTTTCCGACTGCCATCGCTCATACATCATAGTGTGCGCCAAGGCACTTTAATCAACGCACTGCTCTATTGTATTACCATCACTGTTAAGAACCATGCATGCTTTGACAACCCCCTAGACTCGACCAACCGCCTTATGAACGCTCAACACTTTAGAGTAGGATCACACCGGAGGCATATATTGGCATGATCCCATTAGAAGGACTTTGCTTTTAATTAATAGATATGAATGCCCTCCTCTGCTGGACTTCTACAGGCCCTTCTATGCCATAATTGCTTCTAACCAGTTACACCTGGGCATTCACTTACCTACACGATACAGATAGTTTGCAAGCGAAAACCGCTTTCCAAACACTCAAATCCTCAGAGTGAAAGCACTCTGGAGCCAGTTACTTACTGGCCTGGTCCCATTAGAGGACCGCCTCACGAATATATTAGAGACAAAATCACTCTTACACAGCTACATATGAAGTTTTGCAAACAGCACCCCCACCCTCCAGCAGTGCAGGGCACCTGCCAGCAGGCCCCCACTCATGTCCCCTTGCACACCCACCCCCCAGTGCTGGGGGGTGGGTGTGCAAGGGGACATGAATGGGGGCCTGCTGGCAGGTGCCCCTCAGTGCTGGGGGGCGGGGGTGCAAGGGGACATGAGTGGGACATGAGTGGGGGCCTGCTGGCAGGTGCCCTGCACTGCTGGGGTGTGGGAGTACAAGGGGACATGAGTGGGACACGAGTGGGGGCCTGCTGGCAGGTGCCCTACACTGCTGGGGGGTGGGGGTGCAAGGGGACATGAGTGGGGACCTGCTGGCAGGTGCCATGCACTGCTGGGGAGTGGGGGTGCAAGGGGACATGAGTGGGACATGAGTGGGGGCCTGCTGGCAGGTGCCCTGCACTGCTGGGGTGCTGCGGGTGGGGGTGCAAAGGGACATGAGTGGGACATGAGTGGGGGCCTGCTGGCAGGTGCCCTGCACTGCTGGGGGTGGGGGTGCAAGGGGACATCAGTGGGATGTGGGACATCACTGAGGGGCACCTGCCAACAGGCCCCCACTGATGTCCCACTCATGTCCCCTTGCACCCCCACCCCACAGCAGTGCAGTGCACCTGCCAGCAGGCTCCCACTCATGTCCCCTTGCACACCCACCCCCCAGCACTGAGGGGCACCTGCCAGCAGGCCCCCACTCATGTCCCACTCATGTCCCCTTGCACCTCCACCCCTCAGCAGTGGAGGGCACCTGCCAGCAGGCCCCCACTCATGTCCCCTTGCACAAACACCCCCCAGCACAGAGGGGCACCTGCCAACAGGCCCCCACTCATGTCCCACTCATGTCCCCTTGCACCCCCACCCCCCAGCAGTGCAGGGCACCTGCCAGCAGGCCCCCACTCATGTCCCCTTGCACCCCCACCCCCAGCAGTGCGGGGCACCTGCCAGCAGGCCCCCACTCATGTCCCACTCATGTCCCCTTGCACTCCCACCCCCCAGCAGTGCAGGGTACCTGCCAGCAGGCCCCCACTCATGTCCCACTCATGTCCCCTTGCACCCCCACGCCCCAGCAGTGCAGGGCACCTGCCAGCAGGCCCCCACTCATGTCCCACTCATGTCCCTTTGCACCCCCACCCCCAGCAGTGCAGGGCACCTGCCAGCAGGCCCCCACTCATGTCCCCTTGCACACCCACCCCCCAGTACTGAGGGGCACCTGCCAGCAGGCCCCCACTCATGTCCCCTTGCACCCCCACCCCCAGCAGTGCAGGGCACCTGTCAGCAGGCTCCCACTGATGTCCCCTTGCACCCCCACCCCCAGCAGTGCAGGGCACCTGCCAGCAGGCCCCCACTCATGTCCCACTCATGTCCCTTTGCACCCCCACCCCCAGCAGTGCAGGGCACCTGCCAGCAGGCCCCCACTCATGTCCCATTCATGTCCCCTTGCACCCCCACTCCCCAGGAGTGCATGGCACCTGCCAGCAGGCCCCCACTCATGTCCCCTTGCACCCCCACCCCCCAGCAGTGCAGGGCACCTGCCAGCAGGCCCCCACTCGTGTCTCACTCATGTCCCCTTGTACCCCCACACCCCAGCAGTGCAGTGCACCTGCCAGCAGGCCCCCACTCATGTCCCACTCATGTCCCCTTGCACCCCCACCCCCCCAGCACTGAGGGGCACCTGCCAGCAGGCCCCCATTCATGTCCCGTTGCACACCCACCCCCCAGCACTGAGGGGCACCTGCCAGCAGGCCCCCACTCATGTCACATTGCACATCCACCCCCCAGCAGTGCAGGGCACCTGCCAGCAGGCCCCCACTCATGTCCCACTCATTTCCCCTTGCACCCCCACCCCCCAGCAGTGCAGGGCACCTGCCAGCAGGCCCCCACTCATGTCCCCTTGCACCCCCACCCCCCAGCAGTGCAGGGTACCTGCCAGCAGGCCCCCACTCATGTCCCACTCATGTCCCCTTGCAGCCCCACCCCCCAGCAGTGCAGGGCACCTGCCAGCAGGCCCCCACTCATGTCCCACTCATGTCCCTTTGCACCCCCACCCCCAGCAGTGCAGGGCACCTGCCAGCAGGCCCCCACTCATGTCCCCTTGCACACCCACCCCCAGTACTGAGGGGCACCTGCCAGCAGGCCCCCACTCATGTCCCCTTGCACCCCCACCCCCAGCAGTGCAGGGCACCTGTCAGCAGGCTCCCACTGATGTCCCCTTGCACCCCCACCCCCAGCAGTGCAGGGCACCTGCCAGCAGGCCCCCACTCATGTCCCACTCATGTCCCTTTGCACCCCCACCCCCAGCAGTGCAGGGCACCTGCCAGCAGGCCCCCACTCATGTCCCACTCATGTCCCTTTGCACCCCCACCCCCAGCAGTGCAGGGCACCTGCCAGCAGGCCCCCACTCATGTCCCATTCATGTCCCCTTGCACCCCCACTCCCCAGGAGTGCATGGCACCTGCCAGCAGGCCCCCACTCATGTCCCCTTGCACCCCCACCCCCCAGCAGTGCAGGGCACCTGCCAGCAGGCCCCCACTCGTGTCCCACTCATGTCCCCTTGTACCCCCACACCCCAGCAGTGCAGTGCACCTCCCAGCAGGCCCCCACTCATGTCCCACTCATGTCCCCTTGCACCCCCACCCCCCAGCACTGAGGGGCACCTGCCAGCAGGCCCCCATTCATGTCCCGTTGCACACCCACCCCCCAGCACTGAGGGGCACCTGCCAGCAGGCCCCCACTCATGTCACATTGCACACCCACCCCCCAGCAGTGCAGGGCACCTGCCAGCATTCCCCCACTCATGTCCCACTCATTTCCCTTTGCACCCCCACCCCCCAGCAGTGCAGGGCACCTGCCAGCAGGCCCCCACTCATGTCCCCTTGCACCCCCACCCCCCAGCAGTGCAGGGTACCTGCCAGCAGGCCCCCACTCATGTCCCACTCATGTCCCCTTGCAGCCCCACCCCCCAGCAGTGCAGGGCACCTGCCACCAGGCCCCCACTCATGTCCCACTCATGTCCCTTTGCACCCCCACCCCCAGCAGTGCAGGGTACCTGCCAGCAGGCCCCCACTCATGTCCCCTTGCACACCCACCCCCCAGTACTGAGGGGCACCTGCCAGCAGGCCCCCACTCATGTCCCCTTGCACCCCCACCCCCAGCAGTGCAGGGCACCTGTCAGCAGGCTCCCACTGATGTCCCCTTGCACCCCCACCCCCAGCAGTGCAGGGCACCTGCCAGCAGGCCCCCACTCATGTCCCACTCATGTCCCTTTGCACCCCCACCCCCAGCAGTGCAGGGCACCTGCCAGCAGGCCCCCACTCATGTCCCACTCATGTCCCCTTGCACCCCCACTCCCCAGCAGTGCATGGCACCTGCCAGCAGGCCCCCACTCATGTCCCCTTGCACCCCCACCCCCCAGCAGTGCAGGGCACCTACCAGCAGGCCCCCACTCGTGTCCCACTCATGTCCCCTTGTACTCCCACACCCCAGCAGTGCAGGGCACCTGCCAGCAGGCCCCCACTCATGTCCCACTCATGTCCCCTTGCACCCCCGCCCCCCAGCACTGAGGGGCACCTGCTAGCAGGCCCCCATTCATGTCCCCTTGCACACCCACCCCCCAGCACTGAGGGGCACCTGCCAGCAGGCCCCCACTCATGTCCCATTGCACACCCACCCCCCAGCACTGAAGGGCACCTGCCAGCAGGCTCCCACTCATGTCCCACTCATGTCCCCTTGCACCCCCACCCCCCAGAAGTGCAGGGCACCTGCCAGCAGGCGCGCACTCATGTCCCACTCATGTCCCCTTGCACCCCCACCCCCCAGCAGTGTATGGCACCTGCCAGCAGGCCCCCACTCATGTACCCTTGCACCCCCACCCCCAGCAGTGCGGGGCACCTGCCAGCAGGCCCCCACTCATGTCCCACTCATGTCCCCTTGCACCCCCACCCCCCAGCAGTGCAGGGTACCTGCCAGCAGGCCCCCACTCATGTCCCACTCATGTCCCCTTGCACCTCCACCCCCCAGCAGTGCAGGGCACCTGCCAGCAGGCCCCCACTCATGTCCCACTCATGGCCCCTTGCACCCCCACCCCCAGCAGTGCAAGGCACCTGCCAGCAGGCCCCCACTCATGTCCCCTTGCACACCCACCCCCCAGTACTGAGTGGCACCTGCCAGCAGGCCCCCACTCATGTCCCCTTGCACCCCCACCCCCGGCAGTGCAGGGCACCTGTCAGCAGGCTCCCACTGATGTCCCCTTGCACCCCCACCCCCAGCAGTGCAGGGCACCTGCCAGCAGGCCCCCACTCATGTCCCACTCATGTCCCTTTGCACCCCCACCCCCAGCAGTGCAGGGCACCTGCCAGCAGGCCCCCACTCATGTCCCATTCATGTCCCCTTGCACCCCCACTCCCCAGGAGTGCATGGCACCTGCCAGCAGGCCCCCACTCATGTCCCCTTGCACCCCCACCCCCCAGCAGTGCAGGGCACCTGCCAGCAGGCCCCCACTCGTGTCCCACTCATGTCCCCTTGTACCCCCACACCCCAGCAGTGCAGTGCACCTCCCAGCAGGCCCCCACTCATCTGCCACTCATGTCCCCTTGCACCCCCACCCCCCAGCACTGAGGGGCACCTGCCAGCAGGCCCCCATTCATGTCCCCTTGCACACCCACCCCCCAGCACTGAGGGGCACCTGCCAGCAGGCCCCCACTCATGTCCCATTGCACACCCACCCCCCAGCAGTGCAGGGCACCTGCCAGCAGGCCCCCACTCATGTCCCACTCATTTCCCCTTGCACCCCCACCCCCCAGCAGTGCAGGGCACCTGCCAGCAGGCCCCCACTCATGTCCCCTTGCACCCCCACCCCCCAGCAGTGCAGGGTACCTGCCAGCAGGCCCCCACTCATGTCCCACTCATGTACCCTTGCAGCCCCACCCCCCAGCAGTGCAGGCTACCTGCCAGCAGGCCCCCACTCATGTCCCACTCATGTCCCCTTGCACCCCCACCCCCCAGCAGTGCAGGGCACCTGCCAGCAGGCCCCCACTCATGTCCCCTTGCACACCCACCCCCCAGTACTGAGGGGCACCTGCCAGCAGGCCCCCACTCATGTCCCCTTGCACCCCCACCCCCAGCAGTGCAGGGCACCTGTCAGCAGGCTCCCACTGATGTCCCCTTGCACCCCCACCCCCAGCAGTGCAGGGCACCTGCCAGCAGGCCCCCACTCATGTCCCACTCATGTCCCTTTGCACCCCCACCCCCAGCAGTGCAGGGCCCCTGCCAGCAGGCCCCCACTCATGTCCCACTCATGTCCCCTTGCACCCCCACCCCCCAGCAGTGCAGGGCACCTGCCAGCAGGCCCCCACTCATGTCCCCTTGCACCCCCACCCCCCAGCAGTGCAGGGCACCTGCCAGCAGGCCCCCACTCGTGTCCCACTCATGTCCCCTTGTACTCCCACACCCCAGCAGTGCAGGGCACCTGCCAGCAGGCCCCCACTCATGTCCCACTCATGTCCCCTTGCACCCCCACCCCCCAGCACTGAGGGGTACCTGCCAGCAGGCCCCCATTCATGTCCCCTTGCACACCCACCCCCCAGCACTGAGGGGCACCTGCCAGCAGGCCCCCACTCATGTCCCATTGCACACCCACCCCCCAGCACTGAAGGGCACCTGCCAGCAGGCCCCCACTCATGTCCCACTCATGTCCCTTTGCACCCCCACCCCCAGCAGTGCAGGGCACCTGCCAGCAGGCCCCCACCCATGTCCCATTCATGTCCCCTTGCACCCCCACTCCCCAGGAGTGCATGGCACCTGCCAGCAGGCCCCCACTCATGTCCCCTTGCACCCCCACCCCCCAGCAGTGCAGGGCACCTGCCAGCAGGCCCCCACTCGTGTCCCACTCATGTCCCCTTGTACCCCCACACCCCAGCAGTGCAGTGCACCTCCCAGCAGGCCCCCACTCATCTGCCACTCATGTCCCCTTGCACCCCCACCCCCCAGCACTGAGGGGCACCTGCCAGCAGGCCCCCATTCATGTCCCCTTGCACACCCACCCCCCAGCACTGAGGGGCACCTGCCAGCAGGCCCCCACTCATGTCCCATTGCACACCCACCCCCCAGCAGTGCAGGGCACCTGCCAGCAGGCCCCCACTCATGTCCCACTCATTTCCCCTTGCACCCCCACCCCCCAGCAGTGCAGGGCACCTGCCAGCAGGCCCCCACTCATGTCCCCTTGCACCCCCACCCCCCAGCAGTGCAGGGTACTTGCCAGCAGGCCCCCACTCATGTCCCACTCATGTACCCTTGCAGCCCCACCCCCCAGCAGTGCAGGCTACCTGCCAGCAGGCCCCCACTCATGTCCCACTCATGTCCCCTTGCACCCCCACCCCCCAGCAGTGCAGGGCACCTGCCAGCAGGCCCCCACTCATATCCCCTTGCACACCCACCCCCCAGTACTGAGGGGCACCTGCCAGCAGGCCCCCACTCATGTCCCCTTGCACCCCCACCCCCAGCAGTGCAGGGCACCTGTCAGCAGGCTCCCACTGATGTCCCCTTGCACCCCCACCCCCAGCAGTGCAGGGCACCTGCCAGTAGGCCCCCACTCATGTCCCACTCATGTCCCTTTGCACCCCCACCCCCAGCAGTGCAGGGCCCCTGCCAGCAGGCCCCCACTCATGTCCCACTCATGTCCCCTTGCACCCCCACTCCCCAGCAGTGCATGGCACCTGCCAGCAGGCCCCCACTCATGTCCCCTTGCACCCCCACCCCCCAGCAGTGCAGGGCACCTGCCAGCAGGCCCCCACTCGTGTCCCACTCATGTCCCCTTGTACTCCCACACCCCAGCAGTGCAGGGCACCTGCCAGCAGGCCCCCACTCATGTCCCACTCATGTCCCCTTGCACCCCCACCCCCCAGCACTGAGGGGTACCTGCCAGCAGGCCCCCATTCATGTCCCCTTGCACACCCACCCCCCAGCACTGAGGGGCACCTGCCAGCAGGCCCCCATTCATGTCCCATTGCACACCCACCCCCCAGCACTGAAGGGCACCTGCCAGCAGGCCCCCACTCATGTCCCACTCATGTCCCCTTGCACCCCCACCCCCCAGAAGTGCAGGGCACCTGCCAGCAGGCCCCAACTCATGTCCCCTTGCACCCCCACCCCCCAGCAGTGCAGGGCACCTGCCAGCAGGCCCCCACTCATGTCCCCTTGCACCCCCACCCCCCAGCAGTGCAGGGCACCTGCCAGCAGGCCCCCACACGTGTCCCACTCATGTCCCCTTGTACCCCCACACCCCAGCAGTGCAGTGCACCTGCCAGCAGGCCCCCACTCATGTCCCACTCATGTCCCCTTGCACCCCCACCGCCCAGCACTGAGGGGCACCTGCCAGCAGGCCCCCATTCATGTCCCCTTGCACACCCACCCCCCAGCACTGAGGGGCACCTGCCAGCAGGCCCCCACTCATGTCCCATTGCACACCCACCCCCCAGCAGTGCAGGGCACCTGCCAGCAGGCCCCCATTCATGTCCCACTCATTTCCCCTTGCAACCCCACCCCCAGCAGTGCAGGGCACCTGCCAGCAGGCCCCCACTCATGTCCCCTTGCACCCCCACCCCCCAGCAGTGCAGGGTACCTGCCAGCAGGCCCCCACTCATGTCCCACTCATGTCCCCTTGCACCCCCACCCCCCAGCAGTGCAGGCTACCTGCCAGCAGGCCCCCACTCATGTCCCGCTCATGTCCCCTTGCACCCCCACCCCCCAGCAGTGCAGGGCACCTGCCAGCAGGCCCCAACTCATGTCCCCTTGCACACCCACCCCCCAGTACTGAGGGGCACCTGCCAGCAGGCCCCCACTCATGTCCCCTTGCACCCCCACCCCCAGCAGTGCAGGGCACCTGTCAGCAGGCTCCCACTGATGTCCCCTTGCACCCCCACCCCCAGCAGTGCAGGGCACCTGCCAGCAGGCCCCCACTCATGTCCCACTCATGTCCCTTTGCACCCCCACCCCCAGCAGTGCAGGGCACCTGCCAGCAGGCCCCCACTCATGTCCCACTCATGTCCCTTTGCACCCCCACTCCCCAGCAGTGCATGGCACCTGCCAGCAGGCCCCCACTCATGTCCCCTTGCACCCCCACCCCCCAGCAGTGCAGGGCACCTGCCAGCAGCCCCCCACTCGTGTCCCACTCATGTCCCCTTGTACCCCCACACCCCAGCAGTGCAGGGCACCTGCCAGCAGGCCCCCACTCATGTCCCACTCATGTCCCCTTGCACCCCCACCCCCCAGCACTGAGGGGCACCTGCCAGCAGGCCCCCATTCATGTCCCCTTGCACACCCACCCCCCAGCACTGAGGGGCACCTGCCAGCAGGCCCCCACTCATGTCCCATTGCACACCCACCCCCCAGCACTGAGGGGCACCTGCCAGCAGGCCCCCACTCATGTCCCACTCATGTCCCCTTGCACCCCCACCCCCCAGAAGTGCAGGGCACCTGCCAGCAGGCCCCCACTCATGTCCCCTTGCACCCCCACCCCCCAGCAGTGCAGGGCACCTGCAAGCAGGCCCCCACTCATGTCCCCTTGAACCCCCACCCCCCAGCAGTGCAAGGCACCTGCCAGCAGGCCCCCACTCATGTCCCCTTGCACACCCACCCCCCAGCAGTGCAGGGCACCTGCCAGCAGGCCCCCACTCATGTCCCACTCATGTCCCCTTGCACCCCCACCCCTCAGCACTGAGGGGCACCTGCCAACAGGCCCCCACTCATGTCCCCTTGCACACCCACCCCCCAGCAGTGCAGGGCACCTGCCAGCAGGCTCCCACTCATGTCCCCTTGCACCCCCACCACCCAGCAGTGCAGGGCACCTGCCAGCAGGCCCCCACTCATGTCCCACTCATGTCCCCTGGCACCCCCACCCCCCAGCAGTGCAGGGCACCTGCCAGCAGGCCCCCACTCATGTCCCCTTGCCCCCCACCCCCCCAGAAGTTCAGAGCACCTGCCAGCAGGCCCCCACTCATGTCCCACTCATGTATCCTGGCACCCCCACCCCCCAGCAGTGCAGGGCACCTGCCAGCAGGCCCCCACTCATGTCCCCTGGCACCCCCACCCCCCAGCAGTGCATGGTACCTGCCAGCAGGCCCCCACTCATGTCCCCTTGCACCCCCACCCCCAGCACTGAGGGGCACCTGCCAGCAGGCCCCCACTCATGTCCCACTCATGTCCCCTTGCACCCCCACCCCCCAGCAGTGCAGAGCACCTGCCAGCAGGCCCCCACTTATGTCCCCTTATACCCCCACCCCTCAGCAGTGCAGGGCACCTGCCTGCAGGCCCCCACTCATGTCCCCTTGCACCCCCACTCCCCAGCAGTGCAGGGCACCTGCCAGCAGGCCACCACTCATGTCCCCTTGCACACCCACGCCCCAGCACTGAGACGCACCTGCCAGCAGGCCCCCACTCATGTCCAACTCATGTCCCCTTGAACCCCCACCCCCCAGCAGTGCAGGGCACCTGCCAGCAGTCCCCCACTCATGTCCCCTTGCACCCCCACCCCCAGCACCGAGGGGCACCTGCCAGCAGCCCCCCACTCATGTCCCCTTGCATCCCCACCCCCAGCAGTGCAGGGCACCTGCCAGCAGGCCCCCACTCATGTCCCCTGCACCCCCACCCCCCAGCAGTGCAGGGCACCTGCCAGCAGGCCCCCACTCATGTCCCACTCATGTCCCCTTGCACCCCCACCCACCAGCAGTGCAGGGCACCTGCCAGCAGGCCCCCACTCATGTCCCCTTGCACCCCCACCCCCCAGCAGTGCAGGGCACCTGCCAGTAGGCCCCCACTCATGTCCCCTGCACCCCCACCCCCCAGCAGTGCAGGGCACCTGCCAGAAGGCCCCCACTCATGTCCCACTCATGTCCCCTTGCACCCCCATCCACCAGCAGTGCAGGGCACCTGCCAGCAGGCCCCCACTCATGTCCCCTTGCACCCCCACCCCCTAGCAGTGCAGGGCACCTGCCAGCAGGCCCCCACTCATGTCCCCTTGCACTCCCACCCCCAGCACTGAGGGGCACCTGCCAGCAGGCCCCCACTCATGTCCCACTCATGTCCCCTTGCACCCCCACCCCCCAGCAGTGCAGGGCACCTGCCAGCAATCCCCCAGTTATGTCCTCTTACACCCCCACCCCCCAGCACTGAGGGACACCTGCCAGCAGGCCCCCACTCATGTCCCCTTGCAGACCCACCCCCCAGCTCTGAGGGGCACCTGCCAGCAGGCCCCCACTCATTTCCCCTTGCACACCCACCCCCCAGCACTGAGGGGCACCTGCCAGCAGGCCCCCACTCATGTCCCCGTGCACCCCCACCCCCCAGCAGTGCAGGCCACCTGCCAGCAGGCCCCCACTCATGTCCCCTTGCACCCCCACCCCCCAGCAGTGCAGGGCACCTGCCAGCAGGCCCCCACTCATGTCCCCTTGCACACCCACCCCCCAGCACTGAGGGGCACCTGCCAGCAGTCCCCCACTCATGTCCCACTCATGTCCCCTTGCACCCCCACCCCCCAGCAGTGCAGGGCACCTGCCAGCAGGCCCCCACTCATGTCCCCTTGCACCCCCACCCCCAGCACTGAGGGGCACCTGCCAGCAGGCCCCCACTCATGTCCCACTCATGTCCCCTTGCACCCCCACCCCCCAGCAGTGCAAAGCACCTGCCAGCAGGCCCCTAAATATGTCCCCTTATACCCCCACCCCTCAGCAGTGCAGGGCACCTGCCTGCAGGCCCCCACTCATGTCCCCTTGCACCCCCACTCCCCAGCAGTGCAGGGCACCTGCCAGCAGGCCACCACTCATGTCCCCTTGCACACCCACGCCCCAGCACTGAGACGCACCTGCCAGCAGGCCCCCACTCATGTCCAACTCATGTCCCCTTGAACCCCCACCCCCCAGCAGTGCAGGGCACCTGCCAGCAGTCCCCCACTCATGTCCCCTTGCACCCCCACCCCCAGCACCGAGGGGCACCTGCCAGCAGGCCCCCACTCATGTCCCCTTGCATCCCCACCCCCAGCAGTGCAGGGCACCTGCCAGCAGGCCCCCACTCATGTCCCCTGCACCCCCACCCCCCAGCAGTGCAGGGCACCTGCCAGCAGGCCCCCACTCATGTCCCACTCATGTCCCCTTGCACCCCCACCCACCAGCAGTGCAGGGCACCTGCCAGCAGGCCCCCACTCATGTCCCCTTGCACCCCCACCCCCAGCAGTGCAGGGCACCTGCCAGCAGGCCCCCACTCATGTCCCCTGCACCCCCACCCCCCAGCAGTGCAGGGCACCTGCCAGCAGGCCCCCACTCATGTCCCACTCATGTCCCCTGGCCCCCCCACACCCCAGCAGTGCAGGGCACCTGCCAGCAGGCCCCCACTCATGTCCCCTTGCACCCCCACCCCCCAGAAGTTCAGAGCACCTGCCAGCAGGCCCCCACTCATGCCCCACTCATGTCCCCTTGCACCCCCACCTCCCAGCAGTGCAGGGCACCTGCCAGCAGGCCCCCACTCATGTCCCACTCATGTCCCCTTGCACCCCCACCCCCCAGCAGTGCAGGGCACCTGCCAGCAAGCCCCCACTCATGTCCCGCTCATGTCTCCTTGCACCCCCACCCCCCAGCACAGAGGGGCACCTGCCAGCAGGCCCCCACTCATGTCCCCTTGCACACCCACCCTCCAGCACTGAGGGGCACCTGCCAGCAGGCCCCCACTTATATCCCCTTGCACACCCACCCCCAGCACTAAGGGGCACCTGCCAGCAGGCCCCCACTCATGTCCCACTCATGTCCCCTTGCACCCCCACCCCCCAGCACTGAGGGGTACCTGCCAGCAGGCCCCCACTTATGTCCCCTTGCACCCCCATCCCCCAGCACTGAGGGGCACCTGCCAGCAGGCTCCCACTCATGTCCCCCTGCACACCCACCCCCCAGCACTGAGGGGCACCTGCCAGCAGGCCCCCACTCATGTCCCCTTGCACACCCATCCCCCAGCACTGAGGGGCACCTGCCAGTAGGCCCCCACTCATGTCCCCTTGCACCCCCACCCCCCAGCAGTGCAGGGCACCTGCCAGCGGGCCCCCACTCATGTCCCCTTGCACACCCACCCCCCAGCACTGAGGGGCACCTGCCAGCAGGCCCCCACACATGTCCCACTCATGTCCCCTTGCACCCCCACCCCCCAGCAGTGCAGGGCACCTGCCAGCAGGCCCCCACTCATGTCCCCTTGCACCCCCACCCCCCAGCAGTGCAGGGCACCTGCCAGCAGGCCCCCACTCATGTCCCACTCGTGTCCCCTTGCACCCCCACCCCCCAGCAGTGCAGGGCACCTGCCAGCAGGCCCCCACTCATGTCCCCTTGCACCCCCACCCCCCAGCAGTGCAGGGCTCCTGCCAGCAGGCCCCCACTCATGTCCCCTTGCACACCCACCCCCCAGCACTGAGAGGCGCCTGCCAGCAGGCCCCCACTCATGTCCCCTTGCACACCCACCCCCCAGCACTGATGGGGCACCTGCCAGCAGGCCCCCACTCATGTCCCCTTGCACACCTACCCACCAGCACTGAGGGGCACCTGCCAGCAGGCCCCCACTCATGTCCCCGTGCACCCCCACCCCCCAGCAGTGCAGGGCACCTGCCAGCAGGCCCCCACTCATGTCCCCTTGCACCCCCACCCCCCAGCAGTGCAGGGCACCTGCCAGCAGGCCCCCACTCATGTCCCCTTGCACACCCACCCCCCAGCACTGAGGGCCACCTGCCAGCAGGCCCCCACTCATGTCCCACTCATGTCCCCTTGCACCCCCACCCCCCAGCAGTGCAGGGCACCTGCCAGCAGGCCCCCACTCATGTCCCCTTGCACCCCCACCCCCAGCACTGAGGGGCACCTGCCAGCAGGCCCCCACTCATGTCCCACTCATGTCCCCTTGCACCCCCACCCCCCAGCAGTGCAGAGCACCTGCCAGCAGGCCCCCACTTATGTCCCCTTATACCCCCACCCCTCAGCAGTGCAGGGCACCTGCCTGCAGGCCCCCACTCATGTCCCCTTGCACCCCCACTCCCCAGCAGTGCAGGGCACCTGCCAGCAGGCCACCACTCATGTCCCCTTGCACACCCACGCCCCAGCACTGAGACGCACCTGCCAGCAGGCCCCCAGTCATGTCCAACTCATGTCTCCTTGAACCCCCACCCCCCAGCAGTGCAGGGCACCTGCCAGCAGTCCCCCACTCATGTCCCCTTGCACCCCCACCCCCAGCACCGAGGGGCACCTGCCAGCAGGCCCCCACTCATGTCCCCTTGCATCCCCACCCCCAGCAGTGCAGGGCACCTGCCAGCAGGCCCCCACTCATGTCCCCTGCACCCCCACCCCCCAGCAGTGCAGGGCACCTGCCAGCAGGCCCCCACTCATGTCCCACTCATGTCCCCTTGCACCCCACCCACCAGCAGTGCAGGGCACCTGCCAGCAGGCCCCCACTCAAGTCCCCTTGCACCCCCACCCCCCAGCAGTGCAGGGCACCTGCCAGCAGGCCCCCACTCATGTCCCCTGCACCCCCACCCCCCAGCAGTGCAGGGCACCTGCCATCAGGCCCCCACTCATGTCCCACTCATGTCCCCTTGCACCCCCATCCACCAGCAGTGCAGGGCACCTGCCAGCAGGCCCCCACTCATGTCCCCTTGCACCCCCACCCCCCAGCAGTGCAGGGCACCTGCCAGCAGGCCCCCACTCATGTCCTCTTACACCCCCACCCCCAGCACTGAGGGACACCTGCCAGCAGGCCCCCACTCATGTCCCCTTGCAGACCCACCCCCCAGCTCTGAGGGGCACCTGCCAGCAGGCCCCCACTCATTTCCCCTTGCACACCCACCCCCCAGCACTGAGGGGCACCTGCCAGCAGGCCCCCACTCATGTCCCACTCATGTCCCCTTGCACCCCCACCCCCCAGCACTGAGGGGCACCTGCCAGCCGGCCCCCACTCATGTACCCTTGCACCCCCAACCCCCAGCAGTGCAGGGCACCTGCCAGCAGGCCCCCACTCATGTCCCCTTGCACCACCACACCCCAGCACTGAGGGGCACCTGCCAGCAGGCCCCCACTCATGTCCCCTTGCACACCCACCCCCCAGCACTGAGGGGCACCTGCCAGCAGGCCCCCACTCATGTCCCATTGCACACCCACCCCCCAGCACTGAGGGACACCTGCCAGCAGGCCCCCACTCATGTCCCCTTGCACCCCCACCCCCAGCACTGAGGGGCACCTGCCAGCAGGCCCCCACTCATGTCCCCTTGCACACCCACCCCCCAGCAATGAGGGGCACCTGCCAGCAGGCCCCCACTTATGTCCCCTTGCACACCCACCCCCAGCACTGAGGGGCACCTGCCAGCAGGCCCCCACTCATGTCCCACTCATGTCCCCTTGCACCCCCACCCCCCAGCAGTGCAGGGCACCTGCCAGCACGCCCCCACTCATGTCTCCTTGCACACCCACCCCCCAGCAGTGAAATGGCGATCTCATGACACAAACCAAAAGTCAACTATGTACATCAACACATGTCCGCCACATGAAGGCAGGCGGTAGCATCCCTGCAGATTAAAAAATGTGTGCTAACAAAAAGTCCCTATATACAGCTCTGAGGAATGTCCCATACTGTGGCCCTCTAGGACAAATGACGTGCAAAGGGGTACGCGACAAACACGGACACCCGCTGTGTCAAAAATAGCATGTATTTCGGGGGTGCGCAGGAAGTTTCACATGCGATTGTGCCTGGGCGAGCGGTGTACGTGTACTTCAGGGGCTCGCGGGAAGTTTTACACGCGATTATGCCTGGGTGAGCGGGGTACGTGTACTTCAGGGGCTCGCGGGAAGTTTTACATGCGATTGTGCCTGGGTGAGCTGGGTACGTGTACTTCAGGGGCTCGCGGGAAGTTTTATACGCGATTGTGCCTGGGCGAGCTGGGTACGTGTACTTCAGGGGCTCGTGGGAAGTTTTACACGCGATTAGGCCTGGGCGAGCGGGGTACGTGTATTACTGGGGTGGGCGGGGAAGTACAGGAGGCAAATGTGTGGAACACACACACACACACTCGCCAAAAAAGACGCGCTAATCCGGAAACACGTACGCCAGCAGGAAGCAGGCGTACGTGGACCCGCGCAGCATAAAAGTGCACGCAAACAACAAGCAAGCTCAGACGTCAGGATGAACATACCGTTCCTAGCAGCAGTGGTCGTGGGATACCGCAGGAGGAGGAGGAGGATAGTCAGGCCCAGAATTTTCACACCCAGAACCAGCCTTTTTGGCATGCCTGATGACCAGGTGTATGGGAGGTACAGGTTTCCACCTCACATAATACTCGACCTGGTCAGTGACTGGGAGGATGACCTCACATCACCCACCCCCTGCTCCCAAGCACTCAGCCCCCTGGAGAAGGTCCTCAATGTACTGCACTTTTTGGCCACCGGATCATTTCAGCGGGCAAGTGCCATGGTGGGGGGGGGGGTGTCACAGGCCACGCAGTCACGCTGCCCAGCCCAGTTCTTGGCCATCATGACTGCACGCCCATCAGTCCGCAGGCACATATACCTGCCCAGAACACCTGCAGAAAGGCAGGCTGCCATCCAGGATTTCTACGGGGTGGCACAATTCCCCAAAGTCCTAGGTGCCCTTGATTGCACCCATGTGGCTCTACGTCCCCCCAGGGCATCAGAGCACATCTATAGAAACCGCAAGCACTGGCATTCCATCAACGTCCAGGTAGTATGTGATGCCAAGGGAATCATCACCTCAGTATATGCCAACTATCCAGGGTCCACCCACGACAGTTTCATTTACAGAATGTCAATCCTAAACCGGGACCTAGAAGCTGGGCGGCATGGCGATACATGGCTGCTCGGTGAGTATAAATGCCACAGCACATGCATGCATGCCAGATACTGAGTAATGTCACAACCCTACTAATTATACCCATCACCACGTCCCCAGTGCCTACCCTCTGAGCACCCACATGATGCCGCCAATTCGGAACCCCACCACGCCACCCGAGGTAAGATACAACACAGCCCATATTGCAACCCGGGGCATAGTGGAGCGCACATTCGGATTGCTGAAGTCACGCTTTCGCTCCCTTGACCGTTCTGGCGGGCAGCTGTTATACGCTCCCCCAGTAGTGTGCAGGATCATAGTGGCAGCATGTGTCCTGCACAACGTTGCAACACGCCGGGGCCTGCCGGTGGACATGGTGGTGCCCCACATCCCCAACCACATGCACGCTCGCTGCGCATGGGAGGGGAAAGGGCACGGGGAGAGGCAGCCTGAACGCAGCTGGTGGCTAATTACTTCACTTAGAATCACACCCCTGTGGAGTGCACACAGCCCTGCCACATACGAGCTGACAATCGATGATGACACAAGGGACAGTGAACTGTCACAACCATACAGGCCTGAGATTGGTCACCTGGAAGTGTCACAATGTGTGCATCCCTACCTACAGAAACACCACCAATGCTGTGTCATCAAAAGACACATATGCTGCTAAATGCATTACCCCCTTGCAAAATACAACATGAGAACAGTGCCATGTCACCCAACCCCTCCCCAGCACCACCACCCAACACACCATGGCATGTCATGCTATGTGAGAGCAAACAAAGCAATCCCGAAAACCGGACACAAGTGTCACAAAGTACAGTGTCCCTAATGGAAAATGGCCACACACAATATGCTCCCAGTAATGTTGAACTAACAACACACATGACCAAATACTTGCCAACAATACAATGCAGATACACAAGCTCAAACATAACTAAAACATGACAGTACTAAGTTAAAGTAGTCATAGTCTTACAACCTGAATATGCCACCACATCGCCTCCTTCCAACTGTAGTCTTGCAGGCTTCAAAACTTGTCTGTGTACTGCATACAACATGAACTCCATCTCCAAAGTAGACGGCCTTGTGAAGACATGAGGAATGAACCTGAAAATTCAGAGGGAGACATGAAGCAGAAGCATACATAATTCCAACATGCAGTGTACAATACAACAACAATATACACAAGGAAGGTCTACACAGTATTGACTACAGACGGCCCACACAGCTCATGGGAGCCCAACATCACTGTGTACATCACTGTCACTTGGTCACACCCTTTGCAAGCCCATGGAAACGGGAAGCAGGAGGGGTGTGTGTCTCACGAACCCAAGCATCGAACCTAAATTCAGGACAAGCCTGCATGTGCCCAGCCAGAATACAGTGGATGCCCACGGGAGCCACACAAGGCAACACACTGTTAAAAAATCAAAAATCAAAAATCAAAAAAGCAAAAATCAAAAATCAAAACTGGCCATGTGAGGGCCGGGGGGGAGGCCACCCAGGAGGTCCGAGGACAGGTTGCGCACCAACAGCCGCCTGTGTGGATGTTGGGAAAAAAAAACACCTCCATGGGCTCATGGCCTGCACGGCTATGCCAATGTGGGAGAACTGCTGCTGTCGCTCTCATTACCCTCTGGTGGTGCAATGGGAGGCAGCCCACACAAAGCCCTGGTATGGTCCTCCATGGCAGCAAGCATGCGGGTGTGGAAGGTCTTGTTCTGGAGGATTATAGTGCGGAGATCCCCATGCAGCACCTGACGTGATGCCCGGATCTCCTTCTGAGCTGCCTGCATCTCAGCTGAGTGCGAACGTGTGAGCTGCTCCAGCTGCTGTTCTGTCCTCAAGTTAGTGGAAGTCTCAAGGTCAACAAGAGTCTCCCTGAGGTGATGGAGTTCTACCCTCAGGGCTTCCCTGTGGCCCTGGGACTCTATTGATATCGATTGGCGTAGAGTCTCCAGTGCCGCCCGTCTGTCCCTGTTGGACGCCAACATGTCCTCCCTGTGTGATTGCCTAAAGGAGTCTGTTGCCTGCTGTAGTAGCTCCATCTGCCTTTCAGGGGGGGACAATGGAAGTGGCGACCCTCTCCATTGCTTGAGCCATCATCTCAACTGATGCTGCCTGTTGGGTTGCCATACGGTAAATGGATTGTTCCCATTCGGTATTGCCTGGTGGCGTACGGCCACCGCGTCTGTGGGCACCACACCTATTTGGGGCAAGGCGATCTGCGCCTTGCTGGCCGGCACTGCCTGAGGCTGCAGGACTGCATTCCCCCTCTGATCTGCTGGCCCAGGAACAGGATCAGATGTTGTGGAGTGTGACCCTGCACCCTTAACCGCCAAAGGCTGACTAACCAACACTGACATCCCCATGGAGGGTTCTACCCCTGGTGCAGGTGGGTTGGACAGAACAGAACCCCTTCCAGAAACACTTACCTGCGACTCCACATAGGTCTCATCATCCGAATCAACACCTGAATAGAGGTCTGGGGAGGTGCACCCAGAGACACCCCTGGACAGAATCGTCTGCAGAAAGAGTGTGTTCTCACCCACCACCACACCACGTCCCCCACTGGTGGCCGGTTGTGCCTCAGGTTCCTCCTGGGTCTGCACCATCTCCTCAACCTCAACAGCATCAAGTGCGTCATCCCCTGCAAAAACATGAAAGACAAAAAATGGAAACAGGCATTAGCACCATAGCACACAAATAGGTCTGACAAGCTACAGAACCAGTACATGATTTACACATGTCCCACATGACTATAACCCTCCCATGCATGCACTGTCACAGAGTTGGAAGGGGAGGGAAAAGTCTGACACTGATGACACCAAGATGGAAGAGCAACACATTTGCTGCATGCTGGGTAGCACTGCCATCACAAATTGGCCTGTGAGTGGCATGCCCTATACACATAAATGACACATGCCATCACACAGATGGCATGTACCATAGCCATGGTACATTCCACAAGTACATCCATATGTCAGTGAATGAGTACTGTCACCCATCCATGTGAGATGGACATGAAGAGATGAAAAATGCCACATAGTGTGAAAAGATACGCCATGTGCCACACACTGCAACACATCCAGTGTACAAAAATGCAGTGATTGCAGGGCCATGTACACATCAATGGCTGTGCACTTCAACATGACAGGAAACAACTAGCATGTTCCACATTCAAACAGGCCCAAAAACATCATGTGATCACGACAATACTCATTCAGCCTGAATGGTCAAATCATTCAACTACCAAGGTGACACATGTGGGCCAATGTGGGGTTCTTCAATGACAGAAGCATGTCACATATGTCACAATAGGGCTGAGGAATGTGTTGCAAAAGTGGGAGAATTGAAACAATCAGCCTGAAAGAACACTGAAAAATACAAACAATGTTGTTGCATGATGCCACCTCAAGGGCAACTGCCGTAATGTTTCGCTAAATTACTACTGTGGGCAAAAGGGTTAGTTTCACACCCAAATTCAAGGCCGCAGAATGTTTTGGATGAAGCACATGGGTGACCCATACTACTCAGTCGCACACACCCTCACCTGGCACTCAATCAGAACCCGTCACCCAAACAACATACACATGCATTACACACACACGCATGGGCACTCACCGGACAATGTGTCATAATCGGGTAGTTCTCCCACTCCTCGGATCTGTTCCTCTCTGACGAAGGTCCCAGCAACAGACTCATGTTCAGTGAGTTTGTTGTCCTCTTGTGGAGACCCACTGCCAGTCACCAGAGTAGCGGCATGACTTGAGGCCAGCTTGTCCTTTGCTCTGCGTTTCAGGTCGTTTCACCGCTTGTAGCAATCATCAGCTGAGCGCCTCACAAATCCAAGGGCACTTATGTGGTTGGCGATGGTCTGCCAGTGTGCCTTACGTTGACCAGGTGTGGTCTTGGACCCTGCAGTCACCACCATTTCGTGGCTATGTTGCAACACATAGCTCACAAGTGCATTAAGTTCCGAATCATTGAAGCAAGGCTTCCTTGAGGTACCGGAGTGTGTAGCCGTGACTGGGGTCTCAGCCTGTCTTGCCAGAGCACCCTTCTTCCTCTTTTTAGAAGGTGGAGCGGAGCCAGAGTGGCTAACGCCGCTCTGGTCAGTAGGGGCAGAATCACCGGTGGACTGGGTTGTTGGAGTGTGCGAATGCGCATTGACCATAGTACTTGGTGCAGGCATTGTCTGAAGTGCGATGTTGGCAGGAGGAACATCAGTATGATGGACTAGGACGGACACTGTCCTGGCTGGGAGAGTCAGAGCTGGGGCGGATGGAGCTGCAGCTGCCCCTGCAGCCTCATCACCCTGCATACTTTGGGCAGCAGATGACATAGCTGCCCCAGATCCACGTGGCTTGGTGACAACTTGCACCGCCACACGTGGCTTAGACTTGCTGACCTGGAAGTCAGCCAGGGAGTCAACCTGTGCCAGGTCAGGTGCCACAATGGGCTGGTCCAACAAGGGCTGATCTGGGATGGTCTCAGCCACGTTTCCCTCAACCATGGGGGGGGTCATGGGTGTTCCTGATTGGTCCTCCACACATGGGGGTATAGGGGCACCCTGCAAATCCTGGCCACGTCCCCTACCGTGCCCACCACGTCCAACTTTTGAAGGTCGGCCACCTTTGCCTCCCTTACCACTTGGTCGCCTCCCAACCATGGCACTGATGTTGTTGTGCGTATGGGAGGAGCAGTAAACTATTGTCCTGGGCAATTGGGGGTCAAATTGGTAGGGCACTAGATGGAATTCGTACCGTAGTGCTCTAACAAGGCTGTCTGTGACCCCTGGGGGAAGATGACGGGTCACGCAACGCACAGGCAGCCCAAAAACAAAAATAAATGTGCACGCAACCCCTCGTAGACCACGTGCGTGGAAAAGTGAACCCGCACTACGCTGTGGTACCCAGAAACACAAAAATAAGCGTACGTGTGATACATGCAGCCTACAATGACCTCTGAAGGGGTACGCGACACACGGGGCAAGCACAGTTGCTAAGTACGTGCGGAACTCACCGTCTGCCTGGAAAAAGAACATGAAAAATATGCGCGTTGGCAACACCCCTGCCAAAAGAAGAATTGTACGCTGTCTGAGGAGACAGGACAAAAGGAGAAGTGAACACTGTTTGAGGAAACAGGCCCAAAAAAAGTAGAAAAATATAAGCTGTCAGAGGTAACAGGGAATACGAACTTGAAACGCTGTGAAGTAATCGCATGTGAACCAACAAGAAGTACAGAATCCACCCACTCGCTCTCCACAAAAAGCACGTACAAGGAAATGGCGTCCTACACGTACCTTTTAAACCGGCCCACACGTACACGTTACTTACGCGTGTACGCGCCCTTTCCGCCAATTACACGCGCTGACACTCGGACGTACAGCTTTTCCACGTGTACTCTGTCATCACGTGCTATGAGGGAAACACCCGCGCGCGTCATGTCACAGACGCGCTTACGCGCTAAGGGCCTTTGGTCCAATGAAATTGCGTACGTGCGCTGACGCGCTTACGCGCTAAGGGCCTTTCCTCGAATTACACGCTGACGTGCAAGATTTTCACGTGCCAAATCACTCCGTATCAAGCTGGCCACACGTTCACACATGGAAGACCACGCTCCTGCCCATAATGCCGAATTACTGCCCCCGAGAGCCCCGAGCACGCTCCCACCTGCCATCTGCTGCTGCCTGATTGCCTGCTGCCCAAGTGCCCTGCCATTTGCTGCCTGCACGTCAGCCAGGGCTGCTGTTGCTGTGACCACCCCTGCTGGAACCGAAGACTCCCGACTGGCATTCCATCGCTCCACAGCCCAGCCCCAGGACCCAGTTGTCCACCCACTCCTGCCTCTGGGGTTCCCATGTCCAGCACTACACCATCTGGCGGCACTGGCAACCCCCAGCCAGAGAGGCAGAGGGCCACCAGCTTCACTGCCACCGAAGTTGGTGTCCTGGTGGAGCAAGTCCTGGGGCAGTATGATGCCCTCTTCGGAAGGTCGTGCGCCGACAAGGAAGGACGGACCAGGATCTGGACGGACATCGTGACTGCCATCAATGTGGAGTGGGTGGCAATCCGCAGATTCCATCATGTCAAGAAGCGCTGGGAGGACTTCAGGTCCAGGACCCTCAACAAGGCCCGGCGCCTCTTGAAGGCAGCGTATTCTAAGGGGCGCCGGGGCCACCTGTCGGTAGACCAAATGAGGGTCCTGGAACACGTTTGCCCAGTGCTCCACGTCCATGTCCTTGAGAGGCACAACCGTCTGGAGTCGAGCGGTAAGTGTACATGCATACTGATTGGAAGCTCTGCGTGTGGTGGTGTGCCAGTAGTGTGCAGGTTGCACATGTGGTTTGTAGGGCCATGTATGGATGTGTATGTACAGGGCCGTGAGACTGACACATGCGAGTCCATTCATGTGTGAGACACATGGATGGTGTATTTGTGGGTAAGCATGCAGGCCAAATGCAGATGTGTGAGCACACATGTTTGAATGACTGTGTATGTCAGTTGTCAAGGTTGTGGTGTCACACATGGATGTTGGTTCCAGCTGCATGTATCTGCACTGTGTACATGTGCATGTATGTGTATCTGACAAGTGTGCAACTGTCATGCAACATGGATGCATGTGAGACTGATATGTAGAAGACTGATTGCCAGATGTGACATGGATGCCGATCTCATCACTGCGACACTTGGTGGAGGTGTACACATGCATGTAAGTATGGTGGCGTGTGTGCATGTCTAGTGCACTCCCTGTGTCTCATGTGATGTCTGGCTCACCTTTGCCTATTCATGCTGTTGTATGTCTATGGATGGTGCTGGCTGTTGCGATATGGCTGTGGAATAGCTCATGTGTGTGATTTGAAATGACATGTGTGTTGGGGATTGTGATGCCATGTCTGAAGTTTGACAATGACACTCGTGTGCAACTGTCATGTGGGTATGAGTCCATTGTACAGTGCCCTGATGCCTGTGTCCTATCTCTCCCTGTCTGCAGCGTCGACTGATGAAGAGGGCGGAGAGGGTGCTGTGGAGCACAGTGGCCGGGATTGCACCGCCAGCCGGAGACGCAAGGCCTGGCTCCCCTCCCAGGTTGTCATCTCGTCGGGGAGTGAGGAGTCCGGTGCCGCATCCCAGGTCGCAGCTGCCGAGGGGAGGTCCAAGAGGCAGAGGTTGGAGTTGGACTCCTTGGCAGCAGAAGGGGCAGCTGAGACCCCACAGGGCCCGACGGAGGAAGATAGCACGGAGTCATCCAGGTTGGTGGGGGGTTTGGTGGAGGAGGAGGCCGTGCAAGGGACAGAGATGGGGTCTGGAAGTGGGGATTCCACTGGTGCTAGTGGTGCAGTGCAGGGCAGGGACAGGAGGCAGCACAGGCCGCCGCGGAGGTGCCTGTGTGTAATCCTGTCCCCGATCCTGTGACTGCATCATCTTGCACCAGCAGGGATACCTACGTCCAGACCCGTTTTCAGGCAGGGGATGAGTTTACGACAACTGGCCATCCTCTGCCTGCGGACGTGGCTATCCGGGACCAGGTTGAGCCTGTCCTGGGTGGTGTGGCGTTGCGTCAACGGGCCATGCGAGGCGAAATGAAGTCTTTTCATGGGGAGACTGCATGTCATCTCGAATGGCTCGTTGACCACGTCGACCTACTGGGACAGGTCACCAGGGCCGGATTCCTCTGTTTGCTGGGCCTTGTTCTGACCCCCTCCTCAACTGAACCCCCTATGCGCCAGTCGTACTCCGTGCCATCTTCCCACCCATGTGTCACCTGGGTGCCCTGTGCAGCTGCCTCTGACCCTGCGGCCAGGCTGGTGGAGGACACATCCCTGCCACATTCGGGATTTGGACATCCAGCAGGGGTGGCCACCTCAACAACTGCACCCCAGCCGGAGGAGGATGTGCAGGCAGCAAGAGCCAGGGCATGGGCAGAGGCACAGCAGCAGCAGCAACAAGGTGGGAGCCATGATGGCTCGGGGCCTCCGTCATCGGAGGGGCAGGCATCGGCCAGAGGGTAGGAGGACCCAGGACAGGAAGTGTCTTCCGTGTGGCAGCGGTTAGGCCATGCCATAGATGCGGAGCGGCAGCGGGCAGAAGAGGCACGGCTCACGATTGTCAGGGCCCGGAGGCGGGCCGAGTGCCTCTAGGCAATTCGCAGGGGTTGGAGGAGAACATGTCGTCGTCCCTGCGAACCCTCGGGGCCATGAAAAAGGACCGCCTCTGGGACATTGAGCAGGAGTTCGATGATGCCCTGGCCCGGGATATCCAAAAGTGAGCCGTCGGACTAGCCCGCTGCCCTTGTAAATAGTTAGATAGTGTTAGGTTTCCTTTGGTTTTTTCTTTATTTTGGTTGCGCTTGGCCAATGCACCACGTTTCTGTATATAGTTTTTCATTAGGTAGTATTTTTGATAGGTTTCATTTCTTCATTTGGGATCATGGACCCTGGATTGTTCATCTGTATATAGTTTACTATTGGATTCATCTCTTTTTTTTGGATTTCCCCATGGAGCATTGGTTTTGTTTTTCCCTTGGATTTGCTTTGTTGGACTGTGACTTTGGACACCTTTCCTTTGGATTATGATTTCTTGTTAACCTAGATGGCACTCTAGTATTCGTTAGAACGGGAGAGAAAAGGCAGGGTATGAAACCAACTCGGTACCAACTCTTTTACCAAGCAAATGCAAGGCAAGTAAGGCAGGGTCTACTGTGGATCACAAAGTTCAGAGGCCCGGCCCACTCGCAGAGAGGCAAGGCGATATGTACCAAAAAGTATCACAGTGGAAATGCACTTCGAGTCTTTGTAGCAAATTGTCACAGAAAGGTTGGACCAGTTTAAAACAAAAAGTTAAGAAGGTCTGGAGGCGACCCAAGGGAAAGGTAGGGATTTAAGACACCCCACCCTAACCATCACAAGGGAAGCCAGGCGGACACAGTACCTTGTAAGTGCAGAGACAGCTACGGCGGGGGCAGTTGTTCCTGGTGGTAGATGCAAGTCGGGGCTTTGCCAAGAGATGAGATGATCTCGTCGTCGAAGGAAAGTTGAAGATCGTTGCACCACCAGGGAAGAGACCAGCCACGGAGTGCTCCGTCACAAGGCACCACCATTTGGTCGCGGTACGGGCTAGTGGCTATCCGGTTGCCGGGGTGCTCAGCACGGGCAATTCGACCACTACGCCCTGGATCGAAGAAAAAGCAAAGGGACTGGTTGTTCCCACCAGTCAGGGGAAGAAGACTCTCCAGCCGGGAGATCTCCTCTGTCGTTGGGAAGTGGTGAGACGGTTCAGCAGGGCTCCACCGGAGGTGTCGTCGTTGCAGGTCGGCTCAGCTTTACCCTCGTCGGATTCTTAGGTCCTGTGGCGACTTCTGAAGATCCAGTCCCAAAAGCCCTGCTTTTATGCAGAAAACCCCCATTCATTCAGCCTAGCTGTCAATCAAACCACGCTAAGTGGTGAGCGAGGTGGCTCACCACTTGGGCCAATCACACCAGAGTGCGACTTGAGTTGGCAAGGCAACTCAGTCCAGGGTGCCTAAACCCCCTCCCACACCCCCTGTGGTACCCAGACAGAATGGCACCACTTTGGAGGGCTTCCGTGCAGAAGCCTGCCGAAAGTGGAACAAAGGGCTCAACCTTTGGTTCAGAGTTACAGAGGCGAACACAGACACCATTTTAAAAACCGAGTTCTGGCAGAAAATACCATCCGGTAGATTTATTTAAGACAAATAAACCGGCGGTATGTTAGAGACTAACGGGAAAAAGTATTAGCCTCCAACAATGGGAAGAATCCCATAGAATTATATTCGGGGTCGAATATAACAAGTAATTTCCACTGCCACCAGTCAAAACTCGACGAGGGGGGACGGGACAGTGCCCCCTCGAACAACAGACCCAGGGGTAATCGAATTACCCCTACCAGTACGTCCATAATAGGATGGTTTGTACTAGTTCTGTTAGTAAATTTAGGTCTAGTAAAGCCAATGGTGACTTTACATGCCCTGGGAGACAGTAGTCAGTCCCGGGGTATGGAGTCTATGCTGGGGATCCTCTAGGACTCCCCAGTGTTACGGCACAGAGGGTGCGGTGTAACACACATAGCAAAACACATGAGACCCTATGGAGTAAAAGACCCCATAGCCCATAGAACACATTGACATTCAAAGGAATTAACCACATTCATGTCCAAGAGCGGGAGAGAAGAGTCTCACTCTTGGCAGGATGGAAAAAAAACTCCAGAAATCCAGCAAAGCTGCTGGGGGACTCACTAGGTTAGGAAATTCAGCCTAAACAGAGAATTCTCCCTAACACTCCCCCCCCCCCCCAGACTAAGGGACAGGAGGATTTAATCCATTCCTGGATGAATCTCATACCTCTAGTCGATGATATACATCCTAGAGAGACCATCAGCATTTTGGTGGTGACACCCTGACCTGTGCTCAATGGTGAAATCAAACCCTTGCAGGCAGATCGACCATCTCAGTAGTTTTGGGTTTTCCCCTTCCATTTGCATTAACCATCTCAAGGGCTGGTGGTCAGTCTGAATGACAAAAGTAGAACCATACAAGTATGGCCTAAACTTCTTCAGAGCCCACACGATAGCAAAGCACTCTCTTTCGATTGTTGCCCACCTTGTTTCAGGATCCTTCAGCTTGCGGCTGATGAAGCAAACGGGGTGCTCCCTACCTTTCCCATCCAGTTGGCTGAGTACTGCACCTATTCCTACATTTGAAGCATCTGTCTGCACAATGAAAGCTTGGTGGTAATCAGGAGCTCTGAGTACTAGGGCTTGGCAAAGAGCCTTTTTCAGGTTTTCAAAAGCCTGATTCCACTCCTCGTTCCATCTAACCTTTTTAGGAAATTTGGGAGAGGAGATGACATTCAGAGGAGAAGCTATGGTCCCATAGTTCTCAATGAAATTCCTGTAATACCCAGTGAGACCTAAGAAGGCTCTCACCTGGGTCTGAGTAGTAGGTGTTGTCCAATTTTGCACAGCTTCAATCTTACTGAGCAAAGGCCTTAACTACCTTACTCTGTCCAATTTGGCATTTACTCGCCTTTATGTTCAGATTGGCTCGTCCAAGAGCCTGCAAAATATCGCTTAGGTGGGTTACATGCTCTTCCCAGGAATTGCTGAACACTGCTATGTCATCCAAGTATGCCATGCAGAAGTCCTCCATCCCATTCAGAACCTGGTTTACCATCCGTTGAAATGTAGCAGGTGCATTTTTCAATCCGAAAGGCATTACCTTAAACTGGTATAAGCCAACAGGGGTAGAAAATGCAGTTTTCTCCTTGGCATGGTCTGTCAGGGCTATTTGCCAATAGCCTGACGTCAAGTCAAATGTGCTGAGGAACTTGGCGGAACCAAGATTATCCACCAACTCATCTGTTCTTGGCAAAGGGTGGGCATCAGTCTTGACGACTGCATTATGAGCTCTATAATCCACGCAGAATCTAAGTTCTTTAGATCCTGCCTTTGGTACTAACACAACTGGACTAGACCATGGACTAGTAGAGGGCTCTATTACCCCGAGATCAAGCATCTTGCTGACCTCACCTTTGATGTGGGTTCGTACGTTTTCTGACATTCGGTATCCTCTGCTTTTGACTGGCAGACAGTCACCAGTGAGTATGTCATGCTGGCCCCAAGGGGTCAAGCCTGGTGAAAGCGAGAACAGAGGGGCAAACTGATTGAACATAGATTTGCACTCTTCTTGTTGCTCAGGTGTCAGGTTTGAAGAGAGATTTACTCCTTCAATTTCTTTCGTCTAAAAGTAAGCCTCTGAGGAGATCAGGAAGAGCTTCACTCTCTTCTTCTTCCTCTGATGATGCTAGAAGCAACGCTCCTACATCGGGTCTTGAGACATACCCTTTGAGTCGGTTGGTGTGGAAGACTGTCGGAGCCTCCTTGGGATTGCCCAAGTCCACCAGATAGTTGACCTCTCCGAGTTTACCCACAACTCTGAAGGGTCCCATCCATTTGTCTTGCAAGGCCCTCTGCCTTGTCGTGATCATAACGAGAACTTGCTGGTCTTGAGTGAACTCAAGCATGTTAGTCTTTTGATCATGCCAGTGCTTGACCAATGCTTGTCCAGCTTTCAAGTTATCACTTGCTTCTGTCATCATGTGCGACATTCTCCTCAGGAGACCTATCACGTAGTCAGCCACTCTGACTGGCTTGGGGGAAGGAGCACTCTCCAACCCCTCCTTAATCAGGGCCAATGGACCTCTGACGGGATGACCATAGAGAAGCTCAAAGGGAGAATAACCTACTCCCTCCTGAGGGACTTCTCTATAAGCAAAGAGAAGGCATGGCAGTAGAAGGTCCCACTTTCGTTTAAGGGGTTCTTCTAAATCACTTATCATGCTCTTCATGGTTCGGTTGAACCTTTCTACCAACCCATTGGTTTGTGGGTGGTAAGCTGTTGAGAACTTGTAAGTAACTCCACAGGTGTTCCACATGGCTTTCATGTAGTGGGACATAAAGTTTGACCCCCTGTCAGAGATTACTTCCTTAGGAAACCCGACCCTGGTAAAAATACCAAGGAGGGCCTTCGTCACAGCTGGAGCTGTAACAGTCCTCATAGGAATTGCCTCAGGATACCTAGTAGCATGGTCTACTACAACAAGTATAAACCTGTTGCCTGAGGAGGTTGGAGGATCAAGGGGACCAACATTGTCAATCCCTACTCTCTCAAATGGGACTCCCACAACGGGGAGAGGCACTGAAGGTGCCACATTCTTGGAGCCCACCTTACCAGAGGTCTGGCAGGTGTGGCAGCTCCTGCAGTGTTTTTCTACTTCGGCCCCCATCTTCGGCCAATAAAAGTAGAGAGAGAGCCTTTCCTTAGTCTTCTTGAAACTCAAGTGACCAGCCAAAGGAATCTCATGGGCTAACTGCAAGAACTGTGGTCTGTTCTCTTGGGGTACTACAAGTCGTTTGTAGTCTCCAGGTGCAGACTCGGTCGGTTCACTGTAGAAGAGGCCATCTTCCCAGTGCAACCTGTTTTTCCCAGGTTCTTGCCCTTCAGCCTGAGCTTCTGCCTGGTGGCGAAGACCTTCCAGAGTTGGACATTCTCTCTGTCCCTTACTGAAGTCTGCCCTGCTGGGTCCACCTTCTGCCAGTAAAGACTGCAGCTCAGGATGGTCAACAGGATCCAGATCTCCAATGAGTTCCTGGCCTTCCATTAGCTCTTCTTCAGAGTCTAATTCTACCACACAGGGTTGTACCACCCTCTCAGCCTCAGCTGGAGGGGGAGTTACGGGTGTAACTTTGGACAACCGCGGGGAAGTCCTTGTTGGCTGCACTGAAATGCGGGCTGCGGGTTGTGGTATAGAGGTTTTAGGTTTCCCTTTCGCTTCTGATTTCTTTGAGACAGCAGCTGACAATTCTAGTGGAGCAGCAGTGATATCTTTCTTCATCATCTCCTGGAGAGTACCTCTCATGGTTCTCTCCCTTGCAGGTCTGGTTAGCTCCTGTAACCGTTTACTAGGAGGTCTGGGGGTATGAGACACAACTCTGAGAGTTTTTAAATCTTTACCCAACAGAACTCGTCCTGGTACCTCACTTTTTATGCTGACAGGTATCTTCACAGTCATGTCATTACACTGGATGAGAACTGGTAATTGGGGAAGCATCTGCACAGGCCCTCCAGCTAACTTGGTGAGGCGTTTGGGTGCCTTAGCAACATCCTCAGCCTGAAAAAAGACTTATCCACCACAGTTATGCTGACCCCAGTGTCCCTAATGGCAGGAGTCTGCTGACCATTCACCTGGACACTGCCCTTATAATACTCTTTAGTATTATCGGGGATGGAGTTATATACATCTAAATTCTGTTGTTCCCACAAACCCAGAGACACTAAAGAAACACTGGCTGAGACTCCAATGGGTTCATCAGCCAGCAGTAGAAAGTTTCCACTTGCCATTTGGACTTCCTCCTCAGGAGCGAAGGCTAAGGAGACAAGCTGGACCCCTGAAGGTTTACCCTTGCATCTGGGATCTCCTTTCACATGGTCAGTCGAGCCACAAACAAAGCATTTACCAAATGCTTTCTGGAATGGTGGCTTGTTCTGGCCTCCCTCCGGTTTGGCACCAGAAGGTACACTATTCTGTTGTGGTTTTCCTTGTGGCTTACTCTTATGGTTGTGTTTGGGGCCCTCTTTGGAATTTGAGTTATTAGAATTCTCTTTTGAGTCTTTTTTAGGCTATTTTCCCTCATCCTTTTTCTGAGTTGCCCCAGAATCCTTATGAGTAGCCCTGTTGGCAACCCACAAGTCAGCAGCCTTAGCTAGCTCCCTGGAATCCAATTCCTTCGAATCAGCCAAGTGCTGTCTGAGCTCAGGAGAACAGGCATCATAAATAGACTCCAACTTAAAAAGATTCTTCATACCCTCATAAGTGTTCACCTTGTAACCCTTAATCCATCCTTCTAGGTTTTTCAACCCTTCACTCACCCAGGTAGCCCAAGGGGTACCATCATGCTTTTTGAGGGTTCTAAACCTCTTAAGATACTGGGAAGGGGTCTTCCCGAACCTAGCTATCAAAGCTAGTTTCACACTTTCATAATCCTTCTTATCCACCTCCCCCAACTCCATTACCACATCAGTCGCAACAGGAGAAGCCTAGAGAACAACCAGGGAAGTAACTCATTCCCTGTGATGTCCTGGAGCCCATGATTATATTCAAACAGTTTTAACCAATCCAACACATCCAATCTAGGTTCATACATACCCACTAATTCCGTAGACATCCGGGGTCTTTTGGGACTGGAACTTCTAGAGGAACCAGAGGAGAGAGAAGCATTTTCCACAGATAACTTTTTCATCTCTAACTCATGATTAAGTTCTATTTCTCTGAGCCTTAACTCAGCTTGCTTCTGCTCAGCCTGGGCATTCATCCGTCTGAACTCTAGCTCTTGGTTTCTTTCAGATTGGGCTAAAAACCGTTTGTACTCTAATTCGAGCTTCATTTTTTCAAGTTCAAAATAAGCAGGGTTACATGTGGGACCTGGTATGGGCCCCGTAGGTACAGTAGGTAAGGCAGACAGAGGCTCAGAGTGGCTAACTTCATTAGGCTCACTTTCCTCTTCTGACTCATTATCAAGACTTTGATTCAGATCAATACCATCACTGTTTTCTACGTTTGCTGGAGAAGTTGGTTCCTCTGAACCAGTACCCAGACTTTGGTTTTCCAGTAATCTCGCTACCAGTTCTACTTTCTTGTCTCTTACAGAAAGATTCTCTTGTCTACAGAGAGCTCTCAAACTCTCAGTATTTTGACCTGACAAGGACTCTTGACTGTAAACTTTCATAGTAGACATGTTTTTGAAAGTCGATTTTTAGTGCTAAGCTTTGTGGTTAGTTATCCTAAAGTGTTGAAAAGCACTCTAAACTGTATACTCGATACAAATCCCACCGCTGTACACCAGTGTTAAGCGGAAACCTGTGCAGTTCCCTCTGGGACCACTGCAAAAGATTTAGGCCTACAGGTGTTTGGCAGTAAACCCACTTGGTAGCAGTCTGTACCACACAGATTCACTTGGTAGCTGTGGCTGACCAGTCAGACTTCCCTCAAGAAGAGTTAGGCAGTATGTGGAGTATACAACATAGGGCAATTTACACAGTAGAACAAGCAGACACGGAACAGAGCTTGGGTGTAAAGATATATAGGTATTTATTTATAAAAACACATCTATGAAAAACACACTGGCACTAATACGGCAAACAACTTCAATTACAATTACTATAAGTACCTCACTCCTCTAACAATATTTCGACAAGTCTAGGTTCAACGGCACCACTTATTTGCAGACAGAGGTGAATGCTTTAACCTAGATGGCACTCTAATATTCGTTAGAACGGGAGAGAAAAGGCAGGGTATGAAACCAACTCGGTACCAATTCTTTTACAAAGCAAATGCAAGGCAAGTAAGACAAGGTCTACTGTGGATCACAAGGTTCAGAGGCCCGTCCCACTCGGAGAGAGGCAAGGCGATATGTCCCAAAAAGTATCACAGTGGAAATGCACTTCGAGTCTTTGTAGCAAATTGTCACAGAAAGGTTGGACCAGTTTAGAACAAAATGTTAAGAAGGTCTGGAGGTGACCCAAAGGAAAGGTAGGGATTTAGGACACCCCACGCTAACCGTCACAAGGGAAGCCAGGCGGACACAGTACCTTGTAAGTGCAGAGACAGCTCCGGCGGGGGCAGTTGTTCCTGGTGGTGGATGCAAGTCGGGGCTTTGCCAAGAGATGAGATGATCTCGTCGTCGAAGGAAAGTTGAAGATCATTGCACCACCAGGGAAGAGACCAGCCGCGGAGTGCTCCGTCACAAGGCACCACCTTTTGGTCGCGGTACGGGCTAGTGGCTATCCGGTTGCCGGGGTGCTCAGCACAGGCAATTCGACCACTACACCGTGGAAGCGAAGAAAAAGCAAAGGGACTGGTTGTTCCCACCAGTCAGGGGAAGAAGACTCTCCAGCCGGGAGATCTCCTCTGTCGTTGGGAAGTGGTGAGACGGTTCAGCAGGGCTCCACAGGAGGTGTCGTCGTTGCAGGTTGGCTCAGCTTTACCCTCATCGGATTCTTAGGTCCTGTGGCGACTTCTGAAGATCCAGTCCCAAAAGCCCTGCTTTTATACAGAAAACCCCCATACATTCAGCCGAGCTCTCAATCAAACCACGCTAAGTGGTGAGCGGGGTGACTCACCACTTGGCCCAATCACACCAGAGTGCGACTTGATTTGGCAAGGCAACTCAGTCCAGGGTGCCTAAACCCCCTCCCACACCCCCTGTGTTACCCAGGCAGAATGGCACCACTTTGGAGGGCTTCTGTGCAGAAGCCCGCCAAAAGTGGAACAAAGGGCTCAACCTTTGGTTCGGAGTTACAGAGGCGAACACAGACGCCATTTTAAAAACCGAATTCTGGCAGAAAATACCATCCGGTAGATTTATTTAAGACAAATAAACCGGCGGTATGTTAGAGACTAACGGGAAAAAGTATTAGCCTCCAACAATGGGAAGAATCCCATAGAATTATATTCGGGGTCGAATATAACAAGTAGTTTCCACTGCCACCAGCCAAAACCCGACGAGGAGGGACGGGACAGTGCCCCCTCGAACAACAGACCCAGGGGTAATCGAATTACCCCTACCAGTACGTCCACAATAGGATGGTTTGTACTAGTTCTGTTAGTAAATTTAGGTCTAGTAAAGCCAATGGTGAGTTTACATGCCCTGGGAGACAGTAGTCAGTCCCGGGGTATGGAGTCTATGCTGGGGATCCTCTAGGACTCCCCAGTGTTACGGCACGGAGGGTGCGGTGTAACACACATAGCAAAACACATGAGACCCTATGGAGTAAAAGACCCATAGCCCATAGAACACATTGACATTCAAAGGAATTAACCACATTCATGTCCAAGAGCGGGAGAGAAGAGTCTCACTCTTGGCAGGATGGAAAAAAAACAAACTCCAGAAATCCAGCAAAGCTGCTGGGGGACTCACTAGGTTAGGAAATTCAGCCTATACAGAGAATTCTCCCTAACAGGGACATGAGTGGGACATGAGTGGGAGCCTGATGGCAGGTGCCCTGCACTGCTGGGGGGTGGGGGTGCAAGGGGACATGAGTGGGGACCTGCTGGCAGGTGCCCTGCACTGCTGCGGGGTGGGGGTCTAAGGGGACATGAGTGTGACATGAGTGGGGGCCTGCTGACAGGTGACCTGCACTGCTGGGGGGTGGGGGTTTAAGGGGACATGAGTGGGGACCCTGCTGGCAGGTGCCCTGTACTGCTGGGGGGTAGGGGTGCAAGGGGACATGAGTGGGGGCCTGCATGCAGGTGCCCTGCACTGCTGGGGGGTGGGGGTGCAAGGGGACATGAGTGGGACATGAGTGGTGGCCTGCTGGCAGGTGCCCTGCACTGCTGGGGGTGGGGGTGCAAGGGGACATGAGTGGGACATGAGTGGGGGGCTGCTGGCAGGTGCCCTGCACTGCTGGGGTGCGGGGGTGCAAGGGGACATGAGTGGGACATGAGTGGGGGCCTGCTGGCAGGTGCCCTGCACTGCTGGGGGGTGGGGGTGCAAGGGGACATGAGTGGGGGCCTGCTGGCAGGTGCCCTGCACTGCTGGGCGGTGGGGGTGCAAGGGGACATGAGTGAAGGCCTGCTGGCAGGTGCCCTGCACTGCTGGGGGGTGGGGGTGCAAGGGGACATGAGTGGGGGCCTGCTGGCAGGTGCCCTGCACTGCTGGGCGGTGGGGGTGCAAGGGGACATGAGTGGGGGCCTGCTGGCAGGTGCCCTGCACTGCTGGGGGGTGGGGGTGCAAGGGGACATGAGTGGGACATGAGTGGGGGCCTGCTGGCAGGTGCCCTGCACTGCTGGGGGGTGGGGGTGCAAGGGGACATGAGTGTGACATGAGTGGGGGCCTGCTGGTAGGTGCCCTGCACTGCTGGGGGGTAGGGGTGCAAGGGGGTAATGCGTTGGTGATCATATTGCAACGTGACATGTGGCTTGGCTGGGGGGCATGTCCATGGTGGATGTGCTGCCTGCGGGACATGACCAGGGGTGCAGGGTAGTCCCCTGTGGTGTGGGCTGCCTGCAGGGGCCGTGGAGGGGGTAGAGGGGACACCTGGGAGGACCCACACTGCCAATTCACGTGTAGGAATCCCCGCGCACCCCGAAATACACGTTCCCCCGCTCTGACAGCAAAATCGCATGTGAAACTTCATACGCAGCCCGGTAATACACCTACCCTACTCCAATCGCGTGTGAAACTTCCCGCGCACCCCTGAAATACACGTACCCAGGCCAATCGCGTGTGAAACTTCCCACGCTCCCCTGAAATACACGTACCCATGCCAATCGCGTGTGAAACTTCCCACGCACCCCTGAAATACACGTACCCAGGCAAATCGCGTGTGAAACTTTCGCGCGCACCCCTGAAATACACGTACTCAGGCCAATCGCGTGTGAAACTTCCCGCGCACCCCTGAAATACACGTACCCAGCCCAATCGCATGTGAAACTTCCCGCGCACCTCTGTAATACACGTACCCCACTCGCACAGGCCCTTTCGCATGTGAAAGTTCCCGCGAACCCCGTAATACACATACCCTGCTGAAATCGCGTGTGAAAATTCCCGCGAACCCCAGTAATACACGTACCCCACTCGCACAGGCCCTTTCGCGTGTGAAACTTGCTGTTTGGCAGCCCTGTAAACTGGTCCAGGCTTAGCGCAGCCCTTTGCGCTGAATTGGGAATTTTGATGGCTTTTCCTTGTGCGAGGGCGTTCTTAGGGGCGTAACTGGCGCTGCTGCAGGTCGCTGCGCCACTCTGCACCATGGCTGGTTTTGGAGGCTAAAATCCATGAATACGCTGTGCGCAAATTGATTTTAGCGCACACGGCTGGCGCAGACATTCGCATGCGCACACTGTGCGCCAGCCACATGCGCCACTTTTGTGCGAAATTCTATGAATTACCCTGTTAGTGCCTTACTACGAGGTCCCTTTGGGGGACCCGACCTGAACGGCTGGTCTAGACCAGCCGTTAAAGTAGGGACCCGCAAAGAGACCTTGGTGCTAAGTACGGTACTGCAAATTGCGGTACCGTACATAGCGCCTTCCCCAGTCCCATTGAGCCCTTTGGGGCAAAAATGGGAATGGGGAAGGGCCAATGTTCAATGGGGAATTACCGCCCCGCCAACCTTGGAATGGGGTGGTAATTCCCCATTGAACATTGGCGGACTCGTTACGATACCGGCACCAACCATGGTGCTAATAGCGCCATGGTTTAGCGCCAGTATCGTAATGAGGGCCAATGACTCAATAGGAACTAGGTTTTTTCGTTGTACTACTTTCTCCTGATGAATGTTCGTCATTCATGTTTTATGAACAGAAACATGTCGAGACAGCTCTCTGGATTAACAACAGAGACATGAAAATATGAATTATTAATCCAAATGGAGTTTGGTACATTACTATTTGTGTTACATGTACCTTGTGTTTTCTTTTGAACCTGTTCTAGCTAGCATTTTTTTGCCTGTCACGTATTCCTTGTTTTATATTGATTGTAAAGTCTTTTGTATTATGGACCTGTGAATTTAATTAGTTGTTTTAACATTGATGATTTATTATTAAAATTGATGCTTAATTATTAGATGTGTCTGGTTCATACCCTCCTTTGAAGAGGCTTAAACTCTAGCACCTGTTTTTACAGCTTTGTCTCTTATTAGATACTAATAAAACATACCTAGACATGGTATTGGAGGTTGAGATACATAGGCGAAAAGGTTGGCATGGGAGGAATGTCTTTGGGGGTTTTGCCATTGTGGCATAGTCCATTGGGTCTGTGTTTGATGGCCAGCTTGTTTCCAAGTGCGAACACTTCCCTTTTTCACTCTTCTCCACTAGCAGTAAAATCAGAGTCATTAACAGATGAATTGTAGTCTTCCACAAGATTTGTCTATAAATGTACAGCTGATATTATAGTTGACATTATTCTGGTTGTGTAGAAAATACATACTGTATCTGGGTACACTACACTGTATTATAACACCTTTGCGGTAAAGATTTCCAAACAATGAAACTTATTACGTGGTGCAGGTAAAAATGAATGTTATGCTGTGGTAATTCCATTACTACCTCATTACCACTGCATTACTGCACCACGTACTACAGGTTTGGTGTTTAGGTGGGGGATTTCCCTCCAGTAAAAAGGGAAATCCGGCAGTTTACTGCCAAAATTTGCCAAAATCGGTTGAATTACCACCAGCAGTAATTCTGCCAAAATCCCCATGGAGTCCTATTGAGTTCAAAAATGAGGATTTACAACATCCTACCACCACTTGTAATCCCACGCTAAATCTGTAGGAGGAATAGACGGTAACAGTAATTCCGTTTGGTAGTTTTTCACCAGATTTACCACCAAAATAACTCCAAACTTGTAATAAGGCCCAATGTCTTTCTCAGGGGTTGAAATACACTAAAAGGTAAAGAGTGTAACACACAGGCTGATTCAGGAAGAGGTTACCGATAGTAACTCGGATTTACTCCTGATGTAGGTCCTGCAAAGCAATACATCAGAAGTCAGCGTTACCAGCTGCAACCTCTTTGTGAATCAAGAAGCCTCTCCCAGGAGGGACTCTGAGTCATTCCTGGTAGCTTCTTTGCAAATCGGCTCCTAAAATAGGTTTTCACACTAAGCCCATGTAGGGGACCCATTTTGACTACACAGATCCTTTTTCAAATCAACTGGCTGCCGGGAAACATACTGATGTTTCACTTCAAATAGTTGTGAGGCAATAAATAGAGCATTATGAAATGGGGCTGGACCATTTGTCATTAGTCATGAATAATACATGCCCGCAGTATAGTGCCCTGGACAATCCTCGCTCTTACAGAGATGCCAAAAAGCATGCGATGAAACGATTTCCCTGCTCTGAATACCTCCCCTTGCTTCAACGAGTTTTCTTCTAATGGGTTTTATTTTCATGGTGTCCCGGATTTCGGCTGTTTCATCCAGACCTTTTGCATGGCTGAAAGTTTTTGATTTGCAGCAATTTCCCCTCGCCGTCATTATTTGCTCCAGCAGCCTGTCAGAGACATCAATGGCAGTTACATTTTCTAGGAACTAAACATCGTTGGTGGCGCAGTTATAAGCTGTCTGGCTGCGTCAGTCGATTACCTTTCATCAACGCTCCTGCCCAGGGAAGGCCTATTTTTATTTTTTTAGAATCGTGGGCTTGCAACCGCGCCTTTTCCCATTTTTTTAGTCGCTGTGACATTTGAGAGAACATAAAAACTCGACTATCTTCTTGCCTGGATGAATGGGCTCTGTGCGATTGGGGAACCCTGCAAACTAATATCACTATTGGAACAAACAGTGACAAAGCTCACATAAATGGCTTTGTGTTTATAGTGAAAAGCGTTATGTGTTGAGCTTGGGCATGTCTTGTCAAGTTTATTTCGGCATAATAACCCATAAAACCACATGGCAAAGTAGGCAAGCACCCCGTTGTGTGGAATTTCCTCCACTCAGGAGGGTCTACAACCATGTTTTATCTCACTGCACCCCTCACAGGGGAGACATACTATTTGCATATCAGTATTTTGGGCTTACTGCACAAAAACCCAGACTTGCTTCAAAGTGGGAAAGGTCGCTTTAATGTGACAGGCCAAAGCTCACAAACAAACGCTAACCTGGCCCCTGGCCTCACAGACTAAAATTAACCACTTTAACAATTAGCCAAACATTAAATAAATAAATAACTCTTTATGCCTCAAACAATAAATAAATAATTAACCCCAACTACCTCCCTACCTATCCCCAGGCCCTTACCATCCCCTTACCATCTACTCAAACCTTCGTTCCCGCTTTTTGGCATCATCTCCCCGGGTCCATGCCCCTCCATCTTCAAGACCTGTTCCCCTCTCTGCACCCCCGGGGTAGCCCATTCGTGCAAACAGCACCACCCCCATCCTATACCCGCCTTATTCCCCCCATTGCTTGCCTCCCCCCTCATCCAAAAGGGGTCCTGCCCCCCGACAATCCCATGTACTCCAACCCCTTCCACTCCCCTCAACACCAAACTCCACCTTCCTCCGACCCGCGGCCAGGCCGACCTGTCACATCAGCAACAATACCTTACACAAAACCTCACAACATGACCCCCCAACTAGCGCCCTGACCTGTCACACAACAAACCTCTCTAACACAAATCAGCCACCCCTACCCTTGACCCCTTTGGACCTGCAGAAAACAAGGGGAGGGGGGCGGGGACAAAAAGACTTGCCCTTAACGGTCTCCTGCTCTCAAACATTCCCTTCCCCTTAAATACCCCCTCCCCCCCCTGCGGCGCTCTACGCGCAGGCCAGCTCGCTGGCCTGTGCAGTGACCAAAACCACCCCGGGGGGAAACACTTTGCGTTCCCCCCGGGACCCCACTTTGGGCTTACTGCACAAAAACCCAGACTCGCTTCAAAGTGGAAAAGGTCGCTTTAATGTGACAGGCCAAAGCTCACAAACAAATGCTAACCTGGCCCCTGGCCTCACAGACTAAAATTAACCACTTTAACAATTAGCCAAACATTAAATAAATAAATAACTCGTTATGCCTCAAACAATAAATAAATAATCAACCCCAACTACCTCCCTACCTATCCCAGGCCCTTACCATCCCCTTACCATCTACTCAAACCTTCGTTCCCACATTTTGGCATCATCTCCCCGAGGCCATGCCCCTCCATCTTCAAGACCTGCTCCCCTCTCTGCACCTCCTGGGTAGCCCATTCGTGCAAACAGCACCACCCCCATCCTATACCCGCCTTATTCCCCCCATTGCTTTCCTCCCCCCTCATCCAAAGGGGGGGCCCTGCCCCCCGGCCACCAGAAAAAAAACCTCTGCTGAGGTGTTCTTTTCTGCCCCACCCCTGTATAGCATACTACCTCCAACTCTTCACCATGTCTTGTAATAACCCCATCTTCCCTGAAAACTTCAAAGTTCTCATATACAATATCCTTATGCTTCAAAACTCGCCATGGCCAACTCACTTCTCTACATCCCCCTAAAAACCCTCATGTCCTTAATCCCCACCATCAAAATATTCTCTTGGGAGAAAACACTGTACCCAACTGCCCTAAACTTTATACTCCTACATTAACAGACACCCTGCATACATTGACCGGTCCTTTACAATCGTCTTCAAAACATCTCTCCAGCTGCATCTGTGAAAGAAAAGACAAGATCAACACCATGCGCAATTGAAATCAATCCACCTTACTGCACTCCGCTGCTAATCCTCCCTCGTATCCAAGACCTGACACTGTAAACCTCAAAAATTCCTGTTGCCCCCAATAATTCCATGCCCTACAGAAACCTTTCTCCTCCTCTGCACTCACTACCTCTCCTTTCTGGCCAATCCCTCAGCCCGTACCGTTCCCTGTACTGCTCATACTCTCCAACCCCAAACCCTTTACCACTTATCCTGGTATCCAAATTCTCCCCCTGACCAGATGTTTTGTTTCCTAAACCGAACACCAATGCACCTCCCTTCCCTTAGCAGCCACATACTTTCTTTTCCCCTCTTATTTATGAGTTCAATACTAATTATTATATTCACGACCACTTCTATGCCCCAAAACTCCTTAATTAAACCTTCGTCAATCTGCACCAGCACCCTCATTATGCACCCCCGCTCCCTTTTTGGACCCTACGCCACCAACTTTGTTCATCCCACCACGCCCAAACTCTCCCCCCAACCTGCTACAGCCCCCATATTTTTTTTATTTTTTATTATTTTTTATTTTTTATTTTTCCCCCAACGCCCTCAAATGTACTTTGAAACCCTCCAACACATTCTCTTCCCCGCCAACACTTTCGCAGAGCCCTAACAGGTCCTTCAACACCTAGGGCCCTCTGACCCTTCTTTCCTATTTCCCCCAATTTATGTAATTATTTCCTTATTCCTTATTAGTTTCTTCTGAAACACCCTCTTGCCCTCATACCCCATGCCCCCCTACTCACTGCACACTGACACCACCAGCCCACCGCACTCTGACACCACCTGCCCACTGCTGCCCCCACTATATTGTTCTGAAAACCTGAAAATCTTCTGATGTTCCCCTTGTCATTATTCCTCTTATTTATTTAATTTCCTAACCCGCTAAAGCCCTAACCTGTGTGGTATACCAGCATTAAGTATTCATGCAGACAGCGCCCTGGCCTCCTCTGTCCATCATATGCTCTCCCATCTGGTACCCCCAACTAATGCCACAACTAAACCTTTTCTTCCCAATATTCCTCACTTCAACCACGAACGTTCTCCTCTCTTCTGCCAGTCCATGTGGTAACCTGTAACCGTAACCCAAGCCCAACCTCCTCCTATATGGGGCTGGCATATTGAACAGCATCTCATGGCTATTCCACCCTTGCATGGGGACTCCCTGCTCCCGCCATGACCATACCAACTGCTCCCCGCTCTTACCCTGCGACCTTCCTTCTTGCTCCCCACTGCACCGGGGGCCATACCTGCTCCCTCCATCCATGCAGTTCCATGTTCACCCTTGCAAATGTTCCATTATCCTTGATGTTTCCCCCACAGCACCGGGGGCCGTACCCGCTCCCTCCGTCCATGCAGTTCCCTGTTCACCCTTGCAAATGTTCCATTATCATTGATGTTTCCCCCACTGCACCGGGGGCCGTACCTGCTCCCTCCGTCCATGCAGTTCCACGTTCATCCTTTCAAATATTCCATTATCATTGATGTTTCCCCTGCTGCACCGGGGGCCGTACCTGCGCCCTCCGTCCATGCAGTTCCATGTTCATCCTTGCCAATGTTCCATTATCATTGATGCTTCCCCCACTGCACCAGGGGCCGTCCGTGTACCCCGTCCATGCAGTTCCCTCTGAATGCCGTTTCCCACTGCACTGTGTACCCCCCGTCCCTGCAGTTCCATCTCAAACTTGCTCCCCCCGCTGCACCAGGGGCCGTCTGTGTACCCCCGTCCATGCAGTTCCATCTCAATGCCATTCCCCCCGCTGCACCAGGGGCCATCTGTGTACCCCCGTCCATGCAGTTCCATTTCAGACTCATTCCCCTACTGCACCAGGGGCCATCTGTGCACCCACGTCCCTGCATTTCAATCTCAATGACGTTCCCCCCACTGCACCAGGGGCCGTCCGTGTACCCCGTCCATGCTGTTCTATCTCACTACCGTTCCACCTCCCCAGCACCAGGGGCCAACCATGCACCCCCTTCCATGCCGTTCAACCCACCCCCCCTGCTACTTCACTTAGTATCACTGCCCACTTTCACCCCTTACCCTTGTGTGTCGCTCTAACTCTGCTCCTCAATCTGCACACAAAACCGGTTATACCCCTTTTGCTCTAAACTGTTTAGCTAGCTTAATTTTGTAGATCCTCACTTCCCTTCCTTTCTTTTAACTACTCCCCTGTTATTATTTCCATGTGCCGTCCCTGTTGAAAAAGTATAACTCCCCACTGCCCAATGTTCATCTCCTCCCATTCCACTCTCCTTGACCTCCTCCAAACTTCCCCCCTTAAACTGACATTTTCTCCCAGACTTTGACCCTACCAGTTACTCCATTAGTCTAAAACTTTTTGTTGACCTGTATTCACCCAACTTAACGGTCACCAAACTCCACTGACACCCCCACCCACTTCCCCTTAAACCCACAACTAACGATGTACGATAACTTATTACTGTGATGCCGTTCACGCAAACCCACCAACTTCTTGCCCCGATAATGTTCAAGAAATTAATTAACTTCCGATAGCTCTCCTGAGCTCACAACCTCATGCACTGTAGTCGGACGTTCTACCATTGGACCAATGTTTTAGCCTATTCCTTCATATAGGAACCCTTTCCACCCGGCCACCGCTACCCCCCCCCCACAGCAACCCTTCCCCCCAGAAAAATGCTGGCTCCATCAATCCTCTTGTCCCTACCCCCAGCCCTGTCCCGTGTGGGACAGTCGACACTGAGGCAGTAAAAGGGGTACCTGCCATCCTACCCTTTCGTCGAGCACCTAAACCACAAGGCCCAGAAGGGCCATACAACCACTCCATCCCTGCCTTGCTCTGTGCCGTCTTACCCTCATGCACAGGTAGGCTGAACCCCAATTTCCCTCGAGCCCCTACACTCTTCTCTCACTTAACCAATCACCCTTTATCCTACCCTCAAGAACCCTATATTCACTTTAAAATAGAAACTCCCACTTATCCTCGTCTTCCCTCCATTTTGAGCCCTCTGCTCAGTCACGGCACAATTTCCAATGGTCATACTCTTCGCCAGGCAGATATGGGGGGTAGCGCGTCCCCCCTCTGTAGTTAACTCCCTCTGGGATGACCTCCTTGCCCCCTCAAACATTCGGTGCCACCCCCCGTCCCCGGAGTTCAAAGCAGCCCCAAAAACCATCCTCTTCCCTTCAACTATCCCTCACGCTCTCCCCTGCTAACCATCAGTATACTGTACTGACTTGCTACCCTCAGAGCCTCACAGGTACTGGGCCCGCCCCTTTTCCCTGTATCCTATGCCCCGTCCCCCTTCCTACCAGACCATAAGGGGTGTATCTGAACCTTAGAAAATCCCCTTCCACCTTGCACATTACACCGAGCTCCTTCGCTCTAGCTGTGCTTCAACCAAGCAAAGCTGCCCCTATTGTACTCCCGCTCGCATTTGGGTATGGGCAGCTATACAAGAAATATGACATTCTATCGTCCTGCCGCCGGCTCATTCTGCTGTTCCACTTTCCGTACTCATCGTCCCTTTCGAAAAAACACCCGTCTTGTCCCTCCAGTTCTCCAACCATTTCTTGTTATTACCCCCAATTCTGTTCCTCCTGGGATATCCATTCTTCCTGCATAATTACCCTTTATTTTCATTTATTCATTTAATGGGTATCAGATTTCTTTAATTGCATCCTTTAACCACAAATAAACCTTCTGCATCACCTTCACACCTTACCCTTCCCAAAAACCAATGCACCTTCAGTCCAAATTCCGCTCACCTCTTTGTCCAAGAACTTTGCAGTGTGAAGCGTACACCCCACCGCCGCTGCACTGTCGTAGTGCGAAGCATACACCCCAGGCTGCTGCTCTGCCGCTGGGAGGGGGACCGTCCAGATCTCTCCCCGTTCACTGCAAACTCCAAACTGCTGATGGGGGGGAGCCGTCCAAAATCTCTCCCCACTCTCAGTGCCGGTGACAGCGTTCCAGCCATCTCCCTACACCAAGCTGTCGGTCCCAGGGACGTGCAGTTCCCTTCTGCTCCTGTTGTAAAGGGGGGGTGTCCTAGCCCCCCACCTGTGCCCAGGGATGATGGCGTTCGCCAACCCCCTACAGACTCATGGATCAGCCGTGGCTGTACTGACCCCATGAACACCCACCCCCCCAAGGAGACCCTGTGGCCCTCCTCAGGTGGTGGACCCCCACCCTAGCATATGCTCCCTGGCTCCCTTGCACCCCCTCCTTAACCCAACTAGCCCGCCCGCCCTACTTACTTAACATTATCCACCCCCCTCCTCCGATCCCACTGCCAGAGGCATTGGCCTTTACCCTTGATGCTCCTCTCAGGCAGTGGCTCACCTTGTCCTGCCCGCTAGCAGCTCCCTTCCCACTCCCATCCCACTGCAGCCCCCCCCCTTCTGCTAACTGATACTACCAAAACAGGGGGAAGGGCCAATCCCACCCCCTGCCCTATGTCTGAACACCCCAAACTGCCCCTCCTGGACTGCCCCCTCCTTTCCCCCAACCCGCCCTACCTCCTAGAGCCCCTTATGCCGCCCACGCGCCCCCACAGCATCGGGTGACGTTGAAGGCCCAGGCAACACAAATGGCGCTAACCGCCAAAAGTTTATTTTTATTATTTATTTATTTTATTTAATTATTTTTATATATACCACTCCCTACTAATCCTTCTATGCACCCCTTTTATTCCTTTATTTCTTATTATTTATCTATGTTCTTTTTTTTTTAAACCCTACCCCCAAACTGCCCCCCCTTCCTCCTGCCCACCGCTCAGGCACAGAGAGGCAGGTATGCCCCCCCACCAACAACCGCGACCACCCCCTACCGGCTCCCCTGTCACACCGCACTCACGTGTGGCTGACAGCCTGCTTTACAACGTGGCCCCTTTAAGGCAACGCGTTGCACCGCCCGGCCCCTCCCGGCTGCAGCCGCTCTCAGCAAGCGCCGGCCGCACCAGCTCACGTGCTCGCCGGCCCACAGCCGCCTTCCCCCCTCCCTCACACACGCCGCCACACTACAACCCACGGTAGAGGCCCACCCCCCAAAGCAGCGACTACCCAGCCCTCGCCCCAGGTAAGCCAAGGGGGGTACCTTATCTACGGTACCTCCGCTATCCGCACTGAGCTCCATCTAGTTTTTTTTTTTTTAAATCTCCGCTACTTACCTTACGCTACACCACCCGCACAACACCCCACCATCTCCTGCACTAGCCCTCCCTGCTCACCTCGCTAACCTAAAAGGCCCCGAGGTAGGGAACGCTCGCTTCAGGTGCTGGACTGCCCTTGTGCCCTTGTGGGTTGGATAAGGGGGGCCCCGGGGGAACGCGAAGCGTTTCCCCCCGGGGTGGTTTTGGGTGCTCCACAGGCCAGCGAGCTGGCCTGCGCGTGGAGCGCCGCGGGGGGGTATTTAAGGGCTAGGGAATGTTCGAGAGCAGGAGACCGTTAAGGGCAAGTCTTTTTGTCAGGGTCTCCATAGAATAGGGTATTTGACCCCTGTTCATTCTCAGCAGAGGGGCACTCCTTTTCAAACGTGTAAAACTTGGGATTGCACACTAAGTAACCAAGGGTAATCCAGACGTGGCCCCCTGGCTCACTGTGCCTTACAGAGGTTCAGCTCTACCTCCCTGAGGAGGCACAACAAGGCTGAAACACGTGTACTCTTGTTCAGGGGAGAATTGGCTAGCATTTCAGTGCTGGACTGCCCTTGTCTGTGGGACAAAGGGCCTCATTACACGGACGGCGGTAAGGGTTAGCGGTCACCGTTAATGGCAACAGTGATCGTTAACCCTTACCGCCATACTACGAGGTCCCTATGCAGGGTTGGAGGATTTAACGCCTGCTTCTTGCAGGCGGTAAAATCCAACCCGCTAAGGGACCTCGTAGCTAATTACGGCACCGCAAAATTGCGGTGGCGTAATTAGCGCCTTCCCCAGTCCCATAGAGCCCTATGGGGCAGAAATGGGAATGGGGAAGGGCAATGGCGGAAAGGGGATTTACCGCCCCTCCAACCTTGGAATGGGGCGGTAAATCCCCTTTCCGCCAAGGCGGTGCCGGTATTTTACCGGCATGAGCCATGGCGCTAATAGCGCCATGGCTCACCGCCTACCGTGTAATGAGGCCCAAAGACTGATATGCAAATGGATATTTCTCCTCTCTGAAGGGTGCAGTGAGCTAAAACGTGGTTGTAGACCCCCCTGAGTGGAAGGAATTCCATAGAATAGGGTATTTGACCCATGTTCCTTCTCAGCAGAGGGGCTCCCACACTCCTTTTCAATTTTGTGAAACAATAGCTTGTTTTTATACATCTTTCCCAGTCAAAATCAATTCCTATAGAGCCATGGCCAGGGAACTTATTTTCAATACACAATGCTGCAGGGGGCTTGTTGAATTCACAGGAGGCACGACCCTCATTACAAGTTAGGATGTAAGTCGAAAAGCAAGGAGTATCACAATTACCTCCTGCTTTTTTCACTCCTCTGAATTAGAGGTGTGCTACCAGTGCCACGAAATAGAAAATACCTGCAGCACTTGCATGGAGGTGTTTCCTCCTGAAAATGGAGGAGTTACTGCTGGTGAAATTACCGCAAGGGGGAATTCCTCCAAAGGCAATGGAATCCTATGGAACACCACCACCATGGGTAATAACAACTTGTGATGTTGTAGATTTCCCACAAAGACAGCCGCAGGAACCGTGAAATATTTAGGCGGTATTAGCGCGGCTTGTAATATCTCCTTAAGTGCCTAGCATGTAACTCGATTGTTCGGCCTGGCAAGTGCAGGGAGTGGATGTATTAACACTGTGAAATGTATTCTACACAAATAGCACAATAGCAGCAGTTAGTGGAGTCGAGGCCCCAGCCACACATTTTGTCTGGGCGTAAAATACCCAGCCTACTTTGACACAGGGTGGCACAAGATCAAAATACGCTACAAAGCCCCCCCCCCCCCGTAGTTTACAGCCGAGGACATCCTTTTCAAGCCCATGTAGTACACCCCTATCTCGTATCCTCTACCCGGCCTTCATATAACATTTTCATCTTGCTCAGTATAATTTAGATTAAGGGTTGTGCCAGATCTTTGTCAGCCCTAAACCATACGCTGTGCTCTTTATTCACGGAACTACTTAACTGCTGAGCTATTATGCATTCCTATGCAAAAATGATGAGTATATCCGTCCTTGTGACAAAGAATTTGCAACCGGGGTGCTCACCATGTCTTTGAAGGCCTCTGCATAGGGCTGGAAGTTGAGCAATGACCTGCCCTAATCCAATGGAGGAGCAGTTTGAAATGTCCCATGCAGGGAAATGTCATAGGCACCCCCATTTCCCCTTAGCCATTACACAGCATTCGGCTGAGAGGCATTTTGCCACATTTTTCTGTGGTATTTTTAGGGCGGCGCAGGGTCCTGGAGTAGGGAAGCGGGATGTTTGGGGATTGGGGATCAAGGGGGTTGGAAGGTGTTTGATTGGAGGGATTGTCCTCCATAAAAATGAAACAGGCCAAGGTGGTAAAAAAAAAGCCCAGACCATCCTCCAGTTCTACAAAACACTAAAAATGAGAGAAGGCAAACGAAAGGCTAATGAAAGCAGAGAAGGCGGAGAAGGCGAGAAGAGGTACAGCAGTGTGCGGAGCGAGTGCGGAGTAAAGGAGTGACGGAGTGGAAGTAGTCAGGCCGTCTGGCAGCCAGACGCCGCGCAGTGCGTGAGATCTACTCCTGCGACTTGGCTCAGGAAGAGTGAACTGCCACGAGCCGCAGATGGGAGACAGCAGCAATCAGGGGCTGAAGCGACTGCTACTGCCACAATATGATTGGTAAGGAAACCAAACACTGAACGTACTATTCTATGGCTTTTTTGACAATCACGTTAGCAGGATTCTTCGTGAAACACAACGTTGCCCTATAGATTTCACTGAGCAACTGAGGTGGGTCTATTTGGGACTATTTGTGCTCTGACCTGGACCCGAGTCCAATTGGAGGAGGGGCGGGGGGGGGGGGGGCAGAGGTTGCTCCCAGTGTTTCAGGTGTTCCAGGCGCAGCGTTCTCTTCGGAGATTATATAACTCAATATCCCAAAAGACCTGACAGGAGCACCTACGAATTAAGAGGCATGGGCTGTGGCTTGGTGCTGTGGCTTGGTTAGAGCCTTTTGAATAGGGTGACAGTTGGGTAAAATACCGTTTGAACTCGCCATCAAATCTTCTAATTGCATACTGGCCCACTATAGACCGTATTCTAAATGAAGGCACTATTGCTCCCAGAGGACTTACAGTCGTTCCGGGGAACAGACTGTTTCGAGGCTCAAGCCTTGCCAATTACTATTAAGATACCAAAATGTCGAAGCTCTGCAATGGAAAGCTGAAAATTACAGCAAAGGGGCGTATCGCTCTAAAAGACCATCAAGAGCTAGAACGTCTATACGACACCCAGAATCTCTGTTCAAGTACTAGCATCACTCTGAGTGCACCGCAAACAAAGATATAAACTAAGGTGCCTAACGAGGTGAATGATGACAACCTATTGAGCTCGGCATCCCTAGTACCGACGGATATCAGGGAAATGACTGCAACAACAAATGAAGGGAGTGTGCTAGACGTGGAAGCACTGGAAGGTGCAGGACGCACGCCAAGCTTAACTCCTGTCTCTAATACCGAGGACCTTCACTCTGGAGGGGGGACACAAAACTACCCATGGGAGGATCAGGCACGGGGGCTTTAGAAAGTAGTAAAGCCCTGGCAAGCCCAGAGAAGGTATCTCCACCCACGGTGAATCATGTCACATTTGAGACTCCTAACATCACTCAATAAGGGAATATGTCAAGCACAAGCACTCAACACACTGTTGACCAACCTGGACAGATTTCATTGAATAAGGACTGTGGGAATGGATTCCTTATTCACCCTCAGATTTCCCAAACTAAAGATCAGGAGTCTATGTTGAGACGATGTGTAACGACATGGAAGGAATCAAAGCTCGGTCACATAGGACCGTTGGAAAGGTGGGCTTTTTTGGTGAAACAGGAAACCAAAGAACTATAAGCAGTTACAATTATGCACTTAGCCCATTGAACAGCTCTCTAATAGAGAATCAGGAATGACAGGAATACGGTCCATCTCACCATGCCTCAGTCCATGAAAATTACTATACTCCCAAAAATCTAACACTGAGGAGAGATTCCAATGTTATGCCACAAGTTGAGACACTGGGGCCACATCAATATCTGCTTTGCACTTGGTTTTGGAGTCATTGTTAAGGCTCTACGGCAATGTAAAAGAGTTGGTACAAGCCAATGCAACTAAGTTGGATTCTTTGGACCAGGCTCTAACTAGAATACTGGCGAATACCTGGGAACATCAGAACTCTTGTAAGCCATTCATTGGACAGTCTCTCAATGGGGGAGGATGGGCAGCTAAGACACAAACACATATTGATGAGAGTGAAGCAACAAAGACGCGAGAGATGGAAAATGTTGGATTTATTCCAATGCCTCCTCTGCCCACACCATGCAGCCCCTCACCATTAGTAGAGTTGTGTCTTACAGAACGGGAAAACACATCAGACGACCTAGGCCCAGTACCTGAAATCGAGGTCATAAATGATTCCCTAGAGGAAGACCAAGACTGTGAGAGCTAGGTCAGGGTCAGCAGACAAAAGAGGAAAGGAAAAGCACAAAGGAAAAAAAGACTAGAAACATGCCAGCACAAAATGGAAATAAAAAACCCAACTCCAAACAGTTCATCACAGCCCTGACACAGGAGACGTCAGACTCTACCCATAAATCAAAACCAACTAGAACGTGTAACAAAAAAAAGGGGACTGCTAAAAACACAAAGCAACCCAAAATGACTGGTTTTCTGAAATCCCCCGACACTACGGACATGGACCTACATCCTCATGAAACATCTACTCCCTCTGTTATTCTAGAAGAACAGGCATCTGATCCCCTGTATACGCCTGGGCCCTCGATAGTAAAGCCTACTCAGGCTCCAGTGGAAGAACAGGTGGCCATGGTACCACAGAAGACTGACTCTGAATCCCTTTCTGGGACCACAATGAGTTGGGAGAGAAAAGCTCTAAACTGTGGGCCTGTAAACCTACACAGAGGCCAAATAATAAAAACCTTTCTAGAAATTCCTCAATTAAGGGCCCTTAGATTGGAGGACATACTGAGGGTGGACTTCACAAACAAGGGAGCAGAAAGATCTGTCTGTTACTTTGTCTCTAACTTCATAGCAAGATCGGCTGGAATAACCGGGTGTATCTTAACACCATTGGCTAACAACTAGGCCAATTAAACTCAGTGGAAGAAATTGACGACTTCCTAGCCCCCCCACCAACCCACAGCCCCAAATGGCACCAGCACAAGGAACAAACTTTCAAATGGAAACAACTGGGAAAACCGACCTTGAAGAATGGGCGTAGCTGGAGTCAGCATTGGAAATGTTAAAAAAAAAATTAAAGGCAAAGCAATCAAGCCTTTGAGGAAGTGTGTTTAATACTAACTACATGGAACATCTGTGGATATCTCAAGTTGAAGGGTCTCGCTGCTTCGGAATTAAAGAGGGCCGGAGTGCTACTTTTATAGGATACTATGGCAACTACTCCTTTTTAGGTCAAAGGGTTTCACACCTATTACAAAGTCGCCATTAGAGGGCAGCAAGGCAGGCCATCAGGAGGCCTAGCGATTGCAATAGATTTAAACTGCAACTGCAAACACTATGAAATAGAGGCAACCTCAAAGGACCTTATGGCTGTGAACCTATTCCTTCCTACCATAAATGCTAACTTGTTAATTGTCAACCTTTACTTTAATCATTTAAACACCAAAATGGCACACCTTCAGCAGGCGTTAGATCTACTGCTTACAGACTGGTCTGGGAGGGGAGACAGAGAATTTATAGTGGTGGGGGAGACTTCAACTCTGTTTGTGTATTGCCATACTGTATGGGGGGATTGGTAAAGCCTGCGGGACACCCTACTCTGTCAGCACAACAGGTGTTGGCATGGAACAACTATTTAGAGCAATGGGACCTTCAGGTTTGTCTACCAGGGGACCAAGAAGTGAAGAACTTCTGTAAATGGTCCATGGGGGAGAAAAGGACATGGATACATCATCTTTCTTGTCTCTGAGGGTCACTGTGACTGCTCTTTGATCCAATGGGAAAGGGGGACGGACATGGTGGTGACCATTTTCCCATAACTTTGGCAATCCAACTCCCACTTACAGCTAATTACATATAACATGAAACAGCTTTCATTTCACCGGAAAGAGGGGGCTGGACGGTAAAATTGAATGCTAGAGCCTATGGGTTTTTTAGTGTTTTGTGGGAGGAGATATTAAAAATTGAGTTGGGAGGGCAGAGTTTAACAGTTAATAATTACACCTTCATCTTGCTGAATTGTCTAAAGTCTCTCACTAACATGGGTCAAATTACCAGAGGGAAACAATGCAATCAACCCTTTGATGTAAAAGTAAAAATGGCAAAACAGGCAAAGAGGGCAGCCATTACAACCCTACTTAAAACAGCTCAATACAACTCCACCTTTAGGGTAGATAAGAAAATAATACTGGGCCTTCATAAAATAACACTAAGACACATTGGCAGGGAAAGGTTGATTGATCAAAACCAAAAGTTGATCAAGACACTTACCCAGAAAGACACTGCCAACATTTGGAAAATTCTGGGGGGCCTTAAGAAATGTGTGCATAATTCCCTGGAGTGTAACATCACTGTCCAGGAACGGGTAGGGTATATTACTAAGAAATATGCCTTACCCCCTGAGGAGGAGAATTTACTTAACCCGAGCATGATGGACCTGGTACTGATTAAATGAAAACCAGAAGCTTGGCTGGCCCTCTGAGAGATCTGTTTAATTAGGTGAGAAAAACACTTACAGTCCTGAACACATGGACTGAATCCCTAATTATCCTTATACACAAACACTGAGACAAGGGAGACCAATAATCTTGCTGGATTCTTCCAGTACGAGTTTTGTAACTCTTCTGTGAAGGGAGTTCAAGGGAATCATAACAACAAAGGGCGTGTGCTCTCAGTTTCAAATTGGGTTTCATTCCAGCATGGGAACTTCCTTGAATGCTTTTGTCATGTCACATCTCTTAGCAGCAGTCAAAAAAACCACGGTAGGGACCGTCTACATGGCATCAATAGACCTTTCCAGTGCCTTTGACACTGTTTTCAGAGCAAGGCTTTGGAAGAAACTGCTGGGTGTGAATCTCCCTTTAACGCTGGTGCAGATGCTGGTTTTGCTGCACACAGACACAACTGTCAGGGGGAGGTTGACTGGGGAGGGAGCAATGACGGACCCCATTGTTACGTACATTGCTTTGCGGCAGGGGTGCGTGGTTGCCCCACCCTTTTCAACCTCTACCTTGCTAACTTACTTTGTGTATGGGATGGGGGAACTACTAATCCTGCGAACCTTGGCTGAGTGTCATAAGACTGCATTGTCTTTGCTGACTATGTGGTCTTGTTTGATCGGACACCAATGGGGCTCCAGAGAAAGCTGACACTGTTCTTTGAATACGCAGTTGAGAACAACCTCAGAGTTAATGGCCAGAAGTCGAAGGTTATTCTTTTCACGAACAAGAGATCCCTGAAAACCATGACATGGAGGGTGGGTGGCAACTCCCTTGGAAGAGTGGAGTCTATTAAGTACCTTGGTTACCATGTCACCAACACATATTCCAAGGAGAGCTGGAAATTTCTGATTAGGGATAGGACCCTCCCCCTGGTGGCAAAAATGAAGAGGGTATACACGCAACTGTGTTACTTTTCCCTTAACCCTCTCCTGCAATACTACCTTTCGAGTGTGGAGGCCACCCAACTTTATGGCCTGGATCTTTGTTTCTTTGAGTTGGGGGATTTCCTTAACACCATCCATGGAATGTTGTTTAGGAAAACACTGGGGCTGTCTATGTCCATCACAAATGCCGTGATAAGGCAAGAGTTCAGGCTGATTTCATTGGGGACTAGAGCCAAATGGAGAAAAATGGTGGACTATGGCAAACTACTAAATCCGCCAGTCACGTCTCTCTATCAGAGTTGGGGGGTGCATCTGGGGCTTACATTACAAAATTCAAGGTACAAACGAGTGAAACACTTACCTTGATAGGGTCATCAAAAGAAGAGCTTTGTTACAATGCAGCGACTGTTAAGAACAAACTACACAAACATGATTGGGTGATGTACTCAGAACAGGTGGGGACCTACAGTATGTATGTTGAATACAGTAGATTTCTCACAAAAAGAGAGGAGCTTCCCAAGTACGTTCATATATTCCCTTGTCCTAAATGTAGGACAAATGACCTACGTTTTAGGCTTAACCAAATCCCGACTTTGGAAAGGACGAGCAAATGGGGGCCGACACAAGCAACCAGAGTTGCAGATTTTGTAAGAACTTGACTACCAAAGAAATTATTAAGCATCTGGTAGCTGATTAACCGGCTCTGCAAAAAGAAAGGGAAATTCATCTGGGAATGAAAATTGTTAATGAATTTGTGTGGTCTAGCTTGATGGTTGGCCAAGGACAGACCCGGATATTGGCTGCAGCTGGTTTTGTTGCCCTGATACTGAAATACATATCGGACTTGTGATGGCGGACTCTAGGCAATTACCCGTTTTTCTTTGATGTGATGTTTTCATGAGAATTGCTCTAAAAAGTCAATCTTATTTTTGTATGAATGTTGATTTTAACATTTTCTCATCTCTTTTTATTGTTGTATTCTTTTTATATGAAATTAAAGGTTTATACTTTTTGTCTGAACCAAAACACTTAATAAAAATAAAAAAACACAAAAAATATCTATACCTCCCGCTCAACTAAATCAAAACTTTCCCACCCTCCTGCTACTAGTACTGTGCTATTGTTCATAAACGCCATGCCCAATGCTGGCTTTCACATTTGTAAAGCACTCCACTGCTCTTGAGTTAGGTTTGCAATATAATCGATAATCCAAAATACAATAGGTTATGGTAATATGGAATAATAGCACAGTGTGAAGTCCACGTACTGCCACTGTATTTATCTTTACGTGTTAAAAATGTATGTCGGCGTTCTTTGATGACCACTGGTCAATTAGTTATCATAGACTGATAGGTGAGTAGTTTTAACACACAGGGGATCATGATTCATTTCAGGCCTAAGAAAAACCCTAATAATAGTACACTGTAAACCAATGCGCCACATCAATCATAAGTAGTCTTTGAAGCGTTCCCACCTCCCCATGTTGGCCTTTGTACAGAATTAGAGATGGTTCTCTATTGAACACTTGAAGCCTGAATTGTAGTTGTTTTTTGTTTGTGTTAGATTATGATTGTTCATGCTGGTCATTTGCAATTAGTACATGGGAGACGGTGCTGGCCAATCTAGTTGCCAGGAATGCAGGCTTTACTATATGGGAAATCCTGTGTTCCATGTAGGTCACGAGCGTCTTTCCCTTAGGCTGACATTTTATTTTCCCTGCACCACTCCTGCTCAATCCTAGAGAACCACACACCCTTCCCTAAATCGTGCCTCCAAGAGTCCCATCTCCCTGGCACCCCATGTTCCCACACATTGGAGGGTCCTTTCCTGTGACTGCCACTGGTCCTCCCAGGCCGGTACTCTGTTGTGACGCCAGCAGTACTTTGACACCCCAGTATTGTGTTCTATTCTCAGGCTGAGGAACTTTGAGGGATAATCTATCCCAGTCTGTAGCGCCGAAGGGAGGCAGCTTCAGGCTGTTTCCTTTGCATAACTTTCTCCGGGCTCCAGTCATGAGTCTTGGGGGAAACGGGATGTCCTGCTATGCAGAGCTGGAGGGAGGCGACATTGGGGGAAGACAGCGGCAAGGAGGAGGACATGGGTGTGGCGTATTACAACTGTTCAAATGACAATTGACATTTTCACAATTGACTGAATTGTGAAGGTCAATTGTAACATATATGCAGGGGGAAACCCCCCGCAACCCCCCACCCAACCCAAACCCGCCCAAAACCCCATATATATATATATATATATATATATATGCGTTCAATTGTGAAAAGGTCAATTGTGACCCTTTAAATTCGGTCAATTGTTCATTCGAACAATTGTAAACTAACAATTTGGGAAATACCGGCACACTACGAGTCTGCCTGTTGTAGTCGCTGTGCCCGGCAGGTCTGCCCTTCTGGGCACAGCAACCACGGTAAGCAGACTGTAACTGAGGCACCAGCACGTTATTTACGGTGCTGGTGCCTTCCTGTTCCCCATTCCCATTGAGTCCTATGGGATGGGAATGGGAAATAGCATTTTTCCTGTGCCTGACTTCCCGGACTGGCAGGGTTAGAATCCCCTGATGTTACTGGCAAGCTAGGCACGGAAACATTTGCAAGTCTGGCAGCAGCCTGCCAGTTTTACAGGCACGGCTACCGCCGGATTTGTAATGAGGCCCTTGCTCTTTTTCCCACTAAGCCTTACTAACCCATACCACCCTCAGTCCATTTCAGATCCGCCAGAGCGCCAGGGGACCACACTGGTAGTGATAGTGCGCGATATAAATGTCCTTTAACATTAATATTTAACGTTACTCCGACAAACTTTCCTTACATCACAAAGCTGGATTACCTCAAATGTCCTCACCCATTCATGTGATCGCGAACTATAGTGTTGCTCCACGAATAATAAAATAATATTCTCCTTTTATATAGTGCACACCACAAACTTCCTTTATGTCTTTCCTCACGCATGGCGTAATCTTGTGATAGATATGGCCCTATCCTTGTTGCAAAGTCAAAGGAATGGCATATGGCACTTCATAGTGACAGATATCTTGCATATGGATGTACTTTCACAAATAGACACTAATGTGACCCGTACCCTTCCCCCTTTTTTAGTTTGAAGGTCCTTGTGTATTTTCCTCCATTCCTCCTCCCAAACAATGTTGCCTCGAGGCGTCACTGGGAAGAAGGCCTTGGGAGAGGTCTCCTTCACCTGGCAGCTCACTCATTCCATTCTTACATCCTCCCGATTCAATCAGACCTTGAGACATGCACAATGCATTGCACAACCAGTAATGGAGACTATGCAGCCGGAAAAGAATTAGCTTGAATCTTCTTCTGTTCTGCAACAAGCCAACCAACATGTGCAAGAATAAATCATTGTAAACGGCTACCCTGCGGCTCCCATATATATGTTGCCGGCATTTACTTTGTCACCCGTTTTGTCATAACGAACCTTGCAACATTCAATTGCAAGGGTGGCCAAATTTACAAAATGGTTTCCCAGGACATTCTAGACATGATAGTGCATCAGAAGCGACCTGCATTGCCCACGACATTGCATAGGGCATAATTTGCACACCCCTATAAACTGTTTTAGTAACATTAGTTGCAGATGGCATTTTTTTAACACATACACAGGAAAAAAAATTGTGGGACCATTATACTTGCAAGAAATTCACCTATTCAAGCTCTATCCTGGCCACATAGCTCTCAACTCACGCTTTTGGTGGGTGTCAACAGCCTTGAAATCAGCAGACTCACCCGCCAAGTCCCCTAGGTGCTCATTCACTTCTCTGGGCTCTCACCCACCAAAAAAACGAATCAGGTGTTTTTACCCGCCTTAGAGAAACAAAAGGTTGAGAGCTATGCTAGGCTCTATGGGGAAAAATACATGAAAGCCTCCTAATTTGCATATGTGACTTCTCACAATAGAGAATAGCAAGGAGTCTCTTTAGTCTTTGATACTTAGAGGGAATATGGGAAGTGACATTACAAGATGCTGCCACGAGTAAGTTGAGTGGCGAATAACTTTGTACTAAGCAATATATGAATGGCACTATTATTATATAAGAAGCAATTCTATAGTCACTAGGCATTTTTTTATAATAGCATGGTATACTAACATAACCTATGAACCAGATAAGACATAGGGCCTCATTACGAGGTTGGAGGTAGCCTTGCCGGTTTTACCAGCAAGGCTACCTCCAAACTGGCATCTGGGTCTGGCACCCACGAATGGGGAATTACCGGGCTATTCCGGGCCAGCCGGACCCCGTAAATTGCCCTTACGCGGGTGCCGGGCCTGGTACATCCCCATTCCCATTTGAGCCCCATAGGGCTCAATGTGAATGGGGAGGTTGGTAGCACCGGTACCGTTAATAACGGTACCGGTGCTACCATCATGTTCTGCTCGTAGGTGCCGGTACGGACACCAGGTCAGACCTGGTGGCTGCAAGGGCCCCCGCAAGCAGAACTCCTACCGACGCCGTTGTTGCCTTACCGCCATACTTGTAATGAGGCCCATAGTGAGATGAAATGATTTGCCCAGGATCACACATTTTGGTTAAATGGAGAAACCGGGGTGTGAACAATTAAAGCAATTTAACACATATGTTCCGATGTTTAGTTGATATGAATATTTATTAAGGTTTTGCTTTGAGTTTCATGTGCCCACATAAAACTTTCTTTATAGCAATGCCGTGAAAAGGACCCACATTACAAAATAAACTACCCTTTCATGACAAACTAGCCTTAAACTACATAGTTAGTGATAAGAAACCCTCTTCTGACATTGGCTAAGAGTATATGGTACATATATATTTTACACATAACGATTACTGCTATTGGATGTTCTTTAATTGATGGCCCCTCCTAAGATTAGCCTACTAAAAGTGTTTATGCTATTTTCTACTACCTTATTGGTTGCACCATGCTCCGGTGGCCAACCTGATGGACACAGACCTAATTGGGTGGCGGTTTGCTCATCCGACCTTCGATACAAAAGCTATCTGTATCTTCTCACTTCTACTGATAGAAACAAATTCATTTTTGGAGCTGCATACTGTGTACTTCTGGGAAATGTTGTTTTAGTGGTTTCTATTCCCTGTTGGGGCCCCCTGTCTCATTGTCTTGATACCCGAATGTCTGGCTGAATATTACATGGCTTGGGACTGTGTGTGTAAAACAGTTTTGATGTCAGGACTCAGTATTTCGTAATGAAGACCTTTCACAGTTCTATCTAAAATGGCAGTGCGTTGGTTCACACTCCGCCATATTAATGTTCTTCATTTCTAGTGTATGTTCTACGTGTCTCATGCGTCACATGCTGCAATACATTTAATCTCTATACTCATGTATGCTACCATCTTCTTCTTCCTATTGTTAAGTATTTCACTCAGGCGATGCACCCTGATCTGAGCCTATTATACAGCGTACAACCTTATTTGTTTTATATCTAGGTTCAATATTTGAGAGATACACCACGCATATCACGCCCCTTTTCAAATACCCCCGGGTCACAATGGACCAGGAATCAGGCTGGTTGGTAAAGGTAATATTTATTTATTTAAAATTTATTTAAAATTCAAATCAAACATATACTTTTTAATAGAGAGCAGCAATCACGATTGTGGTCACAATAACAGATATGAATCTGAACAATGCACTTAAATTAACCCTTTAGAGCATTTTTGGCTTGTTTGGAAAGAGAGCACTTAAGTTAGGATTTCTCCCTGCAATATTCCTCAACCCACAAATAATCAATTCTAAAGAGATATAAGGAAGCAGCAGGTAATCAGGAATGAGAAGTAAGAAACAAAATTCGAATCCACCCTTGCCTCCTCAAATGAGTGAAAAACGGATTTCAAACCCTGGCAATATTAAAATGACATTCGGAAATGGCTCAGTAAAACAATGAATGTGTGCAAAAATCCTTAAATAAGTACAATTCTTTATGGGAGCAACACTGGAAAGTTACTAGCAATCATAAGCAATAGTTTGAGCAACAACATACACTTTGAAATTGAATGGAAGGTTTAAAACAATTGATAGCAAAAATAACATGTGTACATTTTTTTTTAATAACATATTTTATTGGTTACTTTAAAACATACATACAACATACCAACAGTTTCCCCCCCACCCTCCATCCCCTGGTCACCGGGTTGGTCCATCAATCTGCTCATGTCTTGCCATTCTGTGCATCACTTTCCAGTAAAGTGTTACTTGCCAAGTTCCGTGTTGCGTTCCTGCGCTTTCTCCCCCCTCCCCTTTTCTTCTTCCTCCCCCATTGCTGGTAGTCCTCAGGTCACATGTCCTTCCCATTTCCCCCAAATTTTTGTCGCCTTTGCTGGGCACCCCCGTTCTGTGTATATGCTGTGTTCTTTCGCCGCGCAGATGTCCATTTCGTTTGACCATGGAGCCACTGTTGTGCACTCCGGGGCTCCCCATTTCTGCGCTATGTCACGCTTTATCAGGCCCATTGCTATGGAGAGAAAAATACCCTCCCATTTGTTTGCGGTGTTCTCATATGGGGCCCCCAGTATCATTACTGCAGGCTGTAATGCTATCGTGCAACCCAGCGTCCTTCCTAATATTTGAGAGCATTGTGTCCAGAAGGTCTTGATTTTGGGGCATTCCCAGAGGAGATGGATGAATGTGCCTTCCTCCCCCGGCATCTCAAGCAGTTTGGATCTGTTGCCCTTCCCCAACCGAAAAGGGCCACACGGGGGTAGTATACCCTATGGAGTATCTTGAGCTGAATCAGGAGTCTATTGCAATTTCGCATGGGTGCATGAGAACCTGGTTCCAGTCCTCAGGTTCAATGGCCCCAACATCCCGTTCCCATCTGGCTTTGAGGCTGACCAGTTCCAGGGTAGCGAATCCATTAATGGCTTTATATAGGATAGTTGTTACCTTGGTGGGGATGTATTGTATGAGTAGGTTGCGTTCCAGGGGTGTGCAATCTGGTGCATCGGTAAGCGCTTGCCTATAACCGTTGAGGGCGTGTGTTAGTTGTGTATAACGGTAGTGTTCTGCTGCTGGGATTCCAAACTTCTGCTGGAGTGTTTCAAACGGGAGGATGGAGCCATTGGTAACAATATCTCCTATCGTGGTTATCCCCGCCCTCACCCACCGGGTCCATGCGTTCAGTTTTCGTACCTCTGACAACATGTGGTTGTTCCACAGCGGTTGTGCCATGGTGATCTTGTTCCCCCAACCTATGTGCATGTGAGCCTGCCTCCAAATGATCGCGATGTGGGTCGACATCGTTTGTGCTGGGGGCATGGATAGACTCTCAAATATTGTTTCGAGTGGGGGGGTGTCCTGAATAATAGGTAGTTCCGCTCTTATATGTGGAAGTTTGCGATCCCCGTGGAGGAGGTCATTAACTACATTTAATTAGCTGGCCCAGTAGGACCTAAGGTGTGGGACTCCTATACCCCCCTCCCAGATAGATCGTTGCAACGTGGTCAGCGCAATTCGGGGCTGCCCTCCCTTCCATATCAGCTTCATAAGAAGATGCTCCACCCGGATGAATTCTGAATTTAGTATAGCTAGTGGGGCGTTTTGCAGTATGTAAAGGAAACGTGGAAGTGCCATCATCTTAAAGAGGGCCGCTCTGCCCATAAGCGTAAGGGGTAGGAGCATCCAGTGTTGTACATCCCCGGCAAAGCGGTCAATTAGTGGGTGCAGGTTGTGAAGCACATCAGTGCGATAGAGCCCCCGAGACCCATATGCCCAGGTAGCGGAAGCCCTCCCTCTCTACTCGGTATGGGGTGTCCCGAGGAATTGCTAGGTCGCCACCTCTTACTGGGAAGAGGATCGACTTTCCCCAGTTTACCCTGATGCCACTAAAGTCCCCATAGGTCTTTAGCATTTGGGTTATGATTGGACATACGTGGACTGGGTTGCTTAGATAAAGTAATAGGTCGTCCACTTAAAGGGAGAGCTTGTCCTCTCGCCCTTCTGGCCAGTGGAATCCGGACCATGTGGTGACCTGTCGTAGCCATTGGGCCAGTGGCTCTATTGCTAGGGCGAAAAGGAGGGGGGACAGAGGGCAGCCCTGTCGGGTGCCTCTGCTCAGTGGGAAGGTCCCGGACCCCAGCCGTTCACTCTAACTGCGGCTAATGGAGCCTCGTATAAAAGTTGGACCCAGCTAAGAAAGGCTTCACCGATGCCCATGCGCCTCATTATTGCCCATAGACTTGCCCATACCACCGAATCGAACGCTTTCTCGAAATCAATTGCGGGTAGCGCAAGTGGTGTATTGAGAGTTGGGGCTCTTTCCAATAGCAGATGTAATCAGCGTAAGTTCATTCTAGTCGATCTTTGCGGCATGAAGCCGCATTGATCTTGATGAATCAGTGAGGATATGACCGGTTGGAGCCTATTGGCCAGTACTTTAGCCAGGATTTTGGCTTCGCTATTAATAAGCAATATCGGTCTGTACGATGTGCACTGGTCAGGGGGGTTCGCCTTGTTTGGGAATGACCACAATGTTGTCCGTTCGTAGGTCTAGTGGAAGGGTGCCCTGCTCGCTGTCTGCAAGGAACAGGTCGTGGAGGGGGGCGGCCATCTTGTTGCTGCCCAGCTTCTTCCAGGTCTCGGCCGGGAAACCATTTGGGCCTGGTGTTTTCCCGGATTGTAGCTCCGTTATAGCCTGCGCTATTTCAGCTTCGTCCAGTTCCCTATCTAGGTGTGTTCTCTGCACTTCCGATAAGTGTGGGAGCACAATCTCATCTAGGAGGGACGAGTCTATAGGGGCCGCTGGGGCGGCATAGAGCGTGGCATAGAAGTTGGTGAATTCCTCCGCTATCTCTGGGTCTGTTTGGGCAGGCTCATTTTGGCTGTCAGTAACCTGTCTGACGTGTCTGTGCCCTTCCTCACATCGTTCCAGCCACGCCAATAGGTTGTCCGCTTTGTCGCCCTGCTCATAAATTCTGGTCTTTGCCTCCCTGTGCGCCTGTCTTGCGTTGTCTAATGCCGTGTTATGGAGAGCTGCTCTCGCTTTTAAGAGGGAGCGATGTGTTTCAGGGGTAGCGTCGGAGATGTATCTGATTTCCCATTTCTCAACCTCATCCTCAGCCTCCGTCACTTTCCTATGGTGTTCTCTCCTTTTATTGCACGTCCAGGCCATCATATCCCCTCTAAGTACTGCCTTATGTGCCTCCCATAGTGTCACTGGGTCCTCTACCGAGCCCGTGTTTAATTCGAAGAATTTGTTAGATTTTTCTGTGATATGTTGCATGAACTCAGGGAGGCCCAGGTAGTAATTATTTAGGTGCCATGTTTTAGGCGGTAGAGGACGTTCGTACGGAGCGTCACCTCCAAGGGAGAGTGATCTGATATGCCACGGGGAAGAAGTTCAGCCGTTCTTACCCTATATGCTTCAGGGTTGGGAGGAAGAAGTAATCTAGTCTGGATAAGGATGTGTGGGCCCCAGAGTGAAAGGAGAATCCTCGGTCTGTAGGGTGGAATTCTCTCCACACATCACTCAAACCCAGTGCTGCTGCAAAGGTCGCCAGCTTCGTGGGCCGATTTGGGTTCCGATTGCGGATGTGGGACCGGTCTAGTGTGTTGCACATAACATCGTTAAAATCCCCTCCCAAGATCCATACATCCGATTGTTGTTGCGCCATCCAGGCCGTCGCCTCCCTCAGGAGACCCTCACCCAACCCCGGTGGGGAATATATCGCTAGAATGGCCACTGTCTCCCCCCAGAGTATGCCCCGGAGCATCATGAAATGGCCACAAGGGTCCTGCGCCACAGCAGATAGTTCAAAAGGGAGTCGCTTATGTAAGACGATCAGGACACCCCGGGAACCCATTGTGTACCCCGCGTGGTAAGCTAGTCGATAGTTAGTTCTGCGGAGGAATTGGCATGTGGAGCCTGCTAAGTGGGTCTCGGTTAAGAGGGCTATGTCAGGAGGGCATCTATTAAGCAATTGCATTAACAGCCGTAATTTTATACTTGTGCCCATGCCATTTACGTTCCAGGTAAGGATTTTAAGGGATCTGTGGCGTTCGTTGGGTATCATTGGGGCTTGTGTATTCCCATTAGTGGAATCTACATGGTGGTGTGTGGCCATTGCTGTTTAAGAATCTGGGATGTTGTGCCTGGTAGGTGGGTGGTACATTTGGCCGTGGGGACACAGCGTTCGTGCTTGGTGTGGGCATGGGCGGCGAGCATGGTATGTTTGGTAGCGTCTTGATAGACATTGGCATGGTGTGACCTCCCGTAAAATAACTAACATCAAACACTCCCCCCCTTCCTCCCCATACTCCTCCCCAGCATGAAGTATCTGTCGCCCAATCTCTACTGGTGTTTAAAACTATATTGCCAGATTAACTAATATGAACTGTTTCCCCCTTTCCCACTGACTTACTACTCCTTTGTGGGTTTGGTGTCTCGAGTCGGGGATGTGGCGTCCGCCGATGGTATGGTGTGTTAATGGCAACCGCATATGGCTCATATGATCCCTTATACAGGGGTAAAGGCAACTCACTGCTACTGTCGCTTCAGGAGGAGTGTTGCATTACAGGTGGTTGCCAGGAGAAGGGTTGGTTCTTGAGTCCATTAGTGGTTCAGTTTGCTCCCGCATCTGACCAGTATTTCCAGTTTAGGCCGTGCTAGGGATTGGGGTCTCTGTCTGGCTCAATTGGGATCTCAGGTATAGGTTGCTGGGCTGGTCTTTTTCTCTGCAGTCGGGGTCTTGATCTACCCCTGCGGTGTTGGTCCTGTCTGGTCCAGTCACCACCGATGTGGGTCTCTGCCCATTTCCAGGCTTCCTGTGGGTCGGTGAATGTTAACTGGGCTGGGAACAGCAGCCCGTACCTCACGTTCATAGAGTGAAGCTTCCTTTTTAGGTGCTCAAAGGATTGTCTGGCCTTCTGGACTTCGCGAGTATAATCTGGAAAGAAAGCAATTCTGGCTCCATTTAATGTCATTTACCCTTTTGTTCGGGCCATTTGTAGGATGGCATCTCTGTCACGATAATTAAGAAGCCTCGCAATGATTGTTCTCGGGGGTGTACCCAGGGCCGGGTGACCCGCGGGCATGCGGTGTGCATGTTCCACTGAGAAAAAGTTCGAGAAGGTCATTGGCGCAAAGAGGTCCACCAGCCATTCTTCCAGAAAGAGTTCCACACTGAGTCCCTCCGTGCGTTCCGGCAGTCCCAGGATGCGAATATTATAGCGGCGGGACCTGCCTTCTCCCTCGTCAACTCGGGCTTCCAGGGTTTTCAGTCGGGTTAATGCTTGTGTAAGCTGTTGGTGCACCCGCCGAGGTCATCCTCCACACCAGAAATGTGTTGTTGCACCTCCCGGGTCCGAGACAAGAGTTTCTGGAGGCCATGGCGGAGGAAGGAGACCTCCGTGGAGATAGTGTCCATTTTCTGTTCCACCGAGGAGCGTGAGCTGGCGATGGCAGCCATTACGTCTTTTAGCGACAGGGCCTCGTCTGGCGGAGGGGCATCCCCCCCGGGTCCTCGACGCTTATTGCTGTGGATGTGCTTGTAGCATATTGGTCCATTGTACTTTGCGTCAAGGTTTTCTTGCTCTTTTCTTTGCCCAGGATGTTGCTTTGCGCAAGTCGTCCGGTGTAGGTTTGGAGGAGCACTCCTTCTCCTGGCGTAGTTCGTGCCTTTACCAGTGCTTCCAGAGCCTTTGCGGTCGGCGTGTGTGGGCGTATGCTGTGTTTTGTTGCAGTTTTGTAGCAGAAGCGTTCCCCTCCGGGTGCCTCGGGGGTGCGTATATATCTTAAATTCAAGCTTAGAGTACCCACGCGGCTCACTCATTGCTGTCTTTCACTGGACGTCGGGAGTGGAGATATGGCGCCCGGGGCGTCACTACCCACGTCGGCCTCACCCACAGGGGGAGTCCGCTCTCTGTCCTAGTCCCAAGCTGCTCCCTTATCTGCAGGTGACGTCTCGCTGCTCCCGGTGCAGATCTGGCGGTCGAGGCTCGCTATCCACCTCCGCTCGTCCCCCCCGCAGTTCAGCGCTTCTCGATGGCGGCCATCTTGATTGGGCCCAGGCAGAGTTTCCGTCAATTTTCCAATGCAGATCATTTGCGTTCCCCTTCACGGATTCGGCTCCTTTCACCGCGAGGCGTTGCCCCGAGGTTCCGCCGCCTGGGGATGTCGTTTTTAAGCGTTTTCATTTCCCATATGACAGGATATTGCAGGATATTTCAGGCGGCTGCGGGAGCGCCGAAGAATCACGTCTCCATTGCAGGCTCGCTGGCCACGCCCCCAACACGCGTAAAATTTAGCAAACTTTTTGCAATTCCCGCCTGAAATTAACCAAACGGTTTTTAATAAAATTGAGCGCGGTTTTTGGGTTGGGGTGTAGCTATAGGTCTTAGGTGTAATCAAGAATTGAAATGAGGTATCTAGCTATTAAACTGAGGGAGATATGCAATGTAGAATAAGAGGCGTTTTTAGAAAAATCGGGCAGTGAGAACAGAAAAGAAACTCAGTTTGGACAAGAATAGTTTTGCTCTAAATTTTACTCTATACTAGAGCCAAATACCAAACTAGAATACCAAAGAGGGACACAGTAAGCTCTAGAGTTGATTCATGACTTCAACCCCAGATCCCCAGCGCCCGCCAAGGCGGAACCAGTCCGATCACTCGAAATAGGATTGATAGTTTTGGATTTGCACAAGATAAAAATGACTTAAGAAATGGCACCTAGAAAGATAAATCAAGGATTCTGACAATGTTACAAGTTATTAAGGTAAGAATAGGATGTTTAGAGATTGGGATAGGACAAGGCAAGTCAAGATATGCTATGCTTTTCTATGATTCCTATTAATACTTACAGTCCATTTTAATTTAGGATTTTGGACCGTCAAGGGTTCTGGTCACCATGTGGATCTTTTTTCTTTTTTCTTTATTTATCGTGCAATAGCCAACATTTGACTTTTAACACTTGACAACTAATAGATACAAAAGCTAAAACTGAATCATTTGAAACTGCTTACTTGTTCCATTCTCTAGATTATTCAAAATAAAAACTCAATCAAAATTGCAAAAATGGAGGAAGAAAAAGAAATAAAATCTCAGCAAAAACAGCAAAATGAGGCACATTTCAAAAAGAAAAACCAGTAGGTCTCAAAACTTCTACATTATTTTTTTTGTTTTGTTATTGAAACACCAGCCTGATATGCCTCAATGCTAGCATTGTGGCATCAGACTTTTATTACAATGTAATCATATATTCCAAAATTCACTAAAACAATTGCCATTTTGTGGATCAAAACTTCTACATTATACAAGAACAAAAGCAAAATGTGAACAAAAGAGAAAGGAAAACAGTAGCCAGGCCATAAGAGCATACACTTCCCCTTCCTTCTCTCCCCAATGGAACTCCCTCACTGATCAATTTTGGTTCCCTTAGGGCTCTGATGAGTTCCATTGAGAGACCAGACTCCTGACCTGAGGATAGTCTACCCCAAAATTCATTGGTATTTAGCCAGGAAACCTGATGGACAAACCTCCCAAATCTTCTAACCCTCATATTCCATGTACCCGGGCATTTAGATAGTAAGTGTTTAGACGTCTGAACCTCGTTGTTATCACACTTATCACAATTCGGTATAGTTTTCCCTTCCCCATCTCTAGTGGGCAAAATCTCTAGAGTCGGAAGTAGATTTAAGCGGAATCTTAAAAGAGATAATAACATATAGGTCAGGTGACTTTTTTAGATTGGCGGGAAGCACAGACAGCTGTTTATCAACCAATGTAAAGGAGGCAGATCTCTTCGCCCTCCTCTTACTGACTATGGGGTCTATCCAATCACACGTTTTCATCTTTTCTTTCACCTTAACAGGATTCTGAAGGAGGAGGTCAACATCACATTCAGCTCTCGCTAGTATTTCAGAACATCTCTGCTGGAATTTGAACAAAAGCCCATTTTTACCCAGTTGCATCTCTCCAGCGACTTCCTCAAATAGGGATTCTTAGAAGAGACTAAGACTGATCTGTAAAGTGTCATTCACCTCCCTTCCATCCACGATCTAAGAGACCCGAGACCTAACTCGTATTGTAGGGAAACTATTGGGATACAATCCGGTAGTCCAAGTGTGCATTTCCACAACTTAGCTTCAATTGTGTCCCATTCTATGTCCATTGGTAGAGAGTTGTAGTCCAATCCAAAAAGGACTATCAGGACTATCTTACCTATGTAGAATCTCAAAAGAGGAATTATAGAAAATGTACAAAATTGTGATTCTTTTCATTTGTGCACCCAACTTTACAATTTTTAGCTCAATTGATAGCAACAGACTGCCTTTAGTTGGAGAAGAGCTGAGAGTTGTCATGCATAGACCACTGCGCGTTGGTTCACGCATTTTTAGTCCAGCAAAAGCAGTAAGAAAACATTCGAATCGGAGCGCTACTCGCCACAGTGAATGGAGGTTGCCATGGAAACTAAGTGATACGTTGCTAAGGAAGTGCAACGTTCGTTTGAGATCACGGCAGTGAACAGGTGACCGGGTCTATTTAAACCACGCCTCCACATTTGTTCAGTGCTTCTGATCGAGCATACTTTGGCGTTCGGTTTTTGGCCTTTTTTCTTGTTCTGATTAATTACACGTTCTTGACCCGGCGTTTGGACTCGACTACTCTTTTTGGATCATCCTTACCTGCTTCGAAAACTTTTTGTCTTCTTGGTAACGAACTCTTGCTTTTGTCCCTCGATTACATCTGGCCTTTTTCCTCCTGTTCCTGTTCTTGCCCGCTTGGATTTACGACCCGGTTTGTACTTGGCAACTCTCTGGTTTTCCTCCTGGTGTTTGCACTCGGTAAAGACATTATCTCACCTCTGCGTTTTTTGAGACTAACCTAACCGTTGGGTACCGTGGGACAGCCGCCGCTGCACCGTGGGACAGCCGCCGCTGCACCGTGGGACAGCCTCCGCTGCACCGTAGGACAGCCGCCGCTGCACCGTGGGACAGCCTCCGCTGCACCGAGGGACAGCTGCTGCAGTACCGCTGTGCCTAGGAAGAAGATCTCACCTGGTAAACTTTCTTCATTGTTATAAGAACGTACCATCGTTTTTGCCTTACAGAGAAAGGTCTGGGTAAGCAAGATTTTGTTCTTGTTGCTTATTGTCACTCTTCATTTGATCCCAGGGTTATAGGTCCACAGTGTCTTTTCCTTCTTTCAGAACATCTATTGGGTTTCCTTTTATCCGTTGTGAAGTCTATAAACATTATTCAGGTTAGTTTGGAGTAACTCTAGAGAAATTAAATATTGTCCCCATTATCAGTTGTTCTAATCACATCATTCTTGTTTATTTTCTACAGCCACGAGGTCTCGATGGGAATCCAATCTTCCAGTCAATAGATTGCTTTGTTTGTTTATTTGTACATTCAGAGTGATATATTAGCAGGAAGAATTCTTCCTCTACACTACAGGGCCAAGTCCAAGAGGAAGAGTTCTGACATAATCAGAAGCCTTATTAAATGGATCCCAACGAGAGCCTGGCTAATCTTCTTCAATTAGTGGCAGATCTCAGAACTGACATGGCTAATGCGCATGCCACCACTCAACAACAGATCTTAGAACTACAAACCGCCATACAACCTGTTCCCCAAGTAGCACCAGTGTTGCCTAATGCTCCAGCCATTGAACCTGCACAGGCGGAAGCCGGCCCGGTGTATATTACATCCCAGTTCCCTCTGGCCCCGCCAGAAAGATTTCATGGAGATCCAAGACAATTTAGGACCTTCTTGAATTCAGTGTCGCCTCCATTATTTATGTCGACCCGGTTCATTCCCTGATTCTGCCACTAAAGCTGCATTTTTGTTGTCACACCTTGGTGGTACTGCCGCAGCATGGGCTAATCCTCTTTTAGAGGCAGGCAGTCCTTTATTGTTTGATTGCGATGCATTGATGGAGGCCATGGGTAAGGTGTTCGACACCCGATATAAAACTCAAGTTGTGGAACTAGAATTGTTGAATCTACAACAGGGTGATTTGACGCTTCTGGCCTATTTAGCCAAATTTAATCAATTGGCTGCTGAGACGGGGTGGCCTGATGATAAAAAGGCATCACTCTTCTACAAGGGATTATCCGATTCTTTGAAAGACATACTGGCTATGGTACCAGTGGTTCCAGTAACCTTTCCGGAACTTCTTGAGCTAGTTCTGCAGATTGATGCTCGTAAAGCTGCTAGAAAAGGGGAGAAGAGGGGTATTGCTTCTGATCTTTAACCTGTCCCTACCCCAGTTACGACGGCGCCTGAACCAATGCAAATAGGAGCAGCTACACGAGGTCCTCTTACTCAAGAAGAGAGAGAACATAGAAAGAAAAACAACTTGTGTTTTTATTGTGGGTCTTCAGAACACCTACTAAAAGCATGTACCAAGAAACCTACCAAGAAACAGGGAAAATTGAGAGCTCGGCAATGAGAGGAGTCCGATTGCCGAGCATTCATGTTTCTAAGGACTCTACACTCAATCAACCAGTAGCCGCTCCGGTGATATTCCGGTTGCCTCAAGGGCAGATCGTTCATGCCACCGCCATTCTGGATTCTGGTGCTACCGGAAACTATATCGATACCTCTTATGCAGAAAGCCTGGGGCTATCTGTTCTTAAGAAAGAGAACCCTATAATGGTCAATGCTGTTGATGGTTCTACCTTGATATCGGGTATGGTGGTTCAGCAAACCGAAGATCTGATAATGGAAACTATTCACGGACATTCCGAAAACATATATTTTGATCTAATCACTGCTCCACAGTTCAGGCTTATTTTAGGAATACCATGGCTTCGACTGCATAATCCATCCATTGACTGGCACGCAGGCATTATTGAGTTCTTGTCAGAATACTGTGAGACCAAGTGTCATGATAGGAAGACTCTTCTAAATAATCCTTGCCTTCCATTGATGGATACAGCCACTACTATTGGAGCTGTAGTATCAGGGGAATTACCCATGGAATATTCCGGCTTTCAGGATGTGTTCGATGAAGGGGGTGGTACTGTTTTACCCCCTCACAGACCATATGATTGCCCCATTGATTTGGTTCCTGGGGCTAAGATCCCATCAGGAAGGATCTACTCCCTAACCCACAAGGAAGATGTAATTCTTAAAGAATATATTGATCAGGCTCTTAAATCAGGTTTCATTTGTCCTTCACGTTCACCTGCAGCCTCCCCATTATTTTTTGTACCCAAGAAGGAGGGAGACCTCCGCCCATGTATAGACTATAGGGCCCTTAACACCATCACGGTGCGCAATCAGTATCCCATACCACTTATTTCTGTACTCTTGGATCAGTTGGGATCATCCGTAATCTTTACAAAATTGGATCTCCGTGGGGCTTACAATTTAGTAAGAATCCTTAGCGGAGACGAGTGGAAAACAGCCTTCAAAACCAAGTACGGCTTATTCGAATATAGAGTCATGCCATTTGGGCTCTCTAATGCACCCGCTACTTTTCAATATTTCATTAACGATGTCTTCCATGACATGATGGACCAATTTGTAGTGGTTTACCTGGATGATATCTTAATCTATTCTGCATCCTATGATCTCCACGTGGTTCATGTTACTCGTGTCCTTCAGAGGCTACGTGATAACTGTTTGTATGCGAAATTAGAGAAATGTATCTTTCATGCTACAGAAGTCAAGTTCTTGGGGTATGAGATATCCGGTAAAGGTGTACAAATGAGTACCTCTAAGGTCAGGGTAGTTTTGGACTGGCCAGTACCCACGACGTTGAAGGCATTACAGTCATTTTTAGGCTTTGCTAATTTTTACAGGAGATTCATCAAAAATTTCTCATCCTTGGTTGCTCCGCTGACCGCGTTGACTAGCAGCAAAGTAGCATTCCTTTGGGATAAAGTTTGTGATCAAGCTTTTCAAAGTCTTAAATCGGCGTTTACCAGCGCACCGGTACTACAACACCCAAATCCTAAACTACCATTTGTGGTAGAAGCTGATGCATCTAACATCGCTCTTGGTGCCATTCTGTCTCAAGTATGTCCGGATACTGGAGGATTGCATCCAGTGGCCTTCCATTCAAGAAAACTTACCCCTTATGAAAGGAATTACACTATCACAGAAAGGGAGTTGCTAGCAGTACGTGACTCGTTTTTGACTTGGCGACATCATTTACTGGGGTCAGCCTTTCCAGTTCAGGTATTCACTGATCATAAAAATCTGGTAGCCTTACAATCCGTAAAGTGCTCCACGGCCCAACATGCTAGGTGGCATGAATTCTTTTCTATGTTTGATTTCACCATTACATATCGACCCGGTTCCTTGCACACTAAAGCGGATGCACTCTCACGTATACATGGGGATTCATCTCCTCCTAGATCAGACGGTCCGCTTCTCTTACCACATCAGGTAATCTGTGGGTGTACTCTCCAGTCTTCTCTCTGTAATGAGTTACGTGAATGGGTAAAGACCCACCCCACAGACGTTACGGAACTCAACCTCAACATAGTAGAGGGTTTACCGCATATCAACGGTTTATTGTTCCTTCCGGATGAGGGTAGCAGGAAGAAAGCTATCCAATGGTGTCATGATGCCAAGTTGGCTGCTCACCCAGGTAACAAGAAGACCGTTGATCTTCTACAATGTTGGTGCTGGTGGCCCTCTATGTTAAAGGATGTGGCCGTCCATATTGCTCATTGCTATGTATGCGCCCAGTGCAAGACCTCCAATTCCAAACCAGTTAGACTTCTACAGACCATGCCGATTCCAGATTATCCTTGGTACATGATTTCAATGGATTTTGTGGTAGAATTGCCTCCGGTCTCTGGTTATGACACCATATGGGTGGTCATCGACTATTTCACCAAGATGGCTCTTTTTGTACCTTGCCGAGGTGTTCCTTCTGCCCCACAGTTGGCAGATCTGTTTCTCAGGAAAGTCTTTCGTCGTTTTGGGCTGCCGTCTGTTATCATCACGGATAGGGGTTCCCAATTCACTTATCATTTCTGGAAGTCGCTCACTGCCTCTTTTGGCATCAATGATAGGTATTCCACTGCTTACCACCCTCAAACAGACGGACAGACGGAACGTCTCAACTCCACCATGGAACAATATCTCCCTTGCCTTACGCACCAGTATCAAGACAACTGGTTGTCATTACTCCCTATGGCGGAATTCGCCTATAACAACTCTTTGCATACATCGACGCATTCCTCCCCGTTTTTTGCTATGTTCGGCAGACACCCTAGATCGTTGCCTGCTTCTCCTGTCCTGCCCGCACGCCATCCGGCGGCATCGTCCTCCATTCGACACATGTGTTTGGTGCATCGACGGGTGAAAGAACATTTGGAGACGGCGCAGATTAACACTAAGAGGTTCGCAGATACCCATCGTTCTCCGGCTCCCGCTTACTTAGTAGGTGATAAGGTCTGGTTGTCCACCAAGAATCTGCGGATCCCTGGAGGGAGGAAATTTCTTCCACGTTTTGTAGGACCATATGTTGTTACGGCGGTGATTAGTCCTGTGGTAGTGCGTTTATCTTTACCTGCAAAGTGGAAAGTGCATCCAGTGTTTCATGTTTCTCTTGTCAAACCTTTTTTACCGGATACTGCCCTTCCGTCTCGTCCTCCTCCAATCATGGTGCAAGGGGAAGAGGAGTACGAGGTTCAAAGGGTTTTGGACACCAAGGTTTCCAGAGGGGTCAGGATGTATTATGTGGATTGGGAGGGTTATGGTCCAGAAGAGAGGACCTGGGAGCCTGTCCAGAACATTCATGCTCCCCGTTTGATCTCCGATTTTTGGGCCTCAAGGAAACGGGGTCATTCATTAGGGAAGGGTACTGTCATGCATAGACCACTGCGCGTTGGTTCACGCATTTTTAGTCCAGCAAAAGCAGTAAGAAAACATTCGAATCGGAGCGCTACTCGCCACAGTGAATGGAGGTTGCCATGGAAACTAAGTGATACGTTGCTAAGGAAGTGCAACGTTCGTTTGAGATCACGGCATTGAACAGGTGACCGGGTCTATTTAAACCACGCCTCCACGTTTGTTCAGTGCTTCTGATCGAGCATACTTTGGCGTTCGGTTTTTGGCCTTTTTTCTTGTTCTGATTAATTACACGTTCTTGACCCGGCTTTTGGACTCGACTACTCTTTTTGGATCATCCTTACCTGCTTCGAAAACTTTTTGTCTTCTTGGTAACAAACTCTTGCTTTTGTCCCTCGATTACGTCTGGCCTTTTTCCTCCTGTTCCTGTTCTTGCCCGCTTGGATTTACGACCCGGTTTGTACTTGGCAACTCTCTGGTTTTCCTCCTGTTGTTTGCACTCGGTAAAGACATTATCTCACCTCTGCGTTTTTTGAGACTAACCTAACCGTTGGGTACCGTGGGACAGCCGCCGCTGCACCGTGGGGCAGCTGCCGCTGCACCGTGGGACAGCCTCCGCTGCACCGTGGGACAGCCGCCGCTGCACCGTGGGACAGCCTCCGCTGCACCGAGGGACAGCTGCTGCAGTACCGCTGTGCCTAGGAAGAAGATCTCACCTGGTAAACTTTCTCCATTGTTATAAGAACGTACCATCGTTTTTGCCTTACAGAGAAAGGTCTGGGTAAGCAAGATTTTGTTCTTGTTGCTTATTGTCACTCTTCATTTGATCCCAGGGTTATAGGTCCACAGTGTCTTTTCCTTCTTTCAGAACATCTATTGGGTTTCCTTTTATCCGTTGTGAAGTCTATAAACATTATTCAGGTTAGTTTGGAGTAACTCTAGAGAAATTAAATATTGTCCCCATTATCAGTTGTTCTAATCACATCATTCTTGTTTATTTTCTACAGCCACGAGGTCTCGATGGGAATCCAATCTTCCAGTCAATAGATTGCTTTGTATGTTTATTTGTACATTCAGAGTGATATATTAGCAGGAAGAATTCTTCTTCTACACTACAGGGCCAAGTCCAAGAGGAAGAGTTCTGACAAGAGTCGCTCCCAAATAGGTTAATTCCGAGACCGTCTCTATAGATAGCTGGTCCAAGTTCCAGCCATAGTTCTTCATTATCCTTCTAGGTTGTTTGAAAATGAGTATCTTGGACTTTGCAGGATAAATGGTAAGGTTATTATTTAGCGCATAGTTTTCTATTGCAGCCAAAAGACGCTATAGCCCTACTTGAGAATGATGCAGGACTACAACGTCATCAGCGTAGGCCAACCAGTTAATTTTTGTTTTTCCAATTACCGGTGAAATTAAACCTACGTCCTTCAGCCACCTCGCTAGATCTGCCATAAACAGAATGAACAGAAAGGAAGCTAATGAACAGCCCTGACGGACCCCTCTCTCTATCCTGATCGGGTTTGACAATAGGCCTGATCTACACAGCCTAACCCTCATAGAGTTATTATAATGTAACTCTCTCAGGATCGATAATAGACTAGGAGAAATCCCGCAAGCATCCAATTTTTTCAAAAGGAGATTCCTATCAATAGTATCAAAAGCCTGAGAGCGGTCTAACCAAGCTTCAAAGAGGGCCCCCCCCCCTTGAAATGAAGGAGCAGCCAGACAGCTCAAGACTAGCCCATTAAGAGAAGTAGATAAACCCTTTCTGAAGCCTGATTGCTGCCTTGGTATGATGCCCTTCACTTTTGCCCAAGCTTCCAGTTCCCCTAAAATGAGACCTCTGAAAATGTTTCTGTCTGCATCTAAAAGGGAAATTGGATGATAATTTGCCTCCAATAGTCTGTCCCCCTTTTTATAGATAGGTATGACTATGGAGTTTTTCCAAGAATCTGGGAAACTCTTCCTCAAAATTATGTTGTTAAATAATTATGTTAATACTCTTGCCCACAAAAGTGGGTCAATTTTTAAAATTTAATTACTCAGACCATTCGTCCCACCGGTCTAGAGGCAGAAGATTTCCTTATCAGCAATTCCAAATCCAAAACGGAAAAATCAAGGGACCACTTAATCAGAGTATTTCTTTCCCAGACTATAGAATTCGGAGAGTCGTAGACCCTGGCAAAGTACTCACCATACCTGTTCTTGTAGAACAGCATCCTGTTTTTGATTCCAAGTTGTTTCATTCATCCCTACCATTGCCCAGAAATTTCTTGAGTTGCCCCGCGAGGGAGCAGACAGCATTCTCTCACCATCTTGCTGCATCATCATCTAATGCTCTTTGCAGTTTAAAGTTGCTTCTTTCGTTCAATAATCTTGACATTTACAGAATATTTGTGAATACTATGTGGTTTCTGAAGATTAGGTTCTGAAGGTGCCAAGTTAGATAGGAAAAGAGAGAAACCACCTGGGTTGCAAAATTCAAAGGTTGTTCATCAGAGAACTGATTCACCAGTTCCCTCAGTTCACAATTTAGCAATTTACCCCCCTTGTGAAATCTCCTTACAACATTTCCAGCTCCATTAGTGGACAGCTCTTGGGCATAAATCAATATGTCAGGATCCCCATCGAACCCCAAAATTGCCCTTAGGAGTAAATGATCATCGCTGTTTCCCTCAGCCAACTCAAAACCCAAGCAAGTTTAAAAAATACATTTTGAGGAAAACGGATAGTCAATCGTTGAGAATGCAGTACCTCTACGCCACAAGGGAGCATTAGGGATATCCCCCCTGATGTTGCCATTAAACATTTGGAGACCCCATTCTCACATAAAGTCTACCCAAATTCTTCCATTGCTGGTCTATACCTGAGATTGGGTCCACAGTGGGGATACATTGAGAATTTAAATCACCCGCAATAATCAGATCATCTAGCGGAAATTGTTGGACACAATACACAAAGCCATCTGAGAGTTTGAGCATAAAGTCTGATAGAGAGACGCCATTAGGATTCCAGTAAACATTTACAATGATCCAGCTCTTACCCACACTGTCACCTCTTTTTGTCACTCTCACCATGAGAATACCCTAATTAACCTTCGATAGAATTTTAGAAGACTTAAAGATCTCATTACTGCAAGCCACAAGCAAACCCCTGATAGGTCTACCCCCCTCTGAGCCCCGAGCAAGTTGCTGAAAGATGGAGAAACCTTGAAAACCCACTACATATGTTAACGTTAACCAAGTTTCTTGAAATTGCATTAAATCAGTTCATTTAAAAATGTGTGATTTCCTTGGTTCTTGGGAAAAGGAAGAATAACCTCAAGTATTCCATGATAGTACATTTATTTGTTTCTTCCCTAGAGCCTCTGCTGGGACATGCCCATTTTAAGAAAAACTTGTGAGATTATCTCTGGAACCTTTTCCCACATATTCACTGGGTTTAAAGGGTTTCCCTCTTTATTCTTCATTTCTTCCTGCTGATTTTGGCTCTACGGGTACACTCGGTTGACAGTTACTGCTGCAGGATATTCCTGGGAGATCCTCAAACCTCTTTGTTCCCAAGCCAGTGCCTCCCCCAAAATTAAGTCCAAACCAGTCTTGATTTCAAAGTTACTTCCGCAGTGTTTGTAACGGGTCCAAAAGGGAAACTCACTACATCAATATCAGCTGTTGTAATATACTTTAATGCAGGGATTGCCTTTATTTCCCACAGAATTGTAGACCGATTCAAAGGCATATTTTGCATTCTTGGGAGTTTTCTCGAGAGAGAGAGAGAGAAAGACTCTACAGTCTTTTGCTTGTTTGTGTTGATTGAACTTACTCTGGGACCCTCTTGCCCCATTAATATTCTCACATGTGCCTCCTGTGAGATTGCTAGCTCCATTTATCTTTGTTGGATGCTCCAGAACCTGTCACTCTTGAGAGTTCATTTCAGTAATTATGTTCGAAGACCCTTTGTCCCTAGATTTGTTACCCCTCCCGTGATTATTGCACCACCTTTATTGTTCACACTGGGGAGCATCCCTGGGCTTCCAGCAGCATCACTCTTGGCTTTTTCCAAGAAATCGGGGTGATTTTTACTGAAGAAATCACAGGTTTTCCTTTGCGTTTCGCTAAAAGGAATATAGGAGCAATTCTCTTTGGAGGCTCAATTTTATCTGTTTGACTTCCCACAGTTAGTTCTTCCACCACTTCTTCTTTTTCCATAGGATCCTCATTTTTTTAATTGGTTAGTTTAATTGTCTTCTTAGACTTTTTCCCTTGACACCTTTTTAGTGGAATCTCATTCTGGGTTTTTACATCCTTTTTCAAACTCTCTTTTAGCTTTTTCAAAAATTGGTTGGACTCTGAAGACTTCTGCTTCTTTTTTTGCCTGCCTTGTATAATCGGCTGAGCGGGGGCTTCAAGTTTTCCTCTTGCCCGTCTTTTCCTTTCGTTTTCCCCTCTTTTTTGTTTTCCCATTCAATTTCTTTCTCCGGGGAGCTGCCAAATCAGAGTCTCCAGATGATATATTGATAGGCCGTTCCTGATCATCTTGCAATAAATCACTGTCCACCACCAGAGCCAGCCTCAAGAATTCTTCTATTATCGAAGCTGTCAGTGGAGTATCTTGCGTGAAAGACTCTGTGATGGTTTTTTGGGGGGAACCTTTCTCACGATTCTCAGACCTTCTGTCAGAGAACTTGAGTTTCTCTGATATCATCACTGACATCGTCATTAGGTCCCCACACAGAGCTGTCAGATGATCCATTTTTATTGATTGATCTTTGACTTCTCTTTGGAGAACCCTCATAGCTTCCCCAGTTGACTCATTGATTACAGATTTTAATGCTACCATGGTTGTTTCATTTATCTCCAGTTCTTTTGTGACCTCCAATAATATGCCCGTGTGTTGTTGGACCTCCATCTTTAAGTTTTCAAAAACTTTGACCAGAGATGTTAGGACAAAGTTTAGGGCCGTTATTGTAGGTGATACCAGTTCCTGAGATATATTAACTGGTTGCATGGTAGAAATTGATTGTGCATCGGCTGCTGGGTTTATGGGCTTTTGTACACCAGAATCTTTGCCATGTATCAGCTCTTTTCCATCAAAGCTGGTCTCTTGCTCCTGGGGCATATTATCTGGTAGAGCCATTTCTAGTTCCAGGAGATCTTCATCTCTCGACTCACTAAGATTGATAATAGAACGATTTTGTGGAAGCTCTGCCTGAACTGGGCTCTCTCCTTGAGTGACTGGATCAACCAAAGGGCCATTCATTGGTAACTCTGTCGATGTCGCTAAATGATTTGAAATCACCTTTTTCATTGTGGTTGCCCTTAAAGTATAATCCATATTTCCTTGAAAAAGTCCCTGAATGGGATGATTTAAGGGGGTTGACTCACTTCCTTTATATCTGGATTGTGCATATTCTTTCAGGAAGCCTGACCCAGTAGGACACTGGTTGTCAGATGATAGATACTCAGGGGTGGTAAAATAAATCCCCCCACCTGGCTTGTAAGGTTTAAAAAAACTTGAACTTGCCCCCCCCTTTGGGGTATTGTGTCTTCTTACCAGCTTCAGAAGTTTTCCCCTGATTATTCTGGCTGTAAGGGCTCCCTGAACAGAGCTTCGTAGATCATACATTGTAAGGGGATTTATATAAGGCCCCTACACTTGGGTCAAAGGCCAAAATATCCTGCGGTGCCCAGGTGACAAAGAATCAAAGGAGTGAACCTTGATGATATTGGTCAGGCCTGAATAGGAGTTAATTGCCCGCTCATCACTCCTCTCTCGGGTCAAAGGCGACAGAGCCTGCAGTCCCCGAGTCTCAGTAATAAGCTGAGTACTAGTCCTTTCTGCACAGTTGACAATGAAAAAAAAATAATTGTGCACTTAGAGGAATGGTAAAAAAAACAAGAAACAAGATGATACGGTCACCCTCCCCCCCCCCCTATTTGGGGACTATTGCTGTTATTAATCCACCAGGACCCTGAACTCCTTTTTCCGTTCAACCCAGCGGAACGTAATATTAATCGCTGGTCAACATAAAACAGCACAGATGCAAGAGCGGAGAGTGACTCTTTATACACTAAGATTTACAGATTAGTGTTTCGAGTCCGTCGCCCCCTCTGACAGAAAATAGCAGCTCACACAGCGCCCGGTAGCCACGGCTCAGCATAACACTGCAGAGACAGCGGGGTCGCAGTAACCGACGTAAAAAAAGTAAAGATGGTCCTCTCTGCACCCTGCACCCCACGCCCTGCTCAATAAGTTCAAACAAAAGTTGTTTTTGGTGAGCTATAAAGTTAATTTAGTTCGCTCCCCTGCCGATGCATGATCTGGATGATTAATAGTTTTAGTTACTGATGCTTGACAGTTAATCAAATGCTAGAAGCAGCGGTTCGGCAACCGAAGCATGCACACACTACCTCGAGGCTTTTAAAGTTCTTTCTGATTTTACAAGCTCCTCACAAAGCGTGAGGAGTCTTTTCGTCAAAGGTTATTCCAACATTGATAGGAAAGAAACAAGCCCATGTCCACCAGATGTCCCCAGACATACACAGACTACACAGACTACTCCTTCACTCCCCTTCACTCCGCTTCGCCCCACAGAGTTGCTGGGGTTTTTATGGCTCCACACAGTAAATCAGTTCCAAGGTAAACAGACTCCACAGACACAGACTACTCCTTCACTCTCCGTCACTCCGCTTCGCTCTGTAGAGTTGCTGGGGTTTTTATGGCTCCACCCAGTAAATCAGTTCCAAGATAAACAGACTCCACAGACTCAGACTACTCCTTCACTTCGCTTTGCTCTGCAGAGTTGCTGGGGTTTTTATGGCTCCACCCAGTAAATCAGTTCCAAGGTAAACAGACTCCACAGACACAGACTATTCCTTCACTCTCCTTCACTCCGCCACATGTCATCACATGGATCTGGTCTAACCAAGGACAGCTGGCCAAATCTGGCAGGGCAGGATCAGCTGGCCCGTTCTGGTCACCTGACTGCACTGGACTGGAACTTCTGGTTACTGGATACTACAGATCAGCGGGATGGCCAGTTTGCAGCAGGCAGGCATCTAGTAGCAGCAAGCCAGGCTGGATCAGGATGCTTCCCTTTGATTTTTGAGATTTTTTTAGAATTTGAGGCCTACCTGAAAATGGGGTCAGCAATGCATAAGCCTTGGCTTTGTAATGAAAATCTGGAATAAGGATCAAACAGGATGATGAAATCAGGAACCGGATGCCATGCAGGAATTCAGGAAGAAAGTCAGGAATCAGTATGTTTATGGAGTGATATTTTCAATGTCTAGAAACCTCCCCTAGCTACTGGAACCAAAATCTAATGTTGCCACAAGCACATATTTATGCAGTTGCAACCTCTGTGAAAATCAGATACACAGGTTACATATTTTGTGCGTCATATTTCAATCCAAACCCCAAGTCTGTGGGACTTGGTTTCGCCTTTCTGACACATTTTGGTAATTTTAAACATGAAAGATTTGGCCTAAAATTCCCCAACTTTGTACACAGATGCAAATTATCCCCAGGGGTGTATGTACACAATTTGACATTTGCAACATGGATGCTTTTCTGGTAATACAACATATATCACCATTTCTGTCCAGAGTGTGTCATGACATTGTACCAAGTTTTAAAATACAGGCCACAATTCCAATTTTACATGGTGAAAATTCCATATTTTTACCAATTTTGGCAGCTGAGATATAAGTATTTTTAAAGTTCTTTATAAAATAGTCTTAAGACAAATGAGAGTCATTGGGCCTCATTACAACCCAGGCGGTAAGGGGTTTACGGCAGCGTAAACAGCGCCGACCCTTACCGCCTGATTATGAGGTCCCTTAGCGCCATGGAGGTTTTAACACCCAGGTGTTAAAATCCATGGCGCTAAGGGACCATGGAGTTAATTACGCCACCGTAATTTACGGTGGCGTAATTAACGCCTTCCCCACTCCCATTATGCCCTATGGGGCAAAAATGGGAATGGGGAAGGGTAAATGGGGATTGGGGACTTACCGCCCCGCCAAGGTCGGAATGGGGCGGTAAGTCCGCCAACCACCATGGCGTAAACGTAGTTTACGCCATGGTGGTAAAGTCACGGCCCAGGCGGTAACTTACCGCCTGGGTCGTAATGAGGCCCATTGTCTGTTATTTCTTTTCCCAGTTGACACCAACTGTCAGTTTCTTTGAAACAGGATGAGGGGCCACTCTCTTGATTGGTTTTATTGCCTCTCACACTTGACAGGTGAGAGTCTCAGCCTGCTATTGTCCCATCCTGGAGCAAAGACAAATGTCTGATGAGCTTGTGAAGTTTCTTTGTCCTGGTGCATTCAAAGTCTTTCAAGCTGGCAATTAGCGCTTTCCTGTGCCATACGTTTATGATGTTCCTCTCTTCCTGAAGGAAGTTACAGGGCTGTAACTTGAAGATCAGTTTTTTTTATAGCTTGCCAATTTAGCCTATGAGTTTTACCTTTTATTTTTTCATTTTACATCTTGACTTAAACCTCTGGAATCAAAACAATTTATAGGTGTACTTTTACCAGCAGCTCATCCTTTTACATTGCTCAGTAAGCAGGCCTTCACACAACAATTTACTTTTAAATAGGCGATTTTCTCTCTTCAGTCAGAAAAAGCACATTTTACTATTTCTTTGAATTCGGTTTTCATCTCCAGCAAATACCCACTTTATGCAGATATAGTTCTTTTCTTGAGTGTTGTTTTGCAGCATGGGTACATTTAAACAGCCATCTATTTAGAGTCTTTCTCTGAACAGCTGATTTTTAGATACCTTTCAAAGCAAATAGACGTGTTTCCCATGTAAAATGAAAACAAAGCCCCTGTTTGATTTTTCAAAGATACTTTTGACAGGAGCTGTCATTCAAGAATTAGGCCCAGTTCTGCTGAGACACAATGGATGATCCTGGGCATTGTAGGGCCTTTTTAATCCCAGTGGTTCATAAGGACTGGATGAGTTTAGCATCAAGCAGCACTTTTAAAGGTTGAAAAAGGTGTCATTTTAAAGAGGCATTTTGGGTTTTCAGCAAAGTAATGCTGCCTTTTTCACTTCACTCGATGTTAAAGGTTGCAGAGCACACTGGCACATTCCTGCAGTGAGTACTCTGTTCCACCCCACATTAAATGTGTGTGGCAGGGTGGTGCAGCCATTTTCTGGTTGTTGCAAAAACGCAGTTTTGAGATCCTGACGCACACAGGAGTCAGTGCGGCTATTTTGCTGTTTCCTCACCACTGCAGCAAAGTGATGTAGTATAGCACAGCAATATATCCCACACTATGTACGTGGCTATGCTACTTTGTGTAACCCTATCCAGCCCTTTTAAGCTTGTATGTGCTCTCTATTTAGGCCCTACATTGTGTGACATAACCTATTCTACTCTTTATGGTAGCTGCATTTTCCCTAATGTGTAAACTAGTTGTTTACAGTTCACTTGTCATATTTGTGAATGTATACATCCATTCACCTCTGCAATTATGTGGGGCCTGGGCCACACCTGGTGTTGATTTATCTGTATCATGACACTCCTCCTCTGGTCAATTTATTGCCCACATACCCGTGAGTTGTCCTCTTTTCAGTCCTATTTTTAGGGATCAACACCCAAGAGAACCCCCTCAGGCTGCCTCCCTGTTCCACTTATTCCTCTGGACCACACATTAAATAGCAGCATTCTCCATCTCCTTCACAATCCACCCAATACTGCATATCATTTTGAGGATCTAACAAGGGTTCACATCTTGTACCAGGAGACCAAAATGGCCTTACTATGTGGATACAGAGGCCAGTCAGTACTAACACTAGTACTGCTATTAGTATTTTAAAAGCATTACCCATCCAGGGAGGTACCCATGAGAACATGTAATGAAACCATTCTTCATTTTCTGTTAAATCAGTCTCGTGCACCATTTTCTATTCAGGTCTTGCAGGGACGCTATTGCTTCTGTCAAGCAGCCATTCTGCTCATTGTGTGCTGTTTTGAATGTACAGTAACTTGAGCAGATCTTTGCACACACGCCCCCTTCCATAGCAGTGAGGAGGTCAAGGACATACCTATTCTGGAGAGTCATCAATATGACAGCTCTCAATTCCTCCTTAATTGCATTAAGTCCCTTTGCAGTGGCATTGATCGTTAGCAGTAACTCCAATCTGGTTATCTGCAACCACTTAGCATTGGCAGCTGTTTGTATGCCAGGAGGGATTGCTGAATAACCTGTGTTCATATGGCATCTTATCCAGTGATGCTTTACTTTTCCTTGAGAAATAATCCTCTCTTTTTGTGCACTGTATTGTCAAAGATGGTTTATTCCCTTGTTGTCTACCAGGGGGTAATCACCCGTCTGCACTCCTTTTGAATCTCAACACTTCAATAATAGATGTTTGATTGTTGCAACCTCACCTCTGCATGGCCCTGATACTATATATTTCATTACCATTTCTTTTGTTTCACTCACTCTTGTTCTTTTAATATAATTGACTTCATAAGGCAAGTCTGATTTTGTAACCCATTTCATATAAGCTGAAACTGTCCTTTTGTTTTGAACATTGTTAGATGTGTTGGGCAGTGTGCTCTTTTATTTAGTACCTCTTTGGCCACACACACTTTGGAGGTGCTCAAAGCGTGGGGAATGAGGGAGCATACGAAGCAGTTCTCATCCGATTTTTCTCTCCCTACCTTAGTCATGTGGTGATACCAAAAGTTATTAAAACTTCCATTATAGCTTTCAAAGTGGTGTTTTAAAACATTTTCTTCATCGAACACACCTCTGTTTGTCCACTCATGTTTAACAAGAGGAATAGGTGCCCTTTAGAGCTAGTAGCGGATGGGGCAAGAAAAACTGAGAAACCACAAAAAGAGGGCTGCTACTGTTGTTGGTACTTGACTGGTTATTGATTTTAACCTAATTGTATCAACCTATTATAACAAAATATTTGTTTCATTTGTTTTCCTACCTACAATGTGTCATAGAAACCACACAAATGAGACTATTACAATTAAACCCTTCTATTTGAATAAAAAGTAAAAGAAAAGCCAATTGAATGAAAAATAGGGGGTGGGGGAGGCAGAAGCCTGTGTCGAATAAAGAGAAGACCCAGTGAGAACATCAAACAAGAAAAGCAAGAAAAAAGAGGAATTATAGCAGAGGCTAAAAGGCAAGGTAAATACTCTTGACAACTGAGGGTTTTGAAGAAGCTAGCACATACATTTATCATCAAATATCTATAGATACTTCATAGACCACAAGGTAAATTCTTAAATTGTGTGGCCAGTACAATTTTTTTAGACATAATAATTCTAACAATGATTGTTACAGGTGAAAAACATAATGTAAAAACAGTAAAAAAACACACACACTCCATCATTAATTTGAATGATGGGGGATAATTACTCCCAACTAATGTCCATTTACATCCCTTCCGATTCAGAAGAGGTTTCTCTGAACCAAAGAAAAAGAAACCAATGGGTCTACCTACGTGACAATAAAGGGAAACTTATTCCGTGCTGGGGTGGGGTTGTCTTGGACAAAGTTAGAAAGGACCCCCAGTCCAGATCTCATTTTAGGCGGCGTTTAGCTGTGCAAGGCAGCCTTCTTCAGCTCCAAGTCGGGTTATCTGGATGGCTTGGTTACACTGTCAATGGTTCGTGGTGGGGACATCCACTTTAGGCGAGCATTGCCCCAGGTCTAGTTTGCAGGGGCTGCATCCAGGCGAAAAAGCAAGGAGCCTTCTGTCTTCGGAATGCGGAAGATCCCGGTGGTCAGGCTCTGGAAAGGAAATGGACAAAGGGGATAAATGCCCCTGTGAGTGGCACACTTGAATTGCCATATGTGTTTAAACTGCTGCTCAGGATATGACTAGAAAGAGATCTGCCACTATGTAACCAGAAAAAGCAGGAGACCGGGGGCTTACCACAAGAAAATGAAATTTGTACCATTGGTATGGGTTGTGCATATCACCATGGCAAACATCATTGGGTATGCCATCAATCTTTCTAATAATGTGGCATTATGTACTGGAGTGTTGTCTGCATGCTGAAAATCCCTCAGTTTCCACAGTGACATCCTGAATTTACTGTAGATGTCACATAATCTGAATCAGAATATATCATCACTGCTTGATCTTCATGTTGTTCAAATGCAATTATCATTGCCACTAATTATGTCGCCTGTGCTGAAAAATCTCCTGGAAGCCTAACACTTTGCACTACCTCAAAATCCTCAACTCTCTTTCTTACCACTTATGTGCTTGAATGCCTCAAACCCATGCGCTGATCAATCATCAACGACCCGTTAATGAAGACCAACTCTCCCCCCTCTAATGCAATTTATCTAACTTGGGGACGTCATCATATAGATCAACCTATGTGGTGCAATCAGGGTCCGATCTCCTTCCTCCACTGGTTCACAATAAATGCTGCCGGGTTCACTGTACAGAACCTAGCCATTTTAATCAATGGGTTAGATAATATCACCTCATGTCCAGGTGTCCACTGTGTTGTGAGCGTAGATTTAGGTTTCTCAAGAATGGCAAAAAAGAGTGTGTTCTATGTACAATGTGATGGAACTGCCCATTTCCATTGCAAAATCTGCTGCTACTAATGCTTGCTCACATGGGAAATGTCCTCTTATCACTGGATCTAGAATCTGATTGTAATATGCTAATGGTTTGTGCCCCATTGAAGTCTTTTACGCAAGGACAGCCATCATTATGGACCCATTTGAATGGGAAAACAAGTAAAATTGTTCTTTGTATTCTGGTATTCCCAAAAAGGGGAGCTGTACCTTGAATTGTAGTTAGAAAAACAGAGACAGACTCAAGGGAAATCCCCTCATGCCCAGAAATGGATGAGTTCAGAAATGTGACAAATTGTTGCTTTATTTAGTCCAAGCAGGGATATGCACATTAATTCCACAGCTCCTAATGTACTCTCAGCTCATTATAGGCAATTAGTGAGTTTTTAAGCTGGTATGACCTCACAACCAAAAAATACATTCCTTATTTTAGGCAAAATGGGATTGGGTGAACAGTATAGGCATAATTACTGTCTTTAGGGGACAGATAATTTGATTGGTCTGCCTACATCTGATAGCTCGACCTGGCATCATCCCCCAGGTCGGGGAAATCCTTGTCAGTTTAGGACGTTAACCAGCATGTGATCAAAAATTATAGGTGGGGAAGGTGAGCTCAGAGCACTGCCTGCTTCCACTCTTATTTCACCCCTCTGACTTCCCAGACCTTGAGCAAGGACACTCCATTCTCCATATTCATGTTGTGTTGCATTTTGTCATCTTCTGTCTTCAATTTGATGGGAATGACCTTATCTGTCTGAATGGGCTTTGTTCCCCAGCTCCAGGTCATGTGTTCAAGGACTATAAAAAAAATTCTTTGCTGGCATTTATGAGAGATTTCAGCCTTTTTGTCATTGCAGGTGCTGTATCTTTTCAGCTGACTCAAGCCCTCTTCCCCAGTGTCCTTGGTAGGGCTGGTGATGCTGCCAGGCCTGTTTCGCATCTCTCAGAAAAGTCAGTGTATCAGTCCTCAGCCCTGTGTTGTGAGCTTTCCTAATCCTTTTCAATACAGCTATGGCTTCCATTTTTCTGACAATAATTTTTTCAGTGTGAGCAAGCAGTTCATGTGTGTTGCTTTGCACCTGGCTAATGTCTCTGCTGCGGGTGTGTTCATCCATGTCTCCTTTTCATGATTACTTTGGTGATGTCATCTGGGTATGCTCTGTGGTGCTACTTCAGTGGATGGCATCCGTCATATTGGGGTATGTTGGGGGGGAGGGGTTGAGACCTCCTTAACAAGATACTACTTCTTTCAATTGGTAAATGCATCTGTCCTCTCTCCTGTCCACACTATGGTACTGTTGTATTTCTGCACTTCCTTGAGTCCTTAGAGCAGGGGCAGAACATACGTGCTGTAATCAAAAGCCCAAACGCAGCAATAATTACATGCCCCAACAATTGCTGCAATCCTTTCACTGTTTCTGGTCAGGTTGTAGGTCTTATTGCTTCTGCTCTTTCTAGTGTCACCTTTCTCCCCTCTTTTGATATTAACTGACCCAAATAAAGTACTTTTTCCTGAGAGTACTGCAATTTCTCCTTGTCCACGTTGTACCCCTTCTCAGCCAACTCGGTCAACAACATCACTGAGTCAGTACTGCACTCATCTTTTGTGCAGCTACACACTAACAAGAAGGCGAAGTAGGCGTGGGCACCATATTTTCTTGATGCTTCAAATTCTATAATTGTTCCTTAGTTTAATCAATTCAGAATATCTATTTTAACCTGGTGTTGCCAGATAACAGGATCCTATGACACACAGATCCAAAAATCACTACAAACAAAACAAAGCAATGGGAATAAAACATCTCATTCTATCTGGCGCTCTCAGTTGGCTCAATTAGAGCAAAACAAGTTTTTTCTCATACATTATTTAATTTCCATCATATATTTTACTTTAGAATACTTTCAGAATCTGTATGAGGTTATTCCAAAATAAGAAGCGAGAATTTCTGTATAAAATCCAGGAACTGTTTATTCACATTCCTGTTTTTTTCATTTCAGGCAGTCATTAGGCATAAAGGTCTCTCAATATCAAAATATAACAAATCCAATGCATTTCAGTGTGTAACACACCATCTTCAGGGCTATAAAGACGTTTGCAAACAAATATATTTAAACCAAACATATAATATTTCAACCAAATATCAGGAAATTATAATACAATACATACCAATACGACCCAATTCGAGAAATCAGCCAGATTACCACAAAAGGAAAAAGAAAGAGTCACAATCACCATTTAGTCATTTGTGCGCCGTACAAAATGTCTCCAAACTTAACAAACTACTTTGAGGATTCGTACCTTTCTGGGATCATTAATCACGTGACTGCCATGTATCTCTTTAAATCATGTTGAGTGTTTGCCAAAGATTCATGCCTACAAAATATAACTCTTGGTCAGTTGTTGGGTCGTGAGATCATGCAGTTAGTGTAATTAAGGAGTGCATAGCTTCCTATCGTTCTTACCTTCGCATTCGACCCTGACATGCAAAGAAGGTGAAGCCGCGAGAACGTGCGGCTGTGGATTGTATTTATTGGTTGCCATGGGAACAAGGGTGGAGTCGCGCTCTGGCTCCAAAGAGCCGCAGCACGTATGCCTTACATCCCATACCCGATGGTAACAGGAGGGCGGGACGATCCCTATGGCAACCATGTGTACACTCAGTGCTACAGTAGCATGATTTTAAGATACGGTCTGAAACCGCTATCGCGCAAATGTAAAGTAGAGACACTGAAGTAAGGTTATGCTTCAACCGCGTTAACTGAACATATGTGTTTAATGCATTGTGTTTTTCTTTATGTGATGGAGCTGCCATCGGACCAACGGTCATAATCATAAGCATCTTGTTACACCTAAACATGGTTAATGTAACTCCATATGTGCTGTAAATATTGTGCTTACTCAGTAATGCGCTATTTTAAGTCTATAATTACAAGGAGATGAAAAAGAAAGCATGTTTCAAATCAATCACTGTAAAATGTGTGGCAGTAGGTGGTATGTTACATAAAACGGTAGATGGATTGGGCACCATTGGGAATCCTGTTTCCACATTATTATTTAAAGGGCGTAAATCTTGTATGAATCTCTAGGAACCCCCTTTGCTTTCTTCACAGGGTACACTGCTGTGTTATATGGGGAGTCTTAGGGTACTATTATGCCTTGCTTCAACAGGGAAACAATAGTTTCATAAATGCCTTTGTCTGCCTCCCTGGACATTAGTTACTGTTTTACTTGGGTCAAAATTGCTCCTTTCTTCAATTTTATTTTCACTTCTCCAAACCTTTTTAACAAGCCTACATTATAGGGGCTACTGGTCCATAATTCACTGGGTACACTTGCCAAATCATCTTGTAAAATTAATTGTACCTTTTTAACCAATGATATTATCATGGGTGTTTATCTACACGGTATCAGCAACTGACGTGGAATGTAAATGTAAAAAATAACTTCATCTGTGTCATCGTCATCAAATAAGTCACAATCTGTCACGTAACTTAGTTGCTGGGCTGCATCAAGTGCTGCTATCACTATGCACCAAATGACACCTTTGTCATCTGTCCCATGCAATACTACCCTGTACTCTGGTACCACTGCTGCTTATAGCTGTATCGTAATTATCTCGCCTTCTATTACATCTGTTGGCACCTCTGCCCTAAATGAAAACTCTATACACAAGGGCAACAATTTGTCTTTTATCTGCGGGAGCCATTTTACCAACACCTGTAATGCATGAAGGAAAACTTCCCTGTATCTTCACTGGTGTCCTTTGGAAAATAACAATGGTGCAGCCAATGTATGCTCACCTACTTTTATGGACAACATTTCTGTAAATGGAATCTTTGTCATAGCCCCAGAGAATCCTTGCGTGTCCATCACATTGTCTGAAATTGGGAACCTCCCTTCTTCGACACAAGATCTCATAGCCCCGGTGTCTACTTAAAAGGAAAATATTATGTCTCCTATGTTCTCTCCCAGCTGGGATTCCTCGTTCGGGTCAGGGGTTACCAATAGTATTAGACACATCAGGCTGCTTTGTGGACCATCCTATTTTTTTAATGCATTTTTATTGTGCATTGGTTAACATTATACAAACCTTTAGCACTTAAAATAATCATAATACCAAAATACCAGATGCCATATTAATTAAAGCGAGGATTAGCATAAAGTTGAAATTTACAATGATTAAATTAGTAACACAATTAACAAAGACCATCTTATTGCAGATACATGCTCATTCCTGTCCCCGTGAAACAGTTCCCACCCACAACTGTCACTCCCCCTACTCTGGGTATCGGTGTTTGTGGCAATTTGTTTCTGTCCCACTGTCGAACCTGCTGTGTTTGCATCTGTAATGCATTTAATGGCTGTTGTTAAGCCTGTGGTTGCTGTACCTGGGGTATCGATACTTGTGGTTGTTGCTGTGATGTCTGCTGTTGTGGCTGTAGTGTGTATTGCATTCCCAATTGTACCTGTGGCTGTTCACTTCCATTTTGAAATGATTGCTGTTGTGTATAATCAAATGTGCTATGTGCTTGCTATGAGTGCAATGTGTCAAAAGCGCTACATGCTGGGGTACACAGGCCCCCCTCTCTGGCTATACTGTTACCATCCCTGTTGTCCTGCCCCTCCTGTGCTTCTACATGTCTGTGAATAATATCCCATTCTTCCACATGTCCAATGTGTCCCCCAAGATCATTCAGGACTGCCAAATCGAGGTCTCATGCCCTCATATCCTCCACCAAATCTAGCTCCAAACTCCTACCCGCTTCCTCTCAGTATATACACTCTCCTCCTGGGGTATGAATTTTCTTCCCCTCTTCCTGCAAAGTATCTGTTAATATCTGGCTGTGGGCCTCCCTGCCCTTGTTCTCCCAGACATCCATGACCATCGTCCCTTCTACTGATAATTTTGACAATTTCTTCTGCACCAATTTCGCTCCCTCCCTCTGCCTCACTTCAATTTTATTCCTTTTCTTCTCCTATTTCCTTTAGCAAAAATTCACTATGTTCAATTGAATTTCAAGCCATGGCTTTACCTCAATCCTACTACTTTCTTTAATTGTTTCTGTACCCCATCAAGAAATCATTAACATAAAATGTGATAGAATATGGTTACATTTGTGTCCCAATTCCCTCTCGTCTTTAGTCACCACTTCTCCTGGATCTCCTGTATGTATGCACTGGGGTCTTCATTCACCCCCATTTTGTGTCTCATAATCGCGCTCATGTCTGATGTCTGGAAATTGTACCCTCAATGCCTTCCAAATGTCTGATTGACAATTATTAAAGGGTGACCTATCGTGTAATGCTCTGTGCTATTACCCCAAGATAGCCTACTCATTTCCATATACCTTCTGATTTTTCCCCCCAATTTGGAAGCTAACAAACCCTTCATATCTCCTACTGTCATCCAATGTCATCCCGGATGTTTGCCTTTCCAAATCAGAAATCCACTTCCCTGCTCCTGCTGTGAGTGATGGTAATTTAGTGATTAAATTGTCCTTGTCCGTCAGTGGCCATGGTACATACTGAGCCAACCACCTGCCTTTTTGGAGCACCACTAACAAAACCATCCCTTGCATGCACTCCTCTTTCTATCTTCCCTATTGTATGTCTGCTAAGGCTGTCAAAATCCTCCCTCATGTTCTCTCTTCCTGTCCTCTGTCACTCTTCTGCTAGTACTAGCATTAACCTCTCTCTTGTACTCATCTCCCCTTTTCTCCTTCTCGTCCCTTCTTTCCAATGCCTTCACATGTTTTGTCATTCTTTGTGTTTGGCCCATATATTTTAAATATTATTTGCCCTCCCATCCATTTCTCTGGGATAATTGCTGGTTCTTGGTCCCCTATTCTCATGCTTTGCACCCTTTTTAATTCTTCTTTTGCTTCTGCCAATTGCGCTTCTACACTGCGCAGCACACATTTTCTGCTTGCAATACTAACGCGCTTCTTGGTCACCCTTCGTTCCTGGTGTGCTAATACCATCTTGATCTTCCGGGGTTAAAAATATAGGATTTGTATAGACTTCCGCTGCTTGCAACGGATATATCCCTGGCACAGTCGAATATGAAACGCCTTGTGGTTTAAAGGGAGGCGCTGTTGGTTGTACACCCCCTTTTTCATGTACATTATCCATATTCTCTTTTTTTAACCTGCTCCTCCTCCTCCTCCTCCTCAAACATTTTCCATAGCCCTAGTATGCCCAATCTTTTTTGCAATATCTTCCCTTTGCATATGACATATATGTACTTATGTATGTGTTTCTGCAAGCTTTTTCAAAGGTGTCCCTACTTGAGACCCCGGCTGAAACATTTTGCCGGCCGTCTCTTTGGCCCATTGCACCTGGTACTTTACAATGTTCACCTTGTACTGGGGGAGCGACTTACACAAATGAGCAATGGAGGTGTCTGGCATTTTGATAATTCAAAACAATTTGGCTTACCATAATCAGCAATCACCACTCTAATGCGCTCCCGCCTAGTTCCTTGGTTCAACCCCCGCCATTTTAGTTCCTTGCAATGTTAATTTAAGAAAAAGGCGTGTCCTTTCTAAATCACGTCACAACACAATAAACTCCTCCTGTGCCCGACCAACAATACGCAATCTCAATCTACTCCATACTTACCTCCAAACAAACCTAACTGTTACACTAGCATTTCAAAAAACATCTCTACCGGCCGATTTATATCCAACTGTAATTCCGGCATAAAATAAAACTCTACTAACACAAGCTGCCTTCCCTTTATACAGGGTATGTTTTCTTTATGTCTTCTTCGCAGCCCCCAAAGGAGGCTAGGCTTCAGACCCTATCACACGATCCTCCACATCTACGAGTCGCACAGTGGGCATGGTAGCTTTATGGCACACTCACCCCAAAAGGCTTCGGATCTCTCAGGGGCACATTGCAGAGATGCATCACAGATGAGATTACCAAATGTAATCTGACCTGTGAAAAGTCGTTAAAAAAGTCAGAAAAAAACAAAAAGGTAGAGCAACCCCTCATTAAAAGTACGATTTAAGACTTTAGAGCTCACAGTTAATAAAATTAACAAAGAAAAACAAACAATATTGAGTTAAAAAAAACAATTGTCCCTTTATGATGAATACCATTATATATTTGCTGTAATAAGCACTATAGTGCACAGACACATTTAAAAAAAGACAAAATTAATTCTGAATTCTTAAAATTAGGGGTGTTCAGGACTTCAGCTTTGTCTAAATATTCAGATGAATTCTGGTTGAGACTAGTAGGACTGTTTTAGGCTATATGTCAGGCAGAGTGGCATGCCCCCACCTGCTTGCTTTTTGGGAAATCTCTGCAATAGTGTCATAGACCAGTCTGACCCAAAAAGAAATGTTTGAGAGAGGACAGAGAGCGATAGAGAGCATTGTATCTGCTGTTGTTGTTGGAAGCAGGGTTAGTGAGTGAGAGACAAAGAAAAAGACATATGGGCCTCCTTATAGGTTTGATGGTGTGGGAAAAGTGGTGGTAAAATTGGCACTTTTCCCACACTATCAAACTACAATTTTTCCAGTGGGGTTTGACTGATTTACCTCAAGCCAAGAGCTGGAGGTAAATCGGGCCCCCACCAGCAAAAAACTACTGGTATTACCAGCAATTCCCCCCATGGAGTCCTATGGGACTCCCTGACCACCGTTGCTGACACCTGTAATATCCCAGTAATACCGGGATATCAGATGCCGGTAAAGGTAGGTTAATTTCCCAGTATCCCAACAGAATCACCGGTGGGATGCCAGCGACCTGTAATAGTCATTGCATTCTGTAGTGTGACAGGAAGGAGGTGGAGTAAGGAGACATGGATTGAGATTTGGGGGACTTAAGTGACAGCCCAATAGGCAATGCATTCTTAGAGCTTGTAGGGTTTGGGCTGATTCAGTCACATATCAGACCTTCCTAGATGTGATTACCCCTGCACAAAGCCTATATGCCTTTCTGGGAGTGTCCTCTCCCATGTTTTGCATATGGGGAAGGAGTCCACCCTTTAAAATGAATATGTTATGGTATTAACACTCATGAAGCGCATACCTTCACCAATAAAGGCATCATGGTGCTAGGCGGACTGAAGGAGTACAGCTACAGCAGAGCGTGGCTCATAATAGAAGGGACTTGAGATTGCATTGTAACATCAGATGATTGTTAACTGTGCAAAGGGAACATGGCAGTTTGTTCCAAAAAACTTCAGCCACCATAGAGAAAGCGATCCCCCCACCCATGAGCACGTGTACCTAGGAACCTGGATGAGAAAATCATGCTCTGATCTTAGGGCATGGACGGGAGTATAAGGGCAGAATTTTCACTGAAGGTACTCTACACCCATTCCATAGAAGGCACGGTGAACGATGCAGAGTGACTTAAAGTCAATGCAGCGACCAACAGAGAGCCAGTGTAGAAGGCGTAGGACTGGCGAGATGGGGGTGCCAGTAGCCACTCTGGCTGAAGAATTCTGCTGCACCTGTAGCTTGTTCAGAAGATACAGGGGCTAAACTTAATACAAGGAATTTCAATAGTCAATGAGACCAAGAACGGAGGATGACGCCGCAAGCCCTTAGAGATGCACTGGTAGAAAGGGGAGAAAGTTGCATAGGATTTTTTGTTTAATGTAGCCATTTTTGCAGACCATGCCGACCTGAGCTTCTGCAGAAAGAGATGAATAGATTTTTACAGCCCGGTCCTTCACCACCGCCACTGGAGTAGGAAGCGGCCCCAAAGAATTAAGCCAGAATGCATGTGTCCAGAAAGAGGTTGAAGAAGGGGTTCAACCACCAGAACTTCTGTTTTGTCTGCATTCAGATTCAGACAATTTATATTCATCCAGCTACCCACCGATTCCAAACGCCCACGTAGGTGGTCAGCGGCTGCCAGATCGAACCGAATGACAATTTAAGTATCATCAGAGTGCGAGTAGCAGAGGAACCCGTGGGACTGGGTGAGCTTGGCCTAAGGCTTAATGTAGATTAACAGAAAGAGCTTAGCCCTGGGGACACCACACATGATAGAAGTGAGGTCAGAGGGAAAAGGACTCTTCTCGAGAAAGGACCAAAAACATTGGCAGGACCGAGACAGAAATGCCAGCACTTTCAAGCGTACGAAGCAGGGAGGAGTGGTCAACTGTGGCAAAGGCTGCCAATAGATTAAGCAAAATCAACACCCCATCCTGATCGGTAAGTTGTGCCAGATCGTCTACGACTGAAACAAGCACCGACTTAGTCATGTGTTCGGGTCTGAAACCAGATTGAAAAGTGTCGAAGAAAGAAGACTTTTCCAGAAAAGAAGAAAGTATAGGAGAAACCAGAGATTCCAGCAACTTCATAAGAAAAGGTAGTAGTGGGATAGGGCGGTAGCTAGCAGAAAGAGTAGGATCTAACTAAGGTTTTTTTAGAAGTGGTATCACCAGAGCGTGTTTAAGGCTTCTCATGGTATATTATTCAGCACCAGCAAGTCAAGGATCTCTCCCCTTGCAATGAAGGTGGCGCACAAGATAACGCTTTTTATTATTACAACCACGTTCTTTTACTCCAACCCGTCTCACACCCAACCTCCACCAGCACCCTTTATCCCAATAGACCAGGAACCAGGCAGGTGTGTATCAATAAAATATGTATTTATTTATTATTTAATGAAAAAGGAAAATCAACCAAGGACACAACCACCAATGTTGTGGCAAAACAAAATGCAATAATCTCTACAAAACAACCAGGTTAAGATATACTATTAGTTATTTTCTATTTTTTTATGACAGAACAGAAAAATAACAATTTACCACAAAGTGATAGCACCTACAGTTTCTGCAACACTCACCCCCAAACTTCAATTAAACTTGATTCCTTTGAATGGAAGGCAGTGGCAAGGAGTAGGAACATAGGGGGAAAATCGGATTTGGGGTGAAGCCCACCGCCACAAGATGGGAAGACAGCAAAGAAAGGCAAACCCCGTTTTAGGAGCAAAATGTAAGAATGGGGTTTTGATTATTTCTCACATCTGCTAGGGGACAGAATAGAAGAACATTTGTATTGCTTACACTTATGAGATAGGCAAAGTTTTAGAGAATACTAATCAGCACACCAGGGCGAAATAGAAATGAAGTAGGAAAATCGATTTTTTGGAGAAAGCAAATGCAAAGGGAAAATACAGTGGCAAATTGAAATTCGTTTGCACTAAGGCTTACAATGACAGGCAGCTCTGGAAAGGGGTTTAGCTTACAATAGGAAAATCGTTTTTCAGTGACAAGGACAGAGGCACATAACAGGTAGACTTCTAGGCAAAAGGGATTGCTCACACTAATTAAACCAGTTGGGATTTAAACTGAGAGATGGAATAATTCTTTTGGGGGAAACACTTTAATGACTATAATAATTAAATAAAAACACGAGGAACAAGATTGTTGGTTTTGAATTTCAACAATCCCGACCCGTCAAATTCAATAGGGGAATTAATTGATTTTCTTACAAAAATACTAGGGATTTAAACAGACAAATTCTGGGTTTTCCTAATAGGGATATGCTAACATATACAGGCAAACAAGAGATTCTTCTATGGGAGATGACTGAACTACACTGGAAATTGGGGTTTTCAAGGGGAAATGTTGGATGCACTGATATAAAAATGAAGGGCATATGAAATTTAGGGCTGGGGTTATTGCTACTTACATAACAAGCCTTTGTTTAAGAAAGGGCAGGGGGTCTGGTCACTCCACTCTCAAAGATGGTAAGGTTCAGCGCCTTTTCTCTGTCCTCCTTTTTGGTCTCCCCGGGTTTTTGTGTGTCCTGAGTTCTAGTAGAGTCCCCCTTATGTATAGCAGAAATGACATCACTAATTTTACAATCTGAGGGGAGTACCCTGTAATTATCCTTGCCGCTATGGAAGTTTGCCGCCTTCAGCAATATCACATTTTATTGCAGGGTTGTTACCTGGGAGGTGCGACATGTGGGATGTTCTGACCCACTAGGCTCTGCCCTGCAACATCACTGTGTGCTGCTTTCATCAGAAACAACAGAATTGGCGCCAAAAAGCCCGATGTGTGCTAAAAATCTCTGAGAAGTGCACAAGGGAAAATGGAAAAATAGGCTGCTAATCCATTTTGCCTATGTCAGTGGTATAACAGGAGACCACATTGCCAAAACCTGTCATTGGGCTGCCCACAGAGTGAAATAGAACTGATTGAAAAGGCAGTGCTGCATTGCCTGGAAAACCCAGAAGTGCTTTAAAATCCGTTTTTCCTTGGCTGTTGAAATTGCAAAATCATGTTCCCCAAACAGCAGAGAAGATCCAACATCCTTATGGGGTGTTCACCATCACCTTATTTGAGGAATTCCCATAAGCACAATGTCAGGAGAAGCACCTTTCATCACAAAATTATCCCCATTCAAAAAGGTGCTTGCCTGGAAAAACCTGTCAGATATGGGCACAGTACCGCCACTCGCCTGTGTTAAAGCTGTCATTTACTTAACCTGTAGTTTAAACTTGTACATTAAGATCAAATTGCGGAAAAGAAGAGACTTGCCATCAAAAGCAATATAGGTTGCTAAAATTCAATTTCTATGTTTTAAAAAGACTGGAATTAAGAGATCTGTGTGTATATTTGTTGAAAATGTAAGGTTCATTTTAGCAAAAGACAATTTTGAACAAAGTGTTTTACAGTGAACTGATGCCAGCCACACTGGACTTCAAAAGCACATTTGACAGTTTGCTCCAACGAATGGTGCCTTCTCTTTGCTCTCTGCCCAGGAAATCTCAGTTGGATGCTAATTAAAAAAGGAGGAGATTTTTGCTCTGCTTCTCTGGGAAGAGACAATAGGCTTCCCGGACTGAAAGGCAATGCAAATTCAGGTGTCAACAGAAACCAATTGCCAGTAGGAAGAGAGCCCTGGACTGCTCTGGGCCCAGCAAACCATGGAGGCGGGACCAGACAGATTTGTGTATCTGAAAATGTAGAAAATATCTTTTTGGAAAAAGACTCATAGAGAACTGTCCAAAACTTGTAAAAATCTGTAAATTAGAGGTGGTTAATATGGAAATTCTGCTCAGTTTGAAACTACTCTGAACTCTGTGCGATGTTCAGAGACAGGACTACCAAAATGTTGATGTTGTAGCAATTGTGATAATGCTAGAAATATGAAACTTCACAGGATTATGCCCAGATGTCATGTGCATGTATGGAGAAAAATGTGGACAGATCTGACACTGGGTACCCAACCAAAAGCGCGAACAATTGTCAATTGTGAACCGAAGTTGGGAATTTTGAACCGAACTGAGTTGGGACTCGGACGGATACGTGCTCTACTAAATCTGTGATGTGAATGTGTATTATTAGCAAGTTGGTGATATTGTAAATATGATTGATGTGAAAAATAGATTTACTGTACTGAAACAAAGGGGAGGTACTCCCTGGATTGTAAAATGCCACATCATCATGAAACCATGTGTTCTTTCTCAAATCAGGAGAGAGGACAGACCCTGACCAATAGGATTCCTAAAGGGTGTGCCTAGTATAATTTAGCCTACCCACCCCTTAGGGAAATACATAAATAGGGACAGTTTAGGACCTAGAGAAAAACACAGATTCATCCTTCAACTGATTTACTGGCAAAGCGCTCTGCAGGAGAACCCAGATCCAAGACTCCAGAACTTTGAAAGCAGAGAAGACCAAATTCCAAAGCTGAACCCTTTTCAGCTGGCCTTTAAAATCTTGAAACATGATTTTAACCCCAGACTTCCAAGGGGAACACAACAAAAGCAATAGAACATCCGGGCTCTGCTGTTTCTGCTTCTTGCCAAGAACTCTTGCTAGAACCCAGAGATCCAAACCAGTAGAGCAGAGCTGTAACCTGATAGCTGCGACCCAGAACCAACCCATCAGATCAAGTCCAGAGGCTGTGCAGTGTCCTGAGTGCCATGCTGCGTGCAGAACCAAGCGCCTGAATCCTGTCCGCTGGGCTAGCAGAATTCCAGTCCAAAACCTTTGACCAGATTTTTGACGGGCCTATTTCAAACCATAGTTGTGACTATCTAGCATAGAATTGTCCATCGCCAATATCTTATCCTTAAGTAATCCAATCCAAATCCATTCTATCATATCCAGAACTGCATTTTAGAATCTGCTTTGTCTTTTCTGAAACTTTCCCTCATCCATATAGTACTTTGTTAATTGTAGTGATAATATCATCTTTGTGCTAATATATTTGCTGAGGAAAGACAAGCATCTCGGCAGGTAGAAACCATCGGGGGCGTCACTGGATCGGTGGCTGTGCTGTCGTGTAGCTTGTGGCTTCGTAGACTCCTTAGTGTAAAGAAATCCTTGTTTGTAATTTCAAAAGCGCATCTTTCATTTGTAAATCTTGACTCTTTCTGAGACCTCTACTAAAACCTCTGCAAATTCCATACCGTACATGCTAGAAACGAAATTTAAGTGTCAAATTGAAGCTAACATCCTCAACTCCGGTAATTTGCATTTGGCTCAATTTAATCACATGTAAAACAGCTATTCTTTTCATCCGACCTTAGAATTCAGTTTTCAATCTGCTAGTTATTCAATCATCACTGCCAGTGTTTACCTGAAACTATACAAAGCGGCTCCCACTAGTTTTGAATCCAATTTAGAGAATTAAATCCCTTTTTCAGTGTTTTTCCCATTCCTTCCAAGCCACATTCAAAAGCATTTGAACTGTTTTGAAATCATTCCTGTTTCTCTCTCTGCTTGCCGGATTTGGGATTGAAACTGTATTTGTTGAGTGTCTATTCCTGAAACCTGTGTTCTTTTCTTCCATCTCTTTATACTGCATATTGGGGGGGATTGAGTAGTATCAGGGGGAAAGAGTGACCTTGCATTTGATTGAACCCATATCCAGAATTATTCTGTGCTGCATTGTTTTCCTATCCATAGCAAGTATTATTCTCTGCTGCATTATTTTCTTATCCATACTCCTACTGATTAAAGAGATTGTTGATTGTTGTGACATCACCCATTGGTGATCCTTGTATAAATATTAAATAGTGTGATATATATATATATTGTTCAAATTCATAAAATAAATCTTTTAACTTTGCAAAACAACCTGCTTCTTGGTTCAGTGAGACCGGGGGGATTCAAAGAGAGGGGCGTGATATAAGGGTACATCATTCAGAAATAAAAGAACTTATAGACAAAAATATATAATTAAGGGTTCCAGCCGTGCATCACACACTCGGCATTGACTTAGGTGGAGTGCCGGGTTGAAATCACTTACAAGATTGGGGGCTTGTGTCCGAGATTTCTGAATTAGATATATCACTTGTGACAGTCTAATACAGTGTGCTAACTAACAGGGTATATAAACCCCTTTGGGCTACCACACTGTGTTACACTGTGAAAAGCTCCCCTCAAAAGGAACACTCTAAGGAATTGGTCTGTTTTGCAAAAATAAAATAAACTTCTGTAAGTCAGGACGGAAATTAATATTTCCAGAATGGCGACTGTGGTAGAGCTGAATATGGCTAAAGAACACCTATTGCATAAATTATTTGTAAAGGGTGAATGGACAGAGCAGGATCAGAATGTGTGGTTGTAGGCAATCACAGAACAGATCACTGCAACAGGGTTAGATACATGGCAAGACCAGGGTCCATTACATATGGCCCTGGGTGAACTATATATGGCCCCTAAGGCAAAGGAAGAGCAAAACAAGATTGCCAAAATAGCAGCATATCTATACTTGCATATTGGAGCAATACAGGACAAATATGCTGAAGGCCACGATCTGGCAAACAAGCAACTGCAGGCATTAGGAAAGGCCCAAACTGATCTGGACTCTTCTGAGCAGAGGCTACAGAGGAGCCAGGAGTCAGAAAATGAAAGTAGACAGTACATAATCAAAATAAAAGAGGACATGGGTATCCTGCAGCAGGAAAAGGCAGAACAGGATACCAGAATTCTGGCCTTGCAGAAGGAGTACCAAGAAAGTTTGGACTCTCTACTGCAGAGCCAGAAAAAGCTGGAGCAACAAATAAATTTCAACAGGGCATGCGCAGAGCAGGTAGTCAACCTGCAAAGCCACCTAGACAGAGAGAAGGAAGAGAGTAAGAAATTAATCCTGAAAGACCTGGATACCCAGGCAGAATTTGATGAAGAGTGCCAGAAAGCTGGTGTGCTCCAAAGACAGACGGACGACCTGGCTGAACAGAGGTAGGCTCCGGCTAAGGAAAGGGACACCTTAGGCCAGGAAGTCTGTCAATTAAAAGTGAAATTAAATGAAAATCACCTGGCCCTTCAGGTTCTGGGTGACCTCCAAAAAGAGCATGAAAGATTGTTAGAGCACAACAGGAGGGTGCTTGAGGCTCTAGCAAAGAAGGACCAGGCCAGTATGGACAGGACTCAGGAGGTAACCCTCCTGCAGAAAAGACTGGCCCAGTACTCTAAAACAACACAGGAAGCACAGAGAGAAAATGAGGCGCTCTGTGAGAACAATGACAAGCTCCACAGACAGGTAGCCATGCAAGAGAGACTAATAGAAACTAGCAAGGCCTTGATAGAGGAACAGAAAGCTCAGATTCTTGCATGACAACGGGGAGCAGGGCTGACAGAGATGCGGTTCACTGGGAAAGGGGAACACCTGAGCATAACTCCAGGAACCCTAGTACCAGAGGCCTTCATCTCTCCCAATGCCAGGACTCTGCCACCCCCATGTCCACTGGCACACATGAGCCAAGGGCCACGGGGATGGCAGATTTCAATCCAATCTAAAATATGGGCCTCATAGACCAGCACCTCCCAGGAATGAATGGGCGGGCATCTGGGTATGGGTACCCAAGTACTGTGAAATTTAGTGGGGAACTCCATGAGTGTAAGCCCACTAAGGGCATCCTGAAAGCCTCTACCCAGCTAGGACAGTGGGGGGGGTACCCATAAAATCCTGGGAGCAAGGAGGAATCAGAAGACTCCTCTGAGTGCCCCAGGACACAGGAGACTAGGTCCCCACATTCTTCCAGCCATTCCCAGGCTCACAGAATATGGGAGAGCCTAGAAGACCAGACGGGCACCTCTGGGAGCAGTGCCTCTGAGTCAGGGGAGGGGTGGACCAGGGCTACCCAAAACAAAAAGGCCAATAAGGCAAAAAAGGGCCTTGCTTAGGGACCCCTTAAAACAGATCAAAGCGATAAGGAGTGTCCTCACGCCCTATAATAAGAACACTAAATATTCTGTTTGGGAGCACTTAGAGCTCTTTGAGCAGATGATGGAAACTTTCCATTTGAAGGACAGCCAAAGCTGTATTTAATATGTGAAATGGACCTTCTCACCAGAATACGCCAGCTTCTTTGCGGGGCTGGAGTACCAAAATCATTCTAGATGGTCCACCTATAGGGCAGCCATCTTGAAGCATTTTTCTGTGCATAGAAATCCTCAGGATGCTCGCAAGGCAGCCTACAACTTGCAATGTGGGGAGGATCAGGCCCCACAAGAATGTGTGCAGGAATGAAAGCGTGCCTTTGCGCAGACCACCAGAAGGGTGCGCACGGACGGCAAAGAATTTGTGAATACTTTTTTCCACGCTCTATCAAAGTACATCATGAACCAGCTAGTGAGAGATTTTCATGAGAAAAGATCACTAGACTGGGTCATTGAACAGGCCACACGAATTTATGAGGTGCTACTGCTAAGGTGGCAGAGGTGAAGGTTGCCCCCATTTTATATTTGGAGATGGGGGTCCTAAAAACCTGCCTGCACAAAATCAGAATAATCCCAAGCCCAGAGGGCCCTCTGGCCAGTCACAGACAGGGAGCCAAGGAGGTAGTCCCACAAATGCGACCCTCACTCCCCAACTACATAAGTCCCCACTACAAGGGGAACAGACCCATCCTGGGTTATGTGTGGACTCCTCCAGCCCAAGGGGGGGGATCCAACCAAACAGCAGCTAACCCAGGGAACTTCCCTCCTCACTTCCACCAGGAGGGCAGAAATTACGCAAATCCTGGACATAACTTCTTCCCCAGGTACCCACAAAACTTCCAACCCCAAAACCATCCATCCTTCTTTCCTCACTTTCCTGAGCCCAGACAATCCAATCCGGGAGAGGGAGGCCAAGGGTGGAAGGGTACCCACATTTTCCAAACCTGGGGTATTTTCAGAGAAGGGATAGCTACCCTTCCCGGGATCAGCCCAGGGGAGGCAAGAGAACCCCGTATCAGCCTGAGCGGGTGTCACAATTAGAGCGCCAGGTCCAAAACATGGCACTGGATCTGGGTTGCATGCTGAGGGCTCAACAGAACCCTCAGATGAGCATGCCAGCGCAGAATGCCTCAAACTCCTGACCTTGTGCTCCAGAGCAATGGCGGGGGAAGAACACCGATAACCCACCGGTTCCCAGGGAGGAGGCACAAGGGGAAGGGTGGTGTAAAGCCCTGGAGGAAGCTTCCTTCCCCACTTGTAAAAAGCCCCTGGAAACCCAGGAACGGGAACCAAAATCTCCTGCCCCGAAAGTCTGCCACCCAAGGAGCAGAGGGCGGGTAGGAGAAACAAAGAACCCGAACAGACCCATTTTGAGGAGGAGGTACAAATCTTCCAATTTGAAGGAGAGGGATCCTCAGAGGATCCTGGGAAAGGGATCTTCTCCTTCAGAGATGGGGGAACTCCTCCCAAAGAAAATGGGTCCTAAAGGATTCAAATCCAGACTGGGTAGAAGTGGGGACTGGGCTAGCGCCGCCCATCATCCAACCCCAGAACCAACAGCATGAAAATCCCCTGGTTCAAACAGAGCCTGGCGACTGCCTCCGAAAAGGGGGGGGGCAGCCCAGAACTGGAACCAGGGGAACACAAAACTTCTCCCATATCTAGTTTCCACCTCTTCTTTTCAGATGCCCAAGTCTCCCCACAGAATGCTGCCCAAAATCACCTCCCTATCAGTGTCCAAAACTAGAAAACAAACCCACCAGTTGTCCAAAAATGTACTTTACCTGTGCCCCCTTGAGGAGAAAGAGGGAAGATTCTATGCCCCGGTCCAAACACACGGGAAGTGTACAATTTTGGCACTTGGGGACCCTGGATCCCAAGCTACCCTTCTATCCAAAAAGGCCTTTGACCAACTGAATTCGGGAAGGGGGAGAAATACCAAATTCCTCTCACCCCTCTTCCTGGACAACTTCAAAACTTTGACGGGAAGGAAATTCCCGTTGAGGGGACTGCGGATTTGGATATTAAAATTGGGCGACACAAGGTGAAGCACCCGGTCATAGTTGTAACTCCAGAGGGCACCCCTTATTTACTAGGGAATGACCTCCTGCAAAGGTTTTCACCCCTAATAAATTGTGTAAACAAAGTCCTCTGGAGCCAGACTAACCGACCAATAAAATTAAAACAGAGTGTCAACCATGTTAGTTTAAACGGCACCTGCCACATGGTTACACACAAATCTGACCAAGTAGAATTCCATTTCCAGAACAACCAAATCCCAGATGTGACAGTAATAGCAGTAGGGCAACAAACTGGTGATGGAGAGGTCCTCTCTATTTCTGAAAATCAAACTTCCTTCCAGTCTAAGGTGGCATTCCACACTGGAAGGAAACACTCTGAAATTCTTTACTAATTTACAATGAGACATTCCCACTCCTATAGTCCAGAAAGATGAGAAATCAGCTCAGAGCCTGGCTGATATTCAGCAAATTGGAGAGTAGTTGTTCATCCCAATTCAGTTAAATAAAGGGAAGGACTCTGTTCTCGCCCGAGTGTGTGTGAACAATGGTAAGAGCTTCATCAGTGAAGCCATGTTCCGCCAACTCCCAAAAGATCCAGCCATTCCCACATTTAAACTCATAGCCAAATGGGAAATGGATCTGGAAACACCTAATTCCAAACATCTCCTGCCAAGCAGGTGTATGCTCAAAATATCCATTGGCAACAAGAGCATAGTCCATAATTGTTGGGCCTTTTACTTAGGCAGTGACATTCTCAATCACTTTGCCATTAGTTTGGACCTAATAAACTTCAAAGCTTGGTCCCGATTAGCGGATAATCCCATGGGCTTTGATGATCCGGAAAAAGCATTTAGGTCAGCTCAATTGCTACCTTATGCAGTTGAAATTCAGATCAAAGAGGAAGTCACCATCCCAGAAAGGTCCCGACAATTCTCCCTGGAAGTGAAAGTTAAAAGAGGACAAAAATTGAAAAACCCTGATGCTTATATCCATCTAAATGCTTCTCTCCAACAGCAAGGGTTAGGGGTAAACCCAACACCATTAGTCAACATAGAACATGACACCATTCCAATAGAGGTGGATAACAGCGACTTAAAGAGTATTACTCTAGCCGCAGGCACCATTATTGGAATGGCGGTTGATGACCGACATTTCTCCATTGATTTAGGAAATGAACTGTTAGGACCAATCCCCAAGGACTGTTTTGACAGTGACAGTGAGGACAATACAACACCAGACAGGATTTTTACCCGGCATGGGGGGAACTTCCTGGTGTACACTTCTTGCCCTTATGGTAAGGAAGATGTGACTTGTGACTTCAGGAGGGATGAGGTGATTTTCCAGGTCCATGAGGGCTGCCTTTCCCACCTGAAGCCTCCAGTCCAAATCAGCACTCTGACCAGGGACTTCTCCACCCAGCTGGAGGAGGCCGCTGAGATAGCCAAACCAGAAGTCTTTCCATGCTTCAGGCAGATGGTGGAAGAGAGAGTCAACCTAGCTGATGCCTGTGTGACTCTGGAACAGAAGCAAAAGTTGAAACAAGTTTTCTTGGATTTCCAAGATCTCTTTGCGGTAGACTGATATGACTGTGGTCGCACCGACATCCACACCACAACAATTCCCACAGACCCTGGAATGACTCCAGTGTTTGTGAAGCAATATCGCTTGCCTCTCGCATCCATGGAGTCCTTTACTGAAATAATTAAGAACCTTAAGTCCCGGGGAATAATCCCTCCAGTCCACAGCACTTTCAATAATCCAGTGCTGGGAATATTGAAGCCAAACGGCCAGTGGAGACTCTGCGCCGACCTTAGGGAGCTCAACAAACGGGTCCATACTTCCCGATGGCCTCTGCCCTACATTGACCAAGGGCTGGCCCAGATTCAGGGGTCACAGGTATTCACAGCAATAGACCTGACCAATGGCTACTGGACCGTGCCTGTCAGTAGGGAGGACCAATACAAACTGGCTTTTACCTTTGGGGGCCAGCAGTACACATGGACCCGGACTCCCTTCGGATACCTCAATTCCGGCAATTAATTCAACATTTTCCTACATAAGGCCATGCCCGACCTGGGTACGAGGGGTAACCTGGCTTATGTAGATGATGTCCTCATCAAAAGTTCATCTGTGGAGGAACACATAGCGGAGATCCGTTATGTTCTGACACAGTTGAGGGCCGCCAGAGCAAAACTTTCCTTTCAGAAAGCACAGTGGTGTAGAACCAGTGTTAATTTCTTGGGGCATGAGATTACTCCTCAGGGTCTCTGTCCCCAAGAAAAGAAAGTGGAAGCACTCCAGAAACTGAAAAACCCCACAACTCTGCGGGAACTAAGGAGCCTCCTTGGACTGACTAATTACAGCAGAAAGTTCATTGAAGGCTACGCAGAGATCACTAGACCCATGATTCATCTCTTGAAGGGGGGGTCAAGTGGGAATGGGGTCCAGAACAATCCGAGGCGGTAAGACAACTCAAAAGAAGCCTCTCACAAGCGCCTTGCCTAGCTTACCCTGTCAGAAACAAGGAGTTCTTCCTGGAGACGGGGTTCTCTAATACGTGCTTGACGGCAGTATTATACCAAAAGCATGACAAGGTCAATAAAGTAATCTCCTATGCGAGCAAAACTTTATCCTCTGTGGAGGAAAAATTCAACGATTGTGAGAAGGCACTCCTGGCAATGGTGTGGGCATTGAAGAATTACCGCCCGTTTATCCAGGGGGAACACATCATAGTGGAGACTCCACCCCAGCCTCTGCAATATCTCCAAAGTGACAGAATCCGGGCCGGAAATGTGAGTAATTCCCGAATTACTTCCTGGATTCTGTCAATGCAAGGCTTTCCTGTGGAGGTCAGATATGGCCAAAACAAGAAGAGTCCCCTCGCGCAAGGTCTGGCTGACTTGCATGATTGTGCCAGAGAAAACTGTCTCGAGGACGAAAGTCTAAAAATCAAGGACAACATGGAGGCATACCTTAATTCCCCACACAAAGTCTTTGAAGAAGACAAGTGTGAGGGAATGCCCACTGTCTATGTGGATGGATGCTCTTACCATGTTGACAACAACGGGGAGAAAGAACTGGTGGCTGGTGTAGGGAATGCATGGGTGAAGGAGTTCCCAGAACCCTCCGCTGGATACAAAATTGGTCCCCGAAGTAGTCAGGTGGCAGAATTGATGGTTGTGCATCAGGCCATCCTCACTGCTGTCCAGCATCAACTCCACGAACTGGTCATAATCACAGATTCGGATTATGTACGGAACGGGTTCGTGAAGCACCTGGTCAACTGGAAAACCAGAGGCATGTTATGCGCTAATAACAAACCCCTGAAACATGGGAAGTTGATCCAAAATATTGATGATCTGGTCACATCGAATGGGATGACCATCTACTGGAAAAAGATCAAGGGTCATTCCAAAGTAGAGGGACCAGACAAAACTGGAAATGACTTAGCTGATCAGCTGGCCAAAACCGGGGCCATCCAAGGGGATCTAATACAAATAGAGTTCCTGTTGGGGGAAATCCAGGTCACTGCGATCACTAGGTCCCAGACAAATGCTCACAATGATCTTTCAAATGCCCAATGGAGCAAGGAGACCCCTGATGCTGATTTGATTACAGCTCAGAAGGGGGATCCAATCATTGGTAAGTTTTACCAACACCTTGAGGACCCTGAGAACTTTCCCCTGACAGACACAGATTACATTGGGAAAGAGGACCTAAGAGTGTTGATGAAATGTCCAAAAATGTTCCGAATCCAAGACGGTTTGTTGGTAAGGAAATCCCAAGCTGGCCATGATCAGTGGGTGGTTCCTACCTCATTCCTAAGCCTGATGTTAAGTCACGCCCATGATGCGGCCACCGCCGGTCATAGGGGGTTTCACACAACACTGGAAATCTTAAGAGAGGTTGCATACTGGCCACACATGGGCCAGGACCTCAACCAATATTTGAAGGGTTGTCTTGTGTGTGCACAATTTCAGCCAACATCCCTCACACACCGGGCGCCTCTCCAAAAGAGGGGGATGACACTGCCATGGTCAGATTTGCAAATCGACTTTGTAGGCCCTGTGATTCGCTCGTCTAGAGGAAACAAGTACATGTTGACCGTTACATGCTTGTTTACCAAGTGGGTGGAATGTCTCCCGGCCCCAAATTGGAAGGCAGAAACAGCAGCTGCCCTGATGATTAACCACATCTTTTCCCGTTTTGCTCTGCCTCAAAGGATTGAGTCAGACAGAGGTAGCCACTTCCCCAGTGAAGTAATGACAAAGATGTGGGAGATACTGGGGGTTAAAAGGAAGCTACACATTGCTTATAGGCCAGCTTCTTCTGGAGCAGTGGAGAGATATAACCGAACCATTGTGAGCATCTTAAAAAAGTTTGTGGCAGATCCTGGGCCAAGTTGGGATATCCGATTACCTCTGGTCCTAATGGCCATCAAATCTACCCCTTCATCTGCAACTAAAATGTCACCATTTGAGTTGATGACGGGACGCAAGATGGTGCTTCCCCAGCATTTGCTCTACAGGACTCAAGAGCAGACATTGATAAATGCCTCCACAACTCATGAGTATGTGGAGAATTTAAGGAAACACCTTCAGCATGCTTTTGACTATGCTCAGCGGAATCTAGAAAGATCAGCCGAGAGCATGAAGACCCACTATGATTTAAAAACTACCCAAAAGGAATATAAGGTGGGTGATCGGGTCTATCTATACAATTTCCAAAGGAACCAGGCCAAACAGCGAAAATTCTTGCCTACATGGAAGGGACCGTTTGAAATTATAGACAAGATCTCCCCTGTTGCCTATAAGATCTGCATCCCCAAAGGCAGTCTGGCGGAAGGGGAAGACAAGTGCGAACATATAAATCAGCTAAAGTGTTGCCATCCCAGGCACACTCTGCAACAACTGGAGGAATCCACTGGAATACCAGAGGGGGCCGCTCCAGAGTAATTCAGTTCCAACCCTAAAATATTCCACATATAGCATATAAAATTCTGTGATCCTTGTATATATATATATATATGTTCTTGTCTCCTAATTTAAAAAAGAAAATGTATATGATCATATCTTCTGATTCATAAAATGTATATGTTCGCCACACCATTAATAGTGGTGAAGAAATGTCTACGAATAGGTATTGCCGCTTTGCTTTATCATCCTTGGAGAGATGAAACCATGGAGACTGACCAAGGAGGATGACCGGGGACTGGGAGCAGAGACCCGAGGGGCCCGGGGTACCGCCCAATCCTCCCATCAGGACCAGCAAGGAGAACTGGTTCATCGACTGGAGGGAGGAAAAGATGCTGAACTGTGCCATCCATGGAATTGGAAGAAGAGGAGGCGAACATCCCAGATCTTGCGAGTTCCATCAGCGAAAGGACAGAATGGCCATCGCAAGAGGGGGGGCTTGTGGGATGTTTTTACCCATGCATCCAAGCCCTACCATAAAACTGTGCAGTACTGGCATGGAAAACATCATGATGGCCAGAACTCCCCAGAGAGTGCACAGGGAAAACATGAAGAAGAGGCTGCCACCCATTTTTGCCTATGTTGTGAGCGCAGGAGGGCACTGCCTAAAACCACCATTGGGCTACACACACAGTAGCCTGAAACCATTGGGAAAGGCAATGCTGATTGCCAAAAAGCAATTCAGAACTGTGGGGAATTAATTTCTTAATCCCAAAAATGGTTGCATTACCAGTACTCACCACTATCAGAAAGCCGGCGTTTTAAAACCACCAGACGTTTGTGTAAAACTGAACAAATGAAACAAAACCAGACCAAGGAAAGACTTGCTAAGAGGTGGATACAATGTAAAACTATATTCTGAAATTACTTGAAGGAAGTAATTATTTAATGTATAGGTAAAAACTGTCAGTTTGATTTGAATGTAGAAAACTGGGAACAAAAAGTGACATTTAGCTGAAACCTGGCTTAATGAAACTGAATTCTGCCTGACAACTACCCCCGACAGGAGTTGAAACTGGATCAACAGCCACTCTTCCCATGCCTAGCTGCATCCTGCTGCCCCTTGCCAAAAGGAATTCGCCTCTCTGATTAGATTAGGGGTGGAGCACCTGGGAACTGGAAGGGACAGAACAATGCAACTTCCTTGACTCAGGCAAATGTTATATTGGGGGCGTCGTAAAATAGCTTCCTCTTGGGAGAAACTGGGGGGCAGCTGTGCCTCTGTGAACAAGCTGGCTTGGGGGAAGTGGATAAACCAGTTATTCCACCCTGTGATGTGGGAAGCCACACCCCTTTTTGACCAGAGCATAATTTTAAAAAGATAGATAACTCATAGTGCGGACTTGTCAGAATTATATAAGTAATATCATTATTTTTGTGATTTTTCTGTGAACATTTTAAGAGGCGTTAGGACCCTGTGGTGTATTCTGGGGGGTTGCTTTCGGAAAATAGGGTCTCACACCAAATGTATGCATGTTAAAAATCGGACACTTTATCATCTGTAACCCATATCCCTGGTGCACATTTGTGTAAATCTGGAAAGGTTTAGAGGTCGTTATCTGGACGGAAAGGGGAGAATTCTGTCATCAGTGGACACGACATCGTACAAAGACAGGGATCGGATGGTTTGGTGCTACAGAAAATATGTTAACTGGACCTATAATTTTAGAAAAATGGTACATAGATAAATATGTATTTGGGTCAGAAATAGATTTGTGTGCAATCTGACAAGGGGCGGTTCCTCTGACCATAAAACCTACAGCATCACTCTGACTCACATTTCCTTCCCCCAATCAAGGGAGAGAGGAGGAATTGGCCAATGATAAGTCAGAGGGGCAGGGTTAGTTATGACCAACGCACACACCCACTTTCCAAAACACATAAAAAGAGACTGCTGGGACAGGTAGAGACATTCAATTCCATTTGCTGCGGAGCATGCTGACCGACGACTTCACATCCAGAGATCCAGACTTCAAATCCATCAATCTCCAGAACCTGTAGCAGAAATTAACTCCAGAATTTGTAGCAGAGAGGCCTGAATCCACCAGCTGAATCCTCTTCAGCAGGCCTCAAAACTAACCAAACTATTCAACAGCCGGGCGAGCTGTTTGAAGTTTTGCCGACAATTTTTGCAAGAATCTGTAGCAGTACCCAGAAAGCAGTGTTACATCCAGAATCCAGAGAGGCTAGACCAGCAGAGCAGAGCTGACCCAGATCGCTGTGAGCAGAACCGGTGCCTGATTGACCCGCCGAGCAGACAGAACCGCAGCCGGACGTGTTGACCAGATCCGTGACGAGGCCTAGTTCAAATTTATATTGTGAGTACCTATCAGAACTGTGCAGAACCAATCTCTTAGTTAAAATAATATAATCCAAACTATTTTAACCTAAGTAGAACTGCCTCCTAGAAATCGTGTCATCTGTCATTTTTAAAGCTGCACAACTGTCACCTGTCAATTCTGCAGCTGCAAGCTGTCACCTGTCATATTGAGTTTACTTTAAATCCGAAAAACTACCTTTATTTAATCGTCCGTATCTCTGGAACCGTTTGGGCTAGGAACGAAATTTAGAATCTAGGCTTTCCAACAAACCTAGAACTGACTTCCTACTCCCTATACTTTTCCCGTAATCGCGAGACACGCACTCGCGAAATTTACCGCGATTTGCGATTTGGCCCGATTTCTTCATCTGTAGAAATCAGCAGCTTTTTGCTTCTCTTTGCTAAAATTCGTTTGCAATCTGCTAATCATTCATAGAGTATTGTTAAAGTGAGCCTGAACTAACATAAAGTAGCCATCACCTACCCTGAACCTCTAGAGCAGAGGTCGCCAAACAATCGATCGCGGGCGACTAGTAGCTCGCCTGAGCCTTTTCAGTCACCCGCGCTGAAGATACCGAAAAAATAAACATTTATCCTAAGTTATATTATTTAATGGTGCTTTTTGCAGCCATGTTCCATGTTCAGGATCGGAACCCTAGTCAGCCCAATTGAAGGCAGAGAGCTTGGCTACTGTGCCACTTCGAACTGCTTGTAACTCTGCTGACAAATGTCAGTATCACGTTATGCTTCTGCAGGCTGCCTGTAGTACCACAGTTGGCCTTGTGCGCCCCCACGACAGTCTTTCTTAAGCAAGCTGCTCTTGTTTAGCTGCTCAGCATAGACACGCTGTACAGTAGAAGCCTACCAGGGTAGTTCAGCAGGTTGACAGACCGATGCTGAGATGTTATATATTCAAAGCCACAGGTTGTTAATCGTATGACTTTTTGCAATGCATTATAAAAAAAGTGCTATACAATGTGTTTGGCCAGGGTATGGGTTGGGCTGGTTGCTTGCTTATATTCAGGGCTGAGGTGGGGATATTTCTGCCCCTGTGAAAATCAAAAGTTGGCACCCATGAACCCACAGTTTAATTTCCTAAAAACTGCTGTCAGCATAACAGAAGCATTTATTTGTGATTAACCAGTTTGACAAGCATATAACTTCTTGATAAATATAACTTGTGCTAAAACACAGAGGGGCACACAAATAATGATAATGATGTGTTATTTATATAGCGCCTTAATCCAAAGCGCTTTACAGAGCACATATTTACATGCAATATCACCCAACTGAAATTTGTACTCATGTATCGACCTCAGAAGGATGAAAGGCTGAGTTGGCCTTGCCGGGATTTTAACCTGCGACCTGCAGATCACACTCAGATCGCAGCAGCGAGCGCTGAGCCCGCTGAGCTATCTTACTGGCAAATAACGGAGTATGTGTGGTGTCTGACAAAAAAAACATTTCAAAGAAAACTTGTGAACGCAAGCAACATTTTTCAATTTGGAAATTACTTTTATTTTTTTAATAAGTGTGAAATGCACAATTGGAAAACAATAGTGTGCCTAACATGTATAAAGCCTGCATACAACGCAAAGTAAGGGGCACAAAAATTGCAGGCTATTTGTGTGGTAGTCCAACAAATATCTGTCTTTTTTAGACAGCTACTAATACATAATAATGCAACAAAGAGGTTTTTGAAGTTCTTAATATATTCGTGAAGGCATATGTTATTCCATCTGTTTATAGAGGGGTAAATAATCGAGCCAAAAAAATATTGGTAAAAATTCTGAGGTTTATAAATATCCCCACCCCGATATCGCCCTCTAGTAGCTCTCCACTGTTGGCCTCCACTATAAGTAGCTCTAGCTAACGTAAAGGTTGGAGACCCCTGCTCTAGAGGGAATTAAAAGCAATTTTAGCACCTTTTCACTTCCTTGCAAACCACATTAAAGTAATTCGCCTGTGTTTAAAACTAATCCCTGTTTTCCCTAAGCTTGCTGGGAGAACTGGAACTGTGTATTGCATTATAAAGTGTGATTTGTTGGGATTATTGAAGACTGTGTGCTCTCCTTCCATTTCTGGTATTGCATGGGGGGGAGTGAATTGTCAAAAGAAAAAGTGATCATATTGCCTTTTGCTAAAATCATAAGTTATTTCTGTACTGCATTTTATTCCACCTTGCTTTTCCTTGAACCGTATAAAGCATTCTTTCCCACCTTGTTCTTCTGTTCCTATTCATAGTTACCTCTTGCTGATTACTGCTCATATTCACAAGTGTAATATCCATTATCAATTTATTTATAGAAGTGTGATATATATATTGTTTAAATTTTCAAATAAACCTTTTAATTTGCAAAACAAACCTACTTCTTGGCTCAGTGGGATCAGGGGTATTCTAAGAGGGGGGGTGTTATATAAGGGTTGTCACCCAGAGTACTGAACTGGATATAAAAATACATCAATAAGGGTTTTCCTCAGCTTCCCAGACTAGGCATTGACTTAGCTGTAGTGTTCATTGAATATCGCTTACACCGGGGCCGCTACGCGAGGGCAGAAAGAGACCCCGGAGAGGAAAGCTGGAAAGAATCTCTTGAGCGGAGCAGGGGGGGGAGGAGGCTCGGGAGACACGGAGAACAAAGGAGCCGAGCCGTAGGGAGAGAGGCTCGGAACCGGGAATACTGAACAAGCGGAAGGGAAACGGAGGAACAAGGAGGAATAATGGTGGCAAAGGTAGGAACAAGGATGAAGGAAACACAGCGTGTAAACCTGGCGGGGAAAAGCAAGGTTGCAACGCATCGACTTCCTTGTGTGACGCTTATTTAAATGCGTCATTACGTGCGTCTGTGCGTGGAAGACTAGACCGCTGACTGTGGAATGGAATCAGCCCTTCTTCCATTGCCTCCATAGTTTCCATGGCGTGCGCGTCATGACAGTATAACCCCTTTGCCAAGGCCTTCCTCTAGGCTTACCTGGATGGTGTCTGTGGAATAGGCGTAGGAGTCTGGATGCGTGTAGATTCCTGGCCGGTTCCCATGACCTTTCCGTCCAAGGGTATCCCTTCCAAAGTATGAGGTATTGCAGGACTCCGTGCTTGTATCGAGAGTCCAAAATGCGTGATACCTCAAACTCTTGGGTGTCATTCAAACTAGGAATCTTTCTCTTGATAGGTCTTGCATAGGGATCAGGTTTATAGTCTTTCAGAAGGGAGGTATGGAATACTGGATGTATTCTTCGTAGGGAGTGTGGGAGATTTAACCTAAAGGCCACAGGATTGATCTGTTGTTCTATGGCAAAGGGACCAATATATCTGGGAGTGAATTTACTGGGATGTACTCTTCTGGGCAGATATCTAGTGGACAGCCATACTTTGTCACCAATTTTCCAATTGGGATTAGGTCTTCTGTTCTTGTCAGCCCATTCTTTATATTTCTGATGACTGACTGTTAAGGTTTCTTGAGCAGACCTATGAGTTTGTTTCAGGGTGTCCAACAGTTGGTCTATAGTAGGTACGTTGGTGGACTGAGCTGTGGAGAACGGGATATGTTTGGGTTCGTACCCATAGGTACACCTAAAGGGACTCATCCCTATCGCAGAATGTTTGGTGTTATTGTATGAAAATTCTGCCACAGATAAGAGATGATACCAATTGTCTTGTATCTGGTTGCAGTAACATCTCAGATACTGCTCAAGTGTTGCCTTGAGGCGTTCGGTTTGTCCATTTGTTTCTGGGTGAAACCCTGATGATAACGCCCTCTGAATATGTAACTTTTTACACAAGGTTGCCCAAAACTTGGAGGTGAACTGTGTTCCTCTATCAGACACAATCGAGGATGGCAGTCCATGGAGACGGATAATCTCCTTCAGGAATATTTCTGCCGTGGTTGTGGCAGAGGAAGTACCTTTCAGGGGGATGAAATGAGCCGGCTTACTGAAGGAGTCGACCACTACCATGATTGCTTTACATCCTTCTGATTTAGGTAGTTCAACAATAAAATCCATGGATATATGTTGCCAGGGTCCCGTGGGTGGTTTTTCTTGTTGTAGGAGACCCAATGGCTTAGCCGTACTGTACTTGCTCTGTGCACATGTGGGACAGGAAGAGACATATTCCACAACATCTTTGTTCATTGTAGGCCACCAAAAGTTTCTTTTCAGCAAATCCAGTGTAGCGGCACGACCCTTATGTCCAGCCATGGGTAGATCATGGCACCAAGAAATAGCTTGGGTCTGTAACGCTTGGGTAGGTAAATAAAAAAAGTTGTCTTTGAATACGTATCCTCCTTTATAAACCAAAGAGGTTTTTTTTCAGGGATGTGGTCTTTTGGCCTTCTAATACTTGTTGTAAAAAGCTATTGATGGTTCCGATGAATTTCTTCCCATTTAACAGATATTCCTGTTCTGTATAATTCCCAGATTCTTCTCCGTAGCTGCGGGAGAGAGCATCTGCTAAGTGATTCTCTTTCCCTGGTAGGTATGTAAGTTCGAAATCAAATTGGGAAAAATAATAAGCCCAACGGGCATGACGTGAGTTTCTGCATTCCATTTGCTGGAGAATACTTAGGTTCCTGTGGTCGGTCCGAACCTGAAACGGGTATCTAGCTCCTTGCAACAGATGACGCCACTCCTCACAAGCTTGTTTGATTGCCAGCAGTTCCTTTTCGATCACAGAATAGTTATTTTCGCTGGATGAGAGTGTCCTGGAGAAATAGGCGATAGGATGTTCGAGTTGGTATTCCTTCCGTTGTAGAAGTGCTGCCCCTATGGCCCCTTGTGAGGGATCGGCTTCAACGATAAAGGGCTGTGATTGGTCAGACTGCCTGAGGATAGGTGCAGATGTTAATACTTGTTTGAGCTGATGAAAGGCGGAATCTGCTTCAGACGTCCAGTGAAATCTCATCCCCTTTTTCAACAAAGCCGTAATAGGTAGAACTATGTTGGAGATACCTGTAATGAATTTCCGATAGAAATTTGTCAGACCCAAGAACTTCTGGATGTCTTTGACTGAGTTAGGAACAGGCAATTGTTGATGGATGCAGTCTTGTTAGGGTCCATCTCTATACAATTTTCAGACAAAATAAAGCCCAAATATGGAACTGTAGAAACCTCAAAAAGACATTTCTCAGGTTTGGCTAACAAATGGTGGTTGCAAAGTCTCTTGAGCACCTCCCATACGTGTAGACGATGTTGTTCTAGGGTGGTAGAGTAAATCAAGATGTCATCTAAATAGACCACAGTAGATTTGAACAAGAGATCACTGAATATTTTATCCATGAATCTTTGAAACTGGGCTGGCACGTTCACTAACCCAAAGGGCATCACCTTGTACTCATAATGACCTAAGGGAGTTCGAAAGTCTGTCTTCCATTCGTCCCTTTGTTTTATACGTAGGAGATGGTATGCCCCTCTGAGGTCTAGTTTGGTGAACCATTTTGCCCCTTGTACTGCTTCCATGATCTTTTTTATCAAAGGCATAGGGTATCTGTCTCGAATAGTTTGACTATTCAGACCCCTAAAATCGATGCATGGTCTGAGTTCCTTAGTTCCTCTCTTAGGAATAAAGAATAGGGAGGGTCCAGCTGAAGAAGTAGATTCTTGTATTAAACCTTTCTGTAAGTTAATTGCGAGGTATTCCCTCAAAGCTTCCTTCTCCGGAAGGGACAAGGGGTACATTCTCCCGAATGGAACCACCGCATTGGGTACAAGATCAATCTTGCAATCTTCGGCTCGGTGTGGTGGAAGTGGCCTGGGTTGAGTATCCGTAAAGACATCGATAAATTCTTGATAAGCCACAGGTATGGAGCTGATACTTCTTGCAGACACCGTACTTGCTTGATGAGAATGTTGTCCTTCTTCTACCAGGCATGACTGCAAACAAAGGTCTGATCTGAATTCCACTATGTTGGTTTCCCAATTAATACCAGGTTTGTGCTTTCTTAACCAGGGTATACCTAGTATCACAGGGAAGTGGGCTGCTTTTATCAAATCAAACACAAGTGTTTCATGATGAGTCTTCATCTTACCCTTGATTTCCTTGGTTTCTTGTCGGATAAGACCCGAAGACAGTGGGGTGCCATCCACTGCTTCTACGGGTATGGGTTGAAGTTTTTCTCTTCTGGGAATGGCGTATTTACTAGCCCATAGGTCGTCCATAAAGTTCCCAGCAGCACCACAGACAAGCATAGCGAGACACTCTACAGCATGGGCTGACGTCCATTCCAGGACTATTTTAAGGACCATCAGTTGGTTTGAAGGAGTACAAGTTATGGGTGGATTCATAACACAGGGATTAGCCAATGAAGCCCCTTCCGTGTCCCTGCTCAGGGTCAGGGTCTTTCGTTTCCCGATCTTCTAGGGGGTACATCCAGACAGTCTCTTACGAGATGCTTCTCAGAACCGCAGTACATACACAAACTTAGGTCTTTTCGTCTTTTTCTTTCTGCAGCACTCAAGGGACCCCTCGCTGTTCCTATTTGCATAGGCTCTTCAGTCTGAGGAAGAGATCTCTCCGGAGCACTAGGTGGGTAGGAGGAGGGAGTCGACAGCATGCTAGGTTTGGTTTTTCTTCTTTCTGCTCATCGTTCAGACATCCGATATTCTATTTGCAGGGCTAGGGCTACCAACTCTTGAAAGGAAGAAGGCCTGGCTACCCGGGAAAGTTTGTCTTTCAAGTCTTCATGTAACCCTCTTCTGAAGAGTGTTTGTCTTGCGGAATCAGGCCAACCAGTCTCCAAAGCTATCCTCTGGAAGTTCGAGGCATATGTTTGTACATCAGAAAGACCCTGTTTGAGGTCCAGAATGTTTTCATAAGAAGTGTATAATGCTTCAGTTCTTTCGAATCGTTCTCTGAATTGTTGCACAAAAGTGTTGTAATTATTCAACACTGGGTCTGATTCTGTAACCAACGGGGCAGCCCATGCTAGAGCGTTACCCCCAAGGTTCGAAATGAGGAAGCCAACCTTTGCCCGGTCAAATTCATACATTTTAGGCCGGAAAGTGACGTAAACCCTACATGCGTCGAGGAATTCCTTAATTCTTTTGGGATTATCTTCGTACTTCCCACAAGGTAATGGCATAGGTAGAAGATCACCCCGAACCTCTTCTCTCTGAGTCATCTGTTGCCTCAGGGCGGCATTGTCAGCCTTAAGAGCTGTGTTTTCAACTTTCATAGTTTGGAGCTCGGCAGTTATCCCTTGTATGGCATTGACCAATTCTTGATACTGTTCTAAGCTAGCCATCTTTGGGCGTTGCAAACTCTCATGCGCTGAACAAATGTGTGCTTTAGTCCCCTCCTCCTCCTCCTCACCTGTACTGGGTTCTTCAGAGGAACTATCTGTCTAAATTGCTCTTCTTTCTCTCCAAAGGTTGTCCGGTCCTTTCTTTGTGAGTTTAGGACGAGCTCCACCGGAGGCCACCTTCCCAGCTGGCAAACAGCCAAGCAAAGGGGCCCTCGGGGAGCCTGCCCCCAAAACCAGGGAAAAGCGTGGCTAAAAAACCCTGGAGTGCTGGGATGTTGACAGCACTGTTGATACCTCGGTAAGACGGCGTGCAGGTGTAGTTTGAAGAGTAGACTCCAGTTCCCAGGATGCACTTCTGGAAGCAGGTGGAAATATCTCTGTCGAGATTTAACAGGAGCGGGCAGCCAGGAGGGATTCGGTACTGAGGACTGCAGCGGGAGTGCTGAAGGCTGCAGCGGGAAAGGAAGCGTGCCGGGGGCGCTACGCAAGGGCAGAAAGAGACCCCGGAGAGGAAAGCTGGAAAGAATCTCTCGAGGCGAGCAGGGGTGGTTAGGAGGCTCGGGAGACGCGGAGAACAAAGGAGCCGAGCCAGAGGGAGAGAGGCTCGGAACCGGGAATACTGAACAAGCGGAAGGGAAACGGAGGAACAAGGAGGAATAATGGTGGCAAAGGTAGGAACAAGGACGAAGGAAACACAGCGTGTAAACCTGGCGGGGAAAAGCAAGGTTGCAACGCATCGACTTCCTTGTGTGACGCTTATTTAAATGCGTCATTACGTGCGTCTGTGCGTGGAAGACTAGACCGCTGACTGTGGAATGGAATCAGCCCTTCTTCCATTGCCTCCATAGTTTCCATGGCGTGCGCGTCATGACAGTATAACCCCTTCGCCAAGGCCTTCCTCTAGGCTTACCTGGATGGTGTCTGTGGAATAGGCGTAGGAGTCTGGATGCGTGTAGATTCCTGGCTGGTTCCCATGACCTTTCCGTCCAAGGGTATCCCTTCCAAAGTATGAGGTATTGCAGGACTCCGTGCTTGTATCGAGAGTCCAAAATGCGTGATACCTCAAACTCTTGGGTGTCATTCAAACTAGGAATCTTTCTCTTGATAGGTCTTGCATAGGGATCAGGTTTATAGTCTTTCAGAAGGGAGGTATGGAATACTGGATGTATTCTTCGCAGGGAGTGTGGGAGATTTAACCTAAAGGCCACAGGATTGATCTGTTGTTCTATGGCAAAGGGACCAATATATCTGGGAGTGAATTTACTGGGATGTACTCTTCTGGGCAGATATCTAGTGGACAGCCATACTTTGTCACCAATTTTCCAAAGGTTGCAACGCATCGACTTCCTTGTGTGACGCTTATTTAAATGTGTCATTACGTGCGTGTGTGCGTGGAAGACTAGACCGCTGACTGTGGAATGAAATCAGCCCTTCTTCCATTGACTCCATAGTTTCCATGGCGTGCGCGTCATGACAAAAGACGAGCGTGGAGCCTGCTAACGGCAGTTCCCGCTCTGACTCCGATACCCTGTGTCCGTGTCATTCACTGCACGTATTATTACGTGCATCACTGCATTGGGCCTGATCCTCCTCACGCCTCACACATCACACTGGCGACGAGGCTGGGGATTCCCTGTGAACCCGTCGGAAGGATCCTCAGGTGTTCACGGTTCCCCGATAGCCCAGGCTTGCTAAGCTACTCGCGCCGGGCAGGAAAAGTTGGGGAGCCTGAAGAGAAAAAAAAAAAAAGATGTCATAAGCCCGCCGTCGCTGACTTAAACAGTAAGTGCTGCGCTTCCTGTTCCACCCGCAACAGCTAATGGCTAATTATACAAGACCCAGCTGTGCCCCAGCATGCCCACATAACACGTGAGAGAGGGGGGAGGCTGAAAAAAAATCTTTTTTTTAATAAATATACTTCATCTGAAGAGAAACAAAAAATCTATGTGTGAGGAGTAAGTCATTTAATGGACGTTATCTGAAGAAGAAAAAAAAGAGCACAACAACAGGGAACCCAATTATAAGCTCAGAGGGAAATACTGCCTCAGTGAAAACAGTAGTACAACCTATACTAGTAATGAGCACCTACAGAGACAGTAACACAATTAAAAGGCATAAACCTTCTGCCACTGGCGAAAGCAACAACACAGCACATGCAGGCACTGAGCGTCTAGTAGCTCATAAATTAATTTTGCAGTGTCATAAACCTGAAGTTTCAAATATGGCATCAAAAATATCTCATTTTATGTGAACAGCACGTTAGAACCCTACACACGTGGTGACTTTACTGATTCATCTACAGCCAAGCCATGCTTGTCAAGAAGAGGTGGAAAGGAATAAGTGTAAACATGGCAGATGACATCACAACGCCACAGAAGTTGCAAAACCAAAGGCGGAACCCAGACACCAGCACCTGGTTAGATACTGCACAGGGTACATTCATGCAACCTTTCCAACCATTTGGGACCCGCATTTGCCTTCGGTGGGAATTGTGGTTACAACAGTTTGAACTTTCCCTCCACACCCGCAAGATTGAAGATGAAGAGATGAAGAGAGCATTTCTCATGCTTAACCTAGGCACCATGGCCCTTCGCATTTTCAATGGCCTACCAAACCTAGGTACAGATGATGACTACGCTACTGCTAGAGACGTCCTCACGAAGAAATTTAAACAAAAAGCCAGCCATGACTTTGAAAGATTCAAGATGAGTCAAGCCAGACAACGTCCACAAGAAAACATTGATGACTTTCATAGTTGGCTGAGAGAGATGGCATTGTCATGTGATTTTCCAGATGAGGAGTTTGCAGTCTGGCAACAAGTCATACATGGGCTGTCTTCGGAGAAGTTAAGGTGTGCAGTTTTAGCTGAAGAAGGCCTCCCGCCTGACACTATTCTGACAATGGGACGATTACGTGAAAGGACAGAGGAACACGCGGCAGAAATGGAGCAGATTATAAGCCATTTACCACTAGACGCTGATCTGTCGGAGAGCAATCCTCCAACTGTCAATGCCCTGAGGCACCAGAGGCCACAAGGAAAATCACCCAACAAGAAGTCAAAAGACTGCATATGGTGTGGAGGACAACACAGCAGAAACGAACCATGCCCTGCATACAGCACTATGTGCCATAAGTGTGGGAATGAGAATCATTACGCATCGGTATGCTTAAGTTCAAAGTCAACTAGAGATACTACTGGCCGGGGGAAAACACCAAGACACAGAAATGGTGTAGGAACCAGAGGATCCGCCACGCATCGAGAAAAGCAACAGCACCGTTGGGAAAGAACAAAAGAGAAGAGCCGGCAAAGCAAAAGTGGGTGCGCACGTGCCATTGGGGGTGAAGAGTCTGACAGTGCTAGTAGCAGTGAAGAAAGTCAATCTAGCAGGGAGACATCTCCAGTTAACTCCAGATGTAACTACAATCAGAAAAGGGAGAAAGCACATATGATATCAGCTGTGAAACAGGGAAACAATAATAATCACAGTGGTGCCAAGTCACGAGGGTGCACAGTGCTAGTGGAAGATATTCCAGTTACCATTATGATAGACACTTGAGCCACTGTAAATGTTATGCCTGTCTCCAGATTGGACAAACTGAAACCACAGCCGACGCTCAGACGGCGCTCAGTCCTGTTGTACGCGTATGGTTGTAAGAAGCCTCTCCCTGTAACAGGATATTTTAAAACAACACTCTCACATTGTGATGTCAGCTGCAAAACTCGGATCCATGTTGTAGATGCTGGCATTGAAACACTGTTCAGCTGCAACACGGCTGAAGGCCTAGAAGTAATACAGTTCAATCTTGCAATCCAACCTGAGAACATTGAGACTCTTCTAAAGAAACATGAAAAACTTTTCCTTGGTATTGGGTGTCTCAAAGGCCGTTCAGTGAAATTACATATCGACCCAACCATTGAACCCAGAGAAGTGAGGCACAGGAGGGTCCCCTTTCATATGAGAGCTGCTGTAGAAGCTGAACTGAATAAATTAGAAGATCAGAAAATCATCGAAAAAACGACAGCTACCCCCTGGGTCTCTCCCATGGTAGTCACGGCAAAACCAAAACAACCAAATGCAGTGCGTATCTGCATTGATATGCGTCTTCCAAATGCAGCTATTGGTAGAGAACGACACATTATGCCAACAATTGATTAACTGATCGTAGACCTCACTGGTGCAACTGTATTTAGCAAACTTGATCTTCGATCTTGCTATCATCAGATTCGGCTGGCCAAAGAATCGCGCTACACTACCACTTTCTCATCACATTTAGGTCTCCGACGATATTGTCGCCTTAATTTTGGGATATCCTCAGCAGCGGAGATTTTCCAGAATGAAATTCGAGGAGTGCTCCAGGATCTGCCAGGTGTCACTAACATTAGTGATGATATCTTAGTCTATGGAAGAGCAGAAAAAGAACATACAACTCGGCTAGCAGCGACTTTGCAACGACTAGAAGAATCAGGACTCACACTCCATGCTGAAAAATCAGAGTTTGCAAAGAAGTCACTGAGTTTTTTTGGTTATGTATTCAACGAAAATGGTGTCTCCCCAGATCCCAGTAAAGTAAATGACATAAAAAATACAAAAGCACCATTGACTGTGTCGGAAGTAAGGAGTTTCTTAGGCATGGCTTCGTATTGTGGCCGTTTCATCCCAGATCTTGCCACGGTTGCTGCCCAACTACGAGAACTCACAAAAGCAAAAACTGCATGGCAATGGGGCATTAGAGAAGAACAAGCATTCCTGAAAATAAAAGAGTCACTTTCCAGTGATACCACTATGGCATTTTGTGACATTAAACTGATCCATGCCTACAGCTTGTGAAAACTGCTACTCTGACAGGTGAATGGAAGACATTCATATCGGCAGTTGCTGGAAGAACACAGTCAGCGCAGGAATTCTTACAGGCACTATTTGGGATACACCATGAATTATCCATATCAGTAGAAGGGCTAATCCTAAAAGGACATAGAATTGTGCTCCCACTGTCATTACACGAGAGAGGAGTCCAGCTGGCACATGAAGAACACCACAGTGTTGTTAAAACGTTAGCATACCTAAAGTCAACGATCTGTCTGCCTCATATGCAACAAAAAGTATTAGCTTTTATAGAAACCTGCAGTGCCTGCCGATCTTCTCGTCGCCTAGGACCGCCAGAACCCATGGAATACCTGCCAAGAAGTACTCGCAGGTGGGAATCTATCAGCATTGACTTTTGCACTGTCGCTAATGAAGCATACCTATTAGTGGCAATTGATGAACACTCTAGGTATCCTGAAATAGAACTGGTCTATTCAACAGAAGCAGAAGAAGTCACCACAGCTCTAGAAAAAATGTTCGCTACACATGGCATTCCGTCAGCGATTCGTAGTGATAATGGCCCACCGTTTACAAGTAAAGAATTTCACTGCTATGTAAAAGAAATTGGGATACGTCATCATCACATTACACCATACTGGCCTCAAGCAAATGGAGATGTGGAACGATTCATGGCATTTATCAACAAAGTTATCCGAATTGCAAAAGACAAAGGCCGTAGGTGGCTTCCTGAACTTTACAGATTTTTACGCATGTATCGTCTGACGCCACACTCTTCTACACATGTTAGCCCGGCGGACTTAATGTTCCAAGTGCCCATCCAAGGAGGTTTACCCCTGCACCACTCGTGGAAACCAACCCAAATTGATTGGGATAACAGTGAGTCAAGGAGGCGATTACATAATGCAAGAGAGGATTTAACCAGGAGAGCAGTGACAAGTAAAATACAAGTTGGTGATACAGTACTAGTGAAAACTCGAAATATGAAAGGGAAAATGTCACTACCATACGAATCAGAACCTTGGACAGTAACCCAAAGAAAACATGGCCTTGTGTCAGCCACGCAAGGGTGAGAATCAGTGTCAAGAAATGCCTCCCATTTCCAAAAAATACCGCCAATACTGTGGGAGGAAGGAAAAAGAGAAAACTGTGTCAGTGAAAATCAACTAACACAGACCAATAACTCTCAAGAAGGGCCAAGTGAGAAGACAAACTATAGGTCTCCAGCCTGTCTGAGAAAAGAAGAAGAACATGAAGACACGCCTCACACTCCCACACGAGAGAGGAGTGAGAGGTACACACTGAGGAGACAACCACTACCGTCGACGAGGCTGAAAGACTATGTTCTTAATAGTATCTACACAAGGTCACGGTGGTAATTGATGAGGAACACACGGAAGACAACAGAGGTTAAAGGACTATGTTGTTATATTGTGAAAGCCCATCATTAACACAGATGCTTTATGTTTGAACAGTTTGTCTAAAAGTTTTCTTAACGTTAAGCATTTTGCTTAAATACTGAACATCATTTATGTTTGATTAATTATCCAAAAGTTGATGAGGAATGTGATGTCCACGTGACCACGGTCACGTGGACATCTGAATTAAGACGAGCGCATGAATAAAGACGAGCGCGGAGCCTGCTAACGGCATTTCCCGCTCTGACTCCGATACCTTGTGTCCGTGTCATTCACTGCACGTATAATTACTGCGTCAGAGCATTGGGCCTGGTCCTCCTCACGCCTCACACATCACAGGAGGTTTCATGAAAATGCCAGGTATGTGGTACTTTGCATACCGTATTCGCCGTCGACATTTGGGCATTAAAATTCTTTCTGCGTACAAAGCGGAATGCAGATAACTGTTTTCCCCGTAGCTTATTTGTAACCTCCATCGTGTTTTCATCCGGAGGTGCTGGGTCAAATCCTTTCCAGGGTGCCCACTGAGAAGGGCAGACCCAGGCAGGTCACAGCATAACTATTAAGATGCCTGACTTCGGAAGGGTCACCTGCAGCCCCCATGTTTACCTGGGCCGCGCCACTTGTGCACGCACTGGTAGCAGCTCTCTTTTGTAAGCATCCACTCCTCTTCAAACAAATGTTTCCACTGTTTTGGCTGAGGGCTTCCTTTGAAAAGGGTTCCCGTCCTCTAGTTGGTGTTATTTCAGGGGTGTCTGAAGAGCGTGTCACCGGCCAAGGTAAATAAAATGGACTGGCTGATTGAGCGATGGAGGATCCCATTGTGGGCATTGTAAGAGAGCTCTGTGGAAGGACTTCAAAACAAAGCTCAGGATGGCGTGCTAAAATGGCTGCCTGACATGTTTTGTGCTTGGCTTCATGCCTCACCTAGCCGCGGCCTCTTCCCCTCCGAAATTCTTTGTTCGACTTTGTGTGTTGCTCTGCTTTCTATTCCCTCATTTCTCTTATGACCTTGATTCTTCCCACCTTATTCAGGTGTTTATTTTTAGAATTTTCCAAACATTCAAGTGATGGGGGCCCGGCATTATTTTTCTTTTAAAATAATTGAATAGACTCATGCATTTGGAGAAGATCTTTATTAGAATCTTCATACACAAGTGGCCTCATCACAAGTTGGACAGTAACCCCGGTGGTAATACCAACGGGACTATTAGCGTTACCACCAAACACTCCGGCACTATTAGCGCCGGATCACAGGTTTGGCGGAATGGTAAGTCCCCATTCCCCATTGGGCCCATTCTGGAATTCTTCATTCCCCATTGGGCCTAATGGGAATGTTCGCCGCTATTACCGCTGGTGATATTACCGCCTGAGGTAATAGTTCTGAAAGTCAGCAAAATCGTGGCGGATTTGCCCCCAGCTCAGAGCTGGGGGTAAATCAGCCAAGCCCGTGATTTGGCGGACCCTTAAATGTGGAGGTAATAGTGTTACCGCTGCATTTAAGGGTTACTGCCAAACTCATGATGAGAAGGAAAGAAATTACCGACTGGCACCACGTGAAGACAATGGGCCTAATTCTGAGTTTAGCAGATTAACCAGTGGTAAATTTGTCAGATGGAATTACTGTTATTGTCATGTCATCACTTTGGGATTGCAGGTAAATCCTCCATGTTCTGAGGTGGTGTTATTCCCTATTTGGGAGTCATATAGTGCTCTGTTGGGGTTTGGAGCAATTACCCCCAGTGGTAAATCTGTTTGTGGTAATTCCTCCATTTCGTGGAGGAAAAGACTCCAGCACTTTATCTCCAAAGTTGAATTTGGCTGTGCGGTAAAGGTGGCAGTAATTCCGTTACTGTCCCTATTTTACCCCACAGCCAAACTTGGAAGGAGGCCCAATGTGATCACCAATACGCACAAAGGTCCTGCCGCTCCTTTAGTATCTATTGAGCATTTTATGCACCAGGCGCACTTCTCACTGCACCGCGGCAGTTTTATAGCCGGCTGTACTAAACATGTTTGCCGCCATACCTTCAAGATATCAAACTGTTATTGACCATTTACTGACTTTTGAAACAGAAATCTCTCCTGTTGCTTAATTATTCGGTGTTTTTATAACCTAACGACTGGCACTCAGTTTACTAATCTTCAAAGATTAAACACGGTGTCCGATCGGGTCAAACCTGTGCTTGGCATAGAACTCTGCAGCAGGCACGCAACCCACACAGTTATGTCCTTTTGTGAGCCTAAGGGACATCAATTAGAGATCAGCATTCAACCTGGATCGCATTTGCTACCCCTGTTAATATCCTTGGTATCCCTGGCACTCTCCTGCAACCCCGGGTCATACAGGCACTTGCAGTGGTCACTGGGCAGTTCAATTAAAGTGTCAAAAAGTGATTGATTGCCCACAAAATGAAACACCTATTGACCTGAAATCAAACACTAGGGTTTTGAAATGTTAACTATGTGCGTTCCTAGGTATTACAATCACAGATGTTTGCACTACCAGCACGAGAACCCCACGCAGGGCAGGGGTGCCAGGTTGATCTATTGGCATTAGGTTTCCGAACCTTTGCCACTCTATCTCCTGGCTTGAATTCTTCGGAATCCTCGCGGTGTAGAGAGCTGTGAACGTCTGCACACGTTCAGTGCATGTGTGTTTATGTGTCATATCCTTGTTTGCAGTTTGCGCATGCGTGCCTTTCATATTTTATGTGGCACTACTGGGCCTGATTCACAGAAGCGTTTTGTGATGGCGCAATCCCATAGGACAACGTTCTGTGAATCAGACCTACATTGCAAACTGTGCAACGCACTTCTCCCACTACTTTTGTACATTTCAGAAATTACGTCCTTTTCATAGAGTGTGTAGATGCCGAGTGAGGTGGATGAGTGGGTTAAGGGCTTGCTGCTAGAAACCTGTAATCTCATGGCATATTCTAATTCAAGCAGGATCAACTCGTGCTTTAATCCTTTCGATGTTTAAAAATTGACGAGCATTTAGTTAAAATAAAAAAAAGGCCGGTTATTTAATGCCTAATGAAAAGGAAATTCACACAGCTATATCTTCTGTTATGATATAAAACCTTTTTAATGTGCTAATCACCCCAGAGTGGTTTTAATGCACCAATACCTTGTACGAGAAAGGGGCATCTTGTGCCCCTGCTTGTGGGAACCAGACTGCAGTTAGTGGAGGAAGAAAGAAAAACAGGGCTAACAATAATTGGCAAAGCCAGTAGTTTGGGTGTTTACGGCTAAGCTTTGCATTTTGCGTTAATAGGTACCAGAGTGCAAGGAGGAGAGTGCACATTTCCAGAGGAGGATGCGATAAGGGCTGCAGGCCTGCAAGAGAATGAGAAGGAAGGAGAATAGAGCAAAGGAGGAAATGATTGAGAGGGGGTGCCATCAATGATGAACAAGAGAAAATATGAGCGAGAAAGGTTGGGAGTGATAGGATAAGAAATAAAGCGAGAGTGAGAGGTAGGATAAGAGGGGGTGTGGTAGGTGGGTTGTAGCGAGAGTTGGGCAGGTGGGGGTAGAGAGAGTAGGTGGGATAGGGAGGGTGAGGCAGAGAGAGTGGCAGTATGGTGGGAGGATGGTAGTAGAGAGTGGTGAGGTAGGGTGTGTGGTTGGGGCTAAGAGAGGGGGGGTGGGTGGATGAGGGGAGAGTGTGGGATGGGTTGGTGGGGATAAATAGAGTGGGGGGTGGGTGCGATGGTAAAGAGAGTGTGCATGGTTTGGGAGGGCAGGGATAGAGAGAGAGGTGTTAGGGTGGGTGGGGGTAGAGAGAATGAGCGGTAGGATGGGTGGTTGGGGGTAGACAGAGTGGGTGTAGGGTGGGTGGGGGCAGGGAGAGTGGAGGTAGGGTGGGTGGGTGTGGATAGAGTGTAGGTCAGGTGGGTGGGTAGGGGTAGAGATAGTGGAGGTAGGGTGAGTGGGTGAGGTAGAGAGAATTGAGGTAGGGTGGGTCGTGAGAGAGTGCTGGGTGGATTTCGGTAGAGAGAGTGGTGGTTGGGTGGTGGGAGTAGAGAGAGTGGCAGCAGAGCGGGTGGGAGTAGAGAGTGGAGGTAGGGTGGGTGGAGATAGATAAAGTGGAAGTGGGGTGGGTGGGTGTGGGTAGAGAGGGGGGTAGGATGGTGTGTGGAGGTAGAGACAGTGGGGGGTAGGGCAGGTGTGTGTGGGTAGAGAGTGTGGGGATAGAGAGAGTGGGGATAGAGAGATTGTGAGGTAGGGTAGGTGGGGTAGAGAGAGTGGTGGTAGGGTGGGTAGAAAGAGTTGTGGAAAGGGTGTGGGGGAAGGGAGAGTGGGGATTGGGTTGTTGGGTGAGGGTAGAGTGAGTAAGGGTTGGGTGGGTGGAGCTAGAGAGAGTGGGGGTAATGAGGGTGGAGGTAGAGAGAGTAAGGGGTGACAGAATGGAAGTAGGCTGGGTGGGGGTAGAGAGTGGGGTTTGGGTGGGTGTGAGTAGAGAGAGTGGGGTTTGGGTGGGTGGGAGTAGAGAGAGTGGCGTTTGGGTGGGTGGGGTAGAGACAGTGGGGGTAGGGTGTGTGGTTTAGGTAAAGATATATTTTATTTGTATCACGCTCATACACAAGTGTTTCAGAGCGTGATAGTGTGGATAGGGATGTAGGGTAAGAGCGAGCAGGGGAGGGTGGTTGGGTGGGGGTAGAGAGAGTGGGGGTAGGGTGGGTAGGGCTGGGTGAGTGGATTTGGGTTAGAGTGAGTGGGGGTGGGGTGAGTGAGTGACGGTAGTTGGTTGGGGGCCAAAAAATATGAAGCAGCCTTGCGAGGACTTCTCAATAGTAGCCCAAAATAGTCCAAACAGAACCCAACCAGCAAACAAAATGGAGGTGTGGTGGGTGGGTGGCAGTACAGAGAGTCGTGTGGTTGAGGGTAGAGAGAGTGGGGGCAGAGGGTAGAGAAAGTGGGTGTTGGGTGGCTGGGTGAATGTAGAAAGGCAGCCGCAGGAGGACAGAAACACATATGCTGTCAAAAGTAGCACAAAAATCGCCAAATTGTCCACAAAAAATAGCTGAATATGAAATCACTGCGCAGCTGGGACATGGAAAATCCAGCACCTGACTTGCTTCTTACAACGCTGGTAATTGGAGAAAATATTGTTAGGGAACTTCTCATTGGGTAGACGGCAGAGGAGTATGGAGGAATAGATTTTTATTGATTTGGCAGTTTCTTGCCATGGCATTACCCATTGCTATGCCAACCAGATATTCACAGTTCAGAACCCCCATTCCCTCTCTCTCTTCTGTAACAATGGTGTTGGCAATGTATTGGTGCAAAAATCACCAAACAAAAAGTAGGAAAAGGATAGGGTTGAGTGGAATTAAGAAATGGGGAGGATGCAATGGTTTTGTGGTAAAGGGGAGATTATTGTATAAAAGGTGTGTGTGTGCTTTTTTGTGAGGGGGGGAGTAGGGAAGAAATAAGTAGAAACAACCCTACAAGTGTCTTTCCTGCATGGCCTCTCCATGTTGGCAGATTTCGTGCCTTGAAACACTTGTGTATAGGCGCGTTATAAAGCAAATATTATATCATATCATTCAATCATGCCAGCTATGGGGAATGTGGGGCTGGTAAATTGCCACTCTCATGGTACCCAAAAAAAATGCCTTATACATATAATGAACAAAATCACTTTTGATCATTTCCTCATTACACCCTAATCATGACCACCATTTTCCCCCTGGGTTGCATTCACCAGCATCCTGTGTGTGTCGCCCAATGGCACTATCCATGGCAATCATGCGGTTCCATGCAATAATGTCCCAGCAAAAAGGACCCCTGACAAAGAAGTCCCTGTTTTTTGCGGAGACATTATTACATTGAACATGCGGGGGACACCCCCGCAACCTCTGTTTTTAAAGAAAATGGGAGCAGGGGCCATCCCCGCCCACAACCCGTCCCATACATAATGTCACCATATATGTATGGGGACATTATTACCTGATACCAATCATGCTGGGTCCATTCCAAGAAACATAGATTTTCATCTCTCATCGCTGATGCTTTTTTTTTTTATTATGGAAGTGTGCTACTGTTTAATACAATAAACTTTCCACACTATATAAAGATAAAACAAATACAAAATATCCCTGCTGTTTTACATCCCCTGGTCATTCCAGATCGTGCAGCCCCGAAGGCCAAGGAAAGGCAGTGCAGGAACCGTGGAGACCTGCTCGGGGATTGATGTCAGCATGGCTACTGCCAAAAGATGTGCTCCGTTAGGGGATAAAATAGCCCTAGCGCCACCCAAAGTGATTACTCATTCTATAATCACAGGTGTGTCACGGAAAGCGAAAACAAAGTCAGGAGGTGACAAACTAACGGCAAGCCAATGGAACCCGCAGAGTAATCAGTCAGCATGCTCCATGGGAAACGTAGGACACACCAGGGGGAAGGGTTCAAGTGGTGCTCACTATTGTAAATGCAGTTATATCCTCTATGAAGTAGGAGCCCTGAAAGAAATAGTATTAAAATTAAGTGGAGCGATGATTAAACTTCTAGAAGTAGCAGCATCGCCCTCTGTGAGTAACAATAACCTGACAGATACAATGGCTACATCACAGGCCAGAGGCACCACGAGCACTAATACAGGGGTAATTATCCGCCCAAAGGGGCGGGGAGGGGGGAGCTTCGAAGAGAAGAGTTTAATCCGTCACGAATAATATGACCAATTGCCACAGTATAAGTGCTACTGGTCATTTGGCCGCCACAATGGGAGGAATAGCAAATGCGAAAACGCCATTCTTCACCGGGAGAACAGAAACAATAAACATCCCTGCACCAACATATACTGAGACAAGAAACCCTTTAAAAGGGTTATAATAATCTCTCTTGCCCAGCTCCTATTGGGGTGCTGAGGTTTAGCAAGTCCCGTTGGGGAATGCTCAGTTTAGATGCACAGAGTACCAAAAGTCCCTGAAGGAACATGGGAGAGCGATACCTCACTTACAAATGAATGCATTCATTGCATTGGAAGCACTAGGGGACTGCCACTCCATCATACGAGATTACCTTACACGCTGTGAGAGGGTTTTACACGCGCATTGAGTTTAGAGATCCTAAACCTGTAGAAGGTTTGTTTGCAGTTGAATATAGGACCATTCCACTGTCGGGGTCGGCCATTGAATTGGGACCTTTTCCCTCTCGAGGTATAGCTATACCGCTCTATCCTAACCCTACTACGGCTATAGCAGCAAATCATCTGACATGCCAACCAAACTAAGTTGCCAATAATTGTCAAAATAGGGTGTACGCTGTCAAAGGGACAACTAAATGGACCCTGAATAATGATTTATTGGCAGCTGACCACTCCACCTAGGCTCTTACAGCTGCTCACTCCCTAGCACTTCCCTCTTGATACACCTAGCACTTACCCCACCACTCCCTCATCCCCCTCTCTCTGAACTTGTACCTCCTAAATGCTCACAAGGCCTAGTAGGTCTGTCTCTATCTTTCACTGGTATGTTTGATTTTCATTTCCATGTACCCTCCCTGCTGCCCTGAGGGAGCTTTGAAACACAATGTACTTGATGTATAAGCACCTTACATATGCACAATAAATAAATAAATAAATAAATAAATAAACACATGGGCCAGATTTGGACGAGATGGATTGACTAACTGATCGGGAACTCAACCTAGATCTTCCATCAGAGAACACGGATACTAACGTAAGCATCTGTCCTGCGAATACTGTGCCCCCAATCATAGACCCAACAACTTTAAAAGTACTACCGTGGAGCATTGCAGGAGTAGGTGAAAACCTTGGTATGACGGATGGAGTGAATATGTAAGGTCTCAACGTATTATCTTTTTCCAGGAAACTTGGCCATTAGGTAGTGTATATATACAAGTTTTTGCAATTTATTACATCCCGGCGAAACAAGGACCCAGGAGCAGACCGAGTGGAGGCCTTTGAACATGATAGACCCCATTATTACCTGCAAAGTGACAGAGTATGATACAGGAACACGTGATGTTCAGGAATTCCATTTAGAGTAGAGTGCAGACTCAACCATTCTTTCACTAAACGTCTGTAACCGGACTTCAATAGGAAAAAACTCTGAATAGAAATAGCTAGAAACAGATACGTGGGTAAAATTCATATTCTAGTAATGGGGAATTTTAATTTACGAATGGAGCCACGGTCCATGTTGGAGGGAGTGATGGAGGAGGAAGATCTGACATGTGCGCTTTCTGAATTAAAAGCTCTACCACCTTAAAAGAATGCAGAAATATGCCATACAGCCAGGACCCTTTTCACCCTTGGAATGAGGGCATGAAATGGTAAGTTTATTGGCGACCAGCCAGCTAAACACACTTATGTTGTCAGTAGTAAATTGTTGCATATTATGATAGATATGATAGTTTATTTATATAGCGCCTATACACAATGTGTTTCAAAGCGCTTCAAGGAAAGGAAGGGAACAAGGGAAAATACAACGACATTCTTACAGGCCATGAACAGTAAGGATGTGAAATTAAATATCGTACTCGGCCTGACGACATTTCAGATAGTGCAAGTGCTATGACATAGATAAGGAAAGGAGTAGGAGAGTGGGAACAAAATGGAAACAGACAGGCGACTACCATACTAGGCCTGACAACATTTCTGGTAGAGCCGGAGGAAAACAAAAGGTGAGGGAGAGGGGTGCAGAAAGGGAGGGGAGGAACAAAACAAGTGACTATGGTACTAGGCCTGACAACGTTTCAGATAGTGCTGGAGGGAGGGGGGGGCAACAGTAAGGGGATAGGGGAGCGACAGACGAGGTTGCTATCATAGTATGTCCAGGGACAATTCTGATAGAGTAAGTGCATGGAAGAAAATAAGGGGAGGAGGGGAGGATATAGGAAAAGGGAGAGGGGAGGTGAGGAGAGAACAGAGCGTAAGCAGTCAAAAAGAGTGGAGAAGCAAGAGAGGAGAGCGAATACAATTGCAGAAGTCAGTACTAACACATAATGTTGCAAGCCAGGATACAAGATGAAGATGGAACAGCATGATTCAGGGCCACCATGAGTACAAGATGCAAAGGAAGTCCAGCATGAGTGTTGAGAAAGAGTGATGCACCGTGAATCAATGATGTCCATAAAAGTAAAATCCAGCATTGGCCACAAGATGGTGATGGTGAAACCAGAATGTATCAGGACAGAATCCTGTGTGCAGGAAGGGGGGGGGTGCACAAGGGAACAACACAGGGCACCAGAGAGGGTGGGGATGGCCTGTTGGGACAGAGGGTGTAAACACATGTTGGTGCATGCTTACCTGCTGTCTTAGTAGGGGGTCGGACCCTGGATCCCCCTGGTCCGAACAGGTCCAAACAGCAATAGCCCTTTTCTTTGACTGCCCTTCACTTTGGACGCCCGGGCGAGAGAGGCCATTCATCTAAGAGTTAAGAGCAGGAAGGAAGAGGCAGGGCTAAGAAGGTGGGCCGTTCTTAGGCCAGGTGACCTAGATCCACTTACACCTGCTCCCCAGCTGCAAAGGAAAAGAGGCTGGAGGGCTCCTTAAGTAGGGAAAGGAACGGCAAGCAGGAAGGCATCAGGTGGGTGGGGCTTAGGTCAGGTGACCTAGATCACCTTACACCTGCTCCTCAGCTGCAAAGGAAAAGAGGCTGGAGGGCTCCTTACGTGGGGAAAAGAGCGGCAAGCAGGAAGGCACCAGGTGGGTGGGGCTTGCTAAGTGGTGAAAAGGAGTGGCAAGCAGGAAGGCACCAGGTGGGAGTATTGAGTATATTTTAGTGTCAGTTGGTGGCTGGCAGGTCACGCCAGGTGGGCGTATTGAGTATATTTTAGTGTCAGTTGGTGGCTGGCAGGTCACACCAGGTGGGCGTATTGAGTATATTTTAGTGTCAGTTGGTGGTTGGCAGGTTACGCCAGGTGGGCGTATTGAGTATATTTTAGTGTCAGTTGGTGGCTGGCAGGTTACGCCAGGTGGGCGTATTGAGTATATTTTAGTGTCAGTTGGTGGCTGGCAGGTTACGCCAGGTGGGCGTATTGAGTATATTTATATATACAGGTTATAAAGACTTTTAATGTAGACACAACTTATGAGAGCAACCATTGGTCACTTGTCATGCAAATAATGTGTAAGGATGGCTGAAATCCTCAGCTACTAACATGATAAGCAAAGCCAATACCTTAATTGAAGTTTCAGGCAATGCACGACATAAGATCAAATGGGAAGATTTAGAGGGGAGTAATTGTCCCACTCATCTATATGCAGGGATCATGGGGTATATAGAGCTTTTTGCCTACCCAGATATTATGGATAGTAGAGTAGCAATGGCTACCTACAAGGCAATGACACAATGGCCCTCATTACGACCCTGGCGGAAAGGGGTTTACGCCGGCGTAAACCATGGCGCCCCTTTCCGCCTGAGTACGAGTTCCCGTAGCGCCATGGTGATTTTTACGCCTGCTTTTTGCAGGCGGTAAAATCCATGGCGCTAAGGGACCTTGTTGTTAATTACGCCACCGTAATTTACGGTGGCGTAATTAACGCCTTCCCCACTCCCATTATACCCTATGGGGCAGAAATGGGAATGGGGAAGGGTAAATGGGGATTGGGGACTTACCATCCCGCCAAGGTCGGAATGGGGCGGTAAGTCCGCCAACCACCATGGCGGAGTTGGCAGCTTAGCGCCATGGACCATGGTGCAAATAGCACCATGGATCTCCGCCAAGGTCGTAATGAGGGCCAATGTATGACAGAACCTAGGAAAGCAGTTCCCTCCAGACAACTCAAGGGGCAGGGTGGTATGATTCTACTGTAGCAATAAGAAACGAGAACTCATGGTGGGTATGAAAGCTATGGCACATGATGCCCCTAAAGATAGCCGCGTCCTGAAATGGGATTATAAATTATTCATTTCCAGAGAAAAAAAAGGAGTTTCCAAGAGCGAATGGGATATTTTACATAAAGCAGCCATGAATAAAGATAAGTGGTCATTTCTGCAAAATAGGTGGTGAAGGCATCATAGAGGAGAGAAATACTCTTCACGGTACATAGGGAGCACATTTTAAGGGGCTTTATAACAATTCACCCCCTTTTAAAATTGATCCCCCTGCTAATGGCATGAAGGGGATGGCAGCACCCTGAGATGTACCCAACACGATGCAAGGGAGGCCTTTCTGATTCCAAAAAGTGTGAAGGGCTCTGGGCTAGATATGATCCCGATTGATCTATATAAATCAGAAATTGACATCTGGTCGCCCATATTAAGCGACCTTTTACTGCGATTTTCTCCATGATGACCTAGGAGCCCAAATCCTGGACTACTGCGGAAATCCTTCCGATATTCAAAAGAGGCAGCAGGGAGAATCCTGCTAACTATCGCATCCTTATCAGACCCTGCAGGGAAGATGTCTGGAAAGGCTTGTGCGCCACCATTTGCAGACGTAGGGGGGAAATAATAAACCGTCATCAAGCTGACTTCCACCAAGCTCTGGGCATAACAGACCAAACATTCCGCCTCTTTAACGCCTCCAAGAGTATGTCATTCTTAGGTGAGTATACATCTATCTTTCTTTTGTAGATTTAAAAGTGGCGTTTGACGGGGTCTCAAGGGCAAAATTATTTGAAAAATTAAGGGATGAAATCATTTCCTCAGCCCTTCTCCATGCTATTCAAAGCTTGCATAGGGGACATAACGACTTTGGGCCTCATTATGAGTTCGGCGGTACAGGAAAAAATTGGAGGTAATTCCTTTACCTCCAATTTTCCTACACCACCAAAGTGCACGTTTTTCAGTATTACCTCCAGTGGAATTACCGGGTGGTAATTCTGCTGATTTTTGGAGTTAAAATGGAGGATTTACCTAAAGGTAAATCCTCCACTTTAATCAGAGGAATTACCACCCGGTAATCCGCTGGGAGTAATTCTGCCAAAAATCCCCAATGGAGCCCTATGGACTCCATAAAATGCGAATTTACACTGCCTACAACCACTTGCAATGCTGTGATAAACCCACGAGACCAAACAACGTAACAGTAATACCATTTGGCAGTAATACGCAGTATTACCACTGAATTACCTCTAAACTTGTAATGAGGCTGAAATGTGTCAGGTGGAATCTGGTGGGCAACACCACGGAGGCTATATCTATTAAGAGGAGGGTTAGATAGGGATGCGTCCAGATCCTTATGCTTTTCTGTAAGGTGTGGGGCATTGATACTGACGCACCTTAACTGGGGCCAGAGAATATATAGACCTATATAAAAATAAATGCATGAAACTTGATCAGGGTAGCAATACAACGATCCAGTTCCATGAAAGCTTTGGAAACGGTGCCTTTTCATAGGCCCTGGATGTGTACAATCTGCAGGTTAAGGCAACAGCAATATATGGTGCTGAAATCTGAGGCTATCAACATCATGCTGAATTGGCAGTTTTAGAACAGAGATTTCTGACCAGAGGGCTCCATCTGCCTAAAACCGCATCACATGATATATGCTATTACCCGAACTCAGCCAGGGTAGTATAGTGGACGATGTAGCCCTCAAGCCCATACTATACTGGATATACCTCTAGACATCACCTCACCTGACCAAATACAGGGAGGCAGTGGGGGACCTTTTAGCACAGGTGGGTGTGTCATGTTTACCCTGCTGCATGCACATACAATCAGTATTGGCCTCTTTAGCTCTAAGCCACATGTGGACCAATATGACGTAATTGACTCAAATTCAAAAACGATTTAAAAAGAAGCATATGACGAAAATATTAAAGAGAGAACACCCCATCCAGTGAAGGATATATGATGGCCAGGGAATACTGGACCCATAAACTCAATTTTAAGAGAGAGAAGTACATGATAACGCCATCATGTGCTAGGGCATTATTTATGAAATTTCGCTTTGGCACATCGCCCCTTGCATCGATTGCTAAAAAACAGAATACCGTGGACACACCTTCGTTCAACATGCAAAATGAATAAGGAAACATTGGGTCACGTTTTGTTTTTCTGTCTTGGGTATGCCAAAGTCAGGTTGCTTTACCTTAAGCTCATGCTAAGAGAGAGGAATATCCTGCCAGCCAATTAAGACATTTGCCTGTGTAAGTCAACAGATAATGATAAAGTTGTTACCATGACTAGCATGTACCTTCACTTGCAGTGTCTAATGCATGGACACCTGTTACAGGTGAATTGAATGGTTAGAAACTCGATGCTCGTATTTTATTGTTGTCATGATCCCTTTTGAAAGTTTTTAACATATTTGTTCTGCTAGCAACTTTTAATATTACAGATGTATTTCTTGTAAACTTGTTGTTTTTATGATACCTGAGTGTTTCTTTTTGTTTGTATTACTGCTGTAAGACAAAGGTCAAATAAAGCAGTGTGTTGGGAAGGCATGGTATCAAAGTAAGACAGACACAAGTGATCACAGTTCAAGGGTGTTTATTAAATTGGAAGAAGGTGTGAGATAAACGCTTAAGCTAAACCTAACTCTAGGATGGGAGCAAGCTAAGACCATCAAATTAAAATAATATGGTTCTAGTGTCCTCTAGTCAAATAAAAAGGCCTATACTAAAAAATAACTATTGCCAATCCTTACTGCTATGTTTACAAAATAGTGTTGGATAATGTTGACAAGAAAAGAAAGAAGTGTTCACAAAATGATAAGTCAGAATGTTATGTGGGACTCCTGAGCACAACACACGCCTACAGTTCTCTGGCACGAGTTTACAGTTCCTTTTCTCTATATCAGGGCCTTCTGTGTCCAATGGCCTCATTACAACCCAGGCGGTAAATTCCCTACTTTACCACCATGGTGTAAACTCTGTTTACACCATGTTGGATGGCAGAATTACCGCCCCATTCCAAGGTGAGTGGGGCGGTAAATTCCCATTCCCCATTTACCCTTCCCCATTCCCATTTTTGCCCCATAGGGCATAATGGGAGTGGGGAAGGCGCTAATTACGGCACCGTAAATTACGGTGCCGTAATTAGCACCAAGGCGGGTTAGCGCCTTGCATTTTAACGTCTGCTAAAAGCAGGCGTTAAAATGGTAATCAGGCGTTAAGGGTTAACGGCGCCGACGGCGCCGTTAAACCCTTAACGCCTGGGTTGTTATGAGGTCCAAAGTCTCTTGTTTCAGAGGGCCTGATATGTAAAAACAACAAAACAAAAGTTCCTTCGGTTTATCATCACGTCGGGTGATTACACTTCAACCTTCGATTCCCCTCAGCCGGGCTCTGATTCCTCTCAATCGTTAGTCTCCCTCAGTAGGGCTCAGACCAACTGGAGCACTTGCCGATCTCATCTCACTGGGTAACTCTGTTAGATGACTGGTGAGTGCAGGCTTTTTACCATTACAGTTTGCACAGTGTTCCCATCAGCCGGGCACAAAAGTCAACTGGTAACAACAAAATCTTCTGCAATGTGTCAAGGACTTTCGATTGTACAAAGGATTTGACTTGACCTTTGTATGACCACCTTAACATCGTCTAGCATGGCCTTCCCTATGGCCTCTTAGTTTTTACAGTTTGTTTTCTCACAATATACAACACAGTCGCTTTGTTCAGGAGAGGGGTACCAGCAAGAGACCTTTCGACTGACAGCCCACATAGCACCGGACCACTCTATCTCTGGTACCCAGTTAGTTCACAAAAGACCTCTTGTCTATTTATCTCCTTAATGTTGCCACTGCAACCTTGAGCCTAACACAGTCCGGTTGACTATCAGGTTCTTCTGAGCACCGGCTGTGCTGAACTCGTCGGTGGTTCCTTTGCAGCTGGAGTCAAGGATGGTACCAAAATGGCAACCAAGTCTCCCCACCCTGGCTATCGGTACCAGAGGGTGCCATGTAACCCTGACATCCGTTACACCATTAGCCAGCTGTGATTCCCGGTCTTATCTTTCTTTCATCGAAGGCTTCTTGGGTCTGGGCTGAAAAGGGCAAGGGAAACTCCTTCCTTGACGTCCTTTCAGGTCTCGCCATCTTTCTCCTCCGTTTGAACTGCCGTCCTGGAATAGCTGCTTACTCGTGCATTCGGCCTTGCTCGGAGTGTGCTTGTGTGCTCTACCTTTAATCCCAAAGGGGGAGGGAAAGTGTAGTCAGGTGTGTGTAGTCGGTTATTGCCTGACTCTGCCTGACCTAGTGTTGGTACATGTCAAGTAAATGGGCCGGGGTATTGGTCTGTTGTCTTTTATGCTGTTAGAAAGTGTTTGTGTCGGAAAAAGGGGGGGTAGAGTTTCTGAGTATCTGTCCTGGGCAGGATGCGGTAAAGGTGTCATAAGGATGGGGATACCGTGTCTCATCCTTTGGTGTCCCACTTCCACTCCTTGAGGACCCACCATCCAGGTGATCCTCCCTCACAGGTCCACCCCCAGGAACTGGATCCAATAGCGATGGCTGTGTCGTGGCCACCTGGATGACATATCACCAGGAAAGTAGTGGGTGGGAGCACCTTCAGGTTTCTCACATACCCTTCCTCCATGCGATGTAGTCGCATCTGTTTCACAGGGGAACCGGGAAAGAAATCCACATTCTCTTGATCCTTACCTCTTCTGTGTTGCACAGTGAAACAGTAGTGCTACAGGCCTAGAAACCACTGCATTACACAAGGGTTGGAGTCTTTGCATTGGCTGATCCAAACTAGGGGAAAAAGGTCTGTGACGAGTGTGAACTTTCTTCCCAAGTGGTTGTATCTGAGATGGCAAATAGTCCACTTGATAGTCAAGGCTTCTAGTTCCAGCACAGATTAATTTATTTCATGTGAGAAAAGCTTGTGACTTGTCAACAAGATGCAATGTTCTAATCCGCCTCAACTTGCGAAAGGACTGCTCCTAATCCTGTAAGGGATGCACCTGTTTGTAGTATGAACTCTTTAGAGAAGTCTACTACCTTTAGGATTGGGTTCGGGCACAGGGTTTGTTTTAAAGTATTATAACATATGTCATCTTTTTCCATCCACTGAAGTTTCTGGGGTTCAGCATTTTTGAATTTATCAGTCAACCTAGCTGTTGTGTCTGAAAGATTTGGGATAAACCTACAGTAAAATTCTATTAACCCTAAGAAGTCTCTAAGATCTCTCTTAGTTTTGGGTGTTGCTGTATCTAAGACGGTTTTCTCCTTATCTGGCCCATATACTGGAACTTGCCAATACCCTTTTGATAAGTCTGAGGTGGATAGAAAGGTGTCTGCTCCGAGTTTATCAATTAGGTCATCGATGCGTGGCATGGGATAGCCATCAAAGTCAGAAATAGCGTTAACTTGACGGATGTCTATGAAAATCTCCAGGAACTGTCAGGTGTAGTGGCCAACACGAAAGGGGAGGAGCATGGTCTTCAAAAAGGCTTGATAATATTAGCTTTTAACATTTTATTTACTTCCTCTACCACTATCTATTATGCGGGCTTCCGGGTGTCAACAGGGCTTTAAATGAGCCACTTTTCCCTTAGGTGTTTTAATATAGTGAGAAGTGCCCTTCACTCTTCCTGGTTTTTCGGAAAATACATCGGGAAATGATTTAATTACATATTTTAAATCTTCTTGTTGTTGAATATATAACTCTAAAGTGATTAACTCATCACTGTCTATTTCTTCGGGAACCAAGCAGGATAGTACTTAGGCATGAGTGGCTGACAGGTTTTCTTTCCACTCTTTCAGGAGATTCATGTGATGTAAATGGACTTTCTGTTTTCTGTCTGGTTGGGTGAGTTTTTAAGTACAGGCTCCCATTTGTTCTACAATTTCGTAAGGCACATGCCACTGAGATGGGTAAGAGGACCAGTACTTTCTGTCCTATGGAAAAGAATCTTAAGCTCACCTTCCTGCCATAAGTGGATTTTTGCTGACACTGGGCTTTTTCCATATGAGTGCAGACTAGATCTCGGACAAGTCTCATATCAGTGGTCTTCAAACTTTTTTGGCCTGGGCCCCCCCTCAGCAAAGTTTGGGAAGGCCGGGCCCTCCCAAAAGTGCCAGATGGACAGTATGTAGAAATCACTATGAACTTTTGCGTGCCGTCACCGCACCCTACTCCCAAGTACAGACCCGGGGCTCTCCCCACCATACTCCCAACACTATCCCAGTGCTGCCGCCCATCCTGCTCCCACCACAGTCCCATAACACAAGCATACACACATACATACACATTTAAATAAAAAATAAATTGCCATAAACATACCTTCTGCAGGGGACTGCGCGTGGTTGATAAAATGGCCCGCTCCAGGTTGCTCTGCTCGTATGTGCGAGGAGGCGCAGGAGCACCTCCTTGCACATACAAACATGTAGTGCCCCAGCCATCATTTCCAATGAGCTATGCAAGGGAGATGAAGCAAAACACCCCCAGCGTTGCATGGCTCAGTGATCATGTGCGGCTGGGGAAATGAACTGTCAAAGGCAAACAGTGTTTCCCTTTGGCAGTTCAGCCATCCCAGGAGCACTCCCTCAGCTGGAAAAAGCAGCCGAGGGAGCGCTCAGTGTTTCACTGGGCTGGCTCCTCGGCTCCTCCATAATGGGTGAGGTGGCCAGTGGGTGGACGCCCCCTCACCCATTATGGATGAGCCGGCAGGCTTGGACTGGCCTATAGGGCAATAGGGCGATGACTGTACCAAAAATGGAAAATGCTAGTGTAGGCCAGTCAAAATGGGCCACTTTTTTTGAAAAATGTGGGCCAGTTTGAGGAGTTACTTCACTATGCAGCTAGTAGTTTTGACCATTGTTGCTGAATAAATATTCTTTAAATATCACAATTTGTTTACATTTGAACAAAAATGAACCCCTGGGGCACTATTCAAACAGTCTGTGACTAAAGGGTTGAATATCCATTTGCAACTGCTGGCCATTTTTTCATTGGTGCCTAAAACCGTTTTATGGTCCACTTTGACCATGTGAGCTGCCCCTTCCCATTTCCTCCAATCTAAAAAAAAAACGTTTTTTTTTACATTTCATTCTGGGCTCTGGCGCCCCACAGTTTGAAGACCTCTGTCTCATATGCTCCCGCATTCTAGTAGCGGTCTGCGAGATGTGAATGGGTGCCTCCTGTCTTTCCTCCCAGGATTCCCGGAGCATGTCCAGGACATCTCTAGGCTCTCTACCATAAAATAGTTCAAAAAGCAGAGAATCCTGTAGAGGCCTGAGGGGTTTTCCTCACTGCAAATAGGCCCCAAGGGGTCCAATAATTTCTGCAGGATTAATTTCAGTGTTTTATTGAATCTTTATTGAATCTTTCCACCAAGCCATTGGTTTGGGGATGGTGCACCGTAGTTTGCAAGTTGGTAATATGGAGCAGCTCTTTGACTTCTGCTACAAGTTTGCTCATAAAGTTCGAGCCTTGATTGGTTAGTATTTCCTTGGGAAAGCCAACCATAGAAAAATACAGAAAGAGGTGTTTAAAGATCTGCTGGGTGCTATTGTTGTGCATCAGAAAGGCTTTCGGGTATCTGGTTGCATAGTCAATAATTACCAGGACATGTTTGTTGCCTAATCGGGATGTCTAAAGGACCAATGATGCCCATCCTGATTCTTGAAAAAGGAACTTCTATAATTGGTAAGTGACTTTAATTGCTAAGTGAAGGGAATGGGATGTGCGTACTGGTCTTTTGACAAATGTCACACGTCTGAACAAAGGTTTTAATATCAGTGTGGATACCTGGCCAGTAAAACTTTCCACAGATATGTGCTTGAGCTTTGGAATGCCCTAAGTGCCCCCCAGTAAGATGGGAGTGTGCAGTCTCCAGTAGGACCTTGCAGTGGGTTTTGGGGATTACTAACTGGGTCTTCACTGTGCCTTCCATGGAAGCTTCTCTTCTATATAGCATACCCTGGTTTTAGAAGAAAAAGGGGCTTCTTTCTATATACCTTCTCCTTCCAGATAGTTTGTAAAAAGGCTTTAATGAGAACTGGATCGTTCCGCTGGGCGAATGCTGGGCGAATGCTAGGTCAGGATAGATAGTAAGTTCCTCTCCCTTTCTTTCTTCGATGTGAATCAGTTCATTGGCTTCCCGAAAGCCTAATATACCTCTTTCTGTTTCATCTGGTTCACTTTCTTTAAACTCAGGAAATCGAGCCTTTTCCAAAATCCCTTAAGCAATCTGATTCCCTCGACGTACTTCAAATGGAATTTTGCCATGATTCCGTAAAACAGCCTTTATGTCTCCCCGGAAGTCGGGATCAATGATGCCTGCTAAAATATCTATACCGAACTTCCATGCTAGGCCAGATATTGGGGCCAGCCTTATATAACACCCTGGAGGGGGTATTAAAACCAAATCGGTCGGGATCCTTTCACTTTTCCCATGGGGGATACCAGCCTCCCTACTGCTACAGATATCGAAACCTATTGATTCTTTTGTGGCAACAGAGGGGCTAAAGCTCTATGACTGAGTTTCTGAAATTGTAGGGTTTCCCAATTAGTTTCAATTGAGTCACATCTCACACCTGAAGGCATATATAAGGAAGGCATGGTATCAAAGTAAGACAGGCACAAGTGATCACAGTTCAAGGATGTTTATTAAACTGTAAAAAATGGTGTGATAAACGCCGAAGCTAAACCTAACTCTGGGATTAGAGCAAGCTACGACCATTGAATAATAATAATACCATACTAGTGGTGTCTAGTCAAATAAAAAGGCCTATACTCCAAAAAAAACTTTGCCAATCCTTATAGCTACATTTTGATATTGATATTGATATTGATATTTTATTTCTATCACGCTCGTACACAAGTGTTTCAGAGCGCGACAAGGCAAGGGAGGGGAACAGGGGAGAACAAAAACAACAATCGTACTAGGCTCAGTAACATTGAGAACGCGCATATGCATGAGGAGAGGGAAAAGTGAAAAGTGCACGGAAAGGGGGAGAAGTGGAAAGTGCAGAGCAAAGGGGAAAAAGCAGATAAATAATTAAAGTAAATAAATACATACCTAAATAAATAAATGATAAAAGCAAGAAACGGCGGTAGTGCAGCCAGCAAGTGGCAAGTGCTGGGTATAAGGCAGCAGACAGGGTATGTCTGCAAGTGCTGGAAGAGAGAAGGGGGGTCTGTATGGGTACAGATACGGACCCCAGTGCAGGGGGTGGCCCAGAGGCATTGTGAGTGGGTGGCAGGAAGAGCAGGTACCTGGGCCAGGAAGACAGAGGGTAGGCCAGGTGCATGGTGCAGAGAGAGAACAGATCAGCAGGAGAGAGGAGGGGTGAAAGCAAAAGGAAAGAGGAAGGTCTTGAGGTGCTTCCTGAACCAAAGGTGGTTCTCCTCAGGTTTCAGAGTGGCTGGGGGGCTGTTCCAGAGGGAGTACCCATCCAAAGACAGAGATCTACCTCCAGCTTGTTTCTTTGAAAAACGACTGACCCTGAGGGATTTAAAGGTAGAGGAGCAAAGAGCTCGAGAGGGCAGATATTTGCGGAGAGATAGCTGAAGGTATTTTGGACCCAGGCCCCAGAAAGGCTTGTGCACAATGTTTAGAATTTTGAATATAATCCTTGCATCCACAGGGAGCCAATGGAGAGATTTCCGGGCTGCAGAGATACGATCCCGGGGCTTGAGGCCAAGGACAAGTCTCGCAGTCCTGTTCTGGTTTAGTTGCAAAGGGCGGAGAGTAGAGGCAGGCAGAATTAGAAAGAGGCTGTTACAATAATCCAAACTAGTGGGAACCAGAGGTTGGGAGACAATTAGCTTTTTGGGGGAAGGAGTGGAAAGGAAGAGTACCTCTGAGGAGGTGCAGTAGGACGTTTGACCTTTTAGAGACATCAGAGATGTAGGCAGAGAAGGAAAGTGTGGAGTCAAAGATGACCCTGAGTTTCTTTGCCACGCAGGTTGAGGTAGGAGGAGGGCCAAGGGAGGCCAGCAGAGTGTAAGGGAAAAGGAAGGTGAAGGTGTGCCGATGAGGAGGATCTCCATCTTGCTGGCATTCAGGCGGAGATCATTGGCGGTGCACCTGTCTTGAATGGCAGTTTGGCAATCAGAGGTGCGAGAAGGAGAGAAGGTGGCCGAGGGAAGCCTGAAAATGAGTTGAGTGCCGTCAGCATAGCACCTGAAATTGGAGCAGAAAATGGCAATTCGGTGGGAGAGACTTGCCAGGTATTGTTTGAAAAGCCAGGGTAAGATATTAGACCCCTGGGGAACACCACGAGTAGAAAGAGAGATACATGATATGAAGGACACAATTTGGACTTTGGAGGGTCAATCAGAGAGGAAAGAGGTCAGCCAGGCCAGAGCCTGATCAGTGATACGTAGGTTATCACAGAGACGGTTGAACAGGATGGTATGGTTGGCTGTGTCGAAGGCAGAAGAGAGATTGAGTAAGATGAGGATGGAGGGAATGTTAGAATCAAGGTTGGAGAGCAGATCTTCACGGATGTTCAGGAGAGCAGTTTCCAGGGTTTCTGGAAGCTCTAAAGCCAGATTGATGGTAGTGGAGACAACCCACAGAGTCGGAGTGTGGGTTAAGCTGAGAGATGGACAGCTTTTCTAGGAGTTTGCCAAGAAAAGGATCAATGGAAATTGGGCGACAGAGGGGAGGGGAAGTCTCCTGAGGGAAAGCAGAGGTTGCATAAATTGGTGAGGGCTGGAGTAAGGGTATCAATGTGGTCCTTCAAGGTTTTAGAGGAACAGGGATGAACCTTTTTTGACCAGGCTTCCATAGATCGGACTTGTCTAGCAACCTTGATGGGGGAAAAAAGAGGAAAGGCAGAGAAAAAGGGTTGGGAGGGGGGTAGCTGAAGGAGGGTCTTCATGCACAGAAGGAGAGGGGAGTGGAGTGGGAGGGAAGGAGAGGGTAGTGGAGGGGGAGGGCAGAAGAGGGTGGACAGGATGTCCTGGGATTTTGAGATAAAGTGAGAGGCAAGGGCATTGCAAAGAGCCTGGGAGCCAACAGGAGGGTAGAGACTGCTGCTGGGTTGACCAGCTCCTTGCAGATTTTGTAAGAGTTCAGCTGAGTTCTTTGATGCTGCAGAGACACAGGCTTGAATGTGGGCTCTCTTCTTGGGGAGGACAGAGAGTCAGTATTGCCTTTGGAGCAGGCGACAGGCCAGTTTTTCAGAGGAGGAACAAGAAGCCCTCCATTTCCTCTGAGCCGCCCTATTTACGTTTAAGTGTAGCTAGGTCAGAGTCATACCAGGAATTGCACTTGGCTTTGGAAATCAAAAGGATCCTCATGACAGGGGCAAGAGCATCAAAAGTACTAGAAACAGAAGAGTAGAGCAGGGACAGTGCTGTGTCAGGATGTGAGTCAGCCAAAGGAGGGGGGGGCAGAAGGTGGTGGTGAAGGCCTCGACTGACACACGCTTCATGGGATGGATGTCCAACAAGGTAGGTTGCAGTGTTGGGGTAGGCTTGGCCTGGGGGAAGAGAGGGAGAGATGAGAGGAGAGGAGGGAATGATCGCTCCAGGAGAGAGGAGTGATCAGAGGGATGGAGAGGGGGAGATGAGAGGAGATCACAACATAAAGAGTGTGCCCTGCAGAGTGAGTCGGGCCAGAGGGGAGGATAGAAAATGAGAGTGAGTTGCAGGGGTCACTGAAGAGTAAAGAGGAGGAACAATTAGAGTCTAGGTGGATATTGAGCTCACAGAGGAGGAGGAGTTGAGTGGTAGAGGTCAGGAGGGAGGAGGAAAGGTCCGCCCACTCAGAGAGTAATTAGGTGATTTGACCAGGAGGCGAGTAGATAGTGCCCACAGTAAGAGAATGGGTGGGAGAGAGAGAGAGACTACAGACAATGCATTAAAATGAGGAGTAGGTCTGAATGGGAATGATAGAGACAGGAATCCATTCAGGAAAGATCAAGACTACACCTCCACCGACCGGGAGGCTCTGGGTGCAGAGAGGATCTTGTAGACATCAGAGAGGAGAGTGTCAGAGCTCGTAGCAGAGCTTCCCATAAACCATGTCTCAGTAAGACCAAGGACATTGAGGTCAAGTTCTTCAAGGAGGTTACAGATGTCAGAGGAGTGTTTGACAGCAGAGCGAGAGTTGAGAGTGGCAAAATGAAGAAAGTTGCCAGCCTTAATGACCTTCCGGGGAGGGGTACATATCAGAGGTACGCCCTGCAGAGGCAAAGGAGCCCTAGGGGGGACGAGGGGAGTGAGGGCAAAGTAGCCAAGGGGGGAGAGGATGGGACAACAAGAGATGAGAGGAAATTAATTAGGCAAATGGATGCGCCTATTAAAGAGGAGTTTTGCCTGAAGGCCCTGGACCGCGACAGTGCCATTTAGGTAGACATTTATGATGACTTTAGAGGAGTCAAAGGAAGCAATGAGAACTGCACAGAGAGTGCCACCATTATTGGTGGAGGAGGAGACAGGACAGAGCACAGAGATCATATGAAGAGTCCATAGATCTGGCGAAGGAATGACAAAGAGCATGTCAGGGAGGGTCTGTCTGGAGGAAGCGTTGGAGTAGGTTTCGGCAATAGGAGTGTTAGGGTTGGATTCCAAGATATCCTTATTTAACCTCTTCCCACCATACTTAGTGAGAAGAGAAGGATAGTCAATGGAGAAGCAGTTGGAAAAGATATGAGAAACAGAAAGCGCCATAGCAGTGGTAGCGAGGGAGGTAGGGAGAAGCAAGGGGGTCTAAGGCAAGTAGGTGTGGAACAAAAAAAAGAGGTGAGGTCACTGGGCCGGCAAGTAACAGAGCAGCAACAGTTAACCAGCAAAGTACAGAGAAGTTAGCAATGTACAGCAAAATTTGACTTTCAAGCAAAAAGCAAAAACAGCAAAATTTGACTTTCTAGAAAAAACAGCAAAATTTGACTTTCAAGCAAAAAGCAAAAACAGCAAAATTTGACTCTCCAATTTAGGTTACAGAGTTAGCAAAAGGTTTTAAGAAGCAATGCAATTCAAAAACAACATGGGAGAAACAAGCAGAGAGAACAGTGAAAGTCAAAAGGTGGTGGGAATGAGTCCAGAAGGAGGGAACTAACCTATTGATCAGGAGGTGACAATGTCATGGCAGTCCAGTTTTCTTAGAGGAGTGAGGTGGCAGCATCATTGTAGTTAAGGTGCTTGGGTGTGGAGAGGACCACAGTAACGTTCTGGTAGCGGACAGAGAGCAGACAAGGGCATTAGGAGTGGGCCTTTAGTGAGGGGGCCGGCTAAAGCTTGCTGGTCCGGAATTGGCCAGAAAGCCACTCAGCAGCCAATGAAGCTGCAGGACATAGGGAAGCAGCTAACTCACACTGCCATAAGCAAACAGGAAAAAAGGGCGGCCATTTAAACAGTACCACATTGCAGCAACATATGGCAGGCAAAGTCAGGGAAGTAACAAAACTTCATGTAGCAGTCGACAGGTGAAGAGGGGAGAGACTGCCAGCTAGTGTGTGAAATGTGCTATATTTACAAGCGTTTTCCGCTCGAAAATAAAATGTCTTTTTTTTCAGAAATCATTCTCAAAAGTCTTCTTTTGTGCTCAGGAGGTGTTGTGGTAATGGGCAAATGCACGTATCTCCTAAATCACATATGCTCCAGAGCAGATGTTAAGGATGTCGGACCTCGTGCTCCGATGTAGAACGAAGTAAGAATGCAGTCAGTGGCTGTGGGCCTTGGTAAGGGGGCTGGCTGAAGCCTGCCGGTCCATAATTGGTCAGAAAAGCCACTCAGCAGCCAATGGAGCTGTAGGACATAGGAAGGCAGCTAACTCACACTGCCATAAGTAAACAGGAAAAAAGGGTGGCCATTTAAACAGCACCGCATTGTAGCAACATATGGCAGCCAAAGTCAGCTAATTAAGAAAACTTCATGCAGCAGTTGACAGGTGAAGAGGGGAGGGACTGCCAGGTAGCACAGTGAAATGCGTTATATTTACAAGCATTTTCCACTCGAAAATTAAAAAAAATCAGAAATTGCCCCCAAAATTCTTTATTTTGTGCCGAGGAGGTGCAGTGGTAATGGGCAAATGCACCTGCCTCCTAGGAGAGGCTGCAGCAGCACAGCAGGATCACGGATGCCCCAGAGCAGATGGAAAGGATGTCGGACCTTGCGCTCTGAAGTAGAAGAAAGTAAGAATTCAGTCAGAGGCTGTGGGCCTTGGTGAGGGGGCCGGCTAAAGCCTGCCAGACCCCAATTGGCCAGAAAGCCACTCAGCAGCCAATGAAGCTGCAGGACATAGAAATGCAGCTAACTCACACTTCCATAAGCAAACAGGAAGAAAAGGGTGGCCATTTTAATAGCACCACATTGTAGCAACATATGGCAGGCAAAGTCGGGGAAGTAAGAAAGCATCATGCAGCAGTCGACAGGTGAAGGGGGGAGAGACTGCCAGGTTGTGCGGTGAAATGCGCTATATTTACAAGCATGTTCCACTCGAAAATACAATGGGCCTCATTACACGGAAGGCGGTAATGGTTAACGGCTACCGTTAATGGTAACGGTGACCGTTAACCATTACCGCCTTACTACGAGGTCCCTTAGCGGGTTGGTGCTTTAACGCCTGCTTTTTGCAGAATGGGGCAGAAATGGGAATGGGGAAGGGCAATGGCGGAAGGGGGATTTACCGCCCCTCCAACCTTGGAATGGGGCGGTAAATCCCCTTTCCGCCAAGGCGGTGCCGGTATTTTACCGGCATGAGCCATGGCGCTAATAGCACCATGGCTCACCGCCTTCCGTGTAATGAGGCCCAATGTCTTTTTTTTCAGAAATCACCCCAAACTTCTTCTTTTGTGCCCAGGAGGTGTCGTGCTAATGGGCAATACACCTACCTCCTAATGGAGGCTGCAGCAGCACAGCAGGATCACAGATGCTCCAGAGCAGATGGTAAGGATGTCGGACCTTGCGCCCCGATGTAGAAGGAAGTAAGAATGCAGTCAGAGGATGTGGGTCTTTAGTGAGGGGGCCGGCTAAAGCCTGCCGGTCCCCAATTGTCCAGAAAAGCCACTCAGCAGCGAAGAAAGCTGCAGCATGTAGGAAGACAGCTAACTCACAATGGCCCTCATTACGACCCTTGCGGAAAGCGACTGACCGGAGCGCCACAGCGTAAATAGCGTTTCCGCCATTGTACGAAGGAGCAAAGTGCGGCCCATTCCGACCCATCGGGCACGAGCACCACGCCACGGCGGAAGTGCAAAGTCCGCGATGGCGGAAATGACCCCAAAACGGCCCACACCGCCGCCGTACGGCGCCCTAGGTGCAATACCGCCACCCCTCTTAGCGGTCACCGCAGTGTGCGCCTACCGGAAAGTACGGTGCCCGGAAATATACGGAAACGGAAGTTAAAACATGGGCCCGGAACGGGAAACATCCCGGCGTACACCTATAAAAACACCAAAACCACACAACCACTAAAATCACTACCCTGAAACACACCCCAACCCGTCAACCACCCTAGCGAAACCAAGAAAAATGGGAAAAGTAGCGAAGAAAGCGTGCGACCGCAAGCGGCAGGTCCACTTCTCCCGTGAGGAACTCACCGTGCTAACAGAGACCCTCCAGGAGAATGCTGCCGTCGTCTTCTCCACGCAAATGACCAGGACGGCACTTGCAAACAAGAAGGCCATATGGGCTCTGGTGGCACAGCGGGTAAGTGCGGTGGGGACCGCACCCCGCACCCCACAGCAATGCCGCAAGCGATGGGACGACCTGCGGATACGCGTCCGCAGCATACTCTCTGCCAACCGCAACATTGCCACAGCCACCGGGGGAGGTCCTGAATCACCCATCAAGTTGACCCCCTGGGAAGAAATCTGTGCCTCCACCATCGGAATGGAGAGCATAGAGGGAGTCGGAGGGATGGAGAAAGGAGTGCAGACATCCGAAGATTCAGGTAGGTGGGCCAGATAAAACAATGCCAAATCCACAAAGTCCAACCATGTGAAGTACCATGCGTCCACATAGTGCAACAGAAACACATGTCCAGGAGAACGTCCACACACATCGGCCTGAAAGCGCACGTCAAAACCCACAATAAATACATAAATAATTAAAAACCCCTAATACACGCACTACACGTGCAGCAGGCACACCCTAACTGCAGGCTGCCAAACAACTGCACCCTCACTCCACACACAAATCAAAGCACCTCCAAGACCCCGACCCAAATCACCCTCAGGTACCACCCCAATGCATGTGACACAATGCCATTCCAATTCCCACTGACCCATCAATAACCCTCGCCCTCCTTTACTCCACCACAGGGTCCGATCCAAACGACGAGCTACAGGACACCCCTACCAGCACACCTGCAAAGAGGGCCAAGACCAACGGCCAGAGACCCTCCACCTCAGCTGCACGCATCAAGACACGGCAGCAGCACAAATCAGGTGGCAGCACAGAGGAGGGAACATCAACAGGCACCCCAGCAGCCAGCATGGCCACAACACCACCACCACAGGTCCCCCCAATGGATGCCACAGAAGGCACTGCCTCTGGTGGCAGCAGCACCATAGGTGACACCCCATTGATGGCAGCATGCTCGGACACAGAAGACGGGGATGTCGAGGTCAGATCCATCCATGACCTGTCCCAATCCCCCTGTCTGTCCCATCCCGTACAACATGAGGATACCACGCAGGTGCAGCCACAAGACGACGACTGGCCATCCCCCACAAGCCCTGTGGCAAGGCAACATGAGGACAACAGCCCCTCTGTGACACCACCGCAAATGGCCATGGCCCAGCAGAGGCAACAGTCCCTCGACAAGTTAATCGTCCAACAGCAGCAAATGGCCACACTCCTCAAGGGCCATGCCGATGAATGTGGGGGCACCAAGGCAGACATAGAAACATCAACAGAGACACTTAGGGCAGAAATGGAGAGAGGTACAGAGACGCTAAGGGCACAAATTGAGAGTAGCACCGAGAGCCTGAGAGTCCAAATGGAGAGTAGCACCGAGAGCCTGAGGGGGGAACTGCATGCGACGTCCAAAGACGTATGTGCCGAACTTGCCGCAGTGCGCCGTGTGCTCACTGAGCTCTCGCAAACCCTTAGGGACATGCATGGACGTGAGCAGGCAGACACATCATCCGTTGCAAGTTCCGTCCAGGGCAGCCCCCAACGTAGATCTGGAAGGAACCTGCGCTCCACAGGCAGGGGTGCCCCTGATACCCGCAGAGGGGGCATGCAATAGCGACAGCCCACTGACAATGAGCATCTTTGGACACTGGTGTTCGGGGGGGAGGTAGGAGGGTGGAGGGGGTGTGTTGGGCTCACTTGGGTGGCGGGTCGATAGGGTGTTCAACATGATATCACATATGCCATAAAAAGTGCACGATCAACCAATGAGAAGTGTGGACATTGATCTTTGTGTACTAGGCCATCATAGGCGTACAGTCCATATTGTGCATGTCCCAGACACACGCAGTGCCACGAGTCCCGTGTCCATGTATCAGCCACCAGGCGTGAGTGCTAGAAGCATACATCAATGAGATGCTGACGAATGTCACGGCCCTCCGGTGCCTCGCAGACTCCATGAGGTGCTGCCACATCCCCACCCTCATCATGACCATCATCAGGTGCTTGCAGTTCTGCGTCAGGGGGCATGGGCACATTTCTACGTACGCACATGTTGTGGAGCATGACACATGCCATCACCATCTTTGCAACCTTCTCATGGCGGTACAGGAGTGCCCCGCCAGACCTGCTGAGGCAGCGGAAACGGGTCTTCAGTAGGCCGAATGCCTGTTCAATGACTACACGGGTACGTGAGTGGGCATGGTTGTAGTCCTCCTCATGCTGGTCCCGTGGGTTCCGGACTGGTGTGAGGAGCCATCTCTTCAGTGGATATCCAGCATCACCTGTATGTGGACGAGAAACGTATGATGTGGAATGCCATTGATACGTACGCACACCCCCCCCCCTTCCTGGCAGGTCATTGACAATTCACATACCCCACATCATCATGCATGTAATGAGACTCACCGAGTAGCCAGGATCTGTTCCCTGCGTGTCGCTCCATGTAGCGTGGTATTGTAGAGTTCCTCAAGACCATAGAATCATGGGTTGATCCAGGGAATCGGGCACAACAATGTGTAATGATCCTGTTGGAGTCACACACCATCTGTACATTCAGGGAATGAAATTGTTTTCGGTTGCGGTACTGGGCCTCCATGCCATGTGGGACGACCAATTCAACATGGGTGCAGTCGATGGCACCAATGCAACCCGGTATGCCGGCAAGTGCATGGAATCCCACTTTTGTGTTGGTTATTTCCTGCTCCGAGCGTGGTAGAGAGATGTAGTCGTCTGCGTGCTGCAGGAGGGCATCGAGCACTTGCAATAGTGTCCGTGAGAACAGTGGCTGAGAAATGCCATGCAACTGTCCGACTGTGTGCTGGTAGGTGCCTGTGGCCAGGAAGTGGAGTACAGACACCACCTTCAGTAGGGGTGGGATGGCGGTTGGGCTATCTATCATGCTGACAAGGTCAGCCTGTGTCATGTCCACAATGGCGGCTATGGTGTCCCGGTCCAGACGGTAGAGGGTGTGGATCTGCTCATCAGTGAGGTTGAACGGATGTGCTCGGAGGCGTTGAATTGCGGGCTGCCTGCGTGGTGGTAGTGGCTGTGCTGGTGGGCCTTGCTGGCCCTGCCTTGGCCTCCTCCTCCTCCTGCGTCTCCTCCGTGCGGCTGGTTGTAGTTGGTGTTCGTCTACTTCTTGGAGTCGGAGCACTTGCAGTGCTATCAGGTCCCCCAGGGCCAACATCGCGAGTCCTGCCGGTAGCATTTCGGTGTGGTTGTGGGAGGAGACTGGCTGTGCAATTTATGTGTTTTCAGGCTGTATGGCCTCCACCTGTGGTGATTGATTCCACCTGTGCAAACTGCTCTCCCCTTTGGCCGAGCACGTCCCGCGCACAACGCTGCAATTCGGGGAATTGTATCTTGCTATTGCAATCATGTATTTGTACCCGATAGCCGTGTAAGATTGGTTGATATGTCCATTCTGCTGTGGTCCCATTGTTTCACATACTATCTGTGCAGTCGCGAACAGACTTGTGAGGGGTCAGTGGGACGTAGTACTCGAGTAACGGTGGGCCCTCATGCATCACTGTACCGAGTTGCAACGACGGGCGGGGCGTCCCATTCGTGGGTGAAGGCAGTTGCCATTTTCACACACAGCCGCACTCGATGGAATAATTAGTGATTTCAAACGGCCACAGATGCCTTTTCGACGTGATGTTGCAAATGAGGAATTCGAAGGGCGGCGCTTTCGGTTTCCAGCTAGCGGCGAGGAGATGCCCACAGGTCTGACTGCAAATGTAACGTTCTATTGTTCTATGTCCTTGAGACAGGGCCCATGGCGAGGGAGCAATGATTGATATGAATAGTTTGGGATGCGCAATAGCTACGTGGGCGATGAGGCCGTCCGTTCCCAAATACATGTTACTTCACAACACTGGAATTACGGGCTGGGGCACTGTGGATTTAGCAGGCTGCATAACGCACAGACTCAATGGATGTTTCTAATGTTATGTGAGTAATTATTCAGGCATTTTGATCCCGGGATGAGGGAATGATGGATGGATGCATGGGCAGGTGATTTGATACAGAGTTTGCCATGTACAGGGCTTCTTGGGATCTATCCGCCTCCCCTACGCTATGTGATGCAGGGCTGCCATAGTGGGACCATCGTCCATCTGGCCTTGTTGAGCCCTCCCTGTCTCGAGGCGCCCTCAGACACTCGTTTGTGATGGTGTTTGCACCTCGATATAGATGGTTATGAGTCGCAAGTGGTTTTGGGGTGGTGATGTTCCTTTGGAGTGGGCTAGCATGCATATGGCTGTGGATTTCGTGTGATCATTGAAGTGAGTTGTTGGTATGTAGTTCTGATGGCCATTCTGTTCTTTTTCTTTTCTTTTGGTTGACAGGTATCTCCTCCCCTTTTGCCACTGCCATCTGTATGCCACTCCTGCAGATGGATTTTACTCCCGACACCTGCTGCTTCGTGTTAATCAGTGGAGCAGCATTACGATCTTATGGGACGATCGCCAATGGGCCACATGCCCTTACGCAGTACTGGTGGCTCGGAGCAACATTTCGGCCTTTCAGCTGGACTAGTGCCTCCCCATTGGGACGGCCCTGCGGTTCTGTGCGCTTCCATGTTGCCTTTTCGTACGTGAATGTGGCTCTGTGTACCATGGGGGAACAGGGCGACACACAGGTAGTGGCTGGTCATTTCTTGCGGAAGCAGCCCACAATGGTGATTAGTGTTTTGGAGTTCATGGCCTGATGGCTGTATGTGCTTGGTGATTTTGATGTGCATAAAATTTCTATTCTGATTTGGCCCGTGTAGCGTTTTTCTTTGCAAGTGATGTGGCATATGCCTATTTGGGGGGCGATGTATTGTGAGGAGATCTGCATTGGGTTCCGGCTTCGGGGTTTAGTTGCGTGGTACTGTGCTGTGCGCGTTTGCCTACGAAGCCCAGTGAGGTCAGGGATGGGGGCTGCCAATATGCCAGTTTGAATGTTGTCATGCTCAGGGGCGGGGGATTGGGTTTTGTGTAACAGATGCCGGTCAGCCAGGTGGACTGGTTGAATGATGTGGTTTTCGGAATATTGCTGGTCACAGGTGCCTGTGTTTGCGTGCGTTTCTTGGTGGGGGACTGTGGTCATGTCCATTGGGATGGCTTCTGTATTCGTGCCATATGTGCCCTGCAGCTCCCATTGGCCCCTCTTGTGTTTCTTTTGTTCGTTGGCATGCATGGGTGACTTGTACATTTCAATGGTTGCATTGTGGCTTCATTGCACCTACGGGGAGTTGTACTTTGTGGGCAGGGAGCGGTGTACAGGCACTCAGTGGGGCCGTTTACGGTTGATTCGCGATGCCGTACTTCTCGCCATGGCGGAATGGTACATTCCGCCATGCCTGATGGCGTTAGGTACATGTCCGCTAGGGTCGGAATTGGCGTACCGTTGCACCATGGTGGTGTTTGCGGTTTGGCATGGCGCGCGCGCGCGTGCTTGGTGCAGTTAGCGTTGGCGTTCACTACGGTGTCGCTAATGGCTTCGTACTTTGCGGTGACGGGTCATAGTCGCACCGAGCGCTATTCGATGGCGGTATTGCATTTCCGCCATCGTTTTTCGATTTCCGCCAGGGTCGTAATGAGGGCCAATGCCATAAGCAAACAGGAAAAAAGGGCGGCCATTTTAACAGCACCGCATGGTAGCAACATATGGCAGGCAAAGTCAGGGAAGTAAGAAAACTTCATGCAGCAGTCGACAGGTGGAGAGGAGCAAGACTGCCAGGTAGCGCAGTGAAATGCGCTATATTTACACGCATTTTCCGCTCGAAAATAAAATGTTTTTCTTTTTCAGAAATCGACCCAAAATTCTTCTTTTGTGCTCATGAGGTGCTTTGGTAATGGGCAAATGCACCTACCTCCTACGGGAGGCTGCAGCAGCACAGCAGAATCACAGATTTTCCAGAGCAGATGGTAAGGATGCTGGACCTTGCGCTCCGATGTAGAAGCAAAATAGTAATTTTACTAAATAATGTGGGTTAATGTTCACAAGAAAAGAAAGAAGTGTTCACAAAATGATAAATCAGGATGTTATGGCCGGTGTCTCCCTTCTCCATGTTATTAGCATGGGACAAGGCAGGATTCTTGAGCACAGCACACTCCAGGACTTCTACGGCATGAGGGTATAGTTCCTTTTCTCTATATCAGGGCCTTCTGTGCCCAAGTCTCTTCTCATGCAAAGTCTCTTGCTTCAGAGGGCCTGATATGTAAAAACAACAAAACAAAAGTTCCTTAAGTTAATCTTCACATCGGGTGATAACCCTTCACCCTTGGATCTCCCTCAGCTGGGTTCTGATCCCTCTCAATCGTTAGTCTCCCTCAGTCGGGCTCAGACCAGCCAGAGTGCTTGCCGATTCAAACAGAGACTTCTGATGGGTGATCTCGTCTCGCTGGGTCATTCTTTTAGACGATGGCAAGTGCATGCTTTTTAACATTACAGTTTACACAGCGTTCCCTTCAGCTGGGCGCAAACTCCAATTAGTAACAATAAAACCTGCAATGTGTCAAGGACTTTCGATTGTACAAAGGATTTGACTTGACCTTTGTATGACCACATGAACATCTGCTATCACGGCCTTCCCTATGGTCTCTTAGTATTTGTAGTTTCTTAACTCACAATATTCAACGCAGCTTCTTTGTTCAGGAGAGGGGTACCAGTCAGAGACCTTTCGACAGAACACCCACGTGGCACCGGACCACTCTATCTCTGGTACACAGTTTGTTCACAAAAGACCTCTTGTCTATTTATCTTCTTAATGTTGTCACTGCAACCTTGAGCCCGAACACAGTCCGGTTGATTATCAGGTTTTCTGACTCACTGCCTGTGCTGAACTTGTTGGCGGTTCCTTTGCCTCTGGAGTCAAGGATGGTACCACAATGGCAACCACGTCTCCCCACACTGGCTATCAGTGCCACAGGGTGCCATGTACCGCTGACATTCGTGACACCGTTTGCCAGCTGAAATTCCCATTCTTATGTTTATTTCATCGAATTGACTGACTCTGTCTGACCCTTGCATTGGGACATGTCAGGTAAACGGCTCGGGTATTAGTCTGTTGTTGTTCACGCTATGTGAAAGAGGTGGCTGATGTGGTTATGGCTGCCATCCAATGATCTCAAATGAAGAAGTATTGAAGATTTATCATGTCCCGCAGACTCTCTAATACTAATAATTTTTTATCACGTACACATTTCCCAAAAAACAACTCTCAAATAGTTTTTAATGCTTCACGCTGTCTTATAAGATGTATTATTCTTTCCTTTTTACCAGACAATTTACATTGATAACAAATACGTTTTGTGGACTTAATTCCATGCCTTGGAGATACTACTGCTAACTATGAGAACAAATTCATGCATGGTATTAAAAAGATTTATGTTGCCAATTTGACAAGATGTGTTTCAGGTTGTAGGAACTCACATGTCAAAATGATCTGTTATTGTACTTTTTTTCCTTTTCTCGATAAATGATGTATTATCTTCATCTTCCTGTTTCCACATTTTCATACTCGGTTGTTTTCTGATTGACTCAACATCTTGTTTCCAATCTATTTCCAGATCAACAATATCTTTGGGTGAGATTACTTATTTATTTATTTTATTTAATTTTTAAAGTGTGCAAACAGCCTGAGGGCATTGTGGCACTGTTACAAGAGGACTGCTTAGTTACATGGCACATACAGGTAAAAACATTACATACAATAAAGTATTGACATATGGTGTTTTGCATGGTATATTATGTATGATAGCTAAACAGCTGGCAGGTTCAGGCACTTTTAGATAATGTATTGCGTTGCTTTGATTTTTAATGGTGTTAACAATGAAAATAATGTGCGTTCAAGTGCTTTAGTACTTAATGATGTAGTACCTCATTCAAGACACAAGCTTTGGTCCGAGACTGAATTAGGAAGGCCCAAAATGGCTTGCCAAATGTTTCCTTCCAGCCTTTTAGCTGTTTTGTTTCTAACATTGTATTGGTCTCTAAACCATCTAGACTTCTAGGGACAATGCTTTGAGAATATATTTTTACAATCCTTGTAAACCATATCCACAATGATTTTTCACAAACCACTTAATCATCCCTATCTTGCTAATCACTTTAGCTATGCACCTTTCCTTCTTTTGAATCTCACTGTTGTGACAGGTAATTAACACCCGAATAATTACAAGTCAACATCTTCTATATCTTCCTTTATTGACATCTAGGTTATTTAAGTAGGTCTATTCTTACTAAAAAACATAATCTTGGGTTTTGCTATAGCAATAGTCAAAAGATATTGACGAGAATATTCTGTAACCATTTGTAGGGCTCTTATTAACCCAATAGGAGTATGATCCAACAATATAATGTCATCAGCATAGCCCAGTTGTGATATGCTGGCTTTCAGTTCTTGGTGGAAATATGTGTGGATTCTTTATAGCTAAGGGCATAGCTGCAAAATATAAATTGGAAAGAACTGTTGCCAAAACACATCCTTGCTTTAATCCAATGTTCATTGCAATTCCCATGTGACATACTTCCAGCGCTATCCATTCTGATTTGTACAGATTAGCACCTAACACTGATCACACTCAGGGAACTAACAATATAGCGGAGGCATATAGCTTTAATTACACCATTCACGACCCACACACATAATGTTCATTTATGTGCAAGAAAAAAAGTAAAAACCGTTCATATGACAGAGGGCTATTTGTGAAGACGGCACCCACGCGCTGTACTGCTGCTGCACGCCGCCTCTTTTCTTGGTTCTAAGAGGTAAGGAGGAACAGTGGGCCTAGTCACTCCAGGATTTAAGATTATATTATATTACTAGCAGGCTACCAATGGAATGTATCCTTGTAGAGAGGAAATGCGAGCAGTCAGCGGCACACGTGACGATGGCGCAGCCCAGGTCAGCCACTTCCCTACTTTACAAGTACGACACTTTCAGTAAAAACCGCGTTATGCGACCACGAGGAAACCCCATATGGGTAACATCAGCAATATGATAGCTGGGTCAGGGGTGTTATGCACAGTGATCAGTAATCAATGCACTACACATACTGCAAACATCAAGGTGACAAGTAGATAGTCAGACGATCACCCACTGAAGTAAAGAGATTGCCGTTTAGAAAAGCAATTATGGTGCTTACAAATGAATTCATTTGATGTTTTTTGTCTCTATTTATTTCATACGTGTTTTCTCTTATGTGTTTGGATGTACTTTGATGTTGTGGCCATTTAATGATTCAATAATATTTTCTGAAATACATTTGTGCGTACAACAATGTGTCTAAACACCGCAATATGAATTTCAAACTGTATGCACATGTGAATTGACGTGCTGTGTCCTCTGGATATTTGACAAACATCTCACTAATTGATACCATCAACTACTGTAAATACAACAAATTGTTCACTGTGGGTCATACCACAACTGAATCCATTGCATGATTGATCAATGTTATGATTTTGTAACTCTCTTGATCAGGCAGAAATACAGGCCCTGAAGATATCGGCATCTACTCTATATAAAACCATTATTCAGACCCGCCCACCAGTGACACATGGAGCCAAATCCAAGTGGGAACAAGAACTGTGTCACCCAATTAGCGATCATCAATGGACACAAATATGTGCACTAACTAAACACATATTATGTAATGTAAGATATAAACTGATTCACTACAAAATTGTTCACAGGATACTAAACTGAAACGCATATATTCCATGGCAGATAGCTCGTGCCCGAGATGTCACTGTGAGGAAGCGGACACCTTCCATATGTTTTGGGCCTGCATACAATTACGAGACTACTGGGCGGAAATTTGCAAAGCATTAGATGAGATGGCAGATCATCCTATTGAATGGACTCCGATGATGTGTCTACTGGGGGCTACAGGGAAGATGAACCCGACATGGCGGAAATTGTTGAATGTTAGCCTAGAACTAGCCAAAAGGGCGATACTGATGAAATGGAAGAGCAAATCCCCCCACCCCCACAAAAGGGGATTGGGACAGAGACATGGTATGGACAAACAATAACGAAGACATGTAGATAGACACACTGAGCCCAGCTACTACACCCAAAAATATATGGGCCAGATACAAACAATACCTAGCTGACAAAACTGAAGGCGAAGATGTGTAATGTTTGGATACTATATTGATAATAATGTATACGTTATGTAAATGCTATATACTGTGTGTGTGCCGTACCTGTGTGCAACAATACATACAGTTTAGAAAGAAAAAAAAACATTCACCTAATGATATCCATTGGTGGATACTTGATATAGTCAAAGACACACCAAGCATAACAAGAAGTTTACTATCCTAGGAGGCAAGGTGGATACGCAGATTGGATTCCCACCACCATTGTCTGAATGAAGAATTTCATCCCCTGACTTCTATTTCTGCATATGGCCCTGCTAGAAGTATTCATTCTTGAATCCAACAATACCTGTTTCTATTCCTGTATTCCTAAAATATTCATAACATGACGAGGAACTGAGGAGCCCGGGAAGCTTGTCACGCATATTGGTTGGCCTCCCTCTAACTTGACCTGCCCCCAGTATTCCATGATGAACTGCAGTATATAGGGATTGATTCCAAACAAGGGAACCCTTCCCAGTCCCCAACAAGGCTCACAACATATGCCCTTATGGATACACCGTTATGGTATATTTTCTATCCATCCACTCCCCCAAGGTAATACCTCTGGAATTGAATCATCTTCCCCTTCAAGTACACCGCGCCGGCATTCACGGAGTTTGCAGACATTTCTTAACTGGACTTACACAATGCTTGATGGGTCTGAGGTGACCAGAATCTACATTGATTACAACAACACCCAGTAACCAGTAGACACAGGTGCCTGTTCCACGCCTACTTCGCACTTTACCATGGTTACTACAATACACCAAGAGTGGGCAGTCAATCCTTTTACCGGTTTCACTTTTGCCTTCAGCCCAAATAATGGCAAGACAGCTCTATGCGCATTCGTCAACACATAGATGCCACGCCACACCAATAGACACCTTGCATCTACATCACCATGACTACAGATCTATCTTGGCAATGGAATCAGTGCAATAGGAAATGCTAACCAAACAACACAATTCAGGACAACTAGTCAAGTGTGCCTTAGCAACTGGACCTGACTGTGTCTGTTAAAAGATACAGAAGCACCATGTGGGCCAGCATATAGGGTTTCACCTAACCTCGTTTCCACAGCCTTTTGCAACCCTAGATATTTCCGAATGGCAAGGCCAGGCATTCATGCGGAAGCCGAGATTAGGACTCTGTATTTATCTGTATTTGACAGACGCTGCATTCAACGCATTTGAGTAGTGACTCTTGCAACTGTTCGACGCCCAGAAGAATAGAAAAAACAAAACACACCAGGTGAGCAATTATTTGTGCCAGCCTTCCATTACTATTAGGGTGTCACAGTACACAGACACCAACAAGCATAACATATCTTTTTGCACTGGTTCTTTACCCAGTGTTTTATTAAGTTTGTGTCTGTCCTTTTAGATACCGAACCAGAAAAACCTTAGATTTCTACCTTCCACACGAGACTCACAGCTATATCCAGATTTGTAGGTGAGAACTTCTGTCATTGGTCAGTGTACAAAGAAATGAATAATGGTGACATCTAGAGTAATGCCTTGGTTTCTCCTTTTAACCAGAAATCTCCATTAAAGACTTTGCGATAGTGCAGGACCAGCCTTGCAGATATGATAGTCGCTCTGTTCTGGGCGGTGCATACATGGAACACCCCATGGGCCTCATTACGACTTTGGCGTTAAGGGGTTAACGGTGCTGTAAAAGGCTTAGGCTCTGTTAACCCCTTAGCGCCTAATTACGAGGTCCCTTTGCGGCTCCCGACCTTAACGGCTGGTCTGGACCAGCCGTTAAAATAGGGACCCGCAAAGGGACCTTGAAGGTAATTATGGTACCGCAATTTACGGTACCGTCATTACCGCCTTCCCCATTCCCATTGAGCCCTATGGGGCAAAAATGGAAATGGGGAAGGGTCAATGTGCATGGGGAATTACCGACCCGCCAACCTTGGAATGGGGTGGTAATTCCCCATTGCACCATGGCGGACTCGTTACAATACCGGCAGCAACCATGGTGCTAATAGCGCCATTGGTTACCGCCGGTGTTGTATGGCTATTGAGCTAGGGTAAGAAGCCCTGGGGTGCGTATTAATGGGCAGTTGAAAATTAAAGGGTTTCTGCTTCCAACATTACACTGACGCCTTTAATATGTGTCCCCCTAGGGTCTTCTAATATGCCCTGAGGAAGGCATCCACGACCATTGGCTATCGACCCCCGAAACGTATATACATGTGGGACCCCATATACACCTTTGGGGGTTCCATTATTTATTGGTGATAGTTCACACGAGTAGGCAGACCACAGTGCGGAAAGAACTTGAGTTGTATCTAGCAGTATACTAATTCAATGCTGCCAGATTGATTCAGTCACATCAGCTATAAAGAGTGTATATCCAATTGAATCTTTTGGACAACATGTAGTTGTTAAAGTAAATTATGTATTGAATTGTGTTTACATAATCCAGAAAATAACCACATGTTGAGATAATGTGATACAACCTTATTTGTCCCAATTTTCTTAAACAAAACTATGTATAGAATACAGACTGCACAATTACAAAACAACCAAATGTTGAGATAATTTGGTATTTATTTGTTGTTCTATTTGTTTTCCTGTCGAACCACCTATATACCCCAAACCATTCCTTGGGCTAGTTTCCCTGCCTTTTGTTCTTTCCTTTTACTTTTAAGTTGTACTGTCCCCTTAAATTCGTTGTCGGAATGTTTATCGGTTTAATGTGTTTTGAACCTAACAAGTTCATTCTGTGATTTGGTTTTCTCTATTAAAAAAATGGTGAACTCAAATTTTCACTTACACAAGGTTTTAAATTTTATTTAATTTGTATTTGTTTTACATGCCATTCCCTGGTACCCCTCCATACACACATTCTGTATAAAGGTCAGTGTCATCTTGGGAGTATCACCAAGTGGGATATCACTGATACCCACCCTTATGCGCTAATTATTTCCTTTTTACCTACACTGAATATTTCCAGTGGTGGATATCTATATGTATTTTGTTACATTTTACCCCAGCCACCAATGTGATACTATGGGTTTACCCAATTCGTTCCTACCTTATCAAAGGCTACACTGAAATCAATGTGCACACCATATAACAGGAGGCCCTGTCCTAATTTGGCTCTAATGGTGACCAGGTATAGAATCAAAATAGTATGCACTGCTGAACATTCTTTTCGATGTCCTGTTTGAAATACCCTAAGTAAATTATTACTTACAGCCCAATTATATCATTCTTCATGTAATATGGGAGCAACATCTTTACTTGAGACAGCCCGGAGGGCTAACAATCTATAGTTTTCCTGGATTGTCTAAACTACCCTTCCTATGTACTAGGATCAGAATGGATTTGTATGTATTACATAGTGACATTATGTTGTAGCACAATGGTCTCAAAAAGTTCATGAAAGACTTGTGACCAAATACTGGATTGTGTTTTATTGCTGTATTAGACAAACCATCAGGACCATGGGCATTAGAATGTTTTAACCTGTGTAAGGTTTTTATGTAAAACCAGGACACAATAAATACAACATAACAAAAGAATTTGTTAACCTTGTCAACAAAAAATGTATGTAATCAATGTCATAGTCAGTGATGTCAAAATTGCATTGTGAACGTTGTACAGAATGTTTTATTTCTAATGTTATCATAGAATGATTTTATCAAAAAATCACCCGGGATGTTTTCAGTAATAGTCATCTTATTTTGATTTAAATATGTATTTGCTATGTGCCAATATGTCTTTGCATCATTAGATGCCAAAGTCCAAATCATCATTTGCCAATTCATGATTTTTATAGTTGACTGATACCTTTTCAACCAAATTTGATATCTTGTTCTTATATTGATAATGGCCACTGTTTTACCTATCCCATGTATCTGTGGGATTTATGTATGTCTTTACTTAAGTTACATATATTAAATCTTAGTTCACGTTTTTTCTGTGCAATGGCAGCATCATAAATTGTTCTGTTCTTATTATCATAGCCGGAATACATTTTATTTCTTCCAGTGGGACAGAAAGTGTTAGTCAAATTATACATCCGCTTACTGATGCAATTGGGATCAAGCGTACTAGAATTATTTATTTTATTAACTGTTAACCGATTGATATGATTGTTAATTGCAACAATGTTCTTCTGCGTCCCACATATTGGCCCTCATTGCGAGTATGGTGGTAGTCATGGCGCTATTTGCGCCATTACTGCCTCCCATACCGGTACCCACTCCGGTTTGGTGCAATGGGGACTTACCGGTCCATTCCGACCTTGGAGGGACTGGTATATCCCCATTTACCAAACCATTCGCCATTCCCATTTGAGCCCAAATAGGGCTCAATGGCAATGGGGAGGGCGCAAATAGTGGGCTGGCGTATGCCAAGCCAGTTATTTGCGCCCAGGTCCCTTAACGGGTCCTGCCCTTAACACCTGGTCAGACCAGGCGTTAAGGAAGGGACCCGCTATGGGACCTCGTAGTAAGGGATTACCGGCACCGTTCTCCTTACCGTTGCCCGGTATCCCTTACCGCCCTACTCGGAATGAGGGCCATTGTGTTGCCTTGGTTGTTTGGTTCTGTAGCCCAATCATACTAGAATGTTTAACGGTTTATCAACATTTACTTCCAAGATTAGAATTGCATGATCACTTTCAGCAAATTTGTTAACTTTAAAATAGTTGACTTTCAAAAGTCCTCGCTGGTTATTAAAAATAAATCTATTAGAGATTTTGCATTGCATTGCCTCCAGGTTGTTCTGTCTGGGATATCACCCCTGGTATGGCCATTAAGCATTATCATATGATGACTGGCCATGAAAATATAACCATCCAAAGCGCTGCTCTTTCCCCTGAATTGCAATAGCTTTGCCTTTGGAATACCACAGCCACCTAAAAAAAAACGCAGACACTTAATTTGTTATGCCACAATGGGCTTTGACAGAGGACATGTATTACTAAACCGTATTAGCACAGCTAGTAGAGAGCAACACTTTTTGGTTCAAACCTCCTCAACTATCAATGCCCCAGAGGGGCATCCTATTTTCCCTTTTTTTGCTTTCTGTGTAAATATCTTGTATCCATCAAAATAAGACTCGTGTGGTAACCAACTCTCCTATATCATGAATACATAAAACTGTGCTAAAATCCTTGCCCCTTTGCTTGCTTGTACACAACCAGTGCTAGTAACCTGGCCCATTCAAGGAGGCTATTTGTATAATTCCATGTCTAATGTCAGGCCCTAATCCATTTTGGTTTGCTGAATTGAGGGTAGCCAAGTCCAATTTTGATCACAGATATCTCTACTTTTATCATGATCAGATGGATTTCCATCTGCAACCTGCTTCCTTAGTTGGTACATTATTAATCTTCATGGGTTGAATATCCAGTATAACACTACAGTTAGAAAATTGGGATTTCACATAGACAAATATGTATCTCAAATATGTATCTCCTAGCCTAGTTTAAGGAAGAAAGTTGGAAATGATAACACGAACCCCACAGTATGTACAGACACACACTCAACAGTTCTACATAAGGCATATCTCTTGCTGTTATTACTCCCAAAGAGGTATTACACGCTAATTTTGACAATATTATTGATGTATTCAGTGGTCTATTGTCTGGAGAATAAACAATTGACATGTGAAAAAACCTTTAGTAGTTCACTTCTCAAATGTGTGCTCTTTGTTTTTAACGTTATGCTTTAAGGTGCTTCCAACCCTTAATATTGTGCCACATGCAACCTGCATTTTACTATTGTGAAGTTCAGTTTCCATGGGCTGCACGCGAGGTGACTGGACGAATTTTTGTTGTTGTTCAAAACGCTCAACTTGTTTTATTGTTGTGTCTGAAAGACCCTTCAAAAGCCATTTATCTAAATTAGTGGTCGTTTTTTTTTTTTTCCTTACCTTTTTTTTCCTGGTAAACTAAATATTTTGTCCAGCTTGAAGCCATCCAAAACCTCAATCGACTGCACGCTATCCATGTTCTTCTGGGTGTTTTTGTTTTTCCTGTAGCTCTTGATTTTTTGTTTCCTAGTCTTACGACGGGTGTCCCTATTTAAAGCAATGGGAAGAGGACTAAAGCTCAAATTCCCTGAGTCAGCTGAATGTGCTTCATATAACTCTTGCAATAAATCCACTGCTATATTTTCCTCAATCTGCATCAGACCAATGTTTGAAACCGCTTCAGAAAGTATTATCATTTGTTGACTATTATCTTTGTTTAAAGATTTAGCTTCTGCATTCTTTGCATTATTAGTTCGGACGCCTTCAGTATATTTTAAGGGTCTTCAGATCTGCGTTCTTTTTTGTGTGGCACATGCTTCTTGGCAAATTTTAATTGGAGTATTTAGCGCTAAAAGTAATGCATTGTGTCCACATCATTTGCTTTTACTGGGGTTGAAGTATTATGCTTCTTAAAATTTTTGCTAGTACATAAATTAGAAGATGCACTAAGATTACTCACTTTTGTGTCATGATTATCAATTACATCAATGCCACTTCCCAAAGCAAGAGCCCCAGACATTCTTCCAGTTTCTGTAATGATGCCAGATAATTCCCTCTGAAGACTATAGCAAAGATCTAAAAGCAAAAATGGTCACTCCCAAACCCACCTAAAGAGTGATTTAAAGAAATATGTTTGGAGTAGTTGTTTTTTCAGCAGAGGCATAATACGCTGTGATTTTGCCTTTTTCACTTAATTGATCTCTGTATTAACACGGCCCTTGATGTATTTCATTGTCCTGCTTCTCCGTTGATTGATCTAATTTATCTGACAGGTGAAGTGTTCTTAAATTATATGACATCGACATGTCTTTCCAGGATTAAAAACTAAAAATGAGTGGGTCTTTTCTATCCACAACTCTTGGCAATCGGCATACAGTGGACTGTAGACTGCTCCACCACTTCGCTCCTCCAGTTTTTGCGCGCCCTTCGCGCGCCGCTATTGCGTTTAACTCTATCAGGTGAGGCAGAGTAAGACAGGGCGGGACTCCAGGAAAAGCGCAACGTCCGGAAAGCCCGGATACAGACTGCTGTGGACTGCATACTGCTCCACCAATTTATTCCACCACTTTGCGGGTGTGCTTCGTGCGCCACTATTGATTTTATCTCTACCAGGTGAGACGAGACAGAGTAAGACAGGGCATGACTCCAGGGAAAGCACCCCATTCAGACAGCCACCAAGCCAGACTGCGGATTGCAGACTGTTCCACCACTTTACTCCTCCATTTCGCAGGACTTGCTGAAATCCACGCACAAATCATCATTTCACTTCTTTCAGCTAATCTCGGGTCCTGTAGTCGGTAGATAAATGTCTGGCCTGGAAACGAGGCTGCTATTGAGAACGGTATTAATGTTACTGTATGGAATAAAGTATTGACACTATACACCTTAAGAATAATGCAAGTCACAAAAGTGTTCTGTGACCCCAATGGGAATGAGGCTGCAAGGCTTTATAAGTTGGTGGGTGTCTAAGGTGACTTGTAATATCCAGACGAGGTGCTAGTGGCCTATATTCTTCAAGTCCCATTTTCTGAAGTGTTCTTTCTCCTTTCAATCTTTTTTTGTCACCTACCGTACTTCCCTTTTTGTAGCACGGGCTCTTTTTCAGCATCATTGCTTCCTTCTTTGGTTGTACATTGGGAGAATCAGGTTTCCCAAATAAAATACAAAAAAGAAACCAGGCCTGTTTGCATACTCCGCCCCCCGTGCTGCCACCACGCTGGATACTCCCATTCCCCACATACTGCTTCTTTTTCCATCAAATGGCATTTTTGTTTCTTTTTCTGCAGTCTTACACCCATTAACCATTCATGTTCCTCTCCTTTTATCCCCTGCTTTTCTAACTATGTTCAAATTCGGCCCTTTAACTTCAGTCACTTGCACGCTCCTACTTTAAATCAAACTAGAGCTCTCTCACGGCTTTTATACCTGAAAAAGGGTGTAATAAATAAGCCTTAGAAAAGCCAACAGTTTTGTGTAGGCATGGGATAGGCATTTTCCAAGTAGTGCCATATTGGCCAATCTATTGCCAATGCACAAGCAAAAACAGTTGGCATTACTAATGCGTGTTTTTAACAGGACGCCAGTGCAACAAAGAGATGTGAGGACAACCATATTGTTTATAGATCACACTCGGTTCAGACATCTTTATTACACTAAGGTCCGCATCACGAGTTGGGCGGTAGCCCTTAAATGCGCCAGTAACAGGGTTACCGTCGCATTTAATGGTCTGCCCAATCATGAGAATGTCGTTTTTAAAAAACACTGATTTTTGGTGCAATTACCGCACAGTAATACTGTCTAAGATAATTGCATTGAAAAATCCCCATTGGGTCCAATAGGGAATAATGTTTACCACCCAACCGGTGATCCGCAGGATGGGTCGGCGGTGTCGCAAATAAGGTTTGGTGATATCCCAGTCGGGATACCGCCCAACTCGTGATGAGGCCCTAAGAGCCGACTGACAGCTGCATTAACTATATGAAGACCACTTAGAAATGACACTGGCATCCCTACATGGCACAGACTTTGGTGTTACACCGGGATAGACTTAGATCAAAGATGCACCATCAGGTTGTGTTAGGGTGGAAGTAGAATAGCCATAAGATTTTGGATGCTTGTGGGCAAGCAACGGGTGGGTAAATAACTGAATGGCCCCCATAGATTGTGTGTCCATCCCTGCATTCCATTTTCTTCCTATATGTATGCCAATGAAATAATTTAGGCTTATAGGCGCCGCTAAAGTGCCGCCCAAGAGCTTGAACTAAAAAACGATTTCCATAGCAGTTTTCTTTAAGTGTTTTTTATTAGTTGCAACACGAGCAGTCAGTTTTCATTTGTGGTTTACGGTGTGCATTGCTAAAATAGTTCATTTTCTCAGAGCACACTAATGGACGACTCCCTTTTCCTACCCACAGCCCTTGCCACAATCCTATGGCCATTCCTTCCCTCACCCGTAGGCTTTCCTTGTTCACAGCAAGTGATGGAAAGCCTCTGCTCATCACATTCAGTGTGCTGCTTCTTTAGGAGCAATTTAACCTGTTGGGCTATGTTATAGTTGATTTTTGGTGGTTTATGTTACTGTCACAGTCAGTTTTAGAAATTACGAATGCCAAGAGTGCTTGTGTTTTCGGAGGAAAGTATAAGAATGGAAACCCCAGAGTTGGAATTCCAAAGGAGAGAAACCACCTGATTTATTTATTTATTTATATGTATTGTGCATTTGTAAGGCGCTCATACATCAAGTAAATTGTGTTTCGAAGCGCCCACAGGACAACGGAGAGGGAACATGGGAGCGAAAGGCAAATATAATAACAATGAAGAGAAAGAAGAAAGAGGCGGTCCAACTAGGCCTTGTGAGCATTCAGAGCGTCCTGATGAGAGTTGTGTTTCCAAACACCCATTGCAGTACATCAGGACTACCCTATTACTAACAATTTAGAGAAGTGGGGGTGGGAGACTGAATCTTGCATCAAGACGTAGAAGGCCATTTTGAGTGTAAGTCCTATTAACATGATTACCATTTTACCTGATTTTGGTTTTAGGCCTAGCCTGGAGCATTGTATGGGATGTATTTATCAGGGAGCACATAAATCCCAGGAAGAAGGGGATCTAAGAGCTATTATACATTCATTGATTAAACAGGAAATGGAACTGAGATGGCAGGATAAGCCATTTTGAAGTGCTGGAGTTAAAAAAAACGGCTTATTGATATAATATCGAGGGTGGATGACTTCAGGGCCAATGCAGTAAAGAATTGAAATTTATTAGACAGAACGAAGTATGGTGAAGGGGATAAGCCAGTTAGGTAATATACTGGCTGATGAAATTTATAGACAGTAAATCTGATTTGCAGTCATAAAAGATGGGTAGGGAAACCCAACTGCTATAAATTATATGATATGATAAGACATGTATAACGTGCCTGTACGCAAGTGTTCTAGGCGCGACAAGGCAAGGAAGGGTAAACAGGCAGGACAAAACAAACGATCTTACTAGACTTTGTGTCATTCAGATCGTGCAAGTGCGAGAGGGAATGGGGGGAGTGCAATGACAAAACACGGTAAATGCTGCCAGGGTGGTGGCTCAAGTAAGTGCAGGGAGGCAGGGGACTGTAGGGTTGCAGATACAGCCCCTAAGTGGGTGGGAGGCCCGGAGGCAGTGGCTACTGCACATGCAGGAGCCTTGTGCCTGTGAGGTTCAGTGGGTGCCCAGGTAACCAGTTAGCGCAGCAGACAGTTGCATCAGCAAGGTAGAGAGAAAGCTGAAGCGAAGAGGAAGGTCTTGAATTGCTTCTGGAGCATTAGGTGGTCCTGCTCAAGTTTGAGAGAGGCAGGGAGGCTGTTCCAAATGGTAAAATAAACTAAGGTTGTGGTCCTGTATATGCTGACTGTTGAGTTGTATACAGTTTTCATTCCAGAGCTTGTTCTACAACTGCTCGTTGTGTGCACTGAATACACTTGAGAGTGACATATTGGCACCTACAATGAGAGAAGCCAGAACAACAGTCTTTGCAAAACCTAGTAAACTCCCAGTTATGTTTACTGCATATAGGTATTCGTTCCTTTTCAATCTGGACAATAAGATATTTGCAAAGTTAACAGTGAATAGACTACTCTCTCCGATCGCTTCTCTCGTGCTGCCTTACCAATGGTACTTCGTTCTGCATCGAGCACCTCATACATCCTGACTAGGCTCTTCGCAATAATGAACCAGCTCGTCCCCAAACTCTTGCCATCAGTTTCACTTGTAGAGATGATGAAGACGTATTCACAAACAAACTCCTTAGACTGGTTGTAGGATTGCATTTCTTGTTCCTAATCAGGCAGGTGAGTAATTGTTTAGTAAAGATCCAATATGTAATTTATCTCTCACATGTATTCAATATAGAACCAAGAAATAATGGCAAAAGAGTTTCTTAAAATAATCTGTAGTAAGGGTTTCTTTAGATGTATTTAATCATAGCAATTTCACCATAATTATCATAGAAATGTCCTCTCTAACAATACATAAAGGTATTTTCCTTAATCTCCAGAATAGCATTTCAACAATACAATAATGGAATAGATATATTTATAATGTTTATGGAAATGGTTCTCTTCATTTATGTGGCTCGGAAATATCTTCCCTTTATCAGGAGCTGGTAAATAAAATTTCCTTCAATTCTATTTCGTTAATAGTTTATCTACAAAAACGAAAAACAAATCTATCAGTCTTGACTTTACTCGTGCATTTTGTTCACTAATTCTGTCATGATTTTGATATATTGATAATCACCTGGATGTGATATATTCAAGCTTCTGGGAGTTCCAAAAACTCTTATCTCCAACAACAGGAATCTCCCTATAAACATAACCATATGTCTACATTTAATATTATATTTAATTCAATCTGACCCTTTATCTGTTTTATGGCCTAAACGAAATGTTTATACTGAAAGAACATCATAAAAGTCTCAAAAATATCTTTTACTAGTTGTGGGGAGATTCCCTACTGGTACTGCCACTAGGTATTTTCACAGTTGTCACGTGTTGTCTGTGGTATCTTTCCATCTGTCCACCTTCTGGTAAATTACCTATGTTTAAAGTAAATTGTAAGTTGCCTTTAGGTAAGATACATGGGCATCTGCATCATGGGTTATAATGGTCCCTACTTTCCATCCTACTCACCAGTGTTTCTTTACTGTTTTGCAGCACATCCATGCAGCTTTCTCCTCTCGTGACGAATTTGGCTACAAAATGGACGCTCTTTATTTGTAAACGTCATCACGTCCTAGCATGATGACGTCATTGCGATCGTGACGATTTCTGTTTACTTATGCTCAGAGTCGTAAAAAGCATTTTACTGTATTGAAGAAACAAACTGTAGGGCTACACTTTTTCAGCCCCTATTTAGCATTTCATTCAATCTAAATGGTTTGGCATTCTGTATACTAAAATAGTCCATACTTGAACCTCTTGTAATATTTGTAAAGCGAGATCTTCTTAATTATAAAGTATAGGTGCCTGAGTGATCTAGATACATTATATTATAGCAGCAAGAATAATTGTTCAAATATTTGTCCACTTTTATTGCGGGTGACTGGAGTCCTTAAGAAATTATCAATGTAGTTTTAAGTATTTTGGTAGCAAATAGACACAGGGATAAGAGGCCCTATGTCATCATGCACATGTTTAACAATATCATGTCATGCTCACATTCTTGCATTCTGTTAAAACAGTGTAACCGCCTAGGTAATCTCTGTTGATTTGTAATTCAAGATGTGTTAAAACCTATGAAGACAGTAGTACTGTTATCTATAACCCATTAGGAAACGGGTAACACTAGGGCTTATTACAACATCTATATGTTCAACAAAGGAGTGTAATGTTCACATTCCCCATATTGCTTAGACTGATGGGGACACACATTTCAGCCTATTCTCCCGTCTTGTTACATCATCCATATGTTTAATAATTCAATACAATGTTCACAATCCCCATAATGCTTTGCCTGAAGGCAACACATGTTACTCACCCCATTCTCTCGTCTTCCTCACAGGGCTAGTGTCTTATTTAGGGTAGACCATTAGGGGTTCTCCTATTCCTCTACATAAAAACTCATAAATTAAAGTCCTCATTCAGTCCATCTGGGGCTAGACTTCCCAATTTATCTATCCATACCAATTCTCTTTGTTCCATGTGTTTTCAGTGGTTCCCCCCTCTCTGTGATCTCTTCACCACTTCCAGTATTGTTACTTTTAGTTGGGCAACAGTGTGCCTATTCTCTGCAAAGTGCCTAGCCACGAGTGACCTGATGTTACTCGTTCATATATTGCTCTTGTGTTCGCTCCATCGTTCTTTTGCTTTTCTAACTGTTTGTCCAACTTAAAATATCCCACATGGACAGCTTAGTCCAAAGATCTCTGATCTGGAATCACAGGTGGCATAGCCTTTTAATCTTACTTTCTTCACCCATTCCGTGGGTGTCATATGTAGCTGCCTCTCATTACATTGTTACAGTTGTTGCAGTTAGGACAAGGTAATGTAGCTTTCTTTTTTGTCTTCAATACTTGTTGCTTATCCGTCTTGTATTTTTCCACCTTGAACAGTTTGTCCCTAATGTTCTGTCCCCTCTTGTAGGCTATGATAGAAGATTTTCGGAACAGTGTTTTTAATTGAGGATCCATTTCTATTAATCTCCAATTTTTCTTTATCAATCTTGTGATATGATGCATTTGGCTGGAATATTTAAGAGCATATAAAAATGGTACGTTTTTAGATTTTGTTTTAGCAATTTACAAAATGTATTTATTTAATGTTTTTTATAGCGCACCTAACACCGTACTTGAGTTCAGTTTCTAAGCGCAGATCTGGGATTCAAAACTCTGTGCTCTGCGTGGTCTTGTGTCCAAGACCAGCACGTTGCCCCTGTGCTATCCTGCGTTCCGTTTGACAGTTGGCAATGGCTCATGCTTAGAAGAAGCTTGCATAACAAAATGACTACTTCCCTGCATGAGTACAGGGAAGGAGTAATGGCTAAAACTACTACTCAGACTGCACTGCTACTAAACCAGAGAGTGATACCAATCATAAAGGTTGAACATACACAGTCCAAAAGGTATATTAATTTTCCTCTTTAAGGTAGCATGGACCTAGAGCAAGCTATACTCTTTAGGAGGATGGGAACTCGCACAGAAGCAGACCAAACAACAACAGTACTGTGGTACTAAAACAAAAGAATGTCTAAACAAAGTTCTATAAATATAGAACATATAATTATATAACTGTGAGAGAAGACACAAAATATGCTGACTATGTAATGAAAGGGTATACTCTATGCCTGAAAACAGCAGTGCACAGACAATAATTTCAGCAGAAAATGTCAAGTTCACTGAATATGTTTTTTCAAACGTTAGGGAGTGGGGTCTTACTAGTCACGGGAGCCTCCAGGGTAGGCCAGGGGGACAGAACCACTTGAAATAACTGGAATGCTTGTTCTTGGGGCTTTACAGCATCGGCAGAACCTTCTAGGTGCTTTAAATGGCCCGACTCAGTGTCGAGTCATTTCGAGTTGGTTGTCCCCAATGGGTTGAGGGTGTTCAGACAGTCGAGACAGCTCGAGACGTTCCACTTATGCAGTGTGGTCCTGTAGCAGTGACCGACTCAAATTCAGGTGAAAGACCGGCAGGCAATGGCTCGATCCAGTGTTTCCAATCGGTCAAGTCATCTCCAAGAGGTCCAACAATGGAATGCAGTTCTTCAGTGACAATCAGCTGGTGTCCAGGCAGGTGATGAGTGAAGTCAGTAGATCGAGAGCATGACCGCAGATCGAAAGCGGCGCATGTCAAAGGCAGCTGCGAGTGCTTGCGGCAGCTTGAAAGGATGGAACTGCATTGAAAACTAATCAAAACTGAAAAACAGAATCCAAAGATGTTCTTGACTTCAGGTTGCTGCGGGACCCTATCCACAGTCTCCAGGGGCAAGGTAAATTCTTGTTTCTGCACTTCACAGCCAGGAAGGATTTTAGAATGTGCTTGCAGGGTCTTCGCCTCCATTCAGCAGGTTTGTTGATACCAGATGTCTCAGCTTGCAGTAGGCCTTGACCACCCAGCAGGTCACCCCAAATTTTGCTTTGTGATGTTGAGGGAAAAGGTTTGCCATTTTCTTCAAAGTCTTTGTCTGCACTGTGGAGCAGACTGTATCCCTAACCTTGTTGCAAGTGTAATCTTTCTTCTTCAGATGCTCAAAGCAGATTAAGCAAGGGGGTCTCACTCCCTTAAAAAGACAATCTTTCACAATAGATTGGTTCACTTCAAGCTTTCTGTAAGGGGCCCAATCAGGGCTGCTGTCTCAGAGTCTTCTGCCTCGTGATGACATACCCAGATCACTTTTCCTGCAGGAAGTGGGCAGGGGCACAGGATGTTTGGGAGCCCAAGGAAATTCTAAAATGGTGGAACCCCTCTATTGCTGGAATGTCTTCCCTGGGCTACTCCACTCTGCCCCCTATCAGTCTACCTACATCAAAGTGTATCTATTAATTAGAACCCTGGTGTGGTTCACTTTTGCCTGACATAACCTGTTTTATGAAGCATTGGCTCTCCCCCTGCCAACTGGGGTCAGTTCCTGTCTTCCGTGAAAGTGACAAATCTTTCCCAGGGGAGACAAAGGTTTTTACTTGGGCTGATCTCACGTGGTCTGTTTTACATGGAACTTGGTCCCAGACAATGGCCCCAGAAGGCCAGAAGGCCTTGACATGAATGTCACTATGAACCAAGCTGGAAACAAGATGACACCACGTGGGCTTGGTCAATAGTACTGTTGATTCCCATAGACCACCATGTCACCAAGTCATAACCAAATATGGCTTATATTTAAAGTGTTATCTGCCATCAGGTTCTAGGAGCACACAATTAGATGATTTTGGATAAATACCCCTGATTAGAGGCATAGCCTAGTTGCTTGAGCTTTGGACCCAATCAGTCTGTTGGCAGAAATGCGCATATCATTTTGTACTGCAATTTTGCCAAATTACAAGGCAGCTACTGCTGAGAGGTGTCAGTAGACAAGTGCAAAAGCGTTATATGTTTGCACTATGCTTTTCAGCATTGGGCACTATAGAAGTTGGTCTTATTAGCAAACCTCACTTTCAGAGACTGATCTGCCTGCATCATTTCATATGGAAAATCAAAAAAGTTCAGGCTACTTCACCCTCACGGATGACATTATGTCACAGTTTGAGACAGACAGGCAATGTTGATCCAGCATTGATCAAAGTCTCAATTGGATCCTGATGAGAGGAAGCAGAGATTCAGCTTCAGCGGCAAGTTGGATAGACTGGATCTAAGAACACAGTGTGGTTTGACATGTGGCAATGGCCCTAAGAAGCTTGAAATAGGTGCCAATGTTCGGGTAGGCATAACTCGAAGTTGCTCAAAGAAGCCCAAGTTTGAGAGAGTGTCAAAGGTAGCTGCATTGGACCTTTGCGGTGCCTTGAAGTTGCTCCAAGCTCCTGCAATGGTCCGAGGTGCCTCCAAAGTGTAGCTGGAGACAAAGGGACAATTGACTTCCACTTCAGCAGGCATATTCTTGGTTTCAATTTTCCAGCAGTACTTATGCTTTCCTCCAGCAAGTCACTTCAAATGTCCCCTTGAAGTAGTCTGCACACTCCTTTCAAATATTTGCCTTCATCATGGTGGATGGGAACTTTGGGCAGCCTTTACCCCAACAAGGCTCCAGCAAAATTGTCTTCAAGATTTTTCCGCAATGATCCTTCAAGATGGTTCTTCCAGATGATGCTTCAAGAGGAGTCTCAAAGCTGATTCAATAAGGGGTGTAGAACACCCTTATATAGGTGCTTAGCCACAATGTGTTGGACCATTCCAAGACCTCTATAAGAAGCCAATCCTTGCTGCTTTAACAAGGATTATTTGTGTTTGATTTATTCCTTGGGGTGTCAGCTCCCGGAGTGTATTATCTGCAGGATGTTAGGAGGGGGGCGCTCACCAAAGAAGTGGGATCTTGGCAAATCCAAGATGGCTGTACCCTTTGAAAGTCCTCTCTCACTACACTCAGATGCCTAGACAGGGTAGGGCCTGAGTGAGCAATGCCCACCCACAATCTTTAAATGCCCACTCAGCAGTGCTGTGTTTCAGTACTGTCCTTCCCTGTATGCCTCAGATCAAAGGACTCCAATAACTGTCTCCCTAGTATGACTTCTCCATTGTGTTCCAGTGGTCCCATTGAAGCTCCCAGCCCAAAAGTCACCCCTAGAGGGGGCATGTGCTGTTCTCCTGGGACAATACAACTTTTAAAAATACTATAAAAACATCCCTACTTCTGAAATAGGATGCACATAGAATGCAGACTGTGGGAGAAAAAGGCACCCTAAGTATTGGAGATCAGGGCTCTGCTAATAAATAGTCTTGTAGGAAAGTCAAACAAGTTCATGAATATGTCTATGAGGTATAAAATGGAGTTTTAATTGTCACTAGGGTCCAAAGAACAATACCAGGAGGACAGAAGCACAGCTATATACCCCTTGCACTCCGCCTCATAGTGGCTCACCTGGCCTTCAGGAAAGTCCTCAAAACCTGGCTGATCCCCCCCACCTCCTGATTCCCGTTTCTCTGCACCCACTTCCACTCCACCGGCAAACTTTCTTCTTCCAGCAGTCAACCCCGCACACTCACTGTCCCTCTCACACATCCCTCTCAGCTATCTACCGTGTGTCTCCTCCATCCTCTGTGCACCTTCCCACACGGAGGACTCAAGCAGATTTTCGGTAACTTGCACATGGTAAGAATCCTGACTGTGGGCCAGTTATGGCACTGATATGGGCTGGGATGATGGGCAAAGCATTGCACTTAAAATGTCCCTTAGAAAAACACTCAGATCTCTCTGGAGGAGGACAATCAGGCACTTCGGACCACTGTTCCATAGTCAGGCACTGCATGCAACTCTAAATCAAATGATGCCGGACCTTGACGCCATAAGAGATCATGAAAGGGGGCCTTGGAATGACTAGAAGGAACTAGCGATGGCAACCTATCACTTTCAGATCCTCTTAGAGGGTCCGCATTATGTATTCATTTAGCACTAAGATCGCCTGTGAAACGTAGCACCACTCTTTGTGAAATAGATTGAATCCAGGATGTAGACATTGATGTTGGTATGGCAAAATCACTTTCTCCCCCGAACACTGCACCTTCATAATTTAGCGGAAGGCACAGGCTCATTCCATACGCCCTGCACTCACATATAACACAAACACTATTGCACAACACCTCTGTCATAAGAATGAAGCTACTTTCAATGAAAAAAATGTGCATTGCAGCTTCACACATAATTCTCTATCTCCTTATGCACAATCCATCCCTGTTTAGTTCATAGCTTAACAACTCCATTCCGACACGGGTGACTAGCAGGGTATTGGCCACCCTCATATAACTTTAATGGCTCAAATGCACACAAGCATAATAGCACCTCCCAATGCTCCCAATTTGGACTGCGGCCCCTCAAGGGCGTTCAATCAACAGTGCGTTGGGACCATCATTATGGTGAAAAGCTCTATACAAATAACAAAATGAATGAATGAATATGCAGCTGGGTTTCTGGGTATTATTCTGGTTTGTTGAGTCATGTTCCAGTTGGCAAACTGGCTTGAGGGGATTTAACACAGTAATCTGGTTCGACAAGCAGAAATGGCCTGAGACTTTAAGAAATGTGGGATGGGAAGGCAATGTGGAGTGAGGTAGCTTGAAGACTCACCAGGGTCTGGATGTGGCAAAATCAGATATTCAGCTTCACTGGCGAGCAGGCTTTACTGGATATGACAAAGAGGCGTGGTACAACATGAGGCAATAGCCTGTGGCTTCGGCCAGGTGGTCAGGTTTGGGCCGGTGTAGCTTGAAGGCACTTAAAGAGGCTCAAAGTTCAGAGAGTTTCAACGACAGATCCCTTAAACTCAGTGGCTCAAAGATGCCTGAAGTGCTTGCAAAGATGATTCAACGAAGGGGCAGTCGCAACCCCTTATATAGTGATTTTACCACAGCAGATTGGCCCATTACAACCCTTCTGTAAGGGAACATATCTAGCTATTGTAACAAGGGTTTTTCTTTGTTTTGCCCACTCCCACAGTGCCTTGTCTGAATAAGAAGTGGGGTGTCTCAGGAAGGAAGTGGGGGCCTGGCAAATCCAAAACACTGTCCATTTTCCCAGTGTGAAGGTCCACTCCACCTTCATGGTCCTCTCCCCTTAACCACCACCCCTGTCTTCTTCATCTCAAAAAGAACTCCAGTAATTATCTTCCCAATGGGTCGGCATTGTGTTTCAAATCTTTCTTTGAAGCTTATAACCCTCAACCCACACCTAGAGGAAGTATACCTTGTCTCCTGGGAAAGTTATCACAGCATTCCAGCATAGAACAAAGAACATCCGGGGTCAGGTCGGTCATATGTTGTGGGTGAAACTTCCAGACAGACCAAATACACAAATGGGTCGCTCTGCAGAGCCAGTGGAAATCAAGTGGAATTAATAAATAACATCAGATTGGGTTTTGGCAGCTTTTCTATACTTCCTCATCTGCCACACTATCAAACCAAATATTGCCTTATAACTATATTTAGCTAAGGCTCTTCCACTGCACAAATGAGGTTATGCAGTTATAGATATTTTGAACATGGGTTCAAGTACTTTTGAAGTCAGGTCATAGCTGTTGGAATTAATGTTGGTTCCAGCACTGTTTGAGGAGAGCAAATGTTACTCTGTGGCTACCATGTTGCTGACTCACATTGCAGCTCATGGTCTCTCAGTAAACAAGACCCAGCAAATTGTACACGTGTGAATTATACTTTTCAGCATGGAGCATTTTGAAAGTGAGGCCTGTTTTGACAGAGCCCATTTTCTAACAGCGAAAAGCACCATAATTTTGCATACCAAAAATTATAAAACTTAGGATTTGTGATGAATCAACTTCCGGGGCACCAGTGGTCCATGGATGAATATCAGTTTCTAAACCATCAATCATCCCCACACCTCTAGTACACCAGAAGCGATCCAAACAAATTGGAAACATAAGCAAATTATAAACATCCTTGTCCAATTTTGGTAACGTGGACAGAACGGCAGGCTTATCTCAGCAAGGTCGTGGATTGTTGGTTAGTTTATTGGTTAGCTACTTTATTATTATCACAATAGACAGTTCTAGCACACTACAAAATACAACCCATCATGTAAAGGAATGCAGAGGACAGACAATTTCAAGAAGGAAAGCGGATGCACTCTGGATACTGACAGGAGGGTAGTCAGTAAAGTAATGAATCTCAATCGTTCAAGGACACTTGGCTTCAACTCAAAGGGAGCAAAGGGTTGCACAATGTCACTAGGGGCTTTCAGAGAAGGACCAGGGGGCCAGAACCACAATGTGCCTTGTGCTTGTAGAAGTTATTGGTGCTCAACAGGGTCGAGTCGGTTTCAAGGCGCTGTGCATCTTCTATAACAGAGTTCAAGATGGGAGAAAGCTGTGGGTATCAGACGGCAGGCAGTTCGGCGAGTGAGGCTGGATGGATGGCTGCAAGCTGGCTTACACGGCAGCTCTGTGTCAACAATCGTTGTCTCAGTGCAGGTTTGGTGGGTCTGAAGCACTAGTTAAGGCGTCTTGGATGACCTTACACTGTCTTAATTATTAAAAAAACTATTTTCTACTATTTGTGCATAAAGCTGGAGGGAAAAGAATATCAAAAAGAGGTCTAATGGCACTCATTTATTTAGAAACAAAGATTTTTTGTTGTTGTTTGGTATACAAGAAATATATAAAAAGCTGCAAAAGTCAGCAAAACAAGAAAACACATAGATATGCAGTAAATATATCACAAACCATGTTATATAATGCACAGTTCTTTACACAAACATTTCGGTCAGTGAAATGTGACTGGGGGTTTAAATATGGTGATGTTGTACATTACTGTTTGACACGTAAGAGAGCACTGAAATAGGAAGACAGAAACAGCCTGATTCATGGAATTATTTGCTCCGAAAACTGAGATTTGTGCGCCATTCTGCCCGCAAATCCCTGTTTGACAAATAATTCCATGAATCAGGCAGAAAATATCTTGACTGTGATATTTATTTTTCATTGTTTTTTTTACTCTGCAGCAGTTTATTAGTTACTGCAAATCAAAATCGCTGAATCATTTATTCAGTGCCTCTATTGTTTGTAGGAGCACGAAAAAACCATAGTGTTTAGTTTTTCTCTCAGGTCGACACTTGTTTCGACTCTTTTATTCCTGATACACTTGTGCCCATGTGTTCACGTAGTTGGTTATGAGGGCCATCTTCAGGACATACATATAGGTTCGTTTCAGGGTGTGTCAGATGGAAACCCCACTGCTTACATTTACTTCCATTAAAGCAGGTGGCGTAGGGATGATTTTAGGCGATTGTGACCAGTTTGAATACTTGGTTAAGCCCAATTTCTTCTCAGGAGTGCAATTACTTCCCTTTCCAATTATTTATTTTCTTTGTAAGCCCAAGTGGGAATGGAAAACAGCATGGAGCACCTCCTTAATGCATCCTTATGCACGGTTGAATCTCATTCACTGAATCCAGGGTCCGTAGGGGACTGGTTGCGCATATATCGCACAGGTGCTGCAGATCAAAGTCAGCATTCAAATGCATTCTTACTGTGGCAAATCTGCCATATAATGAGCATAGCCATCATATTAATGGTTAACCATGGTGACACTACCATATATTGAGTACAACCAGCATACAAAATTGCTACCATTGGAATATATTGGGCAGAGTCAGCAATAAAGTGTGTTCTTACAGTGGCATGAGCCTCCTCCCCCTATGCTCAAGTGTCTTTACTAGCACCCTCTCTCCACAAGCAAAACACTTTGAGTGCCTTTGTTTTATATACAGAGCCATTCAAATCATCATACCAAAGTGTGTAGCTGTAGGTGTTCTCCTTCTTGAAGGCAGCAGCATCACTCTCACATTTAATACATTGAAAGCCAAGGTCCCAAAGAGAAGAGCTGGTGACAGACCTCCTCTTACTCCCATAGGGTTTGGTTACATCCCCCTTCAGCCTGACTTTCGTTATCACCACCCTTACCATTAGGAAAGTACTAAACTCTCCTCTTCACCCGCTACTTTCATGATAGAGCTACACAACATCCTGCCAACCCTAAGCTCCTTCACACGCTCCCCACCAAAATTCTGCAGATGTCCCAATATTGATAGGTAAAACACAGCTCCCAAGAATTTAAGCCTGTCCTGGGTAAAGTGCACAACTTCCCTTTGCATCCGGGTTTGCAATATATGAACACCCACAATAAAATGATGAACTAAAACATCAACTTTGATATGCTGGAGTTGGAGAGAGTATCTTGATCCAAACTGTGCATCCTGGAGGTAAAGAATGTTAAAACAAAGAGGTGATGGCTGGAAGGGTTAGAATGAATCTTAACCTCTGGCATTGCTCACCTGCCAAGCCATCACAGAAGGGGAAAGAACATATGTAAATGAGGCATGGTCCCACCCCAAAAGGGGCAGTCCAACCTGAACTGCTAGGTCACATCCCTTCTGTACGAGACCACAAGCATCCCCAGACATGTTTCAGCCTTGTTGGGCCTCATCAGTGAGGAGTAGCTTGGGTCTCTAGGCCCAGCAGGCACGGGACCCACGTCTGGGCATATCCGTCCCACTCGGGGTGACAAAGCAAAACAAGAGGTGATGCCTGGAAGGTTTCATATCCACTGTTCACATAGCCATACGTAAGTGGTAGGTAGGTTCATATCCACTATAAAAGTAAGGACATATTAAAGTATGTGCCCTATGAACAAACTGTCGATCACACTACCTGGTTGCTGAAGAAGTGACTGGTGAAGAGGGCAGCATGCATCAGTCCTTCACGATATGCCCGATCCTTAGGATTTGATTTTGATTTTGATTTTTTTTCATTTTTAAGCGCACCACACAGAGAAACCTGCATTTGAGTGCAGATGTTAACTATATCACAGATAGAAGTAGGAACATGATTGCATAGAGGGGTACGACATTTATTTAAATAGGAACATTTTTAATCTTTTCCTAAAGATTTCTAATGACAGAGAAGCTCGAATGTCCCAGGGTAACTGGTTCCAAATCTTTGGTCCAAACACCACGAACCTCCTGTCTCCTTTGTATACCTTTGTAGTCTCAGGTACACACATCAGGAGTTTATCTTCCGAACAAAGCTTTTTTGTTGAGTGGTAGGCACAGACTTTAGATGCAAAGTAACCAGGTGCCAGACCATTAATGCTCCTAAATACCAGGCAGGCCACTTTGAATTTAATACGGTCTTCGACCTGTAACCAGTGCAATGATCTGCGCAAGGCGGACACATGGTCCCATTTCCCCCAGTGCCCGATGAGCCTAACTGCAGCATGTTGTGCCTTCTGTAGACTGTTGATCTGCTTACCTGGCAACCCTGCTAAGAGGCAATTACAGTAGTCTAGATGTGAGTTGGTTAATGCACCTACTACTATTGCCTGGTCCTCTTTTGGGACAAAGGGGAGTACGTTTCTCAGCACTCGTGATGACTGCTTTGACTTTAGCCCCCACCCGTGCTTCTTCCCGTAGGTTCTCTTGCCAGAGACACCCGAGATTTCTAACTTTCTTGGAGTAGCACAGTTCTTCCCCCAATATCCGCGAGGGGTATTTATTTCTCCTGAATCAATTTCCTTTCAGGGCCAAACCGTAGAAGTTCAGTTTTTGAAGCATTTAGCTGCAGTTTGTTACCTGCCATCCACATCTTAATTTCTCCCATGCATTGCTTGATTTTTTCAAATGCATCTTCAAAATGATCTACCTCGATGTAGATTTGGGTATCGTCTGCATAGGAGTGGAATCGCAGCCCATGTCTCCTGAAGATGTTAAATACTGAGCAGAAATAAAGATTAAAAATCAAGGGAGACAGTGATGAACCCTGTGGAACTCCACATTTCAACCAGATTAACTCTGAGAGAAAACCTCCTAGGGAGACCTGTTGTGTTCTATCCTTTTACGAAAGTAACTGAACCATTGTGCCACTAATTCAGATGCTCTCCCAACTTCCCTTATCTGTTGGAGTGCAATCTGATGGTCCACAATATCGAGGGCAGCGGACAGGTCCAGAATCAGCAGTGCCGTGGCCTTCCCACTGTCTGCTGCCTCCAGCAGGTCATCCTGAACTGCCAACAGTGCCGTCACTGTCCCAAACTTGGGTCTGAAACTGGACTGGAGCCCATCCAGTAGATCCTTTTTATCAACAAAGGACTGAAACTGACTTCTAACCACTTTCTCCAATATTTTAGTGGGCCAACATAAGTTGGCCTCTGGGCGATAGTTTTGGTATATTGTGGGATCCAAAGTCAATATTTGTTAACAAAGATTTCACCATTGCCTTCTTTAGAGGCATCGGCAACTGGCCTTCTTGTGAAGATTTGTTGAGGAACGTGGTTACAAATGGAGCTATGTAACTCGCTAAGTCTTTCGCCAGAATAGCCGGCATTGGGAATGTCCAGTCTTCGATGGCTTAAATTGGAGTATTAAGGCGTGCATCAATTCTTCATTTACCATCTGAAAATGGAACTCCTCCTTTCCCTCCTTGATTTCAGGCATGTCGCTTTCTGCAGAAATTTCCACTACCTCTTCAGATGCCCTTTCCTGGCTATCGTTTCTTGAATGTCTATGATCTTTTTTTCAAAAAAGAGATTACATTTATTGCCATCCTTCTGCGTGTATGTAGTGGGTGCTAACATACATGTAGGGTTTGTGAATCTGGCCACTATATCAAACAGTGCATTGGCTTGAGTCCCTGCCTGTTCGAATTCTTTATGGAGAAAATCTCGTTTAGCCTCAAAAAGCGCAGTTTTGTATGTTTTTAACATATCTTTTGCCTTACTAGCTTCACTGGATGATTTAGATAACCTACAAGATTTATTTGCCTGGCAGACCTGTTTCCGCAGCAGGGTTAGTGCTGGTCCAAACCATGATTTTGATTTTTTGGCACATTTTAAATTAAGGAGAGCATATTTATCGCAGATCTCCTCGAGGGGGGTTGACCTTGCTTTAAGAAACTCCTCACCGGGGAGCATTGCATCCAGATCTGCGAGTCTTCTCTGTATTTCTTCCTCCGGAATTTTTTTAAAATCTGCTGCCTTTCTTATCCAGGTGGGTATGCTCTCTCCCCCGCCAACACCTTTGAGTGTTGTATTACCCACTAGCCCAAACAATTGGACCCTGTGGTCTGACCAGAGGAAGGGAATGGTCTCTAAAAAGCGCACACCCCTAGCTCTGGCTGCAATAAGATCTAGACAGTGCCCTTTAATGTGTGAAGTAATTTTTGTCATTATTTTCAGACCATGATTATCTAATAATTCATATAAGGCGATTGAGTTATGATGTGTTTCATCTACTTGCCAAACATTCCAGTCTCCCACACATAACAATTCTTTGTGTTTACTCCCAGTCAGAGTGAAGTATAGGTTCAGGTTATGGCTTTGTTAAGTAACACAGCTGTCGCCTATCCACTAACCAATAGTTTTGATATTGATGCCTATTTACAATAAACTCTGAAAGCGTTGTATCTTCTGAATGTTCGCAACTTTTGGAAGTGTAAGATATCCTTGCAGCATATCGACAAATTAGCACACATTTTTCAGCTGCTTTTATTCTGATGCGGTTCCGACACATTTACGAAATCTTAAAGAATGTGCATGACCACAGTACCTGATCCTATGGTGGTGACAATAGCACACCACATTTAAAGGGAGTTTGTGCTTCAAGTTGTGCTGCGCTAGTGAATTTCTAGCACCAGTTTGACAAGTGGCTTGCTTGCCATACATGCACAACAGTCCAAAAGGGTGCACAGCGTTGCTTCAACTTTGCATGTGACTCTTTCCAGGCACCCGACATCTCTCGTTGCTGGTCTCCTGTCAAGATCTGGAAAGACAGTCCCTCCCTTTCCCCACATACCACAATTGTTTTCTTCTTTGCTGCCAGTATCAAGGTGTGCTCCCTCTTGTGTTGGCCAGGCAACATTTTTGGCCAATAATAAATTGTTTTACAAATAGCCATTTGACTGCAATTTTTCTTCAGGGGTGAGTTTAACCCGACTCACCCTGGCTTGATCCTGTTTTTGGGGTCTTTTGTGAATATGTTTCAATTTTGACACTCCTCGGCGCACACCTGCCACCTACCCACCCGCTTCTTGATTCCTCCCTTCGCCCTACCTTTGACCCTGCCAAAGCCTTTGTGATTGGGCCTTAGGACCCACTGCATCAACGTAGGGTTTAGCCCGTTCCACGCCACAATGCAGCCAATTCACTGCAATATTTCATCAGGGGTAATTGTAACCTGCCTCACCCTGGCTTGATCCTGCTTTTGGGGTCTTTTGTGTATATCTTTCCATTTCAGAACTCCTCAGCGCACATAGCCACCTGCCCACCTGCTTCCTGATTTCTCGCTGTCTCTGAACCTGCCCACAGCCTTCGTGATTGGGCCTTAGGATCCATCATAAGACCTCCACTCAGCACAGCCCAAGCTAAGGGCCTCAAGGCAAAGGGCAGCTCCCTAAGTATCAGCATTAGTCCATATTTGCCCGTGTTTGCCTGGGTAGCCAGCCACCATCAGCCAGCACGGACTGATAAGGTAAGTGTGGTTTGGGTTGGAATACAGCAATTACTGTATTTCAGTAAAGCCCTACCACTCTTATTATCCTTTATAACATAGCACACCCTTGTTAGTCATCTAGTAATTACTTTCCAATCACTGCTCATGAATCTTAATTTTAGGTGTTTCGCCCACTGCTCATGTATCTCAAATGTAGGTGTTTCTCCGTGCACTGTTGAATCGCAGGTTTGGCCGTTTCCGCCACTGCTCATGTATCTCAGATTTAGGTGTTTCTCCATGCACTGTTGAATCTCAAATTTAGGTGTTTCCCCCACTGCTCATGTACCTCAAACTTAGGTGTTTCTCCCACTGCTCATGTATCTCACATTTAGGTGTTTCTCCATGCACTGTTGAATCTCACATTTAGGCATTTCTCATGTATCTGCAACTTAGGTGTTTCTCCCACTGCTCATTTATCTCAGATTTAGGTGTTTCACCATGCACCGTTGAATCTCAGATTTAGGCATTTCTCCCACTGCTCGTGTATCTCAGTTTTAGGTGTTTTCCCATGCACTGTTGAATTGCAAGTTTGAGTGTTTCTCCCACTGCTCGTGTATCTCAATTTTAAGTATTCCCCCCACTGCTCATGTATCTCAAACCTAGGTGTTTCTCCCACTGCTCATGTATCTCACGTTTAGGTGTTTCTTCATGCCCTGTTGAATCTCAAATTTAGGTGTTTCCCCCACTCCTCATATATCTCAAATTTAGGTGCTTCTCCCACTTGTCATTTATCTCAGATTAAGGTGTTTCACCATGCACTATTGAGTCTCAAATCTGGGGGTTTCTCCCACTGCTCATATATCTCAATTTTAGATGTTTCTCCATGCACTGATGAATCTCAAATTTAGGCATTTTTCCCACTGCTCATGTATCTCAATAGTAGGCATTTCTCCATGTACTATTGAATCTCAAATGTAGGTGTTTACGCCACTGCTCATGTACTTAGATTTAGTGTTTCTCCATGCATTGTTCAATCTAAAATGTTGGTGTTTCCCCCAGTGCTCATGTATCTAAAATGTAGGTGTTTCCCCCACTGCTCGTGTATCTCAAACTTGGGTGTTTCTCCCACTGCACATGTATCTTAGATTTAGGTGTTTCTCCACGCACTGTCGAATCTCAAATTTAGGCATAACTCCTATTGCTCATGTATCTCAAATGAAGGTGTTCCCCACTGCTCATGTATCTCAAACTTAGGTGTTTCTCCCACTGCTCATGTATCTTAGATTTAGGTGTTTCTCCATGCACTGTTGAATCTCAAATTTAGGTATTTCTCCTTCTGCTCCTGTATCTCAAACTTAAGTGTTTCTGACACTGCTAATGTATCACAGATTTAGGTGTTTCCCCCACTGCTCATGTGTCTCAAACTTAGGTGATTCTCCCACTGCTCATGTATTTCGAATGTAGGTGCTTCTCCATGCACTGTTGAATCTCAAATGTAGGTGTTTCGCCCACTGGTCATGTATCTCAAACCTAGGTGTTTCTCTCACTGCTCGTGAATCTCAGATTTAGTTGTTTCTCCATGCACTGGTAAATCTCAAATGTAGGCGTTTCTCTTACTGCTCATGTATCTAAAATGTAAATGTTTCTCCCACTGGTCATGTATCTCAGATTTAGGTGTTTCTCCATGCACTGTTGCATCCAAAATGTAGGCATTTCTCCCACTGCTCATGTATTTCAAATTTAGGTGTTCTCCCCACTGCTCATGTATCTCAAACTTAGGTGTTCTTCCAATGCTCATGTATCTCAGATTTAGGTGTTTCTCCATGCAAAGTTGAATCTCAAATGTAGCCATGTTTCCCACTGCTTGTGTATCTCAAATATAGGTGTTTCCCCCATTGCGCATGTACGTCAGATTTATGTGTTTCTCCACGCACTGTTGAATCTCAAATGTAGGCATTTCTACCACTCCTCATGTATCTCAAATGTGGTGTTTCCCCCACTGCACATGTATCTCAGATTTAGGTGTTTCTCCATGCACTATTGAGTCTCTAATTTGGGCATTTCTTCCTCTGCTCATATATCTCAATTTTAGATGTTTCCCCATGCACTGATGAATTTCAAATGTAAGTGTTCCTCCCTCTGCTCATGTAATTCAAATGTAGGTGTTTCTCCGGGCACTGTTGAATCTCAAGTTTGGGCATTTCTCTCACTGCTCATGTAACTCAATTTTAGGTGTTTCTCAATGTTTTATTGAATCTCAACTTTAGATGTTTCTTCCACTGCTCATGTATCTCAATTTTAGGTGTTTCTCCACGTAGTATTGAATCACGAATGTAGGCATTTTTCCCACTTCTCATACATATCAAAGTTCATGCACCCCGTATACTGTTGAATCTTTGCTCAAGTGTCTCTAATTTAGGCGGTTCTCCATTTGCTGCTGTGTCTCAAACTTAGGCATTTTCCCATTTACTGTTAAGGCTCTAAGTTAGGCGTTTGATGCCATGGCTCAAGTTTCCCCAATTTAGGTGTTTCTAGATTCAATCTGAACTGTCAAATTCAGACGCTACTAAACTCTCCCTCTCACTGCCATAATTAAAATCTAGGTATTTCTACAGCAGTGCCAAAGTTGATTTCTATATTTGTCCCTGTGTCATAGCCAATTCTGAGTATCTACCTTGCTTCTGTCATGGTCAGACACAGGCCTTTCCCCCTCACTGAAATAGTTGAATCCAGGCAAATACACGGTAGCTGTCGCGCTGCCACAGTTAAATCCAGATGTTACCACTGTAGTGCCTTGGTTGATTTAGATGTGTGTCCATTGCTATGCCGAAATCCATTCTGAGGGCTGCCTGTTACAGTTGCCAACGAGCAGCACCCTAGTCTATGCATGCTGGTCCAGGACATACCACACCCAGCCCTCCCCCTCCCCTTTCCACTGCCCAACCACCTCCTCTCTGTCAACATTTCCCCACAAAGAGCCGACACTTCTCCACCCTGAGGGCCACTTAGGTAGCCTAATGGTGCACCTCTCGTCACAGTCCCCTAAACCACACCAGATCCCTCCCCCATATCCCTCACCGCCCGAGCATCTCCTGTAGCGATTAGTTTGAGCATAGACTGTCACTGCTGCTAACCATTCTTGTCACAGCTGCAAGAACTGACAGAAGAAGCCAAACCTCAGAGTGGGCACCCTAGCAACAAAGCGCCATCAATGGCAGCAAGGTACGTATAATACTCCACTCCACTGTCCACAGGTATGATGAAGGCACGCCCCTGTACACTACACCAGAAAAAATACAACCCACTAGGGAAACAATGCCAAGAGATTTCTTGCAAGGATAACACGTTTTAGCTCCAGTCTTGTCCGTCTGTCTTTCCTCACGTGGGGTCGTCTGGGCTTATCCCTCAAGGGACTGAAGGTCATACTCTTCACATGTTGCTATTACAGAGTTACTATTGTAAGATAATGCTACTGCATCATTATGGCATGCACTTGGGAGGCTTGGGGAATGCCACAGGGGGAGGAACACAATCATGCTGACCCACACATTCTTTGCTCAGTTCATATCGCACTTTCCGCACCCAAGGCTTCCATCCTCGTTTTGAGCTATAATGTATTCCTCCCTGTACCTTGTACTACAAAGGGTGTATTTATGGGATAAGGTGAAATGGCGAGTTCGTTTAGATCTTTTATGGCTATTGGTTTTATGGTTGGTGGTCTGAGGTCACCGACTTTCATGGAATTTCAGGGTTCTGGTACTGGGTGAGTGGTGGATGCCATTACTGCTGGTGGGCTGGCTGGGGGTTGGAAGTCTGCAGGTGGCCTGACTGTGATGAATATGCATGTGAGGGGCCTGATGCTGTCCTATGGCCTTGCAGGGGCACATTTCTCTCTGGGATAACGAGTAACTGCAACAGTTAAGGAACACAGGAAAGCTTCTATGGGAATTAGCAGCACAGGTTGCTCTGCCCTCAGCGTTTGGGCCTGTTCAGGTTTCTCCGCTGAGCCTATGTTTACCACACGGCCATGCAGGGCTGAGTGTGTCTACCATAACTACAAATTGTCATCTCTTTATGTGTGCGCACTAAGCCTATAAATCGATAGATAATTCATGCAATATTGTGTTTGTGCCAGGTTTCTTAGCACGGCCCTCTCCCCCCCTGGCACATCGCATATCTGTCTATGAGACTCACCTACTCTAAAGCACCTGGGGGGGGGTGGGAAAAAAAATTGAGTGGTAATGTTCACATACATTCTCCACAAACCTACACCAGGCTACGCCTCAAAACCTCTAACAGCAGAATGCAGCACAGACCTACGATAAATGTGGGCATACTGAACACATAGTGAGTCTCTAGCCCTGATTCACCCCTACCCCTCTCAACACCCATACACATGCCTGACTGCATGAGTTGCTTCTCTACCCGGCTCTGGCCAGCCCTGTTAAGCCTTTTTGGCCAGATGCACATACGCATCATAAACGTGCTCCATGGCCTCCAACAATATGGACTTCGGTCCTCCAAGGGCGTTCCCACTAACAACGCGCTGAAACTATGATAATGGTAAAATGGGCACAATACAAATAACAAGCACAATACAATACAGGGTCTGTTTTTATATTCTGATAATGGTGCCACCCTTACAATCATGAGCCCACTCCAAGCAGAATGTGGGTTTTACTGAAAATACTGTGTGACGCCCATGTCGCTGCCAGAATAAGGTTATTCTTCCATGCTAGAAAAGTATCACAAGGAGCTAAGTTTCCAAGAGGCATAAGATAAAATTAATGCGTGAAAGTCATAGGTTGAATTTACGATACACCTCATTTTCATTCACTTATATGGTGGATTTGTAAGTTACGATTCTGCCTCCCTCTACCTCCCTGCCATCACAAAAAATCCAGCATTTACACCAGCATGTCATTTTTATGCTGACGTATATACTGCGGATTAGGGAATGCACAAGATTTTTTTTTTTTTTAAAGCAGGCTGATACCATAGGGATCCATTGCAACTGCTGCCTACAATTAAACGCTGCCCGACATGCTCACATGCTGGGCAGCATGTACTTGTAACTGTGGACTACACTTCTCATGCGTGCATGGTAAGCAGTGTTCACAATGAAAATTAAATGCTGCCGATATGTGAGCATGTTGAGCAGCATTTAATTGTATACAATTGCCAAGCGAGCATTCCAAGCAGTGCTCACAATTAAGAGTAAACACTGCCTGGCATGTACGCATGCCAATCAGCATTTACTCACTTTGCACCGCGGAGTGCAAAAGGGCAGGGCAAAAGGCAGCATACACATGCCTACGCGGCCTCTTGCCATGCATATTTGCACTCTGCCATGCACATTATGGAGATTTGGCAGCTGGGAGCCATTTACATTGCAGTGCCAACGTAATGACTCCCAGCCATCACATTACGAGGTCATAGAACATGAGGTCATAGAACATGAGCTCCTACGTGTTTTGAACTACCCCAGCTACTACGATTTCACTACCTGCATCAGAATCACACCCAGTCAGATCGTCGTGAGTGCAGAAACGTCTGACTACCTGCAAACCATGGTTTAGCGCTTGAATGCTTCATAAGAACATTGAAATGAAGTAGGGGCGGTATTGTCATTTGCTTGGAGTGATTAAGGAATGTAAGGTTCAGAAAATTACCTTGAGCTTTGCTAGCATTCCCAAAGCTCAAGCAGGCATTCAGAGTGTGATTTGCACGCCACGAGTCTGAAGCTAACAGCAGCTGGCCCAGCTGGCCCACAATAATTGGGATCAAGACTTTGCAGACGTTCTGAGTGGCATGCGCGCCAGGGCAACACTGCGGTGATACAAGTCACGAGGAAATTATAAACTTGCTGATTAGTGTCTAGGGGTAGTTTTTAGCTTGAAAGAATGTAATCTAATAGTTACTGCAATATGACAATCTAAGCCTCATTCACTACACGCTCGCTTGTGGAAGGAGATTAGATCTACAACAGAAAATGCTGGCTTGTGTATTTTTGCCCACATTTTGGGTGGAATAACGGAAACATAGAACCAGTTCACGTGCAATTAGCATCAGAGTAAAAGTTACCTTACTGCAAATAAAAGTGTTCTATAAATGCATTACCTCCACGTCCACTCTTCCTCGTCCCAGTACTTACTTCATGAGGCACCCGCCTCCGACACAGGACCTTCTTCTATTTCTTTAAATCCCTATAACTCCTCCCCCACATCCATGTCACTCAGTTTAAATTTTTCCTGCCTCCGGCAGGTTGGACTTTTTCTTCCCGGTGTGGGGCACTGGGGAGCACCGATTGCTGGCCCCCTGGGGGGGGCTGTGTGGCGGGGCCCTCGGCTCCCTCAGGTGCGGCACTGCTCCTGGGCCCCCTGCGGGGCTTGGGGTCACAGTTGAGCTGGATTGCCTCGCTCGGTTCTTTGCTGGGCTCCGGACCGCAGCGTGAGCATTGTGTCCCGGGTCCTGCACGGCCCGGGGGAAGGTAAGGAGAGGGGAGGACTGGGCTTGATGTTTTTCCCCTCTCCTCCTGTTTTGGCCATCTTGATTCGACTTGGCAGTATGGGCTAGCCTTCCCTTTTGTTGTGAGGCCTCTCTGCTTCTTGTCGTGGGGTGACAGTGGCAGAGAGTCTTTGGGAGGGCGGGGGCTCTGTTCTGTCGCAGGCATGTCACATACCACCCGCTCCTCAGACACACACAGCACAGGATGCACCGGATGTTAGCTGCATTATCTGGGGGAAGGTAAGGAGAGGGGAGGACTGTGCTTGATATTTTTCCCCTCTCCTGCTGGTGTGGCCATCTTGACTCCTTCAACATGCCGTTTTCCTCGTGCTTTGTGTGCACATCTTTATTGGAAATGATGGCAAGCACTTGGCAGTATGGGCTAAGCCTTCCCTTTTGTTGTGAGGCCTCTCTGCTTCTTGTCGTGGGGTGACTGTGACAGAGTATTTGAAAGTGTGGGGGCTCTGTTCTGTCGCAGGCATGCCACATACCACCCGCTCCTCAGAGACACACGGCCCAGGATGCACCGGATGTCAGCTGCATTCTCTGGGGGAAGGTAAGGAGAGGGGAGGACTGTGCTTGATGTTTTCCCCTCTCTTGCTGGTATGGCCATCTTGACTCCTTTGAAAGGCCGTTACCTCGTGCTCTGTGTACACATCTTTATTGGAAATGATGGCAAGCACTTGGCAGTATGGGCTAGCCTTCCTTTTTTGCTGTGAGGACTCTCTGCTTCTTGTCGTGGGGTGACTGTGACAGAGTATTTGAAAGTGCGGGGCTCTGTTCTGTCACAGACATGTCACATACCACCAGCTCCTCAGACACACACAGCCCAGTATGCACCGGATGTTGGCTGCATTCCTTGCGTGCTGCCTGTGAATACGGCGCAGATTTTGGACACATCTGCAAGCGGCCGGAAGGGTACCGGCCTGGCATAGTCTACACTTCGGGTTCGAGTCTCAGCGGTGCTGACTCGGTCCTTCATCCTTCCTAGACCGATGCATTGGAACGATTTAGAGCATGGGGCTACCAGCTACTGGATACAGGGCTCAAGCCACCTCTCAGTCATGTGGTGTGTTAGTGGTGTGTTTGGGTCTGTGCTAGCTATGGACGCAGACTCCTTGTCCTGTCCTCTTCCTCTAAACTGCGCAAGGGAAAGTCAAAGGAGTTGATTTGCTTTTCGCTTGTCCGGCATGGGATTATGGAAAATGATCATGGAAGTAACGGCCATGCAGGGGGTTCCCAGTGTCTCTTCTTTTAGGCCCTAGGTCCTCCGGTGCTGACGTGTTGCTTTCACGCCTCCTCTCAGACTTGTGGGAAGTGATAGGGCACATGGTGGCACATGTCTGTGCTTAGAGGGGTTCTCAGAGCCCCTGGTGCCGGTGGAGGGGGATGTCACTTCAGTGGGTTTTCCAGTATAGGCATACCTCAGGTAGGGGGTTGCCTTTGATGTCGGCTATCCGGGATGGATTGCTTTGCCCCGCTTTGTGACAGTACTCTGCCCTTTTGACGCCAGCCTGGTGGCTCCTCTGTCGGCTGAGGGGGCCATAGTCTGCTGGACTTCTGGGCTGTCCAGTATCTTCCTTTTGATAGGTCAAATCTTTTTGTGGGCTGACAAGCATGCTGTTATATTGTGGCGCAGGCCTGTTTCAACGTCCTGTGATTTCCCTCTGGTGCAAGTGCAGTGACTGGCGGTTTTCCCTGGCTCCTCGTCTCTATCTTCTCGGAGGTGTATGGGACCGGTGGGGTTCGGCTTCCTGGGTAATGGGATCCTTCTGGAGGGGGTATCAGTTGCCGTTCCTGTCTCCTCCTGTCCAGGTTTGCATGGTTAGGACTTTGGTACCCAGCTCACGGTCCAAGTAGTTGGCCATGGGATCCGTTCTCTCCGAACGGTTGTTGTGGGTTACCGTCTTGCCCGTTCCTCTCCCTGTTCAGGGTCAAGTTTTCTACTTGCGGGTGTTCCTGGTCCCAATGCCTTCTAGGATGTGTCACCTGCTTATGGGTCTCAAGACCCTGCACTGCTTGTCCGGACGTCTGGGGAGAGCATACTCTGGATGTTGTGCAGGGGGGGCGCTTGCTGGCTGTTCTGGGCTGGGTTCTCAGAAGGCAGTATGTCTCGACTCACCTGTTGCTGAAGTTACGGGGCACGTGGCGTCTTGCATGTTTTCCAGTTCCTTGAGCCTGTCTTCGGTTACGTCTCCTGGTGTCTTATACTCTCTCCCACTGGCTCCCGACATCTCGGCTTTCGTAGTTTTGTTTTCAGTGTCCCCAGCGCTGCGAGTGTCCCTGCTATGGTGGCGGGGGGTTTCAGGTCTACAGGCTGAGGTGTGCTTGGTCCTTCCTCCTGTGACCTCTCCTACTACCAACACCAGCAGAAAGGGTATACATTGGGGGTCCTCTCAGCTCAAGGGTTGTGAGATCTGGGGAGAGCCGGTGATCATCCAATTGGCAAGAGTTGTGCCATTGTGCAAGCTCTGGTGTACTTCGAGGAGTTGCTGGACGGTCGGCGGTTTTTGGTCCGATCGGACAATACGACGGCCTTGGCATATGTGAACTGCAAAAGGGGTTCCGGCTGTTCCTTGAATGCTCTGGCAGCGCTGATAGGCACCTGGGAGGAATCTCATCTGGTGTATCTGCTGGCCTCACGGATCAGAAGGGTGGACAATGTTCAAGCGGATCTTCTCAGACGCCGGTTTTCACTCCTCTGCAGAACTGGTCCTGTTGGCCCAGGTCTTTGCGGTGACCTGTGTCAGATTAGGGTCCTTGGTTCTAGACCTGTTTGCATCCCCGGCCTCAGCAGAAGTTCCCCTCTTCTGCTCTCGGTTTCAGGTTGAGGGGATTGGGGGATGGACGCCCTCTCTGTACAGTGGCCTTGGGGTTTTCCTTTATGCCTTTCCGCCTATTACCCTTCTGCCCCGGGTGGTTTGGCGCATCTGAGTGTCCAGGGTGACTGTGTTGTTGTTAGCTCTGTTCTGGTGCCGCCGGAGTTGGCTCCCCTCTCTGTTGGAGCTTCGTTCCTAGGAACCTTGGCTGGTTCCGAGGTGGCCGTGTCCCCTTCAAGGGGATCTGCGGTTAGAATTCCACCGGATGCAATGGGCGGTGTGGCTATTGCTCAGTCTAGGTTGATATCTCAGGGGTTCTCAGATCCTGTAGTTGAGTCCAAATGGATGCTCTTAGACCCTCCACTCTGAAGGTGTTAGGCAGACATTGGGGCCATTTCCGAGACTGGTATGGGCAGTCTGGGATCCCTCCCCTGCGTTCTGGCCTCTGCTATCCTTCGGTTCCTCCAGGAGGGGTTTTGACAGGGGCCTGGCAGTTTTTCCAGGCTTCGCTCTCAGCGGGCCTCCATGAAATTCCTTTTGGGGGACTCTGACGGTCACTTGGATGGGGAGGTGTTGGTGGGGAAGTTGATCCAGGGTTTTTCTTCTTCCCTTCCTTGTGCTGATAAAGGGCTTTCCTTTTGGGATCTCCCTCTTGTATTACGGTTCCTTCATGGGCCTCCTTTTGAGCCCATTTCCGAGATTGATATCAAACATCTTACACTGAAATCTGCTTTTCTTATTGCCCTCACTTCTGCCCGTAGGCTTGGGGAGATTGGGGCTCTCTTATGTCACGCTCCTTTCCTGAGGGTGCTGCCAGACTCGGTGGTGCCGGGGTGTGGTCCGAAGTTTCTCCCTTCAGTTGTCTCTCGGGTTTCACACCTCTCAGGGTCTGGTTCTCCCTGACTTCTTTCATGATCCAAGAACGCCTGAGGAGGTGGCTCAGCTTAACATTGATGTCCGGCGGGACGCGTTGGAGTATTTGGCTTGGTTTGCCTTTTCCACCAATCATCATAGTCTTCTGATTGCTTGTGGTCTGGCTGGGGCTGGGCATAACGCATCTGTGGTTTCCATTTCCGGTGGTTCCGGGTTGTGATCTCTAGGGCCTATGTGGCTTCTGGCCTGCCTGTGCCTGCGCACAATCAGGGACGGTCTACCAGGGGTTTCGCGGCTTCCTGGCCCGATGTAAGGAGGGTTTTTCTCTGCAAGAGATTTGTATGGCTGCCGCCTTGGCTGGTCTAGGCATTTTCATCAACCGCTATGGGTTGAGTTTCTCCCACTCGGGGGTTGGTTCCTTTGTGGTTGGAGTTTTTGTCTGTGGGGATGTGATTTAAGAGTTATTGTGGGTGTGTTTTGCTGCACTGTTTTTGGCTCTGTCTCATTGGGACCTTTTCCCCGTTGATGCTTTGGTATACCTCATGAAGTAAGTACTGGGACGAGGAAGAGTGGACGTGGAGGTAATGCTCTGATTACTTACCGGTAATCTTCATTACTCCTAGTCCTACTCTTCCTCGTCACAGTACTGACGACCCTCCTCACCCTCCCTGCGGGGAAGGTCCCATGCTCCGGCTTGGTAATATGAAACTGAGTGACATGGATGTGGGGGAGGAGTTATAGGGATTTAAAGAAATAGAAGAAGGTCCTGTGTCGGAGGCGGGTGCCTCATGAAGTAAGTACTGTGACGAGGAAGAGTAGGACTAGGAGTAATGAAGATTACCGGTAAGTAATCAGAGCATTTTTGAGGCAAGGAAACGTTTGCCGTAGCTATTTGCCCAGGTGCAAAAATGTAATGAAGTATTAAAGTACTACGTTTTTTGTAGTGCTGATTCCACGTGCACCGGAGCATCAGCCTTTCATCAGAATCAGGCAATGAGAAGGTGCATTATTTAAGCAATAGGCCGTGAGCCGTGGGCCATTACTGAGTCACCTGACTTAGTACCAGAAAAAAAAAAGTTTACAAAAATGGACGCCAGGGAAGGGAAAACGGAGTATGTTTTCCCTTTCCATGGTGGCTATCGGGAGCGGACACTCTAGGGACAGAAGTGTTCCCAGTGCAATTGCTCCCAAAAAGGTAGAAAAAAGAAGGTAAGTGTGGTTAGGAGGGTGGGGAGGGAATTGTTTGCAGGGGAGGGGGGAGGAAGAAAGAAAAGACTTACCTGAATTGCCGGCGGGGAGGATGGCAGCCTCCAGCCATGTGGAGGCTCGGAGCGGGGATTGCCCCGTTTCGAGCCTCCTCATTGGCTGAGGAGCTGCCACACCCACGCCGGGGATGAACATCCGAGGGATTCTGCGTGGGGCATGGACCGGGCGAGAGCCAATCAGATTGTCTCTCGCCGGGTACTAATTGTCCTTATTTACAATTAGTATTGACTGACAGAGAAATCCTGTGTTTTGGCCGAAATGATCAGAAAAGAAAATCGCCATGCACGTTTGTGTCACAATCGGGGTAGTAGAAAATGCTGAATCCAATAAAGCCAAACTTGGGGAGCAGGGGTGTCCCCTGAACACCCAGTTCAGCATTATTGGCTTTGGGGTGTTCCCCGCTTACAGAACATCAAAAGCAGGGGACACATATTTTTAAGAAGCAGTTTAAAAAATGCGAGCATTTCAGCCTCGCTGTATTCAACTTTGGTATTTTCGTTTACGTTCTTTTAAGGTATATCCCAAATGCTGTACTTCGGGACTGGTGGTATAGGCTGTTATATTTTGCATGCGTATTTCCTAAGGTGCTGCTGCTGCAGCCATGTCATTTAATGATAGTAAGAATGCAGCACATTCCATGGATATTTCCTTCCGGGGTCAAGTGTTATGCAGCTGAGCTGAACATGCAAGAAAAGTCAGGGGGCGGAGCCAAGAAAGATCTCTGCAACATTTTTGGTCTTTGCTAAATTTGTAATTACCGAAAACGCTGCAGAGTTAAGTCTGAAAATTACGAATTCTATGAAGTGACTGCAAACACAGGTGAATGTACAGGTGCACCGTTTTTCCAACACCAAAAGACAGGGCCTGTTTCTGGGCTCTGGGGAAAGGTCGTGTGGAAAGCTAACATTCTCTACACCAGTTTCTAGCACCACCATTCTGAGGTGCGTTGAAGAATTGGGGGCGAGTTGTCAGGTTTTCCAACTCTAAAAGCTGATAAAATCTATTGTTTTTTGGGTGGGGGGGGGGAATGTGCACCAGATTCATTGAAATCTTTTCTAAAACATTGGCCACTTTTCTGATTCACGAAACTGCTGTTGAGCATTCAGTAAATCAGAAAAGTGGTGCTTCCATACAGGAAATGCCTACCGTATACAGGAAAAACTTGTGCAGTAGATGTTAACGGCACCTCACAGATGCAGCATTTTAACTCCTTTTTTTAAATGTAAAAGTAGAGCTCTGCTGCATTACTGACATCACTAGGGCCGTTGTCAGGCTGTAAATCAGGGACACACTAGAGTTGAGGCCTAGATGTCAGTACGCTATATTCTTTCTTTTACAGAACATGGTGCTTTTAGTAAAAGTGTTTTTCCTACACTGAACAAGACAATCCTAATTTTACACAGAGCTCTAAATGGGACCTAGAGACATTTTGCAATGACATCCAGGACCACAGCAGAACAGAGGCGGTACTTGGATGTCTGCTTCTGGCACAGTGCAGAGTGGTAATCGCCATTTGCGCTCAACATCAGAATCGGGCCCTCAGTGTGGAATTGGTACAGCTAATCAAATCAGAGAACAAAATAGACACCAGACAGCTTCGAAACCTAGTGTGGCCCATATTATGCAAAGCTGAAAGTGGAACTCTGGGTAATGTACCATTTTATGTGGAGCTAGTCCAAATAAAATTCATCAATCGCAAAAGTGGCACTATAATAATAATAATAATTTATTGTGATATAATCCAACATTTGGACTTTACACAATATATACAGTTCTTAATAGTGTGTGGAACAGTAAACAATACACATACAATTGCAAGAAATGCAGTATAACATAACATGACAAGACAAAACATAGTTCGGAGTTCTACCCGCATGGCCTCACATGACAAACAGAGCACCTCCCGGCTTGCATGGAGGTCAGCTGAGATGGTTCTTTCAAGCCGCTCCATCCTGTCTTCTGCCCGCCTACTCTCGTCCATCATGAGCGCACCCAGAGTAGATTGGAGAAATTGGTGTTCGACCCTCAGGGCCTCACGGTGTGCCTCTGCATGAGCAGCAATGCTTCACACAGAGGCACCATTTCAGCCCAGCACGCCCTGTCAGAGGCCGCCATGTCCAGCCTGAGTGAGCGGCACGTGGACCGCGTAGCCTGCTGCTGGAGCTTCACCTGCATTTCAGGGGTGAGGATGGAACGGGCCACACTTTCCATACCTTGAGCCATCATCTCAACTGCTCCCCCCTGTTGCTTTGCTATGGCAATAATGGCATGCTCCCACTCAGTTGACCCCGGTATTGCATGGCTACAGCGTTGCTGGACACGAAACCTGCCGGGCCCAAGGAGCCGTGGTCCTTGCTGGGTTGGTGCCACCCGCGGCTGCAGGATTGCATCCCTCCATCGACCTGATGCCCCAGGAGCATGGCCAACTGGTGTGGAGTGTGACCCTGCACCCGTAACCAGCACAGGCGGACATTCCAACCCCGCCTGGCCCCCTACTGCAGGTGTCGCGGACAGGAGATCATCCAACACAGGATCACTTACCGGCGACGACACGTCATGATGCAGATCCGGCTCAACATAGTGGTCAGAGGATCCATCAGAGCCTGACTCAGAGTCTGCTCTGGACATGATGGCCTAGAGCACCAGTGGGTTCTCGTGGGCTGCCACCCCACGACCACCACTGGTGCCTGGTTGGTCATGTGAACTGACTACCGTGTCTGGGATGACATCTTCATCTTCTGCCTCCAGTGAGTCATCACCTGCAACATTAACAAAAAAAACATGAACATGCATGTCAGTAGCACATACCACACATATACAGATCACTACATTGACAGCCAACACATGAAGCAGACATGTCACACACAACTCAAACCCCAACATGCATCCAGTGGCATTGCAATGCAAAGGTATCCCGAAAGCAGAAAAGGATGTGTGCAAAATGTGAAGCCAACACATTTATTGCATGTTGCCCATCACCTGCATCACACACAACCTCTAGCAGGCACATATCGAAGGCAGGAATGAGAGATGGCAACAAAGAGATAGCCTGTAGCATAAGCATGTGGGAACACACAAATAGCCACAGCTGGCACTCACACCAAATACACCATGACACATGTAACATGCATGTTCATGTGCAGCACTCAACAACCATCGACTATACAGAGCACATGTGTCACAGGAGGCACCTACGCTAGTGCGTTTCTATACAGTGAAAGGAGGGACATGGGTACATACATGGCAGGTCACTATTACACAGCAGCATTGTGTTGGCATGTTGAAGGGCTGAACTTGGCACAGGAGTGGGTGTGTGCGGTGCAGTGCATGTGTACCCACTCAACTTCCAACATCAACACGTACGTAGTGATGTCAATCTCCAAACATGATGGCAGTGTAAGGGCAATTGCAGCCATCATGTGCAAATGGCATGCACTATGCAGCATGGATACCGTGAAACACCCACCCTCTGGGCAATAGCAGGGAGGCACTGCATGGCAATGAAAGGTTCACCACAGAACTGTGCATTGGCAGACAATGTTGGCATGCGTTTATAGCATGCCATCAGTCAAATGTCACTACAGCCGATGAGAAGTGGACATGATGCAGGACAGATGAGGAATCATCAGTAGTACACCCATGCATGCAGATGACACAACACCAGTTGAACAGAGGCAGGGGCCTGTAACAGGGGGAGCCATGTGCACAACACAGATGTGGACACCTTAAAGTCATACGTTATGATACACAGACCCACAGTGAACATGAAATGGCTGTCCAAATAACATGACACTTGGATCATCCTGGAGACGTACTACGATGAGCAGGCAGTCAAGGACACCTAGGGGCATACATGGAATGCACATGTGCACGGGGAGCCACTGCCATCAGCACAGAGTGAGACACACTGCACCAAGGACAAATGATGTAAATGACATCTCATCAAGATTGCCCTCATACATAAGTGGCTCAGAGCGCAACCAAGCAAAGGGAGGGGAACAAGGGAGAAAAGAAAAAGAAAACAACTATCTTACTGGGCACAGTGACATTGAGAACACGCATGTGCATGGGGAAGGGAAAAAGGGGTAAAGTCCCTGGAAGGGGGAGAAGTGGAAAGTGCCAAACAGAGGAGACTAAAGAATGAACATGAAGTCTTATGATAGAATAGGCATTCAAAAGGTTGTAGTTCAGTCTGCAAGTGGCAAGTGCAAGATCATTTGGTTAGGGCAAATCTGATAAGTGTAGAAAAAGAGTGGGGGACTGTGTGAGTACACGCACAGGACCCATTGCAATGGAGGCCTGGAGGCAGTGCAGCAGGAAGGTAGGGTGAGCATTTACCTGGGCCCGAAAGACAGAGGGTGTCCGGGTCCACAGTGCCAACAGAGAAAACAGTTTAGCTGGGGAGAAGAGGGGCTAAATAAGGGGCAAATAGGAAGGTCTTGAGGTGCTTCCGGAAGCAGAGGTGTTTCTCCTCAAGTTTCAACGTGGCAGGTAGGCTGTTCCAAAGGGAGGTCCCAGCCGTAGACACAGATCTGCCCCCACCTTGTTTCTTCGATAAACGACTGACATGGAAGGAGTGTGAGGTAGAGGAGCAAAGGACTCGAGAGGGGAGGTATTGGCAGAGGGACAGTTGAAGGTATTTTGGACCCAGGCCCCAGAAAGGAGGGAGTGTGAGGTAGAGGAGCAAAGGAGTCGAGAGGGGAGGTATTGGCAGAGGGACAGTTGAAGGTATTTTGGACCCAGGCCCCAGAAATCCTTGTGCACAATGCAGAGGGTCTAGCATTTAATCCTTGCATCCACTGGAAGCCAATGAAGGGATTTCAGAGCTGGAGAGATAGGATCCTAGGGTTTGAGGCCAAGGACAAGTCTTGCAGTCCTGTGCCGGATTAGTGGTAGAGGGCGCATAGTGGAGGCAGGTAGAATTTTGAAAGAGGCTGTCACAGTAGTCCAACCTTCAGACAACCAGAGCTTGAGATACTGTGAGCTTGTAGGTGAACGAGAGGAAAGGCAGAGTACCCCTGAGGAGGTTAAGCAAGAAGTTAAAATCTCAAGAGACGTCAGAAAAGTGTGCGGAGAAGGAATGTGTGGAGTCAAAGGTGACCCCGAGGTTGTTAGCCTTGCAGGTGGGGGTAGGAGGACGGCCAAGGGAGGGCGGCCAGAGAGTGAGGGGAAAGGATGGTCAAGGTGTACCGATGAGGAGGATGTCAATCTTGCTGGCATTTAGACAGAGATCATTGGCAGTACACCAATTTCAAATGGCAATTAGGCAATCAGAAATGAGGGAGGGTGAAGAGGTGGCCGAGGGAAGCCTGTAAATAAGTTGAGTATCATCAGCATAGCACTGGAAGTTCTAGCAGAAAATGTAAATGCAGTAGGCGAGAGCTGCCAGGTGCTGTTTGAAAAGCCAGGCCGAGAGGTCAGACCCCTGGTGAACACCACAGGTAGAGAGGGAGATTAATGAAAGGAAGGACCCAAGTTGCAGCTGGGAGGGTCACACACGGCAAACACACATGTGATTGAGTAACACGCATCAATACTCACCGGACGATGCATCATAATCCATCCTCTTTCCCACTCCACGGATTTGTTCTGCTGGGATGAACTCTGCAGAGATCTACTCATGCTGAGTGTGTTCATCCTCCTCTGGTGCTTGCGCACCACCAGTCACCTGAGACATGGCATAATTGGAGTCACGCTTTTGTTTTGCACAGCATCAGAGGTCATTCCAACCCTTGTAGCAGTCCTGAGCTGTGTGCACCTGGAATCCCATGGCTGTCACACCATCCAAAACATACCGCCAGTGGACCCAATGCTGGGGAGGCGTTGTATGGCACTGAGGGCCCACAAGCATATCGCTTTGGTGCGCCGATACGTAGTGCAAAAGGAAGTCCAGTTCCTGCTTTCCAAAAGGTTTCTTCCTCAAAGTGCCTGAGGCCAGAGCCGTGTCTGGGGTCTCAGCCTCTTACGCAGGAGCACGCTTCCTCCTTTTAGGCAGTGGTACTGACCCTGAGTGGCCAATGTGGCCCTGATCAGTGGGGACAGTGGCGCTGGTACTGGACCAAGGGAGTGGGTGTTGGAATGAGGATGGAAAGTCTGGCTTGGGTCTGACTCACTGCTGGGGTGGTGTTGGCTGCATCTGCCCATGCAGTTACCACCACCCGGCTGCTTGGGGCAGCAGATGTCATAAATGCCCCAGAAACGTGTGCCCCGGTCACAGCTACACTGGACACACGTGACCCGCACCTCCCGACAAGATGGAAATCGTCCTGGGAGTCCTCATCACGCAACATGCACTGCCCGACCCGAGCCCGTGTGGTGGTCCCCACAGCTGCACCTGCAGCTACGACCACCGGTGGGCCCGTGACAGCAGATGAAAGTTGCTGTTGGGTCATCTGGGCCCCAGGTTGTCGTTTAAGAGCTTTGTATACATAGTGTTAGTTAGTTTTATTATTTGTTATTATCCTTTTCTCGCCATTCAGGACATTGATTCAAACTCTTTGACACATCACTGAAGTGACGCAAAAGGATATTTAAACTACCAAGATTTACCAATGGGTAATTTATGAATTAATACTTGGTGCCATAGTGTGATTATTGTAAAGGCAAGGACCCAGCTTACACATTGGTTAAGGGATGATGGGGACCTATATGCATCCAGTTAAGGTATTTGCATGTGTTTGGCGTAACGGCTGTGGTTACATGACACATGTGGCTGGTAACACTGGGCTCCAAACGGTGGCACACATGGATATTAGGTGATTTTGTTATTATATGATATGTAATCAATGAATTTTCAATTGTCAATGGCAATTCTGATCTATGTCTTTATCACATTTGTTTTCTTTATATGTGTTGCTGATAACGCGTCGCTATATTCAATAATATTTCAACCTGGTTGGGTAATGTATATGTTTATATTAATATATATATATAATTTTTGGTAATGTTTGATGTTTTCCCTGTATCATTTGACCCTAATCTGAATTGGGGGTTACACATATTTGAATTATTGGGGACTATTCGGTATTCTATATACACAATGGAATGTTGATTATCATTTGGAGCAGAGCTTTGCATCTCCAGGAGCCACAGGGGGTGGTGGCATGTCGGCACCAGCACGTGGCTGGGCATCCTGCCCCACTGGGGCACCCCACCCTCTTCCCCCTCTGTAGCCACCCTGGCTACCCTGGACTCCCTGTCCCCGCTGGTCTCTGTGCCCATGTGCCTGACCACGCACACCCCTGAGAGGACACCCAACTTTGCCGGCCTTACCCTTTGGTGACCTCCCAACCATGGCACAGATGGTAAATAGCCAATGGGAGGTGCACTCAACAATTGTCCTGGGCAATTGGGTTGAAGGGGGCAGGGTACTGGATGGAGTAGGTACTCCTGTGCTCCTGCAAGGCTGTCTGTGACCCCTGGGGAGAAATGACAGGTCACGCAATGCTCAGGCATTCCTACAACTAAAATAAAAACAAAAAAAGGAAAAATAAAAAATAAATGAAAAAATAATAAAAAAATAAAATAAATATTAAAGAAAAACGTGCACGCGACCCCAGTAGCCGTGGAATAAACCTCCTGCAGTACGTTGTGGCACCCAGGGACACAAAAAACACATACACGTAGAACACACAGGCTACTATGACCTGGAAAACTACACGATGCACAGGGGGAACCACAGGGGGAACCACAGTGGGAAAAATAGCGTGTGCGACTCACCGTCTGCTTTGCTTGGAAAATAAAAATAAAAACACATGCGCTTATGCACATAGGCAACACCCCACCAAAAGAGTAGGAAGGAACATCAAACGGTTCGAAGTAATCGCGTGTGAATCCAGAAGACTAAACACACGGGTTGTTCTCCACGAAAAGCACATACAGCAAACTGCTCTCTCACTGGACCTTTCACCCGTGCTGAAGGCAACGTCCGCGTGCGTAACACCACTCATGCACTTACGCGCTAAGGGCCTTTCCTCGATTTACACACACATGTGGTTTTTACATGTGCTGGCCACGCAACAGCAGGGCAAAGCCCGTGCTCGTAACGTCACTGGTGCGCTTACGCGCTAAGGGCCTTTCCTCAAATTTCATGCTCACATGCTGTTTCTTCACGTGCGGACTCACTCTGCATCGAGCTGGCCACGCGACAACACACAGAAGACCACACTCCTGCCCAGAAGGCCATTTTCCTTCGCCCCAGAGCCCCTGGGAGCCTCCTACGACCCATCTGCTGCTGCCTGCCTGCCTGCTGTCAACAGTGCCCTGCCATATGGTGCCTGCACTTCAGCCATCGCCAGAGGTCCAGTTGCTGTGACCACCCCTGCTGGAACGGAAGACTCCCAACTTGTGTTCCATCACTCCACAGCCAAGTGCCAGGACCCAGTTTCCCACCCAAACCTGCCTTGGGGGTTGCCATGTCGACGCAACACCATCCGGCACCAGTGGAAACCCCCCAGCAGAGAGGCAGAGGGCTGCCAGCTTCACTGCCAATGAAGTTGGCATCCTAGCGGAGCGATTTCTGGGCATTATGATGCCCTCTTCCCACTATCATGCGCCGACAAGGAAGGACGGAGGAGGATCTGGACAGACATAGTGGGTGCCATCAACGCATAGGGGGTGGTACCCCGCAACATCAAACACGTCCAGAAGCTCTGGGAGGACTACAAGTTCAGGACCCTCAAGAAGGCCTGGCACCTCTTGGACACAGCGGATACAGTGGAGTGCCAGGGCCAGCTTGCCATCCAGCAGATGAGGGTCCTGGAGCACATTCGCCCAGTGCTTCACCACCAGATCCTCAGGATGCAGGCCCGTCTTGAGTCGAATGGTAAGTGCCCATGCATTCCCAATATAAACAGTGCATGTTGAGTGTGGGGATAGTTTGCAACTTGGCTGTATGTGTAACATGGGTCATGTATGGATGTGTGTGTGCAGGGACATGATGGTGCTGCATGTGAGTCCAGTCAGGCGTGTCCCACATGGATCGTGTATTTGTTGCAATGCATCATGCGCAGCAGCATGCGGAATGCACACATGTGTGCATGCCTGTGTCTGTACTTGGACATGTTTGAGGTGTGAGACATGGGTGCTGCTGTCATGGACATGCATGGTGTACATGTGTGTGTGTGTGAGTAGTGTGTGTGTGACTGGGAAACGCCATGGATGCATGACACATGTCCATGACGATGTCTTCATTCACTGATACAGCCTAGTCCTCCTTGAATCCACTGTGTCTGGGGGTATTCAGGGCCAGATGCATGACCCTCCGGTGATGTGTGCGCATGTGATCAGCATGTTTCATGATGCATGTGAGTTTCAGCCCCCCATTGGATGTTTCTACGGTGCCTTGGACATGGATGCAAATGTGTGTTGCATATGCCATGCCTGCTGCTGCATGTGTGTTGCCTGCACTGACCCATGTGTTGTGGAGGGACATGATGGAAGTGACGTTTGACAGTGCCCCTCCTGTGCTATTGCTTTGTGTCTAGGGGACTATTGTACAGTACCCTGATGCTTGTGTTCAATGTCTTCCTTTACACAGCGGAGAGTGAAGAAGAGGGCAGAGACGGCGCTGTGGAGGAAAACGGCGGGGATGCCTCCACCAGCTGGCGACGCAATGCCCAGTCACCCTCCCAGGTAATTCTATCATCCGAGAGCGAGGGGACTGGTGCCGCGTCCGCCACTACGGCTGCAGCGGAAGGGGCAGGCTGGCCATGGTGGAAGACGGTGCGGAGCCATCCAGGTTGGTGGTGTGTACGGAGGAGGCCACTTCAGAGCCACACATGGGGCCTGGTGGGAGTGGTTCCACTGGTGCAAGTGGTGCAGTCCAGGGGCAGGGGCAGGAGGCAGCACAGGTTGCCGTGGAGGGGCCTGTGCATGTCACTGTCCCTGACACTGTGACTGCATCAACATGCACCAGCAGGGATGCCCCGTCCCAGGCTAATCCGCAGGTAGGGGGGAAGCCCACGTCATCTGGCAGTCCTCTACCTGCGGACGTGGCGATCGGTGACAGGGTTGAGCCTGTCCTGATTGGTGTCGTGTTGCGCACATATGACATTTGTGATGACGTGCGTGCTTCCTGGGAGGACCACGCACATCATCACGAACAGATGTGTGCCAACGTTACCCAGCACTCTCTTGCAGCCCTCTCCTCCTCTGTGCACACTATATGCCAGTTGTTATCCATGCCATCTTCCGGCCCAGATGCCACCAGAGCCCCCTGTGGACCTGTCCCAACCAACACAGCCAGGCTGGTGGAGATCCCATCCCTGCTACAGTCGGGAGTCGGAGCTCCAGCACAGGTGGTCACCTCAGCAACTGGACCCCTGGCAACGGACGATGTGCAGGCACATACAAGCAGGGCACCTACACGATGGCCTTGGGTGTTGCCATCTACCTGGAGGCAGTCGTGGTGGCGGCGGCATGCAGCAGAAAGGCGGCGGCAGGCTCTACATCATCAGAGAAGGCATCAGCCGATGGGCAGGAGGACCCAGGTGTCCGTGTGTCTTCTGTGTGGCAGCGGTTGGGCCAGCAAATAGATGCAGAGCGGCGGCAGGCAGAGAGGGCATGGCTCACGATGGTCAGGGCGGAGAACTCCATGCACCGGGCATTGAAGCGGGCTGCCTTCCTCGAGGTGACTCGCAAGGAGTGGAGGAGATCATGGCATCGTCCCTGCGAACCCTCGAGGAGAGTGCCCAGGCCCGCATCCGGGACATCAACATGGAGTTCGATGATGCCCTGGCCAGGGACATCAACAACAGAAATGAGCCGTAGGACTAGCCCGCCACCATTGTACATAGTTTCTCAGTGTTAGGTTTCCTTTGTTTTATTTTTTATTTAGAGTCAACGAACAATGCTCATCTTTTTGTACATAGTTCTTGTTTTTTAGGTTTTTGGATATGTTTCATTTTTTGGAATCATGGACCCTTGACAATTCCTTGTAAATAGTTCTAAACATTGGATTTTGCATTTCTTTTTTTTTTTTACCCATGCTGAAATTATTTTTTTTCTTTACCCTATGGATTTTAATTTACGCACTTTGGTAATGGACTACTTTTTGGATTTTATCTTCATTTCTCTCTTTGGATTTGGCTTTTCAGTTCACATTATTTAATTTATTGTTCTCATGTTTGATTTTCCTTTGTTCATTTTGTTATTTAATAACACCTTTTCATTGTGTAATTAATTTGTGTTGTGTGCTCTCATTGATTGGTGCATGTGTCAGTCGTCATTGCCTCAGTCATGTGTCACTGCTGTGTGGCGATGTTGCGCATGTGTTTGTGTGGGGGGGCAGCTTAGGGTGGCATTTGGGTGGGCATTTGGTACATGTTTACATGTTGTGATGATGTGTTGGTGATGTGTTGGTTGTGTGCCTTGAAAACAACAGGGAAAGCTTAAAAAAGCTAAAGGACACGGTACAACCGTGATCATCCTTTTAACCGTTAACAAGGAAACATATGGTAGCACAACAACAACGGTTTTCTAGGAAGGCAGGTATTCAGAAAGCTTATTAAATATGCAAAAATTGGGTCAAAGGAGTGCTCACACTCTAACACAAAGGAGGGCCACCCGGCTCAGCGTATCTCACCATGAGGAAGAACATCCCGTCCCTGGCGGGGGTGCCTGTCCCTGGGTGGCGCGTGGTGTATCGCCTATTTAACAGATATAGAGGAGAGTTCTGTCCCTCAACCTTCTATACTAGTGGCAGTGTCTGTCGGCAGACAAAATGATCCAATTGTGAAAAACACTTAAAAATGGTATTCTCCAGAGTGGTATAGCAGTGTTCAACAGAGCTGTGGATTAGATCCTGTGGCTGCTGGGTCTTAGACATGGGTACAACCTGAGAAGCAGGTCAACTGTTTGTATTCCATCCAAAGTGTACACATTTAATACAGCCGTAGGTCACTGTGGTTAGGGTTTGAAACAGTACAGCTGGAGAAACCACTGGTGGGTGAAGCAGTAAAACACAGCCAAAGGGCGGAAGGACTAAAAATTGGCTCTTATAAAAGCAGCTCACTCAGTGGTAATGAGTGTGCTAAAATGCACAATTTCCAGAAAACAAAGTCTCTTTGTTGATATAGGAGAGATCAAAGGTGGGTCATGAGAGCCCTCATGACTGAAAGGGGTCGACCGGTTTCGATGGCGTAGGAGATTGGAGCCATCTTCTTCAGGACCGTGATTAGAAGTGCAAGCTGAATTGCTGGAGTTCAAAAATGCTGAACTTGTAGAGAAGTACTGTTGTCTCCTGTGGGGAGACAAAAGGGGGGGGACAAGGGGAGGAATTAGAGGAAACACTGGCAACAATAAATGAGTGCTAGCATGGGAGTGGAGATCTTCATGCTTGAGAGTGAGCATGTGGAAAAACCAAGTGAATGAGTCGGTTAGTTCAGGAGAGATGTGGGTGCCTGAGCACCTGTGAGAGGTCTCACCGCCAAAGGAAGGGGAGGTGGAGGGGGGGAGGGTGCAGGAGGGTGAAGGAGACCGTCTCGTTAGATGACTGATGGAATCAACCCAATAGTGAAAATCGGCGTGCCGATGGGCCAGTGGAGGGTGCACCGGGGGTGCAACATGGGCAGTTTCAGTAATACCCCTGTGTAAAAAAGGGGATGAATGCATGAAGGGTCAGAAAATCGGAAAAAAGTGTGAAAAAGTGAAAGTAAGAAAAAAGTTAAAAGAGTGAGAGGTACGGGTGGCTCATGGAGGGGGAGCGGGGCTGGTGAAAAGGGGGGAAAAAAACAGAAACCAAAACATGTTTTTTTGTGGGGCACTCATGGTGCCAGTGCAGGCAAATTTAGGTCACCACTGCTAGTTCATGCCACTGGATTTGTTCATTTAGGCCTTCGGAGCAGGTGTTGAGCCTAAAAATCCACATCTGTTCTTTCTTGAACAGCATGTTGTGGTAATTGCCGCCTCTGCGGGGCGGTGTGATTTTCTCAAGGATAGTCCACTTGAATTGGTCCGCAGTGTGTCCTTTGGATGAAAAGTGGGACACTAAGGGTGCAGTGAGCTTGTTCGTTCTTATGCATGATCTGTGTTCGGTCATGCATGTTTGAACTGGCCTGGTGGTCATGCCAATGTGCCTGAGATTGCAGGGGCAAGTTATCATATAGATAACGCCCTTGGTATTACAATTGGTAAAGGTGTTCTGTGCCCATGGTGTTTTCCATCCAATCTCTATCTGTGTGGTTCTGGAGGTCTGGGCGCACATGGAGCAATTGCCACAGGGCGCATGATCCTTGATGGGTGGGATGATCCATAGGGTCCCCTTTGTGGGCTCTTCCCTGGGTGTACTGGGTATCAGGGTCTTGACGACCTTGTCTCTCACATTGCAACGTCTCTTGAGGGCAAAACGTGGAGGTGCCTGTGTTTAGAATAGGCCAAAGTCTCTTCACTTCCTGTTTGATTTTATTGAGGAGAGGGGAAAAACTGAAGACAGCTGTGAAGGTTGTGGAATCTCTGGGTTTGATATGTTGCTGCAGAGTGATTGATCGTGGTATGTTCCTGGCTCTTTTGTAGGTGTCCTTAATAATCCTCCTGGGGTAACCTCTAGCGTCCAGTTGTGTTCGGAGTTGTTTGGATTGTGTGGTATAGTCTGGGGTCTGTGTGCACAGCCTTCTATAGCGCAGGAACTGCCCAAAGGGGAGATTGTCTCTAAGTGCTTTGGGATGATAGCTTGAATAACAAAGCAATGAGTTTCTGTCTGTGGGTTTTTTGTAAGCGCTCGAGGAGAGGTTCCTGCTGCTTGCTGAGATAGCAAATCGAGGAAATGAATGTTGAATCTGTGTCTCTCCATGGTGAACTTTACATGGGGGTTATGGGTTGAGCCAGGTATGAAAAGCCTCTACATTTTGTTCTGAGCCTCTGAAAATCACAAAAATGTCATCAATGTAACGCTGCCACATGGTTAGTTGGGCGAGATATGGATTGGTCTTGGGGTAGATGTGTTGGCGTTCAAACAAGTCCACATACAAATTTGCGAGGCTACGGGCAAAAGTAGCCCCCATCGCGGTTCCTGAAATCTGTTGGTAGAAAGTATCTTCGAAAAGGAAATAGTTCCTAGTCAATGCTATTTCTGCTAGAGATCGGATGAGACTGTGTGGGACTCCATACAGGTCCATAGCTGAGTGTAGCATACCACTAAGCATTTTCAATGTCTCCTGCTGTGGTATCTGGGTGTAGAGTGACTCTATATCAATGGTGACTAGCCATTCTGTTTCTGGATTGTGTGCGATTGTGTCTAGAAGAGTCAGCATGTTAGGAGAGTCTTTAACATAGCTGGCCATCTTAGGGACTTGGTCCTTAATGAAAAAATCCACATATTGTGAGAGGGGTTCCAAGATAGAGCTGATCCCGGAAACGATTGGACGCCCTGGTGGAGGAACAAGTCCTTTGTGGATCTTGGGAAGTGCGTACATAGCCGGGATCCGAGGGTGGTGAAGGGACAGAAAAGCAGCCTCACGGGCGCTGATATGTCCCTCTGCTTCAGCCTCGTAGACAATGGGTGCTATAAAGGCCTGTAGGGATGGTGTAGGATCTCTGGGTAAAATACAGTAGCTATTGGTGTCGTTGAGGAGGGTGTTAACCATTGTGATGTACTTGGTGGTATCCATAATGACAATGGCACCTCCTTTGTCAGCTGGTTTAATCATGATATCTGAGTTGTTTGCTAGATCTGTCAAAGCAAGTATTTGAGGTTTAGTACAATTGTTGTGGATGAATGGAATATTGGATTCAAATTCGGAGATCTTCTTGAGCAAAGCTTGCTCAAAGGTGACTGATTCAGCAGTGTTTGCGCAGTGGGGTGGGAAGAACTGTGATGGAGGCCGTAGGCCAGTCACATCTTTGTCTTCATAAGTGTGGTTGGCAAAATACTGCTTAAGTCGTATCTTGCGCATTATCTGAGTAACTTCGACCCGGGTTTGGAACGGGTCGTAGCAAGCTGTAGGTATGAAAGATAGTCCTTTTTGTAAAATCTCTTGTTCAGGTCTGGTGAGGATATGGGCTGATTGGTTCACAATCAATGAGGGAGGAGCAATGGTATTGCTCCTTGTCCCCGACTGCGTGTGACCACCGTTGATTGTGGGTGGTCCTGCCAACGTGCACGATTCTGTCCTCTCCCGCGCTGTCCTAAAAAAGGAACCACAGGGGGGGTGCCCTGGTTGGAGCTGCTGAACTGTACTCTTTTGTTCTGCCATTTGCTGTTGCTAGAGCTGTTGCTCGAGTTGCTGCTAGAGCTGTTCCAGGATCTGTTAGAGCTAGATCTTTGGAGATTTTGATACCGGAGTTGTGCAGCGTCACGTCTGGCTTGTTTAGCTTCCTCAGTGAAACACTCCTCTGCTACATAGGGGTAGATTTTAACGTGGGTGAAGGCTGCGAGGTCTTGGTCTTTCTTCAACTTAATAATCTTTCTATTCAAGTTATTGTCTTTAAACTCTTTCAGTGTGGTTTCTAAGAGAGTGAGTTTAGCTGAATAGATGTCTGCAAAGTTTTTTGCTTTGAGTGCCTCGCTTTTGTCATTCAGTTCTTGCAGCAGTTGATCTGTTACTGTTTTGACAGTGTTAATGATGAGTACGAGCCAGTCTCTGGTGCATTTGTTGGCTATGAAGGACCAGTCTTTCCTGAATTTGAGATTGTCCAAAAAAAATGCGCGGTTCTATGCGAATGATGAGACCGTTGGGTGCGGCATGTGCCCTAAGGTACTCAGTCGTAAGTGCGCCATGTAGTTTGGTGCGGATAATCTTCTTTTTGAGGATCTCAATGTCATTCCATTCATCGTTGTTAGTGATGTTCTGTGGTGTGAGAGTCTAATCCCAGAAGAGATGGGTTGGCTAGGATAATGTCAACTAGTTCCTCTGCAAAGGCTAAATAGTGGCCGTCGGCCATTTGGCAGGGTGAGAGGAAAGGTGAGAGGGAAGGGTGAGAGGGAGAAAGGGGGGGAGAAACGGCGGGAGGGGGCAATCACAAGAATTCTGTATACAGGTGGCAGGAGGGAGGGAATCCTTCCTCATGCGTTGGTGAATCAATCTATCCCAGCAACTGAGAGCAGTTGCGCGAAGCAAGTCTTGAAAACAACAGGGAAAGCTTCAATAAGCTAAAGGACACGGTACAACCGTGATCATCCTTTTAACCGTTAACAAGGAAACATATGGTAGCACAACAACAACGGTTTTCTAGGAAGGCAGGTATTCAGAAAGCTTATTAAATATGCAAAAATTGGGTCAAAGGAGTGCTCACACTCTAACACAAAGGAGGGCCACCCGGCTCAGCGTATCTCACCCTGAGGAAGAACACCCTGTCCATATCTCGCCAAACTAACCGTGTGGCGGCGTTACATTGATGACATTTTTGTGATTTTCAGAGGCTCAGAACAAGATGTAGAGGCTTTTCATACCTGGCTCAACTTCCTTACCCCCCATCTAAAGTTCACCATGGAGAGACACAGATTCAACACTCATTTCCTCGATCTTGCTATCTCAGGAAGCAGCAGGAACCTCTCCTCGAGCGCTTACAAAAAATCCACAGACCGAAACTCATTGCTTTGTTATTCAACCTATAATCCCAAAGCACTTAGAGACAATCTCCCCCTTGGGCAGTTCCTGCGCTATAGAAGGCTGTGCACACAGACCCCAGACTATACCACACAATCCAAACAACTCCGAACACAACTGGCCACTAGAGGTTACCCCAGGAGGATTATTAAGGACACCTACAAAAGAGCCAAGCTGTCTTCAGTTTTTCCCCTCTCCTCAATAAAATCAAACGGGAAGTGAAGAGACTTTGGCCTATTCTAAACACAGGCACCTCCAATATTTCTGTCCCACGTTTTGCCCTCAAGAGACGTTGCAATGTGAGAGACAAGGTCGTCAAGACCCTGATACCCAGTACACCCAGGGAAGAGCCCACCCAGGGGACCCTATGGAACATCCCACCCATCAAGGGACATGCGCCCTGTGGCAATTGCTCCATGTGCGCCCAGACCTCCAGAACCACACAGATAGAGATTGGATGGAAAACACCATGGACACAGAACACCTTAACCAATTGTAATCCCAAGGGCGTTATCTATATGACAACTTGCCCCTGCAATCTCAGGTACATTGGCATGACCACCAGGCCAGTTCGAACATGCATGACCGAACACAGATCATGCATAGGAACAAACAAGCTCACTGCACCCTTAGTATCCCACTTTTCATCCAAAGGACACACTGCGGACCAATTCAAGTGGACTATCCTTGAGAAAATCACACCGCCCCGCAGAGGCGGCAATTATCACAACATGCTGTTCAGGAAAGAACATATGTGGATTTTTAGGCTCAACACCTGCTCCGAAGGCCTAAATGAACAAATCCAGTGGCATGAACTAGCAATGTTGACCTAAATTTGCCTGCACTGGCACCATGAGTGCCCCACAAAAAAACGTGTTTTGGTTTCTGTTTTTTTCCCCCCTTTTCACCAGCCCCGCTCCCCCTCCATGAGCCACCCGTACCTCTCATTCCTTTAACTTTTTTTTTTCTGGTTTTCGGACCCTTCATGCATTCATCTCCTTTTTTCTTCCCCCCGCCCCCCCCACCCCCCTGCCTCTAATTGTAGGGATCACATTATGCCCACCATCATTTGGAGAGTATACTCAAGTGCCTGGCCTTTGCTGGCGTGAGCGTGCTCATCTTTTTTGTTGAGAGGCGCTCAGGCCTCTTTCTTCCAACGCTCGAGGCGTTACCGAGGAGCCCGCTATATCATTCCGACACCAGCGCGAGCGCGCTCTCCCGTCTTTTCTATGGGCGATTGGGCTTTCCCCAGTACACTCGCCAGTCCAGAGCTGTACACTACGCTACAGCACTCGGGCTACTCGGAGGCAAGCAGCACCTTTCACACAGGTATGGTCTACACCCATGACCTATCCTCACGGGCCAGACGCATTGATTTTTTCTCTGTTTTTATTCGCTGCCTACTTTACTAGCCATTGTGTGCATCAATTCCTACAGTTATTACTGACTTGTGCAACGGCTGCCGCTTTTTCCATCAGGTCTTTGTCCTTTGAAGTGACCTTTGACAACTGATCGCCGCCCTGCTCCCTCCTCATTTAGATGCCCATTTAGAGGTATGGTCTCCACCTCTCCCCCTCTTTAGCGGACACCTACACAGGGGTATTACTGAAACTGCCCATGTTGCACCTCCGGTGCACCCTCCACTGGCCCATCGGCACGCCGATTTTCACTATTGGGTTGATTCCATCAGTCATCTACCGAGATGGTCTCCTGCACCCCCCCCCTCTCAACCCTCCCTTCCTTTGGCGGTGAGACCTCTCAGAGGTGCTCAGGCACCCACATCTCTCCTGAACTAACCGACTCATTCACTTGGTTTTTCCACATGCTCACTCTCAAGCATGAAGATCTCCACTCCCATGCTAGCACTCATTTATTGTTGCCAGTGTTTCCTCTAATTCCTCCCCTTGTCCTTGCCCCCCCCTTTTTGTCTCCCCACAGGAGACAACAGTACTTCTCTAAAAGTACAGCATTTTTGAACTCCAGCAATTCAGCTTGCACTTCTAATCACGGTCCTGACGAAGATGGCTCCAATCTCCTACACCATTGAAACCGGTCGACCCCTTTCGGTTATGAGGGCTCTCATGACCCACCTTTGATCTCTCCTATATCAACAAAGAGACTTTGTTTTCTGGAAAATTGTGCGTTTTAGCACACTCATTAACACCGAGTGAGCTGCTTTTATAAGAACCAATTTTTAGTCCTTCTGCCCTTTGGCTGTGTATTACTGCTTCAGCCACCAGTGGTTTCTCCAGCTGTACTGTTTCAAACCCTAACCACAGTGACCTACGGGCTGTATTAAATTTGTACACTTTGGATGGAACACAAACAGTTGGCCTGCTTCTCAGGTTGTACCCATGTCTAAGACCCAGCAGCCACAGGGTCTAATCCACAGCTCTGTTGAACACTGCTATACCACTCTAGAGAATACCATTTTTAAGAGTTTTTCACAATTGGATCATTTTGTCTGCCGACAGACACTGCCACTAGTATAGAAGGTTGAGGGACAAAACTCTCCTCTATATCTGTTAAATAGGCGATACACCACGCGCCTCCCAGGGACAGGCACCCCGCCAGGGACAGGGTGTTCTTCCTCAGGGTGAGATACGCTGAGCCGGGTGGTCCTCCTTTGTGTTAGAGTGTGAGCACTCCTTTGACCCAATTTTTGCATATTTAATAAGCTTTCTGAATACCCATGTTGGTTGTGTGCACCTGAGGGAGGTTGCCGTCACTGGTGCAGGTGGGGGGACCTGAGTCAGGGCCTGCTGGCATTTTGCCGTCACTGGTGCGGGTGGGGGGGACATGAGTCGGGGCCTGCTGGCAGTTTGAAGTCACTGGTGACGGTGGGGGGACATGAGTCGGGGCCTGCTGGCAGGTTGCCGTCACTGGTGCGGGTGGGGGGACATGAGTCGGGGCCTGCTGGCAGGTTGCCGTCACTGGTGCGGGTGGGGGGACCTGAATCAGGGCCTGCTGGCAGGTTTCCGTTACTGGTGCGGGTGGGGGGGACATGAGTCAGGTCCAGCTGGCAGGTTGCCGTCACTGGTGCGGGTGGGAGGACATGAGTCGGGGCATGATGGCTGGTTGCTGTCATTGAGGGTCTCCTTGTGGTGAGGGCTGCCTGCTGGCATGCTCACGGATGATGGGGGCTCCCTGGTGGTGTGGGCTGGGTGATGGGGGCTCCCTGGTGGTGATGGCTGCCTGCTGGCATGCTCACAGGTGATGGGGGGGCTCCCTGGTGGTGAGGGCTGCCTGCTGGCATGCTCACAGGGGTTGGGGGGCTCCTTGGTGGTGTGGGCTGCTTGTGAGCCGCCGGTGTTCAGAGGGGTGTGCGAGAAGTTTTACATGTGTTTTCGCTGCCGGGAGTGGGGTATGTGTATTCCAAGGGGTGTGCGAGAAGTTTTACATGCGTTTTCGCTGCCGCGAGTGGGGTATGTGTATTCCGAGGGGTGAGCGAGGGGTTTTACACGCATTTTCGCTGCTGCGAGTGGGGTACGTGTATTCCAAGGGGTGCGCGAGAAGTTTTACACATGGTTTCGCCGCCACAAGTGGCGTATGTGTATTCCGAGGGGTGCACAAGGGGTTTTACATGCATTTTCGCTGCTGCGAGTGGGGTACGTGTATTCCGAGGGGTGTGTGAGGGGTTTTACACGCGTTTTCCCTGCCGCGAACGGGGTACGTGTATTCCGAAGGTGTGCGAGAAGTTTTACATGTGTTTTTTCGCTGCCGCAAATGGGGTATGTGTATTCCACGGGGTGTGCGATGGGTTTTACATGGTTTTTCGCTGTCCCGAGCGGGGTACGTGTATTCCGAGGGATGCACGAGGGGTTTTACACATGTTTTCGCTGCCACAAGCGAGGTACGTGTATTCTGAGCGGTGCGCAAGAAGTTTTACACACGTTTTTGCTGCCACGAGAGGGGTACGTGTATTCTGAGGGGTGCTGAGGGGTTTTCCACACGTTTTCGCTGCCGAGAGCGGGGGATTTCTGTTTTTAGGGGAATTTAGGTAGTTGGGGGGGATGCTGGTCTACTGGCCTTTGCGCCATGTTTGGGATGTGTGCGCTGTTTTTGATGCAAGGGGAGGGGTTCGGGCATAACTGGCAGTGCTTGATGGTTGCTGCGCCACCTCTCGATATGGATGTTGTAATCCATGAATACGCGGTGCATGGAAATGGGATGTTGCGCATGCGGCTGGCGCACGCTGGTGCACGCTCCCTCTCTGCGCCAGCCGCGTGAGCTACTTTTGCATGGAAATCCATGAATTACCCAAAATGTATCATGTGTATCATGTGATTGTGCTAAAGTGCTTCACACTTAGAGTAAACTTAATTCATCATACAAATACCAGCATACGATATAGTAAAATAATTAAACAGATAAGTTCAAAGTGATATGCTTCAATATATTTCAATTCAGTAGCCACGTTCATCAAACAATTAAATTGAAAGGACAATTCATTAGTTCCCAAATACTAAGGAAGGGAAGGAAGGAGGTATGGGAAAAAGAGAATGGGCCTCATTCCGAGTATGGCGGTAAGGGATAGCGGCCACCGCTAACGAGAGCGGTGGCGGTAATCCCTTACCGCCATACTCCGAGTTCCCTTAGCGCCATGGTGCTTTTAACACCTGCTTTTAGCAGGCGTTAAATACCATGGCGCTAAGGGACCTTGATGTTAATTACGCCACCGTAATTTACGGTGGCGTAATTGACGCCTTCCCCACTCCCATTATGCCCTATGGGGCAAGAATGGGAATGGGGAAGGGTAAATGGGGATTGGGGAATTACCGCCCCGCCAACCTTGGAATGGGGCGGCAATTCCGCCAACCACCAAGGCGCTGCCGGTCCGGGTACGGCGTCAACCAAGGCGTTAATAGCGCCATTGGTTAGCGCCGTACTCGGAATGAGGCCCAATGCACGCACTCAGGTACCACTATTTCCAAATGTGTTAATCAGGCAGTAAAGCTTTGCCATGCTGCCGGACTCTACAAAGGGCAAGGTGGACAGAGATGGTATATGAATTTAAACAGTAATCCCAAAAAGAGTCTGCGGCAATTGTCTCATAGGAGTGAACCAAACTGCCTAACATATACATATACAGAGACCCCAGATCGGGACACTGGCTGAGGACATGTCGGGCTGACTCCAGCTGTTCAGGATTGCCACATATTCGGCAGGTCCTAAGTTCCGCCGGTACCTTCAAGCTGGCAGTTGATTTACATGTAACTTTAAAATAAACTGCCTAACTTCAGGGGCCGGGCAAAGCTGTAAATAAGGCTGGATCTTTCGATAGCGGTGCAACACGTGTGACACTGCCTCGTATCCTTTTAACTTTGCCAAATTGGTGTAATTCTCGCACCAATCCCATCTGTTAAGTTTGCGTACAAAAGATTTTTTTAAATGAAGAAATCGATAACCTCTCTTTGGCCAGTCAATCTTTGAAAATAGAGTTTCATTCAAGGTCTTATAATAGTGGCACTATTAAAGCCAGAGGTACACAATGCCTGCAGAAAGGAAGCATTGCAAGTGATCTTTGGCTGTCTTCATCGATTTACAGGGGGATGTTGGTTGGAACGTGCATACCCAATTTTTGAAGTGATTTGAGCAGAACAGTTTCACAGAGAGAATGGCTGAATTAGCATCTGAAGAGCTTCTGAACACAAACATTTCAAGCAATGTGTTATTGCTGTAGTCCTGTGAGGAGAGCAGGCCTCAGAAACACTGCCAAAGTGTGCTTTTATGCGTTTTGAAAAGGGTGGGCCATAGCATGAGAAAAGGTATTGACAACAGACAGAAAGAAACCATATTTTATATCCGGCAACCACCAAGATTAGAGGATGCTCTAAAGAATCCTGACTACTTCACTGGGAAATGCAGATTTTAATGAAAAAACAGCGGGAGATGAATACATGTGTTCTATTATGCAAAGATCTGTCTTGGTCTGAAGAAATAAAATCAGCACTCTATAATAGTATTTCGCTCATGCCATCTGGATATTCTACCCACATTGTGTCAGTCCTCGCATTGTGCAAGACATTGTTGCGAATCCCCACCTCTTGTTAGATGCTGAATCGCAACATAGATTGTGGACTGCATTTGAGCAAAGGTCTATTTTGCTGCTTGGAAATATTTCACAGCTGAAGATTTCAGATGTGTTTACTCCTGACATTCCCTCTGCCCTCCTCACCTTGGAAATTGGTTTTAGCAATGTAAAGCATGCCACATGGGCATTGTATGGCAAATGCTATATTGTCAGGCTCACACAGTACATTTTTGCCCCCGTGTTGAGGTGATGGCTAACATTCAAGGAAAGTGTTGCCCTTTTGGCAGGAAATATATATGTTTGCTTTGCCGTGAGTGCCTGTTGTGGTTGACTCATTATGCCATCTGCTTTTTTTAACATGCTTATTAGATTGCGGGTCCTTCAGTATGCATATTTTGGAGGTTTTGTGAATAATTTATGCAGCACAGTACCTTGATCAAACATTTTGAATTATTGTTATTAATTTGTTTAAGTCCGACAACTCTGTCTTTATTATGTTGTAACGCGGGTGAGTTCTGGTGTTTGATTATTTTATGTCATAAGTGATTTGTCTGGAAATTGCTTGAGATTAAGTCACGGCATCTTCTAACATAGCATTGGAATATCCTCTCTCTTCAGACTTCAATAAGATGGTCTCCGTTTTTTCTCTATATTCTTGTGGCGCAAGCAGTCTTTTTAAAAAATGTTAAGAAGCTGAATAATTGGTAAAGCTTTATCCATATGTGGAGGGTGAAAACTGAGTCCTTACAGAGCATTATTTGGGTACGTGGGTTTCTGTGAAGAGTTCTTGCAATCACTGTGTGCTGTGCATGTCAGTTGCAAATTCATAATATTAATCACTTTCGCAAAAATGGGTTGGGCACTGCAAATCTAATCTGCTCATGTACATTATGAAGGTGTTCACCAAACTGAACTAAATCCATGCAGCATCCAGACCCAATCCATTAATAGCACTAATGTATATTTTATAAAATGTCAATTTAAAATATTAAAACTGGGCTTTTCGTTTGGTACATGAAAACATTTGTATACGATGCTGCTAGTTTGGTACTTATGAAAGTACCCAATGTTTCAAATAGTAGACCTCTCCACACCTGAACGTTTTATTTTAATCCCACCAATATCAACGATGTATATTTTATATGACATGTCCATCTAGAGCACCAGAACTGGACTTTTAGTTTTTAATGGAACTTAATACAATACATAGAGGCATTTGCGTAAGCGGTGCTAGTTTGCTCCCAGTGAGGTACCTGATCTTTACAAATAGTCAATATTTTCACACCTGACCATGTTTTTAAAAGAGCAATAGGGAATACATGGAGAAGAAATACCTCATCCTCTTGTACGTTTTCATTTTACAGTAAACCCCTTGAATGGCCTCTAAACTCGCATAATAGGGGTCAGCTGGGGAAGATGTGTACAGGCTCATGACATCCATGGTGAAAAAGATGTCAGAAATCTGTCATACAAGGTCTGGTATCTTGCACGTAGGTTCGCATTTAAATGTAAGCCAAAGGGTCCAACTAAATCTTGATGGCTGCAATTATTGGTTGCCTGCATGGTTCTGTAAGTTTGTGCGCATTGTTGAAAGTATGCAAAACAATCGAGTAGTTGGCTTTTAAGCAGCATAGAGGTAAACTACCCAGATGTGTTGGTGTTTTTCAATGATTCATCAATCGTTTTTATATGTTCAATTGTTAAATCACAATCATATCTCTGAAGTTGTGTTGATATGCCATCTGCAAGGGTAACATAAACAGAGATTGTTTTAATTTTTATTAATAACATGAGGCAGGTAACTATGTTTCTGAAATGGGGGCCTGGTAATCAGACCCTCCCCCACTCACACACACTTTTATAATGCTGTGGCAGCAGGGCAGGTTCAAAGATCAAATGTGCGTTCCTGAACAGCTGTTGGAACATGAAGTTCCGACAGCAAGAGGTTGTTCGAAACATTATAATTACTCACTGAGCTGCCTGGCTGCACGGTAAACTCTAAATATAAGCCATGTCTAGTTTAGGCATGCAGACTACAGAAGTTACAGTTATACAGCCACACACATTTGGATGCAATAATAGTGTCAGCTCCGTGAGAAGATTCAGTCACAACAGGGCTGGGCCTGTGTAACCATTTCGGCCTGTTCAGGATGCTGCCTCTTGGATTCCATTTAGGTAGGTAGACACATTACTCCAGGACAAAGAAACCCTCCCCCGGAGAGGCAGTCCTGTCATGACATTGCCCTCTGACACCAGGGTGCTAATTACTGGCGTCCCCGAGCACAATTTATAGCCCGGAAAGGGGTTCCACCATCTTAGATATTTCTGGGGCTCCCCAAAACTTCCTAGCTCTTGCAGTCAAGGTACTCTGGGTATAATATCAGAAGGTAATGGACACTTGTTACAAGCAATATGGATTGGACCTTTGACAACATGCTTACTTTCGACGAATCTGCTGAAACATTTTTCCGTTTAAATGGACGGAAACCCTCCTCTTAATTAATTTGTCTTTGGATTTCAAGACAAGAAACATTCACCTGGAACTCTGTTGGTGATACAGTCTATTCCAAAGACCTCTACCTAAATGTGAAAACAGATGTCTCCAAGGAGGAGGAATGCTCTTGTCCCTAGCCACATCAGGGGCATATCTGTTGTGAAATTGCTGTGGAGCAAGGCCTCTCTGCAGTCTGTGAACTGATATCAGGATCCTGCTCACTGGAGGTGAAGGACGCCTGGTTACCTTGAAGCTGCCAGGTACGTTTCCTGGAGTGGAAATGTGAAAACAAAGCCTTCACATTGTCCCTCGAGATCCTGGACTGGGCATCCTATCAACCCAGTGGTCCAGAATCAGCTCAGAATCCTATTTACCACATCAAAACACCTTTTTGAACCAGCTCGACCCTGCTCAGATAGTTTTGAGCCACTACAGGGCCTGCAGTGATGCATTTAGCAAACAAAGCACATTGTACCAATTATCTGCTCTTAGAGCCAGTTGCCAACTCGGCCAATTGAAGCAGACTTCATTGACTGGACCCAATCGCTGGATTGACTCCATGGAAGCAACCAACTTGAACATTGACTTGACATGTTGGAAGCCACCGACTCGCCTGTCTCAAATGCTAATTCGACCCAGCAGAAGACCTATCATCTTGCTGCCAACTCTACTGTTGACTCGAAACGCTGGAAGTCATCGACTTGACACGTCTCGATCCACAGGGAGCCCACGCTTCATATTGACTCAATGCCAACTCGGCATTGGGAAAGTTCACTCGACCATCACGGCACAAACTTAATTGCAGTAAAGCACCTAGAGGACTGGCTTGACACTGTTGAGCCTAAATATAAGAAACAAACGGTATTTGAAGAGAACCTGTCCCCTGAGTCCACCTAAAGGACCTTAGTGACATTTAAGCCCCCTTCTTTACCTTTTACAAGACTTATCCTTCAGCATTGACATTTGCTGCTGAAATCATTTGCCTGAGCAGCCCTGCAAATCAACCAATAGTGTCAGTTTATTCTAAAGTCTGCTTTCTCTGAATTTCCTTGACAAGGGTGAGCCAGTGGTGTTTATTTAGATGCATGCATTTATTAGTTAAATTAAAGATCTAATAGAACCTTGGTTGGACATTGAAGATATATCTTGGATCTAGAACCTTTGCTGGACATTGGGCTTCATTACGAGTTTGCCTGTCTGTAAACAAGGGGCCAGCGAAGCTCACCTGCACCCTTGTTTCCGGACCAGTAAACTCTTAGTCTGCCTGCCATGACCACTGTGCCCAACAGGTGTGACCCTGCCAGGCGCTGCGGCTATGGTAGGCAGACTGTTCACGGAAGCACCAACACCGTTGCTAACGGTGCCGATGCTTCTGTGTCCCCACTCCCATAGAGTCCAATAGGACTCGATGGGAATGGTGGCTTACAATTTGTCGGCACCTGACTTCCCGGGCTGCCGTATTTGTAATGAACCGATTCATTACCCAGTCGTAAATGTCACTGGGAGCCTTTGGAGAAAGACCGGGGGGACAGAACCACAGGTGCTTGAGAAGATCCTGAAGCTCAACAGTGTCAAGTTGGTTCCAGGATGCTTTTCAGCTCCTGTGACAGAGTTCAAGATGGGAGACAGCTGTTGGTATCAGGCGGTAGGCAGTTTGGCAAGCAAGGCTTGACGGATGGCTGCAGCCTGGCCTACACGGTGGCTCGGGGTCAATAATCATTGTCTCTGTGCTGGTTGGTGGATCTGGAACGCTGGTCGAGGCGTCTCGGATGGCTTTAGTGACTGCAGCATGACAAGAGTCAGTGGTGCAGCCGGTCACAGACTGCCTGGCAAATGTCCTTAAAAGATAGACACTGGTTGATGCTTGTTGTGGCACTCCTCCTAGCTTCTTCGCTGGGCATGTGTCGTCCTTTAAGACAGTTGACCCAAATCTGAGGAGAGTGTTTGCAGGCAACGTCCTTGTTCTTTGATCAGAAACTCACTGGCACTTGCCACCTACGAAGCTTGCTTTCAGAACCGAGCAGGGCACGCTGTGTGCTGGCTGGGTACCAGTTCTGGAGCTGCTGGACGGGTCCTCTGTGGTCAGTATCTCCCTCTGTTCCCTGGGAGATGTTTAGGGGGTGGGAGGTCCTGCTTACCTCTTGGAAATCCTGACCTTCCTTCACTGTCAGAAGATGTAAGGCAGACAATACCTTCAGCCAGGGTCCAAATGAGTCCTTCTTCTTATTCCTTATCGAAGTCATCGGATGACCTGCCAAAAGAGTGGCTCAACCCTCTTTTAAAGCCAAACGGGGCCCAGTGATTGGTGCAGGCTAAGCCCACCTTAATGAACAAATCTTGGGTCCCCACCAACAATCTTCTGTTATGCGTGTGGTTATAACCAGAGTGCTTTGCAACAGAAAAGGTAAAGGGGTGACAAAATGTGCTACTTAGTCCCACCCATCTTCCTGCCTGTTGTGGATCAAAGTGTTTCTCTGGTTAATTGAGCTGTCTGTGGCTCCTGATCAAAACGTAGGTCTCCCTTAAAGTTTGCAGCGAGAACAGACTTTCTGTCTCCATCCAATCACATACTTTCACATACTTCTTCCCTCTGAAAGGGGGTCCCCCTGCAGGGGTTGCCTGCTGTAAACAGTTATCCCAGACATGACATTCACTGTCCTTCGTACTGAGGGGTGGGAGCTAGCTTCAAGCTGACAGATTGCATATCAAAGGGGTGTTGGTTTCCTGTCCCCTATTGTCAGTTCTGCAGTCAGGCCTCTTGTAGGCCTGTTTCAATTAACTCTCATCAGTATGCACTGCCACCAGACAGGGTGGATCTATAAACCCTTTGATATTTAATTAGGCTGGTGGAAGATGTTGCCTTCCCCCTTCCTGAGATGTTTTAATGTACCAGTGGCTGTCACATTCCAGCTGAACATGACAGGGGGACTTTCCTGTAGGCTGTGTCCACCCAGAGTACATGTGACTATGGGCCTCATTACACGGATGGCGGTAGGGATTTACCGGTACCGGTAAAATACCGGTACCGGTAAATCCCTACCGCCTTACTACGAGGTCCCTTTGCGGGTTGGGGGATTTAACGCCTGCTTTTTGCAGCCGTTAAAATCCAACCCGCTAAGGAACCTCGGAGCTAATTACGGCACTGCAAAATTGCGGTGCCGTAATTAGCGCCTTCCCCATTCCCATACAGCCCTATGGGGCAGAAATTGGAATGGGGAATGGCAATGGCGGAAGGGGGATTTACCGCCCCTCCAACCTTGGAATGGGGCGGTAAATCCCCTTTCCGCCAAGGCGGTGCCGGTATTTTACCGGCATGAGCCATGGCGCTAATAGCATGGCTCACCGCCTACCGTGTAATGAGGCCCTATGTGTTTGTTGTACGGCGAGCACAGGATAATGTGTGCCGGTTGGCCTGAGGTTGATCTCCCATCATTCGATTTCTTTAAAAAAAGATCAGAAAAGCCCAGGTGAGTGTACACCCATCGTGCTGATGGTCGAATTCCTACCAGCACTGCTGACAAAACCTGATTCATGGAACTGTGCAAAGTGTATTTTTGCACTGCAAAATGGACCCGGTTGATGGATTTTTTTGCTTAGTTCAAAGAGACTTTGCACTACTGGAAAGTGACTTTGCACTGCTGACACAAACCCTGATTCATGGAACTGTGTAAAGTGTATTTTTCCAGTGCAAAGTCAGTGCAAAGTTCATTTTGTACTGCAAAAAATGACTTTGCACTGAAAAAATACACTTTGCACATTTCCATGAATCAGGGTTTGTGTCGGCAGTGCAACGCCACTTTTCAGCAGTGCAAAGTCACTTTGAACCGTGCAAATATTTAATGAATCGGGCCCAATGACTTTGCACTGACTTTTCCCTGCAAAAATACACTTTGCACAGTTCCATGAATCAGGGTTTGCGTCGGCATTGCAAAGTCACTTTTCAGAAGTGCAAAGTGACTTTGAACTGTGCAAAAGCTTCCATGAATCTGGCCGTAAATTTGCCTAATTTACAGTGCAAAAATACACTTTGCACCACTCTGTGAAACAGGGTGCTTGTTGGCAGTGCAAAGTCACTTTGCACTGCGCTAAAAATTCCATGAATCAGGCTCTATGTCTTTAATTGATTGTGAGACATAGTTCTTTGACCTCTTTCTTTGTTTTTGCTTTAGTAATTTAGCATACGTTTGTAAAAGTATTCCAAAGTAGCATTCTGTTCCTTAGTATTAGTCCAGTTCAAAGACATATTTTAATGTCAGTTTCCACATTAAACTGTAAACACCTATTCTGCTGGCACACCTAACGTTGAGCTATCTCGCTGACATGCAAACCTGTGATGTACAGGATGCACTCAGATCTCTCCCACAAGGACATTAACCCAGCAAGCTGTCTTACTGGGACGAGATGTTATGACCTGCAGGCCGTACCTAAGTCTGCAGCATGTGCCCAGTTCAATATGCTAAATTACCAACTTGCCTATTGATCTTTTCATACAGCTCGCAGAGCCTGGGAGCTTCTTTTTGCCACATTCCATAACTTGCTTTATGAAAAATGCATAAGAACTCGACCGTATTTGCATAGAACATTCATCATTGAATAACATCGAGGTAGTTAATAGCAGGTGTGATTATTACCCAACTTATTGGTAGACCATTTGTCAACCTCAAAAGATTGACAGTCCAAGGGAGCCTATTCAGAATGCTAACATTTGCACCCAAGGTTATTCGGCTGTCTGTAGCAGGTGCATTCACCCTCTGAGATGTCTTACTGGGAAGGTTGGCACGCTGTAACTGTTCATTAAAATACTAGGGTCCGAAAACATTGTTAGGGGTGTTGTGACAGTCTCCATACTGAGCTGAGACACAAGTGAGTCACAGAGGCCTGTTATAATTATGCAATCCCATTGGAAAACGCTCTGTGAATCAAGTCCAAAAAATCAGACACATGCCGAGAGCTCGACGGAGGTCTCATTAATCAGATACTAATGCTCAGGACAAAGCGAGGACTGTGGATCTCCCAGATATTAACGCACACCACAAGCCACACGCGTGGAGCGTTGAAAGAGCTCCGCGCATCTCTCAATACTGAGATAGCAGCGCAGACAGAAAGGCACTGGGAGAGCTTTGTGTCCATGCACATAGCCAATGGGGATGGCAGTGCATTGTGGGTGTTCCGTGGAAGTCTCTGTGCTGGGCTACATGTGTACGCTGTGGTAAGGAAGCGGTGCGGTGCAAGAAGAAAGCAATGCTTGTGAGTCTTTTTGCTGGGATACCGATGCCTGCTGCAGGTCGGCCCGGAGGTAATTGTCCAAACACTGAGCTACAGCTGCACACTGCGGGTCAGAAAATAGGTGCATAGTGTGGTCTATGAGGATGCCACGGTGCTAGGACGCAAGTGCACACCGCACATCGGGAAAGAGGTGCACTGGGAGAATAGCGCAGTACTGCAATATGTGGGTGCACCCGAAATCATCAAACAAAGGGTATTTATTTGCATAAAACAGGGGGAAAAAATGGAATTTCGGGTGTCTTGATTAGCTTTTCACAGAGGCAATTATGCCTTGCAGCCCAATGGCTGTGCAAAGTAACACAATGGAGAGGGTATACAAGTGATACATTCTCCTTTGAAATTCTTTACAGAGCAGCAGAAATGTTTATCAGGCCACCACCACAGGGAGCCGCTGTTTGTTTTTAAGGTGAAAATGGATCTTGGCTTCGATGAGCACCAAGCCACCTTTGAGCTTCCCATTACAGGCATTGAAGTGCTACATTTTTAATTTGAGTAAATGTGAAGAAGCACTAGCTAATTATATTGTCGACAGAGAAAATATATATTTGGCAAAATACGGATAAAATGACAAAGAAATAACCTGAACAAATACAAACGAAAAAGTTGAACAACTAAGTACCATAAAGCTGGCGGAGCCTTGCTCTTAAGAGGTACACTAGTGCATTGCACAGTCTCGAGGGAAGGTTATCATGACAATCTTGAGTACTTTCAAACCGGCGCATGATACCAGAGCAGATAGCGATGCATGGAAAGGGTTCTGTGGATACCTCAGTGCTGGGATACTGGAGGGTGCAAGTAGGTATATAGGTGGCATTTGAGCATCTCCCAGCACTTGAAGACTAGTACATGAAGCAGTCTGGATTGAAGTGCATTACGGCTGTGCCCGCCTTACTGTCTGAATGCCAGCGTGTGATAGAAATCCAGACACAAGAGCATTGCAAGACGTCTGATGGTGCCTCGGTGGTGGAACCGCGGTGGCAGGAGATGTTCAGGGCAGAGACCAGAGCACAATAGTGCAAACAAATAGTTCATGTTTTCAATACCCACAAACTGCAAACTTGTATTGCTCAGATGTTCCTTCAAAGTCAGGTCTGCTCTAAATGGACGTTGCCTCATGTTTTGGGTGTCCAGTCAAAGGGTCGAATGAAAAAGGGTCGAAAACAATACATTCGACTCAAAAGGATCGGGAAAAAAAGGATCGAATGCCTTTTTTTAAATGTTTTTTTTTTAGGCTTGGTATAGGTACAAATTGTGGCTTTGGGGCAAAAAACAGGGGATTGGGGGGCACCCCCCAAAAAAAATACAAAAAAAAATAATGCATTCGATTTTTTGGTTTTCGGTCCTTTTGATTAGAAACAATTGTATTTTGAATCTTTTCATTCAACCCTTTCAACTACAACCCATGTTTTGTGCTTCACCGAATTTACATACCGGCATTCAATGCTAAAAAAGCAGCGCAAATGGTTGCCTTTTTGCAACAACATGCCACCAGTCACTGCCGGAGAGCAGTGCAATGTATGGCTTTGCTGGTACAACTGTCAAAAAAGTCCACTAGTACATCACAAACATACCTTGTGCCACTGTCAACAGATAGGTAGAGTACTCTGCTATGAAGGGATTCCGATTGAATCTAACCAGGCCTCAGAGATAATATTGAGATAGGTGCAGTTCATAACACTGTAATGCATAATCCTTGGCTCCCAGAGGTACGTCTGGTTGAGCAGATCCCCTCTTAGTCTCCTGCAGACGAGCCAAAGAAAATTGAAATCTTCCAATATATACAATAATTTACTTCCTGATATTTTAAGGAATTTGATGGCATTCCCAGTTGTTTTAACCAGACAATAAATCCAACTAAAGATGCATTGGGATAGTGACATTCTTACTGACGTACCAGAGACTATTATTATGGCGGGGAGATTCTCCTATGTCCTCAGTTGCACTGGACAACTGGGAAAATGCAGATTGGGCTTATTGCAGCCAGGTGAGTGCGGGACTTGGAAAACAAAGGGGATCTGCAGTTACACGATTTAGCATGTTGAAAAGTGTGAGATTTACTGGTTAAAATTCCAGATAGAGTACATTTCAGGGTTGGGACACACATTACATGTAGCATACCTCTCATGCTCTTTAATGCCTTCACTTTCAGTCTGCCAATGGATTTCTTTTACCTAAATAAGCAACAGATGCTAGCATTAACATGATTTTTAGAAACTGGATTTTGGGCTGGAAAATTAAGATTGAGACCTGGTTAGGCGAAACATCAAAGTTGGCTACCTTAGTGAAAGTTTCCTTTAAATGTAGATGTTATGTTATGTTATAGAATTTGTAAAGCGCACATTCTCCAGAGGCATCTTGGCACTCACAGTACAATCCAATCAGGTCATGGAAGTGCAGTTCAAAATAATAAGGTTTTCAGAACACGCCTAAACATAAAATGATTCGCTATAATTCGGACATCCTGCAGCAAAGTGCTCCACAACTTGGCGGCAGCCACTGAGAATGCAAGTTCACCAGTTCTGGCCAGTTTGTAACGTGAAACCGCCAAAAGATAACTATGCAAAGAATAGCGTGTCCGGGTAGGGACATAGAGCTGAAACTTTACCCGAAGGTATTCAGCTCTCTCTCCATATATGGCACGATGAACGACACAGAGAGACTTGCATTTGATGCGTTTTCCCACCGCAAGCCAATGAAGGTGATGTAGAATGGGTACAGTATGCATACCATAAGGGGACCCAGTAGCCAACCTAGCCGCGAGATTCTGCAGTCACTGAAGGCATTTGAGAAGATATGAAGGCTGCGTCAGATATAGCGAGTTACAGTAATCCAAACAGCTTATAACCAAGGAGGCTACCACTGGTGCATGAAGATGTCTCTGCAGAAAGGGAAGAACTTTCGGAAGTATTTTGAGCTTCAAATGCCCTCCATGAGAGACCGTGCCAACCTGGGCTTTCATCGAGAGAGAGGAAGACAGCTTCACTCCCAAATCCCTGACAGCCATCATAGGAGAGGGAAAAGGTCCCAATGAGTGAGGCCAAAAAGAAGGGGTCCACGGGGCAGCCATAGAGGGAGGTCCAACCGCAGGTACCACCATCTTGTCCCCATTCAATTTCAGCCAGTTGGATCTCATCCACTGTCCCAGGGCCTCCAGGCAGCTCCTAAACTGAGATGACGTGTGAGAATGCAAAAGATTCAGCTGGACTCAAATCTGTGTGTCATCTGCATGTGAATAACACCCAAAGCCGTGGGAGTGGATGAGATCAACCAGAGGTTGCATATATAAGTTAAAAAGAATAGGGGACAGGGCCGAGACCTGCAGAACCCCACAGGAGAGAGAGAGACAAAGATGCAGAAAAGGAGAATTTAAACACATGTCGTGTCATTTTTTAATATAACTAAAATATGGAGCACTGAGGCTGAGGAAGGGGTGTGTTATGTATCATGACCAATTGTTTGTGAAAACATGTTTTGCAATGTTTTTATCCTCTTGTGGTTTTATGACATTTTATAAGGCAACTCTGGATTTTTGTCTTTATGGATTTTTTTTTTTTTTTTTTTTAGGAAACGTGATTTCTGAATAGTTTAGTATCGCTTATGGTATGCATGCCATATATTCTGATATTAAAACGTATATATTTTCAATACAGATTGATGGTGCAATTGCAGGGTGCTGCTGTAAGAATCCCCTCCTATATTTGGATCATATATGCAATGGACTGTGGGTTCTGTTGCAAGTTACGAGGTTTTATCCACTGCGTAATATTACAATCTATTTGCACTAAACCTTTCAATTGTGTCTCTGTCCGTGTGCCTGTCCTAGTTTTCTTTGTACGCCCTTCTTTTTTCCCTTGCCCGACTCTTATTAATATGTCTATGAATTCCACATGATTTATTAACCATTTTTCTCTAGCTAATACATGGAGCCCTACCGCCCAATCTCGTAATGCAAATGTCTCAAGAGCACGCATTCATCTGCTTCTCTCTTATGGGGAATACATGTAATGCATTGTAATGTGATATAGCAGAGGATATTAGGAGCTGGGCCTGCTGATATGATCTGTGTGTGTAATGAATTCGGTTTAATGGTAATCGTCCTGTAATATTAGCCACTGCTTAACATGATTTCCGTACTTATAAGCTCGCAATTGATGTCTAAATGTATGAGACTCTTATCATACAAATCTGTTGATTTTAGCAATGAAACTAGGAATTATTTCTCCATCAATGGAATTGCAAAAATAGCCGTGTATTATGCATTTAGAATAATAACCTCAATACAGATGTGTAAACGTGTCTAATCCAAAAGCTGTGTATCTTTGTCTGGAATATTACATGCATATGTTATTTTCTTGCTAGGCGTGAATGCTATTTGACTTATTGAATGTTGAAAGATCTCGCGAGAACGCAGCAATTTGAGTGCTGCTTGTGGGATTGTTTGTTACTTGAATAGAGTAGACCTAAAATGGGAGTTTACCCAAAGTTCGACTTTATCTTTTGGGTAGTGCAATTAAGTTTTCATTAGTTGACTGTAAATGGACACACCAGCAAAATGAAATAATTGGACATGTTAGAAGGATGGATTGTGAAACTCCGCAGTGACGAAGCCAGAAAACGATCATTTCATTTGGAGTCGTGCATAGTGGCACGAGGCACTGCAAGCCTCAGAATCGTTTTTTCTAAAAACAAATAGTAAAATTTGGCGCTGCAGAGAGCAGCCAGGTTTTCATGACCTTTGATGCCTCGAATGCCTTGTATGCATGCTCTCTCTCGTCTAGCCACTCTCTTACTGTTGCTACTCTATACCGGCCCCCTGATCAAATCACCCCTTTCCTCTCTGATTGGGCTGACCTCTCCTCCTCCCTACAGACCACTACCACTCAACTCCTCTTCCTTGGTGACCTTAACATCCATCTTGATTCTCCCTGTCCCTCATCATTGCTTTTCCGTGACCTCTGCGACTCCTCACTCTCTCTATCCTCCCTTCTGGCCCAACACACACTGCAGGTCACACACTTGATGTCTTGATCTCTACTGGCCTCCCCCTCTCTATACCTCTGACTACTCCTCTCTCCTGGAGTGACCACTGACTCCTCTCCTCTCCTCTCTCACTCTCTTCCCGCCAAGCCCACACCAACACTGCCATCCACCTTCTCGGACATCCGACCTATGAAGCGTGTGTCAGTTGAGGCTTTCGCTGCCACCTTCTCCCCACCTTTGCCTCCTCTGACTGACTCACACCCTGACACAGCCCTTTCCCTTTTCTACTCTTCTATTTCCGATACTCTTGATGCTCTTGCCCCTGTCATGAGGATCCGCTTGAAGTCCAAAGCCAAGTGAAATTCCTGGTTTGACTCCGGCCTAGCTACACTTAAACGTAAGTGTAGGGCGGCTGAGAGGAATTGTAGGGCTTCTAGTTCATCCTCAGACAAACTGGCCTGTCGCCTGCTCAAAAGGCAATACCGACTCTCTGTGTTCACCAAGAAAAGAGTCCACATTCAAGCCCGTGTCTCGGCGGCATCTAACAATTCGGCCGAACTCTTTAAAATCTGCAAGGAGCTGGCCAACCCTGCTGCAGTCTCTACCCCTCCTGTTGCCTCCCAGGCTCTCTGCAATGCCCTTGCCTCTCACTTTATCTCAAAAACCCAGGACATCCTGTCCACCCTTACTTTGCCTTCCCTTACCCACACCTCTCCGTCTATGCCTGCTGACCCTCCTTCAGCCACCCCCCCTACCCTCTTCTTGTCCTTTCCTCATTTTTCCCCCGATGAGGTTGCTAGACAAGTCCGATCTATGAAAACCTCATCAAAACAGGTTCATCCCTGTTCCTCTAAAACCATCAAGGACCACATTGACACACTTGCTCCAGCCCTTGCTGACTTTTACAACCACTCTTTTGCCTCTGGATCCTTCCCCTGCCCCATGAAGCACTCCCTGGTGCATCCTCTTCTCAAGAAACCCACAGCTGATCCTACCTGTCCAGCTAACTATCGCCCAATTTCCCTTACTCCCTTTCTGGGCAAACTCCTGGAAAAACTGGCCATCTCTCAACTCAACCTTCATTCTGACACGGTTGGCTGTCTCCATGACCACCAATCTGGCTTCAGAGCTGCCAGAAGCACGGAAACTGCTCTCCTGAACATCCACGAGGATCTGCTCTCCAACCTTGATGCTAACATTCCCACTGTCCTCATCCTACTCGATCTCTCATCTGCCTTTGACACAGTCAACCATACCATCCTGCTAAACCGTCTACGTGATAACCTCGGTATCACTGATCAGGCTCTGGCCTGGCTGACCTCTTTCCTCTCTGACCGACTTTCCCAGGTCAAACTTGGGTCCTTCCTATCATCTATCTCCCTCTCTACGTGTGGTGTTCCCCAGGGATATAACCTCTCACCCTGGCTTTTCAACCTATACTTGGCAACTCTCGCCCACTGCATTGCCATTTTCTGTTCAAATTTCCAGTGCTACGCTGACGATGCTCAACTCATCTTCAGGCTACCCTCGGCCACCTCCTCTCCTTCTCTCATATCTGATTGCCTTACTGCCATTCAAGATTGGTGTTCCGCCAACGATCTCTGCCTGAACGCCAGCAAGACTGAAATCCTCCTCATCGGGACACCTTCTCCATCCTTTCCCCTCAGTCTCTGGCTGGCCTCTCTTGGCCCTCCTCCTACCCACACCTGCGCGAGTAAGAACCTCTGGGTCATCTTTGATTCTACACTTTCCTTCTCTGCCCACATCTCTGAGGTCTCTAAAAAGTCAAACTTTCTACTGCACCTCCTCAGAGGTACTCTACCTTTCCTCTCTTTCCCCCAGAAGATCACTGTCTCCCAAGCTCTGGTTCTCTCTAGGTTGGATTACTGTAACAGCCTATTTCTAAATCTACCTGCCTCTTCTCTCTGCCCTCTGCAACTAATCCAGAACAGGACTGCTAGACTTGTCCTTGGCCTCAAGCCCTGGGATCATATCTCTCCAGCTCCGAAATCTCTCCATTGGCTCCCAGTGGATGCAAGGATAACATTTAAAACCCTCTGCATTGTCCATAAGGTTTTCTGGGGCCTGGGTCCAAAATATCTTCAGCTATCCCTCTGTAAATACCTCCCCTCTCAAGCTCTTCGCTCCTCCTCCTCTAACTCCCCCAGGGTCAGTCGTTTTTCAAAGAAACAAGCTGGGGTAGATCTGTGTCTTCAGCTGGGGCCTCCCTCTGGAACAGCCTCTCTGCCACTCTAAAACTTTAGGAAAACCATCTCAGGTCCCGGAAGCACCTCAAGACCTTCCTCTTTGCTTCTGCCTTCGCCCCCCTCTCCCCTGCTAATCTGCTCTCTTGGCACCTTGCACTGGGACACCCTCTGTCTCTGGTCCCAGGTTCCTGCTCATCCTGCCACCCTACCACACTGCCTCCGGGCCACCCCTTGCACTGGGGTTTGTATCTGTAGCAATACAGCCCCCCCCTTTTTTCCCCCTCCTGCACTTATCAGACCGACCTGATCTGCTGCCTCAAACCTAGCACTTGCCACTTGGCTGCACCACCACTTTGTGCTGATTTTTATTATTTATTTATTTATGTTTGTTATGATTGTTTATCCTGTTTCTCCATTGCTCTGCACTTTCCACTTTCTCCCTCCCCTCTATGCACTTTTCCCCTCCCCCTCTCCCATGCACTTGCACGTTCTCAATGTCACTGGGCCTAGTAAGATCGTTGTTTCGTTCTCCCCTGTTCCCCTCCCTTGCCTTGTCGCACTCTGAAACACCTGTGTATGAGCGCGATATAAATAAAATATCATATCATATCATATCTACTAGTGATGCAGAGAAACAATAGGTTGCAATGGCCAATGAGTGTGCGAGAAGATCCTGGCTCATGAAATGGTGGAAGCTTAATAAGTGAGTATGGAAAAAAGAATGTGTCAGCAATCCTGACATTAATCAATGCCACAGCGCTGACTTCCAATTGACCGGTCCTAGCCTCTCCTCTTTGTTTAATGTACACCAAAGTGTCGCCATACCAAACAAACTGAAATCACACCATCCCCCAGATTTCGAGCACGTCAGGCCAGCATGCACCAACACCACAGGATTCACATAGGCCTTTCCCTCTATGCCACAAACAACCACCAACCGCCCTGCTCCCTCTTTTCTTGCAAGTCCATGCACAGCAAGGCAGCCAAAATGGTGTAATTTATAAGACCACTATAAATTACATTACATGGCATATAGTTCCATAACACACTTGTATCTTTTTCAACTCCTAAGAATGTGTGTTTGCGTGTATGCATGACATGTGTGCATTCGTCAGCTCCAGGTTTCAATCTTGGAAGGTCCAACTCAGCCCTTCACCCTTTGTTGCACGGAGAGCCATAACACTTATTATGGCAGCGCTTAGAAGCTAAAGCAATCTGGTGCAAAGCGCTTCATGAAATGTGGTATTATTGTCATCTTTAAAATAGAGGGATAGTGGGGTGGGGATGTTGCTGTATTCTTTTATTTTAAAATGGTGTATAGCGAGAGTTTAAGATCTTAAATAGAACATTGCGCTTTTTCATTAGTATGTTTAGTGATGGTTTCACTTTTTGAAACTCTTACACAAATAATACAATTTCCTGTCACCACTCACGTAGTACCTGGGTTGGTGGGTCACCAGTTGGCACAATGTGATAGACCAGTGTGAGGTAGGCGGTGCGCAGTTCTATTTACTTCGGGGGTATAACTCAGGGGCAACATGCTTGCCTTGTAAACAAAATAACATGACAACACTGGTTCGATCCCCGGTACGCGCTTACCCTAGGGTATTAATCACGTTATAAATAACACATCACATACATTGGTCTGCAATGTTTTGCCCGCATACATGATGCAAAGTTATGTTTTTGCTTAATGTGTGTATTTAAAATATAGTCACATTCTGAAACAAATCGACGTTATCGCAAATTAAGATGCATTTAGAAGCGTCCTCATTACGATCTCCCTGGAGAACACAGTGACGAGTCCCTGGGAGCCACAAAACCTCCACGTGCGTCTCCTGGCAAGCCATGCATGACATGCATCTGCAAACAATGGCAAACAATGGCACGGAAGAGCAAATACACTGCATATCTATCGGTAGACCAGAAAATTACTGGTCTGTAGTCCCCAAAGACTAGAGTTAAGGCAGATCGCAAAACGCACATTGTTTTGAGATGTACTAATGCGCAATGCATTATGGGGCATTTATATAGCGCTAACAGCTGTGTGGGCTGTACACGCGTTTACCAATCAGCGTTTCAGCATGGAGCCAGTGGGAGCCCCAGATGTTGTTCACGGAGGTAACCATTGAAAACGTAAGACTCTATCACTTAGAAAAAGCACTTTGGTAACCCCTGATTCCTGACGACTTACACGTTACAGAGCGCTCGGGTTTCCACATTTTATGCACGAGAAACTCATCCAGTCCTGTTTCTCTTGGAATACTGGGACTTGTAGTTTTCTTAAATTTAAAATGGGAAAGAAAAAACTGCAAGTCCCAGAATATAAAGGGAAAAAATAAAATCAGGCGACCGTCTCATACATGAAATTGAGAAACTTGAGACTTCTACTTGAAGCCACAGGTTCGAAATCCCAGCAGGGCCAAGTCAGACCTTCATCTTCCTTTTTGTGAAGCATCATTACACTGGCTAATAATAACCCTTATTAGTATACCTATTGCAGGCCAGTGGAATCAGGCATGAAGCTATATGCACAATAAGTCATATATTAATGTGGTCAGATAATTCGTCTGAAGTGTGTGATACATTGACCCACTCAGCAGAATTCCCATCCATAACCAAGCTGCACTTCAGCAGTTAGCAGCAAAATGGCTGTGGTGGCTCCTTTGAGCACCACTGCCTCGCATCAAAACTGAGTTTTGCAGCTACAAAATGATGGCTGCACTGTCTTTCCAAGCACCTATTGGGCAAGTTGGAACAGGGAGCACACTGAGAAAGGCTGCCAGCCTGTGTTCTTGTGTGTACTAAAGAAGCAAAGTGAAAAGCAGCTGTGCACCAAGACCCCCAACCGGCCCATAGAGCTTGGATTTTCCCAATAGCACTTTAAGATGGAATAGCAGCACCTGTGAGATGGATGGGGATGCAGATTAATGCTCAAGCATCAAATCAATAACGACAATTTAACGGTTTGGCAAAGGGAGTCTGTTTAATGACAAGTACAAAAAAGGAGTTTCATGAATATCAATGGATGCGTGATCTTCCTTATCGCTTCACAACTCCAACAAACTTCTTAAAAAACACATCATTTATACTAAAAACTCGTCATCACTGAGGTTTAACGCTTAAAAGTTGGCATGCAATTCTATTGGTTCTAGGAAGGTAACTTTAATATAGGTACTATATCTGTATATGGTAACAGAGCAAGGGGATTGGATAAACACGGTCAGGTGGGGCATCTAAGCCCTTCCTTCAAAATGGCTACTGTAGACGTCACTAAAAGTACGACGTCCTTTTGGTTCTACTAGCTATAGGACCCTAGATTATTTGGTCCACTATAATTGGGTTGGCACCAACCACACTCATACTTTTCCACTTTGCCTAGCAGCATGCAGAATGGTTGGCCAGGTGCAGGGTGCATCCCAGCTCCCCCGGCCTTCCTCCAATTATTGTTACAATCCATCATCACTTTAGTGGCCATGTGTCAGTTATTTCACTATGGTTGGCCTCGAGACTGAATCTCTGTCTGGAAAACTTCTGATATCTTTGCATGGCACCCTGCCAAGCGTAGGTGTGAACGTCTCACTTCTTCTCGCTCGGCTGGTCAGGTGATTCAGACACCGTAAAATTGCCTTCTTCTCCATGTAATTAGTGTATTTGATTTACGCTTTGCCCACCACCTGCCTTCGGTTTCTTATCCTGACCTTTCTGAGCAAGATATTCTGTTTCTTGCTTCATTAAATGTAGTTACTGTTTGTCTATTTTAGCTGATACGACCTTGGCTTTTTTTGCACGATTTGTCTCTGCTGAGTTTCGTTTCTGCCTTTTATTCTTGATTTCTTAAATATGAGCTCTCCTCATGTGGCCTCTAGTAATCTTTGGTTGATTCTGCTACTTGTGCATAGTGGAAGTATACTTATATAACGTGCTTCTTTTGAGGTAGATATATATAGGTGGCATTTGCCGCAATCTATCTTACTACTAAGCATAGCAAGCCGCATGATTTTCTGAGCTTTCTTGCGGTTCCAAGCATATGTACATGCGTAAACTGGTAGAATATCTATGTCATGCTCATGGTATAAGCTTCTTACATTTGACATCGTCCTTTCACTTTAGGTTCACAATGTCCCTTATCCATGGTGTTTCGTCTCTTTATGTCATTCTCAGGTCATCATATCTTCTATATGTGAGTCAGTCCGGGTTCTTGTGACATCACCATTCATCTTCCATTAAGACCTTTTTGGCTTCTTCAGGGACTGTACTCAGACAATCTTCATTTCGTTTTATTTGTTGATATGGTTTTCTCAATGGGTACCTTACTGTCCATGTTTTCTTTGGTGTCGGTACTTCAGTAGGTGCTGTTCTTCTGCAGCTCTCTGCTGGTTTATTTGCTCATCATACGTTACATACTTTGGCATGAACATTCCTGGTACTTCAAAATGGATGGTTGGAATGCAGGCCGTACTTGGGACCTCCTCTACACTCCCCCCTCTGAGCGATTCATCAACCACTTTCATCTCTTCCTGTTATGCCCCCGCACTCACCCCCGCTTCCACTCTCTCCCTCACACTCGTCTCCCCTACCTGGCGCTTCTCGCCATCATGTTTTCCACCCAAAGCAGCAGGGGAGGCATGGCAGGCGGGATACCATGGTGGGCAGACCCGCCTCTTTTCGCCCTTTTCCACGGCAGCGGTTGCCATGGTGCCTCCTCCACACCCGGCGACGCCAGCATACCAGGAAGTGCCGGCAGCACCAATCGCTGGCCGCGTTGCGCTCCACGTAACGCGTGCGAGAGGTCACATGATGCGTCACGTGACTCCGCTCTCAGCTTCAAAAGAAGCTGGCAAATACAACATGTCGCTTCACAGCTACTTCTCCGGAGGACTGCCAGGCGTTACTTACTGCATCTTGTTACTATCCTTACCTCGACTTTGGAACGTTTTACTTGGACTTGCTTTCGGATTACCCTTGGACTTTGACGTGCTCTCTGACCTCCTGGATCATCTTGACCTCTGTTTGAACACTGGACTTGGCTCTGGATTGCCCCTCAGTTTCTGCAACCTCGGATTGCTTCAAGTCTTGCCACAGATCAAGTTCTGGCTTCACCCAGGTTTTTCCGGAGTGCCAACTACATCATCCCAGCCTGCTGTTGGTTTCCCCTGCTGTTTGTGTAGGTCTCCTACCTATGCTACCATCCTTTAGGTAAGCTGGTGTCACTTTATCTTGTTTGCTCCCTCTGCCAGTTGCCTTTTGGGTGTTTCCTTGATTATAACCCTTTGCCTTACAGCACTCAGGGGTCCTTCCGGCGTTCCCGGTACCAGGCTGACGACGACACTCCACACCTGTGGCCTCAAGGATTGCTAGCGCAGTTATTTTTTCCTACTCGAGCGGTACTTGGGGACGGAGGCATTACATAACTGCACGACCATCAAGTCTGACCCATCGAGTTAGAACACTTCCTTTGTATCTCTCTTCTTTGGATCCTCTGCATTCACTTTCACTTCATTGCCTGGGTCCATTTCTTCTTCACCTTCTGGGTTTATACATAACGGCCTGAAGAAATGTCTCTTTGCTGTCCATATTTTCATAACTCCTTTTAGACTTCCTGCTGTTCTTACATGTTCATCTTTGTTCCATGTCATTAGTTAACATTGTTCATTTGTGCTACAACAGATCCATCTTCCCACATAGTTTCTATGTTTTCTAGGATATAGAAACTTTGTTCTTTCTGGTGCATAAATTCTGGCTTTCACAAAGTCTCTTATTTCTTCATCAGTCAGGTCTTCGGGCTTCCATCCTGGTTCGACATCAATCATGATCTTCATCTCTATGGCATTTTTCGCAGTTTTCTGACACTGAGAGATTAATATCTTGATAACACAAAATCAGAGCAATATCATCACTAGAAGGGCTCCTATGAATTTGAATCTGTCTGCCATCCATTGTGGAACCCATGAAAATAGAGAACAAAACCAGCTGTCGTCGTCCACTTCGTCAGTTTCATCAATCATTTGATTTTGCAGTTTCGTCAGCATACCTATGGCTTCTGTTAGAGTTCCATTTTCTTCATCGTGAGAAGGTATAAATGTGCAACATGATTCTCCGATTTTTGCACAAACACCTCCATCCATGGCTGTGATCATGTCAAGGACATATCTGTTCTGGAGAGTCATTAGTCGAATCACCCTTAACTCTTCTTTTATTGCATTGAATCCTTTTATGGTTGTGTTGATGGTCTGCAGTAACTCCCATCTGGTTATCTGCAACCATTTAGTATTTGCTCCAACCTGAATTATTGGCATGAAGATTGTCGTGAAAACACTGATGAGGTCTGGTTGCACAACCTAAACTCAAGGGATAGCATCAAAAGCTTCTATGGATTTGGCAGAAAAGTAATTCTCTCTCTTCATTCGATTCATCAGTTCCACAGATCTCTTCTTCCTCAGGTGAGCCTCCGCTTTTGGGAAACTGTCACTGTTCAGGTCACTTTTTGGAATCGCCAATGCCGGAACATGAACATTCACTATTGTGCATATACCTCCCAAGTTTCTTGGCAGTCTGATATATGCTTTGGATCCACATGCCCAATAATGATCCATGATCACTGCTGTTCCATGTACCATTCCTGGAACATCAAAGACTCGTCCACAGTTCTGATTCTCTCCCATTTTCCTAGTGCCATTATTCCTGAAGCAGAATTTTGGGCTTTCCAGTGGCACTATTTGCAAGGGTCCTCCTCTGTCCTCAACCCATGTTAGCAGTTTTGCAAGCTTTGGCCACAATGACTTGCATCCATTTCGCACTATGTTGATGGTGGGCTCGTAGTGACCGAAGACCATCCATGCTTTGCAGATCACCACTCCTTTCTCCCATCTGTCTGGTGAAAGCACTGTTCCCCAAATTTGCATTTGGCCTCTGTTCTTCCATTTTCTGGCCTCTTCTGGAGTTTTTCCTTGGACGTTTAGTTTTTGATTTGCCTCTCTTCTTATTTCTGCTCCTTTAACTCCAGGCTTCTCGTATCTGATCACAATGCATTTTGTCTTTCCATTGTTTCTTGTCTTTATGTCCTGGACATAATCACATTCATTTGGATCAGTTGCTTCAGTTGCCCATTTCAGTGAGGCATCACTTCCCATGAACTGGCCTCTGGTCTTGCACATTGCCACATGTGATAGACAGTGTGCTGTCTGGACATCAATTTCTACAGCTACTCAGATCTTTGACTTCCCCATGCTGTAAGGTAGGAGTGCACAAACAAAGCATTCCCCCTCTGAACTCTGTCTTCCAACTTCTTTCATATGTTGGTACCATATGTTATTTCCCAAATGTGCTGTGCTGTCCAAGTAGTCGTTTAGTTCACTGTCATCTCCTTCCCTATGCTTCTCGTGATCCTTAAGGTGTTCATGTAGTTTGTGATAACTACATCCTTTAATGCATCCGTATGGCTTCTTCTTGCTGGAGGAATCTCAAGTATCCTGGTCCATGGTGCAGGCCTCTTCATCTGCACCAATTGAGTAGGCAAAAGTCTGGCAATTCTTTCTTTTTCCTCTTGCCTCTTCCTGGCTCTGGCTAATGATGGCCATATTGATTCTGCTATCAGCTGTGATCGTGAGATTTTCTCTGGGCTTGCCTTTATCTCCATCAGTGCTGTATCAGGGGTGTTCATGAATGTTGTTTCCGTTGGTTTCCTCTCCAACTCCTTTTGTCTCTTCAAGAGCTCAGCCTTCTCAATTCGGCTTTTAACTTTGCTTATCGTAGAACGTCTTATGGTTGGTTGTCCAACCTTCCTTTCTTCTTTGGCTTGTTGTTCTGTAATTTTTGACACTACACCTGGTGTGTGTGCATTCATCGTTTGCATGCGTGTGGTTGTCAGTAATCTTGTTTCATTCATACTGTGCCGACCCTGTCTCTGGCTTTTCAATTTGTTTGTTACCATAAACTGTGTGTGTCATTGCTAATCACATCCATCTCAAGTTCACCCAATCTGCTAACAGACCTCCTAGGGACTGGAATGACTATGTAAGGTCTGGGTGTCTTCGTAGGTTTCATGCGTGCATCATTAGGTGGGTGCACTGGAATTGGAACTCTTTGTGCACCAATAGAAAATGCAATTCTAATCGTCAGCGACAGTAAAACAATGATGAATATAATGCATAAGTACATGATACCCCTATAGGTTAATCTACAGGATTTGGTTCCGGAGAAATAGGAGCGTCTCTCCTCTGGAGGGAGGACAAGGTTGCTACTTTGAATCCCCATCTCGATCATCTGTTGAAAGATACTAACTTTTAATACACTCTTAGAAAATATTATTTCTGGATTATGTTGGTTTTGCTTGTGAGTTGCAGGTACTAAAACAATTGTCCCTCTTTGTCTGAACAATGGATTGTCTGTTGTCTCTGGATACAGTTTCTTTTCCTACGTATGAGGAAATGTCAAAATCAAGTAATACTTCAACAAGTCTCTTTACTGCGCATGTTCAAAGTACACGAGTTCCCAATCGGTGCCTCTTATTTGCTTCACTCCAGAAGACATGTTGTTCTCGTCAGTATAACAACCATGAAGTCTCTGGCAGTACCTTCTCGATCTGTTCCTCGGAGTAAAGTTTAAAATCTTCTCAGATAGTTCTGTTGATACGATACCATGCAAGAGCATGCTCATCTGTGTAGAATTAGTTGGGTCTCTGATGAATGTGAGGACGTCAACACCGGCGGGTCTCCCCACAAGTTCTGGGAAATCCTTGATTTAGCGAAAAAAGATGTTGCTCGCCAGTCTGATATCTTCTGGTGACAGGGACATTTGTCCTGCCCTTGCTGAAGTTTGGAACTGTTCGGCCCTCACTCACTGTGGGCAGTTTTTGCAATTTTGGTGTGTGTGGAGAGCAACTTGGATGACTATTCCATTCAGGATTATACTTAAACGTTCTGTATTTGCTGTATCTCAAAGAAATGTCAAAACGTCCGTGGTTCTCCCAACAAGATCTGGACAGTTTTCAATTAAGCGAAAGAACAGTACGTTGATAAGCCTATTCACTTCTTCCTCTGCTTGGGACATTTGTTTTTTCCTCGCTGTACTCAGGAAGCAGGAGGAACTGCTCGGGAATCACAGTAAGAAGCATCCTTATCGTCTTTTTGTTTCCAGGATCTTGAAGAAATTCAGTGATGTTGGTGAGCCTCCCCAGCAACGACGGATATGATCTCAGTACTAACTCGAAATATATTGACACGTCCTTAGTGATGTCACTACTGTGGGACACCACAAGTGAGTCCGAACAAAGTCTCTGTGTTGAAAGAATCTGGATACTGTACTTTCTTCCAATTTATGTGTCCTCGATCAAAATTTGGCATATCCCTTCTTATCAAGGCTTCAGTGGGCCTCAGTCCAAAGTTCAAAGTCAACAGACTATGTTGTGGCTTATACGTTCACTTTTCTTCTTCACCCTGCAACTAGGATGCACACAGTGTCCGTTTCTATGTCCTTATCCTCTTTTTAGCTCAGAGGAATGTTTAAAAAGGAAGCCACAACTTTGCACAAAAGTTTCTTGTCTTTGCTTTGCTGCTGGTCATGCGTCCTTCTTCCTCGTCATGGATCTCATCTGCACGTGCTGTGGTTCTTCCCATCGTTTGTAGTCTCTACGCGTTGGGGTGGGCAGGGGGCCTTCTCTGATGTACGGCTTGATGTCACCCAAAAAGATACAAGCACTTCTTCCTTGTAACTTTACTGCAGAAGGAGTGACCTCTTCTACTGTAAAGGGACCGTTAAACCTTGGCTCGTCCCACTTCTTTCTCGTGTGATTCTTCACCAGGACGGTGTCTCCAGGGAAGATTGATGTAACACATAGACTCTGAGCTGTGTCTGCAGTAGTATCTCCTTCTGTGTTCTGTGCTGCCCTGCATCCTTTTTGTAGTCGCTGCAGCTGGCCTGAAACTACAGTGAGACAAGAAGTCATGCAATTCAAGTAATTTTGCATTTCAGACCCTAAGATTTCTTTTGTCGGCTGGGCATCACATCTAGCTCTGTCTCGGGGTGCTAGTGAAGTTCGCATCCTTCTCCCTGTTGCTATTTTGTGCGGAGTAAGATGATGGTCAGAACCAGGTTGGTTTCTTAGTGCATACAGTGCCAAAGGAAGGCAGTGTAACCATCACTTTCTTAGAGAAAGTTTCAACTTAGCTATCCTTTCCTTTAACAAGCTGTTGAGCTTCTCACATATTCCATTACTTTGCGGGTGATACGCCGACGAGAACCTGTGCTGTATACCAAGCAACAAGCTAATCTGTTTAAAAACCTTGTTGACAAAGTGAGCCCCATTATATGACCTCATGACTTCACATACTCCCCACCTGGGAAATACCTCTCTCACTAGAAATGTGGCCACACAGGGAGAGTCTGGGTGTGTACATGGACCTGCTTCTATCCATCTAGAGAATGGACACACCACAACAATTGGATACCTGTACCCATTACATACTTGAATCATATCGACATAATCGACATGAAAGTGCCGAACAGGTCCATTTGGCCTTGGGATGACTCCTCTAATTACTTTTAGTGTTTGCCCAGCCGTGAACTGTTGGCAGATTATACAGTTCACCTTAAAAAATGCATTGTGCTCTGCTAAGTTCGGTATAAACCAGTCTTCAGCGAGCGTTGCCGCGAGATTCTCTTTGGTCATGTGTGCTGGATAGTGTAACTGTTCCAATGCTAATTTTAACAGGGCTATAGGCATTACTGGTTTACCAGTGCTGGCTTGTCGCCACAAGCTTTCAGAGGGGTTTAAAGAACACCCTCGCCGCTTCCAGAGATTCTCCTCCTCCTGTGGTGCCTCCCCTTGGAGTTGCATTAACTGGGGTTGTCCCACGTGTCAAACTGGAAATTATATCATGCCTTCTATTGCTATGAATATATGTATATTGGCCTACGCCAAGCTGCAAACAAGATACTTGTGAAGAAATTCGTGTTGCAAGGTCCTGACCATAGAATCAATGTAAACTGCCATTTTAGGTTCTCTCTCCCTGTGACCCTGTGAGTTAAAATGGTGGACAATGTCATTCAGAATAGAACACAGCCGTCATGACCTCTGTGTACAGCTAATCTGTAACTTGCCTGCAGGCCACTTGTTAGGGTCATGAACTGAGGACTTGTCCTTTGCTGACCTGTGTGTAATGGATTAACTGTGTCAACGAAACTGATCTATGAACATATATTAACTGCAATGTCGTTTGAATAACTGAATGGGAACGCCTGTTTAACTACATTGTATAAACTATGTACTAAGGCTTAATGTTAAACGTTGCCATTTTGACTTGTTGATGTGTAAACCAAAGATGAACTAGATACATATAGACGAACAAATTAGAAGCGAACCTGGCACGAACCCTAGATCAGTAATGTATTTATGGAATAGTTAACCCGCAGTAGGGCTGGACAGCAGGCTGAAAATTGTATAAAAGCCTGATTGTTTCAATGAATATCCCCACTCACTGAGCATACCGAACCACGCTGGAGTTTGCTGTGTTGTACTGAGGGCTGATAGCTATGTGATTTGTCTTTGGCTTTTTGTAACTGTTTAGCATAAAATAAAGACCATTGTATGTTCCTTTGTAACCTGTGTTTGGTGTATTTCCTTTTTTGGGCTACCCAGCCTCATATTATTTCTTTGTTTTAACAGTTGGCGCCCTGAATAGGGACCCTCAAGATTGATGCCGGATTGTTGAAGGTTGACGCACGCTATCGGTCCGGGATCGGACGGTGTGACATAAGGGGCCCCACTGAACAAGACGCGACACCTCAGCAGCGCTGCACGACCCGATCCTTGGACGATAAGCGTGTGGTCCGAGACGGCATCTTGACGAGGGTCCAGATTTGCCGAAATCACCAAACACAAGGTAAAATTTGTTAGGTAAGTTCTTTGAAATCCGATCAGACCTCATTAGGTTTGGTCAGGTGAGTCCTGACCCGATTCTTAATTTAATCCTGACAATTTGAATTTTGGCGCATTGTATCTGCAGACACAATTATTGACCAGGTAACACCAAGAATTTGAGATATGCCTGGGAAATTGTCTACCTGCTTTAGGGCATTATTCCGCATCGATAGACAATCTTTGGAATTTAGCCGTCCGGCACCACAGGAGGGATCGCCTGCATGTACTATGTACTGTAAGCATGGCATTGGAAGTATAGTATTTAATGACATTTGGCACAGACAAAACAGATATGCCTCCGAACTTCAGTGGCCAATCAATGGGAGTTTTGAGATCCCTCGTATTGAATATTTGGAGTCAGTCTTGTTAAAGAAGAAGGCTAGACCTGCAGCATTTGATGTTTTGCAGAATTGGAAAAGAGAAGCGTTGCTACAGCTTAAAAGTAGGGAAAAACATGCGCACCGTCATAAAACGAACGCTGAAAAAGCGTTGTTATATGACCAGGACAAACAGTCTGAGTCGGTTTGGAATATGGTCAGGGCTTTCTCACTCGGTATTCAGAAAATCTATCCTTCTAAAGATCTTCATGTTTCTGATGTGTTTATTGACAAATTGCTAAATGAACGAAGGCCTGGTGCCTCTGCACCACCTCCTTATGTTCCTCTTCCCGCTGCTGTACCTCCTCCTGCTGTTATTCCTGCTCTTCCTGCTCAAACTATTGTTCCTATTTCTCTGGTTGTTGTTCCTCCACCTGCTCCTCCGCCTCTTCCCATTGCACCGGTAATAGTACCTCCATTGAATTTGCCTGCACCCCCACTCCCAAGTAGTCCTGTACCGCTTGGTCAGGGTGCTGGGTCGAGGGTTGTTACTCGTAATACTGTTCCTACAGAAAAGAAACGGGATTTGTTTGCATGGGCTAAGCATTGTATAGAGAGGGATGATCAATCTAATGTTTTTGCCACACTTTCTAATATGAATAATTTTCCTGAGAAAAATGTTTTCATTAAAGGTTTAGGGATTCATTTGTGTGTAATGTGGGGAAGATTAAATAATGTAGATCTCCCACAGGGATTAAGAGATTTAAACACTTTAGCATTTTCAAGAGACACTGTGGAGAAAGTAAATGAGCATGTTGAGAGGATATTTGAGTATAGAAAGGAGTTGGAAAGATTACAGAATGAGGATGACGAAGGGGAAAGTATGTATGTACAGAAACGGTTTCTTCCGTGTCGTAAATCGATATCTGAGGAAACGCGAATTTGTAAGAAAGACGCGATTAGATGGATTTCAGACATATCGATAACTCCAGTTGAGGTATATGACACATACAGTCAATATACGCTAGAAATGCAGAGGAAAGTGATACAGGTAATGGTAGAGTACCTGCAGGATGAGTGTGTAAAAAGGAAGATTAGTTGTCCCACAGAGTTATTGAGCATTTATAAGAGAGCTTTTTCACTTGACACTTCTTCGATTGCTTTAGCGCTCGACTTGGCTTTGTTGCTTAGTAAGCGTTCTGAGTTGCCTACATCTCAGTTGCCTATGAGAGAGGTTCCTCCGACATTTGTCCCGAAGGTTGAGATTGCGGCTGATCCTGCACATAATATAGTCGCTGTGAACATCCCTGCACATTATGTATCACAGTTTGTTCATGTCCCGTTTTCACGGCAGTGAGTGAACACCATCAGACAGTCTACTCCTGACATTATGAAAAATCCGTCAGGGTTCTATAAAGAGATAGAGAGGTTTTGCAGTCCTCAGTGTTCACCCTAGCCGACATTGATTTGTTGTTTCCTGTACTCCTGCCCGTAGATTTGTGGAAACAGGTTAGAACTATAGACGACGTACCTGGGTTGGGAGATACGTGGGCTAACATAACTAGGCTTGACGGAGAAAGGCCAGCTGGAGAGAGACCGCCTCAGGTGATACTAACTTTGCCTGACAGAATCATTGCTATATTAAAAACCATAATTCCCAAAAAGAGAATTATTTGGGACAAACTTACAGCCTGTGTCCAAGGAAAGTCTGAGGGTGCTACCGAGTTCTTTAATCGGTACGAACAAGTATTCTCGGATTTCAAGACTTAGGCACAGAGTCTGAGAAAAGATTATTTGTAGACAAATTTGTACGTGGATTGCTGCCTGACATCCAGTCTTCCGAGAGCGCTTGGCAGGCAAAATCCCAATCAGAAGTACTGCACATGGCTCAGTACTATGAGAACCATGTCAATAATGAAAAAGATAGAGTCGAGAAGAGAAAAGGTGATTTAAAGACTAAAGTGTTGTTACAACAAATTGTTAGAGGCCCCAGAGGGGGTAGTTCGCAGATTAGAGGTCAGTATGTTCCACAAGGGAATGTGCCCTTGGGTCCTGTGAACATTAACCAGTGTGCCTATTGTCGCCAGGAGGGTCATTGGCATGCACAATGCCCGTCCTTCCACAGAGGTCGAATAACACATTTGGAAATATGGGTAGACGATCCAGAGGTCGCCCGGGTTTAGTGGCCCCTGGTAGAGGTCAGTTTTCACAGGATCCCTAGCAACCTTTTTCACAGGACAATCAGACTTCGAGTGTGGATACTAGAAACATATTTGATCATCCTTCTGCTGCATATCTATCTGAAGAGCTTCCTTTTGATGATATTTTGTTTCGCTAGGATTGCCCGAAGCAGGGTTTGGAACCCACGCCTATTCCCGTTAATCAGAAAGGTCCATACGTTGAAATGGTAGTGGGAAATAGAAAACATCAGTTTTTGATAGACACTGGAGCACAGAAGTGTTCCATTGATCATTCCTGGGTTCCAAACATTCCACTGTGAGTGCAAACCAACGTTTCTGTAGGGTTTTCTGGCACACCAGTTGTCTGTCCGATTTCTTCGCAGGTATCTATCTCTTTGGGTCCCTTTACGGACCACTGCCCATTTCTTTTGACTTTGAATTGTGGAGAGAATTTGTTGGGGTTAAATCTGTAGAAGGAATTAAATGCAGTAATTCATTGTTCTTCTGATGGAGTGCGTTTGACGATTTCACCACAACAACTTTCTGTCTCTCAATTCTTGACTAGACCTTTGCCGCCTGAATTCAGTAATGTACCAGAGTGTTTGTGGGAAGTTGACGACAATGATGTCGGTGTTTTGCAGATTGAGCCTGTTAAAATAGTTTTGAAACATGGAATTAAGCTGTCGTGCATTCCACAGTATAAGATTTCAGTCGAGGGTGAGCAAGCCTTGAAATGCATTGTTTCTGATTTTGTGCATCGTGGGGTGATTGAGGAGATTGCAGGTAGTTTGTGCAATAGTCCGATTTTACCCGTGTAAAAGAAAGGCGATAATGCAATTCCATTCCGTTTCATAATTGATTTGCGTGCCATTAATAAAGTCGTCGCTCTGCAATTTCCAACTGTGCCCGAGGTGATGACAATATTGACTATGATTCCAGCTACAGCTACTTACTTTAGTGTTGTGGACCTGAAGAATGCTTTCTTCAGTATTCCTATACACAAGGACAGTAGATACTTGTTCGCGTTCACCTTAGGGGGACACTCGTTCACATTTACTCGTGCACCTCAAGGTTACACTGAGAGTCCTAGTATTTATAGTAGGGCTTTGAATGAACAGCTTGATACCCTTGAATTGCCCCCTACTTGTACATTGCTTCAGTATGTTGATGATTTGCTTTTAGCTGCACACTCTGAGAGCGCTTGTAAGGAGGGCACTGTGTTGTTGCTTATTCATCTAGCTAAACATGGTCACAAAGCTTTGCTTAAAAAGTTTCAATATTGTTGCCAGGGGGTCGCCTATTTAGGCTATCTCCTGTCAAAGGAGGGAAGAAGATTGACACCTGAAAGGATAAAGTTAATTTCTGGCATGTCTGTCCCAAATACACAGAAGGAAGTTAGAGCCTTGATAGGTATGGCTTCTTACTGTAGGTTATGGATCCCAAACTTCTCAGTAGTGATAAAACCGATGTTGGCCTTGACAAAGAAGGGCATTTCTTCACCATTGCCATGGAACACGGAACACCAGCAATCATTTGAGTTGCTCAAGACTACATTATGCTGGGCACCAGTTTTGGGCACACCAAATTATGAAAAGGCCATTGTGTTGTTTGTGCATGAATGTGATGGATGTGCTTTGGCTGTATTAACGCAGGAACATGGAGGGAAGAATAGGCCATGCGGTTACTTTTCTTCCACCCTTGATCCTGTAGCATGCACTTTGCCAAGATGTTTGCGAGCTATCGCTGCTGCTGCTGCGTCTGTAAAACAGAGTGAGGGTATGGTCCTGGGCCATGATCTAACCCTAATGGTGCCTCACTCTGTAGATGTTCTACTGAACAAAACCCAAATGCAACACCTCACTTCCGCACAGTTGACGAGATATGAATTGATCTTGTTTGCTCCTCACATTCAAATTAAGAGGTGTTGTGTTCTTAATCCGGCTGAACTCCTACCTTTCCCGCAAGGTACTGCTTGCAGTGACGAATCGTCACACGATTGTCTGTATGCTACCGAACAAGAAACAAAGGGTAGAATTGATCTAAAAGAGACTCCTTTGGATAATGCACAAGGGGAGCTGTTTTGTGATGGCTCCTGCTTCAAACTTCCGGATGGTACATCCACAGCTGCTTATGCAATCACTACATTGAGCACGGTTGTGGAGACCAAGAGAATTACACATAACTCATTGCAGGCTGCAGAGATTATAGCATTGACCCGCGCTTGTGAACCTTCCGAAGGGCTTACAGTGAACATATATACCCATAGTCAGTATGCCTTTGGGGTGGTCCACAACTTCGGGATACTTTGGTCAGAAAGAGGGTTTTTAACTTCGCATGGCACCAAGATTCAACATGGCTCCCTGATAGTACAACTGCTCTCAGCGCTTGCGCTCCCTACTCAGTTAGCGGTCGTGAAATGTGCAGCACATCGAAAGATTGTAGATGATATTGGAAAAGGGAATGCTTTCCCTGATCAGATAGCTAGACAAACTGCCACTGACCTCTTCACGGAGATGTATGTTTCAAGGGAGGCTGTAGATGCCTATGCAATGGATGAGGGTGTTGGGTCTGTATGGGATATCCAAGCTGATGCCACAATGGAAGAGTCTAAGAGGTGGGCTGAAGGCTTGGTGAAACTTGATGATGATGGGTGTTGGGTAGATACTGTCGAAGGGAAATGGCTGCTACCAGACGCCTATGTCATGATGATGGTTGTCATGGCACACGGCCCAACACATGTTTGTGCCCAGCAGGTTACTAAAATGTTAGAGCAAGTTTGGGCAAATGACAAGATTTCAAAAATTGCCCAGCGCTATGTCCAGAACTGCATGATTTGCCTACAACACAATGTGGGAAAGGGGACATCAACTCCAAGGGGATGTTTTGGGCAACCCTCTGTCCCATTTGAAGTCATCCACTTTAATTTTATTGAAATGGAATGGTGTAGCAATTTAAAATACGTCCTTCTGGTCGTTTGTGCCTTTAGTAAATGGGTCGAGGCTTTCCCTGTCAAAGATGCTACAGCCATGACCACTGCGAAAACCATGTTAAAAGAGTACTTCCCGTGGTTTGGTTTGCCGAGAGTTATCTGGTCGGACAATGGTCCACATTTTATCGCTGCTGTAATTCTACAGATATGTGTGGCATTGCAAATTGACAAACGATTCCATTCGGCCAGACATGCTCAGAGCGCCGGACTAGTGGAAAGACACAATGGTATCATCAAGAACAAGCTTGCTAAGACGTGTGCCGGCACCAAACTAAAATGGCCGGATGCCTTGCCGATCGTGTTATTATCCATGCGTACAACCCCTCAAACTAAGACTGGGCTCTCCCCATTTGAGGAGGTAATGGGGAGACCTGCCAACATCTGGAATCTTCCTAAATGCAAAGCTTTGAAGAATGTCGAAAATGTATTACTTTCAGATTATTGTAGCCAGTTGACTAAAAACCTGTATTTGATTCATCACCAGGTACGAGAAGCTTTACCTGTGCGATACAAGGGCCCGGGCCACAGCATACGGCCTGGGGATTGGGTGCTTTTAAAGGCTTTTGAGCAATCCACTTGCCTTGCACCCCGCTGGAAGGGCCCGTTCCAAGTCCTGCTGATCACCCAGACTGCAGCACGGGTAGCAGGCCGACGTCACTGGATACACGCGTCGCATCTGAAGAAACTTCCTCACCCAGTGCCACACGTTACAGAACAAAGAGAACCCCTCGCTAACGCTGCAACTAACGATCCCAAAGCAGTAAAAAGCACCGAGAGTGTGTCAGAGAATCTCTCTGAGCCTGTGAGGCTTGGGGAAGCTGCCATTTTGTCTCCACACTCTCCAAATGTTTTGCTTCCAGAAATCGTTGCTCCAGGCTCTGCATCTGTATTTGCTCCTGATACATTGCTTCCAACGGGAAGTGACGACACATTGTTTCCGGATCAATCAGTACCAGGAACAGCAAGGTACAATCTGCGTCCAAGAAAATTGACATACGGCATGGTTTTGCTGTGCATCTGATAGACCTACGGCATGGTTCGGCTGTGCATTCGGAGAAGGAAAAGAGTCATTGATGGCTTGCTTTTTGCCCAAATTTGAGAAAAAGGGGATTCTGTTGGCAAGGGTTGTGGAAGGACTAAGAAGTCGCGCGACCGGGGGGTCGCCAGCAACAAACATTGGGGTTTCCATCCGAAGACTACAATGCCTGCTACCGCCACCGCTCGTATTGGACTTGTAAATGATCCGGTGACCAGTCGGGACAATGGACAGAATGCATGGGCCCCGAAAACGTATTGCTGTGTTTTTATGATAATATTTGGTTTTATAATAGTCACTGTCTTAGGCCTTTGGTACTTTGAAGAAACTCACCCTTTAGAGTCTTTGCTGCCGACTGAAAATGTACGCACTGTTCCTACACCTTTTGTACATTTGCATACTTTGTCTCCTAGAGATTTCCAGCATAGACAATAATATCATAATAATACTTTGCTACTTATCATGAACACTACACATGACATCTTTAATAGGTCCAACTGTTGGGTCTGCTCACATTTACCGCAACATGGGGATAAGGGGCTAGGTTGGTATATTCACCCTTTACCTTTGACAACTGCTTGTTATGCTTCTCTCAGAGCACTGTTCTTTGGCCGTTGGAACAATAGTATCTCGGGGAACTTTGATGGCACTCATTTGAATATTTTTGAGAAACGTGTTTTGACTCCCCTGGGATGCTCGCTTTTCGCAAATAGGAGTAAGCTCAACATTGCTTCTATTAGGCCTTCTGATAGATTGACTCGTCCTTTCCAGTCTTTTAATTTCCTTTAAAATGGCTCTGATAGGCAATAAAGATGCCATGCCTCCTTCCTACTCTGTTAACCATATCCCCAATTCAGTTTCTTTCTGCATATAGAGGAATGGCCCTCGGTCACTGGGGGATATTAAAGGTTGTGCCAACGTTGCAAATTTGACTGGGGAAGACAGACCTTTGTATGTAGGCGAACCTGTCTATTTCATTTGCGGTAATGTAGCATTTCCATGGTTACCCAGGGATTGGCAGGGAACTTGTTATCTAGGAATCCTATTACCTGGGGTGTTTATAGCTAGTACAAAAGAAGTTTCAAAGGCTCGTCCACGGCGGGACGAGAATGGTGACACTCCGGCACAGGTTTTGGGAGCTGTAGCAAAATCATTCCTTCCATTCTTTGGGCAGATAGTGAATTCCAAAGACATCAGGAGACTAGCGAGAGTACTGGAGAGAACCATCAACCGGACCACAGATATACTCTATAACATGACATTAGAGCAGAAAGCGATCAGATTAGTAGCACTTCAGAACCGAATGGCATTAGATGTCGTTCTGGCTGAACGTGGTGGAGTATGTAAATTAGTGGGGTCCGCTTGCTGTGTTTGCGCACCAGATTCCTCCCCAACTATCTTCAAGGCAATACAGAATCTGCACACTTAGTTCAGAAGTCCATGTTCCAGAGGGAAACTGGGATCTTAGCACTTGGTTCTGGGACTTCTTGCGATCTTGGGGTTGGAAGGTGTTTTCAGTCTTGCTGATCATTTTGGGAGTTCTGTTGTTCCTTTGTTGTTGTATACAATGTCTACCTAGTATATGTTCGATGCTAGGGGGATGCTGCGCTCAGGTGATAGGTGTGATAGGACATAAAGTGTATGCCCCGGATAAAACCTCCAAAGAATATGTACTGAAAGAGATTTTAATAAACGATCTGGTGGCAATAGATATTTCTGACAGCGATTCAGGGTGTATGGACGATGATGCATGGAGTTATTTGCAAGGAGATCAGAAGTAGTTTAGCACTTGGCATAGGCCAAAAGGAGGGTTTGTCAAACTGGAAATTATATTGTGCCTTCTATTGCTATGAAACTGCTATCCTTAAGGCCAAAAAAGAGACATACGATAACAGAATTGAGAACGCCAAATCTAAAACAAAAGAGCTCTTCAATATCCTTAGGGAACTCGAATCACCCCCCACTCTGGCTGAAACCTGCGTGAAAGATGCAGACTGGTGTGAGAGGATTCAAAAAGCCCTTGCAGACAAAATCACCATGTTACAATCCAAAATCGAACAGAAAAAGCTCAGCCTATCCAAAAAAACAAACCGCCCTCCGCCCACCACCCCCAAAACACCTACCTGCCCCCCCTTCTCCTTCTCACCAGTTTCCACTAAAGAAGTAGAAAGCATCATTAAGGGCCTCAAGCCCTCTAGATGCCAAGGGGACTCATGCCCAGCCCCCATCATCCAAGAAGGCGCCAACACTCTGGCCCCCTTCATAACAGCCCTCATCAATGCATCCTTCAAATCAAGCTCAGTGCCCAGTAGCCTCAAGGAGGCCTGGGTCATGCCACTTCTAAAAAAACCTAATCTAGACCCCAATAACCCAACTAATTACAGGCCAATCACCACCGTTCCCTACATCCTGAAGATCCTAGACAGAGTGGCCTACCTGCAAATACAGAAGCACCTGGAAGACAACAATCTCCTGGGTCTCAGACAATCCGGCTTCAGGCCAAGGCATGGAACAGAGTCAGCCCTACTGGACCTAAAAATCCAGATGGACGAGGCAAAGGACAAGGGTAATTTAGCCATTCTCCTACTGCTAGATCTATCAGCTGCCTTCGACCTCGTCGACCATCAGATCCTCACAGAACATCTGAGGACCTCAGCGGCCTTCTCTAACCAGGCGACTGCCTGGATCCAGTCCTTCCTAACCAACCGAACCACCCGGGTCTTCTCCCCAGGGGCATCAGCACTCCCTGTCCCCATCACCTGCGGCGTTCCTCAAGGCTCGTGCGTCTCGCCGACTCTATACAATATCTTCACAAAGCTATTGTTTGACCGCCTAGATAATCTAGGTGTCACTTACACAAACTATGCTGACGATACCCAGGTTCTCATCACCCTATCAGGGTGCTACGACGAGGACTCCACCAAAATCAACAACCTTTATTTAGAGATCCAAGCCTGGATGGCAGAGCACGGCCTATGCCTCAACGATGAGAAAACTGAGCTCCTCATTGTCGGCTCCCAACCGCGGCTAAACAAACTAGACCCCCATTACGCGTCCATCAACATTGACGGTAACCTAATCACAGTAGCCAAAGAAATTAAAACCCTCGGGGTTTATCTAGACTCCACTCTCTCACTCAAAAGACAGGTGAACGCAACTGCCTCTTCAACAGCTTACACCAATAAGCTCATCAACGCCTGCAAACCTTTCCTATCACCCTCTAGCTGCATTACACTAGCCAGAGCGTTAGTGCTCTCAAAAATTGACTACTGCAACACCCTCTTTCTTGGCTCATCAGAACACAACCTGAACAAACTACAGGTACTGCAAAATAATGCCATCAGAGCAGCCCGCAGTATCCCACGAAACGCCCACATCTCCAGCTTCAGACAAGATGCTCACTGGCTCCCAGTACGAGACAGAATCTCCCTCAGATCCCTCGTCATCGTCCATAAATGCCGCTCTAACGACGCACCCAAATACCTGGCAGACAAGTTCCACAATCACACCTCAACTAGACCAACTAGAACACCATACGCACACTGCCTCTCCGTTCCCAAATTCTCTCTAAAAAAAGCAGGCGGCGCCAGCTTCCCGGTCCTAGCTGCCAAACTATGGAACGCTTTGCCACCACACCTTAGAGCAGAACCCTCATTTTGGACTTTTAGAGCCAAAACAAAAACATGGCTTTCCAACAAAAACGCCGCTTAATGCACTTCCTCTCTGCTTGCCTCTGTTGACCACCTGTAACCCGGTCTACTACACCGTTGTTGTTTTATCACAATCTGTACTGTATATTTTTGCCATGCTGTAACTGTTTTTAAGTCTCCGGCGCCCAGCTACCCCAGGGTTCGGTGCGCGGTACAAATAAATAAACTAAACTAAACTAAACTATATGTATATTGGCCTACGCCAAGCTGCTAACAAGCTACTTGTGAAGATATTCGTGTTGCAAGGTCCTGACCCTAGAATCAATGTAAACCGCCATTTTAGGTTCTCTCTCCCTGTAAAGTCACCCTGTGAGTTAAAATGGTGGACAATGTCATTCAGAATAGAACATGGCCGTCATGACGTCTGTGTACAGCTAATATGTAACTTGCCTGCAGGCCACTTGTTAGGGTCATGAACTGAGACCTTGTCCTTTGTTGACCTGTGTGTAATGGATTACCTGTGTCAACCAAACTGATCTATGAACATATATTAACTGCAATGTCGTTTGAATAACTGAATGGGAACGCCTGTTTAACTACATTGTATAAACTATGTACTAAGGCTTAATGTTAAACCTAGAGAATACACTGTTGCCATTTTGACTTGTTGATGTGTAAACTAAAGATGAACTAGATACATATAGACGAAGAAATTAAAAGCGAACCTGGCACGAACCCTAGATCAGTAATGTATTTATGGAATAGTTAACCCGCAGTAGGGCTGGACAGAAGGCTGAAAATTGTATAAAAGCCTGACTGTTTCAATGAATATCCCCACTCACTGAGCACACCGAACCACGCTGGAGTTTGCTGTGTTATACTGAGGACCGATAGCTATCTGATTTGTCTTTGACTTTTTGTAACTGTTTAGCATAAAATAAAGACCATTGTATGTTCCTTTGTAACCTGTGTTTGGTGTATTTCATTTTTGGGCTACCCAGCCTCATATTATTTCTTTGTTTTCACACACGCTATTGTAGCTTTCAGGTTCACTTCGTGCAGCAATCATTTTTTCGTTCACATCAGTGATTTGCGCATCCATGATGCTCTCGCCCTTAGATGCCATACGCTTGGCTTCTGTGTCTGCTGCTTGATTCCCGTGCAAGATAAAATCTGTCTCTTTCGTGTGGGCGGCACACTTCACGACCGCTATGCCCACTGGGAGCTGTAGTGCCTTAATGAGTCTATCCAATAGGGCTGCATGCTGCACTGGCGTGCCGTCTGCTCGGAGGTAGCCCCACCTTTTCCAGCGCGCTAAGCCTGCGTGTACTGTTGATGTCACATAGGCGGAGTCACTGTACACCTTTACTTCCTGGTCTGCATGATTCTCAATCGCGAGCATCAACGCCAATACTTCTGCAGTCTGTGCTGAATAGTGAGATGGTAATCGTGCACTAATGAGTACTCAAAATTCCCCATTTGCTGTGTCCTTCATCACAGCAGCGCCGGTATATCTTTGCCCATCGTTTTGATCGATTCTCGAGGAACCATCAATGAAGACAATTTCTCCTTCTGCCAATGCATTTTCTTTCACTCTGGGAATTTCATCATAGAATTCTTCATAATTTGCGCAGTCATGTATTGGCTCTCCTTCAGTGACTGACTCTGCTATGAACATAGCTGGGTTCACTATCTTGCATCGAATTACCTTAATCAATGGATTCGATATGATCACTTCATAGGCAGAATCTCTCTGTGATGTCAATGTGCCCTTTGGTTTCTCTAGAATAGCGAATAGAGTGTGCTCGACGTACAACGTCGTGGAGCATCCCATCACAATGGCTGTAGCTTTCTCTATGGCGAACGCTGCAACAGCTAAACTTTGTTCGCAAGGGAAATGGCCTCTCATCACTGGGTCCAAATTTCCACTGTAATATGCTAGAGGCTTGTACCCCAATGTGGTTTTCTTTGTGAGCACTGCCGCCATAACGCTGCCCTGGGTGTGTGAGAACAAGTAGAATTCCTCTGCATAACTGGGAATCCCTAAAACTGGTGCTGTGCAAATGGCTCTCTTCAGTTCAGTAAACCCTTCTTCCATGGTCTCAGACCATTCAATGTTTCCTTACGTCACCTGTGCCTTTTTAGGGCCTGTAACAAGGGCTTGGTATATGAGCTATAGTCAAAGACCCATGCCCTGACATAATTACAAAGACCTAAAAAACACTGTGTCTGTTTTATCATGTGTGGCTTAGCTGTGTTCAGTATGGCTTCAGCCCTTTCTGGGGTAACCCTTTTCCCCTCATGTGAGATCAGCTGACCTATGTACAGCACTTCTTTTTGACAATATTGTAACTTTTCTTTGTCAACTTTATATCCTTTTTCAGCCAATATAATCAATAGCTGAATAGAATTGAGTCTGTAACTTTCCTCTGTAGTGCTGCAAATTAAGATGTCATCCACATATTGCAAGACAAACTCTCTGATGCAATATTGCTTAAGTCCATCTGCAGGACTCTTTTGAAAATTGAAGGAGCCTCACAATACCCCTGAGGCAACCTTGTGCTTTTCAGGCGCCTCTATCTGAACGTAAATGGCATCAGATCTTGTGAGTCTTGGTGCACTGGGATTGAGAAAAATGCATTTTTCAAGTCAATCACCGTGAAATATTTTGCCTCAACAGGTATATTACCTAGGATTGTGGCTGGGTTAGGGACTAAAGGGAACTCGGCCTCTACAATATCATTTATCGGGCGTAAATCTTGAATCGGTCTCCAAGACCCTCCCTTTGATTTTTTTATCGGATAAACCGCAGTGTTGCATGATGACTCTGATGTCACTAAGATGCCCTGTTCCATCATAGCTGAAATTGTTTTGAAGATTTCTTCATCTGCCTCCCTAGACATGGGATACTGTCGTTCTTTTGGTAAAATCGCTCCTAGTTTCAGTTTAATTTTTACTTCTCCAACTCCTTTCAATAAGCCTACGTCATAGGGGCCTGTGATCCATACTGAGACAGGCACCTGGGCCATGTTGTCCTTGAAATATTCAGGACAGTTCTGTGCCAGCATCATTCTCTGGGGCACTTCTCATTTGATAATTTTTATCCAGAAAGTGAGATTTACCTCAACTGTTGTTTCTTCCCCATCTGCTTGCTCGTCAAACAGATAGTCATCAGTGATGTCAGTCAATCTGTACCATTCTTCAACAGCGATTACTGTGCACCATTGTCGGCCTTCATCATCACAACCATCGATCAAAGCCATTTTCCCTCGTATTATGGCTGTGTGTACCACCAAGGGAAATACTTGTCCCTTGTTCTCGTGCATAGGTATCTTTGGCCGAAAGAGAAATTCATCTGGGGTCCGCATGGTTTTGTCTACAAGGCCTGGCAGCCCTGCTATTAGCACACGTACTCCATACGCAAATATTTCCGGTTCTAATGGGATAGCTCTCAGAGCTGTGTGTTCTGCGTATGCTCTAATCATCTCACATACGTTCAAATATTGCATTCCTAGAGTTGAACATGCTATGCCTTCCTCTGTGAATGAGATTGTCATGTTTAACTTTGTTATTAGGTCTTGTCCCAAGATACTTACCGGGGTTGGTCTTAAATATAATAGTGGTACATTCATATAACATTCTCCTATAGAGACTGGAAGTGAATCTGTTAAAGGAACACGACTTGTAGCTCCTGTGAAGTCCTGAGTATTTATAGCATCGCTGGACAAGGAAAACTTGCCTTCACATATACACGAACGTGTTGCACCCGTGTCAACTAAGAAGGAATATTCTTTATCCCCTATAACGACATCTACCCTTGGTTCCTGGTGAGCGTCTGGTGTTACTGATAGGGTAGAACACATCAGGGTTCCCAGTGAGCTGTCCTAGTCCATATACAACCTTGTCCCATTTTGCGTGAATGGACTTCCCCATCACCAGTGTTAGCTCTCATTCCAGAGTTCACAGCCCGTCCTGCACTTACTGTCTGTGACAGTTGCATCAGCGACTGTTGAGACTGTCCTTGTGGAAAACACATTGAATTCTGAGGTTGCAAGCTTTGCTGTGCTCCTGGTGTTTGCTGTTGCACCCTGTGATTCTGTGCAACTCCATTTCCTCCCTGTTTTAAAAACACAGGTGGATTCACCATACTTGCTCTTGTTCCTTGGTCGTTTTGCATCACGTCTTGACTTCTGCATGTGTGTGCTAGATGCCCTGTCATCCCACACACCCAACATATGGGCGGTGGTCTGATTATTTGCCCATTTGACATATCTTGATTGCCGTTTTGCATGTTTTGAAAGCCTCCCTGATTACTCTGAAAACCCCCCTAATTACTCTGCAATCCTCTTCCTCTGAATCCTCTCCCTCTGGGGTAAAACCCATTATTGCCCTGATTACTCTGTTGTGGATTATTGACCTGATGCATGCTCGGTCCGTCTGTGCTGGTTATCATTGCCCCTTCAATGGCATATGTTGACAATTTCTTCTGCACTAATTTTGCTTCTTCACCTTTTTGTGCAGCCTCTTTTTTGCAGTTCTTCTCTTGCAGCAGTCTGCAATAGTGCGCTATGGTCAACTGTATTTCAGACCACGGTTTGGCCTCGATTCCTACCAATTTCTTGAGCTGTTTCTGTACCTGATCTGGCAGCCCTTGGCATAATATATGGTAAAATGCGGGTATAGATTTCCCCCAAGATTCACGAGTCTCGAGTACCCATGTGTCTTGGAAATTCTGAATGTGAAGCAAAGGATCCTCTGACTCCTTCATCTTTTGTGTCATGATAGCTCCCATGTCAGAAGTATCTGGATATAGCAATCGTAAAGCTTTCCACACCGCGGCTCTGCAATTGTTAAACGGTGCTCCGCCATGTGCAGTAATAATTGTAGTCACACCAGGGTAACCTGCACGTGTCCATACATCATCAGCTCTATCACCAAGTATGGCGATTGAAAGACCTTTGATATCCCCTGTATCTAACGTGTTTCCTCCTGTCCCTTTTTCTAGCTCGTGTATCCATTTTCCGGCTCCCAATGTCAGCATTGGAAGCTTATTTTTCAGGTTTTTCCAATCCATGTGTAGCCATCGAATATACTGTGGTCTCGTTCCTCCTTTCTAGAGCAACGGAAATTGGGATGCATAGCCCTCTATCTCTTCTCTCATTGTTTTTCTGTCTATTGCAGGAGTAATATTCCCGCATCGTCGCCTACCTGGTAATGTCCTTAGTCGGTTCACATAGGGTGGTGGAGACACCCCCCTCTGACTGTAAGATATTTCTTTGCATCGGTCTGACTGTGTGGCTGACTCTGATGCGCTCATTGCAGTCCCACTAGAACCTGACCATCATATCCCTTTCCCCACTGAGAATCGTTTTTCGTGTCTCCTCTCTTCCTCCTTTTTCTCATGTTCCTCTCTCTCTTTTGACATCTGACATTGTCTGTGCCCAACTCATGCAGCTTCTCGCATCCCCCTTACTCTTACTGATTTCCAACCTGCTAGGGACAGCTCTCTATTTCTACTACTTCGGGAGATGTCCTCAGCATCATAAAGCTCAGTGCTCTCCAGGCACTCGTCTCCCCTCCCCTTGCGGTACTTGTTCTAGCCCCATTTCATCATATATTCTATCGATCGTCTCTCCGATGCTTCTGGTGTCGAAGTCACCCCCGATATTTTCCCTAGACGTGTCTGGTACTGAAGCATACTCAGGATAGAATTCTTCTATGTCTTCCCAATCTACTACTGGATCAGGTTTCTGAACCTCCCTTTCCAGATATTCAAGATTGTGTGCTCTCTGTCTTCTCTGTCTTCGCTTACGTTCTACGTCGTTATCTAATTCTCTGTGCTTCCTCGCTTCCTCTCTGACTCTATCTTCTTCCTCTTTCTTTGCATCTCTACGTTCATTTACCCTTCAAATGTCCTCATCCATTTGTCTCTTTATTGTTTTCTCCTGTATCCTTTGCTCTTCTTCTATTCTCCGCTGCTCCTTTCTGTCCTGATCATTAGCTGCTCTCTGCTTATGATCGCGTTGTCTTTCTTGCTCTTTACGATATAACTGCTCTCGTCTCGGCCTATCTTTTTTCACGATTCTTTCGTCTCTCAATCCTTTTTCCTTTTCCTTTCTTTGTAAATCGTCTAGCCTCCCTTTTTGTTTCACGTCATCAATGCCTTTACCATTGAGTTTCAATAAAATCTGACCTCCCAATCATTTGTTCTGTGTAAATGCTATCTCATCAGTTCTATCCTATCGTTCTCGCATCTCTCCTTGTCCCTCAGGACTTTGGAGGTGATATCTCTATCTCTGTCTTTGTCTGGGTTTTCATCACTACTTTGCGTAGGTGACTGATATGCCGGGTTGCTATACCCCGTAGCTGCTTTAAGTTCCCTTAGCGGGTATAATCCTTCGTCCTTACTGACTTCGCTTTTTGTTTCAGATGGAGCGGGCAGCACAGAAGGCATCTCACCCCCTCTGTGCATACGTTAAGTATCCAATCTAACAGCAGCTCCTCCTCCTTATCCTCTTGGTACATCTTCCAAAGCTCTAAACTAGCTAGGCGTTTGTCTAACTTTTTGCCTGTGTATGTGGCATGCAAATATGTCGTCATGTGCTGTAGGACCGTTTTAGATAACGATCCACCCTGGGGCCATGGCATAAACATGGCATAAACATTTTGTTTGCGGTTCCTTTAACCCATTCTGCACTGTACTTTTTCAGCCTAGGTGCATGTTTTGACAACTGTTTGCACAGGTGTACTAACAGAGTCATGTCTTCCATGCTTAAATCTGTTCACTTTCCCTTTATATAACACTTGTTATGTCTTTCGTTTCTTAAACAACTTGAACAATATGAGCGAGCACCACTCGTCGTGAGCTCTAATCCTGTTTTTTCACAAAAATGTATACCTCCTTTTTCAACCGACAAACATCAATTTGTATTCTACAATATGTCAGTTACTCAATCGTGTAATTTTTATGCTAGTTCTTTGAAGGAAAAATGTCATCCTATGACATCACAACAAACAACACATAAGACAGACGTTAACAGACTAGACAAACTCCAGCTGTCTACACATATCTCTGCCCCTAAATCTTAACCCAACATGGGGTGTAGGCCCATCCCTTCCACAAGCGTCTTTAACCACTGTGGTTTTCTATTTATTCCTATTTTATTCAGGACTATGGATGCAGGCTTCTTCTAACTGCTATATTAAGCGTAGGAATTTGGGCGTATCCTCTCTTCTCGGGTGGCCACCCCGGTATCCTCTCTCTTCTCAGGTATCCTCCTGGTATCCTCCTCTTCTCGGGTGTCCTCCCCGGTATTCTTCTCCACTACTCGGTCAACCTTTGAGTCACTCTTTCCTTCCACTAATATATAAATACATTCTAATCTACTTCTAACAGTATTTTTGTTTTCCCGCCTCACTCCGTTACCTTCCCTTACTTGTTTATATGGCATGCACTTTTTCACTCACCGTTCGCATGTTTCCTTTCTGGATGCTCGGGATCACTGCTTACGTCACCGCCTCTCCTGCCGTTTACCTGCTCAGCTGCTCATAGAAGTGGGAAGGGGTTTTGTGGAGGAAACACAGGTCCCTTCAGACCTTTACCTGCAGGTTTTGTGCTTTATTCTAACCACTATCTACAGGGAGCTTCACGGTCTACTTAGCCAGATGGCAAAGGACTTGTGATATTGCCGTGGCCCTAGAGTTACTTTATGTCGACGGTCAATGGGTTTCTTATTTAATCGATAATCAATAGAACCATCCTATCTCTGCTACCAAGTGTGCACCAGGACCCCCAACTGGCCCATAGAGCTGGGGTTTGCCCAATAGCACTTTGAGATGGAATAGCAGCACCCGTGAGATGGATGGGGATGCAGATTAATACTCAAGCATCAAATCAATAATGACAACTGAACAGTTTGGCAAAGGGGGGGCTGTTGAATGACAATTACAAAAAATTGGGAGTTTCATGAATATCAGCGGAAGCGTGATCTTCCTTCTCGCTTCACAACTCCAATGAACCTCATTAAAAACACATAATTTCTACTAAAAACTTGTCATCACTGACGTTTAACGCTTAAAGGTTGGCATGCAATTCTATTGTTTCTAGGAAGGTAACTTTAATATAGGTAATATATCTGTATATGGTAACAGAGTAAGGGGATTGGGTAAACACTGTCAGGTGGGGCATCTAAGCCCTTCCTTCAAAATGGAAACTGTAGACGTCACTAAAAGTATGATGTCCCATTGGTTCTACTTGCTATAAGATTATTTGGTCCACTATGATTGGGTTGGCACAAACCACACTCATACTTTTCCACTTTGCCTAACAGCATGCAGAATGGTCATCCTGGTGCAGAGTGCCTCCCAGCTCTCCCGGCCTTCCTCCAATTATTGTTACAATCAATCATCACTTTAGTGTCAATGTGTCAATTATTTCACTATGGTTGGCCTCAAGACTGCATCTCTGTCTGGAAAAGTTCTGATATCTTTGCATGGCACCCCGCTAAGCGTAGGTGTCAACGTCTCACTTCTTCTCACTCGGTTTCTTATCTTGACCTTTCTGAGCAGGATATTCTGTTCCTTGCTTCATTCATTTTAGCTACTGTTTGTCTATTTTAGCTGATAAGACCTTGGCTTTTTTTGGCTCGATTTGTCTCTGCTGAGTTTCGTTTATGCCTTTTATTCTTGATTTGTTAAATATGAGCTCTCCTCATGTGGCCTCTAGTAACATTTGGTTGATTCTGCTTCTTGTGCATAGTGGAAGTATACTTATATAACGTGCTTCTTTTGAGGTAGATATGTATAGGTGGCACTTGCTGCAATCTATCTCACTACTAAGCATAGCAAGCCACGCGATTCTCTTAGCTTTCGTGCGGTTACAATCATATGTACATGCGTAAACTGGTTGAATATCTTCGTCATGCTCATGGTATAAGCTTCTTACATTTGGTATCGTCCTTTCACTTTCGGTTCACGATGTCCCTTATCCATGTTGTTTCGTCTCTTTACATCATTCTCAGGTCGTCATATCTTCTATATGTGAGTCAGTCCGGGTTCTTGTGACATCACTATTCGTCTTCCATTAAGACCTTTTTTGGCTTCTTCAGGGACTGTACTCAGACGATCTTCATTTTGTTTCATTTGTTGATATGGTTTTCTCAATGGGTACCTTACTGTCCATGTTTTCATTGGTGTCAGCACTTTAATAGATGCTGTTATTCTGATGGGTACTGGACAGAGTCCCACTGCGGCTCTCTGCTGGTTTATTTGCTCATCATACATCACATACTTTGGCGTGAATGTTCTTGGTACTTCAAAATGGACGGTTGGAGTGCACGCCATACTTGGGACCTCGTCTACACAGCGCTGCTCTGCTGCTTGCGAAAAAGTTCCCATGGAAAAGGGAACATTTCACATTGAAAAGGATGCTGCCATGTCGCTCTTTTCATCTGTTCAACATCACACTGCCTTTATCAGTCAGGTCCTGCCATTCCCATCCATATTCAGATTGTGCTCCAGCAGAAGAGAGCATTATCCCTGAATAACAGGCTGTGTCAGACCAGATCTGGGGAATCAACAGAAGCGTTACTTTCAGCTGCACAGAAAAATGCTTGACTTTTGGGCTACAAAATGTCAAAAATCAATGCTTCAAAAGAAACCCATTTCTAAGGGCATATGTCAATTTCAGTGGACCTGTGTCTTGAACAGATTGCTGTATAAGAGAAACTGACTAGGGCTGCAAAACAATGTTGGGAAGTCAGATGGAAGAGAAAACCTTTTGAAAGGGGCAGCCCAGCAGACTTCACCGCGTGGTAAAATTTGCTTTTGCAAATAAGGAAAAATACCTGTTTAAAAGTGTAATGTGGAATAAGGCCCTGTCCTTGCCTAGCAATGTATAGGGGGTTTTGCTGGAAAACATATATGGGCTGTTTTATTTCCACAGGTGTGCTTCCGATTCAGAACAAAAAAAATAAAATAAAGAAATTAATGTTTTGGCTGTACTGGGAAATCAGACCAAAACAGGTTTTCTGCAATGGCTCAAGGGGCATTTGGGTGCTGACAACAGGAGTGCCCTACCCCCAAGAGAAGCAACAATGGATTTCTGGGACACCTACGTGTTGATTATGCCCTTTGAAACTTTGAATGGACCAGGAGGCAGCATATCACATGCTCATCAGACTTTTGTCTGTGCTCCAGGTTGAGACAATAGATTCTGGGACACTTACGTGTGACTTTTAGAAAATCCTCTCCCCTCAACTTATACTGGGGAGCTTCAAAGCCAAATCCAGAGCAGCCTTGTAAGCTATAGCCTTTAATTGGTAGACAATGATGGCCATCTGGCTCAAAAGGCTATTTCATTAATACATTTCAAGGCTTTTTATCTCCGAAATTGGACAACACAGCAATGTGAAAGTTTCACAATCAAGATGCAATTTTGGTGGCTTTAATTTAAGACATGGTAGCCTTCACTGGCATATTGGGCACAGAAATGGCAGTGAATTGGATATTCTGAGGAAAGTGTACATGATGCAACTTTGAAATTGAATATTCACATGCCTTATGCTAATCTCTACACATGTTATAAAGTTATGGAATTTTAGGTAAAATTATTTCATTGAAAATGATGAAAAACTATTAGACGGACAAAACAAAGTCCTACAAACTGGAGAGTTGGACAGCCATGCTCTGCATGAAATATTTAATCTGTTTATGTAATTTGCAAAAATGCTGCAACTGTATAAATGTGTGATTTATTTTAAGATGGATTTTTGGCAAAAAGGACTGTGGGGTGGCTTTGCACCTCATAAAACAGAACCCCCTAAACTGAGTGCCCTCCTGGAGGAGGTGACAAACATGGGCTGACCTATCCAGTTCTTGGGGGTAGGTCTAGCTTAGTTCTGCCAAACAATAAACCCGGTGTTGTCACCCGCTTTATATAAGGGGTGGGAGCTCACAGGGACAGGACACTCTCTCCTGAATTTCCAGCGCCTACGTATCCAGACATTCCAGATCCACCTTTGGAAGATTCTAGACTCTACTGCCAGGCCAAAGCATAGCTGACCCTATCCCAGCAAGGCCATTGATCCAGAAACCCCACTAAAATCCCAATAACAAGGGGGAAAAGCTGTGATACCCTTAGGGGAGTATCCTATGACCAGACTGCTTTTTGCCCACTACCTGCATGCCCGCATTACCCTTGCCATCCAGGGACCAGACTTGCCCAGCTGTTTGCTGTGAGGGCTGCCCACTGTGCTGTGACCAGAGCCCTTTGAGTCCATAACCCAGTTGGCTGTCCCAATTCCCGAACTCAAGTGCGGATTGTTGTATTTCCCCATCTCATAGCAACACATAGCCTAACCCATCTTGACCATTTGTCTTTGTCCTATGGTCTAAGTAACCCTATTCATACCCTGGTAACTTGTTTAAACTGTTAGAATTTCCTGTTCATCCTGTCCTTGATGTCCTAGTGTTAGCGCCATCCTTCCATTCATCCCATCATGTAACTCCTTAGCAATATTTTGAATAATTTAATTCATTTCCACATAAAGAGACACACGGCATGAAGGGGGTTAATGTGGCCGCTTAACATGTTTTCATGGGCAGCACTCTCTTCTTGATAATCTAGTTAAGCAAAACTTGCCCTTTCTTTCCAAACTGATTTTCTCTTTTTAACTGCTTTATTTCACCAAAACTGAATTTCTTTCACCTTATAAATCTCATATAATTATTCAGCTATAGTCAGACTTTCACTTCTGTATGATCCCTGTGATGTGCATCTATTCCTCACCCTAAGAACTGCAATCCGATTCTGTATATTTCACCCATTTAAAAAAAAGTTTTGACATTTAAAACAGAAAAAAGTGTAAATGTAACTTTTCCACATGTGATTTGACTGCACTGTGTTCTCACTTTGAAGTTGCTTTTGAACTGTATGCCTTTTGTTATACATTGCTTTATAGTTGCTATTGATATTACATCCATGATACTGTGATAAAGATATGTACCTCATTATTTAACCATATAATTACTCATTTGCCAAAGTCCGAGTGTCATTTTCTGTAATTACAAGGGGTTTTTTGCCTCTTATTTTGCGAGGGAAGGTCGGATTTTAATTCTGTTTTTTGCCTCATATCCCTGACTTCCTGCTGCTTCTTTCTTTTTATGCAAGGTTGGAGGGAACATGGGAGGGAACATTGCAGGGGGAAACCTTAACTCGGGTGCTATCTACCCAAATCGAAAAAGTGGTCCTATTCATGTGTGCTTTGGATACGTTCTTTTAGAAGGTTACCCAAGTGTATTTCAGTGGTTTTCATTGTAATTATCACCCCATTGGTGACTGCTGCCCAATCTAAAAATTGTGTGATTTCCTTTGAAATTAAAATAAATAAATATTGTATTACCACCCACCGGCCTAGTTCATGGTACATTGTGACCCAAGGTATTTGTAAAAGGGTGTGTGAAATGGGTTGGATATCGGCTCAATTCGAATTCGTAGAAAATAAAGAAAAAGTATTCTCATTGAGCACTACATCCTAGGCTAAAACCAAGGGTCCTGGTCCGGTGTGTGAGGCCCGATTGGATTCCTTCACAGAAGATAGAAGTACTGTTGAAAAGAAAGGGCCTGGTTAAGAGTTGGGCAGAAGTGGCACAACATTCAAATACCGTAACTTATACCACTCTGTCAAATTCTGAGTTTGTTACCAAAACTCTTCTATTTTTGTGTAGGTAAAACCCTCCGTTTAAAAGCAGTACCACAAGCAGTTATTACCACCTGCGATAAATACCGGGTCTCATGGAGTCCCATATGCCTCCAAAATAGGAAATAACAGAAAGGTCCATGGAACTTAGAATCATACAGACCTTTCAGTGTAACTGGTATTTACACCGTTTGGTAACAGTAAAAGAGTTTGGCACTATTGCCTGTGGTAGTGGTATTATTTATTACTTGAGGTAACATTGCAAAACTCTCAATCAGGCCTAAAGTATGTTATAATGTACAAGTTTATGACATAACATAAAGATGCTGCATTGAAATCCCAAGGTTGTGGAAAAGGCCTGAATCTTATAGAGGAGGAGTCAAGTACCCCCACTAAAAGCTCCACCCCCATGCTGCCTATATGTTGGGAACCGGAAATTGCAACACACGAAGTGCCAGTAAGGAAGCCTGTACTGCAGAGAATCATGGAAACAAGGTATCCATTGAGAAAACCTTATATGCATTCACAAAGAAATAATAGCCATTTGTGGGGGCTTCAAGGGCCCAGATAGGGGAGGAAGATCGGGTGCATATCCTCGGGCATATAGCCATGTTCACTCTTGAAGCACAGACACCCACATACACCTCACAACAAGCCATGGGACAATAAATACCTGGGACTAAGAAGGAATTAAATTATTTACCGTAGAGTTGAAAGGGTACTGCCGCTGCTTTATCGCCAGTTCTCATCATGTGCTGGTTCCCTGAATGCTATGCTCCCCTATGACCATCCATAAAATGCTGAAGACAGTGAGGTGACATGGTGGGCAGCACCATAGGCCCTTTGTCCTGAGGTCCCCCAGTGGCTGAGTTACCCAGCAAAAACAAGCAAAGTGGTGTGACAAGCCTCACATTTGACGGCGGAATTGAATACAGGAGAACTGTTAGAGCACAACAAAACTAATATTACAGTATGTTGTGCCTGCATTGAGCTGCTTTGTAGATCCTGTGACGTCACCTCTGGCATGGCTGCCCAGTGCACCTTAAATGGTGGGGCCTGCGGCGTCAGATGTGGAATATACTGTGCATCAAGCCTAAAGTGCCCCTAAGCAGGACCAGGCCTGTGACATCAGATGCAGAGTGTGCTGTGAGTCAGGCAAAAAGTGGGGTTACTTCACGTCAGGAATGGCAAGTATGTGTGAGCTGCTCTCGTGGACCAGGCGCGATAGCTTGAGATGAAGAATCAGTGCACCACTGGGCCGGTGCACCAGTGGGGAGTCTCCCCTCTGCAATAAGGGAGCTCATCCCAACTGTAGTGACTGGGTGCTCCTGAGCTGAGGCTGCATTTCACGTCCTGCTTCTTCTGCATGGTGACCAGAGCAAGATAATCACACCAGCACCCAGATGATGTGTTTATCCACGTATCACAAGAACACTGCTATGGGGTTAGGCTTAGAAGCCAAAAAGGTGGGTGATGGATCAGGGCCTGTTCTTGCAGTGCCCCAAGATGGAGGAGAAAAGCCTATTACACTGCAGGAGAACCTTGTGGAGTTGAAACCTAGCCATATCCACTGTCTACCCAAAAAGACAGTCTCAGAGCAAATGAGGGATGTTCAAGCGGAACTCTCTAAACTAACCAACCATCCAATTGCAGTTGAGAACATAGTAGAAAAAGCAGAAAAAGAGATCATGGCGCTACATAAACATCTAAAGATGATGGAAAGTGAATTCAAGCATTTGGTGGTGAAGGTTGAGGATTTCGGGGTGATGATCGTGTCACTGCAACATGTGAATACTCAACATGTGAGAGGGCCCTGACTCTGGAAGGATGGAGGTATATTTGGAAACTTGTTTCCTGGCCCTCCTTTCTTTAAACAGTTTATTAGTGATAGAGCTCACAGGTCCTTGGGCCGTGTAATGAACCAGGAGTAAGACTCGGGCACAGAGACATTGTAATGGTTGTTGTAGACTTTTATTAATGTAAAGGAAGGGTTGGAGAAACACCTATCTCGCCCTAACACTATGAGGGGTTTCCCTGCCTCAAAGAAACTAAAAGATGTCAGTGTCAGAATGTGCAAAAATACAAAGAGTTCTCAGTTCTGTGTCACAAATCCTATTCTGATCCTTACAATGCAAACTTATGAAAAAGTGCAAAGGGAAAAAGGTTTTTTTGCCATATGTAACCTTCTTTAAAGTTCCAACATAAAGTTCCGAAAGTTGCACAAATGAACAAATTACTAATGTTCCCATGGTTTCATAGCTTTCAGAACGATAGGGGAAGGTCTCCCCTCCCCAACATATTTTCAGCTTCTCTTCAGCTCTCTACCACAGTTCTTTTTCTTGGCAGAAGACAGCTTTCCAATGATTGGGATATGATCCCCCTCCGGCAGCATCACACACTCAAGGGCGCCTCCTCACCCCCTAACTTACTCCACAGTTCACACTTCTTTACAGTTCACAGTTCTTTTACGACCATTCCACTCAGAGGGTATGATTCCCTGCCGCTAGATTTCCCACTCTTAAAATGTGGGTCTCCAGACTTGCTTTCACTTTGGCCTGATTTGTTCTCCTGTCAGCACTCCACAATATTTTCACATTCCGTTTTTTAGCCTGGTTTACACTCCAGACTCACCTTCACAATGTTTCAAAGATATATTTGCGTGGGGGTGCCAAACTTGTGCATTGCCTGGTTTATACTCCTGCCAGAGCTTTCATTGTTATATAGTTCTTCAGTCCAGGGGGCATAGTTGCGTTCACCTAGATTTCTCAGCACAAACATAGAAGCGGTACTCTGTTACTCCTTGTCCTTACAAACTCACACATGTCTTCTATCTAATGGGTATTGTTTCATTCGAAATCGTACATAAATGTCCGCCTGAAAATTGCGACGGTGGAAAATGACGACTTTTTTTTATACCCCCGTTACACGACATATATATGTGGGGGTATGGGATATTATAATAATATGTGGGTTGCGGGGGGTCTCCCCCCATATCTATGTGGTGCAAAGAGGGTTTAATGAAAGAAAGTTGGCATTTTCGGCCGTCGCAATTATGTGTGGTCTCAGTGATCACATAGATCTGTTTCATTCTCCTAGACTTTCCACACTCTACAAAGATTACTTTTTCTCTTCTTTACTCTTACACTTCTCTTTGACTGGTTGGTGTTCCCACTCTCACAAACACAATTGCCTAGTATACTCTCCTGCGAGGACTTCTTCATTCCTTCTATGTTTGCTCTGTTTAGCACCTCAACACCAAGAAGTATTCCCTTTTCTCTTGGTCTTTCAGTTTGGACTCTGTTTCCTACATTTGGGTGCAGGTCTTAGACTCAAAATAATCTTCTTCCTGGTGTACTCGCCTGCCAGTTCTTTCTTTATTGGTTTTTCTTTACAAATGCATGCGGGTCCTAGAAAAAACGTATATTGTTTTAGTTTTCTATCGGGGTCCCTGCCCCTTTTCCATATCTTTCACTGGTATTCACTGTGGATAAATATGCCCCACTTTGTCTTTTCAGGGTTTCCTGAGCTGCATATGGCTTTGCATCTGTGGTGTGTGGCAAACAGATCAAAGTGCCCCTATGTCCCAGTCTCTTCCGAGGGACTCACGGGCTTTGTCTTTTCAGGGTTTCCTGAACTGCATATGGCTTTGCATCTGTGGTGTGTGGCAAACAGCTCGAAGCGCCCCTGTGTCCCAGTCTCTTCCGAGGGACTCACCGGCTTTGTCTTGCGGGTTTGGTGTCCTTCGTGGGAACCAGTGTCATACTTCAGCGTGCTTTTGCATCCTACCAGTGTCTTCTTGGTTCCCTGGCACCTGCGTCGCCTGGGAGGCACTCGTCCTTCCTCCTTGCACGGCTAACCGGCGGTAAACCTTATCCGTCCAGAAGTCGTCAGCCACAGCACGCTGCAGTTTCCCAGTTCCTCATTGCAGCAGTCTACTGTCTGCAGGTTTTCCGACCTGAGTCAGGAAAAGCAAGTCTATTTTGTCCTTCATCTTCTTGGCTTCTAAATTTCCGTGCATCAATTGTAGCATTCCAACTATTAGACCACGAAGTTGGATTCTCAGGTTCTATGAGTTTTCTTACTTTCACTTTCCTCCTAGTCTCAGTGTTTTGGGACTGCTTTAGCTGGGGATTAGAGGCACGTTTATTCTTCTTTTTAGCTACATGGTCCTTAACCCCACAGTAAGTCATAGGGCATTGTGGACTTTCATAGTTGGTTTTATTTTTGTTCTGGGAAGAAGAGGGAGGATGGTGATTTCCTCATACAGGGAAGGGGAATACCATGGGGCTGATCACGACTTGGGCAGTAAATGTGGCGGATTATCCGCCAGAACTAAATAGCGCTAACGCCAAGGCACCCGGCGGATAATCCGCCAGATCACGAGTCATCGTGCACGCGCCCCAGTCCAAGGCGTTAGCGAGATTAGCGCGAACCCTTAAATCTGGCGCACCGTGCGCTACCGCCACCTCGCGCTTATAGCGCGCGGGAAACGCGTCACCACCAGAACGGGAAATAAAGCGGCGGCCATCTTGGAAATCACAATTCGTCGGATATCACAGCCACTGGAAGCCATCCACGCGATCTGAACCCTGAAAATGAGTCAAGAGCGCACTAGGGGCAAGTCTGCACTGGACAGGGTCAGAAAACCCAAGTTCAGTGACCAGGATCTTGAGGAACTTGTGGAGGAGGCACTGACGTACCACAATGAGCTGCAGCAGCGTAAAACCAGCGCCCAGCACAGAGGCCAAATATGGAGATCCGTCGCACAAAGGGTCAGTGCAGTGGGGCGCGTGCCCCGGGATGGGGAGGACTGCCGCAAGCGGCTGAATGACCTGCGCGTGCGAGTGCGAGGCATCCTGTGCCAGCACAGGAGTGCAAGCAGGGGCACAGGAGGAGGGCCGCCCCCCCACCCGACCTCACACCATGGGAGGAGAAATTGATGGGCCTCATCGACATCGGAACCATTGAGGGCATTGGTGGAGCGGAGGCAGGGACTGGCATAAATCCAACGGCAGGTGAGTCCCATCCCCAAATATATGTATCTGAATGAGAGTGAAGACATGTGCCTGAGGCACTGCATACACCCGTAAGTGAGGGCCACATCCCTAGAACAGTAGTGCTGCCTAGACGACCCTGTACGTGCAGTACATGAATGACAAGGGCAGGGGATAGACTCCCATGCCCATAGGACAGCTACGTAGAGTGGTACTGTGCATCAACACAACCATAAAAGCCTGAGCGCAGTCCACCCCAACCACGCGTTCCCATGCAGTGTACCTCCATGCACATCCACAACAAGCACCACATGGTGACTGTACGGAATGCAAGTTGACTGCGTCATTGTCAATGTCTTCATTCACACTTGATTGCATGACCTGCATCACACAAATGTATGTAGCATTGTACTCAAACCACCCCCTATGTATCCCACAGGCACACGTCGATCCCAATAGCCTGGTGATGATGGCGATGAGGCCACACTGACAATGCGCCCACAACACCGTGCCTCCACCAGCACCAGCACCCCCCAAAGACGCCGCACCCATGGGAGACAACACAGGGGAACACCCACCTCACCCCAACGCAGCCCTGCCAGACAGCAGCGGCAGCCACATGGCCGCAGGGAGGCGACCGGCAGCTCACCAGAATCCACCATCCACAGCCCCAATGCCGAGGGAGAGAGGCCTGAAGTGGAGCCCGACATGGGAGCAACACCTCCACGTGGGCACCAAGCCGCCGCACAGCACTCGCAAAGCAGTAGTGATGGAGAAGGGGTGTCAACACCCCATGGAAGCCCAAGACCAGGCAGACACCAAGCAGGGAGTCACCATGTGCCTGTGCGTCGCTGCAGCACACCGCAGCCCGATGTGGACACTCCGTCCTATGGGAGTGCAGAGGGCCAGCGATCTAGCCAGGCAGCCCAGTCCAGTCTGGTGGCATGTCCCCCCACACAGCGCCCAATTCGCGGTCCACCACCTGACGCACCAGGAGAGCCCTTTGTCACTGGGGCAGCAGTCATGGGCCGACTGGATATCATTGAGGCAAAACAGGCCCGGGTGGAAGGAATGGCAAGGGTCCAGAGCCGGCACATAAAGGCCGTGAGTAAATCCATCCGGCATGGGTGCAGGTACATTGCGCGGGACAATGCGCGCATACGGCAAGTTGTGCAACAATGCACCGCTGCCCTGACAGGCTTTGGGCAACGAGTCCGCGAATTCACGGAGGCAGTGTCAGCACTGGCAGAACAGCAACGCGAGGCCAATAACCTCATGCGCCAGCACATGATGGCCAGCGCTTCCATATCCTGCACTTCCACAACACCCACAGAGGGTTCACTAGACCCATCTCCGAGGCGCCGGTCCATGCGCCACCTGAGGGCATGCACACCGGAGGGTCCTGGGAGAGGGAAGCGCCCGCGCCCATTCTAGTGGTGCATGGAAACATTGTTTTTGGCCTGATGAGGCAACTGCACAGTTGGGGGTTGTACACTGGAGGGAGGGGGGATTGTTGGGTGTTCACTGGGGGGAGGGGGGATTGTTGGGTGTTCACTGGGGGGAGGGAGGATTGTTGGGTGTTCACTGGGGGAGGGGGATTGTTGGGTGTTCACTGGGGGAAGGGGGATTGTTAGGTGTTCACTGGGGGAGGGGGAATTGTTGGAGGGAAAATAAATCACGTTACAAAAAACACAATGCATGGACAGTAGGGATTGTAACAAATGCAATTTGATGTTGAAATGACATGTTCACAATTTACCTATTACTCATTTCTAATGGAATCCATCAATCAATCCCTGTCTGGCCGACCTCCCTTCCCTCTGCCCAACCCTTTGTGCATAAGCAACACCTTCTGGCACTTCATCGCCCTCACTACCATCATCAGGTGGCTGCACATGTGCATCAGGGGGCAGTGGCACATTTCTGCGACAACAGATGTTGTGCAGCATGGCACATGTCAGTACAATTTTTCAAGCTTTTTCTGGTGCATACATCATTGTCCCTCCCGTGCGGACGAGGCACCGGAAGCGTGCCTTCAGCAGTCCAAATGCCCTCTCCACGCAGATCCGTGTACGGGCATGGCCAACGTTGTATGCCCACTCCGCCGCCGTGTGTGGGTGACGCACAGGGGTCATGAGCCACATGTACTGGGGATATCCAGAATCACCTGCAGGGGAGAGTAAGCCGGTATGGGGACAAGGTAAGTCCAGTGGGTGTACAGAGCCCTGTCATCAGTGTGATTTTGCCATATTTGGCATGTGGTCTATAACATTGTGGAATGTGCTGTCCTACGAGCACGATTGAATCAATGGGGTACTTTCCACTTGGTACGCCTATGTTTCTGTATGTAACAGTACTCATTCACTTGTTTCAGGATGAGGGGGCCCTTTCATCTACTTCTGCTTGACAGAGTGGCTGCCTCATGTGTCATTGCAAATCCATTTGGCTGCAGTTGCATTTGCTGCTCTCCACTATTCTGTACTATTCTCCATGCATTTCCATGGCCATTTTGGGGACAGTGTCTGTGGGATGTGCATTGTCATTACTCGGCCTACTTATGTGTGGGGCATTCATCGATGTGCCAGCTCATGGTTTGGAATTACATTACTGTCGGATGGCCAGGGTGGGATATCTGGACTGTGTCAGTGTTGTGAGCCATGGTGCTACTCACACAGGAGGCTTTGTTGTGGTGGGGATTCCACATGTCACTGTGCCGCCACATGTCTTACATCCTGCATGGGTGTGTTCTGCTGTGTAGGACATGTCCAAGGTTCATCGTGCAAGGTGCTTGAATGTGAATGCTGCTGTGATGCTGCTGACTATTGGGAATGAAGGATTCTGTGACAGGCACCATCAGTTGTGGATTGACATGCTTTGTGAGATACATTTGTACTCACCCAGTGGCCATGTGTTTTGGCCTCAGTGCCTTTCCATGTACGCTGGCAGGGTACTGTTGCGTAGGACCATGGAGTCGTGGGTGGATCCTGGGTAGTGGGCACAGCAGTGGCTGAAGGTGAGGTCAGGGCCACATGTCATCTGCACGTTGAGGGAATGGTACTGTTTACAGTTTCTGTAGGCAGTCTCATGTGCCTGGGGTGGTACAAGTGCCACATGTGTGCAGTCCAGGGCTGCTATTACATGCAGGACTTGGGCAATGGCATAGAATTGACCCTTAAGCTGGTGCACCTGTGCCTGTGTGGCTGGCAATGCAATGTGTTCGTTCACATGATTCAACAGTGCATCAGGCACCTGTCCCAGCATGGCACTGAATGTGGACTGGACCATTCCATGCATCATGGCAACGGTATGTTGGTAGCTGCCAGTCCCAAGTAATTGAAGCACAGCCACGAGCTTCACTAGGGGAGGTACTGCCGTGCTGGTGGCTATGCGGCTGCATATGTCACCCTGGATTGTGTCCAGCAACTGGGTGATGGTTGCCCTGTCCAGCCGATATTCTGTCACCAACTGACCATCAGTTAGGGCCCAGGGTGTTGGCCTGACCCTGGGGATGGCTGGTCGCCTTGCTGGTGCTCCTCTCCTCCTCCTTCTCCTCATCCCCACTGCCCCCTGCACTCCCAGGGACCTGGCCTGGTTTACTGGCCTCTGTAGCTCCAGACACAGCTGGTAGAAGTCAACATCAAGGCTCCCGGCTCCAAATGGCAGCATGGTGTTGGGGAGGGTGTGTTGTGCATGGGTGGGTCCTTTGTAGGCCTCTGATTTGCATTGCTTCCACCTGGGCCCTCATTGCTGTCTCCTCCCTGCTCCTGCTGGTGTAATGGGGTTGGGGAGGGTGTGTTGTGCATGGGTGGGTCCTTTGTAGGCCTCTGATTTGCATTGCTTTCACCTGGGCCCTCATTGCTGTCTCCTCCCTGCTCCTGCTGGTGTAATGGGGTTGGGGTTGTGGAGGGTGTGTAGTGCATGGGTGGGTCCTTTGTAGGCCTCTGATTTGCATTGCTTCCACCTAGGCCCTTATTGCTGTGGCCTGTGTTCTGTTACCTCCAGCTTTTTGCTGGAGGTATTTTCGGCGGATTATCCGCCGCTTTTCTGGCGCTAATAGCGCTTACGCCGGACTTGTGATTGATGATGTTTTACCGCGAATGGTTCCTGGCGCTGTTATGGCCGGTGCTTGTACAGCCGGCTGTCCTTGCGCCGGCGGTATTTGGAGTCGTGATCCGACAGACCCTTAAAATCGGCGCTAAGAGCGTTACCGCCGATTTTAAGGGTTACCGCCCAAGTCGTGATGAGGCCCCATGTCTCACATGTTAATGTCGTGTCAACCCCCTGATGGTCGCCTCCCCCTATGTGATCATCCCTCAAAGAGCTGCCCCCACGGTCAGGATCTGGTAGCGGCTGCCATCCCCATGCCACATGAGGAGAGGCTATTCTCGGGAAAGGAGTGATGACATCGTCAGATTCATCACAGCCCCCATCCTGAACAGGAAGCCACCGCACGCCCAGTGATACTTCAGTTCCTAAAATATAGGGAAAAAGATACCACACTGCGAGCAGCCTAACACAAGGAAGAGGTTGTTCATGAAAATACAAGTCCACAATTCAACCCGGACTTCAGTCCTGGCATACAAAAAGCAAGGACATCTTTTGAAACAGCAAAAAAAGTTGCTCGCCAATACAACTTTATCTGCGATATATCTGCCTAAATTATGCATCCCACACAAGGGTAAGGCACACCTTCACACAGACCCTGAACAGGTTGTACAGTTTGCAGAGTCACTTCCATACAGGGCTTGCCGGCGCAGGAAGCAGGAGTTACTGGGGATTCCTGACTATGTTAGGTATATGCACAACAATATTGCGTATTGTGCACTTGGAATCTTTGGCCATTGTGCATCGGACTGCTGTTGAATTGATGCCGCAGGTGGGCCTGGGGGAGGTGAATGCCACTTTAAGTATTTGTACATTCAAGAATGTTCCCTTTTTTAATGGTAACTGTAAAAGTAGAAGGAAATAGTGTCTGCATGGTCTGCGCATAGGACAAGCACCCCAACTGGCCCTTATTGGTTGAGCAGTGTTCCTTTTGATTGCAATATCTCACTGCTTGCGGGAGGATGAATACCCTGACCAGTTCGGGGGAGGGTCAGTGTGGGAGGGTAGGATGGACTACATTTTGTTCAACACACCAGTAAGGTGTAGATCATATACTGAAAGAAAAAGGAGTTATAATAGTTTTGGTAGAGTTTGATCATATATCGTGTTTCTACTTGTGAAAGTGGTGTTTTACACACATAGGCACAGAATCAATGTCCTGTGCCTCCAAGAGACACAACACATAGATAGATTCACGAATACAGGGCAAGACTGTTTGCTACTTCCTCTTAACTATGCAAGAGGCGTTGCCCTCTTCATCCATGTGTAATTACATTTCATTCACACTGTACATCTAGAATGCTGTTATGTGTGTGCAGCATAATAAGAGGGTCGGGGAGAGACCGGGCAACATGGGAAAGTGCTCTGATGTGGTTAGTGCATAGGAAAGGCTGGCCAGTGAATGCAGGCGGAGTACTGACAAGGCACCGCTGAGTAGTCCCATGACTGCTAGAAGATATAGGAAAAGTGAGAAGGCCAGCCAGACACTGGCTTGGATGGTCTGTATGGAAAGGGGAACATTGGTGATTCCAACAATTACCAACAAGCAGGGAAATACATTACCAACCACAGACTGCCAGAGAATTTGATAAATATTATCAAAGATTATATACTTCTAGATACAGCGGCACTGTAACATAATCAAATATATACCTGGATCAGATGAATCCTTCCTCATTATCAATGGAGACAACGGCGCTTGATTCCCCCTTAACACTGGAGGAAATACCTAGAGTAAATGCGAGAACACCCGACACAGACGGGCTTTCTGGCAATTTCCAGAAAGCATTTTCTGACACGCTTGCCCCCTATCAACAGGCTGCTTACCAGTGTCATGTGTTGGTACCCATTCTGCCCTGCGGGGGTAGGGAACAACATATAAGGTGCACTGGCATATTTGAATTCCACTCAAACGAGCAGCCTAGGATACGCCTGACAAAACACTGTTAGTACAATATAGTGCTATGCACTTAAAGGGCAGTAAAACATGATGTATTCAGAACGACCATGACAGTGCTTTGAATAGCACGGAAACACTAAAAGCGCTAGACGCCTGGAGTTAACCTGCATTTGCTTTTATTTGCAAAACAACCTCTCAAGTGAGGTGTGTACTTTCAGGATACATTTCATTTGTGAATGTAGCTCTGCACAGGCTTTTATACCGTGTAAAGTGAACGAGCAAAGAGAAAACGCAATTTAATTTGTATTCCTCTTCAAAGGGATTTGAGTAGGAGTCCTCAAGGGATCCATTCTACAAAAATACTTTGCACTTTGTACATATAAAACTTTAGTTGCACTATGACAGCAAACGGAGGGCACTAATCGCCGGAAGCACAGAGATGGTGACTGATATAACATAGAGATAATGCGTTGGAGTACCATGCCCAAGAAGTAAAATGTTGGACGCTGTCCAGACAAGTGGTCGAATGTAAATTGGTCGAAAGACAAATGGTCGACGTAATTGACTGATAACTATACAGACAATGCAAGCCTTTTGCGGGTGACCGATAAGTCACGGAGCAATCATGGACATTTGATTACCTCTGCCTTAAACTGCTGGGGTCGTGGTAAGGAGATTGTTGATACACATCACACCTTTATGGTCCATACACATAGATCTGAATTTGCCTCACTAGACCCAGAGCGACTGTCCATCAAGGGATACGTGAGTATATTAATTAGGGACTTTCCATATAGAGGTTAATTCATGCCATGCCAGCTTGAATGAAGGAGGGCTGGCTGATCCGATGGGACAAAGCAGAGGGGTGAAGTCAGAAGATCCTGTAACATTCTGACAGGCCTAAGCCACAGGGAATGTCTTGCTTGATTTAGAAAGCAAGCAGTCAATGAGTTATATTGCTGGGCAATAGCTTGACTTCAATGTGTGCTCTTGCTGGTTACTACAGCTCTGAAATAGATTGCTTCATTAAACATTGTTTGTCATTGCATTTTGCTTGTGCGATTTTGAGACACGTGATTGATTCATTTGACATTGTTTCATTGGAGTATTGCATTTCCCTCTGGCATTGAAATGTTATGATCTTTGCTTTTGGTTAGATTGAGTGTGGATGCCTAGCATTGGAGGGGTTCTTTTAATTGAGGCTGGTATTGATGTTTTAGCTTTTTAAGGGGGCATGAACAGAGCAACTTTGCAGGGATTTATGAAAAGTGGTTTCTCGCAGCCCTTGCTCATGAATAAGATTTGATAGAAATGTGAGCTGTGCCCTGTTTGCGGATTGATTTGGTTTATTAATGTTTCATTAAAAGAGCGAACTTAAGGAGAGTATTATTTCCTATTATGAAAAGTATTCATTTACATAACAGTAGTCATTTAATTTTTGACTCAATGTACATATTGTGCAAATGATGTGCTAATGTATTTGTATGCCTTTCTGTTTGACTTCTGTGTTGTTCTACTGTATCACTTTTCAACATGTGCATGATGTTACAATGTATTTAATAACGTGCCAGGGTTGCATCAATGTGCTTATGTGAAAGGGTTGAAGGAGGGCGCTTACATTGAGTTCCATGAGGCAAAACGAACAAACGCAATCAATCCATAATACCATATTGGCAAGCACAGAAAGGGTGTTGGACTCAAAGGTGGAGACTTCTAGGGCTTCTCGTTGGCTGAACCACAGATGGGGGGAGGGAGGCGGGGCCTACCCTTGAAGGCCAGCATTCCTTGCTAGTCCAGTAATTGCAAACAGAATTCTGCGACACCAGCTTCATTGATAGAAGCTAAAATGTGTTGTATTAAAGACAGAGTTGCCACCAGAGCCCTGTGGATCATACTGACTACTGAACAAGGCAGAGCATAACATTCTGACCGAGGTAATAACAAATCGAATGCTTATACCACATGTCATACATCCTGACTGTCATGTTCTGGTTTGCACTTGTGGAGGCAGTCCTCTTTGTTATGTTTAGAGGAGTGGCAATCCCAGAGCAGGGGAAAGGGAAGTGACGCTGCGAGTGGGAGAAAGGGGACTGGAGGCATGACGGTAGTGGGAAATAATCCTCCTTGTGTCCCTAGGTTTTATTTGAGACCTGCATGCATGCGCGAGTGGCCTGCATGCAAGAGCAAGTGCCTGTTTTGAGGGATATCACATTGACCAATCGAAATGTATCCCAGTGTGGTCCACCCAATTAAACCTGCATAGATCTTTTCCAACCATGGTCAGCATGACTCCATCTCAAAATGTGGAGGCTACTTTTCTAGATGCTGAGAGGGCCTTTGATTAGACAGAATGGCCTGGTATATGGAAGGTGCTAGACAAATTCGGAATGGCTCCCAATTGAATTTGATGGACTCTGTTTCTATAGAAGGCGCTAATAGCCAGAATGATCACAACTCTATTATCGTCCAGTTTCAAGCTGTGAACAGGCACAAGACAAGGGTGCCCACTATCACCCATCATACTTCCTTGTGCATGAATGACTCACACAGTAATTACAGCAGAATCATACGCATCGTGGAGGCCGGAGAATCCAAAGTTGGTCCATAGTGTCATTGGACGCTGATGACAAGGCACTTTATATTACAGAACCAAACATCAAGGTGCAACTAATCGTATCAGATATAATGCACTATAAAGAGTATGCCTAGCTGGTCATCAGTAAGAGCATGTCTGAGCTAATTCCAATGGCAAGCGCTGCAGCAAAGTATCATATAAACATTGAGTTTCACTTGTGACGTAAAGGAAAGATACTTAAGTCTATTTATCAACGCCAGCCCTGAAGATATAAACCAGTTAAATTACGTATTGGTACTTACACAACTTGGTCAAAAGGTAGATGGAGTAACTTGCCTTACAAAGATCCTTGTAAGGAGGGGCTGCTGTCATTAAGGTGGCAGTACTCCCCAAACCTGTGTACCTGTTCCAGGCAATCGCTTTATTCATTTATTCTATTTATTGTGCATTTGTTAGGCGCTTATAGAGTAAGTCAATTCTGTTTCAAAGCGCCCGCAGGTCAAGAGGGTGGCAACATGGGATTGAATACAATGGAAGATAAAAACAAACTACTATGCCGTGTGAGTATTCAGAACGTACAAGTGCAGCAAGAAGAGGGGGAGGTGGGGGTGGGAGTAAGTGCTGGAATGTCCGTGCTCGTGGGTGAACAGCAGATGAAGTGCAATACAATAAGTGCTATGTGGTCTGGAGCCGCATTTGGTAGAAAGTGCAGGCCTACAGGATTGCGGCCGGTGGGTGCCGAGGCAAGTGCTGCGAGGTAGGTAAAGGCTGGGGTAATTGGATATGGGAGGCCAGGTCCCAGAAGGATACATAAGGGTCCTGGACACCAATTACAGCAACTGTGAGATTAGCAGAGGAGGGAAGAAGGGAAGGAGGAGGTGAAGAGGAAAGTCTTGAGGAGCTTCTGGAATTTGAGGAAGACCTGCTCAAGATGAAGAGGAAGGAAGAGGCTGTTCATAAGAGAGAGCCAGCTGAAGAAAGTGATCAGCCTCCGGCCCTCTGTTTATCAAAATGCTTAACACACAGAGAGTTCGTGCCAAGGGACCACATAGGTCTAGAGGGATAGTATTTAGTAAGAGAAAGTTGCAGATAGCATAGTCCCAGGCCCTAGGCGGCCTTGTGGATGATGCAGAGGGATTTGAATTTAATCCATTCTGCAACCGGGAGCCAGCAAAGAGTTTTTAGGGCAGGAGAGATATGGTGCCTGGGCTTAGGCCAAGAATAAGTCTGGCTGCCCTATTCTGAATTAGCTGGAGGGGACGTGAGGCGGATGAAGGCAGATTTAGGAGAAGGATATTGCAGTAGTCAAGCCTTGAGAGAACTAGGGCTCAGGTAACACTGAGCTTCTGGGGGAAAATGAGAAAAGGGCGAATTCCTTTGAGAAGGAAGAGTTGAAAGTGGGAATTCTTGACCATGTCCGGAGTGTGAGGGAGGAAGGAGAGAGAAGAGTCAAAGATGACTCCAAGGTTTCTGGCTTCGGAAGAAGGAGCATGGGGAGAGCCCATGGAGGATGGCCAGAGTGAGGGGGAAAAAAGAGGGAGCAGGGTTCACAATGGGAATGATCTCAGTCTTGCTGGCATTGAGGCAGAGATCATTGGATGTACACCAGGACTGAATGGCAGATAGGCAGTCACGGATGATGGAAGATACAAGAGGGTCAGCAGGAAGCTTGAATAGGAGTTGTGTGTCATCTGCGTAGCACTGTAAGTTGGCGGAGAAGGAGGAAATGGGGAGTACTAGCTGAGCTAGGTAAATGTATAAGAGCCAGGGGGAAGAGGCTGGAGAAGGAAGTAGGGGAGGAGAAGGTGCCCAGAATGTCTTGGGATGAATGGTCAGTTAGGAAGAAGGTAAGCCCGTCCAGTGCCCGCTCCGAGATACCAAGGGTATCATGGAGCTGTTTCATGATAGAATGGTTAAATATATCTAAGGCAGAGGAGAAATTGTGTAGGATGAGGACAGCTGGAGAGTTAGAGTCCAGAGATGCAAGCAGTCCTTCACCAGTGTTCAGAAGAGCAGTTTCCATGCCTCTGGATGCTTGGAATCCAGATTGATGGTTGTGGAGACTGCCAACAAGTTCAGTGTGTGAGGGGAGTTGTGGAAAGGCCAGCTTCTCCTTGAGAGAGGATGGGAAAGATCCAGTGGCAAAAGAGTGGTTTCAGAAATCAGCGAGTGCAGGGGCAAGGAAGCCAATGTTGTCCTTGATGCTTCTGGAGGAGCAAGGGGAGACCTGTTTGGAAGAGACCATCATGGAGCGGACACTTCTGGTGACTTCTTCCAGTGTGACAGGGGAGAAGGAGGAGAGAGAGGAAGAAGGAGAGTGAGAAGCCATAGGAAGAAAGGGATGGAGTGAGGGGTTGGGTGGGAGGGTAGTGAGGGTGCTCAGGATGTCCAGAGTTTTAGTGGTGAAGTGTGTGGCCAGTGCGTTGCAGAAGTCCTGGGATGGAATAGGGTAGGAGACTGCGTAATGGTTTGCTAGTTCCCTGTAGATTTTAAAGAGTTCAGCTGTATTGTTGGATGCACCCGATACCTGTGCCTGGATGTGGGCCCTTTTCTTGGCACAAATGGAAAGTCTGTATTGCCTTTGGAGCAGGCCACAGGCCAGTTTGTTATGGGGTGAGCCTGAGGTTTGTCACATCTTTTCCACAACTCTGCACTTGCGTTTCAAGGCTGCAAGTTCAAAGTCATGCCAGCTGTTATGTTTGGAGGTGGATTTCAGACGGATCCTCATGACTGGGACAAGAATGTCCTGGGTGTTGGTAATGGCCAAATGGAGGTTGCGGAGAGCAGTGCTGGTGGTAGAGTCAGGGGATGGCTGGGAGGGGGGATGAAGGTGGAGGAGAAGGCAGCAGCTGACACTCGTTTCATCGGACGGGTGTTCCTGAACGAGGTTGGCAGGACTTTTGGAGGGGCGGTCAAAGGGCCGAGGGGACCCAGGTGCGATGAAAGGAGAGAATGATATGACCAAGAGAGTGGAGTGATCAGAGGGGGGAGATATAGAGGTCAGAATGGATGAGGGAATACAGAGTGTGCCAGCCGAGTGGGTTGGGCCAGAAGGGAGAAAGGAGAGGGATAGTGGTGTGCAGAGGTGAAGGAAGAGAGTGGATATCGTGACCAAGGAGTGCAATTGGATGTTGAAGTCACTTATGAGGAGGAGATTAGAGGTGGTTGAGAGTAGGGAGGAACAGAAATCAGCCTATTCAGAGAGGCGCAGGGTGGTGGTGCCAGGAGGACTGCAGATGGGAGCAATGGCCATAGGGGAGGAGGGAGAGATGACCAGCTTGCAGATCAGGCTCTCAAAGGAACAGTAGAGCTAGGTTGGTATGGCAGAGGAAGGAACCCACTCAGGGAAGATTAAGGTAGCCCAACCGCCAGCACGGTGAGGCGATGGATTGGAGATGATCTTAAAGCCATCAGGGAGATGGGAGTCAAAAGCAGTGACTGAGCTGGCATTGAACCATGTCTCTGTAAGAGCGAGAATGTCGAGGTCTGTGTCTTTAAGAAGGAGGCAGAGGTGGCAGAGTGTTTGTTGGCTGAGTGGGTGTTAATAGTAGCCAAGTGAAGGAGGTCTCCACCTTTGAAGATGTTCTAAGGTGGAGTACAGGAATGTGGTACACCAGTCAGAGGGTGTAACGCTCTCCTTGTATCCACGGGGAGGCCCCTCGACTGGCTCGAATGCTCGCCGGGACTCCACACCTTCACTGTAGTTTGTGCTGTCGAGGATCAGCTCTGGAAGACAAGATGTGAAGCTTAACTGCAATTCCTTCCCTTGAGACCCACCTCGAGGGTTCCCCTTCCGGTTCCCCTTGGGACGTCTCTCACCTTGCTTTCTATAAGGATGTGCTCCCCATCCAGCCGCGCTGGGCAGGGGCGCGTTGTCAATGGCACCGTTCCACCGAGTTTCTTCACTGGCATGGGCCAGAGTCCAGACCGGCTGCGACTCCACTTTTCAGGTAAGTCTTTAAGATGAGAGCAATGTCAATAAGAGCAATGTCTGTATTGGTTAAGGCACCAAAATAACCTTCTCCCTTTTTCTTGCAGATGTCGAAGGCAAAGGATGGATGCCGGAACTGTGTTCGAGGAAGTAAGATGGATGGACCAAGCGGCGCTGCGAGCATCCTTGCAATTGGCTAACCAGTGCTATTGTTGTCTTGCAGGTCATGAAGAAATTCTCAGAGGAATGGGCCCACCGGAACCAAAACCAACAGAGGATGTACAGAAGATGATGGCCTTTCAGGCGGACTGGTAAGTAGCTTACTCGATGTCTTGTTCATGCTCTACTCTCCAGAGATGATGCCGGAGGAAGACCCTGGATGCTGGACGACTTGGGTTGATGGAGGATGCCGCTGAGCAGGTAAGGATGACGATGGTTCGGGTCCTCTCTTGCCCGTGCAGGCCAGGATGCTGAGCAGGACCCAGTGAATGTCACGCTGCAAGACCAGAATAACGCAAAGCACGTGCCTCTAATCAGGCGTGGTTTAAATAGCCAACAGGTATCCCAGGTGCCTTCGGGGCGGGCCCCGCCCTAGATGCTAGACCGCTAGTTGCAGTTCCCCATTAGTCGTCATAGGGGCGGCCATGCTTGTCCTTTGCCCATGGAAGCTCTGTCCTAGCGTGTGCCTCCGATGCCAACAGCGCCAGGACTGGCTCCAAGGGATCCTAGACGGGCCAAATAGGGTCCTTAGGGACCCGTTACCATACGGTGGGGATAAGGTTGTGACAGCACTCCCCCTAAGGCCCCTCTCAAGGTGGTTCTCCGGCCCGGCCCTGGTTTGGAGAGAAATTCTCAGTGGAAACACTGAAGCAAGCGTGGGGCATGGACATTCTCACTGGGCTCCCACGTCCTGTCCTGTGGTCCATATCCTTTCCAATCCACTAGAGTTTAGTCCTCACATACTTAGAGTCCAGAATGTCCTTTACTTCATACTCGGGTTCCCCCCGAAAGACAACAGGCTCAGGTGGGGTAGTTATTCCGGTACCCGGCTTGACTGGTTTCAAGCGAGATACGTGGAATACCGGGTGTATTTGCATGTGTGCTGGTAGTGTTAGTTTTACTGCTGCTGGCTTAATTATGGCTTCCACTGCTTATGGTCCTAAGAACCGCAGTCAAAACATTTGTGTTCCTTTTATTGGTATATGCTTGGAGGCTAGCCACACCATATCTCCCACCTGGTAGACAGGTGCCTTGGTTCCGAAGCTGGTCTGCACACTTTTTCTGGTGCGCCTTAGCTTGTTGCAAGTGTTCTTGAGCTTTTGTGAAAGCCTGAGCGATGGTCGTGTGCAAAGTCTTGACGGCCGGCATTTCCAGGGTAGTGGGGGCATCTAATTCAGAAGTGCGTGGGTGTCTTCCATACACCGTAAAGAACGGCGTTTGCCCAGTACTGCTATGCAGGGAGTTATTGTAGATGTACTCGGCGATCCATTGAAGTTCTCTCCAATCCCCTTCTACCTGGTGAAGCATGCAGCGCAAGTAGTGCTCAAGAGTCTGATTCATCCTCTCCGTTTGACAGTCGGTCTGCAGGTGATGACTAGTGGACAGGGGGATGTCTATCTAGACCAATGAGCAGCATTTTCTCCAGAAACTGGATACAAATTGGGTTCCTCTGTCTGATATTAGGACTGAAGAGAATCCATGCAGGCGCACTACGTGTTCTAGGAAGGTTTTGGCAAGGCCAGGTGCAGTTGGCAGACCCTTGAACGGGAAGAAATGAGCCATTTTAGAAAATAGGTCCACGATTACTAGGATGGTGTTGTATCCTTGACATGGAGGAAGATCGTTAATAAAGTCTAAAGATAATGTGTGCCATGGAGCCGGCGGAATGTACAAAGGCTGTAGGAGCCCGGCTGGTCTTTGTTTGGAGGACTTATTTTGGGCACAGATACCACAAGAAGAAATTAACACAATTATATCCTTACGCCATGTTGGCCACCAGTAGCTTCTTTTTACCTTAGCCAAGGTTTTAGCAATTCCCGGATGGCCTGCAATGAGGGAGTCATGGTATTCAGAGATAACCTGTTCTTGCAATTCCTTCAACGGGACGAACAGCTGGTTTCTGTAATACGGCAGTCGGTTTTTAATACAGTAATGCTCCCCTCTGCAGCCCCACTCTTGTAGTTGCTCCTGGGTCAAAACCTGCCGGATTTCGTGTAAGAGTTCGTCCTGGGTCATGCTGGTTGTGATACCTAGGATTCTGTTCTCTGGAATGATGGCCACAGGATCCGGAAATGTGTGTGCCATTTCATCGGTGCCCATGCGGGAGAGTGTGTCCGCCTTGCCATTTTTAACTTCAGGTCGGTGCGTAATCACAAAGTCATACTCCGCAAAGAAAAGGGCCCAGCGCAGCTGTTGCGACAATTGAGCCTTTGCACTCTTTAGATACTGGAGGTTTCGGTGGTCCGTTATCACGATGACGATGTGCCTGGCCCCCAGCAGGTAGTGTTGCCGGCCTTGAAAGCAGCTTTAATGGCCAACAACTCTTTGTCCGTGATGGCGTAATTGAGTTCCGCTGACATGAACTTCCGGGACCAAAAGGCCATGGATGTAGTTGGCCTGTTTGTGGGTCCCTTTGAGACAGAACCGCCCGCATTGCTTGACTGGACGCATCTGTTTCTACAATGTAAGGGAGGTCTAGACTCGGGTGTCGCAGGATAGGAGCGGTGGTAAACCTCATCTTGAGTTCCTGGAAGGCTTTATCAGCTTCCGCAGTCCAATTAAACGCCTTGTTGCATTTCCTTAGCAATGAAATAATCGGGTGTACTATTTGGGAGAATCCGGGAATAAACCAGCGGTAGAAATTCGCAAAACCCAACATACTCTGGACCTCTTTGACTGAACTTGGCGCTGGCCAATTGAGGATGGCGTCCACCTTGTGAGCGTCCATTCGTATGCCCTTGGGTGAGAGGACACAACCCAGGAATTCCACCTCCGTAACATGGAAGAAGCACTTTTCCAGCTTGGCGTAAAGGTGGTGTTCTCGGAGTTTGGTCAGGACCGCCCGTACATGCCTAATGTGTTCTTGCTCAGATGTTGAATACACCAGTATGTCATCGATGTATACTAGAGCGGAAACGTCAATGAGTTCTTGAAGGACATTGTTCATGAAATACTGGAACGCAGCGGGGGCGTTGCATAGGCCGAACGGCATTACTTGATATTCAAACAGGCCATACTTGGTACGGAATGCCGGAATCCCCTTCTTTAATGCGCACTAGATTGTAGGCACCTCTCAGATCCAGCTTGGTATAAATCTGGGCTTCCTTGACCTGGTCCAATAATTCCGGGAACAAAGGCAGATGATAGCGATTTTGGATGGTCGCTTGGTTCAATGCACGATAGTCAATGCACGTTCTCAAATGTCCTTCTTTCTTCGGTATGAAGAATAACGGCGCTGTGGCCGATGACTTGGACGGGCGGATGAAACCATTGGCCAGATACTGCTTCAGGTACTGTCACGGCCCTCACTCAAAGCCCCCTCTGGCAAACCCATTGGCCAGGTGGAGTCAGGACTTGGGCCTCTAGAGCCTGGAATCCTCTTCAAAAGCCCTTATGGGGCCAGTCCGGGCGCCTATGGCGCCAGGCTCATTAACCATGAAAAACAATGTGCTTGGGAACTACTTTATTGTATTGTTAGCCAATATGGAGACATCCACATAGCTTGGTTCCTAAGAACCAAGCTATGCGGTCTAGTGTTTTGGGTGTGGCAGCCTAGGGACTACTTTACCTGGACTATTTTGTTGGGGCTATTTAAACCACACCTGAACAAGACAACACCCTTTGCGTTAGTTTGCAGCTTTCAATGTGACGCTCACCGTGTCCAGCTATTCCCTCGAACCTCGGAGAAGCAGAACCTGCAAGGAGACAAAAGAAACATCATTAGCAGCAGCATCTTACCTGCAGTCTTCATCTTTAAACACTTGCAGCTACTGAGAACAGCTTCCTTGAATCTGCACGCCTCCCGGACAGAACGACCTGAAAGAGGAAGATAGAGGCAACATTAAAGAAAGCAGTAGAGACATTTACAAATTACGAACTGCTCAAAAGGCTTACCTGGCTGGTCGCCTCTCGGCTGGCACCACTCCGGACATTCCACTTGCGCTGAAGAACACCACGACCTACAAGGAAGGAAAACACAGGTTAGCAAAGGCAAGACTTTGCAGCGCTACGCATATCGCTTACTTACCGCATCATAGCGCTCTTAATGCGCCATCATTTACCAGCGGGGCTCAACCAAGCCAGTTCACCGTGCTGAAGCTCCACATACGTAAGGGAGAAAAAAAGAGACATTTTAAACAAAGAAAGGCATGCAGGATAGCAACAAAACTAAAGAACAGCAATAAGACCTACCTGAACAATATCAAACGGGCCGGCGTCAGTGAAGTAACTGGACCGCACTCGCCCATGAAAGACAACGCGCCCCTGCAAAGAAGGCAGGACGGAGAGCACGCCTAATTCTACCACAAGGTGAGGAGAGGGCACCAGAGGGACTGAAATCATACGAGGGTGGAGGGAGGATACTCACCCCAATCGGTCAATCTTGAACACAGTCCACCTGTATTTTCAGGCAGAACCTTCCCTGCAGACTACATCAGGCCAAAGCTGAGAAGCATACCAGCGAGTAACCCGTCTGGGTGGCGTCCCTGTGGATACCAGGTGAGCATAACAGAACGTGAAGCCTACCATAACAAATCCACCTGGGCACCATGGAGACATCAGAAATGGACCAATTGGCCCAATTACTAGAAGAGCTTCGTGCTGAGGTCCATTCTGCCCGACAAGAGACTAATGCCCTCCGGAGAGACCTAATAGTGACCAAAGAACGCACTGAAGAGATTAGCCGGCAATACTTGCAATCACAGGCAGGACAGACGCCTCTACCTGGAAGCAATCCAACGATGCAAAACCCTGCCATACCACCCACTTTGGTACAGATCACGTTACTTGGAACAGTGCCCCTGGCACCACCAGAAAGGTTCTCAGGCGACCCACGGAAGTATGCGGCATTCATCATCTGTGCCGCCTTCATTTTCTTTGTAGGCCTGGAGCATTTCCAAATGACCAAGCTCGGGTAGCTTTTGTCTTATCATACCTGAGTGGTAGTGCAGCAGATTGGTCGGTGCCGTTGGTAACCCATGACAATCCTCTATTACATGACTTTGGGGGGTTCCAGAGAGAAATGGAAAAAGGTTTTGCTCGCCATACCCAGGAACAAGCAGTAGACAATGAACTCTTGTCCCTTCGACAGGGGAATCAGGACTTGTTAACGTACATTACTACCTTCAACAGACTGGTTGCCGAAGCTAGGTGGCCAGAAAACAAAAGAACCATGTTATTCCATCGAAGCTTACGAGGCGAATTAAACGACGTCTTGTCAAACGGGAAATTATATCGTGCCTCCTATTGTGATGAATATATGTATATTGGCGTACGCCAAGCTGCTTGTAAGCCACTTGCGAAGAAATCCGTTTTGCAAGGTCCCGACCTTAGAATCGATGTAAGCCGCCATTTTTGGTCAATCCGCCATTTTAGGTTCTCTCTGCAAAGTCACCCTGTGAGCTAAAATGGTGGACGGTGTCATTCCGAATGTAACATGACCGTCTTGACCTCTATGTATAAACTAATGTGTAACTTGCCTGCAGGCCACCTGTTAGGGTTGTGAACTGAGACCTTGTCCTTCTTTGACCTGTGTGTAAAGGATTACTTGTGCCAATGAAGCTAATCCGCGAGTATATGTTACGAACAATGCATCCAAATACTGAACTGAGAACACTTGTTTAAACTACATTGTATTAATGTTTGAGAAGGCTCCATGAGAAATCCTAAAATACACTGGTACAGTTTAGGCTTGTTGGCGAATGCATTAAAGGTAAACCCTAAGTGTATAGATGTGTGAACTCGGCACGAACCCTAGATCTGTAATGTATTAACGAAATATTAACCCATAGTAGGGTTGGACATCATGTTTCAAAGGTATATAAGGTACGACTATTCTAATGTACAGCCCCACTCACTGAGCACACCGAACCACGCTGGAGTTCGCTGTGTTGTACTGAGGGCTGATAGCTATCTGCTGCTCTGTCCTTTGAAACTGTTCAGTATAAAATAAAGATCTTTGTATGTTCCTTTGTAACCCGTGTTCGGTGTATTTCCTTTTGAGGTACTCAGCCTCAATATTTTCACTTTGTTTTCACAGTCTTAGCCCAGGTGGTTGATCCACCCAGAGACTGTGCAGAATTCATAAATCTGGTCGTGCAGCTAGACCACCGGTTGCAGGACCGAAAGGCAGACCGGTCTAAGACAGACCCTCGAACCGTGTATGTTCGACCAAGGGAAAACACACCCTGTGTACCTGAAAATGCTGTAGAACCCATGCAGATTGGAGGGATATGGCCTCCATTAACAAAACAAGAGCGGGACGTAGAGGTCAGTTTGTCGATTGAGAAGAAAGAGTTGCTGACCTCGCACTTTGCAATACCAGTGATCTTAATTAACCACCAACAGTCATCAAGAATGCATGCCATTGAATCATACATCGATAGCGGAGCAGTTGGAAATTATATTGATCAAGAACTGGAAGCAGAGATGGGGCTTCCTTTGTGTTCTAAGCCAACTATGGACAAGGTAACCACCGTGGATGGGACAGAAATCGCTTCCGGACCAGTAACGCAGTGCACAGCCAGGGTAACCTTGCTGTGCCAGGACGGACATGGGGAGTCTATTTCATTCGATCTCATCAAGGCACCTCAGTTCAGGCTAATACTAGGGATGCCATGGTTGGTTGCTCACAACCCTTTGATAGACTGGCGGGCATGAAAATTAACCTTCCCTGGTGACTGCTCCCCTGCCTGCTAATACCAAGAGGAGAAACCCGACGTCTGTATCCCCATGACTCCTGGAGCAACAGTATCAACCCTGGGAGCAACTAATACCTTGCCAAGTGAATGCCATGATTTCCAGGATGTTTTCCGAAAGGACCAAGCCAATACATTGCCGCCGCACAGACCCTATGACTGTCAGATCGACCTTGTTCCTGGTGCACAAATCCCTTGCGGCAGGATCTACGCTCTCACAGAACCAGAAAACCTTCATTTGAAATCCTATTTAGACCAGTACCTTGCAAACGGATTTATCCGTCCTTCGAAGTCCCCCGCAGCCAGTCCTTTGTTCTTCGTAATGAAAAGGAAGGAGACTTGAGAACCTGCATTGACTACCACGCATTGAACCAGATCACCGTGACAAACCGCTACCCCTTGCCACTTATCCCTGAGATGCTAGACCAAGTTAAAGATGCCCAGATTTATACCATATTGGACCTTTGAGGAGCGTACCACCTGGTCCGAGTCAGAAAAGGATATGAATGGAAAACCGCCTTCCGTACTAAGTACGGCTTGTTTGAATATCAAGTCATGGCCTTCGGGTTATGCAACGCTCCTGCGGCATTCCAATATTTCATGAATCACGTCTTAAGGAAGTTAATTGATGCGTGCGCCTTAGTGTACATAGACGACATCTTAGTATACTCAGCCTCGGAACAAGATCATGTCAGGCACATTCGTTCAGTCTTCACCAAGCTCCGTCAACATCGCTTGTTTGCAAAGCTTGAAAAATGCTTTTTTCACGTCACCGAAGTAGAATTTCTTGGTTTTATCCTTACTCCAGGAGGCATCTGAATGGACGTGCACGAGGTAGATGCCATTCTGAAATGGCCTTCACCGACGTGTCTGAAAGGGGTACAAAGCATGCTGGGCTTTGCGAACTTCTACCGCCAGTTCATCCCAGACTTCTCTCAGGTTGTGCACCCAATCACAGTACTATTACGAAAAAACAATAAAAAGTTTGCTTGGACTGAAGAAGCAGAAGAAGCCTTTCAGGAACTTAAACAAAGGTTTACCTCCACTCCAATCCTGCAACATCCTCATCGAGACCTCCCTCATGTCGTTGAAACTGATGCGTCCAGTCTTGCAATGGGGGCTGTCCTTTCACAGAGAGACCCGGAAACCGGCCAGCTACATCCTGTGGCCTTCTGGTCGAAAATGTTCTCACCTCCAGAGATTAATTATCCCATCACGGACAAGGAACTCCTGGCTATCAAATCTGCCTTTAAAGCCTGGACGCACTACCTTCTGGGGGTCAGACACATCATTACAGTCATCAAAGACCACCGAAACCTGCAATATCTCAAAACAGCCAAGGCCCAGTCCTCGTGCCAATTACAGTGGGCCCTTTTCTTCGCCGAATATGAATATGTAATCACATTTCGACCAGGAGTCAGAAACGGAAAGGCGGATGCCTTATCTCACATGTGCATAGATGAAATAGTATATACAACTCCAGACCCAGTACCTATTATACCTGAAGACAAACTCTTGGGTATCATGACAGCCTTAACACAAGCAGAACTACAAAACGAAATCCAATGGACAATGAATCCTGATGCCTACCTAGCTTGGCAAACTCAAGGAGAACAATATACCATCAAGGACCATCTACCCTTTTTTAGGGATCGCCTATATGTACCCAAGAAGGAATTACAATAGCATATTATTTCAAACTATCACGATTCACTGATCGAAGGGCATCCTGGGATCGCCAAAACCCTAGCTAAGGTGAAAGAGAACTTTTGGTGGCCTACCTGGTGTAAGGACATCATTCAGTATATTCAGTCCTGCGGTGTCTGCGCACAAAATAAATCACAGAAACAAAAACCATCTGGTCTCCTACAACCATTGGACATTCCTCCAGTTCCATGGCACACTCTTTCCCTTGACTTTATCATGGATCTACCTCCAAGGCAAGGGTTCTACACCATCCTTGTACTTGTGGACTTATTCTCGAAGATGGCCCATTTTATTCCTCTCAAATGCCTCCCAGACACAGCCACTTTAGCAAAAGTGTTCCTGGAGGGCGTGGTTAAGCTACATGGCTTCCCTTCGGTTCTGGTCTCTGATCGAGGCAGCCAGTTTGTTTCAAACTTCTGTAAAAAATGTTGTGCAATGGCGCAGATCGTCGTTCGGCTATCTGCCAGTCACCATCCCCAAACGGACGGGCAAACTGAGAGAACCAATCAGACACTCAAGCAATATTTACGGTGCATGCTGCACCACGAACAAAGGTATTGGAAAGACCTACGATGGATAGCCGAATATGCATATAACAATTCTTTGCATTCAAGCACGGGACAAACGCCCTCCTATACCCTTTATGGCAGACATCCACGTACCTCTGAACTAGACCTTCCAGCCAGCTTGGAAATACCAGCGGTAAAGACTCTACACACAACCATTACTCAGGCTTTCAAAAGGGCAAAGGAACACCTTATTCATGCCAAAGAAAAACAAAAGAGATTTGCCGACCAACACCGGAAAAAGGCCCCTGATTATCAAGTAGGAGACAAAGGGCCTCATTACACGGTAGGCAGTGAACCATGGCGCTAAAATACCGGCACCGCCTTGGTGGAAAGGGGAATTACCGCCCCATTCCAAGGTTGGCGGGGCGGTAATTCCCCCTTTCACCATTGCCCTTCCCAATTCCCATTTTTGCCCCATAGGGCTCTATGGGAATGGGGAAGGCGCTAATTACGGCACCGCAAATTGCGGTACCGTAATTAGCTCCACTGGCCCCTTTGCGGGTTGGTTTTTAACACCTGCAAAAAGCAGGCGTTAAATTCCCCAACCCGAAAAGGGACCTCGTAGTAAGGCGGTAAGGATTTACCGGTATCGGTAAAATACTGGTACCGGTAAACCCTTACCGCCTACCGTGCAATGAGGCCCAAAGTTTGGTTAGCCGCTAAATTCGTACCCATCAAGGGAACCCGGACCTTTCATCCCAGATTCTTAGGACCCTATACCATTAAGGCAATTATCAACCCAGCAGCCGTGAAACTGAATTTACCACCTAATCTACACATCCACCCAGTATTCCATGTGTCCCTCCTGAAACCAATGCAACCCAGCACACGGATTGGGACACCACCTAAGCCCATACTTGTTGCGGAGAACCAGAATTTGAAGTCAAAGGTATCTTGGACTCAAAATACTCTAGGATCAAGCTATATTATCTCGTCGATTGGAAAGGATTTGGACCACAAGATAGATCCTGGGAGCCCAGTGAGAATATCCATGCACCACGTCTAATCAAGAAATTCCATTGGAACTTCCCAACCAAACCTGGGCCAGACAGAAGGAACACCATGGGAGGGGCCTTAGGGGGGAGTGCTGTCACGACCCTCGCCCAAATCCCCCTCTGGCAAACACATTGGCCAGGAGGAGTCAGGACTCGGCCTCTAGAGCCTGGCATCCTCTTCAAAAGCCCTCATGGGGCCAGTCCTGGCGCCTATTGCGCCAGGCTCATACACCATGAAAAACAATGTGCTTGGGAACTACTTTATTGTATTGTCAGCCAACATGGAGGCATCCACATAGCTTGGTTCCTAAGAACCAAGCTATGCGGTCTAGTGTTTTGGGTGTGGCAGCCTAGGGACTACTTTACCTGGACTATTTTGTTGGGGCTATTTAAACCACACCCGAGAAAGACCACATGCTTTGCGTTACTTTGCAGCTTGCAACGTGACACTCACCGTGTCCAGCTATTCCCTCGAACCTCGGAGAAGCAGAACCTGCAAGGAGACAAAAGGAACATCATTAGCAGCAGCATCTTACCTGCAGTCTTCATCTTTAAACACTTGCAGCTACTGAGAACAGCTTCCTCGAATCTGTACGCCTCCCGGACAGAGCGACCTGAAAGAGGAAGATAGAGGCAACATTAAAGAAAGCAGTAGAGACATTTATAAATTACGAACTGCTCAAAAGGCTTACCTGGCTGGTCGCCTCTCGGCTGGCACCACTCCGGACATTCCACTTGCGCTGAAGAACACCACGACCTACAAGGAAGGAAAACACAGGTTAGCAAAGGCAAGACATAGCGCTCTTAATGCGCCATCATTTACCAGCGGGGCTCAACCAAGCCAGTTCACCGCGCTGAAGCTCCACATACGTAAGGGAGAAAAAAAAGAGACATTTTAAACAAAGAAAGGCATGCAGGATAGCAACAAAACTAAAGAACAGCAATAAGACCTACCTGAACAATATCAAACGGGCCGGCGTCAGTGAAGTAACTGGACCGCACTCGCCCATGAAAGACAACGCGCCCCTGAAAAGAAGGCAGGACGGAGAGCACACCTAATTCTACCACAAGGTGAGGTGAGGAGAGGGCGCCAGAGGGACTGAAATCATACGAGGGTGGAGGGAGGATACTTACCCCAGTCGGTCAATCTTGAACACAGTCCTCCTGTATTTTCAGGCAGAACCTTCCCCGCAGACCACATCAGGGCAAAGCTGAGAAGCATACCAGCGAGTACCCCAGCTGTATGGCGTCCCTGTGGATACCAGGTGAGCGTAACAGGTATGTCTTCAGGTGTTGGTTTTTCGGCTCAGTGAGTGCGTAAATGCGCCCACATGGGATCCGGGCTCCAGGTAACAGGTCGATTTGGCAATCGTAGGGTCTGTGGGGTGGCAATGTATTTGCTTGGTCCTTTTGAAAAACATCTTGGAAGTCTTGGTATTGAATCGGCAGAGTAGCAACCCCTCCAAGGACATTGGCCATTCCCTCCCGAAGAGGAAAGCTTTCTTGATTTACTTTCCTACCTTTTGGGTAACAGGTGTGCTTGCAGCTGTGGGCGAAAACCAATTCGGGAGCTCACCAACTGATCCATGGGTTATGTGCGACCAGCCATGGCATCCCAAGATCAGCCGAAACTGCGGCGCTTTTATCAGATCGAAGGCGATGATTTCGCGGTGTCCATCTTCGCACAGGAGGGTGAGTTTGGTGGTGCATTTAGATACAGGGCCTGATGCAATCTCAGTACTATCAACGGTGGTTACAGTCTCAGCGGTTGGCTTAGGGCAAAGAACTAGCCCCATCTTTGCTGCAAGGTCTTGATCTATGTAATTTCCCACCACTCCACTGTCGATATAGGCTTCCAAGGAGTGCGTTTTAGGCGGCTGCTGATGGGTGATTAAGATCACAAGTAACGTAAAATGGGAGGTCTGTAGCTGGATTTCTTCGCTCGACAATTGGACCCCTACAATTGCCGGGCTTGGTCATTTCCCGACTCCTCATTAGGGTTTTCCTTATCTGTGGCTCCCACTGTCCTTCTGGGTGGCTTGACCGGACACTCCTTTAGGAAATGACCAGCTCTTCCACAATACAGGCACAACTGCAGTTCCCTCAGTTTTTTCTTGTTCGGCTTTGGTCAACGGAGGCCTGATTCCCCCCATCTGCATGGGTTCACTGGTTCCATTGGGTCCCAGGGGGGTTTGATATTTGGGTTGCAGGAATAAAGGGCGTGAACCAAACTTACTACGGTCGTGCTTTCTATCTTGCAGACGGTGATCCAACTGTACCACCAAACTGATGAACTCGGCGCAATCCCAGGGTGGGTCCACTACTTGGGCCAAAACATCTTTTAGTTCCCCTCGAAGACCCCGGTGAAACAAGGTGGTCCATTTGTCCTCTGGCCAATCTGCCTCGACCACCAGTATATTGAAAGTGGCGATATACATCAGCAGATACTGGCTCCCTTGACGGAGGGACAAGAGTTCATTATCTAAAGCCTGTCCGTGGTGACATTGAGCGAAGAGTTTTTCCAGCTCCTGCTGAAACCCGTCGAAGTCCTGTAACAGAGGATCATTCTGACTGATAAACGGTACTGACCAATCTGCCACACTCCCGCTCAGGTAGGATAGCACGAAGGCCACACGTGATTGGTCGGTGGGGAACGCCCCAGGCCTGCACAGAAAATGGAGGCGACACTGGTTCATAAAGGTAGTATATCGTCGTGGGTCTGCTGAGAATCCCTCCAGAGGAGCCAGAGGTACCGCTCCAGCGAGATTGATCTGGACCGGATTGCTTGCTGGAGCTGATGTAGACTGACCCATTCCAGGCAACTGGGCTTGTCCCGCTTGTGACTGAAGGAGCTACCTCCCGAGGTCATCAGTTCTTTCCTTGGCCACAATTAGTTCCCTCCGCAAAGCATTAGTTTCTTGCCACGCAGAGTGGACTTCTGCACGCAACTGCGCCAACAACTGGGCCAGCTGGTCTGTTTCCGAAGTTTCCATACTAGGCACCCAGTTGGATTATTAAGTTTAGGGCTTCGCGTTCTGTAACGCTCTCCTTGTATCCACAGGGACACCCCTCGACTGGCCGGAACGCTCTCCAGGACTCCACACCTTCACTACAGTTTGTGCTGTTGTGGATCAGCTCTGGAAGACAGGATGTGAAGCTTAACTGCAATTCCTTCCCTTGTGACCCACCTCCCGGGTTCCCCTTACGGTTCCCCTGGGGACATCTCTCACCTTGCTTTCTATAAGGATGCGCTCTCTATCCTGCCGCGCTGGGCAGGGGCGCGTTGTCAATGGCACCGTTCCGCCGAGTTTCTTCACTGACGTAGGCCGTAGTCCAGACTAGGCTGCGACTCCACTTTTCAGTTAAGTCTTTAAGATGAGAGCAATGTCAATAAGAGCAATGTCTGTATTGGTTAAGGCACCAAAATAACCTTCTCCCTTTTTCTTGCAGATGTCGAAGACAAAGGATGGATGCTGGAGCTGTGTTCGAGGAGGTAAGATGGGTGCACCAAGCGGCGCTGCGAGCATCCTTGCAATTGGATAACCAGTGCTATTGTTTGACTTTCAGGCCATGAAGAAATTCTCGAAGGAATGGGCCCACCGGAACCGAAACCGAAACCGAAGGAGGATGTACAGAAGACGATGGCCTTTTAGGCGGACTGGTAAGTAGCTTACTCGATGTCTTGTTCACGATCTACTCTCCAGAGATGATGCCGGAGGAAGACCCTGGATGCTGGACGACTTTGGTTGATGGAGGATGCCACTGGGCAGGTAAGGATGACGATGTTTCTTGTCTTCTCTCGTCCGTGCAGGCAAGGATGCTGAGCAGGACCCGGTGAACGTCACGCTGCAAGAGCAAAAAAACGCGAAGCACGTGCCTCTAATCGGGAGTGGTTTAAATAGCCAGCAGGTATCCCAGGTGCCTTTGGGGCAGGCCCCGGCCCGCCCTGGATGTTAGACCGCTAGTTGCAGTTCCCCATTAGTCCTCATGGGGGTGGCCATGCTTGTCCTTTGCCCATGGAAGCTCCGTCCTAGCGTGTGACTCCGATGCCAACAGCACCAGGACTGTCTCCAAGGGATCCGAGGGGGGCCAAATAGGGTCCTTGGGGACCCGTTATCATACGATGGGGATAAGGTTGTGACAGCGGGGAACGGACAGGAAGAGGGGTAAGGGGAGGAGGTGAAGGAAGGAAGTTATTGAGGGACAGCAGGTGCTGGTCAAAGAGGAGGAGGTTAGGCTAAGGACCATGAGCCAAGATAGTGCCTGTGTGGTAGACATTAATGATGCAGCGTGATGATGAGAAGCCGGCCAAGAGGAATTCCCACTTGATGCCACCATTAATGGGAGAGGGTGTGAAAGGGTAGAGAGTGGAGATGAGATGAGGAGTCCATAGATCTGGAGAAGGGACAGAGTAGAGGATATCTTATTTATTTATTTATTTAGTTGTTTTTGGTTCATAGACCTATACAACTATTACATACAAACACATAGAATCTTTGAAATTAACATTATTTCCTTACATTTCATCATTTCACATAATCATTAGGTGTAATCAGATGCACACTTACAAGTATTGTGTTCAGTGCCTATATAATACATCAAGGCTGGCCTAAAGCTCCAAGATCTAATCATCCATGTGTGAAGTCCATACCATTACTACACAGGTCAAGTTTTCAACTATCCAACTCAATGACTGGAGGCACAGATCTCCAAGCACTGTATAGCGCTATATGCATAGATTCTGACTGAGTATTTAAACACCAATTCCAGAAGTCGTCAGACTGTATATAATTCATATTATGCACATAGCGCACATAGTTCAGCATATACTGACTTTGCATTTTAGAACAGCAAATCATCAAATGCCTCAGTTTCGAGGTTGTTCTCCTTTAAACACATACGAAAATATTGTTCATTTTTGGATATTTTCCATTGCGTACTGTACGTGGCTTTCACTGGCAGTTGATTAGTGTGCATCAAGAGCCTAAATTCATGAACCATAGGATCTGGACAACGTATCAGATGCATTTGGGGACTTAAGTAATTGTGTATCATCCCTGAAGTTGTGGAGTTCACTCATTCGAATACAATTCTGCTCCCAGTCATTTCTCTTTACCTTTGCCTTAAAATCAGATTTGATTGGTTCAAAGCGACCACAACGGTTGCGTTCAACCAACCAATCAATCAAGTTCTTGAAAGACCAGTCGGCATGTAATATCATATCTGTTTGTATGATTAAGTTTCTCAAGTTGTATTACTTTTTTCCCGATAATACGAAGCAGATGACTTTCGTGATGGCAGATAGCTTTCAAGTATAGTAGGCCTTGTTGTTGTAAAACTATGGATTTCAATGATTGGAGCCCGAGTTCCACCCTGATGTATTAGATAGGCAGGATGGGGCTAATCCCAGGATATTACGCCAGATAACCCCTCTATTCTGTCCAACCAGAGAAAGTTTTTCATTGTTATTGCCTCTAAACCATATGTTATAACTGGGGTCAGCCGCTGTCTATAGAACATCAAAATCCCTTTTAGAGAATACTTTGTTACATTGTTATCAACAAAACTCTTCACTAGCGTTGTTATTTGCTTTGCACGTCTAATCTTATTCTCAGTCAGCAAACTGTACCCAACTTTACTGCTAAACAATATACCAAGATATTTAGGGGCTGATTCATAGAATTATTTGCACCAAAAAATAGGTATTTGTGTGACATTCTGCCCGCAAATCCCCATTTGTTAAACAGGTATTTGCGGGCAGAATGGCACACAAATCCCCATTTTTCGGCGCAAATAATTCGATGAATCGGCCCCTAATAGTTGTCAGTCTATTCAATGTGTCCCCAGGAGACTTCCATTTTCAATTTGTTGATTTTTTTTTGTAGGAAAAAAACATTGTTTGAGTCTTTTTTAGATTGATCATAACATAGTATTCTTTGGCAAAACATCGTAGCTCCTGGAGCATAGATTTCAATACCCTTATACATGTGGCCTACAATAACAAGATCATCTGCGTATAAGAGGGCTGAAACCATTATCTCCTCAAACTTAACTGGGAAATTAGCTTTTAGTGATAATCGACGTATCAAGTCGCCTAAATAAAGATTAAACAAGTGCGCAGCAAGTAGTGATCGCTGCTTTACTCCCTTGTTGACCCTAACTTGTTGCGAAAGTTGACCATCGTTGTCAAGACAGAGTTGAGTACTGTTGTTAGTGTGAAACTTAATTAGACTGTCAAGTAACCAGCTGGGACAGTGTAACTTTGCTAGAATATCCCAAAGTTTTAAACGATTTACATTGTCAAAAGCAGATTTAAAGTCAACAAAGGTTATATAATGAGAAGGATTATTGCTCACTTTGGCTCTAGTTGTTATGGCATCAACTACCCAAATTTTATGAGTCGTGCTTGTCCATGCTCTAAATCCAGATTGTAACGGGGGAGTAGAGAATTAGTTTTGACCCAACTGTGTAAATGATCTAGGACAATAGCTGCAAACACTTTACTGGTAGTATCCAAAATAGACAAACGGCAATATTTTTCCGCCATTTCCCTAGCTCCAGCTTTGTGCACAGGAATCAAGATGGCAGTATTCCAAGATACAGGGATACTTTGTTCTTTACATACTTTCGTGCACAAAGTAAAAGGTTGTTCAGCCCATATTGAGGAGTCCTGTTTAATAACAATAGAAGCTAATCCATTAGGGCCAGGAGCACAGGAGTTATTTAAATGCCTAATTATTTCAACTATTCTGTCAATGGAAAGTTTTAGAGGCCACTTTGTGTTATTAATGCTTGTTACTGGGTCAATTCTATTCTCATACATTGTCTTAGATAGAAAAGACACCCATCTGTTCTCTCCTATTGGATTCAACGGGAGGTGGGGTGAGTTAGTTCTAACTTTATTTAATATCTTCCACACCGAGTAGGTGTCATTATGTTGTAATACACCAATCATGCTTTGCCCCTTTGTGTTGATTTTAGCATATTTTCTGCACTTATACCAGTTGCAAAATTAATTTGTCAGACTCCTTTTCTTACATTTATAATCAGTCAGAGGCAAGAACTGTTTTTTCAACTTGCGTATCTCTTTCCTATATTTACGTCTGACCACAAGCAAAGAGGATATCAGTGAAGACCTTGCTGGAAGTTGCGCTGACATAGGTGTCTGCGATGGGTAGGCAAGGGTTCATGGAAAGGATGTCTTTTTTGTGCTTTTTTCTTCCAGACTTTGTGAAAGAAGGAGGATAGGTGATAGTGTAGCAGTTAGAGCAGATAGGTGGAATGGTGAGCGCCACAGGCAGAGGTTAGTTGAGGATTGAAAGAAGAGTGGTTGCACAGCACAGTTCTAGCTAACCTCAACAGGTGGCCTAGTAGTCACAAAAGGCACAAATGTAATCCAAAAGCAAATTCGAATTTCAAAACAACAGCACAAATGCAATGAAGAGAAGGTGCAGAGATATAAAAGCGTGCACACCTAAATTTGAATTTCAAAACAATGGCAACAATGCAATGCAGAGAAGGTGCAGAGATGTAAAAAGTGCACACCCTTAAATTCGAATTTCAAAAACAATGGCACAAATGCAATGCAAAGAAAGTGCAGAGATGTAAAAAGTGCACCCCCCTAAATTTGAATTTCAAACCAGGGGCACAAATGTAATGCAGAGAAGAAGTAGGTTAGGTGAGGCAAGGAAAGCAGAGTGAGTAGGCACATTAAATGGTTCAGAATGTTAGTGGAGGAGGCAATGGGAGAATTCAGCCGTCACTCACTGGTAGAGCAGGGAGCATAGTGATCCAGGGGCCCAAGTACTTTAGGTAGCAGTATATAAGTCTGGAGGTAAATTCATAGCTTGCAAAAGATGGACAGAAGGTGGACGACCTCCAGGGGGCCCTCCTCGGCACACACAGGCACAGCCAGGGCCTTAGGCATGAGTCTTTGCTGGAGAAGGCTGTTGAAGCTGAAGCCTGCCAGTTCCCCAATAGGCCAGGAATGGGCAGCCCTGCCCAATCAGTGTGCAGGAGGCGTGATCTGGAAGCCACTCAGTTGCCTTCCAATTATGTGGAAAAGGTGGCAGCCATCTTCAGAGTGCCAAGAGGATTCCCAGGCACATATGAAAGTAAATGAAGGCTTTTTTCAATGTTGCTTGGCCTGCAAAAAGCACAGCATTAGCCCCCGGGAGAGTGGCTAGGCAGTCGATGGCTCAAGCACTGATATACCAGCAATTTTTGGAATTCGATTTCAAATTTTGCCCCAAAAAACGATCTTAAAAACAATATATATATATATACCTTTCCGCATGCAAGTGGACCTGGTGCCCCAAATATGGTATGGTGCTTCTGCCATGATGTAATCGCCCTCCAGGCATCCTGCAGGGAAGGAGCCTTCCTTCCTTCCTTCCTTCCTTCCTTCCTTCCTTCCTTCCTTCCTTCCTTCCTTCCTTCCTTCCTTCCTTCCTTCCTTCCTTCCTTCCTTCCTTCCTTCCTTCCTTCCTTCCTTCCTTCCTTCCTTCCTTCCTTCCTTCCTTCCTTCCTTCCTTCCTTCCTTCCTTCCTTCCTTCCTTCCTTCCTTCCTTCCTTCCTTCCTTCCTTCCTTCCTTCCTTCCTTCCTTCCTTCCTTCCTTCCTTCCTTCCTTCCTTCCTTCCAAGTGAGGCTCTGCCTTGGTGTTCCAGGGCCTAGCTGTGGGCCTTTGCTGGAGGGGGCTGGTGTAAGCCTGCCAGTTCCCCAATAGGCCAGAAATGGGCAGCCCTGCCCAATCAATGTGCAAGAGGAGGGATCTGGAAGCCATTGAGGTGCCTTCCAATTATGTGGAAAAGGTGGGGGTCATCTTCAGAGTGCCACAAGGAGCCCCAGGCACATGTGAAAGTAAATAAAGGCTTTCTTCAATGTTACTTGGCCTGCAAAAGTGCTGCATTAGCCCCCAGGAGTGTGGGCAGGTAGTCGATGGCTCAAGCCGTGGTGTACCAGCAATTTCAGGAATTCAATTTCAAATTGTGCCCAAAATAAATAAATAAATAAATAATATTAATCTTTTTTTTGCACCTCCCATCGCCATTCTTTAACCAATTAAAAACGTTGCTAGTCAGTATGCTTTTCAGATATATATTACAGGGTCTGCAGTAGCAGCCCTGTAGTTAAGGTTAGGTTGCTCAACTCATAGAAAGAGCACATTTCGGCAGCTTATAACTTTGCCCCCCCATGAACAAATCCTCACCAAACTCTGCATAAATATATGGCCCCATCAGAATAATTTTGTGAAGTTTGGTGTGGTTTTGTCCAGGGGGCAACGTTATAGTGGCGTTTACAAAATGTGTGGAAATCCTGATAGATGCCATTGGAAAAAATGTGCTTGTGCCTACAGCCCAAACCGCTGGACGGATTTTCAACAAGTTTGCGCCAGGAGTGGCAGCTTGGTCCCGAAAGCGTACTTTTGTGAATTTGGTGTAAATTCACCCAGTAGCTTTTCAAAAATGGCCAAAACGTAAGTCAAAAGAAATTAGTGATATCTGGGTCCGGTCCATGGACTCACTTCCTAATTAGGGGTCCAGAGAAACCTCGGGACCAATTAGAGAGCAGTGTGACATTCACAGACATCATACGTGCCTGCTGATTGGTTGATTAAAAAATGTGAGGTGTGTCAAAACCTTTGAAATGGACGCCATGGTGGATTCGCAAACAGTGCCCGTAGTCCAGGGACATCGCAGTAAAAGCATATTGAAAATCACAACATTGCACTTGTCAAACAAATAAAACTATCTCTGGGTTGGTGTGGGGTCATGAGGATGGGATTGGATATGGCAATAAAAAGCCAAAAATCAGGTGTCTTTTTCTACATCCAAGCATATTTCTGCATTACGGGGTCAGTGAGAAGCAGTTTTTGGAGGGCTTATAACTTTGGTGCCACTGAATGAAAATATGAAATTTTGCAATATCATTTTAGGCCTGATCCTGGATGGTTAGGAAAGGTTGGTGCTGTTTTACCAAGAGAGGGCAAAATTAGAGGGGGGGGTGTGCCAAAATATTTGAAAGACCTATAAATGTGGTGCCGTTTGACGAATCTGCACAAAGATTTGCAAAACGATTCTAGACCCAGATCTGAATGGTTTTGCAAGGTTTGGTGGGATTTTGTCAAAAGGGGGTGATTTTAGAGGGGGTTTCAACATTTGTCGATGGCTTATAACTTTGTTGACGTTTGACGAATTTTAAAACCACATTTTGCATAATACCGCTTGATAATGAACATTGGCCTAAGCACATTCGCATTGCACTGAAAACGGCATTCGAATACACCCAAATGGAGCTGACTTCGCTGCCATTTTAGAATCATCCGCCATTTTGATTAAACTCCTGTTTTCTGTCTCATGTTGAACTATGTTTTCAGCTCGAGCTGAGGAAAAATGAACTTTGCACTATATAAACATGTTGTGACTGCTGAGAGCAGAATGTTTGCCCTGCACTAAAAAACCTTGGAGCTGAACTGAACCTCAATTTAGATGTTGTCTGCACCAATAGCTTCATCCTTGTTCAAATAGTGGAACTGAATGCTGTACAGCTGAAACTGTGTGCCTTTGCAGAAATCCATTGTGGTCATTCTTGAAACTGGACTTACTTTAAACTCGAAAAAAAGATGTCACCATTGTATTCTGTATACAGAAAAATATGCCAAATGTTTGAAGACAACATTGAACATTGTATCAGTTATTTGATTCTGTATTAGCAATGTGAACTGGGTATGAACCCTAGCCAATGGTTAAACCTGGACAAGGGCTGGACGATGTAACCGGGATTGTGTATAAAAGACACATACTTTGTAATGTCCAGCACTCTCTCCCCTCAAGGTGCCTGCTGGTACACACTGCGAGGCGCTGAAAGCCAGATAGTAATCTGTATTTGCATATTAAACAAGGCATGTATATCTGAACTCGTGATTGGCGTAATTTATTTTGGTGGTACTAGGCCTCGATATTTCCTTTGGTCTTTCAGATGGCACCTGAATAGGGACCCTTAACATTGATGTCATCTAGCTGAAAAGGAGGCGCGGCTACCGGACTGGGATTGGAGCGTGAAGGGGCCCCCTGCAGGAGATGCGACTCCTTAGCAGTACTGCATGATCCGATTCCTGGACCTTAGCAAGCGGTTCAGGAGGACACCTTGATGAGGGTCCCCATATCAAGGTGGGCTCTTTACCACAATCGCCAGCCACGACAATCCTTTGTAATCCGATCAGACCCTTAGTATCTTTCAAATCAGGTGAGTCGTGCCCCGATTCCTAAGAATCCTGATATTGGTTGCAGATTTGCACTTGCAAGTACAAACAACGCCAGGTAACACCAGTAATCTGACATGCCTGGGAAATTGTCATCCTGTATTATTCCGCAGAGATAGACAATCTTTGGGACGAGGCCAACCAGCGCCACCTTTTGGGTCACCAGCTTGTTTAATGTACTGTAAGGACGGCCTAAGTAGTATCGTATTTAATGATATTTGGCACAGACAGACTAGACATGTTTCTGACCTTCAGTGGACAGTCTATGGCAGTTTTGAAATTGCCCGCCTAGAGTATTTAGAATGTGTATTGTTGAAGAAAAAGGCTAGGCCTGCAGCATTTGATGCAATTAAAGATTGGAGAAAGGAAGCTATATAGCAACTTAAAAGTAAAGAAAAGCATGCACGTAGACACATGACAAATGCTGAAAAAGCACTATTGCATGACCAGCAGAAACAGTCATAATCTATTAGAAGTATGGATAGGGCTTTCTCACTTGATGTGCAAAATATATATCCGTCTCAGGATTTTCATACATCAGATGAACTAATTAACAAATTGTTGAATGAACGTAGAACTGTTGCAACTGCGCCTCCTCCCTATGTGCCTCCCCTGTTTTTGTACCTCCTCCTGTTGTAGTTCTTCTTCTTCCTGTTGTTGTTCCTCTTCCTGTCGTTGTTCCTCCTTCTTCACCTCCACCCTTACCGACAGTTGCCGTCCCCATAATTCTGTTTGTACCTCCAGCGGTATTGACTTACCTATTGATTCCTTACCAGTTGCTTCTGCTTCACCTGTAGTAGTTGAAGGGGCAGGAGTTGATCCAAGAATAGTGACTTGTGGTAAAGTATCCAAAGCTAGAAAAAGAGAATTGTACACATGGGCTAAAAAGTACATAGAGGAAGGCGATTAATCGGCTGTTTTAGTTGCGATTTCTGTCCAAGAAAGTATTCCTGAACAGACTATTTTGATCGAAGGGATGGGAATGCATTTAGCTGAGATATGGAGTGATTTGAAGGATGTTAGGCAGAATCCTGTGCAGTGCTCTTAGGGACCACTACCCACAATTAAGACTACAGGTGGCAATACAAGTTTTACCTTTGGTACAAGCCTGTACTACTATGTCAGAGTGGTAGCAGTGGCGGAGCAGCCAGGCTTATCTCAAGAGTATATGAGCAGTAGAAGAGATTACACAAAGGGACCACAATTACTGTGACTCAAGCAAACACTGAGGGCCTCATTACAACCCAGGCGGTAAGTTCCCTACTTTAACACCATGGTGTAAACTCTGTTTACACCATGGTGGATGGCGGATTTACCGCCCCATTCCAAGGTGAGTGGGGCGGTAAATCCCCATTCCCCATTTACCCTTCCCCATTCCCATTTTTGCCCCATAGGGCATAATGGGAGTGGGGAAGGCGCTAATTACGGCACCGTTACCGTGAATACGATTGCGATCACTTTTTGACAGTTCGGTCTACTAAATAAACGCATATCCGTGACATGAAATGCTACCGGGGCAAAAACACACTTAGCACCTGAGATACCCAGAGGGAGCTGGAGGCAAAAATCACAGGCAATACTTTGGTTAGGCAGGCAGAATCAAGAAACACTCAGAGACAGGAGTTCAAAAGTCAAAGGGCCGGAGCCAGGGTCGAAAGACACCGGGGCCTGTTGCCGAAGATCACACAGTCAGACAGTTCACGAATCAACGTAGCCAAAAGTACTTCGATATTGTCAATGTTCGGAATCAAAAGTTATAAGAAGGAGGGACGACAGGGCAAGCCTTGGACATGAAGAAAAAGGATTCACCCAGTTACCTCAAGTAGAACACAGTACCTTGTTCCAATGGTGCAGCAGGTGCCCTGCCAGTTGTTCCTGTTGGTTTCCCGCAGACCCTCGATTCCTGGAGCTTCGTTGTGAAGGAGGACGTCTGAAGGGGGTCTGCAGGACACAGGGATGAAGCCGGCAGCAGCGACAAGGAATAAACGGTGCGCTCCTTAAAAACAGGAGAGGCTCTTCAGGTGGCCATCCGGACCACTACAGCAACGTGCAGCGATTTCGACCAAGGAAGAGGATCCTCTGGCTGTGGAAGTTGAGCTGGTTATCCCCCCCAAGCTCAAGGGAAGAAGACTCCGGACTGGATCTTCTCTGAGTCGTTGAAGGGAAGATAGCTCAGGACTGCAGCAGGGCTTCACCGGGGCGGGGTAGTTGCAGCAGCCGTCGTTCTCTCTGCTTCTCTTTGGTTCCTTGTAGTTCCAGTCTCTGACTTCTAGTCCAAGAGTCCTGCCTTTTATGCGGAAAACCCACACAGCCTGGCTGTCAATCACCCAGCAGGGGGGTTGTCCAGCCGGACAACTACCCTGGCCAATCATGACAAAGTGCGACTTGGGTTTCCTAGGATGCCCTGAGCAGGAGGTGACTACACCCCTCCCTCACATTCAGCCCACCTAGACACCCAGGCGCCTTGAGGAGGGCTTCTGAGCAGAAAGACAGTGGGCCTCATTACGACCCGGGCAGTAAGGGATTACCGGTACCGGTAAGGGCACCGGTACCGGTAATCCATTACCGCCCTATTATGAGTTCCCTTTGCGGGTCCTCCCTTAATGCCTGGTTTTACCAGGCGTTAAGGACTGGACCCGTGAAGGGACTTTGGTGCTAATAATGGTACCGCAATTTGTGATACCGTTATTAGCGCCTTCCCCGTTCCCATTGAGCCCTATGGGGGCTCAAATGGGAATGGGGAAGGGCCCTGGTGAATGGGGAATTACCGCCCCCGCCAACCTTGGAATGGGCGGTAATAGCTCCATTCACCAGGGTGGAGTCGGTAAGGGTTTGGAGGCAGCCATGGCGCTAACAGCGCCATGGTTACCTCCAAACTCATAATGACCCTCAGTGATCAAAGAAGGCAAACCTAGTCTGCTGCACAAAGTAAGACACAAGAAGGACTTCAACAAAAATAAATGGCGAATAAACCCAACCGGAGCCAAAAGAAAGATGATTTGGTCAAGCAGGTTTATGTTCGATCCTAATATAATAGCCAAGAACAGTACCACGTTTATCTAATATAATCGCAGTAGAAAAGTTAGGGTAGATACCACTGCCACCAGCCAAGTCTAAGGGCCTCATTACACGGTAGGCGGTAAGGGTTTACCGGTACCGGTATTTTACCGGTACCGGTAAATCCTTACCGCCTTACTATGAGGTCCCTTTACGGGTTGGGGAATTTAACACCTGCTTTTTGCAGGCATTAAAAACCAACCCGCAAAGGAACCCAGGGAGCTAATTACGGTACCGCAATTTGCGGTGCCGTCATTAGCGCCTTCCCCATTCCCATTATGCCCTATGGGGCAAAAATGGGAATGGGGAAGGGCAATGGTGGAAGGGGGAATTACCGCCCCACCAACCTTGGAATGGGGCGGTAATTCCCCTTTCCACCAAGGTGGTGCCGGTATTTTACCGGCATGAACCATGGCGCTAATAGCGCCATGGTTCTCCGCCTACCGTGTAATGAGGCCCTAAATGTTAAAAGAGTGAAACAATGCTCTAGGAGGTACAGATAAAAAGGGATACAAGTTAACCCTTTCCAGTACTCCATGGAAGATGGGGTGTACTGGATCTGTGGTAGATTGACTAAGTAAAGTTAATGGTAACTTTACCCTTTTCTGGGGGACGGTAGTTGCCTCAGAAATGGAGTCGAGGGAAGTCTCAAGGATAACCCTGTGTCACGGCACTGAAGGTGCTGAATGACACACAAAAAGAAGAGGGCTACTGAAGTGGTGTACTTCAGAGTCCATAATAACGAAAACAGGTAGAAACACATAGCAAAACACAGGTAAGAGTGAGGGAAAAGCTCTCGCTCTTACCAAGTGGAAACAAATTAACTCCAGAAGTCAAGCAAAGCTGCTGGGGGACACACTAGGTGAGGGAAATTAGCCATAGATGAGAATTCTCCCTAACAACAGACATGAATGTCCCAAAGGGGTTGCAGGATTTGAATGTCCTAGCCCGTTCAAGGGACACTGCGGAGGAAGTACATGAGCATGTTGAGAAGGTATTTGAGTTTAAAAGAGAGCTAGATTGGATACAGAGAGATGAGATGGATGGTAGTGGACGGGAAGCCTCATATGTGCAGGAGCAATTTCTTTCTCCATTGAAACCAATGAGTGAGGAAATGCGCATTTGCCAAGAGACGCTCTTAGATGGATTTCAGATGTTTCAATTTCTCCCACTGAAGTGCATGAAACGTTTAGTCAGTATGCTCCGGCAATGCAAAGAAAGTGTTACAGGTGATGGTAAAGTATCTACAAGATGAATTTATGAAGAGAAAGGTTTGTTGTCCCACAGATTTGCTGGTCATTTACAAGAGAGCATTTTTGCCGATACTGCTTTGACTACTTTGTCACTTGATTTAGCCTTGTGGCTCAATAGGTGTTCAGATTTGCTTACTTTACAATTAACGATAAGGGAGGATCCTCCGACATTTGTTCCAAAAGTAGAAATTCCAGCTAATGGCGTAGCAGAAACGTCTGCTACATAATGTGTTTAAACACATTATGTTTCTCAGTTTGTTCATGTGCCGTTTTCTAGACAGGAAGTGCATACCATTAGACAAACAATTCCAGATATTAGAAAGAATCCAACAGGATTTTAAAAAGAAATTTAATCTGTTTTGCATTCATCAGTTTTCACACTATGTGATATAGATTTATTGTTTCCCGTGATCCTTCCTGCTGATTTATGAAAGCTGATTGGAACTGTAGATGATCAGGCAGGGATGGGTGATACATTGGATAACGTGGTACAGATAGATGGAGAAAGGAATTCAGGTGAGAAGCTGCCACAAGTGATACTGATGTTGTCAGACAGAATGGTGGCTAAATTGAAAACTTTGGTTCCTGAGAAAAGAATAATATTGGAGAAACATTCGGCTTGCATACAACTAAAGTCAGAGGGTGCATCAGACTTTTTTTAAACAGATTTGAACAAGTATTTTCAGATTTTACTGGTCAAGACTTAAGTACAGAATCAAGGAAAAGGCTGTTTGTAGACAAGTTTATGCGCAGATTATTGCCTGAAATCCAATCGCAGATATGACTTCGGAGAGTGCTTGGCAAGCGAAATCACAATCTGAAGTATTACATATGGCTCAGTACTATGAAAATAGGGTTAATACAGAGAAGGATAAGGCGGAAAAGAAGAAGGGAGACTTGAAAACAAAAGTATTGTTGCAGAAGATAGTTAGAGGAGCTAGAGGTGGGAATACACAGTTTATAGGCCAATTACAGGGTAATGCACAACTGGCTCCTGTACACATGAATCAATGTGCATATTGTAGACAGCAAGGTAATTGGCAAGGACAATGCCCAATCATTCAGCAGAGATCGAATAGCACATATGGTGCCATGGATAGATGATCCAGAGGCCGTCCTGGGATAGGGGGTCCTGGTAGAAGTCAGTTTGCACAGAATCAACAGGCACCGTTACAGGATAATCCGCAGCAAATTGTTAATAGTGGGAACATTTTCGATAATCCTTCGACTGTCTATTTTTCGGAGGTTCTTGCATTTGATGACATACTGTTCCGTTAGTACAGCCCAAAGAAGAGTCTGGAACCAATACCTATTCGCGTTGAGCAGAAAGGGCCCTACATTGAAATGAAGGTGGGGAATAGGGAGCATCTATTTTTGATAGATACAGGAGCACAGAAGTGTTCTATTGATCATTCATGGGTTCCAGATATTCCACTGTCAGGGCAGAACAACATTTCTGTAGGGTTTTCTGGTATGCCAGTGGTTAGTCCGGTCACTCGGATTTCACTGGGGACATTCACTGATTTATGTCCATTTCTTTTGTCGACAAATTGTGGCGAAAATTTGTTGGGATTAAATTTATTAAAAGAATTGAATGCAGTAATTTACTGTTCTCCGGTTGGAGTGCATTTAACGATTTTGCCTCCACAAACTTCCGTTCCACAAGTTTTGTCTAGACCTTTACCAACTGAATTGAATAGAGTTCCGACATGTCTATGGGCAGTTAATGATAATGACGTCAGTATTTTACAAATTGAACCAGTTTAAATTGTGTTGAAACCAGGTGTTAAATTGCTGTGTATTCTGCAGTATAAGATTTCGGCTGAAGGTGAACAGGCTTTGAAGAGTATTATTTCAGATTTTGTACAGATTGGCATGATTGAGGAAATTGCAGGGATTGTGTTTAATAGTCTGATCCGAGCAGTTTATAAGAAAGAGGATAATGCTATTCCTTTTCGTTTTATTATTTACTTGCGTGCCATTAATGAGGTTGTTGCTCCAGTTTCCGATTGTACCTGATGTTACTACAATATTGACCATGATTCCAGCTACGACTACATATTTTAGTGTTGTGGATTTGAAAAATGCTTTTTTCAGTATTCCTGTACATGTTGAGAGTAGATATTTGTTCGCGTTCACCCTAGGGGGACGCTCATTTACATTCAATTGTGTGCCACAAGGGTACACTGAGAGTCCAAACATCTATAGTAGGGCATTGAAAGAACAGCTTGATACGCTTGAGTTACCTTCTACTTGCACGTTGTTGCAGTACGTAGACGATTTGCTTCTAGCTGCAGATTCTGAAGTTGCTTGCAAGGAAGGTACCGTGTTGCTGCTTATTCATTTAGCGAAACATGGGCATATGGCTTCATTGAACAAGTTTCAATCTCCTGTCGAAGGAGGGAAGAAGATTGACACCTGAACGGATACAAAGAATCTCTAGCATGTCTGTCCCAAATATACAGAAAGAGGTCAGAGGTTTAATAGGCATGGCTTCATACTATAGACAGTGGATTCCAAATTTTTCATTAATGATAAAACTCATGTTGGCATTGACAAAAAAGGGCATTTCTTTGCCTTTGCCATGGAACATCGATTGCTGCCAGAATGCTTTTGATCTGCTCAAGGCTGCGTTGTGTTCAGCACCAGTTTTGGGCACACCAAATTACGAATAAGGCTCTGTGTTGTATGTGCATGAATGTGACGGATGTGCTTTGGCTGTTTTGACACAGGAACACAAGGGCAGGAATAGACTGTGTGGTTATTTTTCCTCCACGTAAGACCCTGTTGCATGCGCTTTGCTGAGATGTTTGAGAGTTGTAGCGGCTGCTGCTGCATCTGTGAAACAATGTGAGGGTATGGTTTTAGGTCATTCTTTAACCGTGATGGTACCCCACGCTGTAGATGTTCTATTAAACAGAACACAGACGCAACAGTTCCCCAACCAATAGTACACTCCAGGGATGTCGGAAGCGACTGTAGTGTCCCTTCATGCTGTGCGGTTTGACATTCACTGCTAATTCTAGGTCCTTTCCTCTAATCGGCATGTTCCGGCTGGTGGGTCGGCTGTAATCCTGTGCAGCTTTTCCGCGGTGGTTGCGGCTGCGGTCACGGTCTCCAGTATTGACAGCACCGGGATAAGGTGTCCAACACTGCGATTCCCTCTACCCGTGTTCCTTATAGTTGCTGCCTTTAATGTCCTGAGCCGGTAGCCGGTGAGTACTTGTAAGGCACGTAAGACACGATACTCAGGCTGCCGGGGAAGAAAAGATATAGAGCACCATTCATATTTCTGTTGTGCTCCATTCTTTTGCTTTTCCTTATTTTGGCTCTTTCTGGCTGTTCAGCCTGGGAAGGCTTGGGTCAGCTAGAGCGGTGGCGTGTGGTCTCTCACATGGATATAGTTTTCCTTAGAGAGAGGGGCTGCATACACGCCTAGCCGGACCCCTTCCTGCTTGAGCATTGTTAAGATACAACTTGTGAAATGAATAGTACACTGTATTGCCACTAGTAAAAAAAGGGGTATCTACAATTTACGCACAAGAGGTCAGGAGCAACTTTCTTATACCCTTGGGGGTGGTGATAAAATGTTCGCAAGTCAGATTGAAATGGAAATGGAAATGGGACAGGCAGGCCCTGTAAGCTCGTTTCCCTCGCCTGCAAGAGATGGGGTACTGCAGGTCCTGACTCTCAGTGCCCGAAGAAGATGAGGATTGCAGAACATTTGATCTGAATCCGAATAGCCTACAGTTCCTGTAGCCCCGAGGAGGGTCTCAGGTACGGATAACAGTATCACCATGGAGCATGCTATTAATCAAGCTGTCTCCACAGTCTATGAAGGGGGGTGAGAATCCCACAGGAAACAATATAGAGCATCCAAAGTCTTCTGTTGGTGTCCTGCAATAGGAGACTGGATCCTTTCCATCCCTCTCAGATCAATTAGTACTTGATCAATGGCCGGCTCTCATGGCCAGTATTGCTAAGGAGCTACTGCTATGCACGAGCCCTTTCGATCTGGGCCTTTTAGTGGATTCATTGAGGAAATTGGTTGTGGGTCCATGTTCATTGAGTAAGAACATGGCCTCACAGACAAATTAATCCTTTAATCCAATCTATGGGATCTGGAGAAGTAACTTGGATAAAACCTGTCAAGTCAACTTTCAAAAAGAGCAGCAGGACAAGGCCTCACAATCTGACCATTGTAGCAGGGAAATTGCGGCACTTGTCAGCCCCCCTATTAACAAAAGTATTATAACCATCAAGTCTAACACTGTCAGTTCTACCCTGGAACCATCTGCTGCCATTCCTGCATCTGCGCAGAAATCGGGCCAGGAGACTTATCAACCTTCCATACAGATGAAGGCCCTTCCCATGTCGGGATCTTCCCAAAACCTGTGCATACAAAAGGGTTATATGCCCAAATTAAAAGACACAAGTGCTCAGGATTTTGTTCTGGACCATTATTATTATACATATCAGCAAGGTTAATGGTCAGGAACCCAAAGAAGCCCTGCGGTTTAAGGTCCTAGCCTGGCTTAGACAGAGAACTGTGCCGGGTGTGGTTAGACTATCGGATCTTAGAATTCAACGTAGGCTGGATCTGAAAGACGGGAGCTTGCATGGCAACTAGTATTAAGATCTAAATTAAGAGATGGTGCTCATTAAATCCGGCCGAACTATTGCCTCTTCCGCAAGGAACTGATTGTAGTGACAGGAAGTCACATGACTGCCTCTATACCACAGAACAAGAAACTAAGGGCAGAATTGATTTAAGTGATACACCTCTAAAGAATCCGCAAGGGGAGCTGTTTCGTGATGGCTCCTGCTTTAAACTGGTACATCCACTGCTGTTTACGCAATCACCACATTAAGCACTATTGTGGAAACGAAACAAATTCCTCATAACTCTGCACAAATTATTGCGTTGACTAGAACTTGTGAAATATCTAAAGGACTTAGTGTGAATATATTCACAGACAGCCAATATGCGATCGGAGTGGTGCACAACTTTGGTCGACTATAGGCTGAGAGGGGTTTCTTGACCTCGCATGGAACAAAGATTCAGCAAGGTACTTTAACAGTTTGGTTACTTTCAGCACTTGCACTTCCTACGCGGTTAGCAATAATGAAGCACGCCGTGCATCATAAGGTGACGGACGATGTAGGAAAAGGAAACGCTTTTGCTGACAGAATAGCCAAACAGACTGCCACTGATTTACATTAAAAAATGTATGTGTTGGACCCAAAAAAAGGGGTCGCTGATACTTGTATGATAGATGAAGGAATTGGTTGTATGAAAGAAATTCAGGCTGACGCTACTCCAGATGAAATTAAACAGTGGGCTGAGGGTCCAGTGGGTCTAGATGATGAGGGTTGTTGGGTGGATAATGAAAAGCAAAGATGGATGCTACCCAATGCCTATGTTACTGCTATGGTGACAATGGCTCATGGTCCAACACACATATGTGCCAAAACGATTTGCAAACTGTTAAATCCTGTCTGGTATAATACTAATATTCAAAAGACTGCTGATAGATTTGTCCAAAGTTGCATGATATGCTTGCAGCATAATATTGGGAAAAAAACACTGACACCAAAGGGTAGTTTTAGTCCCTCTCCATGCCTTTTGAGGTTATTCACTATGATTTTATTGAAATGGAGCGTTGTCAGAACTATACGTATGTTTTCATTGTCATCTGTGTCTTCAGTAAATGGGTTGAAGCTTTTCCACTAAAAGATGCCGCAGCAATGTCAACAGTGAAAACTATGCTGAAGGAATATTTTCCTAGATTTGGTTTGCTGAGAGTCATTTGGTCGGATAATGGTCCACATTTTATCGCTGCTGTCATCCTGCAAGTCTGTTCAGGCTTGCAGATTGACAAAATTTTCCACTCGGCCAGACATGCTCAGAGTGCCGATCTTTTGGAATGCCATAACAGAATTTTGAAGAACAAAATAGCAAAAGTGCGCACACATAGCACTTTAAAATGGCCTGATGCCTTATTATCAATGAGGATGACCGCTCATTCAAAGACATGGCTCTCCCCCTATGAAATGGTCATGGGGAGGCCAGCCAATATATGAAACATACCAAAACCCAAACTGTTGAAGAATGTCGAACATTCGCGTCTTCTTGACTACTGTGACCAGTTAACTCAAAACTTGTATTTGATTTATCAACAGGTGCGAGAAGCCCTCCCAGTAAAATACGAGGGTCCAGCTCATCGACTCCGACCTGACCAATGGGTCTTGATCAAGAACTTTGAAAGAGCCTACTATCTCGCACCTCGCTGGAAGGGACCGCACCAAATCCTTTTGGCCATGCAGACTGCAGTGCAAGTGGCAGGCAAGAAGAACTGGATCCACGCAACGCATGTGAAGCGGATTCCTTTTCCTCTGCCCTATGATGAAGGAGAGGAGAAGGGAATTGGTGATCTTGACGTTCACAACAAGCCTGCTCTCATCGATAAAGAGGGTGTCACGGAAATTATTCCTGAGCCGGGTAGGCCAGGGGAGACTGCTGAATTGTCAACAAAAGTCCTTCATGAGCCCGTGGGGCCTGGGGAGATTGTTGCTTCTTCTCAAATTCTTCTTCACCGTTGCTCAATCCTGCTTCTGTTTCTTCATTGTCTTCAGGAAACAACGACACTTTGTTCACAGATCACACCATACCTGGAGTCTCAAGGTACGATCTGCAACCTCAGAATCGGATTTAGATTTAGAGTTGCTGACATTTACGTTAATGTAAATAGGTTAGGGAAGTACAGCCTCGGCTGGGCCCACACGACACCCACAAGAAACCACTGTTGAGCCAGTCCCTCATCATTCGTCTGCTGCATCAAATAAGCGGCAGAGAACGGCAAAGTTACCTTCAATCAACATAGGCCACGTGGTCAGGTGCCACCGACAGATAAACTACAAAAGCCTAACAGTGAGGCTTCTTAACGGACACTGAGAAACAACGCCATTTTGAAAGCCACTCGTACTAAAAAGGATGTTGGTCACTTGTTTGATGATGAATCTGCCCATCAAGACCAAATGGTTACTATAGCAGTATTTATCATAATTGTATTGACATTTGGGTTCTGGTATCTAGAAAGTGTGCACCGCTTGATGTCTTGTTACCGACTGCAAGTATCTCCACAGTGTCTCCACCTTATGTGCATCTGCACACTCTTCCTCCTCAAGACCTCCAACACAGAAGGGGTTATCGTAATAACACTCTTTTAATGATAATGAATGCTACCCATGCCATTCTAAATAGAACAAACTTCTGGATCTGTTTACATTTGCCGCAACATGGGGAAAAGGGACTGGGGTGGTACATAAATCCTCTTCCTTTAAATACTGCCTGTTATGCCTCACTTAGGGCATTATTCTTTGGCCATTGGAATGATAGTGTCACTGGGAATTTTGACGGGACTAATCTTAATGAATTTGAAAAGTGAGTTTTAACACCTTTAGGATGTTCCTTGTTTGCAAATAGGAGCAAGCTGAATGTTGCTTCTATTAGACAGGCTGACAGACTCTCTAGACCTTTTCAATCATTGATTTCCTTCAAGATGGCTCCCGTAGGCAATAGGAATGCCATGCCTTCTTCCTAGACCATCAACCATAGTCCAAACTACGTTCCATTCTACATACGAAGGGAAGGTTCTCAACCAATGGGTATATTTGAGGGATGTATAAATATTGCAGATTTGACTACTGAGGATAGACTTTTGTCTGTAGGAGATCCTGTTTACTTTGTTTGTGGCTATGAGGCATATCCATGGTTACCCAGAGATTGGGAAGGTCCTTGTTATTTGGGTATATTACTGCCAGGAGTATATGTCGCCACCAATGCCGAAGTCGCTAAAACTCATTCCAGGCGAGATAAAAATGGTGATACTCCTTCACAAGTCTTGGGTGATGTAGTCAAATTCTTTGTGCCATTCTGGGGACAGATAATGAATTCTGAAGACATTAGGAGATTGGCAAGAGTATTGGAGAAAACCATCAATAGGAACACTGACATTTTGTATTACATGATGTTAGAACAATGAAACGAGGAGAGATAAAGTCATAGGCTACCCTAGACATAGTCGTGACAGGGGGTCACCAAACACTTGCAGCGAAGCCAGGTGGCTGCTGGCTCCAAGAAAAGGAATATCATCGTGGAATACAGGAATATTAAACAAACAAGTCTTTATTTTAACTAACAAAAAGACATATTTATAGAGAGTGCCATGGCACGTGGAATATGCATGATTGAGCACTTTGTGGTCTGCATATTTAGTGAGTTAGTAGACAGAGTGACAGTTTATTTTATTTCTTGTATTGTTTTACAGTAACAATACGTTAACATTGTCTTGTTTGAACAGAAGGCAATTAGATTAGTGGCTCTCCAAAATAGGATGGTGCTAGATAGCATTCTAGCGGAGCGTGGTGGGGTATGCAAAATGGTGGGATCTGCATGTTGTGTTTTTGTACCCGACTCTTCACCCACCATATTTAAGGCAATTGAGAATCTATATACCCTAAGTACTGAAGCACATGTCCCAAAGGGAAACTGTGATATTAGAACATGGTTCTGGGACTTGTTGCGATCCTGGGGTTAGAAAATCTTTGCAGTTCTTATGGTAATCCTTGGCATTATACTGTTCTGCTGTTGTTGCATACAATGTCTGCCTGTCATTTGTTCAATGATAGGAGGGGTTTGTGCACAAGCAATAGGTACACTAGGACCTACGATACTTATGCCTGAAAAAAGCTACCAATATCTTAGTAATGCAGGATATTACCATCAAGGAATTAATGGTGATTGAGATTTCTGAAACCAGTGACTCAGGTTGCTCTGACAATGACACATGGTCTTTATATAGTGAAAATGGTTGAGAAATGCTCTTGGCTTAGGCCAAAAGGAGGGTTTGTAAAACCATATTTCGCATAATACTGCTTTATAATGAACATTAGCCTAAGCACATTCGCATTGCACTAAAAACCGCATCTGGATAAACCTGAATGGAGGTGACTTCGCCGCCATTTTAGAATCATCTGCCATTTTGATTAAACTCCTGTTTTCTGTCTCTTGTTGAACTATGTTTTCAGCTCGAGCTGAGAAAAAATGAACTTTGCAATGTGTAAACATGTTGTGACTGCTGGGAGCAGAATGTTTGTCCTGCACTAAGAAACCTTGGAGATGAACTGAACCTTAATTTAGATATTGTCTGCACCAATAGCTTCATCCTTGTACAAATAGTGAAACTGAATGCTAAATAGCTGAAACTGTGTGCCTTTGCAGAAATCCATTGTGGTAATTCTTGAAACTGGACGTACTTTAAGCTCTAAAAACAGATGTCACATTGTATTCTGTATAGAGACAAATATGCCAAATGTTTGAAGACAACATTGAACATTGTATGAGTTATTTGATTCTGTATTAGCAATGTGAACTGGGTATGAACCCTAACCAATGGTTAAACATGGAGAGCGGATGGACGATGTAACCGAGATTGTGTCTAAAAGATGCATACTTTGTAATGTCCAGCACTCTCTCCCCTCACGGTGTCTGTTGGTACACACTGTGAGGCACTGAGATCCAGATAGCTATCTGTATTTGCATATTAAACAATACATGTATCTCTGAACTTGTGATTCGCGTATTTCATTTTGGTGGTGCTAAGCCTCGATATTTCCTTTGGTCTTTCAGAATCTGCACAAAGGTTTTCAGAAAGATTGTAGACACAACTTTGAATGTTTGTGCACATTCTTAATAGATTTTGACAAGTGGGGCAAAGTGATAGGACTATTTATTGTATGTACATTTTGACACTTTTCAAAAAATAAAACTTGGACAGATTTGCAGCAAACTTGTGCATGGAACATTGGCAAGGACCCGAAAGCATGGTTTTGCAAATGTGTCTGTGTTTTTTTTTAAAGAGTCATAATGTAGGTACACATAATGGTGATATACCTTTGATGACTGAGGTATCGCCTGTGGCCATGGGCAGTGGCCAGATTGTCCGGGTCATGGCCAAAGCCCATGACCCGGACAATCTGGCTGCTGGCCATGACAACGAGGAACCTGCAATGGGGTTACAGTGGCCATGGCCACCAGGGATCGGCTATGTGGTAACATTTTTAAAAATCGGGATGGGAAATGAATTCTGCTTGTGGCGACAGCCGAAGTGCAAGACAGGATTCCAGCAAACATTTGCGAGGAGCATCAGCAAGGACCTCAAAGCACGGTTTTGCAAATCTATCCTGTGTTTTATTTGTTCTAAAGTGTCAAAATCTAAAGGGGGGCAGGCATGAGTAACGGGAAACGGTGGACGATGAGTCCTGGGATGCAGATCGCGGGAAAGGACCGAAACGAACGATAAAGCGGAATGGGGGAAGAGTAGGGACTGATACAAGACCCTCCATAGTAGAAAGACGAAGATGGCGATGGCAAAGGCCCCATGTTTCGGGACTGGCTCTGGGCCGCAGATCCAAATGCCCCTGTTGCAGAAGCGGAGATGCATACTGCGTACCATGGCAGGCAATAGACAGAGACAACTTAGTTTACATTATGCTCTCCCTTATGGCAGGAGCTAGCAAGTGGATATATGCCCTCCAGAAGGAGACAGCAAGGGTCTACGTAGCAATTGGGGATATGAAAAGCTTGTTTGTGACAATATTGGGGGAGCGAGGAGACTAAATATGGCAACAAGCAGGATACAGCAGGGTAAAACTGATTAACAATATACAAAATGGGGCACCCTTTAATAACTATCACGCCCACGTCTGGAAAGTACTAAGAAGTATGTACCCCGATACTTCGGACATGGGGGTATATTGGCCCATAAGATAAAACCAGACGAGGACCCTGAAGAATACATACAACAAATATGGGACGCTGGAGACAATCGTTGGATGAACAGATATCCATATTTGATCATATATTGGTCTGAGGACTCCCCCTGGATTTGCAGACCTCCCTAGATAAGATAGTAGTGATAGAAGCCAAGGGGTGGCCAGAGATACAATTGACTATTGTGCACTTTGGTAAATGGAAGCAAGAAAGGGAGACAATGCTGCAAACGCAAAAAGAAAGTTGGTGCCGAAAATGCTAGCAAAGCGCTCAATAGAAGGGACGGAGCTCAAGGAACATGTTGAAGTGGCTCCTGCCCAGCAAAGAGGCATCCCAGTGGGGGGAGGGCCACAGCAAGGAGGGGTACCCGCAGCCACAATACGCACAGCAGTGGGAGGTCTAACAACCCAGCATCTATCCCCAAGGGTGGAATAACCGATCAATCGGACACTACTAGCAGAGCACAGGATACTCACAGAGGGCAATGGGATTTGGGTATGGAGGAGCAGGACCCAGGTTTTCAGGGCCATGCTTCCTTTGTGGGCAACTGGGACATTTTGCACAAATGTGCCCCTATGGGCAATAGCTCTACTACCACAATACCGGGGGACCACAAGCAGGGTCCCAGCCGACACAGCAGTAGGCGCAGCCCAAAAACACATAGCCCCAGCAACCCCCACTGCAGGATTAAAGATGCCCACCCAATAAGGACCTGTAGGGATCCTAGGGCCACCAGTAAGCACATTGCAAACACCCACACAGACACGCCCACAGAGGGGCAGTACACTGCTGGGCCAGAACGTAGTACAGCACTACACTGGGTAACAGTTCTGGGAGTGAACCCCTTCCCATTTCAGCAGGTCTTTACACCCCAATAGAAATACCACAGAAAGTGTGTGTGTGTCCAGTCCTTGCAGTAGATTAAGACCCCGAAGAGGAACCCAAGGTAGCATTGAAGATAGGAAAGAAATATTTCTCCTTTTTCATAGATGCAGGGGGCACCAAGTCTTGTATAAGGGAGGGTGGGTTCCTGCTGTCAAACAAAGTTATGGACAAAGAAGGTAATCGTTCCAGTAACTCAGGATTTACCATTAACGATAGGCACACAGCATTTTGTGGTACCCCTGTTGTATTTAAAATATACTCCCATAAACATACTGGGAAGGGCCTTGCTAAGTAAACTGAATGCAATGATTTCATTCTCAGAAAAAGGTATGGTGTGCTCCACAGCTGGCATGTACCCAGATAGGGTGGCAGCCATCATTCAGGCCTACTATGCACAGACTACCTTGCAAGGACAACCTACACACTCTCAGGTGTTCCTGTACAGGGTCCACATATTATTGTGTTGGGTGCCCAGAATGAAAGGAAAGACATTCCAACGGGCCACCAAATTATTTGTTCAGGCCCTCGTGCTCAAGGAAGTTGTCCTGGGCACGGAGATATTTCTGCAGTAAGATGGGGCAGGCACACAAAAAGCCATGGTGATAATATGTAGGACAAATAAGGATGACATTGAATGGCATACAATTCTCTGTATTGACAATGACTGATGTGGCTGTTCGCAGAAGGTGAGGTGGAGGGAGACTTGGTGCTCCAGCTCTGCATCCCATGCCCAATACAAGTGGTAGAAATACTGTGCAGCAAATGAGACAGTTGGTGAAGAAGCAGGCCGCCTATACTCGAGCAGACCTGAAGGAGGTCCCAGAAAACCTATGGACCAAACGGCCCCTTGATTTAAAAGTGCCCAAAGGAGCTGGGGTGGTCCACATTAAATTAAAAGAAGGGGTGTTGCTGTCCTGGATGAAACAATGCTCACTTTAATGCGAAGCAGGTTAGGACATCTATGACACGCTTCTCGCATTATTGCAGCAGGGCATAATACAGACATCAATGTTCCATGCAGCACAGCCATGTACACAATCACAAAGGCAAAAGGAGGGGCCTGAAGATGTATATAGGATTTCCATCCCCTGAACAATGTGGTAGAGGCTGAGTTCCCACACAATATTATATAATATCCCAACAAATGCAAAATATTTCACAGTGATTGATCTGAAAAATGCCTCATTCTCTATCCCATTGCATCCTTACTCAAGATATCTCACTGTGTTTACGTATCACAGAGTTCAATTTGAACACATGAGATTACCACAGGGGTATTATGAGCCCCCAGTGTGTTCAACACAGTGAGCCAGATGTATTTAAGCAATTAGCAAATACCCAGCTTACAGTATGTAGTTGATTTCTAGTGTGTAGTGTGAACGAGGAACAATGAAGGAAAGACTCAATAATTCATTTGACTCTGCTAGCAGAAAAAGGGTACAAAGCAGACAAAGAGAAGTTACAGTATTGTCAAACAGAGGTGGTGTACCTGGGGCATATCATATCAGCTGAGAGGCGAAAGATAACAGCAGAGACAGTGGAAGCTATACACAGAACACCACCACCCTACACAATAAAAGAAATGCAGTCATTTTGGGGATTGTGCAAATATTGTAGGGTTTGGGCGTACGACTATTCAACATTCATGAGGCCCTTCCTCCAGGCACTCAAAGAAGCACAAAAGGTTAAGAGCCCCATCTAATGGACCTCAGAGTTTTAAAAAAATGTTGCTGAACTCAAAGCGGCTCTGACACATGCCCTGGTGTTGGCAACCCCAAATTATAAAGATAAATTCTATTTGTTTTCACATTTCGATGGCAGGATAATATGGCTGTTCACACCCAGAAAGAAACACAGGGGCACAAGCCCCAGGCATATTACAGCGGTCTCCTGGACCCAGTGATGCAGGGTAATTTTCCCTGTGAACAAGCGCTTGAGGCAGCAGAATTTGTCATAGGAAAGGCAGCCACCATAACGATGGGGTGTCCAGTGATTTTGTAGGTGGAGCACTCGCTTTATGCGATGCTGGAAAAATCCAAGTCCACGTTAAGGTGGAAACGTGGTGGTACTGGAAAATCCAGTAATTACATTTGATAGCTGTTGTGTAGTGAACCCAGCAAAATGCAAAGCACAGCCAGCTACGCCGGGGGAATATGTTCACCATTGCACATCTTACATGAACAAGATGGAAGGGAACCCCCAGATGCAAGAGGAGCCGATAGAGGGGGGGTGCTCTTTGTTAATGGGTCTTCGTCGATAGATTCACCACAGGGTGCCGGCCAACTGGAGCCTCAGTAGTGTACCATCATGTAGGAGAATTTCGCATTTGGTCTCAAATGTGGCTGCCAGCTCGTTATTCCACACAGGAGGCAGAATTGGTGGCGTTAATAACAGTGTTAAATATCTCAGAAGAGCAAGTGGTCAGCATTTTTTAGATTCGGCAACCGTCACCTCCACGGTACACTCAGGGTTGGCCTGTTGGGAAAGGAGGTGGTTTAAAAGGAGTGATGGGTCCCCCTTTCAGCATGCAGAGTTACTGACATGTCTAATTGAGGTGTTTCCCCTCCCAGTGGAGGTGGCCATAATAAAATGTGCTGCCCACAGAGGCCTGCCGAATTTTATTTCACAGGGCAATGATATGGCAGAGATAGCAGCCTGACAAGCAGCCTATTTGCCGGAAGAAAATACTAAATTGCTCCCGGGTAAAAAAGAAAAGGCACCCATGATGGGACTCAGATTACACAGACCCAAGAGCACTAATACTACTGAGCCCTTTAATGCACTGTTTACGGCACTTGCATATTGACTATGTCAATATGCAAGATCGATGTGCCTCTTATAGGTACATGATAGTGGTGGCATGCCACTTTTCACTTTGGCTTAAGGTGGGACCCTGTGCCCATGATGATGCAAAATCAGCTGCTACGTTTTTAATTTTAGAGGGATTCCCGAGGTGGGGCATTTGTGATGAATTGAAGTCCTACAAAGGGCAACACTTTGCCAATGACCTGTTCAAGGAGGTTACAGCCTTTGTGGGGATAAAGCACCAACAGTGTTCAGTGTAACGCCTTCAAACCAAGGGATTGTTTGAATGCTTAAATGGCTTGCTTAAAGAACACTTGGCCAACCTGTCGTGACACTTGGCAAAAATTGGCTGTACTGCTTGCCTATCTCTTTATTTACCCTACACAATTCACCTGGCATGGATCATCATTTGACTCTGCATGAAAATGTTACTGGCAGGAGAATGCATACCCCTCCTACCCTGGCATGTACAATTTCAGATGCTAACAGCTCTGCTCAGATACTTAGTGGCAAATTCATTGCATATTTGAGGGAACTCACAAAGGCTCTCAAATACTTTCTCATCAGGTGCACTCACGTTCAAGCCAGCTGGCCACTGAGACCTCACCAACAAACACTGCAGGAGAAGAGACTTTTCCGCTGCATCCCCAACCTGCTAACCTGGGGACAGGGAATTTTTGTCTGCAACTTCACAAGATCATGGAAGGAGCCTCACTTCACAGGTCCACACTCAGTCATCGACTCCACACCAATGGCAGTCAAGGTAGCTAATCGCCAAGCATGGCTCATCATTTTGACATCCGAAGAGACAACAGCGCAAGCTCCCTCAAAGAAAAGGAGAGGAAAACCACATGATGGGGAGTATTGCTCAGTTATCATTTACTTGTTTCTCTGATTTTAGGTAATATAGTAGGCCTGTGGAGGATGTGGACGATATGTCTCCCAATAACATTAGCAAGGGTAGAATGCCGAAATACACTGTCTAATGGTATAGTATGGCATTTTTGTGTGTTGCTCTTTGTCTCTTTTTTCTTTGGTTTCTTTTATGCGTGGGACCAGGAAGCCCAGGAAGCACTAATACAGGTAGTGATGATCCGATTAAAAATAAAAGAAGCTTATTTAATGCAGATATATTTCATGATGGCACTGGTGGCAGACAGGACACAGCATCTCATAATGTGTGGTACAATGATATGAGGCGTGTGGGATGGGAGAGGGCAAAAGACACTTGTTACTAGTACTCACATCCCACACATTACCGGGGCACCCAACCTGTTTCTTCCCAAAGAGGTCACGGTAGAGGAAGAGGAGTGTCTACTTCACTTGTAACTTTGCAAAATGAGGGACCTTTTTCAGGGACACCCAGTGTCCATCCATTTGGTTGATGAGGTGGAAAGGGTGTACGCTGACAATTATATGCAGTTCAGGACAACAGCAAAAAATGAATATTGGAATATGTTACAGAAGGGGTAAGAAGCTGGGAACCATTGTTCATGACGTACAGCAGAATGCAGTGCTGAAATGCAACAGGGCATGATATTCCATGGTGCCACACGCAGCCTTTAATGAGAATAGAGGGATCTGTCTTTTATGATCGTCAATGGGAGTGGGGAGGTTGTAGTTGCAAAGATGAATAACAGCTGGAGTGAAAGGTGGAATAAGGCAACGTAGAATAAATATGTGCATGCTTTAACTTAATAGATGACAAACACCAACCAGTAAACATAAAGCCTCTTACACACTTTTCCTTATGTTTTAAATCCACTGGGGCAACACATTTGGGGTCCAATGCCAGCTGCACCAAGGTGATGAGAATTCCAGCGCTGAAGAGTGGGACAGCTGCAGTTATGGACCACGGGTGGGCATGTGGGACCTAGACATACACCCAGATCCCTTCTGACTGGGAGGGGATATACTCCTGTGTCACACTGCACAGCCCTGCCCTCGTAGTGCCTCAATCGGAATTGATGCCCTTCAGTGACCATCCTACAGTGCTCAGGAGGAATGTGGCAGGGGTCTGAGCACAAACACTGAAAAGAGACAGTCGGAGAAGCAACTATTGGTCCAGAAAATCATCAGAAGGTTTGGCTGCAATCCCCCAACATTTTCACTTGTTCTCGAAGGCATCCACATTTTGTGTGTCTCTTCTGCTTCCAGGGGTCCAAGGAGCAGCTAATGCTAAATGGCTGCAGGTGACCCGTTATGAGCTGTTATAACTCGCAAACTCAACCGAGAGAGGACTAAATGCAGTAAGGGAAGAGCTTCGGCCAGTCAGACTGATGGCACTTCAGAGCAGATATGTGTTGGATATGCTTACCACAATGGATTGAGGCGTTTGCCACAAAATAGGAAGCAGCTGCTGCACAGTAAAACCAGCCAACAACGTGGCTATTGGAACTTTGATGGAGGACATAGAGGAAATGTGTACAATTGATGAGACTATGACCAAGGAAACAAATGCAGAATCGTCAGACAGCTGGTTTGATTCTCTTTTTGCTTGGGTGCCGCCATGGTTGGCGAACATTTTCATAGTAATTGTCCCTGTGCTCGTTTTGGTGCTCATCACCTTCTGTTAAATGCCCAATTATTTCAACTATGCTGTCAATGGAAGATTTTAGAGGGCCCTTTGTGTTATTAATGCTTGTTAGTGGGTCAATTCTAGTCACATACATTGTCTTAGATAGAAAAGACACCCATATGTTCTCTAGTATTGGATTCAACGGGAGGTGGGGTGAGTTATTTCTAACTTTATTTAATATCTTCCTGTGATGCTGGAAATGCATCTGAGGGACAGGGCCTCTGAATCCTTGTCCTTTTTCTGTTTTTACCGTGTGTTCTGTTATGTTTTCTGCCCCGGAGTCCATGTGGGACTCCTGACAGTGCAGCTCTCTCTTTTGGTTTGGTGAACAGACCCATGGGATACCCTTATGGCACCGTTGGGTAGGGGTACAACCCTGTGCCCCTAGTGTATGTTTTTGGGCACCTGTGGGTGACCCCAGAGCAGGGTATGGGCTGGTGGCAGCTCCGTGCTGAATTCGACAGGTGCTCCGGGTGTCCTCCATTTTGGGATACCCTGGCCCTGCCATTGGGATCTGTTGATTCCTGATAGGAAACAAGATGGCCCCTGTGGCCTCTTGCTTTCTATGGCCTGTTATCTTGTTTTCCCAAAGTCCTGGGAAGCCCTGTCTCTGTCCCTTCCCCCTGACTGGCTGTTGGGTGGAAGTTCCATGTATGGTATTGTTGTGAAGGCCCAGCTAGACTGGCTGGAGCCTTCCCAGTGACTGTATGTTGTGGGTACCTCCTGTGGGTGGGACCTGGGTGAATGGAGTGGGTGACCAATATACACTTCTTGTTGTGGTTGTCTGGTTTCTGGCATGAGAGACAAAGACTGAGACAGCCCTGCCCGAAACTGGCCTGAATGCAGTGTGTAGTGTTGAATGGCTGGGTACTTGTCCCAATCCACATTCCCTGTTGTGAGTGTCTGGAAGGGAGGAGTGTGGCCTGAATGCACTGTGTGCCTGATTGGCTGACTGACTGCATGAATGCCCTGCAGTATGATTGGCTGCTGAGTGTGTGCCAGCAGCGTGGATGAGAGAGAGGATAGTATATCTGGGGACCTCTCACCACTGGAAAAGTGTTCAGAAGGGACCTTTGGTTGAGAAGCGACCATTGTGCTCCTGAAGCAGCCAGGGAGCTGAGTCTCCACTCTACGAGTAACTGGAACTGCTGATCCTCGACGTCCAGCTGGAAGAAGAAGACTTGCTGTGGCATTTGCTTCGACCGATCCGAAGGCTGACGAATTCGTCGAGGGCTGACCCGAGAGAGGACCTGGTAAGGCGCCCTCTTCCCGTGCTCCGAGGGACCATCGAGCACCGCTCCATCTTCGCCGAAGCGCCCTGGAAGACAGACCCTCGAAAGGCTGTCGACCCGAGACGGGACCGCTGAGGAGATCAAAGTGAAGCACCCGGACATCGACGCCGTCGAAGTCCATTGCCGTCGACCAGGGTTCGTAGGTTTGTGAAACCGCTGGAGGCCCGTCGAAGTTGTGTTGCCCAGCCGTGGGAACCACTTGACGCCGTGCCGCCGACGACCGGAGCCGTCCGCTCCTTTGCCTAAGAACATTCAATCGAAGGACTCTCTCGACGGCATCGTCGACCGCTTATCCTGCCGGAGAAAGTCGAGGCCGACCAACGCGCCGAGGAGAAACCTGCCGGTGGGTTTCCCGCCACCCGACGACCTCAAAGACTCGGACGACTCGACGCCCTTGCTGGGCTTCCGTCTCTACAATCTTTGCGGTCCAGAACTATTGTCATCGAGGTGCCCCGCACACCTCCGCCTTGCAGGACGCCGACGCCCCGACGCCGACGAGCACCGCTCGGACGAAGCTGCTGCCTCTTCGACATCGTTCTGCCTCGTTTGTCGACGGACGTTCGACGCCCCGTGCCTCCCGCTTGAAAGGGAAGGCATTCAAGAAGGGCCGTCGATTCCCCGTCACCGAACAGCGAGTCCCTCGACGTTTGTCGACGCCTCTTCGAGGAACTCGACTCCACCAGGTACATTGGGGGGGTAAAAACATTATAGGAGAGAATAAGACTTGCAGAGCAATATATGGACTGGGCTGGTGCCATATCTTTCTTTACAGGTTGCCCAGGTGGGGGGATCTCCACACAGAACTGTGCCTAGTGGTAGGGGTCAGTATTCTGCCTATTGCTCAACCATCTTATTTTCTCTCCTCTCTCTATTGCTGGTTTCACTCTATTGGTCTGTGTGATATTGTACAGTATTGTTCATGCACTTCAATGAGATCTAGGGTGGTACCACTTTAGGATTGTAAATATTTGTCATTGTAGATTTTGCCAGAGTACAAAGTGAGTTATCATGATAAATGTACATAACCTTAACTTTTGATTATATAAAGACTGTGTTCTAACCAATACAGAGTGTGGATATTCCTTTGTGGGGGCTTGGGGGATACACTTTACTTAAGAACCAGCCTGCATCACCTCCTGAGAAGCTAGGCCTTGATTGCTCGACCATTGCTACCGAATAGAGAATCTTGGCTGGGGTCTCCTTTGCCTCCCCTCCACCATATAGGGAGCGGAAGTACAGACACCCCCCACCGGTCGTTGAGGCCCGTCTCTCACACTGGTGGCAAGCGGTGGGATGCTTATGGTTTTAAGAATCAGTGTATAACCGTGCCACTTACAAAGGATATTTGCCCTTTATTGAATTAAGGTTTAGTTGTGTACAAGGTAACTGCATTACAAACAATGGAGTCTATTGCGAATGGCAAATTAACTCGGATGAGCTTGGAGGCTCTCCAGAGTGCTTGTGAAGCTAGGGAGTTAGACTTTGTGGATAAGTCTAGGGCTGAGCTGATAGCTGCCCTGGTGGACTACCAGACTGATAGTGAAACTCTTGATGAGGGGGGGAATGCAACCAATGAGGACTCTGCCCCTGGGGTTTCAGCTGAATCTGTTTCTGGGAATGCCGCCATTCCTGCTGCCTCTGTTCCAAACTCCAGCAATTCCTTAGAGCTTGAGTTATTAAGGATGAAATTGGCCTTTGAATACCGCAAGTTGGAAAAAGATGCTGAGCTTAAGAAAGAGGAGTGGGCTCAACAAGTTGCACTCAAAAATAAGGACCTTGAACTCAAGAGCCAGGACACTGAATGTCAGAGGATCCAGCTAGAGAAAGCTAGAGTGGAGACTTCAGCTAGATCCAGTGAGAGTGTCAGGTCCCCAGCCACCAAGTTTATGAAAGATTTGGTGGGTGTATTTGTGGAGGGTTCGGATATCCTCCAATGGATTGAAGCGTTTGAAATGGCTTGTGAGATTCATGATGTGGATAAAAGAGATTGGGCGAAGTGTTTGTTAAGCAGAGTGCCTCAAACCGGGTATGACCGTATTCTGAAGCTGAGTGTGGAAGAAAGGGGTCAGTACGAGTGTATGAAGTCTGCTTTGATTGCCAAGTTCGGCAAGACACCTACCCAATACCTTAGACGATTCAGGGATTTTAAGAAAAAGGAGAATATGTCTTGGGTTGACTGGGTGAGTGCTGCGCACATGAACATGATGGGGTGGATCGATGGATACAAGGTTAAGACTTTTGTTGAATTGTCCCACCTCTTGTTTTTTGAGCATTTCTCTGAAGCCTGTTCACCAGAGCTGCGTCAGTATGTGGCTGACCAGAACATTTTGGACCCCTTTAAGCTGGCTAGGTTGGCTGACAAGTGGGTCTCCCACCGGGTGTCCCCTAAGGACTCCAGTGGGAAGGACAAGGACAAGGAGAAGGGGGCCTCTCAGAAAGCTGAGGAATCCCCCAAGCAGTCACAGTCGGGTAAACCAAAACCTTCCTCTCCTAAGACCCAAAAATCTAGTGGGGATAAGTCATCTGGGGGTGGGAATAAGAGTAGTGGTCCACCTGCTGCAAAGCAGGCTCCCAGTGGTTCCAGTACCGTACCCCGCACTCCTGGCGCTTGTTGGGACTGTGGGGCTCTGGATCACAAAAGGGGTGACCCCAAGTGTAAAGGTAAGGCACTTGGAGTACAGGCTGTCAGCCTGACCTACCCTTACCCCGTGTCTGAGGTGGAGGCCACTGTCCTCCCCTCCTCTGCCGGTATCACATTTGGTGCTCCGGTGGAGATTTCCTTAGTGTCCCTTGGGGCCTGGGACCAGTATGCGGAAGTACTGGCGACTATCCCACAGAACACCCGTAGATTTTTGAGAAGTGTCCTCTTGAATGGCCAGCCTTCTACTCGTTTGAGAGACACTGAGGCAAGCATGACAGTGGTGGACAGGACCCTGCTCAGGCCAGAGGACTATGAAGGTGCTCCTCTGCAAACCACCAGGTTAGCTGGTGGGCCTCCCAAATTATCACCTGTAGCCTTAGTCACACTCATGATTGGCGACAAGACAGCGAAGCTTCCTGTCCTGGTTCAGGACAATGTCCCTGCTAACATTTTGTTAGGGAATGATCTAGTAGAGTTGGGGTTGATCTCGGATGGTCTTCCCATGACTGCTGCTGCCATCACTAGATCACAGGTGACACCGGGTCTGGCTGTGGGTCAGATACCCGAGCCAAAGGCGAGGCCTAAGGCAAGAAGGCGGAACACCAAGAAGGCCACCTCTGTGGAGGGAGCACCTTCTCTTCCTGCTGCACCCATTGGGATCCATGCTCCAGACGGGCTGGGTCCAGTGGAAAACCCAAACTCAACTCCTTTGGGAGAAGAGGCAGAAGACTCTCCTGTGGGAGAGGTTCTCAACCCGGAGGATCATCCCGACCTTCAATGCTTGTTAGCTGAAGGGGGACCCTCCCGGGCGGACTTCTGTAAGGGACAGAGAGAGTGCCACTCTCTCGAGGGACTGAGGAAACAGGCCCTGGCCCAGGCACAAGGAGAGGTGCCTAGGAATTTCCGGATTTATTGGGAGGGCGAGCTCCTTGTTAGTGAGCCCACTAAGCCTGAACCTGGTGCCCGCAAGAGGTTGGTGGTACCCCAGGTTTACAGGCCCTTCCTACTGCAGTTGGCGCATGAGGTGCCCTTGGCTGGTCATCTTGGGACCAAGAAGACTAAGTAGAGGCTCTCTGCCCATTTCTACTGGCCACGGATGGGAGTAGAGGTGGAGTCCCACTGCAGGACCTGCCCAACTTGTCAGTTGTCTGGCAAGACTGGAGGCAGTGTCATTGCCCCACTACAGCTGTTGCCAGTGGTTGGCACACCATCTGAGAGGGTGGGCATCGACATCGTCGGTCCCCTTGACCCTCCCTCATGTCTCTTGCTAGCTTCTGGGCAAGAAGAGGATGAGAGTGAGCCCCTTCCTGATTTGCTGCATAGCAACCCTCAGGATGGCTCAGTGGAGGGAGTACATCTCTCTCCAGATTTGACAACAGAGCAACAGAGGGCCTGTAGGGCTTTGCTCCAACAGTACGCCTCTCTGTTTTCACTGAAGCCAGGCCTTACACCGTGGTGTAAGCACGAAATGGACACTGGTGACAGTGTGCCTGTCAAAAGCAGGTGCTACCGTATGTCAGATACCGTTAAGAACCACATCCAGGCTGAGGTCGCCAAGATGTTGGATCTGGGTGTTATTGAACCCTCAACCAGTCCCTGGTCCAGTCCAGTGGTCCTTGTCCCCAAGGCAAGTTCCCAGGCGGGTACCAAGGATTGGAGGTTCTGTGTGGACTACCGAGGAGTCAATGCTGTCACCAAGACTGACGCGCACCCATTGCCCAGGGCTGATGAGCTCGTGGACCCCATCGGTGCTGCCAAGTTTGTGAGCACCTTTGACCTCACTTCAGGCTATTGGCAAATAGCTCTGACGGACCATGACAAGGAAAAGATGGCCTTCTCAACACCTGAGGGACTCTACCAGTTTAGGGTCATGCCTTTTGGGTTGAAGAATGCCCCTGCCACCTTCCAGAGATTGGTCAACCATGCGCTCAGTGGGCTGGAAGCCTTTTGAGTGGCTTACTTAGACGACATTGCCGTCTACAGTTCCACCTGGGAAGAGCATTTGACACATCTGGATAAGGTGTTGCAGGCCTTGAAAAGGGCTAACCTCACTATCAAGGCCACCAAGTGCCAGATAGCTCAGGGGAAAGTTACCTATCTTGGTCATGAGGTAGGAGGGGGTCAAATCCAACCTCTCGCCAGTAAAGTACAGGATGTACAGAACTGGGAGACTCCCACTACTCAAACCCAGGTGAGAGCCTTTTTGGGCCTCACTGGGTACTATCGCAATTTCATGGCAGACTATGGGACCATAGCTGCACCTCTGACAGCTCCAACGTCACCCAAGCAGCCTAGGAAGGTTACTTGGACCGAAGACTGTCAGAGGGCCTTTGATGGCTTGAAAGAAAGTCTGTGTAGGGCACCTGTGTTGAGTGCGCCTGACTACAGCCGACCCTTTATCGTCCAGACGGATGCCTGCGACACCGGAATTGGAGCTGTCTTGTCCCAGTTAGATGACAAAGGGAGAGAACACCCTATCATATTCATCAGTAGACAACTCAAGGGTAGAGAACTTAGGTGGGCTACTGTTGAAAAGGAGTGTTTTAGTATAGTTTGGAGCCTTAGGCGTTTTAGGCCCTACCTTACGGGGTCTACCTTCAAGGTCCAAACAGATCATAAGCCCCTGAAGTGGCTTATGCAGATGAAGGGTGAGAACCCGAAATTGCTCAGGTGGTCCATTAGCCTGCAAGGGCTAGACTTCACCATAGAGCACAGACCAGGGAAGAGTCACGATAATGCAGATGGCCGTTCCAGAAGGTATGTTGACCGTCTGGATGAGGGTGTCTATCCCGTGGGAGATTAGACACCCTCCACCTCAGTCTGGGGGGCCGACTGTGATGCTGGAAATGCATCTGAGGGACAGGGCCTCTGAATCCTTGTCCTTTTTCTGTTTTTACCGTGTGTTCTGTTATGTTTTCTGCCCCGGAGTCCATGTGGGACTCCTGACAGTGCAGCTCTCTCTTTTGGTTTGGTGAACAGACCCATGGGATACCCTTATGGCACCCATGGGTAGGGGTACAACCCTGTGCCACTAGTGTATGTTTTTGGGCACCTGTGGGTGACCCCAGAGCAGGGTATGGGCTGGTGGCAGCTCCGTGCTGAATTCGACAGGTGCTCCGGGTGTCCTCCATTTTGGGATACCCTGGCCCTGCCATTGGGATCTGTTGATTCCTGATAGGAAACAAGATGGCCCCTGTGGCCTCTTGCTTTCTATGGACTGTTATCTTGTTTTCCCAAAGTCCTGGGAAGCCCTGTCTCTGTCCCTTCCCCCTGACTGGCTGTTGGGTGGAAGTTCCATGTATGGTATTGTTGTGAAGGCCCAGCTAGACTGGCTGGAGCCTTCCCAGTGACTGTATGTTGTGGGTACCTCCTGTGGGTGGGACCTGGGTGAATGGAGTGGGTGACCAATATACACTTCTTGTTGTGGTTGTCTGGTTTCTGGCATGAGAGACAAAGACTGAGACAGCCCTGCCCGAAACTGGCCTGAATGCAGCGTGTAGTGTTGAATGGCTGGGTACTTGTCCCAATCCACATTCCCTGTTGTGAGTGTCTGGAAGGGAGGAGTGTGGCCTGAATGCACTATGTGCCTGATTGGCTGACTGACTGCATGAATGCCCTGCAGTATGATTGGCTGCTGAGTGTGTGCCAGCAGCGTGGATGAGAGAGAGGATAGTATATCTGGGGACCTCTCACCACTGGAAAAGTGTTCAGAAGGGACCTTTGGTTGAGAAGCGACCATTGTGCTCCTGAAGCAGCCAGGGAGCTGAGTCTCCACTCTACGAGTAACTGGAACTGCTGATGCTCGACGTCCAGCTGGAAGAAGAAGACTTGCTGTGGCATTTGCTTCGACCGATCCGAAGGCTGACGAATTCGTCGAGGGCTGACCCGAGAGAGGACCTGGTAAGGCGCCCTCTTCCCGTGCTCCGAGGGACCATCGAGCACCGCTCCATCTTCGCCAAAGCGCCCTGGAAGACAGACCCTCGAAAGGCTGTCGACCCGAGACGGGACCGCTGAGGAGATCGAAGTGAAGCACCCGGACATCGACGCCGTCGAAGTCCATTGCCGTCGACCAGGGTTCGCAGGTTTGTGAAACCGCTGGAGGCCCGTCGAAGTTGTGTTGCCCAGCCGTGGGAACCACTTGACGCCGTGCCGCCGACGACCGGAGCCGTCCGCTCCTTTGCCTAAGAACATTCAATCGAAGGACTCTCTCGACCGCATCGTCGACCGCTTATCCTGCCGGAGAAAGTCGAGGCCGACCAATGCGCCGAGGAGAAACCTGCCGGTGGGTTTCCCGCCACCCGACGACCTCAAAGACTCGGACGACTCGACGCCCTTGCTGGGCTTCCGTCTCTACAATCTTTGCGGTCCAGAACTATTGTCATCGAGGTGCCCCGCACACCTCCGCCTTGCAGGACGCCGACGCCCCGACGCCGACGAGCACCGCTCGGACGAAGCTGCTGCCTCTTCGACATCGTTCTGCCTCGTTTGTCGACGGACTTTCGACGCCCCGTGCCTCCCGCTTGAAAGGGAACGCATTCAAGAAGGGCCGTCGATTCCCCGTCGCCGAACAGCGAGTCCCTCGACGTTTGTCGACGCCTCTTCGAGGAACTCGACTCCACCAGGTACATTGGGGGGGTAAAAACATTATAGGAGAGAATAAGACTTGCAGAACAATATATGGACTGGGCTGGTGCTATATCTTTCTTTACAGGTTGCCCAGGTGGGGGGATCTCCACACAGAACTGTGCCTAGTGGTAGGGGTCAGTATTCTGCCTATTGCTCAACCATCTTATTTTCTCTCCTCTCTCTATTGCTGGTTTCACTCTATTGGTCTGTGTGATATTGTACAGTATTGTTCATGCACTTCAATGAGATCTAGGGTGGTACCACTTTAGGATTGTAATTATTTGTCATTGTAGATTTTGCCAGAGTACAAAGTGAGTTATCATGATAAATGTACATAACCTTAACTTTTGATTATATAAAGACTGTGTTCTAACCAATACAGAGTGTGGATATTCCTTTGTGGGGGCTTGGGGGATACACTGTACTTAAGAACCAGCCTGCATCACCTCCTGAGAAGCTAGGCCTTGATTGCTCGACCATTGCTACCGAATAGAGAATCTTGGCTGGGGTCTCCTGTGCCTCCCCTCCACCATATAGGGAGCGGAAGTACAGACACCCCCCACCGGTCGTTGAGGCCCGTCTCTCACACTTCCACACCGAGCAGGTGTCATTATGTTGTAATACACCAATCATGTTTTGCCCCTTTATGTTGATTTTAGCATATTTTCTGCATTTTCACCAGCTGCGAAATTAATTTGTCAGACTCATTTTCTTACATTTATAATCAGTCAAAGGCAAGAACTGTTTTTTTTCAACTTGTGTATCTCTTTCCTATATTTACGTCTGACCACAAGCAAAGAGGATATTAGTGAAGACCTTACTGTAAGTTGCGCTGACATAGGTGTCTGCGATGGGTAGGCCAGGGTTTGTGGAAAGGATGTCTTTTTTGTGATTTTTTCTTCCAGACTTCGTGAGAGAAGGAGGATAGGTGATAGTGTAGCAGTTAGAGAAGATAGGTGAGATGGTGAGCGCCATAGGCAGAGGTTAGTTGAGGATTGAAAGAAGAGTGGTTGCACAGCACAGTTCTAGCTAACCTCAACAGGTGGCCTAGTAGTCACAAAAGGCACACACGTAATCTAAAAGGAAATTTGAATTTCAAAACAACAGCACAAATGCAATGCAGAGAAGGTGCACAGATGTCAAAAGCACACACCCTTAAATTCTAATTTCAAAAACAATGGCACAAATGCAATGCAAAGAAGGTGCAGAGATGTAAAAAGCGCACCCTCCTAAATTTGAATTTAAAAAACAATGGCACGAATGCAATGCAAAGAAGGTGCAGAGATTTAAAAAGCACACACACCTACATTTTAATTTCAAACCAGGGGCACAATTGCAATGCAGAGAAGAAGTAGGATAGGTGAGGCAAAGAAAGCAGAGTGAGTAGTCACAGTAATTGGTTCAGAATTTTAGTAGGAGGCAATGGGAGAGTTCAGCCGTCACTCAATGGTAGAGCCAGGAACAGTGATCCAGGGGCCCAGGTTCGCAGAGTAGCAGTATATAAGTCTGGAGGTCAATTCATAGCTTGCAGAAGATGGACAGAAGGTGGATTACCTCCGGGGCCCTCCTCGGCCCACACAGGCACAGACAGGGCCTTAGCCATAGGCCTTTGCTGGAGGAGGCCGGCTTAAGCCTGCCAGTTCCCTGATAGGCCAGGAATGGGCAGCCCTGCCCAATCAGTGTGCAGGAGGCGGGATCTGGAAGCCACTCAGTTGCCTTCCAATTATGTGGAAAAGGTGCCAGCCATCTTCAGAGTGCCAAGAGGATCCCCAAGCACATGTGAAAGTAAATGAAGTTGCTTGGCCTGCAAAAAGCACAGCATTAGCCCCTAGGAGTGTGGCCAGGCAGTGGATTGCTCAAGCACTGGTGTACCAGCAATTTTGGGAATTCCATTTAAAATTTTACCGCCCAAAAAAATCTATCTTAAAAAAATACCTTTCCCCATGCAAGTAGACCGGATGCCCCAAATATGGTGTGGTGCTTCTGCCATGATATAATTGCCCTCCAGGCATCCTGCATGGAAGGAGCCCTCTTTGTCCTTCTTTCTAGCGATGTGAGGCTCTGCCTTAGTGTTCCAGGGCCTAGTTGTGGGTGTATGCTGGAGGGGGCTGGCTAAAGCCTGCCAGTTCCCCAATAGGCCGGAAATGGGAAGCCCTGCCCAATCAATGGGCAAGAGGAGGGATCTGGAAGCCACTCAGGTGCCTTCCAATTTTGTGGAAAGGGTGGGGGCCATCTTCAGAGTGCCACAAGGAGCCTTGGGCACATGTGAAAGTAAATGAAGGCTTTCTTCAATGTTACTTAGCCTGCAAACATTGCTTTATTATCACCCAGGAGTGTGGGCAGGCAGTTAAGGCCTCAAACTGTGGTGTACCACCAATTTTTTGAATTCAATTTCATATTTTGCCCAAAATAAATAATATTAATCTTTTTTTGCACCTCCCATCGCCATTCTTTAACCAATTAAAAACATTGCTAGTCAGTATGCTTTTTTGCCCCCCATGAACGAATCCTCACCAAACTCTGCAAAAATATATGGCCTCCTCAGAATGATTTTGTGAAGTTTGTTGTGGTTTCGTCCAGGGGGGCAACGTTATAGGGGTGTTTACAAAATGTGTGGAAATCCTCATAGACGCAATTGGAAAAAAATTGCTTGTGCCTACAGCCTAAACCACTGGACGGATTTTCAACAAGTTTGCGCCAGGAATGGCAGCTTGGTCCCAAAAGTGTGCTGTTGTGAATTTGGTGTAAATTCATCCAGTAGCTTTTTAAAAAATGGCCAAAAAGTAGCTCAAAAGAAATTAGTGATATCTGGGTCCGGTGCACGGACTCACTTCCTGATTTGGGGTCCACGGAAACCTCTGGACCAATCAGAGAGCAGTGTGACATTCGCAGACATCATACGCGGCTGATGATTGGTTGGTTAAAAAACGTGAGGTGCGTCAAAACCTTTGAAATGGACGCCATATTGGATTTGCGAACAGCGCCCATAGTCCACGGACATTGCGATAAAAGTATATTAAAAATCACAACATTGCACTTTTCAAACAAATAAAACTATCTCTGGGGATGTGAGGGCTGATGAGGATGGGATTGGATATGGCCATAAAAAGCAAAAAAATCAGGTGTTTTTTTCTACTCCGATGTCCACGATGTTCGGGGACATCCATGCATATTTCTGCATTATGGGGTCGGTGAAAAGCAGTTTTTGGAGGGCTTATAACTTTGGCGCCACTCAATGAAACTATGAAATTTTGCTATATCATTTTAGGCCTGACCCTGGATGGTTGGCAAAATTTGGTGCTGTTTTGCCAAGAGAGGGAAAAATTAGAGGGGGTCCCAACATTTTTAGATGGCTTATAAATTTGTTGCCGTTTGATGAATCTGCACAAAGGTTTTCAGAAAGATTGTAGACCAACTGCTACGCTCACCTGGTCTCTGCAGAGGCGTTGGGGCATGGTTGCAGCCCTCCCTGGACTTTAATCACTTCCTTTCAGGCCTCTCCCTCAGTAGAAAAGCTGTGAGCGGTGGTACGTGGTGAGACTGCTCCTGTGAATTGTGGAAGATAAGCTCTCCGTCCTGCTACTTCTGGCAGGGGCGTGTCGAATGGGATCTAGTTCCTTCACTGATCCCTGATAAGGATTAGTCCAGTCCAGCTGGGACTATGCTTCTCCTTAAGATTGGTAAGTCTTTCTTCAGCTCTTGTGATGCTGTTCGTTCTGTTTAATGTCGTTATATGTTGCTCTTAATTATGCTCACAATAATGTCTCTCTTCTGTTTTCTTAAATGGAAACGTGGCTTAGATGAAACTGTGTGTCAGACAAGGCCAGAGGGAAGATGGAGGCTACCGCAATGTTCGACAGCAGGTAAGTGAAGGTTTAAGGTAAAGCGCGAGGTATGATGAAGCGCAACCTTAAACTGACTGTTTTTTCAATGTCTAACCTCATCTTCTGTTTCTCCTTGCAGGCGCTGCTGTAGACAATGGAAGGTGTCGTGCTGCGGTGCCAAGATGAAGATTCTGGCGTTCCGGAAAGTGTAAAGATGAATACTTGGCTCGCCGAAGAGATGCACTGGTAAGAACTGCTTCCCCCAGTTGGTAAGTATGCTGGCAGGAAGCAGGATGTCAAGGAAGCAGGATCTTCAAAGGTAAGTCTGACCTCAGGCGACGGTGGGTGATACGCTGCTTGCAAGTGCAGAATAACACGAAGTACTGTCCTTAAGGGTGAGCAGTTTATATAGCTGAGCTTCTGAATCCACGCCCACCAGGTTCAGCCTGCCTGCCACACCCGAAGGCAATCCATTAGAACCACACCCAAGAATACACTTGGGGCTGCTTAATGAATAGAATGTTCAGGTTAATGCATTCTGCTTAATGGATGGAATGTTCAAGGTTAATGCATCTGCTTAATGGATGGAATGCTCAAGGTTAATGCATCTGGAGTGCTATGTCCATAATAAAGGCTGTTGGTGTCAAATGGATGTTCTTGTTTACCTTTGTTCATGAGCCTGGTGCCAAAGGCGCCACGACAGTGTCTACCCAGGTCTCTTGTGAATGCGACCCTTGTATGCCTGTGCCCCACACTTCATGACCATGACACTCTGAATAGATTTTGTCAAGTGGGGCAAAATGATATGACTATTTATTGTAAGTACATTTTGACACTTTTCAAAAAAATAAAACATGGACGGATTTGCAGCAAAATTGTGCAAGGAGCATTGGCAAGGACCCAAAAGCATGGTTTTGCAAATGTGTCTGTGTTTTATTTTTTTTAAAGTGTCATAATGTAGGTACAAATAATGGTGATATACTTTTGATGCCTGAGGTATAGCCTGTGGCCATGGACAATCTGGCTACTGGCCATGACCACGAGGGACCTGCAATGGGGTTACAGTGGCCATGGCCACCAGGGACCGGCTATGTGGTAACGTTTTTCGAAATCGGGATGGGTTTGAATGGGAAAAGAATTCTCCTTGTGGCTACAGCTGACGTACTAGAGAGGATTGCAATAAACATTTGCGAGGAGCATCAGCAAGGACCTCAAAGCATGGTTTTGCAAATCTATCCTGTGTTTTATTTGTTCTCAAGTGTCAAAATCTAAGTCAAAGAATTGTGATATACCTTTGGTGTCTGGGCAATGGGCATGGCCCTCGGCAAGGACAAATCTCTACTCTGATTTGCCTATTGGGGAATGCTGAATGGCCGAAGCCCATGGATTGTGGAGACTGGCCATGGCTGCAAGCCCTGAGCACTGGCCGTTAGTCACATTGTGAGGGTATAGTGGATACTGAACTAGGATGCAGGGTAGGCACAGTGAATAGCGAGGGTGGTTTGGTGGGGCTGGGGTCATAGTTGAGCCTCATGCCCCATGCAATTGAACCATGGGCCTCATTACGAGGTGGGCGGTAAGGGATTACCAGTACCGGCAACGGCACCGGTACCGGTAATCCCTTACCGCCCTATTACGAGTTCCCTTTGCGGGTCCTCGCTTAACGCCTGGTTTTACCAGGCGTTAAGGACAGGTTCCCACAAAGGGACTTTGGTGCTAACAACGGTACCGCAATTTGCGGTACCGTTATTAGCGTCTTCCCCATTCCCATTGAGCCCTGTGGGGGCTCAAATGGGAATGGGGAAGGGCCCTGGTGAATGGGGAATTACCGCCCCTTCCAACCTTGGAATGGGGTGGTAATAGCTCCATTCACCAGGGCGGAGTCGGTAAGGATTTGGAGGCAGCCATGGTGCTAATAGCGCCATGGTTACCTCCAAACTCCTAATGAGGCCCCATGACTTGCATCCCCAGCATGCACTGCTGAGAACGACACACATCAGTATGCGTTTCAAGAAATATGTTTCTTATGGGAGGTTTACAGTTCTTTGATATATGTTAAAAGGGGAATTATTAATAACTTATATACAGTGATGTAACATCATGAAACATTTGAATTCATAAAAACCTATGAAATTCACAGAAAACGTTATAATTAAGTTGCACAAATAAAAACCTTTGAAATGCAGTGAAAAAAACGTTGTTAAAGGGACATTAGGGTTATGTTGCACTAATAAAAACCTATGAGATTTAGTGAAAAACTTTTTTAAAAGGACATTATGGTTACAAGGAAAACCGAAAACCCCCAGAAATGTGCCAGTTATGGTAAGCTAAACACCCAGTGCACTGCTAAGACTAACACCCAGGATATCAAAGAGGATATCACAAATAGCATTGATGACATCACTGATGACATCACATATCTGGGCCACTTGTTTTTGTTCACTGACATATCTAAGCCAGGCAGTTTTGTTCACTGATGGTCAAAATATGAAAATTGAAAAGGTGCTGTTTAGCTAGACGATAACCTTCTTGTATGTTCTTAAAGTACTTACCTTGGTTCGGTATCAGCTCATGGTGTACATATTTGGGGCAATAAGCAGGCCTCAAACACACAATTCCTTTGTATACATTGTGTGTTCGATGGGACCTGACCAATGGCAGATGAATAAAGTTCCAGTGGTTAGCGCAATCACGTAATGCTTTGAGACGTAATTGTGGGGCGGTGTGGGAAGGTTTGTGATGTCACGATAAGTGGTGTTGGACAATGGGGACCAGGCAGGTAGGAGCCAATTACAATCATTCAATGTATGCCTGGATATAGGGGACTGACGTAGTCCCACCAATCAGCTTGTATCAGATGTTTAAAAAATGCAAATTATGTCATTTGTGCATACAAACTTTGCCCACTGTGGGTGGTGTTGACAGCTCACTTCGCTCATTTCCGTCCCACGGGGCTGTCTGAATCATGCTTTTCCTGCTTGGTGTATGATCCTTCTTGGATAACATTGGTGTTCCAGGCGTTACTTGCCTTGGGGGACCCCTGACACATTTGGAGGCCCCTGTGAGATCCTCAGTTTCCTCAGCAAGGTGAGGGTATTCTGGACACCCTATGGGTGGATCGGGCCAGGCGAACGCAGACCAGTTTGAAGTGCACAACCAATGAGGCCCTGCAGACACCAAGTTCAGGTGAAGGTGAGAGCCGTAGGGAAAGCTCGGTGCCGGGATGACTCTAGGATCTGTAGGACATGTGAGTGTACTCTCGCAGGAACACGCAATACTGTGTTTGCATGCCCATGGAGGTGGGGTGGGATTTTTTATGGTGTTTAGGACGCATCCTACAGGGGGAGGATGATCGGCTGTAGTAGTTGTAGATGTTAGTTCCACCCCTCTGTTAGGGAGTGGGTGTGTGGCAGGCACATCTGCATTGGCGCAGAAGGGTGCATAGACAGTGGCAGACCACATTAGATGGGGTTTGTGCGTAGTGCAGGCACTTGTATTGTTGCTTCATTTTTGGAGAACACGGTGTTGATGAATTGTTGATTTGTTTAAGAAAGGCGCACAGTTGGATAGTAGGTGTTGGCTATATCTGTCGAAATAATTTCTTGGTGTTCTGTCGGTGTATTGGTTGTAGTATTCATCGTTTTATGTATAGTCGGCCGAGGTTGAAGGGTCAATACCAGAGGAAGTGTGTAAATAATTGCATTTGGCCCAGTAGGGACAAATGCAAGGTTGAAGGAGGGCATGGCCAGGCATTTGCCTAGTAACATAGAGTATGTTAGGGAACAGGTGGGCCTGTGAAGAAGGGCATAGTTGGGCTAATATTGAGTGAGTGGGTGAGCCTGTGGAGAAAGCCAGTGAGAGTGATTGGTGTGAGTGGGGCTGGCTGGTGGAGAGGGCCAGTGAATGTGGGTAGGGTGTGAGCAGGTGGAAGGGTAAGTATGGATGCGTTAGGAGCAGGTGAGGCTGCATATGAGGTAAGAGTGAGAGGAGGGGATTGAGGGAGGTGCAAAGGAAATAAGGGTCATTAGGATATTGTAGGGTTCAAAGTGGGAAAAGTGATGGAGCTTCAGACAATAGTAAAGTCAGAGCACAGATGTGGGTGGGAATTGCCATTAGGATGGACACGCCCCTGAAACATTTATGTAATGAGTGGCCCCAATTTCATGATAAAATACTCAAGTACCACTTTCAGAAGGTACAGGACAATGCGGGACATAGTTTTAGTGAATAGGCAGGAGAGGGAATGTTGGATAGTGGAATAATAGAAAGCATGTTTTCGTACTAACTAGCAACCTATAAAGGATCCAAAAGAAAAGGCAAAATATCCTAGGGCTCTGGAAGCACTATGAAGAGAAAAAGGAGGAGCCAGAGAAGGGGGCAGGCAGGACAGGGACACGGCGGTGCCACAGAGTGCACCGCTCCATTCCCTACGGATTGTACCCAATTCTGTATCCTGCCGTGGGGTATACCAACCCACGGCATGTGTCCCCAAGTGGGGGGCAAGAACAGGGAAAGAGAAGCTGGGGGGCACTAGGAAACCAAAGGAAAAGAGCAGCAGGAAATATCTAGCAAATATAGATGAGAGCATGCAACAACAGTTGGACACAATGTTCAAGGAGGTAGAGAGGGTGATAGAGAAGGAGGTGCGTAGACAGGTGAAGGAGACGGGGCAGGTGGGGTAGAGATGTGTAGACATCGGGAAAGATAACGTTTAAACGGGACAATGAGGATTCTGACAAGGGGGGGGGGGTTAAGGGCAAGGCTTCCCTGAAGGGGACTCCATTTCCTCAGACAGGGACAAGGGGACAGGCATGAGCAACGAGGAACGATGGACGATGAGTCCTGGGATGCAGATCAGGAGAAAGGACAGAAACGAAAGAAAAAGGGGAATGGCGGAAGAGTAGGGACTAGTACAAGACCCTCCGTAGTGTACAGACAAAGATGGCTATGGCGAAGTCCACATGGGCCGGGACTGGCTCTGGGCCTCAGACCCAAATGCCCCTGTTGCAGAAGGGGAGAGGAGATGCACACTGCGTACCATGGCAGGTGATGGACAGAGACAACTTAGTGTACAGTATGCCTTCCCTTATGGCAGGAGCGAGCAAGTGGATTTATGCCCTGCAGAAGGAGACAGCAAGGGTCTACCTAGCAATTTAGGTATATGAAAAGCTTATGTGTGGCAATATAAGGGGAGCGAAGAGACTAAATATGGCAACAAGCAGGATACAGCAGGATAAAGTTGAGAAGCAATATACACAATGGGGCGCCCTTTAATAACTGTCATGCCCACGTCTGGAAAGTACTAAGAAGTATGTACCCCGATACTTCAGACATGGGGGCCATATTGGCCCGTAAGATAAAACCAGATCAGGACCCTGCGGAATACATACAACAAATACAGGGCACTGGTGAAAATCGTTGGATGAACACATATCCATATTTGATCATATATTGGTCTGAGGACTCCCCGTGGATTAGCAGACCTCCATAGATAAGATAGTAGTGATAGAAGCCAAGGGGTGGCCAGAGATGCAATCGACTACTGTGCACTTTGGCAAATGGAAGCAAGAAAAGGAGACAATGCTGCAAAAGCAGAAACAAATTTGGTGCAGAAAAAGCTAGCAAAGCTCTCAATAGAAGGGGCAGTGCCCAAGGGCCCTTTTGAAGTGACTCCCGCTCAACAAGGAGACTTCCCAGTGGGGGGAGGGCCACAGCAAGGGGGAGGTACCGGCAGCCACAATACGCACAGCAGTGGGAGGTCTAACAACCCAGCATCTATCCCCAAGGGGGGAATAACCCATCAATGGGATACTACTAGCCGACAGAGGATACTCACAGAGGGCAATGGGATTTGAGTTTGGAGAAGCAGGACCCAGGTTTTCAGGGCCATGCTTCCTTTGTGGGCAACTGGGCAATTTTGCACAAATGTGCCCCTATGGGCAATAGCTCTACTACCACAATCCCAGGGGACCACAAGCAGGGTCCCAGCCAACACAGCATCATGTGCAGCCTACAAACACGCAGCCCCAACAACCCCCACCACAGGATTACAGATGCCCACCCAAGAGGACCTGTAGGGATTCTACGGCCACCAGTAAGCACATTGCAAACACCGACACAGACACACCCACAGAGGGACAGTACACTGCTGGGTCAGAACGTAGTACCCCACTACACTGGGTAACAGTTCTGGGAGTGAACCCCTTCCCATTTCCGCAGGGCCCAACACCTCAATAGGAATACCACAGAAAGCATGTGTGTGTGTGTCCAGTCCTTGCAGTAACTGAAGACCCTGAAGAGGAACCCGAGGTAGCAGTGAAGATAGGACAGAAAGATTTCTCCTTTTTGATAGATACAGAGGCCACCAAGTCTTGTATAAAGGAGGGTGGGTTCCATCTGTTAAACAAAGCTATGGACGCACAGGGCTATTGTCACGGTTCCAGTAACTCAGGATTTACCATTAACGATAGGCACACAGCACCCTGTGGCCCCCCTATTATATTAAAAATATACTCCCATAAACATACTGGGAAGGGACTTGCTAAGTAAACTGAATGCAACAATTTCAGTCTCAGAAAAAGGTATGGTGTGCTCCACACCTGGCATGCACCCAGATAGGATGGCAGCCATCATTCAGGCCTACTATGCACAGAGTACCTTGAAAGGACAACCTACACACTGTGAGGTGTTCCTGTACAGTGTCCACATATTATTGGGTTAGGTGCCCAGGATGAAAGGAAAGACATTTCAACGGGCCACAGAATTATTTGTTCAGGCCCTTGGTGCACAAGGAAGTTGACCTGTGCACACAGATATTGCTGTAGTTAGATGGGGCAGGCTCACGAAATGCCATGGTGATATTATGTAGGACAAATAAGGATGACATTGAATGGCATACAATTCTCTGTATTGACCCTACATTGACATTGACTGATGTGGCTGTTCGCAGAGGGTGAGGCGGAGGGAGACATGGTGTACTAGCTATGCATGCCATGCCCAATACAAGTGGTAGAAACACTGTGCAGCAAATGAGACAGTTGGTGAAGAAGCAGGCCGCCTATACTCGGGCAGACCTAAAGGAGGTCCCGGAAAACCTATGGGCCAAATGGCAACATGATTTAAAAGTGCCCAAAGGAGCTGGGGTGGTCCACATTAAATTAAAGAAGGGGTGTTGCTGTCCTGGATGAAACAATACTCACTTTAATGTGAAGCAGATGAGGGCATCTATGACACGCTTCTTGCATTATTGCAGCATGGCATAATACAGACATTAATATTCCCATGCAACACAGCCATGTACACAATCAAAAGGGCAAAAGGAGGGGCCTGAAGATGTAAATAGGATTTCCGTCCCCTGAACAATGTGGTAGAGGCTGAGTTCCCAACCAATATTATATAATATCCTGACAAATGCAAAATATTTCACAGTGATTGATCTGAAAAATGCCTCATTCTCCATGCCATTGCATCCTGACTCCTGATATCTCACTGCGTTTATATATCACAGAGTTCAATTTGAACACATGAGATTACCACAAGGGTACTATGAGTCCCCCAGTGTGTTGAACACAGTGAGCCAGATGGATTCAAGCAATTTGCAAACACCCTGCACAGTAATACAGTATGTAGATGACTTTCTAGTGTGTAGTGTGTTCGAGGAGCAATGCAAGAAAGACTCAATAATTTGTTTGACCCTGCTAACAGAAAAAGGGTACAAAGCAGACAAAGAGAAGTTGCAGTATTGTCAACCAGAGGTGGTGTACCTGGGGCATATCATCTCAGCTGAGAGGTGAAAGATACCACCAGAGAGAGTGGAAGCTATACACAGAACACCACCACCCCATACAATAAAAGAAATGGAGTAATTTTGGGGATTGTGCAAATATTGTAGTGGTTTGGATGTACGACTATTCAACATTCATGAGGCCCTTCCATCTAATGAACCTCAGAGATTAAAGAAAATGTTGCCGAACTCAAAGTGGCACTGGCACATGGCCCAGTGTTGGCAACCCCAAACTATAAATAGAAATTCTATATGTTTTTACATTCCGATGGCAGGATGATGATGGCTGTCCGCACCCAGAAAGAAACATAGAGGCACAAGCCCCAGGCATATTACAGCGGTCTCCTGGACCCAGCGATGCAGGGTAATTTTCCCTGTGAACAACTGCTTGAGGCAGCAACATTTGCCATAGAAATGGCAGCCACTATATCTATCGGGTGCCTAGTGATTTTGTACGTGGAGCACTCGCTTCATGCGATGCTGTAAAAGTCCACGTTAAAGTGGAAAAGAGGTGGTACTGGAAAATCCAGCAATTAAATTTGTTGGCCGTTGTGTAGTGAACCCAGAAAAATGCATAGCAGATCCAGTTGCGCCAGGAGAATATGATCACTATTGCACATTTTACATGGACAGGATGGAAGGGAACCCCCAGATGCAAGATGAGACAAAAGAGGGGGGAGATGAGCTCTTTGTTAACGGGTCTTTGTCAATAGATTCGCCACAGGGTGACGGCCAACTGGAGCATCAGTAGTGTATCAACATGAGGGAGAATTTCGTATTTGGTCTCAAATGCGGCTGTCATGACCACTGCTTTCAAGGAGTCAGGACCTACCCAACACCCTTGGAAACAGGCTCATAACATACCTTATCGGCACCAGCAAGTCCCAATAGGGACCTTTTGGACCTTGTCCTGGCACCGGTGGTGCCAGGCTCATAGTAAGGACCCGTCCCGGCACAGGAAGCGCCGGGCTCATATCAAGTGTAAAAGTGCTTGGGTGAACCTACCTGAAGCAGACCATGCTGCTTACTTACCAGCCAGATGATGCTTTACTCTCTTCTAACAGGGACTACTTTTCTTTCTGGGTGGGGCAGGCACCACTCCCTGGATCACTGATACTGGAACTCTTCTGGAAGCAGGAACTCTTTTACCTGGGCGCGGCTGCGGTGGAAGAAGACACCTAAGTACTCCTATGGGCTATTTAAACCACACCCGATTGGTACCACATGCTTCGCGTTATTCTGCATCTGCAGCAGGACGCTCACCGTGTCAGCTCCAGCGAATCTTCGGCTCCGGATCCTGTAGTTACGAAAATTACCTGCTGGGAACCAATCTTCAATCTTCAGCAGCTCCTGCAAAACAAAAGGCACAGGTTAGACAAAGGCAAAGTTAGCGCTTCAACTCACCCGAGCCATCGGCAGCATCCAAGTCGTTTTCTTTTCTGCATTCCGCGTCCGGCATCGGGCCTGCAAAGACAAAGAACATTGGTTAGTAACGTTCAGTTACAATACTGCTTACCTGTGATGCGCTTGCTCCAACTTTGTTCGCGCTGCATTCCGGCACCTGTAAAAACAAAAAGGGGACATTAAGGTGCATTCTACGGCCCTAAAGCAGTCTTCCTACTTACGTGCCTTCGAATTCACCATCTTCTTGTTACGCTCTCTGCCACGAATCTGGGAGAGCATCTTCTTTGGCATCGACAGCATCCTAAAAGCAAAAGACATAGACATAAGGAAAAAGACATTTAAAGAGAGCAATCCAAAGAGAACTTTAATACTTACAAGTCACGCTCGTGCAGCAAAACGGCGGCATCGCTCTCACCTTCCCTCTGCAATCAAGAGGCGGAACTCACATCCAGTGAAGTAACTGGACCCAGCGCCCCTGCACAAGACGCAGGATGGAGAGCTCAACATTCACTTATTTAAGGTGAGCACAACAATCATCTGAGTACCACGGGGAGAAAGGGAGAGAGGGGCTAGGAACTTCTCCCATCCTTCCCGCCACTAATACCTTGATTTTCCACTTGCAGACACCTCACTCTGCAGGTCAAGCTTTCGGTGAGCAAGGGGCCAAATCCGGGAGCCAAACAAACCCTACGCCTAACCTTGAAGACGTTTGCAGCGCCCAGCCCAAGACCAGCGCCTCCGAGGGAACCAGGTGAGCGTTACAGAACGCGAAGCCTCCCAAACATTTCCCGCCCAGGTGCTATGGAGACTTCAGACACAGACCAATTGGCCCAGTTGCTCGGGGAGTTGAGAGCAGAAGTACACGCAGCACGCCAGGAAACAAATGCCCTAAGGAGAGAGCTAGTGATTTCTAAGGAGCGAACAGACGACTTGGCTAGACAATTGTTACAAGCCCAAGCGGGACAGACTCCTCTGCCTACCCCTGGTGGAAGCCATGCCCCAACGGCTTCCTCTAATCTGGTGCAAATTAATCTACCAGGAAATGTACCTTTGGCTCCACCCGAACGCTTTTCAGGTGATCCGAAAAGGTTTGCTGTGTTCATCAATCAGTGTCGTTTGCACTTTCTGTGTAGACCTGCCGCTTTTCCAACAGACCAGGCTAAGGTAGCCTTTGTGCTCTCATATCTTAGTGGCAGCGCCGCAGATTGGTCTATTCCTTTAGTGACTCAGGATAACCCTATCCTTTATAATTTCCAGGACTTCCAAGCTAGTATGGAAAGATTGTTCGCAAGGCATTTTCAGGGACAGGCTCTGGACAATGAACTTCTTTCACTACGACAGGGCAATCAAGATCTTCTGGTCTACATTGCATCATTTAACAGACTAGTGGTTGAAACCGGATGGCCTGAGGATAAGAGAATCACCCTTTTCTATAGAGGCCTTCGTGGAGAACTTAAAGACGTTCTGGCCCAGGTGGTGAATCCACCACAAGACTGTTCCGAATACATTGATCTGGTGGTGCAATTAGATCATAGGATACAAAATCGAAAAGCCGATCGTTCCAGGTTTGAAAATCGAGTTTTTTCAAGACCACAGAGCTCCGTTAAAGGAAATGATACCGTGGAACCCATGCAGATTGGGGTGGTAAAAGGACCTCTAACCCAAAAGGAAAGAGAAAGGAGAAGACAACTACAATTGTGCCTCTATTGCGGGAACTCAGGGCACTTCCTCCAAGATTGCCCAGTGAAACCAAAGAAGAAGACAGTAGGAGCTTCCGATAAGGGTGCCAAAGGTTCAGAGTTGGAAAACAACCTCGCCCGACAAGTGTAGAGGTCCGCTTGCCGAGCGTAAAAACCAGTTCTTAAGTAAGGACCCGTCCAATCTTCAGTAAGGACCCGTCCCGGCACAGGAAGCGCCGGGCTCATATCAAGTGTAAAAGTGCTTGGGTGAACCTACCTGAAGCAGACCATGCTGCTTACTTACCAGCCAGATGATGCTTTACTCTCTTCTAACAGGGACTACTTTTCTTTCTGGGTGGGGCAGGCACCACTCCCTGGATCACTGATACTGGAACTCTTCTGGAAGCAGGAACTCTTTTACCTGGGCGCGGCTGCGGTGGAAGAAGACACCTAAGTACTCCTATGGGCTATTTAAACCACACCCGATTGGTACCACATGCTTCGCGTTATTCTGCATCTGCAGCAGGACGCTCACCGTGTCAGCTCCAGCGAATCTTCGGCTCCGGATCCTGTAGTTACGAAAATTACCTGCTGGGAACCAATCTTCAATCTTCAGCAGCTCCTGCAAAACAAAAGGCACAGGTTAGACAAAGGCAAAGTTAGCGCTTCAACTCACCCGAGCAATCGGCAGCATCCAAGTCGTTTTCTTTTCTGCATTCCGCGTCCGGCATCGGGCCTGCAAAGACAAAGAACATTGGTTAGTAACGTTCAGTTACAATACTGCTTACCTGTGATGCGCTTGCTCCAACTTTGTTCGCGCTGCATTCCGGCACCTGTAAAAACAAAAAGGGGACATTAAGGTGCATTCTACGGCCCTAAAGCAGTCTTCCTACTTACGTGCCTTCGAATTCACCATCTTCTTGCTACGCTCTCTGCCACGAATCTGGGAGAGCATCTTCTTTGGCATCGACAGCATCCTAAAAGCAAAAGACATAGACATAAGGAAAAAGACATTTAAAGAGAGCAATCCAAAGAGAACTTTAATACTTACAAGTCACGCTCGTGCAGCAAAACGGCGGCATCGCTCTCACCTTCCCTCTGCAATCAAGAGGCGGAACTCACATCCAGTGAAGTAACTGGACCCACCGCCCCTGCACAAGACGCAGGATGGAGAGCTCAACATTCACTTATTTAAGGTGAGCACAACAATCATCTGAGTACCACGGGGAGAAAGGGAGAGAGGGGCTAGGAACTTCTCCCATCCTTCCCGCCACTAATACCTTGATTTTCCACTTGCAGACACCTCACTCTGCAGGTCAAGCTTTCGGTGAGCAAGGGGCCAAATCCGGGAGCCAAACGAACCCTACGCCTAACCTTGAAGACGTTTGCAGCGCCCAGCCCAAGACCAGCGCCTCCGAGGGAACCAGGTGAGTGTTACAGCGGCTGCCAGCTCGTTATTCCGCACAGGAGGTAGAATTGGTGGCTTTAATAACAGCGTTAAATATCTCAGAAGGGCAAGTGATCAGCATTTTTCAGATTCGGCATCTGTCACCTCCACTGGGCACTCAGGGTTGGCTTGTTGGGAAAGGAGGATGATTAAAAGGAGTGATGGGTCCCTCTTTCAGCATGCATCGTTACTGGCATGACTTATTGAGGTGATTCCCCTCCCAGTGGAGGTGGCAATAATAAAATGTGCTGCTCACAGAGGCTGCCTGAATTTTATTTCACAGGGCAATGATATGGCTGAGATAGCAGCCAGACAAGCAGCCCATTTGCCTGAAGAAACTACCAAATTGCTCCCTGGTAAAAAAAGAAAAAGAACCCATGATGGCACTCAGATTACACAGGCCCGAGAACACTAATACTACTGAGCCCTTTAATACACTGTTTAGGGCACTTGCATATTGACTATGTCGACATACAAGATCGATGTGCCTCTTATAGGTACATGATAGTAGTGGCATGCCACTTTTGACGTTGGCTTAAGGTGGGACCCTGTGCTCATAATGATGCAAAATCAGCTGCTACATTTTTAATTCGAGAGGTATTCCAGAGGTGGGGCATTTGTGATCAATTGAGGTCCAACAAAGGGCAACACTTTGCCAATGACCTGTTTAAGGAGGTTACAGCCTTCCTGGGGATAAAGCACCGACAGTGTTCAGTGTAAAGCCTTCAAACCAAGGAATTGGTTGAATGTTTAAATGGCTTCCTTAAAGAGCACTTGGCCAACCTGTCATGACACTTGGCAAAAATTGGCTGTACTGCTTGCCTATCTCTTTATTTACCCTACACAATTCACCTGGCACGGATCATCATTTAACTCTTCACGAAAATGTTACTGGCAGGAGAATGCATGCGCCTCTCACCGTGGCATGTACAATTTCAGATGCTAACAGCTCTGCTCAGATACTTAGTGACAAATTCACTGCATACTTGAGGGAACTCACAAAGTTTCTCAAATACTTTTCTCGTCAGGAGCACTCACGGTCAAGCAAGCTGGCCAATGAGACCTCACCAACAGACAGTGCAGGAGAAGAGACTTTTCCCCTGCAGCCCCACCCTGTTATCCTGGGGACAGGGAATTTGTGTCTGCAACTTCACAAGATCATGAAAGGAGCCTCAATTCACAGGTCCGCATTCAGTCATCTACTCCACACCAATGGCAGTCAAGGTAGCTGATCGCCGAGCATGGCTCATCATTCTGACATCCGCAGAGACAACAGCGCCAGCTCCCTCGAAGAAAAGTAGAGGAAAACCACTTGATGGGGAGTATTGCTCAGTTATCATTTACTTTTTTCTCTGCTTTTAGGTTATATAGGAGGCCTGTGGAGGAGGAGGACAATATGCCTCCCAGTAACATTAGCAAGGGTAGAATGCAGAAATACACTGTCTACTGGTATAGTATGGCATTTTTGTGTGTTGCTCTTTGTCTCTTTTGTCTTTGGTTTCTTTTATGTATGGGACCAGGAAGTCCAGGAAGCACTAATACAAGTAGTGATGATCCTATTAAAATAAAAAGAAGCTTATTTAATGCAGATATATTTCATGATGGCACTGGTGGCAGGCTGGACACGGCATCTCATAATGTGTGGTATGATGATAGGTGGCGTGTGGGATGGAAGAGGGCAAAAGACACTTGTAATGTCTGCTCTCATCCCACACATTAACGGGGCACCCAACATGTTCCTTCACCAAGAGGTCACGGTAGAGGAAGAGGGGTGTCTAATGCACCTGTCACTTTGCAAAATGAGGGGCCTTTTTCAGGGTCACCCAGTGTCCATCCATTTGGTTGATGAGGGGGAAAGGGTGTACGCCGACAATTACATGCAGTTCAGGGCAATCTCAAAAAATGAATATTGGATTATGTTACAGAAGGGGTAAGAAGCAGGGAACAGTTGTTCATGACGCACAGCAGAATAGAGTGCTGAAAAAACGGGCATGATATTCCATGGTGCCACACGCAGCCATTAATGAGAATAGAGGGATCTGTCTTTTATGATGGGCAATGGGAGGGGGAATGAAACAGAGTCAAGCAGAAGGTTTAGTTGTGTTTGTAGAGGTTGTAGTTGCAAATATTAATAACAGCTGTAGTGAAACGTGGAATAAGGCAATGTATAATAAATATGTGCATGCTTTAACTTGGATAGATGACAGACACCAACCAGTACACATAAAGCCTCTTACACACTTTTCCTTATGTTTTAAATCCACTGGGGCAACACATCTGGGGTCCAATGCCAGCTGCACCAAGGTGATGAGCATTCCAGCGCTGAAGAGTGAGACAGCTGCAGTTATGGACCACAGGTGGGCATGTGGGACCCAGACATACACCCAGATCCCTCCTGACTGGGAGGGGATATACTCCCATGTCACACTGCACAGCCCTGCCCTCCAAGTGCCTCGATCAGAATTGATGCCCTACAGTGACCATCCTGCAGTGCTCAAGAGGAATGTGGCAGGGGCCTGAGCACAAACACTGAAAAGAGACAGTCGAGCAGCAACTATTGGTCCAGCAAATTATCAGAAAGATTGATTGCAATCCCCCAACATTTTCACTTGTTCTCGAAGGCATCCACGTTTTGTGTCTCTCTTCTGCTTCCAGGGGTCCAAGCAGCAGCTGATGCTAAATGGCTGCAGGTGACCCGTTATGAGCTATTACAACTGGCAAACTCAACCGAGAGATGACTAAATTCAGTAAGGGAAGAGCTTCAGCCAGTCAGACTGGAGGCACTTCAGAGCAGATATGTGTTGGATATGCGTACCACAATGGAGGGAGGCTTTTGACACAAAATACGGAGCAGCTGCTGCACAGTAAAACCAGCCAACAACGTGGCTATTGGAACTTTGACAGAGGCCATAGAGGAAATGTGTACACTTCATGAGACTATGACCAAAGAAACAAATGCAGAATCGTCAGACAGCTGGTTTGACTCTCTTTTTGCTTGGGTCCCGCCATGGTTGGCGAACATTTTCAAAGCAAATGTCCCTGTGCTTGTTTTGGTGCTCACCACCTTCAGTGTGGGTCAGCTAATACTAAAACATGGCAAGAATAAAGGGAGGAGTGTCATGATGCCAACCCCCAGGCATCTGGACCATGCCCATCAGCCCCCGGAGCAGGCATCTTCGGCGCCTGGCTCATAGTCATTACTTACCTCAGGCAGACCATGCTGCAAATGACTCCAATCCCCACGTGAAGCCTGGAAGGGACTATTTTACTACAGGGACTATTTTTTAATCGGGTGTGGTTCTAGGGACTTCTTAGCTGGGACTACTTTTGAGGCATTTTAAACCACGCCCGACCAGCAACACACGCTTCGCGTTATTCTGCATCCAGCAGCGTAACGTAACGCTGCCTGCAAGTCAGCTTCCAGACCTCTGCCACGCCCATCCTGAATCCGGAGCTCCTAGAGAAGAAGGAAAGTAGAGGCAAGGTTAGAAAACAAACTTTATTCCAGTTTCTCACCTGATTCCGGAACCATCACGTCTCAGCACCTGGAAAGGACATTCTTTCTACACGCATCGCATCGCCAGCTGCAGTGCCGCGCCATACTCACCAGTCCTCACAGCACCTTTCGATCCGGCGCTGCCTCCATCATTTCTTCGCCGGGCTCTGGCATCTGGGGACAAAAGAATTAACCAGGTGAGCCGAGAGAGCCAACAAATACAATCTCTCTTACCACCACAGACTTACCTGATTTACCACCAGAGGCATTATTCTTTAACTCTTTACATCTTCAAACACCGCATCTGAAAATGGAGAGAAAACAACACGTTAAATACATGCATCATTTACCGGACAGCATCGGGTAATACAGACTCTTACCTTTAACGCCATCTACCGCCAAAAGACCATCTTTTCTCAAACTCCACTGCAAGATAAGAAAGGAATGGGACAAGAGTGAACATCGAACATATTGAACTCTATGAACTCTATACTTACTGGTCTTTGCCAGGAACCTCAGAGTCAACTCTCGTCCGGAACTCCCCAACGCCTTCTAACCAGTGAAGCAACTGGTATCTACGCGCCCCTGCAATCCACGCAGGATGGAGAGCTCATCTTTCAAGAATATAAGGTGAGAGTACTGGAAGGGGATTTCGGAGGTGATTAGTGGGGAGAGCAGGGAGGTGCCATCACTAGAATCCACGGGTGGCTAAATTCCTCTCTCCCCTTGCAGACGAATCCTTCTAAGGGTCAAGCAGACGAGATTAGGAGGGCCAGTCCAGTCTGTCTTCTCTGCACTACGCATCACCTTGGTGGAGGCCGCAGCAGTCCGGGTCCGACCGATGCCGATATAGGAGCCAGGTGAGAGTAACAGAATGCGAAGCCTATCTACAAACACTCACCCGGGCGCCATGGAAACCTCAGAAACCGACCAACTAGCCCAATTGTTAGGGAACTTAGGGCTGAAGTGCACTCCGCGTGCCAGGAAACTAATGCCCTCTGGAGGGAACTGATCATGTCAAAGGAGCGCACTGATGATCTTGCTAGACAACTGCTGCAAAGCCAAGCTGGGCAAACACTGCTACCTGGACTTGGGGGGAATCCAACTCCTGTTTCATTGAGCAATCCTGTGCAAGTGGTCCTACCAGGGAGCATTCCTTTAGCTCCACCCGAACATTTTGCTGGGGACCTGAAAAGGTTCGCCGTGTTCATGAACCAATGCCGCTTGCACTTTTTATGCAGACCTGGAGCTTTCCCAAACAATCAAGCTAAAGTAGCCTTTGTACTATCATACCTTAGTGGTAGCGCAGCGGATTGGTCCATTCCACTAGTCAACCAGGATGACCCTCTTCTTCGGGATTTTCAGGGTTTAAATTGAGCATGGAAAAACTATTTGCCAGACATTCACAAGGACAGTCCCTGGATAACGAACTTTTAACCCTACGACAAGGTAATCAGGATCTGCTAACCTCTATCACAACCTTCAATAGGTTAGTGGTGGAAATCGGGTGGCCAGAAGAAAAACGAGTCACATTATTTCATCGTGGACTTCGGGGTGAACTCAAAGATGTTTTGGCCCAAGTTGTGAACCCACCTCAGGATTGCGCAGAATATATAGACTTAGTGGTCCAGTTAGACCACCGACTTCAGAATAGAAAGGCTGATCGAGCTAAGTTCGAGAATCGGTATTGGTTAAACCTAATGTTAACCCCAAAGGAACAGATGCATCAGAACCTATGCAGATCGGGGGAGTTCAGGGACCTCTAACTCAAAAGGAAAGAGAAAGGAGACGGCAGATGCAATTGTGTCTGTACTGTGGGGCCTCAGGACATTTTCTACGGGATTGCCCTATAAAGCCATCCAAGAAAGTAGTTGGAGTTGCTGTTAAAAATCAAACTGAGCCTGACTCGGGAAACGACCACGCCCGACAAGTGTAGAGGTCCGCTTGCCGAGCTTGAAGAAGGACACTCAGACCTTGCACCTAATCATACCAATGGTCCTTATTGATCCAAGGCAGCTATCACGTATACACACAGTAAGGGCATACATCGATAGCAGGGCCGTAGGAAACTATATGGACCACAAATTGGCTTCTAGGATGAATCTACCTCTCTGCAAAAAGACCACTTCGGATGTCATCACCACAGTCGACGGAACTGAAATTGCTTCTGGGCCTGTAACTCATTCCACTACAGAGATGACATTGCTGGGTCAAAATTGGCATCGAGAGACTGTTATGTTTGATTTAATCAAAGCCCCGCAGTTCCAAATAATACTGGAGATACCTTGGTTGGAAACACATAATCCTTGTATTGATTGGCGAGAAAAGAGAATAACCTTCGTGGATTGTGCGCACACCTGTTACCCGGAAAAAACATTGAACAAAGGCCTGGCCACAGTCACTAATCCAGTCGTGCAGTTACCTCAGGAATACCTAGAATTCCAGGATGTTTTCCAAAAAGAACAGGCAAACACCTTACCGCCTCACAGATCATAAGATTGTCAAATCAACCTCATACCCGGTGCGCAATCTCCATGCAGTAGGATCTACGCCCTTACGGAACCTGAAAATCTACACCTACGACAATACTTGGATCAATACCTCGCTAACGGCTTCATTCGTCCATCCAAGTCCCCTCATCCTCAGCTTTATTCTTCGTACCTAAAAAGGAAGGTGACCTCAGAACGTGTATAGACTACCGCGCATTAAATCAGATTACGGTGAAGAACTGATACCCGTTGCCTCTGATTCCTGAAATACTAGACCAAGAAAGGGATGCTTCCATCTACACTAAATTAGATCTCCGAGGGGCATATCATCTGGTACGTGTAAAAAAGGGGGACGAATGGAAGACTGCCTTTCGTACCAAGTACGGATTATTCGAATATCAGGTGATGCCCTTCGGGTTGTGCAATGCACCAGCAGTCTTCCAGTATTTTATGAACGATGTCCTTCGTGAACTCATTGACGTCTGTGTTGTCGTATACATCGATGACATTCTAGTATACTCCTCCTCGGAATCAGACCGTGTTAAGCACGTTCGTGCAGTCCTCGAGAAAACTACGTCAGCACAAGTTATATGCAAAATTGGAAAAATTTGTTTTGCATGCTACAGAAGTTGAATTCCTTGGATTTATCCTGACTCCAAAAGGAGTCCGAATGGACTCTCGAAAGGTGGATGCAATTCTCAAATGGCCATCACCCAGTTCAGTTAAAGGGGTACAAAGCATGCTTGGATTTGCTAATTTCTACACAGATTTATTCCTGCCTTCTCACATGTTGTACACCCCATCACAGCACTTTTGTGAAAAAACAAACGCTTCTTGTGGACCAAGGAGGCTGAAAAGGCCTTCTAAGAGCTGAAATTGAAATTCACGTCGGCAGCTTGAAGCATCCACGCCCCGAGCTCCCATATGTAGTCCAAACCGATGCATCCAGTTTAGCCATGGGAGCTGTCCTGTCCCAGAAGGATCCTGAAACCGGTCAACTTCATCCAGTAGCATTTTGGTCCAGGAAGTTTTCAGCCCCCGAGTTAAACTATGCGGTTACCGATAAAGAGTTGTTAGCCATCAAATCCGCCTTCAAGGCTTGGCGGCATTATCTTCTCGGTGCAAGGCACACCATTACTGTAATCACCGATCACAGGAACCTCCAGTATTTAAAGACAGCCAAGGCCCAATCATCGCGTCAACTTCGATGGGCATTATTCCTTGCCGAATTAGATTTCATGATCACTTATCGACCATGATGCAAGAATGGTAAGGCAGATGCCTTGTCCCGAATAGGGATGGGAGAAGCATATTCGAACCCAGAACCGTTGCCTATAATTCCAGAACAAAGAATTCTTGGTATAACTACTCTACAGACTCTAGAAGATATTCATTTAAAAATCCAACAACTTTTCGATTCAGCAGCCCTGCAAGATTGGGTGAAAAAGGGCCATGATTATTCAGTCATCAATGACTTACCTTACTCCCAAGGGCGTCTATTTCTACCACTCAAGGAACTACAAGAACTAGTCATCTCCAATTATCATGATGCTCTGATGGAAGGACACCCAGGTATTGCAAAGACTGACGCTAAAATTAAAAGACAATTCTGGTGGCCCACCTGGCGAAAAGACGTAAAATCATTTGTGCTGTCTTGTGGTATCTGCGCCCAAAACAAAAGTCAAAAGAAAAAACCAACCGGTCTTTTACAACCTTTGGATATTCCACCCACACTCTGGCACACTTTGTCTTTAGACTTTATTACAGATCTACCTCCGTGTAATGGGTTTAACACCATTCTGGTTATTGTTGATCTTTTTTCCAAGATGGCTCACTTCATTCCTTTAAAAGGATTACCTTCCGCTTCAATTTTGGCCAAAGAATTTCTTGAAAACATAGTTCGGATGCATGGATTTCCTTCCGTATTGGTCTCTGACCGATGTAGCCATTCATTTAGCGATTTTGGAAGAAATGTTGCCAATTGGCGAAGATCGAAGTGAGGTTATCAACCAGTCACCATCCCCAGACCGATGGTCAAACGGAGAGGACCAACCAGACTCTTGAACAAGACCTACGTTGAATGCTACACCAGACTGAAAACAATTGGAAGGAAATTTTATGGATTGCTGAATACGCATACAATAACTCAGTACATTCAGGAACCGGACAAAGCCCCTTTTATACCATGTATGGACATCATCCTCGAACCTCAGAAATCGATTCGTCCCAGCATTTAGAAATGCCGGCAGTGACCCATCTGCACTCTACTATTACACAGGCCTTTAAGGAGGCAACTGAACATTTGTAACAAGCAAAAGAGAAATACAAGAAAAATGCTGATCAACATAGAAGTGACACTCCCCAATACCAGATTGGAGATCAAGTTTGGCTGGCTATGAAACACATTTCTCTAAAAGGAACTCAAACTTTTAATCCTAGATATTTGGGACCTTACACCATTAAGGCCATTATCAACCCAGTGGCAGTCAAATTAGAACTACCCTCTAATATGCGGATCCATCCTGTCTTTCATGTTTCACTTCTAAAACCAGTTCAACCTGGAACAAGATTAACCAAACCACCGGACCCCATCCTGATAGATGGAGAACCTGAATTCGAGGTAAAATATATCCTGGACTCTAAGATGGTTAAACCAAAACTTTTTTATTTAATCGATTGGACAGGTTACGGACCACAAGAAAGGTCATGGGAGCCCATTGACCACGTTCATGCACCTCGGTTGGTGAAAAGATTCCATCGGAAACTTCCCAGACAAACCAGGGCCCAGGGGAAGAACAACTTTAGGAGGGGCCTTGGGGGGTGTGCTGTCATGATGCCTACCCCCAGGCATCTGGACCATGCCCATCAGCCCCAGGAGCAGGCATCTAGACCTTTGGTAAAACCTCAGCATTCCCGGCTAGGGGCTATCTGGGTTCAGTCCTGGCGCCTTAGGCGCCAGGCTCATAGTAGAAATCAGTCCTAGCACCTAAGGCGCCAGGCTCATAGTCATTACTTACCTCAGGCAGACCATGCTGCAAATGACTCCAATCCAACATGAAGCCTGGAAGGGACTATTTTACTAGAGGGACTATTTTTTACTCGGGTGTGGTTCTAGGGACTTCTTACCTGGGACTACTTTTGAGGCTATTTAAACTACGCCCGACCAGCAACACACGCTTCGCGTTATTCTGCATCCAGCAGCGTAACGCTCACCGTGCCTGCAAGTCAGCTTCCAGACCTCTGCCATTCCCGTCCTGAATCCCGAGCTCCTAGAGATGAAGGAAAGTAGAGGTAAGGTTAGAAAACGAACTTTATTCCAGTTTCTCACCTGATTCCGGAGCCATCACGTCTCAGCACCTGGAAAGGACATTCTTTCTACACGCGTCGCATCGCCAGCTGCAGCGCCGCACCATACTCACCAGTCCTCAAAGCACCTTTTCGATCCGGCGCTGCCTCCATCATTTTTTCGCCGGGCTCCGCCATCTGGGGACAAAAGAATTAACCAGGTGAGCCGAGAGAGCCAACAAATACAATCTCTCTTACCACCATAGACTTACCTGATTTACCACCGGAGGGATTATTCTTCAACTCTTCACATCTTCAAACGCCGCATCTGAAAACGGAGAGAAAACAACACGTTAAATACATGCATCATTTACCGGACAGCATCGGGTAATACAGACTCTTACCTGAACGCCATCTACCGCCACAAGACCATCTTTTCTCGAACTCCACTCCAAGATAAGAAAGGAATGGGACAAGAGTGAACATCGGACATATTGAACTCTATGAACTCTATACTTACTGGTCTTCGCCAGGAACCTCAGAGTCAACTCTCGTCTGGAACTCCCCAACGCCTTCTAACGAGTGAAGCAACTGGTATCTACGCGCCCCTGCAATCCACGCAGGCTGGAGAGCTCATCTTTCAAGAATATAAGGTGAGAGTACTGGAAGGGGATTTCGGAGGTGATTAGTGGGGAGAGCAGGGAGGTGCCATCACTAGAATCCAAGGGTGGCTAAATTCCTCTCTCCCCTTGCAGACGAATCCTTCTACGGGTCAAGCAGACGAGATTAGGAGGGCCAGTCCAGTCTGTCTTCTCTGCACTACGCATCACGTTGGTGGAGGCCGCAGCAGTCCGGGTCCGACCGACGCCCCTGTGGGAGCCAGGTGAGCGTAACAAGGAGGTGGAGATATCTGATGTCCCTGAATGTTGATGAAACAGGGAATAAGGTACATAGTAAACATTTGGGGTCAACGCAGTCTTGGGCAACAAGCATAACGAACTAGGGGTGGTTGCAATGCTGCCTGCAAATGTGGAGGCGTATGATGCCTTTTGGGTGGCATGCTCAGATGATGGGCAAGAGTGTGTGATGAGTCTTCAATGGGGGAATATGAGGGCCAAGGGCTGAGCATGGATAGGGTAACGAGGCTGTGGGTCCCTAAGGCACTAAGTAAAAACTTGAGAAGCAAGAAGGTGTAGATTGATGGATCGATATAAGGGGGGAATGCAGTAAAGGTGCAAATTCAGTGCTGCCAAGGGGGGGGGGCACACCTATCAATTACATAACTGATTGGGGGATGCAGTGGGAAGAGAAGGGGGCTCTTCTGGGGGTGAGGACATCATTGACCGCTGCATGGTGTGAATGTCTTCCCTTTGCCAAGCTCAGGTTATCCGTTGTGTTTGATAGGACCTGACCAATGGCAGATAAATAAAGTTCCAGTGGTCAGCACAATGATGTAATGCTTTGAGACGTAATTGTGGGGAGTTTTGGGAAGGCTTGTGACTTCACGTGGGTGATGTCAGACAATGGTGTCCCAGGCTAGCAAAAACCAATTACAATCATTCAATGGATGCTTGGATATAGAGAACTGAGGTAGTCCCACCAATCAGCTTTTGCCCGAAGTTTAAAAAGAGAATTCAAATGTTTGTATGCAAATGATGTTGTTTGTGTATAAAAATGTTGCCCGCTGTGGGCAGCATTGACAGCTCACTTAACTCCAGGGATATCTGATCCGTGCTTTCTCAACTGCATTCTGGGCCTAAATAAATTGTGTTAATTCCTGCTTGTTGTATACTCCTTCTTGTATTACGTTGGTTTTCCAGTCGTCACTTGCCTTGGAGGACCTCAGACACAAAACTATGAACACAACGTTTTTAAGGCAAGCACAGGATTGCCCTTCACTGGGTGCAGCGAAGAATCCTCAATCGAGACATGTTTAAAAAGATATGAAAGATATGATTAATGTAGACAAACTTTAAAAAGACTATTGCAGTTTGTTAGTCATGTACTGCAGACCTAGAGATATATGGGACCCCTTAGAGACATATATGAGCCCTATTTGAGCCAACTTAAGCAAAAGACGGGAATTAAATCCTTTAATCGTGCAATCCCTCTGTATGTTTTTTCAGAACAAATATGTTTCCATTGTATCACTGTTGAATTCTTTGCTAAGTACAACAATTCTAACCTGGGGGTTTATGATCTATGCACCCTTTACAGTTTATTGCTCTGTGCCTATAGTGTGTGTCAACATGGTGGGAGTTATTGGTTAGTTGCTACAGACTAAAATTGTGTTGTGTGTTGTTGCCGTGGGCGGTGGGGAGAGGGCTTCTCTTTGAAGATCCTTATTCACAGAGCCTTTTATAATGGATTTTTGTCCTTATAAAACACCTCTGTGAATTGGGCCCAAATGATTGAAAAGAAAGGAATATCTTGTAATATGCTTTGACTATTATTTGGAAACAGCCATCGCCTCATTTCAAGGTCTGAAAGATATGTTATGCAAACCTTCCGTCCTAATAACAACAGATTCTCAACAGTCCTCACAGGCCCCTCCCAAATGGGATTGAGTGCGTCCTTTCAAAATTACGACGTGTGGGAGAACGAGCAATACTTATACTTTTTATTACCCAAACATGGGTATGGGAAGTGTGCAGGAGCAGCCAACTGCCTTTGCAGGACGTCCAGCCCCCCTACTACCTGTATGCTGGAAGCCTGAAATAGTGCCATGTTTGACACCAGCAGTTGTGGCTGTTCCGAGTCAAGTCTTCGAGAAAAGGTAGCCATTGACAAGGAGCAGAAAGAAGAGTTGGTGGAGTCTTAGGAAATGAGCCTGATGCACTGAGAAGACTGGCGGACGAAGAGAATGTATGGACTTTATAGAAACTGATGACGAAGTAAAAAATCGAGTAAACGTTAATGTGCGAAATGAAGATTGCATGTGTGAAAAGCACTGTAGAAAATATAAGACGTTTGTTAAATGTACAGATGCAGCAATGCAAGTAGACTAAGGGCCTCATTACGACCCTTGCGGAAATGGAAAAATGATGGCGGAAATGCAATACCGCCATCGAACACCGCTCGTTGCGATCATGACCCGTCACCGTAAAGTACGATGCCATTAGCGACACCGCAGTGAACGGCAACGCTAACTGCACCAAGTACGCGCACGCGCGCCTTGCAAAACCGGAATCACCGCCATGGCGCAACGGTACGCGAATTCTGACCCTAGCGGACATGTACTGAACGCCATCAAGCACGTCGTAAAGTACCATTCCGCCATGGCGAGAAATACGGCATCGTGAACCAACCGTAAATGGCCCACTGAGTGCCTGTACTCCACTCCCTGGCCACATTGCACAACTCCTGGCAGGCGCAATGTAACCACACTATGCAACCAGTGAAATCTACAATTCACCCATGCATGCCAACGTAGAAAAGCATGCAGGGGCTCAAAGCGCCCCGTGAGTGGGCATCCATGTACGGCATGTCACCATAGCCGTACTGATGCAGCACAGGCATGTGAAGGTACAATACATCAAAATGAAAATCAAGAACACATGACACAAAACAACAGTAGTCCCCCATCGCTTGCCACCAGCGCAAGGCAACATCCAAAACAGCATCCTGAGGGGGATTGCACCAGCCCTGTACTCTTGCCAGTAAACAAACCAACCATCAGCAGAAGCATGTACCACACAAGTTGGCAGAGTGACTGAGCAGCCAGGCTCATCCCAAGAGGGGCCGATGGGAGCTGCAGGGCACAGATGGCATCAATACAGAAGCTATTCCAATGGACATGACCCCAGTCCCCCTCCAACAAACGCACGCAAACACAGTCACCTGTGACCAGCCACATTCGGAACATCCCATCATTCCACCAATCGACCTGGCTGACAGGCACCAGTCGGCCAAAAGCCAATCCCCCGCCCCTGAACAGCACATCATGTAAACAGTCACAATGGCAGCCCCTATCCGTGACCATACTGTGCTACGTAGGCAAACGCGCCCAGTACTGTACCACACAACTCAACTCAGAAGGCGGAACACAATGCAGATCATCTCGCAATACATACCGCCACAAAGCGAAAATCGCCACATCACCTGCAAAGAACAACGCAACACGACAAATATCGGAATACAATTTAAATGCACATCCAAATGACAAAGGCCCCACAGCAATTTGCAAAATAACACCAAAACAACCATCATCACCGAGGGCTGCATCTGCAATAATTGACCAGCTTCCACTTGTGTGACGCCCTGTACCATCATGGCACACAGGGCCTACATCAACGTTCCAAAAGGCAACATGGAAGCGGCAAGAACCGCAGGTCCGTCCCATGAGGCAGGCACTAGTCGAGCTGAAAGGCCGAAATGTTGCACCTAGCCACCAGTACAGCGTAAGGGCATGTGGCCCATTGGCGATCGTCCCATAAGATCGAAATGGTGCTCCACTGATTCACCCGAAGCTGCAGGAGTCGAGAGTAAAAACCATCTGGAGGAGTGGCGTAGAGATGGCATCTGCAATAGGGCAGGAGATACCTGTCACCCAAAAGAAACACAAATTAACCGATTGCATTACGGGACTCATGATGCATTACAATCTTCATTCAACACACCAAATCCACACCCATATGCATGCTAGCCCACTCCAAAGGAATATACACACCCCTAAATCAGTATCGAATCATAACGAAATCAATCGAGGTAAATACACCATTGGCAACGTCGGTTACTGTGCATGCGTCCGTCAAGATAGAACCCATGACATGGGATTAGTAACGTGCCTAGACACAAGTGTATGAAGGCGCGTCGAGACAGGGAGGATCCGACAAGGGCAGATAGACGTATGTCCCACTATGGCAGCCTTGCATCACATAGCGCAGGGGAAGGGGAGTGAATCAAAAAACCCATGTACATGGCAGACCCTAAACGGAATCATCAGTCCATGCATCCATTCATCATTCCCTCATCCCGCAATGAAAACGCATGAATATTCACTCACATTATATGTGAAACTTCCATCGCGTCTGTGCGTAATGCAGTCTGCAAAAACCACTGTGCCCCTGGCCGGATCTGTAGTGTTGTGAAGCAAGATGGATTTGGGAACGTCCTGCCTTATCGTCCACTACGCTATTGCGCATCCCATTCAATTCATATCATTCATTGCCTGCTCGTTATGGGCCATGTCCCAAGGACATTCTACAATAGAACGTTACATTTCCAGCCAGACCTGTGGGCGTATCCTCGCCGCTACTTCAAAACCAAAAATGCTGGCCTTCGAATTCCTCACTTGCAACATTACGTCGAAAAGGCTACTGTGAACGCTTGCATTCACAATTACATCAATGTAGTGCGGCTGTGTGTCATAATGCTAACTGGCTGCAATCACAAATGGGACGCCACGCCCGTCGGTGAAGTACGTTACTGTGCTGCATGAGGGTCGGCCATCGATCGAGCCCTACATACCACTGACTCTTCACAGGTATGTAAGCGGCTGCAATCATAGCATGTGTAACAATGGGAGCATAGCATGAAAATCAATCAAAGTACATCACACTGCCATCGGGATTTGATACATGATTCCAATCCCAAGATGCCATGCGGCCAAATGCAGCCTTACGTGCGGGACGTGCTCGGCCAGAAGGGATAGCATCTGCCACAGAATCATTCAATCAGCACAGGTGGAGGCCATACAGGCCGACAGCACATATATAGCAGACCCAAACCCCTCCCACAACCACTCCCACTCCAAAATGCTACCGGCAGGACTAGCGATGTTGGGCCTGGGGGACCAGATAGCACTGCAAGTGCTACAACTACAAGAAGACGACGAACAACAACAGGTACAACAACCGGGCGCACAGGGGAGACGGAGGAGAAGGAGGAGGAGGAGGGCAAGGCAGGGTCAGCAAGGCCCACAAGCACTGCCACTACCACCACGCAGGCGGCCCGCAATCCCACGCCTCCGAGCCGATCCGTTCAACCTCACTGCTGAGCAGATCCACACCCTCTACCGTTTGGACCGGGACACCATAATCGCCATTGTGGACATGACACATGCTGACCTCGTGAGCATGATAGATAGCCCAACCGCCATCCCACCCCTACTGAAAGTGGTGTCTGCACTCCACTTCCTGGCCACAGGCACCTACCAGCACACAGTGGGACAGTTGCATGGCATTTCACAGCCACTGTTCTCACGGACACTCTTCCAAGTGCACGATGCCCTCCTGAAGCACGCCGACGACCACATCACACTACCACGCACGTACCAGGAGATTACCAACGCAAAAGTGGGATTCCATGCACTTGGCGGCATCCCGGGTTGCATTGGTGCCATCGACTGCACCCATGTTGAATTGGTTGTCCCACATGCCATGGAGGTCCAGTACCGCAACCGGAAACAATTTCATTCAATCAATGTGCAAATGGTGTGTGACTCCAACAAGATCTTTACGCATTGTTGTGCCAGATTTCCAGGATCTACCCATGATTCTATGGTCCTGAGGAACACAAGAATACCACGCTACATGGAGCGACACGCAGGGCACAGATCCTGGCTACTCGGTGAGTCTCATTCCATGCATGACATCGTGGCCCATTTGATGCGTCAATGACCTTGCAGGAGGGGGGGGGGGGCTACTTAGCACTATCATTCCACTGACACCCTTTATTCGTCTCATACAGGTGATGCCGGGTATCCACTGAAGAGATGGCTCCTTACACCAATCCGGAACCCACAGAACGAGCATGAGGAGGACTACAACCATGCCCACTCACGTACCCGTGTGGTCATTGAACAGGCATTCGGCCTACTGAAGGCTCGTTTCCGCAGCCTCAGCAGGTCTGGCGGGGCACTCATGTACAGCCATGAGAAGGTTTCTAAGATGGTCATGGCATGTGTCATGCTGCACAACATGTGCATACGTAGGAATGTGCCCATGCCCCCTGACGCTGTACTGCATGCACCTGAAGATGATGATGATGATGAGGGTGGGGATGTGGAGGCACCTCAAGGAGTCCATGAGGCACAGGATGCACGTGCAATCCGACAGAGCATCATAGATGCATGCTTCTAGCAACCACGCATGGTGCCTATTACACGGAAAGGGGACCTGTGGCACTGTGTGTGTGTAGTACAGGCACATTGTGGACTGTACGCCTATGAAGGCCTCGTACGCAAATATCAATGTCCACACATGTCATTGGATGATAATGAGATGCTGTATTGTTAATGTGATTTGATTTATACACCCTATGGACCCGCCACCCAGTGAAGCCCAACACACCCCCTCCACCCTACTACCTCCCCCCCCAACACCAGTGTCCAAATATGCATGCTGTCCGTGGTTGGACGCTATTGCAAGCCCCCTCTACGGGTATCAGGGGCACCCCTGCCCGTGGAGCGCAGGTTCCTGCCAGATCTGCGTTGGGGGCTGCCCTGGACGGAACTTGCCACGGATGATGTCTCTGCCTGCTCGCGTCCATGCATGTCTCTGAGGGTTTGTGAGAGCTCCGAGAGCACACGGCGCACAGCAGCAAGTTCAGCACAAACGTCTTTGGACGTCGCATGCAGTTCCCCCCTCAGGCTCTCGGTGCTTTTCTCCATTTGTGCTCTCAGGCTCTCGGTGCTTTTCTCCATTTGTGCTCTCAGGCTCTCGGTGCTTTTCTCCATTTCTCCCCTGAGGCTCTCACTACTTTTCTCTATTTGTGCCCTGAGTGTCTCGGTGGATGTTTCCATGGCTGCCCTGGAACCCCCGCATTCATTTGCATGGTCCTTGAGTAGCGTGGACACTTCCTGCTGTTGCTCGATCAGCAGGTCGAGGGACTGTTGCCTCTGCTGGGCCATGGACATTTGCGGTGGTGTGACAGGGGGGCTGCTCAACACATGTTGCCTTGGCACAGGACTTGTGGGGGTTGGCCAGTCGTCGTCTTCAGGGTGCCCCTGCGTGGTTTCGTCATGGTGTAGGGGATGGGACATGCAGGGGGATTGGGAAAGGTCATGGATGGTACCTACGTCGCCAGCACTGTTTTCCGTGTCGGAGCATGCTGGCATGACAGCTGTGTCACCTATGGTGCTGCTACCACCAGAGGCAGTGCCATCAGATACGTTCTTTGGGGGGACCTGTGGTGCTGGGGTTGTGGACTTGCTGGCTGCTGGGGTGCCTGTTGCAGTCCCCTCCAGTGTGCTGCCACTTGATTCCTGCTGCTGCCGTGTCTTGATCCTTGCACCTGAGGTGGAGGCTCTTGGGACGTTGGTCCTGGCCCTCTTTGCAGGCGTGCTGGTAGGGGTGTCCTGCAGCTCGTCGTTGGTATCGGACCCTGTGGTGGAGTAAAGAGGGGCGAGCGTTAGTTATGGGTCTGTCGGATTTGGAATGGCAACGTATCAAATGCATTGGGGTGGTACATGAGGCTGATTTGGGACTGGGCCTTGGAGGTGGTCTCATTTTCGTGTGGATTGAGGATGCATTCATTTGGCTGCCTGCAGTTAGGGGGTGCATGCTGCACATGTAGGGGTTGTTTATGGCATCTTGATTGATTTGTTTATTCATTCTGACTTTTAGAGGGCGCTGTCAGGGCAAAGTATGTATTGCACTATGGGGTCACATGGTACTGCACATGTTCGTGGTTTGTGGATTTCGCATTGTTTCTCTTGGCCAACCTACCTGATTCTCCGGATGTCGGCACTCCTTTCTCCATCCCTCCGACTCCCTCTATGCTCTCCATTCCTATGGTGGAGGCGCAGATATCCTCCCAGGGGGTCAACTTGATGGGCGACTCTGAACCCCCCCCGGTAGCTGTGGCGATGTTCCTGTTCGCAGAAAGTATGCTGCGTACGCGGATCCGCAGGTCGTCCCACCGCTTGCGACATTGCTGTGGCGTGCGGGGTGTTGTCCCCACCGCACTTACGCGCTGTGCCACCAGGGCCCATATGGCCTTCTTGTTGGCAAGGGCCGTCCTGGTCATTTGACTGGAGAAGACGACGGCGGCATTTTCCTGGAGGGTCTCGGTGAGCACGGTCAGTTCCTCTCGGGAGAAGTGTACCTGCCGCTTGCGGTCACACGCTTTCTTGGCTACCTTTCCCATATTTATTTTTTTAACTGGGGTTGCTAACGGGTTGGGATGTGTGTCAGGGTCGGATTTTTAATGGTTGTGTTGGGATTCGGTTTTTATAGTTGTGCGGCGTGCTGTTTCCCGTTCCGGCCACATGCTTTTACTTCCGTTTCCGTATATTTACGGTGCCCGTAATTTGCGGTGCCCGCTCGTTACGGTGACCGCTCATTACGGTGACCGCTAAGATGGGTGGCGGTATTGCACCTGGTGCAGCGTACGGCGGCGGTAAGGGCCGTTTTGGGGTCATTTCCGCCATCGCAGCCTTTCGGATTCCGCCATGGCGTAATGCTCGTGCCCGATGGGTCGTGATTAGCCGCACTTTGCTCCTTCGTGCAATGGCGGAAACGCTATTTACGCTGTTGCGGTCCGGTCAGTCACTTTCCGCCAGGGTCGTAATGAGGCCCTAAGTGATCACAGAAGCTGGCTATATGTAGTGAATAAGTTCAGACCATGAAGAGAAGGGCTGAAGACTGTGTCGCAGCCCTTCTCTTAGGCTGGAGCATGGAAGAAGTGAGAAGGGCTGTCTGGCCTGGTGTCATGACAGAAGGCAGCCAAGAACTGGTTATATGTCATCAAAGAACAGTGAACGTGAGAAGCTGAATTATCCTTTCTTAAGGTGCAAAGAAACAACACCATGAGTGTCAAGTTTATTAATTGAAGACAATGAAATGCTATAAAATGCGCCGAATTGCGGTGTCCTGTCACATGAGTTTAGGATGAGAATGGAGTTGGGCACGCAGTCCAGAACTTTGATAAGCATGTGCCCGTACTCCCTTATATTCCCACAGACGAGAATACATTGCAAGGTCAAGAGATGATGGGCTAATTGGGTGGGGAGGTACAGTTCAGTCTACCCCCTGACACCTGGGTCTGAGCACACATGCTGTTAAGTGAATTGAGTTCCAGAAGGGCACAAGCATGCCAATTAATTGTAGAGGGCCATATAATGAAGGGCCTTATAGTTTGAAAGCCAATGGAGTATCGTGTTTTTAATAACTGATGAAGATGACTTGCACTATGGGTGAGCATGAGTTGTCCACCTGACTGTAGAGACCCAATCGCAATCCCAGTCCCTATAAAAAGTATGCTCAGATGTTCCCCTTGAGCCAACCATAATCCCCCATAGGTTTTTCTTATTTCCACATACTATGACATCACATATGACGAATTTTTACTATATAAGTACTGTTTTTTATTAAATGCTCTGAGAGAGTGCAATGTCTGTGGATGTGCGCTGTAACTCCCTCTTTTAGATCATTGATAATAAAACAGAAAAAAGAATTTGCCTTTTTCCTGGGTCAGTCTGTTTATTGGAGTACAAAGTTATTCTGATCCCATCCACCTGCGTGACACGCTACGTAAATGAAGGTCCCATGGTCAGAAGTACTCCCGTACTACCTCCTTGGAAGGCAATTCACATTGATTATAGACCAAACAAGGACACAAACGGGAGTGTTCTACTGTGGTGTTTAACCATGCACTCTATGGCCTCATTCCGAGATTGGTGGTAGTCATGGCACTATTTGCGCCATGACTGCCACCAATAACGGGACCGAGTCCAGTGTGGTGCAATGGGGACTTACCGGTCTAGTCCGACCCTGGCGGGACCGGTAAGTCCCCATTGCACCAACCATTCCCCATTCCCATTGAGCCCCCATGGGGCTCAATGGGAATGGGGAAGGCCCTATTTACGGGCCTGCTCATGGCAGGCCCGTAATTAACATCCTGGTTCCCTAACGGGACCCGTAAGGGACGTGTGGTCCGACCACACGTCCCTAGCGGTTCCAGTTAGGGGACCTCGGAATCAGAGGTAGGGGATTACCGGCAACGGTCTCCTTACCGGTGCCCGGTATCCCCTACCGCCCGACTCGTAATGAGGCCCTATGTTTCAGTTAAACACTGGTGTGGAAGCCTTCAACAGAATGCAGACTTTCTATCTCACATTACTAAACAGCTATATTTAATCGCTGAGATGTCAAACCTAAGGCAAAGGGTAGGTGACACGCGAGGTTTGGCATTCAGAGTCAGTCGTCGCTGTTGAATCACATGTGATCTTTCTGTGGAGTCCGGCCCCTTAAAAATATCGAGTGACAGAGAACCATGGTACAATAGTGAGAGGAAAGTTAGGAGGTGAGGCGCATTGAATGACAAAACACTTCCGAGCTAAAGAACCACTTTCAAGGCCCTGGATATCTGGAACCAGCCTATGAAGGGCAAAAGCAAAGTGGGAAGCGACTCGATTGCAGCCACAACAGCTATGCAGATAACCCGCAGAGGCTGCATAACCTAAGTGGGGTGCGATGTCGAGATGCAAGAGCGAATGAGGATAGCTCGTCTCGGGAGGATAGCTGCGGGCGCTTAGAAACCTCTGGGTATTAAGCGCGTTACAAATAACCAATTACAAAGTATGTAAGCAGACCAGAGATTAGCACCAAGACAGAAAGTTGGGTAAGTGTACAGCAGCAGAAGTCCCAAAAACAGACTCTGACAGTATGGTCTCTCAGAGGCATATGAAGACAGGGAAAGCGATTGGAGTCAATTATGCCGGCAAAAGCAAACAGCAAAGGCACGCAGATGAGACAGTAGAGAGAGTATCCTTTCCTTTCCGTTAGCATTGCCAACAGAAAAAGACTTAGGTCAAGTAGCAGAATTGAAAACAAGAAAGATTGGTGCATGCTGGGATCTGTGGTCCATTGCATGGCCAACAGACTTGAATCACTAAAACCATGGAAAGTCAAAGTCAGAGAATCATTGCTATAAAGACTGTTCCATGTTGGGACATGTGGTGATTATCTATAAAAGTGGCAAAGTCCAGGCTAAGAATCACGAAAAGAGAGAATGGTTGTTGTATGTTGAGATGTGTAGTCCGTCTGGGTGCTGAAAGTGACTTGAATGAGTTTAATGCTTGTAAAAGCTGTGCCATGTCACAGAATCACTGAAGGGCAGAGGGATGCATATTGGGATCTGCAGCCAATGTCCCATGGAGAGAGACGTGAACATGTTATAATGCTTGCATTGGGAAGGAAATTAAAAGTGAGAGTGGCAGATGAAGGCGTTGACAAGAGGTTCATGAAGAAGTGCACGGATGTTTAAGAGTAAGAGTCTTTGAAGTTAGCCTTGCAGAAAGTCTATGAAGGGTACAGCCCAAGAGTCATTGAAAGTGCTAAACAGAAAGTCTTTGCAGTGCACTGATGCCCACATTCAAGAGTCATTGGAAGCACTGTTACCTAAGTAAAAGAGATACTGAAAGTGCTTAATGTAAGGTTTATGAGGTGCCATTTGTCTAAGAAAAATGTCGCTGAAACCATTCCTGACAAATTACACTGAGAGAAGGGTATTTCTCCAGGTGCAAGAATCTGCAAGTGTTTGTAAGGTAAGGACCGTGCGGAATGCAACGAGTGTCCCAGCTCAGTGGCGAATGGAAAGATGCACAATCAAGCTGATGTAAAAGCCAGTTTATTTATTTATTTTATTTATGATACATTTTTGTAAAGCGCTAAGTGCATGTTAATTGGTCAAGCTGGGAGATTGAAAAGCAAAGTATGATTCTAAGTAAAGTCAAACCAGGTGGGATCCCAAAGTGACCCGTGGTAAGGAGCAGAATCAGGACCAAGCAAAGGAGAAGCCTAACCTCCAGACCATTAACCTTGCGATAAGGGGATGTCTCGGGCCAGAGACACATTGTCTGGATTGGAGTCTTGCAGGCTGCTTATGTGTTCTCATGATAGGCCGGGGAGGTGTGGAGCCCTCACAGATCCATCCCAAAGGAAGAGATTCTAAAGTTCCAAGCACCAGCGAAGTTCTTCTTTTAGGATTTGAAAAGTGATACATCACAGCACATACTCCATTCGTTTTGCTGGGAAAGGCATATTCAATGTGGGCCTGTAGTCTGCACGCTGTGCCAGAATCTGAAGCTATTCATTCTCTTAAAGTAGATTGCTTTTATTTACAGAAGACGTGAGCTGATCTGCTGCTGTGTTTTCTCAGTATGCATACGGGTCAACAACTTCTAGGACACATGAAACCACCTTTTCTTACGTCTGAGAGTACTAAGCATGTTTGATCGCCGTCAGTGTCGGACTGGGGCGTAAAAGGGGCCCGGGCACCAATGAAGAAGTGGCCCACAGTTGCAAATAGAAATTACTTTGTTTTTTGGCAGCCTTTTTGAGTTGCACAAACTCAACTGTTTTTTGGTTCAATGTGTTGCAAATTCTGTATTTGAAAGTATATATGTTCAATAACGCTGTTGAAAACTAAACCGACCCATTTTGGCCAAATAAAAATCCCACGTTATCATGTTGGGCATTACATTTGGGTCCTGCCCTATAGGCCTGTGACAAATCAACTACTGGGATACCATTGGTCGAGGGGTGAATATCGTTTTTTAAACTATCAATCAGCCCCACACCTCGAATACTCCCGAAGGGATCCGAACAGATTGGAACAACAAGCAAATGATAAACCTCCTTGTCCAATTTTGGTAACGTGGACGGAAACAGCAGGCCTATCTCCGAAAGGTTGTGAATCATTGGTTTTTTGCAACACAGCAAAGACACAATTATTAGAGAATTAAAAAAGGGACTGTCTGGTCAAGGTTGTATAAAAATGTGTAGTTTATTAGACAACAGACAACATAACAACACTACGAAATACAACCCACCCTATAGAGGAACGCATAGGACAGACCATTCTAAGAAGGAAAAGGGGTGCACTCTGGATACTGACAGGATGGTAGTGTGTATGGTAAATAACTACAACAGTTGAAGGTTTCTTGGCTTCAGCACAAAGGGAGAAATTGGTCTTATAATGTCTCTAGGGCCTTCTGGGAAGGGCCAGGGGGACAGAACCACAATGTACCTTGTGCTGTAGATGTCATTGGTGCTTGACAAGGTCAAGAAGGCTTCAGGGTGCTTTGCAGGCTTCTGTAACAGAGTTCAAGACACGAGTCACTGCGTGTATCAGGCGGCATGACTGTTCGGTGAGCGAAGCTGGACAACTGTCTACAGGCTGGCCTACATGGTAGCTCAGGGTCAGGAATCGTCTCAGTGCTGATCGGCAGTAGTGAAGCACTGTTCGGGACGTCTTGGTTGTCTTTAAGCGACTTTCGGCTTCACAACAGTCAGTGTTGCCATTGGTTGCGGTTCGAGGAACTCGACTGGTTCGAAAATGTTCTTTAAGGCAGATTGCAGTAGATGATTGTCGAAGCACTTCTCCCAGGCTTGTCAATGGGCTTGTGTCGTCCTTTAAGGGCGACGTGCCAAACATATAGGTTCAGAGAACTTTTGTCAATTCCTAGCTAGGAAGCCTGCTGCAGCACCTAGCAAGGCACGCTATGTGCTGGCTGGGTACCAGTTCTAGAGAGACTGGAGAGTCGTCTGAGTGCTGTTTCTCCCTCTGTTCCCTGGGGAAAGTTTAATGGAGGGATCTTGCATCCCTCTTTGGATAACCTGGCCTTCCTTCACCGGTGGAAGATGTAAGGCTGACTGTACCTTCAGCCAGGGTCCAAGGTTGAGTTTTTCTCTGTTACTTCAAGTTAAGTCTTCAGATGATCTCCCAAATGAGGGCCTCAATCCTCTTTTAAAGCCAAGTGGGCCACAGTGATTGGTGTAGGCTACGCCCACCTTAATGAACCACCCCTCGGGTCCCCACCAACAATCTCCTGTATACATGAGGTCATAACCAGACTGCTTTGCCACAGGAAAGGTAAAGGGGTGAAAACATGTGATACTAAGTCCCACCTATCTTCCTGTCTGTTGTTGATCAAAGATTCTCTCTGTTTAATGGATCTCTCTGTGGTTCATGTTTAAAGTGGCAGGTCTCCCTTGAAGCTGTGGTGAGACCAGACTCTCTGGCTCCTGAAAACCACATTCTCTTATCTGATGAATGGGGTCCCCCTGCCAGAGAGGCATACTGTAAACACACAGTCCCAGCCATGACAGTACACTGTCAATGACAATGAGGGCATGAGACTCTTCCCACATAGCCTTTATATACTCTGATATGAAGTTTGATCCCCTGTCAGAAACAACTTCCTTGTGGAAACCAACAGGGAGACTATCCCAAACAGAGCCTTCGAAATCACAGGGGCTTTGATGCTCCTTAGAGGGACAGCCTCAGTGTACCTCGTGGCGTGGTCTTCCACCACCAATATGTATCTTTTCCCTGAGCTGGTTTGGAGATCCAAAGGACCCACAATATCCATGCCTATTCTCTCGAAAGGCCGCCCAACCACAGGTAGTGGAATTAAAGGGGGCCTCTGTGGCATTACCTAACTTGCCAGAAACCTGATAAGTCGGGCAAGACCAGGCAAATTCCTTAACTTTTATGCCAACTGCGGCCAGTACAAGTGTACAAACAACCAGTCTGATGTCTTAGTCAAATCCAAGTGGTGAGACAAATTCAAAAGGAACTTTCTGTGGCATTGGGGAATCACCAACCTTCTTGTGTCCTCACCCTCAGAGTCTTTTGGCTCACTGTACAGGAGCCCATCCTCGCAGTACACGTTGAACGCCCTTAGTCTGCTCCTCCATCTGCTTCTGCAGGCCAGACAGAGTGGCCTTTACAGAAAGCAGTCTGATCTGGGCCCCCAGATGATGCAAACTCATCCAGCGTGAGCAGTCCCTTCAGATTTGAACTTACCTGGTTCTCCACCCCAGGTTCCTTCACTGCTCCATGCAGCTCTGAGGTCACTGAATTCACTGCTACCAAAGTAGGGTCATCAGTGGCTACTGGCCCCAATCCCACCAGAGTGGGCGACTCAGCAGTCGGTGGAACTGGACCAGGGGCTACCAGCCATGCCGGTCCCTCAAAAAAGCCCTCTGGAAGCACTGCAGGGCTATGGCTCTGAGAGTCTTCAATCTGGCTGCCTCTTTGGCCTTTGATCTGGTAGCCGCTGTGACTATCTCAGGGTCAAGAAGATCATTACCCAACAGACTTGGGACAGTGATTGAGTATTTCACCACTACACAGCGCTGGTTCCTTTCACCTTGCCAAGTGAACTCTACTATCACCTAGGTACACTTATTCGGTTCATCAAACCCACGGACCATACAATCAGGCCCAGCAATATACTGTCCTGGCTGCACTCCTTGCTGTGTGACCGCATTGAGGGTAGCCGTGGTGTCTCTGACCGCAGGAGTTTTGTGTCCATTGATATGCACATGTTCTAAAAACAGTTGAGTGTTATTGGGGAATGGGATCTCTTCTGGAGACCTGATACCGTTCCCACTCAGAGTAACCAATCCACATTCAGCCATTCCTTAGCCTAGTTGTAAGTCCTCTTCTAGGAGGCCCACAATAATGATGGCCTCCTCGATGAGTCCAATATTCACTGCGGCTTGCTTGGGTAAGCCCTTGCAAGCAGGATCCCCTTTCCTGTGGCCCAGCTCTTTACCCTCAAAACAAACTTTAGGTTATGAGAACGCAGGTGTCCCAGTGTAAGGGGTTCCTGCACCCTGCTTTTCGGAGTGCAGGGCTGAACTAGAGTTGTTGGATTTCCTGTCATGGTTTTGGGAACCTGACTTTGAAGAGAAGTGGGTTGTACCTTTGTCCTTCCCATCCTTGTTAACCTTCTTGTCCGAAGATTTCTCTTCTTGTTTGGGTGTGCTCGCCTGAGCCTTTTTCTGGACTTGAGTACTTACAAACCTGTTGGCAGCCTTTGCATGCTACCATGGGTATTTAATAGTCTTGTCCATGAGATGCTGGTGTAGGTCAACCTCACAATTCATCAGTACATGCTCACACGCAATCAAATTGTACATCCATTTAAATGTGTCAACTTTGTTACCAGAAACCCACATGCTCAGATATTTCAACGACAAGTGTGTGAACGCTTCACATGTCTGCCCACTTTTCTTTCCAAGATCTCTGAAGCTCTTTACAGAGGCGTCTAAGCAGGAGGTGGTGAGAGATGTTTAGGGAGATTAGGTGAGAGAAGTTAAGGAGGGCATTGTGAGAGGAAACACAGAGGAGGGGTCTAAGAAGCCAGCCCTTAATTTAGAGACGCCAAAGTAGGTGGTGTGTAAAGAAGGGTTGGTGAACAGTGAGGCGAATGTACAAGAAAAGGCAGATCAGAATGGAGATGTGTAGCAGAGTATCACAAGGAGTAGGAGAGGGGAGAAGGAGGAAAGGATCATCCAGGGAACAACAGAAAAATCAGGTGGAGGAAAATAACCAGAGGACTTGCCAGTGGAACTTAGGATGGGTGGAGGAATGATCCTGTGGAGAATCGTCATGTCGGTGCAGCAGTACGAAGATATAGATAGAAGGACGAAGCCAGAGAAGGTGCCCGAGGTACAAGCTCATGGTGGTATATCAAGGAGTTGAGAGAGGTTGGCTTGGAAGGTTGCAAAACCAAGACCCCCACAGATGGGAGGTGGTGAGAAGCATAGAGAGAACAATTTAAGACCTTAGGTTGGCCTGTCTTACTGTGGGTCTGGGCCTTGGTTTAAGGTCTGCTCCAGCATGACACCTGCAGGATCAACTAACAGAATTCTGTGTGAATTGAGAACTAGGAGGATTCCTCACTTTCCCCCTACATGCACAAATACATGGCCATGTGGGCTTAGAGCATTAGAGAATCAATGGGGGTCATTACGAGTTTGGAGGTAGCCATGGTGTTATTAGCGCCATGGCTGCCTCCAAACTCGGCTCCGGGTCTGGGTTCCCTGAATGGGGACTTACCAGGTCATTCCAACCTTGGAGGACCCAGTAAGTCCCCATTCAAAATACCCATCCCCATTCCCATTCAAGCCCCCCATAGGGCTCAATGGGAATGGGAAGGGAGCTAATAACGGGCCCGTTAATAACAGGCCCCTTATTAGCTCCCTGGTCTCTTAGTGGCTCCCGCTAAGGATGGCTGGTTTTACCAGCCGGCCTTAGTGGGATCCGCTAAGGGACCTCGCAATGCGGCGGTAAGAGGTTAACGGCACCAACATCCTTACCGGCACCGTTAATCCCTTACCGCCGCACTCGTAATGACCCCAGTGTCTTTATTTATGTACAGAAATTACGAAATGGGATATACCTTTTTTCCTTGGAATCCTTTCTGTCTTATTAAGGACACTGAACACTTACCCACACATATGGTTTTGTTTATTAGACCTGTCGGGGAGGACCAGGACCCAGCCTTAACAAGAACTGATAAAAGCAGTTTGCTTTGGACGTTCCTTGAACCATCCCAGGTGACAGAGATATGTGTTTGGGCACAACTATCCATATTTGATCATTATTTATGCGCATGCTTGACCCTAGGAAAAATGCATTCCTTTGTACTTTTAATCCTGATGAAGACCTGCTGGGAAACATATTTCACATCAGGATCATGTGTACCCCTTGCATGCATGCTTCATGACAGTGAGTGGCCAAGAGCATTTGTGAAGATACGATATGGGGCTCATTTTAAATCTGTTGGAGTGGTATATCAAGGTGTAAAAACAAGGGGTATAGTGATTAAAGCCTTGTTATACCACTCCAGTAGATATCACAAACGTTTTGCAAGCAAGACAAAAGGGGAAATACGGGTTTGCCTCGTTCTTCCAGCTTTGCCTTCAAAACCAATCCATTGTACACCAGCATTAGATTTTCTTACTGGGATAACACTAGTTTATTCTTGTGAAATCTGCCTAATTAATACATGTTAAGAGCAGATGGAGTCCATAGAAATCCATTGTAAATGCTGGCTGCAAAGCGTAATTTGTAGATGCCATTTACATTTTCAACAGAACAGAGAGTAAAATGGAACATTAAAGGTGGTTTTTCCTGTTTCACTCTTTGCCGTGCATGCAATTACCATTTTCGACATATGAGCCTGTAGAGGAGCAGCTGCATGCCTCTGCAGGAAATCCTCCCCCCCTACTTCCTGTATGCTGGAAGCCTAAGATTGTGCCTTGCTTGACACCAGCAATTGTGACCATACCACAGCGAATATTCAAAAGAAGATATCCTCTAAGAAAGCCCTATCAAATGTATCCCCGAAGAGCCGACAATCTGAGGGAGGGACTCCCTGAAGGAATATGAAAAAGAGTGAAATTGGAGCCGGTGACGTCACAAGAGACGAACGTGATGCACTAAGAAGACTGGTTGAAGAGAATGCATGGATCTTACAGAAACTGATGACAAAGTTAAGAATCAAGTAAACTTTTATATGTGAAAAGAAGATTGCACGTGTGTGAAGCACTGCAGAAAATGCAAGCCGTTTAATAACTGTACAGATGTTGTAACGCAAGTAGACTAAGTGATCAAAGAAGATGGCTATATGTAGTGAATAGACTGCAGGCAAAGCCGCTATTGCATAGAAACTGGACATCGATGTCATGAATTTAGTAAATGGGTATAGGGAATGGTTTTCTGAATGAGGACTTATCGGGTCCTCCAAGGTTGGAATGACCCGGTAAGTCCCCATTTAGAGACACCGGACCCCGGTTTGGAGGCAGCCATGCTGCTAATAGCACCATGGCTACCTCCAAACTCGGAATGACCCCCAAGGTCATTTGGGAGATTTCGTAATATTTAACCACTTCCTGAGGCAGGGATGAAATGAAGATTTTGAAAACCATTACAGCTTAAATGGCCCCTGCTGTAAATCTGTTTTTCTTTATCTATACCTGTCTGTTTACCTGGTTTGTAGTTTTGCTTAGAGAGTCACTCATTAGGTGTTCAACTCCCGCACACATTGCAGTCTTCAGGGGTCCATCGAACACATCATTTCTGTGGATGGGATTGCAGTACATCCAGTGATGGGAGAGGCTCAACTGGCCCAGACGTGAGACCTTGATAGGGCTTCCTGGGTTTCAGTGACTACTACAGGCCCTTCGGCACAAAAGCCTCCACTAACTCGAACCTTCTGCCGGTCTGCCAGACATCAGGGCCCAGAGAGAGACGGGAATAGGCACTGCTTAGAATCCCCAGATGACACAGTCCCTTTGGTATGCCGTAACATTTTCAGACTGGAGGTGCCAAAGGTACCCCACCTCACCGGAGAGGAGATCCATCTCACCCAGTTTGTGGATCGAGACATCGCTTCACATTCTTGAAGCTCAAGGTGGAGGGAATTGACACGACCAATGGCCACTGAGACGACCTAGACCGCCCTGGCCTGCTGTGAGGGTGGAAGTTGCTACCCCCGTTAGGATGGATACTCTGCAAAGAAAGACACATCAGTGAATGATTGTTCCTTCGACTGCGGTTTACCCTGTTGATTCCGACCAGCTGTACTCTGTGCTCTCCATGACCAACAGGGACTTCTGGGGAGTAATCCGACATTCTATAATGTGGCATGACCTCTGTCAAGGTACTTTTGAAAGTGCTATTACTTTTTTGGAGGCAATGTGAGAGTGGCATGGAAGCGGTTTCTGGGGCATTGCAATACTGGCATGGACATTTCCTGGTGACAATATGAAACTGTTATGACATTTCTGGGGCAATATCACTCTGACATTGTCATTTTCTGGGGCAATAACGTGCCATGACAATGTGCTCAACGGGGCTAATGAAAACCTCACATCATGAAACAAATGTGGATCAAGCATAAGCCAGATATGATAGATATTTACTAACACCTATTTATTGTGGGTTCCTCCATGGGGCAAAACAGAAGTAGTCATCTGGAGGTAAATATATACACAAATAAACGGAGGTTTAATCAGAACAGCACTCACCTCAATGCTCTCCATTGCTCCTACCCCCACAGGGTGACCTTCAAAATGGCTGATCATGTTAGTTCCTGTGGTTGATGGTCAGACGGCCAAAATGTGAAGATTCTACTGTTTCTCATCGAGCCCAGGTCCAGGGGTCCACCAACAGCTTCCACAACAGAAGAGGGGTGGAGGAATGTCCAAGTTTGCCAAAAAGGAAAAACATAAGCAACTCAAATTAGAATGTCTCTCACAATTGCCCTTGTGGATTAACGTGGTCTCTCCCTGCCCGACACCGTCTCGGGATGAATTGTCTCTTTTGAACTTCCTGCTTCTTGACAGGGTATTTGGGTAGGTTGAGTACAGTGGGGACACCACAATTCTGGGGTCGCAGCTCCTGAGTGGTGGATCCGTGACACAGGTGAAATCGAAGCCAACTTCTCAAAAAAGCAGAGAACTAATCTGACAGGAGGCTGCATTATAGTTTCCACTGGTTTCTAATAGGTCTGTCACTGCCTACCTCTCTCAGGTTCCATGGTCCTGGCTCTATAGCCCACTAGCCTACCCTCTCTTCTCCTCGACATCTCACCAAGGGTTCGTATCTATGGCACCTTCTCTTATTCCCACCCTTCCCGCATCTGTCCTCAAGCTTCATCTTCAGCTCCTCAACGCTTCATCACATGTGCAGGCCTCCATCTCTACTCTTGCCCTGTCTACTCTTTCCTCCAACTTCCCATGAGTAAACTCCTTCTCCAAACACCTACATCCCTCTCTAGATGCCTGTTCCTCTTATAGAGGCCTGGACGATCCCCAGGGACCTCTCTCTAATCAATATAAATCAACCATGTGTGGTCATTTTGGACCACTGGACATCACAAAAGTGCTTTCTCTTCTGAAATGGATTACCAGGCTTCAAAGTCCCTTATAGGCCACGCACGAAGACCAGGTAGCCCAATTTGAGTATCACTTAAGATATTATATGATGTGATATGATGTTTTATTTATATCATGCTCATACACAAGTGTTTCAGAGTGTGACCAAGCAACGGGGGGAGGACAAGGTAGAAACAAAAACAATAATCTTACTAAGCCCAGTGACATTGAGAACATGCAAGTGCATGGAAAAAGGGCAAAGTGCATGGAAGGGGGAGGTGGAAAGTGCGGAACAGAGGAAAGAAACTGAATAAATAAATAAAAAAGGCAGTGAGAAAGTGGTAGTGCAGCCAGCAAGTGGCAAGTGCATGAGTAGTCATATAGGGTATTATCTGATAATTGCGGAGAAAAATGGGGGACTGTATGGGTACAGAATACAGATCCCAGTGCAAGGGGTGGCCCGAAGGTAGTGCAGGAGAGAGCCAGGGTAAGGAAGTACCTGGGCCGGAAGGACAGAGGGTGACCAGGTGCATGATGCCGAGAGAGAAAGACAGAATCAGCAGGGGAGAGGAGGGGAGAAGGCAGAAGCGAAGAGGAAGGTCTTGAGGGTTTCTGGAACCGGAGATGGTTCTCCTCAAGTTCTCCTCTCCTTAAACGGGGCATACAAGGGCCAGCAGGCTGCCGGACTGGTTAAATGAGTTATGCATGGGACAGCAGGTTGCAAAGGCTCAGCGCCATTTAAATGTAGCCTGCATTGGACAGCTGTTCTATAGTGTTGAGCCCCGACCAGGGGACCCTGCCCATCTGGATGCAGCATAATGGGGTGACTGGTTGCACCTGGACCACCTAGCCACCCCAACTATCACCCCCAAGAACAGGTGGCTGGCATATTTGGCTTATTGCTGGTATACTTAACTATGTCGGGATATTTGTGCTGAATGATGGCAGGTCAGCAATCTGACTACCAACTACCATTTTATTAGCATTACCCATGAGTAATTGAGCAACCCACATTATTTTCAAAATCCTGGATTATTTGAAAGATACTCAGATACACTTTGGAAGTAACCTGGCATTTAGTAAAACCACCCCGGAAAAATAGCATTTCTGTTTGGGTTGTTCTAATTGCTTATCATGAACTTGTACAGGACCGATCAAGTCTTCTGTTTGTAGGCACAGTATTGAAAACAAACCATATCTCCTGGACCATTATTTTAAACTGAACTGGAGGTTGTATTGTGTATTCCATGGATCTGCCACCTTTGGCTCTCCAGATGTGTTGGAGCAGCGGGCATAGTGCATGCTGGCAAAGTCAATGGTTGGAGATCAAGGGAGTCTTAGTCCCAAACCTCTGGAGCGCTGCAGGTTGCAGATCTCTTATGAAGGGGATGCTGCTTCAGTTGATGGTCTCATACATGATTTTCTGCTGTGGAAATACATCTCTGGTATATTGTGGAAGGTCCAGTCTCTGAAGTGTTGGAATATCTCTGGTTGTTCCCGATAAGAACAGACAGTACTGCAAATCAGAGGCCTTTTACATAATTTCTCTAGAAAATCTTGATTAAAAAGCATAATTTGACTAAATATTTCATTTTGTGAAGCAGAAGCCACCAAACTCCTCTCGGGCCACCAGGCTCTCTCGATTCACTCAGTTGGTCCAATTTTGGCTAGTGTTTTTGTAGGCTCCCTCAAACCACTCCGGTAGACTAAATCCAGCTAGGAATCGTCACCACACTGGGTTCAAAGCTCACCAGCCGACCACAGTGCACAGTATGAACCGGATCCAAATATCACCCTAGTCAAAGTTGGATAAGCCTCAGAAAACACTTACAGAAAACGCATACACAATAAACAATGACAAGCACTATTTATTTACAGCAGGCTCCAGCGGGACTAAGTGACGTTGCATCAACTATGGGTAACAAGATACTGAAAGGAAATGAGGAAGGGAGTTGTACGTATGTGTGGTGCAGCACGATACGCAGTGTTGTATAGAAACTTTCACTCACCGTATTCCCTCCGAATAAACAGGGTGCTAACGGATGAACATGGTTAATCAGCTAAACAATTGATTGGGCAACAGTTTGATACCATATGCAAAATCTTCCACCAGTTTGTTTGAACATCCTTCCCACAGTCACAATGCTACTGTATTAACACATTTTCTTTTATTTCATATGATTTATGGGGTCAAGTTAATTTGGCAGGTGAGATGCTACATGCATGGTGGTGACATCCCAGTCGAGCACACAAGCTTTTGGCAGTTTTGTTTCCCTAGTGGGAAAAATGGCCGGACACATCAGGTACCGTTTTTTTAAGATTATGTAAAGGAGGGCCAAGCAAGCTCCTCCTCTACAATTGACATAAAAGTGTATGACAGAAAACCAGCCACAGTACCAATGTCAGGACCACACTTTTTCTTGGTTGGCCTTACTCTGTTAACAATAAAAGACAGTTAACATTTAGTCATATGTGTACCGATTAGGAAATATCTCTACAAACACAAGTTACTTATAAACAACAAGTCAGAATAAACCACCAAGAGAAAACAGGCTGTAAATACATTTTTAAAAAATCTGCAAGCTGTATTTTCTTTCGGTTGATCTGCCGTCGGCTAGCACCATCTGTACACAAGAAAGTACGGGTGTAAATGTTTGGAGAATAAAGATTTGCAAGGCACTTAAAACGTCTTTCTGTGTATCATTATTCATTTTTGACGCCATCAGTAGAAGTCCAACGTCCATCCCTCGCACCTCCTGCCCTTCCACAACTGCCACTCTGAGGTGGCGGGAGGAAGTCCGTTTTTCAACTGTCTGTATTTACAAACATAGCCTTTTAAAGTTCCTCAAAGTGCTCTTTCCTTCTCGAAGGAGAACCGACGTCTTCAGGTCCACACATTCTCGCTCCCTCTTTCGCAATATATAATATATTCATTTATTTAATGCTGTCCCATGATAAATTAAAAGAAAAGTGTCATCTTTCTGGCTCTCTCTCGCGCACGCTCAGTCCGGAGTCACTTAACACAAGCCTTCGTCCTCGTTCTATTGTCTTTGGGAGTGTGATACAAGGGAGGGTTTGGGTTTAGTCATTGCTCGCTTGGCTCAGTTCATCGACGACGCGAGGTGATGTCGAAGCAGGTGATCATCATGAGATGGGCCTTGCAGAAGTTAACCCGGTTCTCTAGGCGCTCTGTTGCACACTCCAGGGCCTCGAGGTACTCCAGAGAGTCCGTCTCATAAACTTGCTCCAAATCAACTGGATACAAATTAGAAGAAAAAAAACAGTAAAATTGAGGATGACAAAACTAAGGTACTTCAAACTAATCTACAACTTCGTCTAGATCCTGGCAACAAACAGTGAACAATTGCTTCGGAGAGATGGGTTGGGAGAACATACACGACAACGCAACGAATCATAGTAGAATGAGACAGAACGGCACAGATTTTGAAAGGATTTTTTGACAGGTGTCAACCCATTCATATAACACCTTCCTTTCAAAAGTGCTTCACATTACAACACCCTTCAACATCCAATAAGACGGGACCCTTTTTCTATTTGCTCTAAAGGGATAATAATGGATTGCGTGTGGTTCAGTCGTAACCTATCCCCCAAAGGTTTCCCTTTGATAGAACAGATGGCTCCATGAACAATATCTACGAACATATTGGCCAACAGAACGGCTTATCATATTCTCAGATAAAATGAGTATCCCACAATTGATTTATGGCAATACAAGCAGGAGGAGAAACAGGCAGATTACTTTTGCACCCATATCATCTGCACCGGTCTTACAGGGCCAACCTTGAATCTAGTGCCGTCGTCCTTGTAAAACTTTCAATATCTAGTAGGTGTCCTAGGTGTTACAGATAAGACAGAGACGAAAAAGTGCCAAATGAACTACCAATATGTGAGCCTTCAAAATATTTTAATAAATGCATATTTTCCACAGTCCTATGTGTCGAATAGCCCATGTGTTATTTAAAGCTGTGTGAATAATTCAATGACATACTACGTTTGCTTTTGATATCACCTCTTAGAGGGTAGCAAGAGGACTACGTTTGCCGGGGTAAAATTGAAGTGACCAAGCTGAATATGGACCACCATAAACCTAGAGCAGCCATGCTATTGCAGGAGCTGAAATACTTAAGCATAGACTATGCAATTCCCACCTTTATAGTCTATGGTTTAGCTCTCATTAGACAAATATCTGCATAACATTGTACTGAAAAAAATGGCACGCCCTGGTAGCCATCCATGGAGCTGAGGTTAAGAGCGGTGAGGCCAAATCGAACACGTACTAAGCCCTTGCCAATAACTATCTGACAGTGCAAACTCCTCTAGAAAATATTGCTTTTGTACCCAGTTTTCTGTCTCCCTTGAAGAGAGAAATGCCTGCCAGAGGGTGAGAAGGTTGCAGTCACAGTTGGGTGCCGACTCCTACCACCACCTTCAGTTCTGCCTCCTCCTGACATTACATTTATAACAAAGTTCATCTTGAGGCAAAGAAGGAGCTCTCCCCTGCCCCTGGGTGCCGGCAATAGCCGTGTCTTCCTGCTGCGTGTAGCACTAGGGCCTTGATGTGGCCATTCCATGGAGCACACTGCCGGTAAAGCGGGTCGACTTTGGGAAGCAACAGCATGATCATCTGCTGCCGCTTGACCAAGTTTTTTAATGTATCTACCATAATGTATCTAACATCACAGTGTCAGAGGACTCATATTCAAAGACGTAGTGCCTCCTTACGGGTACAGTGGTAGCTGTAACAAATGACAGCAACAGAATTATCGTCACTTTTTAAGCTCAGCTGAATTATGAGATTGGAGGTAAGGAGGAGGAAATAGGTCCAGGATTTGGCTGGAGGTATTTCCCCCAGAAAACTAGAAAAACTATTGCCGGCAGAATTATCATCACTGTGTTTCAGCAAAAAGTTGGCATCTGGAGGATTTACCTCCATTTACAATGCATTGGGCCTTATTACGAGGTTGGAGGTAGCCTTGTCGGTAAAATTGGCAAGGCTACCTCCATACTGGCATGGAAATCCGGCACCCGCGAATGGGCTATTACCGGGGTATTCGGTTCATAATGGTGCCGGTGCTACAGGCATGCAGTGCTCGGGGGAGCCTTTCATTCCGCCAGGGCAGACCTGACGGGATGAAAGGCACCCGCGGCACAACTCGGAGTTTGCCGGTCCGGACACAACGGTAAGCTAATTCTGCCAAACTGAGAATGAGGCTCACCGAAGGAAATCTGTATTTGACTGAAGGCCTCGTGCAGCTGAATACTGTTCAAGAACAATGTCTGCCACAACTTTGAATCTCTCATATGCTTTGCACAGAGCCCTAGCAAAAAGCATTGTGGCAGTGCGGAGGAGCCTGGTCAATACAGCCACTAGAAGAAATGTCTTACATTCGCTGAGCCACTTTTCGGGATCCAGCATCAGGTACTGCTTAGTCACCTCGAGCTCCTTCATCAGCCACTCGTATTTGGCCCGAACCTCAGCGATTCTCTGCTGGCGGTGCTCCAGAATTTTCAGTTTGGCACTAAAGCATATCACCTCCTTGAAGACACAGCCAGGGAAAGAAGAGACAAAAAGATGAAGAACTGTTCAGATTAAATTATACGCTGTCAAGCCTATCCGAAGCAATAACACGGGCAAAACCATCAGGATGCCATTTCCCCAATATCTGCCCATATTCTGTCTGTAAGCGAAAGCATCCAAACCATTGTTCTGCTGCGTGGAGACATGTGTGCTATTAGAAGCGATATCAGCATCCCTACTAATTCCCAACCCAAAAGGTTTTACTTTGGTGAACTCTGGATAATGATGCATGCCCTCCTGCGCTCTAACAATAATTCCTGTGCATAAATGAAACAAAACCATCCTGTGCTTTCAACATTGGCTTGTCTACTCACTGTTTGCATGTTACCTACCGCCGTTAAATGCAATTAAATTCTTTGCCCCCAGTAGAGGACTCCGTTGCTCTAACAAGCAGTTAGAATTTTTAATGATTGCCTCCAAGACAGGGGCTTATTGGGAAAGGCATATGGCCCAAAATTACAGCAAAGCCTACTCAATATTATACCTGATAATCTTCATGCCACATGCATTCCCAGGTGTCCCAGCCTAATGACAGGGCTTCGGGGTTCGAAAATGAGGGGGGCTGGGAGCTATTTAGCTCCTGCTTCTAGCATAGGATAGCCTGGTTAGCTTGAAACCAACAGCTACCAGGAGCTACGTCTGCCTCCTAGGGCCAGCTGGTGTCTTCCAAACATGTCAATGTGACATTTCATTTGAGTATTTGGGAATGTTAATGAAGAAGAATTCAAACACGTCTAATGCACATTTAAACACAATGGATAAACAGCTAAAGGAGCATCTCTGGAAGCTCCTGGTTCCCTGGCCGTAGCTCATGACTACAGGGTGATGCCTGACACCCAGGAGCAGGTTTTATCTCCTGCTCATCGAATCTCACTTCGACCCTCAATCTATAAAAGATGCAATGCTGGAGAAGCCAATATATGGCATAGACTTGTTTCACTTCTGATCTGATAACATGATTTACAAACATGAGCTGCAATACAGCAACGTCACCACTGTTCTGTGGCACAGTGGCCATTTGATTAGCATTTTATAATTTTATGTAGCAAATGCTACCCATTTTGAATTAGTCTTAGGCACACTGTCAGTGCTCAGTAAAATAATGACTACCAGTGTCTTCTCAGGAATAATCAACTACTCTTAAATATGTTGGAAAGGTTTTTCATGACAAGGTGTATCAAATTAGATTGTCACATCTCCCTGAGCACTGCCATTTAGGTAGGTTGCGTCAACAACACAAAAGGTTCCTTTTTCTTGATGCAGGACATGCACACAACTTCCACAATAGTGGCCAATGTAGTCTGTGCCTGTGGTGTGTGTGCAATCCTTCCTATTGCCAATGCCTTCATTCCTCTAGTACAGAGGTGTGTAACCCTTGGCTCTATTTGGCTTGGTTTTGACTACAACTCCCATCAGTCCTAGCCACCATAGTCAATGATAAGAGATTGTGGGAATCACAGTCCAAGACATCCGTACATGCACAGGCTGCAGACCATGTTATAGCAACCACATGCAAGTTATTTGGGATTTCAATAGCGCAAAACTAGCTGGGAAGCAACTGACTGATGCACAATGGAGAGGGAGAGGGGAGAATTAGCGTGTCGGGTCAGGAGCAGTGATCACTGGAGGGACGTTCAAATATCCACTGGCCCCTTCGTTTAAACCAAAATCAACATGCCACAGATACGTACAAGTCTTTGAGTCACTGCCGTGTGGCCCTCCTTTAAATCTAAAATGGCCTCCATCCTGTCAGAAACCAGCCCTTTCTAGGAATAATGGAGTGTCCTGGAAAACTCCCAGCATTTCACAACCTACGATGTCATGAGATCTTTGACACTCACCTTGCTGTCCCCCAGGCGTCTCCGCTGCAGCCGCTCCACATCGTCAATCTCATAGACCTTGATCTCAAAGGGTTCCCCCATCCCTCGCTGTGCGTTACGCAATGGGCCATCCACCCAGCGGACTCCGGGGCTATTGGCAGGTTTCCTCACTGGAGATGTTGCATCGAGGGACAGAGCTGGGATGAGCCTTCGTCTCTGGGAGCCTAAGAAATACGCAAATATGTTAATCCTGGCAGCCATTTTGGAAAAGCTAACCCAATCCCCTGCACCTTCTCTTTAGGTTTCCTGAAGTTACGACCAATATCACCATCTATGTCACACTATATCCTCACATAATGCACATAGATCTCCCCAAGTGGTCACCAAAACAATGAGAAGGACAGAACAGACAGCAGATCACACATCACCTTATTAATCTCGTAATTTCTGTCATTTTCACTCTCATATGTTATTCTTGCCAGAAATCGAAACCATTTATGGTTGGACAAACAAAAGAGGTATTGCTCATTTAAATTGTTCCCACCCAAGAAGCAATAGCATCCTTCTTGGGTGGGAAAAATGAAAATTAGCAATACCTCTTTTTTTGTCCAACCATAAACGGTTTTAAGGCTTGGCCACATGAATAAGACCTGCCCAATATAAAGGCGACTCAGGGCCCGATTCAGAGGTTGATGTCAAAATAGAAAAGCATTGTTATGTGCAGCAGCAGTTTTGCATAAACCACCTGATTGTGCTCATTAGAGAAAAGGCAGCAGAAATATATGCCCTCCATTATCGGAGACATGCAAGATCTTTACTGCTTGGAAGCCTGCAGGGTTGCTGAGAGGGAGGTTTTGTAAATATTATGACACTATGCTCCTGAGATGCGGCCCTTTCTTAGACACTTGTTAAATGCGCGCATGACTGCCATTGAAACCATGGGCCTACTTCATGGAAAGTTTAGTGCGGTGCAAAGTGCCATTGCACCGCCAACAAACACGTTGAACCAGGCCTGGTTCCAAGAGCGGTGCAAAGTATCTTTGCACTGCAAAATGACTCTTTGCACAGTAGTAAAGTGGGCCTAATTCACTGTTCAAAGAGTACTTTTGAGTGCAAAGTAACTTTGCACCACAAAAATATACTTTGAACCGCAATGCGAGTTAGGCCCGGTTCTAGGTATTTGTTGACAGTGCAAAGTCCCTTTGCACCGCGCTAAATGTTCCATGGTTTAGGCCCTATAATTGCAATAAGCTGTGCACATTATTCTTGCGGTCTATGTTGTCATGTGAGACAGGATACCTTTTTTGCTGCAGATGTGTGATATGTTTCAAACATTTATAAAAGGTTGACATTTTGCCATTATTTTTTCATTATTCTCTGAATTTGGAAAAAAAAAGTACAAAAGCAGACCTATTTAAGTAAAATTGTGCTGAAATGCGCTTTAGAAAAATAACTCATTCAGATCAACCAGGCAGAGGAGATTAAAGTTAATTCTGAGCCGTGTGTAGCAAACCATGTGCGACACCTGTATTGCCACCAGAATAGAGGCGCAGCGTGGGCACCCGGAAGTGGCGTAATGTTTCATGCACGTTTACCACCGCTTTGCCCTAAATCCCGCCCACATTCGAATCCGGTGCTGAGTCCGGAGGGTGCGTGTGGGGTATTCTGAGCACTGAATGGGCGTGTTTGTACACATTCCTGAACTGGTTACATTTGGGTCATTTCTAAGAGGGATCTATCAACTGGTGACCTTGCTGGCACAGGAGTTCCACCAGCCGTGGGTGATAAGGAGAACTGTGTTTGAAAGCCTGGGTTGGTGTTTGGCATCCAGGACGTTCTACTGCATTGCTGGCTTTTGAAGTAGGCCCAGAATACTTGAAGGAGGCTTTAACACACTGTTTCCTTTGTGGTATCTTGAACAAAAGCAGCTGAACTGTGTCAACCTTGACTTAAAAACAAGCGCCCAATCTCTATATCGACCGGAATCTACCATAGGCTCTGAGTGCAGCTGGTGCAATTGCAAGTTAGCAACTCTCAGGAAGTGAGCCTGTGCATGAATGAAGGAGGGGCAACACATAGTGAGTCGCTGCAAACTCTATTCCTATTTTATTGTTTATATAGCGCTTTAATCAAAGCGCTTTACAGTTTAACAACACAGGGACATATGTGTGTGAAACTTGTGTGGCTGGTTTTCTCATAATACCCAGTATTTTTAGGCGGTTAAACACTTCAGTGTTAATCCAGATTTTACATGAACCTTCAGCCTATCACTGGATCATCAAACTTTTACGGCAGCTCCACCTATAAGCTGAATTAGTTGTGGCTTTTAGAGCCACCTATAAACCAAAACTAGTGCATTGGAGTACAGCTAGGGAGAAATGGCATATGAGGAGGGGCACAGAGCTTGTAGGCGCTGTTTGGTTATTTGCCCACCCATTGACTGCCCATGGCCATGCTAATCCCTATGGCCACACCCACCCAGTTCCTGCCATTCCCTGCCCAAAACGCCTCCTCATGGGAACTCTCTGAGCTAACTTTAAACAAGCTTTACCATCAAACGTTGCACTCAAAGTGCCTGTCAGGTTTTTCTTTCAAAGCAGTCTTTTGAGAGATGACCTAATAGGAGCTGTAAACACACTACTGGTGTAATAAAATTGTCTTAACTTGGTCTCCCTTCAGCCACTTGATTTATAAGCACTATGGTTGTCCTTCACTGAATCTTCCTGATAAAACAAGCACTGGCAAAGCCAACCGTTTTGGCTTGTGTATAAGTATTAGGCATTGACCAGGTACTGTTATTGGATACCCAGGTACTCGCACCATTTTGCAGATGCTACATCAATAGTCAGTTAATACCGCTACGGCAGTGCCTGGCAAGTTTCTTTACCATGCCTACACAAAATCCCAAACTCTTGGCATTGCCAATGCTCGTTTTAGTAGCCTTTGCACTGTGCGATGTGCTGCCAGCTCACCGGCTGCCATTGTCAGGGGAGGTAGAGAGGCCATGCACAGAGGTGGTTCGTGTCATCTGAAAAAAATCCATGTTTATTGCAATGTTTTCTTCCCAACCGTATAGTATCCAGGATAATGCTTTAAATACATCCTCCATTTGCAGTATGTATATATGTGCTCCAGCACCCACTATCATCCAAGAGATCTCATTAAAAAAGACTACAGGTAATAGTAGTAACAGGGCCACTCTACCTTAAACTGCCTCATTCTTCACAGAGTAGTAAAGCAGCACTCTTGACCTCTTGGAGGTAACGTCCATGCAAGATGACATGTGCTATACCCCAAGTATTCAGTCTCTCCCCTCTGCTCTTCAACATATACATGATCCTGCTGCTGGAGCCTGGAACATATTAACAGCTCAGGCCTTGCATGCTTCAGCTACGTAGATGAGACCCAAATCACCTACCAGCTCACACACGACTATGCAACAAATGCACTAGACCACAGCACACGCCATGCGCATGTGGACTCGTGGGCGACTATAAACAGGTTAGTTAACCCAAACAATAGTGAGCCTATGATTTGCAGCATGATGCCACCAAACCACACACCAATCCCTCAGAAGGGTTAAGTAGGAACATGCCCATTGGTCACGGCAGATGTCAAAGGCCTCATAATCATGGTTAACAGTTGCCTCACACTGGAAACACAGCTTAGAGGCAGCTGGCAAACTAAACAGTGACGTGGCAGTGAAAATAAAGGAGTTCCACTATGATCAGGAGGGCTCTGGGCTTGGACTCTGCGGATTGCAGCAGTCTCTGTGTTATGGTCCCTCTAATCCCTCTCCACTCCTCTGTACGGGTAAGGTGTTAAGGTTCCATGCGTGTAATGGGGGACCCGTGGGTGGCACCAACCTGATTGAATCTGGCCTCGAGTCTGTTCTTGTTTGTGACACTGGGCCTCATTACACGGACGGCGGTGGACCAAGGTGCTATTAGCACCTTGGTCCATGCCAGTAAAATACCGGCACCGCCTTGGTGGAAAGGGGAATTACCGCCCTATTCCAAGGTTGGTGAGGCGGTAATTCCCCCTTCCCCCATTGCCCTTCCCCATTCCTATTTTTGCCCCACAGGGCATAATGGGAATGGGGAAGGTGCTAATTACGGCACCGCAAATTGCGGTACCGTAATTAGCTCCCTGGTCCCTTTGCGGGTTGGTTTTTAACGCCTGCAAAAAGCAGGTGTTAAATTCTCCAACCCGCAAAGGGACCTCGTAGTAAGGCGGTAAGGGTTTACCGGTACCGGTAAAATACAGGTACCGGTAAACCCTTACCGCCTACCGTGTAATGAGGCCCATTATCTGTGCTCAGGTGGGTCTTGGAGTTCAAGTCCGCAACTGTTGCACCAACCCAGTCTTTGAAGGGAGTGCATTGGTGCTAGTGTTTCCATTGTAGTTTGGAGAACAGCCAGGGTTGAGTGACTTTGTGAAGGTCAGTTGTGCTTCCCGTGTGCAGCGCCCCTTGGCTATGGGAGTGCCATTGGTTGAATGAGAGGAATGAGAAGGAGGATCCACCTTGGCCTTTTTGGCTGGAGCGTAGGAACATTGTTAGAGCTGTGGTGCAGGATGGAAGCATTCTGACAGGCACGTGCTTGATGACCCTTCTCTTGGTGGATTTTGGGACGCTGCCATCCAAGCCGTGGTGGGTGATACATGGGGATCTGATTTAGATTCAGTGTTTGATTGGGAGCCTGTGGAGTGCTCAGAAAGCTGGGGTTCATGGTTCACGGTTCTTTCACATTGCTGCAGCAGTTTACCAAATATTCAAGTATGCCTTATAAATGGCTGTGTGGAAAATCCAGTCTGTTGGGAGAATCTAGTCAAGGGCAATAGTTGCCATGGTAGTATATGGGAATGTGAGATATGGCATGATGCGACAAATCTTTTTCAGCTGAAGAAGTGGCTTATCACAAAAGCTTTAACTTCAGGTTTTGGGGCAAATGGACTGGATCATGAGAGATCCAATGTCATCTGCTCTTGCTCTCGGCTGAGTGAAGGTTGCTCTTTATTCTGGCCAAGAAATTTGGAGTAGTGGGCTGTTTTGTATTCACATAACATAACTTCTGCTTTAGTCGGGTTGAAATTTTGTGAATTTGTCAACATTCAGGCACATATGTGAGAGGCAGTTGCTAAGGTCCGGTTGACTTAGGGTTGAGGGTTGCGTACGTTTGTAGATAATTGGCGTGTTGCCTGCATAGTTGAGTCTGTTCCCTTCATTGGTCTATATCCATGTTGGGAGTTGTGCATGAAGTTATTGGTTTTGACATGGTCCTGAAGAAGCTTTGGATAAAGTAGCCTTTGTAGGAATATTGCTGCAAAGGTAATGTTGGAGAGTGGGCGATTGCTTGTAGGGTTGTCTGGATTTGCTGTGGTTCCCTTTAGCAGAGTCTTCACATATGGGATTTTGGTGGCTGACAGAACGCTACTTACGGTCTGGATCTTCTGTCGATCTGGCTTTATTGCTAGCATTTAATGTATGGAGAATGGGAGCTAGCCTTCCACGGTCTGTGTGCGTGTTTTGTTGCTTACTGCTTGAGTTTTGTGGTTGACTGTCGCTGTGGGGTCTTTTTTGCACAGGTCATCTTCAATCTGTAGGATTATGTCTTTGAAGCAGGCGGAGACTGCATCATTGACTTGCTGTGATGGGGTTTGAGTGGTGTTACAGGCTCATGAATTCTTGACTCGTTTGATGTTCTGAACATTTAGCTTCCATGCACATTGTGCACATTCTTTGCAGTGTGTGTGGGGTGCTTTTGCTGCTCCTGCCCTGCACATCCAGATTGTTTGGTGGTATGCAGCATTGTCTGTCTCCGGGTCATTTTGACTGCAGCTCTGCTCTATCCTTCTGTCATGATTTCGTCTGTCAGGAGATGTCAATTGAAGATGTGTCTTGTCGAGATATATTGTGATAAGTAGGCCATATGTCATGTCCTGATACTTGCAGCAATCTCCCAATGTGACATTCTGAGTAAGCTTCAAATTTCAGATTCCCTGTAACATCCCAGGTTGTCATTCCTATTAAGCTATTAGTTAAACATTCCTTGTAAGCTTGCTGTTCCATTCCCAGTGAGCTCACCGTGGGTTTGACATTCGCAATAAGCTATCAGTTTAACATTGCTAGTATGTTGGAAATTCCAGTAAGGTCCCAGTTTGACATTCCGATGAGATCTGATTTGGACATTTTCCCCATAAACTGCCAATCTGGTAATCCCAGAAAGCTCAACAATCCCCTTTAGCTCCCAGTTTGACACTCCCAGCAAGCTTGACATTCCCAGTAGGCTCCCATTTTAACATTGCCATTAATCACCAATTTTGACATTCACAGTAAGCTTGCCATTTCCAGTAAACTCCTAGTTTGATATTACCAGTAAACCCCCACTGTACACATTTCCAGTCTGCACCACAGCATTGTAAACCAGTCCCAAATACCACAAAGAACAAGCTGTGGACGTAGAAACGCTCACACATACGTATAAGGTCCACACATTATAATGGCAAGCGGTGTGATGGCGTTCCGGATCCCTCTAGCACCAAGACACTTTCTAAATATGTGTGACCAAATGAGTACCTACCATCCCTTGAGGGGGCAACAGCTTTTTTTAGGTACCTACAAAATCAGTCAAAAGAAAGCAAACTCCTGTAACCTGCTTATGCCTGCATGCGCATCAGTTCTTCTCTGACTGTTGAGGGTGAGTTTGTGGTGCACAGCTCCCTAAAGCATCCACGGCGCATCTTCTCATGCATCACTATTTTTCTGGCTCCATCTAGTGTGGCCAACCTACCCATATTTTGAGAGACTGTCCCAATTTAAAGGGCTGTGACCTGCACACAGCCAGTCCAGGAAAGCAAAAAAAAGTCCCAACTTTGGGCCTCAAAGTAATAACGTGTACCAGCACATTTCCGGACCGGCCAACTATACGTTTGCTGGTAGAGTGGAGGATTTACCTCCAGAGGAGAGCTGGAGGTATATCTGGCACCCTACTGGCAAACAAAATGCTGGTATTACTGGCCCGATCATACCAGTGCAGGTCATACAGGTAAATCGCCATTCCATGGATTTCCTGAAGTCTTGCTATGTGTCAGTCGAGCATTACAATAAGAGAGATTAGATACTGAGGGCCCAGACACCCTATTGTCTGGGGATGGGCTATTTCATATCGTATTTTATTTTCTTACAACATAAATAAAGTTTCAAAATCCAAACGAGATGCGTATAATCATATTTTTGCTCAATATATTTCTGTAAAAATGTATATATTGTCCGTTTAGTTGCTTATGTAATTTGTGTACTTTACAAGGCGTTGCTTTAAAAACAAATTATTTAAGTTCTTGAAACCCAAACCTTAACAAATACTTGTATGACCTATTGCTGTGAGGATATGTGATCAAGTTCTTAAATTGCAGACTGAGTCCAAAACTCGGTATTACCCATTGACCAGAGTGTGTCATCCTGGGTGAATAATGTAATCTTAATTTAGAGGAGCAGCTGACGTCAACTCTAGTGCCCACCCCCTCACCGGCGTCATACTGGAAGGAAAGCAGGAATACTGTGCATGGCACCAGGTTTCGCCCCATACCAGACTGAAGATATGAGAGACATAATGTACCTTCGCACTGAAGAGGTTGAAGGATGTTGGCATAGACCAGCAGACATAGACGAGCTGTAAGTGCGAACAGATGAGAGTAAAGAGGGGTCATGAAGGAAAGACACCATGACGCACAGAAACAATGTAAGAATGCTTAAAGAATGAAGGTGTAATCCAAGTAACAAAGTAATCAAGTATAGAGAGATGAAGAAATCATCTATGCCAAGAAGACAAGTATGATGAAGCTCAACAAATGCATTTATGCAGAAACACAAGGTAGATGAGTTACATAGAAGCTTACTGCGCAAGAAACTATAACATGAGTAAAGCGGCCATGATGGAAAGATGGACGTCGGATCGTTCCAAAACTACCTCCGAAACAAACCAGGGCCACAAATCAGAAACGGTGCAGAAAATATCTTCCTGCGATGAACAAAGTAATCCGTTTTACTAATACTAATGATGACACAGCAAGACATGATTGGAAAGTACAAAGGGAGTTAACCAGGATAAGCTATGAACGAAGGGCACTTTTAACTTTGATTAAGTAGAAGCAAAAACATCTGCAAGTGCCAAGTATCGGACAGTCAAGAGTGCAGAAAGCAGCAAAGCAAGTCGGGCTGGTGCATTCCACATGTACTGGGGGTGCCCGATAGTGACGGGTTCCTGGAAGGAGGTGGCGGAGATGCTAGAAGAAATCACACAAGTTCCCCCTGCACTAACCCCGCAGAAATATCTGTTTGGGGACATAGGCAAGTGCTCTGAAAAGGTCAGAAGACTGTTCAACGTTTCATGTGCAGTGGCCAAAAAATGCATTTTACAGCAGTGGAAAGGTACTGGTCCACCCAGCATGAAACATTTCCTTCGGGAACTGACATATGTGAACGAAGCTGAGGAGCAGTTTGTCCTCACCCGCCCATTGGCAAGCAGACCTAAAGATATATGTGGACCCTTCAGAATGTACTTGTGTGACATGATTTTGGATGATGACGACACTATGTAACCCTTGATACCTCAATGATATATATAGTATGTGAATCTCCTGTACTGTGGTAACGATGTAATTGTGCTGTGTGTCTTTGTGGCCACTAATAAAAAGAGTTATAAAAAAAAAGAGTGCAGAAAGCACAAGTAAGATGGAGCAACCAAGTCTCCAGAGGCCAAGAGGAGTAATGGCGGACGGCCCCGGAGAGGAAGTAGATGTGGATAGGACACACAAGTGTCGGAAGTTTTTTCCTATAGGAAATGACTATATATGTGTACCGAGGGTTCCCAGTCTGACGACGGGGAATATTCTAAGCATGTGAATCCATGAAAGATCCAATGCTGGAGAATGTACTTGTGTGACATGATTTCGGATGATGACGACACTATGTAACCCTTGATACCTCAATGATATATATAGTATGTGAATCTCCTGTACTATGGTAACGATGTAATTGTGCTGTGTGTCTTTGTGGCCACTAATAAAAAGAGTTATAAAAAAAAGAGTGCAGAAAGCACAAGTAAGATGGAGCAACCAAGTCTCCAGAGGCCAAGAGGAGTAATGGCAGCCAGCACCTTTAAATCAAATAGCAGTAAATAACAGGTTGAAATATACAAAATCTTGGTTTTCTCACATGTGACTCAGAAGTCGAAAACAAGGTCTATTCATTAAGCCTCAGACGAAGATAGCAGTGTGCCCTGAATCCCTTAAAAACCCCTGAGAAGAAAACAGCCAGCAAGGTCAAGTACAAAGGAGAAGTACTGGCTCATGGTCTAGCTGATTAGAGATGGTAGGCTAATTGACCAATGTGGGCAGTGGTCTGACGTTGCTATCTGCACCTGGGTTTCATTCTGTTCACCTGCTTCTAGTGAGCGGAATGTCCAAGGTTGGGAGAGTATGCCAACCAATCATGAGTGACTATGTAGCAACCTACTATACAATGTTGTGGAAGCCAAACAGCTGTTAATAATTTTTATAATCAGTATTATATGCATTTCGAGGCGTGCCTATTAGATAAGGGGCAGCCACTCATGTTATTAACACTTATACGTGCTATAGGTATATATGTTCCCCTAACCAAGCCCTCCCCTCAATAGGTGTTACTGTTTACCACATAGGATGACATCATAGCTGACGTACAGCAAGGTATAAAGTCTTTGTGTAAGAGAAAAGTAACCAAGAGTGTGTGAGCTGCATTTTGTATGCTCACCAGATTTCCCTACTTTATTTGAGCTGACAATAAAGTAGTACTGTGCCATGTTCTATGAGTCTGTCCGGTTATTTGGGTCCGAGGTCATTTACTATGGTAGTTCCATTCTGCGCATGAGACCGCTCCAATGTCTTACTGCATATTACTGTGCTTTACCTTCCAAATTTGGGAGTCCCTAGAATTGAAGCTGTTTGCAGCTTTTTGCTATTTAAAAAAAACCTCTCTCATGGTCTGTTAGACTATAGAGTGCCTGCACATATAACAATAGTGACCATTCATATACTGCACAACACATACTGCACAACACAAATGTAGCTGTCGTGCAGTATATGAATGGTTGGCGCTGGACTTGCCCATGAACACGTCTCTTAATGTCACTTCCAATGATGCTCTAGAGCAGTGGTATTCAAATTTGTTTTAAACTGAGCCCCCTCCCCCCCACCCGGTAAGGTAATATTGCCCCGTCACCCATGAGATATAACTGCTTGTATTTTCTATTAGAAGCAGTCACTGTGTTCCCCTTTTAAAGAACCTTGCACTCCCCAGATAGCCTTCAGCCCCTCCCCCCACACAGAGGGTCGGCCCCACAGTTTGAAGACCACTAGTATCAAAGACTGATGAGACTCCTTGAACGGTCATTTTCTGTAATGTCACTTCTGATGCTGTCAATGCGTATGTAAATTAGAGGGTCGCCAGGTCTTTTGCCACACTGGGCCTGGGAAATCCCTGGCATGCCATGAAGAGACCCCTAACATGTCAGTCCCCTGTATGCATGTTCTATGTATCTGTTGGAATACCTATGCCACTCATTATACCATCAAAATGAATACTGGGGCAAGAGGGGCACGAATGACACTGAACGACCCGCGCGCACAACAACTTGCTTCTGATGGGCCTCCACATCTGGCCACCCTAGCGCCATCTCGGTGCACGCGAGGCGAAGATGCCGGCTCTGACTCCACGGGCTTAATCCGCCTAGTTTTGATTTCTGCCCCCACCAAACCCTGCTTAAGTTATTTGGCAGAAGCCAAGCCATCCATACATCACTCCCTCCTTGCCTTTTGTACTCGGAGAGAGGGGAGGGGAGTAAATGACTCCTGGTCTCCTGCATGTTTGAACGCGGCCTGGTCTACTTCCACTGCGCATTGATGAATGCGCGCCCTATTAGCGGGCATAAAGAACGCGCCGTGGGTCCTGACAAGCCCCGGCCGCCTGCATTCATGCCGCGTGGGCCCGGCAGCTTATCTGATTCTGCGGGCGGGGAATGGGGCAGGCTGGGAAGACACATTTACATCAGGATTGCAGGGGCGAACGGCACGGGGCCGCCGCCAGTTTGCGCAGCCACGATAACACAGCATGGGGATGTAATTGTTTTTCACTCAGGGGAGCACCAGATAAAGGAGGGGGGCGGGGGGCGACAAACAAGCGTTTAGGAATGGGCGCCAAGAGGCTGGCAGGCCATACATCTCAGCGCGTAATTAATAAAGTAGAAATTAATTACACATTATTGTGAGAGTTTACGCTTACTCGCCACCGTCCCAAATGTGCTGCCTTCCCCTTGGCCCTATCGAGCGCATGTTTCTAGTAAAATCAGGGCCGACGGAGGATGCCTGGGGGCTCATTTCAGAATCATGTCGGGGTCCCCTTGTCAGCCTGTGAAAGGGTAACACACCTTTCATGGAGGCCTGTCTTTGGATGGCAAGGACACATGTGAAGACTGGAGCTTCCTTTGCGAATACGTGCATACCATCAGTCCCACCTTGCGGCTTCCGTGTGTGGCAACATCCAGATAAAGCAATGCGGCGGGGGAGGGGGCGAGGGAGGGGGCAGCAGAAGCCGATTATCATGGGACAGGTGTATTGCAGTCTGTAAAGCAGAACAAAGAAAGTCCGCTCGCAGGGACGAGAAACACTAAATGACCACTTCAAAAATGTCCTGTGTCAATGAGGTGGTAAGAACTAGCACTCTGTGGCGGTGGACCACCTGATGTCCCCAGCAAATTGAGCCTGTGTGCAGGAAAGCACCCATATAATCTACTGAATTAAAGAAGTATTTGCATTATGCTAAGACTATCAACAGAGGTACCCTTGAACCTCAATGCCCATTTCAACTGCCAGGGTGGAAAGGCCCTCGCGTGGTCCTCAAGTCAAATCAATGGCTTGCAGAGGGAGCGCCTTAGGGGAATCAGGTAAGGGAGATGGTAGTGTCAAAGAAGCAACACCAGTAAACAAGCAACAATCAAGTGTGTCGCGCTCATACCAAGGCGGTCTATTCTGGGACAGCAGCCAATAGAGGCATTTCTTTCAGGTCCTTGTGCTTTTAACGCACAATTTTTCAACTCCGATTTTCTATTGAATATTTTTTAAACCAAATTCTTGTTGCAAAATGCGTGAGGAAACCACACTGTCCCCATGCTACACCCACACAGTAACACAATTCATGGGGTAAAGCTGTTCACCTCAAATCCAGCCATCAAGAGAGAGGATAGGGTTAATAAACCTAGTAAAAAAATGTACGAGTAGCCTGAATGGCACAGTCTTAGTAACAGGGATGTCATGTAGGGGTTGCCAGGGGTCGCTACTGCAACCCCTGAGGTCTCTCTTGCTACCCCTAAAAAGAAATGTAGGCTCTTTGCTTCTGGAGTGGCTGGCTTTCTTGTTCAGGCCTTTTAAAAACGCTGAATAAGAAAGAAAAGGAATACCAAATAATTTGTCTTTCTGGAATTCTGTATAATAATTGCTAGACTCATTAAAGGTTTATTTCAGGCACACTTCAGGGGGTGAGTCACTGATTTAGTCGTTTCTTAAACACCTGAATTTACCATTTCATCCTTCCAAGGTCGATAAATGAGTACCAACACACAGGTTGGGTGATATTGGGTGTATATTTTTTCTATATAAAGTGCTTAAGCGTAAGTGCTATATAATAACACATCATTATCATTTGGCCATGGACGTCTGCTTGCATTCACAGTAATTCGGTAATATGGGCCTATACACACTGTCCTTAACAATACATATGGCGATCCATTCTTGTATGAAATGTATATCACATTATAGTGTTATCGTAACCATATTTTTCGTACTGTACTTAGGAACAATGCCAAGTGATGCAGCTTCCTGTTTTGTCAAGAGGTGAAAGGTTGTGTTCCATTGCTTCCTGTGATATCACTTTGGCGTGGGGTCAAATGGCATCACATCCTATGATGTCATCAGAGGTCACGTGTCATATGATGTCACTTCCGCTATCCCAGGCATTTTGGTGAAATGACGTCCCTGCTTCATAACTACCCATGTCTAGGTCACATGCCAAAGGTAAACTATCTAAAGTAGTGCACCCACTGAAGGTGTGTCCAACGCTAGCACTTAAACCCAGTAAAATAGCTCAGCACAATACAGCATGTACTGCAGAGATATGTGTGAAAGCTGCAGATGGCAGCTTCCAATGCCAGTACAGTAGTCAAGAGGCTAAAGATACAGATCCAAAGATCACCGTGTAACCAGCAGGTCACATATTTTCATCCAATGAGACTGCATGTGCGGTTAAAAGGGCCGAGCATTGGAGGCAGAAATTAATGGGTAACCTGCAGGTAAGAGGTTCCAATTCCAGTGACATAGCTTCAACTGTAAATGCACCTGCTGCAGGGAATTGCATGTAACATGTGAGATGGCTTTACAACCTGGTTTTCTCTTGAGATAGAGAAGTTAGAATAAGCCATTTGAGCCAGGTCACACATGTCAAGCACCAACCAGTAGCCATCACTGGAGGTTCACCTCCAGTCCAAAGCTACTTGAGGGAAGTATTGTGGGTTTGCACATTAGCACAAATGCAAGCCTTTAGCTGCAGAACATTTCTCTATCATACAGGGCTGTGCTCATGCCTGTAATCATAGCTATCGGAAAGGTAATGGGTTTAATTGCAAGTGTCCAGCTACTACTGATCTAAATTACTGTCACATTAAGATGCTTTAGAACATGCATTTCAGCTTGTAAAAACAATGGTCTGAAAGATACTACGCTAATTGCAAGTGTCAAGAAGTTTCTGCTCTAATTAAAACATGTTTACTAAGTGTGCCACTAGATTTGTTTATCTTTAGTACATAAAACGTAAACACCAGTTGAAACGTTATTAGGTGTTTTTGCATAGAAAAGATAGTGTTTCATACAAGTATCGAGTTCTTAATTTAATTGTAATGTTGGGATGAACCCCCCGGTATGCCGGAGGGACTCTGGAAGTTCGCGGACTTGGAGGGCCCAACATCCTCCCCCAGGATACACAGAGGACTCAGTCAACGGCAAGTTCAAACTGCGGTTTATTACAGACAAAACCAACAGGGATCATCACAGGAACAGAAAATATTCATGCACATCTCGCTCTTCCACGGCTCGCAGGGCGGTTTTACTCCCAAATGGCGCCAGCACTTCGTCACAGCCTGAGCCCTTCTCCAGAAAACCTATTGGGCCAAGTGATTGACTATTGAGTATTCAATATCCTATACAGGACACTATAGATGTTATCCTACTGGCCCTCCAATGTCAGGTGGCTGGCCTGTCCCATCCCCAGTTCACTAACTATAACATTGCTGCAGTGCTGTGGACTTACCTTTGGTTGTTGCCCATTGCTACCCACCCGTAAGGTACTAAACTGTGATTGGCTAGATCTGATGTCCCCAGGCCTGGGATCCGCAATGATCCTCAACTGACTGTATACCTCTTCAAGGTGAGGAAAAAGATTATGTGACTATTGTAACTTGTATGTGCCACCTTTGCCGTATGAGAATATTCTCCTATCTGGAGCAACACTTGTTGCATACTGTTGCATACTTGTTGCAGTCCGTGTCTGGCTGCCTGGAATCGGCTCTCCTTTCCCGCCGCCGATCGCTGTCAATTGTCTGCTTTGGCCGCGTCACATGTTCAGAGACCACGAATTTGAGCTCTGCAGCTCCGAATTATGAGGATTTATTTGTATTTTCTGCAGCTGGTCCCTTTGTCACCTGGGGATTGGAATGCCATCTGTTTCTCTTGACCTTGGCTGTGGGTCCTGTCTCACAAGGTTTACTCTCTGTCCAGCCTGAATCAGCTCAGCTCGTCTCTCGCTCAGAGGCTTGATTCCTGCTGTACTTTTCCTAAACCTTATAATGCGGTTTATACAGTGTCCACGCTATACTATATTCTCCATAGGTTAGTCACACTTGGCTCTGTACGGTCCCATAAGTGCTCCTGCGGTTCCATAGGGTTACTCGCGTTTAGGCATCTGCAAACTTTGCTCGGTTTTCGCGTTACTGCATTTGGCTAATGGCAAAAATAATAAAAGCGATGACAGTATGTATATGTATCTGTCTTCTAACTACAGAACTGTGCGCTCATGTTCTTCCTCCATTCAAGTGTGTGTTTGTGTCCTGAAGTGCGGATGGCACATGTGCTTCATGTCTAATGGTGCTTTGTCATGGTGTCTCTAACGACATCAGCAACATGGCTTCTTAATACTCTAGTCCAGGCTGTCCATATAGGTCTCTCTTACCATGGCCTGCAGCTCTTCATCCACACAGGGGTCGATCTTTACCGTTCCTGGTCTGTATGACTGGCTGAGGGGGTACCTCTCAACATATTTTTCAATCCTGGGTCCGTTAGAGATTCTTCCGAAATAGAATGGATGATTGCAGTGTTCCCTGGCCTTCTTTCTTGTCATGAATTCAGTAGGGGGGGTGGCGGGTAGTGGCAGTATCCCAAACCTCTCTTCAGCAATGATTTGCAGAAAACTGTTAGAAAATGTGTATTGTACAAATGTATGAATAGAGGGAGTATGTTGGCCGCCTATTGAAAGGCCAAAATGTGTGTTCAGATGGACCCTGGAGCTCTTTCCCTTCGCCTCTGCGCACAGCATGTAAAATAACCATCTCTGCCATGGAAAACATTCATGTTTTCTGTTCTCTGCCTGAACCTGTCACCCTATTTCTGAGGCTAAAGTAGTGTTTAGCAAAAGAGGGAGCGACAGTGCAGATAATCATGGAGAGGGGCTTGTTTACAGCGAAAGGGCAGTGGTATCTGCTACCGGCAACAGTAACTATGGTACCTTAAATTTAAAAGAAAAAAGTATCCCATTAGTTATGGTCAGAAGTAAAAACAACCTCGTCTATATGTTATTCATGGAGGGGGACAATCCCATAGAGATGGAATAGGAGAGACTTTGGTAAAGATTGGCAGTTTTAGCCAGCCGCACTATAGCTAAGGCTACATGACACCTTTCACAGGAAAATGACGAAACGTTTACTCTGTAAGTTTTGACCTCATCAAATCCTGCCCACATTGAAACACAAATGCAGAATTTGGTGTAGTCTCATGGATGTTTTCATGTAAAAAAAGAATAGATTAATTTGCATTGGTTTTTCATAGGAAAAAAAATTAAACCTTTCAGGGTGCATATTGCCTTCTATTTTTGAGATTTTCAGCACGCTGCCCCTTAACCGATACTGGTTCACATTGCAAAAATCGAATCTGCCAAACTCTAGATATTCATTTCATAATATCCCTAAAAGGTATCTATGATTTGGAGTTATGCAGTAAATCAATATATGTATTTGCTGATGAAGCACGCACACAAAAATACAACAGCCACGCAATCGGGTGTGGAATAAACATTTATGCATCCACAATTCGCACATAATACTAGTGTGCACAATAGGCCCAGAAAAAATGCACAGACAATACACATAAAATGACTATGCAGACGAACCCTTACACACATCCTAACTACACACATACAAACACACTATGACAAATCAACTTCCGGGGTACCAGTGGTCCTGGGGTGAATCTCGGTTTCTAAACCATCAATCAGCCCCACACCTCTAATACACCAGAAGGGATCCAAAACAGATCGAAAACACAAGCTAATTATAATCCTACTTGTCCAATTTTGATAACGGAACGGCATCAACAGCTTATCGATGAAAGGGCGTGGATCGTTGGTTAGTTGCAACACAGCAAAAATACAATTATTACCCAATGATAAAAGATACTGTGCAGTCAAATAAAAATATCTACTTTATTTATATCACAACAGACAATTCTAGCAGCACCATGAACTACAACCCACCCTGTATTGGAATGCAGAGGAGACAGTTTCAAAGAAGGAAAAGGGATGCACTCTGGCTACTGACAGAAGGGGAGTCGGTATGGTTAATAATAAAAACAGTTTGTTAAGGTTTCTTGGCTTAGCAATGGGTCTTAAAACGTCTCTAGAGGTCTTCTCGGAAGGAACAGGGGGACAGAACAACAACGTACCATGTGCTGTAGATGTTCTTGGTGCTCAACAGGGTTGAGTTAGCTTCACGGCACTTTGCAGGCTTCTGTGACAGAGTTTGAGATGTGAGTTGCTGCGGGTGTTAGGCGGAATGACGGTTTGGCAAGCAAAGCTGGACGAAAACCTGCAGACTGGCTTACATGGCAGCACGGGTCAGGAATCATCGTCTCAGTGCTGATCGGCAGTTCTGAAGCACTGGTCGAGACGTCTCGGGTGTCTTTAAGCAACTGTGGCTTCATAATTGTCAGCGTTGCCTTCGGTTGTGGATCGAAAAACTCGACTGGCAGTAGGTGCTTGTTTAGGCACTTCTCCCAGCTTCTGCAATGGGCTCATATCGTGCTTTAAGGCCGGCGACCCAAAGCTGGGGAGTGTGTTGCAGGCCACTGCCTTGTTCTTGGTTGTAGGTTCAAAAACCGTCTGGCACTTGCAATCCAGCTAGCTTTCTTAAGAGCCAAGAAGAGCATGCTGTGTGCTGGCTGGATAAGAATTATGGAGTGGCTTGAGTGTCCTATATCTCCCTCTGTTCCCTGGGAGATGATTAGGGGAGGAATCAGCTTCCCTCTTTGAATGTCCTGGCCTTCCTTCACTGGTGGAGGCTGTAAGGCACACTGTACATTCAGCCAGGGTCCAAGGATGAGTTTTTCTTTCTTACGTTTTATCAAGTCTTCAGATGATCTGCCAAAAGAGGGGCTCTGCCCTCTTTTATAGCCAAGTGGGCCACAGTGATTGGTGTAAGCTAAACCTACCTTAATGAACCAATCCCGGGGTCCCTACCAACAATCTCCTGTGTGTGTGAGGTCAAACCAGAGTGCTTTGCAACAGGAAAAGTAAGAGGTGAAAACAGGCACAAGGTGTGCCCCAGAACTAAAATGGAGGAAACGTTCTCTCAGCAGAGAGATCTCTGGCCACACTCCCTTGAGATACTAAGACCCGCCCAACTTTCTGTCTGTTGTTGATCAAAGAGTCTCTCTGGTTAATGGTCCTCTCTATGTGGTCCTTGTTAAAGCAGCAGGTCTCACTTGAAGCTGCGGCGACACCAGACTCTCTGGCTCGTGAAAACCACATTCTCATACCTTATGAATGGGGTGCCCCTAGTGGTGTGGCTTTCTGTAAATAGCAGTCCCAGATATGACAGCTCACTGTCATTGATACTGAGGGACCGGGAGCTGGCTTCAGGTTGACACTGTTACATAAGAAAGGTTGTTGGGTTTCCTTTGTTAAACTCTGCAGCCAGGCCCCATGTGGGCCTGTTTGAAGTAGCCTCTATTGGTATGTTGATCGCTGGTAGCAGCTGCAGGGCCTAACAAAAGAGCAGGGTGGATCCATGGAGCCTTTGTTAGTTAATCAGGCTGGCCATGGTTGGTAAATCTTGGTCCTCCCCCTTCCTGGAGATGACATAGTGTACTCCTGGCTGTCACATTCCAACTACATATGACAGGGCAGACTGTGCCTGTAGGCTGTGTCCACTCATAGTACACAGGCCTATGTATTTGTCATGATGTGAGCATAGGAAAATGTCTGTGGATTAGCCCCACACATTTTCCTGAGGTTGGTCTACCATCATTCCATTTAATTCAAACATTCAAAAAGCCCAGGCGAGCGCACGGCCACCATGCGGATGGTTGAATTCCCCACACACACAAACAGCCGCACATACTCTCACACTCCAAATGTCTGCTGACAAAAAGAAACCCCTACCTTTTCCACCAATACACCCATCACACAGTGGTCCTTCTATCTACACATACATGCATACAATATGCTTCGAACACTCATTACACATGTAATATATATACACAGGAAATACAGGCAATACATGCAAACATTATGTTGGTACTGCACACACGCATTACACAAACAGAATGAAGAATTAAGCCTGGAGTCAACAATAATATGCATCTCTGCAGTTGACAAATGCACATACAAACACACACCATCACCAAAAACAACACACTTGGAATAAATGTAAGCACTCACAGTCTGCAGGAATATGAAAGACCTCAACTGGCACAAACAACATCTCCAGCATGAACGTATGTGCCCACAATCTATGCATAATACAAGTGAACAAAACAGGCAAAGAAAACATGCACTAATATGCAGACAATGGGCCTCATTACGAGCATGGCGGTAAGCATGCCGGTACCGTAGTTCCCAGACTGCCATACTACGAGCTCTGCTCACGGGTGCCGTCTCACCCACCAGGTTTTTCCTGGCAGGTGTAAGGGCACCCGCGAGCAGTGCACGTCGAATGCACAGGCACAACTATGAATGTGCCGGTGCATCCGACATCCCCATCCCCATTCAGCCCTATGGGGCAGAATGGGGATCGGGAGGCCCTTGAATCTGGCACCTGCAAATGGGCAATTACCGGGTCAGCTGAGCTTGGCATGACCTGGTTCTTGCCCATTCGCGGGTGCCGGAAAAAATGCAACTCCGGTGGCAGCCGTGCCATTTTTAACGGCACGGCTACCGCCAGGGTTGTAATGAGGGCCAATGTTTTAATGCAGAATGGAAGAATACAAGTTGGTATGATAAACACAAACAACACGGACGGACAATAGCACAGTCAATACGCATAAAATTACTAAATAAACAATTTGCACTGTACGAAAGGGCACAAGAGTCACAGACAAGATGCACATACAAGGCCCAATTCATGGAATAAATTGCATGGGAAAAAGGTGACTGGCACGTGAAATTGCACGTAAATCCTTGTTCATTGATTGAATCGAATACGCGGTACTTGCGTAGAGTTTGCGCAGGCTAGGCATGCCTGTGCGAGCCGTCAAGGGCCTTGCACAAAACTCCACGAAGGTCGTTGGTGAGGCCTGCGCAGAGGGCAGATACTTGGACAGAACACAGAAAATGTGGAAGAACTTGCTCAAAAGTGGGCATGCCGAGGGACAGCCTGCAGGCAGTACCTTGCACGCCCACAACAGCGCACATAAAAGTGAATTCATGGATTTGACTGAGCATCCTCCTCCCTGCGAAAAACCCACGCACAGCCCTCGCCAGCCGAATGAATGCGTAAGTACTCGCCCGGTGGATGTGTAAATATGGAGGTGCGTTTGCATGTCGGATTGAGGGGTGTGTGCGAGCAGACGGGGTTCTGATCATACTTTTGGGGGGTGTATACACAGCGTAGCAGGGTGGACAAATGGTTTACAGGGTTCGTACGCAGGTTTACATGAGTTACGATGAATGTTGAGCGTGTTGTTGGGGTGCCGGTGACAGTCAGGGGGGACCCTGCGCAGGGTACTCAAGGTGCAGGCCTGCTTGCGGGGGACCCCAGGCACTGATTTCAGGGAGCATGTACTTGCGTCTGGAGTGTACGCGAATGTGGCAGTTTCTGTTTGGTTTCTGCATGTGGGCATGTCAGGGGCGTTCCGACAGCGACTTGCGCATAGGGGTATAATGCGCATAGAATTAAATGAATACGCATCGCACGCAGATTTTTATCTTTCGTTAGATCTCGGCACACAAGATTTGTGGGAAAAATGTGCACGATTCAATGAATCGGGCCCACAGTGTGCACAGAAAATGCGTGTGGGTGGAATGTGTATGCATGGAGTTGAGGTACACAAATGAGCACAATAGGCAGAGAAAACAGACATGGAAACACAGAAAACCCGGAGGGACATTATGTGAGGGCATACACACCCTTAATTGAGAGCACTTAATTTAAATGTAAGATAGCGCATATCAGTGCTGTGGTGTAAGTGACATTTGTAGTGTGATGGACTTTGTATTAGGAAAGTAGTTCATCTAAATGATTCTTTGTGCCTTTAGATTTTCATTGCCAGCGTGTCTAGACTTTACGTTTTGTTATCTTTGAGCTGAGTAAAACGTACCCCTATGCAAGACCCCCAAGAGAACGCCATCCGTGTACGCAGTTTACAGTCCTCGCGTCCCACCTGGACCACTATAACAGGCTCTGGACAGAGCTCCCTACCCAGGCCATCCATACTTCAGTGCATTTCATCCATGGATGAGCTACTCGGGCCACATCTCCCCAGCCTTCATTTCAAACTCTCTCTGGAGCACGAAGCCTGCTATGACCCTGGCCAGCCTACCTATCCAGCCAGCAGCAGAACTATGCCTCGAGCCTGATCGCCTGAAGATCAGGAGAGTCCCGCATTCACACCGCTTCCATGAGAGTCCCGCAATTCACCCGCCCCTACCTTTTTACTTTGAAGTGGCACACTGTTCACAATGTAAACATGGAATAAGCAGGGATTTTTGTAGGGAAAGTTAAGCACGGGTTGCAGTGTCAGGCAGCAATATTCGGAGTGTACACAATAATTCAAAAGAACATTCCTGTTTTCCACCATATGTTGGGCGGTGTGCACTTTTTAAAAACAGTCTGCCTGACACCTGTTCTAGTGACTTAGCATGTGGATTTGGATCCATAGGTCTCAGGCTCCCAACCTTGACCACCTATAAAGTTCTTAAGCCCTTAAGTATTGAAGGTCTACCTTTTTGGTCTGAATAACCAAGGAAACCTTTGTAAACTGTTCGCATAATCACACTTAGATGGTGCATTTTTACAATGGTGAAAGATCTGCAAATACAGAGGCTCGATAAAAGTTCTGGAAATGGAGTCTTTTTTTAAAGCTACCCTTAAGGCGACTGGTGAATACTGGGGCACCAATGATGCTAGAATGACATGCCACGTGTCAGTAGGGAAATCTCCAGACTTACACACTAGCCCCTTGCTTGTGTAGAAATCATGCAGTTTTCCATAGGATGGCAGACTCTGACTTGATCTACTTTCTGCCTTTCCCCGGAAATATATATATATATTTTTGGGATCAGCTTTCTCTCGGCTTGGTTCCGCTCTGGCTCTGTTAGCGTGGCCGGGCGACAGTTCTAATAAAGCTGCTGGCTTTGGTAGGTGGCAGGTTGGCACAGCAGATGGAGGCCTTCGCTTCACTGTGTAAGCCGGGGGATAGGGGGTTTGCTGAGGCAGCACAAGCAAGCGCGCCATCACGAGACAAGGACAATGGTCGATCTCCACCCAGCCAAGGTCCCATTCATAGCAGTGAGTACATTCTCTCTGCACACAGGCAAAGGGCGTCCGACTCGCATAATGCAAGGCCCCATCCCTTTGAGAAATAGCCTCCCCCACAACACTGAAATTCACTGCTGCTATTTGTAAATCGGGGTTGTCAAATATACATATATATATTGCTCGGATCCCTTTTAAGACACATTTGCTGCATGGAGCGGCCTGTCTTTGACCTGGGAAAATCAATGCTGCTGTTTTAATGAACAAAAGAATGTTACTGCACGTGGCCCACTCCCCTCCCGTTCCACCCGGCAGAGACGCAGGCCTACTCGTCAGCTGTGGCATGTTAAAAGGGGTCGATGGCACAGAAAGATTAATCTCCATCCATTACTCTAAACATTACCTCACATGGAAGCGGATCACGCCACGTCTGGCTGGTCAGACCGTCATAATGACTCCTTTACCCAAGTCACGTGACGCGCACGATATCACAGAGACGACGCAAGAAAGACCACACTTCTGCTAATATGAAGGATGCCAGGCTGCTAGGCACGAGTACATGCACCTTCCCAATTAGACACCGCTCATATGCTGACAATGCTCTTTTCTTGCAATAGGTCTCATAACTGGGGATTGCTCTAGCCCAGTCTCCGCTGTTCATGGACTATTCAGGAATTTAGTGTTCAGTTGGCACGGCAGGAAAAAGAGGAATGGTTTGAGATATTTCTATAGAATGATCTTGATCCCTCTTTCTATTGTTCCCCTGACATGTGTCGCTACCAACACAAAGCGTGCCGCCATTTTGAATGTTTTCATAATCTCTTGCATTCAGACAGAAATATGTTGCGATGTGAAGATTAACACTGAAATTCAAATCTATCCAAGTATGTGATAACATGTAAAAGCACAAACATGGAAATAGCTAGTTGCAGAATTGTATGTATTCAGGACCATTCATGTTTGTAAAAATCTGTTTTGTTTCACAGATGAATGAGTTATCTATTTAGTTATTATTCAATGTATTCAATATATCCTCTGGCCAGGGTCAAAAAGTGTCTGCCTATGGTGACATGACTAGTGATGGTGTAATACAATGTCTGTGAAGGGGGGTTGCACTTCAATTCAGTGTGATCAGTTCACGACAGTCTCATTTCAGTCAAGCCAATTTCACTGAAAATGCACGAATCAATTTAAATATAAATCTCACAGACATTTTTAAAAATATATATAAAAAGCACATTAAAGTTACAAATAAAGTCCCTATTTAAATAATTAACAATCAGGAGGACAACGGCATAACAAAGTGGAAAGCAAGAAAGAGCAAAACAAAGAATAAAGAAGAGTGGAATACAGAGGGGGCAGATGTCATGCCAAAGCGGCAACTGAACCTTGCCTCCAGGTTTGCTTTAAAGAACAGACTGCGGAAGACATTCTGTGAAATAATATTGTTTTTTTAAAGAATATTCCTAAAATGGAATATGATCTGGAGCTCCTTGCAAAGAACCTCCTAAATCTAGCATTCAATGTGAGGACATGTCCTTTAGAGCGTACAGTCTGTGCCGGGACATAAAGTTGGACAGTGTCTTGGATGCGCTGAGCAACCATTCCATACATGAGCTCATCTTCCAGGGTGACAAGTTCAACTGTTTTTAGGGGGATGGGATAGAAATAATTGGGTCCTCCCCAGGAGAGCCTGTAATGGAATCGTCACGATTCTCTCTGCGATCTTTGGAAGATAAAGAATGCCAATTAATGTTAGCAAACATCATGAATGGCTGAAGACGCTACGCATAATGTATGGCAACATGGCAGAGCGCCCGCCGCTTGGCAGCACTCCCTATGTGGCATGCACACAATGCAGCACCTTAGGATCTCAGCTAAATAACTGCTTCCAGAGCTTTCCAGGGAACTGCTGGGGATTCGCTCAGGAGATCTGTAGAGTCTTCACCTTCTAGAGTGCACTGAGTGAAAACAGGTCAAGCAAGTCAGCCTCAAAAAGAGGGTAGATGCACCCACATCGATGATGATGTACTCAGGAAGTCAGATCATTTTTGATAGCACCTGACCCGACTGTGAAAAACAACTGGGAGTTTCAACTCTTTCCTATCTCAACAAGACAAAAATCAACATTCCTGCTCTTCATGCATGACATTAACATGCCAGGGTTCAATATCATCTGTGCTAATCGCAACAAGGAGGTGGTGCACAGAGACTCCTTCATAGTCTCAACAACCCCATTGACACCAACCCAGACTGTGAATCGCTCATTCTGACCAGCTCCATCTCTCCCACTGCTACACTAAGCATCCTCTCAATCTACAGACCTCCCTCCTACAGCCCTCACTTTGCTGACAAACTCGCTGGTGCTGTCCAAATCCTTTCTGTTGATCGTCCCCTACTAACTATACATGAAGATTTCAACATGTGGCTTGGGAAACAAGATGATGCTATTACAAAGTCAATTGGAGCGAACCTTGCTGCATTACACCTCAAAGACATGTTCAAGTGTCCCACCCACATAGCTGGGCAGTTTCTGGGTGGAATTCTTTGTAATTAATACATAATCACTGTGTGCTCCCCAGAGTACCTCCCCTCGGGGGGATCACCAATCTATCCAGTTCACAATATTCACAGAGACACCCACCTAACAGGACCATCAAAGAATCATCGACCATGACCATGGAAAGAAATACACATCAACTCCTCACTTGAAAGACTAGAAGCAACCAAATCTACTCTACCAATAGATTGACCCACAACCACATAGGATGCAAAACTCCAACACATTCATAACTGGATAATTTCCTCATTGGACTGCATTGTTCCAAAAAAGCTTTCAGAAAAAGAAACTAGCCAAAAGGTTCACCCCCAGACTAAATCACTTAAAAACGGAAAATTGAGAAAGTCTGGAAAAAGCAAATTCACACACTAGCAAATTCACCTACCATTAACAGTGACACCTTTGTAGGGCTGAAGTACTCAAAGTAAAGAAAGCACACTACTACAAACACATTTATTCGGCACATCAAAGCAAAAGGGAAATGTACAAGATCTTGAGAGAATTCAAAAACCCTGCAGCCTGTAATGCAACCCCTACCCCTATATAAGATTGCTACATATTTAAACCAAAACATCCTAGATATCCAGGATCACCTTGTCAATAAAGGACGTTCCCATCCGCACGCAGAGATCCCACCAATACCTACCACCATCTCCTCTCTAATGTCTTTCCTCCTTCTGTCTGCAGAGGACCTACCCACTAACATTGCCTCATGCAACCCTTTAGGTTCTCCTGAGGATCATGTCCCCCCAATTATTACAAATAAAATCATGAAATCTCCAGACTTAATGCCCATCTTCCTATCCCTTCTCAATGACTCCATCAGCACCCAAAGAGTCCCAGCTCAGTTGACATCTACATACATTAGACCTTTGCTCAAAAAGGCCAGAACAGACCCACAGAGACCCAACCAGATATCACCCCATCTCTAACACACCTTTCATTGGGACGCTTCTGGAAAAATGTATATATCGCCAACTCCGGGACTTCGTCAAAACAAAACAACTCCTGAATAAGGCACATGGCTGAAGACCTTCTAGGAGCACAGAATCAGCTATGTGCTCCATCTGGGATGCACATAAAAACTATGCGGATGAAAACTCACAGTGTGCTCATCCCGCTAGACATCTCAGCCGCTTTTGACACTGTCAGTCACGAGACCCGCCATAAAAATCTGGAATATATTGGTATTAAAGAATCAGCTCTATGCTGGATCAACTCCTTCCTCATGGGTAGAACGGAAACCACAATCTTGTGCCAATACAATTCCCAGCCTCACCCGCTTTCCTGCAGAGTACCCCAAGAATCCAAACTCTCACTTGTACTTTTCGGCATCTACATGGCACTCCTAGTTGACATCATCAATATATCTGGTATCTCCTGTTACAACCACGCGAATGACAAACAAATAATCTACACATTTGTGAACACCCATAACTAAACGACGTGGACATTAAAAACTGCCCAGCACAGGTGTATGCATGAATGACAGCAAACAGACATAAAGTAAACCATAGCAAAACAGAGCTGATTATCTGTAATTCTACAGGTTCTAACTCCACCACAATCCCATAGCCAGGCGAGATGGGACCCTGCCCAAACCCATCAAACAATATAAGAAATCGTGGAATGAAAATGGACAACACCCTTACTCTTGATCCACAGGTCAAAGCCATTGTCAGGAGCTGTTTCTCACAGCTGTACAGGCTACACTGCGTTTTACCTTACTTATCATTCACTCACGTGGGCCATGACCATCATTTCTCTAATACTATCCAAACTAGACTATGCAAATAGCCTCAATCCTAGATTACCTAATGTGGAAACATCAAAGAGTCCAAAGTGCAGCGGCAAGAGTACTTCTCAGAATGAAGTGATTTGAACATATCATGCCAGCATACATACTCTCCACTGGCTACCCATCAAAAAAAGTCTGCATTTAAAAACCTTGTGTACTGCCCATCGTTCATACAACAGAGTGGGTCCTTCCTCCTTCAGAAGTAAGTTTCAACATTACACTTCTTCAAGAAAAATGTGTAATATTCCCTATCTTCAACATGAAATTGCACGGAGGGTCCTCTTTTTCATTTCTAGCCACTCAACTGCGGAACACCCTACCCAAACCTCTCCACCTGGAGGAGTACCACTTTCAGGAAAGTGCTTAAGACTTGGTTTTTTAACCAACCACTTTGAAAGAAATACAAAATAATATTAACAACAAAAAACCGTGCACCAGAAACATTTTGTGCCAATTTACGACAATCATTTTTCAAAATTCTTGTGACTACCATCTGCAGGAAACCAAGCTGACTCATGGAACCTCTGAGGTGTGGCACTGGTCTGCAACTTTTAATCTCAGTGAAATCTACCAACAAGAGCAAGGAAGTGACAACACTCTTGACCCCACCTCCACCCTTTAATCCCTCAACTAACTCCTCACTACTAAAATTAAAATCTTGTATCCTTACACCTCTCACACTCCTATGTCTCGTGTACTTGACAGATTCAGACCCTATCCATCTTTTACCAACAACCATGCTATCAATTTTTGCACTCCACAATCTGGGTGAAGCCTATGTATCTAATCTGCTCAGTCGGTACCAACCACAAAGAACTTAGAGATGTTCACATCGACAGAAAGGTAACGGGAACTTCTGACCTGCATCCATCAACACCAAAGGTGTCTGCATCTGCCTTCCCGCTATCGGACTAACACACCCAGCTCTCCTTTCTTACAGAGCTATGCACAGCGAGGCCAACATTATTGGCAGAAGAGTGCTATATAAGACAACATTATATCACATTTCAGGTCTGGACAGTAATTAGGGTTCTGCTGTCTAATTTTCCAGGAAACAGGTGTTAGGTCTGCGGAGACTGAATATATGGTTCCACGCTTTCCAAAAGCTCAGAGAACATGTTTTGTGGGGAAACAGAATCTGGTAATAAATCGTAAACGCTAGCAAAAGAAACACCCAGGAAAGAAATATGCTATCTTTGAATTCAAAATGATCTGCGAGTGCAGCCTCCCGACTCAACACACAAAATATTGTCACATTGGGCGCCACCCAATACGTTGCGAGTAAAGGAAGCGCTCTGGAGAGCGGAAAGAAGATGGAGCGGAGGCCCAAACAGATAAATGGTGGTGACGGGGGACAGAGTGGGTAGTCGGGGTATCTAGTGATTTCACCTAATAAAAAATAGAGAGTGAAATTTTAACGAATAGAAAAAACCAACAAAATACCAAATTTAAAAATGAAATGGTATGTGGGGGTGGGGTAAGGTGTTACATCTGGTGAGGAGGGGTTTGGGTGGGGTACTAAACATGGGGAAACAGGGGGCTTGCAGGGATTCCCCCAAAATTTGTTAAAATATTCTCTATTTTTGGGTTCGATAAAATAACATAGATCTGGTATTGGGGTGGTGGAGGGAGCAGCAGGAATGTGCAGCCAGAGGGGATGATACAGTGTGAGGGACTCCCCCAAAATGGACAGGGGAGCTACAAGATGTGACCTTGTGAGGAGGCAGCCTGCGAATGTCCCACTTATATTTGTGGTCTTCCGACCTAGATGTTTTCTGATCTAGTTCCCATCCAGAACAAGGTTCTATGAGAATGTAAAAGAATTTCATTCTAGGCAAGCTTATATCAAAGCATAATCCCAGGCAATGTTTGGCCTCAGGCTTATTCAAAGTATCCTGCAGTCGTATTATGTAATGGAATTTTGTTACATTTTCCATAGAGTGAAAATCCGCCTCGCGCAGTATATGTCACAAACGTTTAGTATGGATATTTAATTTTAAAATGCCCTATTTTCAACACTTCTGGAATTCTCTTTCACATGGTCAACGTTGTAGTTATAATCTTATAAATCACATTAACAGAATAAATGTCTATATTGTTGGTAGAACATACATTGCATGTGGGTAAGATAGCTCAGTGGGTTGAGTGCTCATTGCTGCAATCTTTGTGTGATCTGCAGGTCGTAGGTTTTGAATCCCAGCAGGGCAACTCTGCATTTCATCCTTCCGTGGATCAATAAATGAGTTAAAACTTAGGTTGGAAGAAACTGTATGTAAATATATTCTACCTAAAGCGCTTTGGCGAACGCGAAACACAAATGAGAAATTATAATCATACAGTGAAATAAATCAAAATTACCGATGGGTGACGTTATACACTTTCATATGCTTCACCAGTATGTGACAATTTATGGAAAAACATCTAGCATGTAGCAATTTGATATTGCCAGTATCTTCATGCAAAGTTTGCAATTGCCAGGAGCTGGGAACTATTTAGCTCATGGTTATAGCCAAGAGGGGGCCTGGTTACCTTGACACCAACAGCTACCAGGAGCTACACTGGATTCCTCAGGCAAGTGATGCCAATCACACATATAGCTATGTGATTTTAAAGGAGTAGCTTTTGGAAAGTCTTTATAGGAGAATAAAGAACAAGCCTAGGGTCATTTAAAGCATATTGTATAATATGCAATGACAAGAAGTTAACGTTTGCATCCTGCGCTCTTGTTGCACATGCTGCGCGCCATGGGCTGATTCCTGGTTCCCTAAAGGTCCTGTCTAACAGGTCATGGTTGATACCCAGGAGTTGCTTTTTGCTCCTGGTCAACAAATTTCAATTTCGACCCCTGTCCTGCAAACATCAGTAGCTCTTGAGTTTATTAAGGTGAAAAATGATGATAGTGCTGCCCTTAAGCCCCATACTGTGTATTGAGGTTGAAATAACCTTCGGTCTTTTCTCCCCTGAACATTTCCAACTTGGCCCCCGGCCCCTACCAACACCCCCACTACACCCCCATCAACACCCCCACTACACCCCCACCAACACCCCCACCACACCCAAGCCCCCTACTTATCTTGCAGCCGCTGATCGCAGTGTCCCTGTGACCCCTGTTCCCTTTCACTTCCGTGATCGGGAGCCAGCGCCGCAGGGTCCTTTCCAGCCCTCTTTTTAAAAAGAAATGGGACGGCTCAATATAGTGAGCAAGGGTGCGGGGGATAACCCGCAAATTCCAGCACCGAATGCATGATCTGGTCAGCCTTTTGTATTTTTCGAACGGTCGAATTTCGGCCAAATCATGCATTCGGTCATTTTAAATCGGACATTTTGGACGATTCCCATACTGCCACTGTGGCTCTTTAGGACAACGACTGTTTAGGACAGCTTCTCTGCGGATGCACAGAGCGGCAACGAGGCGGCCCAGCTGGTTTCATTTCAGGAACATTTCCTCCAGTGTCATGAATATTTAGGGAAGCAAGGTAATACTCATCGCCAATGCTGTCTACAAAGGATAATGGAGTTGGTGCTGGGTGGGCATGGGAAAATGGGCATTTATTTGGCACCTTATAACTTGGGGCAGGAGAACGCAAGCATACATGCACGTGCCGAGGAACGCCAGTGTCCCAACACATTTTGGATATTGAGTTGGAAATCTGATCACAAGTGTATGTTTTGAATTTGATGCATGTTTATAGCTCCACCTACCCATGATTTCATACGGTGACGTCACCCTTGCAGGTGGATGTTCCCTAAAACCATTTAAGTTAATGTTTTCCTTCCTAGGACCCCCAAACCATGTTAAGTATTTTCAGGATAATTCCGTAATAATCTACTATTATATTTTGATTAGTGTGTGGGCTGAAATATTTGACTAACTACCCAATTATGTGTTTGACGTCAGTTGATTTCCCACTAACCTGATTTTCACAATTTGAGCACAACTATGAAATGGTTTGTACAATGCACAAAGAGCTCAAGCTTTTGGGTTCATGGTTTTAGGCCGACATCTGTGGTCGCAGGTGCAGGATGCTGTACGGAGTGGAGTGGAGTGGAGTGGAGAGGCGGTGGTGTGCATTAGGAGGTTACGCGCCCTTGTCCAACGTATTTATGATCATTATTAGCACAACGCTCCCGGTCAGAAATGACCGACATGAATCTTCAGAGCCCCCAGTCCAGTAAGTGATACTGCTCGGATGGAAGGCGTCTTGTCTGAACTCACACAACCCCCCACCCCCGATATCCGCCGACGCGCTGACAGCTCTCAGCTGCAAATTCAGAGGCCTAGGATTGCGATCTTGACTTTTGATGGTCCTTAGTGCCCCCGTTTGGTGGTCAGACAGTGGTCAGGATAGCGTCATGTCACACATGCAGACAGCTCCCCAAAGATAAGCTGAGCCCTTAAGGGCCGGGTAGCAGATGCGCGTGCTGCTGCTGCCATGCCCCTACATATTGCTGGTTGTATGGATCTGTCAATCACTTGTATCTTGCTATACATTCCTTCCTCAACAGCTATAATCTTCTATCTGTGATGACCGCTTTGACAACAGCGGCAGCCTCACCACGTCACCCTAATGTTGATTTGATCATGGCATTCTTTGGAATGTGGACCTATTCGCATCTGCGCCCTGAATCATCCATGGACGGCTTGACATATGTTTGCTGTAATTACAGAGGCACGATTTATGGACTAATGCGTGCCAGGTGGTGCTCACGCAACTTCATTCCCCAAGCATGGAGAGGAACCAACACGTTCACACGGTGCACAGCAACGAAGATATATAAAAAATGAACGGACTTGATATTTCCCAGGCCATGGTAGGCCCAATTCCCAAAATGACAGTGCTTGTTTACTTAGTTATGTCTTGTATAGGTCCCTGCAAATCTAAGGTCATATTTAGTGAAAGTATGCCCTGTCAGTTCCTATTTTTTCCTTTCTAGATATCATACATGCCAACCCTCCCGATTTAGCCAGGTGGACTGCCGAGTTCTCGATTTTAAAAAATTGCTATTTTTTGCTTACTAATTAAATCCTTAATGCAACTCCATGGGGAAATTCCTTTCTCCCGCTTTCTGGGGCAACATCTCCCTCCCAAGTGCTGGCGAATGTTGGCATGTATGAGATATGTCATTGTAGCACAGGTGTCATTTTGTGCACTCAAAGTGATGGTTTCCAGTAAATGTGGAAGATGCTGCCTGGGACCTAAGGGGTTAAGCTTCCGATCAGCAGTTCCTGGTGTGATGTCATGCTGGCTGTTTATTGGTTGGGAGGCACAGAACTGTGGTGGCAGGGATCTGGCAGTAGGCGGCAGCATGGTCTCTACAGGGAAGCAGGAAGGGAGTAACTGTATCACAGTGACTGTGTGACTGACAGGGGACTGGACCAATGATTGTGAGGACTTGTGACAGGACAGGAAAGCAGAAGTTGTCTTTAAGAGGCAAAGGTGTGTAGCAGTCTAAGGGAGCAGACTGTTTTCAGGTGAGTGATGCTGTGAACAGAGTCCATCACTGAGATGGATTCCATTTAGGAATTCCCCAGATTCTCCCCTTACATAGCGGGAAGGGACGAATCCAATCACATAACAACATGAAAAACACCATTTTGTGGCTGAAGCCATAATGAGCGGGGTTCCTGGAGAGGGGCAATCCCATGTGCTTAGACGTGAGTGAGGCACCCAGTAAAGGTATTAGAGAGAAAGAGGTAGGAGAGGTGATAGAGTAGCAGTTAGAGTAGATAGGAGAGATGGAGAGCACCATGGAGGCGCGGGGAGAGAAACCGAGAGAGAGAGACTATACAATGCATGAGGAACACACCAGGCGGCCTAGCAGCAGGTAGCTGCAAATGAAACAAATGAGCAATAAGTCAGGTATTCAGGAGGGATAAGTGTCATGAACCGCCACTCTTGGTTCTTGTGTTTGGCATGGCGATGCGTCCCTCATTTTGTGGCCGCCATTTGTTTCCCCAAGATAGCACCTGCGGTCTCATGCAGAAGCCCTTGTGGCAGTCTAGCGTTCAGGCTGTTTTCTGCAGCAGAGCCGGTTCTTTCAATTTCTTCGTTTAACAGCAGCTGCAGGATTCGGCTCGGCGCGTCTCAATACAGGTAATTTCTTTCCCTGCTCAGCACTCCTGGAATTCTTCCAAATTCTGTACTCGTTCCTGGTTCCCTCCTATGCTAATTCCCTGTTGACTCCTGGTTCCCCTCTCCTTGGCTCCTGTGCTCCTCTTGAATCTTTGTTTTCCTTCTCTTCAGTTTCTAACAGATCACACTTTCTCCTAGAGTAGGTTTTCTGGCAGACCATGTTGGATTCCACTGTGTGATTCTCCTCCTCTCTGCAACAGCATCACACATCTGATCTTTTGACACAGGTTTTTCCCTTACTCTGCGGGGGACGGGTTTTTCTACTGTGAGTTTGAAAAGGTTACCCTTTCAAACTTGTTTTTTCCTAATGGAGTAGAGGAATCAAGGTCTCCATTGTTACTTAAGTTAATGCGACCTATAAATTACAGTTCGTGGATCGACACAGAGGGCGCAGAGTTCTACTTCACAAGTATCTCGAAAAAAGGTTCTTCACAATTTCAATATATTTTTGTACTGTGATATTCCTTTGTCACAGCAAGAAAGCACTACACCAGGAAACGAGATAATAAACCAGATGGAAAAAGTACTACACACAGATAGACTCACCAAAGAGAGGGAGAAGGCAAATATGAAGGCACATCCAATAGTTTAAAAAAACACTGATTTGCCTTGCAATAGAGGTAAACATTTGCCTAGCTATTAAGCGTAGCAGCCATTACATAGATCACACAGATTTGACTTTCTAAAGTAAGGGTAAAAGGCCAACTTTTAAACACAGCAAGTAGTTTCAAAACGCACAGATTTGATATTCAACATTAAGGGTAGAAGGCCTATCTTTTAAGCAGAGCGGCAGTTTGAAAAGACACACATTTGACTTTCCAAAGGAGGTAAAAAAGCCTAACAATTAAGCACAGCAAGCAAATGTCAGGCAGCACAAAGCTTACATGTTGATGGCCTCAGTGACAAGTTACAGGCTGAGATTAGGCAGGTAAGAGGCTAATGGAGAGAAGAGCAGTACAGACAAATTTCAAAGAGGCAGCATTTGCAAGAATATACAGATGTGACATTCCAAAAAGAGAGGGAGAGGCCCAGCTTCAGAGAGGCAGCAGTCGCAGAAACATACAGAATCGAATGAATTTGCTGGTCTCAATGGAGGTTGCAGACTGAGATATGGACAGTGAAGGGCGAATGCAAAGTGAAACAGACGACACAGGATACAGTTCGGTTGGAAAGTCTAGTAGCGCAGACATAGAAAAAAAGCAAACATAGTCATTGCGGCAGGTATGCATAGAAATTGCTGTGAGTGGCAAAGTCTGTAGAGATGAGGAGGCCAGTGTGAAAGAGCATCGATGATGCGGGGCACGAGGTAAGGCAGATGGTGGTGTCACATATGAGATACAATCCATGCGATGGCAAGTGGGACCTTGGGGGGGCTGGAGGCAACAACGAGAAATGGATGAGGGAGAAGTTGAGAAGTGGCAGGTTGCGAGGCAGAGGACGTGTGGGGCGGCACCCAGTGGGACGTCTTAGAAGGGGACGCCGAGAAGGGCCCTGTAACACACTCAGGGTGACAAGAAATGGGTGAGGGCTGACAGGGAGGGTGAGAGAGAGGAGGGTCTTACGGGTACAGTGTGGTGTGTTTGCATCCAAAGAGTATACAGTCATGGATGAGAGTGGCGAGCAGGGAGCGGAAGCCCCTCCAGTTATTGACAGGGTAAGCCTCAGCCCTTATAGGTGGCCCTTTCAGGGAGCCGGTGTTGCCTGACGGCTCCCAGACCAAGAAGTGATATTAAGCTCATCACGACCAAACAGGCGAGTCAAAGTGCAACAGATGGTGTGCATCAGCATACAGCGTTGCACAGGTCAGCCATGATGGAGAAGGCCCGGCCGGATAGTCAATCAATGAAGCTCCACGAGGCCATGGGGGCTAAGGCAATATGTTGAAGCCCAGAAGCCCTAGTCGCTTGTCATCTCTGCTCTGGATCACCAGAGTGCCTTCCTCTCTGACAGCTCTCGTAATGCATGGGACACCTATAAATGCATCCGTCTTCCTTTAAGCACCACTGCATTATCAAACATGTATGGTGCACCCAGTTATGTTGCACTCTGCCCAGCGACCCCACACCCCCTTGGCATCTGGCTTGTTCCATCTGGGGACTAACTACAGCAACGGTGCCCCCACTTGCCGGCCAGCCCGGCCCATCCGCATCACCTTGTCGCTGTTTGCTTGTAAACTCCTCCTTCCTGCTACGGCCCTCAGGTCAGTTCTTGTGAAGTCATCACGCTCGGACACGGTCGTGGACCTCAACAAGGTGGCATGGAGATCAGCCTCTGGCGAGAAAGGCAGCGCAGTGATGGAGCGCCACAGGCAGGGCCAGCCCAAGGGATCCACAGGGGTCTGCTCTCTCCCGCAGCACAGCCGACGCAGCGATGACCTTTCGCACCCAGTCCGGTCCTGTCTGATGCAGGATCTGCTTTATAGTGGGCCGCACTGTGCTGCGGCATCAAGCCGCATGCCCATCCCAGGGTACCGGAGCCGCACTTGGTCTGCAGTCACACGCTGTGCTGCTGCAAGTCACAGAGCGCTGCACAGTGCGTAGATGGCTACAAACGTCACAGGGAGCAGACACAACCACCTCCACACAGTCCACTGTCCACCACTACGACTGGGGCACCACAACAGGGCTCAATGCAGGATTAATTTAGGAAAGGATATCACAGGAGCCGGATTTAGGCAGCCATCGTGTTGCTGCTGTTCCTAAAACAAATGTAAACCAGGAGTAGTGATACGAAATTAGGTTAAGAGTTAGAATAGGACCAAGGTGAAATGAAGAGTGGGAGCGATGAGTGGTAGACATCAATTCACTTTAAAGTGCATTTTATTAGGTGCACTCTGATACATGTGAGGAAGGGGGTTGCCCCACTGACAACTAATCAGAAACCCCAGCATTTTCCGTACTAGTCCCTCACCTTGAAGGTGAGGGGTGGGAGTCAGTCCCTTGGTAACATTATAACCCTTGTATGGGCAATCTCACAGCTAAACCACCCTCACAACTCACGTGGCACTAAATAGCCCCAAGCACCTTCACAGGTGAGATAAATAGGAAGCAGAGAATGGTATGGGTCATTCCTTATGAGAAAAAACATGTGTCTATAGGGAACATAGCCACGTGACTAGAACTGCACTGGATCCAGCGTGTGTGTTAGGAACTGGCCGGCATAACTATACAATTGTAAAACATTTTTATAACATGTAAAAAAGTAAAATAATAACCACCAGCACACCTCCCATGTGTTACTGTGTAAGAGGTTATGGCATGTGCCAGGGTGTTTAAAAGTTAGGGTCGTACTTGCTGGTAATCAATAGGTTTAGTCATTTCATTACAGCAAATTAATTGTAGGGGCCACTGTTGGGGACCATGCATCGAACTCAAAGCAGCCCCAAATCCCCTGTTACAGTCAGCGAGCGCCAAATTACCCTGCATTAGGAGCAAGAGGAGTTGTTACAAGATTAGCCAAGAAATGACTAGTCAGTTCCAGGGAGGTCATATCTAGTCACGTCTTGCTGAGTCATGCCTGTATAGTCAAGACATATCTAGTAAGGTCATGTCAGACAGTGTTTAGTCAGGTCATGTTCAGTTGAACCTAGTCATGTCATGTTTAGTCAAGACATGTCTTATTATCTCATGTTTAGTGTACATCCGCATAGTCGGGTCATGTCTACTTATGTCATGGTTAGTCAGGTTATGTCTAGCAATGTCATGTTTAGTCAAGACGCCTCTAGACACGTTTAGCGAGGTCATGTCTTGTCTAGACAGGTCATTTCAGATCTTGTTGAAACTATACTGCGCTACAAAACGCTTAATGTGTGCCAAAAGCCACAAGGGCAAACATATTTCAAAGAATCACAGTGAAAAACAAATTATTGGAAACCCATCTACCTTTAGGAGCCCTATAATAGTACATTATCGGGATTTCAGCCAACCTGAACCCTCCACGTAAGGAGTTTGGTTAACGTTGTGCCAGTCAGATAAGCATCGACACTATAAATGACTCGTGTGTGTGCTGCTGGTTAAGTTTTGGAATACGAAAATTACCACAAATGAAGCCCTGGTCACGTATGTGACAGAGCAAGACTCCACGTCAGCTCTCAGCGAGTTAATAGGTTCTCCCACGTGACGCAACTGGTGGCTGTACTCGGCGACGCCACGCTGAAAAACGTGCTTCCTTATCTCCTAGTAGCCGGGCCATTCCTTGCCACCTCACTATATTGACGTGTACAAATGGATTTCTGACAGAAGCACCATCCAATTAGCTTTCCTTCCACTTCGGAAGCTCACAGAGCTCTCAAAAATCCTACGCCGCTCTTTGCCCTCCATGTCTTTACGATTACGGCAACATGCCCACAAAAGCTCTTTAAACTGCTTTCTACTCCTGTCTATTTTTGTAATTTCATTAGGTTTAGCGCCAGGTTCAGAAGGAAAAAAAAATCTCTGCTTCAAACACATTATTTGAAAAGGCAGTCCTCTGCTCGCATTGCTGGATGGCACCTACGGAAGAAAGACGAACAGCATTTTGATTATTCAAGCCGTCTTGCAAACCCATCTTGGAGTCGAAATGCTTTGAACCGAGGAGGGTTCCTGGATCTCCCCCACCCCCCGTCTCTTCAACCTTGTTGGACAGATTTGGTAAAACATGCAATGGTCTAACCATCGAACGCTTGCCATTATGGTCGTCCTCTGTCCATGGCCCCGTTATCGATTTGGAACCACAGAAGCCCCTTGACAAAGCATGCCGCCAGAGTGTGGTGCTCTACAAACATTACCAGGTGCAACAAACACAGTGTTGCTGTTCTTGTAGATTTAACTTTGTTTAGTTGACGTTACTTTTTGGCTATGTAGGAGAGTGTAAGGTCACTCTGAACCCATTTCATGCCAGGCAGCTTCTATTGGGCATGTCATCAGATCTTGAGTTTGAGTGCCGTGTCGGTGGACAGGGAGCACAGGTCTGACCACCCGGCACAGGTTTGACCGCCCATGCCCTTGGACCGACATGGAACGTTGATGTTTGTTATTGGTACAATTTGATGGAATATATTAGAACGACAAATGGAGCAGGAAGTCAGGGCCTGCCTGATTGGTTTGCCTGGTTAGTACATCTGTGCGCTGATTTCCTCTAGTAAAAGAAATGGATGTGAATGTTGATGTCACTCGTTGTGTAGAAAAATGCACAGGAACTGAATTAACAGCAGGCAGAGAAAATTAATAGGCATAGAGCAGAAGGGCAAAAACCACTCTAAGATTACAATATAACGTCTTCATGTATGGCACTTGCGACGTTTGCCTCGGTCAGGGACACAGGCTAGGCCATTATTCCCATGGGGCCCTGGGGTGGGGGCAATAAGGACTAGCTTTATATATTCCAGAACAAAACACATGTTCATGCTAACTGTGCCAGTACATGTCCATGCCAGCTGTACCAATATATACCAGTATTCCAATAGAAGATTATGCTCATGTTTGTTTGCTTTGCCAGTAATTATACTATAGGAAAACATGTCCATGCTTACTCTGACACACTATATGTCAGTATCTCCATGTATGAACATTCTTCATACTCGAGATGGTTTTGCCAGTATAAATGCCATGCCACAGTAAGAAAACATATTGACTAGCTAAACCAATGTAGGCCAGTGTGGCCATCTAACAACACTCATGTTGGCCAGTGAAATGCCACATTACAGTAAGAACACATGTCCAGACTGGCTGCACCAATGTTAGCCAGTATGGCCTTATAACACTCATCTTGTGGGCTTTGCCCTTGACGCCCAGTTACAAATGCTATGCCACAGTTAGAAAACATGTTCAGACTGGCTGCACCAATGTAAGCCAACATGGCCACATAAGAACACTCATGTTGGCTTTACTTATGATGTCAGTAAAATCCCATTCAACAGTAAGACAACATAGCCATACTAGCTTCACTGATGTAGACCAGTTCAACCACTTAATAAAACTCATCATGTTGGCTTCACTCTTGACACCCAGTATAAAATGACATGCCGCAGTAAGAAAATTGATGAGGACTGGTTGCACCAATGTAGGTCAGCTTAACCACATATTAACACTTATGATGTTTGCTTTTCCCTTGATGCCCACTTAATAATGCCATGCCACAATATGAACATATATGCAGCAGAGAAGGCCAGTCTAGTTATGTAATAGCATTTGACATGTTTGTTTGACCTGTGATCCAGTAGAAAATGTCATGACACTTTTAACAACATACACCCAGATTGGTTGCACCAATGTAGGCCAGTCTACTCTTGTAATAACACTCATCATGTTGTCTTTATACATGATGCCCAGAAGAAAAAACATGTCATTCCACTTTTAAAAATAATATGCCCATACTGGCCCCAACAATGTAGGCCAGCACCACGTAAGAACACTCATTATGCTGGCCTTAGCCTTGATGTCCTGTGAAAAATGATTTGCCACAATAAAAAAACATACCCTCCCAGCTGCTAGTGCACAAATAGCCCCCCAATCAGCGGTCCCACTTTCTGGAAAAACACACACGCATCAGCATTCACACAGCTTTCATTCTCTCTTGCATTTCCATGAGCACCCATAAAGCATTCATGCCTATACACCTGTGCATCCATACATCATGCATGCATGTGTATTTACCTATGCACCATACAGCATTCATGGACTCTCCCAAACAGCATAAACTCTCTCATTCACACATTCACTTAGAGACAAAAACCCTTGAATTAATGCATACACACATACCTTTTTTTATTTTCTTACCGGCATCCCTGCTTCAGACTCCAGATGAATTGCCCTCATGCTGCCTATCGAAATGAAGACCCTCTGGCTCCCATGCAGCAAACAACAGGAATCAAGCAGCAGTTAACACTAAATGGTTCCTGCACATGCACAGTGGAACTGGAAAGCCTCATCACGGTGCCCCAGAAGCCCAAGATAGGTGGGGGAAGTGCAAGAGTGCGTCCCATGAACATTCACCCCTGCAGTACCCCAACCTGCATCCCCAATGGACCATGCAAGGCTGGGGAAGCAAAAGGCCCCCTACCGTGCATGGCCCATTGGGGATTCACTATAGGGTACTATAATGAACTGTCAAAGGAAAACTATGCTTTCCTTTAACAGTTAAAGCCAGCCCAGGAGCACTTTCCCTGCTGCTTGCTGCATGTGAGGGAGCACTCAGTGTATTTGAGCTTGTTTGGCTGAGTTGGCTTGTCCATAATGGGTTTGCCGGTCAGTGCCACACTGCCCAAAATGGACAAGCCACCCCTGGTGCTTAGCACTAACACACACACACACACACACACACATGCACAAACTTGTCCCCATGCAGGATAAAAAGGCCTGTGCCGGACTCACCCAAGATCCAGCACCATTGGGCATCTTTTTATCACCATTGGCACTGCAGTCCCTAAGGACTCCAGAAGTCAAAGGATTAAGGCGTAACTATGTCAGACACGAATGATAAATGATTGATACAAAAAGTAACAATGGCGACCTCTGTTTTCTAAGATGTCCACCATAGTGAGCTATAACAGGAGTTATGGGTCTGTAGGCCTGGCGTATTGCCTCGAGGTGAGAGCGGATAGGGCGCATAACTAGTGTTATTGCCTGCTGTTGGGAAATAGTGCTATTGCATCTGGCGAGGATTTTGAGCCATATGTTTTTGTGGCCACAGGTAACCCATTCTTTGAAGTTTCCTAAATGCCAATAGGACAGCAGCAAGCACACAGAAAGATGAGGAGAATTGAAGCAGTCTACACGACGGAGCAGGTGCGTGATGGCACAGGGAGAGAACAGAAGGTACCTGGAGGTGACACAAGCGATCATTGCAGCCAATAGTATTCCATTCATGTTAGGCTGCTCCAGAGCACAATGCCCAAACGCTTTGGCGTTCAGGAGCTCAGTGCTCCGCTCCCAGTGCTAATACTGGATAAGGAGTGTTATCAATGCATAGGCAATCAGCGCCACGCCTGGAAGTGGTGGGCGCGTGGCTGCCGTGCCACCTTTGCAGTGCCGCTCTGTTTTGCAGGGTTGGCATTCTTGTTTGTGGTACCAACCTGCGACCCTGCTCTGCTTTCTAAGGCTATGCTTGCTTAGGTTTTTGGATGGCTAGGCTGTGTTATGTTATGCAATGTTGTCTGTGAGGAGCTCTGTGATTTGTTCTCGAATCCAAAGGCATATTATATTAACTTAAATCTATGTGGGGAGAGGGCGAGGATCCCTGCATCTCTTTAGCTAAAAGAATGCCTAGTGGGGGTCGGCGCCACAATTAAGTAACTGAAGAAGTGACAGGAGGTGGCCCCCTCTCTACTGAACAGTCAACACTGCTACAAGACAGGGCATGTTTTTTTCTAAATCCAGACGCTCTTCAGCATATGGAAGAAACCAGATTGGGACAATATGATTTCTCGCATATGCGTGAGAGGCTTCAGGCAGTAGTCAAAACATACCTTGCTTTATAGCAGCCTGATTGGTTCAGGCTACATGCAGACTTTAGGGAACCCTGCCACCCCCTGTCTACGAATCACTTTTCGTATACTCTTGGGGTTCCACCCAGTGAGCCCTAGCCCACGTAAACCCCTTATATATAGTGCTCTCTTTGAGGAAAGCAAACTTCCTGTCCTTGAAATGGTCTGAAGTCGTGTAATCTGCCCAGACACTCCTCCCACTAGGATGTGCTTGAGACACTTACAACCTACAGAGCTGTGCTATACCGGTCTGTCAATTCATTTTAACGCATGCGTAGCATAGCCACCCCTTTCACGTGCATAACATAATGCACGTCGTCACACATAGGCACCGAGTACATTGGAATAACGAAAACAGGGCGCTGCTCTTTAGTCACAGGAGTAGGGCCCCCACTTTACCCCACAAACATGTTTACGTTTTCGGTTTTCAACTATATATCTGAATGAGACTGTGTGCAATGTTCATGCTGCTGGAATTGGGACTTTGACGTCACTTTAAGGCACTGAATTGTTGGTAATGCAGTGACACCAGACAATGTCAGGAGATCCACGTAGGATGTTGAACTCTTTGAATGTTGAGTGTCAGTAAATCCATTTATTGCATACACAATATTTACTAATTACATACACAATACTTCAAATGTAAGCACATTATACGAGAAGAAACAATACAGACATAACACATTAAAAATATTGTTTCTTCAAGGATCTAAGTTGCAAGCGAAACATTATTGTTTAACACATAGATATTGATCATGACTTGCTAACTATAAGTTCCTCCCACTAAATCATCTAGTAATCGGTTCCTGAATAATCTTACGTCTTCATGCCCTGGCTCCCCACCAATAGGGACGGCCCACATGGATTGCTTGCAGGTTATTGGTTAACACGCAAAAGTGATGGGGCCACGGTCAAAAGCACGTTTGCTATGCTCCTTCTGGATGGATTGTAAACACGTCTGTCTCAGTGTATCAGAATGTGGGCGGAGAAAGACGAAATGCATTGCAGTCTCAAAAAACCCTAATCCCAATGCATATATAATGCTCCCATGACCAACTTCTGCTATCTGCCCAAAACGGCCGATACCGGCAAAATCTAGAGACGGAACGTAGAAAAACAGCACATTGGTCAAGGGGACTGGGGTCGCACCGAATCAGGATAAATCTCAAAATTCGGGCAGGTTTTAACGATAAAGATAATCAATGGCGAGTCAGGACTATAGAAACTGATCCATATTCGATTCGGCTTTCCCGTTCCAACACACACTACCAACCAGTATTTTATCTTTTGATGTAATGGCTTCTGGATTACTCCATACATTCCGGAGGTCTAAACTAACAAAATACAAATGCATGTGTGCCAGAAACACGGAACGTTCCTGCCCCAAAAGCTCCTTCAGCTATTTTCTGCAAGGGTCTTCATTCGGTCTCACCCAGATCCATGTGCAAAATAGCAAATGGTTTACCGCAAAATAAGAACCTATCCCCTCAACTGCTGGGTTGGAATAGAGGAAGGAGTCGATATCAAGGACTGCAATGATGTGATGTTGGCATAAACCCAGATTTTAGCCCCATAGGTTGCCCCACATTGGCAGCCTATATGTTACCAATGCAAGAGAGGTCGCCTGCCAGCCCAGATTCTTATGGAATCTATTCAAAGCAAAGCCCACATGGGAGATAGACACCTTAGCGTATGCAGTCTATCTGCTGGGTCCAAAATCCACAGGCAAAATGCAGCCTCCAAAATATTTATTATAAGTGACTTCCTCTATCCGGGTAATATCAGCCATGAACATATTATTCAATAGGTGGTGCGTGCCCATATACACAGATTAAGCTTTCACTGTGCTTATTGCCAGCTCCCTCCTTACGCAAAGGTTTTAAGAGGGGCCTTGCTGTGCAGGCCATTAGGACAGCATCATCTAATCTAATCTAACAATATAATAAAAGACAAGATGTATATTTGTCACTGTATATGTGTCTGATTCAGTAGCTTCGCCTGTTGTTACCCCTAGAGGGAGCTGTTGGCTCAGGATATATGGAGTGGTCTTACTGTGTCAATGAAAACCTGCACTTTGGCCCGCATGCAAGAGCCTGCACACTGGTCTGAAAATAAAAGGATACTCCTAGAAGGGCCATCAATGAGAGGAAGATCAGCTTTAGCTTTCACCAAGACATAAACCTTTCCATTTGGTAACAGGGTGAGGAGCAGGGGCTCCACCACACCACCTAACAGGCATATCTCGAAACTAACTGTCTCTTAGCCCATTGCCCCAGACCAGACAAAATCTAGGTTTTCACTATATAACATTTTGTTTGCACAGAAAATCTCTGAGTTGAACCCCACCCGCCTCTATCAATATCACCCACATTTTTTCTCTATTGATATTTATATATATTATATATAATTTATATATTTATTTATTTGTTTGTGTATTATATATTAATGTACAGGAGGAGCAATGCTCTTTTGATCACAAAAGAACGTACAATAGATAAGCTAGAGAAGTTGAGTGATAGTGGAACGGACTGTACATTCTAAAGGTTTGTTCCAATTTCTTATGAAAACATTTCTAACAGTCCTGTTTTGACCCATTACTCCTGCAGGTAGAGGTTTTGCTCCATTGCATTGGTCATCCGCTTGCTTATATTCAAGGAGGTGAGGTTTCTGCACCGGTACTGAAAATAAAAGGTTGCGACCCATCCCTTTAGGTATGTCACTCTCAGATAGTCACAATTTTCACCACTATTTGAAACTGTCAGTCATTCACATTATACTGCAAAAAAAGTGGAAGTCCAGTTAGATGTGTTCAAAGTCCTAGGCAAGTGGAATTTTGCAAGCTACATCAATGCATAAAAACATAGCAGTCTTGGCATCCAAATCTTGCAAGATGAAAATCGTCAGTTCCAGGGCCATCTTTACACAAAATCAGAAGAGACCAACAATCAATAAACAATGAAAGACTCGGAAAAACTGAGCTGAAGGAGCAGCGGTCCAGAATGACTGTGCAAGTAGCATCTTGGGGTAGTGTTTTGCTACTACTGTTCTAAATAGTCGACAACTTAATGCATGGCTGTGAGCAGCTGTGCCATTTGATTACATTGTATTTTGTTATATCCTCTCATGGATAGCAGCGATGTCTGCTACATGTGAATCGATAGGGAAACGTATAACAAAGCCAAGGTAACACTTGTCCGTGAAGATTTAGGATTCTTCCTTCAGACCACGCTTTAACTGGCCTTCACCAAATGAGCTCTTCTGGCTCGTTCTTTGCAAAGCCAGCCCAGAAAGCCTAGACAAAATATTGCGCAATTCCTGCAAGACTTGGAAAAATGGACCACATCTTCATAACTACGAGCGACCTCAAACCGTGTCCGCTCGATTGCCGTATTCATTGCCATTCAAGCCCTATCACACACACAACTTTACAATGTACACACATTCTGATGATGCATTCTTCCCACTCGTAAAAACCTTGAGCTTTCGAATTAACGGTTACCTGAATCAAACATATTAAAAGTGGACACTCTTTGGAAAATGGCCTTTCTTGATTGTGGCTTTTGTCAGCATGTTGCTGACTCTCCTGCTCCAATATGGGTTTATCCAACTCTTTCTAATTTGTTTAAAGTACGTTTCTGTTAGATATCAGGAGAGAGGAGTAGACAAGCTGCTGCATGTTTGCCGTGGGACTTGCAACATTACCTAATTTGTGCCCAAACTCTGAGGCACAATATATGCAACCAAGTTCTTCAATTTGTATTTGCAGAAAATATAGAAATCACTCATGTGGGTTGGTGTAAATAGACAGTCCAAAATATAAAGGGAGGGACCTCACCATGACCGTCCCACACAAGATTACCAAAAACACCATCGAGTGTGGTGTCCTTCGGCCCCAGAAATTGACGCAGCCGATTCTTGCTACCAGGCTGACGCCTTCAGAGCAAGCGGAAATGGAAGAATCTTCAGACACAACCCGCAGCGCTGTTGTAGTTGAACCCGCCGCATTCCACAAACAAGAACGGTCAGGAGGAAGATTCAGAACGGGAAAAGTCACTTTATGTAGCCATTGTATGGCGAACACTCCAGATAATAAATGCAGGAGGCAGTCCTTCAGCTCCTGCCCTCTTGTAGTACTATTAAAAAAATGAGGAGACGTCTACTACAATCATGGCCTATAGGGCAGATATCACTCATAAGCGAGCACTGTGGCCCACGGAAGTGGAACACGAGATGGCCCAGAAGACGCTACCACTCACATCCTAAGACGGAGGACGCCACATGGCCAAGATGGTCCTACCATTCCATTCATGTGGAATGAAACTTTAGTGACAATATAACAGCTCAACGTTTCAGCGGAAGGATGTCAAGTCATGTTCAACTAAATAACTCTATTGCGGATTGCTCGATAACACAATCTAAAAATCACATTGTCTCCATGAAAAACAAACAATGCATTTAATTTTTCAATTCATAAATCAACCAGCACCTTAAGCTTCAGAGACAACTAGACATGATAAAGGTTTTGTGCCTTAAATAAGCCTTTGCCCTTAATTGGGAACCTGCCTGATTCAGGCTGGAAGTACAGATCCAATGATCTGCGGTACATAAGAAAGCATTAGAAGAGTCACTGCTTTCCTCCTGGACTGGGACCCTCGGCCAATGGGAGGGCTCATGAGCAGCTTCCTTTTACCATGAACATACTTCGTACATAGAAGGACGGGTTCTACCTCCTCTACCCTCCCCCAATCTTGCAACTGCAAACAGGAGACATCAGGTCACCGAAGCCCAGCTTCTTTGTAGATCCTTGAGTGGAAGCAGGCTCCGCCTATCCTAAACCACCAAGTCCTCGATCCCGTGGGCCTTCATGTTGATTGCGTATGTAAAGACCTCATATGGATTAATTAACTGAGAATAAAAATACAGATTATCTCGTAGTCACCCTCTATCTTCAACCAACACAAGTTTGAGAGTATCGTACTTCATTTTCCTAATAAACGCAAGCCAACGGCAATCAGAAAGGAACATCTCCTCATATGTGAGGCCATGTGCAGATATCTGTGCTTGCACCGCCACGCACCAGGGGGTGTATTCTCTTGTTGAGACTGTAGAGAGTCTCCTTCTGGGCCACCTCCACCATGGGATTGGGAACCTCTGCTTGGACTCGCTTCAGAAAAGAGGAAAGAGGGACATTACAGAGAGCTGTTCTGAGGGTGTGCGCAGCAGACTCAATGACTAAAGCACAAGCAAGCGCACCCCTGGGGTTGCTAGGGATAGCCCATACAAATCTCCTAAGCAGACTTGAATCTCCTTATCCCCAGAATAACCATAGTTCTCATAACCATAACAGTTGATGAGATCTTTGCATGAAACACATGATGTGGCTCATGGAAAATATGGGAATCAGTACTACAGAAGAAAAGTACTAATCCCCCCATTGCCTGCTTTCCTTGGCCTGCCACCATTTTAGTGTGCAGCACTAAGCGCCTTACAATGGTCCAGCGCAGGTAGATATAACTAAGCCCCTTTAATGGTGCCTCTACAGCAAATTCGGACTTGATTGAAATTTAGAAACTCTAAAGCTGTGTCATTTCTCTCTGCCATGTCCTTTCGCCTCTGATCCTCCCTTAGTCACTGGCTCTCTACGCATTGCTGCTGCACACTTGCTCACTATCAAGTGGATGGGCTGCTGTTGCTTTCTCAGTTTCCATCCCGCCTGGTAATGAGTGAGGGGAAGGGAGGTGATGTGAAGGAAATGCACTGCACGTCCTTGTCTCCTTTCCTCTCAGCATGTTGTTCATGGTTGGATGGCCAGTGCACTTCTAGATTGCAGCATCTGTCTTCAAGATGTGGGTTGCGTCTTCCTCATCAGCATTCGCAAAAAGGCCAGATGTGCACTTGCCCCATTCCGTACGCATTGCCATACCCAACTCTCTAGGTGAAGACCAGAAAGGATGCCAGCCTGTACTATTTAAGGCCATTCCTTTCCCGCGAATACACGCCACCACAGCAACGCTAGCCCGTTCGTGGACCTGGCTGACCTCCTGCCGAGACGTCTGCTTCCTTTATTCACTATCCCTTGACTGTACCTTAGTTGCCTCCTTCCTGATTTGCAAACTAGCCTGGTAAGTGACTAGGACTTCTTCAGGACCCCTCTCTCTTTCTCACCTCAGATAAATACACTGGAATATTATGTGGCTTTTTGGCCAAAGTGAGAAAGTGATCAAATGGAAACTTCAAGAGGCTGGTGGTCGGAGTCTGGGGGGACACCAGGTTGTAAGACCTTTTTCAGGTGCTTCTATGACTTCTCGTGATTTCTGATCACTTTGATGCACTTCTCATGTCTTGCTGTGCAATGTTACGAAATCTGCTAAATGTGGTTTCATGGGTGTCTGCGCATCGAGGACTCTGGCTGCTCCCCACACTAACACGCTGAAATTCTACGTTCCAACACAGAATACGGATACCAATATAGACACCCACACACGGCAATGGAGCAACCCTCCCATCAAACATCAAAACACTAAACCTCTACAACAAACCTATATACCACATCCTGGCCCAATGCATCCTTGCACCAATGGCACACAATGCTCCCTTTCCGACTTGCATGTTTCCATGCTCTTGACACGGATCATCTAAAAACTGAAATCCTTGCAGAGCTCAGGGTACTTTTGGTCCGCACACGTCAACACAACAGCAAAGCTCTTTTGGATTTTTCCCTCGCTCCCCACTAATCTCACAGCCTGCCCCTCTCTTTCAGATGTCGGAGCACCTGGAGACCATGCAGATGGCAGTGGCGTGTCGGATAAATCCCAGTAACACAAGGTAACATAATAATTATTTACAGAAAAGGCGTATCTCTGCTTTCAACAGATCTACTTCCACAATGTATGTTGTCGTCTTTGATCGTACAGCTTATGAGCATCACATGTCACATTCCACCTCACCTGGACTACGTCCTGGCCCTTTTGAAGTAGGGCAACGCGCACTGTACATCATAGGCATGCTATGCACATTTAAGAAAAATCTATAGCAATAAAACATGCAGTATCATACCTGTGGTGGATCGCTTCTTTGGGGTCTTCAGACTTCGGCACCTCCCACTCAAGGAACTACTGTTTTCACTCATGGAGTCTTGTGCAGAAGATGCACTTCCTGTTGCTTCACTGTCTCTCATCATGCTCTCATAACCACTGCTTCCTCCACTGTGGTAGAAGAGAGCCGTTTTACCCATGGCAGGTGGCAGTTCCCCACTGAGGACACTACTGTTGTCACTCCCATGTCCACTACTGCAACGGTGAGGCTTGCGGGGTGGTGTAATTTTGCTATAGGGGGAAGGTAGAGTATGAACAGTTGGCTTCTCGTCTCCGTGGACAGCTGCACGCTCCTCTTTCTCTCCATTTCCTCGTGCCTGCAGGGCCCGGGCAGATGCGTTCCCTTGGAGTAATTCTGAAATCCGCCCATTGACCGCTCTGAGGGGGAGTTTTGAAGCAAGCCCAGACCCCTTGTTTCTGCTGAGAGACTGTGTTGACCAGGACATGTTCTTTCCATTAGGAGGCAAACTTGAGCTTCTCCCCACAGACTGTGGCAGGGATTTGGTAGAGAAGCTGAGAGTTTTGGTGGTGGAAGCAGACAGACTACGAGCCTTAGGGCTTGCTAGCAGAAGCTTGCTCACCGCAGAGATCTTTGATGGGCTGCCCTTCGGTGAAGCACCTGCAGAGTGGGAGAGGCCGGAGTTTGTTGGTGAGGACATTGCACTACGATTCAGGCTTCTCCCAGCCCTGGGCATGGTGCTGTCTTTGCTAGGACTCATTCTGGAGCTCACAGAGGAAAGACTTTCTGCCCTTTCCAATGACAAGCATTCATAATGACTCCCCGTCGACCTTCCCAGTGAATTAGTTCTGCTTGCGAGTTGCTCAAGTTTGGCACTGAATAATTTGCTGCTGCTGTTGCTTCTGGTGTCCATGCTGAAACCCCTTAGTTTGCTGTTCAGCTCATCAGGAAAACTAGCTAGGGAAGACATGACATGGTGGGACGGACTTCCACTGCAAGTGCCGTGCTGAGGGCTGGCTCGGTTTCTTTGATCCAAACTGGATTTCCTCACAGGTGGCAAAGGGGGAGTTCCTTTAGGTCGAGCAAGAACACACTGCTTTGGCGATGCAACCTTCCGCTCTAAGGAAGCTTTGGATGACTGTGATCCAGCAAAATAATAGGCGCCATTGCTCTCACGGTCCATGGATGTACCGTCCTGCTCTTCCTGTTCAGTGACCCTCTCCATTCCCCGTGGAAGGCTGCTCATTTTGAAGCTATCACTTGAATGACTGGGACTCGGGTTGACAAAATCTGGTGATGTCATTTCGCACCCATCAACAATCCTTTTTAGGTTATCCGAGAGTGGTGAAAGTGATCCCTCGCCACTGCTACTGCTAAACCGGTCAGAAAAGCTCTGCTTGCTCTCTTGATCAGCCTTAAGCAGACCAAATGCCATTTCAGACCGTGGGCCATCCCCACTGGTATGTCTATCGTTTTTCACATCCTCGTCTCTCTTTAGCCATGGGTCATCGAATTTCATTTCCTTTAGAGCTCTGAACTCAAAGTTGGACTCTTTCCTGTGTGTACTGGTGGTAGAGGTTGACTCCTTAATCTCCTCTGCGTTAAAAGGTCTCACGGCAATGCACGGGAAAACAGTTATATTGGTCCTCATAGGAAGAAAGCCTTCACAGCTAGCAAGACTTGACGTGTTCGAGATGGTAACCGTGGTTTTGCCAAGAGCTGCTAATTTGCAGCCCTTGATAGGTATCGTTTCACTCAAAGTGTCTTCATCCGTTTCCGACAAGATGAACAAATCGTCAGTCATGGGCTTCTGTTTGTCAGTTGTGCGTATCACGTTGGCATGCTGTATGGTGCTGGCAAACTCGGAAATAGCCGGCTCTGCCATTGCTTCACCATGGCCGTAGCACGTCTGTGCAATGAAACTGTGACAGGATTGTTCCCCATCACTCCCCGTACTCATTTCACTGAGCCAAGAACTAATTGATGACCGCCGACTTCCAGCATCCTGGCCTTTGTCTTCTTGCCCTGATTTTGGGAGTGGCAAGAATTGTGTGATGCTGACCTCGGAAACAGGAGCCAAACTGGAGTAGCACTCAAGGTCTTCACTGATACTGCTAATAATACTAACAGGCCTGGACCCAGAGGCCAGGGCTTGAACGGAACAGTCACTGTTAAAACTGATAATGCTGGTGGGACGTCCATTCTCAAGAACCCCACTGATGGTCAGTTCCTCAACCAGCGTGAACACCAATTCATCTTCTCCATTGAGTTCCAAGGGCTGCTGCACTGTCACCATGGTTGTGCTCAATACCTCTTTTTTGGACTCTGATGAAAAGTTTGGTTTGTGATCACTGAAACTGTCTGAGAAGTCTTCACTAGTGGACGAGATGGACCTTTTCATGATCTGGGGGCTCATTCCTACTGGCGGAGTGCGCATTTCGGGCTGAAATAATGGTTCACCGGTCATGGTGCCCAGATCCTTATTTAGAGATGCTGGCGGTGGGGCAGGGTTCGGCAATACCCCTTTTTGGGTATACACCTTACATCTCTGGGAGGGAGAACTTGGTGGCTTATAGTCTGAAGTCTTGGAAAGACTGGCAATTCCAAGTCTTGGGGATCCCATTGGTCTTGGTTTTCCCTCCACAAAGCCACAGGTGTTTAAACTATCTCCGCTGCCCTGCAGGCTTGAGCTGTGGACTAGATGGGAAGGGCTTTGTTGAGCGTTGCAGCAGCCTGTTACACTCCTGGGAGAGGAAGGGGTGCAAATGTTATTTAAAGGCCCAGAGGGGACAGGCGACTGATTTCTCTGTATTTTGTTGGCATTTGCATTCACGTTGTCAGTGGTGTCCATGTCCGCATGCTGGCACTCATGGGGATTTTCACACTTACTTGACTCTGATAACTGCCTGAGCTCGGGCATTTGGCTAGATATGGGACACCTGGCAGTCTGCTCTGCAGTGAATTGAGCAGGTAGCTCCTCGAAGGGAAACGCGCTGACTTCCTCGCTCCCATCGATGCAGTCCAACCTCTCCTGCAACTCTGCAAAGGTGTTGCACTTCAGGCAGTCCTTTTCGGGTTTGTTGGGTGCAGGGTCACTCAACTCTTCCATCTTTATGTCATTTTTTGTTTTCTGCAGCATAGGGACGATGGGAACGAAATCGGGGGGACCTTCGTTGTCGGTGAGCTCTTTGTCAGACAAGGCGGTGCCATTGGGACCCACGTAGATCACTGTGTCGCACGACTGTTCGCTGCTAGAAGAGTAATCGGGATCGCTCGAGAGGTTCAAAAGCGGGAAGTCTGGATCGGCGACGTTTCTTGAATGGAACGGTCTCAGTTGTGTAGGCCTGCGCATTCTGCCTTCTTCGCACGAGCTCTCTCCCCCAGAAGAACTTGACGTGTACTGCAAATGGGTGAGAGAAATTGGGAAAGAGGCATTCAAAACAGGCAGTAACTCCGATTAAGCCTAACCCTAGGTCACTCTCACCGAATATTAACACTTGCCTGTCCATCAATGTCATAACATACGTTATCTCGCTCACGTGAACAAATACATCATCAAATAGCAACTTCGAAAGCACAAGACAAAAGAAAAACAAGCGGAGGCTACTGTTCAAGAGAGTACTATGCAAGGTGTTGCTTTGTCACGTGTAGCTTCTATGTAGTCATGGGGGTAGTTAGAAAGTCTAGGCATATATTTTGCCTCATAGAATGGATGGTAATGTAATGTCATATGTTTTTTGTATAGCGCCTGTTACCATTGGTATGGCATCAAAGCGCTGTTGGTGAACGTTCTCAGGGGACCAAAGTCCGTGGTATAGGAGATTCGTCAGAAGAGTTTAGAAGGCGTTTGTGCATTGTAGGGGTGGCCAAGTCCCTGCTAGCGACCCATATCAGGCTGGCTTGTGGATGGGTGCTGTGAGGTTGCCTTGTGACATTGTGCATATAAGTAGTTATTAGAACTACTATTATCATAATTATGACTATAGTATATTGTGTTATTTTTATGAATCTAAGTATTATAAATATTAATGTGTCCAACCATACATTCGGGAAGAGTCTCAGTAGTGAGAAGTAATCAAGGGCCACCATTCTGAGCTGAATGTCAGCTGAGAGTCCGGAGAGACTGGCATGTCCCTTGTCTAGGTGACGAAGGGCTTTTGCTTGTTGAAGATTATTGTTTTTTTGCCAACCCCGTCGGCTTCACAATTGGCACATGCCTATTAATGCAACATGACGCGAAATCTCTGAGAAATCTCTCAGCAAACGCCATCTTCTCATGAAAACCAAGTTGCTTATAATTCTTCAAACCGTGCTGCACGCTCTTGTACTATCATACATAGGCGTGGCAATGCCAATAGCGCATGGCAATGCCAAATCTTCCCATGCACCCATCTAAGCAGTGCCCCACACTGCGGCACGACTAGTTTCAGGTAAAAAAAGAAAATTGGAGCACATCACTTCCAACCTGGGGCTCCTACACTGGCTCCCCAAATTCCTGTGCCACTTCTAGGATTGGCTGCAACCCACACCCATCTGTTCCCCTTGCTCAAGCCCTGGACCTACATGGAAAACAGCATTGCTGCATTTGGCTGCCACTACTCATGGAACAGAAGCAGATTCTCCCTCCAATTCCCTGAGCAACGTAAACCATATCACCCCTCTGAATCCTGTGGTAAAGCAACTACACTGAGTAGCGGCAATGGTAAATGATTTTGGTGGTAAATCGTAAGATTTTGTCATTTACCGACAATCTCGTAATGAGGCCCAATGGTCTCTATATGTAAAATGTTCATAGCCATACCACATAATGCCTTTTTATAAGGACATCAGTTTCCATGGTCACGGTCCGTTTATGCTCTACTCAAAAAAAAGTATGCCTCCATGACTGTAGTAAGGGATGTACATGAGTCGATATGACCCAACAGTAAGTTATGATACCAGTGCACTTCACACAAGGGCATCAGCATCGAAGAGATGCCTTTCTGCCACTTCAACAGGGAGTGATGGCAGAAAATAGGGAATGCCTTTACACCTCAGAATAAATCCAAGATCAATGGAGCAATCACCCCTTCTCTGAAGTGGATGCTTCTTTCACAGCTTAGCTTTTGGTACTACATAAAGCCCTCACCCTAGGCACTTCTCTGCCAGCTTCAATGTGGAGTCTAGGAAGCCACCAACCCATTACAGTAACCCACAAACTGCTAGGAATCTAAGGAGCCAGTATGCCATAACAGTGACCCACAACCTGCTAGGAATCTAAGGAGCCACTGTGCCATCAGAGTGACCCACAAACTGCTAGGAATCTAAGGAGCCACCATGCCATCAGAGTGACCCACAAACTGCTAGGAATCTAAGGAGCCACCGTGCCATCAGAGTGACCCCCAAATTGCTAAGAATCTTCACTGTGCCATCACAGTGACCCACAAACTGCTAGGAATCTAAGGAGCCAGCATGCCATCACAGTGACCCACAAACTGCTAGGGATCTAAGGAGCCAGCATGCCATCACAGTGACCCACAAACTGCTAGGAATCTAAGGAGCCACCGTGCCATAAGATTGACCCCCCAAACTGCTAAAAATCTACACTCTGCCATCAGAGTGACCCACAAACTGCTAGGAATCTAAGGAGCCACTGTGCAATCAGAGTAGTCCACAAACTGCTAGGAATCTAAGGAGCCACTGTATCATCAAGGAACCACTGTGCCATCACAGTAACCCACAAACTGCTAGGAATCTAAGGAGCCAGCATGCCATAACAGTGACCCACAAACTGCTAGGAATCTAAGGAGCCACTGTGCCATCAGAGTGACCCCCAAATTGCTAAGAATCTACACTGTGCCATCACAGTGACCCACAAACTGCTAGGAATCTAAGGAGCCAGCATGCCATCACAGTGACCCACAAACTGCTAGGAATCTAAGGAGCCAGGATGCCATCACAGTGACCCACAAACTGCTAGGAATCTAAGGAACCACTGTGCCATAAGAGTGACCCCCAAACTGCTAAGAATCTACACTCTGTCATCAGAGTGACCCACAAACTGCTAGGAATCTAAGGAGCCACTTTGCAATCAGAGTAGTCCACAAACTGCTCGGAATCTAAGGAGCCACTGTATCATCAAGGAACCACTGTGCCATCACAGTAACCCACAAACTGCTAGGAATCTAAGGAGCCAGCATGCCATAACAGTGACCCACAAACTGCTAGGAATCTAAGGAGCCACTGTGCCATCAGAGTGACCCCCAAATTGCTAAGAATCTACACTGTGCCATCACAGTGACCCACAAACTGCTAGGAATCTAAGGAGCCAGCATGCCATCACAGTGACCCACAAACTGCTAGGAATCTAAGGAGCCAGGATGCCATCACAGTGACCCACAAACTGCTAGGAATCTAAGGAACCACCATGCCATAAGAGTGACCCCCAAACTGCTAAGAATCTACACTGTGTCATCAGAGTGACCCACAAACTGCTAGGAATCTAAGGAGCCACTGTGCAATCAGAGTAGCCCACAAACTGCTAGGAATCTAAGGAGCCACTGTATCATCAAGGAACCACCGTGCCATCACAGTAACCCACAGACTGCTACGAATCTAAGGTGCCACTGTGCAATCACAGTAACCCACAAACTGCTAGGAGTCTAGGGAGGCACTGTGTCATCACAGTAATCCATAAACTGCTAGGAATCTAAGGAGCCACTGTGCCATCACAGTGACCCACAAACGGCTAGGAATCTAAGGAGCTAACGTGCCATCCCAGTGACCCACAAACTTCTAGGAATCTATGGAGCCACTGTGCCATCCAGGAGCCACTGTGCCATGACAGTAGTCCACAAACTGCTAGGAATCTAAGGAGCCACCGTGCCATCACAGTAACCCACAAACTGCTTGGAATCTAAGGCTCCACTGTGCCATCAATGAGTCACTGTGCCATCACAGTAACCCACAAACTGCTAGGAATCTAAGGAGCCACTGTGCCATCACAGTAACCCACAAACTGCTTGGAATCTAAGGCTCCACTGTGCCATCAATGAGTCACTGTGCCATCACAGTAACCCACAAACTGCTAGGAATCTAAGGAGCCACTGTGCCATCACAGTGACCCACAAACTGCTAGGAATCTAAGGCGTCACAGTGCCATCACAGTGTCCCACAAACTACTAGGAGTCTAGGGAGGCACTTTGTCATCACAGTGACCTGCAAACTACTAGGTAACCCACAAACTGCCAGGAATCTAAGGAGGCGCTGTGCCATCACAGTAACCCACAAACTGCTAGGAATCTAAAGAGCCCGCATGTGATCAGAGTAACCCAAAAACTGCTAGGAATCTAAGGAACCAGCATGCGATCACAGTAACCCAGATACTGCTAGGAATCTAAGGAGCCACTGTGCCATCACAGTAACCCAGAAACTGCTAGGAGTCTAAGGAGTCACTGTGCCATCACAATGACTCACAACTGGCTAGGACTCTAAGGAACCAATGTGCCATCACAGTGACCCACAAAATGCTAGGAGTCCAAGTAGTCACTGTGCCATCAGAGTGGCCCACAAACTGCTAGGATTCCAAGGAGTCATTGTGCCATCACAGTGGCCCACAAACTGCTAGAAGTCTGAGGAGTCACTGTGCCATCACAGTAACCGGCAAACAGCAACTAGTCCACATAAAGCAATGGATATCAATCACTGTGAAATATAATGAAGAGAGACGAGTAGGAACGGACCAGGGAAGGGAACATTTCTCTCTGGCCCATTCCAGGAAATGAACCAAACTAAAAGAGCGCATCCTCTAGTGCCCCTTCCACAATATCAAAGCAGGAAAGGGCCCAGCAGACAGCTCTGCCGTGCGTGCACACAGCAAACTTTCCAAAGATACAATGAGCTGAAGAGTGTGTGGGTTCTAGACAGGCGATGTGCATCACCGAACCTCCAGGGGAAAGGAAAGTTGCACATTATTGCACATTGTGTACCCCTTAACTGCTGAGCTATCAGGCATTCCTATGCAAAAAGGACAAACATGTTCGCCCTCAGCACTTCCGGACCTCATTATTTTATCCGTGCTGTATGTGAAGCAAGTACAAATAGCATTAATGGATAGAGTCATGTGCACATGTGGATGCATGTCAACCAAGGTAAACCAATGAGGAGGGGGCCCACTGGCCCTTTGCTGGATGGCAAACACTTTCACCAAAAGCAGATTTTCATGATCCGTGTTAGCTGCACACAGAGAGGACCTTGATGTGGTGTTGCTACAAAAGGCCTGACCATGAGCCAATTAACTTGGCCGTCCACAGCGGAACGGCCGGGACGCGTAACTCGCAGGATGGGATGCCATAGGAAGGCCCTCACAGTAGGGTCTCTGCAGTGGGAGGGGTATGCGTGGTATAACTCGGGCATAGAGAAGAGGCAACACACTGAATGCACAGTACCCTCGCCCAGAAGACCCCCTCTCTGGGCTCATTGACTCAGCCCGCTATAATTCTGGCGAAGGTCCAGAAGCGCAGCAAGAGACATGCAGCTGTGGTGAGACATGTTGAAGACTATCGCATACAGAGCCTGGCATGAAGCCCTTGGCTGTGTTATGTCAAGAGACACCCTGGTGCTGCCAACAGGGGCTGGACCGGCCAACTCACCAAATAGCTGAATGAAGTCAGGTTTAGTAATACCAACAGAACTCTTAAATATTCTCTTTGAAGGGTATTCCAGATACATTTTTCCCATCTCCGCTCATTGTTTACATCCTGTAAGCCTGACAGGTGTCTAACACTCCGTGTGTCAGCAGGAACATTCCGATTGGGCCTTTGGGTTTCCTGTTTCGGAAACTGGGAACGACTTCACTTACCGCCAGAAACAAGGCCATTTTTGTGAGTAAAACAAGCAGATGTACTGCCCCAAGAAAGTAGCGACTTTCAAAACGATTCACAGGGAAAAATGACGCTCAACATTCAAACCGCTTCCTACAGCTGCCGATAAAAAGACAAGCAGTTGAGATTTCAATCACACATGTTCTCATGGGGGCGGATGCGGAACACCCCGAAAAGTAAGTCTGTAGTACCTGGAAGGCAACGTGCAGCCAAAAGAGCAGTCTAGTTTCGTGCATGGGAGAATTCCCGCCCTGGCCAATGGGGGCATTCACCGTGAGACATGTGACAAGAAACGAGAGCGAGCGTGTCTTGCCTGCTCAGTACCCATTGGCTACCAAGTACATTTCGCTCTCTCTCGATAACAATCCTTCATCTCCAGCTCCTTCCCCCCACTTCATGGCTGTGTGGCCCACATGAGGATGACACCGGCACTTGAAATAATGATGGCACCAGCCACGGGTGCAGAATTGACGTACACAAGCAAGCTATGCTATTTTATCCGTCTTTTATACTGCACACATTACACCACTGTAGTGCTTTTAAAGCACAGGGCCTTGCCGTGTGGAGGTGAACACCGACCCTGCCCAGGGATGCATCCAGGCCCTGGACGGTGGGGGGCAAAAGGAGTCCCAGCCAAAGAGAGAGAGAACGGTGGAGAGTGGACAAATCAGGGAGACAGAAAGCACAAACTTAACTCACAAGATAGAGGGACCTCGAATGTGTTGTGAAACTTTCCACCACTTCTCCAACCTCATGCATTGATGGACATGACATCAGGAGCCACCCTCCTCCCCGCCAGACCTGCACCCATGGGCGTCATTTTAGAGGGGGAGAGGGGTGTTTGTTCCCCCCAACTTTCACGGCACACCATTTTGTCCCCATTCATTTGGCTGGGGCGCCTTTTCTTCAGATGCCCCCCCTCCCCCCCCAACATTTTCAGCAAAGTTACTCCACTGCCTGCACGCCACACACACACACAAACCCCCTGTGGACACTGACCACTCCACTGTGGGACCAGAGCCACCACCTACCTCAGCCCTTCCACTCAAACTACTCAGCAAGATGACCTACTCGAACTCACTACATGATGGTAGTGACTAGCATCTGATCTCGAGAAGGACGGCTTACACGGAGAGCTGCCACTGCAGAGGCCTGCACAGGCTGGAAGAACCAGGTGCATGCGTGTTTGCCTAGGTGCCAGGGCCTCCTGCCGTGGCGATGCCCCGGTCCCTTGCTCCCCAGCCCCCCTCCCCCCCCTCATCCCCTTACCTTTGTCTTCTTCTTCTTCATCCTCAGGACGCGGGAGGCGATCTGGACGGTGGACAGCGTCTCGGCATAGGCGCCCGCCTCTGCCGAGATGTGTGCGAGCATGCTGGTGCGGCAGTTCATGTTCCCCAGGGACTCGCGCAGCAGCATGGTGAGCTTGCTGTCCCTGCAAAGCAAAATGAATTAGAGCTGCATTAGCGGGCCATGTTTCACTTCGCCTGTCATGATGGGACCTGGGCTCGCGCGGGCTTTTCTTTCTGTAATGGAATACCAATGGCCGCCATGCTGCAGGCCCGCATTGTGTTGTGTCTGCAGACGAGCGAGCGGGGAGATAGCGACCCTATCTTCAAAAGGAAACCCTGTTTGCAATTCACCGCCAGTGCTCCTTCTAAAGGGCACCAGCCGGGCCGAAGAGCCCGGCCGCCCACGGCAAATGCACAGGGCTGATCCTGGCATGTGTAATGGTAAGCAGGCCTGACAGCGCCCATGATGCTAGGGGCATTCTAAATGCCGCACCTTCACTTAGCAGCCCCAAATAGGCCACCACTGGCACCAAGCTCTCGTTAATGCGTGCTGTTCTCAGTGGACATGTTCCAGGGTGCAGCACCTTGCTGTCGGAAGGTCTTGGGTGACATAGAAAGTGGGTTCTGCTGGTGGCGTTGGATAATTGGTCGGAAGGTTAGCTACTAGAAGAGGGATGAGGCGGGGGGGGGGGTGCCACCACTGGCACCAAGCTCTCGTTAATGCGTGCTGCTCTCAGTGGACATGTTCCAGGGTGCAGCACCTTGCAGTCGGAAGGTCTTGGGTGACAAAGAAAGTGGGTTCTGCTGGTGGCGTTGGATAATTGGTCGGAAGGTTAGCTACTAGAAGAGGGATGGGGCGGGGGGGGGGGGGGGGTGCACATAAAGCTCAGGCGAGGTGACTCCTACCAAGTGCTGATGAGATTCAAACCCACCCTCGAGTTAACACAATTGCACATGTGCAATAGGACCAGGTCTATGCATGCCACGGAAGAGCACACCAAGGTCACTTTGGAACATTCAGAACATGCAACCCTCTGGTGTGCAGTGTTCATGCAGATCCACACACGCACACACACAGACACACGGCTTCCTTCTCTTTTCTAGGGGATTCTCATGCCTCTTTCCGCTACAACACTGGCGCCAACTTTAACATTGCTGGGTGACTGGCATATAATACAAGGTGGGGTGTCTCAGGCCATCCTTTCCCTCTCCCTGGCACTTCCCCCTCCCCCCTTGAACTTTGCGCTATCGAACTTGCACGATCTAAATGGCACAAGGCCTGAAACCTTGGGCAGAGGGCCACATATGTTACTTGTAGTGGAATGCAGTGCGCCGCTCTAGGCAGCTTGCCATTGCACAGCCCCTTCTCAGCAGCCCCCCTCCCTACCCCCCCCCCCCCCGTGTTGCTTGCTCCTTTTTGAAGCCACTTGCGTGTGCAAGAAGTGTTTGTCCAGGTGTCTCGCGAACTAGAAGATGAGTGTGAATCCACGACCCCAAAGCAAAATCATTAAGACATCTAGACTTCCAGAAAGGCTATGGCCTATCTTCCCAAAGATGAACCGATTGTGGATGTGGGCGTGTGGCAGGAAAGTGATGAATACACTTTACATGTTTCAAGTGAATGGAAAGGGCTCGGCCAACGTTGCTCTTGCCTTTGGTCATGTGGCAGTGCCTTTTGATAACCCGATACATGTTTTCTTTCAAAGTGCACCCAAATTCATTTCTGGACATGGTGCCCCCTAGCATGAAAGAACAGGCTCATATCTGGCAGGCTGAAAGCAAATTCAGGGGGACTGGAGAGAAGATCCGAACTCCCCTGAAATAACCAGCATAGCAGGGAGCAGGCAAGAAGATGCTTGCGAAGAGGGAACGTGCGCGCTATCCAAAACCCCAACAGGCTCTCTGAGAAATCATTAGCAATCAATGAAGCCTGAGAGCAACAAGTTCCCAATATGGCGCCCGACGAGGAGGAAGAAGAGGGGGGGGGGGAGTGAAGCCAGTATCAGGAAGAGTAGAAAGGGCAAGATAAGAGAAGGAGGTGAAAAGGTGAGCGGGCAATGCAGAGCAGAGAAGAAAACAGGAAAGAAGGAGAGAAGAGGATAGGAAGGGAGAAGAGAGGAGGAGAGCGTTGAGGAGAAGGAAGAGGAGAGAAGGACACAGGGAAAAGGAGAGAAGAGGAGCAGGGTGATTAGGATAGGAAGGGAGAAGAGAGGAGGAGAGAGGTGAGGAGGAGAAGGAAGAGGAGAGAAGAACACAGGGGAAAAAGGAGTGACTAAGAGCAGAGCGATGAAGGGAGGATAGGAAGGGAGAAGAAAGGAGGAGACAGGTGAGGAGGAGAAGGAAGAGGAGAGAAGAACACGGGGAAAAAGGAGAGAAGAGGAGCAGGGCGATAAGGAGAGGATAGGAAGGGAGAAGAGAGGAGGAGAGAGGTGAGGAGGGGAAGGAAGAGGAAAGAAGAAAACAGGGAAAAAAGGAGAGAAAAGGAGCAGGGCAATGAGGAGAGGATAGGAAGGGAGAAGAAAGGAGGAGCGGGTGAGAAGGAGAAGGAAGAGGAGAAAAGAACACAGGGGGAAAAGGAGAGAAGAGGAGCAGGGCGATGAGGAGAGGATAGGAAGGGAGAAGAGAGGAGGAGAGAGGTGAGGAGGTGAAGGAAGAGGAGAGAAGGCCACAGGGGAAAAGGAGAGAAGAGGAGCAGGGCAATGAGGAGAGGAGAGGAAGGGAGAAGAGAGGAGGAGAGAGGTGAGGAGAAGAAGGAAGAGGAGAGAAGGACACAGGGAAAAAAGGAGAGAAGAGGAGCAGGGTGATGAGGAGAGGAGAGGAAGGGAGGAGGAGAGAGGTGAGGAGGTGAAGGAAGAGGAGAGAAGGACACAGGGAAAAGGGAGAGAAGAGGAGCAGGGCGATGAGGAGAGGATAGAAAGGGAGAAGAGAGGAGGAGAGAGGAGAGATGTGAGGAGGTGAAGGAAGGGGAGAGAAGGACACAGGGGAAAAAAGTAGAGAAGACGAGCAGGGCGATGAGGAGAGGAAAGGGCAAAAAAGGAGGAAAGAGAGGCGAGGAGGGGGAAGGATGGGAGTGGAGCAATGCATAATAAACACATTCATTTGCAATGTCCAAGAGTCGAGCAATGTTGGGTGGGACCACGAAAGGGGCGTTTGATGCTGTACGGCCTCGGAATTTCTCTTGAGGGAATCTCAGGGTAGAGCCATCACGCAGGAGGGGCTAGGCTAAGGCGCCACCCTGATTGGAAACGGCATTAACGCAGAGCACGCATGATGGCGGACAGATTTGGGAGGCGTTAAATGCCACGGGCCACTTCTTGAACTTGCACCTCTGGCTTGTGTGCCTGATTTTAAGCTCCCTGCACACTTTCTATTACAAAACAAGCAGCCGCTGTCAGTGTGATCTCTGTTGCTGTAGCCTTCATTGTGCCAATGCTGACTCTGCACCCGCATGCTGGCAAAGGGGCGCACACGCGTTTGCCAGGAAGGGCCCCCCCTGCAAAGGAGGCAGTCTCTTCAGTGCCTTTGCTTGGTTCCATTACAGAAGAAGGCACACATTACATAGGACTTATCACATGCACAGCGGCTGTGGGGTGCAGAATGCTTAGCATGCCCTTTCTGATGACTGAATGTGGGAGGGACACAGAAGGTCTCTTCAATTTCCTTGTGGGGCTGGGGTAACCCATTTATGATGCACTTACAAATGGCAACCTCCTGTCCTACAGGACAGCTTTTAGTCTGGGCTGTTATATGTCGCTTGCAACCCCTACAAGCCTTCACTATTGCATTGGAGTGCAGAGCGAGACAAATGGCATCTGCGGTGGAACACACAGTTTATAGGTGTTATTTGCCCACCCACTGACTGCTAATCCCTATGGCCATTCCCACCCACTTCCTTCCCCCCCTGCTCAAAGCACCTTCTCATGGGAACTCTTTGAGCTCACTTTACTCAAGCCTTCCCATCAAACTTTGAACTTGACATGACTGCCAGTGTTTTTTCAAAGCAGTCTTCTGAGAGTTATTGACGTAATTTGAGCTCCAAACCTGCTACTGGTGTAATAAAAATGTCTTAACCAGATCCGTCTTCAGCCACTCGATTTATAAGTGGTATGCGTGTCCATCACTGAAGTCCTCTTAAAAACAAGCATTGGCAAAGCCAACGGTTTTGGCTAGTGTATAAGTATTAGGCATTAGCCAGGCACTGACTGCTATCAGATGCGGAGGTACTCACACCATTTTCTACCTGTTGTCATGAATGGCTAGTTAGTACACTACGGCAGTGCCTGGCAAGTGCCTTCTCTATGCCTGCACAAAAGCCCAACCTGTTTGCATTGCCAATGCTTGTTTCCAAACTGCACCCGATCCGTGTCAGGTGGGCTGAGGGAGCCAAAGGGGTGGGGGCAGGTTGTCACTCCCCATTCTCCTGGCCCTGGCTTCCTTTCTCCGGTGGCATGCAGACCTGCCACCCCTGCAGGGTGCTTTCTGTGTTGTGATGTCCAGCCGCAAACCCTATGAGTAAGCGCTTGCAAAGTGCACTGCACGTTTTGAATCTTATTCTACAGCAAAGTGCCAGGCTGCACACCGCGCAAACCCTTTCCATGTTAACATGTGCAATCGGGCGTCCTGCGCCGGGCTTGTTGACACTATCCAGCGCAGAGCGATGCACAGGGAGGAGAAAGGGCCAATGTTAACATGTGCAATCGGGCGTCCTGCGCCGGGCTTGTTGACACTATCCAGCGCAGAGCGATGCACAGGGAGGAGAAAGGGCCAATCGGACGGGGCACACCATCCTTACCAACGGGGCCTGTTACTTGCCATTCTCCCACTGACCCATCGCAGGAGGTTCTGAGCCTAAGGTGCAGCGATGCAAGATCCCAGACCCAGAGAGCGGCACGAGATCCCGGGTGAATGTCTGGGTCGAGTAATTCACACGGCGAGCAAGTTAAGCAGAGAAATCAGCGAGCTCATGCGCCAATTACCAGGCTTTTCAGCTGCAACAAGTGGATAATACAGATTTGTCAAGGATCTGTATGTGCCAATGGAGCCGCTCTGCTCACTTTATTAGGCCGCCATTCATTATGTTTATCAACATCTTGCCGGCATTGTAAAGTCCTAAGGCTCCTTTGCGCTATCGGAAATGTCATTCCATTTTCCACTATTCGTTTATTTGCTCGGCGCCATTAATTAGACACATCGAGTAATGGGTGCTTTCCTTATCGCGCCGTCACTTGAACATTAGCAGCGTGTGGCAGCTTAATGGCGGCGAGGATGAGGAGGGCACTGTGAGGGGGAGAGGGCTGAAGAATGAGGGGGGATCAGTGTGCTCTCCGATTCCCCCCTCTGCCAATCTAAAAAGTACTACGCAGGGTATATTATGGTATGCCCTTGTGGTGCCAACGAACACACCAACCTATCACGCAAAGAGAAGGTATTACCCAAATTGTATATATATATATATATATATATATATATATATATATATATATATATATATATATATATATATGGGTGTTGGGGGGGTTTGGCGTTGGGTGGGGGGTTGTGGGGGGTTTCCCCCCACATATATGGTACAATTGACCTTCACAATTCGGTCAATTGTGAAAAGGTCAATTGTCATTCGAACAGTTGTAAAACGAACAATTCGTATACAACCAAAGAGAACACTAGATGTAAAACCAGGATAGCAGATGAAATGACATTTCTGTATCTTCTTCAAATGCGGGGAACTAAAAACAAGCATTGGAAGAAGTAGACATGTTTGGATTGAGTACAATGAAAATGTTCTCCGAGTTGGCAGAAGTTGATATCCCATGCCCAGGCATTCGTACCATTTGCCAGGCATTCCCATGACATGGTCAGGTGCGACCATCCTCTGATAAGATACGGTTATAGGTGAAAGGGTCGAATCAAAAGGACCGAAATACAATTGGTTCGAGTGAAAAGGACCTAAAACCCAAAAATCGAATGTACCTTTTTTGGGGGGGGGTCCCTGCCGAAACCGCAGTTTTTTGGCCAAAAACAACACATTTTATCTATACCAAGCAAAAACAATAAAAAATACATTTAAAAAAAAGCATTCGATTTTTTTGTTTTAGGTCCTTCTGACTCGAACCAATTGCATTTTGGTCCTTTTCATTCGACCCTTTGACTGGACACCATTGCAACCATCTGCTGAAGTGTTGGCATCAGACTGCTCAAGTACTGTATGACCCAGTTATTGGCAACGAATGGCTAAGGCACTCACATCATGGCAGGGTATTGCCATCATAATGGCCCAGGAGCTTGCACGGTTTAAAAGGCAGGGCCATCAGTTGCCCGGCTACTCGCATCATTTGCCAAGCATGACCATGTTCTGGAGAGATACTCCTGTTATAATGTATGCAAAGCACTGCCACCATTTGACTGATACCAGTTTCCAGCTAGTGTCATCATTTGCTTATGTGTACCATTTATTTATGCATTGGGCTTCATTACAAATGTGGTGGTTGTGACTGAATGCCATCTGTGAGGGTAAAATAGTCTGAGCTTTTGGGATTTTAAGAAATAAAATAATACATGTAATTCTGTTTCTGAAAGTGAGATTTGCTAATCAGACCCCACTTCCATAATGATCAGCACCAAACAGCATAACGCACTCATGGACCTTGCAGGGACAGTCTCCTGATCTACCTAGCAGCTGCCCATCAGTGATAGCAGGGCAGACTAAAAGGTTGCATGTGCATTGCTGAATACAGTTGCTGAGACTCAAACTTCCAACAGACAGAGGTGGCTTTTACACAGTATGCACCTCTGGATCAAAACATTATATTATGTACCTCAAAAGTCTGGTGGCAGTTGCTAAAAAACTAAAGATAAGCCATGTATAGTTTTGGGATGGTGGCTAAGGAGATTACACAACTATAGGGCCACAAGGATTTAATGGCATCGTATTGGCAACATGGTGGACAGTGACTCATTCATGAAAAGGTGTAGTGTGTATTAAGCATCTGCACTGGCTGCACCCTACCAAACATGTTGGTTCAGAGCCAGGAAGCCCTCTCTTTGATCCCGCTGAGAAAGGCCACCATCCTCCAGGGAACAGGTACACTTTCTGGCAAGTCCCCTGAAATATAGACCTTCAAAGATAGTTGTGTCATTACAATGGCCACCTCTTACCAGGTGCTGATTACTGTAGTTCCTTTGAAGTTGGCAGGCAGAGGAAGGGGTTGGCGTGAGCTCTAGTCCAGAGTGGTGTCTCACCATTTTCGATTTTGCTAGGTTTCCCCAATTTCCTGTGCCCCTCCTCACTTCCTGAAAGCATGGCACTCTGGATGTGAGATCAGATGGCAAAGGACACGTGTTACAGCAACCAGGGCTGGACTCTTAAAGGCAGGCTTGATGTATACCAATTTGCTGTAGCATTTTGTCTATATAAGGGCGGGGGACTGCTTTGGGAACATGCAATATTGATGCAAGTGGTAACACCACTTGGGCCATTACCGCCACTATAATTAGAGGTTGTACCGTCACTTACAGGCTGGCAGTTTCTCCCTTTATGAGGGCAATAGAGGAGAAAAGAAAGAAAGATGGAGAGAAAGAGAAAAGCTGATCTGATACAGGCTCTGGACCAAGGACTCCTGCCTCAGGGTGGCCTCCAGGGCTCTTGGGTAACACAGAGCGGGAGCCCTGGAGGCTTTGTGCGTGCATCTAATAAGAAATGGCCTCTGCCAAAGAGAATCAGCGTAAAATAATAGCAGCAGAGCATAAAAGTTTCACAGTGTCGTTTCTGCAACTCCACCAATGTATTAACAGTCAGAAAAAGAAGTGCTGTCCAATGAGTTGATGTGACCCGACCCTCAATACTTACTCTTCTCATAATGCCTCTGTGCAGCGCCCTCCACAAATACTCCTTGCACAGAGCCTCCCATGTTCCATCTACACAGCTTAGCCCTAACATGTGCCCTTCGCCAAAAACAATGAACACTCATGTGCATAGTATGACTGCTATTGCTACTGCAGCGAGTGGCCCTCATATTTACACTCCACGGTCCCTGTATATTCTCCCATTCCACAATGTCCCTCATGCTCCTGGTTCCCACAGTATCCAATTATGTCTTCTCTCTACAATGCCCTTGACAGTGCCCCTCCTGGCCCCATATTTACCCTATAGGCAGAGAGCCTCACTGTCCTTCGGTATACAATGGCCCTTACAGTTCCACTCCTCACACAGCACACACAGTACCCCTTTATTTACTCTGCTCCCAGTGTCATTTATGGTGAGTCTCCTCATAGCACCCCCATTCCATCCTCTTTGTAGACAATGCCTCATTTAGTCGCTCTATTGACAGTGATCACCACATACCTTCTGTAAACAGTTTGCCTTATATCCACTCCCCTGCAACGTGCTACCCACAGTTCCTCTCCTCACGGAGGCCTTTTGGTTCCCTCAGTGCAGTCCTCTGGCATTAACTCCCTCACAGAGATACTTGAGGTTCCACGTGCGTTTAGCATCCCCTGTGCTCCTGGCCAGAATGTTTTTCACTCTCTTTCTACCCAGACGTATCCTTACATTTAATTTTCCTTATAAAACTCACAAATACGTTCTTGTGGTTGCCCACACAGTTGAGTTGCCACGGTGAGTGAAAAAAGAGGATTTCGTTTTTGCGGGTCAGGGCCCCACTGATGTCCACGCAGAGGCAAGGGGATTGGTGGGTGAGTGGATTGACTTTATGCCGGGTGTCACCAGCCAAAAGCGGGTGATTTGACTGGTATCTATGGTGCAGAGGACGTCCTGCTCTGCACTGTCCCCAAGGATGCCAATCAGACAAACCGCGTTGGCGTGAACACACTGAATTCAGACTGTTGTTGCTGTTGCTGCCATCACCATGATAAATGTCCTTGCTGTAAAATGGAATGTTCCAGAACCAGAATAATGATCATGGCAGGGAGAGAAAGACTAAAAATATATAGTGAGTGTGGATGAAGCCTCAAAATCGGACATTGGGGGGTTGGCTTGTATCCAGACAAGCACAGAACCCTGAAAGGAACACTTTTTTCTAGATGTTTCCATGAAACATAACTTTAAAACGGGTCTAATTCGGGATGGGCAATGGCCTGCTGGCAAGTTGTGGCAAGTCAGAGATGTGCCTCGGCAGTGCTTTGGTGTATGGAACCCACACGCTGGTTCACAGTGCAGCAAACTGACGAGCACCACACATTAACCAGAGCTCTCAAGTTTCCAATGTCTGTGCATGAGAAGCCCAACTAGTACTGTTTGCTCATTTTGTGTTCTGGGATTTGAAGTTCTTTCTCTCCCATTTGAAATTTAGGGAAACTACAAGTCCCAGAGTTCCAAGCAAAAACAGGACTAGGTGGCCTTCTCACGCAGGGCCACATGAAACTTGAGAGCTCTGATTCGCTGTAACTCTCCTTCACACAGCACGTTCTGAATGTGCTAATGATGTGTTAGGCACTCCTAATCAATAAGCATAAGACTGGGACAAGCACAGATTTATTTTTAAATACCCAATATTCACGTTCATTTTTATAAATCTGTGTCTATGAGTTCGTCTGAACTGAAAGAGGTTAAAGGTGCTGGAATCGCCTTGTTAAAAAGGAAACTACAAAGAATGTCCATTAGCACCCAGGGCGCAGCGAGAAACTAATCGGTTTCCTTGGATCGCTGGTTGAACGTACCGATCCAAGCCCGCGGTCCATGGAACCTGATGGCTGCTTCGGTCACCCCGCACTGTCATCTTCCCCCCACCCTCCCTTTCCTTCAAAATGTCCTGTCCCTCCCACGCCCTGCCCCACTTCCTTAAAGGGATACTCTAGTAAAAAAATTTATTTCAAAAATAGATAGGCCACATTAAAAAAAAAATACTAGCATCCTCTGTTTTAAAACTTCCTATGTAAAATTTTGAGCTATTCAAGCTCAAAATTCGAAAAAGCAAGCACAGGGGGGCCGCCATTTTGTGAAATGGAGGCCCTCCTGTGCTGGCTTTTGCTTTTGCGGCACTAACAAAGTCTACCGCTGGGTGGCTTTCCCTTCATTAGTGCCGGGACTCGGAGGACGCGGACCGGAGACCAGAGCAGGAAAGCTGCAGCTGAATCTCGGTAAGTGCTATTTATTTTTTTTACAAAAAATAAGCACTAGCTGCAGTTTTTTTTCTAAGTTTTCCGGGCTGGAGGAGCCCGGAAAACTTAGAAATAAAACCGCAGCTTTAAAAACGTATTTATGTTTGCGGTCGCTTTTGAAGTGACCGCAAACATAAATACAACGTTATTGTGTTGGAAAACGCTGCGGTTTTTCGTTCCAAGTTTCTCAGGCTCCTCCGGCTCGGAGGAGCCTGAGAAACTTGGAACGAAAAACCGCAGCGTTTTCCAACACAACCGCGTGTGTTTCTGCCTGCTGTGGCTATCACTTTGGGTCTCCGGAGACCCAAAGTGAAAGCCACAGCAGGCAGAAACACACGCGGTTATGTTTACATGCCGCGTAGGAAATGCTACGTTGTCTGCCTGAATCTTCTTTTCCATTTGGGGCTCTCGGGCTCCCCGTGGGGAGCCCGAGAGCCCCAAATGGAAAAGCAGATTCAGGCAGACACAACGCGGTTGTTTTCTGCAATGCCGCGTTGTGTCTGCCTGAATCTGCTTTTCCATTTGGGGCTCTCGGGCTCCCCGTGGGGAGCCCGAGAGCCCCAAATGGGAAATGCTACGTTGTCTGCCTGAATCTTCTTTTCCATTTTCCATTTGGGGCTCTCGGGCTCCCCGTGGGGAGCCCGAGAGCCCCAAATGGAAAAGCAGATTCAGGCAGACACAACACGGTTGTTTTCTGCAATGCCGCGTTGTGTCTGCCTGAATCTGCTTTTCCATTTGGGGCTCTCGGGCTCCCCACGGGGAGCCCGAGAGCCCCAAATGGAAAAGCAGATTCAGGCAGACACAACACGGTTGTGTTGGAAAACGCTGCGGTTTTAAAACCGCAGCGTTTTCCAACACAATAACGTTGTATTTATGTTTGCGGTCGCTTCAAAAGCGACCGCAAACATAAATACAACGTTTTTAAAGCTGCGGTTTTATTTCTAAGTTTTCCGGTCTCCTCCAGCCCGGAAAACTTAGAAAAAAAAACGCAGCTAGTGCTTATTTTTTGTAAAAAAAATAAATAGCACCTACCGAGATTCAGCTGCAGCTTTTCTGCTCTGGTCTCCGGTCCGCGTCCTCCGAGTCCCGGCACTAATGAAGGGAAAGCCACCCAGCGGTAGACTTTGTTTACTACAGCTGGCTGGCTTTTCCTTCATTAGTGCCGCAAAAGCCAGCACAGGAGGGCCTCCATTTCACAAAATGGCGGCGCCCTTGTGCTTGCTTTTGAGCTTAAATATCTCAAAATTTTACATAGGAAGTTTTAAAACGGAGGATGCTAGTATTTTTTTTTTAATGTGGCCTATCTATTTTTGAAATAAAATGTTTTACTAGAGTATCCCTTTAATTGTTACTCCCGCCTTCCTGATCAATGGCGGCCATCTTAAGAAAGTATTTTATTTAATTGAATCAAAATACAATTCTATTATTACTCAGGGTTTTTCTCGATTGGAAACCCAGGGGGGGAGGTTCTAGCAATAACCACCCATTCAACAGGCGGGAACGTATGGTAACGGCACCAGGGACCCTAGTTAATTGCCCTCGCTAGGCTCATACCTTTAACTCGGACCCCCAGGCCGGCACGGTTAGTTATTGCTTAATTTAAAAAAAAATACACAGATCTATTTACGATAGCTTAATCCCTGATGAAGATAAGAAGATATTGGCTGGATTTACAAAAGCATTTTATAATAGTGCAATCTCTAAAAACGCTTTGTAAATGAGACCCATTGGGCTTCAAGATGCACTTGCTTTCGCGACTATTATTTTTTACCTCAAGTAGTTTAGTAGATTGAGGCACTCCCCCTACATTAGGGCACTCTGCGGAGAACATGACGCAAGAAGAGGTCCCAGAATAGCTGGCCACTCCCGCATTATGCACTCTCTCTCCAGACAGCAGTGTCTGTCACTCGAGTGTCTCCAGTGGACAGGCGATCCGACTCTACTCAGGGCGGCCGTAAAGAGGTCAAAGGGCTAACGAGGATGAAGGAGCGCGGAGAAAGGGAAAGGCAGCGCGACGAGACGCGAGGTCAGAGGTCAGGCAATCTTCAGGCAGGAGTGATAAAGGGATCCTTTGAAAGGCATTGCTGATGGAAAATACACATACAGGCGCCCAGGAGCTAATTAACTTTCTTATTATTGAGTAGATATAAACAGAACTGCGTGAAGTGCAGCAGTAAAACCACTGAGGCAGCCATATTAAACAGGCCTTTCTGAAGGCAATGGGAAGTAAGTTAACCACCAAATAAGCTGTGGTTTTTACTGGAACAATGCTGATAGCAAAAATAACGTTTACATAGATGGTCTGTGCTCCACTGTACGAATTTGTTTCCAATTATGTTGTGAAGTTGTCTGTGGATACAACAATTTTTTTTTCCCAGTCTAAATTCTGCCTACTTGTTTTGAGGTGAACGCCATTAAGAGCCCGATTCATGGAAATATTTGCGTGGAAAATCAGGGATTTGTATACCAATCTGCGCGCATATCCCTGTTCAGTGATTCATGGAACCGAATGCGCAGGATTTTTCCGGGGCTTCTGAGGATTCCGCACAGGCCCGGCACGTCTCTGTGAGTGCAGGAGCGCCTTGAGTGAGACAACATGCAGAGCGATGGCGAGGCCTGTGCAGGGCGGAGTAGGGGTGGAACTCAGAAAATGAGGAAGGACAAGGGAAAAAGTGGGCGTTACAAGGGACGGGCCACAGGCAGTCTATGGCATGCCCACAAATGCGCACAACAAAGCATATTCATGGGTGTGACCGTGCAATCTCTCACCTGCGAAATGCTCAAGCAAATCCCTCGATCTCTCTGCCACCCGAAGGCAGGCGTAAAGACACTTGCGCATAGGAATCGCAGTACAGAGCTGGGTTTATATGTCAGATTTAGGGGTGCGTCTATGCAGCCGGGGATCCAATTGGACTTAGAGGTGCACGTATGCAGTGTAGTGTGGTGCAGGAACGCTTTACGGGGGTTCGCATTTAGATTTTCCGAGTTTTACCCGAGTTAAGATAAATCGTATTCATGTTGTCGGGGTGGTGGTACCAGTTACGGGGGACCCCGCACAGGGGTCCCCGAGTTGCAGGCCTGCTTGCAGGGGGATCCCACGCACTATTTTAAAGGTGCGTGTATTTACGTCCGGGGGAGCATGCAAAGGTAGCTGATCTGGCTGTTTTTGCTTTGCGTGGGGGCGTGTAGGGGGTGTTCCAGCCGCGACTTGCGCATACGGTTACTTTGCACACAACATTCTATGATTACGCGGGGGCACGCATTTTTTATTCTTCGCGCCGTGTCGTTCAGGCTTTAGTGGGATAAATGCCCACTTTTCCATGAATCAACCGGTAAGTTGTTCTCACAGTTTTGCCTACAACTTTCTGGCTATTGGAGGTGCTTGGAAAGCTGCACGAGAAAGAATGGGATGCATGGGCTTCGGTGGGGAGTGGCCTTTCCTTCTTGCTGCACATGGGTACTGGGAGCACGGGGGCTCCTTTGCCCAGGCACCCGCCAGGAACATCAATCTGCACTCTGCAAGGTAACAATGTCAAAAGCCTTTTGATGAGATACAAAAGGCGGTGTTCTCACCTGATGATAATTCAATATCTATTTAGCAGTGTCTTTCAACAAATTCAATTTGACACAAAATGGCATCTCTATCAGAAAATTTGAGATGACGCCGAAATGCAGCTACTCTGTGCCGACCCTGGACTATTTGCATAATTAATTTTGCAACATTTTAGTTAATGTGTGTTTTTTAGTGTTTTTCATCATTGTAAGTATGTATATACAATGTAGCTTGCACTGCCTTGTGTCCTAGCATTTTGTGTAATACTGTTGGTATGCAAGCCTATTTTTGAACTGTGCTATAAACTTGTGTAAAAATGATGCACTATGATAAATTGAGACTCATGATAAAACCAATTAATCATTAAAAATGCTTGATTAAATCTAGCCACTAAGAGTGCACCTATTAATCTCAAATGTTCGGAATTAGAGGGCATTTTGTGTCAAATTGAATTTGTATGAAGAAACTTCTAAAAGGATATTGAATTAGCCCCTTGTTGGAACACCACCTTTTGTATATCAGTTACTCTCCCCAGTTTCCACCATTGTAGGGGATAACCCTTCTGTACCCCAAACGCCTTTTGATGGCGCTTCACTTCCCTAAAATATGCACTCTGCACCACCCCCTCCCACCCATAACTTGTCTCCCCTCATTCTGCATGAACCTTTGAGACAACACCGGAAAAAACTGAACCCTAGAACAATGGCACCCAAGTAATGAAAACTGGAAGAAAATTAGCTTTGTACTAGTGAGTATAAAGTGGAACATTACACAGTAGGCTAAGGGCCATCTCTCTACCAGTGAGTGGGCTGTGATACCAAGAGAGCTTGCAAGGGGGCGATTGTGAACCCCTCCTGCAAGAAAGTAGCAGGCCCGTAATAAGGCCTCCACCTCGCACCGAAGGTGCAATATAGAGTCTGGACCCGATTCCATGCTGCCCCATAGTCCCCGAATGCCACTTGCACCCAACATGGTATTCCCGATGCCCTTGCCTGACTTCAGCTCTGCCCTGGCGAGGAAGTGGGGTCCCCTGTATATGTCGGGTGGTCTAACAGAGAAGCGGCACATGTCCAGAGCCTATGGCTTTTGAAATGGGAGATGTTGGGTTGTCCTGAGTTGGGGAGCCACTACCAGCACACAGAAGGCTGCGACTCTGCAGAACATTAGGAGTAAAGATACCGCTGCAGCACCACTGCACTGTGGGGCTGCCTTTTGAAATCGCAGCCCATAAATGGCCCCTGTAATCAGTTTCTTCCCTCGTTGTCACTGCAAAATGACTGAGCTACACTGATCTACACTAAAGAAAATGCTCCCTCAACTCTAAACCATGTCAGTTTGATATTGCCTTCGGAGCACAAGCTAATATCAAGAGGCATCGATACAGGCCTGACAGGTGCTTTTTAAGCAGCTGTATTAAGGATATGCTGCTGCTATGAGAAAATGGCATACGGTGAGAGCAGAAAACATTTTGGAGGAAAATCTCTGTTTCTGTTTCATGGGAGGAGACTAGTCACAATGTATTCGTTAAAAGAATAGCACTGAGATCCTCCGAATGCTGTCAAGTTTTTATATGGTGCTTCATACCGCATTCCTCCCGCTTCTAAGCGCTGTAATAATTGGGGTCATTATTACCCATTTCAAGAGTACTCAGCTCTTCGTAGAATCGAAACTGAGACTGAATTTCACGAGTTATCAACTATCTAGGTATATATGTATAACTTGCCTTTTGAACATTTGAAGAGTTTGCGGGATAGTTACATTTAAGATAAAGTTGCACCGTGTTTCTTCTGTTATTGAGGTATTATAATGCACCGGGCACATTGCTAGCAAGCCCCTTCATAGAGCAGAGAGCAAGGGGCGAGGGGCAGCAGAAGAGGCGTCAAAGGAGAGGCAAGGGTGGTCTGAGCACAGGGGAGCAGACTTTTGAATTTTCCCATGGGGGGCGGGGGCTCTCGAAGGGGTAGGGGGCAATGGGGGTCCCCGTCGGCAAAAAGAAGTCCCATTGGAAGTATTGGAAGTATAGTGACTTTTGCGGACATCACCTTTCTAGGGGTTGGAGGGGGGGTGGCTGTAGCATCCACATACTCGGCGGCCCTGTCCAAGGAAATGTGGGGGTCTCAATCACAGCTATTCAAAAACTGCCCACCTGATTGCCTACCATACATTAACAATGATACATACACACATTCGCGATAGCATGTTTTTTTTTTTTTTAAAATATATTTTTATTTTGTTTTAAGTGAAAACAGTATAAACAAACTTGTAACATTATATACAATCAAACAATAAACACTTAACAAAACACAACACTACACTCCCCCCACCCCCCCCCAAGAGCTCATTCACAGGGTAGTTCCGTATCGACCTGGTGTGGCCGGGTGACTTCCTCCTCCGAGGCAGTAGGTTCTCCTCGAACCCCAAACAGACCAGTGACTAATGACCTCCAGGCTACTAGGTTGCCCACATCCTCCTCCCCGCATTTACTGCATGCCTCTTGCCAGACCATGGTTTCGGCTTCCGCCCATTTTTGGAGATCCCTCCACCACATCTCTATCCTAGGTTTGTAGCATTGCTTCCAGTTCATGGCTATCCTCCTCTTAGCGAGTATATACGCTAGGTCTCTCAGTTTCCCCAGATGTCTGGTGTTCTTCGGTCTGGGGAACCCCCCTAGAAGGCAAGCCCAGGTCGTGTCAATGCTTATCGGGACCCCTTTGTCAGCCAACTTCTGTGACACTTCTCTCCAGAAGACTTCGATTACTGGGCAGGACCAGAACATATGCGTCATGTCCGCATCCTCCTCGTTACATTTCGGGCATGCCTGCCTGCCCGAGTTCGCAAACTTAGCTATTCTCTTGGGGCTCATATACGCTCTGTGTGTGATATATAGTTGGATTTGCTGTAATCTAGCATTTCTGGACACTTTTTTATGATACCCCAGAGCCCGTTCCCACATCCCATCAGTCATCTGAACCCCCACCTCCATTTCCCATTCTAGTCTCAAGTCTGTCAAGTCCTTTCCCACTCGGGACATCACCACCTCATACAATCTGGAGATCTCGTGTCCGCCCTCCGATATGTCATATATTGTTTCAATCAGGGTGTCCGGATCCTCCGCTAACACCGTCTCAGGCCAAGATTTTCGGATAATCCGTACCAACCTGAGGTATGTAACGTATTGGCCCCCATGTAACCCAGCTTCTTTTTCTAGGTCTGCAAAATCCTTGATGGCCCCATCTTGCCATATATCTCCTAACGTGGCCAACCCAACCGGTTCCCAGTACATTCTGATCGTTTTTCTAAGTTGACCATCCCCCGCAGTCAAGGCAACCAGTGGCACCTGCGGCGAACACGGATCCGGGCTTTCCAGTAGCCGGCATGCTCTACGCCACATTTTCCACCCAAGTAACAGCATACCAGGGCGAAGATTTAAGTCTTGTCTAGGGACCCAGATTATCTCCTTCAAATAAAACGGGGTGCAATCTGTCCCAACCAACCTGGACTCGGGAGATTCCTCATCAGAGAGCCACTGTGTAACATATTGCAATTGGCTCGCCACATAATAGGCCTCAAAATGTGGTAATTTAATCCCTCCTTTATCGTAGAAGTTTCGTAGCTTCCACAGCGCCACCCGGTTGCGAGTGCCGTGCCATAGGAAGTCCCTGCACATACTGTCGAGTTTGGTAAAGAACTTCCTAGCTATTAAGTATGGTATGTTGTTGAAGAAATGCAGCAGTCTAGGCAAGACAACCATTTTAAGCAACGCCCCTCGCCCTATCATCGCTAGCGGCAGCTTATCCCAAAATCGCATAGCTGCACGGATTTTATCCACAGCAACCTCGGTGTTATGCAGATGTTCGTTTCCCACAGTGTGATATATGTCTATTCCGAGGTATCGGAAGGACTCGGCTGCCCAAGGTACGGGCAACACCGGCAAGCGTTCCGTGGGGACCCTCGAATAGTACCCTAGGGGGAACATGCTCGACTTGCCGGGATTAACCGCTATGCCGGACAATTCGGCATACCTCCGCATGACCTCTAAAACATACTGGAGGTTCTCTTCCGGATACTTTAAGTACAGCAGCAAGTCATCGGCATATAAGGATATTAAATGGCTCTTTCCTCCCACCTCGATGCCTACCAGGTCATATTGCTGTCTAAGATATACCGCTAAAGGTTCCAAGGCCAATATGTATAACATCGGGGACCAAGGACATCCCTGCCTAGTACCCCTACTTAGGTGCCACTTATCGGATATCACTGATCCCGTACGCACCCTAGCCGTTGGCTGGCTATACAGTAGTCTCGCCCATCTGATATAGCCTGGCCCAAACCCATATTCCCTCAGGACCGCAAACAGCCACGGCCACCTCACCGAATCAAACGCCTTAACTGCGTCTAGGGAGATCACTGCCATTTCCTCATCTCTTCTGTTCCCTTCTTCTATCACTCGGTGGAGCCGCCTGTGATTATGAGTTATATTCCTGCTAGGGACATATCCTGTCTGATCCGAGTGTATCAGTCTGCCGATGACCTTGCGCAGCCTGTCCGCCAAGACCGCTGTCAGGATCTTACTGTCTTGGTTCAACATCGACAGCGGTCTGTACGATCCACAGTGTTGTCTCGGCTTGTTAGGCTTGGGTAGTGGTACGATCAGCGCTTCTCTGAGCGTGTCTGGCAATCGGCCTCCCTCGAATGATTCGTTATACATCTCCAGCATAGGGGGGAGTATCTCTGCGCTATACGTTTTGTAGAACTCACTCGGGAGTCCGTCAGTGCCCGGGGTCTTGCAAGTAGGCAGCCTTTTCACCACTTCTTCCAGTTCATCTAGCGTAATGGGGCCATCTAACTCCTCCCTTTCCTCTGCACTAATCCTGGGCAGTTCTATATCTTCCAGTGTGTCCCTGATTTTATCCAGATTGTCTTCCCCGTTGTCCTCATACAGCGCTTTATAATAATCTAAGAAAGCAACGTTAACCTCCTCCTGAGTGTGAGCCTCCTCTCCGTCTTCCCTTTCTATCATCATGACCGGGGCCCTAGGGGTTTCCCTCTTATAAAGCCATGCCAGTAGGCGACCAGTTTTGTCACCTCCTGCATGTTGCCTCTCCACGTATTTCCTGTAATTGAGGTCACAAAGCCGCTCCCAAAGCTCTGAGCATCGTTGTTGTAATTCGAGTACTAGGTCTGTGTCCCCTCCCCCTCTGGTACATTCACGCTCCAATTCTTTCTCCACTTTCTCCAGCTCAGCTAAAACCCCCCCCGAAGGCCCTTTGATTTAGAAATAGCGTCGCCCCTCACTACCACCTTGAAGGCCTCCCAAAGTGTCCCAGCCGAATCCACACTGCCCGTGTTCTCCTCAAAATACCTTGTAATCGTCTCTCTAATATCCTCTCTAAAGACCGGGTCTCTGAGCGCCTCCGCCCGAAGGCGCCATGTTGGAATCCGCCCTCTGGGGCGGCCATATTGCCAGGCCATCACCAAGGGCGAATGGTCCGACAGGACCCTCGCTCTGTATTCAACCTGTGTAGTTGTTATCGCCACTTCTGGCGTAGCAAAGAAGTAATCTAGTCTCGTGTGCAACTGTTGAGGGGCCGAATAATGAGAGTACTGCAAGGCTGTGGGGTGTTTCAATCTCCAGACATCTTCTAGTCCATAGTCGTCTAATAGTACCCGTAGAGCCCTGGCCGCTGGGGTGGGCCTGTCTACTTTACTGTCGGACCTATCTATCCTGGGGTCAAGAACACAGTTAAAGTCCCCCCCCCAGATGATCGGTTCCCCTGCGCACGGGCCCAGGCGTGTACATAGAGTCCTGAAGTATACAGCAGTATTCTGATTGGGGGCATATGTATTAATAATACTCAGTGCTCTGTTCTCAATCAGTACCCTCAGTATTACCAGCCTACCCTCCGTGTCTACCTCCTCTCGTACAATTCTGAGTGGGACATGCGGGGCCACCCAGATCAGCACACCTCTGGCATAGGCCGAGTACGGGGAGCCCACTACTGTACCACCCCATTTTTTCTTTACAAGGTCTAGTTTATGTTGGGCCAGGTGCGTTTCTTGTAGTAGGGCAATGTCGATCTTCTGTCGTTTAAGATACAACATGACTTTATTTCTTTTCAGGTAATTATTGAGGCCTCGGACGTTCCAGGTGGCAATCTTGAGGTCACCCATGGCAGCTATGTGTCTTCCCACCCCATCTACGGGAACCTCCAGCGGTTCTCATGACACAGAAGGCGTCCCACTGCAGCCACTCCGCGAATAAGCTCATTCCCAAACTAACCACACACACAACCAAACTCCAACTCCCTTTCCCCTCTCTCTCCCACCCTCCCCCCAACACCACACACCCCAACTGTTGCCCAGCTTCAACAAAAGAGCTCAGGCACCCCCACATCTGGTTCCGCAAACACCGGTCCGTGCACGGAGCCCAGTAGGGTGAGGTCGCCCTAATGGCCACCTAACCTAAACTATTGTGGGGAGAGAGTATCGCTCCATGGGGCTCCCGTTCAATGATAATCTCAATGTTTGTGACAAACAGTACAACCAACTGACCTTCCATACCGAAGGTTCCGAACCGACTATAATCAAGTCTCAGGGTCCATGAGTCGCGCCATCTTGCGCCATTTTACGTCTTCCGCAGCTCCTCCGAGTCCTTCTGGGGCCGGTCCGCCGATTCTTGAGGGCACCCCTGTGCGTCGAGCCACTCCATGGCGTCCTCTGGGGTCTCGAAAAATAAAGTTTTATGCGCCTGTATGACCTTCAGCCTCGCAGGGTAAAGCAACATATATTTGTAACCTGCCTCTCTCAGCCTCCGTTTCACAGTCCCAAAGTTCATGCGGCTCCGCTGCACAGCTAGGGTGTAATCCGGATACGCCGTGATGTTTGCTGCTCCTCTCTTGATCGTGCCTCCTTTTCGAAAATGTTCTAATATTCTTTCCCGATCACGATAATTAAGAATTTTAGCAATGATGGGTCTGGGCGGGTTTCCGGGAGGCGGCCTCCTCGTTAGGGCTCTATGTGCTCTCTCTACTGCGAAGCCCTGGGACAAGGCCCCTCCGGATATCTCTTGCAGCAACATAGTCTCAACAAAGTCAGTAGGGTCACGGCCCTCCGTCCCCTCCGGTAGGCCCACAATGCGGATATTGTTGCGACGGGCCCGTCCTTCCGCCTCCTCCACTCTACTTTCCAAGTTGCCCACCCTTTGGATTAGGGCGTGCAGTTTCGCCTTGTGGGTGGCGCAGTCCGCCGTATTCGGGCCGACTTCTTTTTCCAGGGACTCTGTGCGCTCCGCCAGAACCCTAACGTCTTGTCTCAGTAGATTGACGTCCTCCTGGACCTCCCCAACTTTGAGGTCCAATGCCGTTTTTAATTCAGAGACAGCTAGTTCCAATTTCGACTCCCAGGCCGCTCTCAGGTCCGCAATTGCTGCCAGGATTTCTTGGTTAGAGCTCGAAGTCGTCGCGCTACCCACGGCCGGTGCATCCTTATTCTTGGTGGCGTCCGGGCCCGGGGACGTTTTGGTGAAGTCATCCAGCGTGGGCTGTTTCGCCTTAGGTCGCACTGCCTTACTGGACATGGTTCTGAGGACGTGCAGGTCTACCGAATGATGAGTGGGCGCGCTGCACGCTGATCTGGTTAGGTCTTCCCGCAACTCTTTTCAATCCCGTCTCGGGCCTATGTCGGCCATTTTGAGTCGCCCTTTGTTCTCAGCGTCTCTCGACTTTTCTTCTCCGATCTTAGCCGTCGTAGCTGCTATGACCTCCAAAAGTTCACAGTACTTCGGTAGAACCTTCACACGCTGGCATGCATATCGTCGGTATTCAATACGCGGTCGTACTGCACTGATTTGCCCGGATCTGTTCAGGATCTCGGGAGCTCCGCTGGAACGCGTCCTCCTACATGGCTCTCGTAGCCACGCCCCCCTCGCGATAGCATGTTTGTTTACGAGCAGCAGCAGAGGAGGGGTGATCCTGCCCCGCGGGGGTTCAGTTTTGTCAATGAGTGGGACAGTAAGGGGGATCAGTCGCAGCAGGGAGCCTTCGATGGCACAGACATACAATTCAAGTTTTCAGAGACTTTCCGAACTTCAGATGGCCTCCTGTGATCTCGGGTCCTATGTTCAGCTGTACGATAAGTTTGGACCAATCACCAAACTTCGGACCCCAATGCAATGCTTTTTAAATGTATTGCTGTTGAGGAGTTCCTTTTGGCGGAGCGGAGATGGCTTGTTGGCGCATAGTAGCTGAAGCGAGAGATCCAGTATTCATGGCCTGCATTTGCAAATCTTCTTTGCAAAATACGTTGCATCTTGAGGGAGATTCTGCGCTCCACCGCCACACAACTGAGGCATTCTAGGGCGGGGAGATGCGCCTGCAGTTCTTACTGCCCCGCGCAGCTCTAGCGATGTCATTCTACATGAACTGAAGTTGGTTGATGATTGTTCTTTGGAGAACCCAGAGGGATGCTGCGGCAGGAAGCCAGGTGGGAAAGGAACACAGCTTTGCCTAGATCACCCCTCTGGTGGAGGTTTACTGTAATTGAGGTGCTTCAGACTGAGTAGAAGTGGCACCGCCCGTTAGGCATCAGCACTGCAGAAGGCCCCCGGGCGGAACGGGCGATGTACTTATAGGGAGTGCAGCCACCTTTGGTGGTCAGGAGGTTTACACAGACTTCCTGTGTCCCATGAGACATAGGGGCTATTATGTCTACATCCCTGTACTGTAGTGATAGGCACCTTACCTGCAGTAAAGCGCTCCTGCTCTGCACTTAAAACTTCCATCTAAGCCAGAGCCACTCTGCCAGTCTGTAGGGAAACACCAGGACCATCCTCTGAAAATCCTGAGAATGCTGGGGCTGGTGTGATGCTTATACCGATGGTGGGCTCTCTAAAAGGAAGAGTGACCGGCCCAGCCTGACTTCTGTGCCAGAAGAGTCTTTATCGGGCCTGATTCGGAAAGCTCTGTAGACACTGGGAGCTCACCTACCCTGCTTCCTGCGCTTAAAGGGGATGCATCCCAGAGGGGGCTTCCGATACGCTCGTTTTTCATTTGTCGTCTCCAAGCTATGCTTGCATACCCACTTCATGTCCTACTTTCTGGGTGCCCCAGAACACAGGAATCTAAAGAGCAGGGTCTTGGCCCTATCTATACCCCTGCCCACTTACCTTCTGAACATGATATGTCATTATGTAAGGTCATTTTATCTATAGGTAATTAGATCTATAATTACCTTCTGTTGCACTCTTTCTCGAGGCAAGCTGTTTACATAATTTATTTTATATCATTTTATTCAAAGTGTGCTTCTAAAGACCAGTTTCAAAGTTCCTACAGCATATATATACCACATGCATAATATATGTTCTCTGGTTTAAATGCCTGACTCTCTAAAGGAAAATGTTTGATTTTGGAGTTTAAATATAACTTTTCTCAGATATTACAGTACAAAGGCTTGTGAAACGGTACCTGTGAAACAGGCCACACTCGTTTGGAATGATCAAATAGATACATTTGCACCCGGGGAAGGGTGCTCATCCAATCAGGTGGCTGGAACAGCGGGCGAGAATGCACAATCCCCGCCCCGATAGTTCATAGCAACCAACTAACTGCACAAGACTTTTAAAGTAAAATAGCGTTTCTTCATTACTTGCTGTTCTCATAATAATAATATGTCTCCTATAGAACACTTCAGGCAGAATCCTTCGCAGTTCTAAGCGCTATGAAAACAGATGCTCGTATTACCCCATTTAAAGGTACTCAATTTAGCAACCCCGGAAGAATGAAAGGCTAACTTGACTCTGACATGGGAGATGCTTGCACTTTGCAAGTTTGAATCCTGCAGCCAAGAGCAGCCAAGAGCAGCCATATATTTGTGAGGTGCTGGTGTGCTTGCGATTTACATCACGTAATCTGCCCATGCTCGCTTCCTAGCAGGATTCGGTCTTGATGCACATGTTATTTACTGTGCACATAACCTCTTTTATGTACCTTGCTTATGTGATTATCAAATAGCCCGCAAGCCCTTTATGTGTCAAACCCGAGGCTGCTCGGTTATACCACGCGAGGGAGCAGCTTACCGCCAGGCCAACCCTGAGAATGCTAGAATACTGGGCAGAGCCTGCTTCCACAGCATACGTCAGACATGGACTACTCTGAGCATGGCACTGCACATGCTGCTCAACTGGGAAGTCCTTAGAATGCTCACTAGTGGCGAATGTTCAGCCACCCAGCTCATCATCCCCTTCCCCTCAGTTGCAGAGTAAATGAAGCTTCAGCTTGGACTGATTGCACTCACTTTTGAATGACAGAGTTTTGAGGGGGGATGTGAGCACCTGATTGATAACTGGTTGATAATTCAGGATTTTGCACATTTGCATGTTCTCTTGTCCGCCTGTGGGCACCACCTCTAAATGACTTTGTTGGGCCACTCCTGCGTTCCTGTCTTTAGGGGTCATTGAAGCCTCGTCGGAGCACTCCACTGGCCGCACCTGCCGGATGCTCAGTTGTGTCAGGATTGCCTAGAGAGGCATAAATGTCCTTCCTCTATGGAGTAGACCCTCAAAGGAGCTGCATGTGATTTCTGAGCCGGAAGGCTATACCAACAGCTTAGGCTTCTGTGTATCACAGGACCGCGTGTGGTGCTGGTGAATGTCATGGCCATGGCAGTCCTCACATAGCACTGACATCTGCTATCTCGGCAATGTGCCAATCAGAGGAGTGCTCAGTGGCAACATCCCTTCCAGCTTCCACCAAGGCCTATTCGAGAGGCTGCATGCAGTGCTTTAAGTGGGCCGGGTCCAGCCGGGCCCCCCGGTCCACCACGACATTGGCGGGACATATTATCCTGCTGCGGCCACAGCCGCGATGGGAGATACGTCTGCCATTAAGTCAGGGAAGCTGACAGAAGTGCCAGCCAGCCACAGCGTCGCTACGGCTAGCTGGCACTTCTGTCAGTCACTGAAGTTATTGTCCTTTTGTTGCCCCATGCCCTCCGCATGTCACAGAGGCGTCTTTAACCCCTCGGCAAACCTGGGGATTCCTTGACATATTTCGAGGTTTATAAAAGATGGCTTGAAAAGTACACAATTCAAGCCATCTTTTTTAAAGCTTTGCCGACGGACAAAACACACGTTGGGCTTTGCCCGTGGTCAAAGCTTTATATAAGATGGATTGAATTGTGTACTTTTCAAGCCATCTTTTAGAAATGTAAAAAAAAAGATACATAGAAATGTTTCAAAAAGATGGCTTGAAAAGTACGCGAACCGTAAGGTAAGGTATGCACACAAAAATATAAATGTTATATATTTGTGTGCATACCTTACTATGGTTTGTGTACTTTTCAAGGCATAGTAAAGCACGCTTACATGCATTTATATATTTGTTTTAGTACCTTACTAGGGTTTGTGTACATTTTTAGGCCACGCCCATCCCACAAGCCACGCCCCCAAATGAGCCCCCACTCAATTTCTTACCCCACTTAAAGCCCTGGATACAAGGCCAACATCCTTCAGGTTGGGTTGATGCAAGTCGGTGGGAGAGGCAGACCTGGGAGTCCATGAAGCAAGCACGGGCAGCTTAATGCTGACTTCCATGGATAAGAGAGGGCCCCTTAGGATTTCATATCCAACTATTTCACTGGATTCCGGCACTGGTCCTGCTGACCCCGTAGAATAAGATGATAAACATACACTATCCTTTTAGCTGAAATACTCCTAGGAGGGAGAGATGCCATTTCTAAATTTGCCAAGTACAGTGCCAAAGACTTGACATGATGGGGACGCGCACATAATCCCCCATCGTGTTGGTTTAAGAGGTCTGCAGAGCCCTCTCTCATGGGCATGCGCTCTTCAAGCTCGGACGTCGATAGCACAGGGACCATACAAATACATATGTGGATGGTCCAACAGGTGGCATTCAGTCTAGTGGGCTATTTTACCCCTTTCAAGTAGCGCAGTTGTGGCACATGGCCTAAATGCACATCCCACATTCACAGATGGTCAGAAGAGTCCTCGAAAAGCAATTGAGTCCAGGATTCTTTTCCCCTGGGCCACAAGGGTACAAGGCCATTACTGCTGAGCGAGACCTGGGTGCGGAACACCGCTATAAACGGTTTTATTACGCTTACAAAGCCTAATCCACCTCTGTATTTGCTGTGGTGTGCAGCGTGAATGAAATATATAAATAAATGTGCCTTCCCCCGATGAGTGATTAATCCCATACGAGAAGGCCTTATCGGGGTTCCACCACACTGCAGTCTGGGCTGGCGCGCAGCCACGCTGGCCGAGCTCGCTGCAGCAGATAAGGGGAAGTGCACCGTGCTAGAACTGAGCCTGATACCGCCCATTAATGGAGCTGACTCGGTTTAAATTGAAACGGGGAGACACCGCTAGGCTTTGAGTAGAGTCCAGCTCCTCGCTTTACAGGCTGCGCTTCTGCAAAGGGAGCTTTATTGTGAAATATGAAGACTCTTTGTGCTGCTTGGAGTTGGAGAGAAGAATAATGACCAGCACTTGCAGCAGAGCAGCTTGGCTACCCGAGATGAATCTACTGTCCTTCCCTTACGGAGCAGGCTCATCAAAGAGATTGCCCCCTCTAGCCCACCACGGATATGTCGGGCTTCCATCATCAGAGGGATGCGCTTTCTTCTTGAAAAGACAAGGACAGTGTTCCTTTAACAAGCCAGCTGAGACAGCCAGAGGAACAGAAGGATAAAAAGAAAACATTGTTAACTGATGAGACATTCGGAGGACATGGAAGGAACTGCAGCAAAGAAATCTGTCAGAACGGAAAAGAGTAGAGCTCCGTCTGACGTCATTTCCTAGAGTTGGCAGAGCCAGGGATTTCATGTCTAGGGCCGAGCCAGGGCCGAACCTGGGTTATCAGGCCTGGCTGTGGGAGCCCGCCACCGTCCGAGCCCATGAAATCCCTCTCCCCCCCATCAGGGCAAGATTTGTTTTCTTCATATCTGGGCATTTCTTTCCGTTGGAGGAAAATAAAGCCAAAATATGAGACAAAAAAGCAAATCTGGCCCTGATGCCGTGCAGCGCAGTCTAAATGGAAAGAAATGCCCAAATATGAAGAAAAAAAATGCGGCCCTGGTGCCCTCTCGGCACCCGAGCCGGCATCAGGGCCAGATTAATTTTCTTCATATTTGGGTATTTGTTTCCATTGGAAATAAATGCCCAAAAAAGGAAGATAGGGCGGGGAGTGAGGCCTACCTTAATGCCTAGCTGTTGGCCTGCTGCTGCACCCTGTCTCAAGCACCGAGCGTGGATACTGGGCAGCCATGGTGGGGCCGTGGCAGGCCTGTGGCGTCTGGGGGTACCGGCCTGAAACGAGGGTCGGGCTGGAGCCCCCGTTTGAGCCCGGGCCTCGCCAAGCTCGCGCACCTCTGTCATTACCAACGCAGACTAGAGTGTCTTGGAATAGTACCTAGGACTGCGTCGGAGGCAGACACAACTGCGAACTATCAGCCGTTTCTCCTCATTTAGTATCTGTAGCTTAATGGATCGCTGTGGGAGTCACGCATTTACACGGTGCCCGTGAGCTCTGCCAGCCAGCGTCACCCCTTCAGATCAAATACAGTGCCCCATGAATTCAACAGGGATGTTTGAGATTCAGGCAGGAATGTTTGCATGAGGAGGCCCTTGGTATATGCATGGGGGCCCCAATGGGAGAGCAAAAGGAAGGGGGCAGGCAGAATGAATGTACACGTTTGAATGCCTAGTTAATTCGCCTCGATGTATATTCCTCCCAAAAGGCAACTGTTTCCTGTCTGCGGACATTTCTGTGATACTTACATGAATGTTAAAGTGCCCACAGTACGAACAATGAATGTGATCACATAGTTTAATCATCAGGACCTTCCAAACTCCGAGGTTCACATTTCACTCGTTTGAGTGTAATCCTGTCAAAGTCCAACATTTTGATATACAAATCAATACATTTGTTTAAATCCTCCCCAAAATGGTGTGGCAAAGAAATGTGCACCCAGGCAGATTCCTGTGGGTATAGAAAATAACTGTGCACAATCCCAGGGTAGCAGAACTGGGGCAGGTGTCATGAGCAAGAGTCGGTCTCAGGTAAAGTGATTAACCAGGGTGAGTGGCCTTGAGCACAGCGAGCTTCTGGTTTGGGTAGCCTGCAGCTCCAGCAGTAGGCCTTCACCCCAGAAGATGGTTGCAAACCCATGTCTGCAGATAATGGCCAAAGAACTCAACAGTGCAGCCCAGCAGTGTCATAGGACTCAGAATGTACCATTGGCTTCTGGTGTGGGTAGCCTGCAGCTCCAGCAGTAGGCCTTCACCCCAGAAGATGGTTGCAAACCCATGTCTGCAGATAATGGCCAAAGAACTCAACAGTGCAGCCCAGCAGTGTCATAGGACTCAGAATGTACCATTGGCTTCTGGTGTGAGTAGCCTGCAGCTCCAGCAGTAGGTCTTCACCCCAGAAGATGGTTGCAAACCCATGTCTGCAGATAATGGCCAAAGAACTCAACAGTGCAGCCCAGCAGTGTCATAGGACTCAGAATGTACCATTGGCTTCTGGTGTGGGTAGCCTGCAGCTCCAGCAGTAGGCCTTCACCCCAGAAGATGGTTGCAAACCCATGTCTGCAGATAATGGCCAAAGAACTCAACAGTGCAGCCCAGCAGTGTCATAGGACTCAGAATGTACCATTGGCTTCTGGTGTGGGTAGCCTGCAGCTCCAGCAGTAGGCCTTCACCCCAGAAGATGGTTGCAAACCCATGTCTGCAGATAATGGCCAAAGAACTCAACAGTGCAGCCCAGCAGTGTCATAGGACTCAGAATGTACCATTGGCTTCTGGTGTGGGTAGCCTGCAGCTCCAGCAGTAGGCCTTCACCCCAGAAGATGGTTGCAAACCCATGTCTGCAGATAATGGCCAAATAACTCAACAGTGCAGCCCAGCAGTGTCATAGGACTCAGAATGTACCATTGGCTTCTGGTGTGGGTAGCCTGCAGCTCCAGCAGTAGGTCTTCACCCCAGAAGATGGTTGCAAACCCATGTCTGCAGATAATGGCCAAAGAACTCAACAGTGCAGCCCAGCAGTGTCATAGGACTCAGAATGTACCATTGGCTTCTGGTGTGGGTAGCCTGCAGCTCCAGCAGTAGGCCTTCACCCCAGAAGATGGTTGCAAACCCATGTCTGCAGATAATGGCCAAAGAACTCAACAGTGCAGCCCAGCAGTGTCATAGGACTCAGAATGTACCATTGGCTTCTGGTGTGGGTAGCCTGCAGCTCCAGCAGTAGGCCTTCACCCCAGAAGATGGTTGCAAACCCATGTCTGCAGATAATGGCCAAAGAACTCAACAGTGCAGCCCAGCAGTGTCATAGGACTCGGAATGTACCATTGGCTTCTGGTGTGGGTAGCCTACAGCTCCAGCAGTAGGCCTTCACCCCAGAAGATGGTTGCAAACCCATGTCTGCAGATAATGGCCAAAGAACTCAACAGTGCAGCCCAGCAGTGTCATAGGACTCAGAATGTACCATTGGCTTCTGGTGTGGGTAGCCTGCAGCTCCAGCAGTACGCCTTCACCCCAGAAGATGGTGTCAAACCCATGTCTGCAGATAATGGCCAAAGAACTCAACAGTGCAGCCCAGCAGTGTCATAGGACTCAGAATGTACCATTGGCTTCTGGTGTGGGTAGCCTGCAGCTCCAGCAGTAGGCCGTCACCCCAGAAGATGGTTGCAAACCCATGTCTGCAGATAATGGCCAAAGAACTCAAAAGTGCAGCCCAGCAGTGTCATAGGACTCAGAATGTACCATTGGCTTCTGGTGTGGGTAGCCTACAGCTCCAGCAGTACGCCTTCACCCCAGAAGATGGTGTCAAACCCATGTCTGCAGATAATGGCCAACGAACTCAACAGTGCCGCCCAGCAGTGTCATAGGACTCAGAATGTACCATTGGCTTCTGGTGTGGGTAGCCTGCAGCTCCAGCAGTAGGCCTTCACCCCAGAAGATGGTTGCAAACCCATGTCTGCAGATAATGGCCAAAGAACTCAACAGTGCAGCCCAGCAGTGTCATAGGACTCAGAATGTACCATTGGCTTCTGGTGTGGGTAGCCTGCAGCTCCAGCAGTAGGCCTTCACCCCAGAAGATGGTTGCAAACCCATGTCTGCAGATAATGGCCAAAGAACTCAACAGTGCAGCCCAGCAGTGTCATAGGACTCAGAATGTACCATTGGCTTCTGGTGTGGGTAGCCTGCAGCTCCAGCAGTAGGCCTTCACCCCAGAAGATGGTTGCAAACCCATGTCTGCAGATAATGGCCAAAGAACTCAACAGTGCAGCCCAGCAGTGTCATAGGACTCAGAATGTACCATTGGCTTCTGGTGTGGGTAGCCTGCAGCTCCAGCAGTAGGCCTTCACCCCAGAAGATGGTTGCAAACCCATGTCTGCAGATAATGGCCAAATAACTCAACAGTGCAGCCCAGCAGTGTCATAGGACTCAGAATGTACCATTGGCTTCTGGTGTGGGTAGCCTGCAGCTCCAGCAGTAGGTCTTCACCCCAGAAGATGGTTGCAAACCCATGTCTGCAGATAATGGCCAAAGAACTCAACAGTGCAGCCCAGCAGTGTCATAGGACTCAGAATGTACCATTGGCTTCTGGTGTGGGTAGCCTGCAGCTCCAGCAGTAGGCCTTCACCCCAGAAGATGGTTGCAAACCCATGTCTGCAGATAATGGCCAAAGAACTCAACAGTGCAGCCCAGCAGTGTCATAGGACTCAGAATGTACCATTGGCTTCTGGTGTGGGTAGCCTGCAGCTCCAGCAGTAGGCCTTCACCCCAGAAGATGGTTGCAAACCCATGTCTGCAGATAATGGCCAAAGAACTCAACAGTGCAGCCCAGCAGTGTCATAGGACTCAGAATGTACCATTGGCTTCTGGTGTGGGTAGCCTACAGCTCCAGCAGTAGGCCTTCACCCCAGAAGATGGTTGCAAACCCATGTCTGCAGATAATGGCCAAAGAACTCAACAGTGCAGCCCAGCAGTGTCATAGGACGCGGAATGTACCATTGGCTTCTGGTGTGGGTAGCAACAGCTCCAGCAGTACGCCTTCACCCCAGAAGATGGTGTCAAACCCATGTCTGCAGATAATGGCCAAAGAACTCAACAGTGCAGCCCAGCAGTGTCATAGGACTCAGAATGTACCATTGGCTTCTGGTGTGGGTAGCCTGCAGCTCCAGCAGTAGGCCGTCACCCCAGAAGATGGTTGCAAACCCATGTCTGCAGATAATGGCCAAAGAACTCAAAAGTGCAGCCCAGCAGTGTCATAGGACTCAGAATGTACCATTGGCTTCTGGTGTGGGTAGCCTACAGCTCCAGCAGTACGCCTTCACCCCAGAAGATGGTGTCAAACCCATGTCTGCAGATAATGGCCAACGAACTCAACAGTGCAGCCCAGCAGTGTCATAGGACTCAGAATGTACCATTGGCTTCTGGTGTGGGTAGCCTGCAGCTCCAGCAGTAGGCCTTCACCCCAGAAGATGGTTGCAAACCCATGTCTGCAGATAATGGCCAAAGAACTCAACAGTGCAGCCCAGCAGTGTCATAGGACGCGGAATGTACCATTGGCTTCTGGTGTGGGTAGCCTACAGCTCCAGCAGTACGCCTTCACCCCAGAAGATGGTGTCAAACCCATGTCTGCAGATAATGGCCAAAGAACTCAACAGTGCAGCCCAGCAGTGTCATAGGACTCAGAATGTACCATTGGCTTCTGGTGTGGGTAGCCTGCAGCTCCAGCAGTAGGCCGTCACCCCAGAAGATGGTTGCAAACCCATGTCTGCAGATAATGGCCAAAGAACTCAACAGTGCAGCCCAGCAGTGTCATAGGACTCAGAATGTACCATTGGCTTCTGGTGTGGGTAGCCTGCAGCTCCAGCAGTAGGCCTTCACCCCAGAAGATGGTTGCAAACCCATGTCTGCAGATAATGGCCAAAGAACTCAACAGTGCAGCCCAGCAGTGTCATAGGACTCAGAATGTACCATTGGCTTCTGGTGTGGGTAGCCTGCAGCTCCAGCAGTAGGCCTTCACCCCAGAAGATGGTTGCAAACCCATGTCTGCAGATAATGGCCAAAGAACTCAACAGTGCAGCCCAGCAGTGTCATAGGACTCGGAATGTACCATTGGCTTCTGGTGTGGGTAGCCTACAGCTCCAGCAGTACGCCGTCACCCCAGAAGATGGTTGCAAACCCATGTCTGCAGATAATGGCCAAAGAACTCAACAGTGCAGCCCAGCAGTGTCATAGGACTCAGAATGTACCATTGGCTTCTGGTGTGGGTAGCCTACAGCTCCAGCAGTAGGCCTTCACCCCAGAAGATGGTTGCAAACCCATGTCTGCAGATAATGGCCAAAGAACTCAACAGTGCAGCCCAGCAGTGTCATAGGACTCGGAATGTACCATTGGTTTTACCGGGGCATCCTCCTGCTCGTAGTTAGGGCATGCAAAGGCCACTATTTGTGGGTTTCGCAGATACGTAAAGGAACTCACCGATAGTGCCTCTAGTATTTCAAAAATGGTTTCCACTGATGGACCACAAAGATCCCAGAAAGAAGAAAAAATGTGCTCAACCGCACTCGCTGTGCACAAAGGGCAAAAAGTGCAATTCTGTCAGAATAACAGAAAAGAAGGCTGGGCAGCGCCTTTCCTGCCAATAAGGCAGAGCTAGGCCCAGTGTTCTGGAGGGCAGGAGGTAGACTTAATGCATGTTTCATGGCCATAGCATAGAGGATACCAAAACACATCAAAACGCCATTAGGGCACAAGGGCAGGTGAAGGCCAGCTTCATCAAGAAAAAAGTGGCGAAACACAATCATATATGAACTCTCTCCCAGACAGGTTCAGGCACCCTAAAACTACTGCGGTGGCGATGAGCACAATGCCAATATTGGATAGCATAACATCCAGGAAGTTTCTGCCCTTTTGCCCTAATGATATTTTCAAATGTTTGGAGCTATCCATGCTTTCTTTCATGAACCTTGGACTGAGTCGTGCCTTTTTTCCCCAGGGTGTCGTTTGAACTCCCAATTAGTGTTGGCTATTAGGTGGCACTGAATTGCCACCGGTATGCATTGGATTACAGCTAGGAGGGAGATGCGGTGCGAGGAGCGTGTGGGTGTTTGGTTATTTACCAAGCAATTGACTGTGCATGCCACTGCTAATCCCTATGCCATCCTGGCATCTTTTCCTTGCAGTGAGCATTGGCAAAGCCAACCGTTTTGGCTTTTGTGAGGGCAAGGGCCAGGCATTGTTCAGGCACTGCCAGAATACTACTACCCAACCATGAGATAGCAACAGCTGAAACATGCTGTGAGTACCTGGGCCTGGGTTATCAGTGCTTGGCATATCCATGTCTAATACCTATATACAGGCCAAAACATTTGGTTTTGCCAATGCTTGTTTTGACAGGACTTAAGTGCAAGGAATATATGCAAGGACACACGTGTTGCTTATAAATCAAGTATCTGAAGGAACACTTGGTTAAGTCATTTTTTTTACAGCAGCAGATCCATTACAGGACATTAACTGTAGGAAGGTTACTTAGAAGTACAATTGACAGGTCCTATACAGCACAAAACGAGTTGTTACTGTATGATAGCGCTAGCTCAAACAGATCGTATGAGGGTGTATTTGAGCAAGCATTGGGTGGGAATGGTCAACGGTATAAGCATAGCCATGGGCAGTCAATGGGTGGGTAAAAAAGCCAAGCACACACAAGCTGTGACCCCCCTCTTCACATTCCATTGCCCTACTACTCCAGTGCAATAGTTTAGGTGTTGGTTTATAGGTGGTGCCAAAGAGCCGCCTAATAGCCAAAATTAAAAAGTCGTCCTAGGTATATCAGATGGGGAGAGGGATTGGTAAGAATATAGTAAACTGTGGCACTTTTCTTTTCTTTGTTTAAAACTGTTTTTGTTTTTTCAGTTTTAATTAATTTTGACATAATATCTAGGCTGCATGCATGGGGCCACATTTCCAAACTTCTTGGGTGCAAAAGGCGCATGGTCCAACTACACGCTTTATACATAACGTTGGACGTTGGATAACATGAGATCGCAGAGAATACATGGTGTGGCATTCTGTGGTCCCGGGAGGATAGCTCAGGGGCAACGTGCTCGCCTTGGAAACAAAACGACATGAAGCAACACAGGTTCGATCGATCCCCTGGTCCGCGCTTAGAAACTAGAAACCTCTGGGTATTAAGTGCGTCATAAATACGCAAGTAAGACATATTCCTGTAACAGCGCGACGATGCCCCAATGGAACTGGGCAGCGCTCGATGCGCTCTGATAGACCTTTGGCGAGGCCAGTAACACAGCATCTCCTTGGCATTGGTAGTGGTATAGAACTATCGTGCAAGCCCGTTGCAGTGAGCTACAAACAAAATCTAGCTCCTTCATCAGAGGTGTGGGGTGGGGGCGGGCTACGCAAATGCTCAAGTGAGCCAGAGCCATTGCAGTTGCAGGCGAAGATTTACAGCTGGGCACACGAATCCGAGGGCTATTACAGCTCCACGTCGCATGTTAATGAAATAAGCAGTCATTGAAATGCTAAATCCCTGCTCATGCATAATTGACTCCCAATCAAGCCTTATATGGGCAATCACTGAGCATGAATTTCCGGTAGTATACAAATGGGAGCCTTCTGGGCATTTTTTTGTAATCCTTTGGGTAGTCCCCTCCTCTAGTATGTACCATCATAATCGTCATTTATCTGCCTCCTAGGCCTTCCTGGCGCACTGCGTGGTCATGTTTCGAGTCGTGTCCCCTACCTGCTTCGGGAGGACACCATGTGCCACCTTCCCATGCCACTGAGCAGTTGGTGGCTATCAACAAATAACCGATGAAGCTGTGGTGGTATATAATGCATTTATGCCGCAAGCAGAGTTTATAGCTCGACTAAGACCTCCGCCAAATAAGCAATTTACAAACGCTGCTACTTTTATGAGTCAGGGTTTCTGCTTTCTCGTGTTCATTAAAATGTATTCAAAAACGATTACTTTACAAAGAGCATTACCGCAAATTATGGCTAAAGCTGTTGCATAGCAACTGGCGCCAATTTCTGTACAAGGAGAAGCATGAGCATGGGGTTCAGAGCAATAGGTTTGCATGATGGGAGCGCAAGGGGCGTCCATCTTGAAAACCACAGGCCGAGAATCCATGTGCACGTGGGCTGCCCGTTTGCCTATAAATCGTCCTGTACATGCGGCCGTGCCATGAAATATGTCAGCACACTTTACATAAAAGGGTTCTGCAACGATACACTAGCAGTCTTGAAGAATTTGGGGGTCATTACGAGTGCGGCGGTAAGGGGGTAACAGCACCGGTAAGGATGCCGGTGCCATTAACCACTTACCGCTGCATTCCAAGGTCCCTTAGCGGGTCCCGCTAAGGGAACAGGGAGTTAATAACGGGCCCGTAATTTACCGGGCCGTTATTAGCTCCCTCCCCATTCCCATTGAGCCCTATGGGGGCTCGAATGGGAATGGGGAAGGGTTTTTTGAAAGGGGATTTACCAGGTCATCCAAGGTTGGAATGACCCGGTAAGTCCCCATTCAGAGAACCCGGACCCGGACACGACTTTGGAGGCTGCCATGGCTACCTCCAAACTCGTAATGACCCCTTAGTCTCTAAAGTATCCATGGAGAAAAAGATAGGGTTATTTTATTAGGAGTCAAAAATGCATTATTGTTCTATGACACAAATATATTTTATTTTTTATTGGGTCAATATTTTCTGCTTTTCGATTATTTAGGTTTCAACTTTAAAATGATCAGGACCTAGCACTGGAATATTAGAAAATATATTTGCCTGTAAATGTATACACCAACAAATAGCGCCCTTGTAAGAAAGCAATGATATAAATCAGAGAGCATGTTTTTCCAGTTTATAACCTTCTGGCTAAAGAAGCATATGCATCAGGGAGGCAAAGGGGATATAGTTTATACGTTGCTGCTTCCTAAGACCATGGTCCGTACCATCCCTCCACTTAGCAGAGACATAAATCTCATATTATGCTGCAGGATGGACCTGTACTGCACCTGTTCCAAAGGCTGGCATAGCAAGGGCCTTTAACGAGGGTCCCCAGTGCCGTTATCAACCGTTCCAGCCCTTGGTGATTATTGCTATTAGCACCCCGGGTTTCCAAAAGTACTTTATTCGACTAAACGGGACACCTCGCGGCATCCCGTTCATTCAAACGAAATACTCACTAAAGATGGCCGCCATGAATCAGGAAGACAGGGCTCTGTGGTAATCAGATAAGTGGGACTGGGGGATTAAAATGAAGAAGTGAAGGGTAGGGAAGGTGGGCGGAAGATGGTGGGCCGAGGGAAGCAGCTATCAGGTTGCTTGGAATGCAGGCTTGAATTGGTATTCAGCTCGCGATCTGAGCAACCTGATTGGCTGCTCCCCTGCCCTCGGTGCTAATAGAAAAGCTTTGATCCCATTAAAAATGACAAAATCCGGAAATGAGGAAGTTAAATTCCCACAAAACCATATCTGAATGCTGTAGCCTTTATTGAGCACATAACACCACATCACGAGGATCTGATTCCTGACATTAGTGAACAAGTCAGAAAATGCAGATGTTCAGTGAATGATCGATACGAATAGTTAGGAAGCTTTAATATAGGGCTAGATTGTAGGGATGGGTAAACTAATTTACTACTATGCAAAAAAAACGGTGGGTATTGCATCTAAATCACCCGGTTTCTCGTGGTTTCCAGGCAGGATATGGGCTATTATTGAGCTACTATGTAGCACTTGAGAAACTACCCCACCGCCCCCAGATATTCCGGCATATGGGGACATCATGAATTGTGGTCCAGCCCCCATTTTAAGCTAACACACAGGACCATATATATACCTAGCGTAATGGCCTGAATCGTTCATGTTTTCGTCATTTAAAAAAACAGACACATCAATCAAAGCTGTGTCTGCCACATCCCCAAAATACTGCACTCGCAGACCAAGCCAGGTTCACAGATCGTTAAGATTCTGTTCTCCCTGTACAGCAGCATCCATTTTTATAACCAGTTGCCTCAGTTAACCCTTTAACTTTAATAAAACCTAATAAAAGTGGAATACACTCGATATTGAAGGTGGCTCAAGTCAGCCGGTGTCTTTTCTTATGAAGCACCTAAGCACCTAACCAGGATGATGTTAGCTTGATACTTTGCAATAGAGTTGAAGACCTTTGTCACTCGAGCAAGTGTGGCTCCTAGAAAGGAATTTATGGAGTCCCAAACGCCATGTGCACAGAAGGGGAATGCTTAATGCTTGGCTGTGCTGGGATCATTTGAGAGAGAACCCTCTGAGAGAGAACCCTCACGCCTTCACCTGCTACTCAAAATCCAGGTGCAGAATGAAAGAAAGCGGGTGTCTTGCACTCCACATATTACACCAACTGAAAGAAGGACAGCGCACAAAAGCAACCCATGGCAGATCAATAGCACCTCCGACCAAATTACATGTTCAGGCTGATTTCAAAACACAGGGGGATGTTCTGACACCAAATACACATTTCAATAAGAAATGTCAGTTTAAAAATGCAATAAAACGCAGTGAACAATTGCCTAACTTGTGCTCATGTTAACTGGCACCGGCTTTGTTTAGACATAACGAAGTAACTGACAACCACTGTAGTGTATCCTGGCTTATGTCGTTGGTAACTGACAACCACTGCAGTGTATCCTGGCTTATGTCATTGGTAACTGACAATCACTGTAGCATCTCCTGGCTTATGTCGCTGGTAACTGACAATCATCGTATCATATCTTGGCTTATGTCGTTGGTAACTGATGACCACCGTAGAGTATCCTGGCTTATGTCGTTGGTAACTGGCTGGAAATTTTATGACATTGGCCAATGTATGAAGGCTCAGTTTCAGAATGTTCTAAACCCTGGTACACCACACATTGTTATCTAACTTTCCCTTTGTGTATAATGAGACCCTCATAGGCTACTATGAGTGCATTTCACATAATATAAAATATTATCGCAATAAAAATAATTTGCATAGTGTGATTAGTCGCATGCACATGTCGATGAACTCTGAATTAAAGACACATCACCCAGCTTTAAAAAAAAAAGTAATGGAATTACACGTGGGCCAATGCATTTTTAGATACAGATACCTTTTTGAAGTGGGAGCATTTGACTTTGTTTTTTAAGTTGGAGCTAAAATATTTTTTCAGGGAGTAAAAGATATAATTGCCATTACCAATCAGGGAATGTTTTAGGCACATATCTTTAAGGACTCCATAAATCCACATTTCTTTCATGCACACTAAAAGATGCCATTTCAGTGGAAAGTTCCTCATCAGATCAGGCCATAATAATATTAGAGCCCCTTCCGATGGCACTGTTCTGATGGTTCCGCTGATTCAGTAAGACCCATGGAGCTGTGTGCGGGAGAGCAGGGGGAAGACTCCTATGTTTCTTCCTGTTTTCATTAGGATTAGTTTTACTCCCTGTTTTTTTGTTTGGACTATTGGCATTTTTTAAGGAGTAAAAGTGGCTGGTGGAGCACATATTTGCGGCCGCGCATAACCTTCCCACAACATTACATGCCACTGCTAGATCTCCGCTCCACAGGAAATGTTACCACAGCTCTATAAGTGCCACCGAGCATTTCTGTAGTGTTAGTTTGGGTTATTAGGCAGTGCTTAAGCAGCACCTATAAGCCACAACATTTGCACTTGAGAACGGCTAGGAGTGATATGACACGTGGGGGAGCGAGACATCACCTTTAGGTGTTGTTTGGTTATTTGCCCACCCACTGGCTGCCCTAATCTCTGTAGTCATTCCCACCTAATGCCCCTACCCACCAAAACACATTCTCCTGGAATGCGGTCAGAAAGCACAGTGAGCTGAGCGCCTGCTCCTGATGCCTGTGTGCAGCCTGCTGTGGCAAGGTCGACTCAGCCTTCCAGCCTTCTGAGCTGGACACATTGAGTACCACTCTGTAGGATAAGAATGTCTTCTATTATTTCAGCGCTTTGAGACGTATCACAATATAAGAAATACATTATTATTATATATTTGAGCTATCTCTATCAAGCAGTAACATCCAACTGTGGCCTGGTAGTGCTATTTCTAACCAATCTGCTGAGAGTAAATAGCTTAATTGTAGTAGTAAATGTTCCTCTGGTTTAATATAAATGGAATAACCAAGTATTTCTTCGGCCACTTAATTCACATCTGTTACTTGTACTGAAATCCTGTTCAAAACAAGCACTGGCAAAGTCCAGAGTACCATGCACTGCTATCGTAGTCCCGGATAATCACACAATTGTTCAGCTGTTGCCAACTCATGGCCAGATGGTACCATTCTGACCGTGCCTGGCAAATGTCTATATCACTCCCTCAAAAAGATGGCTTTGCCATTGCTTGTTCATTGTAGTTGCTGTTATGGGAGTGAACTAATGCGGGGTTCTTTTCCAGGAGCAATTCTATTACAATATCCAAACAAATATGCGATCCGCATTATATCAAAATCTCATCTGCCAAACAAGCGACCCCCTTCTGTGAGTACAGAAACGGAACGCTCGGCATTTAAACACTCTTGCAATGTGTACATGAATGATGAAAGCATGAGCAACATTCAGATTCTTGCTGTAAGTGGCCTACTGTGCTGCAACTGGTTAATACACGGACACGTTTGTAAAGCACCAGGGGTTGCCGGAGCCCGCATTGTGGGTGCCCCCTGCCTGCAAAACGTGAACATATCATTAGGCTAACGCCCAGCTTCACTCGATATACTCGTGGGCCCTGCCCCAACAATCATTCTGATACTTGCAAACAATGCAGCGCTTGGCAGACGTGTCCCCGCTAATGTCACATAATAGCATGCACGCCGAGTTTAACTGTCAGCTGCTTCCAGAGAAAAAGTGGCACTGCATCATACGGCGATTCGCCTTACTGGATCACAACATACGGATGCCATCTGCCCCTCACAGCGAGAAAAGGAACACGGGAGCGTTCGCGAAACAGCCTCTCGCGTGCGTGACAGCAGCAAGCCCGGCAGCCTTTGCGTCTACGCCTTACAAAACTTATAACGCTGTTAACCGAACGCAAAGCCGGTCGCCACCCTCTCCCGCTGGGCCCGCGCCGCCTAAAAACGTCTGCTTAAGAAGGATATCACCTACCTTACCAGATGGGGTACCTCCTGGCGAATTGAGATCACTCACTCTGACTGTAAAATGGTGTCTGTCACATGCGGAGGTTCCCTGGTAGAAAAGCCTAGGCCACTTCATCAAGAGAGAATGGATGCACGGCAAGCAAAGCAATGCAGGATCAGTTGTGGCAAGAAGAAAGGCCTCCATTGCGATTTGGACTATCACTGCACAGGATGGGGATGCCTGATCTTTCACAGAAGGGCTCCCCTTACTATCACTACGGGGTTGTATTTTTTTTAATCCATTTAATTTTCACGTGCTTTATAAAAAATCTCTTATTGAAAAGAAGAACACATGGCCCATACCATGGGCTACGGAAAAGGGGACCAGACCAGAAGCCTGCAAAGTGGTCAAATATCCAGATGGATAATGAGCTAACACTGGGGCCTCAAGATAACGCAGTATTAGAGAACTGCTTCTTCCACCTACGATCTATCAGACGGATATTACCCTTTCTTCTACACACAACACTTGCCATTATCTCATTGATCATGTCAGGTATAGGCTACGCCAAAAGCATCTACCTTGGTATGCCTGCCTACCTCACCAAAAAACTACAAAGAATCCATCGCGCAGCAGCAGGGGAGTTGCTAGGTCTGGAAAAGATCCGGGGCTAAACTGATGTTGGAACTGTTGGGACTGGGGGCTAGCTAGTCTTTTGGCTGTAGCTCCTGAGATTCTATCCGGGGCTACAACCAAAAGATCAGGGGCTATAGCCCCCTTAGCCCCCCCTAGCAACGCCCCTGCGCAGCAGCAAGTCTCCTTCTAAAATTCAACAAGAGATAAAGCATCACGCCAGCACTACGATCACTATACTGGCTACCAGTCAAGGAAAGGATCTATTTGAAAACACTCTGCATTCTCTGCAGAGCACTTCACCACCAAGGAGCAGAATTCCCGCAACAAACAAATCGCTACCTACAGACCAAACAGAAACCTGAGATCTAGCAACGACATACGCCTTGAACCCAAATGTTATTTGAAAATGAAATATGGTAGGAAAGCATTTTCAAGCATCTCAAAGGAACTCTGGAACTCCCTCCCCAAGAGAATACGCACAAAAACAGAACACCTGACCTCCAGGAAAGCAGTAAAAAACATGGCTGTTTAATATGCTGAGCTAACTTGCAAGCCATAGGCCATTGTCAAAGAGAGACGAAACACAGCTGATCATTTACCAAACAAGCTACCTGCATGACTGCGACTTAACCAGATGCTACAAGGCCTGCATTTTCCCCCCACTAACCCATACTAAAACCTTCTCTACTCCTACAAACTTACCACAGGCAAACCGACTATGCCACATACACACGCCAGCTATAACACCCCCCACACTGACGCCATAGAGCAGAACAACACACCTACTCCAATACCTCACACGATCGCAACATGGCCAATGCATCCTTAAACCACGGGTACACAAGACCTCCTTCTGCTACTTGTTTCTAAGGAACAAATTACTTACCTGTAACTGTTGTTCTCCAGCATGGGTCTGGCATGGATTCACATGCCCATGAATATTCCACGTCGTCAGGCTGGGTATCCTCGGTAAAGAAAAAATCAGTATCAGTTTTGTTTCTGATCTGTCTTTCTAAGTAGTAACCAATCACTGGTCTCTGGGTCATACTGCCCCCAGCCAATGACTGCCCTCTCCCTAAGCCTCACCCTCGGCAGCCATCCTCAGATTTGGTAGCACGTAAAGTGGCAGTATGACCAAGTGAAGAGCCACAGAGGGGACGGAGGGAGGGTAAGTAACTTGTTCCTTCTCCATCATGGGGTCTGGCATGGAGTCACATGCTCCTGAACATAAGAATACATAGCAGTACACTCATGCACAACCACGGGAGGTGGCAAGGCTCAACATTAAGCATTACATAAAACTTAACATTAAGCATCTCTTACCTCCTCACCAGACTCACCTTAAGGCGAACAGGTTGCGCAGCACTGCCTGGCCGACTCTGGACTCCTCCCTGGAATCCCGGTCGACGCAGTAGAATCTCGTGAGCAGCAGCCCTGCAGATGTCCAGCAGGGGCACACCAGACAACAACGCTGTGGTAGCAGCAATCGCTCTGGTCGAATGGGCTCTCGGACGGCCGGGCAACGGTCGGTTTGCCAACCGATGACAGTGCATGATGCAGCCGGAGAGCCATCTGGAAATGGAAACCTTCGAGAGAGCCTTCCCTTGGTTCACAGGTCCCAAGTTCACAAACAGCTGTGATGTCTTCCGAAAACTCTTTGTTCTGTCCACGTAGAACTTCAGCGCTCTAGCTACATCCAGCGAGTGCAAAGTCCTCTCGGCCGGCGACGAAGGCGACGAGAAAAAGACTGGTAACACCAAGGGCTCGTTGAGATGGAAGTCCGACGGCACCTTGGGCATGAAGGAGGGGTGCGTCCTTAGCACCACCCTCATCTCGTGGAAAGTCAAGTATGGAGGCTTGCAGGAAAGGGCCTGAATCTCTCTCACGCATTGTGCAGAGGTGATGGCCACAAGGAACGCTGTCTTCCACGACAGAAACTTCAACGGAGCCGAATGCAAGGGCTCGAATGGCGGGCCCATGAGCCTTGTCAGCACCACGTTGAGTTCTCACGCCGGGGCTGGAGCCTTCACCGGCGGGAACGATCAGAACAGTCCTTTCATAAACTCCTTCACCAGGCGATGAGACCACAGGGACCACCATCCTGCAGTTCTGGTGTATCGGGAAATCGCTGCCAGATGTATCTTGATGGAAGCGTGAACTAGTCCAGCCTTGGCCAGCAACAGTAAGTACGGTAGCACTTGAGCGGCTGTAATCCCTAGAGGGTTAATCTTCTGTGCGCGGCACCAAACAGAAAACCTCTTCCACTTGTGTCCGTAGCACTTGAGAGTTGAGGATGTCCTGGCCTTTGCAAGAACCTCTCTGCAGTCAGCCGGGATATCGTACCCTCCAAACTCTTAGTGCTGCAGGAGCCAGGCCTGCAAGTTCAGCGACTCCGGGTCGTGATGAAGAATGGCGCCTCCTTCTCTGGAGAGAAGATCTGCGTCGGTCGACAGTTTTACTGGTGGGGACGCTGACAAGTCCAGATGGTCCAGGAACCATATCTGTCTCGGCCACCTCGGTGCGACGAGGATCATCCTGCACCGGGACCTCTTGAGTTGGTTGATGAGCCTGAGCAACAAGGGCAACGGCGGGAACGCATACAGGAACAGGCCGTCCCAGGGGAACGAGAAAGCATCGCCCATGCTCCTCAGCTGGGGGAACCTGCTGACGAACCTCTGGCACTTGGAGTTCGTCGCCGTCGCGAACAGGTCAATTTGGGGTTTGCCCCATCGCCGGAAGAGTTGATCCACTTGATCCTGGTGTAGTTCCCACTTGTGGCAAGAGCGCAGCTCCCTGCTGAGCGAGTCGCAGTGGTGTTTTTTATCCCTGCTAGATGAAAAGGCACCAGAAACATCCCCTGGGCAACGACCCAGCGCCACAGATCCTGGGCCTCCTTGAATAGGGCTGGGGATCTGGTTCCTCCCTGCTTCTGGATGTAGAACATTGTGGTGGTGTTGTCAGTGAAGATCCTCACAACCTTGCCCTAGAGGGACGGGAGGAATGACTTGAGGGCCCAGAACACTGCTCAGATCTCCAGTATGTTGATGTGGAGCGGCCTTTCCTCCGGGAGCCAAAGGCCTCTCGCGTGAAGATCTCTGGTGTGCGCTCCCCACCCCTCCAGGGATGCATCCATCGTCACCGTCACCTGGTATGCTGGGGTCTGAAAGTCCTTTCCCGCACCGAGATGCGCGCGGGTGCCCCACCATCGAATTGCCTGGCGGAATACTTCGTTGAGCGAGATCTTGTCCTCGAAGCTGTCCTTCGCTTGTGTCCAACGGACGTCAAGGAACTCCTGCAGAGGACGCATCCGAAGCCTGCACAGGTGCACCAGATAGATGCAAGAGGGCATCATCCCGGGAAGGGACTTGATGGACCTCTCTCTGGCCATGTCCATGGCCAGCAGACGCTGTACCTTGCCCAGGATGGCCTGTGTTCTTTCCTCCGACGGCCAGGCCAACTGCGCTACTGTATCAAGCTTGGCTCCCAGAAACAGCGCGATCTGCGACGGAACCAGGTGGGATTTGGGGAAGTTGATGGAGAATCCGAGGTCCGTGAGCAGCCAGATGGTCTTTGCCGTGTGTTCGATGGTGAGTTCCCTTCTGAGACAACCAAATCCGGGGTTGGCTGCGCCCTAAAGCACAACGGGGTGGCGTTGGGGACCCGGTACTTCTTCTCATACCGGTCCCTCTTGGCAGGTGTTGTGGACGGGTTCTTGAGGAGCGCAAGTCCCTCGTCCCAGATGTCATCCAGCAACGGCACCGCGAGGACCGTCTTCCTCTTGGCCTCGCACCGTTGGTAGAGGAAGCCTTCCTTCTTCTTCTCCTCAGGGCAGAGCTGAAAAAGCTTGGATGCCCTGTTAATCATGGCGTGGAAGGAGCCAATCTCGTCGGGCGGGTAGCCCGAGGAAGGGAGGCCAGACCCGTCGTCACCGCCATCGGTCCCTGTCGTGGCCGTGTCCGTTCCCGTGTCGTCTCTCGGGATCGGGGTAGGCGACAAAGGCTGAGAAGGCCGTGAGGGCTGAAGGGGCACTGGATGAATTCTCCTCCTCTTGTTCGGAGGGCTTCCTGACGGACCCGTCACAGCTGGGTCATCCACCGGGGGTAGTGGCAGTCTCATCCTTATCTCCGTGCATAAGGCTTGGATTGCCGTCAAAATGGCCGCCGAGTTGTCCTGAGGCTCGGGTTGCGACGGGCGTGCCGGGAGTGACGGTTGTTCCTCCACGGGAACCTCGTTGTCGTTACCTCCCTCGCTCTCGTCGTCCCCCCTCCTCGGGATTCCTACCGTGGGGCTGGGCCTCTTCCAGATTCTCGGCCATCTCCTCCTCGGAGGTTGTGTCCGTAATGGACACCGCCCCCCCCCTCTTTTTCCACCGGGGTCTTCACGGGGGTCTTCTCGATGGGCTTAAAAGAGGATTCCCTCCGCGGAGGCAGGGAAACTCTGGGCCCCGAGGTCGCCTCCACTGGGATAGCCTCCACAGGCTTTGCCAGGGCTGCAGCGACTCCCTCGATAGAGGCCTTAGCCGGGTGGATCAGGGCCTTCACTGCCTTAGGCGTGTTTGAGGCCTTCACCTTAGGGGGAGAGTCACCGCCTCGCTCCCCCTCGGCCGGTTCCTTCGAGATCAACAGGGGCTTCTCCAGAAGCTTAGCCGGGTTCTCAGATTTTCTCTTCCCCGAGCCAGAGCCTTGGCTCGCGGTTGATGGCGTCGGTGAAGGTGCGCCCTGCCTGGCAGCAAGGAGCCCGACCGTTCGGCCCTCCCGGTGCCCGCAGACTCACGGTGCTTTGCCTTCTGTTGGGCCCCCGTCGCTGGGGCGCCCTCACAGGACTTAGAAGACCGCTCGGACTTCTTCATCTTCTCACCTGCTGGGCTCTTGCCTTCCAGCCAGTTGGAGAGGCAGGTCCGGCGATCCCTCATAGTCCGATCCGACATGTTCATGCAAAATGCACAGTCCTTCTCCACGTGCGTTTTGTCCTCGTGGAGGCAATAGAGGCATTTCGAATGCTCGTCCTCCTTGAACACATTTTGTAGGTTGCATCCAGGGCAGATCCTGAACAGTTTGCCGGGAGTCGAGCTTCCCTTATCCTGGGCCATGTTCTTCTCATCCACGAGGTAGGCCTCAGAAACTTCTGGAATCCTCCAAGAAGCGCTCGACGAAAACTTCACCCTTGAGGGGCGTAGATAAATCCGAAACGGGTCCCCATTGATCGGAAGTAGAAACGGTGGAGCTTGAGGCTCGATTAAACCGAAAAATGAGATAAATCTCTTTGAAAAAGCGCAAAACGGAGTAAAAGCTCGAGAGCTATAGCACGAGGACTCCCAACACTTGAGCGTGCAGTAAAAATATGAGGATGGCTGCCGAGGGCGGGGCTTCGGGAGAGGGCAGTTATTGGCTGGGGGCAGTATGACCCAGACACCAGTGATTGGTTACTACTAAGAAAGACAGATCAGAAACATAACTGATACTGATTTTTTCTTTACCGAGGATTCCCAGCCTGACGACGGGGAATATTCATGAGCATGTGGATCCATACCAGACCCCATGCTGGAGAAATTTAATATCGTGTGCATTGCATGGTTGTGTGTGATTGAGTATTCTGGGCGGAGTGTGGGATCACTTAGAACTGTACAGTGCATTTCTATCACTGGTCCTCTTGAGGCTTAACTTGATTGCCGCGTGTAACCAATCAGTTGTGATTTGACTTTGGAATTATTTTCAAGTTCTAAAAATAGCTTTAAAATCATTCTGTGTGAATATCTAGGTTTGATTGATTTATACTTGCATTTTTTGACCACATAGCGATTTTTCGGAAATAGCCTGAAGTATGCTTTATAATTCCCAAAATCTGCTTCAAGTGCTCTTTTGGGCTCCTCGAGCACTCCAACATACAGTGTGGACCTTAATACGGCTAAATTGCCAGCAGTAGTTCTTTAGAACTACAATACCCAGACCTCTGTGCAGCCTTAAGATCTGTCGGCGGCGCGTTAGCGCTGGCATTTGAGCAAGGCTGGTTTTCGCGTTAAAAAGCTTGTTACAATCCTGCTAGGCTTGCTACTTGTTTCTAAACTTGATACTGGGTGAATTGTGTGGCTGTGTCTGAATGAATATTCTGGGTGGATTGTGGGATCACTAAGGACTGTACAGAGCATTTCTATCACTGCTCCTCTTGAGGTTTAACATGATTGCCATGTCTAACCAATCTGTTGTGATTTGACTTCGGAATTATTTGCAAGTTCTAAAAATAACTTAAAATGTGTTCTGTGTGAATATCTAATTTCGATTTATTTATTTATTGCATTTTTTTTTACTACAAAGCAATTTTTCAAAAATAGCACAAAGTACGCTTTATACCTTTAGAACTACAATATCCAGCCCTCTGTGCAGGCTTAAGCTCTGCCGGTTGCGCATCAGCACCAGTGCCTGAGCACGGCTGGGTTACACCAGTTCTCGTCTGGGCTTGTTCTGGCTTTTGTGGAGTGAAACTGAGTGGTACGACACTTGTTTCTTTAATTCTTAGAATTGTGGCAACTGTTCACCTAAATAAATGAAGATATCTAATGTTGCTGTGGTATTAAATAGAAAGTCTATTCTTCAGAAATAGTGTAATCTTGGTCTACTACCATCACACAATGTTCTGGCAAGTGCCGCTTTTCCATCATAATTCCCCAAGATCCCATACAGGAGCTTCATCTCTAATTTGCATCTGGCAGCGGACACCCCTAGTGAAATGGTGTTTCAGCGGCCCTCTCAGAATTGCTTGTCAGCCAACAATGAGCTAACAAGTAAACAGAGAGAGCATGGCTAATAAACACGTTTGCACGGAGGCTACTATATCTAAATTACAAGTGTGTCTGAAGGAAACCAGAGCCTGCCCCTTAAAGCTCAAAGAACGTACCTGTGGTGTTGAGCCAATAGAGGGCTATCTGTCGAGTGGCATCCCTAACCTCACCAGTGTAATATGCTAGCCACAAATATCAGTGTAAAGGCTATGGACACTTCTCTTCATTCATTGATTCACATTGGCTCAAAACTCGATATAACTGCTGCTTCCGAAAAGGAAGCTCTCCCTGTATCAACTGAAAGCACCCTCAGTGAAGTCCAGAATAGTGGGGCAGAACAAGATATATAGCCTCTCCCGGAGCACATTAGCTGAGAGGGAAGTCCTTGCTCTGCTGGAGAAAGGCTTTTGAAGCATGTAAGATATCTACTATTAAACACTAGATCACTTATTAAACATTCTACAGAGATATCCGATATAATTTTGGATTATGGCATTGCCATCTCTGCTATCACAGAGTATTGGTTGCATCCTGCTGCAGGTCCAGCACTTACACTGGCTGTACCACCAGTGTGTAAGATCTTTAGAGCTGACCGATTGTCGGGGAGAGGAGGTGGGGTGGCTCTTATTTTTCACTCATCGCTCAATATCCGACAACTCAATACAGCTGTGATCCCAGATTGTGAACTCTTGCAAGCAAAATGGGCAATTGATCATAGTAATACTCTCAACATGTTCTTATTGTATCGGCCACCTAATAATATGCCAGAGTTTTCAACTCAACTATGTGGCTTGCTCGTGTCCTCCCTCAAACCAAGATCCAAAGTGATGCTCATGGGAGATCTAAACCTAGTATTTGACGACACCCTGGACTCTACGGTGAAATCTTTACAAATATCTCTAGAGGGCCTAGGGTTCCGGCACCACATTATAGAAGCTACTCATAGTGGACGTAGGTCCCTGGTTTGGGAAGTTGTGCATGGGCAAGTACTGGATAGTTTGGAGGTCAGTCCATGTCCTTGGTCAGACCATTCTTTTGTTCAATTTCTACTACCTCGGTCTCTGCAAAATAAAAAAGCCAGAGACCCACCAACAAAGATCCTCTGCTGTAATTTGCATAAACTCACTACTGATGCCATGTCCCCTTTTTTTGCTCCAATACTTAATAATCTTTCCAGCTACATTTCATGTACCAAGCTGACTTTGGCCTATGAGGAAGGGAGGACTCAGCCTGTTGACACTCTTGCACCATTAAAACAAAGATTAGTGAAGACACAACCATCTAAAATATGGTATACTCTGGAAATCCAGATGAAAATCAAGCATTTAAGAGATGGAGGAAGTCGCTATCTCCAGAATCATCTATTCAGCAGCAGTCAAGGCTCATACAAATGCTATCGGGGAGGCTAAGAAACTCTCTTACAGGAACATAATTAAATCATCGTCGAGTTCAAAGGAACGCTTTAAGATCTTAAGGGAACTCAAGGAGCCCCTCCTTCCCACCTGTTTAGTTATAGAGGACATTAACTGGTGTAGAAACATCCAGAATTCCATGAGGCAAAAAATTGAAAGGATGAAGGAGGACTCAGTGAACAATGTATGCCTCCTAGAGGGTTTCCCACTTCAAGGTAAAATTGATAAATCAGTTGCCCCTATGCCCCTTTTTGAGTTTTCAGAAATAACAGAATCTGAAATGCTCGATCTTCTGTCAAAAATCAATCCCACAAATTGTAAAGGCGATGGTTGCCCTGCAATCATTGTGAAGTCCTGTGCTGCCTTACTTACACTACTGATTACTAAATTTGTCAAGCTTTCTTTCAGTCAGAATCTGGTTCCAACAGTTCTCAAATATGCATGGGTCTCGCCTCTCTTGAAAAATTGTTTCTCAACCCTAATTTGCCAGGAACTATCATCCTATAACAATCTCCCCGTTCCTTTGCCAGGAACTATCATCCTATAACAATCTCCCCGTTCCTTTTGAAGATCCTGGACAAGGTGGCACACCACCAAATTCAAAACTTTCTAGGACTGCATAATATCCTTGGTCTTAAACAATCGAGTTTCAGAAGCAATCATAGCACTGAATCCACCATCCTGGATCTAAAAACAACTATTCTTCAGCACTTCGATAAGGGCAAAACTGCCCTTTTGACGCTGCTTGACCTCACAGCAGCATTTGATCTGGTGGATCACACCATCCTGGTTGCCAGGCTGCAAGATGCAGCCTCTTTTTCCACAGAGGCTTCTAATTGCGCTCTCTAATTCTTATCTAATTGTACTGCAAGAGTTTTCCATGAGGATATTATGGCAGAGGGTTATGAGTTAGCTTGTGGGGCACCGCAGGGTCCATATGTGTCCCCAGCACTGTTTAATATCTTTGCTCTTCCCCGGCATCTTATTCCTCTTACTGGTAATCATGTGCTTGCTTTGCTGACTGTAAACAACACCTACAATTTAATTCAGCAGTGGATGATGCTAAATGGTCTAGTTCTCAACAATCCAAAGACTGAAATTATGATGGTCGGCACCGCACCAAAGCTTCATAAAATGGACTCTGCCTAATCCCCTTTTCAAGCTGCTGAGTGTGAGCTGACAGCACTACCTACAGTAAAAACTGTGGGTGTGTAATTGATCAAGAACTTTCAATGAAAGCGCATATTAGAAATCTTGTGTCCTGTTCATCCTATTAGATTAAGGTATTGGTGCAAATCAGGCCTTTTTTGGACCCAGCGGATAGTGCAATACCGGCTCATGCCATAATAGGCTCTCGCCTTCACTACTGCTCCAGCCTTCTGCAGGGCATAGACAAAGGAGAGCTTAACCGCCTGAAAGTTGTCCAGAATAATGCGGTTCGAGTAGTCACTGGCCTCCGAAGAACAGATCATGTGTCTTTGGCAAGAAGATCACTTCACTGGATTCCTTTTCAAAAACGGATTTTATTCCGGACTTTATGTATTACCCATGCGTGTCTTTACTGGAAAAGTCCTGTGTAGCTGGCAAAACAGCTGCCATGGCTTTCTGCCAGGTGAACTTTATCAAACAACTTGTTACAAGCACCCACCCATACCCAAGCTATCACGGGTACTTGATGTCTGTTTTTCTGTAGCAGCCCCTCTGCTCTGGAATGCCCTGCCCCCGGATCGAAGAATATGCAGCACTATAGCCTCCTTCAAACGCAGATTGAAGACTCCTCTCATTGAGTGACTTTTCATGGATTTTTGCCTGCTGACTTCATATGTTTAATTTCTGCTTTTGTTTTTTGCTGTTCTGTCTTGTCCCTGCGCTTCGATGCCTAAGAGCGAAGTTACAAATAAAATAAATAAATACAGATGCAAATGTTCTCAACGCCAACTAGCCCAGACCACATAGAAACAAACCCACACACAAAGTGACCAGTTTTTCTGAACTGAAACTACCAAAACCATAGCAAAAACACGTGTATGCACTCCCTCTCCTCCCACTAACCAACCACTCTCTAAGTTACAGATCCTGCAGAGTGCCTGGAGACCATTAAATTGGCAGCGGTAGACATCCTGCGAACATAACACAGAGCTCAGTGGTGCAGTGCTGGTATCGCTGACACACTCCATGAACCTTATTCCGACCAACGCCAGCCTACATTGCCAGAGCTTTGTCGGTTTTCTCTGTAGTAAACCAAGTGTATTTCTGGTTCATAAATTGTTTTTCACTGGCAAAAAGGCTAAATCCTTAATATTTATTGTTTGCAGCCTGCAATTTATCATAACTCTTATTCTATCAGAGTTATTTGCAATGTCTATTCCAATTTCACAAAGTGATATGTCCCTTCTAAAATGTTATATTCATAAATTGCTGTCAATGGTTGCACGACATCATGTGGCTTCAATCTAATCTCCATCTCATAACCTGCAGTGAATCCCGCCATTATTCACTTCATGCGGTAAGTGGCCTAATCTTTCTGTGTCGTACATGTGCCCGGACTTTGCACTGCAAAAATACACTTTGCATGGTTCCATGAATCAGGGGTTGTGTCGACAGTGCAAAGTCACTTTTCAGCAGTGCAAAGTCACTTTGAACATGGCAAATATTCCATGAATCAGGCCCCGTGTCTTTCACTGTGGTCATTTAGGCCTTTGGGGGTTCGTGGTAGGGGTGCCCCAAAACTACACATATGACAAGCCATACAAGGTGACATGGGAGAGAGAAAGTGAGTATCTCTTTTGATTTCCCAGAAGCAGCTCAATGCAGAGTGAGTACCCAGAATTTAAGAGCTATTATGTCTGATAAATGGAGGATGAGTTTTTCAATATATTATTGAGGTATGCACCAAAAAAGCAACAAATCACATTGAATTTGAAAGAAATCATAATTATGCACCTGTAATAAAAGTGGCATGGAAGTAAAGCACGTGCACCGATGCACTCAAAGCAGCGGCTTTGAGTGATCTAAGATGGCTTTGTCCGGTGAAAATCCCGCAGTCATACGCCTCTAGTGGAGCATGGAGGCTCTGTAACATGGAGCAGTACACCTTCAGGCAGGATGCCATCCCTTACGCTATTTGTGTTGGCAGCATCACAACTCTGACAGAAACAATTCGCTGGTTTAAGTCCCAAAGAGCTGGATGCAGGCTGTTCTCAGAACCCACGTTCATCGGTTCCAGTGCTAGGCTTTGTTCTGAGTTTGCCGCAGAGTTCATTGATGAGGCTGACTATTGTAGCCCAACAGCGGTGCAAACAGTTTATTTCAGTGCTTTAAATGGAAAAAAAGAAGTGCAGGTACTCACCAAGCTACTAAGGTGTAGCCCGCTCAGCGAAACACTGGTCCTCACCTGGTGTGAGAGCACAGTAGCTGCATGTTTGATCCTCCTTTGGTTCTGCAGAGTGGGCCCTGAAGGAGACATTCTAGCACCACACTTTCGGTACCCACCGTTTCCGAGCAGAACCTTGGACACAGGTCCCTTTTAGGCGCACACTGTTGTTTGCAGGCAACACCCAGTGAGATTAAATGATGTGCCAAGTATCTTACACTTTGGTAAAGCAGTGTATCTGGGATCCTTTCACACACACTTCCAGGTTATTGTTATGCATTGTGTTAAGAAAGTTTGAATATCCATGTAAAATGAGACTTTCTTTTTTGCATAGCAAACGAGCAGATACCATAGCTGTAAACTAAGCTTTAAAAAAGGAGTTTTATTATTGCTCACTTTCATTGTCTAATGTGAAATTTGGTAGCTGGAGCTTCGTGCACATTTTCAGTCGAAAACGTTCCATCACAACTCCAATTACTTAAACATTTAGATATTAGAATGGTATTACCCAAATTGACCTTTTACAATTGACCTTTTGTCCTAATTGACCTAATTATAGTAGTCCTAATTACCCTTCTGCACAATTGACCTTTATATTATTTTAGTTATTTTATATATGTATTGGGTTGGTTTTGGATTATAAATAATATAAGGGGATTGGGTGTGGGATTGCAGGGGGTTTTGGATTGGGTGGGGGGTTGCGGGGGATATCCCCTGCATATATGTCCTAATTGACCATTTAAATTAGACCAATTCTCCCGCGGTCAATTCTCCCGAGGTCAATTGTGAAAAGGTCAATTAGTATACATCCATTAGAATAGGTGCTGCTAATAATAAAGACACGACTTACAAAAGTAATTTCCCAGGCTTTCCATATCAATCCCTGCTCCATCAAATAAAAGGTGAAGCCCGCTTAGCGAAACACTGGTCCGCACCTGGTGTGAGAGCACAGCGGCAACATGTTTGCCTCTCCTTTGGTTCTGCAGAGTGGGCCCTGAAGGAGACAATATGGGCAGTGCGGGTGGTGGAGCGAGGAGGAGGGAGAGAGCACTGCTTTCCCCAGCAAAGGCTGCAGAAGCTTAGTCCTTTAAATTGTGATACAGTGAAATGAAAAACTTTAATGTTTACCCCGCCACATAGTTGAGTACTGGTACTCTCTTTCAGGATCAATGTGATGTCATCGCAGCAATTTGCTCAAATCCCATTCGCTCATATTCTTTTTACCACATTTTACCTCTAGATATGCACGGGAGACCCACCCCCGGAACCGCCACATTTTTTAAGACCTAACCCGAACCCCTATCTAGGTTTTGCGGTAAAAAGTGGAAAAAAGCCTAAGAGGAAATGAGCTTCGAGCAAACTGGCCGGCGAGGAAACGGGGTAATTCCTAGCTCATCTAGTTCTGTTTTGATTCTTCACATTCTGAGACTTCTAGTGCTGTACTTATAATAGGAAAAGCAAAACTACAAGTCCCAAAATGCAGATGACATATGAGTCCCCTTCCGCATGCCGTTCAATACGCAAATGAGTAGCCTTGTTAAAGACAGCATGCAATGGCACACCCTCCGTCCGCCCCGCCAGTGGTTTTACATTCGCCACAACGTAGAACTGTTCATCACTTACTTGTATGGGATGTGTTTGCTGCCATTCACGAGGGCGAGGATGACGTTGCCCAGGGCGGACAGTGAGAGGCAGAGCCCCGAGCCTCCGTCCCGGCTTTTGCTCAGCACCTTCACACAGCTGCCCAGGTCGATGAGATGCAGGCGGCTGCGGCCCCCGGACACTGTTGGGGGGAGACAGAAAGAGATGGTGCAAATCAGTCCACTTGACTGCTGTACATGAATCATCGCCATTCTTTCTGAAAGGCCGCATTGATAAAGGACCTATACTCTTCCCGGGTCACAAAGAAAGCAGTCATTGGAAGAGGAGCCGGAAGTCCTAGGCGGCGTCACTCCATGAAATAAATGGGCAAAACATTCGAATCACATTTTTGGGAAAAAATCCACGTGCTTCCTTTCGCCATAAGTTGAGGACTAACATAATGCCAAAGTCTGTGCATGTAGTTTAGGGCACATCCCTGTCAATCTGATGTCGCACGGGCATGGGATGACTCAAACGCAGAGGCGGGAGCAGGGCCGGCCTTAAGGGCAGTAGCGCCCTGGGCGAATTGGCGCCCCTCCTCGCCCACCGCGCCACCCTGGTTAACAGGGGGTGAGGGGGCAAAGGGGCGGGGCCAGGAGGGGGCCACTTTTTTTTTAACCTCCTCGCTCAAGCGAGGAGGTTAAATAGGGCGCGTTAGCACCCCATTGGCATTGAATGAGCCCGCCGCCGCGGGTTCATTCAATGACAATGTGGCGCCTGCCACGCCTTCTGCCACATCGCCAGCTCGGGGGAGCCCTTGAAAGACTCCCCGGAGCTGGCGTGGTGTGGGGCCAATGATGCCTTTTCTTATGAAAAGCGTCCGCGGCGGAGGGGCGCATTTAAATGCACCCACTGCAGCGGGCACATTTTCCAGTAAAAGGCCGCCTGCTGCACCTTCTCACACAACGCGAGCTCGGGGGAGCCCTTGAAAGACTCCCCCGAGCTGGCATGGCGGGGGCAAAAAGCGCCCTGGGGGGCGCGGTGCCCGGGCGGTCACCCAGCTTGCCCCCCCCAGGGCCGGCTCTGGGCGGGAGCCATTTTGGTCCTTGAACGCTGCTTCTGGGACCGGTGGCAATACAACTCTCTTTTGGTGCCAATTAACTGAAGCCATTTTCTAAAATAAAAATAAAACACTCAGGGGGCTGGGGACACCACCAGCTAATGTCTACAATGTCTGAAGGTGGTACATGTGGAGCCCCATTGGGGGCACCATTGCATGTCCTGCCAGTAGTCAGTAAAGGAAAGGACCCTAGTGTCACTCAAAGCGTAGTATCTCTAATGGGGAAGGAAGTAGTCTGGCCATATTACTGTACTTATGTAAAGGAAAAGAGAACAAGGCGAAGAACACCAAGAAAAGATGCCCCAGGGAAGGGTTTCTATGGCAACAAAACATGTAGGACAAACACGCAAGGATCCACTATGCAAGCAGAGCTTTGTGACAAGTGCACCTCAGGTGTGCACAGGTTGCATGAACCACAGAGTGAAGGCCGACAATAGATAAATGGCAGAAGAGGAAAAGACACACTTTCAGCATACACACTGCAAGCAGATGCTGTGCGTGAACAAGCAACTCGCTTCCAGTGCTTCCAGCGGAGACTTTAGATCGCTCCACCACCATGACATTATTGCCTGATCCCATGATTATAGAGAAACTCTTTGTGAGCTCAGGCTATGGGCCAGGAGAGGCATGAATTAGCATATTAGAACATGCAGTCTCCAGATCAACCAACTTCCACCTCTGTATTCTCAAGCAGATGTTTCCCTATCTTTTATACCCCCACTTATGCAATTGGGGGTATGAATTGGGCCTCTGCAATGATGGCCATCATCCTCTCCATACTAGGCTACTCCAATTCCTTCTATCTGGGTGCTCCTGCCTTCCAACTTAGAAAGCTCCAACGGATCCAAACCTCACCGGCAAGGCTTCTCCTCACACTCTCCCCCAGAGAACACATACCCCCTGCACTCAGAGTACTCTACTGGCTCCCCATCAGCCGACAGGCTACTTTAAAAGCCATGGCATTACCCACTGAGCCGTCCACAAGGAAGACCCTGAATTCCTGCAATTCCAACTCTCACACTACCACGCCACCCAGATTCTCAAATCAGGCTCAGCCCACCTCTTGGTGGTCTCCCTCACAAGTTCTCCAGACTAGGTGGCTCCTTCTTCTCTGTCCTAGCACCGACCTTCTGGAACTCCCTTCCCCTCACTCTACATCTCATAGACGACCACCTTGCATTCAGGAAGGTGCTCAAAACCTGGCTCTTCCCTCCCGCATCCTGAAGCCACATGCCTACTCCCTCTCTCACACGCACTGATCAATGGTAAGCAACCCCTTCCCCTCTCCCCATCCACTCTCTCGCCGTACAGCTGCCTGCCTTGATTACATCCCCTAAGGTATCCTCTCAGTTCGGTCCCTGCTTCTCACCTCCGCCTGAACCACCGTCCCATTTTATGGCAATGCAGTGTGGGTATTTTTTAAGCTGTGATGAGCCAAATTAGAGAAGGCCAGGTAATATACTTATATGATTTTGAGGATGGCAATGTCTCGCACTTAAACATACCTTTACGATGAGAAACTGGATTGATGGGAGGGAGAACAATTACCTGCACTGGTTTTGAAGATGGGCTATAAGGTTTGATACTTTGATGCATATGAGGTCAGGGATTGTATCTGTACCTGTAAATCTTAAAGTGGGAAATGTACTGCACTTGGAAGGACCTGGGGTTGGGAAATGTATTGCACTTAGAACGCTGAGGGCGGGCTTTGTATTGCACTTGGATGGATTTTGAGAATTAGTTTTGGCTTGGACCTTGATGGAATCCAATGGATGGGCAGTGCCTATTGTATTTCAAACTATTTATTCCATCTGCTCCTCACACCTTCAGGATTTAGCCTAAAGTACGGCCGCACTCCCTCACACATCTGCTTTAGACACAACTCAAACACTTGCACAACACCCTTGTCATAAGAATGCAGCTACCTTTCACAACACAAATCTGAACCGTAGCTACACACATAGCTACCTCTTACACACCTCCCCTATTTAGTTCTCTAGTGTACCCCTTTCCACTCATCCATATGACATTTATAAATGGCTGTCTACCAGGGACTTGGCCACCCTCTCGTTACTTTAATGGACTAATGCACACACGCATAATAGCACTTCCAATTTCTCCACATTTTGGACTGCGGTCCCACCGAGGGTGTTCAACCGACAGCATGTTGGGACCACTCTTGGTGAAAGGCACTATACAAATGAAGAGAATGAATGAATGAATGAATAAAAACACTGGAGCATAATTAAAACTGTGATTAGGCACACACCAATCACAAACAGCAAACTTAATGGGGAAACAGACACTCCAACTAGGACACTCATTGAAACAATTACTGGCAAAGCCTAGCTATAAAAAGAGGCCAAAGGCTCCTGTCTGTGAATGTCAGTGGTGTATCAGAAATAGGAGAAGGAGGAGAGACAAGGCCAATTAGCACCACATGAGAGAACTATAGAAGCAGAGGTGACTACGTGACAAGCCTGCTGGGAGCCTTGGCCCAAAGATTGGCAGGAGCAAGGCCGGAGGAAGGAGAAATGTGTGAGTAGCCTGCTGCGGCTCCAGCCCAGATACTGGTGGTAGCTGGAAAGCAACCATCTCCAATTAAAGATGTTTGACTCCTTGAAGAAACCCCGGACTAGGAGGGGTCATATGTACTGCAGGCTGAGAAAAATCCAGGTAGAGGAGAGGAAAATCCCACCCAGAAGACTTGGGAGAGGCAAGAGGGGAGGCTATAGACCTTGCTTCTGTAGACCATCAAGAGACCCCCAGGCAAAAGGTGTAACCCGACAGGTCTTGTTCCAGTAGGAGATCAAAGGCTGCACATTCCCATTGCCTGCCAAGGTCGCAGCAAAGAAGTGGGCTGTGGCACTTAAAACCTGTGTGAGCATGTGACTTATATGAATGATGCTATCCTGGGTGTGGATGTCCAGGTAGCTTGTGAAGTAGAACACAAGCAGTACATTGTACTCAGGAAACTAGGTCCTCTTAGGCCCCTCACTGGAGTTGTGTTGTCCTGCCATCCTGTCACTGTTGTCTTAGAATCTGCCTTTGGTTGGTTCCACGTCCCACAGGTATTCCTCCAAACCCTATCAGCTGAGAGCAAATAAAGCAGTTGAACCATACCTATGTGTTCTGTGTCCTGTTGTACGCACATCATGAAAATATGTGTTGTGCTAGTCTGTTCTCGAGAGAAATAACCATTCTTGTGCATTTCACATTGACTGACAGACTCTCTACCCTTGAATCACTGAAATCAGAAAGAACCCCAGGCTGTTAATATTTGGGCCCAGGAAAACATGCGGAACCTGTACATCATCCTTCTCTTACCCACATGCCCACACTGTACTTGGTACTGGTACAGATTGCCTAGCAGACTGTGTCACAGAGGATGAGCATTCACTCTGCGCTGTCAAAAAAGTCAAAATGCCTTCCTATGTAAGGATATGTTTACCTTCCGGTCTTATTACTTGCACACAAGCACACTAAGTTTCCTACACAAAATGTGCAGCAGTGATGTCCCCACCACGAAAAGAAGATCGGGCCAAACTGATCACCAACCAGTTTCTCTGCACAGAAGGGCAGGCACCTAGCCAAGTGGGTCTCTTTCATTGCTGAGCTTCACCAGGAAGCACACACAAGGGAAATGAGGACGCATTGTTCTTCGTGAATAGCTGCACACGTGCATACATCCACGCTTCTGTCGAATCAATCATTATCACCTCATTGAAATTAGACATCAAGCCAGTTAGCGTCGTACCTTGTCATGATTCACTCTGTAGAATTTCTGGAAAGGTGTACGTCACCATATTTGAATGAATGAAGAATTTACACCTGTTCTAAAAAAACATCAGCACGTAAGGGCACTCAGGACCATTCAACTATTTTCTGGATGACAATGGAGCATTAGGGCTCGTAGATGAGTGATAAGGGAACAAAAGTGTGAAGCCTGAAATGCTTTCAGGTGTTTTTTTTGTTGCATAGGAACCACCGTCAAATTATGACAAACAGCAGGTCTTCAATATGGCCATAGGGATGAGTTATCCGAGCCATACTGGGTGATAATGGACCACGGCCTGAATTCACTCGGGCCATTAACGACAGCCCTGGGCCGTTGCCACCCGGTAAACGGCCCTGGTAACTCAACATTATGGCCATTTGCACCCTGGTCTTACGTCCAGGGGTGCTAAAAGGCCTTTATTTATTTGAACAGTTTGCAACGAGTGTGCGACCTATTCCTTCAAAGAAATGGTAATCCAACATGGCCACCATGGAAATAGCAAGGCTCCAATCAGAGCCCCTATTCCGCTTCCATTTGTATGGCGGCCAGCGGTCATGAGAGGAGCGGAACTGCACTACTGCAGCATCACTCCTCCCATGTCGAACCTAATTAGGTAGTTGGGGAGTGGCGAGTGGGGAAGAGAAAAAGAGACGGCGGGGAGGCAGGGAAAATGAAAGGATGGGCACCGGCATCACCAAGGTTGCTCAGATCGCAGACTTAAACGGTGTGGTTCAGCCCAATTTCTGAGCAACCTGATTGGCTGAGGAGCCCACCCGGGGGTTGGGTGGGTGCTTATAGATCCCGCCACGTGTGCTCTTCATACTTAGCACTGAGTCGGTTCTGTTTTATAATATTCTGGTAAAAATAACCCAGATGAAAAATTAAGCAGTAAAAACAAAGAATTAACAATAACTCATTTTACACTGAAAGTAACGTGAACAGTAAATGTAATGAGAATGTATACGAAGAAAGCAAAAATAAATAAATGACTCCTTTTTCTAGAAAAGCAAATTCTGTGCAAAATATGTATTTGTTGTGAAAATGTGTTTTTGATTTAATATTGATTCAGCAGTACCAGGTAACCTGCCACCCCAGCGAAACCCATCAACTCATTGTTTGCACTTGCCCATTTCCAGCTTTTAGGGCATACTTTCAAAATTTGGGAAACCTTTTGTATTAAATATTAACGTTAGGATATTTTTGCTTTCTTAATTTTTACCTTAGTTTTTTTCAGCAAAAGTTATTTTTACCTCTTCATTTTCAGGGTTCTTCATGTTTGTGGAGTTATTTTACTGCTCGGCCCTCTGACCCTTCTTCTGTAAAACGGATCATTAGTAAAGGGGCGTGTAAGCTGCTGATGCCAGTGGCACTGGCGCTCGGAAGAGACACTGCACACACCACAGAGGCACCAGGACTCGGGTATTAAAAACATGATATTTAGTGTCTGTGATATGCCGAGTGCTGGGGATCCAGACAACACAACTGGAGCAAGATAGACGTGAGAGCCTTCGTACCACATAGTGACCATAGTAAAAATGCCTAAAAAGGTTTCTGTTCACTGTAGTCCATAATGCAAGTATTCTGAAGAGACCCACCTCTTCAAGGAAGGAGTCTCTCCTCCTCAACACCTAGTCCATCACGGTGCCCACTGCACCACCTGACTCGCTAGATGCCATCCGCCCCTCTCCTCCTGGCCACCCTGTACAGCTGTACCCCTCCTCTGTGCCCCTCTGTATCCTACGCCCCACTTTATATCTGTTCTGTTGTATACCTCTGCAAAGCGCTCCGTTGCTTCTCTGAGCTAGGTCTGCGATCAATAAATACCATAATAATAATCATAATAATAATAATAATTCTCGGCCACGGGTGAGTGGAATTAGAAACCATTGCTGTTCGTTTCCAAAAGAATGCATTGCATTTGGAGATGTATCTGCCTGTGTGGCAAGATAGCATTATGTTTTCCCTTCATGGGCCATCATCATAGTGTATCCTCTGTAGGCCGGTTAGCAAACAGCAATACATATGACACAAGTGCACTAAACATTGCGTATCATGGAGCCTCGACCCGTGCAATTGAGGCCGTGGGGGATGGAGGGCGGATACTCACTTCCTCCTTTCCCGCTCTTCTCCATCCGGTACTGGTAAATGTGCAGTGTGAAGAGCATGTGCGAGTTCCGGTGATCCTCCTCGTCACAGTCCCGTTGGCTGCCCTTACGAGAGGCAATGGCGGCATCCAGGAAGAAGGCGGCTTTCTCTGCGGTGGGAGCGCGGAGTTCACTCTGGTTCTGAAGCTAAAGGATGGAGTAAAGCAAAGGGAATAACAGAGAGAGAACTTTTAGGATTGAATAGTGGCGGGTTGTCAATCGGCATCACAGTCCGAGAGGCGACACTTCAATGGGGATTGAGGATGGAGTGATTAAGGTCTCAATCATGGCACCAGAGTTGCAGGAGATGCAACTCAAGGAACGCAAAACACAACCTTGTGTCCACCCAAAACCCTCTTGCCTGAGTGAGGAGGGATTTAGAGCTCTCTAGACGCCATTTGCTGTACAGTGGGGAGTGTATGGGATGCGTGCACAGGTAACACACGCATGGAAGGAGTGCACACATATTAAACCTATATAAGCAACATAATCTGGCCACTAACGAGCAGGTGAAACTCAGATTGAGGTCCCCTTTCCCCAAAATGGGACCTGCTATTATGGAAGGAGGTGCAATTCAGGTGCATTTCACATTTCTCAGTCGAGCTCACAATTTGTCATGTTGAAAAACGTGAGCAACAAAAGGGGTGCTCCCGTTCCCAAATGGCAGCACCCAGCTCCAGTAAAACACACAATTACAACTGACTGATGTGAGAGAAACACACATACAAATGTAAACCTGACTGGAGATGATGAAATACATATTGAGAAACTTGGCCAGGGTACAAAATACAAGAAAAGGATCTACAGATGATTCTAGTAATTGCAAAAGCGCACTGCGCCCCCCCATTCCATAAGTGGTACCACGGGGGTAAATTACTGCACTGCTGTAATTACTGCTCGGATAGCTGGCATACGTTGGCAACGTTGGTATGCTGTATTATCACCAGCTGCCATTACTGCTGGAGGTAAATTCTGTGGAAGAAAATACCAAGGGGTAATTAATTTACCACCAGCAGTAAATCAGCAGTCAGGCAGGTTATTCTCTCTTCTGTAATATTTTACCGCCAGTGAAATTTTCAATTTCCTACGTGGTATAGCATAACCCATATTAATGGAAAACGCACCCTGTGTGACGTACATGGGGTACAAAGTGAAAATGACAGTAAATTATTTTACACTAGGCAAATATGACATAATTATGCATGAAACAGGGTGTTGAGTATATCTTTTCATATTCAAAAGAACACTTGGACCCTTGGCTATTGCTTTCAAAATAAGCATAGAGATAGCTGGATTACAAGAAGACAATGAAGATGGTTTTCATCTCAGTTCCCTCACTCCCCAGCATAGCCCCAAATGTACACCCATTTCAAAACGATCCCAACAATATAGACATGGGGATTAGTGCTGTCTCCTTTATTTTACTGTGTGTCACTGAAGGTCTGGTGCTGTAAACATCTGATACATTTAAAAACAAAGAGGGTACTTATGATTTTTAAGATAAGGGCCAACCGTCTCGGTTTTTCTTGCAAGTTTATTTCTATTCGGCCGCTCTCCACAGGAAACTCTACGATCGTCCAGCTAACGCTGGAGGATGCCCGATTGTCAGAAACTCTGGAGACAAACTAGTTTGGATCTTTTTGAACCATCTTCACCCATGCGAGTTTAAGGCCCTTTAGGAATATGCATGCAATGGATGGGTTCACAGAATAACTCAGAGTCCAAATAACCGAACCAACTCAGGAAGATGGCAAAGTATTGTTTTATCGTCAATTGTCTAAAACAGGGAGTTACAACGGACATCAACAGACGTGCACTCGATTTCTCTCAACAATGTTTCCATAAAAACAACATTATATACTCAAAATACGTCAGAGGTGACATCATACTACATGGCAAATAATGAAAAACCTATTGGGAATCGGGATAGGCTTAAGGGGAACATCTAAGTACACTTTATATAGGAACTATGATTTTAATAGACTGCCCACTGTCAGGTGGACAATATATGCCTACCTCTAAAACATGTCATCTTCAAAATCATTAAGTACACGGTTTCTTATTGGCTTCTCAAACTATTAGGTCCTTCGTTATATGGACCACTACAATTGGTTGGCATGCTTCTGCCATGCCAGGAACATTTGGTTCACTTAGCAGCATGTAAGCTAGCACTCCAAGTTCGACTCTATTTTAATGTTTGGCTCATGGGACAGGAGACCACTATTTGGGCCATTTTGCAGGTTTTAAATGTCTTAAATGAATAAAACATGTCACTCTTGGTGTTCTTTCTTAGCACATTAACAGGAGATGGTTCATCCTTCCAACGTTCACTCATTTCCAGAATAGATAGCCAACCTTGGCTACTTCAGTCTTTACTTCAGGACAAAGAACCTCATCATGCAGCTCCACGATTTAGGTTATTCTAACTGCGACACAATTTCCCTTTCTTCTTCATGGGTCCTGGATTACTAAAATTCATGATACCGATGTCCAGCTTTTAAACAGTGGCGGCTTCGCCTGCATTCGGTTCACTACATATAGTCATCTTCTATGATGACTTAGTCTACCTTGCGTTTCAGTGTCCGTACAGTTATTGAACAGTTGATTCTCTGTAGCACTTCGTGCACGTGTAAACTTTTTTTTCATATTTAAAAGTTCACTTGATTCTTTACTTCGTCATTAGTTTCTGTAGGATCCATACATTCTCTTCAGCCAGTATACTGAGACATCATTCATATTCTCTTATGATGTCACAGGCTTCTTTCTTTGCTCTTTTCTCATATTCCTTCAGGGAGTTCCTCCCTCAGATTGTCATCTCTTCAGGGATACATTCGATAGGGTTGTCTCAATGGGTATCTTCTTTTGAATATACGCTGGGGTATTGGCACAACTGCTGGAGTCAAACACGGCACAATCTCAGGCTTCCAGCTGCTCCTCTACTCTTAGTTGCTGAACACCAGAATATGCATATCCTCTTGGATTGAATCCAATGATCGAAGCGGGTGGGGACTACAGGGTGTCATATTCCTCTACATTACCCACAACTACTCAATTTTCCTCTGGAGTACCATTCCAGGGTGGTGGGCAGGGCTAAAGTCAAGGGTAGACGCGGATGGACAGAGTCCACCCACTTTTTTCAGAGGGTGGACTCAGTCCCCCCCTGCAAAAATTATAAACATTGAGTGTCTTCTAAGAATTTAGGAATTAACACAAACCTCGGGGCTCGAACCACAGTCTTTATGTTCACAGGGCAGACACTTCACCACTGCACTATAAAACCTGATGAAAAATAACAAATGACTAAAGGCGATATGTCCCATTTCGGTAGTGCATGTTCTAGGGAAAACATTGATATTTGTTCTTGGAGTTTAAAACATGCACACCTTTAAACTTTTTTAGAAACACTATTAGAAGAAAATATCCTCTCTTGGTTTTGTGTGTGTGTTGATTTTATGAAAGGCAAATGCCATTTGTCCTGTGCAATTTGGGTGGCTATGGAAAGCCAATTCAATGTCTTGTGCACTTTTCACATTGATGAGCTAATTTCTGGCGATGTCGAATACAATTGCATTTATTAATGAGTCCCCCCACTTCTTTCTTTAGGACTTGACCCCTGGTGGTGGGTGAGGGGCACTTTTGATTTTTGCCAGCAGCTAAAGGGGACTTGGTCCAGCAAGTAATGAACTAGAGTTATAGCTCACTGAGCTTATCTTGCAGACTCATCTTTGATTCAGTTTATTTCAATTGCAAAGCCCATTCCAGAGATGTCCCACCTGTGCTAGGAGACTAACATCCCAACTTGGAAGAGCTCTGTTCCTTGCTTGTCTATTGCATGTATGCATGCTTAACACTACATTTCTGCAGGAGTAGCTGTGTGGCTAGTGGGGTTGATTTGGTTTTTGGCATATCCCTTAAGAGATGAGAATGGGGGGGGGTTATAATTGGGATGAGTGGATAAATCTTAACAGTGTGTGGAATAATGACTACGAGCAGGTGATCATGTGTGCCTAATGACCAGCTGGTGTCATCAGTAACATTTTTACCATGTTTGCTATATTTTTAGTGTTCGCATTCGCGTTTACTGCATTTGACTACTAACAGTGGCTAGTGTACTAAGATGCGCGTGCCACAGGGTCCTTTTATTGGTCTTTGGTCATTTTGTTCTTTGGCCTTCTTCCTGCATTCCCAGGTCAGGAATTTCCTTTCATGGTCATGCATTTGGGATCTATGTGATAACTGCGACCACATATATTTGCGACGGCTGAAAATGACGATTTTTCATTTTTTATTAAACCCCCTTTACAACACATAGATATGCGGGAGAGACCCTCCGCAAGCCCCCCATGTTTCTATAATATCCCATTTCCCCCCAAATATATATGTGGTGTAAAGCGGGTGTTTAAAAAAAAGTCGGACATTTCGGCCGTCGCAATTGTGAGGGTGACATTTTGGACCATTTCCTGCATTTGCCCAGGAAAGTTTCTGTTTTTCGCTGTCTAGGGCATGCCATGCGTTTATGCGCCCAGCAAGTAGGCTGGGATTGTCTGATCCCAATCCGCAAACTGGTGCCAGTGAGTCTAGTATGCATGCAAGAGTCAGCCCCGCAGTGCCCCCTGATTGGACCACTGCTGGTGTGCAAGAGTTGTGCAGATCATTGCTATTGGAGGGCTGAGTTTGATCACTCACCTGAATTTAGGATAGGAAAAGGAGTTCTGCAGCCATTCCAGCAGATTTGAAGAGGTGCCAAGTATCCTGTGTAGCTGTGCAGCCGACGGAAAGCCTGAGGACGAATCCTGAAGAGGCCTTGCGACCATTCTTGCTGCTGTCCTGGTGATGCCCTACTGGACTACCTGATCTCATAAGATCCATGCTGGTGCTTTGACCTTTTGGACTGGTGGGACCAACCAGTCTCAATGCCTTCTCACGATCCTGCAGCCTGGAACCTTCCCTGGACCACCCAGTGGACTGACCAGCTCCGTTTTGGATTACAATGCCTGAAGCATCGCTGTTCCGCACTTTTGCCTCAAGGGTCTCCAGCTAGTTCTACACGTCGCCTTCCTGCCACGTTTCAGTGTCCCAGCATCGATGGGTCCTGTTCTGGAAGGTTTCCTTGGTTCGTGACTGGTGAGAGTCCTGCTGTCGCCCGTGTATGGTGACTGATGCTGGAACGGCCATACCCATCTGGTAGAGTGTCCTGAAGAGCCGTGCCTCATTTCCTGCTGCATTTCTTCACTGGAAAGGGTTGGACTCAGCTCCTGGACCTGACTGGAAACTTATTTGTGCCCGCAGCTCCTTAGCATCTTCTACTGGATCCAACAGTGGGAAACCCTAACTCCTTTTGACCTGCCAAGTCCTTTGGGAAAATCAGGGTAAGGGCAGTGAGTAGTCGCAATACTTACCGATGCCCCTATTTCCTCCAGTATAAGGTTTGTAAGAACTTTGATTTATATTCCATTGCATTGCCTTTTAAATGTTTATTGAAAATGCTGCTCTAGAAGCTAGAAAAAGTACTTGACTTAACTGTAAATCACCTTGAAGAACTTGGAACAATCTTCAACCACAGGAACATTTCCTAACTTTGTACCATCTTCTTAAGTTACTTTGTGAACAAGGCCCCATTCAACATAAGGTTAGAGCTTCGATTCCTGTGGACTGGTTATACAATTGCTTAACTACTTAACTTTTCGTTCAGGTGTAATGGTGAATTGCATGCATTGTATCAAACAACTGTGACTGTATATATGTTTTATATTTAAAGTGTTGTGTGATGTGTAATATTATTACCTGCTTGATTCATTTTCATAGTGTGTTTTTTGGCCTAAAGTAGAGTATTTTTATACTACCTGTGTAAGTATAATCATTGTCTATTACACTGTGTGGATTCAACGTTTGGATTCAATGTGGACCCCTGACCCCAATCACCTCTCCTGAGACTTAGCCTTGACCACTCTCCTCACTTAACTTGATCGGTTTGGCTAACCTCCCAGAGACCCCCTGTTCACTAAACTAGGGTGGCCTGATGAAATCTGTCCACCAGGCCAGATTTCAGAAATCCATCTTAACAGTAACTATTTAAAAAAAAACCCACACAAAATACAATTCGCTGACATTCATCCCAGAAATTATATAAAATTGTGTAAAAGTGGAAAATACTCGAGCACAAATCAGTCAACCACTCCGCACTCCAGAAAGGCAGCCCCTGTCCCTTATGCCTTGCACATTAGCTGTTATGCAGTAAGGTAGTACATTCCTGGCTCCAGGAGACATCACTAATGGGACAGCTCACATTGTGTGCATATGCTAATCCCTGACAGTCTCTTCCTATAACTGGACAGACCTTAAAAATAATGAATACTGCATGCCTACGTTTGCTCTTGTCTAATAATTTGACTGTTGCACAAAACCTTTTAAAGACCTCTGGCAGAGATCCCTACCCAGCAGGGCGTTAAAGAGACTGCAAACTCGGGATTGCTGGATTATTGGACTGTCCAACCTATACCCTCCCACCCAAACACCCTTTCTCTTTCTGTCACTGCCAGTATGCTTCTCTTCACCTTCCTTCAGCTGCTGCACCCCTTGTAGGCCAAGAGATGGGGCATCCAGCTTTGTGGGGCACGCTTCACCTTTTATCTTTTCCTCTCCTCATTCATCATAAAGGACCCCTTGCAGGATACAGCACCACTCTGTAACCAAGGTTCTGGTGCTACTTCAACACATGATGAGTGACACCCGGTGGTGGCAGGAAGGATTCAATTTTGGCATGTGGCTCTGTGCATTGTGAAAGAAGAGTACGAGGTTTATAGGAGAAAGCAGGTTTGACCTTTGGGAGAAATTAGCAGGGATTCTGGCCTCTGCCCCGCCAACGCCTGACAAATGGCATGCACTGCCTCCCAATGGGCATTGTCCCTGACAGCTGAGTAAAGGACCTGAGCATGTTCGAGTGAGATCTGAGGCATCTCTCAGCCTGCCAACCAACACTGTGAGAAATGTTTAATGGGTGCCTGCAATCCTCAGATTCCAAGCAATTCCTTCACTGAACCAAAGGTCATTGCCTACCATTACCCTTAGCATGTAGCTTTTGGTAATGAGAGGAGTTTGCAGATTCTCCCCTTTCCCTCATCTGCCAATTTGCAGATCCTTGTTTTGTTGCACATGGGATACAATTAATCTATCTGAGACACAGAGAGAGAGAGCGAGAGAGAGATTGATAATAGCAATGTGAGATAATGAAATGGGACTGGTCTCCATGGAGCCAGTGGTAGGAATGCAGGGTTGCAAGTTCTTTTGCCCTGTAACAGCTGGAGTCAGCAGCCGTTCTGGGGCATGCACATAGCAGCAATTTGCGCCTTCGGTACGGTTTACCAGCATGCCTTACCTTGGTGTTTCCCCTCCCCTCCATGTTGGTCTGCTGACTGCCTGCTGCCCATTGTGTCGGGAGCCTCTGCAGTTTGCAGTCCCTTTCTTCCCTCTGCCATCCTCGGTGGTGGTGACCTGCCATTATTTTTCCTCTCGTCCCTATGAGGTTGGAGTCTCACCAGCGTTTTCAGAGGAGACACAGTGACAGAGTTGCAGCACTGAGACAACTAAAGGTACTCACAGGTTTAGGCAGGGGGCATGTCTTACTCGATATGCCATGGCTGGTGTCATGAACCTACATCAACTGAGCATGATGTTTGAGATGGTCCTTCAGCTCTTCTTTTCTTTAACTTTTTGATTTTGATGAGTCAATGAGTCATATGATACTGATATTATTTAATTGACACTATTTTATTATACTATCCATATCCATAATTGACTTTAATTTACTTGATTTCTGAAAAATATGCCCACTACAAGGTCACACCAATTGAGTTCGATATCTGCTTGCTCAAACGTAAACTTGAGAGCTAGTGGTGATTTGTCTACTATCACTTATGCAGAAGCCAATTCTGCTAGCCAGCCCAAGATCATTGATTTATTTGCAAGCAGTAATTACCAAGACCCTGATGTGTTTAAACAGCCTCTATTGGAGCCTGCTGTCTCATCCACCGCTTTACCACCAAGAGTAAGTCGGATCTCAGAACTTTTGGAGAGGAGTACAAGAAGAAGACAATGGGCCTCATTCCGAGTACGGCGCTAACCAATGGCGCTATTAACGCCTTGGTTGACGCCGTACCCGGACCGGCAGCGCCTTGGTGGATGGCGGAATTACCGCCCCATTCCAAGGTTGGCGGGGCGGTAATTCCCCATTCACCAAGGCTCTTCCCCATTCCCAAATGAGCCCCCATAGGGCTCAATGGGAATGGGGAAGATGCAAATAACGGAGACCGTTCATTACGGTCACCGTTATTGGCTTGGAGGCCCCTTTGCGCCCTCGACTTTAACACCTGCTCAAAGCAGGCGTTAAGGGCGAGGGCGCAAAGGGAACTCGGAGTATGGCGGTAAGGGATCACCGCCACCGGTCTCGTTACCAGTGGCCGCTATCCCTTACCGCCATATTCGGAATGAGGCCCAATGACTGAGAGAACAGAGAGCAGGAAACAGGAGGGATGCCAAAGCCACCACTGAAGAGTCAACACCTGGAGGTCAGAGCAGGATCCAGGAGAGTTGGTTTGGTTCCAGTGGGACTTCTCAAAATGTACCTCGCACCTGTGTCCCTGAACAATTCACACATCCAATAGTATTTCGGAGCAGATTGCGGCTATATCCTGGGAGCCTGGGCTTAGCAAGCCATCTAGGAAAGCCAATATGAAGCCTCCAAATTATGGTGAAGATATCCGCAACAATGCAGAACCAGCGGAAGTAAAGGGTGCTGCATCAGCAGGAGTTACAACAGGAGTAACTACTGTCCCAATAACAAGAGAGAAAACTCTGTCACAGCCGCCATCGAGGGTGGCTGGAGAAGCCCCATTAAAGACACTCTGGCTGATGCAATTTCAACTGTGAAAAAGACAAGCTCTGAGCAGAATCATTAATTTGTGAGGAAGGATAGCTCAGAAGCAATGCTTTTGTCTTGAAAGCAAGACAACACAGTTAAACAGAGGTTCAAATCCTGACCCCGCGCTTATAAGGTTCTATGTCATATTTCCGCATTTTAAAGACCGAAAACAAAAAAGATTGATTCCTTTTCACTGTTTTTGTGTCGGCCTTAGAAATGCTGAAATATGCCATATCCACCCACCCCCTCGCAAGTTGATCGCTTCCACACACCCACCCTCTCCCACTAGTTGTTTTCTCAATTTGTGGTGATTTAAGCACACCCAAACCTCCCTTTCCCCACCCACCACCCCCTTCCCAGCACAACACACACTTACTACACACATACATATACACACACACAGGGCCCCACATTCACTTACCCGACACTCTCGCGCCTGTCAGCCCCTGCACACACTCATGTGCGTCAGGGGCATGACAGTTAGATTTAGAAAGTCTTTCTAAATCGATCATTTTTCAGAAAAAGCTCTTTTGACCTAGTACTGCTTAGAAACCACTCGCTGCTATTAAGCATGTTATAAAAGAGCAATTATAATTATGATCTGACTGGCATTCTGTAAGGGAGTGCAACATAACACAACTTAACCAATTTAAAAGAGTTTCAGCAATGGCTTCTGACAGTCAACTATGGAGAGTCCCAGGTTATGATATGATAGGTTATTTATAACGTGCTTAATACCCAGAGGTTTCTAAGCACGGACCCAAGGGTCGAGCCTGTGTTGCTCCATGTCGTCTTGCCTCCAAGGCAAGCACGTTGCCCCTGAGTTATCCTCCCGAGACAATGGTGGTCAAACAGTGTCAATCTATTTTACCCACTCTACCAACAGCCAGAGGTACCAGGGTTGCAAGAGAGGAGATTGGAGAGAAAGGGCATGGTGAACATGCTCCTCTACATCCGCCTACCCCACCAGTATCACTTTCAAATGTGGCAGGCCAGCCATGGGGATCTACAAAGTCCCACACAAGTCCAACCAGATCTTCTGGTCAGGAGCAAAGACCTCTACGCTCAGGATCTTTGCTTAAGAAAAGGTCAAATGCCAGCAATTGCAAATAGTAAAATGAGAGCTCTAGTTCAGGATAAGAGGAACATAATCATCACCAAAGTGGAGAAGCCGGCGAGATGTGAAGCTAGAGACGCTTTAAGAAATAAAGTTCTAGCCTGGCTAAACCAGAATCTAGAGAATGGGCTCATAAGATTGTACGACTTGAACATCTGTCATAGGTTACAGATTGAGGGATGGTCTTTCTCTTGGAACAATGTATTTTCGTAGGATGCAGTAAAAGCAATCTCCCCCATTTTCTGAGCATTAGTAACAACAACGCAAATACACCCTCAGATTTGAAAATTGTGGTTGGCTATACATAGAATATACAGCAAATGTAATTGAAGCTAGGGTCGTTTTCCTTACCCTGCAAGATCTCCCTTTTAGCCAATACATCTATTTCTTTTAAAGTCATCCAATTTATTTATTTCAAACATAACCATGCTTTCATTATTTTATGCATCATCATAATTTTTTTCTTAGGTTTTGTAGGTTCACTAGTGGTATAGAATTGGCCTTTGTTGTTTATTGTTCAAAAGAGTGAACATTTGGAGAGTTGCATTAACTATTGCACCTATTTGCATCCTGAATCTGACTATGTCCCCCGTTTCCCCCTTTGTGTACGTTATATGATTTTAATCTTTGATGTTTTGTAACCCTGGTGCACCAATGGCCTGCCGGCCAGAGGCTGTTTAATTAAAAATCAAAACTTGTTTTGCCTTGTAAGGTTTATTCCCCTCTTCCCACAACTGACTCCCGGCTACGATTTCCTCTCACTTTACGCTGCACACAAACAACCATCACAGACGGCCACCACAGGTCTAGCTGGTACCAGACCAGACCCAAAGTGCTGTAGCCTATCAGATCCCTTTGGATAACATACTCCCAAGTGACTACACCAAGCCCGCAGAAAGCAGATCAGGACACAAAAACGGGGTACTTCCAACTTGCATACAGCAATACCACAGGCTTCCCATCTGCCTCTCTCACTAACGATCCACCTCACGCTTTATCTTAAAAAGCCACGACCAAGGAGGCCAACACAAGTGGCAGAAGGGATCTATACAAGACCACGTATATTACTTATGATTCAGGGGTCAGACTGAATCAGCTGCATACATCTGTCCTGGAAAAAAGTATTTTCAATTTATGGGATGCAAAAGGGGGTTCTTATATCGCCCAAATCAGGCTGGATAAAGGGCAGAAGATTGCTGCACAGTGGATGTCCATAACAATAGAGAGTGATTGGAGACATTGACCTCAATGCAGTGCTTGTTTACTGACATTAACCCACCATCTTGCAGGCACCTTTTTTGCAGGCAGAGATGGCAGTTTTAAATCACCCTAATGTGACAAGAATTTAGATAACACTGAATGTACTGTTGTAGATGTAATATTCCAGAAATGCATGAAAAAGTGCCAAACCACATGTACTTTCCACATCAACATGTGTTTCTCATATAAGTGGCTAGGGCCACCTCTGAGCCAAAACCTAAAATGGGTTTTGTAACCATGTAAAAACCAGTCAAATTTATGAATATCAAATAACACAGTTGAATAAAAAGTGTTTTACATTTAGTGTGCTTTTTCTACTGTGTCCTCTCAATTTCCTGTTAAATTCACCGGAAAACAAGTCCTCAAGTATAACGAAATCAAAATGAATAAGCATTGGGAACATGGAAAAAAAATAACGATTTCCATTTGGAAAAAAATATATACTATTTTGGTAGTCTGCAAACTCACCTGCATCCCACATATTGGGTCCTCGCACAGATAGACCCCAGGAGATTGTCCGTCCTGCAGACTGCCCGTGGCGACCTCAGACAACAAATCTCTCAGGTTTTCTTCCTTCCCCCAAACCTCAACCGCCGAGACGCGCACTGAGAAGCGGGCCCCAGTCTTCTCTTTCCGCTCATTAATCAACTTGAAGAGCCACGAGATGGCGCAGGGGATGATGCCAAGGGTCTGCATGGAGTCGTCTCTCCCGATCATCGTGTAGGACTTTCCTGCGTGGCAGGGGAATGGAAAGGGGCGAAAGAGACAAGTCAAATAAGGTCCTTTTATTTCTCTGTGGGACATTTTGCAACAGAAGACAGGGTCATTTTTTTTAAATCATGAAGAGTAGTCAAAACAAGGTAACCTAGAAGAAGGTATCCAATTTGCAGTAAATTCTTTAACATTTGGATCTCGCCAATGCAAGGCTGGACTTTCCAGGTTCTGCTATGAGGAGTAATTTCATTATGACAAGGTCACACGAGGAAGCGGGTGGTGCACTGCTATTTGAGTTTATCCTCGCTACCTTGAGCCAATACCCTTCTGATATTCTATATAGTTTAAAAAATAAATCAGTGAATGTCAAGCTGATGGAGTGCGGGGACTGTCTACAAGTGATTCTGTCTCCCCTTACCATTCCAACGCAAATAAAGTGACCTTCAAGAGGGGCCTAAACGATCCACCAGGACCATATAAACCGCGCTTGGTCTGTATGCTCTGTACTCACACACCAATCACGTGCTAGTAAAAACGGTGGCAATTCTATTGCCGCCACTTTTCCTTGCTGCAAATTATGGATTTTAATGAAATGTCTTTTTAACTTGCAAAAAAGTGAGGAAATCAAGCAGGCGGGAACACTGGCATGGTTATTCCACCAAAATCCATATGGATGCCAAAAATAGGGGAATAGCACAGTTGTTACCATGATCGTAATCCAGCAGTAATCCCGCCAGGCCCAGTGGCGGTATCGGCAAGCAAGTATGGCGGTCGTTCAGGGGAGACCCGTGGTGACCGCTTTTATTCCAATGCCGATCTACTGAAGATCCTCTGCGATCCCCAGTGGATCCATTCCGTGTCGTATCTTTTTCACAGTCAGGAATTCTTCTCCTGTTCTAAGGCTCTGCCGGGTACATCAAATTCCCGTATTTTTTTTTTTTTTTAGGATATCTTCTCCAAGGGGCATTCCCAACAATACCAGCAGTACATATAAATAAAGACATTATATTACAAATCTTAAAATGTGTGCAATAATAGCAGTATTTGAAAGGGATCTGAGAGTTCTCCTGCATGACAAGATGGTATATGATTTACAAAATGAATGCTAGCAGTACAACCATATATATAAAAGATACTAATACTACAGTATAAACAAATTCACCAACGTGACTAGTGGAAAACGATAAGAGTATCTACAATGCTGGGACTGGAGGCGGCAACTCCATGGGATGCCTTCAATTGGCCATCAATTAATTCAGAACTTAATATTATTTCTCTTCCCAATGAGAATTTCAATTCTACTGAAACACTGGCACTTAAAATATGTTTGGAACCTTCTGAGCCAGTTCTTATGATGCTCCTTTACAACTCCCCTACCAGTCCCACGAATGAATTTGTACAGAAATTTGCAGAATTTGTAATTGAGATATCTATGTCCTACAATATAAAATTCTTCTAGGCGACTTCAATAATTGGACTGAACTTCGCTGGAACCCTGAAGAAGCCCGAGAGCTGAAACTGCAGGTTGAGTATTAGATATATAATGCTGGCCACATGTTAGACCAACTTTGTTTCCGCCATTTACATATAACAGTAGACGCTAACCAGCAATTCTCTTGGTCAGATCATGTGGGGATAGCCTTTCCCCTGTTTATAGACCTAAATTTACCTTCTAAGAGTCACCACATTCTTCCATTTACATCCCGCACGTGGAGACAAGTTACAAAAGAACAGGCCCTTAATTATCTGATTGCAAAACCCTATACTATACCCTCACCAGCAATTAACAATCCAAACCCACTAGTTGACTCGTTAAACACATATACCACGGAGAAACTGGATAACATTGCCCCAGTCATTGAACACGCTAGTAAAAAAAACCCTGAGAGTAGGGAAGAAATGATTTACACCAGATTTGAATAACCTGCGCCGTGAAGTAAGGAATATGGAAAGACAATGGCACCTAGCATACTACCCCGCACAACTCAGGGAACTCAAACAACTCCAACGTTGTTATAAAAAAGAGATTTTTTAAGACCAAGAAAGCCTATTAAAGGGCTCAAAATGGACTCAGTGGCTAACAGTGCCCAAACATTATTAGATGTGGTAAATGAGTTATCTGATGGCCCGACACCCTGTGAACTTGTTCTCAACTTTTGTCAAATGTCTTGCTACTCACTTTGTTCACAAAATCTAAAAGAACAGGGATGACTTAGAATGATCCTACCACAGTGATAATATACTCGGGTCAGCAGATCCAGTGCCAATGACCACATTTGAAACTTGTGCACTCCTGGATGAGAGTAAAGTCCACAAACCTCTCCTTTCAGTCAAGTGCTCAGGGTTCAAACTGGATATAGTTCTCCCAAAACTAGCCAAAGATATCTATCCCCTATTTCAGGAGATTATCTGAAATATATTCTACTCTTCCTTAGCGTCAGGAATCTTTCCACCGGTATGGAAAAAAATCCATTGTTAAATCCCTACTCAAAAAACCTCTCTAGATGCCAAAGAGCCAGGAAATTGGAGAGGACCAAGCTGATACGTCATCCCTAGCTCCCGCCCCTTCACCTCTGTCTTACTGGCAGCAGGAGAAGTGCCCTAAGTGGAACACCAGGTATCATCCCAATACCACAATGAGTGTACTAGAGATGATATGCACTTAGACAACCGTATCGAATGTACCCTCACACTGAGAGGGTGGATGTCTGCATACACCCTTGGACATAAGTAAAACGGACAAGAGCAGAGTGACATCATGAAGGAAAGACACGAAGACGCACAGAAACGATATGCAAATACTTAAAGAATAAAAGTGTAACTGGAGTAACAAGAGAAACATGCAATTGAATATGAAGAAATCATATGCACCAAAGAAATAAGTGAGTAGAGGTTAAGTGAATGTATATACGCAGAAATGCATGGTAGTTGAGACAAATAGGAGCTTGCTGCAAAAGAAAACATAACGTGGCTAAGGTTGCCATAATGAAAGGATGGACGTCGGACTTGTGTTGAAACCAACCAATATACCTCACAAACAGACCAGTGCTGCAGAGTCACGAGCTGCTGGAAAAACTGTTTTGCGTGAAGAACACAAAGGAGTCTATTGGCCTACGAGCAAAGATGCCACATCAAGAATTATTGCAAAGCACAAAGGGAGTCAAGAGGATAAGCCATGTACATAAACCATATTTCTCTTAGATGAAGCAAAGAAGAAAACATCTGCACGGACCAAGTATTGGACAGTTAAAGATGCGAGAAGCATATGCAAGGTAGAGTGAGCAAGTTTCCAGCGGCCAAGAGGAGTAATGGCACCCAGCTTAATTAAATCAAATAGCAGTAAACAAAAGGTGGAATTGGACAAAATCAGGGTCTCCTCATACGTGATTTAGAAGTTCAAAAAAAGTGCTATTTATTATGTTTCAGACGAAGATAATGGTGTACCTACACTCCCTTAAAATTCCCACAACAGGCTGCAAGGTCAACTATAAAGAAGAAGCCTTGGCTTGTGACCTGGCCCATGAGAGATGATTGACCAATTGGCCAAGTGGGTAGTAGTCTGATGTTGCTCTCTGCACCGGAGTTTCATTTCGCTTACGTGCCGCTAAGAAGCTGAAAGTCAAGGTTTGGGAAAGCATGCCAACCAACCAGAGGGTCTATGTAGCAACATGCGAAACAGTGTTGCACAGGCTAACCCGCTGCTGTTATTCTGCTATAAACTGTATTATACGTATTTAGAGGTGGTACAAGGTGTGCCTACCAGAGAAGGGGCATCCAATAGTATTACTAATAGTTATATGATATATAGGTACATATGCTCCCTTAACCAATCCCTCCCTTCAATAGGTTTTACAGTTTGCCACTCAGGATGACATTATAGCTGATGTATATCGAGGTATAAAACCTTTGTATAATCAAATTGGAGAGCTATAGTTTGTTGTTCACCAGACTGCCCTACTTTATTTGTGCTAATAATAAAGTAGTAGTTTGCCATATTCTCTGTGTCTGTCCGGTTATTTGGGTCTGAGATCACTATTGGTAATTCCATCTAGCACAAAAGACACTTCAAGGTGCTAGAGCACAAAATGATCATCCCATATCACAGCTCCCTTTTCTGTCCAAACAATTGGAGAGAGTGGCACTGTCCCAAAAAATAGGCATTTGTTGAGAACGTAGGTCTATTGACGCAGAATCAATATGGCTTCAGACCAATGAGAAGTACAGAATATGTCTCTATGCCAATTATAGTCCAGCTTATAGTCCAGTTTAGAGAAAAAATGGATAGAGATCAATCAGGAATACTGCTATTGCTGGACCTGTCCACAGCATTTGACACTCTGGATCATGGAATTTTGCTCTCTGGCATTTACGACAGTAAATTTTGCTAGGTCGCATTTACGACTGTGGCATAAAGGGCATTGTCTTAGAATGGTTCAGTTCTTTCCTAACTGATCACCACCAACAAGTTCAACTGGGTCCCTTCCACCCCCCTTCTGTATCAGTAACTTGTGGGGTGCCTCAGTGATTCACTCTGTCACGTATTTTGTTCAACCTTTAAATACGTCCTTTACTGAGAATCATCTACCAATATGGGCTTCTTTCTTTTAATTATGCGGATGACACTCACATTTAAGTATCATTGATAAGGCGTCAAGCGATCAACTACAGCAAGCTAAAAACTGCTTAGTTACCATCAAGGACTGGATGGAGAGTAACTATCTGAAAATCAATACAGACAAAATGGACATTATGTTTATTAACCATGCCCCTGGCCCTAAGGCCTTTAATTTCTGGCCTTAAGACTTTGGAACTTGTCCTAGCCCAAAAGAAGAAGAACGAATTTAGGATTTCTCTTGATAGTTCCCTCACTCTAAATGCACAAATAAAAGCTGTAACCAAATCTTGTTTTTTCTGTTAAAGAAAATTAGACCTATACTTCCATTACCCTCTTTTTCTCAGCAATTAACTCATTATAAACGCCCTGAACCTTTAATGATTAGGCTTCAGCAATAGCACCTATTTAGGTATAATAGAATCCTCGCTCCATCGCCTCCAAAGAGTGCAGAATGAATCAGCGAGAAAACTACTGAAAATGAAGGAAGTCGCTCACATCATCCCTGCTCTCAGACCCTTACACTGATTGCTAATAAGATAGCGGATAGCCTTTAATGGCATGTGTATCATCTTCAAGACCCTGAGATGGCCAAACACTTATCCTTTTTGAACTAGGCCTAAACTCTGTACAGCCCGACGTACCCTCAGAAGTAAGCAAGTGAACACCATTACCCTCCCACTGTATAAAAGGGAAAGTAAAGGTGGCCGCCCCTTCTCAGTGCTGGCGGCGAGAATGTGGAATAATCTGCCGCCAGCGTTTTGATGTGAAATAACCTGCTAACATTTCGAAAACAGCTAAAGACTTCTTTTTCAATCAGAATTAAGCTTATTGTTCACCTGAATATGCACGAGATATTCCTTAGCGCCAAGAAGCCTCCTGGGTGAACGCAGCGCTTTACCAAAACAGACATAACATCATATAACATTGAAAAGCAGATATGAATGTTATATTCGTGGTAACTCTCGGCGCAGGGCTCTCTACCATAGGGACGCTGGGTTGCTGATGACTGCACAAGACATGTATTAACTGGGTGAGTAGGAGCACCCTCGCCTATAATAATGTGAAACGCTGCACCTGCTGTTAGCACCCAATCTTTGGCCCCCATGATTACTGCTGCCATACAAAGTAAATGTAGTGCTACTATTCAGACAAGGTCCTCAAATGCCAAATACCCGTCCCCACACTTTCTCACGTGGGATTTGCCTCTATGCGTTTACACAGAATGAGCAAAGGTGTGTCACAGAATGTGAGAGAGTTTGAGAGGGTGTGAGTGTGTGAGGGAGAAAGAGAGAGAGCAAAGGAGAGAGAGAGTGAGTGTGTTTATGTGTGTTTGACTCTGTCTTTCAGGCTGATTTGAGGGAGTGAATGAGAAAATACATGCATCACAAGCAGCAGAATAACATATAGGGCCTCATTAGGAGTTATCCAGTCCCGAAATAAAGCTGGTAAAACGGACGGTACTACCGGCTTTAGCATTTTTTGCAGCTTGTTACTCGAGTCTACTGTTAGCAGCAGTGTACTACCGTCAGGCCTGACCTCCCGGTAGTTTAGGCCCCTACCGGCAGTGAATTCACTGAATCACTGTTACCGTTAACAGCGGTGCAAGTGATTTAGGGGTTACCATCCCATGGATTTGTGTGGGACTCCATAGAATGGGAACGTACTGCTGTTGCTTGTGCCCGTAATATCCCAGTAACACAGGGATATCGGGCGCCGGTAATGGTAAGGTGAGACTACTGGTAACCCGCCGGTAAAAGCGGCGGGTTACCGGCAGTCTCGTACTTAGGTCTATAGTCTCTTAAAACAGCCTCCACAGGACACAGAGTGACACTCATCATATGGCCCGAAGCGTTTTCCACAGCAGCGAAGCATGGGTGTGATAAGTGATGAATAGGAATTATATGGCCAATGCCGGATATGTTTGTGGTAAAAATTTCATCTATATGGGCAAAGGAGCTCATTGTGGATGATGGATTTGTTATTGCTGGTGAGAGGACATGGACCAATAGGATTGCAAAGCACGCCGACATTTTAATTTGAATATGTTATGTCCTCATTTATATCAAGTCTCTTGTAAAGGTAAAATAATTGGCAGACGTATTATAAATTTAAAACAGCATAAAATGCAAACTCATTAAAGTCTGAGAAGAATGTGCAAGAGCTAATTACCTGGGTTCAGGAAATGTTGGAAACAGATTTAGGAAAAATTAAAAGGTAAAAAATCTGAGGATTATATTCACAAAGCATGAAAGAAAAAGCAAAGCATCCAATGGCAGCACTTCCTTTAGGGTGCTCTATTACAAGTGACTTTTTCCATGATGTTGGTGCGCTGCAGGGTATGCAGAGGCAGAAATCCCAAAGGCTTAATTAGATTATTTAATTACATTATTTGTATAAGAATAGATTAGTTCAAAACGGTTGCTCTCTTTGTGCCTTCTGCTAATTCTATTTAGGTTTTTCAGTTGCATTATTATGCATCTACTGTATTATTAATCAGTTGCTTGCTTGCAAATTTGACTACCGATTTTTAGGATGTCCTATTTGTAGCACCTGCCATAGGCGAAGCGGTACAATGCAAGATATTAAACTCGCATGACGTCCTAGTGAGGAACAGACCATATTTATATATCCATATATATATATATATATATATGATACATTACTCACGGTAATTGTATTTCTGATGCTTGTATCTGCTTAGATTCACATGCTATGCATAGGCCAACATCTAGTGGAAGCTGCAGAGTATTACTGTTGTTGTTTTTGAAACTCAAAAAGGGACGTCGACAGGGCGTGCCAGTAATACTATCCCTGGTTTTAAGAAAAAGTGTGGCCATCAAGGGGAAAGATTACCTCTGGGTTTAAGGGCAATGACAGGAGACTCGTATTTGAGAAGACGGTAAGCAAGGACGAAGAGCATGCCATCTGTGCGCGTATTTCATGCTATTTAAGAGCCACGTGGCATGAATAGAAAGCCCTTCAGCTCAGTTCATGGAGAAGAAGAGTACAATGTAGATGGCATCTGTATAACGACACCTCAAGGAAATGTCCTGCCAAACTCTTGAAGGTGGCATACAGTCTGATTCATCCACACTACGTGAACAGCAAGGGGGCACCTACTGGGGAACACTGCAGTGAATTCCACTGGTTACTCATAGATCAAACCAATTACATGCTGGAATTATTCTTACAACAACTTTACACATCTGATTCTCCAGTCACAACTTTTTTTGGAGTACCACCCCAAGCTCCCTCAAGGTTTGTGCACTTCACAATTGTCCACTTAAATGGCAACTCTCATGCCTTTTCTACTTGATGAACGTTAACCTTCTTCTCCAGGTCTACTCCGTCATTCAGAGGTTTTTAGAGGGACCCATATTCTCATTTTGAGGAATAATTCCTCAAACCAGAGGTAAGAGTAGGTATCATTTGCAGTGCACCATTTTTAATCCCTATGCATCCAAAAGTCAATACTCATTTGTGATGACACTCCTTTTCATTTATATTCATTTGAGGAACTCACATCCTCATCACTTCACAAACATTTACCATGAATGAGGTCCCACACTCCCAGAGGGACTAAAACATGTTGGAATAAAGGGAAAAAATGTGCACTATTTCAGTGTGTAAAAAGAGAGTGAATCTATAATGTTACAATATACTGCTTTCAAATGTCCATGTCATTTATGTTGTTTATGTGTGTATTTGATGGAGCGAAGGAGCCTCTTGCATGTTTTTATAGGCTGAATGTGGTGGGAATTGATTGAGAAGTATCAATTGAATACTACTTACCAACGATTGTAAATAAAGGAGTGCATAGGATATAAAACACTGATTGAAAGCAACACAAGTGTGTTGTTTTGTATACTAAAGGGCCCTTACACATGGTTTGTCCCTTGTGGATATATACTACTTTGACTTGGCTGAGCAGATATGTGTATTGTGGCTTAATCTTAGAAAAATAGGCTCTTTCACTCTGCATCAGTTGCTGGGTCTTGGAACTTATACAATGCTGCTTTGCCCTAACAAAGATGGCGTCCAGGGTTTACAAAATCGCTTGCTTAGCCTCATAAATGTGGCATTGCTCAATCACATAATGCTCATACATGTGAATGCATGCAGAGACGGGATCTAAGGCACACACCACTTCTACCTCGCCATACCGTCAAGTGGCAGGCTCAGTAACTCTCGGTTTGCAGCCTTCACACTGCACAGCAGAGCCTTAAGCAAAATGCTCAGAGGTCTGGACCCTGCAAACTCCACGCGTCCAAAGCCCTGTTGGATCACAACCTTCCCTATAATGGTGCCTCGATGGTCCAGTCACCCAAACAGACTAGGGAGGAGCCACACAGCCTGAGCCTGGCCATTGTCAGCTAAGAGAGCATTTCCTTTAGCACCCAGGAGAAGGTGGATTTCTGCATCCTCCCAGAGGTCCTAGCAGTGTCCTCAGCTCTGCCTCCCTCTCACGCATTTTAGCTCTGCTGCCCCCTGCGTAAATGTAACCTTCAGGTAGAGGCAGTGAGCAGAAAGGGCATTTCTGCAGACACAGTAGGGAAGAGAACTACCTGAGATCTCTTTGTGCTAGTTCTTTTCTCACTCTTCTCCATAAAGAAGCTCAAGGGACTCACCGTCTCGCCGAGGCTCTTTTCACGGTCACCCCCTGAATTCTCTACACACCTGAGTCCCTACTATCCATCCACTTTCCCTCACTCCTACTCCTTCTTTTCCTCTTGTTCTCCTATAACGCTTTGAAGCAGCCTGAAGACGCCATTATGCGCTATGGAAAAACCCTACATACGTATACTACAGCAATCAGTGGGACATTTAAAAAAAAGACTGTTTGAACTGTGATTATTAAAGTAATTAAAAATCAAGTCAACAGGAATTGTTAAAAAGTGCTTCAGTAAGTTGATCCTAAGTTATGGAATGGATCCAGAAATGGACTATTGCGATATGTAGTACATTAACTAAAGATCTCTGCAATATGTTCACAGCAGTGCAGATAACCTGATCTCGGCAGGCTACCAAAGCGGGCATAACACCGCAAGAAAGGGTGAGTGAGATGCGGGGGACAATAAGAAGCAGCCATTCCTGAGACATCACCCTGGCTACAGATGAGGAGGGTCACAGAGCAATGGCCTCGCCTGCAAATATTCAGAACCAGCAAGCAGTGCTGATTGTGTGGGGGTGTTTGCCAGTGCTCAGTCCTGGCCCTTATTTTTGAGCCCCAACACTTATTGTCTCAGACTCACTTTACTTATGAGGTGGTGATAGTCAGTGCACCCAGCAATCACAATGAGCAGGTGCGAGCTGCAGTGTAACCCCAAATACGTTGACTCTTTGGGGGGTGGCAGCAGTGCTGGGGAGCTGCCCACCCGCAGTGCCAGAAGAGTGCTAGAAAATATTTGGGCCCTGGCCCTTATTCTTTTTACACATTAAGCACTGCCTGCAAGTACAGTACAATAGCAGCCTCTGTGAGAAAGGGATGGGAGCCTCATCTGTGGGCGGCCCAGGCTGACCGGTCTCTCCCGCACGGCCTGCTATCCCTCAGGGCGCCCCACACATCGAGCAGTGTACGCTTTCCTTTCTCTCTGCCTTGGATGGGGGTTTGTTCTATTCAACTTTGAGCAAAAAGACCTTCTTGTTAAAAAAGGTTAAACAGCCTGCGTGTTTCTTTCTTGCTCTCTCTGGGTTATTGCTTTGATCATTGTCTTCTGGCAGAAGAGCAAAGGCCAGATACCACTGAGTTCTGAAGGCATTGGCACCCGGAAGGGGACCAGCCCACCCTGGCCTGATCTCGGCCCTGGAGGAGGGCGGGCAGCGCACTCATTTTAATTTGGGTTTGGTATCGCATAGAAATACTATGAATGGCCCGTTCCGAAGCTGGAGATGTGTGATGTGAACGCAGAATCTACGTTGCATTCAGCTACTTGAGGGTGGATAGCTCAAGCGTGAAGTACTCGCCTCTAACATGGGCAAGCTGAGCCTTCTCGCGTTTCAATTCCATGCAGGGACGACGCAGCACTTCATCCTTCTTAGATTGAGGAATTGAGTACAACAGCGATTACTATAGCGCTTGAAGCAGGTGGGATCCAGCAAGAAGCGCTCTATGAAAACCTGATACGATCGATAATCCTATTACTAAAGCTCCTTAGGAGAGCCCTGTAAAGGGATTTTCAGAACGAGTGCTTAACAGTTCGCAGAAGCCCCCTTTGACTGTCGCCCATTGTATTTGGGTGCTTGGATACTGTGTGATGTTGTTAACTGGGAAAGCTCTGCCCCTCACTAGACAATGCTTAGCATTCAGCCAACATGGGCACTGCTTTCTAGAGGGCTTCATGTATTCCGAGTCTCAGAAAAAGAAGGGTCTTCTGTATCTAGCCGCTGGAGGGGGTAGATGAAGGCTTCCTGCAGGGAGGGGCAGTTTTCTGCAGCGCTCCCCAAATGACTGTTCTCTTTCCAACCCCGCATTTCTTTTGCGTGTGTCCAGTCCCCGGCAGCACTCACCGCCCAAGACCAGGCAGAGCTGTCTTGCCTGGTGCTGTAAGGTGCCTCCCGGCATCCACCCCTCTGGGTAACCGGATAATCACAGTTCAGTGCCTTGTCACCTCTGGCAAGAGATATGTGGGTAATCGTACAGAAGGGGTGATATGGCAGAAACCGGAATGTACAGCCACACTGGGAAAATCGCTGATATGCATTTCCCAATATACGCTGAGAAGCATTGAAGTCAAGGCAGGGAAAGGGTTAAGTCTGCAAGTCAAGGATGCAAATCTAGTTCTGCTGCATACACTCCTTGGATGTCTTCCCTCGGCCCCTCTACTTAAAGGGGCTGGTAGAGAGTTTGGCATTTCAAACCATTGGCCTTTTGCCTTCCTACTGTGAATCTTGCTGTTTCTCTTCTGCACGTCCTCTTCAGGGCAACTAGACCGCCCTATCCTATTTGCCTTATTATCAATGCTGTTCTCTTTCTTTTTTTGCTGTTCACTCCCATCGGGCGTGTGTGTGGCTTCTTGGCCAATTGGCAGCTAACGAGAGCCCTCTGTTGCCTCTTTCCTACCAGTACCGATTGCCAACTTGCCTTTGTCCATCCTTGCCGGACGACTGAGCGTGGCTGGTTGTGGCCTCATTGCAAGCAATCGATATCCACTCGGCGCCCCTTCACCCTTTTCATGGCACTGCACATGTTCTAGTGAAGTAAATTAAGTTTCCCAGTTCTCTAGCGTACATTGATGCCAACAATTCTTCGAATGATCAGATCAGTTTTGCTCAGTGTTCAGGGTTGCAGCACACATAACCCCAAGAGTCCATTGGGGCCACAAACACTAGTGATTAAGTGTCCAACAACCATGTAAGCCCCCGTAAGTAGCAGCTGCCGAAGCCAAGGTTGGATGATGGCAGGCAACGTGCTCATTTACTGAGAAGGGCATTATCATTGAATAACTAACCTATTTCCATCGATATGATTTCCAAGCCAATTCAGGCTGAGGACCGCAGGGAGATGTGGGAGCAACCTATGGTGCCGGCCAGTTGCAGGAAGTAAGCTTGAAGCCTCCCAATCCCGAAGATTTCTCTATCGCACCCCGGGCTCCACCGAGACAGGCAATCTGTTCTCAGTTCCAGAAGAGCACAATGCTGAGGCGTGTGCAGCGGTATCCACAGACGAGGTCCCTAGAAGCGGTTACAACTAGCGGCGTGCGGAAATGCAGCCAGCATTGAAAACGGTGCAGAATTAGAGAAGAAAGAAACCTGCAGCATCAGGCCTGCTCCCAAAACACATAACCTGTTTTCCATGCACCATTTCTCATGTGCAGAAAGCAGAGTGTGATTAGGTGTGCACATGTGCTTTGGTGATGCACTATTGATGATGCCACAGTGCTAGTGGCAAGGATCAGAGTCTTGGTTTCCAAACACTCTGCCTGATCATTGCCCATACTTGTGCATGGCTGATCATTGCCCATATCTGTGCATGGCTGATCATTTCCCATATCTGTGCATGGCTGATCATTGCCCATATCAATGCATGGCTGATCATTTCCTATATCTGTGCTTGGCTGGTCATTTCCCGTATCTGGCCATGGCTGATCATTGCCCATATCAGTGCATGGCTGATCATTTCCCATATCTGTGCATGGCTGATCATTTCCCATATCTGTGCATGGCTGATCATTGCCCATATCAATGCATGGCTGATCATTTCCTATATCTGTGCTTGGCTGGTCATTTCCCGTATCTGTGCATGGCTGATCATTGCCCATATCAGTGCATGGCTGGTCATTTCCCATATCTGTGCATGGCTGATCATTGCCCATATCTGTGCATGGCGGGCACATCAGTCCTTACACTTCTCCTGAACTTCACATTCCTCCCAGAGCCTGAGAGGGGGAGCTCTGATTGGAGCACCCCGCTCAGATGATCTGATATCGTGGTGATGAAGGGGCAGATTCACCTCTGAAAGCTTGGTCTTCAGACCTGGTAGACCCAACAATGTAGAGTTGAGTTTCGTCGACTGGGTTCCATCACTCTTCCTTTGGGGTACAGTTACAGTCCTATAAACCTCATTGTTGTGCAGATCCCTGACAAACATACAAGGAATGGTGGGGGAGCAAATATTTGAGACGAGTTTTCACTGCTTTGTGGAAGCGGGAGATACCAACCACAGTGCCATACGCCTTCACTAAAGAATGCATCCAGGATGCAGAGGTCCATGTCTTTAGCAGGCAAGCGGCTACATCGAGTCAAACATGGAGACGTGTTATGGACCCGGGCATGTCACTGGCCTAGCCTGTGGGGTGTTGCACATGCGAGCAATGCGTGCAACCACAGTCGACTAGGTACACACGCACTGCCTGGCAATGGAATGCAGTAACACAGGCTAGGCTTCATCAGAAAGATAGAAGCACAACACGAGACGCATGCACAAGATGGCCTCCTTGGTCCCCCAGCCTCAAAGAGTTCCGAATTCATTCCTTCACGTGACATGACCAGTGTTCTCGAAAGTGCCTTCTGCTCCAATGCCAACCTTGTGGCAATAAAGAGCTAGCAGATCAAGACGTGACTTGGTGCCCTTCTTGCTTGTATATGCTGGCAGATGCCATCTGAAGGGCTGTGTTCTGAAGCCTTTGATACCTTTTCGGGAAATGTCTGCAGCTGAGCTTCAGGATGGAATGGGGAATAAAACATGAGAAAAGTGGCTGCCGCAGCCATCTCTCTGGCGTGCACTTGTGGTGTCTGCGCCAGTTCACGAAGCTTGATTGTCAGTAGCGCTATCGCTTGGCTCACAATGTGGCGCCAACCCCGGCTAACTACGGCAAATAACCCCAGACAATGTCCTTCGTTGACCACACATGGCCCCGGCTACAGGAACAGAGGAGATCTCAGGACACACGACCCGTGCTATCCTCATCTCCCCTCTCCCTCCAAGAGGACGCCAAATGGAAGCCTGGCAGCCTCATAGCTCAGGGTGTCGAGCTTGATTAACTTCTCGCGGTGTGGAACATGAACGTATAATTTATTTCCCCCAGCACTGCGAAGGGCCCAGAGCAGGGAGGCATCTGTAAGCAGAGCAGCGCCAAGTGGAACTCTTTGAAGAGCGCGACTAAAGGAGGCCATTTTCTCGCAGAGCAAAGGATGGCGAGTGTTCTCATTACCGCGTGTAACAAATCCACAAAAGACGAGGCGCTGTAGTCAGCATTGTCACAGGCCTTCAGATTTCAAGGTGAAACGTCGGGCACGTATTGGCGCAGAAGCCACACAGCTCCTGGGGTAGAATAACACATTCCACTGCGACCAGTCATGGAAGTGGGCTGCTGGGGAACGTTTTGAGTGGTCGAGGTGTTTGTCGACCGTTGGCCGATTATACTCTACGCGTAGGATCCTGGCAGAGAGAGACGGCATGCACCCACATGTGCATTTCATGCATTGGAGTCCTGTGAGGTTGGGGCACTGCTTTTCATGTGAGGATGGGGTCCTGTGAGGTTGGGGCAGGCACTGCCTTTCATGCATTGGAGTCCTGTGAGGTTAGGGCAGGGGCACTGCCTTTCATGCATTGGAGCCCTGTGAGGTTGGGGCACTGCCTTTCATGCACTGGAGTCCTGTGAGGTAGGGGCACTGCCTTTCATGCATTGGAGTCCTGTGAGGTGGGGCACTGCCTTTCATGCATTGGAGTCCTGTGAGGTGGGGCACTGCCTTTCATGCATTGGAGTCCTGTGAGGTTGGGCACTGCCTTTCATGCATTGGAGTCCTGTGAGGTTGGGGCAGGGGCCCTGCCTTTCATGCATTGGAGTCCTGTGAGGTAGGGGCCCTGCCTTTCGTGCATTGGAGTCCTGTGAGGTAGGGGCACTGCCTTTCATGCATTGGAGTCCTGTGAGGTTGGGCACTGCCTTTCATGCATTGGAGTCCTGTGAGGTTGGGGCAGGGGCACTGCTTTTCATGCATTGGAGTCCTGTGAGGTTGGGCAGGGGCACTGCCTTTCATGCATTGGAGTCCTGTGAGGTTGGGGCAGAGGCACTGCCTTTCATGCATTGGAGTCCTGTGAGGTTGGGGCACTGCCTTTCATGTGAGGTTGGGGTCCTGTGAGGTTGGGGCAGAGGCACTGCCTTTCATGCATTGGAGTCCTGTGAGGTTGGGGCACTGCATTTCATTTGAGGTTGGGGTCCTGTGAGCTTGGGGCAGGGGCACTGCCTTTCATGCATTGGAGTCCTGTGAGTTTGGGGCACTCATTTTGTACTGCAAAAATGAATATGCGCTGACTTTGCCCGGATTTTGCGTTGCAAAAAATACACTCTGCACGGTTCCATGAATCAGGGTTTGTGTTGGCAGTGCAAAGTCACTTTTCAGCAGTGCAAATTCACTTTGAACCAGGCAAACGTTCCATGATTCGTGCCCATAGTCTGCAATTTTAAGTACCTTTCTCTATTCACTTCTGGTGTATAAACGTAGCCGCGCAGCCTGTACCACTTGACCTGCATCTAAATATCCCAGACTTAAACTGGCAACTCACTGAGCCTTCCCTGTTTGTCAATATGAAACATGTTGTGCCAGGAGAGACTCACTTCCTGTAGGTGGGTGGCGTGGTGGGGAGTTCAAGGCCACAATGATGATGAGCAGGGCTACTGTAGGTGTTAGGATTGGTGTGCCTGTCCCCGGGGGCAATTCATTTAGTACCAACAAACATGATTAATCTTGCTGCAGGGTGAAACGTGTAGGTTAACTGGTTCTGGGCTCCCACCCTGGGCGTTTGCTTTTTTCTGCTGCAAAAATTATATAAAACATTTTAGGATACATTGTGGAATATCTGAACTGTTTCACATCCCCTCAGTGCCAGGCTTTCATAATATAGGGTGATGGTCCATGCCCAATAGTTGAGACAAAACCAACTTGCATTGACTTTTCCCAAAATCCTATTGCTAATAGCTTATGACTCGATGGACAAATTTGCATAAACCTTTCCATAAAGAATGTCTGGCATAACCCCCTAACTAGAGATTTTAGGATAATTCCATTAAATGGTTCAAAATGTATTAGGAAAATAATACAATCTACTCCCATTCAATTTCCCATGGCAAAAAAGGTGTTTCCTTTGGTTACGCAGAGCACGTAGATAGCTAGACAGATTTGCACCAAAAAAGGAACAAGTTGCAGATATTACTTTTTTTATTGGTGCAAATCATTCCCGCACTTCTTTAAAAATGTGACAGAGAAGGGGATGCTCCCGGTCGAAGACGATTTGTACACATCTCCCATGGTGCACTGGTGCACTGAAACTTTTCAGAAAGGAAAATATGCCATTTGTATTTTTTGTTATTTGCTCAATGTGCACTAATCCCACCGGTAAAGAGTAGTTTCCCTTTGGGGCAGTTTTCAGATTTGCACCACGACTGATCACAGGACTCGTTCCAATGCCAACAATGACATGCGAGTGTAGACTTGCCTAGCTTGGCATGGCCAAAACAAAACACGCAGCCATCAGCCCCGTTCACCACCGACTGGATGACTTCTGCCACCGTCCCCGCACACACCTCCGCCTGCAGAAAAGAGAGAGAAGGTTAGCGCAGCACAGAGGCGCTTCGAGGCACGCCAGCCTGGGCCTACGCCTGGACAATCTTCCAAACAGCAGCAAAGCCCACTGCAACCACCCTGCCACGTACATTCAGCTCTTAAGAGAAGGAGGATGGTTTTAAAATGCATAGTTAATATTCAGAGAGATCAGCATTGAACATGTTTGCCATGGCTTCATGTGAATCGTGGTAACTTGCGAGTGCACCCTGGTGAGTACTTCAGGGAGCATGCACTCAGGTCATCTCGCCCTTTCATGCAGAGCGCTCGCTTTTCTGAAATACTCTGCATTTTCGTAAAGGCTCTGTTGATCGTTGTATGTTCAGAGATCACAAAGTGCTCGGATGAAGCTGCACAAAACATGTCGGCGCTATATAAAGGCATGCAAACGAACACAAAGACCCCATCTCTAAAATAAGCGTGCTTGGAATCTGCTCCGGCTTGCCTTAAATATCATTCTTGCTATCAAACCTCCGAGGAAGCACACAATGTTACATTATTTCCATGCACGGTGTGTTTCCCTTCAAAACCAGATCATTCTTGTGCTGTTGTCCTGGAATTTTAGAAGTGGGGGGTTCTCGTAGTTCCAAATTGATTTGCGAGAAGAGACCTTGAGACATCATCTGAAAGCGAAGGAGGGTCGCTTCCCCAACTGCCCTCTGAATAATCTGGAAGGAATTGTTCTTAAAGGTCGCTACTTTGCTGCAATAGCAGATGATCTGAACGGGAATTCAGCGAGGCGAGTGCACCTGTGTGGATCGGGGCTGTGGAGTTCGTGGGCCAAGTGATCGCCCCGAGACATGCCAGCCTGCAACTCTCAAGTTGGCTCCCTCATCCCTTCCTGCTCCCAGGGATGATATACTAATAACACCTGTTATTACAGCACTTAGAAGTGGGTGGAGACTGGGATAAAGCGCTATGCAAGAAAACAAATTGTTAGTTGCAATGGAAGCATGAACATTGCCTTCCTGGGCCATAACATGTTCACCTGACCACTCGGTCACCCGTGCATCCCACCTGTTCCCGCCCATGCACAACCTGCCATGATGGAACAGTTGATGCTTGTAGGGGTAGTCTGATGCCATCTGGGTGGTGGCAGCTGAGATGGCCACCTAGTCTTGCTTTGTCCTGCAAATGGCCCTGCTGGCAATGCGTGCAACCAAACGTCTAGGAATCCATACACAATCATTGCACACATTCTACAACCATGTTGCCATCCGCCTGTATTTAAGCACTCACAATTTTACACGATGAGAGAAACAAGGTACAAGGAAAGACATTGATCTGCTAAATATCACACAGTTTTGGTCCCATCAGGGAGCCATGACTAAACTGTGTGTCTCTCTCTCCTACAGTCATCTTCCAAGCTACCAGACCACAGCTTGTCCCTGGAATTGTATGCACTGAATGGTGGGTGCGCCTCCTTGTACTGTCGCTGGGATACTTTAGAACAGGGGTCTGAAATCTTCAGCTCTCCAGATGTTTTGGACTACATCTCATAACACACTAGCCAACACAGCCAGTGGTGAAGGATCGCAGGATTCGTAGTCCAAAGCATCTGGAGAGCTGCAGGTTGCAGATCCCTGCTTTGGAACATGCTTTAGGAGTAGCACACAGTAGTTAAATGCCTACTGTACCACGTCTGCTTAGAAGATGCACTTTGCAACTCGCTGGATGTTTGAGGCAACGTTTGGGTAAGTTTAGACCATCGAAGGTGGTGGAATATAGCAATCAAGGCCAAGTCTAACAGTTGTGCAATGAGAACATTTCAGCAACGCAAGCAGGGTATGGATCTCAAATGTACAGAAACAGGCATTTTAGCAGCAAAAGCCAACAAAGTCACTATCATTCTCTAGATGACCGCTGTTGGTGGATTCTTTTTCCTTCTGGGGTGAAGGAATCCCATAATTCCTTTTAAAAAGAGCGAGTTGTTTGAATTTGGGAAAGTGAAATATTCGAAGCATGCTCAGTTGGTTAATGCCCCAGCTGCGAGAGTGTGTGAACTGTGGCCCTCCAATTTGTATCCAACTCTAGTCTCTTCAGTACTGCGAGGGCAAATAGTGTGTGTGTGTGTGTGTGGGGGGGGGGGGCGCGTAAGGAACAACACATTTTCTGTAACTTGGTTACACAAATTATAAATGTGTCTATTATCAGAAAAGCCTAATTCTCTTGGATCACAACATTGTGTATCCCCCATTTATGGGCGGTAAGCTAGAAGGCGAAGGTTTGCAGCCCCGGTCGAATGCTTTGGAACACTGGTCTCAGGCAGGTGACACGGGGCAGTCGTGTGCGGTTTCAGGTGATTATGCCAGGTTCTGATTAGCGGGATACCACACAATAAAAACAAAATTAAATTAAACTGAAATAAGCCCAACGATGGAATTTTCCTTTTTGCTCAAGCCGCCTAGGGCACTGCCTTAAATGGGTGTCTCATTATTAATAGAAGCTCAAAACCCGACCCCGTGGCCAGGGGTAGCAAAATCCCTTGCACCAGCCCTGCTAATCACCCTGGAGAACACTTTCAGAGCCAGGGAAGCCCCAGTCTCGCAGGCTTATGTAGGCGAGCCCTACCGCAGGCATCCCACTTCTCACCAGTCTCCAAAGTCAATGGCCCTCATTACGACCCTGGTGTTAAGGGATTACCGGTAAGTGTACCGGTACCGGTAATCCCTTAACGCCTGATTACGAGGTCCCTTTGCGGGTCCCGACCTTAACGGCTGGTCTTTACCAGCCGTTAAGGTAAGGACCCGCAAAGGGACCTTGAAGGTGATTACGGTATCGCATTTTGCGGTACCGTAATTACCGCCTTCCCCATTCCCATTGAGCCCTATGGGGCAAAAATGGGAATGGGGAAGGGCCAATGGTAAATGGGGAATTACCGCCCCGCCAACCTTGTAATGGGGCTGTAATTCCCCATATCACCATGGCGGATCCGGTAAATTACCGGCGTTAACCATGGCGCTAATAGCGCCATTGGTTAACACCAGGGTTATAATGAGGCCCAATGAATTTACTCATCCAACCTTGCATTGCATGCAACGGTGTATACAAACACAATGGGCCTCATTACGACAGAGGCGGAACGGGTTAACGGGCTCCGCTAAAGGAGGCAGACCGGTTAAACCCATTCCGCCTCATTATAAGCTCCCCTCGCGGGACCGGGTAAGTAACGCCTGGTCAAACCAGTCGTCCTTACTGTGTCCCGCGAGGGGAAGAGGGAGCAAACAACGGGCCGCTCGTAATCGGCCCGTTGTTTGCACCCTCTCCCATTCCCATTGAGCCCTATGGGGGCTCAGATGGGAATGGAGAAGGTCCGGGCCCGGGTTCCTGGAGGGAGGAATTACCGGGCCCTCCGAACTCAGAATGGCCTGGTAAGTCCCCATTCTGGGAACTTGGACCCGATTTCGGCGGCAGCCATGCCGCCAATAGCGGCATAGCTACCGCCGAAGTCATAATGAGGCCCAATAACATAACACGTGGTTTAAGGACAAAACAGTAGAGCATGCACCTTCCAAGCAAGATTGACGTGGATTCAGGGACGCTCACTCCATCACGTGACATGGGACACTGCGGCCCCACAAACAGTAATGAGACCCCATTATCTTTCCCATTATATAAACACATGTCACATGCCATCTAAATGATCACACAACTCAATGTCATGGTGTGAAATATTGCCATAATTAGACGCTCCAGAGGAGATTATTGCTGAATAAGCAGATTAAAGTTCTCTTTATTTTAAAGAACACGTTGCTATGCAGGGGGAGGCTTCGGATGGGAATTAATAATGATTTCTAGGTGAATACATCCACATTTGGCAAAATGTGCAAGAAAAAATTTGATTCTGGTTTACTCGAAAAAAATGTCTGCGCGTAGCGTTTTGCTTCCCTTTCTTCCAAGAAACATATTTAAGCGTTCCTCGGATTTAGCCAGTTAAAGCTACTTCAAATATTCTCTCGATGTAAGCCGCCATTTTGGAATTCTAAAGACAGGCCCTTTTCGGAGGTGGAAATGCCCGAGGTATGCTATGCTGCATTCCAAAAAATGTCAAAACAAACACCGCTGAGAGGCCGCACAATGGCGCTCGGGTCTCTGGGGAGACACACTGCGCACAAGACGGCCAGTGTGCGCTGCGCTCCCTTCCTATTCATGAATTCCAACATTCTTGCAGCCAACGGGAGCTCCAGACAGACAGCAGTGCATTACACCCCCTCCCCTCTCCACCCTACCCCAACGTGCGTTGCGTCGAGATTTATGGGCCATATAAAATATTAAGACCCTCATTTAATTCCAAGACTACAAACAGACGTCCCTTCCCTTTAATGAGTGCTGATTTAATGGCAGCGTCATTGCTGGCAACCATATTTCATGCAAGTCGCCATTTTGACGTAACTAAATGCCACTGCGAAATTGCTAATGTTGCAGCAGTTGGAAGTGGAGGCTGGGCGTATTACATGCTTTAAGGCCCCGCCCCTCTTCTGCAGGGCCACGCACCACCTACCTGAGACGCATCCTGTGGGAAGACGGCGTCAAAAGCGAACATTTTCGGGGGCACTTGGCTGCCCCTTTTCGGGAAGTCATTCTGGCCAATGCAGGACAGGGGGTCGTACAAAGTGATTTGCTTCTTGCGGGGGTCCACCTTCAGGAAGGAGCTGGACTCGGCGGTTTCTCTGCCCACAGCGGAGCAGATGCGGACCATCACCTTCACCTGGGGGGACAGAGAAGAGAGACAGGTGAACTTAAACAATGAGCAGTTCTAGACTCATGGTTCAGGTGACACGCCCAGCCTAGCGTCAGGAAATGCAAATCTGCAACAGCTATATTTGGTACAGTGTCTTGAAACAACATCAAGAGGCCATTTCCCCTGGCTGAAGATATTTTTGCAATGAGGATAATGAGCATGCCCCTTTTTTAGGTTGGGCTATTAGGCATGGTTTTAGCGCCACCTATAAGCCAAAACTATTGCATTAGAGTACAGATAGGAGAAATGGCATATGAGGAGGGACACAAAGCTTGTAGGTGTTTTGTTTGGTTATTCGCCCACCCATTGACTGCCCATGGCCATGCAAAACCCTATGGCCTTTCCCACCCAGTTGCTGCCCTTCCCACCCAAAATACCTCCTCATGGGAATTCTTTGTATTTGTATATATTAAATTTATAGTGCGCTTTACGCCAAAGCACTTTACATTACAAAAACAAGAATACATTAGAATGAATTGGAAGCATAATTGCAAAACATGAGACACTCTATGAAAAACAATATGAAGAACAATTTACCGAGGACTGTAAAAGAGAGACAGAACAAAGGAAGAGTAAGAGGGAAGTAATGAGGTTAACAGGACGGGGGATGAAGAAGATGAGATTTCAAGGAGGAACGGAAGGAGGGGTAAGAGGAAAGAGTTCCAGTACAGGGGGGGCAAGGAACTGAAAGGAACAGAAACGAGAAGGGACACAAAGAGACGGGGGAACAGTGAGTAGGAAGAGATCAGCAGATCTGAGGGGGCGAGAGGGAGCGTAGAACGAGAGGAGCGGGGAAAGGTAAAGGGGGCGAGATCATGAAGAGATTTAAACACAAGACAGAGGAAGTTAAATTTAAGTTGATTATTAAAGGGAAGCCAGCCAAGATAAGAGAGCAAAGAGGAAATGGAATCGTGAGGAGAGAGAAAACAAAGGGTACGCACCATCAAACTTTTCACTCTAAGAGCCTTATTCACAGAAACTACGCTCTGTGAATTAGGCCCTTAGTGCGGTCAAGTTTTTTTAAAAAGCAGTTTTCATAGAGTTCATGTATTAATTGGAGTTGTAAACACGCTAGTGATGCAATAAAACTGTCTTAACCAGGTCTGACTTAAGCCCCTCGATTTATAAGAACTGTGAGTATCTTCCACTGAAGTCCTGTTAAAAAAAGCACTGGCAAAGCCAACATGTTTGGCTTGGGTATAAGTATTAGGTATTTTCCAGGCACTGCTATTAGATGCCCAGATAAGTGCACCATTTTGTACCTGCTACTATCAATGGCCAGCTAATACCACTACGGCAGTGCCTCGTAAGTGCCGTTCCCATGTCTACAAAAAAGTTCAAACTGTTGGCATTGTGAATACTTGTTTAGCAAATGTAACCGCGCACACACACACACACACACACTAGTCCCTCTGCAACAGCTTAGTCTGTAACATACCCATATATAAATGTGCTTCACTCATTCATAGCTATTTATTTTTGATAATAAACGCCAGGCACTCTATCTTGCCCCTTTCCTTGCCTCTGCAGCACTCTAGACCCTGCATTGTGCCCAGCCCAATCTTCACCCACACACTATCACCCCTCTCCTATGTCTGTTCTGGGCAGGTGTGAATCATTGTGGGGTCTGCCCATCGAGGCCCCGGATGAAAGGAGTTTCCCTGTAGAGGCCCTCTTTGGCTCAGAACCCCCTCCCCAAACCCCCATTTTAACATTCTAATAGTACAGCAAAAACAACCTGCATCATTTAGAAGAAATTCAATTCTCCCCACTTGAACTAGGCAGGTGGCAGAACTGGCAAAAGGCTTTGCCCAGAAGAGAATTGTGTGCACCATAGATGCTGTAAACTCTCAGGATAGAGTGTCAGAGTTATTTAGTGGTAACCAACTCCATTAGCAGTCTGCCAAGCCTTGGCCACTTCCAAATTAAAATCAGTCTGCTGATGCGTTAATGGAAACCAATAAGACATGGGCACAGTTCACTGAAATGATCTCGTCTCTCTTCAGGGATCTAAATAAACCCTGACAGATGTTAACATTGGCAGTGGGATCAATAAGGCAAGGCCCAGGCCTCGTGTCAGTGGTGCTCTTAGAATGGCAATTGGTCAATCAGTGAGGCGCGCCACCATGGCCTTGGTCAGCGCATTCAGTGGAGAGCAGTCGGGACTGGAGTAGAGCTAGAGTCCCATCTATGGACCTTCTTGGTCTTGAGAGTGTTGGATGTGTGCGGAGAGAAGCCGGGCAGGGCAGTTTAATCCTTGCCAGCAAGAGGCATGGCGGTCTTGTGAAACATGGAACTATTGCATGACCCTCCAATCCCTTTTTACTAGGGGAAGGAAAAACATAATTGTGAAAAGGCTACCCCAGTGCCTTACCCCTTCCATGACAGATGGCCAATTCCTTGGTCTGCGATGCGCCATCCAACAGAAAAGACAGCTGAGCGTTCAAGGTGCATTAAGGCCCTTAAAAATCCTTTCCAAAGTGCTAGGTGCTTCCCTCGCATTACCTAGCTTTTACAGGGTACCCCCAAATAAACATGACAAAATATTCCCACTCCCACAGTTCCTTCCTTAGGATTCAATCCCCAGAGAAAAAGTAATAACCCCCTGTAGCCGATAAGCAGTGCCTGGAAGCCGCCGGAGGGTACCTTGAGACCTCAGCTTTAACTGACACTTGGATACATTTCAATGCGATGCAAGGGGGAGCTAGAAAAAAGTGCCAAAGGTCAGATATAACTTAAGATCCACCTTGCTCAAGGACGACTCTCCGATGACGGGAGTTTTTGTTTGCTGGCTGTTCCTAAAGCATGCTTCTCTTCCAAAAGACATGAAACATTCATTAAATAATCTCCAGGAATGTGATATGTTATTAAGAATTTCCATTGCACCATTCACCGCTGTAGTGGTCTTGCAGCAGTGGTACCTTGTCTGAAAAAATGGCGTATTGTGCCCCCCGCTTGGAGTAACCAGATCATAACATGGAGGAAGAAGAAAGGAAAACAAGACGCACAGGGGGTGCATAGAGCTAACACACTGGGAAGATACAATGAGAGTGTGATAGAGGGACTATGATTCGATAAGCAGGGGAGCGTGTGTAATGGTAGGCAGTGGATCAGCTTGGATGCTGAATGAGAAAGCGTGAACATGGTAACAGCCAGTTTCCTGTGATGTCAGTTTCTGTTGCTGTGGAAGAAGATCTAGAATGAACGGGAGAATGTTTCCGCTGTGGCCCTGAGATGTGCCCAGGAGCCTCTTCAAGTGTGGAGATCAGAATGGTTAAGTAGCGGTTTTTTGTAGCATGAGGTTCAAGAATTGTAGAACTTTGCTGAGGCTCGAGCACTTTGTTTTGTTAGCTGCTTGGTCGACTCATCCGTTCACCGCTGCGATTTCTCCCGATAAAGAGTGCAACGGAGCCCCCTCCCCTTTCACGCCTTCTACTGCGCAGGCGGTTCATGACAGCACACAATGGAGAGTGAGAGCCCACTGCTACATAGGTAGGTGTGCTCCCTCGCGGCTCGATGCCACCAGTGTTGTTTGTTTGTCGTGTATGACATGACACTCTCATTAGCATGAAACACCCACCTGATCCAATGTAGGCATCTCACGCCTAACACTTATCTCTGAGAAATATGTTCACAAGCATGTTCTTCCACTAAATCCTGAGGCACCCAAGACCTAATTCACTTCAAATTACGGCCAATGGCCGAAAGCCTCCGGAGCAGCCCACACACATCTGTTATAAGGTTTCCCCTCAAGCACTCCATCCCAGCATACTACCCTTATCTATTGTTCCCCTCTTCCCACAGACCACTCTTTCAGGGTGGTCCATTTGATGGATTAGTCATGCCTCAAAATGGATTCTCGCGACAGGCGAGTCATTATTGACTTTTGGATGAGTAAGATATTGGGCTTCATTACGAGGTAGGTGGTAGCCATGGTGCTGTTAGCACCATGGCTACCCCCTTACCGCATACCGGGTCCGGGTTCTCGGAATGGGTACTTACCGGGTCATTCCAACCTTGGAGGACCCGGTAAATCCCCATTCTGAGAACCATTCCCCATTCCCAATGAGCCCCCATAGGGCACAATGGGAATGGGGAAGGAGCTAATAACGGTACCGCAATTTGCGGTACCGTTATTAGCTCTGAAGTCCCTTAGCGGGTCCCGTCCTTAACACCTGGTCAGCCCAGGCGCTAAGGAAGGGATCTGCTAAGGGACCTCGGAAAATGGAGGTAAGGGATTACCGGCACCGGCACCTTTACTGGTGCCGGTAATCCCTTACCTCCTACCTCGTAATGAGGCCCAATGTCTGCTGTGTGTATGTGGAGAATGCAAGGGGGGGCTTTTGCTTTTTGGGAAGGCATGCGGCATTTGCCAGTCGCTGCCATAATGATACTATCTGCCCATAATATGGCAACAGACGGAAAATGGTGCGAGTATCTGGGATAAATTACAGAAGTGCCTGGAAAACAGCTACCGAATGGCTATACAAGAGTGAAAACTGGTGCCTTTGCCAATGTTTGTTTTAAAGAGAGGTTCAGTGCAAGAAACAGATACTAGAGCACACATATTACTTATAAATCAAGTGGTTGAAGGCACACTTAGTAAAGACATTTTTATTACACAAGAACCTGCTTTCAAACTGCATCTAACCCATTGTCTTGCAGGAGATTGCTTAGATATAACATTGTCATCCATCTTAAAGCAGCACACTAGATCAAAGAGATCCCTGGAAGGCTTAATACTGCATATGGGGCTATAGGGCAATCCCTGAAGCGCAGGGGGCTTTGCACAGGGACCAGCATGCCATAGGCAGTCAATGTCTGGGTTAAAATATCAAACAATACCCACAGGTTATGTGTCCGTCCTCACATCCTAGCTCTCCTTCTTCATTTCCCATGCCAAAAGTTATGACTGCAGTGAACTCAGCACCATCAAATAGCCAAAACTAAAAAGAGATTACAGATCTCCCTGACTGCCATTGCTGAGGCTTCAGTGGTTTATTACTCATCAGCTTGTATAGCCAAACTACGTGATAAATGGGTGTATGTTGGCAGTGAGATGGGCCTGAGCCCCCACCTTGCTATATGGCATCAGTGGATGTGAGATTTAAAATAGAGGCCCAGGGCAGGGCCTACCTGCATTACAAGTTACAGAGGGCTTTGGATTGTGGCTGCCCTAGTGGATTTTCCCACGTCTACGGATACTCGCATCCATCTGTCTCGCTCCCAGCACCCCCTTTGCAGGAAGTGACATGTTTCAGGAATCTGGATTAGATCCAGCATCCTCCAACTGCTGAGGCAGGAAGTGACGATTAAGAACTATGCTGCTCCTGACTCGCAATCTATACACCCTGTGGCACGTGCCCCTGAGTGCATCTTCACACTCTCCGAGTTCAGGGATGCATCAGCACGTGGACTCCCTATAGGATTCTCTGGCGGAGTTATATGATGTTGCATGTGACTGCTCTGCCCACGCCCATCGACGATGTGGGTTGTGATTGGGCAGGTAGGCCGGTTGGTACATAACCGGTATTACTAGGTGTTTGCGGTCTGATAGTGATGATTCGCAGCATCTGCTTCAAGTAGTCCTGGAGAGGGTCACTACTGGAGAAAGCACAGAGTAACTATTTGCATGCCACCACAAGAGGTTCCATGTTGTGGAAGGCCACATTCTTATTTCTGCAAATTCTCATTGATAATATCAAGAAATCATAAAAGCCATTATTACAGCCAAATCCACCTCATGCAATGAGAGAATCTCCAATGCCAGTTTGGAATCAAAAGAACTCTTCGCCATTTACAAAGAACTATCAACACCAGTCACCAAGACCCAAGAGATCGTCAAAGATCAAACATGGTGCAACACCAGACAGTCTGCCCTTCTAAACAAAATAGAGCTCCTGCAGAAAACAATTCTCGACCACCACAAAAATCTCACTCAGCACCTTAAAGCAGCCTCCCATGTTGAGACTGAAACAGAGACTACCCAAGACCCAACCACACCCTTCAAATTCGGAGAAATCTCCGAACTAGAAATAATAGATATTGTGAACAAAATCAAGCCCTCCAATTGCAAAGGCGACACCTGCCCTGCCAAATTAGTCAAAGACTGCGCAGAAACACTTGCACCGTCCCTAAAGTCTTTTATCAATGCCTCTTTCAAATCTAATTCAGTCCCAGACAGCCGAAAAGAAGCATGGGTGTGCCCACTTTTTAAAAAAACAACCCTAAACCCAGAAAATGCCAACAACTACAGACCCACCTCCACCATCCCCTTCCTGCTCAAGATCTTGAATAAAGTGGCATACACAAAAATCCAGCAATATCTGGAAGAAAATCATATTCTAGGAAAAAGACAATCAAGCTTCCGTCCAGGACACGGATCTGAGTCTGCCCTACTTGATCTCAAAATACAACTCAGCGACATCATGGACAAAGGTAAACTGGCACTCCTGCTCCTGCTGGACCTGTCCGCTGCCTTTAACCTGGTCAACCACGACATCCTAGGCTTGCAACTGAAAAATGAAGCCCACTTCTCTCCCCAAGCCATCGCCTGGGTTACCTCCTTCCTCAAGGGTCGACTCATGAAAGTCTTCTCAGACTCCAGCTGCGCCACCCCGACCTTCATCCACTGTGGAGTCCCACAAGGCTCATGTACAGCTCCTACACTGTACAATATATTCACCCTCCCTCTCTTCAATGATCTTGATCGTCGCGACATAGCTTACACCAACTATGCCGACGATACCCAAGTCCTACTCCCACTCACAGGCATCTATGAACAAGACGCCGCAGCACTAACCAAGATCTACGCAGTCATTCAAACTTGGATGGCTGCCAACTGCCTCTGTTTAAACGGAGACAAAACAGAGATCCTCATAGTAGGCACAAAGGAAACCTTAAACAAACTCCCACCTCAATACAAAACCTTCAATATTGACAACTCCACCATCACTGTCTCCTCATCAGTAAAAACCTTAGGAGTATACCTTGACTCTACGATGTCAATGGGCCTCATTACAAGTGAGGCGGTAAGGGGTTAACGGCGCCGGTAAAGGTACCGGTGCTATTAACCCCGTATTGCCTCATTACGAGGTTCCCTTGTGGGACCCACTCTGGACGTCTGGTCAGACCAGACGTCCTTTGCGGGTCCCGTGAGGGGACCAGCATGCTAACAATGGGCCCGTCATTAACGGGCCCGTTGTTAGCATGCTCCCCATTTCCATTGAGCCCTATGGGGGCTCAAATGGGAATGGGATGGTCTGGGTTCCCTGAATGGGGAAATATCGGGCCCTCCAAAGTCGGAATGACCCGGTATTTCCCCATTCAGGGACCACGGACCCGGACCCAAGTTTGGAGGCAGCCATGTCCTTATTAAGGGCATGGCTCCCTCCAAACTCGTAATGAGGCCCAATGTCACGTCAGGTCAAAGCCATAGCTTCCTCTGCCGCACTCACCACTAAGGAAAACAATGCGGTTAAACCGTTCCTCTCCACCAAAAACTGCCTATCAATAGCCAGAGCCACAGTAGGCACCAAACTGGACTACTGCAATGCCCTATTCCTGGGCACCTCTGCCAAAAATATAAACAAAATGCAAATCACACAGCACAATGCATTGGGAGCTGCATTGAGTATCCCCAAAAGGGAACACATCTCGCAGGCCAGGAAAGAGGCCCATTGGCTACCAGTAAAAGATTGCATCTTTTTCAAAACCATGGCCATCACACATAGATGCCTATCCTATGACGCCCCTCCTTACTTATCCGAAAGGATCTCCCTTAACTCATCCACCAGACCCAATAGATCCTATCTGACCAACCAGATCTATGTACCCAAATTCAAAAAAAGCAAAGCTGGCGGGTCCAGCTTCCAACACTGAGCGCCAAAAAGCTGGAACGCTCTACCCACTGCATTAAGAAACGAAAAATCATACACCACAGTCCGCAAACAGCTGAAAACCCTTCTGTTCAACAAACCTGTCTCTTTACCTTTCCTATACATATGTATGGAATGGAATGTATTGAATGTACTTACCTGCTGTAGTGTATTCCTGTACCAAGTAATGTATTGTATGTACTTACCTGCTGTAACGTATTCCTGTACAAAGTGAGCATTCTGTAACAGCGCCACGATGCCCACGGGCAGATGTGCGCTACACAAATCCAAATAAATAAATAAATATCTAGAATTTCATATGAAAAAATCACCTCCTATCTTTCTTAGCATGAGTAAAGGCAATATGCATTTGCCTTGCGTGATCTGCCTTGTTCTGTGGTGATTCTGTCTCATGCTGCAGTGCAACACGAGTTCGAATCTCGATCCTGTGCTTATTAACCACTTGTTTGTTTTAAGTGCGTTATGAATTAATAATTATAACAATTATAATTATGTCTGATGGGGTGCTACTCTTGTGCTAAATATTCGTTAGCCCAGAGCATTGGGCAGAGTGGTCGCATTACAGCCTTGGAGGTATCACTAAAACATGAGATATTTGCAAAACACCACCTGGTTTAGCACCCACTCTGTTGCAGGCTTAGGCGTATTAACCTCTGGAATACCATCGGGCGTAAATAGTACCGTATTTACTGTATTACAAGGTGGAATTTCACATAAAATCGGCTACTTGTATCTCCACCCTAGAGTTTTTTTTAAGTCTCCAGAAGTTGTTTTTAGAGGTTTTTGTCTGTATAGAAGGGAAGTGAAAGTGATTCCTGACAATGCAGGGGAGAAAAGCCTTTCCTTTGGGAGACTGGAAAGGAGTGAAAAACTGGCCACCCCATGTGGTGCATACAAGGGTCAGAATGCACACTTTGTTCATTAAAAATGTTTTGTTCAATAGTGAGATGAACCACTGCTGAGCACTATTCATCCCCCCTAAAGAAAGTGCAAATGTATATTTTAAAATAATGAAAACATTGTTCACGGTGGATTTCAGAAACCACTACAGTTGCCAATGTTTCAGTGTGTAATTGGAAGGATTTTTCAGAATACAACTAACTGGGTGTAAGGGAAATTAACTCAGGTGGTTTCCTGGCCAAAACCCCACTGCAGCTGCAACAAGAGTCTCGATAGTGACGTTAGGGGACAACTTTGAGGACCCACGCCCAAACAATATCATGCGCATTCCCCATCTCCTTGCTGACACGGAAGCTGGTGACAGTGTCATTTATTGAAAATATGCTCCTTAAAAGTTCTTAGTTACATGCAAAAATGTAATCATGTGAAAAAGTAGTCAGCAAAAAAGTTGTTTTTGTTTAATAAAATGTAGTCATTCAATACAAGCAATGTAAACTGTGCAAATGTAGCCAGCATGTGTGTTGCCAAGTCTGTAAACGATCTAGGGCTACGCTAATGTCAGTACTGTCAGGACTCGGGGCTAGCTAGCCGTTTTGGTTGTAGCCCTGAGCTTCTATTCGGAGCTACAACCAAAAGACCCCGGGCTATAGCCCCCTCAGCTCTCCCCCCTAGCAACGCCTCTGGTTGCCAGTGATAAAAAAGTTATTTTTAAGTTCAGAAAAGTACAAGTCTGTAACCCTAACAATGACCTAAACCACTAATATAACCTCCAAAATCACCTTAACTCAGGGTCGGACTGGGCCATGAAATTGTCTCGGCACCAATGAAAAAGTGGCCCACAGTTGCAAATGGCAATTAATTCCTTTTGTGACACTGTTTGAATAGTAACCAAGGGGAAGTGATTTTGGTAAAGTGTGATGCAATTTGTGCATTTTCAAGAATATGAATTCAGCAACACGGGTTAAAACAAATAGTCGCCGAGTGAATTAACTCAGCAAACTGGCTCAAATTGGCCAAAAAAGTGGCCCACTTAGATTTAAAAAAAACGGTCCTAAATCAGCATTTTATGTTTTTGGTTCAGCCATGGGCTTCTTGCCCAATAGGCCAGTCCGAGTTTGCCCTAACTTAATTCCTAAGCCTTACTCTAAATCTACTCAAACCCTTATTCTACCCTAAACCTTTAACCAACGCCAGCCCTTTAGTACGCTAAAGTATTATATTGGTCTGTCAATCAGTACAAAACACCAGATAAATAGAAAATGAACAGTGTACCTTACTCCAACCACATCATCAGCTCGCCAATAATTCCATAGCCCTTGCCCTAACCCAAACCCTTGCTGTAATCCTAACCTTAGCCTTACCCTTACCACAACTCTAAAATGTATGAGTAGCCAGTAGGAAATCCCGGCAAGGTGAACAGTATTTCATCCTCCCGAGGTCAATATAATGAGTACCAATTTGGATTGGATAATAATAATTTTATTTTAAAAGTATGTAAAGCACTTTGAATAAAAGCGCTATATAAATGACAAGTTGTTATTTGTTCCCTAATGCTTACTCTGCACTGCACTACCAGCTAGGTTTATCTTAACCCCTATCCTACTCCAACATCACCAGCCCTCTCCATCCTCTATATCCCTTTCTTTCACATTTATCCAAAAGCATTATTCTATTAGCCCAAGCCTTACCATAACCCCTACCTTAACCCTACACCAGTCAATCACTCACAAGCCCACTAAACCTAGCAGCTCTGCATTTCTATCTACTTTTCGGCTACATTTTTTGACTACTTTTTGCTTGGTGATTTTTTCACTGTAGAGGTATTTCCATCACCATTTCTTCACTGACATTTTTGTTGGCAACATCTTCACTGGATACCAAGTCCTTGGAAGTGCGGAACATGTTCCTCAATTTGTCAAGAATGAAACAAACACTCCTCATGGAAGTTAGCAGGATGTCTGTATTGCGGACGGTCCAAGAAAGTTGGTGGGACTGGTCCTGAGAATGCTTACTACAGTACCTTGCTGTAGTTAGGAAGTCAGGAAAGACATTTGATCAGGTAAAGAATTTACTACCAGATAAAAATAGTGTAATATGGTGTTAGGGGCGGACCCCCGGTTTGGCCTTACTGCTCTGGGAGCCCGCAGGTGCAGACTCGTGGAAGGCCTAACTCCTTTCCCCTGCCCAATCAAAAATACCTGGTCCACACAAGAGGCAAGGAATTACTGCAGTTTATTACAGCCCAAGCACCACAGTGATCACATACATGGAAGACGTCCATGCATCTGTCAACAGCCACTGGCTAGCAGGTCAGTTTTGATAACATCTGACGTCACAATTGGTGTCACTCTTGGGAACCGTCTCAAAAACCTATCTTCACTCGGTTGAGTAGTAGGTCCCTTATAGGAGCCTATAGAGGTGCGTTGTTATTGGATGAGGTATTGTCACATGGTATGCTTTGCCATTCCCAAAAAGTTGTTACTTGGAATTTGTTAGAGTGAGCAAGCTCTGTGATTGGTCGATGACCCCCACTGTCCACCCCTAGGGTCCTTGGTTATAATTGGATGAGCCACAAGCCCCCAAGCCTGGGACAAAGTGTGTTCCCAACCAGCGGTACACCTGTGAATGGCGACTTGTGCAAGTATGTATCAGCAAGGTGTAACTATGTGTCAGTGTCATAACCGTGTGTAGGCCATAGCAGCAATGAGCATCCTCCGGTTCCCAATGCAGAACAGTAGCGTGGATGTAACAATTTTGTTGCCGCTATTGTCTGGATGGCAAGACAGGTTGCTCTTCTCAGACATCAATCTTGGCAGATTCTCAGCTCAGCCAGATCATTTGTTTGAAGACCACGTTTGTGAGCCCAGGATCTTCGGTTTATTCAGCATTTTGAAGGAAAGCGCACTTCTCCTGCAGCAGAGGTTACTTTGGTTCAGAGTGAGGAATGTCAGTTGCAACATTGCGACCTTGGTGGAGGCTTTGCCCCTGCCACAATGGTTGTACAATAATTCCCAGCACAAGTATATAGAGAGAGCAGTGTCTACCTGATGTGGTAGCTGGGTCTGCATGAATTGTCCCTGAATTGATTCACTCTCTTCAGGCACAAGAAGAAAGTTGCTCAAAAAAGCTCTGAGGGTGATCTTCCAGTGAAGTTTCTAGAGCAGGAACACAAAGATAAATTGTATGGGTCAGGATTATGAAAATGAAAGCTAAGGAGTATCCCTGCCACCAGAATTCAAATATGGAATACACTTACGAGGTAGCCAGTTGAGCCCTGCATCATCCTAGTAGGGGCAGGAGTAGCGAGTCTAGGATATAGATCGGGGCGCCAGGAGTGAAGCTGGAGACCCGACGTGTCAGAGGAAGAGAAATTGCTCTAAAATGACATGAAGCACAAATGCTAGAATCAGGATATAGCTACCCTCTGAGAATTAATTTAAAAGTACGATATCTTGCCCGGAGGGAGTCTCCAGTCTGTACTTGCCTTCCTGTCGATGCAGTTGCTGGAAGTGCCGCGTCTGTCCAAGAGGTCGATATCAAGGCAACCATACGTTTGAACGAGACACAGCTTGAAGCAGCATATATTATCTCGCGGGAACCCACCCGAAGGCAAAGCCTGACTCTGTGTGACTAGCTATGCGGTCGCAGTATGAAGAGGCGCCATATTGGAGTGGGTGTCTCTATAAGTAAGCAGGTGCATGCCAGCACCTATGGATCTAAATCTATTGAGCACATGTTCATAAATTGCAGTACGAGAGCTCAAGTTGAGATACACAGTGTCCGATGAAAGACACAAACTAAATTCGGACAGGAATTTAAAAGTTAGCCAATGCATGAATTTGAAAAAAGATCAGCATATAAATGGAAGAAAATAGAGGAGGAAGTAAAAGGACTGCTCAGATGGGCAGAAAAGATCATGCGTGTCTAGTCTGTGAAGCCCAGCATCCCAGGCTATGTATCCGCGATGTGTGGGATGTCCAAGTGTCTGAGCAGTGAAATACAACTAGAGGAAAACTGTTACAGCCATACGTTAGTGTGGTAATATGAGGTGTTGTGGTCATAAACAGCTATAATGTATTTGTGGCGTCATGAAAATGTGTCTTACAGGGCAATGCTGGCATGTATTGGGCAATGACTTAATGGAAGCGAGCTTTTTAGGGCAATATTGACTTGTACTGTTGGGCAATAGGCTGGTAGCATGAAAGCGGGCGGCAGTGGCATATTGTGTTGACACCCGTCATGAGCTGCTTTGGGCACAGGCAGTATAAAAATGTGCTTTACAGAGCAAGGCTGACATATATTGAGGCATGCGTCATTGTTTTTCTTTTGACTTGTAGTTAAACACTCCTGTGTACTGTTGGTGACATGGCGCACCTGCCAGAATAACCTGTGTGTTCCCTTACAGAACTGATTATAAATTGTATGTTTTTTTATTGAGTTTTTCTGAAATGTGTGCTGTAAAATGCACAATATCAACGCTTGCTGTGCTCGCTTGCCCAGACCAATTTGGGGGAAAATGTACACCGCTTCCCATTACAATTCAGCCTCTGCCACTGGGGTTTTCCCACAGGAAAATAATTGTGTACATCAGGCCCACTTCACTTTAAGGTGCTTGAAGACACTATTAGATCTATTGCGGATTTACTGTGCTTTAGCCAAAGTAAATTACTTTGTTGTAATTTACTTCAGCAGAGTTACTTCATGGGGAAGTACAATTGTATATATGTTTTGAGGATTAGTAGTAAACAGGGAGGGTGAAGGGGGCAGCAGTGGCAGAGAAGGGGAATATGAGGAGGACCCCCCTTTTAAACAACAGAAAATACATTTTTTAAAAAAGGGCAGTCATGCTGCGGCAGTAAATTACAACAAAGTAATGTGCTTTGGCGAAAACCATTCAGAACCCTATTTCGCACTCAACCTTAAAGTATACGTGTCTGCAGGTCCTGGTTTAGCTGGCAAAGTTTGATTATACACATCATGACACTTAGAAAGTTGTTTCATTAAAGGTGTGGTAAGGAATTACATTTTGCAAAGCAGTCACAATGCATTATATTGCATAAGCGAGCTGCTTGTTGAATATACGTCCTGGGAGGATAGCTAAGAGGCAACGTGCTCGCCTTAGAAGCAAGACGACATGAAGCAACACAGGTTTCATCCCTGGTCCGCGCTTGGAAACCTCTGGGCATTTAAGCGCGTTATAAATACGCAAATAAGACAAACAACTACCAAATTAAACAAGCAATTCCTGTAACGCGCTTCGATGCCCAGGGGCTGTGTGAGCGCTTTAAAAATGCAAAAAATCATTAAAAAATTAATTAAGAACAAGCTCGATATCCGCTAATATATATCAGAATGTTGTCAGCATACAAGATGTCTAAGGCTGTATTTGAAAAACAAGTTAGAAAAGTAGTCCTACACAAATTTTTATAAATGCACTATGGTTTACTAGAGATTTGAATAAGTTAAATAAATAAAATTCAATTGAAGAGATGAAGGCCTACGTTATGTACATATTGCGATCAAATGTGCTGCACAGAGCTTTTGCGACTCCTGGGCTTGTTGCGGTTGGCGGTGGGATTTTGCGTGCCAGACGGCTCTACTGCATATCCACTTGACTCGGTTGGCTCCTCTGCTGCACTTCCCCTCCACAGCCATTAATTATCCGGGAAAATAATCTACTCCACTTGAATGTCAATGAAAATTATAGTAATTTAAGACTTATGTAGCTTATCTAAGTGCTGCACGGCATAGCCCGCCACACACACGTCTGCCAGATGTGGTAAATGCTCATCTGGCTAATCCCAGGGGTCCGGCTATATCAAATATTAAAGCAATGTGGAATTGACTGGTTTATGTTCAAATGTTTATTCTGTTCCAAAAAAAGTAGTACATCAACGGGTATGTGGTAGCCAGAGTTAAACGAATTTGAAAATCATATGTAAAGCAAATGTACACATTCTTATGTTTCGACCTGAGGTGGGCAATTTAGGCTCATGAGTTACTCAGAAGTAAAAACTCTTCTGTTTCGACCTGAGGTGGGCAATTTAGGCTAATAAGTTAAGCATAAGCAAAAACTCTTCTGTTTCGACCTGAGGTGGGCAACTTAGGTTCATAAGTTAAGCATAAGCAAAAACTCTTCTGTTTCGACCTGAGGTGAGCCACTTAGGCTCATAAATTACGCATAAGTAAAAACAATTATTTCGACCTGAGGTGGTCAATTTAGGCTCATAAGTTAAGCATAAGCAAAAACTCTTCTGTTTCGACCTGAGGTGGGCAACTTAGGCTCATAAATTATGCATAAGTAAAAACGTTTCTGTTTCGACCTGAGGTGGGCAACTTAGGCTCATAAGTTAAGCATAAGCAAAAACTCTTCTGTTTCAACCTGAGGTGGGCAATTTAGGCTCATAAGTTAAGCATAAGCAAAAACTATTCTGTTTCGACATGAGGTGGGAAACTTAGGCTCATAAATTACACATACGTAAAAACTCTTCTGTTTAGACCTGAGTTGGGCAACTTAGGCTCATAAGTTAAGCATAAGCAAAAACTCTTCTGTTTCGACCTGAGGTGGGCAATTTAGGCTCATAAATTACGCATAAGTAAAAACTACTGTTTCGACCTGAGGTGGGCAACTTGGGCTCATAAGTTACGCATAAGTAAAAATTCTTCTGTTTCGACCTGAGGTGGGCAACTTAGGCTCATATGTTACACAAAATTCAAAACCCTTCTGTTTCAACCTTAGGCTAATTTGTCTCTGGTTTCTCTCTGTTGTCATTTTTTTTTCTATATGTATTTCTCCATGGTGTTTTTTAATGTTTTGTTTTATTTCTTTTATGTTTCTTCATTAAAGTTACTCAGCATAGTGACTAGAGTACTCATAGTTCATAGTCCCCTTTCTTCCATCATTGTGACCGTCCCCCAAAATGATGACGGTACCCGAACCTTTGACAGCGAACAATTGAGCTTCCCCTTTAAATTGAGTATAGCGTGGGGGGCGCAGCCCCGGGCGTGGGAACGCCCCACGAGGGTCCGCACTCGGGCGCCTCACCTCAGTCCCCTTTGAACACATCTGATACTTAGATACCTGGCTATTCTTAGTACATAATAGCCTTTGGCATACTGGCGGGGAAAAGTGGCTGGGACGTATGTCAGAAAGGGGACTATGGAGTATGAGTACTCTAGTCACTGCAGTAACTTTAATTGCTCATACATCCCGTCCCCTTTCCTCTATCCTTGTGGGTGATTCCACAGAACAAGAACATAGGGTCCCGTGGCCTTGGCTCTGACCGCATGGGCACAAATCCCCTCATGAACAGGTTTGTCCACGGCCATGTACGCCTCCGAAATGGCCTGAACCATCCACTGGGAGATGGAAGCCTTGGAAGGCTGAGAGCCGGGGGAGGAGCCCCCAAAAGTCATAAACAATCCCTAAGACTTCCTGAAGGATTTTGTCTGAGAGAGATAAAACTTGAGGACCCTCTTGAGCTCCAAACAGTGTAGGGCCTTCTCTGCCTCTGACTGCAGGTTTGTGAAGAACACCAGCAGGAAGATCTCTTCATTCAGATGAAATAGAGAGACCACCTTGGGCAAGAAGTTAGGGTGAGTGTGTAAGATGACTGTGTTGTTGTGAAACATGGTGAAGGGCTTGCACGAAGACAACACATGCAGCTCACTAACCCCGTGCGCAGATGTGAGAGCCACCAACTGTATTTAGTGTCACCAAGCGGTTGTCACATAGGACATCGACTTGAAAGGCTTGCACTGCAAAGCCGCAAGAACCACATTGACGTCCCAGACCGGGTGCAGCCTATGCACTGGAGGAAAAAGCCTAGACAACCCCATAAGGTGGGCCTTAACCGCTGGGTTGGCTGCCGAAAACACATGCTCTGGGGAATTCATTAAGCCCCAATGGCCACCAAATAAGTGCAGAAAAGTATCCACGCTCTGCAGAATGAGCTAGGTGCACGGAAAAGGGCAGTACGTCATCAGAGGACAGGTGACAGGGTCCAGATCCTCGTCATGAGCCCAATGGCAGAACCAAGTCCATTTGCTCTTATACTGGGACCGAGTTGAGGACTTCCTGGCCTGCTGAATGATATACCAGTTGTCATCCGAGAATTGGGCATGCTGAAGCCTCAGCTGGTCAGGAACCAGGCCGCCAGCGCCAGCCTGGCCGGGTCTGGAAGTTTCACTGCCCTGTCTTGCTGTGTCAGGAAGCCGTTGCTGGAGACTGGAAGGTGGACGGGCACAACTGCAGCATATCTGAAAACCAGGGTTTCGAAGGCCAGTGGGGGGCAACCATGATGAGGCTGCAAACCACCGAAATCTGGAATTTGTGGAGTGCCGGTTGGAGCAGAGGGGTGGGCGGGAATGTATAACACCTGCAGCCATGCCAATAGATCTGGAAGGCATCTCCCAGTGAGCCCCAACCTGCCCATGAAGCAAAGTGGGGTCTGCAAACCCCCAACGCTGGAACATAGGCAACAAGGAGTCGGTGTGCAACTCCCACTCATAAGTCTTGAAACCCAGGTGGCTCAGTTGGTCTGCTTCTGCATTGCTATCCCCCGGAAGGTGGACTGCCGAAAACCAAAGCCCTTCCATCAGGGCCCATTCCCAGATCAATACTGCCTCTCGACAGAGAAGTAGAGAAAGGGTGCCACCCTGCTTGATCAGGGAAACATCGTAGTAGAGTTGCCCATCCTGACCAGAACAGACTTGTCCCTGATGAGGGGCAGAAACGCCTTGAGGGCCAGGCCCACTGCCCGGAGCTAAAACAAATTTATATGCAGGAGGGCTTCGGTCCTGGACCATGCACCATGAATCATGTAGCCCTCCAGATTTGCCCCCAGCCCAAAAGGCAGGAGTCCATTGTCACCACTAGGGTAGACTCCGGCCAGGTGAAGGGGACTCCCACTGAAACATTGCGTTCTATCATCCACCAGCGAAGATCAGGCAGTAGGAGCGTTAGTATTGGGATCCTGTCTGGCTGAAACCCGGCCTCCTGATCCCAATTGGCCCCCAGGTGGAGCTGGAGGCGTCTCATCTTGAGGCGAGTGTGCAGTACAGTGAGCACGCAGGAGGCCACCAGGCTCAGAAGGTGCTGGAACCACCATGCCGAGAAGGTTGAGTTGATCGGAAAATGCGCCACCACCTTGCGGAGGGACAGGAGCCTTTCAGGCATGGGGCACACCTGCTGTGAAGACTGCTAGAAAGACCAGATCCTGGGATGGGCACAACTGCGACTTCTTCTGGCTGATGGAGAACTCCAGTTGATGAAGGATATCTGCCAATCTCTTGCAGGAGTGCACTACACCATTGGGTGACCCTGCCCTCACCAGCTAGTCGTACAAATAAGGGTATAGATGATGGCCCTCCAAGCATGGAAGGCCTGCCACTGCGTTCATCAACTTCATGAAGACACAAGGGACTGAGATCAGGCCAAAGGAAGCACCTTGTACTGAAAATGGTACGACATAATCGTGAACCGCAGAAACTTCTGATGCAGTTGGTAGATGGGTACATGCAGGTACGCATCCTTGGGGTCCAGGGAACACATCCAGTTCCCTGCACACAGAGACTCAGAATTCAGAAATGATAAGTCCAGGGCAACTCTTAGGCCAGCCTGGTTGTTCTTGGGTACCGCAAAATTCCTGGAACAGTACCCGGAGCCGCTGTCTGAAAGAGGAAACGGTTCTATCACCTGCATCTCCAAGAGTGAAAGGAAAGGAGTCCCGGTGAAACGATCTGAGTAAGAGGAGGAGAAGATGGTAGAGGGAAAGGAAGAGGAGGACGGAATCCCGCGGAGACTACGGATAGGAGCCATGGGTTGTTGAAAAGACGCTTCCAGGTGTCCTGGAAAAGAGCCAAATGGCCCCCCACAGGCAAGCTATTTTCCCCGACCTTGACGTCACTGCTTCTTGGCATCAGAGGAAGGGGAGCAGAAAAAATCTGTGCAAAGTCCTCTGCTGCTTCCTCCTGTTGTCGCTGGGAGACCTGTCAGGCCTCTGTGTACCCCGGTCCCAAAACCTCTTGAAGCTGGAGAAAGCGCAGGGTTTGAACTCGGTCCTTCCCTGAGCCTGCAGGAAGGATTGCTGTCCTGGCTTTCTCAGCATGGCCAAGGACTTGGCAGTTTGAGTAGAGGTTTTCTTCATTGTCAACTCGTTATTGGTTGACGAATGAAAAAGGTCCATGTCCTCGAAGGGCAGATTCAGAATTGCTCCTGCTCGTCAGATGAAAACCTAGTGGCGTGCATCAAAGCGAACCTTCTCATCGCGACACCAAGGCACAGCCATCTGCTGGCTGTGTCAATGTGGGAGACTGAAAACTCCATGAGATCCTGCGAAACGGCCCAGGCATCTGCCAGCCCGTCCTTGAAGGAGGCTTGCTTGTCCTAAGGGAAATTGGGCAGAAATTCCCTGTGCTCCCGCCACAGCTTCTAGTTAGCTGCAGCCAAGAGGGTGTCTGCGTTGGTTTGCCGCAGATTCAGTCCTGGATTGGAGTAACTGTGCTTGCCCAAAGACTCGAAGACCTTGTCCTCCTTGGAAAGACAACTGGAGGTGGCTCCCATGAAGGAAGACGACAAAGTTGATGGTTTAGAACATAATGAGGCCCCAGCCACCACTGAAGAATATGGCTGCGGGTGGGAGGCCAGGAGGATTGGCTCCCCGTCCACCAGTCTGAACCTACTGTCCAGCTTCTTGTTTACCTGGGCGTTGGCCCTGAGCCTCTCACAGGCCTTTCTCGCCACCTGTAGGAAATCCATCCAGAGAGGGATGCCAGACCAGATCATGGTGCACTGCACAAAACCTCTGCTAGCACTGCCGTCTCCCATGGGAGCATCCTCGGACCCCAACAACTCCACCAGGCCCTGAAGGCGGTCGTGATAGGCCTTAACAGATGCTGAAGGTTCATCGTCCTGGGCAGCATCATCACCCCGAAGAATGGGAGGAGCACCCAGAGGAAGGATACGGGGAGGCACCACCTGCAAGATGACCTCCTTCACTATATCCTTAAGGAGCCCCTTCATCTGAAGGGAACGAATGGGGAAGAGGAAGTGCTTGAAGAAGTGATCCTCGAAAGCCGCCGGGTCCCTAGGGGCCCAGCCCTCCACGGCGCTGGGCCTACGCTCCTGGTCAAAGCACCAACGCGCCACAGGGTTTTAACTATAAGGCTGCGATGGGTAGACGTATCCCTGAACAGACCAGATGCCTGTACCGTACAATCGACTGCCGCTTCCCTAGGGAAGGGGACGGGGATCATCCTGCAAAACCCATTCAATTGGGTGAAAGCACGGGTGGGCCCTGAGTTGGATCCAAGATGGCCACCATCCTGGCATGCTCTACCACGTGTTTCTCACCATTTTGAAGCCTTGCACCATGCCCTGGGTGGCAGGGCGTGAAGTCCCTGAGCCACAAGAGTCCTCAGATGCAGGCGGATATAGCTTGGGTCTTCCACCCGAAGAGGATGTGTCGACCTCCGAGATCACTCTTTTAGGCACTGAGCCTTTGGCCGGCTGGGCGGTAGTCGTAATGCCCTGACTCATGACCTCGGAGTGAGCTGAAGTAGGCTAGATGTCCTCGGCACCTGTGCCAGTAATCACGCTGGATCGCACAGAGGACATACTCTTGGAGGTGGCACTCAACCATCCCTTACCCCTTGGGGTTTAATAAGAGTACACACTTGATTACTCTTCCTAGGTCAGCCCGCTAGGGCCCCTGAGCCCCTCGGCTTGGGAGCCAGTAGTCTGGAAGGCCTCATGTCTGCCCCCAGATCACCTGGAAGAACCCCCGGGTCTCTCGGCTTGGGAGCTGGTAGCCTTAGAGGCCGTGGGCCTGCCAGAACCTGAATCCCAGGAACCCCTATCAATGGAAATCCCAGGGAAGGAGTTGCCATGCTGCAGAGCTATGTGGAACAGAGGGCCTACCTTGCCTTGACAATAGGTCCTGGAGATGAAATCCTTAAGGTGGGGCGGAGGAGAAGTGTGGAAGATCTCCCTCCAACTCGACGACCGATTCTTCAATGCCTGTGACCGAGAGCGATGCAAGCTGAACATGTGTCCCAGCGGTGGTCGGGCCCCAAACACTCAAGACAGAGTTAATGGGGTTCTGAGGCCAGAAATGAACATTCGCATGAGGCACATCTCGTGAATCCTTGTGCAGCCGACATCTGCCAGGGGAGCGGAGGCGAGGCACTGAAAGGAAGATAAATAATATCAAAAGAACTAAACGGGGAGCAAGCAGGAAGCTAGAAATGTCTCTGCACTGGCTGCCAGGTCCGACATCGTCCGTGCAGAAAAAGGGACTGAGGCGAGACACCGAAGGGCAGGGACTCGGCGGGGCAATCCCATGCCCAAGGGCGCAACCCCACGCACTATACTAAATTTAAAGGGGAAGCACAATTTTTCACTAATTTACACTGCCAAAGGTTCCGGAACCGTCCCCATGTTGGTGGACGCACACAGGGATGGAGAAAAGGGGACGGGACGTATGAGTACTATGGTGAAGCAACTGAGTTTCGATTTTAACAATGAAACATATTAACCAAGACAGACCCTTTAGGCTGTCGTGCACTGCATTTCTTGACAATGGACAGGGCCGTCACGAAGGGTATCCAGGGGGGGGCAAACTGCCCTGGGCCTCGCACTTGCGCGGGGCTTCGCGGCCCCCTCTCCTAAGTGGAAGGCAGCACAGTCTCCCGTGTCCTTTATTCACACGGGGGACTGTGCTGTCTGCTCTCTGCCCCTGCAATGATTTTGCTGTTTTTTTTGCGAAGTCATTTGGGTCTGCAACAAACAGCAAAATAATGGGAGAAAGCAGGGCTCAGAAATGGGCTCTGCTGCCTCCCCCGTCATTCAGCTGAAAACGTGGACATGCTGAATGACAAGAAAAGACTCCTCTCCTGTCAGTCAGTGTGTTCACATTGCTCAGCATGACCACACTGACTGACGGAAGAGGAGTTCTCTCGTAAGTCAGTGTGTTCACGTTGCTCAGCATGACCACACTGACTGACAGGAGAGGAGTTCTCTCTTGTCAGTCAGTGTGTTCACGTTGCTCAGCGTGACCACACTGACTGACAGGAGAGGACTCCTCGCCTGTCAGTCAGTGTGTTCACGTTGCTCAGCGTGACCACGCTGACTGATGGGAGAGGAGTTCTCTCTTGTCAGTCAGTGTGTTCACACTGCTCAGTGTGACCACACTGACTGGCAGGAGAGGAGTTCTCTCTTTGTCAGTCAGTGTGTTCATGTTGTCAGCGTGATCACGTTGACTGATGGGAGAGGAGTTCTCGCTTGTCAGTCAGTGTGTTGACGTTGCTCAGCGTGACCACGCTGACTGATGGGAGAGGAGTTCTCTCTTGTCAGTCAGAGTGTTCACATTGCTCAGCATGACCATGTTGACTGACAGGAGAGGACTGCTCTCCTGTCAGTCAGTGTGTTCATGTTGTCAGCATGATCATGCTGACTGATTGGAGAGGAGTTCTCTCTTGTCAGTCAGTGTGTTCACGTTGCTCAGCGTGACCACGCTGACTGATGGGAGAGGAGTTCTCTCTTGTCAGTCAGTGTTTTCACATTGTCAGCGTGATCACGCTGACTGAATGGAGAGGAGCTCTCTCTTGTCAGTCAGTGTGTTCATGTTGTCAGTGTGATCACGCTGACTGATGGGAGAGGAGTTCTCTCTTGTCAGTCTGTGTGTTCACGTTGCTCAGCGTGACCACGCTGACTGATGGGAGAGGAGTTCTCTCTTGTCAGTCAGTGTTTTAACATTGTCAGCGTGATCACGCTGACTGATGGGAGAGGAGTTCTCTCTTGTCAGTCATTGTGTACACGTTGCTCAGCGTGACCACGCTGACTGATGGGAGAGGAGTTCTCTCTTGTCAGTCAGTGTTTTCACGTTGCTCAGCATGACCACGCTGACCGATAGGAGAGGGCTCCTCTCCTGTCAGCCAGTGTGTTCATGTTGTCAGCATGATCACGCTGACTGATGGGAGAGGAGTTCTCTCTTGTCAGGCAGCATATCCTACATGTCGGCTGTGTGGATGCTTTTTAAGGGTGCATGCAGGTAAGGTAAGTGTATATGTGTGCATGTGTATTTAAATTAAATTAGTATGTATATGTGTATGTTTGAATGCATGCGTGCATGTTGGTGTTTGTGTCAATGCTGTGTTTGATTTTATGTATACATGCATGTACGGAGTTGTGTAACTGGTGGATGAATGCATGGGTGAAAGTGTTTTTTGTGAGTGTGTGTTCAGCGCCACCCCTAAATGCAGCTGCCCTGGGAGCCACTTCATTAAAGGGTGGGTGCATGGCATCAGAGGTGCACCTAGGCTAAAATGTCAGGGGGGAAAGGGGACTAACACTTCAAATGTTGGGAGAGGCGCTAACGTCAGAGGCTTTGAGGAAGGGGCAAACTTCCTTGTGTGGGGGAACCTAACATCTTTCCACATTTCAAATGAGATTATTCTGGTGAAGCTTCAATGTTACAAACAACTACCTATTGCCTTCATTTCTGGAACGTCACACTTAAGGACTACTGTGAGAATGAGATGTCTCATGTCACCACTTCCCTTCTAATCACTCCCCTAGCATGCAAGTGATAACCCCACATCACAATTTCAATTACCTAAAAATGTATGGATATGAATGCAGGTACTAACAGTGAAATTACTTCTCATGGCCATGCTAATCCCTATGGCAATTCTCACCCAGTTCCTGCCCTCCCCACCCAAAACACCTCCTCACTAGAACTCTTTGAGCTAGCTTTAAACATGCCTTGCCATCAAACGTTGCCCTCAATGTGCCTGCAAGTGTTTCCTCAAAGGAGCCTTCTGAGACTTCATGACTTCATTGGAGTTGTAAACAGTTAACTGGTGTAATAAATATGTCTTTATCAGGTCTGCCTTTGGCCACTCAATTTAAAGACACCCTGCGTGTCTTTCGGTGAAGTTCTTTTAAAAATAAGCATTGGCAAAGCCAACAGTTTTGGCTTGTGTATAAGTATTAGGCATTTACCAGGCACTGCAATTAGCTGCTCAGGTACTCAAACCATTTTGCACTGGACAGCTAATACCAATACAGGAGTGCCTTTCCCATGCCTACACAAATGCCCAAACTGTTAGCATTGCCAGTGCTCTTTTTGCTTTACCCTTGATGCACAGGACTATGCATCAAGGTTAAAGCAAATATACTACTTGCCTAAATTGGCCCACATTGAATGTAGGCCAATCTAGCCAGTAATACCACTTATGGTACACAGTCAGCCGGGATATACTTTCTGTGGCATGGCATTTTTACTGGCTGGGAGTCCGTATATGGTAATAATGGCATATGTCGATGCAGCCTGCATCGACATAATTAGAACAACCAGCATGAATATATTTTTATACTAGCATATCTCACGTGGAAAGGAGACATGAAATGTATTGGAAAATGTTCCTATGCACAATTTGTGATTTGCAACTATTGGGAATTTCCATGTGCTTCCATAAAAACCAATTGCAAACTGTATGGATTTCTACCCAATTTTGCAAAGAAAGTGCTGTAAAATGCATACTTTTAACCCAATGTTTCAAACATGTTCTTGGGAGTGAGAACCCCCATCAAGCAACCCTTGTTTGGTTTGGGCTCCCTCAATGTGCTCTGTTGATCCTGCCTAATTGGCACAAACATGTAAGCCTCTTAAGTTCAGAAATGTACCAGCCTCCACAGTACATCATTTGCCACTGTGTATGATGTGTGTTTTAATGCGCACACAGGGGCAGGCTGCTCCTTAATGATATGATATTGTTATTGTTATTTTGCATTTATATAGTGCCTTATATATCATTGGTATGGTCTGAAGGCGCTGGTAGGTTGAACGCCCTTGGGAACCGAAGTTCAGGTCAGTAGAGAGAGTCAAGGTGCGTGTGAGCACCGGGTATGTGTGCAGCTGGTGCAGTATTCATGTAATAGCTGCTTCTTAGCAGTAGGTGTTGTGGTTGAGAGATCAGGAGTATGTGTTCGGTCTGGCAGGAATTATCCAGACCAAGTGTGGCTGCATTAGGAGGAGAACGCCTGGCTGGGGGGTGTGGAACCAGCAGTGTTTTACTTAGAGTGATGTGTAGAATGCAGCGGATGTTGGTATGAGAACAGTTATACCGAATGGTGTCATAGTATCTCTGTGTTCTAGTTGAGCGGAGGTGTAGAGGGGAGAGTAAGCGTGGTGGTGTGATATGTTGGGTTGTATGTTCTTTCAAAACGATCTCTGCATTCTAAACATACTATATACTATATACGTTACACAATTCAATGTGCTCCAGTCCGTTCCATGCAATCCTATCCACTCCATGCGTCACAATCTGCTCCACACACTCCGGTCCGCTCGACGCACTTATGCACTCCAATCCGTCCCGCGCGTTATAGTTTGGCATTTATAACGTGACTGTACACAAGTGTTTCTAGGCACGACAAGGCAAGGAGGGAGAAACAAAAGAGTAGGACAAAACACAGATCTTACTGGGCCTTGTGTCATTCAGATCGCGCAAGAGCAGGGAAGGGGGAGGGGAGAAGTGCCGAGGGTGGGGTAGGATGCAGAAGTGCAGTAACAGAGGAGAAACAAGAGTGCAGCCAACGGGTGGCAAGTGTGGGTACTCTTAAGTGCAGCCAGTGGGTGGAGAGTAAGAGCAAGAGCGGCGACTGTAGGGTTACGGATACAGACCACAAGTGCAGGGGAGCCAAAATGCAGTGCAGGATTGCAACAGGACAGGCAGTGCCCTGGACCCGAATTCAGAGCTTGACCAGGTGACCAGTGCATGGATCAGGCAGGTGATCAGCAAGGGAGAGGAAGAGAGAAGGCAGAAGCAAAGAGACAGGTCGTGAGGTGCTTCCTGTCACGAGTGCGACACGGAACTGGTCTGTGTGGCGCCGTTGGCGGTATGTACATGGGGTACAAAGGTATCCTTCCAAGATGGCACCAATTCCTTTGTGCGCTGGTCCAGTTCTTCGGTCGGATCAAGAGGCTGTGACTCCTCCTCATCAGCACGGAAGAGTATTTCCGGCATCAACCCCAAAGGACCAGCGTGTTGCTACGACTATCGTGATCCACGCTCCCTGAGTAACTAGGAATCATTTAGATATCCCAGACCGCTCTACTAACCTCTTCTTTCCTACTCCCTTCTTAATCCCTCTCTCGTTTCCGTATACAGTCTCCTCGCGGACTTCGTTCGTGGTTAGTTCTTATGTGATGCCACTTCATGTTTTGTCAAGGGGTGAAAGGTCATGTTCCATCACTTCCTCTATGTCATTTTCGGGGTGAGGTCAACTGACATCACTTTTTGTGATGTCATCAGAGGTCAAGGGTCGTGTGATGTCACTTCCGCTACCCCTGGCATTTTGGTGAAATGACGTCAGTGATCCTACAGCATTTCAAGCGTTACCTTTGCCGAAGCTAGCTCTACCATATTCGACAGACTGGCCCGTGAATTGTAATTGTAAATGGTTATTTACAAAGTGCGTAATACCCAGGGGTTTCTAAGCGCGGACTGTGTTGCTCTGCGTGTCTTGCTTTCAAGGCGAGCACGTTGCCCCAGAGCTATCCTCCCATGAAGTGTCTTCTTTATTACTACAACTGCTTATCATGCCAGATTCTCTTACCAACCACGTATGCTCACTTCATGCCAAATGTCTGGTTACTTCGCCCGATGTGTTTTGATCGTGGGAGGTACTTGTCAAGTACTACATGTTTGTTGAGCAGCACAAAAGATATGGGCCTAAATCCTAAGACCTTGCTGCGGCAGTTCAGCTTGAGCCGCAGAAAACCAGTGACAGAATTATGTGGAAATGCCTTTCTAGGCCGTGCATTGTGCTTTGAGAGCCACTGGTGACCTGCTAGACCCCCCCCTTAGTAAAACATGCCACACTTGCATCATGTACAGGGGCAGAATGTTATCCCGTTTCCCTCTGAATCAGTACGTGCCCTCGTGGCGTATTGCTTGTGCTTACATTCGCAGCTATACTGAATCACAGCACAGAGGCTACCCACTCACATCAGGATGATGGGCTCTCACATAGTCTTCCGCAAAGCAATCAAAACTAGGTTATTTGTATGATTCTTCACTCGTGTAATTGCCCCAGACTTCCTAAATGTTCGCCTCATGTGGCCGGATGTTAGCACTAGTGAGTATGAAACCCGCATGCAACTGTATTATATGCCAATGCTGTAATCAATTATGTATGAATTCTTTTCAACCACCTGTAATTGTACTAAGAAATTCCCTGCTGGTCTGCCTTCAATGTAACCCTGAACCAAGCCTACTTACAATATCTTTCTATAGCGCATCAATGCCTTTGTGCTGCAGTGCGCTCTACAAATCCAAAAAATAAAATAAAATAAAGAGGACATCCATCAGATCGCCACATTAGCCTCTTTGCACCCATGTATTATTGCTCTATTTACCTACGCTGACATTTCAAGAAATTGTATCCGTAACAGGTACTTAGTTCCAACCTCGTGCCCAGCCCATCTCCGCGCCTCCTTTTGAGGACGGTTCACAACATGGGAAACTGCGTGTCCGAAGCTGCATGCGATCACACCAACATGAAAAGGTGCTTATCTCTGTGAAAGACTATTGATGGGGTGGAAGATGGCAATGTTCTTTACATAGTGTACTTTAGATATGCACACCAATTTCTCCAAACAATTAGAGGACGGCACTGAGAAAAAAAGAAGACATTCACAACGCCCAAGTAAAAAGCTCCCTGTGGGAACTTGGGTTTCACACCTTTTACTAACGGTGATGTTGCTAATGATAGACTATTGTGTGAAGCTTCTACTTACATTAGTCTGTGGCATAAACCCAACTGTTCTCTTTGTGCTAGTCTGTTTTTAATGCCAGTACAAGTAACTTGAAATTCAGTTACCTCAAGTGCCCCATTATCTCCTCTGGCAGCCCTCTTCCCTCTAGCCCTGGTACGTGCCCCATTTCACTCCGTCGACAACTTTGTCATTAAGTTCTGAATGCAGAATCACTTAAGACACAACTGGAGGTTGTCCACATACCTTTCCTCCCACTGGCTTTTTGGAACTTGAAATGCTTTACAAATTTAGATGCTCCTTCTGCACCACCTTTTGACAAAAACCCTTAAAATGACCACGTCCCTCCTGCTTATACAACTGCTATCTGGACTATTTCAGATTCTCTGTTAGTTAAAAGTGTTCATAAACCCGCTACTAAGCCCCAAACGATGATGGTGCACCATACCAATTTTAACCAGGTAACACATTTACAAAACAGATGCACACAGTCAACTGTTACGCCACTTACCTGGCTGGGCCGGCTGCGGCATGTTCCGCATCCTCCTAATTGGAGGGTATACCCCTGAAGGCTCCTTGCTCGCTCGCTCTTGCCCCGGTTTGGTCTCCTGGATTCTGCCATGTACGGGATACGCACATGCACGGAACTTCGTGTTCATCTTTCCACGCATACGTGGTCCTCCATGCTTTGCGGGGGCATCCACTTGCGTTGCAAGCCCCGTTTTGGTCCTGTACCTATATTCGGCCATCATGGAGGCTTGCAAGCTGCGTCTCAACGCAGTTTGTTACCGAGCTGTGACCTCACCCGGTTCCTGTTGCCTTCCGGAATTCTGAACCTCCTGTTCCTTTTGTCCCTTGCTTTCCTTGCTCTAGGCCTTCCTGCCTTCTTCCTCCTTGAGTTCCCTTTACTCTGCCTTGGCCCAGGGGGTCCTTCCCTGCCTTCCTGTCAGCCCCATTTTTTCAGTTGTGTTCTTCTGTCCTGTCTTGGTCTTGGGGTACCCCTTTACTCCTCTGGCTGCCTGGATTACCTGTTTCTAATTCTTGCTTTAACTGCCTTATTGGGTCTTGCCTGCCTGCGCCATTGCGCCTCTGTCCGGTATCCAGTGTCCTGGGAACCAGACCTGCTACAGGCCAGTGAAGATTCGGCTACTCTATCGCATTGGACATTCTGCTTGGCCTTCCCCATCAGTGCTTGCACTGTTCCGACGCCACGCAGATGGTGAAGTGCCATCCCGTGGCGTTGGGTGCTGTACCAGCATCTACCTGTCTCTATCACAGGGACTTTGAGTTGGCTCCCCGTGTTACACATTCTTCTCGTCAGCACTATGTGACAGACTGGCTACCTGTCCACCCCAGCCTTCTGGAAGACCAGATACGTAGCGCCCATGGGATGCATTGTATAACATCGACATGATCAAAATTCTATAGCACACATAGCTGTATAAAACAGTGAGATATTTACGGAATTTGGTGGACCTCATTTTGGTGGTTCGATCGAAGGGATGGGGAGGGTTCGGACAAGGCACAATGAGAGGGAGCGTCGTGGAACCTGCAAATTAAGGACCAACTCCATAGAAAAATGTATATCTACTAATATTAGGTGGACCAACATTAACACAAAAAATGTGTCAATGAAACCCCATAGAGCCAGTGTTTTCTAGAAAACCAGCACGTTGTCAACTTTTCGAAGATCATAGGACAATTCATTCCGCACTGAAGTAGCATATGCCAAAAAAACTTATGAGGGAGGACACTTAAAGTGAACTGATAGGAAATTCTGCAGTGAAGTAGTGTGGCCTATGTGCAGATTACGTCTGGAAAAGGCCTGGCGCCACTGTAGGAACACCATGAATGTCCCTCAACATCCGCCAAAGGTAATGTTTAATATTGAAATAATACATTTTGCTCTTATTTGGTTTGACATGTGTACTGTCTATGAGGCAATGAACAGACTCTTAGACATGTTAAGCTTTTGGCTAAAGTCACTAAATTATGATGTGCAATTCTGTTTGTGATCTCATTGAAAATGGCATAACGTGAAATATTTGATGCCAAATCCAACATCAAATTCACAATATAGAAGGAAAAAGGAAGAGGTAGCCATGGGTGGATTGGTTGCCTTTTTGACGCACTGATGTGCGCGTCACTTGCGGGCACTATGACTATTCCTAATCGCTGCAACAGTTTAGTTTAGGTGGAGTCGCAGTTCTCCCTCTCTGAGACATGACATAGCTTAGCCATATCAGCTATTGGTCGTAACATGGTGGCCAGACTTCTCTGTTGGCATAGGAAACCTCCATCAGCCACTGCTCTTGGCACCAGCTTCGCCCCTCAATCCATGAAGCCACAGTGGATATTAATGTACAACAGTAGTGCATCTTTAGAGGTTCTACGTGTGAACATACAAATCTAAAAATCAAACATTCTTGGGGGCTTGGAGACACACCTCTTGCAATCAGTCTGTCAATCAGAAGACACAACAAGCGCTTGTAACCCCTATTCAACACCAGCTTTATTCAACTGGTTAGATGCCTACGACCGACCCACTTCATCTGCTACCTCACTCGGTTGGTGCACAACTTCCTCCAATCCTTCCCTCAATGAGACTTCATCATACAACTCTTAGCAGGCAGACATTCTTACACATTTAAGTATCTATGGATATCTCCGAATTCTACCTGAACCCTATGTTCCTGTTTCCCTTATAACAACCACCCTCCAAAAAAAAAAAAAATACATAGTGTAGTGGGGTGTAACTGATTTAAATGATGACTACCCAATTTTAACGCAGTGTTCGTCAGCGCGCTCTGCGATTTTTTTCCAATCATGATTGAGTCCATCATCGCCACTAGTGCTACTAAGCTTTGTACAAACAATAAAAAAGCAACTAATTCCCAAGAACTTCAGTTACCTCATCACAGTAAAAGTATCAGGCTTAACAGAACCCGCAGTCACGAGTGTCTCCCAACGTGTTGATACAGTATACAATCATCCGTAAGACCATGGCAGGCAACTGGGAGAACTTGACAAAGAGTGCAGCGGTGGAACTCGATTAACCACACATCTACAAAATGGAGTGTGCCAGTGCCAACAGGTCGCCCTAATCCCCAGATGCAAACCTCCCTTGGCAGACTGCATCAAGCTATCTCTATTTAACGGCACCTTGATCCCTACATCTATACCATGCTCAGGATTCTGACGTGCTGATTGAAGCGTGCCGACATCATTCGAGCTGACCATAATTGTAGCCGCATGAAGCGGTCTGCAGTTGATGTGATATTTTGAGCGCCAGGACCAAACACACACACAAAATATATGTAAGTAGAACCTAAGCCATTTTTTGGTGTAAGTTTTAGTTATACTATTTGTTGCGCTTGGTAAATCAGCCCCATATAAGTATATACTGGGTTGAGGGGAAGGGATGGACTGCAAAAAAGGTGGGGGGGCGTTCAGTGCTGGGTGAAAGAGAGCTTTGGGGAACCACATACAAAGAGAAAGGGGAATATGAATTAAGGGCAACAGTGAAAACATCAAGACCACACATGCCACACTCAGAATGTTGTAGATGATACCACGTAGAACCACATAAAGTTTGTTGACAACTCTGCTTATACTTTCATTGTCAGTGAAAAGTTAAAACAAAAAAGCTGCTCATGCCGAGCCTCACCAAAGCCATGAAATCTCCTGCCCTGAAGCATCTGACAAATCCGCAGAGAGTGACTGGAAAATATTTTTTTGGCAGAACATTTCAATATTAAATATCACAGCCCAAAGAAGGAAAAAAAGAGCATGCTGGCTCTATCGTGAAATGGACTTGAAGTCTGCAAAGAGTCGGTGGAGTATCCATCTTTGACCCAAGAAGGCCCTGGAATGAGCCAAATAAAGGCACATCACCCACCCACAAAAAAGGAATCACAACATACCGAGAAGAATACTCTTGTAATTAAAACCTACACCTGCCCATCTTTAAGGTTGCAGTGAGAGTTTATTTGGGTAACATGTCCCATTCTGAATAATGTACAATACACACGCGTGACGGTCACCTATAAATTCCACCATTTCAGGGTCAAATACAGTAATGACAAAAGATTATAAGATGGCCGACCGACATACAAAATTAGCATCCGCATGGGAGCAAAGAGGGCACTGCAAAAAGCGCACAACACAGAAGGGGTGGATCCATTAATAAATCTGTACAGCCAATTGGAACACAAAGGCCTTGTAAATTCATGAACTTAGCCAGATCCAATTCTGGTCCCAAGATCTTTATTTCCCCAGAGGCACAGACCAGTATGTGGCCGTTTTGTGAAGTGTCACAAATCTGGGTCAAGGGACTTGCTGGTTGAAGCCCATAATGTATAGGAAGAAACCTCTATGGCTCTTTTTTATGATGAGTTCAGATTTAGGTGTAGGAAGACTGCTCTGCCCGAGCCTCCATCGGGGTTGTCAATGTTTTGCAGAAACAACTGGCTGTTTGAAAACATACCCTTCTCGAAATGGAGCCAGGCATGCTCCGGAGACCGTATTACCCCTTTAGACACTGATAGGGGTTTTATAGAACAGGAATGTTTTTTGGAAGTTGCTAAGTAGTTCCAACAGATCCAGAGAGCACCGTCATCACATTCTGCCATATTCTAAGTCTCGGGAGGATAGCTCCAGGGCAACGTGATCACCTTGGAAGTAAGACGACACCGAGCAGCACTGGTTCGGTGCCCCGGTCCGCGCTTAGAAGCCTCTGGGTATTAAGTGCGTTATAAACAACCTATCATATCATATGTCATATCATAAACGAAACATTGGTTCTTGGGGTTTTTTCTGCTGGACTTTAAGCCAAGAGGCGCACTAACCACCATGAGGTCCATTCTTCGCCATGCTTGTTGGACTGGTGAGAAGACCACCCCACCTCACGTCACCAGAAGCCTCCAATCATCCTGTCAGGAATACTACATAATTAAACTCACACCACAAAGGTATTCTCACGTGACTTTTGGAAGGCATAACCTGACTCTACTGAGACCCAGCCGTGAGCCCGTTTGACTTTTCCAACTCCACCCTGCAAAAAATCCCAAATTTAAAAAAGAATGTGGTAGGTCAAACATTGGCAACAAGGCCTCTGCAAAATCAGGGATTTGTTATTTACACGACAGATGAAGCGATGGATCCGAGTGTACGGAGTGCCGCCTCGCACCGTTCTGTGATCAATGACGATTTCCCATATTTGCTGTGACATTGCCAAAATAATACATTACAAAAGACGACACAATTCTCAAACATGTGAAAAGGGGGGTCACAATTTCACTGATATGTTGTCTGTTGGGTGTTAATGGTTCGGCATCAACACAAACCCATGACTGGTAAGTCCACCTAGATGTTTGGGGCAATAGATATCTCTAGGTGTCACACGCAAATCTGAACCAAATCCATGGAATCCTACTTTGCCACGTCACCATGTACACATAAGTTACAACGCTTCATGTCACAATAAAACAATATGCGTATAGGTTCAGGTGCATTCAGCCACAAGCGCACTTCATGCGCAAGAATACTCATTGCAACGGCTTCATCATATCCTTTTTTCTCCCTCTCATCTCCCTCACCAACTACTTTCTCCTGGACATCCATTTCTCCCAGCATTCCCCTCCCCCGTCTCCTTTAGATATCATACCATTACCCTAATGATAGCATTTTTTGTCAAAGCCTTGATAAAGCGCTGGAAGAAGCGTGAAACGCTTATCAGCAATATGGATATGCAGAAAACCATCCCGTGGAGCCCTCTCTGTGCAGCAGTCAATTAGAAACCCGTCAGATGTTCTACCCCACTTTCAGGTTCCGCTCAGCCTCCTTGATACATGACTCGTCAAAATATTCAGAAATGCTCTTATTTTATGCACATTATTCGATGCCCTAACTTAATACGTCTTACTATATATGTGTTTCTTTTGACCCTATAAAATAAAAATAAAAGACTTTGGGCTCTATCATGACCTTGGCTGTAATTCCCATTTTGATTCTATGGGAATTTTCAGCGCTATTACCAGCTGGCGGCAATAGCGCCGGCAGTAATAGCGCCAAAAACAGACAGAAAGCTGGATTTTTACCTCCAGCAAAAATCGGGAGGTAAAACTCCAATTTTCCGCCCAACTTGAGATTGGGCGGCCCCGCAAATGCTGCGGTAATAGCATTATCGCTGCATGTAAGGTCTACCGCCCAACTCGTGATGAGGCCCTTTGAATGGGAAAGCATGCTTAATGCACTCGATGAAAGTGAAACCCATCACACACAATTCACCATGGTGTTAAGTTCCGATTCGGTTTGTGGATTCATTGTAAATACCATTTCATTTGAAACAGTTGATGTGATTTAGTGCAGAATGCAGCTTAAGCCTTATATCAAAGATGGTGATCCCAGGCCTCGTCCGTGTAATGCGCTACACATTCTTTAGAAAGAAGCGCTCTGGGTGGCCTGCTCACTGGTTTCCATACCACTGATGTCGATTCGTACACCTCCTACTCACACTCACAACCCCATTTAAGGGAGTTTCATGTAGTCTGATCTCAGAAATGACGCAGTTGACCGTGCCAGCCATTATTCATAGTCTGGTGCACAGGTTACTCTGGTACGGGTTTGTCATTCTCGCATGGTCACTACTTCTTGGCATCCGTACCATGCTCAATCCGTGACTCCGCAGCAGTAATCGATGTACACGGCGCTGCATAGTTAGGAGTGAGTGTTGCGTGTGTGAAGCAGTAGATCTAAAAATAAAAGTATTTTCCCCCCACAGGATAATGAATGATGATAAATGTATTATGTATTTATTTGAGCAATCCAACTGGCAATGTGAACACTTTCTATATTAATAGATATTTGGTTACAAATAACCCTTTAGACAATATTGTCGCATAGTCCAATTAGAATCTATAAAATCCATAGTGTTCCAATATTAGAACTATTAGTCTAAATGTATATAATTTCATTATAAAAAAAGTGTGTATGTTCTCAATAATCTCCCACAATTTCAAACATGTTTAAATAACTTGTTGATCTGAGCCCAGCATGATCACTCTGCCTACCAACTCTTTGTAGTCACTTACCTTTGAATTTGCTGCCAGTTTTTGCACAGTCATGCCAGGAAGCACTCCTGTCCTAACCCAACCAATCAATGAGTAGCAGGGGCAAGACAGGAAGTCAGGAGGTTGGGACCGGATGTCTGGCAGGAGTGCCATAGCACATTTTGTTTTTTTGTTTTTAAAACACAATTTTCCCAGGGTGGGGTACTGCTAGCAGGGCTCATTGCCAGCCCCTGCTTTGGACAGGCACTGACCAATGTTCCCTCTAAGCCGTGCGCATGTGCACTTGCCCAGCTTCCTTCTGGGTTCCGATCAGCAGAGTTTTAGCAGCGCACACAGACCATTCCCAACGTCTGAAGAATGAATAAGGCACAATCCACAGCAGTCACCTGAAATGTGTTCTCTCTTAATAAAGCAAAATAATATTAACTCGTTTTGATATTCTGGTCTAGCCTATTTACGCTACCCTACTATGCAAGGGTGACCATAACATCCTAAACGCTCTAAAAACAAAATACACCCTCACGAGTTTGAAAATGAGTATGAAAACTTGTCTCCATGAACAGAAGTTCTAACTAGGCTATACCTGCTCACATTACCCAAATAAGCTTCCTTCCCCACTCATGACTCCTATACTTGACTCTACCTCTTGTATGCATTGTGATTCTAATTTCAGTACCAGACCACGTTCAGATATTGCCAGACAACCTTGACTGGGCCTACCTTGGCTCTGTCAAAGTCTACCAGACCTGTATCTACATATGCTTGTTTTACATTTGCTTTAATATGAATAACATTCAAGCACCAGCATTTCTGTTACTCATGGTGCCTAAGCAAAAGTTTCCCCAACACTATGCAAACCAACTGTCAGCTCAAATATCGGATACCGACTGTAAATATGCAGACTACTTGGAAGGGGAACCTCATCCCATGCTTCCAATTATATGAACATATATCACACAAGCAGTACCCTTGACACAAAGCATTATAAAATTTAAAAGTTTAATTTGCCCGGTAAGGATTTTGAGTAGGTAAATGTCCTACTTTGGCATTGCTAACATTACGCTATAAGAGTAGAGCAATCTTCGCAATATCATTTGCTTAGTCTGCAACTGATAATGGGCATGGACTATGTCTGGCATTATTTGTATATGGTAATAGGGCAATGGATATTCAGGCAGCTACAATGGGTCTTCACACAATCTGCATGCTTTCCAGGTTTTCAGCGTTCCATTGGGCATGGACCTTAAAGTATATGCTATCTCTCTGCTACACAAACGTTTTCAGTGAGCACTTGTATAATCCTTCCCAAAAATATTTGGGTGGGGTATGTTGCAAAGTCTTAAATGCACTGCAAAATAATTGCGTACATGCAGGTTCATGGACATTTCTTAAACTGCCATTAGTATCATGGTGAGGCTTTAAATATGGTTTGCTTGCAGCGTATTGAGGTATACAAACATACCAGTTAATGTTTTACTGCTACAATCCCTCACTTTTTACAGCACCATGTCAGCTAGTATTGTAGGCTAGCATAGGAGCCAGGGTGGGGCACAGAGGGGGAGAGGGCACTGGAGAACAATTCTCGAGGGTGAAGAACAAATCGTCAACTTTCAAAATCCAAGTCAAACATGTAGGCAGTACTCTACAGTGAAGGAAATGTGTTTGCTTGCTAAAGGATAGAAAACTCCAGTAGCAGGAAACTGCCCCTTTTTTCCTTTCTTTGCTTAGCTGCTGAGGCCTTTCAATATGTGTTCTAATGTTGTAGCCTCCAGCATCCCTGTGCATCTTGTTTAACTGGTAACAGCAAATTGAAGAAGGGAGATCCCTTGTTACAGAAGAAGGCACTCCATCTGTTGTACCTCTGAGCATTACTGCTACTAACTTAAAAAGCAAATATATGTGATTTTCTTCAACGGGTCTCCATAAGCAACGTCAGGAGGCTCTTGTTGAATTTTGTCTATGCTGTGCTGAGTAATGTTGGGAAGGAGCCTAGTGCTTTTCTCCATTCCCAAGTGCTTTAGAATTAGGCAATACTTCAGTTAACTGTTTTCGAAGCACTACAAGAGTCCAGGGGGGAGGAAGGCCACTAAATAAAGATAGTTTGGATTGAAATATAAGGTGGAAATAACTATTTAGATGGATATATTTGTAAAACTGTTAAACTGTAGTTCGCTTTGCTCAAAGCACACTGTGAATGTAGCCTGTGCTAAACATAGACTACAGGCAGGCTGGCAGAGCACATAGTGGCTGAGCAGTTGTCCCTGTCCATCACAAGCCAATGGAGACTAAAAAAGATTCAGCACGACATACAGAGTACTATGGGAAAACAGTTTTTTTTGTAGAAATTATTGGACCAGATCAAATATAATTATGTTGAGTGAAGTATTGAGAGAATGGCGGGAAGATGTGTCTATGTATGAATGTTTATAACATAGCAAATGATGCTAAGTAAGAGCTACAATGTATTCCTGCAGAGGCAGCAGTATGTTAAAGCAGAATTGGTCTAAATGTAAACCTGGCCATGCAACACTGGAGACTGCAGCATCCCTCTTAAAGAAGAACAACAGTTTTGGATGAGCTCTGTCGGTATCCAGTGACCAAGTTGAAGAATATAAAGGCGCCTGCTTGCCATTAAGTCTGCAGGATCCAGCCAAGGAAGACAGAATGCTGGTCGGAATGGCAGCGTCCTCTGCCATTCCCCCCAATCCTCATCTTTGTAAAGATAAAAGTTTGTTATCTCTTGCAAGATAGACTCATGGCCTTAATCCCCTAGATGGGTGCATTTTCTCTGGTGTGAGCATGATTAGGGGTGCCCCAATGTATTTAAGGGGTACAAGTATGGCCTACTGTTCAGTAAGGGTGGGCAAAACTATAGGCTGTAGTATGTGCCCTGTCATTTCACTTCCTACGACAGGGCACTGCTAAGATTTTACTCCCTACTGGAAATCAAATGATTTTTCAAGGATTAAACAAGAAGCTTTGCCAATATGGATATTTTATTCTTATTAGAATATGTTCTTTCCCCTCACAATTCTTCTTGAGATCGGGCACTAATATTATTAGAGATCCTTCCTATGCCATTGCTCTGGTGGTCAATGATTCCAAAATATCGATGGACCTTTGTGGTTCAAAGCAGGGAGTATGCCCCTATGTGCTCATTGATTCCCATTTTTGTTGGGCACATGTTCATGTTTTTAAAGGAGTAAACATCAGTGATGCGTTTGCCTCTTGGCTATACAGATGAGTTTGAGTAAGTGTTTTCAGAGCTCTGTTCACAGGGCAATGTAATGTGGGTAGTAAGCAGAGGCCCGAGAATGTTGATCATCATACTCTGTGGTGCAGTGATTCTGATGCAATTATCATGAGACATGCTCTACTGGCCTTTGTATAACTTCATGAAAGTGGCACATGAATTCTTATTGGCATGTTTTCTGCCACATTTCTTTTAGTTGCCATGATTCCATCTGCAAATGTTTTATCCTGTCTGAATTGTTTGACAACCGCATCAGTAATGATCAGGGATATTTGATTTTAGTAATAAACTTTAGTGTTTTTTCTAGTGGCATCAAACAGTTTCTGCATTGTCTCAGAGTGTTGTTGACAAATGAATATCTACAACTAAACCTGTTTAAACTAAGCATACACTAAGTTTGTACTTTTGCTAGGTACTGTGCACATGTTGAAGTCTTGGACTGGTTGATGAGCACTCTGCATAACCACGTATAAAATATTAGTTTTCTTATCCTATATCTTTTGAAAAAGTGCTGTGAGATGCACCTTTTACATTAATTTGCAAAGAATGTCAGTGTTTGGCAAAAGGCAATGATAGTTCACTAAATGTGCATGCTTACAAAGTGCCTCAGCTTGTTAGTCAGTTGCGCACATGGAAAATAATATGCGCACGAAAGCCAAACATTTCCACACTTAGAGAAAAATAATTAGAGGGAACATTGGCATTGGACCCAGATGAGGGTCAGGCCAGAGCCCAAGCTTTGACCCAGGAGAACCTGGCCCCGCCGGGCTCGCCCAGCTCTAGCATCTCTCTGTGGGTGGAAGTCTCATTGTCAGATGTGCAGTTGCTAGAGCCAGCCCAGCCATTGCTGACAGCAGCACAACTAAAGAACAAACACAGCTACCTTGAGATCTTGGGGATGGGAGGTGCTGTCTTTTTTGCAACAGAAGTTACTGAAAAGTCAAAGAACATTTTGGGAACATAAGAATGACAACTGATCTGTATAATTGAGCATATGTATGATAGAATCACTAAGTACATAATGCACACCAGGATTGGTGCTATTGTAATTTTCACAGCAGTCACCCTAACGTTAAAGTGTTTGTAACCATGAACCATATTATACTCATTCAGGGAACTTAAGAATATGGATGTAAGGTTAAAATCACTGTGGCATCTGTCCCTCCATTGGCATCCTAAGGTTACTGTGAGGAATTCAACCATCCGCATGTTGGGCGTTGCGTTCACCTGGGCTTTTTGAAATGTTTAATTACATGGAATGATGGTAGACCAACCTCAGGAAAATGTGGGGGGCTAATCCATGGACATTTTCCTATGTTCGCACCATGACAAACGCATAGACCTGTGTACTCTGGGTGGACACAGCCTACAGGCACAGTTCACCCTGTCATATTTAGTTGAAATGTGACAGCCAGTAGTGCACCATGTCATCTCCAGGAAGGGGGATGCCCAACCTTCCCACTGCCATGGCCAGCTGATTAACTAAAAAAGGCTCCATGGAGCCACCCTGCTCTTTTGTTAGGCCCTGCAGCTGGTGGCAGTGATTACAATACTAATGCAGTGCACTTCAAACAGGCCCACACTGGGCTTGGCTGCAGAGGCAAAGGAGTCAGGAACCCCAACGACCTTTCATATGTAACTGTGTCAACCTGAAGCCATCTCCCGCCCTCAGTATCAATGACCGTGAACTGTCATGCCTGGGGCTGCAGTTTACAGAAGGCCACCCCTGTAGAGAGACCCCATTCATTAGATACAAGAAGGTGGCTTGCCAGAGCCAGAGAGTCTAGTCTCAATGCAGCTTCAAGGGAAACCTGCCACTTTAAACAGGAACCACAGAGTGATCCATTAACCAGAGTCACTCTTTGATCAACAATAGACAAGAAGATGGGTGGGACTTAGTATCACAAGTGTTCACCCCTTTACAGTTCCTGTTGCAAAGCACTCTGGTTATGACCTCACGCATACAGGAGATTGTTGGTAGGGACCCCAGGATTGGTTCCTTAAGGTAGGCTTTGCAACGTCAGGAAATGGCAGAAGGGAAAACACCCTCAGACTAACAAACGCATAACAGAAAGAAAATACATATTTTCAAACTTAAATGCATTTTAGTGCAGAATTGTAATATAGTGGATGGAAGCAAGACTGACAGTATTGGGGTATTTATTATAGGTAATTAAGTTTAGATACGTAAATCTCTACAGAGCCCCGCCAGCCTTCACTTTCTTCTCACTCTCCAACCGTCCCCACTGCATGCGCGCCACCTCACTCGAGCGCCCCGGTCAGCTCATGACGTAGGACAGGTCACATACTACACAACCCCCTCTGCTCGAATGTGGATGAAGATTACGCAGAGTTCCTCTCTTACACATAATCCCATCGGATGTCTGAGTCTCCGGAAGGTTCTGCCTGACCTTGACTGGCGAGGATATCCAGCTGCATTATCAGGCAAAGAAAAATCACTTCTGCATCGTTCCAACACTCTTGCAGCTTCTACTACTTCATTGACTTGAGCTCTTTCAGCAACATTCTCTCCATCAACATTTACTCTCTCTCTTCTCTCCATTCCCTTCACCAAAGACACTGTCTCCATGTGCCATACTCATCCATCATCCACTCTTACTGCATGTTTAAACCTATAGTCGAAGTGAACAAAAAGAAGTAGTGGAAATATGTTCCCTACGGGCCTGCGCCGCTCCCCAGAGACCCCATCGCCACACACTCTGCCAAGCACAATACAAACACCCAAACACATGCACCTGCTCTTTAAGGGAACATTCAGTGCACTGCACTGAAAGTGCAAGTTGCAACTTCTTCCTACACTTGTTTAAAAAGCTAAATCATTCTGGAGCAGTTTCTTTTTAAAATAAAAGTATTGGGACAGTAAAATGTAATGTCAAAAAGTACAGAAGCACCGCTCCCAACAGCTCCCGCCCACTTCGACCACTGGTTTAAGCACTTCTGTCACCACATTGGGCTTAGACCATTTACAAAGGCCATCTCTGAGAGCAGGAGGAAGTTTAATTCTCACGTTATCTCCCATAGCAGGAAGAATACTACAAAAATACATCGAAATTTGTATTTTCAAACTTTGATTTTCAAGATTTAATGTTCAGACTTTGGTCTTTTAAAATTTGAAAGAGAAGCAAGACAGGGGAGTGAGACTGTAAAATATCCATTGTGGAGACGTCCATGGGAGCAGCGTATAGCTTAGCATTCTCTACCCGCCTTAATGGTCTTCAAGGAATGTGGGAGTTGAAATGCGGAGCACCAGGAAGAGTTCCAGGGCTGTCAGTCACGTTGCAGCTCAGTGGCGCGCGGCTGCGTTTCCACCGCCCTCTTCCAACACAGCCTCCAGGCTCTGCCGGGCCCTGCCGTGCCTTCTTCAGACATATTCTCGCCCGCTGCGCCAGTGGCCAATGTAGGAACCAGGACCAAACAATATGGCCAAGTAGGGGTTAAAACCCTGGTGTCTGAGGTCCACGGGCTGCAACGTGGACACTAGCCCGCTCCCACAGCCACAGGGCCTCCGCCTGAGGGCGAGCCGAGAGACAGTGCAGTTCATAGACTGTGCGTCACAAGCAACCAGCACAACACGACACAATGGGAAAGGAACTGTCTGACGCTGCGCGCCATCAGGCCTACATTAAAAGCTATTTATCTGCTTGAAAGAATAATAATGCAGAGAAGGTAGGAATGTATTTTACATAATGCACTGCAGATACGCGCAGCAATATTATAAAAAACACTAAAATAAGAGCGGCGATTACGCCGCCAGTGGGAAGAGCGCCTCGCGGGAGCCGGGATTGTATCTCTTATAATTGTTAGAATGGGGTCTGATTTTGAAGCTTCGGCTTGAATCCATCTTTGGCAGTAAACGAACGGTATTCTTTGTGCCCGTTTATTTCCTTGTTTTAATTTTAAGCTCCCACACACACAGCAAGTGGCAATTCAGTTCCCCCGCACCGTCCCATTATTCCCCGGCGAGGCTTTCTTCCCAGAAGCGAAGGTGTGTTTCCGAAACAAAGGAACAGCCTGGGAGAGGCTGGCTGAAATATTAAGCAGCTGAATGGCGCCGCTGTCGCTGTGCTTTCACGGCCCTAATGGGCAATTACGCCACGATAATGAAACGCTTTCCTCAACCCAAAATTGACTGCCGCGTTTCCATCGGACAATAGGCACGGGCTCTGCCTACCGGACTGACGGGAGCACGGCGGCATCCCCAACACCGTCATGGAATGTGTGGGGGCGGGGAGATTGGAATTCGCAGTCAGAAGACCTGCTCTTCACGGGGAGCCACATAAAGCGGCATTTGCCGATTTGACAACAAAAGTGATATCATTGTAACTCCACCATAAAGGAGGAATTTTGTGTGTGTCCTTAATTCACTTCAGGCAGTTGGCCATCTCTAACCTCTTCAGAGCTCGGGGTGAATATTACCGTCCTAATTTCTCTAAGAAATCTTTAAAGCCCCGCCCCTCCCACACACATGTATGTTGAGGCATCTGTAGAGGTGCCCACAAGCAGGGCTATAAGTGGGCCGGTTCTGGCTGGGGCAGAAACCGTGGCAGTCTCCAAAAAGGGTTCCCCACTCTGCCCCCCCTCCCCCCGACTAGCCCAGATGGCCAATCCCCACAGGTATTGTTGGGAAGGGAAGACGATGGTCCCAGACCCCCAAGCAGTTTCGGAAGAGGCAAAGGCCTGGAAGTCTTCAATAGGGGGCTGGGAGGGTAAACGGGGGAGAGGTAGCGGCAGGGTCCATCGTTTGGGGAGGGTAGTGCATGTAGGTTTAGAGCACACTGGGAATCAGACTCCATTTTAGGTAATGGCAGCCACATTGAAATCAAGGTCTAACGTGGCACTGCAGCCAGGACTGCCCTTTCGTATCTTGGGAAGACTGCACCCTGCAAGGCCACAAGGGGGTTGAGAGCTCCCTGGGAATAGCGATCCCATGATAAGGAGGGCACGAACCTCTGACCTCCACCAGTCCCGGTTCCAAGTTATAGCACCCGAATGCCCCCCATCCCAAGACCCTTGCATCCCAAAGTACCAGGCAGTCCCAGACCACCGACCATAAAGCTGTTAGACCCCAAATCAACCAGGCTGCCCTCACTATTAGGTCACGTGATTTGTGCTGCGATGTGCAGGGAGGGGCAAAACAACAAATCTAAAACAAGGGTGGGGAGCTTTGGAAGGGTGCCGCCGTGTCTGGAATCGAGCTGGGGTTTGTGAGTTACAGTGACCTCAAAGTATCCTCTTAGCTCTTGTCAGCAGTACCAGGGAATGCATTGTGTTTTTTATGTAACAAGCAATTAATTGTAGCTTCGTGCCTGGTGACAAGTGAAGAGGAGCACACAAGGCAGAAGATGGACAGAAGGGGCTGTGACCAATGGCCTGGCATCCCTTATGGAGCAGGAAGCCTATGTATTGGTTCTCACCAACCAGCCATTCAGATGTTACAACGAAAGTTGAGGGGTTGTAATGATGAGCCAGGAGACCAGGTTGGGTTAAGAGACTTTAGTGGGTTTGTGGTACATAAGTCACAGGTAATAAGTTACAGGCAGGATAAGTACATAAGGGAGGGAAGAATCCACCGGTCCCCCCTCTGTTCAGCTCATTTTCCAACTGAACAGGGAGAACCTTGGCACTCACACCAAAACATTCTAGATGGAACACTATAATAAAAGCATTCCAGGCACAGGCTCACATATACTTAGGAAACAGCTAATGAACCAGGATAGGTAAGACATAACACATCTCCCCCCTTACATGACAATACAATGAAGGAAGGAAACAGAAGGAAAAGTCATAAATGGACTATATATCTAAAAAAAAACTATCCTTCCATATCCCATCCAGCAAACCACTAATAGTCATATGCTATTCCCTTCCAATTTCATGATATAGCTAAAAATAGCTAATCCACTACAAGACACTCGCCAGAACCATAATGGCCATTTATGGAACTCAGCTACAGGGAACCAGCCCACAATCTAATAAACAAACCTGACCACCTACATCATATCATTAACCCTGTTACAACATTCTCCAACATCAAAAGCTTCTTGAAAGAAACTACAGGGTTATTACCCTCTATCTGCCTAATGCATATCATTTAGAGACACAAATTGCCTCCACATAACATCCTGCTGAGCACCAACCACATTAACGGTGACAAATAGCACCAAAGTTGATACCCAACCAAATGATCAATCATTAACTAACTAACACATTGACACAAAAATGTGCCAACATAAAACCAGGTCTGTAACCTAGCTACTAACCTTGAAACACCAATGCTCACCACTGAGCACATTAACATTTGAACCTATGTAAGTTCACTACCTGAACAAGAGAATGCTCGCCACAACTAAGCATATTAAACATAGGCATGCTTAAAGGTCAAGGAACTAACCTATTACTAGACAATGAGCAAACCATGCTCTCATACTGGCAAACAGACGTTCACACAACCACAATCACACAGCTGACTTATTAATAACCTACACAGTTTGTAAAATAAACTAATGAACGAATTCAGCTTGAAAAATTTGGGAATATAAAACGTTTTAAGTTACACCACCATAGCGAGTCCCAAAAATCATGCTTGCAAAGTTCAGTTTTGACATATACCTGTGGAAAAATTGTTAGGTTAATAAAAACATTGTCAAGGTGAACATATCAAAGAAATGCAGTAGTTCTATGGCACTCACAATATCCACACGAAAACAACAAGACGAATTCAGCATAACAAATTTTGATAATCCGAAAATTAGGTGCGCCGCAATAAAAGTTCAAAATGTTATGCCTGCAGAGTCTTTGTTGATATGTAACTGTGGGTTAGTTACTGCAAACTACACTATGCATTTTATTACCTGCCATTTCTTTTGGTTGCATTAATTCCATTCCATTACCACTTAAAACCTGCTAAAAACATTGGTGCCGTAGCCATTTCCAATTAAAACTTGTCAATAACCAACATTGGCACCATAACTTTAGGTCCAATGCAATTACTAAAACACTTGCCAAACAAAACACATTGGCACCATAATAAAACACTGCTTATTGGCACATAGCCACCATATGGCTCCAAAAAATAATTCAATTGCCCACCCTTGGGTAACACTCATGCTTACAGTTTGGCACACACCAATAAGTATATTCACACCAATAAAGAGACGCACAGCACATGGCCACTGTAAATTAACACTCCTGCCAACGCTATTGGCACAAAAAACAGGAAACTCCTTTCCCAGAAGCATGTTATAGAATGCCATATAACAAACCATAAAAACTACACCACAATGCCTGCAAAATGTGACCCATGTTTTCATATATCACATTCCTAAAGTGATGCATTGCCTTCATTTTCATTTTCCAAACAACATTTTAGCATGTGATGGCCTTTGCATTTACAATATAAAGAAACGTTGCATGGGTACATTGCATGTTGCTTTCAACTCTTAAATATCAGCTCAATAAAATGGCAATGTCACAAAAAAAAATTGCAATGTACATAAGGCAAAACATTTTGAGTTCGCACATTACACTTTCAAGAAAATCGAAAGGCAGAAACACTTTCCTGAAGATCCGATCAGACAAAATGGAAATGCTAATAGAAAATAAATGCCTGCTGCTTTCATTTTGATAGCCTTGAAATGCATCCTCCAGTCATTGCAGTACATGTAACGTTCCAGTAATGCCGAAGGTAATGAACAGTCAATCCAGCTGCGCCTTTAACTCCTACTCAGTGTTAATATGACTTGCAGCCGCTCCTTTTTACAGCATGTTCAAAAGCAGCTTGTAAAAGTCTTATGAAGGTGGGCGTGCTGTCAAATGCCTGGCTGCTTCTATGCGCTCTCTCGCTGGAGCCATTTGCCCTGCTGATAAGCAGAGTCTCTCTTTTGTTCCCCCGACCCCTTGCTCTGCCAATAACATGCCACTGACTTCTTGTGAAGCGCCAAACTAAAAATGCGCCTATGCCTTATATATTAAGAAGCCCTTGCTGTGGCAGATGCAGAACAAATGAAAGTGAGCAGCGCTGCCCCCCAAAATCACTATAAATGTCCCTCACTAATCAGTCATGCAGGACATGGGGTGCGCTCACCTTGAGGGGCCGGGCTGTGGGGGAAACCGGTGGATGCTTCAAGGTCCCTGCTTCTGCCTGCTGGCCACTGTATGCCGCTGTTGTCATCTGTGGTCCTTTTGTCCTGCATGTCCTGGGTCTTACTTGTTTTCTTTCCTTCCTTGCTCCTGCCTTTCTTTACTGATGCCTGTTCCTTGGAAACATCCCATCCTCGTCGCCAGTGTTACAACGCAAGTTGAGGGGTTGTAATGATGAGCCAGGAGACCAGGTTGGGTTAAGAGACTTTAGTGGGTTTGTGGTACATAAGTCACAGGTAATAAGTTACAGGCAGGATAAGTACATAAGGGAGGGAAGCATCCACCGGTACCCCCTCTGTTCAGCTCATTTTCCAACTGAACAGGGAGAACCTTGGCACTCACACCAATACATTCTAGATGGAACACTATAATACAAGCATTCCAGGCACAGGCTCACATATACTTAGGAAACAGCTAATGAACCAGGATAGGTAAGACATAACATCAGATTTGTACCGTATGTAACTACGTCACTGATGATGCTGTGTGCCATTTTAAAGTGTTGCTCATGCTGATTTTGCCAGAACGCTCCACGGGAGCAAACTGCTTTGCTGGTGCATCTTTATTTTTTGCATAAATAAACCTTGTTCTCCTTGAAAGAGGTGTGCTGTGCCTTTTTCCCTTGTGGGTTGCATTTTTTATGGTGTGAGCGTTGAGGGGCTTCTCTATGGTAGCCTGTTTAGCAAAAAGAGCTGCATTTTTTAAAAGCTTCCTCCAGTGGCAGCACGTCTGTTTAGAGAAAAGGAGAGACATCGGCAGATGCCTCGCTGTTTTTCTAATCAAAAACTCTGACACCCAGAGGCAGCCCTTTAACCATGCAGCACCTTGAGTGAAAGGGCTGCCTGCTCCTTGTGCTAAACAACAAAAGTAGAGGCCAGGCACCCACCTCACCTTCTGTTTCTTAGTGAGATAAGCAAACCCCCAACAGACAGCCCTTACACTCACGCAGCCACATGGTTAAAGTGCTGCCTGCTAGGGGGTTACCTCCTCTCATTAGGAAACAAAGGGAGAGCCGAGGCGCACTGCTATCATGCCTGTGGTCCAGCCCCTCCTTTTGTTTCTTAATCACAGGCTTCAACCCTCCACACCCCCAAAGGCAGCCTGCCAGCATGGCTTGGAGCCCTGATTAAGGAACAAAAAGGAGAGGCTGGGTGCACCAAAGGTATGATACCATTGTGCCACAGCTCTTCTGCTCGGATCCAGTGCCTGTAGCCAAGCTATCGCCAGGTCCACACCCTCATAGGCGAGGGGGGGATCTAGTTGGGGGGCATAGCCCCCATACTTAGACAATGCCCCCTCACTAGATCCCCTCTCAATTCTACCACCCACTTAAAGCACTTCCCTTAAATCCTCTGATTAGGTAATTATAATGTGAGATTGTCACAGTGTGTTGCTTCCTGTTATTCATCAGACAAATTTACTCCTCAATCAACACTGTGCGCTTAAGACGTACTAGAGGGTCAAGGGTTCTAGTAACTTTGGTATCTGGGCATAGATCTTAAAGACCTAACAGGGATTCTATGCCAGGAGTAGGTAAGGTTGAAACCGCAGTCAATCCCATGAAACTATAAAAAAGCAGGCACAGTGCTGAAGGTCTACATCAGTGAAAGGTTGAGTTGTGTTATTAGGTTCAATGGCTTCATTCTGAATTTGCATTGATTTTTCCCCATCAATAAGATTTCTATTTGTCATTGTTTGATTTTAGTGTTAAACATACCTCACACTCAGTGGCATATGTAACACAAAACGTGGGAGTCTACTGTGGGCCATGCTGAGGGTAACACACACTCAAGGCACGGGGCGTGCCCTACACCATGTCGGCCTGGACCACCGTGCATCCACAATGTGCATGACATGGGTGCACCGTTGCTAAAATCTCAGGGGGTGCTAACCCTTCAAATGTTGAGAGAGGCGCTAACATCAGAGACTGCGGGGGAGGGGCGAATTCACTTGTGTGGGTATCTAACTTCTTTACAAATTCTAATGAGACTATTGTGGTACAGCTTCAATCTAACAAGCAGGGAACTCTCCCATTGACATCTGAAACCACACACTTAAGGACTGCTGTAGAATGAGCTGCCTCCTGTTCTCCCACCTGTCAGATCACTCCCCTGACATGCAAGTGCTAACATCCCATCACCATTTTAATTGCCTAAGAATGTATGCAGATGCTAACAATGAAACGTTTTACATTAGTAATTTGCGTGGCATTTGTTAACTGTGCAGCCGCCACCACCATTTATTGTCTGTGTCCTGCTGTGTCCCGCTACATCTCTGTAGGTCAGACAGGTCAAGTCAACATAGTCCAAAGTTTGGGGGGAGGGAGTGCTAAAGCAGGATCGGCCCAAAGGTTGTTTGCGCCGCTGGCGTATGATGATCATGCTGCTGTTGCAGGGGCACACCGCACACTGCACTAGGTGTTTCATTATGTCTTTTGATCAACCCTTGCATCTTTCAAATAGCATAGAAACAAGGCTGCTGTGTCTGGATCCTGGGTCCTGAAACGGCATTGCATATACGCATTTTTCAAAAAGCTCATATGTTTCGTTCACACAGCGTTAGAAGGAAAGACGCGATGCTGCTGAGGTGTTAGTCCTTCTTCTATAAGCGTGGCGCGTTATTTGAATACCGCGCTAGGGGAACGGCTAGAGCTGACCTATAATGATAAATGACACTACTCTCTTTACAGATATGTAAAGTTTGTACAGATAAAGCAGATAACACTGCTATTGTAATCTGATCAGAGAAGAAGTCTGACCATTCAAGAATAATTTATGTTTGCCCTCTCCGCAAGAATGCGGCAGAGGTATGTGTGGCTCGTTTTTTCCATGCCCAATTGGCGTATATTGCTATAAGTACCACCACCAACTATTAGGGGGTTTTACCCTGATTTTCTGGTGATGCTGTTGCAGGGCTTGGTTTCCTGTAGTTGAAATGGAGACGGAGGTGGTTCCCTGTCAAGTGTCAAGCAATTCAGCAAAGGTTAATGGCAAACGCTCTGCTTTTTGACTACAAATAGGAACTATATAGTAGTGCTATGGTTGGTGTACAGGCAGTTGGGAATTAGGTATTTTAACGGCAGTGTATGTGTTTTTATGTTGTTTTAGAATGCATAGAGACGCCACAGGATGGTTTGTGAGAATTAGAAACACATCAGGTTCCATCTTATGATACAGTCGGGTACGGAAGAAGGCAGACATCAGTTCTAATATTGTTCTAGATGGTTTTCTGTCGAAACTAGAATAAGGGAAGTTTAATATCAAGTATTGAGGAGCTGTTTTACAACATAAAAGTTTTGTCTTTTTGCACCTCCAAAAAGCCTCTAGTAGACGGCTGTTATGAATAGTGGTATTTGCACTTTAAAGTTTATATTTATTCATTTGTTCAGTATAGGGATGTGTGTAATAATGTATATGTGATAGGGCAAAAAAGATTGTGTTTTTGACCATCGCTGAAAATAGGTTGTGGCTGCACTTGTAGAAATGAAACAGATTCTTTTGCACATGTATGCGTATTTGCACGTTGTGCGCTGGTCATTTAAAAACAATCTGTTTTATGTGGTTTGCACAATTGTTGATGATTTTTTTGAAATGTCTTTTGTCTACTGTGTATGCATGTGAAATTGTTTTGTGTATTGTTATACAATATATTTCTAATACATATTAATAAATGAAACATTTTCACATTACTGCCTGTGGATCTATGGTTACTATTATAGCCCTCAATGGAATTTGATTTAGAATAATTTGATAAGCTGGTGAGAAAACCATTTGTATTAGATTTTGTCCGTAGGAAAACATGTTCATGCTGGCTCAGCCAGTACATGTCATGAACCATTACCTTGTTTGGCTGCAGAAAGGCCTCAACCCACGACCCACCATGTAAAAATGCTCATCATGTTGACTTTGCCCTTAACACCAATAAAGCATGCAATACCAAAGTAAGACAACATTTACTTGCTGACTGCACAGGTGCCCCCATTCACCCCAAGTAAGACACACACCATATTGGTCTTGCCTCTTACATGAGCAAAAAATGCCAGTCTAGCCAAATAATACCACCTATCATGATTACTTTACCATAGATGCCCAGATAAAAATGGCATGCCACAGCAAGAAATTGCTAGACTGGCTGCACCCAAATGGCAATTTAGTCAGGTGCCATGCTACAGAAATGTCCAGTCTGCTTGCCCCATTGTACTATAAACCCCCACCCCAAATCCCCCTCCATGTAATACCATTTGTCAAGTTGGCTTTGCGAAACAATACCATTAAAACATGTAAGAAAATGGTCATGCACCAATGCCCCTTGCGTGCACCTATTCATACCCATTCACCCACCAGCTACTCACCCGATGGCGGCTAGTGAATTTATTCATCATAGGGCCATAAATATTTCCCACAAATATGCCAGGGCGACCAAGCATAGCCAGGGTGCCCGAACAAACCAAAGGGAGTTCGGACATGGGGTTTCCTACCCATTCCACCTGAGAATTTGTCAAATAAGGGGTTAAAATGGCTCATTATTCAGCACACTTTCTGTGAAAAATTTAGTAAAAAGCCAGACAGGTTGCATTCGGTTTGGTATGGAAACTCCAATTCAAAAATTCATAGATGCAAATAAGCAACAGTGCACACAAACATCTCCCAATGCATGTTCATTCTTTTTTCTTACTCACTGTTCGAATCCGTCTTACTGAAGGGACTCCAGGCATCCAGCTCCTGCGCTCCACCAGGCCAGACAGAAACAAGGCAGCAGGGAGAACTTTCTGCTTCCTGACTTGCGCAGTGGATTATAGCTGGAGGCCTCCATCCTGTGGCGCTGGGTCAAGAACATTTCTTTCTGAAGTCAGAGTGCGTGCCTTCTGCCTTCAGAAAGAAATTATAGATATATATTTTGTTTTTAGGAAGCTCATCAGGCCGGTGGCCACCCAGGACATGGTGCGGTGGACCCCACCCCATGCCTTGGCGGAAGGCAAGGCCCCCACTAAGCCAGTGCACACTATATGAATATGCTGCCATATTGACAGTGAGGAAGCTCCCATGGTTGCATTGAATATGCTTCCCACAATCAAACTCGGACACCCTGATGATTGAAGGACGTACATGCTGGCTGTCCAAAACCATGTCCAGTTTTAAAGACTATTTAAGCCAGGTGGAATTTGGCATGGCAGGGCACAACCCTTGCAGATCACTCAACGACGGCTATGGGCTTGAGGTATTGATGTTGGGTCCATTATTCATGCACCAGCGTTCTTAACTAGTAAAGGCCTCTCAGATGGACGGGATGAGAGTTTTGGCTGGAGTGCACGTCGATATTCCAAAGGGTGTTGCTGTAAATGACTCGAGAGCAGAAAGAGTGTCCATGCTAAGAGCCAGAACCTTCGCCATTGTGGTATTTGAACTTGGTTGAGGCTGCTTCTTTGTGATGTCGAGCGTATATATTTTAGCGACACAGAACTGAAGTGCACATTGCAGGGACTATAATTTGGAAAAGAAAAGTCTTGGACAGGAAGCACGGTGTCGCGTTGGCATGACGTCATCCGATCACCCTCTGCATGATAGACAAAGAAAGGGCTCCTCAAGTGAATGAGAAAGAGCGGAATTTAGGCTGGATAACCTGCACGCGGCTGATATCATTGCTTTCGCCACCTTGGACGGCGAGCGCAGGCTTCCGGTTTGCTTCTCTAATGACCGGCTGAACAAGGAGAGGCAGCTGTTGCTCTGGGCACTTTGCTTGTCTCTGCAAGGTACTGCACTCATCAATCACTCGGCCGCCTTTGGGTGGACCTCTGAGCGGCGCAGGGACCCCGGAGCCTTGGAGGGGGGCGCGCATTGGAAGACGAGGCAGGTAGGGCAGGGATATTGAGCTGTATTAGCACTCCATCAATGTAACCTGGCGGTCCCACGCCGCGGGAGCAGCCTCATTGGAGGTTAATGAAGAGAAGGCCTGGTAATTCCTCACTGTTAGGGCTGTAAATAAGGGAGGCTTATTGTAGCCAGAAAGCCCTATTACCCCCATCGGCATCTGCGAGCTGTTCTTCGTGCAGGGGCCGGTGTAGTTTATGGAATAATATTTGCTTTCATGTGATGGATGTAGATCCAGGCCTACGTGCACTGCTGCCGCTCTACGCCAATAATATGATAGATTATTTATAGCGCGCTTAATACCCAGAGGTTTCTAAGAGCAGACCCGGGGATCGAACCTGTGGTGCTCTGTGTCATCTTGCTTCCAAGGCGAGCACGTTTCCCCTGAGCGATCCTCCCGAGGATTTGCTGCGAGGGTGCTAATGGTGTCTTTTTTTTTTGTTTACATAAAAAGAAGGTACTTTGGTGGGTTTCTTTTGCTGAGCGTTCTACCTTGCACATTTCAGAGTGCATTGGGGGTGTGATAGCCTTTTTCTTAGATTCTCCCGGAAGGAAGCCATTCAAAGATGAGTAATGCAGCCGTTCATGCCCGATCAAAACTGCCATGCCCACTAAAGCAATACTCTTTGGTGATGCCATGGCGGTGAGACAATGCCTGATGTAAAGCTTCTCTTGGTTCTGTGCGAGTCCATCCGTTTTATTTCATCGATTTTTTTGATAGGACATTCTACCGCAAATATATGAAGGAGGAGACCTCCCATGGGCCCCGCCCCACGCACCCGCTACCTTTATTATTACCCTACCCCGCCCCCACATACATTACCGGTAAAATGCAGTGGAAAAAAATTTGACAAATTCTCCATCAATGGAATAACCTGCGATGGAATCTTCATATTCCCTTTGCATAAAAACATTTTTCTAGAGTTATTGTTGAAGATCTTGTCTTGCGGCCAATCCAGGGTGCTCTGAGATGGATTCGGAAGAAGTCGTTGGTCTTAGATCTGGGTGAACCTGCAGTCATGTGTTCCAATCCTGGCAGGACGAGCACAGCACTTCATCCGGTTAAGGTCAGTAACTTGAGCCAATGTCAGCTGGCAAAAAATAAAACTCTATTATCAAAGTGCTTAGAAGTGGGAGGAAGCTAACACGAAACCCCTGATATTATTAAAAAAATAGACACATTTTCAAAGGTCTTCAAGATGTGGGCCTGGCGGTCCATTGGTGGTTGTGGCAGAGGATGTCTGGGGGGCGAGCGCGGGGCTCTTTCGGAAGGGTGAATGGCAACCGCTCTTAATGTAGCATTAATTACAATGCGATGGGGCAGGCTTCATACATAAAGTCCTGCCAGACCGCGGCATGGTACGCCGAAGCAAAACAAGGGCTGCAGGCCATTACCGACGAAGTCTGTTCCACCACAAGGTGCTTCAACGCTATTCACGCCTCTGGCCTTCCCTCTGGGTGTCAATATTCATTGGTAAGGAAATGTTGCACTCGTGGCCCACGTGTAATCCAGGTCCTTAAAAAAAAATACAAACCAAGATGTCCATTTCCAGAAATAAGAAGAGGAGCTCTGTCGTGGGCACTTTTCTATTTCTAGTGCAGGCATCTAGGGGAGTCGTTGCTGGGAGGAGAGAGGGTTAGCAGCAGGGAAACTAAGTAAAGGAAAGAGGGTGTGCTGGGGCAGTGATGAAGTGTGTCAGTGGGAGGAGTTGCATACTAATAGTAATTAGGAGAGGTCTTCATGGGCATGTCTCCAAAAAGAAGATGGCGGCCTGCGGCGTGAAGCACTGCAGGTAGGCAAGGAACTCTGGCTTACACATGTGAATATAGCCTGATCGGCTGCTGCCTCTTCCGCAGGTGATGTTATAGTTCTAGCTTGGTCGAGCCACAACAACATTATTTTCACTCAATCAGGGGCTCAGCCTATAAAGGTTTGTAAACAACTGAGCCAGAAAGACAGTGTTGATATATATCTTATATAGATATCCCTATTCATTGCTCTGGATACGCGGTTCAGATTCAAGGGGTCCTGGGCAAAAACAGTGGTCTCTGTGGCACTGAAGGGTAGTTGCTGAGGGGAGAAAAGAACGTTCTGCCTGTGGTCGAGGTCATTCTATAGGGCATCAGATTTACTCAATGCCAGATGGACTGTGGCGGTACTTATTTCAAACGATGGAATACGTTGCTTTTAATGGTAAGTGAAGATGTAATTTTCAAGTTTTTAGTTGATGGTACTTGAGTCCATCCGTCTATTGATAGTGTTTCAGAAATGGTTGTGTGTCTTTCGTGCAATGCCTTCGCACTCAGCTAGCCTGCTGTTAAAGGTCTGCAAGAACTGTTCGATTGTGCTGAATGAAACAAGGAAACACAAAAAATCCCCGTCTTCTACTGTTCCCCCTCTTTTAATCTGCCCTTCCAAAGGCTACTCACTCTCAGCCTTACCAGCCTAGCTGTCCATCTCATTAAAATCTTATCAAACCCCAGCTCTCCAGACACAGACCTGTGTGTTTTCAAAGAACTGAAGCAGCCAGTACAGTTGCAAAAGGCCCTTCATTCGGATTTACTTCCATAAGCAGCAGGACCACCCATTTTAGGAAACCAGGTGCTTGCAGTTAGCTGATGTTGAGCCATTGTGAAAGAGCGCAGATAATTGTATACATTTGATTATGGCTAGCACAACAGAGAAATCCCTCTGATCTAAATCAACCATGAATTGAATTGTTAAAGGAAACAGATGCAACAATAGTGAAGTCGCTGTGACAAAATGCCAGGCCCGAGGGCGGGAAAGCTAAAGATTTTTTTGATTTCTAATAATAAAATGATGTAGGTAATTTTGTTTCAGAAAGTGAGATCTGCTAATCAGACCCCACATTCATAATGGTCCATGTCAATAAGCACGATTCACACGTGTGCCTTGCTGTGACCATCTCCTCACATGCTCAGCAGCTGCCTTGCAGTGCAGCAGGACAGATTCAGGATCTACGGAGTTGTTTAGACATTAACTAGTCAAATCGTATATTCTGCTTATTTAACCAATTCTTTTTACTGCAAAATGTGGGGGAGACCCCTGCATCCACCTCACCTACCCAATACCCCATTTCTATATCCTTAACTCAAACCCATAATCTATCTTTTTTGCAGTAAAAAAAGGTAAAACAATGCAGAAAAATGTAATTTGACCAGCTTGTTGAACTACGTGAGGCATACCCAGAGTCAAGGGTCACATGTGCATTCCTGAACCCAGCTGCTGGAACCGACAGTTCCAACAAACAGAAATGACTTTTAGCTATATGAACCTCTGGTTCGAAACTTTATAATTGCTTATCTCAGAAGTCTGGTGGCAGTTGTGAAAAACTAAATATAAGAAATGTCTTGTTTTGGCATGGTGGCTTATGAGATTGCAAAATTATACAGCAACAAGTAATTGATGTAATTTTATTATCAGACTGGTGAACAGTGACTTGTTCATGCGAGGGATGGCTTGGTGTGCATTAAGCAGTCTGGGCTTGGTGTACCCACAACCAAGTTTGGTCCAGCCCAGGAATCCCTCTCCGTTGATGCTCCCGAGAATGGTTGTCAACTTCCTCCAGGGAACAGGAACACTCTGTGGGAGGTTCCCTCGCAACTGGTGCATCAAAGACAATGGCCAACTCACACAAGGGTGCAGACTACTGGAGACCTTTTGATGTAGGCAGACAGAGGAAGGGGTGGAGTTAGAATATCGTAGGAGAGAGCTTCAGGCCACAGAGGTCTCACACCATGTTGGATTTTGCTAGGGATCCGAAACCTTTTCCCCCTCCTGACTTCATGCAGACAAGGCACCCTGGGTATGACACCACCAGGCAAAGGAAACTTGTTACAGCATCCAGAATTGAGTCATTAAGAGGTTTGCTGTGGACCAATGCACAGAAGCATTCTCCCCTGTTTTGATTAATCTTTGGACACTGAAGAAAAAGGATTTACTGGAACCTGATTGAGAGTACAGTCTACTCCAAAGTCCTCTGCCGGAGAGGTGAAGACCAGGAGCTTCAAGGAACAGGAAAACCCTTCTACCTAACCATTCAAAGTGCCTTTTAGGGATTACCAGATGGCTGGACAAGGCCTATTGCCACAGAGACACTGATACACAGTACCCAGTCTGGAGGTGACAGAACCAGGCAAGTGCTCTCTACAACCTTTCCTGGTTGGGAATGGCAGAAGTAAATACTTGCATTGACCCTGAGACTCTGGACTGAATCTCCCAGCAACCAAAGAAGTGACCTCTGACTAGCTCTGTATCCCAAACAGACTCAACACAGGTTTGGGTGCCTTTGATGCTGTCCACCCTGCTCTGAGGAGTCCCAGAGTCATCTGAGACCTTGATGCTTGAGTACCTTCACATTCCTGAGTTTCTCTTAAAGCTGAAACTCTCCTATCTTTGCAGCTGAGACCCAGCGAGTCTTCTACAGTCCCCAACTCAACACCGCCTGCTTCGTAACCAGCCTCTTCGAGCTCCAAGTAATTGCCGCAGCAATATCACACTGTTGTGTTTAGCAAGTGAAGTCCGTGCTCTGCCAAAGGCAAATCTCTGTTTCTCCACACCCAGATTCCTGCTTCAGTGTCGAAAAGCCTGGCTCGCCACTGTTGAGCCATGAAAGACAAGAACTAGCCCAGTGACATATGAGCCCTCTTCTCAGCCTTTTTAATGGCCTCTTCATAAACTTTGACATTTTGCTGATGAAATCTTTGTTGAGCACACCTGGCAACAAATCCAGAGTTCCCCCTTTAGGTTAAAGTCTGCTTTCTCTTTGCTTTCCCTTACAGGGGTGGGCCATTAGTGTTTTCATTACTTGTGTCCATTTTTGTTAGTTTAACTAAATATATTATTTGTATAGAACTTTAGTTGGAAATTCTTTCATTTTGGTACCACAGCACTGTTGTTGTTTGGATTGCTTCTGTACCAACGCATACCCCTCTAGAAGAGTACAGCCTGCACTACCCTACGCGGCGAAGGAGGCATACCTGTTGGGCTGTGCCTGTTTCATCTTTGGGGTTTGGGTCACTACTGGTTTAGTAGTAGTGTAGGGCTGAGTAGGCACTTGTGGCACTACTCATCCCTGTACTCCTGCAGAGCAGTATTCATGTAGTCACAGTCATTCATGATCTATGATGCTGCCTGTCCTCCCACACTTGGTTTCCTGGGGACTGCCAGTACCCAAAACTAACAGGGCAAGACGAAAGTGGGTGTGAGATGCTAGTGTGGCTACCTAGATGGAAGAGTGGCTGCTGGGATGTCGTGTGATTTCTATAGAATGGGTGTCCCTAGTGCAGCGATAAAATGGCTAAAGGATGATCAGGGGAAGCCGTATTGGGTTTGTAGCCAGGGCAACGGGAATACTACCTGGGTCAACCCTTATATCGGAATGAGTAGAAAAGGGCTTCAGTTAAACTGGAATATCCAAACAGGGCCAGCTAGGCGGGCGCCCTTTTGAGTTACGGCTAATGAGATGTTAGTGAAGTGAATCCTCTTCAAAGCCAAATCAAAGGTCTGGAAAAGAAAGGGACGGAAGCCAACATTTCGGGTAAACCAGTGATCACGTTAAATGCGGCAGTTGGAACTTCATAAACCTGCCCCATTCAAGTATGGGTGGCAAAGGCAACAAACTAATGAAAATGAGACTGTAACGATGCACAAGGCACAAGGGAGTATTAGTTTGTCAAGTCCCGGTGGGAAAAGGGAGGCTTGTGCTAAGGGCTGACTGGATGCAAGGAGACTGGCTGTTCTATTTCCTAAGACTGAAGACGGGCACAGGTCAAGTCCATCTCTCAGAATAAGCAATTCAGCTTCCCAGATGGCCCGGGTTTCCAACTATGATGTGTTTCACAAAATTGGACCCTTTTACAACTGAAAAGGTACACGATCAAGACCAATTTGATATGTTGTGTGCTTTACATTTGAAATAATAACTATTTATGTAAATGACAGGGGTCGCACATATTTTATTTATTTGTTTTGATTTGAAATCCTTTTATTACCCATAGTCAGTAAAATCTTGCCACACCGGATGTACAGAACAGATTATTTTTGTAATGTAACAGGTAGCGGAGAGAAACATGGTCAAAGTACTGGACATCTTCGTTTTTTCAGAAAGTGGCAGTTTTGGTCCATGTCTCTTAAATGCCCAGGAGGGGGGTTTAAAGAACTATGCCCCCCGTGTGACAAATGCCTGTTGTATAATTTTGGTTGGTAAGAATTTAGTCTGAAAAAAGGTTCCCTTTGATAATTGTGATTTCAAAATGATATTATTAATAATGTATCGGAGCACTAAAAGAAGGCATCAAATTTGAGACATGAATGCCGGCAGACACCTTGAAGTAGGTACATTCTGTGGTTGGCAGTCAGTGTAGGGTTCCTAGAGGTAGGGCAATATGCATCATGTTACTCACTTAGCTACATTCTTTAGTATGATCTGTGATCTCCCCTTTGATGTTTGTCATGCTTCATCAAATGAACTGTAATAATTTACTTTACCTATGATTTGTATGGTGCCTTTGAGGCTAAAATGGGATAGGTTGCTCTAGCTTTTTGCAAGAGCTCACACAGTTATTCCCCACAGCGCAGGTGTTGCCTGATAAGGAACCAGAGGTTGGTGCCCCTATTGTTAGGAAATGCATTAGACGGTGCTATGGTTAACGAGTCTCACCCCAAACTGACCTAGTTTGGAGTGAGTCATGTTTTTACCCCAGATGGTGGCAATTGCCACAAACCTCTAGCCGGTGGGCTGTGCCAGCTGCAAATGGCCTGACCTCTTGGAAATGGCCCTCCCTTTGCTCAGCCAGCTGATCGAGTCTAGCGGGTCAGTAGCAGCCAATTCAGCTCCCCAACTCAGGGTGTATCGCCTTAATAATGTGTGTGGTAGTGTTATTTTAATAAGCTATTGCATAATGTATTTGCATGTTTTAGTGTTCTCATAGTGAACCACTACAAAACAGCTGTGAGTCACTGGTCTGGATATAGAAAATGCCAATAGTGATTGGAAGTTCTGACCACACTACAATTGCTATATAAACACTACCAAGTTAGTTGTCTCCGTAGTCCAATTCCAAAGTGGAAAATGTTGACATAGCCCTATTGGAGTGAAGCAGCTGGCTTTACCCTGGTTTGCAGTCTCACTGTAGAAGCAAAATATTCCATAAGCACCGGAGTGGGAAGATTTTAGCGTGCCCTCCTCAAGAAACTAGCTATGCAGGCTAAGAAGCAAACTGGTTAAGAATTTACCATTTCCTGGGGATGGAAGGGTGCCCGCTTGGCACTTCTGGGATTTCACCTCCCAGTGACCTGTACTAAAGTAGCAGATTCAGGTTGAATTGGAGACGGATCGACAAGCTGGCTGGCTGTGGATACCATCTTCTGGAGCTGGTTGAGCTATTCCTATTGTGTCAATCATAGTCAGGGATTGCATGAGAATCCAGTTGTGAACATGTCTTCACTCTCTCACATCATTGCAATGTCTATAGGCCGTGCCAACAAGATTATTATTAGAAATAACAGGCTACCATCCTTCAAGGTCGATGTGGATTTTTCCACCTGGACTTTTTTGGATCAGACGAGCAATTCAAAATACAGCTGTTTACAAGCAATAAGCTGTTGGATCTCCACCAGCTGCCCAACTTAAATCAGTCAAAAGCATACTATGGGCCTCATTACGAGGGCAGCGGTAACCTGGCATTGCTAGCAGCAGGTTGCTGCCGTCTCCGTAACACTGAATCTGCCACCTGATATCCTGGTGACACCAGGACATTACAAGTTCTGGCGGCCCAGGATATCAGGCAGTGGATCCGGGAAGTCCCCGGAAATGGGTTCACGGAAGCACCAGCACCGTTGTAAACAGTGCCAGTGCTTCCGTGACAGCTCTGCTATCTGGAGCCATTGAGCCCGGCAGGTCAGACCTGTCGGGCACACAGGCTCTGGAAAGCAGATTTGCAGTCAGCCGGTATGCAAAGGGTGCTGGTACGTTGCTACCGGCACCCTTATTTCCGGACCGGCAGACTTATAATGAGGCCCTATAATACGGTTTGTGAAGTATTCTGAGAAGCAGGCTCAGACTTGCAATAGAGCAAGGCCCGAAGAGCAGGCCCAACATGCAGGTGTGGGGTTACTTCACTTTGCAGACAGTCATTTTGACCAGTGTTACTGAACAAATAGTCTTTTAAATGCACAATTTTAAACGATTTACCAAAAAACTGCCTCTTCTGTACTATTCAAAAAGTCTGTCACAAAAGGAATGAGTTGGCATTTGCGACTGTGGACTGTGGACTGAGGCCCATACTTTTTCATTGATGAACAAGTCAATTGTATGTCCCAGTCCGAACCCCTGCCAAGTATGAAACGATTACAGACCAATTGCACAATCTTTCCTTGGCCAGCTTTGAGTACTGAAGTGGAATTATTGTGTCTACCAATTGAAGACGGACTGCCTGCTGGGATTAAGTTTGATCAAGGCTTGGCTTCAGCGATGCAATCTATAGTATTCCAGGCCCTCTACAAAGAACATTCCAATTCTTCCGGGGTCCAAGTATAGCAGGAAAACTGGTATGCCATATCTATCCCGCTATCGCATTACTCGTGGCTGAAAACAGATTCACTGGCTTCTTGATGCCAATAACGTTATAGCTCAGATAAGCTATGCATTGCATGATCGCCCTTTCGAAGGCCCGTTTAGTCTTCTGTGCCAGTGATGACGCTATTGACTGTGGGAGTGCCGGACAGTTAGCCGTCACAGAACTAAGGGAAATTACTCATCTTGCCGGGTTATTTCCCACCACCAACAAGGTACACAAGGTGGTGCATGATCAGATGAGGCACTCCTGGCCAACCAAGGAATAAAGCGAATAACTCCCACACCATAGACGCAATAACGACTATGCATGGCCAGATTCTTTAGAGAATCATACGACAACCACGAACATGCACCAAATGCATGTACTCAGCCGCACATCACAAACTATAACCAGGGTCCCGTAAATGGGCCTACTAAGACCTACAACAGAACCGCAGAATAATGCAATAATCACAAACATGTCACGAACCACCGTGCCTCCCACGCTTAACTATTACCAGGGACCTGGAAAATGGCCCTCTGACACCTAGAAGTGAGCCTTGGCAAAATGGACCACCCATCCAGGCTAACACAACATTCTCTGCACCAGCCAGAGTATGCCTCTCAGAAATCAACTACCACAAACTACCAGAACAAACAAGGCCTGCTCATCAAGCACCGAAAGTAACCAGGGGCCTCCTACAGGCAATCACAGACACCCATTCATACCAATATGCTCACTCTCCACCTTACGACAAAAAAACAATAGAATGCAGCTATAGCCCTCAATCAATTTTGGCCTACCTGCACACATACATACACTCCTCCCTGTACACCTCAACAGTGTTAGAAAGCAGCTATACCCCACGAAAATCAGCATAGCTGCACACATACTTTCCTACATAGGCCTCACAGCAGCCAGAATACAGACTCAGAGACCACCCACCTGCTGCACACATTACGCTGATCTCTCACAACCACTGCACCGCAACCTAGCATTATAATGCAGCTAACCCTTCGTAAACCACTCTGGCTGCACACATACCAAGTGCACCCAAGCACTTTACACTACCAAACTCTCTCCACTGACCTGGTTCAACCCACAGCACTTTGAGACCATACCAATGGTACATAAGGCACTATACAAATGCACCATAACATAACATAGGAACAGTACTCTGCAAAAATAGTTGTGGAAGTTAAGGGAGACGTGCCAAATATCTGCTAGCTCCTGCATATCTGCCCTACAGAGCAGACTTCAGCATCAAGGATATCACACAGAGCAATGAGATTTCTCCTCAACGAAATATATTTGCCTACCCAACTGTGGGCCAATTACTAATGCATTCTGCAGCATTTATTTGCACTGACTCATGGCGTAATGCGGTCTGTCCAAATGTAATGTGATATCAACATGATCTGATGCGTTTCCTTATCAAAATGATATCAGATTTCTGCTGCCGTTGTTTACCCAGGATAAATGTGATGCACTTGTAATACGGAACAGGCAAGAGTAATGCGCTTGCTGATGCGCTATGTAAGCTGAGGCATTTCTTTACCCGCACATGAACTGATTTCCGCTATGTGAGACCATCCACTTATTCGTTTGACTAAGCATGATTTCACCTGTCTAACTCCAGCCTGCCTCCCAGCATTCCACTTGCAAAGAACATTATATTTTGGAAGCACTGTTGCATTGTAAATATGTTTTCATGATTATTATTTTCTGTGTTTATAGTAGAATCTTTAGCTCCATTTGGAAGAGACAAAACATATTTTGTGGGTAGGATATGCAATGGTTGGTAATTTTTCCCATACACTAAAGCGTGTTTTCTCACAGTAGCAATATGTTCATCTTTTCCATTTCGTTTCTGTGCTTTCAGGCTGATGAGCAGCTTGCAGCACTCTAAATGAGGTGCACAAGTACCCCCTTTGGCCTGGGGAGGCTTCTTACACACAAACCCTGCGCGCTTGCCTCATTAGAATTGTTTTCCCTGCTCTTCAGTTATGGATAATGTACCTCAAATGCATCTTCCTTCATTAATCTGCCCTCGAACAGGATTTTATCTGCATTTATCTGCGGCCCTGCAGTCCCCGCTCTTCCTGCATGGCTCCTGGTGTGGTAAGCTGACAGTCCGCTTGACACCACTTACCCTTCTATGTGACAGTTGGGATAATCGCTGCCTTGCAGCTGCTGGGAACATCTCCGCTTTGGGATCCCTGACCACAGGTACACTTCCCGCATGCAGCTCCATAATGACGGTGAGATATTCATAGCTTCCAAAAGAAGACGCATGAGTTTAGTAATTGGCTCCCCATCCCATAAGCGGGCTCATCTTGTGGCTGAAAGCTTTGAGCACTCCTGGCAAAGCCGATTCTTAGTGTGACAAGCTGGCTGGCCCTCTCGGACAGGTAGGGATTAGCAGGAGCTTCTCAAACTGACTCTTATGTAGAGAAGCAGGTACACAGGTCATCCACTGCTCCCACCCCCTCACCTCCATCATATTGGAACAGCAGGAGAAGAGCCAGGTATTATCCCAATACTGCATCAAGTGTATGAGAGACGATATGCACTCAGGCAACCATACCGAATTTACCCTTGCACTGAAAGTGTGGAAGGATGTCTGCACACAGCATTGGACATCATGGAGCGATAAATGAAAACTGGCGAGGGCAGAGTGACATTATGAAGGAGACATATGTAGGTGTACTGAAACGATATAAAAATATTCAAGAACAAAGATATAACTGAAGAAACAAGAGTAAGTATGCATACAAGTAAGAAATCATATATACAAAAAAGATAAAGTAACCTTCTGGCTAATAAGAGTATTTATGCAGAAGCGCAAGGTAGATGAAACATATAGAAGCTTGCTGCAGAGAAAAATATAACGTGGCTAGGACGGCCATGACGGAAAGATTGACGTCAGACTCATATTAAAACCAATGAAGCTACCTCAAAGACAGACCAGAGCTGCAAAGTCAGGAGACGTTGGAAAAACAGCTTAGAGTGAGAAAAAAAGTGGAGTCTATTTGGTCTGGGATCAAGGATGCTATTTGAAGGAATAATTGCAAGGCGCAAGGGGAACCAAAAAGGTAAGCCAAGTATGTAAGACATATTTCTCTTAGATTAAAAAAAGAGGAAAACATCTGCAAGAGCCAACTATTGGACAGTTAAAGATACGCAAAACCTATACAAGGTGGAGTGAGAAAGTCTCCAAAGGTCAAGAGGAGTAATGACACCCACTATAATTGAATAAGGAACAAGTTACTTACCTGTAACTGTTGTTCTCCAGCATGGGTCTGGCATGGATTCACATGCCCATGAATATTCCCCGTCGTCAGGCTGGAAATCCTCGGTAAAGAAAAAATCAGTTTTGTTTCTGATCTGTCTTTCTTAGTAGTAACCAATCACTGGTCTCTGGGTCATACTGCCCCCAGCCAATGACTGCCCTCTCCCTAAGCCCCGCCCCTGGCAGCCATCCTCAGATTTGGAAGCACGTAAAGTGGCAGTATGACCAAGTGAAGAGCCACAGAGGGGTAGGAGGGAGGGTTCGCATGTGAATCCATGCCAAACCCATGCTGGAGAGCAACAGTTACAGGTAAGTAACTTGTTCCTTCTCCAGCATGGGGTCTGGCATGGATTCACAGACTCATGAATATAAGGATACATAGCAGTACACACATGCACAACCATGGGAGGTGGGAAAGGTTCAACATTAAGCATTACATTGACTCAACATTAAGCAACTCTTACCTCCTCACCAGGCCCACCTTCAGGCGAACAGGTTGCGCAGCACTGCCTGGCCGACTCTGGACTCCTCCCTGAATCCTGATCGACGCAGTAGAATCTCGTGAAGGTGTGCGTCAACCTCCACGTAGCAGCCCTGCAGTTTTCCAGCAGGGGCACACCAGACAAGAACACCGTGGTAGCAGCGATCGCTCTGGTCGAATGGGTTTTCGGACAGGCGGGCAACGGTCGGTTTGCCAACCGGTGACAGTGCATGATGCAGCCAGAGAGCCATCTGGAAATGGAAGCCTTCGAGAGAGCCTTCCTTTGGTTCACAGGTCCAGTTCACAAACAGCTGTGATGTCTTCCGAAAACTCTTTGTTCGGTCCTCGTAGAACTTCAGCGTTTTAGCTACATCCAGCGAGTGCAAAGTCCTCTCAGCCGGTGACGAAGGCGATGGGAAGAAAACTGGTAACACCAAGGGCTCGTTGAGATTGAAGTCAGACTGCACCTTCGGCATGAAGGAGGGTGCATCCTCAGCACCACCCTCGTCTCGTGAAAAGTCAAGTATGGAGGCTTGCAGGATAGGGCCTGAATCTCTCCCACGCATCGTGCGGAGGTGATGGCCACAAGGAACGCTGTCTTCCACGACAGGAACCTCAACAGAGCCGAATGCAAAGGCTCAAATGGCGGGCCCATGAGCCTGGTCAGCAGCACATTGAGCTCCCACACCGGGGCTGGAGCCTTCACCGGCGGGAACGATCGGAACAGTCCTTTCATAAACTCCTTCACCAGGCGATGAGACCACAGGGATGGACTGTCCTGCAGTTCTGGTGTATCGGGAAATCGCTGCCAGATGTATCTTGATGGAAGCATGAGCTAGTCCAGCTTTAGCCAGAGACAGTAAGTACGGTAGCACTTGAGGGGCCGTAATCCGTAGAGGGTTAATCTTCTGTGCACGGCAACAGACAGAGAACCTCTTCCATTTGTGTCCGTAGCACTTGAGAGTTGAGGACGCCCTGGCCTTTGCAAGAACCTCTCTGCAGTCTTCCGGGATATCGTACCCTCCAAACTCTAGTGCTGCAGGAGCCAGGCCTGCAAGTTCAGCGACTCCGGGTCGTGATGAAGGATGGCGCCTCCTTCTCTGTAGAGAAGATCTGCGTCCGTCGACAGTTGACTGGTGGGGAGGCTGACAAGTCCAGAAGGTCCGGGAACCAGAAGTGCCTCGGCCACACCGGTGCGACGAGGATCATCCTGCACTGGGACCTCTTGAGCTAGTTGACGAGTCGCAGTAGCAATGGCAACGGAGGGAACGCTTACAGGAGCAGGCTGTCCCAGGGGAACGAGAAAGCATCGCCCGTACTCCTCGGCTGGGGAAACCTGCTGGCGAACCTCTGGCACTTGGAGTTCGTCGCCGTCGCGAACAGGTCGCTCTGGAGTTTGCTCCATTGTTGAAAGAGTGGATCTACTTGATCCTGACGCAGTTCCCACTCGTGGCATGAGTGCAGCTCCCTGCTGAGCGAGTCGGCGATTGTGTTGCTTGTCCCTGCCAGATGAAAGGGTACCAGAAACATCCCCTGGGCAACGGCCCAGTGCCACAGATCCTGGTCTTCCTTGGACATGGCTGGGGATCTTGTTCCTCCCTGCTTCCGGATGTAGACATTGTGGTGGTGTTGTCGGTGAAAATCCTCACCGCTTTGCCCTTGAGGGACGGGAGAAACGACCTGAGGGCCCAGAACACTGCTCGGAGCTCCAATATGTTGATGTGGAGCGTCCTCTCCCCCGGGAACCAGAGGCCTCTCGCGTGAAGATCTCTGGTGTGCGCTCCCCACCCCTCCAGGGAGGCATCCGTCGTCACCGTCACCTGGTGTGCTGGGGTCTGAAAGTCCGTGCATGCCGCGAGATGCGTGCGGGTGCCCCACCACCGAATTGCTTGGCAGAATACCTCGTTGAGCGAGATCTTGTCCTCGAAGCTGCCCGTCGCTTGCATCCAATGGGGGTCGAGGAACCTCTGTAGAGGGCACATCCAAAGCCTGCACAGGCACACCAGGTAGATGCATGAGGACATCATCCCAAGAAGAGACTTGATGGACCTCACCCTGGCCATGTCCGTGGCCAGCAGACGCTGCACCTTGCCCAGGATGGCCGTCATCCTTTCCTCCGACGCCGAGGTTAATTGCGCTATTGTATCGAGCCTGGCCCCCAGAAACAGTGCGACCTGCGACGGAGCCAGGAGGGATTTGGGGAAGTTGATGAAGAATCCCAGGTCCGTGAGCAGCCGGATGGTCTTCACTGTGTGTTCGACGGCGAGTTCCCTTGTTCTTGCTCGGATGAGCCAATCGTCGAGGTAGGGGTAGACGTGGATCCCCTGCAGGCACAGCTGTGCCGCCACTGGCGCTAGGCACTTGGTGAATACCCTTGGCACCGACTTCAATCCGAATGGGAGGGCCTTGAACTGGTAGTGCCGTCCCTGGACCACGAACCTGAGAAACTTTCGATGTCCTTTTAGTATGGGGATGTGAAAGTACGCATCCTCCAAATCCAACAACGATAGGAAGTCGCCTTCCTCCAGCTGGCCAGCACGTGCTGGAGGGTGACCATCCGGAACTTCTGTGCCTTGATGTATCTGTTTAATCGACGTAGGTCCAGGATGGGACGCCATCCTCCAGTCTTCTTTCTGATGAGGATGTATCTTGAGTATACTCCGGAGCCCCTGAGCCTCTTTGGGACGAGCTTGATGGCTCCTTTCTTGAGCATCTTCCTTCCCTCTAACAGCAGTTGAGGGATGTGGTTTTCCTTCCTGGCCACAGGAGGAATTCTGGGGCACTTCTTTAGAAATTCCAGAGTGTGCCCATGGGCCAGGGCATCCAGCACCCAACGGTCGGTGGAGATGGACTCCCACACGCTGATGAACTTCGTCAGCCGGCCTCCCACCGGGGTGCTTCGGTGGAGGCCCGACGCAACGGTCGGTTCAGTATTGCTTGGAAGCAGCCTTGCCGCCTTGGCCTCCCTGGCGACGACAGCGAGATCCACCTGACTTGCCTTGTCCCCTGTAAGCTTCTTGCAACGCGGAGCGGGCCACCTGACGGTATGTCGAGGAGCCGCCGCCGAATCCTTTGGAGGCACCTTGCTTATCTCTGGAATTCCGAAAGGGCGGCCGCCGTTGCTGCAGAACTCCCAAGGTCCGAGCCGTCTCTGTGTCAGTCTTGATGGCCTGCAGTGACTCATCCACTGTCTTTCCAAACAGATTGTTCCCGTCGAAGGGCATGTCCAAAACCTTGGCTTGCACGTCTTGGTGGAAATCCGTCGCCTTGAGCCACCCCCGCCGTCTAAGGCAAACGCTGTTGCCCAACTGGCAGAAACCGGTGTCAGTAATGTCCGTGGCTACCGTTATAGCGTGGTCCAACGCCACCTCACCCTCCTGTAGGATCGCCAGGGCCTCTGCCCTCTTGATGTCCGGTAGGAAGTCCAACAGGGGGCGATCTTCTACCACAACTCCCTGTCGTAGCGGGCCACAATCGCTAGGGCGTTGGCCGCCTTAATCGTCGTCGCCGCCAACAAGATGACTCGTCCCATGGCGTCCAGTTTCTTTCCCTCGCCGTCCGGTGGGGAAGTTGATGATGAAGCCGATGCCCCCCGCTTTCTTCTTGGCTGCTGCTGAGACGACCGAATGCGGGGTCGGCTGTGCCCTAAGGCACAACGGGGCGGCGTCGGGGACCCGGTACTTCTTCTCGTACCGGTCCCTCTTGGCAGGCGTCATGGACGGGTTCTTTAGGAGGGCAAGTCCCTCGTCCCAGATGTCATCCAGCAACGGCAGCACGAGGACCGTCTTCCTCTTGGCCTCGTGCCGTTTGTAGAGGAAGCCTTCCTTCTTCTTCTCTTCGGGGCAGAGCTGAAAAAGCTTAGACACCCTGGAAATCATGGCGTGGAAGGAGCCAATTTCGTTGGGCGGGGACGCCCGAGGAATCGGAGACGGGAGGTAAGACCCGTCATCACCGCCGTCGTCATCTGTCCCCGTCGTGGCCGTGTCTGTTCCCGTGTCATCCCTCGGGACCGGGGAAGGTGACAAAGGCTGAGAAGGCCGTGAGGGCAGAAAGGGCGCTAGATGAATTCTCCTCCTCTTGTTTGGAGGGCTTCCCGATGGACCCGGTTCAGCTGGGTCTTCCGTCACGGGTAGGGGAAGTATCGTCCTTATCTCCGTGCATAAGACTTGGATTGCCGTCAAAATGGATACCGAGTTGTCCTGCCGCTCGGGCTGCGACGGGCATGACGGGTGCGACGGTTGCTCCTCCTCCACGGTAACCTTGTCGTCGCCACCCTCGCTCTCGTCGTCCCCCTCGTCGGGATTCCTCCCATGGGACCGGGCCTCTTCCAAATTCTCGGTCAGTTCCTCCTCGGGGGTTGTGTCCGTGTCTGTAACAGCCACCGCCCCCCCTCTTTTTCCACCGGGGTCTTCACGGGGGTCTTCGCGATGGTCATAAAAGAGGATTCCCTCTGCGCAGGCAGGGAAACTCTGGGCCCCGAGGTCACCTCCACTGGGATAGCACCACAGGCTTCGCCAGGGCCGCAGCGACTCCCTCAATCGAGGCCTTGGCCGGGATCAAGGCCTTCACCACCTTGGGCGCAATTGAGGCCTTCACCTTAGAGGGAGGGTCACCACCTCGCTCCCGTTTCGCCGGTTCCTTCGAGATCGACCGCGGCCTCTCCAGAAGCTTAGCCGGGTTCTCTGATTTTCTCTTCCCCGAGCCAGAGTGTTGGCTCATGGTTGATGGCGTCAGTGAAGGTGTGCCCTGCCTGGCAGCTGAGGAGCCCGACCGTTCGGCGCTCCCGGTGCCCGTGGACTCACGGTGCTTTGCCTTTTGTTGGGCCCCCGTCGCCGGGGTGCCCTCACAGGACTTAGAAGACCGCTCAGGCTTCTTCTTCTTCTCACCTGCTGGGCTCTTGCCTTCCAGCCAGTTGGAGAGATGGGTCCGACAATCCCTCATAGCCTGATCCGGCATGTTCCTGCAAAATGCACAGTCCTTCTCCACGTGCGTTTTGTCCTCATGGAGGTAGTATAGGCATTTGGAATGCTCGTCCTCCTTGAACACATTCTGTAGATTGCATCCAGGGCAGATCCTGAACAGTTTGTCGGGAGTAGAGCTTCCCTTCTCCTGGGCCATATTCCTCTTGTCCGCGAGGTAGGCCTCAGAAACTTCTGGAATCCTCCAAGAAGCATAACTTGACAAAAACTTCACCCTTGAGGGGTGTAGAAAAATCCGAAATGGGTCCCCGTTGATTGGAAGTAGAAACGGTGGAGCTTGAGGCTCGATTAAACCGACAAAATTAGATAAATCTCTTTGAAAAAGCACAAAAAGCAGTAAAAGCTTGAGAGCTATAGCACGAGGACTCCCATCACTTGAACATGCAGTAAAAATCTGAGGATGGCTGCCGAGGGCGGGGCTTAGGGAGAGGGCAGTCATTGGCTGGGGGCAGTATGACCCAGAGACCAGTGATTGGTTACTACTAAGAAAGATAGATCAGAAACGAAACTGATACTGAATTTTTCTTTACCGAGGATTCCCAGCCTGACGACGGGGAATATTCATGAGCATGTGAATCCATGCCAGACCCCATGCTGGAGAAAATAGCATTACGTAAAAGGTTGAAATGGACACATTTGGGGTCTCCTCACACATGATTAAGAAGTCGAAAGCAAGGGCTATTCATTAAGCTTTGGATGAAGATAGTGGTGTGCCTACACTCCCATAAAAGTCCCAGAACAGAGAACAGGCTGCAAGGTCAAGTACAAACGAGAAGCCTTGGCTTGGGGCCGGACTGATGAGACGATGGACTAATTGGGAAAGTGGGGAGTTGTCTGACGTTCGAGGCGTGCCTAACAGATAAGGGGCAGCCAATGGTGACATTAATGCTTATGTATACTATAGGTGTACATATGTGTATATATTCCCTTAAGCAATCCCTCCCTTCAATAGGTTTTATCGTTTGCCATGTTGGATGATCTGATAAATGATGTAAATTGAGGCATAAAGCCTCTGCATAAACAAGTTTGAGTATGAGTGTGTGAACTACAGCCCATTGTTCGCCAGATTGCCCTACGTTATTCTATAGTACTTTGCCATATTATTTGAGTCTGTCTGGTTATTTGGGTCTGAGATATTTATTGGTAATTCTATCTAACACAAGAGACGGTTCACGGTGCTAGAGCACACTTACACTACACCTTTCTGAGAAACAGCTGCTCAGCTACATCTAACCACCTGAACCAGAAGTCATCTACAATAGTAATTTACGGGCCAACCCTGGAGAAATCATGAATGACTGGTGCGATAAAATAAAAACAGTTCAGTTCAGAAACCGCATTACTACTTCTGAGCAAATCCTATCGAAGTGCTGTATTTCTTTTTTTTCAATTTCATTTGGGGTATTTACTGAGCTTGAACCTAGCTTTAGGAAGCTATTGGGTGTTTTACAACAACAGGGGTGAAAGGTATAGCTTAAATAGGGAGACTGAAATGGTGGTTCTCTAGATGCCTTGGACCATGATGTCTATGATTACTCGCCATGGACCAGGTTGATAGGACTGATGGGAGATGTAGTCCAAACATCTGGAGAGCCAAAGGTTGCAGACCCATGCCTTAGAGGATTACAAGGGAGAACACTCCTTAAAATAGAGTCTTTATTGCTGATAGCCTCGATGGGAGTGAGGAACAAGGAAACTGTGAAGTGGAACATGGGGTGTAACTGAGGGGTAGGTAGTAGAGGGCGGCCATCGGAGGGATACTGCACAAGCTCATCGTCATTAAAAGTGAACAGAACACAGGGATGATCCCCACCTCCATCTTCCTCCATTAGTTCAGCAAAATTCGAACGGGCAACATTAATGAAAATAATGAAATCCAAGATGTTTTCTTGGATCCAAGCTCTCAGGCTAAAATCCGTCTGCCGCAAATGCTGCTTCCCCCATTCAATGGCTTGCTGCAATTTCTTCAAGTCTGCCATCCTGCATTATTTGATTGCACTGATATTATTACGCACAGAGAAGCTCGCACTCTCCGAGGATGCTCAGCAGAGGACATGAATAAGTGACGAGAACATTTGCTTAAGTGGATTTGCATAATTTAAACCTGAACGAAAAAAAAAAGGTGGCAAATGAGTCTCAGCGAAGACGAGTGCACTAAAGTAAGCTTCGAATCAGGGATGCTGGTGCTGTCTGCCACACCAGAAGGCATTGCGAGCGGCCTACTCAAGCGATCTGGGATGGGGGTGTAATAGCAAGGGAATTATAAGAGAACTGCAGGGAGTTTTGGTGGGACCCACTAAAAGCGATGACAAGGGAGAAGCTTCACCGCCAAGGGAGGTCCTGATCCAACTAAAGGAAGCGGCCTACAGATGCACCGTGAGGCATCGCAATTGGCTCATGGAAACACCAACAGATCCAACATGCACTGAAAGCATGCGTTTAGCCCCAGGAGAACTGCGCCTGTATGCACCAATAAGCATATGGTGTTTGTGCCAGCTCTTTTTATTCTGGATCTATTTCCAGCCACATTTACTTTGGGAATTTTCGGCGTCAGGTGAGGGAAAAGGGAGAAACAGGTAGAACAGAAGGAGATCATAAGAAGGGAAGGATTGAGCTTTCACAGCAACGATGTGTATAGTACCTGGGCGAGCCATTCCAATGAAAGCCTCATCGCTGATTCTTGGTGCTATTTACCCGGGAGAAGGTTTATCGCATGCAAACAAGATTTGGCTGCTCCGGGGTTGCCTGCTGGCGAAGAGAATGATTCCATGTGCATGGGAATCTGCTAACTTATTTTGCATTGATGACTGGGTGGAGGACGTCCTGGCTCTCTCAAACTATGAGAGAGCCATCTACGGGTTGAGAGGTGATCTGGACAAATTGAATGAGATCTGGGGGGCGTTCCTGGATATGTACAGATAATTGGAGTCATGGTCTCTGCAAATCCCTGCCCTGCCTCTATTGTTTTGTGGTTCTGTTGTGTACTCATTTGTTTTGCATTTTGCATTAATGTGTTTTCTCCTTTTTCCTTTTTTTGTCAACCTATTACAGCCCTGTGTGACGGCTGTTTCTCTTAATATTTGCCTGTTTTTGTGCTCTTTACTTGCTGCTACGATTATTTGTTTTTCGACTATTTTTAATGACCTGCTGACATTGGAACCTGTCAAATAAAAAATTAAATCTGAGCGATGCACGCTGCATTGTACAATGCCTGGACAGAATTGTCAAATGTTTCAGTTTATATGGGCTGCTAAGGTGGAGAGTCATCTAAGGAAGGCTTCGCGAAACAGAAGTGCCTTGAGACCCTAGCTGAATTTCAGGTGGACTGTCGCAAGTCTCAGGGAGGGGGGATTGTCAGGGGAGAAAGCGATGTCCTAACCGCTACTCAGCTATGTCTAGTTTTGGGAAGTGTTCTGGTGAGAAGCTGTTCGCCAACAAGGGGCCAACATTGTGGGACAATCCCCACAATGTTGGCCCCTTGTTGGCAAACAGCTTCTCACCAGAACACTTCCCAAAACTAGACATAGCTGAGCAGCGATTTCACTTAGTGGGGTATTATAACAGTCTGCTTGAGCCACATAAAGGGGGAGACCTCAGTGTAGAAAAGGGGGGGATTCCCTTATGTCAGTTCTCTGTCTAGTTTTATTGCCTCTAGAGGTGATGTTGTGTTGGATGGTTTCCACTTTCTTTGTGACGTGTGAGGCCGGTCTGTCTACTTGCTTTTTTGATGGGGTGAGGACACCGACCCACTGAAAAGGTTTGGTAGATCTGTGGCAAGAATAGATTTCTGCCAGGTGTGACCCGGTCTTTTTCCCTGTCTTTTAAGTTGAGCAAATTGGCAGTTAAGCCGTTTATTGTCCGTCTTCAAGTCAGATTTGTTTTTCTTGTCTATTAGGAGTTCCGACACTGCATTGTGGAGATCACCGAGAACGCTATTCGGCTCATCAGAAAATCAAGTAGGATGAGGTGCGAAAACTGGATGGAAAAAATGTTGTCAATCTTGGTTTCAGGTCTAAAAGGGACTGGAATCCGATATGAGGAACTCGGCGAACTATCTGGAAGAAACAGGTGGCACTCTGTTCAGAATAGTTGAAGTGCTTTGGTCTTAGCGATTGGAGTATGGAGGGCAACCATGACCCCTAATGTCTGTCCATGTGTGTGAGTGAATGTTCTGATCCAACGAGTGAAGCTTAGTGTACAGCAGCAATTTAAACTGAGAATCCCTATATACAAAGGGGCATATCTCTTGCCTTGGAAGGACCAAAAAGCAGAGCAAAGTCTAATTTTAAAACTCTACTTTTGCAGAAAAATCTGCTCATGGAAGTGGTTCAAAAGATTTAGACTCGTCACCTTGCAAACGCTATGAAAATTTGCAAAGAAATTCTGGGTTCTAGGGAACAGCAAATTTTGTCAGGAGAACAGGATGGTTGAGCAAGGAGAGATGAACGCACTAAAGATTTCAGGAAGCCACAGGAAGAGGAATAATCTTTGATGCCAAAAATGGAATGGTTTGATTCTCGGGTCTTAGAACGCTCACCTTGGATCTTGCTGGCAGTGTCTGTCTGATGTTTCTTAGTGTTGTCTCTCCTAGCCGTTCAATGAACAAGTAAGTTCTGTCCCTGTCTGCTGCCACAGTGTTGCCTGGTGAGACAGGAATACCACTGAGGCAGACCTGAGGGAAAGGACCCCAATGTAGGTAAAATACAATGAAGGGGAAAAAAACACACGAGTGATCAATGCTGGAGTCCGGTCACAGTGGTTCCACAGTAAACTATTCAAGACGCAGCCCAACGTGAGAGCAGAATAGCGGGGGGTTGATAAGGTGACAGCAGGCACACAGTAGACACACAGATGAAACACAGGAGATAGCTGCAGGAATGGGTGAGAGAATAGGAGTGGAAACGCCAGTGAATGGCAAAAAAAAGGCAGCAGGAGAGGGCAGGGGGCTAGCAAAGAGAACACAGCATCTTACCCAAGCGGAGACAAAGGGTTGCAACGCACAGGGCTGTTGGATTTCATCAAATATGAAGAAATCGGGAGAATGGCGCCATCTTGAAAAGACTAGACCGCTGACGGAAGAAGTGATTTAGTGGATAGCAGACTATGTTCTACCCCAACATCGCCTCCAGAGCAACCACGGGTGGGAATTCTGCAGGTATGCACTTCTAGCTGGATCCCAAAATACACTCACAGGCCACCCCTCATTGATATGAAAGTATCTGAGCCTTTGGGTGGAGAAGCAGGAAGTTGCTTGCAAAGGGAACCTGATCAGACACGTTTGGTCCCAGGCCTCTGTAGCACAGGTTGTGGAACAATGAGACTGCGTTTCAGAGGAGATGCCTGACACTGCTAAACATGTGTCTCTAATCCAGCTCAGCTCATCTTAGAAGGCAATGGAGACCCACTTGCTAGAAGTGGTCTTCTTGATTTAGTGTGAGGCTACTCTTTGAGATCCAAGTAAAGTTACTTTACAAGGCCCAGGCAGTGGCACACAACTTTTCCTTTTAGAAAGAGAACACAAAGGGGGTGGAGCTAGACCGTTATGTAGATGAAACACCAACAGTGAGATAAAGTACTGCGTTAAAGCCCCATTCTTCTTCCAAATGTGGGGATGCGGTGGGGATGGGTGCAGGGTAGATGTGAGGAATTCGACCCTCTGCATGGTGGGCGTGCGCCCAGTGCCCTTCAGGACAAGTGAACTGGACCTTACTGTGCACTGCAAAAGGTCAGTGAGGTAAATTATCTCATTGACGTGAAAGGACCTAAACAGATGTGCAGGGTCTTTCACGTCAACTGGTTAAAACCCCATTATAGCCGGGATGACTTGGTCATGGCATTAGTGACAGATGGAGAGACTGAGGAGGAGACTGATCCTCTCCAAGACCTCCTGCACACTGAAGCCACAGATGGGTCAGTTGAAGGTGTCAACCTTACAACGGATCTATAAGAACAGCAACTGACAGACTGTCGCCATTTACATGGACAATTTGCCAGTCTGTTTTCGCTGACTCCAGGTTGCGCAGATTAGTGTACCCATGATGTGGACACAGGAGACAGTAAGCCGGTGAGGAGCAGAATTTACTGGATGTCCGATAAGGTGAGGGACACCATCAAGGAGGACGTTTCAAAGATGATGGCCCTACAATTGATAGAGCCATCCCACAGACACTGAGCTAGCCCAGGTCCCTAAAAATACCAGTGGTGGGAAGACTGAAGTCTGCTCAATTCTGTCACGAAGACAGATGCTCAACCCATTCCTCAAGCAGGTGGCTAATTGACAAGCTCAGTGCTGTCAAGTACATCAGTACCTTTGACCACACGGCAGGTCCTGGCAGGTCGGCTTGACAGACAGACAGATGGAGAGAGAGGTCAACATTTTCAACCCCAGAAGGACATTGTCAGTTCACTGTGATACCCTTTGGATTGAAGAATGCCCCTGTCACTTTTCAGAGGATGGTGAACCAGGTTTTGTCTGGACTGGAAAACTTCAGAGTTGCGTATTTAAACAATATTGCTATGTTCAGCCACACCTGGGCGGATTATTTATCCCACCTGAAACAAGTGCTTCAGGCACTGCACAAAGTGCCAGAGAGCGCAGGACACAGTGATTTACCTAAGCCACCTGGACGGTGGAGGTAAGAAACAACCTGACGGAAGATGTAAGGCAGACTGTACCTTCCGACACGTTCCAAGGACTCGACCATCCGCATGGAGGGCTTGCGCTCGCTTTTTGAAATGTTTAATTAAATGGAATGATGGTAGACCAACCTCAGGAAAATGTGTAGGGCTAATCCACACACATTTTCCTATGCGCACACCACAACAAAAGCATAGACCAGTGTACTCTGGGTGGACACTGTCTACAGCCACAGTCCGCTCTGTCATATTTAGTTGGAATGTGGCAGTAGGAGTGCACTATGTCATCTCCAGGAAGGGGAAGGACCACACTTCCCCCTGCCATGTCCAGACTGATTAACTAACAAAGGCTCCATGGATCTGCCCTGCTCTTTTTTAGGCCCTGCATATGGTGGTGGCGATTAACATACCAATCGAGGGTACTTCAAACAGGCCCACCTGGGGCCTGGCTGCAGAGGTTAATGAAGGAGACAGGAAACCCGACAACCTTTCACATGTAACTGTGTCAAAATGAAGCTATCTCCTGGCCCTCTGTATTAATAACAGTGAGCTGTCATGTCTGTGATTGCTTTTTACAGTAGGTCACCCCACTAGGGAGACCTAATTTATAAGGTAGGAGAATGTGGTTTGAAGGAGCAAGGGAGTCTGGCCTTGCTGCATCTTCAAGGGAGACCTGCCGCTTTAACACAGACCACATAGAGTGGGCCATTAACCAGAGAGACTCTTAGAACACAACAGACAGGGAGATGGGTGGGACTTAGTGTCACAAGGGGGTGTGGCCAGAGCTTTCTGTTGAGAGAAGGTTTCTGCCATTTTAGTTCTGGGGCACACTGTGTTCCTGTTTTCACCCCTTTACCATTCCTGTTGCAAATCACTCTGTTTATGACCTCAAGCATACAGAAGATTGTTGGTAGGGACCACAGGATTGTTTCATTAAGATAGACTTAGTCTACACCAATCGCTGTGGTCCACTTGGCTTTAAAAGAGGGCTGGAGCAGATCATCTGACGACTTTGCAAGAAACAGCAAGAAGAACTCATCCTTGGAACGTGGCTGAAGGTACAGTCTGCCTTACATCTTCCGTCAGTGAAGGAAGGCCGGGATATACAAAGAGAGAAGCAAGATCCCTCCCCTAAATATCTCCCAGGGAACAGAAGGAGATACAGAACTCAGAGCACCCTCCAGCTGCTCCAGAACCAGTACCCAGCCAACACACAGCATTCCCTGCTAGGCTCTGCAGCAAGCTTCCTGAATAGGAAGTGCCAGAAGGTCTCTGAACCTACAACCAAGCACAAGGCAGCTGCCTGCAACACACTCCTCAGCTTTGGGCCATCCACCTTAAAGGACAACACAAGCCCCTTGAAGAAGCTCAGAGAAGTGCCTCGATGAGCATGTACCGACGTCCGTCTTAAAGGACATTTTCGAGCCCATCGAGTTCCTCAATCTGAAACCGACAGCAACGCTGACTGGTGTCAAGCCAATATCGCTTAAAGACACCAGAGACGTCTCGACCAGTGCTTCAGACTGCCAATCAGCACTGATACAATTCCTGACCTCAAGCCGTTGTGTAGGCCGGGCTGCAGCCATTTATTCAGCTTTGTCTTATTGCCTAATACCCGCAGCTGACTCCCATCTCAAACTCTGTCACAGAAGCCTGAAAAGCGCCCTGAAGCTAACCCAACCTTGTTGAGTACCATGAACACCTACAGCACAAGGTACATTGTGGTTCTATCCCCCTGGTCCTTTAAAGAAGGCCCCTATAGTCGTATTAAGACCCATTGCTCCATTTGTGTTGAAGCCAAGAAACCTTAAACTGTTGTGGTCATTATCCATACCGACTACCCTCCTGTCAGTGTCCAAAGTGCATCCCTTTTCCTTCTTTGAAACAGTCTGTCCTCTGCATTGCTTTACATGGTGGTTTAAATGTCATAGGGGGTCATTACGACCCAGGCGGTAAGTACGCCAACTTTACCACCATGTTGTAAACTACGTTTACACCATGGTGGATGGCGGATTTACCGCCCCATTCCAAGGTGAGTGGGGCGGTAAATCCCCATTTCCCATTTTACCCTTCCCCATTCCCATTTTTGCCCCATAGGGCATAATGGGAGTGGGGAAGGCGCTAATTACGCCACCGTAAATTACGGTGGCGTAATTAGCACCAAGGCGCTTTAGCGCCATGGATTTTAACGGCTGCTAAAAGCAGCCGTTAAAATCGGAATCAGGCGTTAAGGGTTAACGACGGCGTTAACCCTTAACGCCTGAGTTGTAATGAGGCCCATAGTGTTGCTAGAACTGTCTGTTGTGATAAAAATAAAGTAGATATTTTTGATACAACCTGGACTGGACAGTCACTTTTATCATTGGTAATAATGGCATTTGCGCTGTGTTGCAACTATCCAATGAACCACAACCTTTTGGAGATAAGCCTGCCATTCCATCCACGTTACCAAAATTGGACATGGAGGTTTATAATTTGCTTGTTATTTCCATCTATGTGGATCCCTTCTGGTGTATTAGAGGTGTGGGGCTGAAAAATGGTTTAGAAACCAATATTCACCCCTGGACCACTGGTATCCCAGAAGTCCATTAGTCACAATATCTCTGGAAGCTAAAATACAGGCTGTGAAGGATTGGGACATCACCACCACACAGATGCAGATGAGATACTTCCTAGTTCTCACCAGGTACTACTGATCATTCACCAAGGGAGTATGGGACCATTGCCATGCCCCTGAATGATTTCATTTTGAAGAAATTGTCTATGAGGGTAACTTGCACCCTCACCTGTCAAACCTTCTTTCAGGATACGAAGGGTGGATTGCGCAGGGACCCAGTTCTGAAAGTGCCAGACTATGGTCAAGAGTTCATTATCCAGACAGACGCCTGTGATTTTGAGATTCAAGCAGTGTTAGCAGAGCTGAACTCTCAAGGGTTAGAGCAACTTATTGCCTAGATTAGCAGCTGATTAACAAAAAGGGAAAGGAACTGGGCCATCATTGAAAAAGAGGCTCACACAGTGGTGTGGGCAGTGAAGAAGCTGAAACCCTACATCTTTGGGTTACACTTCACAATCCAAACAGACCGCTGGCCTCTTAGATGGTTAATGGCCCTGCAAGGGGAGAACCCTATGTTTTTGCGTTGGCCATGTCCCTACAGGGATTAGATATGTACATAAAGCACAAGCCAATCTCCCAGCATGGAAATGCAGATGGCCTATGCGCGTACCTTCTCCTAGATGATGAACTAGAACCATAGTAGGTTGGTGGTTCACATGTTGAGGCTGGGGTCATGTGAGGAATTCAACCATCCACATGATGAGGGGCGTGCGCTCGCCTGGCCTGGCATGATGGTAGACCAACCTCAGGAAAATTTGTGTTGCTAATCCACACACTGTTTCCTATGCTCACACCATGAAAAAAGCATAGACCTGTGTCCTTTGGGTGGAGGCATTCTACAGGTGAAGTCTGTCCTTGCCATATTTAGTTGGAATGGCACAGCCAGTAGTGCACAATGCCATCTGCAGGAAGGAGGAGGACCAACCATCCCCCTGCCATGGTCAGCCTGATTAACAAAGGCTCCATGGATCTGCCCTGCTCTTTTGTTAGGCCCTGCTTTATCTGCTTGAAGTTCTGCCTCTTCGGCTCATTCAATCCAGTCTGTACTAGAGCTTGAAATGGAAATGCAGATGTGCAGGCACTCACTATCCCAGAGTACCTACTAATTGTTGAGAAGTGCCAGAACTCCTCTATTACATATATTGGCTTCCTGCTGAAAAGTGCTATTAATTACTATGTCATTCAAAAAAAGAAGTGCAGGTATTCAGGACAGTGCCTGCCCATTTACAGCACTGGTCTGTACTACTCAAATTCACTTTACCTGGGTCTCCCTGCCTATCAGAGACATTTAGAGACTCTGCAGAATTCAGTGTTACGCTCCTTTTTTAAATTCCGTCGCTCATCCGACAGCTCATCTTGTCTTGCCACATTTCGTTGGCTCCATCTGAAGCAGTGAGTGCAATTTAGGCCTCTGTACATCGTCTCCCAGTTTCTCTGTGGCCTTGGCCATACCTCTCAACTTTCCCGCATTTGGAGGGTGTCACCTACATTGGACATATTGACAACCACTAAACACTACACTGATTTCCTTACAATAAAATGGGCTCACTCACCCAGGAAAACTTTCACCAACATTCAAAAATGCATTTCCTCCCGTTGACTTCAAAGTGGCCAAGCACCACACACCTGATTTCATTAGGTTGAGAACTATGCCTTGGCTTATCTTCTACTGTCCTCCTAAACCCCTATGCTTCTCTGGCTGAACACTCCTCAAGGTCCTTAGAGATCCTTTTGCCTACGGGCACTAAGAGTTTTCAATTCTAGCCGCTGTTCTTTGGTGCACTGTCCCTCTGAGCTAACAGGAAAGTGCCCCTTATTTATTTATTTCATTTGTATAGCGCACAAACAGCCCGTGGGCATCACAGCGCTGTTACACAGGTATGAAAGTTACTTAGTTACAGAGGTGAGACATATAACGGTGTACAAGGTTCGTGGGGTTACAGAAGAACCTGGTACATAATGAGCAAAACATAGAACAAAAAGGTAAATGACGGTCCTCAGGTTACAGAGAGCGAGCATACATATGAAGAAAAAGCAGAGGCGGGCATGTGGGTTAGTTAGACAGCCTGGGTTTGGGGGCTAAGGTGTGACGGTTCATTTCTGAGGATGGATGGCAGAGTGTTCCATTGTCTAGCAGCAATGAAAGGGAAGCTGGCGCCGCCTGCTTTGACTCTTTTGTCAATGGGGACGGTGAGTTGGTGGGAGTAGGGTGTTCTGGTGGGCCTAGAAGTGCAGGCTCTAACTATTTTTTGCTGAAAGGCATGGAGGGGCTGTGTGAGTGAGGCACTTATGAGTGATGGCAAGAGTCTTGAATAGGATTCTTTCTTTGACGGGGAGCCAGTGAGCTGAGCATCTGGCTGTGGAAATCTGTTTTTGGGTATGTTGAAGGCAGCACAGAGGGCATTGTTTTCAATTATTTGGAGTGTATTTACATTTTTTGCTTAGGTGCCAGTGAAGAGGACGTTGCAGTAGTCCAATTTTGCACCTATTGAAGATCTGGCAATGGAGAGACAGTTCTCAGTAGAGGCGTCGAGGTGGACCCCATGATTCTTAACAGAGGATGAGAAATAAATCTGTGTGTTGTCAATTGTGAAGGAGGTGTAATGACTATTGAGTTATCTTAGGGTTTCCTTGGGACCGACTAGAAGGATTTCATTTTTTTCGCCATTCAGGCAGTGCCAGTGGGCCAACATCCAAGCCTGATTGGTAGAGTAGACTGTCTCAAGGGCTTTTGCATCAGTTTCATAGGTGCCAGAAAGTGGGTGGAGGACTTGGGTGTTATCACACATTTAGATGCATATTCAAACTCTGGCTCTTATATGAAAGCTTTGAAGGCCCAATTCTCCATACCCTTTCCTTACTGCTCTAGGTTTAGTGCCAAGAAACAACTCTGTGGTAATCGCGCGATAGAAACAGAACTTTGAATCATGTCTCATGCTTATGTCATTATCGTTTCAGGATCAAGCTTTGGGGCTATATCTGGAAATTGCTCAAATCAGAGGCATACCAGGGAAAGCTCATGCAAACCGCGCCATTTACAGTTCCACTGAACAATTATTCTGCAGCGCGCTCAGACTGGCAGAGGAAATGGAAGGAAGCATCCCCTGCTGTGCAATCTCCCGAGCGGTTATCAGAAGACGCATCCCTTGTCTTTAGAAAAAGCAAGTCCTTTTTTTCACTGGAGTCTTTTCAGCTGACACGTGTTTTTTCTTTTTCATTCCAGCATTTTTTTTACACTGCTTGGAATACCGAAACTAAAATGCAGAGTGAATATAGACCGTCATACTCAAGAAACGCCCACGCTACATAACCAATACCTACACTGAGTATTGGGCACTCGATCTTTTCCCACATGCGTTGTGAAGGCTTTTCAAAATCTGTTTGTTGCCATAGACGTATTTACAACAAGGCCAAGTAGGAAGGCATTTTATTTTAAATTTACTGGTTGTCATTTTTTAAATCTAAAGTAAAGCCAGTTTTATTTCTCTTAATCTGGCAGATTCACAACACTGAGTCGTTTTTAGCTGTTAGCAGTAATTCCACTCTGACAGATAAAGTCTTTGATGGCCAAACTTGTACATATGCTTGATATTTACAAAAGCTCTACTGAGTTTTGTTTATATTAAAAAAAAAGGAAACACGTACCCAACCCACCATGCTTTATTTATTTAGTGATTCAGTCATACAACTTGCATAGACCTATATGACAGATATAAAGCTCTTTGCTCATTCTCATCTTCCCAAAATGATCTTCAATATGCAAAACAGCCAAAACCTCATTGGTTTTATTGGTGCAACTTCACATTATGTTTGGAGTTCTTTCTAATCAATACACACATACACTGTGTTAAGCAATCACTTTTATATTCAAATACATGACATACATGTTTTAACCCGTTACGAAAATTAGAGTAAAGGCTAAAAATGATGCATCGTTTTACAACATTAAACACCTGCCTATTCTGAAGTCAAGCACATTGTTCCCACAGGTGGCACTAAAATGATGTTCATAAGCAAGCACTAATTTCCCTCCCCAGCTCCACATATCAGAGGTCTGCGGCCGCCCAAAAGGTGCAAGCATGAAATAGATCACAGAGAAGTTAAAATGGCAAAGAGTACATCTAAATGCACAAGTGCATCCAGAAACCTATGCCAGGATACCCAAAGCCATAGAAGGGTGGGAACAAAAACTGGCAACCAAAGGTATACACTGTTTCACAGCTGTAAAGGTGCCCCATAAAGATATCCATTCAGCCATCTGTACAGAAGCTGCTCAGTGCTAAGCAGGCAAATGGCATCCCTGCTGGGTTTATCGTGTGTCTTTGATGGCATTCTGATGCACGCTCAGTACTACAAGGAGAACCAACTGCAAAGTAATTCACACAATGCATAACTGTGATGTGTATATGTAATCTTTACATTAATTATATTTTAAATACAAGGTAGGACTTTTACTGTGAAACAGTACTTCCAACGACAGCAGGACATCTATATGTATATAATAAACAAGGGATACCTGGTATAAGTCTGCGGTCCTCCAGGTGAGTATACACAGCAAACAGAAAATGGACCGGTAGAACAAAGATGACAGGATTCTGTATTGTTATAGTCAAATATTAACAATACATGCTATTTATTTCAAATTATCAGCACAATTTTATACAGCTAAAAAGGCTCAACAAAACACTTTTCCCATCATTCATAACTCATTCATATCTCATATATACCATCATCATACTCACAAGCATTCTTCATCTGTGTATTTATTGTTCCCATAACATAAAAGAAAACCTTAATTCAAAATCAAGACTCATGTATTCTAACATGTACCTCTCTGTCTGTGTTACAGGAGTATCTGTCGACACGTGTTTCGGTTGTAGTTTACTGAGGGCGGAATCCGCCTTGCCCTATTATTCTAGCCAACCTTCCTCAGGCCGGAGTGCAACTGTCCAATATATGTTGCCTCAACTGTAGATAGGATGAACCCAGAATCTACAAAATAATAATAAGCTATTTACAATTAATTCCTATAAGCCTGCCATCTTATACAATTTTCATAATTCATTGAATGAGAGAACGTGGAGAAACAATATCTCAATCTATTGCTCATATTTAGCTCACCTCCGCTGAGTTTCAGGGTATGATGACTCAATGGTGGGGTTAATCTTTGTAGTATATTCTGTATCGTGGTGTAGTGAGAGACTGTATCTCTTCCTGCAAAAAGCAAAACAAACCATTGGCCTGTTTTAAAACTCACACATGATTGGTCCGCATGGCCTACACTGGTCACACAAATTATTCTGGAGAGAGGAATAATACTCGCTTCTCGATCCTAGGCTGATGATATATCTAGCCAGTTGGATATTGGTATGGGAGATTCGCAGTAGCTGGATGGAGGGGACAATCCCTACAATTTTTTCCTGTCAAGTAGTGCAGCAAAATTGAATTGTGATCCTGCAGATTGAGGAAACAAACACAAGGGCCTGCATATAAGTTAAAAATTAAACAACTATGATATCCTAAACTTGATCGCGTTATCCAATTCTATTATATAGGTGCTTACTTGTGCGAAGTTTTTTGGCCGTGAAATGGGTGGTCGGAGAAAGTCGATTAACTCGGGCCGTCACAATGTTTTATCCATTGAAGACCATAGTTTCACTGAGTGCCGATCATGAGTTACCTACGGAGACATATAGGGACATATATTACAGTCCCAGCTATGTGATTACCATCATAAGTTGTGGCATTTCATCTTTTGTTTACCCCCCATCTTGTATGCTGAATTAAATGCCCAATTCTATATGAAGTGTGCTATAGATTGCTAGTCCCGTTGTTATGGCTATCAATCACATGTTCATCTCTAGCTGCTGGTTGTGAAAGTTGTTAGGCAGGCATTCGACTCACCTCAAAGCGTGAATATCCCAACTAAACTGCTCACCTCACTCATGAGCATCCGTCTGAATCGATGGCTGCAGTCTCGGTGTGTACGGCATACACTGCTTCCTGGATCGAAAACAAGACCATGGAGGCAGAGAGGGGACTATTCATAGTCCTCCCCTGACGTGTCTCAGGGACCTGTGTAGACATATTATCAGTTCAACGTATCTCCTAATAAACGTATATTAGGGGTGTTACATTCACTTACCCACAGTGTGCCTTATTCTGGTTAGGTAATCGGCTAGGTATATAACCAAGTCGAAATCATTATTCCCATGGACATTTGGGAGATGTGGTTCAAATCCACCATCATGTCGTATCTGTGAATGGTGATGCTAAGACTTATTTTTGTAAAGGCCTCTCCTATGGCATATCCCAGCATATGCTCGATATAGCGTCTAGGTATCCATAGATTTGAATGACATTTCCTATGATTTGCCTGAGATTTCTTACATCCCAGGCGATGCAACACGCACTTTTGGGAAATCTAAAAAAAGGGGACGCCAGGACATAATTGTGGCATATCAGAACATTTCTGCCTCCTAGTACTATTTTGTGCTTACGTGAGTCCTTGAATCCGTAATAACTTTGTCAGTGTGGCTTGCCAAAGGAGCCTAGTGATCTGACCCTGTAATGGGTGATCCTGTTTTACTTAGTGGCTAGGACATTCCATTCCAATGAAATGTTCAGTCCATGGCGTACTGTGTCTAGGGAATAAATCCAGCGCTGTTCAAGCTTGTGTAGTGCGGTGGCCATGTCTTCACCTCGATCTGTATCCGTATGGTTCTTTTTAATGAAGTGGTCAACCAAAGGTTTATCAATCAGCTTGTTCCGTATACAGGAACGATGTTCCCCTATGCTTAGTCTAATCTCTCTTGTGGCTTTTCCTGCATACAGTAGGTCACAAGGGCATGAGATAATATATATCGCATTTTTCGTTAAGCAGTTGGTGTGACTTTTAAGTTCCGATTTGGTGTTACCATATTGTAACACATATTTGGTTTCTGTTAATGGACACACAACACAGTTACTACATTTGTGATGTCCAATTATAGGTGGAAGGCCCCATTGATTGAGGACCATCTGTTCCTTTGATTTTTCCCTATACGTATGTACCAAACTTTGGCGCAAGTTGCTGTTGCGCTTAAATGCAGACATTGGCTTCTTTGATAAGGTCCCTGGGTTTTTAACTAGATCCCAATTCCGATTAATGATTTTTTTAAATGTCAGTGCTGATGGGATTGTATGTGGTCACACACACCATTCTGTCGTTGACCTGTTTTTCCTTTGTGGTTAGCGTAATCTCTCTATTGGTATTTGCTGCTCTCTCCATGTTGCTTTTCATCATCTTCTTTGGGTATCCCTGCATTTGCAAGCGTTCTTTTAATTGTGATGCGTGTATATCATAATCATTCTTTACGGTGCAATTACGTCGAATGCTTAAAATTTGCCCATATGGTAGGTTGTATTTTAGGCCAATGGGATGAAAACTGGAATAGTGTAGTAATGTGTTCTTATCCGTTTTCTTCCTATATAGTGAGGTCTCAAGGGTTGTCCCTGCTTTTTTGATTGTGAGATCTAGGAACTCACTTGCTCTTTAGTCTATTCAATTGTGAATGCTATGTTTTCATCAGAGGTGTTCAACCATTTGTGAAATTCCAGGAGAGATGAACTTGTGCCTTTCCAAATGATGAATACATTGTCTATATAGCGACACCACACCCGCAGATAGTTGGTAAATTCTGGGTGGCGATGGGCTGTGACAGACTGGATGCTGGGTACATATCTTGCTTCGAAATTGGCCATGTACAGATTTGCTACATGGGGAGCAAAGGTTGCCCCCATACTCACCCCTTTCTGCTGAATGAACAGCTTTTTTTTTAATAGAAAAAAGTTTTCTGCCATGGCTATTCTTGAACATTTGAGTACAAACCCTGTAGGTGGTTTATGAGGTATAACTTGTGTGTCTAGGTAATCTCCAAGTACAATCAAACATTCCATTTCGGGTATGCAGGTGTACAATGACTTGACGTCCATTGTAACCAATAGATCCTCTTCTCCAGTCCCTATAGTATCTTAATCATATATGTTCTATCTTTTATATACGATGGCATACTCAGTACAAATGGTTTGAGAAATAACTCACTGTATATTGACAGAGGTTCCAGTAGTGAATCACGATCAGTCTGCCTGGTGGATTGTCTCTATCTTTATGCATTTTAGGCAGAATATAAAATGCTGCTTTTTTAGGGTGTTGTTTATTCAGAAAATGTCCCTCCTTTGTGAATATCCAATCTTCATTTACAGCATGAGCCGTCAGGCATTTGATCTCGTCTTGAAGCCTTTCAGTGGGGTCATGGTCAAGCTTTTTGTAAGAGTTAATGTCACTAAGTAGTCTCAGGCATTATTTTTCATATTTGATGGTGTCCATCACCATGATACCCCCACCCTTGTCTGCAGGTTTCATTGTCAGATTTTCCATTTCACTCTGATTTTTTAGGCACAATCTTTTGGCCCTGTTCAAATGTTCTCTTTGGTAGTTTTTCTTCTTCGTGGTTTCTAATACTTGTTTGGTAACCAAGTTTTCAAACGTGATTATCACTGGAGGGCAGGCATGCAGTGGTGGGTTAAAATTGGATTTCATCTTTAGTCCAGTGATGTTAATTTCTGCTTGACTAGTGGAGGTACTCTCTGTTCTCTCTTGGCTCTGACTTGGTAGATATATTTCAAAAAAGTGTTTGAGCCGAATGTTTCTAAAGAAACAATGTAGTTAAAGTTCGACATTGAATGGATCTGCTTTAGTCACAGGGACATATGATAACCTCTTTGATAGGAGATCCGATTCAGTGGAGCTTAGACTGTGCATGAACAGATTAAAAATTGGTATACAAGTTTGTCATATTGGTTTGAATACCATTGTCATGTCCTGACCCCTTTTTGTTGGGTAGCTCTTTGTCGTGGTCTTCCTTGTGATCCCCTTCTGTAAAAAACCCTTATTCCGGGTATTGTCCCTGACCTATCTGTGATGTGCCCGATGGTCCGCTTAGTGAAGGATCTGAGCCACTTGATGATCCCGATGAATTTGAGAAAGTTACTTTCCTATTGCCTCTATGGTAATTTTGATTTTGGTTTACCGCTGAATTAGTGAAAAAACCTTCTTTTAAGTATGGATATGTTTTTTCTTCTTTATAGTTTGAGATATCTTTTTGTAATTTGGATATCTTGCGATCAAGGTTTAGTTGTCTAAATTTCTTGATTTCTATCAAGATTTTCAAGTTTGTTTTCGTATCTTGTATATTTTTGTTTTCTAAGAATTCCTTCTCAATGGCTTCTAATTCCTCAGCTTGTTTCTTTGTTTCTTCCTCTGTGGTCTCACTTATTAATACTATCCAGTCACAGGAGCAGCGATTCCCCACTCTGCTGAAGTTTTTGGGGAATTTTGGATTATCAACAAAAATACACGGTATGTTCCTCAGCTATCTATGCCCGCAAATCTCAAAATGTTCCTATGTATTGTACAGGATGAGCAACTCTACGGAGTTAGCAAATAATGTTTAAATTACCTTAAATGCAAGCTGGAAAGACCCATAGCCTAAACCACACCCACAAAGGTAATATTGTACTGGAACGCCTGATCCATTGCTCAATTGTACTCTTGAAGTGATGGGTATTTTGAACAATTGTACAAACAGCAATGATGTAAACAGTATGTACCACTTCATTTTTTATAAAAGCACCTGCAGTGTGCAACTACGAGGGATGCTGTTGCTTCCCACAAACAAATGTTCAGGGTCGCCCATATCCATTACTCCACTGCGGAGCTGCACATCCAAAGATTCCATGAACCTTCTCCAACTATCTTTACTCTACTGAGGCGTCTATGCCCAAGCAGAGTTTACAAACTTCACTTGTGATTTTGCCATATTTTAATAGCATTCCAGCCCAAGGGATTGGAGTTACATTGGTTGCAGCAGGTAACTTGCATAGTTTCCATTTTGCCCCCTGCTAACACCAGTGCTGTAACCATGAGAAGGGGGTTGAGTTCACTGTATTCAACATGTGTATAAGATGCGCCTGTAAAACTTGCATATATTTCATATGGAAACTTTACCATGTGACAAGACTGAATGTACAAATGTAGTTATGTTGGATTAATAAGACTAGAGTGACAGCAGGAAATGTGTGAAAGAAACAAGATATTAGCAATGAAACCAAAATTCCTCATTCCAACATTCTCTCACTTGTGTCCAGTTGGCAGACAGCTTGTGTTCTTATCGCTTCCTTTAAAAGATGTGTTTTTAACCTAACCAAAAATAGATAACTAAACATAACAATTACCTGTAGTGCTCTTAAAAGTAGAACACTTTGCCTTCACCACATCTTGGGCAGCAGAGATCTGAAAACACTCTTTCAACTAACATAACTCAGAAGATGACAGGTTTGAATTAATAGCGAGGAAGCAATAACGTTCTCATCCCTGCAGCCATACGAATGTCTTTATAATGTTATGGAGCTAAAATGGGGGGCAAAATGGGGGCGAAGGGGTGTAGTTTGGATAATGCATGACAGAGTTTGTTGATGGGGCAGAATCTGGTGAAGGTGCAGAGTCTCGCAGAGGTGGAGTAAAGTTGGGGAAGGCATGCACTTATTTGGTCCTAATGCAGCAAGAAGCCTACATGGGCTACTGTTTGTTGCATGAGAATGGTAAGTCTTCGCACACTGACGAATACAACTTTAAAGGCTCTGAGGAACAGTTTGATCACAAACAACATTCAGACACATACTTACCAATATGTAGTGACGTGTGTTGAAGCTCGTTGATCAAGCCTTACTGCTTGCAACGGAGGGCATTACCGGCTGTTGAAGGTGGCAGGTTTAAGGTAATGCCCCGAGCGAAGGTTACCGAGGATGCAAGGACTTTAAAAAGAATGCATACGCCACACACAACTGCCGACAATAAGGCTATTAGCACTCAATGGCTCCCAATATGTTTTGAACTCCATTTCCCATCAGGCCTCCCAGCCAGCCCTACACATAAGGGGTGTATCGACAACTTTTATTCTCTAAAAATAGGGAAATACTCCCAAAAATAAAACTAGGAAGTAAAAATACTCCCATAAATAAAATGGAAAACACCTAGGACCTCTCGCCCCTGCTTTCACCACACGGCTCAATGCTTATGCTTGGACCAGTACTGCACGCAGTACCACAGGAAGAAACTACTATTATTACTGCCTAATTGGAAGAAGTAAGCATTTGTCTTTTAATGTGTATGAATAACTAGGTGCAAAAACTCACTTCTCCAGTTAAAAGATATTTTACTCACTTAAAAATACTCAGTTGGGAATTGGATTTATAGTTGTACTCCCTAAAAAATAATTTTACTCCCAATTTAATAAAATAAAGAGTAAAATACTCCCACTTCAAAATCTTAGCTAGAGCACTGGTCCCATCATAGTCAATGGTGAGCAGAGGTCAAAGTGGGCGGGAACTAAAGGGTACAACGTTCCCTTACTTTTTTTCTTTATCCATCATTATTCCCTTACTATTTTTGATCTGCAACACCATTCCAGGACGGCAACAGGCCACTGTTGTGGTTGTTTTGGTATAGCTGCTCCCCTGCTAGGGAATTGAACCCAAGCCACTGCCATAAAGATCCGCTGTTACATCTCACTGCACTATCTCGCAGCTGCAGGGTTCACTCTGATTATTTGAATAGAGTGCCATTCCCAAGGGGCTTAAAATCCCAGCTCAGCAATGATCTGCTTTTGAATTGCTATAGAGCAGGGGTCTTTGCAGGTAATGGGGGGTGGGCTGTCTCTATTGTCATGGGAAAGTCCTGTAGGAGGAGCAAATGGGTGGGTGAATGTGGAAGGCAGGCTGTATGCTGTGTGGGTAATGGTAGTTAGTTTAAAGCATTTTCTTGTTTTCTTCATCATTGATAGCACTGTTGTAAAACACAGCGTCCTGGAGTAGAGGAAAGAAAGGACCCAGGTACAGGGTTTGAATTGGGGTGGTTAGTATGGGTTCTGGGTGGGGAGTCTTGGGAAGGGGGTGGGGCAGAGGGAACATCGTTCACCTTTTTTTTACATTCGATCCCTGATGGTGAGGTGCCATGAGAGTTGTAGCCCAAAACATCCAGAGCGGTGCAAGTTGCAGACCTCTCACCTAGACCTGCTGCTGGGTGCTTAGTTTTCATTGTGGGAAACATTTTATGCTCTGAACGCAACTGGCTTAGAGAGTGGGCCAGGGCAAGCCGGGCCGGGCCCCAACAGTCTCCAAAAAGTGATGCTGAGCCCAGGGAAGGATACATTATCCCACCATGGCCGCAGCCACAACGGGAGAAGCGCCCTCCATTTTTGAGTCAGGCAAGCTGAAAGAAGTGCTAGCCAGCTGACTGGCACTTCTGTCAGTCACTGTAACTTCCTCCTGTGACCCCTCGCGCTAGAGGCCACAAGAGGAAGTTACTGTCCTTTTGTTTCTCTTCCCCAAGTCACTGAGGCGTTGGCGAACCTGGGGATTCCGTGCCACATTACTATGTTTATAAAAGATGGCTTCAAAAGTACACAATTCATGCCATTTTTTATAAAGTTTTGCCGACGGACAAAGACGCCTCTGACTTTGTCCATTGGCAAAGCTTTATAAAAGATGGATTGAATTGTGTACTTTTGAAGCCATCTTTTATAAACAGAAATATTTCAAAATTTTAAAAAGATGGCTTGAAAAGTACACAAACCATAAGGTGCTCACGCAAATATATAAATGGTATATATTTGTGTGCATACCTTACTATGGCTTGTGTACTTTTTGAGCCATCTTGAAGTACACAAACCATAGTAAGGGATGCAAACAAATATATAAATATAAGAATTTATATATTTATGTGCGTACCTTACTATGGTTTGTGTACCTTTGAAGCCATCTTTTATAAACAAAAGATCGCTTGCATAGTAAACAAACCACAGTAAGGTACACATACCAATATATAAATGCTTACATATATTTATATATTTGTTTGCATACCTTACTATGGTTTGTGTCCTTTTGTCCTTTTCAGGCCACACCCATCCCACAAGTCACGCCCCCCAACGTAACCCCACCCTTGATTTCTTACCCCACTTAAAGCACTGGGCAAGTGTCCTATTGTGAAAAATAAAGTCAAGAAGATGGCCGTCAGAGAAAAAGAAAGGGAAATCCACAAATGAATGAGGCTGTGCGAGGAGAGGACGAATTAATCTGCAAAGCGGGGAAAGTGCATCAGGAGAAAGCGCTGCACACCAACGGCATACCGAACTAAGTGCAAAGCCTGTAGGTTCGCCACGCCCCTCTGATTGCTCAGAACAATTAATGCCCACGTTCCAAGCAACCTAATTGGCTGAAGCCCACCCTGCAGGTGCTAAAGCTATCGTATGTTCAAGGCATTTTATTTTACCTGTCGAATTTTCCACTGAACGTATGTAGTGCAATGTCCAAAAGCCCCGTATGTTGCACATAGATCCAGGACAACGCATTTTAGGTGGACAGCTGGAATTTCATCAGGCTGCGTAGTAACACGGCTAACATACATGTGTATGTTCATGTACGGTTCATGCCTCCCAGGACTACGTCACCCTTCTTGAGCTTTATGTTTCTGACTTCAAGCACACATCTGTATTGTCGCATGGCGCACATGTTTTTTCTTTTCATCATTCACAAAGCATGCACCTTGAAGGAACGTCCTCGAGCAACAGTCCACACAGAAGACAACGTGGTGAGTGATGCGCGTTCGTTTTTCGAAAGCAGTTAATGATTTTTGTCAAAGCAATCACTCAGGGCGCTGTGTGCGCCGCAGAGACGCAACACTCGATTGATCATGTGACAGGGAACATCTCCTGAGTTACGGCAGCCCAGCGACTGACGCAGGAGGTCTGTGGCGTGCCGCCGGCAACCTCATTCACTCAGGACATAATAGGATTCACAGCAACCCTTATATCATTTATTTCTTATTAATCATTCATACCGCGCTATAGAACGCGTGGGCGGTGTCGCCAAGATCTACGTCGCCTTAAAGAAGTAAAGGCGGGGCAGCACTGCATGTCACGCACAGCAGGAACTCTGTGGCGAGCGCACACCGCAAACTGAAAGGTCTCTTCGTACAAAAGGTGTTATGGTCAGCGAATTGAACAGTACTCCTACAAAAAAGCCTCAGAAGGAAAACCAGGGCTGCTATCTCGCGAGAGAGGGCTTACTGCTTTAAGAGTCCATGCAACAGAATGATATATACTGAGTCCCTTCTACTGCAGGGGGAAAGGGGGCGATGAAAGGATGCCTACTTCCCTGGACGTTCCAAGCGTCGCATATGCAGTCTAGTTGTAGAGCCTGGAGAGGGCACCATCTCTGCAGGCCAATCCAAGGAGCTGCGAATGCACCGCATACCAAATTTTGGTATGCGGTGCATTCGCAGCTCCTTGGATTGGCCTGCAGAGATGGTGCCCTCTCCAGGCTCTACAACTAGACTGCATGGACAGTCCTTTTCCTTTGTTCCTCCGGGCAGAAGAGCGTGTTGATACTGATAGCCATCTACCCTGTTGACATTGTATGTGTGGACTAAACAAAGAATTGCAATCCATCAGAAGGGGCTGGTTGCATTATAGCCATGGCACTGTGCATGGACGCAGGGGGGCCTCAGCTAACTTCGGGAACTCAGTCTTTCAGGTTAAGCATGGCAGTGCGACTAGTGGGCTAACGTGCTTTAGCCGGGGAGCCAGGCTATCACAATCCAGTAGGCCTCCTTCAAGCCCCCTGTGCTCACGCATGGCAGCATGGAGACACATTGACTTTCCGAGGCCACGTAGCATCTCTAGCAGAGTTCTGAGTTCAGTCTGCGCTACCATAGGTAAGCCGAGGGCACTCTGAGCCACTTTAAACCACAGGATTGAGATGTTCTGCAGGTGCAGATGAAGCATGCTTGCCATCTAACCACTCTCCCACCCCAGCCTTGCCAGATCCATTTCTCGCACTAGGAGGTAGGGCCAATAATCTAAGTTATTACCCTTGCAGTTAATGAGTTTGTGAGTGTGTGTTTTATAAGCACACAATTTGCAAAGTCAAATGTCCTTTGATGCATGGAAGAACTTGCAGTGAGGTTTTGGAGACTGGACTAGGAGATCGATGAGAACACTACCTGCTGAAACACTTAATAGCAGTGTAAGTTTTCCACACAGCCTACCAGTCCACATCAAGCTTAGCAAGCGGGAAAAGAAGACAGGCTAGACTCCATACTCCGGCAGGCCCGCCTTGGCTTCCCTAACTGTCAACAGGTGTTCCAGTGTGTTACCAATTGTGGAGGTTGTTGGGTAAAGAATGAGAGAGGAAGGAAGGTTATAGAGGAAAGAAAGTTATGATGGCATGGGAGGGGAAAGTGACAAGACACACTAACTATATGAATTGTGACCATGGAGGCCTCCAAGTCTGGTCCTTGGGATCCCATTCTATCCCACATGTTCAGGATAGTTGGGAGGTTACCCTAAAACCGGATGTGATGTCTGCTCTCTAAGAAAACATTTGAGACCCCTAATGTAGAGAACATTGAAGGATGGGTAGGGGCACAGTACAATAACTAGAAGAATATTGGTGCATATTACAAATACATTTGGGGCAGATGAGGGAACGAGAACGGAACTCTCATGGCACTCTCTGGGATGGATGACTGTGCCATGAATAAGGGACTTGAACATCACACAAGGCAGAGCCCATCAGGCTATTCACATCACTCCCAGATTCATGAATCTGTATCCCAAAAGCAGGTCATCCTGAGAAGCAGAGAGAGGTCTGGAGCCAGTCAGCCATTCGAGATTTCACGTCGAAGGCGTGGGTGGCCTAGTGGTTGTTCAACTCCATGCCTCGAGAGCCAGAATCCTGACGGGTTTTCAGGATATCCCTCACTAATATTCATGAGGAAAAATGTGCATACATTTAGAAGCATTGTATGCAAATTTATCTCAAGCACATTAATGAGGGGTATGCTGAAAACCCGGCATGGATCAGGCCCTCCAGGCCTGGAGTTGGACAAACCTAAACGGTCCACTGTGGAGCCAGTGCAAGAGAGTTCCAATATGGAGGAGGGGGTCTTTAATCCATGGCACACATAGTGAAATTCATATTCTCTTTGCAGGTCTTTCTTGTAACGTGGGGGAGGGATGTGGTGTGGTTACACCCTCGAAGGCCAATTTTTGTGTAAGTACACTTTTTAGACATGCCAAAGCTACACAGCGTTACCATTACCACATAACAAGGGGGTTGCAGAAAGCTGAGGTTTCGGGTCAAAGCGCCTGTGCTTTGGGAATAATATTAGACAGAGCTGCTCTGCTACTTTCCAAAATAGTCATTTCTCATTGACAATTTTATTGTTTGCAAAGATTTCCAATACTTTCTTTTAAGATCTTACGTTTCTTCTGCAAGCAATCCCATTCCATTAAATGGTTAATGTCATAAGCTATATTCTTTTTCTTACAATTGTCGTGGTTTAGGTTATAAAATGTAGTTCCTGTGATTTTTGAAATCTCTCTCCACTGCCCACTATCTATTGTGCACCTCTTTCATGAAAAAAAGAAAATACCAGCAGAAAGCGATAATAAAAGGACCTGTCCTTTTTTCCCTCTGGGGATAGGTAAAAGGAGACAAGCATGCGATCTCGGGGAGGGATCTTTTTCTATCCGGCGACCGCTGAGTAATTCTTCCCAATAACCTTTCACCAATGGGACTGATCAATAATGTAAAGCGCACCATTTGCGAGTAAAAAAGCCTGGCTCGCAAGTGCTGTCTGCGAGAAATGTCAAAGGCATTCATCAGGGATCTAGGTTAAAGGCCTGAAGCTGGCATAACGCAGGTGCGCTCTGGGTATCCCGCCCAGGGCAGTTCTAGTCCATTTGGTGCCCAGGACAAAACATTAAAGCGCACTCCCCACTCCCTCCCCATGCTTGGCATGCGCGCCTCTTCCAAACTCCACTCCATGGTTAAGTAACTCCTACCCAACGTCAATAAATCACTGCTATACAAATGAAACAGGTTTTTTTACATTGCGATTCAAGAACTTTACAGTAATTCCTCAGACAAAGCAGAGTACACAAACAGTAGATATTAGTCTTGGTTTTGAAAGTTTTGTGTCCATTTTTAGTCTGTGTTAAGGGCACTCTCCTCGACTTTGCTGCTGCGAAAGCGTTTATTGCGCCCCTCCCCGCGAGCCTCTGCTCCTTAGCAATTTCCCCATACCCTGCCTCCTGGCTTTGCAATCTCCGTTGTGCCTACTCCCTGCAATCCCCTCCCCACATCCTGCCCTCCTTAATTCAGCACCAGATACAGCTCCCGTTGTGCTGCAAGCAGAGCGTCAGTAAGGCGGCAGCATAAGCACACGTGAAAGGGAGCTGAGCGCCATTAACTCTCTGCAGAGTGCAATGGGAGTTAATTGGAATTTGGTCTATCAGTTTAGAGACGCTCAATAAATTCACATGCTGATGGGTGGTTCGGTAGAAACCATTTGTAACAAGTCAACTCTAATTTTCACCAGTGCATTTCAATCCCCAGTCAGACACAATGAAGAAACCGATGTGCACATACCCTTTGTTGTTCAATTTAGCACATATGATAGCCGGACACATAAGGACAAATGATTCTTCTGGACGCCTCATTGTGTATGTCCTGAGTTGTATGAGTGGGGTCCTCCAAAGAGGGGTTCACAGTTAACACTCCACTGAAACAGCCCATGCTCCCAAGTCCCTCACAGCTGCTTCCCATTCTATACTCTCCTCCATTCTCATCCACATAAAGCGTTCTGACGCTTCTCCATCCCACGTACTCATGGGCTTCCATGATGCAGTCCTTGGAATAGATTGCCTACTACCTGTCTAGCCCCCTGTCTCCACCCCTATGAACCGCAGCCCCTCCTCTGCAGTGCCCTCCCAGTGGAAGGTCCCCACAAGGATCAGTCCTTGTCCCTGATACTCTCTACACCTTCTCTCTCTCTCTCCCTCGCCCACCTTCTCTCCCTCTCTCAGCAAGTGTGTCTTCACCTTTGGGTTCTCATATCACCTTTTTTTGCTGCCAACACCCACATGTTTTCCTCCTTCTCCTCCTTCACCCCAGAGCTATCCAATCGTACTTTTTACTGCCTCTTCATCTCTGGATTACACTCTATTCTGCAATACTCTACTCTCTGAAAACTGAAGTGATCTTCTTCCGAGCTCCCAATATCTCAACCCTTGACCTCTCCCCTGTCTCATTTTTACCTATTCTGTAGTAACCTATTGCCCAACCCTTGCAACAAGAGGGTTCTCCTTGATAGCGGCATCAAACTCCGGCAGTTACGCCTCTCCATGATAACAGCAGCCTAGCTTAACCGGCTCACCATCTGAAAAGCCTTCCCCATCTCGCCCTTATACTCTGCTAGAAACCTGATTTCCTGTCTGGCCCTCAGCAGGCTTCATTATGGCTCCAACCTCCTCATGGGACCTCCACTCTACTCCATGTCTACCCTACTGAACCTTTCCACATGCATGCTCTCCAACATCCCATTATCCGCCCCCACCGACATCCATTGCCTCAGTATTGGCTGGCTATGCAGCACCTCTCACCCTATCAGTTCCCTCTTCTGGTTTTAGATCTATCAATGGGATGTGCCCCCACCCAGCTAATTCTTTATGTCACTTATCCTCTACCCTGTGATCGCGAACCTTTCTCACCCTCTCTGCTCCCTACCAAGTACGTGCTGCCTCCCACTTTCATACCTCCACCCTCCTATTAATGGAACGCAGTCCTCTTAAAAACTAAACTAATGAATACTAGTCAAGGCTTTAAGATCACCCTAATAAACGTGTTCCCAGCTCCAGGTGCTGCCTCAATGAATGGGGGCATACATATGTACAGTGCAGATGTTCCGGTTGGCTGGTGGTGATAGTGGTGTTTGTGGTCATGGGAGGAATGTATGTGGTGTGGTGGAGGTAAGGTGCGCTGGTGAGGACTTGGTGTTAATTGTTTTGACTGTGGTGTGTGTTTGGACTCAGAGTACTACATATGGCAGGTGGGGGTGTGGTGTAGGAAGGGTATTGTAGTTTTAGAGGGGTATAATTGTGATGCATATTTTTGTAGGTATATGTGCATGGGTCATGTGTGGATGGTGTGGCGGGAATAAGCTGCTGGTGGGGCAGGGTATTATAGGTAGGTGTGTGTGTATGTGTGTGTGAGAGTCAGAGAGATTTTTGAGGTGTGGGTGTAAAGGAGGAGTGTTGGTGCCAGGAATGAGGATCTGTTGTGTGCATAAAAGGTGTGTTAGTGTGGTGAGACTGCTTTCGGGAAGTCTGTGACTTCGTGGGGGTGTACTTGGGTGGTGTCTGAGGGTGACCTATTTGGGTTTTGATGTGTGTGTATGGGAGTTGTTTGCGTGGTGTGGATGACTTGTGGTATTTTAATTTGGGAGGTCTTTCTGTATGGAAGGTTGTGAGTCGTGTGTGTCTGGAGGTATGTGTAAGGGGGGATCAGGTGGAATGTGAGCATGTTTTTTGGGAGTTTGAGGCGTGTACACATGTCATGGTGTCTGATGGGTTTGGTGTTGTGTGTTCATGGTGTAGTAGGCATCAAATGTTGGTGTGTGTTGTATATGAATTATGTGAAACTGTGTCATGGAGCTCTCTGTTTGCATTTGAGGAGTGTGTAAATGTGCACGCACACAAGCATGTGTGTGGGTTGTTGGGCTGGAGAATCTCTGTAAGTAGTAACTTACACTTGAAAACAGCATTCCCAAAGAAATATGTGTAAGACACACCTGATTCTTGAAAAAGGCACCTTACGCCCAAATTTAGTGATCAGGCATGGAGTGTGTTGCTCTGGTGTAACTCCGTATCAGACAGGAAAAAATAAAACTGTACAAAACTCCAAAATAATTTCCCATCACTAGTACCTTTTTAATCCACACGCCCTTCACATTTGAGTACATTATACTGTTCTTTCACACCTCACATTAAACACTTCATGTGTAATTATAAGTGTATTTACGAAGATATGTATGAGAACTTTCAATGTGTGTGAATTGCCGTAAACGTGCACTTTTGTGGCTATGTACCTTCCCCCAATCAGATAGCCTAATCACACACCCAGAGCTTCCCAGCACTCCCCAGGGGAATGCCCAATGTGCAGGGCGTGCAGTACCTTAAGCCAAAGCGTAAAGCAATGTAAAATCATGCTGCTTCTTCTTAAGGATGCACGGAGCGCATTCCATTAGATTTGACAAAGCCCACAATAGAAAAGTCATGAATGCATGTGAATCACTCGTGAGTGCTTTTTTGTGAATTTGCATTAATGTATTCCTGAGTAAGTGAAAAGGATCAGGGACCATTGATCGCCCGGGTCATTTTGAGAACCATTTTTTATGTCGTTATTAATTGGTTCAGGTCCCATATACGTCCTTCCGAAGCCAGTGCCCCCACCTTCCAACTTCCCATTAGACTAAACACCAATACAAAATATAACCCACTCCATCTGCGCAGACTCGCTTCCTGGCCTGGCTTGGACGTCACTGTGAAAGAAACGGCCAGCTTGGCGGATTCCGGAATCCATCACAAAGGATGTTGGTGCTGCGCAAAACTGCAAAAACAGCCCGGGCTCTGAGAGCCTCTCTGGCTCACGTAACGTTGTGTGAGTCAGAAGAGGCAGCGGCAGCACCTGCTGCCTCTACTGGCCCCAGCCCACTGGGCAATCCCACCCCCCACCAGTGCAATCTCACTCCAGAGGGAAGTTTCACCCCAGGGGTAATTGTGACCCGGGCAGCCGCCCACTTCGCCCAGGCCGAGAAACGGGTCTGATCTCGCCAGCTGTACCGCCTGGGAGCTCCCAGAAATCTCCAGGATTTCCTATTGACCAGAGCACTCCATCACAAGGAGACGGGGCTGGAACGGGCCATCGCTGCAGCCTTTCACGCACTGCGGGATTTCCAGCCATAATGGCTCTTTGTTTCGGCACCACATATGTCAGCTTGCTTTCCAGGTGGGCAATAAAACTAACTGTGTGTGCAGCGTATTCATGCGGACCAGTCTGTGAATTCGACTCCTGTGCCTAGGAAACCCACACCAGATAATGCCTGCAACTTTCATGTGACTATTGCCGTTAAACATATATGTTGCAAGCTTTATTGAATTTGACATATATTGTAACTCTTGGAATGTCCGTTTGGCACTCTCATTGGACAATCGCTCTAAGAGCTTGCAAAAGCCCCAGCTTGCTTAGAATGCCACTTTTCAAGACTACAGGAAGTGCAAAATGCATCAGCCGCCAATTCCCCACAAACCCCCACAAACGCAGATGCTTGTACTGTCAACAGGCCCTGCCCCGGACCTGCAGCCAATTCCTCAAGACTACTCAGGTAGAATTAATGTTTAACAACAGACTCCTGTCTGCCCACGATAGTGTTAATACCAAAAGCGCAGTGGGTATTCCCCCAGTAAGTAGAGAGCACTAATCTCCCTGTTAGGTGGCCCAGTAAAGGCATCACTTGCACACACCCTTTATGCCCTTTGACTCTTTTTTTCTTTCACATGAAAGAATGGCAGAGGTTATAATAGTTTTATAGATCACGCCAGTGGACTCTACTGGGTGGATTACCCATAATTCTTGTTAACAATGCCTTCCCTGCACTCTGGCCCATAACGCCCAACAGGGCATTAGGACAGGGTCTACAAAGCCTAATTAAAACATTGGAATATTCACACTTGAGGGCAGTGTTAATGGGCTACAGGGGCATGGCTTACCTAGTGGACCAGGCAGGAGGCATAGTGGACGGAGTTAAAGGACCAAAGGTCAGAGGTGAGGATCTAACGGGTAGCTGTAAAGACTGGGTAAATCGTCAACAAGGCTGGGGTAAGGGCAGAGTGAATAGTGCGGTGGCGGTGTGAGAGGAAAGGGGAAGGCACAGGTTTGCAGGCTGAGCGAATGGGACCGTTGAGCATTGACGGGACTTAGTGTATGGTAGGAAGTCAGGAATAAGAACTGAGTCACCAAACAGGAGTGAGGTCTGGGTGAATGCACCTGGAGACATACATGTGGACTCATTGAATGGGCCAGGACCGGAGGCAAGGATGAGGACTGGGCCACTGGGCAAGAATGATGCCTGAGGGAATGAGCCCATGCTGCACGGGAATGGATTGAGGGAATGAGCCCAGACTGAGGGAAGGGGACTACTTGAAAGGTATCGAGACCTAGGGCAAGGGGAAGGTGTGAGTATTGCTTGAATTAGTAAAGTGGCAGGGGTTGAAATGAATGCATGTGGGGGGCGGCAGGGTGATCGCTAAGAGAACACTCCACGAGGCAGCGGTGTAGATTCAGGGAATGGACCAGGATTGCAGTCAGGAGGCAGGAGTGAAGAAACAGGTCAGAAGGAAAAAGTGAAGACAGAGTGGGTGGGCCATGTGACAGGGGTGGGAAATGTGGGCCTGTAGGAGGGATGACTTTATGAACCCGACAAGACCATTGTCGAGAATGGGGTGAGGACATTCCATTCACTGGAGCATTGCTAACTTATTACATATGGAAACGCATTATGTGAACTCTGTTTAATAATCATAAAGGGTGGTCCCAGCTACATCAGAGCTCATACGCCTCCAACTCCCTCAGGGTCAGTCGCTTCTGCAAGCAACGAGTTGGTGGTAGAACTCTTTCCTCGGCGGGAGAACAGCCTCCCTGCCTCCCTTAAACTTGAGGAAACCATCTCCGGTTCCGGAAGCACCTAAAACCTTTCTCTTTGCTTCTGCTTCTTCTCCTCCACTGTTCTGATGACCTCCTGGCTGTAACCTGAACTGCACTGGCCGCCTGGACACCCTGTGATCTCGGGCCCAGATCCCTCCCCTGCCAGCATCACACACCTGCACTGCCCACATGGCAACCCCTGCACTTGGGGACTGTTTACAGTTCCCCTACCAGCCCTTGACACCTGATGTCTGCCCTTACCCTGCACTTGCCACTTGCTGGCCGTTACTTATTTATTGTTAATATCTATTCCCATGTACTGCACTGTCCCTGCCCCCTTACCACGCACATACGCAATCTGAATGACACTTGGCCTAGTAGGATTGTTGTCTGTCCTCCCATTGTTCCCCTCCCTTGCCTCGTCGTGCCTTGAAACACTTGTGTTAAGGCGCGTTATAAATGCCATATCATATCATATCATATCATACAGATAGCTGGATGTGGCGTCCTTTGCTGCTGCCACTGCTGCTCTTGGCAACAGTGCATCCATCTGCAACTTTAATCCATACCAGTACCAATTCGAAATATGTTATGTGGCCATTCTGGGATTATACAAAGACTACAGGAATAAGAGGCATGCAGTTGTTAGCATGCAATGTGCCCAGACCTCTCTTCTCTTCAATGATTGTGTGTGATGCTCCCATGACATCAATTCTTCCTGGACAGGATTAAGGGCACTTTGGAGTGCAGCTGTTGGGATGTAGGAGTTAGCCAGGAGCAGAAGTGTGCAAGCCTTTCATGAAAGGGTGGCTGTGGTGACAGTGTCTTTTAGGGTAGTGTGGTAACGGGGCTTACAGTGCCAAACAAAGGAATGAGATCACAGTAAGACTGGGAGCAGAACATGTGCACTGCATCTTTGCCACTCACAGCCGTGGCCATTGTAGTTCCTGATTCCTACCACAATACTTACAAAAACACTGTGCAGTGATGCTTCTGCAGACCTCATAGCCACGTGCACCTGGATCTCAGTATTTCAATGCCACATGTGCTGAGAAACTAGTATCTTAGGATATCAACGTGTAGCAACATATGTAGCATTGTGTGTGGATCATCGGGGTCACGTTCTTCTTGATCCAATAACAAGTCCTGCCCGCTTTCAATTGCACAGTCTTAGAGAATTTCAAAATGGAGGAGGTTGAAGCACGATTTTAGTTTAGACTAGGCTACTCTATCAGTATTCATTCCAGACTCCCAATTACTTCCGTAAGCACCATTAACTTATCCCAAATAGATCAGCCTGCATGGTCATGCAGCCTGGGAGAAGGATCCATCCATTGGCTACCTGAGGAGCAAGGAAACGACAGCGAAATTCTACATGCAACCTGCAAAGCCCAGGTGTGCATTGGACCGAGATACCAGACCAATATGTTTAAATGGTGCAAAGCAACTTGAATTCCCGGACCGTCAATGTCAGGACTCCTAATTTATCCAAAGAGCGGACATGGAGGAGGAAAAGGGCTGGCAGCACTTGGCCCCAAACTCTGAGATGTCCTTACAGAAAACCTCAGACTTAAGGAAAACCACTGTCATTCAATGAAAACACGTCCAATCATCCCTTATTGGAAGACGAGCTGGAGGGTTAACCAAAAAATGACCCATTCCTCCCTTTCATATCTGCACTGTACCACTGCACCAATGGCGGCTGGGTCGGTACTTATGGACTTTGCTGGTCAAGGGGTCTTCAAGGACATGCACACCTTGCTGACTCTGATTGGGCCACCTCTTTGTGTTCCCCTTTGCCATACACTGAGAACCTGATTCCTGTCACATGCACCCCTTTTGTTTATTGTTGCCTTTGTTATGATGAAACAATTTATTTTGCCTTCAGTGTTGCATAAAATACTCCGAAAAAGAAATTAAATACATCATTAGAAACTGCCCACACCATTTCAGTACTTTTTTGAGTTCGTGGTCCCCTTTAGTAAGATTTAATAACCAATTATGCAACTGGAGAACTATGGGTGGGCTCGAGGGTTGTGCTGCTTATGGCAGCTGTATATGACATACATTTGGTGATTCATGTATACACACATTATTGGCACTGCCAAGGCTTCAGCTGTGCCTGGACTCTCCTAGGCTTGTCCCATGCACAGTCCAAAAATTGCTCAACAGCAGAGGCCCTGTCTCGTGTCGTCTCCTCGGCCTGATTTCCCAGCTCACTAAAATGAAAGGAAAAGATGAATGACAATACTGCTCCTGCCCAGTACGTGTCTCTATTCACCCATGTTTAGAAGCATATCATCAGTTTACCACATTTGGAGTGTGAGTATTAGTTTTGTACTAATCTGAAGAAAAAAGATCAGTTTTTAACAGATTATTATATCGAAGAATTGACATTAGGATGATTGAATACAGTAATTCACACATACGAATCATGGATTTCCTGCACAAGAACAAAGGAATTGGAACCTGCATTGATCCGTTTTGTGTGTATAGACTCGATGTATTGTTGACTCTAATACCAAGGTTCCTGGTGGGCACAATATAGATGAAGGAGTATATATATATTTTCTAGTTAAGATGACTACAATATCAGCCATCATTTTAAAATCATCACAGTAATATGTTTAGGGACCTTATGAAGTGGGTCATCGGATACCTCTAATATATGATGTTGACTTTTTGTAACAAAATCAAATTTGGAGCTCTGATAATCATTTTTTTTAAAACGTTTGTAATATAAGGATGGGAATATTTATGCATTTACATTGACTTGGTTTATGTTCCTAGATCTGAGCCTTTGGTAATTCCATTTTATGGACGAATCCAAAGAACTTTGATGTTCTCTTGGGTTATTGACCTTTTTAACGGGTGATCAATGTTATCTTTCATAGATGAACTTGTGTGTTCTCACTTAAGTGGTGATAATAATAATGAAGGGGTGGTTATTGCTAGGGTAGAATTTGCACACAATGTAGGACACTAGGCATTGGTTTTTGTCTGTAAATATCAAACACATAGGGAGAAAGCTAGTTGTAAGTAAAGTTCTGATAATAACAATGGTCACTTGACCAAGAACTCAAATAAATTTATAACAGAACATTAATACATCACTGTATTGAACATCGAACAATATACGTCTGCTATATGTGTTTTATATGTACTGTAATGTATTTACATATGCCAGCATGGATTACAAGACGGCTGAAAAGTTTGACTATGGTATTACATTGGTGATGCTGGAATAGACCAAAAGGAACGTGGAGAAACCATCACAGATTTTGCGTGTTTCTATTTATGTATGTGTGTAGTTTGACTTCTGATACTTTTATTGTATTTAAAACACCTTTTAAAAAGGGTTTCTTCCATGTAATACCAGATACATAAAAGTAAATTCGTATGTAAGACAGTCTCCGGCCTATAGGGCAATAGGGCAATGCCTGAACCAAAAACACAAAATGCTAGTGTGGGCCATTTCGATGAGTTACTCCACTATGCAGCTAGTCGTTTTTAGAATTATTGCTGAATAAATATTCTTTAAATTGCACAATTCGCATTACATTTTAAAAAAAAAACTCCTCCTTAGGTAGTATTCACAGTCTGTCACAAAAGGAATGAATTGTCATTTGCAACGGTGGGCCACTTTTTTATTGGTGCATGATACAATTGTATGTCCCAGTCCGTGTCTTCTAAAGGTTTCTTGGCTGCTTGCAATTCGCAAGCAGCACCAGACACCTCTACCCCAAATACTGTTTTGTGGCTCATCAGGGACCCCTCTTCATTCCGTGTACCACCTAAAGCATTGAAGCACACATCAGAGCAGCGTTCCTATCTGTTGAAACACATACCATTGAATAAATGCGCCATGAAGTGTGACGTAAGTGCACTGGCTGTTTGGCTGAAGGCTCTGTTCTGCTTTGCGGTTCGGATGCGAGTTCGCCTGTTGTGTGCCTCGGAGAATTGTATCCCTGTTTGCCTGCTGGAAGACCTCCTATGCGCAAGAGGAAGCCCTGCTATACTGCATGCATGCAGCGAAACGTGGACTGGTCTTAAAACGTCCAAGTAATTATTTTGTTGGGTACTCAAGAACGTACTCGAGGACGTTTGAATTATGGATCTTTATTGTCCAAGTGTGCAGTAATACTTACGTCCCTTTTCCATTGCTTGGTCTCATTGAGATTGCGAGTCACTGGCTCCTCCCCCCACCTCCCAGAAGGCAGTACATTAGCCAGGTGTACGACGCGCACATGGGCGCACACACGTGAAGTGCAACGTAAGTGCACTGGCTGTTGGCTGTTCGGGTGCTTCGGGGCTGCCAGCTTTCTTATTTCAGGTAGTCTTGGTCCCATTTATTACATTGCTATTGTAAGGATTGGATTTTTTTTAAGCAGGCCACTTTGAATTTAGATTTGCAAATGTAACTTATCTACATTAACTGTCCATACTAGAATTTAGTAAGTGAGGTGAAACGGGCTCAGAGCTATGAGGAGAAATAAAATACCCCCCTAAGGAAAGAGCCTGGAGCGGACTTTTTCACCGTGGTTAGTACACGGCAGGCTAGTCTGGCTAGGGCTGCGGCGTTCCCCCTTCCCCTACTGGGGATGGATGAGGAGGAGCCTCTGCAGTGTGCACAGGATTGCTCTGTTGCATTAAGAAGCAATGAGGAGATCGGAGACTCTTCGCAACCTTTGTTTATGGAGGATTTACCGATTGAGAATGTTAACACGAATTCTAACTGCCTTTCACCATCATTTGCACCTCACTCTTTGGGCAATGGTAAAGATGAGTCTCACATTGACACTCTATTGATTTTTCTGCCAGAGAATTCTACTCTGAATCCAACTTCAGGGGTGTGTGACGATGGGAAAAGGGGGTGCGGAGAGTGGGCTGAAAAAACAACGATGCTAGGCATCTTTAATAGACTTACACTTGCTGAGTTGCGTAAGCAAACTGATGTGCTTAACAAATTAGCTGAGGATTCTGCCTTGCTACCTTCGAGACTTGTTAATGCCCTACAATCTGCAACTCAGGGGTTGTGTTTGAGTGAGCTGGTTTGTACGGTTGACAAGTGGGACATGAGTGGAATGATCAAAGACGCTTGGGCCACTGCGGCACCAAGGGAAGTGATTACAATCTCTGATTCCTCAGTGGTAAATGCAAGTGGTAATTTGCATTCAAATGAAGTAATTATCCTGCCCGAGGATTATGATGGGGGAATTGAGGGGACAACAGGGGCAATCCAGTACAGACGGTGAAAAACAAATCCGCTAAAAAACAAGAAAAAAAAGTCTAAACTAAAAAAAAATTGGAGTTAAACTAAAAATCATCCAGAAAATTCTTAAGAGACTATGGGTTTAAAGATAAAATGGAGGAGGGAAAGAGGAAGGTGCTGCCCTCTTCTGTACCCTCAACCTCTCCTATTGTTACCAAGGAAATGGATCAGTTGGTTAGATCTGCGGCGAAGGGTATACAGCCCAAACTGTACTCCACTGACCAAGCCACTGAGAGTTAATATGTGGAAGGTGGGGACCAGATGTTTGACACCATGAAAAAGAAAAGAAATCCTGTTAACACTGCCAAACAACTGAAGTCTCTGGAGAATGGATTAAATGCTATCTTTGAGATTTTCAAAATGCCAGAGAATGATTTGGGTAAAGATTTGCAGATTGTTGCTGAGAGTGATAAGGGGACTATGAATGGTCTGGGAGCGGGATCAACAGGGGCAATTGATGAGGTTGAAGCGTGTAGAACTTTGTTTCAATTATGAAAACTATGCCAACTGTAACTGGTATCAGGGGCCAGTCCTCAACAGTAAATAATGGCTTACGACAGAAAGATGGTGACAAATTAAACACCAATCCATTCACTAATAACACCTCAGTTAGTGCCCCTAATGTTAACCCTGAGATGAATGGGACAAAAACAACTAAGAAAACTAACAACAAGGATATGATTAACAAAACAACGTTAGAAAGTGGGTTTAATGAAGAAATACTGATGCAGGCCGTCCAGAAGGTCTTAAATCAAGGCATAAAAGATCCAACGGTGACTATGAATGTGGAGCCAAATCAAATAAAAGAGCTATATACTTATGGAACCCTGGGCAATGAAACACATATTGTGGAAAGTGGGATCAATGACGAAATACTGATGAAAGCTGTCCAGAAGGTCCTGGCTTTAAGTCAAGGCCTAAAAGAGCCAAAGGTGACTACGAATGTGGAGCTAAATCAAACGAAAGAGTTACATACTTATGAAACCCCGGGCAATGAATCGAACAGGAATAGAACTGAACCATTAGTATACTCAAACGAGGGTGGTGTGAAAAAGGAGGAAACTTGGTTTGAATATTGTATGAATTATTTAAGAAAACCTGTTTATCCTGAAATCCTAGGTCTTATCTGATGCTCAATGTTTAACGAGGGGTTTTGGGGGGCAGAGGCCCCTAAACAGAACTTTCATTCTTTCACTACTTGCCTCCATACCTGAATTAAGTCTTATTGCCTCAGCAGAGATACTGCTGATTGACTTTATCCATAAGTATAGACTTTGTTAGATTGGTCATACCCTCACCTGTTGTCTTATATCTTCTGATGAAGGAAGCAGAATCCCTTCATTGCAGAGGCTTTGACCTGTTTACATTTACGCCTCCAATTCCTGGTATGGGAGCCCAAAGAAGTGGACCCATGACAAGGAACGATGCATCCTATGAGTCAAAAGGTGGACCGAATCGGATCAGAAGAGAAGACAATCCGGATAGTCAGGATTGGAGGTGGTTGGTCCTTTCGTTGAGATACTCGATAAACTCACTGAAACAGTTGGGGAAACCCCGCTAGCAGGGGGGCCTCTTTGGAGACTAGTCAGTTGGAACTCACGAGGATGTTATCATTTGCTAAATAATGTTAGCATAACTGATAAACGTTCCTCATTTGATTTTGTCCTAATATAGGAAACATGGTCTCGGGAGAAATTGGGCTGGGGCGGCTTTGTAATGGACAAAATATGCCCTACGGGTGGGGATAAGGGACGCCCAAAGGGTGGCTTGGTGTTGGCTCACAAAATATCTGCACAGATTTAAAAAACTGGGGGGTTGGAGCAATGTGCAATCTTTCCTGGCTGTTACATTTAAGACTGGTGGGAACGGCAGTGGTTATCCACTGCTAATAGTTAATGTCTACTGGAATCATAATTGATGGAGATCTTAATGCTGACTGTTTGGTTGATAGGGTGGTGGGGGATGCCCTATATTCAAATAGGACTTCGCACACACCTAAGGGTGGAAACCCTAAACTGAGAGGCATTCTCTGTTTACAATTCTGTGATCTACGGGGTCTAGAATTGACCCACAATGATCATTATACATGGACAGCAAAAGGTTTTTTTTTCAATAATTGACTTTATCTTTCTATCTTCCAAATTGCATTACAACACTTCTAATGTTAATGTTGAAACAGTAAAAGTCAGTGATCACTGTATGCTATCTATTGAAATAGAGTGTAGGATCCAACCCCAACCTGTTTCTAGTTATTATAAAGAAGGTATTCTGGTCAATGCAACAGGGAATCGAATCAAATGGACATTTTCTAAGGCACTGAAATGTACCTCAATGATGATAAAGGAATACGAAGGAGCCCCACTGTGTCAAAGAAGAACTAGGTATTCGATTAAAAAAAATCTGAATATATTGACAAAAATACTAAGCCCACGGATAAACTGAAAGGGGTTAGGTCCAACTCAATGAAAACCAGGAGCCATTGCAATGATTTTGAGGTTCACAAAAGAAAATCTATAATGCAGAAAGAGTTACGGTAGCTCCATAGACTGGGTAAGAACGACATTGACCTGTTTAATAAGAAGAGAAAAAAAAATTAAGCAGAACTATAAAAACTGGTTGATCAATCACAGAAGCACAAGAGCTCAACTAGATGGTGAATTGATGCTGAACTCTTTAAGAGGTAACAACTCTGCTAATTTCTGGAATCTTATTAACAACACAGAATGCTCTCAGAAAACTATGGTCACAAATCCTTATCAGTAGATGTATGGGAAGGTCATTTCGGGAGTTTATACAAAAGGGGAGATCAGTGGTACAACGTTACTTTTGACTCTAGTATCCCATGGTCGGTTGACATCGCTGTTGAAAAAGTTTGTGGATTTATTACAAAGTCAAAACATTCAGGGGCTCCTGGTCCTAATAACCTCTCGAATAAAATCTTGAAACTTAATCCTTAATATTGGGGAAGAATTCTATGTTATACAGTGACGTATTGGTGACTAAGAGTATCCCCAGTTGTTGGAGGGTCTTCATTGTACTACCAATTTTTAAAAAGGGCTCACGTATGTGCCCTACTAGCTATAGGCCAATTGCGATTGCAGGTCCAGACTTGCATCAATGGTTGTAGTTGACATACAAGATTGGATTTTGAATAACCACATTCTTGATAGTAAACAATTTGGTTTTAAGAAAAACTGTGGCACAGATTGTGGGAGCCTAATACTGCGTTGCTTACAAAGTCAATAAATGAGAAACGGAGCAAGGGCAACGTATATAGCATCAATGGACTTGAGTATGGACTTTGATTTAATTGACAGAGTTACATTATGGAAGAGATTGAGTGAATTGGGCATGCATAAACATCTCCTTCAAATCGTGATTAGTCTTTATACAGACACCAAACTTATAGTACATCTAAATTCAGAGGGTTTGGTATCACCAGAGATAGCTACATACAATGGCTTACGCCAAGGTTGCATGTTAGCACCTACAATTTTAAATTTATATGCAAGTGGCGCTGAGAACGCTTTGAAAAATAAGGGTTTGGACTCACCTAAATTGGGGAATGTTCGATTATCTTGGCTTGCCTATGCAGACGATTTCTTGTTATTGGACAATACTAAAGTGGGCTTACAATGACTTATCACCGAATTTGAAAAGTTTATTAATCAGTTACATCTTAAAATTAACCCTATGAAAACTACTATTGTCCGCATGGGTAATCCAATTAAGAGTGAGAATGCCAACACATGGTACTGTGAGGGAAAGCATATTAAAATTCAACCAGCATTTACATAAGTAGGTTATTGCTTTGCTGGTACAGGTTCAATCTCTTTAATGAAAACTCAGTTAAATGCAAAAATTGAAGTTGCACTGAGACAAATGGGTCTTATCGAGAAAAGAAAATTGGCAAGTTTACAATGAAACCTCATGAAACTGATCCCGAGGCTTCTATATGGTATGGAATTGTTTTGTTGGTATGGAGTACCTAAAGTTGCTTGAGGGTAGACTATGGAGAGGTATTTTTATTTTTTATTTTTTACCAAAGTGTATCCCTATTGAAGTCATCCGATATGAATTTGGGATTCAATCTCTGCATTCATTAGTGCTTGGGAAAAGACTCCTTCTATGGAGGAAATGTATTATGCCAAGGGGCAACGATTTATATGTTACTGCCGGTAATACCACATCTTGTTTGTTCATGAAGAATTTGCACATTTAAGGTGAAAATTGGCTCAAGAATATGGGTATTGCACGTTGCACTGTACTTAACAATCCCAACAAGATCAAAATAGTTATTAGAGGTAACGATTGGCTTGATACCTTAAATGTGGTATCCAACTCCAAATTGTACAGCCAGACTTACTCTGCATGGACATTTTTTCCTGAAATGGAAGGGTACTTGTGTAAGTATACTTCCATGCAGACCAGGAATTAATTAATGCGTTACCGCATGAAGTGATGCTGACAAATCAAATTAGGACTATACAAATGAAAATTGGGGAAGGTTGGCAATGGTGTCGTTTTTGTAAAAAAGAGGGGGTGGAGGAAACACTTCAACATTTGCTACTTACCTGTCCTGCTCTTATGGGTCAACGCATAGTGTATTTCGCTCAATTTGTGAACTCTATCTCCTGTGTTAACCGAGAATGGCTTTGGCATAGAATGAGACATGAAAACTCAGTAGCCCTTATATTACGAGTCACTGCCTTTTTGAAAAATATTTGTGATCTTTCCTAGTGTGACAGTAAGTATAGTCTGGGATGTTTTAAAAACTGTATAATAGGTGACAGTGGTAACTTTTCTTTTTCTATTTTATTAATGTAGTTGATGAGTTTATATTGTAATGATTAAGTGGAAGTTTCTTTTAAGACGGATTAACTATTTATGTGTGTACGTTGTGTATTTTTATATGTTTTTTGTATCATTTTGTAAAGGTTCATTAAGATATTGGTATTTTCCTCTTCTCTTTTAATTAATGTAAACGACGAATGTATGTTTTATTGTGAAAGTGTATCTTTTTTTTTAGATGGGTATGTTGTGTTTCTTGATATGTTTCAGTAAAATGCTTTTGTACCATATTGTAAAGGTTTAATATAAACCAAACCAATTAAATAAATAAATGAATGCGCCATAGCGGCATTGGATGTATTTCTGCTAGACGCTTCCCAGTACACTGGACCACACACTACTGTTAGGGAGGGAGCAGCAGATGACAGATGCACACACAGTGTCATTTTGTTCAGCTCACTAACTACTACTTAACCTCAAGATTACAAGTGCTGTTTCACTCCCCGAGAATATTTAACGGATGCACCGCCTGCAGCACTAATTGCACAGGAAAGAAAAATAAGTTGCAGTTGTCCCCAGGTACCGGAGAGTCATGCGGTTGCCATGGTGACGGGAGAAAAATGGCGCATGCCGAAGTCTCCCCGATATTTTTTCTTCATCCGTGGCTTTTCATCTTAATTGAAGACACGAAGTCATGGCTGGAAGCAGTTGACTGCTGGAGACGATGAAAAACCGAGGCCCAGGCCTCCACCTCTGGGGCCTAGGGCTGTGCTAATGCATAGAGATTGCAGTTGGGGGGGCGACGGGGCGGTGGGCGAAAAAAAGGACTAGAAATAGCACCCATTTGCACATGGGTGTCACCGTGATTAATGGCGTGTCTGTAATGCATGCATGCATTTTGAGTTTGTTTTCAATCAAGATGTTCCAACTTTTCAAGAGAAACCCCTCGGTGTCAACACAGCAACTCCATGCAGACTTCTCATCAGAGGTATAATAATATCGACCACTTAGGCACCCCCTCCCCACTCGATGCAAAGAAGAAAGGTGTTGCTGTTACACAATGATACTCATTGTATCCTCCTCATAATAATGGTTAAAAAGGCAAAAGTGGCCCTGCCACAATTTGAACCAGTGACAATTAAGTGGCACACACATTTCTGCAGCAGATGCGTGAAGTAGCGCAGATACCTTGATGGCCGACGTACAAGAGGCCACGTGGCTGAGGAGGTTTGCTGCAAAGATCTGTGTTCATTTGGAAAGCTATGGGTTTCCTAGTAAAAGAGTTGATTCAGCCTTTCATCATTCGAAGGACATTACAAAAAAGATGGGCCACTGAATTGAGTAATCTGGGCAGCATTTATTTATGGCGCAATGAAGCTGCACCGCTGAGGTAGCGTGCACCACATTACAACCCACATTACAACTCATCAATACTTCGAGATCACGTGCCCATCGGCTCTGTCGGGATTCCCTCTGGTCTCAAACTACATATATGGTCACTATTTAAGCAATAAGTCCCGAGGCAGGGGGGCATTACCGCATCAGGTAATGCCCAGGGGCCCATAGTTACATGATACCAAATGTGGTAACACCCCCCAAGAAAGGGGCTTATTGCTATTAGTACCCTGGCCCGTTAGACCGGGGTACTAATATTGTGTTTATTCGGTTGCGAGATGGAACAAAACTTCAACACTTTTTTGTAAATGGCTGCCATGGAACAGGATAGAAAGTCTGTTCTCCCTTTTCACGGTGGCCATTTAAAACAGTAAAGAAAGTAAACAAACAAGGTGGCCGCCATGAAATGGGAGAAGGGACTCTTCCATTTCCATGGCGGTCATTAAAAAGATGTAAAAGAAAACAAAAAGGCTGCCATGGACCAGGAGAAGGGACTACACGTATTATAGGGCATGAGAGACGTTATGCACTCAGACAACCGTACCGAATGTACCAAAGAACCCTCATACTGAAAGGGTGGAAGGATGTCTGCACACACCATTAGACATAGAAGAGCTACAAGTGAACTCAGACAAGAGCAGGGTGATGTCATGAAGGGAAGACTCAAAGATGCATTGAAACGATATGTAAGTATTTAAAAAATGAAGATGTAACTGAAGCAATAAGAGAAAGATGTAATCGAATATGAAGAGATCCTATGTACCAAAGAATGTATATACGCAGAAACGCATGGTAGACAAGACATATAGAGGCTTGCTGCAGAAGAAAACATAACGTTGCTAGGGCAGCCATTATCGAAAGTTAGACGTCAGACTTGTGTTGAAAGCAATCAAGCAGCGCAGCAGAGTCAGGAGATCCTGGAAAACAGCTTTCTGTGAGGAGTATAGAGAGGTCTATTGGCCTGGGATGAAGGATGCCACATCAAGGAATAATTGCATGGCACAAAGGAAGTCAAGAGGATAAGCTATGTACGTAAGACATATTTCATTAGATTAAGCTAAAAAGAAAATATCTGTAAGTGCAAAGTGTTGGGCAATTAAAGATGTGAATAGCATATGACCAAGTCTCCGGAGGCCAAGAGGAGTGATGACACCCATCACAGTTAAATCAAATAGCACTACATGAGAGGTCGAAATGGACAAATTTGTGGTCTCTTCACACGTGATTCAGAAGTCGAAAACAAGGGCTATTCATTAAGCTCTAGATGAAAATAATGGCTGCAAGGTCAACTACAAAAGATAAGCCTTGGCTAAGGGCCGGACTGATGAGAGATGATGGACTAATTGGGCAAGTGGGTAGTAGTCTGATGTTGCTCTCTGCACTTTGTTTTGCTTCTGTGGTGCTAACGAGCCAAAAGTCCAAGGTTGGGAGAGAATTCAACCAATCAGTGGGTCTATGTAGCAACATGCTATACAATGTTGCACAGGTCAAACCGCTACTGTTATTTTGCTATAATCAGTATAACACGTATTTAGAGATGGTTCAAGGCGTGCCCACCATATAAGGGGCATCCAGTAATATTACTAATGTTTATATCATATATAGGTACAAATGTTCCCTTAACCAATCCCTCGCTTCAAAAGGTTTTATAGTTTGCCACATAGGATGACATCATAGGTGACATGGGGTATAAAACCTCTGTATAAACGAAACTGAAGTGTGAGTGTGTCAACTACAATTTGTTGTTCGCCATATTGCCCTACTTTATAAAAGCTTACAATAAAGTATACTAGTGGTCGAAGTAGGCGGGAGAGGTTGGGAGCGGTGCTCCTCAACTTCTTTTAATTAAGTTTTACTGTTCCTATACTTTTATTTTAAAAAGAAACCGTTCCAGAATGGTTTCGTTTTAAAATAAAAGTGTAGGAAGAAGTTGAAACTTTCACTTTCAGTGCATTGCACTGAGTGTTCCCCTAAACAGCAGGAGCATGTGTTTTGAGGTTTGTATTGTGCGTGGGAGGGTGTGTGACGATGGGGTGTGTGGGAGCGGTGCAGGACAGTAGGTATCATAGTTCCACTACTTCTTTTCGTACACATCGACCACTGAGTAGTACTTTGCCATATTCACCCCTCCAACCCCCGCTTCAGTGTCTCTCATTGTCCTTGATGTTCTATTTCCTTTGAATTCATTTGGTTTCAATTGCCATTTACTTTGTGTCAATCACTTTTATTAACACTAATTGCTTTTGCAATACACTTTTGTTGTATTACCAATTTAATGTTTCATTTTTATTTATAACCTTGATACACCACGTTCACTCTTCTAAATTGTTAACAAAGCATTTGTATTTATTCAAGATTATTTGTTAAGATTATATTTATAAATATGTTAACTGCTGAATTTAACTTTTTGTTCTCATTCATTATAAATGCTAAGTAAAAAACGTATTTAACAAAAAAAGTCTCAAAAGTTGCAGACACTATCAGGGCTAACAAATATATCCCCTTCTGAACACATGCAGAGACCCAGAAACTAGATTAATGAATGCAAATTGCATGTGTACATAAACAGGGGACGAGATTAACATTAGCAAAGCAGGAGCTAAAAGCAACTTCTGGGTATCCGCCAGTAACCAGGGACCAGGAGCTACCACTGGGGAAGGAAGAGCTAGTGCATAGCGTTCCGCAACTCTAACTTCAACATAAGATGCAAACTTAACATTTTGATTATTTGTATGACCCCTTATGCTTTAAATATCATTTAGATGTGTCGTAATGATTATTTATAGATTGTCCCAAATGCACAGCGCTAATTCACTTCAGTGTGTTTGTTTGACATCAGTTGGCCTTAGGAGCCAAAAGTAGCTCCTGGTAGTTGTTGGTTTCAAGCTAACCAGGCTCTTCTAGGCTACAAGTAGGAGCTACATAGCTCCCCTCAATTTCGAACCCTGCGTATACACGGCTGCATTCCCAATCACAAATGCTGCTTTAAACTGTCTGCAACTGCGCCCAATTCTAAATGAATGAGCAGAATATCCCAAACCATCAATCCCGGCTGCCCCCAGTGCTCGCTTGAAGATTCTATTAAAGTTGCATTGACAAGAACCCTCTCTATACACCCAGGCAGGGCTCTCTTCTTCCCCCCTACATCACCAAATAGCCCCATGGAGCGTACCGGGCATATTGTCTGGTTCTTGGCCTGTCCCAGTTACATCCTGACCCTGGATCGATCTTGTACCTATGCACCCATAAGTGGACCTCTGCCCCCCCCCCCGTGATAGAGACCCACTCCCTCGCAAGTCCTCCCCTTTCGTCACCCTTGTTGCACGGCGCTAGCTCTCCTACGCAGAAAGCTCTATAGAAGCCTCCCCTACCCTACCAAAGCCTTTCCTACTGCAAAATCTGAAGCCGCACCCCCATTCCTGCTAACCCTGAAAAGAAATCCATTGCCATAACAAGCCTTCCTGCTAACGCTAGCTTGATTGATGAGAGCCAGGAAATTAAGGGGTAGAGCCGAGACAGGGCCGAACCTGGGAGCCTGCCTCTTAGGGCCAAACACAAGCTGAGTAGGGGAAAATGCTGCACAAAACCAGGGAGGGGCCGGTGGCAGGGGCTGGGGGCAGGAAAAGAGTCTGGGGCAATAAAAGGGACTAAAATGCTTTGGGGGCAACAAAAGGGTCTTAAGGGGCAAGAAGGGATGAAATGAACTAGGCCATGAAATGGGGCGAAAGGGGGCTAAAGGAGGCAAGAAAGGGGGCTAAATGGGGCTGTGGCCAAGAAAGGGGCTAAACGGGACCGGTGGCAAGGGTGCTGGTGACTGGGGTGTAAGGACAACGCTGGTGTTTTGGGGAGGTATAGAGGCTGTGGAAGGGAAAAGGGGATGGTGGCCTTTTGGGGATGGGGAGCACTTGGGAAGGGGAGCAAGCTCCAGTGGAGCACAAAGAGTTGGTAGGCACAACTCTTCATGCTCACGTACCTTTGAATTTGCAGCCAGCCGCTGCACAGTCATGCCGGGAAGTGCTCCTGTCCTGTCCCAGCCAAGGTAGGACCGGAAGTCAAGCGGCTGGGACCGGAAGTCAGACAGGAGTGTATTTTTTTGTGGGGGTTTTAACAAATTTTTCCCAGGAGGGGGGCATTCGGCAGGGCTTTTGGCCTTGCAATGGAGAGCATTAGGTTTAGAGGATAGAGATTGTTTATGTATGGCGAGAGGGTGAAGAAGGAAAGGTGAGAGGGCATAGATGAGGAAAGTGTGAGAGAAGAGAAGAGAAGAGAAGAGAAGAGAAGAGAAGAGAAGAGAAGAGAAGAGAAGAGAAGAGAAGAGAAGAGAAGAGAAGAGAAGAGAAGAGAATGGCCGTAGAGAATAACAGGAGAGGCAGACGAAGATTGACTACAAGGTTAGAGCGATGAAAAGAGTGGCGTAGAGGGAGGAGAGGGATTTGAACAGAGATTGGAAGCTGAAAGAGTGGAGAAGAGAGTATGGAGGGCAGACAGTCCAGGACGAAGACTGGGTAAGAGTTGAGGCAGAATTATGGAAGGCCAAAGAATGTTTGGAGGGAAAGAGAGAGTGCGTGGAAGGGAGAGAAAGGCGGGACGGGCAGGAGGGGAAAAGAGTAGAGGGTGAGAGTGAGTGGATGAAGTGATGGTGTAGCCGTGATTGTTTAACAAGTGGGGTCTGAAGCTAATGTAGTTTGGCCCCCCGCAGTGCCATTAACATCTGTAAATGCCCCACACAGAACACTGCTGCATGGGCATTTTTCAGATTTTGGGTGAGTCTTAGCTGCTAAGGCCCTGCCCTGTCTATGCCTCTGGAGATGGAGTGAAGAGTGTTGGGTGTGGAGGATGGAAGAGGTAGAGTCAGTGCTTTAATAAGTGGGATGAGCAATTGAGTGGGAGGGTGGGCTCTAACAAGGGGGCATGATCCGCCAATATTCTACTATCAAACCCGCTGAGAACGGCGGTTTCACAGCCCAATTGTACACTGTGCCTCCTACCACGTGGAGCCAGTCTAAACCCAGGACACTTGTCCAGGTCAGTAAGTGAGCCACAGCAAGCCACAGGACAACTGTATATGTTGTACCCCCATTTGGTCTTTAATTGTTTTAATGCATGCAGGTCACACTAGCATTAGACTCATCCCTTTACAGAGATGCACCTAACAGCAAGTTTGCCCCGCACTTTTATGTATTTTCTATTTAATACTTTTCCTCTTTTACCACACACAGGGGTGACCAAGTCAAGGCCCAAGAAGAAGGCTCTAAGCCGAAACGTCACGGGACTACATAATTTTGAAGGCTTTACTTCCTCCAATCCCGTCCATAAGTTGATCTGTCTCTAGACGTAACGATGTACCTTAAAAAACATCTATACATCTTCTTGTAAAATCAATTCAATAGAAGATGTTGTGCAGTTACTAGCACTAAGTAATCCTTTTTCCCTAAAAAAAGAAAATTAAAAAAATGTTGCAATTCAAGGGCCTCTTTTGCTCATCTTTTTAGAATACCCTCTGACAGCTAGCCAAGTAACAAAGCTGATGTCAAATCCTATTTTGCATGCAAAATAATCACCCTTTACCAAAATGTATAGGTAAAGAGACCTAAAGACAAGTGGCAGGACGCTTCCCTACTCGTTCCACACACTAACAAGGGGGCATGGCCTAAGTGGTGGGTGTGCAAGCGAGTGGCCTGGAAATTGCTTGGCTCACAAGTCTAACTTGAACAGGCAATGGGAGCCAAGCAGGAGAGGATGCACTGCCATAGTTCCTCTTTTTGGTACGCTGCCCCTCCTCTTGTTTCTTAATCAGAGACTCTGACCTCCCGCAGGCAGGACTGACTTCCGGGGTCGGAGTCTGTGATTAAAAAACAAAAGGAGTGGGTGCTCCAAAAGGAATGAGATAAGTGCACCCCTTCACGAGAGGTTGCAAGCCTGTCAAGCACGGCCTTTACTTCAACATAGTCGAATGCTTAAAGGGCTGCCTGCGACGTTGGCGTCTCGCCTTTCCCTGATCAGAAGCACTACCCCCGCAGCCAGCCTTTTAACCACGTGGTTCTGCTGAGATAATGGGGTGACTGAGAGGGTTTGTCGCCCACCGGGACTAGTCAGGGTGGGCCCAGCACAGCTCTGTCCATACCACTTAAAGCCCTGGGTAGAGTAGTAGACGAGGGGATAAAAGATACGCAGAACAGGAGAGAAAATGCAGGATGGATGGGCGAGAGGGCCGTAGACAGGAAGATAACGGACTGGAAATGAGGGAAAGGGGGAGCGCAAGAGTGGAGATTGGATGATGAGAGAGAGGTTAGACATGGAACAGTGCAGAGGAAAGCTTAAGCCCATTTAATGGACATGCCTGTGTGTCAAATTGCCTCATCTTCATTTTTCAACCAAGAAGAGCACTGGGGGAATTTCAGTCAAAGACCTCGCTGAGGGAGTGGGCCGCCTCCGTCAATCTGAACACTTCCTCTCCAGAAAATTTCATTAAATGCTGCGATTGATGATTTCAAGCCGTTTTCTGCTTTTCATCTAAATGCCACATCCCTTCAACCCAGCGAAATACATTTCAAACAGAATAATTCTGCAAGGGCAGGGGCGGGCTCTGGGGGTGGGGGCGACACGGGAAGGCATTCAGCTAGAGGTCGAAGTTCAGCGGTTTGCTTCGCGGTTTATGGAGAAGAACCTAATGAGACCAGGAAACGAAGGAGGCGCGTAAAACACCGGCCTGTCAACGGCGGCGCAACGGCAGCAGACTGCTGCGTCACACAGGAAATACATGTTATATGGATGAATGCACACGCTGAAATACATCCGCATCATGTTATTAATTTATGCTCAATACGATTATGCCACTCTTAATGATTAAAAAAGAACACTGTAACCTTTAAGAACACAAGATAGAAAATAAAGGACTGTGCGCGACTGAAGACCTCGCTGAAAGTTCTGCGGTATTACCGGTGGTAATTACGCAAAACTACAATTCCGTCACCAATAAATGAGTGCCTCGGTCCCGGAGATAAAGTAAACCCTGCTGATTCCGTGGTGATGTTATGCGGGATTCTGGAGTCTCACAAACATCCATTGGAGCTGGTGGAATCAGTGCCGATGGTCATTCCACCTGTATTCCTCCATTTTTGCGTTAAAGCGCAGAGGAAACATACTACCAAGTGCAAGAGGGTTTTCTTCACTTTCCCTCCAAACTCAGAATTTGGCAGTGTGGTAAAAGGAGTGATGTTTAATGCCCAGGGGCACTAGACGAAGTGGGCAGCTGTTTCTTTTAGTGGGCAGCTGTTTCTTTTTGTGTGTGTGTAAATTATGAACCAGTAAAAGCACTCATTGGTGTTAATTTTTAATGAGGAGCAACGTAAACAATATGTGTAAATGCCTTGCGTAAGGGTTTTACGCATTTCGTTGACGCCATGCCTCAGTTTCAAGTATCTGAATGGTGGAAAGGAACGGTGGATCGTCATTTATGATTCCGCCTCCCCCGTCCTCTCCACCATGCACACTTTCCAGCATTTACACCAGCATGACTTTTTCATGCTGTTGTACATGCTGGGGATTCCAATGTCCCATATGAATACTTTGTGAACGACGCCTGTCGTGCATACACGGCAGGTGCTGTTTACTCAATTAGCACAGCAGAGTGTAAAAGGGCAGCATGCAATCTTGTACGCCGCCTTCGTACTCTTCCCTTTCGCACCCTACCATGCAAATGAGGAAAATCGCACACCGGGGACCTGCCTACACAGAAGTGCAAACGTAACAGGTTCGCGCTGAGGTTTTACAGGGAACTGAAAAGTTAGCCCCATTGTGTTGAACTGTGCCAACACCAGCTAGTACAGCGACAGCACAACCCAAGGAGACTGTGACACAGCTATTGATGGAAGGGAACCAGGTGCTTAGCTTTCATCTGGGGTCGGGCAAATGGAAAGGGGCCTGGAAAAATTGCTGCTGAAATCTGTGTGTAGCCCGCAGGCCTCAGGTTCGGATCCAGCGTCACATGAATCTTCGAAGGTGACAAATCAAGTACTATTGAGCTGAGTACACATATCACTGATTATTTAAGTATGAAAAGGCCATTTTGTTTGTCATGTGCACCATGAAAATGTACCTTATTAAAATATATTCTGTCGTTGCAATTCTGACGTCACATCGAGAGCTAGAAGCCATTAATTTCCTAAACACAAAATGACAACTCTCCGCCAAAAGCTACTGTTGAGAGAATAGACCTTGGCAAAAGGTGATGGGCAGGAGCCAGGATGCACATTTTGTTTCAGAGAGTAAACACGTGCAGTGATATTAACGATTACTAACCAATTTCCCCATAACTGTTGCTACTGTGCCTGAACCAGTATTCATACAATCTCAGATATCTACTTCATGACTAAAGTTCCTGTGGTCCCCTGAAGCCAGCGTAGGCATTACGGCAATGCAGTGTGCCATCCACTGTTTTGACTACAGGAAAGTTGTGTTCAGAGTTGTGTTCAGTATTCCCCAATCATTGAACTACCAATGCCACCACCTACTCTCTTACCCACATCCTTTGTCCAATCACTAAGTTTATAAGCGGAGATACTGTGATGTGGGGCACGACTATCGTCTGCTTCCTGCCAGTGCTTTAAGTGGGATATGAAATCTCTCTAAAGGGGGCCTGGCCAAACTGTGCTGGGCATGGTCTACAGGAGGGCAGGAGGCTAAAGCCAAGGCCACCCGCTCCAAACAATACATCACAAGGACCTCCGGACATGTATTATTTGTCACTCGGCACTGTCTGGTGGTTTCTAAATAAACTGTTATCCATAAATAAATCCCTTTCTCAATGGGGATATAAGGAATTGTATTAGTGAGCAAATCACCTTCATTCTATAAATAAATGATCCAGGCTCGGCGTGCTTAATAGCTTTTTAAAGTGGTCATCTATGTTTTCAGTTCCCCTGCTGTCTGCCTGTCCAGGGATACTCTTGTAGTAATGAACTCTCTGCAAGGAAGGGCTATTCGTGTTACATATTCCCCAAGGAGGCGCCCATCTTTTCAAACCAAAGCTGTGTCACTTTAAATGTGCTTTGACAACATCATGATGTTTACTGATCAGGGACACATTTTACTCTGTTTTCCCGTCTTTCCTTGGGGCCAGGGAGTATGCTTGGGGACTAATTAAGTAAAAGGTGGGGTTCATGTTATGCACCCTCAAAGAGAGCCACAACGAAATCACTAATTGGAGGTTGCGTTAGGAATCATCTCCATTATAAGGTTTGCACCAGACAGCTGCCTAGGCGAAGGTGGGGGGAATAGGGGTGTGGTCACCAGGAGACCCTTTGCATCTTCAGCCGGCCCCCGAGATCACCCATGAGTGCACCTGTAAGAAAGGGGAGGGGGACAAACAGCACCAATGTAAGCTATGTGGTGCTTTGCATACAATCAAAGGTCATTTTGGGAACCTAAGAACCAACACAATTTTGTATATAGGATATCTGTGACAGTCTCTCAAGCCTGCAACTCTTCTAAGCACAAAATGCACACTGGCCTTCTAGCTTACCTCATTTATAACACCCTACCAGTAAAGTGAAGGCACATTATGAGTCATAGGCACTCCTTTGGAAAGAGTTATCCTTTTTGGGGTTAGGTGCTGTTGTGTAGCATATGGCCTCTCTGCACGTACTTCTTTGACAGTATGTTCATCTCTCTGTCCCTATCGTGAGTCACCTGTGTGTATTCACAGTATCGACTTTAAAACCATGCCATATGCTTATGCGTGGGGGGGGGGAGCAGCAGCCCAGGGACAGTGTTTTGAGAATGACTGTTCTCAGCCCTGGCTAGCCCTGGCCCACTTAAAAGATTCTATGTGAAAATACCTCATACGCATTTTAAAGGTCTCAAGAGAAAAAGACCAATTTGCAATGCCCGATTATATGTTGCTCAGAAAACCAGCATTGTAAAGGTCTTTGGCATTGTAAATCGGTCTTTTTCTCTTGAGACCTTTTAAAATGCGTATTTTTTAGAAAACAAAATATTCAGAAGCCTGCAAAGCCCCCGTTCCTCCCCGGCACAACCACCCATCCCTACCCTCTCCTATGGGACTTCCCTTAAATCCGGTGTTTTGCAACCCAAGCCCCCACCGCTCAGGCCCAGGCCCCCACAACCGCCCACCCCTCCCCACATTCCCCCAAACCAAAACACATTCATACCCACATCACACACACCAACACACACACGTACCCCTTCTCCTCGTCATGCGCTTCCGGGTCCCAACGTGCCTGTAGATCCTTGCGCGCACTCGTGTGCTGCAGGGGCGTGACAGTTTCATTTAGAAAGACTGCTCCGTGCAGTCACAGAGCGGTCTTTCTAAATAAGTATTTTAGTAAAAAGATCTTTAGAGAAAGATCTTTTCACCTAGAACGACTTAAAGCCCTTTACACACACTAAGTCTGGATTCTGGTCTCTTAAGCAAGGCCACTCCAGATACTGGAACTATCCACATGCGTTACAGGAGGGACAGGGAGTACATTTTTCATAATATCCAGTGACACTTTCTTTTTTTGCGCATCGTGCAGGTGACAAGTTACATTCTGCCGGGCCGACTCAGCCTTTCAAACCTGTAAGCTCAATAAACGGGTGCCTTTAAGTAAGCGCAAGATCAACATTTTGTAATGTTACAAAGTAAACGCAACAGTAACAAAAAAAATCACATTGTTATAAATATAGGCTTTTGCAGAAACATGTGTAGGGACAATATGGCTCAGTTGAGGCAGAGACTAGCAGAAGCCAATGGTTTCTATATTCTCTTGTAAGCAATACTAATTTAAGCCTCTATCCAGGCCACATTAAACATTAATTCAAGCAAGTTACAGACTCTCCACATGACTCAGAAGAAATCGTGTGAAGACTCTGAAACCACCTAGAATTAATATTTCATCAACTCCGAATACAGACATATATCATTTTAGAACAAGTCGTAGTGCAGGGGGATTTTTTTATTAGTACTCTTGAGCACAGAGCTGCTGGTTATTTATTGTCCATCATCAAGCTTCTCCCAGCAGTGTGGCGCCCTGACTGCTGCAAGCTCTTTCCCCTCACTACTTACATAAAGACCTCGCTTTTCAGCTTATTTGCATACCCACAATGCCTTGCTCCCTGGCACTGAATGAATGGCTACTTGGTGGTGCGGTGCTAGCCTATTCTACTCTCTTCTTTCAAAACCTGTGACACACACACAGACACACACGTCTTCCGTGTGCAGGTTATTGACATTAATATTCTCACAACCCACACACAATCACCTTTACAGTAACATCCCTGCAACACACAAAATGGCGAGTTACACCCCCAACACAGCCCCTGTGTTATTTCACTCCTACACCACACACATGGCCCTGTGGGTGCAGAACATCTAAACCTAGGCAATAGCTCTCATGTAACGCACACAGTCCCCTGCACAGTTACAGTTCTGCAACAAATACAGCACTCTGAAGTGTAGCCTTGATGTGCCCATTTTGTATGCATCTCCTCATGTGTAAAAGATACGCTATGGTTGGTGTCACGGAGTTGTGCTGGGTTGCTCTTACTGGCTATTTTATGCTAAAAAAAAAAATCTGTGATGCTAGATGCTGTTTTGCTCTGCTACATGAGTATGTTTGCTAGGTCTGGAAAAGACCCAGGGCTATGCGGATGTCGGGGATGTGGGGGCTAGCTAGTCTTTTGGCTGTAGCTACTGAGATTCTATCCGGGGCTGCAACCAAAAGACCTGGGGCCACAGCCCCCGTAGATCCCCCAGCAACGCCTCTGTGTTTCACTATATTTCTCGATTCTATATTTGCTTTGCTATGTTACTCTATATTATATTGCTTTGTTAGGCCAAGATTTGCGTTGTTATGCAATGTCATGCGATGTCACATTATCTTTTGTATTGTTACTCTGCGTAACATTATTTGATACAAGTTAAGGGAATATATTTTGGACGACACTCTACTTGAAAACACTGTGCAACACAGCACACTCAGACATCCTCCAGTGCTTCGAGGCCATAGCAAAGTAGATGAGCACTTTACAAATGATATATAACAATAATAGTAATGTTAAAGGGATTGATGCAACACCAGTGTAAAGTTCAGCAGCTATTGGAAGAGAAAGATGGAAGCTGAGCTGTGCCTCACAAATCTGGAGTGGTGCAAGAGTCACTGGAATGCCAGTATAGTTGTGCCGGAACCCCAGGAGAAAAGGGTGTCACACGTCATCCTAAGGATGTATCTGACCCTGGTGTGGAGGGTTACCAGGCTATACAGTCATCCGTCTAGCATATGCAGGAATTGCCTCCGATGACGGACGACATGCTGTGGTCTGGTCTACCGCTGCTTGAACCATGCTGGATTTCTCCAAGGGACCTCAGCAGGAATCTTCCACCGTTGGAATCCCCACTCTGAACTCTCCTCTGCTACTATTCTCATCTAGTGTGTACTTGCACCCTCTACTGCATGCTACCCATGTCTTCCACTCCTCTTTGTGTTCCCTCACTCCCATAAAGGATTAGTCTACCACCAGAGTTGCCAACCCAATGCACAGTGTCTAAGGACGACTCATTAAAAGTACCTTACCAGAAGGACACCACCACCCAGGCATAGCCATGGCCCCACTGGATGGATGCGCCAAGTTTCCCACGGGCCCCTCCATTAACCTTTCTGTGCTAACATTCTCAACCTCTATGCTCAAACACACTATCCGTGTACCATCTATGGCACTTGCACCCAGCAATTCAATAACCCTCCCAACAGACATCAAAACCAGAATGCTAGACCTCTGTAATAGAGGTACATTTCATAATCCCAGCCAATGCATGCAAGCACCACAGGTGTGCGAGGCTACCCTCTGGACACAAGTGGCCCTTGACACAGAACACCTAGAAAGAAACCACCACGTTGAGCTCAAGGTACTTCTGGTGTGCACACATCAGCACAACAGAAAAACACCATGCATTTTCGGTCTAGCCACACTAAACTAACCCACACCCCCCTCTGGCAGAAGGGTCAAAGCACCAGAAGCATGGTACACAGCATGGTGCACAGCCCAGTGACACAACCGTGTGCAAGCCTTAGCTACTGCCTCCTGGAAATGATGGCCGGTCTGTGGGGGCTCAGGAAGTGACTCTTGTGATTTCAACTCTCATAGATAATGACACAACCTGCGAGAGGTAAGGGCACGAGATGGACGCCATTGCCAGCGTGGAGGGAATGGAGGGGCTCCCATGACATTTTTAGATTTGGGAATTGGGAACAATTAGATAGATTTTAAGTTATTATGCTGCATCATATGAAGCTAAGAGGTGCCTTCATAGCCATTACAGCAGGACTTTGCATTGCAGGGTTCTGTGCTAGATAATGGGACCATGCTCCATGCACACAACTGACTCACAACCACCATGTAACAAAGGCATATAGGCCCAACCTGACAAAATCCTTGTAACTGAAAAGGGAGATGATAGCAGCCATATTTGCTATGGTGGCCAGCATTGCCGGTCTCCACCGGATTGTAGACCTAAGGTCCTCTGTGCCGTGATGGGTTGGGCGTGGACTCAACATGGCACTGACGGCTCAAGTTCTACAATGGCTCAATTGGGTGAGGGGTAGAGTAACCTACCGCCTGCCAAGAACCCTGAAAAGGTTTGTCACAAAAATATCAACAAAACAAAACATTCTTTCTTAGAAATCGCAGAGGAGTAAACGCACGGCTTGCGCTACAATCCCAACACTTAAGTACCTAGCACCCTTTAGGATTTATATATGTAGATTTCCTTAGGGCACGCAAAGGGTTAAAGATAGATGTTGGGCTCCCAGATCCATTTGACACCACAAAAAATGAGGCAATCTGCCAGCAATTATTTTTAAAGTAACCGAGGATGAGGGCTGCATAAAGAAAAGTTTCATTCGTCTAGTCATTTATAACAAAGAAACGTCACTCAAAGTCTTAAGTCCCCCATTTTAGTGCCGGCTCACGAGGCTCACAGGAGGTAAAATGGTTTCCGTCTGATCCTATCGACTAAAAGTACTTGCTAAAATGTGCACAAGAAACCGCCCCAGTGGCTCCTTGGTGGCCCAGGTTTTCTTATAACAGACGTCGATACCAAGCCGTGCAAATGGAAGCATATGCCGCGAGATTAACGCTTTATTAGCCTGTCATCCTCCATAGCGATATGCGGAAAAAGCACAGGCACGCCATATTCAGACCAGGCGCGGGGCAAGATTGTTAGTCTATGGCGGCCTCTTGGAGCTCACCAAGCTGGCCTTTCCACAGAGGCCCCAAGGGGTGGGCATTGTCATCAATTTGCCACACTTGTCATCCTTGGTGGATAAAAGCCATTCCCCTAAGGAGAATGTTCCAAGGAAATTATCCTCCACAAAGGCCAGCAAGCACATCTTGTCTTAATCAAGCCGGCGTGAAAGAGGAGGGTCGGCCATGCTTGTCTGCCCCGCAGATGATCAGCCCTTTTGAATTCAGACACCACCAGTCTGAGCCACAGGTTCTAATAAGCACCTCATTTCTCATTGGCAAATTATGTTGGTCTTTGTCCGGCAAGGGCGTGTGGGGATAAACGACTGCCCAGAGAGCCTTGAAAGCGATGTGTGGGGAATCCATGTTAATGCGCAGTAGACACCGTTTCATCCTCAGCGTGACCAAGCCAGAAGCACAGGCCCCTGGATCTTTAACGAGACACAAAGGCATGCAAATCTGGGTACTGAAAAGCCCCTTTAATACCCTCTTCAAATCTCCTGCTGCCACTATTCAACCCATTCATCCTATGCCAGCCACCGGCGTGCCATCTACCCTGGTCTGTTATTGAACCACCTGCTCGTCCTCTTGCCTTTCAGACCCTTTATCTAACACACAGAGACCAGAAGACTCCTTACCAACAAACTGTATAAGAGACAGTGCTGAGCTCAGAGGGCTAGGAGTCTGCCGACAAGATATTTTCTGCATCCGCCCTGAAAAATCAGATGGGTTTATTTTTTGATTTAGGGTTGTTTCACCGCGGCTGAAATGTCCGCGACGGTAATGACTGCATGAGAAATATACATTATACATAAATGTTCGTACATTTCTCATGCAGACATCTGTGGTAAAACAACCCCAAATCCATACCAACACTAACCCCGGTCGGGTCAGCTGTGGCGGTGTCCCCCGCAACACCACTCATAGTGAGCGAGGTGTTGCGGGGGACACACCCGCAGCCTCTGTTTTTCTTTTTTTTTTCCTACCCCACAAAAAGACCTAATATACATACCACAAACAGTTCGAACTTTTGGTAGTTCAAGGTAAATTGGATTGGGTCATTTTGTCCGAATCCTTATTTTACACCCTACATTTCATACAAAAGCATCTGGGCAATGAGTACCTTACATGGTCAGTCAAAAGCAGCCAGGGTGAAGCAGCCAGGGTGAGCCAATGGGAGATGAACGATAGACTATGAGCCAGCGTGAAAGGAGAAACATTTTTGTTTGGAATTTGGAAAATGACACGGAATGACTAAAAAAAAGAGGAATGTCAGCCATTCAGCAGGTCACAACAGTCTTCACGCTCAGTTTGTGTTGCTGATTTTCTTGCACATACTTCTACCTGTAAACGCAACATATGCACACCAACGAAGCCACGTGCACACTGCAATCTAACTATCCCTCCAAACAGTGTTCAAGCAACAGAACACTCTTCCCCATAGGGAATGTACATGACACTGCACCAGCCAAAGCGTCCTAGCGCCAGGGGAGCAACAACCCCTGCCAACCACCAATATGTACACAAATGCCTCTACGTTCTCGACACAGAACACCTACTTATGGTCCAGCCCACAGTACAAAGAATACCGGCTGAGTTTCCTGCATCAACACAAAAGCAATGCATTCTTGCAAGTTCCCTCTCTCTGTAATAACCTTACCCATCATACCTCTTTTTCAGATCTGCCAGAGCACCTGAAAACCATTAAAATTGCAGCCGAGGGTGGAATAAATGCCAGTAACATAACATGCCAAGACATGTGTGACAAGGTCAGTGGGCTAACCTGGACAAGAGGGGTTGGGGACCCATCTCGTCCTTGGGTGGGAGGCCTACCAGGGTGAAAGCCAGAGCCTTTCCCACCCAAGAGGGTGAAAGTGACAGTTGGGAGGGCCCCAGTTCATCCACCCCCTCTAAGTGCCTACATGTGCATGTGCAATACCACTCTTAACTACCCCATACCTCTGCATGAAGATGCTGGCCAGTCTCGTTCTTCTCATTTCAGACAACTTCATATACCAGCCTTTCCACCAGGTCCTCCGCAATGCGACAGTCCACCAGAGCCTTCCGCAATACATCTCTGTCAAGACAACCTCAACAACACTGGGGAGAAAGAGAACTGCTACACGGTGGCAACAGCACGCAGCAGCGAGGAGCACTGCATGCAGCAGTGAGGAGCACTTCACGCAGCCAGATGACCCAACTCTAGACAGCGATAGAGCAGCCATGGTGCAGCTCCATTCTATAAGGAATGGGAATTGGGGTGCGAGACTGCCACGGAATTGGGGTGCTGGACTGGTTCATTGTGGCAGGAGTCACAATGTTAGGGCTAACATGTTCTGGAGGTGTCAGGCCCATTCTGTATGGGGAAACTACAGTTCCTGTGATGCTTAGCAGGCTGGGCGGCGTGCAATTGACAGGACACGTAGAGGCGGGCGAGATCAGCAGCAGGTACGGATCCGAGTGAGGAGATCAGGAGTCGAGCAGTGGAGGAGGCAGCAGCAGAGCGGGCGAGGCAGCGGTGTGCGCCGCCTTCCGCTTGCACGCTGTTACCGGTGCACACCGCATTCACGCTTTGCAGTGGAGCAGGAGTACCCAGCGGCTTGGCGTCTTTGCATGTGTTACGGCTCTCACTTCAAATGCCTGGGGATACCGAGAATGGTTCCCAAAGCCTGAGATAAGTGCCACAGTAAACGTGTATTTGTTTAAATGAACGATTATCAATGTGTGCATATAAATAAGGACACAGTGGCAAACTTCTGAAAAAGTGATTAAGCTACAGGAGGGGGGTTGGTTCATTAGAGAAATTTCCCTACACATGTGGGGAGGAACTGTTCAAGGAAAGGACGGAATGAAAGAATCCTTGTTGCCAATAATTCACTGCTAACGCTTCTATTCAGTTTTGTGGCACATGTTCTTCGTGCTGCTTGCTTATGGGCTTAAGGGACCAGTTTATGTGCACACATGTACTTGTTATATTGTCTTGGTAGCACATACACGCTGAGTAGGTATGCGTTTTGCTCAGAAAGGAGGACAGGAGGGTGAGAGGCTGAGAACAGGGGCTCTTGATTAAGATAGGGCCTTCTGGTCTCACAGGTGGGCAGTAGTTCTAGGAGCTGACTTGGAGAGACAGGACTTGGTCAGCCATTTATGGGTATGCTTTAGTACATGTCGTTTTGGTTACTTATGTTATGTATTTTCCCTTACTCCCCCTCACTATCCATTCAAGTTCCATAACCCTCCTTCTGGTGTTCCTAACTCCCCCTACGTATCAACAACCTTTCTCTAAACCAGTGGGCTGCCGTGTGGTGATCTGTTACTCACAATCGGGAACCCATGCCAACCTAGGGTGGAGGGTTGGCTTCCATTCGGCTTCTGCGGTCAGGAAGAAGTTGTTTTACTTTCCTGTGGGCTTGACACAACCCCTGTTCCTCGCTCCTCTCCCTCATACCCCCCACATACCACCACCTTACTACACACAAAACACACAAAAACACACATGCTGCACATCCGCAAACAAACAACAAATAACCCAGACACTGGACGTTGCCCCTCTGGACACAATAACCCGAATGCCTACAATCTAAGCACACTCAGAAAGTTGACACGCACAGACGCCAGTTTCTCCTGGTTCTGCAAGCACCAACAGAAGAGCACAACCTTTTCTGTCCCTATTCCCTCACTAACCCACACCACCCACTTTCCTACAGAGACACGTGAGCACCTGGAGACCATGCAAATGGTAGCAGTGCACAGTATAAATCAACTTAACATAAGAACTGTAGCATGCCAATCACATGGAGTTCAGCCACAGAGCAGCTCCCGGACACAAGCAAGACTCAACAACATACCTATAATTTTGTTGCAGCGCAGCTCCATGACACAAACTGGAACATTGATGAATGTGGGCTGCCATTGACCAGGCTTGGAGTACCCACGGGGTGGAAAGGACTAGGGCTTTGACACCTTTTTATGTGTTCTCGGTTTTAAAAACCTCCCATGAAAGGAAGATCAGATAGAATTGGCCTGGGGAACCAGTGGGAGAGGGCCAATGGGAAAAGCAGTGGGATGATAAAACTGGGGAAAGGAAACAGGAAGTTGTGGGCTGTTCAATTGTGGTCAGAGGAGGAGGTGGCAGACCAAGAGACCAAAAGGAGGAAGCACAGTGGAGAGAATGGTGGATGCAATTTTCAGTGTTCATTGGTGAGGGGAAGCGGTAGTGTGTTGTGAAGGAGCGTGTTATAGTACAAGAGTAGAGGGTGAGTGGAAGCTAACAGAGAGTAAAAGGAGGGTGTAGAAGGTGGGTTAAAGTAGTAATGGTGTGGAGAGGTGAGAGTAGTCTTGGTTTGGAGAGGGAAAAGTAGCAGTGAGCAGAGGGTAGGAAGAGAAAGTAAGATCTTAGAGTGGGAGTAGAGAGAGATATCAGAGGGGCAGGATAGGAAGACGCAGGGAGAGTGAGAGGAGAAGGTGTGTGGATGTGGAGAGGGGAGAGTAGTTGTAGGAAGGGAGATTGTCAGAAAGACAAAAGAAGAGGAACATCAGGTCGCAAAGGGAAGAAGATGGAGTGGGGCTTTATTGTCTGGAAGGCAATGCCACAATCCTTAAAATTAAGCCAGGGATAGAGTAGGTTACATCCCAGAGGAAGTTACATAGATACACAGTTCCCTTTTGGCCCTCATGACCATTCAGGTAGAAAATAACTAATAGGTGTCAATAATCAGTAGCTACTAATCTGGTGGGTAGGGATGCATGGGTTAGGGAGAATTTTGCTGAACGCCATTACAGCCCCATTCAAGAAAACGAATACAAATACATGGATTGTATTTGGGAGTTGGTGTGTGTAACTAAGGCCATCTGTGAGACATGGCTTTAGAGGATCCCTTTGTCCGGGTGGTTCCAGGATAGGCAACAATGTATTGTATGCTATGGTGGTCTTCCTGGGTTGCATATTGTCCAGTATATCCATAAGCAATTTTTGTAATTATTTATTGGTGCATTATAACGTGCCAGGTGCAAAAAGTACTAATTAACATTGGTATTAAAACCCCTTGGGTTTCGAGCCATCTTCTTGTACGGCATACATCTATGGCTTACTCTGTGAAGCGACAATAATTCCAAATGTTTCTATATCTGCCTGAATCCCTCTCTTAGAATGCAGATATAACTTTATGTAAAGTCCCTCCTAAGAGCGAAATATCTTTTCTAAGATCTGCTATGATATTTTTTATTGTGTCAGATTTCATTTGTGGTCATATCTGTAGGGCTTGTGTTACAAATTAATTAAGACATTTTTAGAACTTGCCTTCATTTTGTGGAACATTTGTGTGGCTCTTGACAGCAACTCTAACTAGTGCAGCAGTCTCCACTTGTTTTTAGTAAGAAACTCCTGCCACATCTCCAAGGATCGGGAGAACTCTGATACCCGCCACCCAGTCTTGTGTGAAACCATGCTGCCATCTTGAACCCAGAATGGTCGATTCTGCTGCTCGGTGCAGCTAATTCAGGATTTTCTGCATCAGAAGTCCAAGGTAACCGTTGCCTTTTTCCATTTTCTTTTAGTAGATGTTTGTTGTAATGCGCTCCACATAACCCACACACACGTATAATGTCAAAGTGGATACACACAAGATGGAAAGGCTTCTCATTTCGAGAAATGTAGCAAAGGTAGCCCACCACAGCGTTAGAAAGGGCGATGGATGGTTAGGTTTCGAAAAGTGCTCCTCTTTCCACATTCCAGAACGACACCTCAAGCCTCAATCATCGATTGAAGGCCTCAAACAATGGGACACAGTCTCAGTAGCTCCACTGACTACAACCGCAGCCCGGCGAGGAGTCGATTCATTAACCTCCCAGGGGATGTATGCCTAGACCTCAGTAAGTGACACTCTTTCCGCATTCTAAAAGGACACCTCTAGCCTCAACAATCGGGTGAACACCTCAAACAATGGGACACAGTCTCAGTAGCTCCACTGACTACAACCACAGCGCAGGTGAGGAGTCGATTCATTAACTCCCCAGGGGATGTATGCCTAGACCTCAGTAAGTGACACTCTTTTCCACATTCTAGAAGGACACCTCTTGCCTCAACAATCGGGTGAACACCTCAAACAATGGGACACAGTCTCAGTAGCTCAATTGGTGTCTCACATTTAGACTTATATATTCTTGTCTCATGGTGTCAAATTTTGTTCCAAAGAAAACCCTTCAAGTGGCCTCACTGCTGACTCTCAGAATGTAAGTTCTTTGTCCACAATGCCAGGCCATTGCTGATCTTGGAATTTTGAGGATACTGGCATATCCTCACGCACAACGTTTTGTGCATTCCTGGTTTTTTTCTACTGTCTGCAAACTTCTTTGCCATGATAATGGAGGCATCATCCCATCAGTGCCTCGGAAAGCAGGCATCCCTTTTGCGCAGTACAGTTTTCATGCAGACCAGAATTCCGGTTGGAACACAGAGCATAAATAGAAGCCCACATGTCACCGAAGCAGGGCCCACGTGATGGCGTGCAAGGAGCTGGTTCCTTCACTCCCACGCACAGCCATATTGGTTGGCGACCGATGTCGCCACGTCGCTGCAAGGACATATTAATGACCTGCCTTCTGCAATTGTCTGCGAGGATCTGTTTATTTCCCTGACCTAATCTCCAGGCTGGCCTTTGGAGACAATAGATGCTGACTACGCCTTACAGCAGAGGCTGTGCAAATTAATCATTGCTTTGTGGTGATATTTCCTTTAACATGTGCCTGGAGCGGCGCCATCCATCTTCTTAGTCCACACTAACACATATGTTGTAGTTGCAACTTAACAATTACACTGATTTGATCAAGAGCAGGTGGAGAGCGGGTGGCCTCGTGCCAACAACGCTTTGATCATGGGTGCACATGTTTTGCGATTGCAAGGCAAAGGAAACTGTGAGAGGTTGGCTGAGCATCGGGGTCAATGGAACCAACGCTGATTGAAAAGGTTCTTGTTGAGACATCCCCGCAGCAACGCACTTTTTAACACAAATAATTCACTGTTTAAGGGTTGGATGGTGTGCCGAAATTCTTTTTTATATTTTTAGTAATATTCACCAAATGTCCTCTCGGGGTGCGAGGGGATTACATTTAATATACTCTGGGTGCTGTGTCACCCCTCCTCGGAGCATGGTATCTCCCAGGGCTCGTGCTAAGTTTTACTTAAACAATAAATGGGACGACGAACCAGTTCCGGCTCGTCAGTCGATGTAATGGAGCCCTGCCTGCCATGGGTGTCCTTACTGCAGCTCAAGGCTGGCGCTGCGTAGCAGGCGGAGGGCCTGCTGCTGCATGACCCTCCACACGGACAGTGCCCCTGCTGGACAACACTACCCATGATGACCCCCTCCTATGTCTGCCGAGACCCTGATGGGCAACTCTGCAGTGAGGTGGTGGTGCCCCTGCTGGGCAACCGCGGTGCTGTCCTTTGTGTTTGCCTGGGTGCCCCAGGACATGGAAGAACCTGTGTGCTGATGGGCTGACAGGATGCCCCCTGTCCCGAGATGTCAGCTGGCTGCCCTCAGCATGTCGGATGGGTGCCCCCAGCCTTGGTCTGCCTTGCCTGTGTGACTGCAGGCCAGGACATAACAATGGCGACGACAAGTCAGAGCCCCGTGATGGTGATGCAGCCACCCGACGGCATACGGTGCTCTGCGGCTGCCGGCAAGTCGTGTGCTCTGTGATCAGAGTTGTGGTAGAAGAAGGTGGGTCTGCGGCTGATCCCCGTGGCCGCAAGGAGAGCGGTGCGTTTGGCTGCGCTGCAGTGCTCCAGCCTGGGGGAAGGTGGTCACTTACCCCGTGAGTGTCGCTCTGTGAGTGAGCCAATGATGAAGGAGGCAGCTGCTCCGGTGAGTCAGCACCCCGCAAGCGGCAGGGCAAGCCTGCATGTTCCCGCCCCGCCGAAGCCCTTGTGTTTTCCCAGGCCAGGCGGGCGACAAAAGAGGAATTGCTCCAGGTCAGAGTGAAGAAAAAAAGATCCCAGGCCGCCTGGCGGTGAAATGCGCTGCATCCCAACCCCCCATGTCGCGGCTAGGAGCATACAAGAGAAATGGCCCCCGTGAGATCCCGGGCCTCTAGCGGTGAAAGTTGAAGTGCTCCGAGGTTCTGAGTTTTTAAAAAATGAATGGGAAAAGAACGCTGCTGCCACGAAGTGCCTGGCGCTACCTAACCCTGCAGCACACCCGGGTCACCTCGGTGGTGAAGCAGATGAAGCGCTACACATCAGCGCAAGTTAAATAAAAGGTTAATAGTCCGTTGAAGATCCCGGGGCCATCGGTGATTGCTTATTTTTTATACTACGCGGTCGGGTTTGTCTGGAATAAAAAAGTGGATGCTGGCTGCATGCTCCGGGTTGGAGCAATGTACTGCACACAAATGAAAGTGCATGGCTTCCCATGCCCACCGTAGAGTAGCGAGCCCCACGCCAGTGTGCACCTGACGGGCTCTCACCATCCATGGGCCAGGTGGCGGTGACTGCCAAGGAAAAAAGAATGAGTGGAAGAGGTTTGCAGTTCTCACGAGTGCTTGTGCGCCTTCTGCCGTCAGCAGTGTCCTGCCAGAAGCCCCTGTGTGGAAGGGGAAGTGAAATGAGTGGCCTGTCATCCGGTCACCAGTACCTTACCACTGCTTGCCCCTATCATCTATGGACTAGGCCGATGTGGCCCGTGTTGCCCCTAGGTGCAGCTTTGCCGGCCCCTCAAATGTGAACTGAACTGTCCTGAATAGATGCCAACGGAAGTCGGACAGGTCTCCTGCCGACCCGCAATTGCTTAATATGGACTCAGTAGCCATCCCCATGAAGGCTGGGAGCCTGCAGACCCTGGACTTGCTTAAAAGTACCCAGTCAAGTGGCTATATGAAGCTGTGATCCTGCGTATTGAGGACATGCTTTAAATGGTGCCAGGTGCTAATGATGGTGGCGTTCAGTAGTTTAAGTTCCACTCACCCAGGGTGATAAAGGGTTTGTTTAAATGTGGAATTTCCAACGTGTCACCAGCAATCCACCAACCCTGACTGTCACCCTACGTGTGTACCAATGCTCAGTACGTGTGTTATGTTTGTAACTACCAAAGTAAGCTCGGAGGTAGTGATTGTCCCAACCTGAGTTTCAATGTACGTGACTATTATTTGCACCCAATGTCAAGCATTGCCGTTTGTGACTGGTAATTGATTTAATGTTCAGTGGAGTTTCCCATTTGTTTGTTTGTTATGGAAAAGGAGGAGTGTGGTGTGTCACCCCTCCTGGGAGCAACGTATCTCCTAGGGCTCGTGCTAAGGTCACATGGTGGTGACCATGTGACCCAAACAATAAAAGGGACGAGCCAGTTCCAGCTCGTCAGTCGATGTAATGGAGCCCTGCCTGCCGTGTGTGTCATTACTGCAGCGCAATGCTGGCGCTGCGTAGCAGGTGGAAGGCTTGCTGCTGCAGGACCCTCCACACAGACAGTGCCCCTGTTGGGCAATACTACGAATGATGCCCCCCTCCTATGTCTGCAGAGCCCCTGATGGGCAAATCTGCATCCACGCTGTCCCAGAGACCAAGATGGGCAACTCTGCAGTGAGGTGCCAGTGCCCCTGCTGGGCAACCCCAGCGTTGTCCTTTGTGTTTGCATGGGTGCCCCCAGGTTATGGAAGAGCCTGTGTACACACGGGCTGATAGGGTGCCCCCTGTCCCGAGAAGTCAGCTGGGTGCCCCCAGCATGTCGGCTGGGTGCCCCCAGCCTTGGTGTGCCTGGCCTGCGTGACCACAGGTTAGGACATAGCACTCTGTATCGGTAGCATACAGGGCAGAAAAACTGAGATCTTATAAAATATGTGAGGCAGATATGCCCGTGTTGGGTGCAAATCATGTGAGCGAGAAATCACCCAAGCAGCAGTGCAGCTAATTGATACTCTTAGCGCAACAAAGCTCACAAGCTCGCACTAAATTCTGCTGCATTAAAAGGGAGGTGCATTGCAGTAACAGTGCACACCACCAAACGGCTTACAAAGGGAGCCCACCTATCCCCTTGTATACAGCATGGCTCTCACCTGCTAGAAATCCCATTGATTCTAGCAGGTTGGATTCAATTACATTGTCACTTGACAAAGTGGGAAAAGATAAGCGGATCCACTACCATGTGAAATGGACGCTGCCTGCAACCTTACGTGTACTTTAAATATTATCTACCTTCAGGGTACCTAACTTATAGATGTATAGAAGCTGGTAATCCCTTTGGACCCATCCAAGACACGCCTACATTTGCAGGCTCTCTCTGAGCCAGACAGTGCTGCGTCCCCTAGGGCTGGCTACGGCTCCTGCTGCCTTCAAGAGTCCACGTCAACCTCTGGGAGAGTATACCCCATCATGGCGCACCTGGCACTCCGATCTGCAGGCTTCTGAAGCCTTGTTGACAAATGCAACACTACAATTTCCCTTTGCCGCTTAATTCTTCGGGTCGCTTTTACAATGGTGGACTCCAAACCCCACTAACCTCAGCAGGTTTTATATGGAACGTTAGACTTTTACTGACATACAAGTAAAAAGTATTCCCATCTTCAACCAAGTCAAAACTTGAGGTGTTTATCTCGACTCTTCCCTCACCATGAGCAAACATATCAATTCACTCGCCTCATCCATCGCCTACACGGCTAAACTCATTGCCCTTAGTCGTCAATTTCTCACCACACAGAACTGCATCACCCTAGCAAGAGCCCTTATTCTGTCTAAGTTGGACTATTGTAACATATTTTTGCTAGGCACCACGAAGAAAAATCTTGACAAAATGCAATTATTGCAAAACAAAGCTTTGAGAGCAGAACTAGGAATCAAAAAAAGAGACCACATTTTACAGACTAGAAGAGAGGTAAATTGGTTACCCATACAAGCTATAATACTACACAAAACAAACACTTACAACCACCCATAAATACATTACACAGAACACACCTACCTACCTTAATCAATGCCTCACTCGCAAAAGCCCTATCAGATCTCTCAGATCCAACTCCAGCACTCCCCTTCTCACCCCCCGTTTTAAGAACTCCAGAACTGGAGGTTCCAGCTTCCCTGTAGCAGCCCCCAGAATTTGGAACTCACTCCCGTTAAATATGAGCAACGAACCCGCGCACACACACTTCAAGAAACTGTTAAAAATTTGGTTATTCAACAAATTCTAAACCTACTGTCGGCAACCCTGCCTACCACGACATATTACCGAAGTACGCTGTTGTTTTACTCTTTCTGTAACTGCCATGTCTGTGTTATTATTATCTTTTGACATCTCTCCTCCCTGTAACCAGAAAGCCTTATTGTAACCGCTGTAACCTAGGCCATGATACCCTCGGGTTTGGGCGTATAATCAAGTGTCATAAATAAATAAATAAAATAAAGTGGCATTGTCTCCACAGTTGCCAATGGTCATTACTAGAGATAAAACCTGATATTATTAGCCAATATGCTTAATGAGGGTTTGGAATTGAGAGGAACTGGGAGCTACTTAGCTCCTGATTGCAGCCGAGAGGAGCCTTGTTTGTTTGACACCAACAGCAACCAGGAACTACGTTTGGCCCCACAGGCCGTCTGATGCTGAACAAACATACCTCTGTGACATTAACTCTGCGCGTTTGGGTCAAAATATAAATAAGCAATATATCACATCTATATGACATATAAAGCATAAGCGGTCATAAATAATGGGCAAAATGTTCAGTTAGCATCTTACATGGAAATTAGATTTGAGGATCACTATGCACTAGCTCCTCGTTCCCCAGTGGTAGCTCCTGGTCCATGGTTAATGCTGGATACCCAGTAGCTGCTTTTAGCTCCGGCTCATCCAATCTTAATTTCGATCTCTGTTAATGATCCGAACATTTTCAGCCGTCTTCATCAAACATCCAGTACAAAGCAACAGCCCACAATGCCAAATCTACAGACAATGTAAAACGTCCATGCTATCCCAGGGTAACATGCGGCACATGCATTTACTCACTGTGGACCGTAGAGTTCATTTACACCTATGGTACGCTAATATAGGCTCCCTATTGTGATCCATATGCTGTTAAGCTCATTTTGACACTGTGGTAGAAAGCAGCTTATGAGGTGCAGTTTTATTTTTTAGGATATCATTTTTGACAAACATAAAGAAATACCAACATTAAGGGGGATGCATGCCTCTTCCAACGAATCTTGAATGGTTGCCCTTTGCTTGGGTGTCTTTTGGTTGTGCAGTTGAGGTACGCACACCACCCGCGCCTCCTATGCTTCTCCTCTCCCGCTCCTGTAAATTATTGAAGGCGTGCGAATTTAAGGAGCCCCTGCCATCCTTTTAACTCACTGAATCTTTCATGAAAGCCTGATCCCAGACAGAATCACATCACACAGCCTTTCCCTTGGCAATACTTGGTGATAGCCTCGGCACGGGTAAGTGTATTCCTTGACACTACCTCTTGCGCCCTGGAGGAACATGGCCAACACGAGGTGCAGAAGTAATTTAACAGGGTCTTTCATGTCGCTGCGTGCCGCGGTCTTACTCAGCCACCCTGAGGAGCACAGAGATGCTAGTCATTCCGCTTTCAAACCCCATGCTCCAGGCCATGATTTCACGTGAAAGTGGCAGGCTTGTAAAGGGCAGTAAATGAACCACAGATGCAGCATTAGGAAGGGGTCAGTCGCAACGTACAATGGCACAGAAGCCTTTAAGTCGCTGGCGGTGCTCTCTGTACAGGCAAAAGAAGAACTAAAACTACAGATAGAAGAGCAAAAGAATCCCATGTGATTTCATCTCTACATTGTCCATCAGTAATACCCAGGCCCTGAGACCACTCTTATCCCGTCTTCTTCCGCCTAGATTTTGAGGGCCGGTTCTCTCCGAACCTGGCTGGTTTTCAGTGAGGTCCGTCTCTCTGCTTCCAAAGCTGGTAGGATGGCTCATTCGCTATCCAGAGCAGCAGACGGACATGTATAGTTGTACATGAGCCAAGTTCTTCACATGAAGCAAATGGCCTGATTCCATTAATACTCAACCAGAGCCTGAAACAGCCTCGTCATGGGTTCAAACAGCTCTCAGTTAATTTTATGGAGGCTTATCCGTCAATAGACAAGATGGTGGGCAACAGCACATTGGCGCTCAAATTTACTGTCACTCCTCATTCTTGACACCCAGGACCCCGAATATTTCTTACATGGGAAGCACTATTAACCTGAGCAATGGTCATGTGCTGGGAGAAGCATCATGGCCTGCTTCTCGCAGAGTCTTGAATCCACCCACGGCCGCTGCAGTGAGCTCTCAAAGGACCATTCAGATGTTGAGCTTCGCGGTAAACCAGACACTAGTCCGAGCAACTGTACTATACATTTTAACGATCATTTGAGAACTTAGGTCATTACCTACTCACACGTAAAGAGTGCACACTCTTGTAAACGTAGTGCAGAGGGGGTCCCCAAATATTTGATGCACTAGCCATTCGACACACTTAAACTGTGTGTTCTACTTCCAAATGCTTATATTTACCCACAGCACCGATATAACACAGTTATTATGTCATGTGTCTTAAACAAAAGGAGTAGATGCCATAATGTGATGCCATTTAGTAGAGGGAAAGATGCAGAGCTCCCCAAAATGCAACGCTTCATGCAGTGGACCAATTTCCTTAAACAAGCCACTTCTTGCCAGCCTCCCAAATTAAGGTACCGCTCTGACGGATCAGATACAAACGGCCTCCCCCCCACCACGCCCAAGGCTCCACCCTAGGAATTTGCCCCCCATTGGCCATCTGCCTTTAAACTACACTGAAACCAGGGTCTGGCAGCATTAATCATCTATAACTATATCTTCATGTATTTACATCATCTCTATATTCATAGTTAACTATGATGAATAATTCAGCAAATTCATTCCTAAAACATTCCAAAATCTAATAAATAGGTTTCTGTAAAACAAATATCCTGTGAATAAAAACCCAAGTCGAAAATCAAGGGGTAAAATGAACACATTCTACATGGAAAAACGCATTTAAATGTATAAATATACTTGTTCTCTCCAAAGAGATGAATTTTGTTTGCATAAAGTGAGATTGATTTGCTATTGATCTGGCAGCAGGGGGATATCCCCATACTCCACAAATTCACCACCCCTTCTCCTGCACTCCATGGATTTCCTTTCATGAAGTTATCCTTTAAAAGAGGAGGGTAGTTCGCTGGACTCCCAAGCAGCCCCCGAACCCTCTCAACCCTCCACAAATGTGCTTTTACTTCTGGATAATCTTTTTATCAAATATCAAAGTGGATTATTTTGCTTTCTACATTTTTAGCTTCTTCTTTTTCAGAAAAACATATTGTTTTTACTAGTTTGTTTTCAGCTCTTTTCGCTTTCTGTGGATTTTCTTTTCCTGTGCACCAATAAATACTGCAGGAAGGCTGATTTTCCCAAACAGGAATGGCACACTTTGTAGTTATTTATACGTCAACATCCAGGCACACAGGGTATCTGTTCCCTAACTGCTACAGGCGTGGTGTCCAGGGGAGGCGTGGAGGACTGCACAGGGAGCCTTTTGTTTGGAAACAATAACTGCTAACCATTGCTTCTTTCTTTTGATCCCTTCTATGACAGGTGCAACATTATATGCCCTAGTTTTTCTCTCGGCTTTGTGTCTTAGATTGGGCAATTTAGCTTACAGTGTGCACTCAAAAGCCAATAAATCTCGCAGCAAACTTCAGATAGTGAGTTTAATCAAACACTGGAGAGGAAACCAGACTATCAGGCCCCGAAGATCAATTCAATATGAAGTTGCAATCAATCTTCAAAGCAGGAGACTTGTCTGGATGCAACACTTTGTGCTTTCATCTCGTTGAGGACAATTATGTTAGTCGTTTTATGGAAATTACACTCCTCTTGCATCCCAGATACTTCCTGGTCCCAGGCAAAGGGGACCTCCTCAAAGACACAAAGACACAAATGTGTCCAGCTTTCCAGTTTATGGCTCAACAAAAGGACAGGACGGATCCATGGAGCCTTAGTCAGTTAATTAGGCTGTCCATGGCAGGGGGAAGGTTTGGCCGTCCCCCTTTTGGCGATGCATTTTGCACTCTACGTGTGTATGGGTCTATGTTTATGTCGTGCGGTGAGCATAGGAAAATGTGTGCGGATTAGCCCCTGTCTGGACTGTCTGTCCTCTTTTACAGGGTGGGTTGTTTTTCGTAGTGTGTTAGAACTGTCTGTTGTGATAATAATAAAGTAGATATTTGTATACAACCTTAACTGGACAGTCCCTTTTATCATTGGGGAATAATTGTATTTTCGCTGTGTTACAACTAACCTACAACTAATCAACAATCCACAACCTTTCCCGGGATAAGCCCTCCATTCCGTCCACGTAACCAAAACTAGGCAAGGAGGTTTATAATTTGTTTCTGTTTCCAATCTGTTTGGATCCCTTCTGGGGTACTAGAGGTGTGGGGCTGATTGATGGCTTAGAAACCGATATTCATCCCTGGACCACTGGTGCCCCGGAAGTCGATTTGTCACACTTATATTTGTAATACTGGTATTATTGGGCAATCCTAACACAAGAGTGTTCTGACAGTGATAATACTGGGATTATTGCTCAAAGCCAAAAAGAGGCTGTGCTTGCATTTGCAATGCTGGCCTTGTTGGGCGGCAAAGCAATCATGTGTGTGTTCTCAGAGTTATAATACTGGCATTTTCTTGGCAAAATCGACTTGAGTGTGTTCTTATAGTGCCAGTACTAAGCTTATAGGGCAGATCCAACTCTTGTATGTTCTTACAGTGGCAGTCCTGACCTTTATTTCGGCAAATCCAACAAAAGCATATTCTGATAGGGGCAGTACTGGCTTTATAAGTTAAAGCCAGTGTCAGTGTGCTCTTACAGTGGCAATACTGGCCTTTTTGTACATAGTTATCATTAGGGTGTCCTTGCAGTTGAAATACTGGCATTATTGTGCAAAGCCAACACAAGCGTTCTTCTAGAGGCAGTACTGGCCCCATAGGGTAAATCGAACACGAATATTCTTATAGTGGCAGTACTTCTCATCTTTGGGCACAGCAACCATGATTGTGTTCTTACAGTTGCAACACTGACATTTCTGTTTAAAGCATTGCAGGTGAGTTCTTACAGTGGCAGAACTGTCCCTACCGAGCAAATCCAATATGTGTATGTGGTTACATGTCATTTTTTCTGCTTTCTGAAGATCGCACATAAAAAAGACCGATTTATTTTGGTCGATTTTGTGCGTCCCCCAGAAAGCGGGAAAAGAACTTGACCAAGGGCTTTTTTTTTAGTACATTTGGGGGGGGTTACCCCCCGATTCCCTATTTGCTCATCGCCGGCCCCGTCCTGATCCCTCCCCAAACCCCGCATACACGCATATATTCGCACACAGTTATACACAGACACACGCACATAAAGGCACCGACACACAAACACTTACCCGGCACTGTCAGCCGCTGCACGCACTCGCGTGTGGCAGGGTCGTGACTGTTCAAATTAGAAAGACCGCTCCGTGCGGTCACGGAGCAGTCTTTCTAAATCTATTTTTTTCCTTTTAAAAAAAAGGGTCTTTTGACCCAATACTGTGTATGTTCTTACAGTGGCAGTACGGTTTAATATTGCAAAGCAAATGTAGGTGTGTTCTAAAAGTGGCAGTACTGTCCTTATTGGGCAAAGTAATAATTAAACAATAAGCCCCTCGACGCAGGGGCATTACCGAGTCAGGTAAAGCCCTGTGGGCCGGACCCGGGGCTTTACCTGACTCGGTAATGCACCCGTGTTGAGGGGCTTATTGCTATTAGTACCCCGGCCTGCAAGGCCCGGGGTACTAAGAGCATTGTTTTTTCTGTTCTGAAACGGTTCGGCGTTTCGGAACAGAAAAAAAAAGTTTTAAAAAATGCTACAAGTAGTCCCTTTTCCCTTTCCATGGCGGCCTGTTGCGGATCGGGAGCAGCCATGTTGGGGACAGAAGTGTTCCCAATGCGTCCGCTCCCAAAATGGAGCAAAAATAAGGTAAGTGGGGTTGGGAGGGTGAGGAGGGTATTGTTTGGATTGAGGGTGTGGGGGAGGGAAAACACTTACCTGAATCCCTGGCGGGGGAAGATGGCAGCCTCCAGCCGCTTCCCCCGTATCGATCCTCCTCATTGGCTGAGGGGCTGCCATACACCCCCCTCCGGGGACAAAGGAAAGGAACGTTGGGAGAGGGATTCCCAGTCGGGTAAAGCCCCAGCGAGGGCCAAACAGATTGATTGTTATAATCTGATTGACCCTCGCCAGGTACTAATGAACATTACATCTTACAGTAGCAATAGTATTAATATTCGGCAGAGCAAAAATGAGTGGGATCACCAGCATCCTGAAAATGCATAGGAAAATTCTCCTGTGTACTGTTGGTGACCCGGCATCTATTGTCTTTTTTCATGTGCTGATTTACAGGACAGATTGTAAATTGTATGTTTTTTTACCGAGTTTATCAAAGAAAGTGTGCTATAGAATTATTTTAACCCATTCTGGTATTTCGGCTGCCCCATTCAAGAAATCCACCAGTTGTCACTTGGGCTCAGAGGAAGATATCAATTACCACTGCTAAGGGCATGAAAGAGTGCTTCCAGTAGTTGCATGCACACCCTACTCTGAAGGAAAGTTACATTACCTACACATTCTATGCCTATCATGAGAGGCGGAATGCTGGTATGGACTCTAGAAAGAACCAAAGAACTGAACCCCTGCCCTGGAAGATAACGCCCAAAACGTCTGAGTACACACTAGTCATTAAAGATTTCAGCACCAAACGAAGCCGATAGCGTGAATACAAGGAAGCTCCTGTGCTCTAGACAAGGCTAGTCTGCAGAGAAGGAATGATCACACAGGATGTCCATCCAATGAGCTTCCTTCGGATAGTCTGCAGAGAAGGAATGATCACACAGGATGTCCATCCTATGAGCTTCCTTCGGATAGTCTGCAGAGAAGGAATGATCACACAGGATGTCCATCCTATGAGCTTCCTTCGGATAGTCTGCAGAGAAGGAATGATCACACAGGATGTCCATCCTATGAGCTTCCTTCGGATAGTCTGCAGAGAAGGAATGATCACACAGGCTGTCCATCCTTGAGTCATTCACCCTAATCATGGGCAGATGCTAAAAGTGTGCCCGAAATCCAGGTTCTACAACTTCATTCCATGCTCACAGGGGAACAGACAGTGTTTGAATATATTCACAAGCCCTTGGAACACATCGCCTACACCAGGGAGACCGCTGCGTGATCTTGCCGTGTGGCGTGGAGGGGTTGCTTGATAGGACAGCTTTGATTACGTGCCCTCTGTCTCTGTTGAAACATCACTGGCGGTGCCGGTCTGCCTTTTTGTGCCATGAGAGACAGACGCTACGGTTGTTTTGGTTTGCTTAATCTTGCGTCCAGGAGAGATTGGTGCTGTATGAACAGCTAGAACAACACAAATCAATGTGATAAATATGGAGGGCGCATTTCACAACGAAAAGTGAAGTGCAGAAAGTAGGCAGTTTGTGGCATGCAGCCAATTAGCAAAAAGGAATGTGTTGACTAAATAGCCACTAGCGTGTATTTTGCACCCCAATGGACAGATGCATGATCTCCCGAAGGTCTTAAGTCGGACTTTAGGAGAATTCATGTAGTACGTGGCGATGAAAGACGGATGGTGAGCATGGGGTGGAATAATATTACCATATCAGCGCCCAAGATTGGTACTTATCATTGCCATCAGATATGATTCATTCGCGTGATTCTTATCATATGAATGAATCATATGTCACGATAATTGGAAAAAACGCCATTTTTCATTAGACGTTTTATTGAGCAAAGCACATTGTCTTTCCTATGACATGCGGTCTGGTGTGCATTTATTTACACGGCTGTTATTTTATGGAGGAAGGCAACAGAACACCGCATCCGGCATAGAAGGCGCGCGTATGTGGTGATAGTCATTAGTGCAGGGAGATCCTCCCACCCCTTCTCCTAAGCATGCAGCTCTGCTACTGTCCAAATGCAACCGTGTCCGCCAAACAAAGGAAGGCGCTCAGAAAGCCGGCCATTTTGGATATGGTTGCAATTGGTGCAGTTCATTGACTCAGAAATGGTTCAAGTACTTATTTTTCCTTTTCTCTCTCCTTCATCAGTGTTCCCGTTCTTTCACAGGTCTTCCCTACACCGCCCACATTTGGCAAGTGAAAGTACAGTCACTGGTGCTTCACCTGCCATCCTTGGGCTGCTCGTCAATGCGGTCAAGTTCAATTTGAAAATGAGCAAATCTGAGTCGCGCATATTCATAAAAAAGTATATTATGCAAATGAGCATTTTAGACAAGTCAAAGTTGGACTCTTTTAATTGGGCCAAAGTCTGTATTCTGGCATTTCTGATCACCTGTAATGGGAAGTGCCAATATGTGTCAGTGAGTGAGTGAGTGAGAGTGAAAACGCCCTCTGTCCGCAGAAATAGAGACTTTCTGAGACATATCCTGCCTCATTTGAGTGGTTATTACATATCTTGACCGAACTGAGTTTGTTGCCTCCAACTCACCCCATCTGCACTTGCGTTATCAATCACTTGACAATATTTTGACTGCCGCCTGCGTGGCCAGTCCATGTGCCCATACTTGTGTTCCTCTAGTCGCCTCTAATGCGCCTTAAAACACATTGTGTGGAGGCGCATTATAAAAGTCAGACAAATAAATAAATAATCGCTGGCCAGGGCATGCCGAGGCGCTGATCTCCACTGCAGCACTTCCCAGCCCTGGCAGGCACACTGGGGGGCATATGCCAGCTTCTCAGGGGTGCATGGTTTTGAATTAATAATTGGAGACAGGGTCGCAGTTTGCATCCGCTGTCTTGATATCCCAGGCAGCTCCGGGGGGGGGAGGGCAGGATACCTATTAGCATGTAATGAAATATAACCAATATGCTCCAGCTTTACCAAATGTTTGTAATTTAGAAGGGTCAGCTTACCCCGGCATGAGGAACCATGTTGTTTTCATTGGGGTGTTATTCCGCCTTCGCCTTGATACAGTCTTCAGAATGCCGAATGCTATTAACGTATAGCCAAAATACCTTAAAATGCCACTTTCGTGACCCAATGGGATATTTTCTTGAAATAGGGTTCGCCTTTAGCAAAATAATAGAAAGGCATTTTGAAAACTGGGTTCTTTGGGACTAGTGTTGGCGCCAACATTTCGGCTGGGGTGGGGGGACGCTGGAAAAGAGAATGTTCGACATCCCAAAAAAGGTCTGGTTGCCAAGGCCGCATACAGAAAAAAGTCAGAAAGCACACATCCGCCGCCCGCTTCAATCATGTTGGAGTAGCGGTGCGACTTGGCCTGCCCACTTCAATGGCAAGGCCAATGCCTGGCCATAGCTGCGCCCTACCATGTAACACAAAATGGCGACCGCAGAGCACAGGTCACACCATGCTGAACAGACAAGATTCATTGAAATGTGAGAACATACTCAATCATTGGCTTGCTTTTACATTTTTTATTAACACATTTTTTCCAATTTTCGTTTTGATGATATGATCTGAAGGTCATTTATAACACACTTAATACCCAGAGGTTTCTAAGCATGGACCCAGGGATCGAACCTGTGCTGCTCTGTGTCATCTTGCTTCCAAGGCGAGCACGTTGCCCCTGTGCTATCCTCCCTTTTAATACTCTAAGCTCATTTTATGAGACCGTAAATCTAGCTCAGTTGTAAAATAATCTTCTATCCACACATGTGGCACTGACAGATCATTCCTTCTGGTCCCAGTGGCTGGGCCCCAGCCTTTTCCCCTCACTATACGGTCTGTTATTCACAATGCTGCAAAAGGTATATTTATTCATCATTCTCCTTTTGGGAAGGAGATGGGGACTCGAGCATGTCTGTGTCATGAGTGTTACACAGAAACAAGTGACAGGTTTATACCTGCATTTGCTAACATCTCAGTAGACTGGTTGAGCAAATATCATGTTGACTCTGCAAGTGCAGCCGTGAATATGTCATGCAGAAACACCAGTGTCCCCTGTCCAGAGTGTCAGGCTTTAATGATGCATATCAAAGATGCTGTGCTGATTTTGGGCATCAACTTGGGAAAAAACAATACTCATTTCCTTTGCTGTAACAGAGACCTGCTCGGGATCAATAGGGCCTTGTGCGGGAGAGGAATGGGCAATACAGGTTTGGGAGAGTGTGGCTCATTTTGGAAGCTGTGGGGCCTATTTCGGTCGCAACTGGGGCTCTCGGAGGTATCATTGGTGTCTTTAGGAGCCAAAATGAGGATGCCCTTTGGGTATAACTGAAGCCGCTGGAGGGAATAACTAAGCCCAAGTCCCTGAGTGGTTACCCGGAGCCCTCCTGGGATGGCTCAAGGACTCTCGCTGGAGTGCTGTGGGGATAACTGAGAACCTCAGGGAATGTATGCTGCCTCAGGGGCTGACTATGACACTTGGAAGGATAACTGGACCCCCATATCCTACATGGAAACATCAGGGGCTAAGTAGGACTGTATGGGTGAACAAGCGGCCATGTGAAATGTCACAGCAAGATACTTTAATGCCGTTAAGAAGCAGTGATATCATTTTGTAGATACGGGAAAACGAGAGGACACGATTATCCTATTATTTGTTGAGCATTTACTCTATGTTTATTAGTGAGAAAATGTCAAAGGAAAACAAGAGCCAAGCATCCGTCAAACCCATCTTCAGGGAGGAGAGGAGAACACGTGGGCCAGTATAGAAAGCTACCTCCCATTAGTCAGCAGCTAAATCACTGATACACCATTATTGGTAATGGATAAGAACCCCCTAAAACAGCAGTATTCAAACTGTGGGGCGCGACCCCCCAGGGGTCCGCGGGTGCATCACTGGGGGGCTGTAACGCTCACCTGATTCCCGTAGAGGCGCCGGTCTTGACTGAGCGTATACCGTATCTTCACAGGTGATGTGTAACACACGGCTGGCTCTTTGGGCTGGACCTCTGTGCACGGTATATCTGACACGAAGGGTAAGATGTCTGCAGATAGAAAATATGGGATTAAGGAACTGGGCTATTGAATGTCTCTCTCTTCTTCCCTTTCTCTTCTCCTGTAGAACCCCAAAGGTTAACGCTCTCACCTTAGGTAAGTGAACGCCGTGCTCTCCATCTGCCTCGGGGCAGGGTGCTGTAACCAGTTTCTTCACTGGATAAGGGGAGCAGGCCTCTTGACTTCAGAGGACTGCTGTCCGTTGTTTACTGCACGAACGGTAAGTTTCAAGTAATTCTAATGTCTTTAAAGTCTTTAGTAATGATGTTTCTTGTTTTTGCAGGGTTCCGGCGATGGCGGATGACGGGCTGAAGTGAGTTGAAGATGGAGCCCGTGTGATGAATAGAAGCGCCTGGAAGCACGTAAGTAAGCGCTTGTTGCCTGCTTCACGATGCGCTGTAACTGTCTTTTTATTTTGCAGGTATAAGTTCGGAGCGGCTGCAGGGTGCCGGAATACCCACTGGGTTAGATGTGGAAACGAGTAATGGCACGTGAGTATTAAAGTTCCCCAATGTCTTTAAACGCACCTTGTTTTGTCTTTCAGATGCGGGATGCAGCGCCGAAGGCCTCCGGAGCGTGCGAAGAGTTGGTAAGCTTTTGTCTTTCAGATGCCGGAATGCAGTGTGAAGACCTCCGGAGCGCACGAAGAGTAGGTAAGCCTTTGTCTTTCAGATGCCGGAATGCAGCGCGAGGCGTTGGTGACAGCCGATGGACCAGGTAAGTGAAGAGCTGTCACTGAAGACCGTAATGCTAACCTGTTCTTTCTTGTCTTTATAGGTGTTGCTGAAGACTGGATTCAGGATGGTAAGCCTTTTTCCTTAGGCCCAGGATCAGATGCAGAAGACACGATGAGCGTTCTGCTGCAGAGGATGCAGAATAACGCAAAGCAAGATTCATCCATCGGGTGTGGTTTAAATAGCCTCCTGTAGTGCTTAGGTGTCTCCTTCCACAGCCACGCCTAGGTAAGAAAAGAGTTCCTGCTTTCCAGAAGAGTTCCAGTGTTCTGAATCTAGGGAGTGGCTCCTGCCCCACCCAACAGGAAAAGTAGTTCCAAACAGAAGAGGATCAGAGGCTCAACTGGCAGGCAAGTAAGCAGCATGGTCTGCTGCAGGTAAGTCCACCCAAGCATTATGAGCCCGGCGCTTCCAGCGCTGGGACTGGGCATATTTATGAGCCTGGTGCCACTGGTGCCAGGACTGGGTCCAAAAGGTCCCAATTGGGACTGGTTGGCACTCGGAACCTGGGTTATGGATCTGCTTCCAAGGGAGTTGGGAAAACCCTGACCTTTTGGAAGCAGAGATCATGACAGTACCCCCCCTCAAGGCCCCTCCCAAACCGGGCTTCTCCGGGGGTTTTGGCTTGTCAGGAAATGTTCGGTGAAATCTTTTGATTAGGCGAGGAGCGTGGACATATTCAGCAGGTTCCCAGGATCTCTCTTGGGGGCCGTAGCCTTTCCAGTCAATTAGGTAAAATAGTTTAGATTTGGAGATCTTGGAGTCTAGAATGCTTTTGACTTCAAACTCGAGTTCTCCATCAACTAGGATAGGTTTTGGAGATTTAGTTAGTCGGGTTTGAGGTTGCACGGGTTTTAATAGAGAGACGTGGAAGACCGGATGTATCTTCATGTGCGGAGGCAAGTCCAACTTGACCGCTACTGGGTTTACTATGGTAGTGATGGAATAGGGACCAAGGTATCTTGGGTTGAATGTGCGTGGCCCTTTTAGAGGTAGATATTTGGTGGATAACCAGACTTGATCCCCTACTTGATATTGAGGGGCTTCCTTCCGATGTTGATCTGCTCCTTTCTTGTATTGTTCTTTAGCCCTTTGAAGGTGAGAAACAGCTTCCTTAAAGGCTTGGGTGATTGTAGAATGCAGGTAGTCTACTGCTGGTGTTTCAAGATCTTGGAGGGGATCCAACTCCGAGGTTCGAGGGTGACTGCCGTACAAAAGAAAAAACGGGGTTTTCCCAGTTCCCGAATGGACAGAGTTATTGTAGGCATATTCGGCTATCCAAAGGATGTCTTTCCAAGTTTTTTCAGTTTGTTGCAGCATGCAGCGTAAATACTGTTCCAGAGTTTGATTGGTCCTCTCGGTTTGTCCGTCGGTCTGAGGGTGGTGACTGGTTGATAGTCTCACATCAATTTGAGCCGACCGACAGCAACTTCGCCAAAAATGAGAAATAAATTGACTACCTCGATCCGAAATTAGAACCGAAGGAAAACCGTGCAGTCAGACGATGTTTTCGAGAAATTCTCAGGCCAGCGTTGCTGCTGTTGGCAAGCCTTTGAGCGGAATGAAACGCGCCATCTTGGAGAATAAGTCCACGATTACTAGAATCGTATTGTATACGGAGCATGGAGGTAGATCGGTGATGAAGTCCATAGAAAGCGTATGCCAAGGGCGAGGTGGGATGTCAATAGGGCGTAAGAGGCCTGCTGGTCTTTCCTTTTGACTCTTGTTTTGGGCGCATACTCCACAGGACATTATAAAGTATCTGATATCTTTTTTTCAAGACGGCCACCAGAAGTAGCGCTTGATCTTTTCTGAGGTCTTGGCCATACCGGGATGTCGTTCCATTAAAGAATCGTGATAACAAGAGATTACTTTTTTCTGTAAATCTGTGCTGGGTAGGTATAATCGTTCTTGGAAATACAATAAGTTGTCCTTTACTGCAAAGTCCTTTCCCTGCAGATGCCAATTCTGTATGTCTGCTGGAGTTACAAGTTGCCTGGCTTTATCCTTAACTTCCTCTATGTATTCTGTGGCGATTACACCCAGAATTCTTTGTTCGGGAATGATTGGTACAGGTTTAGGGTTGATCAAGTGTTCTTCCACTCCCATCCGAGAAAGGGCATCAGCTTTACCGTTCTTTGTACCAGGTCGATAGGTAATTATGAAGTCAAACTCGGCAAAGAATAATGCCCAACGGAGTTGTCTAGAGGATTGGGCTTTTGCGGTTTTCAAATATTGCAGGTTTCGGTGATCCGTAATCACAGTAACGGTGTGTCGGGCCCCCAGCAGATAATGGCGCCAAGCCTTAAAGGCAGGCTTGATAGCCAGAAGTTCCTTGTCAGTAATCGTGTAATTGATTTCAGGAGGCGAGAATTTGAGGGACCAAAATGCCACGGGATGCAACTGATTGGTTACCGGGTCCTTTTGTGATAGAACTGCCCCCATGGCAAGGCTTGAAGCATCAGTTTCCACGATGTAGGGGAGTTCGGGGCGAGGGTGTTTTAGGATTGGTGCAGAGATAAATTTAGTCTTCAAATCCTGGAAAGCTTGTTCCGCCTCGGTAGACCATTCAAATCGTTTGTTTTTCTTTAACAAGGCAGTGATGGGCTGGACTATTCGAGAGAATTCGGGGATAAACCTGCGGTAAAAGTTAGCGAAGCCTAACATGCTTTGCACACCTTTTACGGAGGATGGTGATGGCCATTTGAGAACTGCATCGACCTTCTTTGAATCCATACGCACTCCGCCAGGTGATAATATGAATCCCAAGAATTCAACTTCAGTCACGTTGAAAACACATTTTTCCAACTTAGCGAAAAGTTTGTGTTGACGCAATCTTTCGAGGACCATTTTCACGTGTTTCCGATGTTCAGATTCCGATGAAGAATAAACGAGGATGTCGTCAATGTAAACAACAACACACACATCTATGAGCTCTCTGAGGACATCGTTCATAAAATATTGAAAGGCGGCCGGGGCATTGCAAAGTCCGAAGGGCATGACCTGATATTCAAATAGCCCATACTTGGTGCGGAAGGCCGTCTTCCATTCATCGCCCTCTTTTACTCGTACCAAGTGGTAAACTCCTCTAAGATCCAGCTTTGTATATATGCATGCTTTTCTGACTTGGTCCAGGAGTTCAGGGATCAAAGGTAACGGATATCTATTCTTAACGGTGATCTGGTTCAGGGAGCGATAATCTATACAAGTTCTAAGGTCTCCTTCCTTTTTTGGAACGAAGAACAAACCTGAAGAAGCAGGGGACTTGGAAGGACGAATAAACCCATTTGCCAGGTATTGATCCAGGTATTGTCGAAGGTGAAGGTTCTCAGGCTCGGTGAGGGCATAAATTCTACTACAAGGAGGAGTAGATCCAGGTATCAGGTCTATCTGGCAGTCATATGACCTATGAGGAGGTAGAGAGTTAGCCTGATCCTTCCGGAAAACATCTTGGTATTCTAGGTATTCGGGAGGTAACTGGGGAGTCTCTGAAGAAATTGCTGCCAGTGCAACACCAGGTGGAGGGTGACAAGTAGAGACACATTCTGGAAACTGGACCGTTCTTGCTCGCCAATCGATCAGAGGATTGTGTTTCTCTAACCAAGGTATTCCTATAATAATCTGAAACTGAGGGGCCTTGATCACATCGAACACGATCTTCTCATGGTGTCCATCTTGACTTACTAGCGTCACCTCTTGAGTGGTATGCGTTACTGGCCCGGAGGCTATCTCCGTACCATCCACCGTAGTAATGACGTCCTTTACAGCCTTGGGACAAAGAGTTAGATTCATCCTCAAAACCATTTCATGATCCACATAATTGCCGATGGCACCGCTGTCGACGTAAGCTTCAATTGCATGTAATCTATCCGGATTATCAGGGCTAATGAGGACCATAGGAATCACGAAATGCGAGGTCACGGAACTGGTTTTCACGCTCGGCAAGAGGACCTCTATTCTTGTCGGGCGAGGTCGTTTCCCTGCTCAGAGTTTGTAACTTTGGTAACTGCAGCTCCTACTGCCTTCTTGGCAGGTTTCACCGGACAGCCTCGAAGAAAGTGCCCTGAGTTTCTGCAATAGAGGCATAATTGCAACTGTTTTCTCCTTTCCCGCTCCTTTTGTGTTAGAGGACCTTTCAGACCCCCTATTTCCATGGGTTCCCCGGAGTCTACTCCTTTGGAAGGATTTGGCGGTTTGGAAAATACCCGAGCATCAAACTTGGAACGATCGGCCTTCCTGTTCTGCAGTCTGTGATCTATTTGAACGACTAAGTCTATATAGTCCGAACAATCTTGTGGGGGATTCACTACTTGGGCTAACACATCTTTGAGCTCTCCACGTAGACCTCTATAAAACAGCGTAATCCTTTTGTCCTCAGGCCATTGAGTTTCCACTATCAGGCTGTTGAAAGACGCAATATAAGCCAAAAGGTCTTGATTACCTTGTCGCAATGAAAGAAGCTCATTGTCCAAGGCCTGCCCCTGTGAATGTCTTGCGAACAGTTTTTCCATACTGAGCTGAAAAGCTTGAAAATCATGGAGGACCGGATCATCTTGATTTACTAGAGGGATCGACCAGTCTGCCGCATTGCCACTAAGGTACGAAAGCACGAAAGCTACTTTAGCTTGATCAGTTGGAAAGGCTGCTGGCCGGCATAAGAAATGCAACCGGCACTGATTGATGAATACTGCAAACCTCTTTGGGTCAACAGAAAATCGTTCGGGCGGAGCCAGAGGTACATTCCCAGGTAGGTTGATCTGCACTGGATTCATGGAGGATGTAGAAGGAAGATTTCCCCCAGATGCGGGTAACGGGGTCTGTCCGGCTTGTGACTGTAGCAATTGTCTAGCGAGATCATCTGTTCGCTCCTTGGAAATAATCAGTTCCCTTCTTAGAGCGTTCGTTTCCTGACGGGCTGCATGCACTTCTGCCCTTAGTTCCCCAAGTAACTGGGATAGCTGGTCGGTATCCGAGGTTTCCATAGCGCCTGGACGGGAGTTTTGTGGTAGGCTTTGCGTTCTGTAACGCTCACCTGATTCCCGTAGAGGCGCCAGTCTTGACTGGGCGTATACCGTATCTTCACAGGTGATGTGTAACACACGGCTGGCTCTTTGGGCTGGACCTCTGTGCACGGTATATCTGACACGAAGGGTAAGATGTCTGCAGATAGAAAATATGGGATTAAGGAACTGGGCTATTGAATGTCTCTCTCTTCTTCCCTTTCTCTTCTCCTGTAGAACCCCAAAGGTTAACGCTCTCACCTTAGGTAAGTGAACGCCGTGCTCTCCATCTGCCTCGGGGCAGGGTGCTGTAACCAGTTTCTTCACTGGATAAGGGGAGCAGGCCTCTTGACTTCAGAGGACTGCTGTCCGTTCTTTACTGCACGAACGGTAAATTTCAAGTAATTCTAATGTCTTTAAAGTCTTTAGTAATGATGTTTCTTGTTTTTGCAGGGTTCCGGCGATGGCGGATGACGGGCTGAAGTGAGTTGAAGATGGAGCCCGTGTGATGAATAGAAGCGCCTGGAAGCACGTAAGTAAGCGCTTGTTGCCTGCTTCACGATGCGCTGTAACTGTCTTTTTATTTTGCAGGTATAAGTTCGGAGCGGCTGCAGGGTGCCGGAATACCCACTGGGTTAGATGTGGAAAGGAGTAATGGCACGTGAGTATTAAAGTTCCCCAATGTCTTTAAACGCACCTTGTTTTGTCTTTCAGATGCGGGATGCAGCGCCGAAGGCCACCGGAGCGTGCGAAGAGTTGGTAAGATTTTGTCTTTCAGATGCCGGAATGCAGTGTGAAGACCTCCGGAGTGCACGAAGAGTAGGTAAGCCTTTGTCTTTCAGATGCCGGAATGCAGCGCGAGGCGTTGGTGACAGCCGATGGACCAGGTAAGTGAAGAGCTGTCACTGAAGACCGTAATGCTAACCTGTTCTTTCTTGTCTTTATAGGTGTTGCTGAAGACTGGATTCAGGATGGTAAGCCTTTTTCCTTAGGCCCAGGATCAGATGCAGAAGACACGATGAGCGTTCTGCTGCAGAGGATGCAGAATAACGCAAAGCAAGATTCATCCATCGGGTGTGGTTTAAATAGCCTCCTGTAGTGCTTAGGTGTCTCCTTCCACAGCCACGCCTAGGTAAGAAAAGAGTTCCTGCTTTCCAGAAGAGTTCCAGTGTTCTGAATCTAGGGAGTGGCTCCTGCCCCACCCCACAGGAAAAGTAGTTCCAAACAGAAGAGGATCAGAGGCTCAACTGGCAGGCAAGTAAGCAGCATGGTCTGCTGCAGGTAAGTCCACCCAAGCATTATGAGCCCGACGCTTCCAGCGCTGGGACTGGGCATATTTATGAGCCTGGTGCCACTGGCGCCAGGACTGGGTCCAAAAGGTCCCAATTGGGACTGGTTGGCACTCGGAACCTGGGTTATGGATCTGCTTCCAAGGGAGTTGGGAAAACCCTGACCTTTTGGAAGCAGAGATCATGACAGGGGCCCAGAGAGCTCAGCATAAAATCTTTAAAAAAAAAAAATATATATATATATATCTTTTTTTTTTAGATTGGAAGTAATGGGCAGAATGGCTCACATGGTCGGGCTGAAGCATGAAGCTGTCTCAGGCAACAATGAAAAAGTGGGCCGCAGTTGTGGATGGATATTCATTCCTTTAGTCACAGACTGGGCCTCATTACAACTATGGCGGTACGGTAACAACGGTGCCGGTAAGCTACCGGCACCGTTGCTACCGTACCACCATAGTAAAAGTTGTGCTCGCGGGCGCCTGACAGCCTGCCAGGTCTGACCTCGAGGGCTCAAATGGGAATGGGGATCTACCGGTACCGGCACCCGCGAAAGGGCAATTATCAGGTCCGCCTAACTCGGCATGACTCGGTAATTGCCCATTCGTGGGTGCCGGACACGGATGAAACTCCGGCGGCAGCCATGCCGGTTTTACCGGCACAGCTACCACCAGGGTTGTAATGAGGCCCACTGTTTCAATAGTACCCAAGGGGGTGCTTTGTGTTAAAATGTAAGTACATTGTGATATATTCAGCAACAATGGTCAAAATTATTAACTGCATAGTTAAGTAACTCATCAAACTGGTCGACATAGGTCAAAATGGTGTCCTATTTTGACTGGCCGACACTAGCTTTTTACATTTTTGGTACAGGCATTGCCCCATAGGCCAGCCCGAGCCTTGCGGCTCATCCATTATGGAGGAGCCAAGGCGCCAGCCCAGTGAAACAGTGAGCACTCCTTCAGATGCGTTTTCCAGCCGATGGAGTGCTCATGGACTGGCTGAACTGTCAAAGGGAAAACTGTCAAAGGGAAAACTGTTTGCCTTTGACAGTTCAGTTTATTTCCCCAGCCGCACATGCTCACTGAGCCATGCAAGTGCTGGGGAGTTTTGCTTCGCCAGCATTGCATAGCTCATTGAAAATGCTGGCTGGGGCACTGCATGTCTGTATGTCCGAGGGGGAGCTCCTGCGCCTCCTCGCACATACGGACAGAGCAGCCTGGAGCAGGGCGTTTCAGCACTCACACAAAGGCCAATGCAGAAGGTATGTTTATGTTCATTGTTTTTATTTAAACATGTGTGTGGATGCGTGTATGCTTATGTTATGAGTGAATGTATGGTGATGGATGCTCGTGTGAATGATAGAGTGATTGCTGTATAAATGTGCAGCGCCTTGCATACACACATAATCATGTTGATTGTGTTAGGGCAAGTGGGGCCCAGGGGACAGGGATGGTATTTATTTTACTGGACATCTATTATAGATGTCGAGTAAAAAATGTCCTGCCCCCTGGGCCCCCAGCACCAATTACAAACTGTTTGGCTATGTACCCATTTTTTTGTTAAAGGTATGCTCTACAATGCAACATTTTAACCCATTATTTAAAAAACATTCAGAGGGGGAAACCCCCCTCCCCGAAGCCCCTTTTATTGGTTCGGGCTCCCTCACTATGCTTGGTCGCTATGGCTTTTTTGGGGGAAATAGTTATGCCCCTCCACTTAAAAAAAATCACCAGCCGCCGCTGGCCCTCAGACTGTGTTGAAAACGGGATGGGGGGAACCCAGGTACTAAGTGGGAGCACAATGGGTGGGAACCATGGGATAGTGGTGGGAGCAGAGTGGGGAGAGCTCAGGGTGTGTGACGGGGTGTGGAGAGACCAGGGACTGGGTAGGAGTGGGATGAGGGAGCCCAGCGACTGTGATGGGAGCAGGTGACGTAGCACAATATATACTATCCATTTGGCATTTCTGGGGGGTCCCGACCTGCCCAGATTTTGCTCAGGGGGGTCCCGGCCAAAAAAGTTTGAAGACCACTGCCCTAAGACCACCTGGTTTGCCATTTCCCCTGTCGGCTACAAAAGCCCATGAACAGTCTTCCACTCCATCTTTGCCATACACAAGATGTTCTCCATTGCCTCCGTCAAATGCCTATTTATACGGTAACTCATTTGGCCCCCAACCATTCATACTGGAATGCAAGTCTGGCATTTACCACCAGTTCTGCGAAAAAGAGCTATCCACATACATGATCAGAGTAGAGAGCGCCAACAAAAGGGCACTGCCCGGAAAACGGGTTGTTCTCCCAGGATGTGCATTTCCTCATTGCGCAACAAAAGTGACCAAATACAGCCAATATCCTCCAAATGCACTGCCTACTTCAATGCATGGCAATGACAATGTCGAACTGGCCATGCTTTCCACAAAGCTATGCAAACTTTGGCAACTCAAGCAGAAATGCATGGGGGTGCATATTCTGGAAGGCAATGAGTTCTGATCAGGATTACACTGCATTTATCCTTCAGCCCGGGACCACTAACTTGGGTGAGAATTAACTACCCCACAATAGAGACCACTGGTGCCAGCTCTACCGCTTCCGTAGAAGCCTGCATTCCATGCTTCTCGTTTGTCCTTTCCTGCTCTCCAGCCAATCCGCAAGCTTGGAATGCAAGCTTTAAAAACCTGGGCTCCAGGATTCCCTTTGTGATGTGTACAACCTGCGCAAGGAGACACAGACTTGTGATGTCACAGGAAGCACCAGATGAGGCTTCCCTTTTCCCATTGCACAAGAGCCAATAGGGCAAGAGCCCTTTCCATTGGGCTATGTTTTGCCCTTTGTGATCAGGCCCTTGTTAGAGGCCCTTGCCTCTTTGGATCAGGAGCCCTAACTTGTGCAGCAGTCACCTTTCAGACAATAGAGGGCTCTAATGGTTCAATAGGAAACAACAGACATGTAGGAGTCTGCTCCCCTGTCTCCAAGCACACAACTCTATGGATATGTTTAGATTGGTGGCACCAGCAGAGCAGTACCAAGGAAGGAGCTCTAACATTGGCTATTGGCTGATCTAAGAAGAAAGTTTAGTTACAGATGGATCTTCTGCATGAATTGCTTGGCGCAAAGAAGTATGGCTTACAAAAGCGATTCTTTCGTAGTTAAAATAAGGAGTATATTTTCACACTTTAGAATCCTATCTGGAATTAGGGCACTAGTTATTCATTCTGAACTCTTACATTTTCAATGTAAAAAGATAGATCTATTGGCTATGTCAGTGCATCAACTCATGTCCGGTATAATGGAGGCCGTGGCCTTCTGGTTGCTGTGCTTAGCAGTAAGTACTGCGAACTGCAACATTTGGGACCACGTTAATCACTCCTGCAGAAAAGAGGGTCTGCATTTCAGTAAAAGAGAAAGATGGGAGCCATGGACGTGTGGCTAATCTGAGGCGAGACATCTGAATCAAAGGCATTGTTCTTTTCTAGCACTTTAAACACACACTCGAGACAGAATTAGTCTTCAATGATGACTGGGTTTGTGAAAACAATTGCAATATTGTGGCTTCCAAAAAGGGCAAAATGTTGGGTCCAGCACACACAGGCGAAGACTGTGCAGTTCTCTTACCTTTCACGGAAAGACATCAAGGTTCCTTTTAAGATTTGAAAACGTGCTTGAAGGGGAATCATCCTGAGCAAGTCATTTTGGCTGGGCCCCCAATCAACCAAATGTTCAGGCTAATCGGAATTCTACAGACCTCTTGCAAATTAGGCATTGGGCCATGGATTATATTTTTTTAAAAAGCCCTGCAGAGGAGGGAAGCGAAGTGCACTGTAACCCCCTCCACGACTAAATCCCATACTGAAGTAGACATAGCTGAGGGACTTCCTTCCATTATGGAAGAAAGACTATCTTCTGTTGCACACACTTTAAACAATATATAGAAGAAGGAAGCCATCTGCCATGTATCCTCTGGGTCAGTGGCCGCCGGTTTAACAGTAGTGAGCTGTGAGCCATTGTTTTAAATTTTAAGAAAAGCACTGTCCTGTTTAGGGTTGCCCTCTCCTGCTCAGGCAGGGATCTCAAATCCCACACTCACCTATATTTGTGGGTCACCTAAACAAAATGGCCACCAGTGCCTATCTAAATATAAGGCATGGCTGAATAGTGTGTGTGCAGATTATCAAGCCTAGCCCCACGTGGCGTCTAGTGAAAATATCTGCATGCAAAAAAACAACAGAAAACATATCAGCTCAAACCACAAGTCGATAGTTTTGCTCCCAAACTAAAGTAGCACAACAACTGACAGACCTTCGAGCCAGAAATGCTAATTTACGATTCTAATCCTAAAGTCATCCACCTGCCTTTGTGCCACATGAAGTGCACGGCGAGCGAGGGGTGTGGCTAAAAAGTGCAAACATCAGCAGCACAACCAAGACATGAAACGGGGGTGGGAGCAGAAACAGACATAAATGCCCAGGGACGAGCAGGAGAGTAAGGTGGTGCGTTTCCCCCAGCAAAAAGAAGTCTTTAGCTTTCACGCCCTGGCTGGGGGTGGGCATGGGGTTTAACGGCCCGCCAGACTGAGCTTTGGTAGGCCCGAGCTGCAGGCCGTTAAACCCCATGTCCGCCCCCCAGCCGGGGGCGGGGGGGACATGAAAGCTATTCACACTGCAGGATTTATCGGGGTGCGGGTAGTTTTCTTTTTTTCCTTCATCCGACACGAGATGAGCTCAACGTAGGGCCATCTCCTGTTGGTGAAAAAAAAATGACCAAACAAAATGGCTACAGCCATTACAATAGAAAAGGGACTAGGTACCTTCTCAGATGACAGCGGCCATTTAAGACATTTTCCAAAATGGGCACGTCATCTGAAAAGGGAACTAGTCCCTTTTCTATTTTACTGGCGGCTGCCATTTTTTGAAATTATTTTCCACCGGCGTGGCCAGTGAATGCACAAACACACCCAGCAAAGGGCAGATTGTGATTGGTCAATCTGTCTTTCCCGGGTGCGAATAAAGTAATATTCAAAGTATTGAGGAACAAACAAAAACGAAGTCCCCATCAATGTTTTTTCACTCATTATTTTGATACAGTACCCAGATGTCTTGGGTCTGAGGGAAACTTTGGATGGATGCCACCTACAATTCAGCAACCACCTTATGTTGATATCATGCAGGCCTGCCATGGTCCCAGTTTACTTTTTCTCCCCTCATGAAAATAGCTGAAACTCTAATGGAAAACATTGAGAAACCTAACAAATTAAAAAATCTGCAAAAGCAAATGCCAGGACTTATAAAGCCTTGAATAACACAGTAGCAGTTGATGGAAAGACTGAAATATCAAAAACACCACTGCGTACTATCACCCGGGTGTCTAAATGCAGCGCATCAGCAACGAGGCCAGGATATCACCATCACTCTGCATGGCAAGCGTAGTCACATGCTCCCAGAAGACAACCAGCATAAAGAGACTATAAGTTTGTTAGCAGCAAAGAGGAAAGAACCCAGGAAACATGGCCACCAGCGCTGTGTGTGTGCTACCCTGCCCCGTAGGCGTTCAGAAGGAGGACATACAATCATGCAAAGTAGAACATAATTTCCAGACAATTTGAATTTGAAGAAAAGAAATCTCACTTTATACATTGAACAGACTAGAAAGCAACACAACCAAAATACCTCATCACATTGAACTTCTTTTAGTTAATCAGATATCTAATTTCTGAAATCCCCGACAGAGGCAGTAGGACACCTTCCCTTCAGAGAACTCTAATGTCGGAGCAAACGCTTGGACAGTGGCCCTTTTTTTCGGAACACCACGTATCAATGAATCATTTCGTCTCAGGAAATGTTTAGTCATTCAAGCCACCTCACCAGAGAGAGGTAGAACAACCCACTACAGATCTATTTGTGACAACCTTTTAAGCCTCTTAATTTTCCCTCCAACTTTTCTGTCTGTGACTGTGCAAATGACCTCCCTGGAGTTCAGTGGACTAGACTGAGGACAATATTCGGAAACCAGATGATTGCTTGGGGCAGTATGACTGCGATGTTAGCTTCACGGGCCCACTTTGCGACACACTGTATTTTCTCAGCAGCTCATCAGCAGACATAGAAAGACTGCCAACAGTAATCCCATACTAAACCCCATCAAGATTTAATAATCTACGGTATACATCAGTCTAGATGTTGGCCAAGCTGAACTCTTTGAGGGTAGAGGGGATTTAATGAAATCATCAACATGTCTACACGATCCAACTTTTTTAATCCTGCAAGTTCCAGAAACCCACGCACATTCTCCATTTCCATGTCCACTTGCACAAATAAATCTCTCGATGGGAATCTAGTGTTGAATGCAATATGGAGTGAGAGGCGCGTGCCAAACTGTTAAAGTGCTCTTGGTTCTCTTAACATTACCATAAATATTGGAAACAACACAGTCGCGATTTACGACACAGCTTTCGAATGGAGATGGAACTGGCAGCCCCGCTGTGAGCACTTGCCTGGTTGTCAATATTCTGAGTTACACTGTTGGCCAGTAGCCATTTAATGAAGGAGATTATTAAATTAAAAATTAAATCCCGGTTAAAGGAAAACTATAATCTCCTGAAAACATAGACCGTTTTCTGAAATATTCATAAAGTGTTGTGTGATGATGTGAACAGACAGTTGCAGAAATATTGAGTTTGGGCACATGCATGTATTGTAAAACCTTCGCAAAGCATGGTTATTCCTGTCACTTCCCTCTTAGGAAGGTTTTATAGTGACTATTTCTGAAACTCTTGCCCCTTTCATTCCCATTGCCCTTAGAGAAAGTTGAAATATGTGCATTCCTTGTTCCTGGAAGCAAAGGCACTGCATAATATGTGTGCAAACACAAGTACTGGATGCTCTTGCCTGACCATGTGTAAACCATTCCAGCTCAAATGTGAGAGTAGAATAGGCCAGTTCAGCTAACATACATGACACAATGCCACCCAGTACACATCCATGTAAGTCCAACTCCAGTTTGGAGCCAATGAGAGCCATTGTGGGTATTCAAATTAGCTCAAAAGCATGCCGGTTGCTCCAGAAAAGTGTCTTGCTCTTATAAGCCAGCAAATTGTATACACAGTTTTATCAACCCAGGAAAGACAGCTCTCAATGATTCAGATAACCACAAACGTGTTCCACCCATTCAAGGGTAAAACCAAACAAAAGGGCAGACCCCTACACCAGTGGTACTTGGGGCAATCAAAACGATAAAGTACCAGGGTCTGTTTAAAGCGGATTAATGTACTTAATTTAGAGCTCAAACACATCAGCATCTGTATAATGAAGGAAAAAAGAATTTTCTTCATCATATCATATAATTAAGATTTTTTTTACCTGCATTATACAGATTTTGATGTATGTGAGCTCTAAATTAAATACATTTTATATCAAGCAAATAGAAAGCAATTTATGTATGTTGCTCTCACATTCTAAACATATGTACAATATTCACATCAATGTAAACATGAGTAGGTCAAGGTCACCTATTAATCATAAGGAAAAGTAAGGACAGAAATGGAGAGAGGAAAGAGACCAAAAAGCATGTGAACCCTGGGAAAAGTACAGGGAGTGAATAGTAAATGAAGCCAATAGATAGTCGTAGGAATCGTAATGAACAATCAGCCCTCTTCAAAGAGGGACTATCTTCATGTATAAATTAATGAATATTCACTTCATTTACTATAAAGACTTGATGACACATTCATGGTGGATTGTGTTTTAAGATAAATATCTTAATACCACCAATAAATGTGGGATCATCAGCGTGGTATGATCAGACATCTTTGTGATTGAGCACTGGGGTATGTAAGGAAGGCATGGTATCAATAGTAAGTGACCACAGTTCAAGGGTGTTTATTGAACTTGCACAAGGGTGTGATAAACGCCTATCTAAACCTAAATCTATAGATGGGAGTAAGCTACGACCATCAAATAATAATAATGCAGTCCTAGTGGAGATTTGTCAAAGAAAAAGGGCCTATACTAAAAATCCTATTGTCAATCCTTACCACTAACTTACAAATAATGTGGATAAATGCTCATGAAAAAGAAAGAAGTGTTCAGAAAATAATATGTCAGGATCCTCGGGCCATTGGCTTCCCTTCCCCATGTTTTCAGCATGGGGCAAGGTGGTTCACTCGAGCAAAGCACACACTCTGGCTTCTGCGACATGTGGATACAGTTCAATTTTCCCAGTTCAGGACCTTCTGTGTCCAAGTCTCTTTACTTCATGCAAGTCTCTTGGCGCTGAGGGCCTACTGTACCAAAAACAACACGTAAATGTTTTCTTTCCTTTTTTCACAGTTCAATTTCGGTATTCATGCTAGAACCCCCTTAGCCGGGCTCAGATCCTTTTCAAAACAAAAGTTCAACGTTGGATTCCCCCTCTTCTGGGACCAGATCCTTTTCAAAACAAGGTTCTGAGAATTATTTTTCGGGTGACTCTCGGTTCACCCTGTGGGATGTTTTTACCCATGCATCCAAGCTCTACCATAAAACTGTGCAGTACTGGCATGGAAAACATCATGATGGCCAGAACTCCCCAGAGAGTGCACAGGGAAAACATGAAGAATAGGCTGCCACCCATTTTTGCCTATGTTGTGAGCACAGGAGGGCACTGCCTAAAACCACCATTGGGCTACACACACAGTAGCCTGAAACCATTGGGAATGGCAATGCTGATTGCCAAAAAGCAACTCAGAACTGTGGGGAATTCAATTTCTTAATCCCAAAAATGGTTGCATTACCAGTACTCACCACTATCAGAAAGCCGGCGTTTTAAAACCACCAGACTTTTGTGTAAAACTGAACAAATGAAACAAAACCAGACCAAGGAACGACTTGCTAAGAGGTGGATACAATGTAAAACTATATTCTGAAATGACTTGAAGGAAGTAATTATTTAATGTATAGGTAAAAATTGTCAGTTTGATTTGAATGTAGAAAACTGGGAACAAAAAGTGACATTTAGCTGAAACCTAGCTTAATGAAACTGAATTCTGCCTGACAACTACCCCGACAGGAGTTGAAACTGGATCAACAGCCACTCTTCCCAGGCCTAGCTGCATCCTGCTGCCCCTTGCCAAAAGGAGTTGACACCTCTCTGATTATATTAGGGGTGGAGCACCTGGGAACTGGAAGGGACCGAATAATGCAACTTCCTGGACTCAGGCAAATGTTATATTGGGGGCGTCGTAAAATAGCTTCCTCTTGGGAGAAACTGGGGGGCAGCTGTGCCTCTGTGAACAAGATGGCTTGGGGGAAGTGGATAAACCAGTTATTCCACCATGTGATGTGGGAAGCCACAACCCTTTTTGACCAGGGCATAATTTAAAAAAAGATGGATAATTCATAGTACGGACTTGTCAGAATTATATAAGTAATACCATTATTCTTGTGATTTTTCGGTGCACATTTTAAGAGGTGTTAGGACCCTGTGGTGTATTCTGGGGGGTTACTAGCGGAAAATAGGGTCTTACTCCAAATGTCTGCATGTTAAAAATCTGACACTTCATCAATTAATGTCCATACTCCTTGCGCACATGTGTGTAATTTTGGGTAAATGTCCGATATTGCAAAACCAGTTAAAAAGCGAAAAATGTTCATTTTTGAATGCAAGCCCCCAGGAAGATCAGAGGCGGACAAGCATGGACCATCAGGAATATATAATGTGTACATGTAATTTCAACAAATTGTGTATCTGGGAAAGATGTATTTGAATCAAATATAGATTTGTGGGCAAACTGACTAGGGGAGGATCCTCTGACCCATAAACAGACCTCATCATGATGACAATCCATTTCCTTCCCCCAATCATGGGAGAGGGGAGAATTGGGCCAATGACAAGTAGAGAGGGGCAAGCTAAGCTAGGCCCAGGCACACACCCATTTTCAAAACACATAAAAAGAGACTGCTGGGACAGGTAGAAACATTCAATTCCATTTGCTGCAGAGCATGCTGACCGACGACTTCACATCCAGAGATCCAGACTTCAAATCCATCAATCTCCAGAACCTGTAGCAGAAATTAACTCCAGAATTTGTAGCAGAGAGGCCTGAATCCACCAGCTGAATCCTCTTCAGCAGGCCTCAAAACTAACCAAACTATTCAACAGCCGGGGGAGTTGTTTAAAGTTTTGCCGAGAATTTTTGCAAGAACCTGTAGCAGTACCCAGAAAGCAGTGTTACATCCAGAATCCAGAGAGGCTAGACCAGCAGAGCAGAGCTGACCCAGATCGCTGTGAGCAGAACCCGGTGCCTGATTGACCCGCCGAGCAGACAGAACCGCAGCCGTACGTGTTGACCAGATCCGTGACGAGGCCTAGTTCAAATTTATATTGTGAGTACCTTATACAAGGGTTGTCATCCAGAGTACTGAACTTGATATAAAAATACATCAATAAGGGTTTTCCTCAGCATCCCAGACTAGGCATTGACTTAGCTGTAGTGTTGATTGAATATCGCTTACGACCCCGGATCCCCCTCTGCCGGGTTCAGATCCCTTTCTTTCATTCAATTAGTCTGCCTCAGCCGGGCTCGGACCAATTGTGACGTACATTAAACTATCGAAGACTTTCAAAAGTGCACTGGGTTTAGCTGAACCCGTTGCATGACCACTTCGATCTCAATATTTCTTTCTCTCACACTCAACATCCATTTGATACCTAACAGAGACTTTTGAATGAGCAACCACGTGGCGCCGGACCACTCTGTGTATGGTATCTTTTCTTGGCCTCCCAAATTTCAATTACAAAGTTCAACTACTTCCTTTGGCTTTCAATTGTAATTGCGTTGCTCATGCCAAATGCTTCGCACACTGTTCTCTTTATACAATGTTGCTGCTTGCAATCTTGGTTCAAAACACAAATTGATTTGATGTCATTCCCTCCGACTCACCGGCTCTGCTGTCTTTTCTGACGCCGCTTTGTTGTGGCAGCCAAGGACAGTACCACGGCAGCAATCGATCCTCCCACCTTGATTATCGACGCGGGAGAGCCCCGGGTACCTCCGACACACTGTGTAGGTTTTATCAGCCTTAGTTCCTGATCTTTGGTTTCTTACTTTCCAAGGCTCATGAAAGTAATGGTCTTTACAGGTCAAGGGTGCTTCCCTCCTTGGAACCCTCACGGGTCTCGACGTCTTTCTCCTTGTATTAATTAAACTCCCATCTTGGAAATGCTGTTTCAGCGTGTGTTTTGCTTCGCTCAGAGTGTGCTTTCGTGCTCCACCTTTTATACGTGTGGGGAAGTGTGGTGGAAGTCAGGTGTATGTAATGATCCGCAATTGCCTGACCTTGCCAAACCATAGTGTTGGGACATGTCAGGTATACGACTCTGGTGTTAGTCCATTGACGCTCACAGTGAACTGTCTGTGAGAAAGTGTTTGTGTCGGGAAAGGGGTGGGGGTTGATTTTCTAGGTATCCTACCTGGTAGGATAGGGGAGAAGATGTTACAGGGAAGGATATACCACGTCTCACCTTCTGGTGTCCCACTTCGACTCCCCAAATACCCCTCATCCAGGTGATCCTCCCGCACTTGTCCACCCCTAGGAACTGGATCCAAAAGCTATGGCCGTGTCCTGGGCATCTGGGTGAGAGATCCCCAGGGACTAGCGGGTGGGACACCTTCAGGTTTCTCACATACCCTTCCCCTATGCAAGGTAGGTGGATATGACTGATCTTTGTGCAGGTTCTTTGCTGTTAAGACCTGGGAAACAAAAGGGATGAGATATATCCAGTAACTCTTGCATATTCATTGATTTATTTGCGGGTGTAGGTAGAGGTGGGATGGTTTTATTGGTCTCTCAAAAATAACCCACAAACTGGTATCTAGGGGTTGACTCTGGTTTTATAGGTTCTTTATATTTGGGCGGGTTTCTAGGGGTTCTGATTTTTCCATTCCCAAATTTGAGAGTTTTGGGAGTAGTATTTTGAATGCCAGCAATCCTGGGGTGAAAACACTCCAGAGGGAGGTGGGGTTTCCTGTAAGAGAGTAGAAAAGGTAGGGAAATCCCAACCCAGAATAACTTCCTCGGGGAGTCCAGGAATGATGGCTGAAGATGAATGCCTTTACTTGCTTCCCATTCACCCAAGCCTTTTCATATGTGAAGTCAGAAGAGGACTGACACAAACATATGCTAAAGTTCTCTAGAGCTTCTTCGGGTTCTTCCCACTCTTCTCCCTTTTAAACAGCCTATTTCCATAGGTTCATCCTTTAAATTTTTCGGACAGTGCCTGGCTAAATGCCCAGTTTCTCTACATGAAAAGAAGATAAAAGGGAGTGGTCTGCTTCCTTTAGGTTCCTCCCTTTTACTTTCATCTTTGTTTTTAGGGTCGGATCTCTTGGCTTCTAGTCTTTTGTTTGGTATCCATTCCTTGATTTTATACGACCCTCCTTGTCTATCTACTCCCTGAGGTTGAGGTTGGTGGATAGGTTTGTAATCTTTCCGTTCCTCACTTCAATATGCCGAATGGAAGTGTTTGGCTGCATCCGAGTGGTTTTGTACAGTTTCAATGGCCATGGATAGGGTAGGTCGACTTAACTGTAATACATCTTTTTTCCTGGTCACCTGGATGACAGATCCCGGGGACTAGCGGGTGAAACCCCTCCAGGTTTCTCACAGATAAGATTGCTACATGTGCAGGAGTCTCCCATGGGGTTTAGATAGGATGTCGCTATAGGCTGGTCTATTATTTAACCTGTACTCAAACTTTTACTACTGAATTCATCATTATTCATTTTGCAAAAACAAGCGCTCTCAATATGTCGCCTCTTCTTCCCAACCTGCCTTGGTAGAATAAACCTATAAGTGGATTAGTTGCACAAATGTGTGCCATCACAGGCAAAATGCAATTTTTGAACACTGTAGGTCTCACCAACGAAAACAGATTTGCCTTTGTTGTGGTAATCATGTGCCCCACCCCTGGGGCACGTTTGTTAGGGTGCCGGCCCTAGTCGATTGCCTAGATTGAAAACAGCAAGTCATTATGGGAGACAGTTCACGCTCTGGCTTTTATGGAACTTTCCTCGACGTCAGGCCTGATCCACTGCTAATGGCAGGCAATATTCAGGAGGTAGAACTAAACACTCAACACATTCATTCAAAAGTGGCTTAGAACCAGGATTGGCCAGGATTCCACGGGCTACTCTTTCAACTATTGTTGCCCCACAGTGCATTTATTCCAGATCTCAGACTGAAAAAGAGAACACTGCTCTCAGGGATGGTGCTCGGTCTGAATATATTACCAAAAAAGTAATGAAGTCATCCTTTCCACAGCAGGTGACAAGATAAACCCGGCGCGGCAGCATCCCTAACAGAATCCCAGTCTCTCTTCCCCAGCAATAAATTGGGCAATCAGTAGGTAGACATGTACGGATGGGAGGACAAAACATGCGCTCCATGCTACCTGGCCCCGCAGCCCTGGAAGCTTGTTCATTAACAGGCTTCCTATGATTTGGGTCTAATGGGGCCCAACAGTAACAGAAAGGTTTCTGTGGGGTACACTTACCTTGCCCAGACCGGGGGTGTCTTTCACTTTGTTGACAGCTCTCAGGAGGCATGGCGGTGCAGGAGGCGGGGAGGTCTGCAGGATTCCACAAAAGCTTGTTGAAAAGAGGGGCGGATCGGACACCAATGAAGGAGGCGGTCTATGTTTTTTCTTTTTGGAAGACAAGTTCAGCTTCTGGGCAGCTCTGTGGGCAAAAACAAAATGAAGGCGGTTACAAGTTGCATCAAGCGACCATCTTATGAGCATGCATCTGAGGCCACACAGAAACCTGGAAAAGCGGATAAAGGGAAAATGCGATCAAAAGGACTCGACGAGTGGGGAAGTGCACAACAAACTGAATCTTGGGATCACCAAAGTATGAGGAAATCCCACAGAACAATCGCTTTTTATGTTCTCTCATCAAGATAAGCATTCTGAACCAAAACAGCAAAAGTTAAACTATAATTGAAACTGGTGCTTCGCTTCATCAAAATACATAAGGCTTAGGGACATTGCCACGTATATATGACTTTTTATCCACTGTCAATGGAAGGACTTTCTGGCCTCTGAACCTTTTAAAAACCAAATCAGTAACCAATTTTTGGGTGGTGTTTTCAAAATGTAAATACTTTCTGGTGAGCATAGAAATAACCCAAAGCCTGCGCAGTGCTCACGCTAATTCACCACCTCTTATTTTATTAGTATTAGAACAAATCAGGGCTGGGATAAAATGTGCAGGCATGCATAAGTTGGGCTGGGATAGGATGTCCAGGTGTACATAGGTTGGACTGGATTTGGATGTGCATGTTTACACGGGTTGGGCTGCGATAGGATGTGCAGACATACATAAATTGGGCTGGGTTAGGATGTGCAAGCATACATACATTGAGCTGGGACAGGATGTTCAGGCATACATAAGTTGGGCTGGGATAGGATGTGCAGGCATACATAAGTTGGGCTGGGATAGGATGTGCAGGCATACATAGGTTGGGCTGGGATAGGATGTGCAGGCATACATAAATTGGGCTGGGATAGGATGTGCAGGCATACACAAATTGGGCTGGGATTGGGTGTGCAGGTTTGCATACGCTGGGCTGGGACAGGATGTGCAGGTTTACACAGGTTGGGCTGGGATCGGGATGTGCAGGTTTAATGGGTTAGGCTGGGATAGAATGAGCAGGTTTACATAGGTTGGGCTGGGATAGGATGTGCAGATTTACATAGGATGGGCTGTGATATGATGTGCAGGTTTACATAGGTTGGGCTGGGATAGGATGTGCACGTTTACATAGGTTGGGCTGGGTAGGATGTGCAGGTTTACACAGGTTGGGATGGGATGTGCAGGTTTACACATTTTGGGCTGGGATATGATGTGCAGGTTTACACAGGTTGGGCTGGGATAGGATGTGCAGGTTTACACAGGTTGGGCTGGGATAGGATGTGCAGTCTAACATAGGTTGGGCTGTGATAGGATGTGCAGGTTTACACAGGTTGGGCTGGGATAGGATGTACAAGTTTACATATTTTGGGCTGGGATATGATGTGCAGGTTTACACAGGTTGGGCTGGGATAGGATGTGCAGGTTTACACAGGTTGGCCTGGGATATGATGTGCAGGTTTACACAAGTTGGGCTGGGATGGGATGTGCAGGTTTACACAGGTTGGCCTGGGATATGATGTGCAGGTTTACACAAGTTGAGCTGGGATAGGATGTGCAGGTTTACACAGGTTGGGCTGGAATATGATGTGCAGGTTTACATAGGTTGGGCTGGAATACGATATGCAGGTTTACATAAATTGGGTTGGGATAGGATGTGCAGGTTTACATAGTTTGGGCTGGAAGACGATATGCAGGTTTACATAGTTTGGGCTGGTATAGGATGTGCAGGTTTTCATAGGTTGAGCTGGTATAGGATGTGCAGGTTTACATAGGTTGAGCTGGTATAGGATGTGCAGGTTTACATAGGTTGAGCTGGGAAAGGATGTGCATATTTATACAACTATATATATAACCGTCTAAACTGTACAACTGGGGCCCCAGCACAGGCCTGTTACATTAACTTGCCTACCAAAGGTTTGAAAGGGGCAAACTACTTTCATTTCATCGTTAAAAGGGGGGCTGTGCAGGTTGCGATTCCCAGCCAACTGCTCTCTCCCCTTTCAGCAGCAATGAAGCACCTGCTAATGTCCCATCTAAAGATCAAAAGCAAGGTGTGCATGATCAAAGAAATGTAAACATTAAACTTTTGATCACATTATGCAATTTCTCTTTACCAACCCATCTCAAAGAATGTGGCTTGTATTACATAAACCTTGCACGGCCAGGGCAATTTGGATTCAGTATTTGCCTGCGGGGCAAATAGTGCTGTGGTGTAAAAGTGAATTGCTAGAATGCAGAATTGCACTGGGGTATTCTGTGCACCAGTGAGCAGCTGGTTACAGTGGGAAACATGACATCCCTGTGGTGCTAAGCAAGCACGTCACGGTGCTCCTTCGCAAGCAAATAGTGGGATATCACCCCCGAGACAAGGCAATAGTTGTGGGATATGTTCATTTCTACGTGGAGGCCCCCGACTTTACAATTGCAATAATTTAAGGCAACAGCTCTTAATGATGGGCTAATGTAATTGTAGTGACACTTTAAACATACTCTTTGTGACGGGAAAGGTAACATAAGCATAGTCACAAGTAAAATGGAATTCCAAAATGTTTATAAGTATGGAAACAAATTGATAATTAGTTCTGTAAGTCGGACCCGCAACCATGCATTTCTTCTGTTTCAGGATGCAAACTGGCCATTGGCTGGCGACATTTGATTCTTGGCGAGTAAGAAACGGTGGGCTTTGTGTATGTAAGGAATTGAGTGACTTGTGTATGGGTGGCTAGCAGCTTGCATCTGGGATTTTTGCCCCCGTTCTGTTTTAATGTGTTTGGATGTTCATGATTGCTCGATGAGAGGCGCTTTATTTTGACTGTATTTTTTGATCTAGCATTCGCGATTTTGTGGGTTTGAGCCCGGAAGTACGTCTTCCTGCTGCTAACCTCCAAATGGCAGTAATCAAAATATTACAATGCAAGTGTGAAGTCGGGGCCCGCATTCCAATTGGAGATGACACTGGTTATAAGGTTGCGAGGAAGACCCAAGTGGGCAATATTCAGCTGAGAGCCTGGACATGTTATTTTGGCGTAGGCTTGCATTGCGGTGAAATGTTATTTCAGTATAAACAGGTATTTAACAAAACCTTAGAAATATCAACATTTTTGTCTGAAAAGGATTTATCCCTTCTAAAAATATCCAATTTCCATTTGTGATTTGTAAAAAAAAGTTGGAACATTTTAGAGATAGAACATTTAAATCTAAATGGTAAAAAAAACATAAAGCAATGTCCCATGTGTTATTAATCTGTTATGATATGACAGGTTAGGTTATTTATAACACGCTTAATACCCAGAGGTTTCTAAGCGAGGACCCAGGCACCCAGGGATCGAACCGGTGGTGCTCCTGTCTTGATTCCAAGGCGAGCACGTTGCCCCTGAGCTATCCTCCCTTCTTTACACATCCATTTAAATGAACTCTTTGAACCTTGACGGCAGGGCGCGCAGACATTTGTCGAAATAATTATAAAACAGGTGCAGATACCTGGAAAGCCCAAAACATTGCTTTACAGTCTGAACCACGTGCCTTCTACCAAGCTCCGCCCCTTCTCCTTTCCTTTCAGCCTTGGACTGGAACAGTGCCTTCTCAATATAAAAGGGTTGAATAATTAATGAATGCACCCAGGAGGGGAGGCACCCAGATTTAAGCCCACGCCTGAAGCTGACAGAGAGAGAGGGTCAATTTGCATCAGGGTAGACTGTGTTGCAAGCAGGTGGTGTGCTTTCGTGGGGCACGCGTAAACCCAAATGAACGAGTTATTTTAACACTGCACGCCGCAGACTGACAATGCCCATCAAAATTGCAGTTTATATGTCTGCTTATAAGGGAAAGGCTATGCAATAAATTAGCTGCCCATTCGCCCGTGCCAGTTGTGTTGGAGTACTGCCATCGGGTGCTCTGAAGTCCGAGGGGGTAATCTTGGTAATGAGAACATTAGTCAATGTGTAGACAATTCATAATAGCTGTGAATCCCAAAGCCTGACCCCCATGAACTGGAACAGGAAGTCTCGGTCCTTTAACGTGCTCATATGATGACAATTTGTTACACCACTACTGTACTGTTTGCATTGCCAACGACGTGGTTGGAGAGCTTTGCCAATTGACCTACTCCAGCGCGAAGCAGGCCAAAAAATGTCGGTCGTCTTTCCTCTGCCTCGACTCGCAGCAGGTGATTCATGTCGCAACCGCGTCTCGGCGATGCCAACCCCTTGCCGGGCTCGCTGCAAGCGGCGACTGATGTTCACTGAGGCTGGTTTAAAAGCCACTCTGATCCTGTGAAGTTTGTTTGACACGGCTGACCTTCGGCAAAGAAATGTCCCGGGGCCCGTTCTCAAGAGCGGAAAGGACACACTGTGCTTTCGCTGCAAGGGCCGGGGCCTGGTAATCCCCCCTAATCCGCTGGCAGGAAGGGGAGCGGTACAAGCGCGGCCCAGATGCACTGAATGCGGAAGTGATTAATTAGGGGCATTTACGGTAAGCGTCCAGGGTGGATGGGGCATAGAACACACTGTACACGTGGAAGTACAACGCGGAAAAACACAATTACTGTTATCCTACTCACTTAAAGAGGCATCAAGAAGGAACATATTTGATTTGAATTGTGGAGCTTGGAAGTGACTCTGCTGAGGGTTGCTATAAAATTAAAGCTAGAAAGAGGCATACAAATAAACCTAAACCAGACTTTCCTTTGAATGTAGGCTTTTCTCCAAGTGGCTGTGTGCCACAGAGGGCAGGAACGCCCCATGATGTGACAGTCAGGCAGTGTGTCCATGTGGTCTCTCTGCCACTGTGAGGATGGATTCGCCGGCACCAAGGCGTAATGCCAGCCCCGGGAGGGAACGTCATATTGAGGGTCTCATCTTTGGATCCTGCACTGATCAAGATCGACCCGGAAATCCCTGCCCAACTTTGTTCCTTGTAGGGGCTGTGCTTCCTATCGCCATGAGAGAAAGGGACCCACACCATCTGAAAATAGAGAAGCACTATAGGTGGGCTGCAAGAGGGCTCAACTTTCCCGCTTTGCAAGTCTTCCCGGAACACTTTGTCTTTTTCAATCAAGGTGCCTCACCAATGCCTGCCATTACCATCCTCACTAAAATACCCTTCTCACAACTCAAGGGTTAACGAACGTAGTCTAAAAATGCACAGAAAGACGTACTTTGCAATTCATTTCCATTACTGGGAGAAGGAACAAGGGCCCGCAGGAAGACTTTGCTATCTAAGTTGAGGAAAGGAAGCACTCCATCCATTGCTTTTACAAATCTTACGGGAGGAGTTTTGAAATCACCTAATTCAAGAAAAGGAAGAATATGACGGTAACTAATCACCACAACGCTTGCCCTTTTTCCCAATTAATTGTTATATGCCTCCTGCAAAAGCACACAGGAATGGGTTTTCGGTCTTTTAGTGCTCAGGGAACACACCATTTCTTTCTGTGCGCCTCTTCTGAGCCAGCACATGCTTCCATTGTAGGACTGACACTACCCTACACCCTACCTCTCCTAGAATCTCCCCCGAACCTCTGAGGTTCATTTTTACCTTCTCCAGCTTTTCCCTGTTCCTCCTCCTCCCACGTTTCTTTACCTCCACAGATCACAGTCTGGATACCCAATACGTGTGGGGGTGGGAGTACTATACTTTCTGGTCCAGTCTCAGCACTGTGAGACCACTCCGGTGGTAATTTGGCACTGTACATAAGCCTGTTCTCATCTGTGTTGGGTGGCAATTGATTAATCAGACCAATGGAAAACCTATCAGCCAAACGAATTTAGCAGCATGAATGGTATTCATAGTTTGCACGAGTGCACGTATGGTGCACAATTAGGGAGGAGTGAATATTGGTTAATACCACTTGATTTGTGTGGGTGGGGTATACCGTGCTCCATGATATGTAGCGACTGGGCACAAACATCCGTGATGAGTATTGGGAATGGCAAAGGTGAGGTGAGGTATAACCCACGCCCGCTCAGCAAAGGACCCTTTGTAGCAGTTATGAGACATGCTCCAGGGACTGTCCGGCAGCCATGTTTTCACAGTCTCTTGTTTGCTTGAGGCTGTCCTTTCTTGTGGCCTGAAGAAGAGGAGGGCCATGACAAGCATTAGGGTGGGAAACATCTAATGTTAAAAGCGGGCTTCCCACACAGTTATTGCCAATGAACTGCTTGCAATTTTATATGAAAAAAAAGACAACTCCAAAGGGAAATATTTATTAAAGCCCACAGCTGATTTCCTTTAATCTGTGCCTAGTATTTGTGGGAAGGCCTCGATAAATACCCAACCATTTTTGTGCACTCTCTTTTGAGTATTTTAGCCCAGGATACATTCCCAAAAGATGTGCTTGGCTCGTCAAACTGTTCAATGTAAAAGAAATGCTTTAGTTCTGCTGACAGCAGTTATTAGAAAACCAAATCACGGGTAACATATCTCTAGTGGTAACAGACTGCCTTTGGATGCATATCATTGAAACTGAGCTATGAATGATGTCTCTTCTGATAAACATGCAGTTTCTTGCTGAGTGCTTAATATATGAGGGTTGAACTGTAAACGTACAGTCTCATCCTCTGTGCACTCCATTCATGCAAAACTGCATGCATGCTTCAAGCAATGACTAAAAGCTGGTTACAATCAGACATGTATAACCCAACAGGAATACTATATCTTATATTAGCCCATGGTGGATGTGAGGTGTGTGAAAAACCTGAAGGTCTTACTTCTAGTCCCTGGAGACCTGTCATCCAGGTGCCCAGGACACAGCCATCACTTTTGGATCCAGCTCCTGGGGGTGGACCAGTGGGGGAGGATCATCTAGATGGGGGGTCTTCTGGGAGGGGAAGTGGGACACAGATGGGCGAGACACGGTACCCCCTTCCTTATAACACCTTTTCCTCTTCCTACCTCATAGGATATTTAGAAGCTCTATCCCTCCCTTTTCCAACACAAACACTTTCTTACACCGCGAAAGACAACGGACTAACAGCAGAGACATATACCTGACGTGTCTCAACACAAGGGTCAGGCAGAGCCAGGCAATTGGCAATAACTACACACACCTAACGGCCCTTTCCATTCCCGACAAGGATAAAAGACAGAGCACGCAAGCACACTTTGAGCAAGGACAAACGCACGAGGAAGAAACTATTCCGAGATGGCAGTTCAAACGGAGAAGAAAGGCGTGGAGACCAGAAAGGACAACAAGGGGAGAAGTGCCCTTGCCCTTCTTGACCGAGACCCACAAAGCCTCTATGAAAGGAATCATAACACCGGGAACTACAGCTGACATGTGGTGTAACAGATGCCAACGGTGCACAGGACCCTTCTGCACTGATAACCGAGGCGAGGAGGTGCGATTGCTACCGTGGTACCGTCCTTGACGCCAGAGACAAGAAATGACTAGGAGAAAGCATAGCCAGTGAGTCGGAGGGAGAAACGATAGTGGACCGGACGGTGTTGAACGAAGGTTGCAAACAGCAACTTGTTATGAGCAAAGAACTTGTGTACTAGTGAACTTTTAGAACTGTTAAAGCCCAGGGAAAGACCAGCTGCAGAGTGGTCCGATGCCACATGGGCATCCATTCCAAAGAATCTGGCTGGTCCCTTTTTCTTGTAAACATTATAGTAACAAGAAGCCGTAGGAAAGGACAGAATAAAGAGTTTAGGTGTTCATACAAGGCTCGAGGAAAAATCCCTTGTACTATCGAAAGTCCTTAACCCATTACAAAAGTTTTGACATAGTGAAACAGGCGTTTGCGCCCAGCAGAGGTCAACACTGTGCGAACAGTGAACATGTATAGCCTGACTGGGGGCTAAGGTGAAGCCTGACTGGGGGCTAAGAGAAAGCCTGCCTGGGGCTAGGGTGAAGCCTGACTGCAGGCTACAGTGCAGCCTAACACAGGGCTATGGTGAAGCCTGACTGTGGCTTCAGAGAAAGCCTGACCGAAGGCTGGGAAAAGCTAAGGGAAGTGAATCCCACAAGGAGTTACAAATAAGTGAACTGTGTTAAACTGGCAAATGTGACCCTGGCTGAGTGATGCCCGCGAATGAGAGCAAAACACAAAACCCCGTTAACATTGGGGGTCATTACGAGTTAGGGGGTAACCATGCCACTATTAGCTATTAGCAGCATGGCTACCCCCTTACAGGGTACCGGGTACCGGGTTCCTTAAATGAGGAATTCCCAGCCCATTCCAACCTTGGAGGACCCAGTAATTCCTCATTTAAGGAACCCAGACCTGGTACCTCCCCATTTCCATTCGAGGCCCCATAGGGGAATGGTTAGGGTGCTAACACGGGCCCGTTATTAGCACCCTGGTCTGCCCGCGGGATCCGCTAAGGGCGCCTGGTAAAACCAGGCATCCTTAGCGGGTTTCGCGAGCAGACTCGTAATGAGGCGGTAGGGGTTTAACGGAGCCGGCAGCTCTACCGGCCCCGTTAAACCCCTACCGCCTCACTCGTAATTACCCCCATTGTGTTGACAAGTGTGAACCTGACAGAGGGTTGTCCACAATGAATGGTTGTATAAAAAGACACTAAGACTCTTGAATGTTACAAGTTGCTGATATCTTGAACGAACGGATGTAGTGAACCTGACTGAGGGAGGCCCACATTGTAAAAGGATCAGAGTCCAGTTGAGGGGGATCCACGAGTGAAGGGAAATCACTTGACGGTTAGATTACTCAAAGGAACATTTTGTTTGTTGTTTATAGTACATCAGGCCTTCTGAGGCAAGAGACTTGGCCACAGAAGGCCCTGATATTTTGGAAACAAACTGTAATCTCGTGCCGAAGAAGTCCAGGAGAGTCCTGCCTTTTCCTGTGCTAAAACACGTGCGGAAGGGAGACACAGTTATACCATCCTGACTTGTTATTTTGTGAACACTTTTTTCTTTTCTGGTAAACATTATCCCACACTATTTTGTAACTTAGCGTTAATGATTGGCAATCCTTTTTTTTTTTTTTAGTATAGGCCCTTTTTATTTGACAAGATAGCACGAGAACTCCCTTATTCTTATTTGATGGTCGTAGCTTGCTCCCAGCTTAGATTTAGATTAGGTATTTTTCTCACCCATTTATACAGTTAAATAAACACCCTTGAACTGTGATCACTTGTGTCTGTCTTTACTGTTGCCAACATGAGTTCCTTACAGGTGCTACACCAGTCCTCATCACCACATTGCATTCTGGCACCTATATTACTGTCTCTCGAATGAAGTTTGCTCAAATCTGGGATGTGAACATCTCAGCCTTCACAGGGGACATCTCAAGAGCTTTGGGTCTGCAAATTATTACAAAATAGTGTAAATAAGCAGCAGTGAGTTAGTCGTTTGATCCCATAGCAGTCCCTCCAGACAGTTAGGGATGATTATAGGACTAAAAAGGAACTGGAAAAAAGTGTCTTAGTGGTATTTAGTTATCAGGTCACTCTAGTCGACCCCTCACACACAACTACAAATATGTTATCAGAATCACAGTGTTGTGAATGCACATCAAAACCGAAATAAACATCTTTAAGGGGGCTCTGTGGTGGGACAGTATAGCTCATAAAAGATGCTGTTTACTGCCTCAGGTGCAGGATTATTGCAAGTACCCCCCACCTTCTGACAGAAAACATTGTGGCTTAGTGCAGCATGGGCGCCTGGGCCGCAGAAGTCTACGTTTCACTCACACAGAATGAGTTAGGAATATGTACAGAAGTTAAAAGCTTCCATTATATCTTCACTCTCTCTCTCTCCACTGACCTCTGTTGTGATTTCAATGTTGAGCAACGCGATTTCCATTTAGCTAACCCAACAACACCCAAGACTTTGCCTCCCAACTGCAGATGCTTAAATGATTCCAAAAGCGAGTTTTCCTCCTCAGGCGGATCTCATATAATGAGGCAGGGTGTAGCTCTGCAGGCATATGTTTGCCAGGTGATCCTTTGCTCCATCGGGAGCCAGAATAGAGACTGCGGAGCAGGATTGGGGTGGTCAGATTTTATTGACCCAAGTATAAATGCGGCTGCATAATTTCAAGTGTTTAAGCCAGGGGTAAAACCTTAAAGTTGCAAGCTAGCAGCCATGAATAAAAAGTCACTTGACCCCTCAATTCTTCACATACAAAGAGCACACCATTTCATACTCCCAAGAGTCAACAATGGCAAGTACTAGTTTTAAGGCCTGAAAGTGCTCGCCTCTGGTGACCAGTTAAAGTTTTGAAAATAAAGGATCGAATGACCTTTTATTAGAAAGTCAAAGAGTCGAAAAAAAAGGTTAGAATTTTTTTTAATTTATTAATTTATATCTTTTTTAGTTTGGTTTGGTAAAAAAAACATTCAAACCTTTTTTCCGACCCTTTGACTGTCGAATAAAAGGCATTCAAACCTTTTGATTTCGATACTTTAACCTAGAACCCTTGCCTCTGACATCTGTTTGCAATGTGCAGCTGCACATTTGAATTTCAGCAGGGCTCCCTCAGCCCTTCAAAATTCAGAGGTTTGTAAATTAAGCACCTTGAGGATCCCCCTCCTCTTTCCTATCAACCAACCTATGGAACTCAATGTAGAGACGAATCCCCACAGAGGTAGTTCACAGTGCCATCAGAAACTCTCCAAGTCTGGCTGTTCACCAAACCACAACAGAAAAACGAACACAATAAAGACCCCACCATCTGGAACCTTCAACCTCTAGCCACCCTAGGCAGCGACTCTCTGACTCACCAGAGCCACTCAGTCGAACCAGCAAAGTCATTCAATTCCCAAAGGATGGCCATCGGATTTATAAAACATATAAGCACCTTTGACGGATGCGTCAGTCAATCACATTGCTCCAAACCCAAGCTAAATATAATGATCCAACTCGGGTTCGGAGCAACCAAATTGCTTGGCGTACACATGCTGCACTCAGCGCCACCTGTCCCCCTGGTATACTGCAACCCACTCCACCATAAACCCCTCAACATGCCCTACACCCTCTCCTTACATTAATGGTGCCTCTTCCAGGCCCACACCGCTCAGCGTCCTTCTCCTACAGCCATGAAATGGAAGAGCAGCTCCAAGCAGAGCACCTCTTCGATTTCCATGACAACCACTCCCTGGCCGCAGCCAACAAAGCAGCACAGCCGTTTTTAAATCTTTTTTTATAATTGCTATTAGCATCTCAAGGGTTTACCCCAGGGTACTAATGGCAATAATCCTGCATTCTGTCGGCGTCACTGGCCTGGTAACGTCACCAGAGCCCGGCGTTAAGGCCCTCGCTTTGCTTGGGCCTATAACTTGGGCGACGGCCGTTACCGGCCAGTGAAGCCCACAGAACACGTGATTATTGCCATAATAGCTGTCACAGCCTGTACTTAAAGACTGATTACAGTGCCAAACTCACAAACCAGGATGATACCCATTTGGGTTACACTTCCTGACAAGTCTAATACGCCTCTGTGATGGAAATGTTAATGTTTCTTTATATAGCACCTATGCACAGGCAAGTGTTTCAAAGCGCTCAAGGAGGATGGGGACACAGGGAAAAAACAACAGTCACTCAGAGCCCTTGAATTTCTGATACAATAACGGTTATGATACATTTAACAGTTTAGATACAGCAAATAGACCTGACAGCGATTCTGCGTTTTTTTTCAAGTGCACATTAAGGGGTAAAGACAAGGGAGAACACACAGCATGACCTTCAGGCAGGGCTGTATACAGATCGTGCAAGTGCAGGCAGGGCAAGGGAGGGGCAGGGGACACAGTGCACCCCGTCGGTAGAGACTGGGCAAGTGCGGAGAGAAGCTCTCAAGGATTTATTACAAGTGCAGTGAGGGGGTGGGGTGTAGGGCCCTGAGACAAGTGCAGAAGGACTGGCAGGGGTGTCTGGGACCTGTGGGAATCTGAGGTACGTCAGGTAGCTAGTCAGTAAGCTGTATGGAAAGGAGGGAGAGAAGAAAGAGCAGAGAACTAGGTTAGGAGGGTAGGGTGAGAGAGAATGAAGAGGAAGTTCTTGAGGAGTTTCCAGAATTTAAGAATATCAGGCTCAAGATGGAGGGTGGCAGGGAGGCTGTTCCAGAGCCTGTACAATACTTAAATCAAGAACACCATAGAGATGAGATCAGAACTTATCAGGTGAGTCTACCCAAAATAAATCCTCAATGAGACAAAACTTGACATCACCCCACAAATCATCATAAAACAAAGTCCCCAGAAAAGAAACAACCACTCCTCTTGATGGATAACACCACAACTTGGGAAAACTGCTGCTTCAGTCTAACTCTAAAATGTAGAAACAAGGGTTCCTCAAGAGCCCCAAACCACCTCCCTTTCTCCGACCATTCAGCCTAGTAGCACCCTTACACTACACACATAAACCACTACACACACACACAGACACAACAGCGTTGTAATTGCAAGCGCCACCACAACCATAGGAACCTCGGTAACACTGCTCCGACCTCTCTGAATGTCCTGCTACATCTGTAACTTGTCACATACATCCCCCAACCCGCCAGCGGCTCGACAAGTGTCCGAGCACTGTCACTTAGTAGACCTTGGTTTTCCCCTACTGATGAAATGTATATGGAAGTGCCAATGCTACATCCCATATAGAACCATACTATCACCCAGGCCTCTGGCACTTCTGCCCTGCACTCATCAACACCACAGTTTTCACAACTGCCCTTCCTCTAGCCCACTAACTCCCCCCCCTCTTCATTGGGCAGAACCAGGTGCCAAAAAGCCACCAAAAAATATCAAAGGCGCATTCTACAAGAAGACTTTACATTACATTACCATTAATGTGAGCTGTATGAACACTTATTGCAGTGCTTAGAAGAATGGCTATCCACCATGAAACACTAGGTGCAAATGTGATATTATTATTTTTAAACTTCTAATTATGGGGAAGGGTTCCATGGAACACATTTTAGCAGGTTAGTTATATATCCAAAGGGTGATTCAAAGCACTAAGTGGGCACTTTCATGGAAAACTGCTGAATTAGTTGGAAAGTGTATATATGACTCAGGCGTGATTAAGGGGCACGTGGTTTGGACCTTGAAGGTACCCAAAGGAGGGGAAGAGTGGAGGATGCAGGGGGGGGGCGGTGGGGAGGCTTCATTTCTTTTGTCATGTTTTTCTCTCTTAATTGATCTAAAGCTACAACAACAAATAATGAGGAAACACTTGTTTACTGAAAACACACCCATTAAACGCCTGCATGGCCAAATGCCTTTGGAAGTTGGCTTAGGGCTTTTTTCAACTGTTGAACATAAATTGCCTTGCTAGGATGCATGTTATCTTGAGGCAGATCTTCCATTGTAATATACCTTTTCAACTTGGATCATACAACCTTTTTACTATGTGCAAAAACCTTGGTAAAATATAAGCTTACTTAAGCTCCATAGGCCTGTTGGCCCTTATGTGCATGTGCCCCCTAATTGTAATATAATTGTGCCTCCTTGTTTTCCCCCATATGCTTACATATGTTTTTTTTTTTTTTTTAATAGTGCCATAATTACGTCAATAGGTCTACTCCACCTGGGGGGAACTATGCATAGCGCTATATAGCAATGCCAACGGGACAGGTGTTAAGGTAGGGCGTTAAACCTGTTCGCTCGCACATCACTGGCCAGTAGAGCAGCCATACTGCTTCCTGCTGCTGTTTTTCATAATTACATGTTAGGAACATTGATTGTACCCATTTCCCCAAATAGTTATGATGTCTTATAAAGTGCACATCACAAACATAATCTCTTCTTGGGGCTGCACAGCAACAGGCGAGACTGGGTTATGCGTTGCTGTCATACATTTACAGCAGAAAGGTTGAGACGGGTGGCAAGGCCAGAGTGAGGGTTACGGCAATATTCGGCGACCATCATTTGATGAAGGAGTCCATGGAATTTCGAAAGCTAATGCCTTGTACCATCTTAGCATAGTTTTCTCAGTTAATCCAATAAAAAAAAAATACAACTTGGAGGTAGGGACCCCAATAACAAGCTATAGAGGAAGTGCCTCAGCAGCATGAAGACTCCAAGTTAGTGGCAACAAGGTCTTACCGTAATGTTCAGTTTGCAGTTTCTCTGTTCAAAACCACCAACCAATGGAATGTTGCAATGGACTATGGTCTGAAAGGAGTCAGAAGAGTAAAGGTCTGATTGCGGCCCGGCAGAGCGTGTGAGGCCGGTTCGGTCTTACGTGGGGTGGGGTCGAAAATCAAAGAAACGTCTTATGCTCTTGCAATGGGACGGTGGAATTGACAAGCCATCAGCATCTGTGGAGCGGAGGCGCCGTGGAGAGACAGCATTGGAGGACAGTGTCTTGCCGATAGTGAGGGGTCATGGTGCCATTTACCCTTTTGGCAGTAAGATAAAGTATTTTGCACTTGTCCAATGTATGTTTCCCAATTGGAATAGACTTGTTGCCTTTGCTTCATTCCAAAGATCAGTGGGCCAGCTGCACTCTGCGACTTTTGGAGTCGGATTTGGCAGGCCGCGAGGCGGTTACATGTCTTTAAACTGAAATATTTTATATTGAATGAACATATCTCGAATATTTTATAACGAAAAATGTTATAGTGAATGCACTTTTGGGGAACCCACCAAACCCCCGTTTCCCACCACTAAAAACCCACCCCAACCGTTTCCCGAAAATATTTAACCGTCTACCCCACCCCTAAATGCATTCAATATAACATTTTTCGTTATAAAAGTCTCGCTATATAATCATTATTGATCAAATATTTCGATATAAAGGCTGCTTACCCCGCGAGGCATGCATAAAGTGCATTTCAATAGTCCAATCCAGAGTTCTCCAGAGCCGCACAGACAATGCAATGGCTCTCCCGGTGAAGGCAGGCGAGGATATTACTTGGAGGCTGTAATTGGAAGGAGCTTTTAGCCACATAACATCATTTGGTGCTAAGTATCCAGTAAGCGGGCTATCTTTGTCTGAAAAACGAACTGTGTTCCAGAACCAGCTGAGTGTTGGGTAGAGAGAGTCTATTCAGTAGAGCAGGTGCCTTAACTCCACAACAAGAACGTTAGTCTTGCCCCATTGAAGTTTAAGCTTTTGGTGTTCATCCATTAGCCAATGACCATTGTACCTATGGTGCGGACAGAACTGGTGACTATTCCCCAGTGACACGCAGATGAACCTGCGTGTCATTTGTATACACTTGGAAGCAGAGGTAGAATTTTCATAGAAAGCCCATTAGTGGTTTGAGGGAATTATTAAAAGGGAAAGGGCAGAACCTTCTGGATCCCGTAAGAAACTCCAAATGTGTTTTACGGGCAGGTCAACATTGCTCAATGGTAGCGAGTATCCACGCAGTTTACTTCAGAAGAAAAGCGCGTATTTCAGGCAATTCCCACACCTTAGTCACCACAGCCACAAGGGACCTCCATCAACAAGTGTCCAAAGTGGAAAGTAAAAAAGGGCCGGCCGTCTGACAAAAGGGAAGGAGCCATTACAAACACTGTAACTAGGGACATTGTCCGGTATTTACTCCCAAGCCACCCATGGGAGTGCCAAGAGCATGCTAGACAGTAAGACACTTTATGGGTGTGGCAGCTATTGTACCCTTGCATCTTAATCAAGCACAGAGTAGCTCAAACAATTGTTATGCACCCATGCATTACAACAGATGTGTCTTTTTTTAAAACTAATTCAAGAGCAACCTTTTAGCAAAACACCGTTCATAACTTCATTTTTTCTGACCTTTTCGACCAATCTTAGCTTTCCCGAAGCTCAGAGCCATGGGTTCCCACCCTTCATCTAGAAATGCACGTGATACTGGAGCCTGGAGCAGATCCGCAGAAGCCTGGTGTGGGGGCTTCATACAAAAGCATCCTGAGGTGACACTCCATGATTGACCTTTTTAGAGAGGGAGGGAAGCTGCGGAAGTTGGTCAGCGAGTCTAGAGAAAGAGATCACTCGAGGCTGGTGGAGAAAGTGGGGCAATCGAGAAGGGGGTTATTCTATCGGGGGAGCTCTGCTATCATGCAGAGGGTGGTGTCTAAGGTCTTTCTTGGCTCAAACACCAGGTGAGTGTGGCCTGCCTCTTAGCAGTATGCGGACAGAGTCTAGAACATGTTTCTGCCCATTGTCGCTTTCAATACTCCACCCAATGACCCAGACAAGGGGCGCAGGCAGTGTGTGTTTCACGCCTGAGAGGTGAAGGGGAGATATAAAATGGAGAGTCGGGTGAACTCTACACGTGGACGTCACTTTTTCCCTCCTCTCATTGTGATGAGCAGAGCAGATACTTGGTCCTGTAGGGGTGGAGGGCTAGAGAGAAAGCTTGGTCCTGTAGGGGTGGAGGGCTAGAGAGGAAGCTTGGTCCTGTAGGGGTTTAGGGCTAGAGAGGAAGCTTGGTCCTGTAGGGGTGGGGGGCTAGAGAGAAAGCTTGGTCCTGTAGGGGTTTAGGGCTAGAGAGGAAGCTTGGTCCTGTAGGGGTGTAGGGCTAGAGAGGAAGCTTGGTCCTGTAGGGTAGGGGTGGAGGGCTAGAGAGGAAGCTTGGTCCTGTAGGGGTGTAGGGCTAGAGAGGAAGCTTGGTCCTATAGGGGTGGAGGGCTAGAGAGGAAGCTTAGTCCTGTAGGGGTTTAGGGCTAGAGAGGAAGCTTGGTCCTGTAGGGGTGTAGGGCTAGAGATGAAGCTTGGTCCTGTAGGGGTGTAGGGCTAGAGAGGAAGCTTGGTCCTGTAGGGGTGTAGGGCTAGACAGGAAGCTTGGTCCTGTAGGGGTGGAGGGCTAGAGAGGAAGCTTGGTCCTGTAGGGGTGGAGGGCTAGAGAGGAAGCTTGGTCTTGTAGGGGTGGAGGGCTAGAGAGGAATCTTGGTCCTGTAGGGGTGTAGGGCTAGAGAGGAAGCTTGGTCCTGTAGGTGTGTTGGGCTAAAGAGGAAGCTTGGTCCTGTAGGGGTGTAGGGCTAGACAGGAAGCCTGTGGGAGCAGGAGAGGAGTACGGGAAGCTGGATCATGCCTCCATGTCATCTGCAATGACCTCCTTGTCTCAATACATCCAGTGTTACCAAACTCAACTGTAGCCTTTTTATTGACCAGAGAAGTATGCTTTTCTAAATTAACGGAGTGGGATTCTAATCAGCAGCCTCTGCGTTTCTTAAATAGAAACCAAGAGATTAGCCCAACCTACCTTTAGGATTATAACACATCTCATGTGCTTGAAGAACCCTACAGTGTCCTTCCATGAGCCCTCTTCAATCAAGCGTGGCACCTGCGAGCCATGCTGAGAAGAAAGCCATAATGCAACGCTCTCCAAATGAAGATAAGACAGAAGACTTGTACTTTGAAAGCACTGGAGAAAACGCAGGCCTTCAGAACACAGTTGATGCAGTCTGACGAGGTAGGAGACGAAGATTCCTAGTCAATGGTTGAAATCAGTGTCACTCACTGTAGAGGTGTCAGTCAATTACCTTTCCCTGGAATTGCATTCGTTACAATCAAGTTGCAATGCTATACAATGGAGAGACATCAATTTTACACAGCCCATCTCTTTACTAAGGTTAGGGCTTTACTATGTTTGTAAAGGCTCTTAAATTACCCAAAAATCTAAAAGAATAAATGTGCGCACGGCACTTCACAACTGTCTCGTCCCCGCAAATAGGCAATACTATTTCTTCTGCACGGCCATTATCACTCAATCGGATTTGCTGCTCGGCATTTGTAGGATGATGAAAAGCCATCACACCAAAGATGATCAATCGAGCACAGACCACCGACACCACCAAATTGAAATCCCTCCACCATTTATTTAAGGGTGGGTGAAAACCTTTACTGTTGGAAATGTGATCGACAGAAATCCTTATTTACTTCTTTTGTAAGTTATTGATAGCTTTGAGTCTTATCTCAGCTGCCGCTGAGCTCATCATCCGTTTGTTCCTCGTGCACTCAGAACTGAACTTTGCCTGTCATCCTTCAAGCACAAGCGGGAGGGAAAGCAGAGAAGCGTGGTTATCTCTTCCCTCTCTCACCTTTCTCAATTGTGGTGGAGCCAAGAAGGCAATTTTTAGGAGTATTAAATACTTTTGAGGGACTGGAGGCCATCCTTAACTAGATGGAGGCCCAAATCAGATACTAAATGATCACAGACAGAGGCATAGCCTCAACAAGCAGTACAGTCTAATAGTGCATGTCATGTTAAGTACTCCTGAATAGGTTCCTTCTGCCATTCTGTTGGCCTTGCTGTGTGTGGCCATGTCAGAAGCAGGGATTATTGTTAGTGACATAGTGGGAGAGGCAGGTATGACGAATCAAGGGAATTTGTCCTTTCTCCCCAAGGGTGAGACCCCTTCCCCAGTCAGGCTAGGGAGGTGAGTCTGCTCCGCAATACCCTCCCTAAGGGTAGAGGCAAGTGGGACCTCACCGGGAGAGAGTCCCTCTTTGGGGACAGGGACTCCTGTTCCCATGAGGATCTCCCTCAAGCTGGATGCACCATCGCCTACAGGGGATGTTTTAAAACACAAGCAAATATGAACTATCAAGACTGGGATGAAGAAACTCCTAAAGAATATTGTTATTTTGTTTAAATCAAGGCATCCACTTTAATAGGACAAGTATGTTAAACAGCGTGCATCCAAAGAGAACGAGAGAGAAGCAGGAGAAGAGAGAGAGAGGATCGTAAATGCAGGCTTTGAAGGCACTGGATGAGACTGTAAAGCACGAAACCTGTGAGTTTCAAACTCGCTTGCAGCTGCTACATGGGACACCAAAGTTACAGCAATCCCGAGACCCAAGAAACCGACTGGGCTGGAGCCCAAGCCCAAGCGGAGGTAGTGGCGTGACAAAGAAGATGAATCTGCGGTGAACCGTTGGTCCGGAGAACGTTGCTGAGACCACCAACAACACAGGACCACAGTGTGTACATGAATCCAGTCAAGCACGGGGACACCGCGAGAAGACAAGAGAGAGCAAAGACATGAAAGCCAGAGCGAAGACAGCATCTGTGATACCCACCAAGAAAGAGAGACCCCATGACTGAAACCTTCTGACAATGTTCACCGTCACAAACGAAGGTAACCAGGAGAACAGGAGGTGTGGGAGACTCAAGTGGAAACAGTATGTCATACAGCTAACTCATCACAGTGGAAGACATGTAACAGAGTTATCTTTGGAAGTAAATGGATATAAAGACAGTGAATCAAAAGAAAATCATTATAACCCAGTTAACTCATGGCAGTAGAGGATATGGAATGGAGTTAACTTGGAAAACAAAAAGATTCAAAGGTCGTGAAATAAAAGAAAAGGGTGATGAAAAGCTGGGCAACAAGAAAGAGAACGAGTGGAAGAATATACCCTGGAAAAGGGGAAATCAAAGAGCTATGCTGCGCAAGAACAATATAGAAAGGCAAGGCTATAAGCCTACACATACAAACCAGAGATTAAAACCAGTGATACAGGAAATGTGTAACTGTTATAGCATAAAAGTGAAAGCCCATGATAAGGATGTTTTCTAAAAAGGACACATCCAGGTCTAACACCAAATTCATAAACCGGCTAAGAGAAAGACAAAAGGGATTCAAGGCGAAGATAGGTCATGCAACGTCCAACTTGGGGCATTAAAGCAATGAATACAAATCAAGAGAGTCTATTTGCGGATTGTATATTAAAGACTGGTACAAGCAGCACCCTCAGGAGAAGGGAGTCATTCTCTTGCTCTTAGTTAGTTTTCTCTTTGTGGTACGGTCAGTTAGGGTAGTTTCGGACAGCAGACTTATTTCTTTGGACATTAATGACTAACAAACAAGCACCTTAGTTAGTAATATAGGCAGGGACCACCCATAATCATAGGGAAAGTTAGGCCATCTACTTTAACTTTATAAACAAGAGTATATCATGTCCTCTGAGAGTCCATGTCCTTCTCTGACCTGTCACACAGGTGAGAATTCTGTCGCGTCGATATTGTGAATAATGTGGACGTAATTTTTTGCAAAGGGATTTTGTTCCATATATATCATAAGGAAATCATAATAACAAACAGATGGTGTATTCCTGAAATGGCTACATGTTTTTTCCTTAATTGAGATGTTCCTGTTACATTTATATATCGTTTAAGTATCTACTTTTTTATTTTAATTTGTTTCGTCTTCATTTTTCTAGTTATCTGGTATGTATGTCTTTTTATTATTAGATTTTCGATCTAAGATTGAAGAATGAAATGATTATATATACATTAAGATTTACGCACAGAACAATCTACTTTTTTTCAAAGTTCTATGACACAGACCGCTGTGGCAACAATCCCACCCACCTGCAGCAATGTAGAGGGGTGGGACCCGAGGCGTACCTACAGCATCGCTCGCGTTGCTCTGCGTCGCCCCGCCCACGTTCCCATGGCGATCTTTGATAGCGTCTGAGTTCGCGCGCATTACACTTTCGCTTTCAACGCGATCGGTTCTACGTGGGAGCTCTACGCATAAAGGTAAGATATCCTTTAGTATAGAGGTATTAGGTATACACAAATGTATAGATAGAAGTTCTTAGACTCTCTTATCATTAATTAACAGGAATGTTGGAGACAACTATTGAAAATACTGATACGAGAGGACAACCAATTTAAAGCAGGTATAGACTGCCGTAATTTGGGAATAGTTGTACACTGGAAACGCACAGTTGTTCAACAATATTGACATGCTTTTTGTTTTGTTTTCTTCCCTTTTGTTTCCTTCCCTTTTTCAATCGCACGGATCCATTTGGGGGTACGTGCTTTATCTGTTTTTGAATTATCCTTTAATCACTATATGTTTTGTGTTGAAATGCTATATGGTTTTATGAAAGATTAGTTGTTGGTATATCCACTAAAGCATGGCCCTGACGAAGGTCGTAGACCGAAATGCATTGGCATATGTGCTTATTGATAAAACAAACTTATGCTTTTCAAAGTTGCCTCACTATAAGAAAATTTAACTGGTGATACTTAATTAAGGAATGTGAATAAAACATTTCTTGCTGAAGAATTTACTACAATTATTTGAGATTTTGGAATCGACATAGAATACTGGACTGTATACTCAATAGGATATTGCAACCCTGCCAAGGGTCAACTGAGAGCTCTAGTCTTTGGTAAGGAAATATTACCTTACTTTTCTTCTTTATTGCAGGTAAGAGTTACCAGAGTCCTGAGTGTTGTTCAGCTTGTATGGGTTTGGCAGTGACACTTGGAAATATGCTATCCAAAGGGTAGAGCCCAAGATCTGATAAGTTAAAGACCTTTGGGTCTGGGTTAGCAGATGAAGTGGATGGGTGGGATAACACAAAATAAAAGAGTAATGTTGATGAGGTAATGGATAGGTCTGGCTTAGAAACAAATGGGGGATTTATTTGTGTAGGTTAAGGTGATAGGGGCATTTTAGGGAGGAGTTTGTCTGCGAGAAGGGGTAGACAAATGAGGAGTACACGTAGACAGTTGGAACACTGGGCAATGTTTGGGATTGAAGTGATTGCTGACTTCCAGGAATATAAGTAGGGGGATTTGACGAAGGTTTCTGGTAGTATCCATTCGAATCACTTTACGTTTCGTGGCATCCCTCACAGGTGTGTTTGCTTTCCAATGACCATAATTGGAGTGGTGTACATGGGTGCCTGGAAAGTTCATATCATTTTGGGAGTGTCATTCAGTGGAATGATATTGCCATGGGAAGGGGTGTGGGTGCTTGGGGACTGCGACTGGTCTTGTGCTAGTATCAGTCATGTAGATTTTGGTGTTCCACTCATGCTGGTCTTACCGAATAGCCAGGTTTTTTGTTGTTTCCTGAAGGCTGGGTGGTCTTCTTCTCGGTGTGGTCATTTCAGCATAGAGGTTCAGAGTTTTAGTTGCTTTGAGAGGGAAGAAAGAACTTCCACTGCGTTTCAGGTTGAAGCCTGGCACTATTACTAGTGTTGCTAGTGCAGGCAATGAAATGATGGCAAAGTAACTTTTCAATTCTAAAATGCAAGAATTCATTTCTTGCAGACACTGTACCTACCTTAGGCTTGGACTGACGGGCCATACAGCAGGATCAATTTTATAACTAGGCATTGGAAGAGACAATATTGATGCTCAGACAGATGAAAGTATGAGAACTTTGGAAGAAGACTAAATGTGAGTGGGGGCTTGTTCAAGTTTGGGAAGAGGTGACTAGATTAGAACCCAGGCATTTTCAAGGGCAAATCAGTGAAGAAAAGACTCAAGTATATTACAGGCCATCTTTCATTGGCGATAATGGGAGATGGGCACAGTGCACAGTCTTATGATGAAGGAATCGCCATGCAGAACTTAACATGGACCAAACCACCAAAAAGTAATTTATATCTGTAATTATAGGGTAAAAACCTAAATCATATTGAGAAAGTATGATGACCTGGATATTTGAAAAAATTGCGATGTGAAACATTTCACAAATTCAATTCTTTAAACTCATTTGTTTCATTATCTTTTCATAACACGAGGGTCGCATGGTTAATAGCAAGCAGTGCCGCGGATTTAACCAGCACTTTTCGCACTTTAATGAAAGGCAACAAATAGTAGCTTTAAGCAATTCAAGTTCTTGTCTGAACATTTTCTTAAATTGCTATATCAAGTTTAATCCAACACTATAGCATGCATTGCAAACAATGAACTCCCAACATTGGTGCCAAATCCGTCGCCTAATCCACTCAGTCAAAGACTTTATTCATTTTTAACTTCAGCTAGTATACTTCAACATGATAACCATGTGAAGCAGCGAGCAGCTACTGTTTACTGCTACATTTGGCACATAGACCAATTTAGGCATCTCTTTAATGATGGCCAAAAAGGACAGAACAATGGTTCTCCTAATAAGGAGGCAATACAATAAGACTGGTACACAGATGACAACATAAAGAATGTGTTTTTGCCTGAGGAAAAAGATAAAAGGATTTTACACCATTATTTTAAACAAAATACAGTTAAACGAGGTGTCCCATGACTTTTAGATTATGGCTATGCAAATGTGTGTTAAGACGTGGCAGTGCTGTCTTCTGGTGGGTGACGGGTTGTTATTGTGCTCGGTGAAAGGCAGACAGAAACAATGGTTCAGTCAGTCTGGTGGAGTGATAGGCTCTCCTGGTTCTTTGGTGCGTTTTCTTTCTTTAGTTCTAGTGTCACCACTTGCCGAGTTGTAAAGCAGCAGGGAGAAACCACAAAGGTGCAGTGGATGGCATATGATCAAAGGAAGACCCTATTACAATGTCACTGTCCCGAACCAGCAAACCTTTTGGGGGATATGTGCAGCACTGCACCGACCAATATTAAATATGTGTATTTTAAGCTGCTGAAGGCTGCAAATATTCTGAAGCCAGCAGATGAATTTGGTGCCCCTAGCTGCCCTTTTTCCAGATTCAAGATAATTGGGAGTGCAAATCCCAGGGTTTTGCTATTTTTCCACAATAGGCTGAGTTTTCATTGGAGTAAGTCTGCCACTCAGTCAAGGAAAATTATTTTGAGTCCGAGGCCCGGTCTTTTCCTAGTGCATATCAAGTGTTGCATTTGCTGATCAATGGCGAAAACGTTATAATTTGATATTGCGAAAAAAGAGAATCTCATAGATAACACACCTACTATTGCCACTAACATGTTCGGCACCTTTTCAAAGTGATTCACGAGAAAATATGGTGTCAGCGGTGTGCTATGATTGGAAGTCCTTGATTTCTGCTGTCTAAATTGTGTGAACGTTCCAGAGATAAGAGCCGCCGACTTCAGCGCTCTTCCCACTCTCAAACAATGGGACAATAATCTGGGCAACCCTCTTTCGTTCTGAACTTTCCACTGAATAAGAGTTTATGTTGCTGAGCTGCTAGAGCAGAGGGCCTTTTTTAAATAAAATGCGGTCTTACCTATTGACTTTGCATAGAACAGTAGCAACTCAAAAGGAGTGAGTCTTACATGCGGCCAGCACTCCATTTCGGGAATGCATCGATCATTCTCCGGTTTTGCAGAAAACACCCTGGCAGCTTCAGAAATATCTCTCAAATCTGACAAGGGCACTTTCAACAGTTATATGTACATTGACTCGAGAAGTGTATGTTGCTTCGTTTCAGAGCCCCGGTAGTGGAGCAGGTGAACATGTTATCCCTAGCTCCTGCCCCCTCACCACCATCATACTGGAATAGTAGGTGAAGAGCCCTATGTGGGACACCAGGTATCATCCCAATACCGTATTGAGTGTATAAGAGACGATATGCACTCACACAACCATATAGAATGTACCCTCACACAGAGAGGGTGGAAGGATGTCTGCACACACCATTGGACATCATAGAGCTATAAGTGAAATAGAGGAAAGCTACTGAGATTCACTGAAACGATATGCAAATAACGCAAAGAAGAAACATTTAACTGAAATAACAAGAGAAACATGTAATCGAATATGAAGAAATTGTATATGCAAAGAAGATAAAATAAACTACTGATTGATAAATGTATATATGCATAAACACAAGGTAGGTGAGACATATAGAAGTTTGCTGCAGAGGAAAACATAACGTGGCTAGAGCAGCCATGATGGAAAAATTGACTTCGGACTCATATTAAAACCATTCAAGCTACCCCCGAGTCGGACCAGGGATGCAGAGTCAGGAGATGCTGGAAAAACAGATTTGTGTGAGGAATAAAGGGGAGTTTATTGGCCTGGGATCAAGGATGCTACGTCAAGGAATAATTGCATGGCACAAGGGGCATCATAAGGATAAGCCATGTATGTAAGACATATTTCTTTTAGAGTAATCAAAGGAGAAAACATATGCAAGAGTCAAGTATTAGACAGTTAAAGATGCAGAAAACCAATCTAAGATGGATTGAGCAAGTGTCTAGAGGTCAGGAAGTTTAATGACACCCAATTCAATTGAATCAAATAGCAGTAAATAGAAGATAGAGGTTGACAAATTTGTGGTCTCCTCACACGTGATTCTAAAGTTGAAAACTAAGAGCTATGCATTAAGCCCAAACTAAGGTAATATTGTGCCTACACTCCCTTGAATGTCCCAGAACAGAGAGCTGGCTTCCAGGTCAACTACAAAGGAGAAGCCTTGGCTTGAGGCCGGACCGATGAGAGACGATGGACTAATTGGGAAAGTGGGGAGTAATCTGATGTTGATTGCGGCACCTGAGTTTCATTTTGCTTACGTGCTGCTAACGAGCCGAAAGTCCAAGGTTGGCAAAGCATGCCAACCAATCAGAGGGTCTATGTAGCAAGATGCTATGCAATGTTGCAAAGACCAACCCACTGCCATTTTTACACTGTAATCAGTATTATATGTATTTAGAGGTGGTTCGAGGCGTGCCCACCAGATAAGGGACAGCAAATGAAGTTAGTAACACTTACTTATATAGTATAAGTACATATGTTCCCTTAACCAATACTGCCCTTCAACAGGTTTCAGTTTTCAGTGCTAGAGCACACCCCTATCATTCTTACCATCTGATCTATTCACTCTGGGTTTGAGGTATCTGGACTTTCCATCGAAAATGTATTCATTGAATACATTTCCATCTAAATGTATTCATTGAATTGCTTTTCCATCGAAAAGCATATTCATTGAATACATTTCGATGGATAATTTTGATGGATAATTAGGGTTAGGGTTATATTTAGTGTTAGGATAGGGTTAGGGTTAGGGCTAGGGTTCGATTTGGGGTCCGATTAGGGTTAGATTAAGGGTTAGATTAAGGGTTAGGGTTGGTGTAGGGTTAGGGTTAGGTTTAGGGTTAGGGTTGGAGTTAGGGTTGGGTTAGGGTTAAGGGGTGTGCGTGGGGGTTGAGGAGTATGGGGGGAGGAATCCCCCAATATACAATAAACATTAAAACGTTACAAGGACTGGACAGCTCCACGTAACGTTTTAACAAGGAAAATAAATGCATCGAAATGCTATCTTTTACATTTAACAGTACATATCCATTGAAACTTGCCCATTCCTATATTAGATGGACATGTTTCGATGGATATGTACTTTTAATGTAAAGGATAGCATTTCGATGCAATTATTTTCGATGCATTTGCTTCAATGCTTTCTCTGTTCGATGGCTCTTTTTCGATGAAAAGACCATAAACCGGGTTTGAGAGAAAGTAACGTAACACAACATGTCTCGACTTGTTTCTCATTGTAAGACAGCTTCTTTAACTTTGGACACATCAGGGCTCAAAACTGCGGGGAGCTATTTAGCCTCTGCTTGTAGCCTAGTAGAGCCTAGTTGGCTTGACACCAAGAGCTACCAGAAGCTATTTTTGGCTACCCCGGCCAAATGATGCTGAACAAACACACATATGGGAATTTACCTGTGTGTGTTTGGGACAATCTGTAAATACACTCTACAACATGTCTATATGACATTTGAAGCATAAGGGGTCATCACTAATTGACGAAATTATATGTTTGCATTTTATGTGCACGTTTGCTTTATGGAATGTTGTGAACTAGCTCCTTGTTCCTCAGTGGTAGCTCCAGGCCCCTTGTTAATGCTGGCTACCCAGGAGCTACTTTTAGCTCCTGCTCATCCAATCTTAATTTTGATTCCAGCAGACACCACTAATCTAGATTTATGAATGAGCCTAAAACCAACTCCAACCACAGTCATTTTACCATTGGTTTTTAGTCCAAAGGAGCACTGTGCTACTAGGACAGCAGAGGCGGTATGTTTGCCGGTAGGCCGGGCAGGGGCTCTCAGATGTGAGATAGATTCTGAGGTCTGCTGAGTGGGACAGTGAGGTCCGGTGAATAAGAGCTGTGGGTTATCGTGAGGTCAGGAGAGGAGGTGCTGGGGTAATGCTGGTGGTTTGATTGGTTTAGGAGGAAGGGACGGGTAAAGGGCCATGCGTGCATCAGTCTGACGTTTAGAGAAGTGTGTTATGTCCAAGATAAAGGGGAAGAAGTTGTTTGTGAGTCAGACTTGCCTTATAAAGCTGCTCAAGAAGAGTGTCCATGGGGTTTTCATGCCATGTGCACTCACGTGTAGCTCATTCCAAACAATAACCAAACAGAGGTGCGCTATTCCAAAGGGGAAATGGTGGGCCAATATAGGAAAGTAGGCATCCTACATACACAACTTATGGAGAAAACGCCCTAGTCTGTGTCCCTGGTGAGAGGGCGCAGTGCCTGGGGGGCTGTATGAGCCAGGGGGTGTGTCTTGGCCACTCTGCTCTTGTTAACCCAGAGAAGGAAGGATATACTTTGCACTGCCCACTGTAAATGCTGGCCATCTCACGGAAAATGGGCCATTGCTGCCAGTTTTAGGAAATATAAAATGGAGGTTGGGCTTTAGTCCTACTAAGGGGTTTAAACTGTCCGCGATTTTATGAAAGTTGCTCACAGGGACTTTGTCGCTGACTTGCATTTAACAAGCAATCAGAATGCAGGCCAGTACCTTAACGGATAATCAATTTGCATGTCTTTCAGGGAGACAGAGAGAGCAGCTGAACCATGGGCTGAGGCTTTTGTAATTGATACCAATGTCAGCAGATCTGGGGCCTCATTATATAAAATGTGCACACTGGCTCTCGATCCCTGTAGTTATGCCACCTCGGGGTGGCACACATGCACTGCACACCACAGTAGTGCTAATTTGAAATGAGAAGAAGGGATGCAAGCATGCAACGTCTGCCTCCTTGACTGTGGGGTGCATACACACAGGGTGGGGGTGGTGGGGAGGTTACCCCTTCGAAGCAGTCCTGGGTTTTCACCCTCACTGATGCGTTGCCATGCTCGCAGCATTAGCAGGGGGTAAACCCTCAGATTAGGACCCTGCTGGCACACTCCCAGGTTCTGTGTGCCCACAATCCAGAGCGGCATTGTTTTTGCACAGTGGAAAGAAAATCACTTTCGTGATTCGCTCCAGGAAATGCATGCACTGGAAAATGAACGTGATTTGCCAAGGAATCAGACAATGAGTAAAAGGGGATGAGGAGTCTGCAACATGGCACAGGTCTCCTTTTTCCATGGATCATCATTTCGGCATCAAACCCCATCCCCTCAGATAAGGCTGCCAGACGGAATCAAAGCAGCGGGCTGCAAAGGAGAAGATACTGAGCCGTGGGGGGTGAAGATGGAGGCTACCCTGGGTCCATAGAGTGGCCTAACGAAGATAATGACCTCAGAGCCCAGCGAACACATTCAACGAGGACTAATCCATTTTCAGTAAGAGGAAACCGAGACACTAATCCACTCATTTTAAGTGGAACCCAGAGGTCTGGCCTGGAAGCCCCGCAGCTGGAACGTCCACTGGATAATGCATGTGTCTCACGCTGAGACTTTGTTAAAGAAGCAGTGCCTGAAACCCCATCGTATTATTTTCCTCTACATGGCGAGACCTTCATTTCTTAGGGTGATCCTCCTGTGGTAGAAACAAGTTTATCAATGTAATTGTGAGTAGGCGTGGAGACTCGTGTATGCATACGGAAGTAGCAGCCCCATTTAGGTTTGGGATCATTGGTGCCTTATTACATAATTCTGGTGTTGTGCATAGCTCTGCTATCACCAATCATCCAGTTTCACAGCCAGGGTCGTCATTTCAAGAAAACGCCATGGGTAGTGGAAGTGACATCACACACCTGGTGGCATCACACGAGGAGACATCACGTGACCTTTTGAACCCATTGGCATTATAGGAAGTGACATCACTGATGTAAATACAATCTACAATTCAGGGACGTCATTTCACCAAAATGCCAGGGGTAGCGGAAGTGACATCACACGACCTTTGACCCCCTGATGACATCACAGGAAGTGGTGTCATTTGACCCCACCCCAAAGGGATATCGCGGGATAGCGATGGAACACGACATTTCATCCTTTGACAAAACAGGAAGTGGCATCACATAGCATTGTACACTACGAAAAATATTGTTACGATATCACTATGTGATGTACATTCATACAAGAATGGATCGCCATATGTATCATTAAGTTCAGTGTGTATAGGCCCATATTACCAAATTACTGTGTATGCAAGCAGACGTCCATGACCAAATGATAAGCGTAAGTGCTATATAATAACACATTATTAAGCACTTGATATAAAAAAAATATACACCCAATATCACCCAACCTGTGTTGGTACTCATTTATCGACCTCAGAAGGATGAACGGCTGAGTGAGGCATTTAAGAACAGACTAAATCAGTGACTCACCCCCTGAAGTGCGCCTAAAATAAACATTTAATGAGGCCACCAATTATTGTATAGAATTCCAGAAAGACACATTGGGCCTCATTACAAATCGCCCGGTATGCAAACAATGGTGGCGGTAAACCCGCCGACACCGCTGTTTCCATGCCGAGCGATCACAACTCCTGCAGGCGGGAGGTAATGTTCCCGCCAGGTCTGACCTGGCGGGTTTAACACCGCCCGCCTGCAGGCAGACGAGGAAACACCGGCAGCATTACGAGATGCTGCCGGTGTTTCCATGATCCCCATTCCCATTGAGTCCTATGGGAATGGGGATTAACACCATTCCGCGTCCGTGATTCCCGGGAAACCGGAGTTGTAATGCCCCGGTAATTCCGGGAATCACGGAGGCGGAATGGTAATTCGAGTCCGGCAGTAACCGAGGAGGTTTTAACGCCTCGGTTACTGCCGGACTCGTAATGAGGCCCATTATTTGGTATTCCTATTCTTTCTTATTTAGGGTCAGTGCTGAAAGTGTTAGAAGAAAAATAAGAACAGGAGTCCCACAAGTCTTTTTTTAAGGGGTCTGAACAAGAAAGCCAGCCACCCCAGAAGTATCGAGCCACAGCCCAGGAGCTTGCATTACTAAAAAAAAAAAAAAAAAAAAAAAAAAAAAAAATTTTTTTTTTTTTTAGCAGAGGTCGCAAGGAAGACCACAGAGGTCGCAAGGGAGACCTCAGAGGTCGCAGTTGCGACCTCTGGCGACCCCCAAATTACGTCCCTGCTACAATTTGTGTACGCCGCTTGGTAACCAATGTTACTTATTACAGTCATTGTTACCCACAATGTGGAACTCAATTTATCAAGGGGGCTGTTGGAAGGCGGATTGTAAGGTTTCTCGACCTGACGCACAGCATCGCCCTGTTCCGAAGTCGAGCTTGTTGTGCAGCAGAATCGGCCTAGTAGCAGGTGACATGTGTACATTATTTCTGCCTTTTTATAGGAGTCAGGGACTTCTTTTATTAGTTCCATGTCATTCCATCGCCCGCTTTTTTTGCAGAATTTTTTTCCACCGATTTTTGGACGCAAAAACTCTGAAAATTGTTTTGTTTTTGTTGGGGGTTTACCCCCAATTCCCCATTCCCACCTATTTACAATCAAGTCCCCACACCCCTACATCCCTCTACCCACGCCCCCCATATTTTTCGATGGGTTTTTGCAGCAAAAAATCTGCTGCAAAAAATGCTGCGAAAATAAAAACGGGCAATGAATGGACGTCATACCCTTTAATTGGCCAACTTAATGCTTGGCTAACTGATGCCCCTTAGAATCCTGTATCCATTTTTAAATGTAATCCCTGTCTCTGGATAAGAATATCTCACTATGTCTTTACTACAAGTGCAAGAGGCGATTCGGGGCTTAAACCCTTCATGAGCTCCTGACACAGATGCACTTTTGGCTGCCACCATAAAAGCAAAGCCATATGAGTGTGCTGCCTTTTTTGACTCCCCCATTTTCTGTGGTAGTCAAAGCGGGTCTATCCCAGAGATGTGGCGAGGCAGTATTGTGGTGCCAGCCAATCCGCAAGAAAGGTCATCTCCTTGATCCAGAAAATTGTCTCTTGAGCACCACGTGATATTGGAGGTAAACTAGTTCCCCAGATACTCACTCAGGGTTGTCCAACTCCAGACCTCAAGGGCCGGAATCCTGACAGGTTTTTAGCATATGCCTAATTAATATTCATGAGAACAAAATGTGCATACATTTAGAATCATTGTATGTTCATTTATCTCATGAATATTAATGAGGAGTATCCAGAAAATCCAGCATGTTTCCAGCCCTAGAGTTGGACAGCCCTGTAAGAAAGCTAGCAAGGCGAGTAGCCAACGTCAAATGGATTACCTGGTCTCAAACCAGCTTTGTGAAAAGCTGCACTATAGCGGAATATATTGTATGCAACTTAATTCCTTACCCCACAGGAACCTCTTATACTGAAAAGGCTTTCTTTATGCCAGTTTTGTTGACTTTTCTAGTGTTTTTGATACAGTCAATTGAGGAGGGTCAGTTGGGGAATACTCTGGCGCGAACTCAAAGCAAGGGGAATTTCACTTGAGCTCTTAAAACTCCTGGTAGCAAAACATATTGAGACTTGGGTTACAGTTAATATAGGCACAAACAAAAAGTTTGCAAGGAACATCTTGACCCATAATGGTCTTAAACAAGGATGCCTGTTGACTCCAAAATGTTTTAACTTATATTTGGCTGACCTTCCAACATATGTGGAGTGAGGCTTGGTTCGTTGTGCCAAAATGTGGTGGGTCCCATATTGGCCTGCTGGCCTTTGCCATTTTTTGGTGGTGATTTGCCTTATTACCCGGAATATATCCATCTCTTAAAACAATCAAAGGTGATATGGAGTCTTTCTACCGACATTAACCACAGCCCTATTATCTACCCCAATGTCTTGCATATGGTCTTTCCCCTCTTGCAATAGAAATGCCTAGAGTGGAACAACTTACCCAGCTGCGTGATCCATGATTGACCATGAGTGATGCCTAGATAATCACAGGAGGCAGCCAACTCTTCCTGTCACTCAGCAGATGGCTTCCCCCAAGCGTCTCGTGCATATGTGGCACCATCTCGACCGGGACAGCGGGGCAACATTGGAGGAGTGTTTCCCGGAAGATAGAAGTAATCCCATCTCCACTGAGTGCAGTACATTTTCCAAAGGATGCTCGGATGGCCAATACTGGGGCAATCCAGTGGCTTGATGCTGCTTCCATGCACGAAGACTGGGCGAGAAGTGCCCGCGTAAAGACAAGTCAAATGTCCACGCAGGGTCCCGTTCCATTGAAAGGAACACCTGCGGGATCATTCATCATCTAGAGCCGTGGTCTTCAATTTGTGGGGGCCAAAGGATGTCCGAATCTCTTCAGTAAGTGAGTGACCTAGAGCCATGCTGAGCATAGGCGCCCAGCAAGGGCCATGCTGCTGGCCAGAGGTGTTGGAGGGGAGGGCTGGGTGGGATCTGGGGGGGGGGCTATAGCCATGGTCCTTTGGTTGTAGACCCGGATAGATGCTCAGGGGCTATAACCAAAACACTAGCTAGGCCCGTGTCCCGACAGTCCCATCATTAGCGTAACCTGAGATCTTTTCCAGACCTAGCAACACCCCTGCTTCTGGCAATGCGGACAGCATCTCCTCTCCCCACACACTCAGAGTGAGTAAGAGAGAGAGAGAGAGAGGGGCTGGAAGAGTCACTGGCTGGAATTCCCATTAAAGCAGCGCAGCTCCACGCTCTCCAACATCAGCTGTTACAGCATAACAGGAATCGGGACACCATTTTATAGCCATGCAGACCTCTTGTAGCCGACCACTGCGACCTTAAGCCTTCAAGCAAAGATGCATGCACAACATGTGACCAATTTACTTGCTGCACTATACTGCAAAGGGGTACATCCAGGCCACTGCGGATGGTCGCGGCCATTGGTGATGTAATCAGTGATGTCATTTACATCATATTTAAGTTGTCCGCTTCGGGTGCATGCAAGGTTGGGCTGCGCTCCAGCTGCACTTGAGGACATTTCACGTTTAAGTGCCTACACATGTTTAACCTTGTCCCACTTAATTTCAACCTTTCTTTTCAAATACATCATCTACAACACAAAAGTCATGGTAGCATCAGTTTTGCTATATTGGCTTTCAATTCTGTTTATACGGAGGTCTATTAAACCGCCTGAACACGTCCAATAGTCTTGAGCTCCACAGACTGTAAACATGGCTTCGTAAATAAATAACCTAGCATACAACAGAGCCCAGTGCAGCCGTTTGGAGGCTGACATCTATTTCCAGGGAGGCTTAATGGCAAGTAATTGGAGATAAGGCGGCCTGAAGTTCAGCTGCAGTGCAGCCACGCTCTAATTAAAGCATCCCCACGTCTTGGCCTGGTTCCACCCACCGCTGCGTGACTGATCCACGGAAGGCCTCCCAGCTTCAGGTTTCAATTACAAGGGGCCGTTTAGTGGGGACCTGTTTTGCATGCTGCCGCGAGGCTGGTTTGATCTCACGTAATAGGGCCCTGCAACTCCCTAAATGGAACAACGCTTAAATCACCCCCAAAAACATTTTTAAAGGGTCATTGATGCCTGGAGTGCCTTCGCGCACCAACCGTAACCGTGGGCCTTTGTGAGCAAATGTAACCACTACAAGCACATGGATGGTCTTTATTTGGGCAAGTGCTGTAACTTGTCTGATTGAATTTCAATTGCAGAAACAATGATGATTGCAAAGTTATTGCACCGCTATGAACAACCCTTTTTTCGTTCATGCATTCATTTTGCTTGAGGTTTTGTCAATGCTGATTACTGCCATTTTACACTAATTGAGCAGGCCACATTTTTTGAAAAATGCTGAGTCCAAAGTTTGTCAAATACAAGTAATCTCTGTGTGAGGAAATGTGTGCACATCAGTGTCGAGGCATGAAGGAAGCACATGCAGACCTTTCAATATCATCTGGTGCATGCAGCTCCGTCATATTTATATAGAAAGTGGAATGTATGTGTGTGTGTATGTTTGTCCGGCTTTACAAATCCACACGTTGAACTCACTGCTACCAAATTTTACATGCATTCCTCAGTTGTCTGGGGCAAGATTGTAGCCTATGTTTGGATGAAAAAAATGTACTCCATAGACACCCTCATTTACTGATGCTCACCCCGATACACTACGGTAGGTACTAAAAGGAGAAAACATTTGGAAAAGTGTCTGAAGCAAAATGTTCGATATGTTGGTTTCTTTTGAAATGTATTATTACTGTATACAGTTCGAAAGTGTTTATTAAAGCATTTTTGAAGGGAATTAAAAAAAAATCATAATTTTGATCACGCCACTCCAAAAATGAGAAATGGCAAGGTTACAGTTTACTTAAGTTCATTCACGAGAAGAGAGCGCAATCAATCAACCTTTCTTGGGCATTTTTTCAAATGTGCCGAAGCCATTGAGTGACTGACACATGCTGCATAAAAAAACAAACATCACTTGGAAAAGCTCCATCTGATGCAGAACGAAAATCAATATCAAGAGCTTCTGAAACACAACAACAAACAGCAGCACGACCATAGGACAAGAGTAACTTTCTCCAGGGCAAATGAGATGCCAGAGCAAACTGAAGCAAGACTTGCCGACAAGAGCAACATCCTCCAGGGCACATGAGACACCACTCGTTCAGGACACGGGCAATTACTAATTACTAATATTAGTATGCAAGCACTCCATAGGCCCATCCAGGAAACACATATCTGAACTTCACAGATCATTAAGCAGCACAAAGCATGGCCCAACTCATCAGGGGAAATGAACACTGCCAACCTGCCCTTAATGACCGTCCGCTTACCTAAACACTCCCCAGAAAACTCCTGGGCCAGAGAGAAGGAGCTCAAGAACACAACACGCGAGGGCAGGCGCCATTTCTGTCTGTACACAGAAAGCCATGAACCATAAGCAGCAGCTAGGCCTGGGACACAAAGCTAGAGGTCGAATTGAGTGAGAGCCGAGTTCCAGTCATTTTTATTTTTAGCCTTAACAGTGCCACTACTATTTAGTATCCGTTTAACCATTCCACTACTCTTCATTTTGCCACCATAGAGCAATTACAGCTACACTGAAATCTGAGTGAACGTCCATTTATGAAGCTTAGATGACACCTCAGCCTGGATGGACGCTAGCTGGCTTCATCTTACCCAGGGGAAGATGGAGGAAGTATTGCCAACACTAGATAGGACGCGCCCCTAACATCCCCAGACTTTTGGAAAATGTGTCAAGTTTTTTTCTCGGGTCAAATCTCAGACATTGTAGTTGATAACGGTGCAGACCATTTGCATGGGGTGCGTTTTTGATATCTGGTGGCTTTTTCGGATTTGTCTCTTCATGCCAATGGGCAAGTGTGCAGCTGTAGAAAAAGCTTTAGTGAATAGTCACTTGGAATATTGTAATGCACGCCCATGAGATGTATTATCAGACTTCAGGTTGGTTTCTGGACGAAAGAAAAGGGATCATGTCAAAGCGGTTCCATGTGTTTAAAACGACACCATAAATAACGACATACATTTTTAGTGACACCTAAATAACGAAAACATTTCAAATCTTTTTAGTTTTTATTTGGGTGGCCCCCCCCGCAAAGCCCCCACTTTACTAGCCCCCCCTCTAAGCCCCTATCCATTTCTATCCTTAAACCCACCACCCATATACTTTTATTAAAAATGTCAACATTTCTTTCGCTATTCAGGTGTCGCTGAAAATGTTTGTCGTTATTTATTTTTCGTTATTAACACTGTATACCGTCCAAGCTGCTCATAGGAACCTGCTGTGTCTTCCAGGAGAGTAGAGAATACAGCTTAGAAATCTTTGCATCATCTTCACATGCACCCAATGGGGCTGCCCCTGCCTATCTTAAAAATAGAATCACTCAGTGTATCTCAGGATTAAAACTTTGGTCTATGGAGCATCACGGGTTAGTCACCCTGAGGAAACTCTGCCAGATCAGAGGAAACAAGACTTTCATTCTTGGCACCCAGACCTTGCAAATTGGTCATATATTGCATTCATGACCGCGCATATGTTTGTAAATTCAAGCCCCTGTTGAAGCAGCATGTGTTCAGGCAGGTGTAGGCACGGCGTCCAGCGGAGTTAAAATGAGCAGGTAGCGGTGATTGATATCACAAAGGAAATATTTACGTGTTCCAACTGACTGACCGACCGGGAGAAGAAAATTAACAATACAGGCGACCTCCTTTTGCCCGTTCCACCCAGTTGGCTGTTAACCTGTCCAGGCCGCAAAACCTTGGCACATATCTTGCACCATGCTCCCACCCACCCAGTGCCATCCCAGGGTAACCTGTTCCACTACTGTATTTTGCACACTTCTACAACTGCACGCAGCAGCAGAGTGGCAGGCGGCAAGCAAACTGCCCCAGTAATGATACGAGGTCAGGACTTTTGTTGTCCTGCATCGGTTGCATGTCACACGCAAGACAACAGCCACAATATTTTAAGGTTGGCACCCCTAGTGCCTTATGACACACACTTTTATGCTCTCACCATTCTGGTTCACATGATCCCACTGATGCAAAAGGAATGAGTAAGCATCATGTGCAGTGAAGGCCGCAGTTCTATGCTCGGCTTCATGCTAATGAGCTATAACTCTCTTCCTTTGAGCCTGCAACTAAACTTTATGAAACAAAAAATTGCACTTTAACGCCGCCATTTAAATGGCGCTCACCTGTTTCCAGCATTTACTTCTGGAATGGTGCCTGTATATACAACTTACTCAAAACGTGCACTCAATCCTTAACAGAACCACTTGCGAGGAGGAGTACGGCTTAAGACAATCTATGTTGGGGAACCTACTATTGATCACCTCTCAACTAAAAGCCCTGCACAGCTGGTCACACAGTTAGCATTGCCCATGCTGCACTCTCAAGCAACGTCAACAAGAATTGAGCTTCATTCAGGCCGTATCTCTGGGGACAGCTCCCTTTTCCCTTTCATGGAAGTAGTGCAAACACACTTGGGGCAACCAAGGATGCTGTTCACACTCCTAATCTTTAAAGGTACGTAGGTAAAGTGGGACTCTATCTTTCTACCGTATGTTGGGCATGTTGACCATTGGTGGGATACCCGAGATGTGCCCTTGATTCAGAACTCATTCAGAGCCAGTCCTTGCCCAGCGTACACGGTCCTGTTTGCAGAACAGACACTGAAACCTCTGTCTTCCTATAGACTTATGTCTGATGGGTAAGCCCAGATCTAGGTTCCACGTTAGCTGTCCCTGAAGCCCTTGAGCTACAACACACTGATGATAAACAATGAGGCTCAAGCATGTCTGGGGTTGCTTATGGTCTTGTGTAGAAGGCATGTGACTTAGCAATTTGGCTCGACTGAGCCTTTTGGTGTTGGGGCCAAGCTTGATTTGCTTACGGGTTATCCCCTTCTTTAATTCTGTAATGGCACAGCAACGGAAAACAACGGTTCGGTGGGTTGACCAGAGTAATGCCAGTGGTTATGATAGATTTAAAACCTTCCACCCATCACTGTGTGCTATAACTCAAGCAGGGCTCGCCCTAGGATTTTCGGGGCCAAGTGCAGCAAATTAAGTGTGGGTCCCTTCATTTGCATTTGATAACATCACAGGAAGTGACATCACAGGAAGTGCAATCACAATATAATGACCACTACATATCCAGGCAGCAGAGAACACATGGTAAAAAAAGATTTTATATATATATACATATATATATATAATAATCAGAGAGGAGAATTTTCAATAACCACACTAGCAAAGTATAAAAAGTGCCCACCTTTAAAGCCCAAAAATGTATAATGAAATATTCCAAAGAAAACAAAATCCAAACATGAGATGTGCGCTTTAATGGCACTTTTATTTGTTCTTGTGGGTAAGCGTCTACATAGGAAACATGACAACCTGGTGTAAAATCCTAATAGCTGAACACTTGAGCAAGCAAACCTTTCTTTTTAATGCTGGCCTCAAATACACAGAACCTGTGTTTCGTCATACCCATTGAAAAAAGTGGTCGGTCGCTGTCCACCCATATGTATCGACTTGTGCCCTAAAAATCAGTACAGGGCCAGAACCTGAGAAAATAGCACCTCCAGTCTCCAGGATGACAACCTCTCTTGTCACATCCTTGGTAAATATGCATGGCTCACTAGCATGCTTCATATATAATATGAGGGAAATGTTCCATTCTACTTGTTGGCTTGGTAAATATAAACATGTGGAAACAAGGCAAATAGCTAAAACAGTTTTGTGCAATATGTTTAATTGTGCTGGAGGAAGGCACATATTTCAGGCATCTAACTGCTGCTTTGCATGTGCTTTCAAAATAAAAATGCCCCTTTGCAGTTCTTAACTCAACAATGTTCTCTTAAATAGGCCGTCAATAGTACACCACACCCACTTTAAATGCTCTGCTTTAAGAAATAGTGATCAGCAGTGTTTATGAGGGCCGCAGAGCCTATTGGGCTGCTGGGAGGGGGTGGGGGTTTATCTCTCCAGCGTCACAGCAGGAAGTTGACACCAGAAGAAACAAAAAGGAGCCAAACTTCGAGGGAGAACAGCCGCTTTGAGCTTCCCCGTCATCATGTGTGCTGCCTGTGTGCTCAGAGTGCACTTTAGCAAGCGTAGGTACTTTGAGCACACATTCCACACTGCAGCCTGCAAGAAGAGGGAGACAAGGGCACCGTATGTGCGGGGACCTAGCAGTGGCAGGGCCAAGTGCAGCTGCGGCCCTCAACCCAAGATACGCATGGAGATAGTGAATAAACTCTTCCTCTTATTATGGTACGAGTCAAGAAGTTGCCCACCTGATAACTGTAGAGAAAAGAGTCTACTTATGGACCTACAAACAACTGCAGGGCACAACTAGTAATAATAAAACCCTGGCAAGCATGGGGAGGCATGATGAAGGGCAAACCTTTCCATTGATTGCCAGGCATCAGGTGCCTCTCCAGAAGGTGCCAGTTAGTCCTCTTGTAGAGGAGCAGTTAAATGCCTATGCAGAAAATCCCGCCCCCTACCTCCTATATGTTGGAAGTCTGAGATTGTGCTGTGATTGACACCAGCGGTTGTGCCAATACACCAGCGTATATTTGAAAGAAGATACCTGTTAAGACAACCCTATTGAATGTATCCCCAAAGGGACGACAATCTGATGGAGGAACTCCCTGAAGGAATATGAAAAAGAGCAAAAAGAGAAGCTAGTGATGTCACACGAGACATGTGCAATGTCCCGAGGTATTGGCTGAACAGAATGCATGGATCTTACAGAAACTAATGACAAAGAGTCAAGAAGATTACACGTGCACGAAGTGCTGCAGAGAATCAACCGGTCAATAATTGTACAGAGCATGAAACGCAAGGTAGACTAAGTCATCATCGAAGCTGGCTATATGTAGTGAGTAGAATGCAGGCAGAGCCACCACTGTATAGAAGCTGGACATCGGTATCATACATTTTTGTAAGACGGGACTCATGAAGAAGAGAGGGAGAATTGCGTCACATCAAGAATAAGCTGAAATCGTGGAGCTGCAAAACTGAAGCAGCCAAGGTCGGCTATCTATTCTTGAAAGGAGTGAACGTGTGAAAGATGAATCATCGCTTGTCAAGGTGCAAAGGAAGAACGTCAAGAGTGCCAAGTTTTATTCATTTAAGACATTTAAAACCTGCAAAATGGACCAAATCGTCGTCTCCTGTCACATGAGCCAAGGATGAAAATAGAGTTGAACTTGGAGTCCTAGAACAACGATAGTGAGTGCTCGCACTCCCATGTATTGCCAGATACAAGGATACTTTGCAAGGCCAAGTTCAAAGACAATCTTCATGGCAGAAGGCTTGGGTGATGAGAGATGTTGAGCTAATTGGGTGGGGAGATAGAGTCTGGCCCACCTCCTTGCACCTGAGTCTTGGTTTACGAGCTGCTAAGTGAATCGAATGTTCCAGACATGGCACACGCATACCAACCAATTGCAGAGGTCTGTATAACAAAGGTCCTCATAGTTTGAAGACCAATTGCAAACTGTGTACTTATTTTTTTTTAAAGATGACATGTTTTAGAGGTAGCCATATATTGTCCACCTGACAGTGGGCAGCCAATCACAATCCTAGGTCCTACGTAATATATATACTTAGATGTTCCCCTTAAGCCTATCACAATCCCTAGTAGGCTTTTCATTATTTGCCATGTAGTATGATGTCACCTCTGATGTATTTTTAGTATCAATTCAATGTTTTGTGAAAAGATCACTGGGAGAAATTGAGCGAACGTCCGTTGATGTGCGTTCTAACTCCCTATTTTAGATAATTGTTAATAAAACAGTGCTTCGCCATCTTCCTGAGTTGGTTCCGTTATTTGGACTCAGAGTTATTCTGTGAACCCATCCATTGCATGCACATTACTAAAGGGCCATAAGCTCACTCTGCTGGCTAGTCAGGCTGGCCCTTATATTTTTCCAGGCACATAACAAGATGGAAACCTACCCTGAAGAGGCAAGCCAAAAAGCAAAAAGCCAAGAGTCCAACTGTACTAAGGTGCATCAGAAAGACTGTGCACTGCAGAATCATGGATGTCGCAACCTCCAAAGTTGTGCTTAAATAAATTTGCATTGAACCACAGAAGGCAAGTCATTATTCAAATGCAATGAAACCCAGGCCCGGCAGCAAGGGGGGCTAACGAAGCAAGCAATAGAGTAACAGGTAGTCAAAACGGCAGGACGTGTTCAATGTCAAGCGAAATGTACGTGGCCACCAGGGATTTCACGAACAAAGTACAAACAGAAAGTACCAGGATAGCCCTTAGCTTTTCTTTGGCCTGATTAAAATATATACACTGTGGAATTATATCTGGTGACATCTGGTGACTTCGGTGTGAGCAGGTTTTCCCTACCATGTTCATTTTCATATGTTGCAAATTTAGCATACGCTGAGAGCTTGCCACCTCCTTGTGCTCCTATGTTTCTCACTTCCTTTGTCATCTCGAAGCCTGGGCTTGTTTGAAATTTTAAATGAAATTATTAAATTGAATGATGGTAGATCAACCTCTGGTAAATGTGTGGGGCTAATCCGCACATACATTTTACTATGCTCACCGCACAAAATACACATAGACCGTGTACTCTGGTGGACACAGCCTACAGGCGCAGTCTCCCCTGTCATATTTAGTTGGGAAATGACAGCCAGGAGAAAACCAGGTCATCTCAGAAGAAGAAGGTCCAAACCTTCTCCCTGCCAGCCTAATTAACTAACAAAGGCTCGATGGATCTGCACCGTCCTTTTGTTGAGCGATGTAGCTGGTGGCAGCATTCACATGCCAATCAGAGTTTAATTCAAAGAGGCCCACATGGGGCCTGGCTGCAGAGACTAGTAAAGGAGACAGGAAACCCAAACACCCCTTCATATGCACTATGTTAACCTGATGGCAGCTCCTGCCCTCAGTATCGATTGACAGTGAAATGTCATCTGTGGGACTACATGTTTACAGTAGTCGTCCCAGCAGGGAGACCCCATTCAAAAGGTATGTGTATGTGGATGGACGGAGCCAGCAAGTCTGGTCTCACCGCAGGTTCAAGGGAGACCTGCCGCTTTAATCAGACACAACAGAGAGCTCTATTAACCCGAGGGACCCTTTGATCCACAACAGAAAGGACGATAGGTGGAACATTTGTTTACACCTTTTACCTTTTCCGTTGCAAAACACTATGGTTATGACTTCACGCATATAGGAGATAGTTGGTGGGGACCCAGGAGTGGTTCACCAAGGTAGGCGTAGCCTACACCAATCCCTGTGGTCCATTTGGCTTTAAAAGAGGGCTGAGACCCTCTTTTGGGAGATCATATGAAGGCTTCACCAGAAGCAGAAGGAAGAAATCATCATTGGACCCCCGCTAAAGGTACAGTCTGCCTTACATCTTCCACCAGTGAAGGAAGGCTAGGACCTAAAAAAGGGAAGCAAAACCAGGGAACAGAGGGAGATACTGAATCACGAGGACCCACCAGAAGCTCCAGAAACCGTACCCAGCCAGCACACAGAATGCCCTGCTAGGCTCTGCAGCAAGCTTCCTAGGTGAAGTGCCAGAGAGTCTCTGAACCGAACCAAGGACAAAGCAGCAACCTGCAACACTCTCCTCAGCTTTGGGCCGTCCGCTTTAAAGGACACAAGCCCAGTGAAGAAGCTCGGAGGAGTGCATCGACAAACATCTACTGACGTCTGCCTTAAATGACATTTTCGATCCTGTCGAGCCCCTCGAGTAGCAACTGACTGCACCACTGACTGTTACGCCACAGTCGCTAAAGCCATCAGAGACACCTCAACCAGTGCTTCAGAAACGCTGACCAGCAATGAGACAATGATTCCTGACCCCAAGTCACGATTTAGGCCAACCTGCAGCCGTCTGTCCAGCTTCGCTCGTTGAACTGCCTGCCGCCTGATAACCACAGCTGTCTCCCATCTAAAACTCTGTTGCAGAAGCTGCAAAGTGCCCTGAAACTGACTCAACCCTGTTGCGCACCAAGAACTCCTACAGCACAGGGTACATTGTGGTTCTGAACCCCTGGTCCTTCTCCGAAGGCCTCTAATGACATTTTACAACCCATTGCTTCCTTTGTGCTGGTACAAAATATCATTGAACTGTTGTGATTATTTACTATGCCGACTACCCTCGTGTCAGTATCCAGAGTGCGTCCCTTTTCCATTCTTTGAAACTGTCTGTCCTCAGCATTCCTTTGCAGGGTGGGTTGCATTTCGTAGTGTGCTAGAACTGTCTGCTGTGATAATAATAAAGTCGAAATTTCTATACAACCTTGACTGGACAGTCCCTTTTATGATTGGGTAATAATTGTATGTTTGCTCTGTTGCAACTAACCAACGATCCAAGACCTTTCGGAGATAAGCCTGCCGTTCTGTCCACATTACCAAAATTGACAAAGGAGGTTTATAATTTGCTTGTGTTTCCAATCTGTTCGGATCCCTTCTGGTTAAATAGAGGTGTGGGGCGATTGATGTTTCAGAAATCGACACTCATCCCTGGACCACTGGTGCCCCAGAAATTGATTTGTCATAGGTGCTTTCCCTGCCCCCGAAGCGCCACAATCTTGTTTCCATGTCCTAGCTTCCCTCCCCAGCCCAAAAACACAAGCACTCCCCACTACATGCCATCATTTTCCTGCTCTAGCCCCCCTCACCCATTCCATCAACACAACATCAGCATTGAACCCCCTCCTCCTACGCCAACCTTATCCTCTACCCAGCACCTTTATCCCCTTTGGGGAAAAAACTCACTGGCACTTTTCCATCACGCCCACCTGTCAGCACCACTAGTGCTGCCATACCCCTTTCTCTTGCACGCGACACCATCCATAAAATTCACCCCCACCTTGGCATTAGTGTCACCAGTACCCTTTTTCCCCTTCCCTACATCACCATCCACTAAATATCAGTGACAACCCAGGCCCCCCAAGTACCACTACTCCCTTTTCTCACTACCAGACCCTTTTGTTGCCCTCCAGCTCTCTTTAGCCCCTTTTGTTGCCCCTGCCCCCTTTCGTTCCTTATCTTGCCTCAGACCCCTTGTTTGCCCCTTGAGCCCCTTTTCTTGCCCATGTTAGCCCCTGTTCTTGCCCCAATCCCATGTAGCCCCTGTTCCTGCCGCCAGTCCCTGACAAAGGCCCACCCCATGTTTTGCGTGCCCATATCCCTGGCTCGGCTCGTATTTGGCCCTAAGAACCAAGGCAGACCCAAGCTGCTCAGCACTGGCTCGGACCTACCCATGAATTCCCTGCCTCTCCCAGGTCTAACTTTAGGAGCTCCATTGGACTGAGCCCTCGGCCCAAGTACTGGAGGGTGCAAGGTGCAGTGCCCCAGAACGAGAGTGGCATAACGTGACAAGTTGCTGCTACTTACGAAAACAAAACACAGCACGTGCTGCTTACGTCAACAAGGTTTACCATTGTCTGGTGAATTTACTTCTGTGTGTTTGCTTCGAATAGCGCCACAACCATCGCTACGTGGCCCCTTCTGAGTACTGTACATGGATCCAGAGCACAAAGGAGAGCGAGGCAAATGCACATGACACCCACTAGCGACTGCCTGGGCGTAGTGGGAAAACGTGTGGTTCAGTAAAGCATAATGGACTCATCTATTCGGATCGTCTCCTGAGGGTGTGGGATTAAGGTTACTGCTGGAATGGAGGTGGGGGATGAGGGCAGTAGACGCTGGACGTGGGGGAACACTGCGTCCTTTGCCTTCCTTGTTGCTATAGTCTGGCTGAGCTGTCTTACTACCGTCTCCACACATCTCAACAGTACAGCACTCATGGGTTCCCGGCGGTAGAGGTTGACCGATGGACAGCTCCTCGGGCTTGGTGCATACATAAATGCGCGTGCAAGGCGTGTCCTTCACACCCGGCTTCCGGTGGCTTGGCTATCTTTCCTGGACCGGGCGCCCTCTGATTGGCGCCATCCCACACATCAATGGTTGCACTTATCAGCCTTACGTTGCTTTCTCTTTTTATTTACCGCCAGCAGATCCTTTACTGCGACAGACGTTGGGTTTAAAGAAGATGACAATAAACTGGGATTGAGATGAATTGCCGCCATAAAGTTTGATTACAAGGACATCCGCACCTGCGAGAACCTGAAATAACGGACGGCCCGTTGGCAACTGTCCTCTTCCTAGAGCAGCACCTTGCATTCTCTGTGAGAGGCTTTGCTGACGCACGGGTGTAGTTGCATCCCCAGTGGCGTCGCCATGTCCATGAATTTGGGGAAACCTTTTCACATAAAATGTTCTTATCAGCGGAGAGCACAACCTGCATTAGCACCCTGAGCAGGGGTGCTAGCCAATCAAGGAGCACGGAACACAAGCTGTGTCCTCTGGTATAAGTTCCCCCATGGCCTTGCGGCCATCACCATGTGCCTCACCTGCTCCCCCCCTCCCCCCCCCCTGCTCTACCCACATAGATTTTAACAACAGTGACTAACCACACGCGGGTGCTAAAGGCTAGGATATTCTTTAAAAAAGGAAATGTTGCCTTTCTCCTGTCAGGGAATGCCAAGTCTCACACAAGTCCACTTTCAGTGTTTATTACGTCATGGTAATCAACACTGAAAACGGACACCTGCTGCAGATGAAAGGTACGTTTTTTTTCTTTTTATAAAATGTACTTAGCCATTAGCATCTGCGTGTGCTAATGGCGATATAATCCTCAGGGGTGGGACGAAACTGTCGGTAACGCCACTATCACCCGTGTTAAGTGGTCTCCCCTTCGCTCAGGCCTGTAACTTGTGGCAGGCCATTGCCGACCGGGTTGGCCCAACCGTTGGGTTATATCGCCTTATTAAACAATGAAGAAGACATCCAAAATTTGAGACACTGAGATAAACACACCAAATCAAGTGACAAGGCATGATTACACTACAATAGCATCCACTTAATGCTCCAGTTTATAGCCATTATCCGCTACAGCGAATGCCATACTAAAAGTTATTTTCAAATAGTAGGTTGCGGTATCTGATGGCGCATATCGCTTGACTTTATAGGTTTACCTAGAACAGGATCTGCAATCTTTGGCTTGCCAGGTATTTTGGACTTCAACTCTTTATCAGCATTACCCAGCACAGCCCATCATGAGGGACTGTGGGAGATGTGGTCCTGAACATCTGGCGAACCAGAGGTTGCAAACACCAGTCTTAAAAGAAGGAAACGGTGATGAACTGGATGCGAGCTCCTCAACTAACTATACACAAATGGTACAAAGACCTAATGTGGACAGTGAAAAAGCAGAAGGATCTAGGGAGCACTCTCCAACTACATATCGCCCCATTGACTACTACTGGTCCTGCTAACCCATTATATGAGCAATAAATCTGCTTTAGTAGATGGGACACCGAGCTTCCCCTCAAGCTGTGTAATACCCATCCTCGCCCTGTCATTCACAGCAATGATGGTCTCACTGAACAAATTATGATGTAAATTCACATGAACGTGTGTGCTGCTGCTCATTACAATGTTGTCTGTGCATTTACATTTTGGCTATTAGGTGGCGCTGAAAGCACTACGTATAAACCAAAGCTACTGGAATGGGCAGTAAAGGTAGGAGGGAGATGCGGAGGGTCATACAGACGGTAGGTGTTCTGTGTTTATTTACCCACCCGTTGGTTGCCCGTGGCCATGCTAGTACCTATGGTCACCCCTCGCACTTACCTGCCCCTCCCCACCCAAAACCATCCCACAGGAACTTTTTGAGTCCAGGTCTAGGCTTTCTGAGGAGCCTCCTGGAAGATAGTGGATTAAATGCAGATAGAAACTAGCCCCTAATTTAATAAAACTGCCTTAACTAAGTATGCCTTAAGCCACTTGATTTATAAGCAGTATGTGTGTCCTTACATCTGTTCCTCACTCTAAATGCCTCTGGAAAACAGGCGTTGGCAAATCAAACAGGTGTGGCTATTGTATAGGCATTTGCCAGGTACTACCATAATATGTACTGGTACCATTTGCTGGCATTTCCCTCTTTTGGCCAGGTAATACCATTTTGGCAGTGCCTGGGAAAAGCGGATTCCATGCCCACACAAAAGCCAACATTGTTGGCTTTACTAATGCTTCTTTTGTTTACTGGTGTCTTTGAAATGTCTTTTGAAATTACAACAACAAAAAAAAATAATACATTGCCTAGAAAATGTATTCCAAGTGTACAGAAAACGAACATCTGGGGGCCTCAGAGTTTGAACCAAGGTGTTTCTGTTTGCACAATTCGATTGCCTAATGGGGTCTTTATTAGAAAGAATTCTCTGTCTTTAGAATGGAAATCAATCTATGTCATTATACAGTAAAGTGAAACTGAAACATAAAAAATAATTGCCCCAAACAGGGAGAGGAAAGGCTGAGCTTCAGCAAATGAACCTGAGTGCCAAGAACAGCAGAACGCTGCTGGAGCTCAGGCTTTCCGCTCTCCGCTGTGGCGCGTGACACCAGGCAGCAACTGCTTCAAACATGTCACTTACAATGGAAGACACGTTGACGGGCGACACATGTCAGGGCTGGAAAAACAACCTCCTCGTTATTGAGTGCAGAGCAATAGGGGGGCTCAAATGCGTCAGTCGCAAAGACTAGCAAATTCATAAACCATTGTACAATTCTGAACAGGAGAGAAATTATTCAAACAGCAGCTTGCTGAAACATCTGTGGGGGTTTCATCAGGACCAGGGCTCAAGTCGAAGCTACACGAGGGTGGACGGCATCCGCCCACTTTTTTCAGAGGGCAGATGCAGTCCCCTTGGGTAATTTAGAGGCCATGTGTAAAATGAGAAGCAGTGACTGTCTTTTTTTGAACCTCTGAATTTACGCTGTCCTTGAACCGTGGTGCCCAGGTTCCTCATCTGGGCAGTGCTCTTCACCAATGCACCAGATAAGGTGATGAAAAAAAGCAAACAACTAAAGGTGAAATGTCACATTTCGGGCTGCGTGTTCCACGGAAAACATTGTTATTGATTCTTGGAGTTTAAAACATGCACACCTTTTAACGTTTTCAAAGCACTATTAGAAGAAAATATCTTCGATTGGTTTTTTGTTTGTCTTGATTTTAGGAAAGTCAAATGCCATTCGTCCTGTGCAATTTGTATGGGTTTGCCAAGCCAATTGAATGGAATTAGCATATATCACCTTGATATGCTAATTTCTGGTGACATCACATCCCATTGTTAATGTGTCCCCCATACTTTTTTTTTTTAAGACTCGACCCCTGATGACCTACTATGTAAGCTTCGGGCTAGACTGTGTGGTTGGTGGGCAATAAAGGATGGAAAGGTTCGGCCAAAGGAAGAGACGTTTATTTCTATATTACAAATAATAGCAACCTGGGTCAGACTAGGGCATAACATTGTCTCAGGCACAGATGAAAAAGTGGCCCACATTCGCAAATGACAATTCATTCCTTTCGTGACACCCTGAGTAGTACCAAAGCTGGAGTTTTGGGGTAAAATGGATAATTGGTTTCAGCATAAACGGAGCAATTGGTCGTAAAGATGTCACTAGGGGGCTTCGGAGAAAGACCAGAGGGACAGAACTCCAATGTACCTGGTGCTGTAGGAGTTCTTGGTGCTTGAAAGGGTTGAGTCGGTTTCAGGGCATTTTGCAGCTTCTGTGACAGAGTTCAAGACGGAGGACAGCTGCAGGTATCAGGCAACAGACAGTTCGGCAAGCAAAGCTAGATGGACTGCTGCAGGTTAGCCTACACAGCGGCTCGGGTCAGGAATCATTGTCTCAATACTGCTCAGCAGTTCTGAAGTGCTTTTTGAGACATCTTGGCCAGCTTTAGCGACTGCGACGTAACAACAGTCAGTGGTTCAGTGGGTTGCGACTTGAGGGGCTCGACTGAATTGAAAATGTCCTTTAAGGCGGATGTCGATAGCTTGTCAGCGCACTCCTCCTAGCTTCTTCACTGGGCTTGTATCGTCCTTTAAGGCGGATGGCACAAAGCTGAGCAGAGTGTTACATGCAGTTGCCTTGTCCTTGGTTTGGTTCAGAGACTCTCTGGCACTTCCCACCTAAGAAGCTCGCTGCAGAGCCTAGCAGGCCACGCTGTCTGCTGGTTGGGTACTGGTTCTGGAGCTGCTGGGGGTTCCTCTGGATTCTGGATCTCCCTCTGTTCCTTTGACATGGATGTTTTAGGGGAGGGATCTTGCTTTCCTCTTGGAGGTCCTGGCCTTCCTTCACTGGCGGAAGTTGTATGGCAGACTGTACCTTTAGCCAGGGTCCAACTATGCGTTCTTCCTTCTGCTTCTGGTGAAGTCTTCGGATGATCTCCCAAAAGAGGGGCTTAGCCCTATTTTAAAGGCAAATGGACCACAGGGATTGGTGTAGGCTAAGCCTATATTAATGAATCAATCCTGGGTTTCCACCAACAATCTCCTGTATGTGTGAGGTCATAACTAGAGTGCTTTACAAAAGCAAAGGTAAATGGGGGAAAACATGTAATACTAAGTCCCACCCTCTTCCTGTCTGTTGTGGATTAAAGAGTCCATCTGGATAATGGAGCTCTCTGTGGTTCCTGATTAAAGCGGAACGTCTCCCTTGAAGCTGCGGAGAGACCAGACTTTCTGTCTCCATCATACCACATACTTGTACCTTCATCTAAATGTGGTCTCCCTGCAGTGATGGCTACTGTAAAAACGTAGTCCCAGACATGACATTTCACTGTCAATTGATACTGGGCGCGGGAGCTGGCATCAGGTTCGACACAGTGCATATGAAAGGGTGTTGAGGTTTCCTGTCTGCTTTGTTAGCCTCTGTAGCCAGGCCCATGTGGGCCTGTTTTAATTAAACTCTGATTAGTATGTGAATGCTGCCACCACCTACAGGGATCAACAAAATGACATGGTGGATCCATGGAGACTTTGTTAGTTATTTAGGCTGGCTGTGGCAGGGGGAAGGTTTAGCCCTCCCCTTCTGAGATGACATGGTGTACTCCTGGCTGTCACATTCCATCTAAATATGACAGGGGGGACTGTGCCTGTAGGTTGTGTCTACCCAGAGTACATGAGTCTATGCGTATTTCATCCGGTGATCGTAGGAAAATGTGTGCAGATTAGCCCCACACATTTTCCAGAGGTTGATTAAATTTCATCTAAAATTTCAAAAGAGCTAAGGCGAGCGCACACCCAGTGTGCGGATGGTCGAATTCCTCACAATGTTTTAGCAATTTGTGCATTTAAAAAATATGTTTTCAGTAACGCTGGTCGAAATTTCTAGCTGGACAGTGGAGTCATTCATCAAACTGTCCTACTTTTGCCAAACATCAGGCTCATACTAGCCTGTTAGTCTTGCACACCGGGCATTCCCCTATTGGGCAGTCAGAGCCTGTTTGCAATAGTATTCATGCATCATACAGACAATATATACATTTAAAGAACTTCTGACGCAGGATTGCAGCTTCTGTAGCATGCAAACAGAAGGAGCTACCTATTTTTGCAGATGTACGTCATGATGGAAGGCTAAGCCGATGCAGCCAGACCTGTGACTTGCACATCTCTACAGCAAGTGCTCAGCTTTGAAACCACAACCATCATCTCGGAAATCCTACTATTGGTAGCAGGAGCCAGACTGGGATGCCATCAGCAGCCTGGGCAGTATGAAACAGCTGAGCGGTTTCAAAACTCTTCAAACATCCCTCTCCGCACCTACCACTGCCATAGAAAGACTACAGACGTTGCCCAATGGGGTAAGTGGAGGATTAATGCTCTCCCTAAAACACCACGCTCCGAATCAGACAATGAACAAAGGTGCTGTGCACGGGCCACAGTAAATGTAAATGGGACTGATAATAGTTTATGTTTTCATATAGTGCATGTTACCCGGTATTAGGTCCTCAGACCACATTTCCTGGAACGACTTAAAAAATGAATGTCCAGGAAATGTCGCTTAAATGGCCGAATCCTGGAACGGGAAACAGCCCGGCTGCGCCGAAGTGGGACGTTGTGGCCACGGGGGAGCAGATAAGATAAGTACGTGTGTTTGGGGAAGATGGAAGGAAGGGGACGGGGGAGCGGTGCCAAGGCAGAGTCAGTGGGGTGGGGCGGGGTGTGTGTGGGGGAAATGCCAACAGCGTGAGAGCTGGTAGGTGCGGAGGGGGTGAAAGACCCCCTCCCTCCCATGGGTCAAAAATCCCAACTTTTGGAGGCCGCTTTCTAAAAAGAAAGAGCGTTTTTTGGGGGAGCTGCTGCCATTGGGTGGGATTAAGACATATAACCTGCTGCCCTCCATATCAGCATTGGTGTTAATACCAGCTATTTTAACTGTACACAATGTGTCAAGCCCAGAAGGATGACCAGCTGAGTTGCCACTGGAGCAGGTGATCTACGGTGTAAACACAGCTCTCAGCAGCAAGCTCTTACAACAGTCAGCTATATTCTGCAGGTTCCTCAATTCACCAAAATGCCAGGGATAGCAGAGGTTGCATCACATGCCCTTCATCGTCCCCTGACATCACAGGAAGGGGCAGTCCACGACCTTTGACCCCAATGACATCACCGAAAGTAATGTCACGGTTGTAAAACAGATGCCCAAATGTGGATTTGGTTGTTGTCGCGCATGTCATAATATACTTGTGGGATGCATAAGGGCAGGAGCATCCTCTCAAAACACTCTTGCTGCTAATGCATTGTGCTCCAAGCCTACCTGGGTGCTGAGGTGTCGTTTTGGATGGATAGCCACTCATATATGTGACTGTTTCACCTGCAAGTCCTTAAGGGAGGATGATGCAGGCATTGCGACGCGTGCTGTTGCTTTAGCAAGTGTCTATGTTGTGAGTGTGTTAGAACATAGTCCATATATATGTCGATTGCTTGTGCCATAGGCCATAGTGGTTTTGCTAAGAGGAAAGAGCATCATGGCAAATTAAAATCCATAGTGCTTATCCAGCCATATGTGACAACATAGTGAATCCCGGGAAACGTCTTGTATAGCTGCCCTGCGTTTCCAGGTTGTAAGTCATGTTTTAATAAACAATCCTGGTACACAAAGGGGTCACCTGAGGATATGTTTGAAATCTCAATTCATTTTAAAGCTGTATTTGCCTTGCCACACTTTCCATTAAATAGATCACACTTCCAAATGAACCGGGTTACAAAGGAAACATTACATAGGGCTCCATGTCTTTTTAACAAATAAATAACTAATTAATTTATAACGACACAAAAAATAAAGAATTCCATTTTGTCCCCTCTTTATTTGGGGTGTTCACCCCAGACCCTTATTTTCCCTTGATAAAAACCCACCCAACTCCCTCCACACAAGATTTAACCCTTTACCCAACCCCCACACATTTTTCGTTATTTATGTTTCGTTATAAATTCATTCATTTTTTTTTCATTATTAACACTGTATACCATTGTATAGTTGTTAGGCAAACTGTAAATAACAATTCGAACATGTAGGGATTTTATTATTGTGGGTTGTCTGTGCTGTAATGTTCAACTGCAATGAAATTAGTTTAAGCATGCGTTTGCCCTCATTCCGAGTATGGCGGTCCTGAAATAAGGGAGCCCAGTTTTCAGGCCCCTACCTGCATGGTTGTCACGGAAGCACGGCACCATTAGCAACAGTGCTTCCAATAGCACGGTGCTTCCGTATGTCCATGGCGTCCTATGGGACGCCATGGAAATGGGGATTTACCGTTCCTGCCGCCTGCCGTAATATACCAGTGGCACCAGGAAGGCAGGCGACGGAAACAGTGTTACGGGGTTGCCGGTAAAAACAGTCCCCTACTGGCGGGTTTTCCAGGAACCCCGTAATGATGGCCATTGTCTTTAAATCTTCTCTCTCTCTCTCTCTATCTCTTTCTTTGGAAACACTGGTCTGGCAATTAGTCGTATTACCATGCTCTCGCTAGCTCTTTGACTTTAGCATAGATTTCGTAAGCAATGTTACAGGGGTACCAATATGAAGTTAAATTGGAGCAGCTGCTACCCCTAAATGATGTCCATTTGTCCTTCCAGCGTACACAAGCTTTTTGGATTGGGATGACTAAACAGGGAGGGAGGCGCTGCAGAAACTGTTGCAATTACTCTGGGAACTTGTGTTACCTTAGTGAATGAGCAGAGCTTTACATAGAGCTCGGGCGTAGCTCAGTACCTAGCAAAGAGCGGACATGCTGCACATTGATGATTGGAGGGTTGTGTATGGCACATCCTGGCCCGCTTTGCGCCCCCTTTCTTTCACTATGGGCATGCTTCTTTTCACCTTCCTGCTGGAACAGCAACCCTTCAAGGCTCAAGGCATGATGAACACTGCTTTGTGGAGCATGTTGCTGTTATCTACACTGTTAATTGTATTATATGCACTTACTCTAACTGTGCAGACTTGTATCTTTCAGAAATTCAAGGGCTCTGAATGACTGTTGGTTTTTCCACTTGTTCCCTCCCTCTTTCAGCGCTTTGAAACACTTGCCTTGTGTATAGGCGCTTTACAAATACACATAAGCATACCATACCATACCATTTGAAGGAATCCTCACTCCACCTTTCGTCTTTTCTTCTCCCCATCACATTGACTTCTTCTGTAGGGTTCCAGCAACATTTAGAAACCAAAGTTATGGAGCTGCCTCAACACCAGGTGATTGGGGGGATGTTAATGCTTTTTGGCCTGTGGCTGTGTGTGTCGTCTCTGTGGTGTTTGCGGGCTGTTGGTTGCAGACACTAGGGGAGATTTCTGGGAGGAACAACCAGGGTTCCTGGCCCTTCCCTGATTGCCTTAAGTCCTATCGCCAATGAGCATTGCCCCAATGGGCAAAGGTCTCAGTAGGCCCCACTGAGCACAGCACCTAATTAAAAAACAAGAGTTTTTGAGACCTCACTCAGCCAATCAATCAAGCAACTAAGAAGAGTGAAATGCGCCCCTCAGGTTTTCATATGCTTGACAGCTCATTCTCGGAACCAAAATGTTTATGATTCCCATACTATAATCCTTAGGATTTTGCAAAGACCTTGATCACCCCTCCACTTATCTGACAAGCACTGGATCTTGGTTTTATATGGCTTACAATATTGTGTTATGTTAAGTTGATGATGGTTTATTTATAACGCGCTTAATATCCAGAGATTTCTAAGCGCGGACCGAACCTGTGGTGCTCCGTGTCGTCTTGCTTCCAAGGCGAGCACCTTGCCCCTGAGCTATCCTCCCGAGACAAGTTGATTTATACCACCCACCGCTGCCATTTCCATGATATATCGATATGAGAGCGCGAGAGGATTGGACAGCGGCAAAGTAACTGAGTGAAATTGTAGCTATCTCCAGAGACTAGTGGAGGAAGTGTGAGAAGACCATGTTGTTTGACCTTGTTTGGCCTTTCTATGTCTTGCTGTGACTTTTCAATACTATATTATAGCTTGTGTGCCTTATCATGCCTTGCTATGCCATACCTCACCAAACTGCTTACCAGGCTACTTTTTTCTGATTTATACTATATACATCAACTAGCCACTCACGCACTGCAGGGGTCCCCAGCTAGCAACATTCTAAAACCACCCGAAATCTCACTTTGACTAGCACTCCCAGATTATTAGCACTTTTGATGATGACTGTTAACCTCAAACCGACCTACCTTGGCCCTGTGACAGGTTATTACAGCACCTAGGTTAAATTAGATAGTGTACGTATATCTTACTAAACTGCCCATGTCAATTTTCTATGCTGCTGATACCGTAATAAGCCCCTCCGTATTCTTTGCCAGCATTGCATTTCGTAATTGTACATCATGCGAGACCATGTCAGCCCTGTAACTTTACCCCAGCACTGTCCCCCTTTGGCCATAATGTTTTGTCTCCCCTGCTCGCGTAGCGCTTTGAAGCAGCATTCCAGCGAGTTAGTCCGCTGCAAAACCACCATATAAAATAAAACGAGCATAAAATAGTACCAAATACGAAACCTTTTTTTTTTTCTGTTTCGGACGGGGTCCGAGTGAGGCCTAGTGTATCGCCCACTTCCAGGATAATGCTGCTCTGTGGGATCACCGTTAGATGCAAAGACACGGCCGAGTTGGAAACAGTTTATAAATAACATTATTTTTTCATAGCATGAACACCCTGCAGAGTCTGACGACTGTCTCCATGTTAACAAACGTGGACAAAAATGGCAACTCGACTAAAAGCATGAACTGAATGTGAGCTCCCGCTACTGGCTCTACTCACAGTTGCTCATGTTTGCAAAACTGCTTTTTTTATAGGACAGGGCAAAACTCAAAATGCAAACTCAAAATGCATAGTTGCCGGCTCTAAATGTGTACCAGATACTATACAGAAGCATCTCAACTGTTTCTTGGACTTGTATTCAGGAAAATATGAGATATTTCAGGATATTGCCTCGAGTATCCTCCATTTTGAACGGGGTGAAATGAATCCCAGAAGGGTCTTTGGTGCCAAGGATGCATTCACATGCATGTTTCAAAACAAACCGTTGTAAACTTGAAAAAGTGATGGCCGGGAGCGTTGAAGTAACCATAAGCACTGTAGGTGACTGCGAGTAGCGTACACTGCACTGTTTTCCAGCACGCATCTGCCATCACAGAAGGGGGCCAACCATATGCAAGTCAGCCATGGCACCAAAGGAGCGGTGCAGTTTCAACTGGTAGGCCATGACCCCTCTGCACAGCAGCATGCACGTCTGTTGTAGCCCCGGGGATCGAACCTGTGGTGCTCCGTGTCCTCTTGTTTCCAAGGCGAGCACGTTACCCCTGAGCTATCCTCCCGAGATAAAAAGGGAAATCACATGAATACTGGTCTTGCCTTATGCCAACAGAAACAGTATCACAGTACTATATGAATTAGCAACAATCTGGTTCCAACCTGTTGTTAAACACCCAGCCCTTGCTCTCATGTAATTCACGGCCCCCTGGCACATTCAACTGGTACGATGTATCCTCCCTGAGGTGGAATGAGCAGCAGTCTCAGAAAGGCATAATTTGTTTATGGCCGTACCGGGTTACAGCGGAGAGCCCCGGGCTGGGATTGAATATAGTACAGTATCGGATTCGCAGGCAGTGCGCGGTACGAGAATATACCCTGTGGATCCAAGTACAGTATCGGGCACCTGCTTCCAGCTCTACATCAGGCCCACATTTAGCAAAGCACTTGGCAAATCCTTATTGGGAACATCATGACGTGAGAGTATTTGCGGAACAGCCAGCCGCAGATGCCAGAGGTCCAGCCACCTCCTCCATTCTGCTTTAATAACGCATCCGTATTTCGTAAACACAGAGCTCCCTTCTGTCTTTTTGGTATTATCATCCTGCATTTGAGGTCTCACACATCTGAGGAAAGGAGACATTTCCGGGTCCTTGCATTTCAGGCAGACACCGAATAAGACGAGGAGAAGTGGCTGGAGTGTTCCCAATCTCTTGTTGGCCAACACCGCCTAAATGTGCCAATGCCTTTGGGTGGCAGATTGCCTCTTTTTGAAGCGGTGGCACCGGCAAACTCTGACTTTGCTCTGCGGGTTTTGCCTGAATTTTTTAATCATGACAGACAGCCCCCATGTCCTCGCCGTTGATCCCTAGGAATACCCAGTGCAGGTGTGCACCCCTTTTTTAGGGATTATGTGTTTGATATCCTGGTATCGTGTCCCCAACATTTTGGGTAAAGTATCGGTCGCAGTATCTCTTGTTACTTTACTTTCTGCAGCAAGAGAAGCCCATATGTAACATTTGATCTTGGGAAGAAGCCATGGGCTGACGATACCCAGATGTACCTTAAGGCCACTTGATCTCCCAATTACTAGGAAGGCTTAAAAGGCTACCTAAATGAACGAGAAACTGGATACATGTCTGCCGGATCCTGCTTGATGCGGGTGAAGCAGAGGTCACCCTATTCGACACTTCTTCTCAGCTAAGTAAAGCAAGCTGGATTCCCTGCTGCTCACGGTTTTTGGTAAACGGGATTCGCCTACCATCAAAAGTTTAAGAAAAACATTGACTGTTATGGACGCAGACTTTTGTCGGCAAGCTCGTATTGCCACCCGATCCATGAGTATTTTTTTCAGCTATCAAGACTGAAGATAGCAGTCATTTGACACCTAAACAGGGCGTGGGCAGTGGGTTGCAATTCAAATTAAATGGACAAAAACAAAACGCAATATGTCGCACTGGACAAGAAAAGTATTTAATTCCTGAAGTAAGCTTAGCAAGCAAGCGTCTGCCTCATGAAAGTTGAGAGACGCCCACTGATGCATTGCACGCAGCAATGCGGCCTGTGGTGTCTAGGACTGGGTGTTTGGTTTGCGGTTGCATTCATCAGTGTCGAATTCGGGGTCACTGGCAATGCTGCTGGGGACAGCTTTGTGGTGCAGCTCTTGCCACAGCATTTCCGGTCAGCTAACGTATGTGGTTAAGGCATGTTTGCCATTTTTCCTCCTGTCACATGACTCAGTGGCAGGGCCGGCCTTAGGGCAGAGCCACCCAGGCGACTGCCCGATGCGCCAATAGCCCCCCACCTTGCTATGCCAGCTTTAGGTAGTCTTTCAAAGTCTCCACCGAGCTGGCGTGATGGGTTAAGGCGCAGCAGGTGCCCTATTGAAATTAAATGTGCCCCCTCACGGAAGCAAGGTGCATTTAATAACAATAGGGTGCCTATCGAAAATGTTGGTTCCCCCCCCACACCCACATTAGGGGGACACGGGGGAGCCACATTTATGTTTTGCTGCCCGGGACACAGCCGCCGCTAAGGCCGGCCCTACTCGACTTCCAAGACGGAAAGACCTCCACTGACTTGCAGATGCTGCGCCACCACGCTCCTCACTTCCATGCCTGCCTTTTGATTTTTCATTGCTGGGTCATCTGCTTGTTGGTCTTGGAAATCTGGTCAAGATCCTGAAAAAGCAGACAATCTGCCTGTGACTGGTGCTTCCCACTCCGGAAATAGAATCCACCCCATTTCTCTTTTTAGTTTGGGCTTTTAGGTGGCAGCGCCACCTATACGCCGAAACTATTGCATTAGAGTACAGATGGGGAGAAATGGCACACAAGGAAGGATACAAAGTCTGTAGGTGTTGGTTGGTTATTTGCCATATTTGACTGGAGTTACTTTTTGGTGTTCTGTGGTGATGCTCCTGACTCCTAAACGTGGGAATTTCGCCAGCAGAAAGTAGTTTGACGTGGCAGTGGCTTAACTTTCTTCAAGGCCCGGAAATGCAAACCAATTGTGCCCCTAATTCAGGACGTATCTGTCACGCTGAAATTAAGATTTTGGATGGGGGAAATCTGCTTTGGTGATTTCTACTAAAACTGACTGGAGAGGCACCTCACGGCCTGGTGTGACAGCCATCATAAGAGGAGGCCCTCTGGTGTAGACCCGACCGGCAGGCTGCAGCGACTAGAGGGGGGAGTGTGCTGCCCGCCCCATACTGTTCCCTATATGCTAGACGGTTGGGCCCATGCACCCAAAGCTGTGGACGGGGGGCGTGGGCAGCTCCCCCTGTGGTATGCTGTTGGGTGCACCTGTCCTGGACCTCATCCCGGCCTGGGTCGAGGAGCTGCTGAAGAGGGAGCTGCGGACGTGACAGCAGCCCTGACTCCCGTGTGGGCCTCTCGAATGGGGAACCTGCTTGGCGACCTGTGGCTGGAACCTCAGGCTTATGTGCTTGTTCCTGCATGAGAGGACCAGTGCAGCGATCGACAGGGAGCTGGAGGCCGCAGAAGCTGGGCGTTTAAGCTGCTGAGGCTGTCTGCTGCAATCTACGCTTCGCTCTGTTATTAGTATGCAGTCGGTATTATAATCTACCGAGGGTGGGCAGCATGCAGAGGCCCTTGAGCCATTGATCCAGCATACCTGCAAGATAACAGTTTTGAGGGGGCTCCTTCTGATCCTGAGAGTGTCGGTGACGGCTGGTGGCTGGTCCTGTGGGCTCATCTCTGGGTAGCTGCTGGCTGCAGGGGGCACGCTGGAGTGGGAAGCCTGGAATGCCCTGCTTCCCTTTGGCTGATGAGCCCTGCTGTGATGCCACACCACGATCATTGCTGGGTGTGCGCACTGCATTCCCCTTTTACTACTACCCCATTGCTGTTCTGCTCGACTTGATGTGGGACAGACCCTGCTGCTTTGAGGCCTATAGGCATTGTTTATTTGTGTTTTTTTGGCAACGCTGGACTGATAAGGCATTGCTGGGGGCTGCTGCACTGGAGACCTTGCCATATTGAGCCCCTGGTGCCCTGACTGGTGGTCACTTGGAGGGGAGCTGCGTCCTAACTGGCTGGCCTAACTGCCACCACACAGAACTACAATGGGCAGAGCAGATCCATGGAGCCTTTGATATTTAATTAGACTAGCCGTGGCAGGAGGAAGGTGTTGCCCTCCTACTCTTAATGATTTTCATGTACTGCTGGCTGTCACATTCCAACTAAAAGTGACAGGGAGGACTGCTCCTGCAGGCTATGTCCCCTCAGAGTACACTTGACTATGTGTTTGTTGTGCGGCGAGCATAGGAAAACGTATGCGGATAAGCCCCACACATTTTCCAAGGTTGATCGTCCACCATTCCATTTCTTACACTCACTGTGCGGATGGTCGACTTCCTCACAGATGGTCCATTGTCATTCCAGATCACTATTAAAGGAGAGGTGCAGTAGCGAGTGGAATAGTGTGCGCATGCATGCATGTCTTTCATGAATGTTCCAGCTGGCTCATGAATCCATATGTCACAAAATGGAGGCACAGAGCTGGACTAATTACGAGACTGGTCATCAAGCATTCTACTAACAAAGGAAAGCTTTTGTGCGACAAATGCCTTCTCACATATCCCGTTTTCAACTAAGCAAGGGCTGCACAACAGGATTCACGGGATATCAAGCCTGATCTGGCTTAAATTACTAAATGTAGCTGTGCATCTGTGCATAATGGGGCATGTCAGGCATTAAGGATGAGAGGCCTGGCGGTCTCTGAGGAGCTCTTGGCTTCCACTAGATTCTGTAATTAAGCTCTAGTACCTTCTAGAACCTACACACGCTGACTACTGCAGTAACACATTGACTACTTGTTTTACTGTTCTCATAAACCTCACAAATGGACCAGAGGACACTCACTGTCCTCCAGTGTTGTAAATAGGAGGATTATTTCCATGTTTTACTGTCCATACAGAGAAAGTCCGATTAGTGATTTCTATCATGTCTTGATTGCCATATGAAAAATAATATATACAGCATTTATTACGCCCCTCCATAGTGTTGGGATTGTGTTTTGCTTTCTTTCTAAGAAGAAAGCAGCCAGCATGTTTATAAATCAAAACTGCTTTAACTCTGTGCTCAATGTCCTCTCCACCAGTGCAGTGTGGTTTCCATTTGTATCAAATCAAAAACACTTCCACTAATTTGCCTTTCATTTTGCCTGGAATGTAGAGATTTGGAAGTCAAATCAGAGGAGCCATTCTCTGATGACTGCCAAGTAGCCCCATGTGATGTATGCCTCCTTCAGGCAGTTGTGGCAGTCGTGGCTTTCAAGTGGTCCTGGAGAACTTCTGGCCCTTTTTTGGAGGCTCCATTGCGTAGGCAAAAGCCTTGAAACTGGTGTCACCGCCCAAATCTGTGCTAATCACATTTCACGCTGTCTTCTCATTGATTAACAGTCAGGATTTACCCCTCGACGTGTTACGCAACCATACAACTGACCATCAGGGAGGAGCTTTTTCATGCTAGAGACCAAGGCTGGAATTGGGCCCTTGCATGTGCTCAATGTCTACGGTGTGCCTGCCGGGTCAGCTCACTCACCAATTCCATGCAACACACATGGCCTTCTTTGCACAGATCATTAGCAGGATTCCTTGTTTACACAGGTGACAAATCCAAAACTCCTCAGAGACTCAAAAGGTCATAAATGGGTCGGCGATAACCTCTATCACATTTACTACTGGATGGCCACTAACTGCTTGAATAGCTCTGAAACGGAGCTCCTAATGCTGTGGTTTGCTGATCCTGTCTTTCTACCATTTCAATGACCACATGCATTATGTCTATCAGGACATCTACGCCCCCGTTTGACATTGACTTACCTTTAATCCACCAAGTGAATGCAGTACAAAGCACCTGCCTTTGTTAGTAGCCCCCATTTTCATTTGTTTCCTCATATGATTGGCCTTGCCCTTATAGTTGTGATGTGTCGGCCTAACTGCATTGGAATTTCTGCTGGGCTCTCCATGAAAATGCTGCATTAAGTGCAGCGGCCAAGATTTACACCACCCACTTTATCTTTGGCCTAGAGGGAACCGCCCATAAAGTTATTACACGGGCTGCTTACGAAGCATTGCATGTACTACAAGCTCTTATGCTTGTCCCACAAAGCCATGCACAGGCAGTCTTGTCATTACCCCACCAAAGTGCTACCTTGTTACCAACCAACCAGATGCTTATGATCAGTATCCCACAGCTTGCCCTCACGCCAGCCAAAATATCCACATGATGCAGGGTTGACCTCTTAATCATCGTAGCCTTTCCCATACATGCCAACCCTCCGGATTTAGGCGGAGATTCCCGACTTTTAAGTGAAAAATTGCTATTTTCACGTTCTCCTGCCTAAAATAATTCAAGCCCCAAATGCATTCCTATGGGAAAATGTACGTCTCCAGATTTCTCTGATGAAATCTCCTTCCCAGGTGCGTCGGAATGTTGGCATGTATGCTTTTTCCGCTGCATTTCTGCCTCGAATCGGACCATACCCGTTTCAAAGACTCAATTATTTCTGTCCGCAACCGCGATCTGGGACTTTCTTTGCACTCTTTCCTCTCTGTTCCCACCCCCAGGCCACAAACCACAAAAGCGACCTGATGGTGGCCTTTAGCATTATAGAAAAAACCTTACCTAAAATACATAAAGAAAGTTGCAATTTGGTATTAGCAATTGTATGTTCCCAGTTTCAATTATGGGCCAATTAGACCCAGAATGATAAGTTCCAGAGTGAAAGGATAACTACCCATCATGCTGGGAGACATGCCACTGCTATTACGAACCGGAAGGGATTTCAAATCACGTGGTAAGGTGGAACCCAACGGAACCTGGTTCCGTTTGTTAAACTTGCTCCAAACAATATCAGCTTTAGCAACTGGCACAATAACTGGTACCCTCCAGCCCCTGTAAGAAGGAATCTGCAGCCCGTACAAATATTCACTCAACTCAACGAATCTATAGGCTCAGGTTACTGTTTAAGTAATGTGGTTGCATTATAAGTTCTTCAGTCAGGCGCCTCTGTCAACCTAGGCACTTAATGCAGAGGTCCACAACCTGCAGCTCTCCAACTGTGTTGGACTACGATTGCCATGATCCCTCACCATTGACTGTGCTGGATAAGGCTGATGGGAGTTGTGGTCCAAAACAACTGAAGAGCCAAACGTTGCAGGCCCCTTATAAAGTGGCAATGTGTGCCCCCATTGGCCAGAATATTATTGTTAACCTTTTAGATGACCATATATAAAAAAGCAGACATTTCAAACCACCTCGACTGCTTTTCCGCTTTTCTATTTGTTATTGGTACAAGATCACCTGCACTGCACGAGCACAGGTCAGCATGAGTTTGCATACACTCAAACACTGATGACCCCATTTTGTTTTTGTCCTGTTCCCTAATTAGTATGAAAAGATCGGAGACAAGTGCTTTGCTGAGTTCTGCCCTGAAATCATTATAATAGCAACACAGTGCCCGGTCTTCCTTATTTTCTGACACAGCTATGATCTATAACCATATTGCAAGCACTCGTTTTACAATACATCATTGACAAGGGCAGCCCATGGGCAAACACTATTTAAATATTTACCCTAAGTTACCAGGGGAATCCAGGCGTGGACCCCTTGCTCACTGCTCTTAGAGAGGCACAGCTTCACCTCACTGATGATGCCCAACTAGGCTGAAACACGTGTATGGGGTTGCTGTGGTACTCATGTTCAGAGAAGAATTGCCTAGCATGTTGGTGCTGGACTGCCCCTGGGCAGGACAAAGACTGATATGCAGGGACATTTCTTCTCTGTGAAAAGAACAGTGAGCTAAAGACTTGGTTGAGACTCTCCCAGGCGCCATCCACCCAAGAACAAGTCAATGGGCTGTGTTTTCGCTGGTAGAGAGTTTCCCAGACCCCCCTCTGTTTTGCCTCCTTATTTTATGACACAGACTATGATCTATAACCATATTGCAAGCACTCGTTTTACAATACAACATTGACAAGGGCAGCCCATGGGCAAACACTATTTCAATATTTAAAAAGTCATAATCTAGTTTTGATATACATATACATTTACATTCCAGTGCAACCTTTGTAGCTGTTCTGTTTGTCATTTCGTGGTATTAAATGCTATTTTCTCCACAGCCATTCTGAGGAAGTCCAAAACCCCATATGCCAGCAACTGGTTCCAGTAAAAACGAGGTGCCTGCCAATGTCTATGTCCATCTAAATAAATCCAACAATCTGGGTGCTACTGCTGATCAAAGACGCGCCAGCTGCTGAAGCCTCCTGCTAAGCACGCGCTGGCGGTTGCCTTCACGTTCACACACGGTGTCATGTGCATAACAGCGACGGGGGAGGGGTGACACAAGCAGCACAGAACACATGCTGAATGGAGTAAAAAAAAAAAAAAAAAGATGACTTGAAAGCCAAACGCATTTTCTTTGGAGGCCCCGCACCCTCAGCGATCTGTAGTTAATTATTTTATTGCGCATGCGGCAATTCTGACACCAGAATATGAACGGCAGCAATTTTGCCTGCGCACCATAGTGCGCGCGCCTACTCGCGTCTGCTGCGGGCGACGCGCTTCGCGGGGCGCCGAATTCTCCGGAACTCCTAAAATGTCGCCTTGCTTTGTTGTTATCACACTGACAGGCTATTGACACTGGTAGGCCGCACTCCTGACGCGGCACACGGAGATGATCACTGCCGCATTCCCGACTGACTGAGGAGCCAGTGCCGGGCGCCCCCAGGGGAGGGTTTAGGTTCAATGTCGGAATCAGTCATGGGTATAGCGAACAGATTGCAAAGGGCTGGCTGGCTGGCGGAATGCTCGCATGGCTGCCGATGTGCATGGACGGCTAGCAGGGTGGGAGCGTCAGGCAATATGAGCGCACGCACAGCTTCAGTTCCCAACGTGAAAGTCTCTGTTCATTCTCGATATAGACATTTGCCGTTGTCCCACGGGAGGTGTGACGAGTTCACTAAGTCCTGTTTTTCTTCCCCCTTTGACTCTGGTACTAGTCGCTGTAGTCAGGGGTGCCGAGTGCGCAGGTGCGCCCGGGAAAATCCATCTGCGGCCAAAGGCCCTATAATTTCAATGGGACGTCGAAATGTTGTCCACCACCGCGACCCCTCCTGCGAAAATCAAAATCAACTCCCCTGGCTATGCGGACGGCCTCCAACCCATGTCTAAAGTCAGAACTAGAAGTACAAGAATGCAACCAAATGAACACTCCTCGATTAAAATGGTCACAGTTAATTAACAAAGACATTATAGATCTTTGTTACATGTGACAGATCTATTAGACACTAAATAAATTGACATATACATTTTTGATACATGAAAAACTGTTACGTGAATGTTGTATGGTGGCGTATAAAAAAATGACAGCAATAATAACACATATTTTTGTGGCATAAAAATGGTATTAAATACACCAATTATTAAAGCACTTAGAACTGGAACAAATCCGCCATGAACCGTTATATAAAATGCTTTATTTAAGCAATAAGCAAAGAGCCGAGGGGGCATTACTGAGTCAGGCAATGCCCTGGGGCCCATAGTTATAGGCCCGAGTGAAGGCCCCTGACTCGGTAATGCCCCCGCGGCGATGGCCTTATTGCTGTTAGTACCCCGGCCCGCAAGACCGAGGTACTAATAGCATATTTTCTGTCCCGAAATGCTGTGGTCGCCGGGGAAGGGAAAACGGAAGTGTTCCCAGTGCGTTCGCTCCGGAAAAGTAGAAAAAAAGAAGGTAAGTGGGGTTAGGAGGGCGAGAGGGGATTGTTTGCAGGGGAGGGAGGAGAAAAAAAAACACCTGAATCCCCTGCAGCCTCCAGCAGTGTGGAAGCTCGAGCCGGGATGGCCCCGTTTCGAGCTTCCTCATTGGCCGAGGGGCTGCCACGCCACCCGCCGGGAACAATGGCAAGGAATCCCGGCCGATGGATTCCCTGTCGGGTAATGCCTCAGCAAAGGCCAATCAGAATGTGTGTTACACTCTGGATGATGCTCGCCAGGTACTAATAATAATTAAGACATAACTAGGACAACAATTTTAAAAAAGCAATACAAAAAAAGTAACACGTATATAATAAAATTCCAAATGTTCAATCTTGCCTTACAACTTAAAAATGGGGGGTGTGCAAAAGGGAATGGGGCAGGAGAACAGTGTGTAGCCCACACATAGGCTGCAATACGTGTGACTGACTAGAATGTGCTGGTACACATGCAGTGCTGCAAATGGAGAAGCAAAATACTCTGGGAACCACCTGCTTCTTCTGCGGCGGGTGGGCTACGTGGACAGGGCTCAGGGGCATGGCATGGCGATTTACATAACAGCAAAGAGCATTTTGGGAACATAAGAATGCTCCCAATTTTATATTATAAAATGTGTCTGTAATAGTGCTCAGCAAGAAACCCTTTTGAGCATGTACTGGAAGTTGGACTCTCTACTCTTTTTATTTGTCACAATGCTGGACAGCTTGTGAACCGGATGTGAGGCTTTGGCTGTTGCATGGCTGAGTTTTCTGACAGGCTAGCTGTTTGCGGGTGAGTGCCTCACTCAGAAACAGTGGTTTTTCCTGCCTGTGTTACCTCTACGCTTTAACTTTTCAGAAAGGCAGCCCTGAACACTTTCTGGAGGCATCCAATGTCCTGAGCAACACTCAAAGAACCTCAGTGAGCATTTGCTACAGCTGGGGGGCAGTCCTCTCACAGACTATTTTACAACAGTTGCAGGCAGGGCTTGTGACCAAGTAACAAACATACAGATGCCCAAAGGAATGAAAGCAGAGACCAAGGAGACAGACTGATGCACACACGGAGCTGAGATATAGAGTGGATCCAAGAGTGGACCAGTAATGAAGGTGCAATTACCCCCAAGCCCCCACCAGACCAGCAGATATTCCACTTGCAAGGCTTCCTGGGGTCTCCTACAGTGATGTAAAGAAGGGGGCGCACCACACAGCACCATATCCAGTGCATGCCTTTTTGGGGCAGGAAGGGAGCTTTTCTATGAGCTGGACATGATCGCACTAGGAGGCCTGTAATGAAGGAGAGGTTTGGGGGGACCAGCCAGCAGCCATGGCAGTAACGCACCAAGAGGTCTGCATCCATTTACAGAAACAATGCCCACACATTAGCAAAGGTCGCCTATAATAAAGTCCTCTGCTTGGTTCTGGGGACCACCGATGCAGTTACTCAAGGGCCCGGGTGCCTCCAAGAGCAAGCGGATGATGGAGCATTATGGGGAGGATCCCCTGGTCACTCTTCCTTTGTTCCCCATCATGTGGCAGGGAACAGTCATAAGAGAGATTTATGCAGATCTCCTCCCTAACTGAAAGAGCCCAAAAGCTGTTCTAGCAAGACTGAGGAAGACAACACATCTAGTCATCAGCAGGCAACCTTTCCAAAAGATACATTTCAAACTCATATGGCTACTGTCGCAAAAGCTCCCATAGTTGAAAATAAGTAATTTGAAAAGCTCACAGAGATACTCCCTAACGCCCAAATGCCTGGGCATGATACAATGTTACCAGTTCATGGTGTTCTGGCAGTATGCTTACCTGCAAATGATACAAACTTACCAAACAATTATATGCCAATAGTGTTACTAGCAGAGGATACAAAGTTACTACTTTACTGAGAGCCAACATTCATTTCACATCCTGGAGGCTTAGCGAGACTGTCAAGGGATTTATCAGCAGCAAGTTGACACTCAGGGGAAGCAGGGGCTCTGCATCCTTCCCAGGCAGTGCTGTGCATTGGCATTAAGGGGACGTGGATTCCAAGATGGTTGGCAGGCCAGATAAAGGCTTAGTATTACTCTTAAAGCCCAAAAGTAAGTTCAGGAGAACCTAAGAAATGAATCCAATCCCAGCCTTAAAGCAATTTTAGAACATAGGTGCAGACCCTCACAAAGAGCCCCAGAGGTCCCAGTCAATCAAGACGGGTTGTTTAGAAGGCAGTTGAAGGCGGTTGATGAACAGATAATACCGGAAAGAGCAGACGCTGGAGAGGCAGAGGAAGACAGGGATTACAAGAGGTTTGTGAGTCAATCTTTGGAGGAGAGTGGTATCGAGCCAGAGGTGGTAATGTTGGAAGTTATGAGGAGATACTATCAGGAGATGAAGGTGAAATTGAGAAAGAGACAGTGGCATCAGGAGGTGAACGCGGTACTGGAGAGGACATCATAACAGGAGGTGAAGGTAGCACTGAGGAGGGGGTAACATTAGGTGAAGGTGGTATTGAGCAGGGGATGATAGTATCAGAAGGTGAAGGCAGTATTGAAGAGGAGGTGGTAACATCAGGAGGTGAATGTAGTATTGAAGACGTCAGGAGAAGGAAGTAGTATTTAGGTGGTAATATGAGGGGGTGGACGTGAGACTGACGAGAAAGAAGTAATATCAAAAGGTGAAGGTGGTATTCAAGAAGAGGGTGTAACCTTATGAAGGTGGCATTAAGGAAGAGGTAGCATCAGGATGTGAAGGTGGTATTCTGAAGGAAGTTGTTTTGGCGAAAGGTCTGAAAAAGGGAAACCACCTTTAGGAGGAATAGTTTATTAATAGGGAACTTTTTGGGGCAAACCACTCTTAGACCTCTGCGACTTAAGATCTATACACCAAAGTTGGTTGGTGTCGCAATGGTGTGTGCAGAAGGAACGGAGACAATGAGTTCCCCCACTCCGATTGTAAAAATGAACTCGAGGGCTGCACACATCTCTTTACTGCGCCACAAGTGGATTTCAAGAACTCGAATTCTTGGTCATATTGAAAATAAATGTATTAATGGCCCTTTTTTGATAACACGTGTTTCGGCACACTCCGAGTGCCTTCCTCAGATCAGGGCAATGTCTGTTTACCTTCCACTGGTCTGTTCGCTACAGATAACGTGATAACGTGTGTGTTCCTGCTCCCCTCCTCCCCGCTCCCAGTGCCCCAGGGTGAAAACGCAGCACCAGCGAGGAAGCAGTGATTATGGCATAAGTGACTGCAGATGAGTGATGGGGGCCAGTCTACACCCCTGGGACCTGAAAACTCTATTGGTGTGTCCTCGTGTTCATCAATAAGTAAGAAGCACAGACTACAAAAGAAAACATTTGGAGTCTGATGGGACTCAGCTACCAATCACGTTATCTGTAGCGAACAGACCAGTGGATGGTAAACAGACATTGCCCTGATCTGAGGAAGGCACTCGGAGTGTGCCGAAACACGTGTTATCAAAAAAGGGCCATTAATAAATTTATTTTCAATATGACCAAGAATTCGAGTTCTTGAAATCCACTTGTGGCGCAGTAAAGAGATGTGTGCAGCCCTCGAGTTCACCTTTAGGAGGAGTTAGGAGCAGGACCTTGGAGTATGAAAGTTGCAAGGAACCACAAGGAAATAATGGGTCGGATTGACCATGTGAGACATCTGGGGAGAAGAAAAAGCTAATTGTAGTGAGCCTCGGGAGACAGTGACTAACAGTCACAGCCTATCCCGTCAGCCCAGAAAGATTCTGGTGGGCCAGGTCACCCCTAGGCAGGCCCAGAAGGTGCGAGGAAGAACGAGAGTGGGACAGGGAGAGGTACATCACAAGTAGAATGGCAGAAGGGAAATAAACAGAAGGGACTCACTGTAAGGCAGAACAACAGGGGCACTCTCCATCTTTCTCTGGGGCTCTCCAAAAAGACTCCAAGTGCTTTCGGCTTTGGCCATAGATAGTCTTTGGGTTACAGGACCTAGGAAACCTGTAACTAGTTAATAAGTAATCCAAAACAATTGCAACACAAGAAATTACTGAAAAAGGGCAGGGGGGGAGACAACCACCTTTTGGACATTGAGGACACCCAAAACAACTGGGAAGGCTGTGCTAAAGTGCTGATAAGGAAATCAGACCATCCTGACTTACTAGTTGTTAGAACCCTGTTTTAAGTTGATTTGTCCTATGCTGTGCATGTTTAATTTAAAAAAAAAATAATTGAAACGGACACTGGCTTTTGGCATACTTCTTGGTCCAAGTCACTTTGTGACAACCGCATAAATGAAAAAAAAGCATTTCAGTAAAAAAAGGAAGAAAACAAGAGTTTAGCATGGATAAGTATAGATGGGGAATAGAAGGTGAATGTTGTTCTGTGAAAGTGCATGGTACTCTGTGGACTACCCCCTGAGGTGAATTAAGCTGGAAAAGAGGGAAGAAATTAGCACACTACTCCTAAGAGAAATAAGACATATATTTGCACAATCGACCTGTGTAGGAGAGCGTTTGGGATGAAGGGGGACTCTAGGTCACCAGCAAGGTATAGCAGCCCTAGCCAAGGTGGGTGTAGAGTATAGGTAAGAGTGATATGCCCCACAGTAGCCTCTGAGTGGAAGTTACACTGCCGCTCTACCTAGTGCAGTAACACTATGAGCCCAAAGGGCAGTGTAGCCCAAAATGCCAGTTTCCCTAAAGGAACAGGAAAGACATTGGAGGGGGATAAGTAGAAGTTAGATCCTCACAATGCTACATAACCAGTCCCCCAGGTACGGCTGTATGGAGGTTTAATATGAACCCCTCGAGGATCCATGCAAAATGTAATACTCATTGTGGACTAAGAATACGATTGTAGCAATGTGTGTATTGGAATTGACTGGCTGTGACGGTCACTATGAGTAGTAACTGGACGGCATTGAACTGTATGTGACCACAACCTAAATGCAACTATGGCACTGAAAATGGCTTGGGTAGAGCTCTGAGAGCACAAGATCCCAAGAGTTGGTGATTGTTTGAGTTTGACTATAATTATTGGGAACAGATGTTTGAGGGGGAGGGTAATTGGAGGCAATAAGCACTTTAACATCTAAGCGCTATATTCACGGGCAGGCATCGCAGAGAGTGGTTTGGAAATACAAACATTGCTACAGGTGGCAGCTTCTGTGATCCACTCCTGTAAAGCACCGTACACGAGGAAAAGGGTTCCCCTAGACCAAGAAAGGTTTTTGGGAAAAGAAGGAATATGTAGGCCAGGTTGGAAGAATGATACATTGACAAAGGCAGTAGAGGAAACAGTAATATTCTTTGTGCATTCCATCACAGTGTAGACATAGAGCATTATCTCTGCAGAAAACCACTCTAAAATATTCCCCCAATTCCCAGAAATCAGCACACACTATTGACATGCATACAAATGGTTGACCTAAACAAAGACATGTGCATGCATATAGTTATTGTTTTTTTATATTTGTCTTTTTTTTCAAACAATCCTCCTTTAAATACTTGAGTTACGCCCTATCCGAAATACTTAAGGTCCTACAAATTCATAAATTCTTCCAGAAGGGGACGCTAAAACGTCAAACACATCCACAGATTGCAGTGTGCGTAAAATATGACTTCAATATGTGGAGCCTCAGGGGTTGTTCTTAAGTCTTTACCATTTCCCAGTCATTGCCTCTGCCCCATCTTCCCCCTGGGCAGGCCTCGAAATGAAGACCGGATAAACAAGCTCCTGGGTATCCAATAGTAACCGGTCACCAGGAGCTACCACTCGGGAATGAGGAGCCAGTACTTAGCATTATGCAAATCTAACTTTCACGTAATATGTACACATATAAACGTATCCATTATTTATGTCATATAGGTGTGTCCTGAGGTTTATTTATGGATTGCCCCAAATTCACAGAGTTGAATTCACAGATTTGGGGAGCCAAAAGTAGCTCCTGGTAACTGTTGATTTTAAGCTAAGCAGGCTCGCCTAGGCTTTAAGAAGGAGCTAAACAGCTCCCAACTACCCTCAATATCGAAACCAGATTTTTTATTGCAATTGAGAATGCCTGGTCTGCCTTCCACCTGATATTTTACCCAACTACCAACTTCAATTTCTTTTGGTCATGAAAGACATTTACTCATAAAATAGTAAGCAGAAAGGTATGTAGACATCCAAAACATGGAATTGTGGTCGACTTTGCAGGCATGCAATTATAACTGCAGAACTATTATATTTAAAGCGCTGGCAAAACCAACAACTTTGGTATAGTCGCTCGCATTTTTAGGCAATGCCATCGTATGCTTAGGCTGTCACATCATTTGCTGGCTGTTGCCATCTTATAGCCAGGTAATAGAGCCGTAAGCTGCTGCGGGGTTGGAGACCCCATGCCATGCTGCTGAGGACTGCCAGAGGGGCAAACAAGAGCTTAGAAGGGTGGAGAGGAGTATGCAGAGGGAAGACACATATGCCACACGGCGCAGCATGGATCCTGCCAGCATCAGCCCTGGAACAAAACCAAGGGAGAGAAGGAGCTCATGTGGGCATGGTCTTGTGTTCTGAGGTCCTATGAATTGTGGTTGACTGAAACCTGTCAGTGTTTTCCATAAACAGGGCAATCTGCACACGCTAAAGCTGGTCTCTGCCTCACTGAAGGCTAATAGTCCTTTTTGTTTTAAAGAAATAAAGCTATTACCCATACTTTTGCCTACCACAAGCTTCATTCAAGATGGCGCACATGCAAGATCTGGATGACACTAGCAAAGGCCCAATGGGAGGTGCCGCCCATGTCCTGTTGAGATATGGGAAAATTACATGTGTGCAGCAGAGTGTGCAGAGGTCAGAGACATGGCCATAGCACCAGTGATGTGCCTCCATCCAAAAAGGCCATCCATCCTTAGTCACAGTCCATGCCACAGGATTGGAAAATGCTGGGCTGTAGGAGCTATTTAGCTCTGGATTTTAGCCTAGAAGAACAAGCTTAGTTTGAGACCAACATCTACCAGGAGATGCGTTGGACTCCACAGGCCGAATCGTGCTATACAAACATACCAATGTGACATTACCTAGGATTGTTTGGAAATATGTATAAAGGAGCATTAGTTCAAACCAAGAAGACATTTAAAGCTTAATGGGTCATACATAAGAGAAAAAGTATAGCTTGCATCCCGCGTGGAGGTTCAATTTCTGGAGCGCTGTGTCCTCGTTCCTTGTTACCCAGAGGCAGATCCTGGTGACTGGGTTATGCCGGATACCCAGGAGAAGCTTTAAGCTCCAGCTCATTAAATCCCTATTTGGATCCCTGTGCCATTAATTTTGCTCTCAGCTAGGCGGCACACAATTGGTATCCAGAAGATGGCACTAATAATGCATGTGTAACTAAAAATGACCAAGATGCATACATACATTTCCATGTACATCCCTGACTTTGACAAGGAGATGGGGCCCAGCTGTTGACACCTCCCTGCTGGCCATCATGTTCTCCCTCCTCAAACTCTTTAAAGTAAATCATCAAAATTGATGGTTCAAAAGAAAATCACTTTTCAATATTATTCCGAAAGGCTGAAATCCAGGGAAAAGATTTGCAAACTGAATTAGCCAAAGTTTCAATCACAGTGCGACGGAGTAGAAAAGAAAGGCCCAAAATTCACAAGATGAACAAGAAGTACAAAAAATCCCAAAAATAAAAGGATGTGCATGTGTACAGCCACACCTTTTGGGTTCCTTATGTTTTTTTCAGAAATTATCCCATCTGTATCTAATTTTAAGCCAAATTCATCCATGCACAGCGTTTCGATCTGGTACAGTGCGACCGCGGTGCCAAAGGCGAGGTCTAATCTAGACTGGTCTTGGGTGATGAATCATATCTTTGGCTATAAGGGCTGCCGTCAAGTCACACCATATTTCACATGCACTGGAATATAAACCATAGTAGAAACGATGTTTAACTTTCCAAACATTTTTTAGGTAAAATGGCTTTAAAAGAGCAGTCCTGACTGCCTGTTTCAACCAGCAAGACAGCCTAACCCCCCTAATTTCCCAAAACCCCCAGGAATGTTCGCCTTTACTGTAGACAATTTAATCCCGCTATATTCCAGATAGGACGGCAACTGCCATAAAACATTTGAGCGTATACAGCACGATGACACTTCACATACATACGAAATAATCCTCGTGCTGCCCTCTGCGCACCATGAAGGCACTCCTAGATGTGACCTGCATACATCACGTCGCAGATAAACATCGACATCTTAAAAGCTCTCCTGTTGAACGTAGCCTCCCCTCCCCCACACCCGCTCTCTCCGACTTTACTCGCCATCATTTCTACTCTGACCGGTCTGTTTATGCACTCCCTTTTTTGCCCAAAAGTAGCATGCCACTGCTCTCCCCTCACACTGAAGATACACCGTGTTTCCAGACTTTCTAGCTGTCAAGTTGCCTCTAATTTCCCTTCATTGGATCTCAAGCTTGAAAAAGGTAGAACTGTTTCCTTGTCAATTTATGAAAACCAGGACTCTGTGCTACTTTCCAGATGCAACCGTTCAGATCTTCTATTTTTTTTTTGTACTGAAATCCTATTGTCGTTACTAGGAATTCAAAGTCATTCTCGGAGGAGGTGATTTTGTAATCTTTCCAACACTCATCACTCGAGATAAGTGGTGTACCAGTCTGTTTTCCGACCTAAAACTAGGAAAAGACTGGCATAAAAATACAGGGAGTAACCAATAGGCTGGTGTCTAGGCCTTGTTGCCACCTGCACTGCTATGCGGATGTCTCCAGAGCAGAGGCAACAGCCGCGCATGCCACACAGTGGACTTCCACCATTGTGTGGCCTGGTTCGAGGAGGGCCCGCAAGATAACTTGGTAATTACTGGCCACATCCTCCGACACTCTGGCCGTTGTTGTAAATGGGAACTTTAACTGCATACCCATTTAAGGTGGCACCAGCTTATTTAAGGTGCCTTCTCTAGAATAGTCATAGACCAATCCAATCATTCAGGCCTGCCACCTATTTCTCAGATGATATAAGCAGACTTGTCTCCTATTCTGACATAGGGGACAGCCCATGGTTAGCAGGGTAATGATCCTAGGCTATTACTAACATAGGGCAGGAATGGTGTTACCCTCCCATTAGATAGTATGGTCTCTATCCGAGGCATGCCCTTTATTCTCCACACCACTGTTGGTAAAAATAAGTATTGGGCGGCAAACCTGGATCCCAGAGCATGAAGGCAGAGTATCCCCACCCTTCCCTTTAACCGGAGACTGCCAAAATGGCAGGAGTTGCTCTATATGAGAGACAGTCCCACCATATCACATTCCAGAGTTCACGAACAAGCAAAGTGAAATCTATCGTTAGCGAAATTCCTGACGTGAAATGCTGTCCCAATGCTGGAAATAATGTGGACATTCCTCTCCAAATTAGAACGCCCCTTGGTGACCTTGTAATAGGAGCCCAACTGCATAAGGGTGTTTCACTGTTCCTTCCCTTCCGCAACAGGCTTTGATACTTTCTATTATAACAGAAAGTCTGCCCCAGCTGATGTAGGGCATATGTTTCGTTTGACAGTTGGAATCTTTCAAGTGCATTGTTGCCAGGGGGGAATGACTATCGCCTTAAGGCATGATGTGCCAAGCACCGGAGGCTCTCTCCGTTCCAAGATGCTACGGCCTTTACATGGAACACCACCACTTGGCCAAGTCTCAATGCAAGCCTGGGAGACCCCGCTCATTTGATAGCCCTAGAGATACTACTGGCATATTCATTATGGCATCATTCTCCCTGTAAGTGGTATGGTCCCCTTAGGCACACCTGCTAGTAGATCTTTGAAATATGTTGGGAACCCAGTGAATCCAATTTGTAAAACTGATCATTTTTCAAAGCGTGCATTAAGAGGCGACCTCAAGTACCAAAGAGAGGCGTTGTTCACCATCCAGCTATCGTGTGCTTTTATGTGAAATGAAAAGAAATAGCAAGAATATGTCGTAGTTGCTACTTTTGTGAAGCACTGCAGCTGCTGTCAACGATTTCAAGCGTCCCCATTAATCACTAGGCGTATTCCCTTTCTGAACAATTCAGGTAATTTACAATACATGTCAAAGCAGTAGACAGAACTGGGCCTGTGTCTCTGGGGTTTCAGGCCTGCATGAGCAGAGGATAATTCACCCAAGAGGATTCCCAGAAAGTGCCTGGAAGTGTTACGTGGGAGGTAGGTCTAAAAAGGGCGAGCTCGCCTGCTCTCCAGCCTGAAAGAGAGGCTCATGGCAAACCAGCCTCTTACAGTTAATTTCGCTTGCTATTTTCAATTTCCATTTAATCAGGAACAAAAAACGCAACCAGCCGTCGAGAAGTCTACAGTGATTGGGACTGATATGACTTTGAGGCTGGAGTATTTACTTACTACCTTTTGGAGGTTGGGAGTAAAAGGGAATTTTAGATAGTAAAAGAGTACTTTCTTATGTTAAATAAAAACTTATATGAAAAATGTACTTTCTGTTCTTGACTGAAGAATTTTTAATCAAATAAAAATACATTTGTAGCTATGAAACAGATCCTTTGGCTGTAAATCACTGTTTTGTGCTTCCTGATTTTCAACACCCATGTCAAATTGGAAAAAAAATCACAAGCTATTCTTAGTGTCTGATTTTCTAGATGTCACTGGTCTGAGCAGATCAGTATAGGGGAACTGTTGGCATAAAGGGACAGACACCTATGTACTATTGCTAGCTAGTTAAATGCTCAGCTGATTTCAAGTAGGTACACCACTTGTTTGAAGCCCAGATAACACTTGCGTTGGGAGAATGTAATCGGGCCACCTACTGAATGGTAAATTACTCTATCCTTCCTATACCCAAAGTAGGTTTATGGGGCCCGAGGACCTACAGTATACCTCTGTAGACACTTCCATATAGGGAAGCCCCCACTATTCAGGGACAGCATGGACATCACCAAGTCTTCCTCTGTCTATGGCTGGAAGCAATGGCAGGGGTCTCTAATAAACTCGTGCAAGTGGGGCCCATAATTTGGTGTTATCCCATCGTATTGGGCAGAAATATAGATTTCTTTGGTAGTGAAGCAATTCTCCACAAAGTCCACATATTACATCCAAGTTTGTCCCCACTCCTTCAGCAAGCTCTTCTTTCGCAAAATGTAACATCAGTCAACTGACTGGTTTGTCTTCCTGTTCAAAATATAGTTCACATTTTTGTGACTTAACAGCCTCAAGGAGGGTTCCTCCCATCTTCACCCCCAGTTGCAGAGTGAGCTCTTTGGCGGAAAGACAAGGTATGTTTTGAGCAAGTGTCCTGTGCTGTACAATACAGGTTTTATTTTCTCCCAGAGCCACGCCCTGCTCTGAAAGTTACTCAATGCTCTTGTGTTTGTCCGAGCCTGCTTGATGCAGGAATTTAGCCTCATGGTGCTGCCAAGGTCCATGCGGTTGCTTGTGTACCGAGTATTGCGTTTTTAAAAGTAAAGATTCTGCAGGGTCATGTCTGTAAAATTCATTAAATGGGGTGAATGAGCATTTCCTATGCTTGAGATGATGACATCGCAATTCCTCCAACAAAGCAGACCGTTTCCTTTCTGTGCTGGGGAATTTCAGGGAAAAGTCTCAAACTGGATGAAACCTTCGGCACAGCAAAGGTTGCCAAGTTATGCATCATCTGCCAAGTGCTTAACGCTCATAGGAATGGCAATGAAGGGCTGAGGTCTGGAGTAACACTGCAGTGCATAAGCAAGCAGAACATTGCAGAACATGGTCCATTCTAATATTTAAGATGGCGTTACATATGTATGAACTGTTGGCCCGGCTACTCACAGGTTATGTGCCAGGTTTGAGGAGTTGTAAACGAGCATGATCCATGACCAGGCTGGAGATTGTGATGCTGCACTTAATGATGCGGGCATAGTGTTTTGGCATCTAGCCATGCCAATGCAGCTGTTGCAGCTGTGGGCTCTGCAAAATACGAAGGAAATTCAGTTTATTCGAAAGACTTCAATATCTTTTATCCTTTTTGGAGTTTTCCCGGAAGATCTTGAGGGGGCACACGCCCTTCTCTTTTCCTTTTTCGGGGTCCTAGAGAAAGTTTTCCGCTGTGTGCCAAGCCTTGAGTCAACGTGTGTTCAATGTCACAAGGTTGGACATGAAGAAATGGCCCTTGGACGAGTATAGGGACACAGGAGGCAAAGCTCCAGCGGGGCAAATACAACACAACTTTCTTCTTTGGACGCCATTCAGACGCATTTATTTCAGGAAATGCAACAAATAAAGGGTGACCGTTCAGACAAATTACTAATACAATTTTTCTAAGCACTGCACATCTATTAACAATAATTCCGGAGATCGTGCGCCCATGGAGAATAAAGCTCAGAATGGGAGTGGGGGGAGCATGTTGTCATGCACCCCTCCATGTGTCTGGAATAAATTTAGGGGAGATGAGGAGACCCCTGGTGAACTGAAATCTCCCAGACCCTTTCCCCTTACTGGATCAGCTTCGGCAGGGGAGCGCCTCTGTGGGGACTTCATTATTTTGCCTCGAGCCTCAGTCTGTAATTAGGGGCAAAAGATCCTTCCTTGTAAAATCCCCAATTTTTCGAATCCAGCCTACAATATTTTCCAGTGTGTTAGAAACATCACCGCCCACTTGTCCTCTGTCCAATACCAAGATTACCTAAATTATGGAGACAGGCAGATAAGACACTGAAAATCCTTTCACCCTGTGGAGGAGCCCTCAGTTCTGCACACACTGGGAACAAAGTTGTGGAGCATTGCTTCCCTCTTCTGTTATGCCCCTTGCCCCTGGCGTTTCCAGACCCCGCGCTGGCTCTCAACTTCTGCCACCGAGCAGTGGCGTTTGCTGATGACATCACCCTGCTTGACGTTAGGCACCACGTCCCGTTAGGCCCTCCCCCAGGCCTCCCAGAAATGTCTCCCTTTAATTTCACCTGCATGTCAGATGCGTGAGGGCACGAGGTCCCCATCTACACGGCAGCATGTGCGGTACATATTTCGGGGAGAATTCTGCAGGCGTAACGTGCACTTTTGGTTGTGAGCTTGCATATTCTGCACGACTCAAGTTTTAGTGATTCAAATTGCTGCTGGGTCGTTTACTGCCTATCATAGCTTAAATGCTCACACTGTAGATGGCTGTCTACACATGATGTCAGGTTCCTTCACCATAAAAAAGCTGTAACCAACTGCAAGGAACTTAGGCTTGTTGAGGCCTAACATGCTCAGAAAGTTAAGTTTGACGGACCTTCTTGCACAGATAATGCATGCTCTCAAAAGCCACCTGCAAAGCTGCAGAGGCTACTCGGCGTGGTGATCCTGCTAGTGTGGGGGCCACCCTCACTGACAAAACCTACTAACTAGCAAGTCACTGTGTCAGGTGTTGGAATATGAGACTGTTCCAGGAGCACGTGTAGATATGGCCTGTTGTCTTCACAATGTTGGGTGACTCTGTTTTGTTGAATTTTCCCGCGCCCAGGAGTACTCAGAGAACCCTGCCTCCAAGGTACCTGGTGGAGACACCCTGAAGCTGAATAATCACCTACGTCTGGTATGTCCACCAGAATGGTCCCTGGGGCCGCCTGTGCCTTCTACCAAAGGCCTCCACTCGGCAAGTAAAATAAAAGTTGCTAATACGTAGCATCCCGGAAGTGCCAGACATTTAGTATATCCGCACGCGTCCATAATGTGAGCATGCGGGTGTGTGGGGGAGATATGGAGGATGCATGAGCATTAGATATGAAGGAAGCCCCTGGAGATTACGGTCACAAATCCGAATTCATACACAATCAACCGTTTTTTCTAATAGTTTTCCAAAAGTGTGTTGTCAATTCTCTTTTAGACGGACTCTTTGGGATCTTATAAGCTCTCAAGTCGTAGGATGTGGGCGTAGTGGTGTCGCTAGGGGAGGGCCTGGGGGGCCTGTGCCCCCCTCTGAAATCCCCCCTTATGCCCCCCCTTCCTAAGGCAAGCAGTGACCGTGTTCTCTGTTCGCTGTGTTGTGTGACACTCACTAAGGCAAATGTCGCAGCATATCACACGGCAAATACTCTCCTTTTGTCTCAAAGCTAGCAGTGATCTTGGTATGCAATCTGGAGTCGGTATGAACATGAGCACGAGAAACTTCTCAGGTGTTCCTGTCCAGCTTCTGCACAGCGACCTCCAAAGTGTGCACAGCAGCTTGCAGCCCCTCCCATCAGAATGTAGAGCTGGAAACGTCTAATGATCGGCCATTAGTCACTGAATGGTTTCCTGCCTGTATTCTGATGGGGGCGGGGGGAGGTGCAGTGGGGTGTGGGTAGTTGGTGTGCACAAAGCCTCTCTGCAGGGGTGCTTGTGATGTCACACCTTACCTTTCATAGGCTGTGCCCCCACCCCTACTTTTGTCTTTGGCCCCCTCTGTGCCCTTCTAAATGTGATTCCTGGCGACGCCACTGTTAGACGTACTGACCGAATGTAAAGAGGCTTTGGTTTTACAAGTTCAGAGAGTAATCCCCAACCCCCGCACACATATGAATAATTCATGCTGCACATTACAGTCTGGTAAGTGCTGGCTACGCCACACACTACCTATACAGCTGAGTGGGCTTGCAGATACAGTGGGAATTTACTGTTGTGCTTGCCCTGGAAATCAAGATACCGAGCACTGAAAGGCACTAGCGCTCAAACAGCAAATGGTCCCTCTACAAAACCGAGGCATGCCACTGGTTTCTCACACATCAAAGAAATGTCAAAGCAAGAGATATGCAGCCCTTTCAAGAATAGCACTTCACACAGGGCGCACGCCATTCCTGTACAAGGATCCCCTGTCGCAACGTACCGAAAGTCCTCTTTCTATGCAAGAAGCCAAACAGGGAAATGTGTCACGGAACATGGGGCCACCCGCCAACTACACAACCCGCGGTTAATACAGTATTACCAGACACCGACCGAGCACAGGTAAGTGTTGTTCTGTAGCCTCAGCGCCACCTGTCAATCATGCGCCACATTAAAGGCGCAATGACGGCATGTGCGGCCAGAGTTCTTTCAAGGGTGCGCGTGGGATGAGATCATGCCAGAGGGATCAGACGAGGCATGCGCTGGCGCGGGCTCAATCGCCGCCGCGTCACGCATCTGCAGCCAGCTGCCACCGCTCTGCCCTGCTCGAGATGGGCGATGATTCAACGCTGATAATGTCCCTCAGAAATGCATCCAGAATAGGACCCCAGAGCCAGATCTGGACGAATCGCATGTAATCCTTTTGAAGGGATGGAAATGAACCCTGGGCATCCTTTTAAAAATGGTCACAAGTCAATCATCTCAGCTGGCAGGATTAATAAACATGGCTTGTAGTAACTGACCAAATAAACGACTGTACACACGTTCTGCAAATGCAGTTCGGACACACACTGAGGTCATGGTATCCTTGTCAACAAACAAAAACCGTCAAGAAAGCCGGCGTTCGCAGCGTTTCGCGGGTAAAGGGCGACAGAGGTTCATACTGTACGATGTCAATACAGGATCAATTGAAAACAGAAGTAGTCTGGCCACAGAGAGTGTAACTTTAACAGGGTCGAGAGTTTCAAGTTTGAGCAGGATGAAAAAATAGGTCCGGGCATCGACAAAACGTGGGCGCACATGCGCACTTGGCTGTCCAGGACCTTTTCAACAAACTGACTGTTAAGTAACTTGCAGCAAACTATTAGGAAACTAAAATGCAAAGGGGGCATCTTAATGCACATCGGTTCATTAATACTGATGAAAAATACAAGCTACAAAGTGCAATTGGTCATAAAACCGGCCCACCTTAACTCACAAAATTGGCACAAGCTGCAGGGCTGAGTCAGCCTTCAAGCATAGACCTTTTACGCTACAGGCGAGTCGATCCCGCAGACTGCCTGACAAGTGCTTCTATGCAAAAAGGACGAGCATACTCCTCCTTGGCACTTAAAGGGTTGAGACATTTATAGCATATTCTTAAGAAAGTTGAAAACCAGTGGTAGCTCATCGATAATGGACGAGGGGGGCGCCAACCTGCTAGAACCCTCGCCCATTGTGGAAGAGCTGTAGGTTGAACTGTCACTGGCAAACATGGTTTCTCTTGGACAGCTTATGTTCCCCAGTGCACATCTCCAATGGACCATACAAGGCTGGGGGCGTTTTGCTGTCCCAGCCTGGCATGGACCACTGGGGATGCAAGCTGGAGAACTGCACGACTGAATGTGTGGGCGGGTGCTCCTGCACCTCCCCACACATGCAGACTCAATGGGGCACTGACAAAGAGCCGTTACATCTCCTGCGTGCATGTGAAGGAACCAGAAAGCGCTCTGGCGCTTCCTGGTTCCTGCTATTGTGCACGGGACCTGGAGGGACTGGAGGCAGAGTCACAGGAGCAGCATCCAGACTGGAAGATAGGCGTACAATTCTGTATGTACGATGTGTGTGTATGTATGCGTGCATGAATGAGCGAGTATATGGTGCGTGGGTGCAGGTGTGAATGAGCAAGTGAATGGTGTTTGAATGCTGCATGAATGAGTGACTGAATGTGCTTGTGTTGTGCTTGTGCCAGTCTGGGATACTGATTTGAATAGGGATTTCGGGAGGGTTGGAGGTGAGAGGGAGATTTTCCACTGGGCATCTATGATAAAGCAACCATGATAAGTGTTATCACATGGCTAGATTGGTATTTTGGTGTAGCCAGTCTAGCTATGTATTAATGTGGTATGCCATTTTCTTCTGGGCATCTATGAAGCAAACATACTCAGTGTTATTGTGTGGCTGGACTGGCATTTTGGTGCAACCAGTCTAGCTATTTCTTAGAGTGGCATTGCTTTTTTTGGACATATCAAGGCACACATCTCAGTGATAGTAGTGCTAAGCAATCCCTTCCACATCCAACCCACACACTACATCTATTAGTTATCATGCAGCAGGGATAACTCTACAAGCGCAATAGGAGGCTATGGCTCCACATGTACCGTCTGAATGAAACTCACATGTTGAAATATGTGTCTTACCCACAGAAGAAATGACTTCAGTGCGCCGGTGGCTGTGAGCACAGTCTGCTCATGTAAAGCATGGTAACGAGTGCCTTCAAGCAAAGACCTTCAAGTACTCTGATTGATTCCTCCTAGAATGGCTACAAGGACCCAAGGACCATAACAGGAAAGTTCTTGGTGCATCAATGTGCAACGTAAGAGTGATTGCGTGTGTGCGATAATGTGTGGGATAGACACAGAATAATAAGCTACTTCTCGGCACTAGTCATCGCTGCTCCCCATAAAGGGAGCAAGGGCCTAGTCATTAAAGAGGAGAATTTTGGGGGAGGCGCAAAAGGACGCCTGACTCGGTATACTATTGGGTTTGTTGGGTAGAAACTCAAGAGCTAAGGCCTCTTATACCCAATGGACGTCCACCTTTTGGCAGACCATATTTTGAAGATAATCTGGGTGGCTGTCATATTGGTCAAATTAAAGCCAGGAAAACATGGTCAACCAAAAATGAGACTCTTAAATGCACTTTGGCTACTGCTTTGTACAGTTGCTTTGATTAAAACAGCCCACAATATGTATGTATAAAATCAGTGCACTCTGTGGTTCCAAAACACTGATAAAGAGATGTAAATATTAAAGAGTAAAGCAGTGAGCTCCATGGGACACCAAAGAAGAGATTACTAACGGAGCAAGAAAAGGAGTCTAACTGTATATGGCATGAACTCTTATGGAAAACCGAAGTGGCCCAGGGCCATGCTTCTGCAGACACGGCGGCAATGACATTAAAAATGTCAAGGATTTCAACATGGTCCATCACATTGACCTAGGAGCGGAAATAGAATAAGAAAACGGGTTAAGTTCCCAGTCATGCGCTAATTTTCTGGCAGATTACGTACCAAGTGGGAGGAACCGGGATTGCAAAAATCAGGAAATAAATGCTGAAGAACAAAGTCTTGGAGTTGGGAACGGGCCTGTTTTTCTGGTGTCTATGTTGGACCACCTCTAAGAGACTAGACGGGCCTGTTTTTCTGGTACCTATGTTGGACCACCTCTAAGAGACTAGAGATTCGTGTCCGTGCGTTCATGTGTTACACAGGGCGGTCAGGAGCGAGCGTTCTACTATCAGGTCCTCTTTCCCTTTCCATTACACTGTCCCTCCCCACCTCCACCCTGAGAATTGGCAATGGCATTGCATGGCTTGTGATTCCAAAAAGCCCTTCCCAATAGGTAATGCAAGCGGGCATATAATCGAAGTGGGCATAGATAGTTTCCCACTCTCCTCAGACCCCTTTCCTTTTCACCCCTCAGACAACAACGGTGTGGATGCGACCCTCTGCTGACTCACAATTTGCCTCTACACAGGCAAGGTTCAGTGGTTTAAGACCGTTCAGATGGTGATATGCTGCATATAAAAGACACATAACATAACATGCATAGGGTGGCCAGAGTTCCTACTTTTTGAGGAGACGGACATGTTTTCCCACAACACGTAGCCCTGTACCAGCAAGTTTGACAAAGTACATCCAATGTCCCGGTTTTCAGAAAAGGCCTAGATTCTCAATCTTTGTTCGGTCGTTTCTCTCATTGCTGGTGTGTGAGGGCCACCTGGCAAATGCAGGAGAGCCCCAATTACAGCCCAGGCAGTGAAAACAGAATCATCTTCTACTGCTACAGAAAGCAAGAAGGCTCCACAAAGAAAGAGGAGAGAAAGAAAAAAGGAAACTCTATTGTTCAGACAAGAAGATATAGAAGGTGACTTTCATGAAGAAAAGGTGCAAGGAGCAAAAGGCATGCACTTGATAGACAATGTACATACAGCAGATCCCCAATGCTGTTCCCATCATGACGTCATCTGAATGTATCATCATTAGTGCACCCCCCCAAGAACTCTGCAGAAGAAGGCCCTCACCTCTCTGAAAACTCTTCAAAATGCTGCTAAAATGGTCCCAGCACCCCTAACATTGCCAGAAAGAGGGTAACATTACTCTGAAGCTCACGGGAAATGAAATACTTGCAACGTGCCCTGTTCTGTCTGTCTGTGGGCTTAGCTATTCTAGTCTCCAGTAAAGATTTCAAGAGACAATCGTTGTGCTTCTTTTATGGTACATCTAGAAGACATCGCAACAAAGAAAAACACTGGTCTGGTTTTTAGTTCAGAAAACGTGGTTCCCTTATTCATGTAAGGAAATGGAGTCACCAATTTTCAAGATGTATCAGGGTAGGTGGGTGGGTTTGTGTTGTATTTCGGCTCTGCCAAGCTTAGCAATGCACATTTTTAAGTGACTTGCAGCTAACCACCATTGGCAAGGAGCCACTTCTTGAAGTAAGCTTTAACACAGGTGTTTCAATTAATGTGACTGACTTAGAGTCATAATTCAGGCTAAAACTGTTCCAGCGTGAGGGCATTGTGAAAGCAATTGCTTTCATGAAGGCATATGTAATCAGATATGCACGCCGGGCGATCAGTTACAGTACAATACAGTGCCACGGCACCTTGTTTTGTATTGAACCCTTTCCTCTGTTTTATTCAGTCAAGCCTTTGAGTGTACGGAATCTCTACATCAGATAATGCACAGGCATCTGACGGGTGGGAAGCAGCTGGGAGAGGCATCTGTGTGCACGGTCTCCCTGATAGGCCTTGCAGCATTCATAGTGCAGCGCTCTTCAGCTGTTCGGACCGATGACTGAACATCTACATGGACAACATAACCAGCAATGCTTGGTTAAAAAGCAATACCGAGTGAGGGCTTCTTCTATTCATGTGGCTGCACTGAAGGAAAACAGAGGGCAACCAGGATGCCAGCATTTCTAAGGCTCCTCAGGAGACGACCGAGAGGTGGGCCAGTGGCACCCCAAGAGACAAGACAGTAGGGTCTGCTGGCCTGAGACACCACCTGATGTTGGAGATCATTTGAATGATGCCACAGGACATTTTGCCAACACTCTGGTGAGGAGGCAAACAAGGCCTTTCTACACTGACATGAGTGTCTGATCCCCAGCCACATGTGGAGCAGAGGTATCTATGTGGTTACTGCGACCAATTAACTGCAACCAACAAAAATGCTGACTTATTTTTTTTAATTTTGACCCCCTTTTGACCCCATATATAGATATATGCGTGGGAGACCTCCTCGCAGCCTCCTCTACATGCATTATATGCTATACCCATCCACCCACATATATATGGGGCTTAAGGGGGGTCGAAATAAAAAAGTCAACATTTTCGGTGGTCGCAGTTAATTGTTAATTGGTCGCAGTAATGGTACGATTCAGAACAGAGTATGAAACTATGTCACTCCATCCTTATTTGTTTATTTATTTATGTAGCGCACCTAACCCTGAGGCATCTTGGCGCTTTACAAGTTACATGGTTAATTAAACAGTGTGAAAATGGAACAGAAACTTAGAATATGTACATACAAGATATGTACAACAGAGTACAAATTAATTTACCAAGGTACATAGGTACACAAATTACTTTACAAATAATATACAAATAATTCTGGACAGGCAAGGTCCTAATCACAAGAGCACAGATGGCCTCCAGGTAAGTCTTTATACATCAAGGGAGAAGAGCCACATTTTGGCCTTATGTCCGAAGCTGAGGAGGGAGTGGTCTGCTCTTAGGTCGGGTCTGCTCTTAGGGCTGTGGGCATGGAATTCCACAACTGAGCTGCCATAACTGGAAAGCTGCTGCCCCCTGCTTTCTTGAGCTTCTATCTCGGGACCTCGAGGCAGTTTGAATGCATGGTTCTGGTAGGACGTTCTGATGTGTTTCTAATAAAATTATCCACTAAGTATTTAGGAGCAGGGTTAGTTAGGCATTTGTGGGTGATAGTTAAACAAGTAGTACTTAGTAGTGAAATCGGGGATGTCCTTAGGTTCAGTGGCACTGACAAAAACAATCAAATGCAGGCACGGCAGCCCTAAAGCCCAGGTACCCTTAGAGAATCATGTATATACATGATGCTAAGGAAGTCTAGCCATAATGATAGGGATATCGGGTCATAGTGCTAAGGCTATCAGGTCACAATGCTGCTAGTGAAATCCAGGGAAATCCGCAAAAGAGGAACATCCAGTTGGACGTGTCGGTCACGCTCTCACCACCAGCCTCTTGAATTGGGCCGACCTCTGGAACAGACAATGAATACTATCAGTTTTGCTTACCTTTGTCTGGGTAAAAGTGGTACATTGAGGACTTTAGACTTGTTTACATAGCCAAACATTTATATATATTAGAGCTCCTTTTTTCCATATGATGATATGCACCGGGTCCTTCATGCTGAAGGATTCTGGCATGGCCCTTATGACTAATGGCTGTCAAGTATATCCTGGCATACCTTCGCTGTCGAAACATAGATGATGTTGGACATGTCTGATAGGCACCATAGTGATCGGTCTAGCACTTCACTGATTCAGACTACTTCTGTTGGTCATCCATTTCGTCTTGTGTAGCAAGAGATGCTACTCCCTGCATGGATGGTGACATATCTTCTTGAACTTCTGCACTGAACTCCAACCTCTCATGCGTGGCAGCAGTAATCGGTCCTCTGGCAGTACCTGCCATACCACAAACCAGCACCACCTGTCCAAGCTATTGCCATGTTTGGAAATTACCAATGTTTTTCTACCCGTGTGAGCAATTCTACCATCCGCACGGCGGGTATGCGCTCGCCTTGGCTTTTTAAATATTGTTTTAAGAAATTGATTGATGGGAGATAAACCTCAGAAAATGTGTGGGGCTAATCCACACACATTTTCCTATGCTCACTGCACAACAAACATATAGTCACATGTACTCTGGGTGGACACAGCCTACAGGCGCAGTCCTCCTGTCATAGTCAGTTGGAATGTGACAGCCAGGAGTACAACACTTTCCCCCTGCCATAGCCAGCCTAATTAAATATCAAATGCTCCATGGACCCGCCATTTCCTTTGTCTGCCTGCTGGTGGCAGCGCATACTGATGAGAGTTAATTTAAGCAGACCTGTGGGAGGCCTTGTCGCAGGACTGACAAAGGGGACAGGAAACCGAACACCCTTTTGATATGCATCTTTGTCAACTTGAAGTAAGCTCCCGCCCCTTAGTATGAAGGACCGTGAATGTCATGTCTGGGACAATTGTTTACAGTGTTCATTCCTGCAGGGGTACCCCATTCAGGAAGGTGATTTGTGATTTGATGGAGACAGAAAGTCTGTCCTCACTATAAATTCAAGGGAGACCTGAGCTTTGACCAGGAGCCACAGAGAGCTCACTTAAACAGAGAGACACTTTGATCCACAACAGACAGAAAGATGGGTGGGACTTAGTAGTGCATGTTGTCACCCCTTTACCTTTCCTGTTGCAAAGCACTCTGGTTATGACTTCACGCCTAACAGAAGATTGTTTGTGGGGAACCGGGATTGGTTCATTAAGGTAGGCTTAGCCTGCACCAATCATTGGGGCCCATTTGGCTTTAAAAGAGCGTTGAGCCCTTCTTTTGACACATCATCCACAATGACTTTGAAAGGAGTAAGGAGGACTCAGTTGGACAATGGCTGGAAGTACAGTTTGCCTTACAGCTTCCGCCAGTGAAGGAAGGCTAGGATTTCCAAGAGTGAAGCAAGATCCCTCCCCTAAACATTTTGCAGGGAACAGAGGGAGATAGGGAACTCAGAGGGCCCATCCAGCAGCTCCAGAATTGGTACTCAGCCAGCACACAACCTGCCCTGCTAGATTCTGCCAGAAATCTTCCTAGGTCTGAAGTGCCAGAGAGTCTCTGAACAAAGGACAATGCTGTTGCCTGCACTTTCTCCTCAGCTTTGGGCCGTCCGTCTTAAAGGATGACACAAGCCCAGCAAAGAAGCTAGGAGGAGTGCCTCAACAAGCAACAATCAGTGCCCATCTTTTAAGGACATTTCGAGGCAGTCGAGCCCTTGTATTGTGACCAGCTGCACCACTGACTGTTGTCACGCTGCAGCCACTAAAGCCGTCCGAGACTCCTCGACCAGTGTTACAGATCCGCCAACCACCACGGGGACAATGATTCTTGACAGTGCGCCACCATTAAGGCCAGCTTGCAGCTGTCCAGCCTTGCTTGCCGAACTGCCTGCTGCCTGATACTCACAGCTGTCTCCCGTCTTGAACTCTGTTGCAGAAGTTGCAAACCATCCTGGAACCGACTCAATGCTGTCGAGCATCAAGATCATCCCAAGCACCAGGTACATTGTGGTTCTGTCCCCCTGGTCCTTCCCCGAATTCCCCTAGTGATATTTATGACCCCTTTCTCCTTTGGTGCTCAAACCAAATAACCTTGAACAGTTAAGGCTGATTGTTTTACCGACAACCCTCCTGTCAGTATGCAGAGTGCATCCCTTTCCTTTGTGAAACTGTCTGTCCTCTGTGTTAGTTTACAGGGTGGGTTTTATTTTGTAGTGTGCTAGAACTATCTGTTGTAATGATAATAAATTAGATATTTTTATACAACTTGACGGGACAGTCCCTTTTATCATTGGGTATTGTATTTTCGCTGTTTTGCATCTAACCAAAGATCCACGACCTTGTGGAGATATGCCTGCCATTCCATCCACGTAACCAAAATTGGACAAGGAGGTTTATAATTTGCTTGTGTTTCCAATCTGTTCTGATCCCTTCTGGTGTACTAGAAGTGTGGGGCTGATTGATGGTTTAGAAACAGATATTCATCCCTGTACCATTGGTGTCCCGGAAGTTGATCCGGCACAACCCTAGATTCCACAGTCTTAGAAGACATCAGAAATTAGATGCTATGGAAAGCTGAAAGGTGCACAACGTTTCCAAAGGCTCCAAATGAGCAAGAAAATACTGTGGTGTGCCCACAAGGCATTCCCCGACGTCGTACTCCTTTGTGGACTGAATGGCACTTGCTGGATTTCTGTTGTTTGTTTGCGACTCTGAAAGATTATCCATGAAATTTAAAGTGCTCAAGGATTCCTGTAGTACACCAACACCATTATTATGACATGCAAATCCTACGGAATCAGGCTCCAGAATGAAACTGGAGGCTGCAAAATCTTTTGTCAAATCATGTCACGTGGCAGTTTTTGAAAACAAGTAAGGATTTTGTTGTTGAGTCAGATGGCAGAGTTCGGGTGAGGAGGGAAAAGGGCATGACTTGCATACTGAGCGAAGCTGGTTTCAGTCAGGGCTGGCCTTTGCAACGGTATCTCCCCGAGCAGCAACACAAAAATGTGGCACCCCGGCCCCCATGTGCCCCATGTCATCCCGAGAGCGGGGAACATTTAATTTCAATAGAGTGCCTTCTCCAACCACGCCAGCTCGGGGGAGACCTTGAAAGACTCCCCCAATCTGGCGTGGCGGAGGGCTAATGGTGCCCACAGCAGTCGCCCGGCCGGCCCCGCCATAAGGCCAGCCATGGTTGCAGTGTGACCCTCCCCTAAGGTCGGACCTGGTTGCAGTGTTCTGAAAGGGCCTCTTCTTGGAACAATACATGCTTGCAGAAACGAACACTGGATTATATGATAAGAAAGTGAAAACAATAAAGTGTCCCATGTCTGCCACCTGAGCATACTTAATTACCCATGCAGAAGTGGTTGAAGCGGGCTGATTACCACTCCTACACTCTTCTCCTAACCGCCATGGTTCATGCCCTCACTCTCCGAAACCATTCTCCGTCCAGATGTGATTGAAACTAAAGACGGGGGCGGTGGGCAGGGGGATTGGGGCAGAGGTCACCTTATTTCCATAGGAGACCCCTGCGGATGTCAAGAAGTGTACACATTTGTTGTATTTGGAGGGTGACTATGAAACAGTGTTGGGGGCTCTAGTTGGCCAAGGCCTATTCCAGTTAACCTTGTGGCCAGGGTCTGGTCTCTGCCAACAACCTCTGATGCCATGGCATTTACCGGGTGTCGCCCAGGTTGGGGCATAGATGAGAGACCTGTAGAAAGCTTGCATGGACAGGAACTTGTCTTTATTTTGTGGAAGGTCAGAAGCGTGAATACGTTTCAGGTTGATCATCCCAGCTCACAGACAAAGGGTAGTCAGAGTTGCGGTAAAGCTGGAGACTTTCCATATGTGGTACAGTCAGTAGGGAAATGGGCAGACTCCATGGCGTAACAGTCTTTCTTTGCGGTGAGAAAGCGGAGTGGGCTGATCATATGTCTACTGTGTGTATGTGTCACTGTATCGTGTGTATGGGTCAGCAGGTTTTAATTTGGATTTTGGGTGGTGCAGAAAATGCTGCCAAATTTAGGAAATGGGGACTTTTCATGTCGTCATGCCCGAAAATAAGAGGCAATCAAAACATGCTCACAAGGTAAACAAATACAAGAGCAGAGACACACAATAGTCATTCACAAATACACACATGTGTAGGACCATGAATTGTGTAATATGTTTTATGAAAGATCAGTTTATAAGGAAACATAATGCAATGCAATGTAATAGAAATTGTAAGAATTGTGTAAGATTGTAATTTGGTATATTGATATTGTATATTTTTTTATCTTGTATTTTAGAAAGTGTTTACAGTTTTAATTAACTAATTGCACTATAAACTATTAAAAAATAAAAAAATACACGCATATGCACAAAAACACATATGCCATGGGGCATGCATGCTCTGTGATAAATCATTTAGACACACAGTTAAAGTGCCTGTGCAGAATGACACAGCTACGCAGGCAACATACACGAATGGCCCAAACCTCAAACATTACCACAGGTGTGCACTAAGCCACCCACCCACCAATACACAGTCAATTCATGCACCCACTCAGCATTGCACACATGTGGAGTTAAAGGAGGCAGATGGAAGTTGCATTTCATTGGTCATTTCCTTCTTTTCTCAGTCAGCTCAGACTTAATTAAATCATCTTCATGAGGAAGCAAGCTCTACTTCATTTTGTTCAGCATCATTCACTCTGGGCAGCAGGCACTTACATAACCGGCCAATGACCCATGGCGCCGACTCAGTGCAATTTATGACCTGCCCACCAAAAGAGAATAATAGATCCGATTTTAATGAGAAGACACAGTTAATGAGGCACAAGTCCTCTCGGCACTTTTATCTGACGCAGAAGCTAAGTTAATTATACTTTTGAAACTTGTTAAAAAGGGCCTGTTGCTTAAAACTTTATCCTCAGCTTTTTAGCGTTCCATATCCCTCCAAGACTTCATATTGATGTGGCTCCACGTTCATTGGCACCAGTATGCAAGTCTTTTCTCTCTGTCTACACAAGTTCGAATCCAGAGCACAGCTGATGACTGTTGCAGGCCTCCTGAAAGGAGTTGACAGGGCACAGTGCTGCTTCTCTGGTATGTACACTGCTTTCATTGCGATTCGTACAAACCTTTTAACAACCCCCGACTCTTCCACACTCAATGCCTTTTGGCTTACTGCACAAAAACCCAGACACATTTAAAAGTGGAAAAGGTCGCTTTAATGTGACAGGCCAAAGCTTACAATTAAACGCTTAACTGGCTCCATGGCCTTACAAACTAAAGACATATTTTAAACAACCAATTAAATAATTAAACATTCTCATTTTTTACCCCAACAATTAAATAATTAAATAAAGCCATTTCCTCCGTAACTATCCCTTGGGCCCTACCGTCTCCTTACCCCTTTTCCAGGTGTCCCGCTTTCTCCCCGGGGCCATGCCCCTCCAGGCTCAATACCTGTTCCCCCGTGGTGACCCGCATGTGCAAACAACGCCACCCCATCCTTTCCCTTGTCATTCCCCCATTGTGTTTCCCTCCCCCCACATCAAAAGGGGCCATGCCCCCGGAGCCCAGGACCACTTCAATACCCCTCAGACTCCTCTCTACACCAATCTCCCCCTTCCTATGACCTGCAGCCAGTCTGACCTGCCATATCAGCAACAAAATTGTACCTTACAACTTCACTGATGCCTCGACCTGTCACACAAAACTACCATATAATAGCTCCTTAACAGACCAAAAAAAAACCCTGTAAGACCTTGACATGGGATGTAAAAAGCCACAGCAGAAACCAAGTACAATGGTCCCCCATCCCCCTTTAATAAAACCAGACACCAGACCTAACCCAAAATGAAGGGGGTGGGAGGGCGGGACAATCTTCAAGTCCAACTGTCACCTGCCTCCCGAACCTTCCCATGCCCCTTAAATACCCTAGGGAGGTGCTCTGCCCCCCACGGCCACTCGCTGGCCGTGTGCAGCGCCAAAAACCTCCCCGGGGGGAAACGCCTCGCGTTCCCCCCGGAGCCCCCCTTTTGGCTTACTGCACAAAAACCCAGACTCATTTAAAAGTGGAAAAGGTCGCTTTAATGTGACAGGCCAAAGCTTACAATTAAACGCTTATCTGGCTCCATGGCTGTACAAACTAAAGACATATTTTAAACAACCAATTAAATAATTAAACATTCTCATTTTTTACCCCAACAATTAAATAATTAAATAAAGCCATTTCCTCCCTAACTATCCCTTGGAGCCTACCGTCTCCTTACCCCTTTTCCAGGTGTCCCGCTTTCTCCCCGGGGCCATGCCCCTCCAGCCTCAATACCTGTTCCCCCATGGTGGCCCGCTTGTGCAAACAGCGCCACCCCATCCTTTCCCGTGTCATTCCCCCATTGTGCTTCCCTCCCCCCACATCAAAAGGGACCATGCCCCTGGCACCAGAAAAACCCTCCCCCGAGGTGTTCTTTCTGCCCCAGCCCCCCCCCCACCAATTTTCCTACCTCCACTCCTCAACCAATCTCCCAGCCAAGAGCTCAAGTCCGCCAGATAATGATTGTTCCCCAAACCGGAAAGTTTACCCATCCTCTCTAAATCTCATCAATCCTTTCTAAACCATCTCCTTACGGTCCAAAACCTGTACTGACACCGATGTACAAAATTCTACCATCTCTCTGTTTATCCCCTTCCTTGCCCGCTCTATCGGACCCTCATTTATCGCTCCCCTCCCAACTCTCTGTGGCAAACGCTTAGTCCCCCCTACAGTTGCTTGAGGCCACACTTGTCGGACCCATAACAAAAACCCTTTTTATTTTCCTAAGAAGAGCCACACCCGTATCCCTTACCAGATCATTTTCCCCACCAAGACTGATCCCCCACCCAACTGGAGGCCCCATAGTTTTCCCTCAACCCAGCCAACATAGGAAGCAACTGATCCCAGCCCAGCCCCCCAAACCCGGAGCATCTTACCACAACATCTTTATAGTTGCACCCCAGTTGCCTGCCAACAACCTTTTCCTCAGCTTCTTTCCCCGCCCACTTAACCCTAGAATGTCCAAAAAACCAGATTTTTGACATCTGACCGTACCTCCTAGCAGTATCTGAAAAAGAAATTACAAAATCACTTACAAATCAATAACATCCTAATAAATGCAACACTCCTGCTACCTACTGAAAAAATTTTATAACGACATTCCGTTTGACCGGGTCCCTGGCATACCCTTTGTATCTCCCTTACTCCCAGCGTCCCAACCTATTCACCTACTCCTCTGAATAGCCCAGCCTGCTACCTTCAGATGCTGCACCCCACCTAAGTGAATGAGTTCCAACCTCCTAACCTTTCCCACACCACTAGTAACACCTTCCTCAGTACCCTATCCTTCCTGGCCATCTCCTTAACCCCCTGCAGAAACACCCAAGGTCCTCTCCTACCTGTCCCCCTATATTCTGCCCCTTTCACCTAACCTTTAAACAATACACCTAAACCCACTTAGCCCCCTCTTTTTCCCCTAAACTATTACCCTCCTGCTCACCCTTGACCCCCCACCTCCCATCACCTTATTAATTTGGCCCTGCGTTGCCCCCCCTGCACTGGGGGCCCACGTGCACCCCCGTCCATGCATGCCCTTTACTTTATTACTCCTCTCGCCACTGCACCAGGGGCCAAACCTGCACCCCTGTCAATGCAGTCCCTTCCATATAACTAATCTTCAAGCTCCTTGCGTCCATTACCATCTGTTTCCCAACTGCACCAGGGGCCCTAGTGCACCCCCGTCCATGCAGGCCCCTTCTCTGCCTTACTCCTCTCCACCGCTGCACCATGGGCCAAACCTGCGCCCCCGTCCATGCAGACCATTCCACATAAATTCCTCTTCCAGCACCTTGCTTCGTTGCTCCACTTTTTTCCCCCAGCTGCACCAGGGGCCCTAGTGCACCCCGGTCCATGCAGACCCATCTCATCACTTCCCTCTGCTGCACCAGAGGCGCTCCCGCACCTCCGTCCATGCAGCCTGAAGCTTACTCACCCTGTCGTGTGGCAAGCGTGAGGGCTTCGCCACCGTCAACCATGCCCTCCAAACGACGGCCACCACCCCTTAACAATTTCCACAGTTACACCCCCCTGCGGCGCTCCCCTACCTACGATTCTTCCTCCTCACCTCTCTCCTACACCCTTTAAATCGCCCCCAAAACCTTTAATCAAACCTTGTGCCCCCCTCCTTTTACGATAAACTGAGCCCGACCTACCAGCACACCCCAATTTACCTGGCATGCGGTCCTTCCCCCCCACCTCTTTGCCCCACTCCTCGCCCTGACCCACTGTCCCCTGCATGAAAACAATCCGTAACCGGATGCCGACCCGCACACCTGCTGCACTCGTATTTAAATTTGCACATCCACCTTGTGCAGCCTTCTTTATTGAACACCCAACATGCTGTCAAGGGCTGTCCTCCGCCTCCTCCCCCCGCCCCCTCATGGGCGGGGCGACCAAGAAAGGGCCGGTAAGGTACAGGCAGCCCACTTGCTGTGTGCAATGTCGGGGCAGGCCTCGTTGGAGCCATCCATTGCAGCCAAAGATCCATGTCTATCTCCCCCCAGACCGCCTGACTGCCTTTCTCGCTCTGAATTCCTCATCATAGCGTACCCAGGCAAATCCCCCAAAACTTGTGAATGCCCTCCTAATTACGTCCATATATTTAAGCAGGGCCACGCAACGCTCTGGAAATTTTTCACAATATACACTGGCATAAATGATAAATGCCGACGTCCAATTCTCAATAGTCACCGGGACCCTTGGGCGCGAAGCCAGTTCCCTCTCTTCTTCTTTAGACCCCTCCTTTGCTCTCACTTCCCTATGGAGCAACTTAAAAACATCTACAAATTCCCCCGCCTGAATCTTCTCCCTGGTCGCTGCCATCAAGTGCGCCCCCAAAGGTTTTGTGATACCCATTTACGGCAGTTTTTTCTCCTTGCCTTTCACATCAACCTCCTTTTCTTTTGCACCCTGTACCTCGAGCGCCAATGGCTCCACCACTTTGTCAGTTTGAACCTCCACTGAGCAAATGCCCTTTTCATCCCCCAAGGCACCAATGGCCTGTACCCCAACTTCTTTCCTTGCCCCTTGCAGACAAGACCCTTCCTTTCCCATCCCCATTCTCGTGTCCCCTCTCCGCCATGCAGATGACCATTCCCTTTCCTGCTCACCTCTTTCAACACAGCCCGTCTGCCGTCTGGCGTCCACACCAATGCTCCTCATCTCTTTTCTTACAGGGCTCCTACTGCAGGGACAAAACATGTCAGCAGACTCACCCAGCCAGTTGCTCCCCCGACCTCTAGCCCTTCGACCGCCCTGCACCTGTCTTTCCCACTCCCCCCTCAAACTTCTTCTCTCCTCCCCCCTTTCCCTTACAGCCCTATAACCTTCTTCTTCCCACTGCCCCACATAAACCTCCAAACCAACTTCATCACCCCTTAAATACCATTGTGGCTGTGAGCTCATGCTCGAGTTGAGTCGATCTTCTTCCTGCGAGCCCGGGGTGTCCGCCCCGCCACTCATCTGACGTCTTCTCAGCGGGGCCGCAGAAACCCCTGCCTGGTCCTCTTCTCTCGGGCGAGGTGTGCAGTCCTCCACCCTGTAATCCTCCTCGCTAGGGGCCGTACAGCACCCTCTAGACTCTCCTCGCGCGGACCGAGGAGGGGCCGTTCCTAAACCCTCTCTATCCTCTTGAACAGCGGGGGCTGTGCAGCGCCCTCCGCCCCCACTCCTCTTAACCGGGGGGGCCGTCCGCGCCCCTCCCTAACCTCCTCAATTAATGGGGACCTCTCTCTCCTTCTCCCACCTGCACTCTTCCGCAGGTATTTATCCCCTTTCCCCCTCTGCCCAGTCGCCTCTTTCTGCACCCCCTGATCCCCCCCACCGTGGCTCCCCTGACTCACCCCTTTCCGAGCACTCCTCACCTCCCCTAATTCCCCTTGGTCATTATTAGCTCCATCCCTAACTGGCTCCCCCCCCCCGAAATCATTTCACCCCTGGACGCTCTCCTGTCGATCTCCCTCCTCATCTTCCTGCCCCTGGATTCCCAAACCTCCCCTCTCCCCGCCGCGGGGGTGCACGCCACCACTGCCGCGAGAGCCCCATCTGCCGCTGCTCTACGCTGCGGCCTACCACCACCTAACTCCACCTCGCCCGTGACCTCCAGCACCGTCCCTTCCAGCTGTGCCTTAGATGCCCTGCTGATCATGTCCAGGGCCTCCCTCAGAGCCCTAGAATCCACCAAACCCGTCTTGCTAGCTCCCTGGCCCACCATTGTGCACCAATACTCTGAATGTGCACTAAAAAATATGCCCCTTTCTACTCACTACCTAACTAAGCCCCCGAGCCGGCACCTACCCGTGGACAAACCCCAAAAATAAGGAAACCCACTAAACAATGTTGGGCTATAAAGCAAATATACTTAATAAAATAAATTAAATGATGTAATTCCAATGTATAAAATATATTAAATAATTGTGGACCTAACAGAATTTTTTTATTATTATTTATTTATTTATTTATTTTTAAACCCCCCCCTTTCAATAATAACCCTGCCCTAAACAAAAAACCCTTTTGCTCCTGACCTGCCCCAGAGAAGAAAATACCCCCAAAAACCAGAAGCTCACAAAGAATTGGGGCCCAAAAAGGAAATTCCTCACTGCCCCCTGGCGGCTTGCAGGCCGCACCGCACTATCACAGGAAATGAAGCGCGGTCCCTTTAAGGGAACTGCAGTGCCCTCTTAGGCTGGAGAATGTAGCAAACAGAGAGGGATCCCCAGGCAGCTGTCCCAACCTAAACATCCACTCCAGGAACCCCTGCGAGCCCAGAAAACTACTCTCCACCCCCCCAGAGATATAAGGCAAAACGCTCTGCCCCCACCCCAGACAACACCGAAGCTGGGCACTGAAAAGCACACGGGCCACACAGAAACCCCAGAAAGCTGCCAGCCAACAGCGCCCGGACCAGTAAATGAGGAGGTAACTTATTTACAATACCTCCGCTACTATTATAAATTATTAAATAAATATATGTATTTTTTTTTTGTTTTAATAAACTAAACTGCCTACCCAAAAGTGCTGCTGCTACACTGCCCCACTCCTCACCTCCACAAAAACCCCCTCGTAGGCCCAAACCAGGGAAGGCTCGGGAGCAGGCGACAGGACTGAACAATCACCAAGTCCAACTGTCGCCTGCCTCCCGAACCTTCCCTGGCCCCTTAAATACCCTAGGGAGGCGCTCTGCCCCCCACGGCTACTTGCTGGCCGTGTGCAGCGCCAAAAACCTCCCCGGGGGGAAACACCTCGCGTTCCCCCCGGTTCCCCCTTCCCACAACTCGGCTCAATAAAATCACCATCATCTAATTAATGCAGCCTGAAAATGATTTGGCTTGTTACCAATTATGAGCAAGTAAACAAATCTGCGGGTGTTGGTGTCAGTAATCCACTGGCCCCTTTACGATGGAATGCCTTTCGTCAATTGATTCCAAACAAGAGCCCACTCCTTAAGAGAGACCGACCCCCCACTGCATGTTTTCAGCACTTCCAGGCAAAATACATTTGAATGAAGTGAATCTAAATGGAAGTTATTTGCACAGTGGATGGTTATCCAGAAAACCTGGTGGGATTTAACGGTCCAGATGACTGGATTTGAAGACGCTGGCACTAGGGCAAAGTGAAGAGTGCCTTATCCATTTCAATGACACAAAAGAAATGAGTAGTCTTTTCGAGGGTCTGTTGATTGCCAGGCCTCACTGACCAGCTTCACTCTCGTGCAAACACAATTTCACACGAAAAAATTAACTTGAGGTTTCAATGCTTTCTGAATGGTTTGGTCTCCCTTGTTAGCAGAGCGGTGCTCAAAAATCCACCAAACAGTGAATCCAAGCTGGTTTCTGCAATATCCACCATGAAAATGCATTAGAGTTCTTTGCACGAAAACAATATCATTGGAGTTTATTAGTATATGCTTTAGCTCATTCTAAAAACCCAAGTGAATTTCTCTATTTGGTCATCGACGTAGTCCAGATGCGTTCACTAAAGTTATCATTGGAAGGCACGGATGTGATACTTCTTTTTACTATGTGCCCCTACATTCTTATGCGTCAAGAGTTTGAACGTCACTTTAAGATTTCTGAAGGACATCAACAAAACGTATGACCACTGAAGAATAGGGCTTTGAAAAGTAAACTAGAGTCGTGGTTTCCTGCTTTCCCGTCCTCTCATCTTCCCCTGTCTTTTTTACTTTCCTCAAGCAGACGAAGATCTGAAGGCCCCTGCTGGGGGCACAGCACGCCGCAGACAGGCATTCAAACCAAAAGTTCATTTCCGCTAACTGAAGGAACAATCAAATTGTTGACCCAAGAAGCGTGATATTGGCTAGTTTGATCTCAATGGAATCAGGTCCAGTTGGGCATCTGCTGGAGGGGGGAAGCGGATTGGATCATGTAAAATGCTTTTTTAAAAATGTTATCAGCTAGTCGGACAGTTTCTTTTTTACATTGTGCATCCTCGTGCTTCCAAATCCAGTACTAATACCTCTTATTGTCACCTACCTTAACGCTATTCCCTGCACTTGCGCGATCCCAATGTCACCAGGCCTAGCAAGATCGTTGAAACATTTGTGTTTGGGCGCGTTAAAATGCCTTATTATATCATATCATATTCAAGTTATCGACCTCAGAAGGATGAAGATCTGGACCATCCTTGCCATCGATTAAACTTGCAAGCCGTGGGATTCCTCATTTCATGCTTAACCCTTGAGCTTTCCACCCAGCTAAAATAATGTTAAGGTGGGCGTGTGCCCGAGAAACTGGTGAGTTTACAAAAGTCAGCAGACAGACCTGTCATTCAACCTGAATGATGCTATGGATGTTCCCTGATAAATGGGCTAACTTCCCCTGTCTTTTCGGCTCCATAAGAAGTCTCAGAGCAGAGATGTCCCCTCCTAATTGTGACATGGATGGAAAGGTTCTTGTCCTGCATACCTGTGCAAGATCACTCCCCCTAAGGACAAGAGGTAGACATTCGGAGGTCTGTTAGAATGGCCGGGATCCCCTAAGCCCTCAGTCGCCAGGGTTGTGACGGGGTTGGTCCTTCACCAGCAATATCACTCAATGTGTGCCTAAACCATTCAAGGCTACTTTTGGTAACTAGAATAACCCTTCATCGCGAGCAGATTATCCAGTTAGTGGTTTTAGGTAAAACAGTAGATTCATTTATTTAATTAATTAATAATAATAATAATTTAGCATTTATATAGCGCTACGAACCGTCGGGTATCTGAGCGCTGCTTATTATTACCCACAGTGTGTGGTGCTCATTTACTGACCTAGGAAGGATGAAAGGCTGAGTTTGGCCCTGCCAGGATTCGAACCTGCACGGATGTCAAAGAGAGCGCTCCTACTCGCTGTGCTATTGGACCGGCAATTTGGTTTGCTCAATCCATGCATTCATGCATCCCAGAGAGTTACTAGGGCACACATCGTCATATAAGCGAGCATGTAGAGCAATCATCAATGGCAGAGAAAGATCACAAAGCTTAGAAATTAAACTGCTCCCTTAGGAGTTCTGTATGCAGGGCTCATTCTTTAGCACTGGCAGAGAGGATTCAAAGGAGCTGTGGCACAGATCAGTGCCTTCTTTGGGGGCCAGAGATTCTCTAAAAATTCGAGATTGCAGTATTCTTTGTCTACCCACTAGACGCTTTTTGGTGACCTTCTGGCCACTCGTCAGAAATTTAAAGTCACAAGTATCAGGTGAAACATATCGATTTATTTAAATTAAAAGGATGAATATGACTGAAAGGGAGTAGTGTAGTAATACATTTCCATATATATTCTTTCAGGTGATAGACTGGTCAACTCAACAACACATGCAAGCCTGTGTGCCCACTACTTCATATTGGTTAATATATTGAAATTGAAAAGCAACATTATATGTTTGAAGAAATCAGTAATTGATCACTGGAAGTGAATGTATCTTATTTTGCTCCTGAAGAAGACTCGAAACGCGTCAAGCTCTGAATTTAAATTTCCGATTTATTAATGTGTACTTCGTATCAAATTTTGTTAAATTTGTATTAAGTTCTAAATATATGGTAACTGGAAATAACTATGAAGAATTTTGTATGATTATGAATACACAATACTTCTTTTCTGAAATCCTCTGCAGAATCTTTTATATTATTTTTGCAATGTATGGAGTTTTGAATAATTTGAAATATTAAGAAACATTGAAGTATTGACATTTCAGAAAGGATTATATGGTAATGAAACATCATACGTTACTAAGCTAGACAACATAGAAATCTAAATATTAATGAAATACAGTCTAATTGAATACATGAAATTCTAATTTAAAGTTGACTGGATTTTCCAAGAACATATAGGTGTGCAGGGGACGGGAGTTCTCATGTACCATGAGTTCTCCAATTCTCACATTGTCTACCCACCTTACCACAAAAACCCTTTCTTTCACTGTAAGCTTGCTTCTCTCCACCTTTCTCGCAGCCGTGACATGGCTTTTGGGCTCAACGGATGGCTTACCAAGCTCTGTGGTCACTTTGAGGAATCTATCCTCCACCTATTATCTCTACTGCTCCGTGTCTCAGTGAAATCCCCCTGCAGGGTTTTAGCAACACTCTGAAACCAAACCTAAGGAGTTGCCTCAACACCGGGAGAGGATTTTTAGGGTGGTGTGGGTGTGGGATTTGGGGATTGTGCGAGACAATGGGTTGAAATTCTGGGAGAAATTACCAGGGATTCTGGCTCTTGCTCGGATCACATGACAAATGCATGACACACACTGGAAAAGTCTAGGCAAGCTCACTGGGCAGAGCCCAGGAGCAAGTGGGGTTTGAGATGGCTTTCAATCTGCAAACCAGCATACTAAGGAAGTGGGAATGAGCGCCTGGGGTTTTCTTATCTCAGGCAGCCATTTCTCAGAACCACACTTTCCTGCTCCACATAACTCTTAGCGCTCAACTGTTGGCAATGAGTGGAGTCTACAAACCACCGCCCCTCCACAAATTCCCAGATCCTCGTTGCACATGTGGTACACTTAACTTTTTTGAGAGAGAGAGAGAAAATGATAAAAATAATCAGGATTTGGCAAATTGAGAAAGTGAAATGGGAGTGGCGGCAGGTGCCAGTGGTAGGGGTGTGGGAGGAGACAAGGATGTTTTGCCTTGTTTGGGACTGTTTATGTCTTGCTATGCATTGTTATTTCTTTCATGCTTGCTTTACCATGTTATGATTTTCTGTATGTGGCTTCAAGGTGGCTTGCGGCACACACCCACTGACCATCAAGGTCTCCACTGGCTGCGCCCCGCACTAAAACTCTCAAATTCTATATTCCAAAGAAGTATACAAATGCCAAGTCAGCCGTCCACATGTGGGTATCGGGACAGCATGCCTCTTCAATCAAAAGACATACCACCGCCCCCGTCAATACATCCTATCACAACGGGTACACAGGGCTCCCTTCTGGACACAAATACCTCTATGCTCATGATGCAGGGCACCTAGAAACAGCCCCTTGTGCAGTTGTCAGTGTGCTACCAGTCTGCACGCGTCAGCCCAACAAAAAAGCTACCATGACTCTTTCCTCTCTCGCCACTATCCTAACCATCACGCCGCTCTTTCCAAAGCACCGAAGCACTGAGCAAATGGCAACAGAGCTTGCTGTCAATCCCAGTGACATAAAAATCTGCAAGCGTAGGTTCGAATCCCAGCAGTAATCCTGCAGAGCTAGTTTGAGCAATCTGTGAATCACCCAATTTTTGGGCAAACTGAAGTGCCTTCAATCATCAAACCTTCAGTAAGTCAACTGGAAAAGTTCAAGCAGCAGAATTGTGTGGGTGATGGCAAGGTGCCCTTTCCCAGAGGGCTCTAAAACACGCCACACTGGTATGTGTGAACCTAACTATCACCCAGCAGGACCCCTCATGCTAGAAATGGAAACATATTTGTCTACTAGAAATAAATACTCTTGCACGGCCTGGTGGCCAGCAAGGAAAGACGACAGGTTTCCCACATTCTCTGGGTAGATGCTGGCAAGTGGTGCTGGCAAGTGCCCTCTGAGAATGAAGATGTTTGGGTAGCATGCAAACAGGTGCTTGGGTACTGGGGGAATTTGTTACTATTTGCCCTCAAGGGTATTGGGTCACCCTTGAATCCCTGTCCCCTGTGGGGAGAAGGACTCCTGAATTCCTCAGAAAGTTTGTGGTGTGATTTGGCAATCCTCAAATGACAAGCAAATATCCTAAGTAATGGAATTTTCAGCGGCATGAACACACATAATTGTGGCTCCCTTATTGAGAAATTCCAGCAGGACTGTCTGCAACTCCCAACTCTGCCCTTCAAACTCTCAGGTTCATAAAATGGGTGCCATTAAATGAAGTCCTAATAATACCTATCATCACAGCACGTAGAAGTGGAAGGCATTCACCAACGTATGGCATTTAAGAAAAAACCTATTCAAGGCATTGCTTTGCATCAGTTCTGTCCAGATTGCGGGGTGTTCAATGTAAAGGATGCTTCATGAATGGGGTGCCCTGCTGATATTACAGATCACCCCCTCTCCGGTACTAGCGGCCTGAAAATCGAGAAATACGTGGCGGTGCCTCCCTGCTCAGATGCCGGCGTGCAGGCCAGGATCCAAATGAACCTTCAACCAGTAAGCAGGAGCTACTGCTGGGCAGGCCAGGAGCCAAATGAACATTCAACCAGTAAGCAGGAGCTACTGCTGGGCAGGCCAGGAGCCAAATGAACATTCATCCAGTAAGCAGGAGCTACTGCTGGGCAGCCAGGAGCCAAATGAACCTTCAACCAGTGAGCAAGAGCTACTGCTGGGCAGGCCAGGAGCCAAATGAACATTCAACCAGTAAGCAGGAGCTACTGCTGGGCAGGCCAGGAGCCAAATGAACATTCATCCAGTAAGCAGGAGCTACTGCTGGGCAGCCAGGAGCCAAATGAACCTTCAACCAGTGAGCAAGAGCTACTGCTGGGCAGGCCAGGAGCCAAATGAACATTCATCCAGTAAGCAGGAGCTACTGCTGAGCAGCCAGGAGCCAAATGAACCTTCAACCAGTGAGCAGGAGCTACTGCTGGGCAGGCCAGGAGCCAAATTAACATTCAACCAGTAAGCAGGAGCTACTGCTGGGCAGCAAGGAGCCAAATGAACCTTAAACCAGTAAGCAGGAGCTACTGTTGGGCAGGCCAGGATCCAAATGAACCTTTAACCAGTGAGCAGGAGCTACTGCTGGGCAGGCCACGATCCAAATGAACCATCAACCAGTAAGCAGGAGCTACTGCTGGGCAGGCCAGGATCCAAATGAACCTTTGATTACCAGGAGGTAAAAGGAGGTCCTGTGTACAAGGCACCAATCAGTAAGCAGGAGCTACTGCTGGGGAGCAAGGAGCGAACACATAGCTGGCTGCAAACAAATTCCAACACAAGAGGCGAACTGTGCCTTATCGTCCATTATACTTTACCCATTAAGCCTCAAACGCCGTCTAGTTTCCAAATGCACAGTGGTAAAGCCACCAAGGTATGTTTTATGCTACCAGTTTGCCTCGGGAGTGAAAAGTAACTCCTGCCAGCTGTTGATGCCAAGCTAAAGGGAGTAGGAGGTTACATCGTGGTAGATTTAATAGAATACGAATTCGACACATTTTTTCATCGAATTTGGCTGTAAATATATGTGGGGGGTAAATGTTATAATTAAGATAGGGGGAAGTCAGGAGAACTGCAGGGGGTCTCCCCCCGCATACATTTGCAGCCAAATTGATATAAAGAAAAAGCAATTAGACAAATTCGTATTCATTGAAATCGATTCGATGAAATCACATGGAACTAAGCTAACTAGGCCTGGCTAGGCTACAATCAGGGGCCAAACAGATGTCAGCCCACAGCAATTTTGACCCCTGAGTTATAGCAACCTAATAAAAAAGAAACCTATTTCAGTTGTTTAATTGAAACTGACAACATGAACCTTTGAGGATTTTGGTAATCTACCACTCTTGAAAGAAGGCTAGGGCTGGGTTAAGAACCATAAGGCTTCAGGATCTGGTGCCTCTAACTCTAGTCCTACCCTGCTTGCCCCACCCACAGCCAGGGGGCATACTCACTGAAGCGGTCTCCTCTTCTATTCGCAAAAAGGTCCATTAGTTCCCTCATTCCCCCAGACAAGGCGGGATGCCTGTGGTCTTAGGCTCCACTCATGCAGCCTCCGGCATCTAAGAATCTGGGGCAATGTGCAGCATCCTGCCTCAGCCAAAGGCACCTATTGTCTAGGTCCCTCTCCAATGCATGGCATGGAATCCAAATAAATTCAACCAATGAGGGCAAAGGCACATACTTCATGATCCGTTCACTTATTCTTCCAACTAACAGGGCAGTAGCATGATCAATTGGCGGCGGCGCTCACTGTAAAACTGTCTGCTGCGGTGCCACTTCTTCTGAACATGATCTGGAAACTGAAGGCCTGAGATAGTGCCATTATATAAACACACTATTAGCATTGAGTCACGCGTTATCCTAGATGTGCCAGCTCCAACCCAGAGCCGCTTTCGGTGTCGCTTGCAGACAATACCAATAGCAGTCCATTGCAGCAGCATCGAACTCATCTGAATACATTGCTGACCGGCTTGAGACGCCATCTTCTTAAACTGGAGGAAATAAAATGCTATTTTTTTGTATTGTATATGGTTTTATATAGCGCCTTACACCAAAGCGCTGAACATAAGAACAACTCAGTACAAATAATAAATTAACATTTAAAAACACAGAATATGTCTGTGATTGCAGTAGCCCTCATTAAGCAGATATAAGAAGGTAGGATTGTAGAGAGACCCGAAAGAGTGAATAAACACTGATAGAATGGAGAGAGAGTGGGAGTGTGTTCCAGTTTATGGGTGCTAAGAGAGAGAAAGACCGAAAATGAGATTGAGCACAGGGGGGACGAAGAGCTATAAGGAGATGATGAGAAGCGGAGCGAGAGGGAAGGTAGAATGCGACAAGAGAGGTAAGATAGGGGGGAGGCATGGAAGGCAGCGCGAGTGGCTTTTAACAAGGGATGCATGGCTCTGAAATCCCAGCTATCAACATGTAGGAGTCTGTGTTGTGGACAACAGAGTTCAGGATTATTGAAGGGCCAACAAGATCAATTATTTGATAGCAAATGGGCGGGGCCATCTCCGGTACCCACGCATTCAAAAGGGATCGCTCCCTGATATTCGGAGACGTGGAGCATGCAAATCAGGCAATGCATGTTTGCTCCCATCCATGTTCCAGTTACGCAGCATTAGTAGGAGCAAGTGCAAGCCTGCCTTTCTCCAGCCTCACCCATAGAGGGCACCCAAGTGCTATTTCTTTAGACGACCATGTTTTCCTTTTTTACATTATTCAGCTCAAGAACAATTACACCTTTACAGAGATGATGAAAACACTTTTTCAAAACTACACAATAAACTAGGGAGACTCAACCCGTTGCCCCTTCCTACAACACGCAGGCTTCGATATAGGTTCACTGGCACGTTTAGCCCCCACTAGGAAACAGGGGACTTGGTCTATAGACCGTCTGTGCTGTGGCTTGCGTCACGTGTGGGCCGGCATGCTGGAGACGGTACAACGTTGTTACATTGTCATTTTTTTTCCAATTCGTTTTTTCAGAATAATATGGGGGGTGGGTGGATAAAGGATATAAGGGATTAGTGAGTGGTGGGTGGGATATAGGTAGTAAATAATATTGGAGGGTGGGGATTGGGGGAATCCCCCCCCCAAATGTCAACTCGTTTTTTTTTTGGGCAAAAAACTGTCAGAAAACAAAATCATCAAAAAGAAACGGGCGATGTAAGAACAGAACCGCTGGAGACATGACTACAAAATAAAGTAATGTAATCAAGAGCTTTTAGAGAACATGTACCGTGTCACCTGGATAGCACAGCTATGCCATTTCAGAGTGCAGAAAACAGTGCTAACGTACAGTGCTTCTATGAAGGCATTGAAAGCATGGGGCCCAAGGTTGGTGTGGAATAAACGTCACAGAGCAGGAAGCGGGTGACAGAGGTAGACTACTATTGGACAGCGAATGGTGCAGTGCCAGGGGCAGGAGACACATGCACTGTGGAGTGTCTCCACGGTGCAAACACACGCCCTGCCTACAGCCGGTGCAATGCGGTGCTTGTGCTAAATGACTTACAACCCTTCCGATAACAGAAACCAAACAGGTTGGCAGCCATTTCTCTTACACAAGACCTTCCAGACTGCAGTGCTGAACATGTGTGGAGCAGAAGGGCACTCTGTCAACCTTTGACCTACATGCAGGGCCTGCTAGGCAATCTTCACTGAAAACCCAAGGCTGCGGCATGTTAATAAACAGTGATCAAAAGCAGGCCTAGACTTCCTTGCAGGAACCCTGGCGGAAACTTCAGGCCTGCTGACTTTCACAGTAATTATTAATGGTCCCATCACAGAGGTTGCAAACAGCCTACAGGGTTTTTAAGCATGAGCACATTGGTAATAATTGGAACCATGGCCTTAACCAATGCCCAGGAATGGGTTATTTTAATTCGCTACGCCCCCTTTGGGTGCAGCCCTTTTGGCACCGGCCGTTTGGGCCTGGCCCCCAAGATGCAGGTCCCTTTCAGGCGCTCCAGGTTGGCCGCGACCAGCCGGATGCAGTGACCTATCGGCGCTGGAGTATTCATGTTTGCTTAAATATGTTGTCACCATAACCACTAATCAATGCAGTGCTTTGTATTTACAATATACAGTATCAGGTAATATTATCCCCACCAAAAATATCACCGTATACATGGTCGTCGGTAACAGCCATAGGTGATATATTTAGTGGGGATAATATAAGGGGTTTTTGGGAGCGGGCATGCGGGGGTGTCCCCCGCTCCTTTTAAAATAATACAGGGGTAGCGTGGTGTCCCGCGCAGGTTCCATGCCTTAATATAGCCACATGTTTCGGTCATATTTTTGGGGGGATATTAACACATGGAACCCAATATATTTGAGGCAAACACTCTCGGTACATGGAACTGTACTGTCAGAGAAAGCTCCACGCACAAACGCGTTGCTGTGTCGCGCATACGTGACAGCATACTGTAAGACCCCATTGCCTCCCCGTGCCCAGACTTGCAGAGCGCCAGGCTCATGCGTCAGTCAATTATCCTGATTCCCTATGCAGGTGCTGCCTGCTCGTGCAGAACACAAAAGAGCCGTTTTTTTTTCCTAAAAGCACGTTAAGTATAGTCCTTTTTGTCCCTGGGTAGATAAAACATTTTCAGGCTGGCGTTTGCTAGATAAACAGTTATCTTCGAGGGGATAATAAGTACATTTTTTAAACTTCAGGCGGCTTTCAATCCTGTGGTGGGATGGAGCAAGATTGGCTGCCAGGGAGTGTATGCCTGTGTCTGTGCTTGAGGGAGATTACATGGAATGAGTTTAAAATGGCTGCATGGTGTTTCCTTTATGCCAAGATTACAGCCTAATGGACAGTGTTGTGGGTTGCAGGCAGGAAGTATGGCTCTTGAATACCAATAATGAGAGGCTGGGTGCGGTTCCATTTCTGGCATTCTGTGATTGGCTTTAAGGCAGCGCCTGATCTAACCCTGCTCCTGTGAGCCTTCTACCGGCAGGGCATGAATCGTTCACCCCGGGCCTCCACCGAGTCCTGTTTTCATGAAGGCTATTCAGGTCGCTACAGATCTGGTTAAAGCCCCATGTACAAGATAGGGCCATAGCATACCTGCCTAGTCTCTGGGTTTATCCCGGAGACTCTGGGTTTTTACGCTCTTCTCTGGGTCTCTGGGGAAGATGGTGGAGTCTCTGGGATTTTCAGACCTTCCAGTAACTCTGCCCACACCTCGATGTGAACGGCTACAAACAGACCGATAGTAGCCAATCACATCAAGTTGTGGGCAGAGATGAGCCTAAGTCTCGCTCAGATTGGCGTCATTTGACATTGATTTTTTTTTTAAACGTTGACGGCACGGTAACCTGAGACTTGGTGGGGGAGGGGAGCGGGCAGCGCGTCCGATGACGTCATCCTCTGGGTTTCACTTTAGCAAATGTAGGCAGGTATGGGCCATAGGCCAATAGACATTTTTTCTAGAGCACAAGTTTCACACCATATATCCAGGACGAAAGTGGTGTATGGATTTTGACTGCTCCTACCCTTTATCCTTTTTCAACCAATCGGAAGGCGATCACCAAACCAGAAGGTGGATCTGATATAGCACTTGCCATAACTTGCTAGGTGTGTACCAATGAGGGTCGCGTGGACGCACACCTACCCCATTTTAGCAATACACTGCAATTAGTGTAGCCAAAAATGCTTCAAGAACCCATTAAATATACCTTGTTAGCATGGCTATACAAAAAGTATTTGAAAAATTGCCCCCACCCATACCGTTGGATATATATGTTCATCACAAGGGGTAACATATACTCTGGTAGTATTCCAATAGTCGGGCGCCACTTGGAAATCAATTCCATGGTCAATATCGGTAGAAACATTTGGCGAGCATTTGAGTATACATTCTGGCACACTTACAACTTTCTGCCAGTCCTAGTATTTGGCAAAAGAGAGCGACAAATGTTCCTGAAAGGATAGTTGTGGAAAAGAAAAGTGGGCAATGATTTGAGACATCTCACACACTCGCAGTCGATGAAAGCTCACAACATCAGGAGCATGTGGCTAGTCCCCACACAGCTTGAGGTCCCGTGAGAACAATCAGGAATTCTGCTCAATGTTAACTGCAATATTCAGTGGCCAAAGAGGATATGGCTTTGACTAATCTGCTTATTAGTTTGAAGGCCCACAAGCACGTTCAGCAGTAGACGTTTCGGGGCCCAGCACTGGGCCCGGACAACTGTCCTACTGTGACACACACAATACCAAGACAGAAGACAGGGCAATGCAAGAAGAACAGCAACACACACTGACCAATTCAACTCCAGCCCAGGTGTCAAAAGAGCAGCATATGAAGGTCCAAAGCAAGCAGCAAGCAGCAAGCAAGCAGCAAGCAAGCAGCAACGTGTACCGCTGGATGCTTGCCTACTGGAGTCTCTCAGAGGCGGCGTGCAGAAGGGGCACAATGTATCATGCCCCCCCGCTTCCCCGCAATGAAGACCAGTGGATAGGAAGAGGGGACATTTTCCAGGGCTAATGTACCTCTATTTTCAGATACCTATCTCTCTAGCACGTAAGGGTCTCGCGCATCTCCACGTGTGTAAGTGGATCCAGAATTTAGACTATCGAATGTATGAGACAGACAGACGCACACCGACCAAGCGCGAGGATTATGTTTTCCAATTGCATACACAGTTTTGGGTGCTACGGCCAGTGAAAGACCCAGCTAAATTGCAACGGCATTGAAGCATTCCACAGCGAGGTGATGGGAGCAGTTATATATTTTGAAGACGTCACCCCATTTATGCTTCCAAAACTCACCGCTCCATGGACAACCATACAACATATGCAAGGAGGAGCCCAGATAATCCCGACAGTGGCCGCATGCTTTTGCGTTATCTATACCACAGCCGCTAACGATAACGTCCCACCCGCTATGACTGGCAAAGGCTTACGGTTGGGACTTTGCATCTGCGAGAAAGGCCAGAGGGTGCAAATGCACCTCAGACTTCCAATGTGGCATCCTCAGAAGACTATTTCACTTCTGTGTGGCTTGATCTGTCCCACCATATACTCTCTCCCAAGCCCCCTCCCCTCACCCCAACTGAACAGCAAGGAAATACTGGTCAGCTGTCTTTGGCGGACCCAATGATAGGGGAGGATTTGGGGGAGGCTCTGGGGCTGGGGGTACAATGCCCCTGATCCTAGGGTGGATCTGGCCCAGCTCGGGAGTGTGTCACACAGCACTGGAGCAATGGAAGGGGCCCTTGGGAGGCCCTCACGACTGTGCGCGGTTGGGGTGTTAGGAAAGGCCTCCTTCACTCCTTCTTAAACCACAAAGTAAATCATGGGGGATGTTAAACTTAAGAGCAATGACGAGCAAAACGCGTGACACAAAACAATCATTGTGGAGCACAGAGAAAATAAAACAGTTATACAGAAGATACTGGCAAACCCCTGCTTTGCTTTATAAGGCCCTTCATGAGAGGTTTGCACCCCCAAAATCAGGACACAGGCGTATAGTCTAAATCCAGTTCAGAGACTCTTTTCTGGGCACTCTTCGACCTACAGTAACTCTGGAGGGCTGTGTTTTCTGCTTGGGTTGGAGGAGGCAGGGAAGTGTATGTATTTATTTATACATTTGTATAGCGCCCAGCCCCGACGTTGTGATAAAAGGCGACCCGGGTGCAAAGCGAAGTCCACAAATGACTACATGGAACGCTCCATTTCTGTTGCCGCAAACCTAATAACAGTAGGGGGGCTGACTGGCTCCCGGCCAACGAGGCGTGCTTGAAGTTCGAGCTCTTTTAACCAGCTGACGTTGCCCCGCCATATGAAAGCCCTTCGCGTTAAATCAAAGACTGCCCTGACCTCTAAAGCGGGCTCGGGGAACTCCTGAGTATGCTGTTTCATAGAGGGACTTGCAGTGGCGGAAAGGAGCTGATTTACAACACTTCTGCGCTGAAACAAGTAGCGTGTAACTTTTGATCTGGACAAATATTTGCCCAGGTGTATAATTTGAGTTTAAATGATAACACGAAGGCGGTGTATTTTGGCACGTCATCCCGCCCTGAACCAAATGTGCGGGAAACTGCTCTGAGCACCAGGCAAAGTGGCTGTAGAAAGGCCTGCAATATTTTTCCCTGGCTTCATTTGCTAACAGTATTTTCAGGCTCTCAAATGTGTGGCTTTCAACAGATTCTGGTTCTAATGAGCACATGCACTGAACTAGAGTAGCTGAAACCCTTGCTTTATTCAAACTTAAAGGCGGCAAGACATGTGTTTCCGTTTAATGGGTCTCTAATGTGGGCTTTCTTATAGTTAAACTATTAACCTTTAGTCCCAGACTTTGTAGAACCAGATACCATTCTACAACAGCGCAAGAACCCAATGGCTCTCATTATGAGTTTGGAGATATAAGTGTGAATACCGCAAAAAATAATTTACTGTTACCACAGCAGGTTACAGTGGTAAAATCAACAGATTATACCTTTTTTTGCTCCCCATTTTAAAGTCTCATAGGACTACTTTGAGGATTGGTGGAATTGCCACAATTGATATTTCCACCATTATTTTGGAGGAAATACCGCAATGCAAGTACTGGCGATATCTCCTCCTCCTGGGATCCTAACACACAATTAGGCATACAGAAAAAACAGGCCGTAATTCTGTTACCAACTGTTTTTTCACTTACCGCTCACCTCATAACAAAGGCCAATGTGCCACAAGCTAACACACAATCTTTTTTCCTTACAAAAGTGTGATGGTGCAGATAAGAGTTGCACTGGGTCTGAGCAGGCCCTCACCTGTTCCCAAGCATGGACGAATATACAAGTTGAGAGACGTCATGTAAACAGTAAAACACGAATGGTCATGCAGCCGTCATCAAGAGTAGGATAGGTTGTCCAACACAAATAGGGCGAGTAGTAGTGTGTATTCACAAACGCAGAGAAAGGTTGCAGAACCCCTAGACAGGGTTACAAAAGTAGTATCGACATGGGTAGGTAGGGAGAGGTTGCAGCATACACAGGCAGGGAATAATTAATGGCGCCATGCAAGACACGAAGAACACTAGCATGGCGGACAAAGAACCAAAGTACCGCCATTACTCAGACCGAACCCTGCAATGTCTCAATTCTGAAATATGTTAGCTTAAAAGAAAATTCCAGACCTCACGATGCTCCAACCGCAGCCAAGCACCAAGGTCAGTGCGCGGAAGGGAGTTCTGCCTAAAAGTTGAAGCTGCACCAGATAAAATTTCCTGGGACACAGCATACAATTATTAAGTGAATTACTTTCTATTGGGAACAGCGAGAAAACAGACATATCTTTGAATGCCAGGTGCAAGTAGCTGCCATGCCAAATGATCCCATGATGAATAAGTATATAGCGTCCCAAGAGGCCACTGAAGAGAGGCACACACACGCTAGGATAGTAGAAAATCCAATAAATGGGCAGAAATTGTTTCAGTACAGCGGCCCCTGACTGCATGGTCAGAACATTGAAGGTGTGTTCCATGCCCAATTAGATAGTGCACCTCCAAGGCTCATTGCATATTTAGAGAGGTGGGCGAAACGCCAAGGCCACACACATGTCTGGAAGACAGAATCTCGGCATGGAAACGAGATGGCAGTAACTTTCAAGGCTCACAGTGGTTTGCCCATCTCTCCTTCCCCACCACATACCTTGGCACTGCATAACATAGCCAAGGTTGGATGAACAAATAATTAACCAATCGGAACCTTCTCACCTTATCGACTAGTGTAGCAGAATGCAAACCAATGACAAGTTAGATTGAAATGTATAATTTTTAGAACGATGAACTTAGGAGGTGTGATTAGTTGTGAAAGAACCAATAGTAGAAGTTTTATAGATAACTATGGGCGTCATTACGAGTTTGGAGGCAGCCATGTTGCTATTAGGTGTCTGGGTCCGGGTAGTCGGAATGGGGACTTACCGGGTCCTGGAATGACCCGGTAAGTCCCCATTCGGAAACCATTCCCCATTCCCATTCGAGCCCCCATAGGGCTCAATGGGAATGGGGAAGGAGCTAATAACGGGCCCGTAAATAGCGGGCCCGTTATTAGCTCCCAGGTCCCCTAGCGGCTCCCGCTAAGGGCGGCTGGTAAAACCAGCCCGCCTTAGTGGGACCCGCTAAGGGACCTCGGAATGCGGTGGTAGGGGGTTAACGGCACCAGCATCCTTAACGGTGCCGTTAAGCTCTTACCGCCGGCCTCGTAAAAAGGCCCTATATGTTCTATACACCACTAACCAATAAGCAAATAGAAGTTTTTATAATTACTAACCATGAAATCAGATGTGAGGTTTTTCTAACTTAAGATCTTGCTGTTTCTAACGCCATTTCAAAATTGTCATTTGTACGCTCTCCCGGCCGTTCGTAGCTGAATAAAGCAGGGTTTTCTCATGTCATAGGAGTTACTCCGTTTATTGAGTTTTTCTCTTTATTGGTATTTATTGGTATACTTTGGCCTATCATAACAAAGGCAAGATCAAGATGCCTGTCTGAAAATATTGTGTTTTTATCAACAGGAAATATGCAAACTCTCTAGCTTTTATGATAACTAATACACCATGGTGGCCCATCTTCTCTCCAATGTCAGCCCCGGACTTCGATAATTACAGGTAGGGTGTACCGAATTTCAGCTTTGAGTGAGTATTCTACTTGGCTTTGTCCAAATATCTCCTCACAATGCTCATTTGAAGACGAAATCCAGTCCAATTTCTATGATTAGCTATCCTCTCTGAGTGTGGGACACATAGCCAATCATAGAAAGTGAGGGACATGCTGCAGAAGCCAAATAATTTATTTCCTTATTGGCTGCTGCGCAATGGCCGAATTGTTGCCTGACCTTGCTATGGCGGGTGCCTACGTTATTTAAAAAATAATGCAGAATCGGGGGTTGCCGTGGCAAGGCCCGTCGACCACGCAATTGTTGCTGGGGCGGTCACCGGGCCTTTCCCTGCAGTCTCCATGCTATCTAAAAAATAAGTGCAGCATCAGATAGCACAGTGACCCCTGTTGTACACAGTTTAAAAAAATCAAACAAATCTTGAGCCGCCAGGGCAAGACCCGATGACCCCACAATTATTGGAGGAGAGTCAATGGGCCTTGTCCGTGCAGCCCCCATATTGTTTTGTCTTTAAAAATACTTGCACCAGGGGTCACCAGGGCTTGCCCTGGCAGCCCCAAATTATTATTTTCTTTAAAAATGCTGCATCAGGAGCCGTTGTATGCTCCGGCCGAACACTTGGACCCACTATTCGGTATTCAGCTGAATAGTAAATTCACTATTCGGTACACACCTACTAACCATAGACTTCCCAATGTAATTCCTAGACAATACCAGGGCATGACGTAGCCGATCGAGGGCTATTCCTGTGTTTAGTGGCATATACTTAGTATATTACTTCCGTAGAGAGCTTCCAAGTCATTAAAGTCCACAGTGGTAATGTAATCATAGGCAGTGGCTTGGCAGTTAATTTAAAGCTGAACAAGCCAGCCACTGCCAACAGTACATGCTGTGATAGTAGCAGCAGCAAAGGGCATGATGCAAAACTCATGGAGTAAATCAGGGCAGCTAATACAATAGCAAAGGCTTCACCTACAGCCCAGGAGATCTGGGTTCCAATGGCTTCTCCCTTTCGGTTTCCATATTTGCCGAAAAGGAATGCCGTTTTAGCAAGCAGCGCGGGTTGCTGTGTTTGTAAATAAGCAAAAAACAAAAAAGGATCTTGCATGAATGATACCTTTGTCAGGCTAAATCCATGTTTTTGTCTGCTGGCTCTCAATTCCACATTGGTTTCTTCCTGATGGATTACTGCCCAAGGAAGACATCCGTTTGGTATTGAAAGCCAGCAGACACCATGGGTTTAGCCTGATACAGGTATCATTGCTGCTAGCTTTCAAGACCACATGGCTCTCCTCCTCAGGGATTACTGCCTAACGAAGAGACCCATATGGTCTAGAAGGCAAGCAGACCACAATATGGAGCTAGCCTTCGGTATGTGTGCCCTTACTGTTACCCAGAGACACAAGAGGATTGATGAAAATATCATTCAAGATATTGGTGCTGGAGCGACACCTTCTGCACTCCCACTCCCATGTCTCGGGAGGATAGCTCAGGGGCAAGGTGCTCGCCTTGGAAGCAAGACGACACGAAACATCACAGGTTAGATCCCAGGGTGTGCGCTTAGAGACCTCTGGGTATTAAGCGCATTATAAATAACCCATCATATCACAGCAAAGTTAGTAGCTCAATAAGCACACAAGAATTCGAGAATGGTGTAGTGCACCCTCCCGAGAACTGTCCCACAACAAACTAAATCAGCACAGAGTATAATTATGTTAATAAGCAATGAGCTGTGGGTATGCATATATTCAGTCAGAGCTGGACAGTCCGCTGCGGGGGAGGGCGCCGGGGAGGTATGCCTTCCAGACTCTGTGTGACAAAGTAACATAATAGGGAGGGAGTAGGCCTCAGCTATGAGGCTCAGCAGAGCTTCTCTGCATGAATGCTCCTTCCACAAGGCTGGCAACTAAAGAGTTTCTAGCAAACCCAGGCTGGTTCCTGCAGCGCATGCAATAAGGTGTACTGCCGGTACGGTGAGCATTCCCAGGGCAGTGCCAAACAGCCAGCGGGTCCAACCGGAGCAAGAAGGAGCTATTCCACATCCGGCAGGCTGGCTGTCTGGTAGAGATAGAACTCCCTGCTCTCTCCATGTGCCAGAGGTGGCGGAGCCAAGGAGACAGTCAGAGTGGGACATGAAATAACCAGCCCTTGAGCGCATCACCTGCTTGCGGGGCAACAAGCATGCAACGATGCAACCAGAGACCAGTTGAGAATGCGCTACTTGGGCACCCACTATGTGACCCAGTGCACCCAGCGCCGGGCGATGTCTGGCTGAAGTGAAGTTCACACCACCTGCGTTTGGGAGCAGCACAATCAAGAAGCCTAAAAACACAATCGGCTATCTCATTTTTTTTTCCTACTGTGCACATCGACCAAAATGTTATGATATGATATGGCGTTATAACGCGCCTATACACAAGTGTTTCAATGCACGACGAGGCAAGGGAGGGGGAACAGAGGGACGACAGAGACAACGATCTTACTGGGCCAGGTGACATTGAGATCGTGAAAGTGCAAGGGAAGGGGAAAAGTGCCAGGTGAAAGTGGAGGGGGGCAGTGCAGTACAAGGGATGCTGGCCAGGAAGCCCTCAGACGCTGCACAGTGCACTGAAATGAAGAGGTATTCAAGCTTCCCTGCTAACCCGAGAGGCCGCTGCCGACTAGGGGCTGGGATAGCTAGGCGGGCGCATATATAGAGAGAAAGACTGCGAATACGAGTATTTCCAGTGCGTTTCTGTCACTGAACCCTTGACCTGTTTCAGGGCTTTATGGCTCCTACTGATAAAAATATGCATTTTTAAGGGGTTCCTGGGGCTAGCTCATTCCCTCCTGGTGGATGACTTACCACCATATGGACACGCCCACCCGCTCAGGCACTATACCCACTCCTCGTGCCCATCATTAACCCCAGGTAACACCGCAAAGGAAAAGTGGTCTTCTTGTAGTTTTGTGTCCCCTATACATGTCATGTGGGAAGTCATCCATAATTTCACAGACTAATTCAGCTGTGACTACGTTTCTAAAGCCACGTGAGTTCTTGGCCAGTGCGTTGGGGCAGTTAAAGGTTGCAATGCCTTCTCAAATGCGTTGTGCGTTATGACAACCTTAACGTGCCTTCAACTCATTTCAGAAAAAAAATCTATGCTGTTGATTAGAAGATGCAGAACCAGGAGGCTTTGATCTAAGTGCCAGTGTGTGTCTATTTCCCAATCCCGACATTCTTCGGACTGTCAATTCGCTGAGGGCGGGGCCTTGTGAAACCTGCTCCACTCACTGTTAAATGCGAGCACTTACACTGGTGGTATTTGCAAGCAATCCGTTCCGAAGCGGAAACGTATATGGTAATTCTAATTAAGCACCTACATGTGATGCAGATATATGCCAGCCCTGACGCCGGCGCTCAGAAGCGCCCCATCCCTGCCTTTGCTTTCCTTGTGACTTCTGCCCGCTGCTGGGAAGAACCGACCCCCTCCCGCACCTTGCCCCCGGCCGGGCTCGCCCTGCCTGCCCTTGACGCCTCTTTCTTTCGGGTTACTGCTCGGGCGGGCAAGAGTTAAACGCTTTTGCGGGGAGGGGCTTCTGGAAGTGCTTCCAGCTGCTGCAAACATATTTGGTAAATCGGGGTGGAAGAGCTCCAACGCGTTTCTCAGCCAACAGCAAACCGGAAAAAAGAACGGCGGCGGCGGCGGCCTGTAATTTGGAGGCGTGCATTGCTTGCCACACTCCGGCACCGTCTTTTTATTTCTCCACTCATGCAGCGCACAAATAATTGGCTGTTTGCTAACAAAGGCACGCAGGAAACGCTTGACTCCGAAAACTGTAATTAGCTTGTGCTGTTGTTTGTCCGTGGCTTGTGTGCAAAGTGGATTTTGTCCATCTTGGAGCAAAGCCCATGACGCCCCTTCAAAGGGCGAGGAGGATTAACGTCTCCCGCCCCGTCTTTTCCCGGCCCTCCAGAGGAGCGGGGGGGGGGGGGGAAGAGGGTCGGTAGGTGGGTTGGGGGCGGGTGTCGGAGGCTCAGAGGCAGCTGGAGAGACCCAGCACCTTTGAAGCTCATCACTGCTGGAATTTAAGGAGCACATTGCTTTATGGTTGCAACAAACACTAAGCAAATTGGAGAAAAAAAAACAATTCAATTGAGTGACGCGCTATTGGCTTGCATTACACATAACAGAACTTGCAGACACAAGACCCAATCACCTGAGGGGAAACGCTAGGACTGCCACAAGTTACCGAGGCAGTGATGGACATGGAAAACATTTACTGGGGGAACTCTCTCCTCCTTGGAGGGGTGGGGTAGATGGGAGAAGGGGCGGGGCCCAGGCCAGGGAACACAGTGGGCCTCATCACGAGTTGGGTGGTAACCCTTAAATGCGGAGGTAACTGTGTTGCCGCAGCATTTAAGGGTCGGCCCAATCACAAGTCTGGTGTGATTACCCTCAGCTCTGAGCTGGGGAGAAAATTCCCATTTTTGGTACAATTACCACTGGTGGTATTGCCGTGTGGTAATTAGGCTGAAAATTCCCCATTGGGTCAAATGGACACCATGGGGAATGGGGAGTAACAGTTAGCGCCCAACTCGTGATCCGGAGGTAATACCGCCGGACAGGTGGGCGCTAACGCAAATAAAGTTGGGCGATATCCCAGTGGTGATACCGCCCAACTCGTGATGAGGGCCAATATCTCTTCATAGAACCCAATCCTGGCGATTTTCATAAAAGCAAAGAGCATTATGGGAACATAAGAATGTCCACAATTTTAAACAGGTCTTATATTGTGATTCAGTAAGAAACCCTTTTGAGCAAATAATAATAGTTGGACTCTATAGCTACCACTAGAGTCCTCAAATGAAAAATGTAGCCTGTACGCGAGACAGCCGTCCATCTATCATACCTCAAGACGCCTCAACCTAGAGTCCCCCTAGCAACTCTATACAATAGGTTGCTTTTGATCACACACCTCTCTTTAAATATATCTTTTAATTTTTTCGGTTTTTAGATGAATAGACACATCTGCTCCTTGAAGTCCCTCATTAACAACACTCCACAGTGTCCCGAAGACAGTTCGGAGCATCATACATTTTGTACCATTTAAGAACTTGATGCCAAATTACTTTACGAACCAGAAACACCCATATTGTATGTGCCGACAGCAGAAATGTACTGTTAAAGGCTGACAGTACATGAAATATCACCCATTATGCTACTCACCTCACTGTGTACAGATTTGTATGTTTTATGCTCAGTGATTGATGAATATCTTTGGTTTTAGTCTGCTACTCTAATGAGAATACATTTTGCTTTACCAGTAATTTCCCATTATGTTTTGTGTGATCAAATGGCTAGTTTATAATAATTTCTAGCTACCTGTAGGCTTTTTGCACCTCCTGTGCGTCTAAGAGAGGGGTAGCCTCGACTCTTCGCCTATTCCAGTGTTACTCATTCACCCTCTTGAGCCAGGCCCCCCATAAAAAAGAGGGTTACAGCCCCATATCTTTCCACTGCTCAAACTCTGTGACAAGATCCAGCAGTTCTCCCTTCTGCGTTTGAAACAGTGAGCAATATTAAACCCGGGTAAAAGGGGGTTTGCAGCAATTTAGCCTTCATGGTCTTGCTTTTAAATTCAACACCTGTAATTACAGCCCTTGGAAGCAGGAGGGATGCTGCATGAAGTGCTCTCTCAGAACACATTATTAGAAGCCCTCTTTTTTGGGTGATCTGTAACTGAGTCCCAAATGTCCTCCTAAATGATTAAGATGCATCTGAAATCGAGGTTTACATGGGAAAGTAGCACACAGTGGCATCTGTAGATGGTGTTGCAGCCAATCAGAATTGCCAGCATTTAGTCTATAACTACCCATATTGACCATGTTCTGAGCATTCTGACTCAGCCTAGCAGAACTAGTTGTTGCCATCTCCCTCACTAGACCCACCTTTTGCTACCACGTCGCTGTACTCACTGCAATCTCCCCCAGAGGACCCAGCCTCGCTGGTCGTGCTTGCAAAAGTATACAGAAAAGGGGGTTTGCAGCAATTTAGCCTTCATGGTCTTGCTTTTAAATTCTACTCTATTGATCTAATCTACCTCATTTGCATTGATTTATTATTTCAACCCTACCACTAACTTTTACTTTCTATGAATGTATCATATTGCAGTTTCTAAAACCATATTGTGACATGGGGGGTCATTACAAGGTTGGAGGTAACCAATGCCGCAATTTGCCGCATGGTTACCCCCTTACCGGGTACCGAGTCCGGGTTCCTTAAATGAGGAATTACCAGGCCATTCCAACCTTGGAGGACCCGGTAATTCCTCTTTCAAGTAACCCGGACCCGGTACATCCCCATTCCCATTCGAGCCCCCATAGGGCTCAATGGGAATGGGGAGGGAGCTAACTGGTCTACTAGCGGGACCCGCTAAGGGCACCTGGCTTTACCAGGTGCCCTTTGCGGGTCCCGTAAGCAAACCTTGTAATGCGGCGCTAGGGGTTTAACTGGGCCGGCAGCTCTACCGGCAGCTCTACCATATTGAAAGATGTGTACTTGGGAACAATGCATTGTGATGCCACTTCCTGTTTTGTCACGGCGTGAAATTTCGTGTTCCATCACTTCCAGTGGGATCAAATCATATCACTTAATGTGATGTCATTAGAGGTCAAGGGTCAGATGATGTCACTTCCGCTACCCCAGGCATTTTGGTGAAATGACGTCCCTGACCTAGCCCCTTGACCACACAAGACTACACAAAGTAAACCACGGACCTCAGACAGATGTTAGTAAATACGACGTGGTGATATGTTTGGGACTCAGATGAGGAGTATCATTTTAATTGGATAATGCTTTCTTTATAGTAAACCCCAGAGGGCCCAGACCCTGCACTGAGGGACTGTCTCTGTATCCCTACAGCCCCCCCTTTCCCTGCACTTGTCTGTACTTACCTTGCACTTGCCACCAGCTGGCCCTATTTATTTACTTATTCTACTTACTTGTACGGTCTGAATGACACCTGGCCTAGTAGGATCGTTGTCTGTCTTCCCCTTGTTCCCCCCTCCCTGCCTCGTCGCGCCTTGAAACACTTGTGTATAGGCGCGTTACAAATGCCATATCATATCATATCATGCCACATCTCTGTGACCAGGAAATCCAGCCGGCTTCAATCTATATCCCCTAACCACCACGCCCACAGAACACGAAAGGGTTTCCACCAGATAGGACGCCTATACTCAATCTACCAATAAGTGGTCTCCATCCTAAAGATGGACCACATGCAGTTTCGATGGAAGACTGCTGCACAACCAAGGCACTCCATTGTGACACTCACTTCCTCCATCGCTTCCCCTTGGACTGGACTGAGGTTCAGATGAGCACTGAAAGGCCCCTGTTCCGATCATCGCCGTGGGTAAAGATTGAATCCAGGATGATAAAGAGCAGAATGCAGTGGACAACAATTAAACTACAACAAACAATTCAACTAGTGCAAACAATGTTTGCGGAGTTACAGAACAACATACAATGGAGCCGCAGTTAATCTAGGATGCAAAGCAGCAAAATACACTTGGGCAATAATCAAACTAGGGAAAATAATTCAAATTGCGGACACAATTCATACAGTGGGGCAACAATTGAACTAGGACAAACAATTAATGGATTGGAGCAACAATTCAACTGGAGCAAACAATCCAAGCGTACATGTTAAACCTTAAAAGGCATAATAATCAAAAGCATTAAAAAATGTGCATTTTTAACTTTTTTTTCCGAGCTTTCATTAAAGAAATAATCTTGAAGTGAAGAACAACCTATGGGTTCTCAAAGCTGGTTCTTGGATTGCTATTCAAATGCGAACCTGCAGTATTCGTAAGAACACATTTAACAAACCAAGGAACGAGAAAATCAAGCCTGCAGTCATCCTGCAACTGCCTGCTCCTGATAGGCAACCAATTCAGCCTCGGGTTAAAACAAAAAAAACATTTCATTCTAAATTAGAGCAGATATTTCTTTCAAAATACAGCTGGGACAAATAGGCACGTAACCTATGGAACAGAGAGTTGGCATGAAGGAAACGCAAGAAATGAATCTGCCCGGGGAGGGGATCTGTTTCCATTTAAAATACTGTCTGGGAGGCAGAGGGTGCGCGTTTCAGCCCTAATGTGATTTACTTTGATTTCCCTTTCGTAATGATTTGCTGTTTGGCCCCATTGTATAGGGAAGTATTTATGAGACTGGAAAACGAGGCATGCACAGCAGAAAGACTATCGTAAGCAGCGGGCACACAATAAGCTATGAACATGTTCCCCTGGCCTCTAACCTGCCTCTGTCCCTGCCTTTCTCTGCCTCCACTCTTGCACTTCCCCCCATCATGGTCACATCTCTAGCATAGCTGGCCGTACAGCCTACCTGCACTTAAAAATGTCTAATGTTGGTTGTCCTTAATCTATGTATGTCCACCCATATATTGTGCCAGGCGACTGTTCCCTTTACTCCCCTCCAGAACCTAGTCTGATTGTCACTCAAACTCATCACATTGTAAGAAGCTCACTACTTTCTGTCAATTCTGATTTCTCATCTATTGTGCGCTCTTTTGGGATCAATAAATAATCAATAAATACTAGGTACACAACACTTTCTCCTACATTAACATGCACCCACAAGCGAGGCGCCCAGCAAAATACATGGTTTGATAGACTATTTAATTCCTGGTTGTGCTCTAGAAAAGACTGGTTACCTTAACACCAGCATCAGCCAGGGGCTACTTTTGACTTCTAGTGACATGGGAGGTTTCTTATGTGACATTAACTGTTTGATAATGTGCATAAACAAACATTATAACACATCTAGAAGACATTTAAAGCATAAAGGGTCAATCATAATGTACAGAAAGTTATAGTTTGCATTTCATGTGGAAGTTTGATTTGTTGCACATTAAATACTACCTTCTCGTGCCCCAGAGGCAGCCCCTGTTCACTGCATTGTGGCTGATAACAAGTAGCTGCTTTAAGCTCCTGTTCATCAAATCTATATTACATCCCTGAAAGGATATATGTCATGTAGGCTGAGAAAATGTATCATATATATATACGGACGCAGACGTGGCTTCCCCTCTCCAACCGTGCTTCACTAAAGTTCTGCAAGAGGAGGGAAGGGAAATATTATTTCCAGACACGAGAAGCAAGACATTCCCTGAAGTTCACATGCCTATGGCCGTGCTGGCACACAGAGTCCACCTCTCATGCTGGCTGCGGTTTTTGACAATATGTGTCTCTCCATAGTCGTCCCACTTCGTCAGCTTGTAAAGGGAACTTCAGTTGGAGTTCTTCTCCCAGCCCCAGGGTGCCCACAGTTGCTTGTCCACCTCAGTACCACAAACCAACCCTTTAAGAGCCGACAGCACCCTGTAGGTTCCCCTCACAGGCTTTGGCTGCATCCTGATGCCCCCGTCAAAGCCCCTATGCTGCCTCACATGTGTGTTCAAAGCAGGATCTTCCACATGGTCACACAAGTCACGCTATTCCTGGACAGGTATGGATGGTGTCAGTCATTTGGACTCACTGCTCCTTTCGTTCAGCCCCGTGGGCATTAGTCATGCAATGCTACTATGTTTTCCCCTGTGAACCTATCTGCGGGCGCTGGTCATCGCATGGTGGACCTTTAGGGAAGCTGTATATCACAGGCTTCACAAGTGCTCGTAAAATGTGTTCACAAAGTTCTCTACAAGTAGCTTCATCCCAAACTGTACCTTGCCATGTACCTCTGACACACATGTCTGACATCCATGCTCGCAAAACACAGTTGAGGGTGCAGCCTAGAACCCGGTCTTAAAAAGGCTAGTGGCACGCTCTCAGCCTAGTCAATTGACTAAACGAAGATGTAGCATGCTCTTCTAAGGACAGATACTACACTTGATCTTAACAATGAAATGAGTACCAACCCGAGTGTGCATTATGTATTTAGTGATTCCAGCATGCACAATTTATATTACAGACATACTTGTAAAAAAAAGATGTGCAGTGATTTTTATGTTAGCAAAGTCTTCTTTGATTTATGCAAAGCAGCCAGGAACTCTCCTTGGTGTTATTTTCCCTCGTTCCCTTATCTCATAAAAGTATTTCAAAAGAGTACAAAAATGTCCATGTTGGGATGATAACCTATCAGAAAATATGTTAAATGGTTATTATAGGTTTTGATATTGCGCTGTGGTCAGTAAGACTAGTGTAACATTCTTATTATGACTACAATTTATGTTGGAAATGATCATTAGAAATAAAAATTATACAGCTTAAATAAAGAGCCAGGTTACAATGTCAGAATTATTAAATAATATTATTGTTTGCTAATTATTTAACTTATTTGGCAAAGATACACAAAACCCACCCACCCACTTCATAATATCTGTGTTTTATCTCTGGTGATACTGCTGTCAGCAACGGCTGGGCTGGTTCTATCAATCCCACACCTGACAATGGGACTTCTACCCACATAGAAAGAGACAGAGCGAGAACGAGGGCAGAGAGGGAGAGAAAAAGAGAGAGAGAACAAGAAAGAGAGCTGGAGCGACATATGATAGTCCAGGTGCAACTAGCACACAGGGATCACATGCATAATTCCAAATGCTACTGGACTAAGTAGCAAGCAAAATCAGAACAAAGAGAAACGTGGATGATTTTAAATGGATCCAGAAGATAAAAGCGTGCTTACATCAGTGCTATCTGAATGAGAATTTTGTTAAAGATTTTGTATATGGATGTTTATGTGTTATAATGTATTAGCAGCTCAGTGTTATCAAGAAACAATTTTCCACACTCACACTCTCCATAAATTCTAATTAAATTAGAGACGAATACCCTTGTGGGTTTGCCTGGGAATGAGATTGCTGAGAATAAGTGCCGGTACAGTCCTCCATTCCGAGCAGTCTCACAACTGCTGGAACCCGCACCTCTGCTAATTCTTTAAAAAAATAAAAGGACAACTTACTTTTCTCCCATTTGCCTCATCCTCCTTCCCTGCCCCGCTTCTGCCACACTGTGCCTAAGCTGCCATGAACATAGAAAAGAGACTCTTTCTTGTGCGGCCCTTAATTTTTTCATAGTGGCCATGTTGGAATTGGTTTTGATTTCATTAAAGGGACCACGCTTTGAAGCCAGTGTTTGGACATTAATAAAAAGATGTTATTAGGCTGAGGTAGAAATCTCAATAATAGCCTCAGTTGTGGGCTGTTCCTGATGGTAACAATGTCAAAGACTTTGTGAAAATCATTGCTTAAAAATTGATTGCCTGTTAATGTTGGCTGTTGGACCTTACAATACTTTACACGGCCCACAGCCTCAAGTATGATTGCTTTAGTAAAAAGGACAGGACCTTAGGTTTTACAGAGATAGAGGACTTCACTTCACCTACAATCATGCTAAAAGACACATTTATTTTACAGCATTACCACCTTCAACGTGGGATACTGTGACAAATCAACTTCTAGGGCACCAGTGATCCAGGGATAAATATGGGTTTCTAAACCATCAATCAGCCCCACACCTCTAGTACACCAGCAGAGATCCAAACAGATTGGAAACCAAGAAAATTATAAACCTCCTTGTCCAATTTAGATAACGTGGACAGGATCGGTGGTTAGTTGCAACACTACAACTACAATGATCACACAATGATAAAAGGGACTGTCCAAGCTTGTATAAAAATATCTACTTTATTGCTATCACAACAGATACTTATAGCAGACTACGAAATACGACCCACCCTGTAAAGGAATGCAGGGACAGAACGTTTCAAAGAAGGAAATGGGATTCACTCTGGATACTGACAGGAGGGTAGTCGCAATAGATAATAATCACAACAGTTCAAGGATACTTGATTTCAGCACAAAGCAGGCAATGGGTTGTAAAATGTCACTAGGGACCTTCGGAGAAGGACCAGGGGGAGAGAAACACAATGTCCCTTGTGCTGTAGAGGTTCTTGGTGCACAACAGGGTCAAGTCAGTTTCAGGGCACTGTGCAGCTTCTGCCACAGATTTCAAGACTGAAAACAGCCGCGGGTATCAGGCAGCAACCAGTTCAGCAAGTGAGGCTGGATGGACAGCTTCATGCTGGCCTACACAGCGGCTCAGGTCAGGAATCGTTGTCTCAGTGCTGGATGGCATTTCTAAAGCACTGGTCGAGGCATCTCGGATGGCTTTAGCGACTGTGGCATAACAAGTGTTAGTGGTGCAGTCAGTTGCAGCTCGAGGGGTTCGACTGGATTGAAAAAGTTCTTTAAGGAAGACGTCGGTAGATGCTTGTCGATGGACTTCTCCTAGCTTCTTCACTGGGCTTGTGTAGTCCTTGAAGGCAGACAACCCAAAGCTGAGGAGTGTGTTGCAGGCAGCTGCCTTGTCCTTGGTTCAGAGACTCCCTGGCATTTTCCACCTAGGAAACTTGCCGAAGAGCCTAGCAGGGCGCGCTGTGTGCTGGATGGGTACTAGTTCTGGAGCTGCTGGTTGGTCCTCTGGATTCAGTATCTCCCTCTGTTCCCTGGGAGGGGAGGGGTTTGCTTTCCTCTTTGAGGTCCTGGCCTTCCTTCACTGGTGGAAGATGTAAGACAGACTGTACCTTCAGCCAGGATACAATGATGGGTTCTTCCTTCTGCTTCTGGTGAAGTCTTGAGATGATCTGCCAAAAGAGCAGCTTGTCCCTCTTTTAAAGCCAAATGGACCACAGGGAGTGGTGCAGGCAATGCCTACCTTAATTAACCAAACCTGGGTCCCCACCAAACACCTCCTTTATGCGTGAGGTCATAACCAGAGTGCTTTGCAACAGAAAAGGTAAAGGGGTGAAAACATGTACTACTAAGTCCCACACATCTTCCTGTCTGTTGTGGATCAAAGGGTCTGTCTGGTTAATGGCGCTCTCTGTGGTTCCTGATTAAAGTGGCAAGTCTCCCTTGAAGCTGTGACGAGACCATACTTCTGGCTCCGTCAAACCACATACTCGTACCTTCTGAATGGGGTCCACTCCAGGGGTGACCACTGTAAACATGGAGTCCCAGACATGACATTTCACTGTCATTACTGAGGGCGGGAGCTCGCATCAGGTCGACACAGTGCATATAAACGTGTGTTGGGGTTTCCTGTCTCCTTTGTTAGCCTGTGCCCCACAATGTGGGCCTGTTTCAATGACTTCCTGATTAGTATATTAAGCTCTCACCAGCTACATGGCTCAACAAAAGGACAGGATGGATCCATGGAGCCTTTGTTGGTTAATTAGGCTGGCCGTTGCAAGGAGAAGGTTTGGCCCTCCCCTTCTTGGGATGCATTGTGTACTTCAACCGTTAGATCCCAACTAAATATGACGCTGGGACTGCGCCTATAGGCTGTGTCCAACCAGTGTACGCAGGTCTATGCGTATGTCCTGCCATGAGCATAGGAAAATGTGTGCAGATTAGCCACACGCATTTTCCAGAGGATGATAAACCATCATTCAATTTCATTTAAAATGTCAAAAAAGCCCAGGCGAGTGCACACCCACTTTGCAGATGGTTGAATTCCTCACAGATACAACAATTAAGATGAAGAGAACAGGGTTCACACTAGCCTGAGCTAAATGGGTACATGACATTTTCCAGGTCTACGGGGAAGGAATCCGGGCATGGGTTAATTCTGTTTTCAGAAGGCAAAGGAAATCCATTCTTCAATTTGTGTGAATTCGAATTTTATAATGTGGGTGTCATTACTGGGTTACACCCTGAGGTAAAGCTACGGTTTTTAATGCTGCTTGAGGTCAAGAAGTACTAGAGGACCATCATCACCAGTAAAAAGGAGGCAAAAGCATCACTCTGTACCAGTCAGTTCAGCATCTAAAGCCCATCTTGTAAGAGCTTTGATTATGCCACAAACAGCTAAAGTTTTTGTCAGTTTGTTGGGGGGACGGGAGATTAATGACTGATTGTAAATCAGTGGGATCTGTGGGGTTAAGTTGGGGATTTTCCAGCAAAGTGTGAGAGAGTCTGTTTCAGAGAGGAGTAGAAAGTCATTTCTGATTTAGCGGCAGGGGGAGAGGCACTGACCAATCTGGAGGCAGAGATTATGGGCTGATTCAACAGTCTAAAGCTACGCTCCCTCTCAGCCCCATGTGTATTTCTTCCAGGTTTGCCATTTTTTTCCTTGACCTTTGCTTAACGCCACCCCTGCCCCTCGCCCATCACCCAATTAGCATCCCCCAAAGTCTTTCTCCCCCACTCCCGAGTACCACAACCACTCAGAACCCCTCTGACATACCTTCTTACTGCCGACATTTACTCCTAGGCACCGGGCTCATGGCTCCAAGCCATGGAAACAGTAAACGGACAATGTTCTTTACTATTTCCATTGGTGGCCATTTTGTTTGTAGTTTGTCTTTAAGGGAAGTAGGCATGGACATGTTGTGAGGAGCCTGCTTCCATCAAAAACAAATGTGAAAAGAGAGAAAAAACGATCAGCCCCTCAACTCGGAGGGAGCCTGAGGGTGCAGCTAGGTACCAGCCCCAGCTTTAAGGATGGAAAGCACATGTAACAGACCTCAGCCCCAACTGAGGCTGTCTCTACAACCACTACTATCTTAAACTCTGCTTGCAAGAGCGTTAATAGCTCTGTCTGCTCCCAAACGTGGCGGATGATAGCTTAAGTCTTAAGCGAATGAAGAGGGGCGTAGATCAGTTGTGATGTTAGCAAAGTCAGGAGATCAGTCTCTTGGAAGGAATCTCAATTCTAATTGATCAAATAGAGAGTAACGTATGATGAGCAAATAGAAAGATATAAAAGCCTGCAAGAGGCCACTATGGGACCAGCCAGGTGCTTCATGGAGGGAAGTATCCAGAGGCAACTATTACACTTCGTCTGATGTGCAGCTGGCACACATCGCTTCTCCATGCATTGCTTATTTGGAGACAGTGAATTGTTCAGATAGCTTTCTATAGATTTGACTTATCCCATCGCCAAACCTGTAGTGGCCCAGGACTAGGGAAACAGTCAGAGAAGGAAAATAGAACATTATCCCAGAATAATTGAATGGTAGAACTTACTGCCAACAGGAAGATCTATAAATGATGTAGCTGCTCAATAGATGACAATCATTTAGAATTTTAGCACTTGGAATCTGATACGTAGAATTGTTTACATAAATGATGTATTTTATCTCTGTGAAATGGCTTGGCTATTATTATATAAGAATCGCAGAAAATGTAATTTTTTAAACATGTAATTATACTTCTATTGCACAAATGTCGAAATAAAGTATTTGATGGTTTTCTCTGTCTGATCAATAGATGCGATTGGGTGCGAAAAGAATTGTGATCCAGAGCTGTATTAATTCATTGTGACAACGTGTATATTTCTTAGAAAGTGTCAGCAGTCAGTGGGTGGTCTTCCACACATTAATGCTGGAGTCTATAGAGCAACTGGCGGCTAGAGCAGTGGCCGCCACGTCTGGATCTCAAGGAGCCCATCTACAGAAGCTTTTAAGAATAACCTAAGCACTGACATTCCATTTTGGATTCACCGTATTCAAATGTATTCTGTGTGGCTAGCCTGCAAACATGCAATGGATTTGACTATTTTGCACTGGACTTCAAGAGCCCTAGACTTAAGGCTACCATTTCTTGTCGTTAGGATGAATCCACCTAGAATGGCAAGCCTGCTCGGGCTGCAGGAACCTGCACCCTCACTTACCCGGCCTCTACAACATCCAGGGGCAAAAGTTAAATCAGCTACCCGGGGGGTGAAGGCCTGCTTCGGGGAGACAGGCTGGCATTAAGACGAGCTTTTAATCAAAAGGACTATGTGCTCCAGTGGAAAAGTGTCCTCCCATGTGGTCATGGCGAGCTTCCCCTCAGACCCAGTGGGATCCTAAAGGTGGCCATTTCAGGATCCATGGCAATGAATGGATCCATGGAATTTAATGATAAGATGCGGCCGATTCCACGGGTGGGAATTGAGATGCACAAAGGGTTTTGTCATCGAAAGGCACTCATCTGGCAGAGATGAGTGGGAGGGGATGATTTATGGGCAGCGCTTTGAGAGGACACTTTAGTCCTGCTGCGCATGACACCTTTAGAGAGACCGATCACCACAAAAAAACGTAGAGATGAAAGTACTTTGAGCTGATGATAATTCAGTGGGGGACGCTGGTGACACCATAAAGCCAAGAACCAACCGGACAAATGGATTGTGGCATCCACAGGATTCCCATCATATTGCTAGGCCACACTCGGTAAGTACAGTTTATATTGAGGCGATATGCCCCTCTGTGGTGGGCCCACCCTGTAGATAACCACCCGCCGGCCAAGTTAAGGGCATGAGCGCAGTGAGGTTCCCTTAATGAGGGTGGTGGGCCATTACCTACAGGGTCGACCAGGCAATGAGGGTCATATCGCCATTAGCACCCGTGTAGTTCACTCTACGGGTGCTAATTATTTTGTTTTTTTAAATAGAAAGTATTTTCTCTCTGTGAACAGGACACCTCGCGGCATCCCATTCACAGAGAGAAAATACCATACAAACATGGCCGCCATGGAATAGGAAAGCGGGGCTCTGTATGCAGGCTAAATGGAGCAGGTACAGGAGCTGCAAGAGCTGCAGCGGCGGGTCCTACCGCCACAGAAATAAGGTAAGTGGGATTAGGGGAGGGTGGAAGAAAAAAAAAGCAGGGTCAGTGGGGGGAAGATGGAGGGCGGTGCAACCAACCATCAGTCAACTTGGAACGCGGGCTAATACTAGCATTGTCAGCCCGTGTTCTGTGCCTCCTGAATGGCTGGCTCCAACGCTGAGGGTGCTAATGCTTTTTCCATCAGACAATGATGGCAGCTAATCAGCATAAGGCTCGAGCTTCCAGCTTGATCCCGTCCACAAAGCGGGTAAGCACTAAGAAGTGACCATAAAAACATAATCAGTATCTTCAAAGCACCTGGGATATCAATGTGCCTAACAGCTATGTTCAAGGAACAGTGCTACATTGCAAGTAAAAACATTAACAGTTGATACCATCGTATATAATAAGCCAAAATCCAGTTGTCAAAGTCATTTCTGAAAAACTGAAGCCTCTCTGGACGTTTATAACACAAAGGTAATTTGTATTAGAGGTAAGGTTTGAACCCCGCTTCTTCCTGTTTCTCATAGAACTTCCAAGTGCTATACATTTAGATTATTGGGCATTCATAAATTCAATTTTAGCTATAAAAATTGTCATCATTTGTAGCCAAATCAAAATCCGTTATCATTGGAAAATGAGCGCTTATGATATCTATACATAAAAACTACACATCTCTTGAATACGAGCTAAACAAATGAGCACCATTTCCACCAAATAGTACCTCGTTTGAGTTAATCAAACACAATGAAGTTGAAACCTCGTATCAGTTAGGTTATGCCAAATGTATTAATGTGTTCCCCGATAAAGAGCCAAAATATTGTTCAAATACACCAAAACTTGCTTTCCATCTAATGGGAACGGGGCAACGATTAATGCTGCCTTCTGTAAAGTGACATTTTGGTGACCCCCCCTCCCTCCACGCCCCACACAGCCACCCACATCACCCACCCCAACAGGGAAGACAAGTGCGCTTTTCTTATGTCTAAAATAGCAATGTCCTACCAGTGATGTCATAGGCAGATGCCCATCATTGCCCTATTGTAGCGCAATACCTGGCAGAATAGCCTTCACCAGACCTAAAATGTGCCCTTTGCTGCCTTATGGCCTCATTGGGAGAATGGTGATAACCGTAAAAACACATGCAATTTAAATACTTCCACATTTTAACATACCATCCAATTTTGAATTGGGATTGAAGGGAAACTGACATTGAGGGATAGATAGAAAGGATTGCATGGGGTAAAGAACCCATGACCCCATGGTATGTCAAAAAGAAAAGTTATTTAAAATAACACTTGTTTTTACCATTACAACTAGTGCTTAATTTGCTGCAGCACTTGTCTCAGATTCAGTTCAATTGTGATATGGCGTTTTGGCATCTTTATTTTTTTTTATTCTCAGACATTCTTAATCACACAACTAGCAAAATCAAGGTGAGCCATGCCAGCGATGCTGTGCTAGATATCCGCTTTCATAAATAACAATGAGCCGGAAGGTGACATCGCTGGAAGCTCATGCTGGTCATATCAGCTGCTTGCTCTATTCAGCCTACTTGGCATTTGAGCTGCTCTTCTACTCTAGTAACTGGCATCACTACTGCAACAGGGTGGGTACAATATGTGCCAGTGTCAGTATGAAGCTGGCTTTGCTGCATCTCTACAGGCAAGGGTACTTATTAGGCCCATGGAGGTACTTCTATTTTACCAGCATGGGGGGCATCAACACAAAGACATGTCCCAGGATGTCAACTCACTGAGTCGTAAACACACACTAGCACATGATTGTGATCGGTGCCGCCCTGCTACCAGTGCCATGAGTGGGGCATAGAGAGGACAATACGAAGGTCACAGCCAGGGAAAAGGCCACTGCCAAGGACAAGTTTCCACGCTGTGTATAGACACACAGAAGAAGATCTTGTTGAGGTTTTTGACAGGCAAGTTCATCAGTTCATTAAGGATGTTGTCTGAATTTTTCAATCACTTTACTATAGGCAGGGGTCTGCAACCTTTGGATCTTCAGATATTTTGGACTACAAATCCCACCAGTCCTAACCTACATACTCAGTGGTAAGGAATCATGGAATTAGTAGTTAAAAACATCTGGCGAGCCAAAGATTGCAGACACCTCCTCTAGGAAAAAAGCCCTTTTGCTATTTCTTCTGTTGACAGATGGTCAAAATGTTCAAACCGTCACCTATAGAATCAGAGAACATTGACAAGGATTATGTGTTTATAAAAGCAGTTTAACATTTGGTGTCGCATTTCAAGACATAACTACTATGTAAAGTTACATTATTTTGGCTGGTATTTGTAAATTGCACATCTGCAATAAGTGGTGCACACTTCACCTCCAAAGAGCTAGTGGGATTTGCAGCTGCAATCCCAAATATGTTGACACAGAGGGGAGGAACATTGGGTGGAGACAGCTGTGGGGGCGCAGCTGCCGCCCCAATGTAGCACAGGCATGCTACAAAATATTTGGACTCTGGAACTTATATATTTACAAATTAAGCACTGGCTAAAACTGTACCGGAAATGAAGCCCTTATTGGCAAGAGCTATACATTTAGAGCTCAAATACTTTACATTTAAATCTAAAATGTCCTTAATTTAGTCATAGAAAAGGCCTTTTTTCTCAGCCAAGCATGCCCTGATAGACAGTAGACATGTCTATCATTGAAGACTGTGCATATTGATTCTGTCGCGACAGTGGCATGGTCTTTGTCAGCTGTGATTTCTTGAAGGGTTCAAGTGGGATAATGCACGCTTGGCTTTCCACTCAGTCCGATAACTTTATACGACTACTCAAACTGGAAAACAGTCATATTTTCATGTACAACAGCTCACGTTGCATTCATAATTCACACGAACGGGCAATGCGTCCAACAACACCCGAGCACAGCAATAGCTACAAATGTGCTTGAGAGTTTTATCTGAAAACATGCATTTTTTTGCTTCTATTTCTGGCTGTCGTGTGATAATGCAGAGCTGAAAATGCAATAGATTCAATTGATAATGATTGTGGCACACAGTAATTCCTTCTGAGCTCAGCAATGAAGATTGCTCTGGCATCAGTACACTGCCGCAAGTAGACCCTTTCACCGCAGTTTTGCCATAATCAACAGCATAGTGTGGCTACTGATCGCTTCAGGTTAGGTTTGTGTCAGTTAACTGGGAGCCGAATCAGAGGTTAGAGTAAGAGATGCCGTCAGGGCAGGATCATCTCTTTGACTGATTGTGGGATGGTGGAGACAAGGTGTAAGGGTGACTAGTATTTCACTAGTACAGGAAGACAAGAACCATAGTGGAAGATTGAACATCCTGGGGCTGTGGCCCATTCAACCATGGTCAGATCTTGCTCCCTCCATCACCAACCTACCCCTGTGCAGCAACCCTGTGGGGAAGCAGACACCTGCCTGGTGGCCTTAGGCAGCTGGAGCCTTTTGCACGAAGGCCATCAACTGACCTGAAGATGGGATCATGCCAACTCAATACTGTGTCAGAAGGTTTACAACCCTGACCATGACATGGATCTCTCAGAGACAGTTGACAGGTGAGTGTACAATTGTAAGAAGCTCCTCTGATATATGGTCTCAGGATCTCTACTCTTTTTACAGTGCTTTATAATGGCAGATGTTACTTACCAGCAATCGTCTTTCTGGTGCTTCAATCTGTTTAGAGGTAAATGCTATGCATATTCGACCACCTCGTGGTTGGTGTGTGGTATTTCAAGTTGTTAACTTCCAAAGTAAAAGTAGGCGTCAGCAGGGCCCTTCCTGTCATACTATACCTACTCTAGGTGTGCAGGTGCCCATGTTGCTCCACAGGACCTACACCTTTTCTTTTGTCTTCAAGGGCCCGGTTTGCTGCCATGTTCTGCTTAGCACCCATTAAGAGTTCTGTGCCCACTGACTTGCCTTCTGCTGACCAATGCAGGACACAGAGAAATGTTAACAGATGGATGTCGTTTTCTGATAAAATACCTGTGAAATGTCACCAGGTTTCACTAACATGTCTCCTGAACTACACTATGTACCTCTTTCTATGCTTTTGAAAAGAAACATACAAGGAAGAGGGCCTAGAGCAAACCAGAAGATGTGGTCTACATTTGTTTTGGTCCAGGGTTGTGGCATTAAAATGTGTACATCATGTTTTATAGCACTCAATACTAAGGGAGAGCATATTTTAAGCACTCTAAAATGTGTATGAGATATTGGACCTGAAATAGAGGTGGGTAAAATGATTTGCCGAGGATCACATAATTTGGGTACGAGAAAGCTGGGGCTAAAACTCTGGTCCCCTGATTACAGAGCCAACAACTTAGTAACTAGTCTCTCCTTTTTAAGAAGCAAGTACAGAGTACGCATGGGGGTTTGAACTACAGGCACAGACAGTGGCACACCAACGAAGCATTACAAGGAGGGAGCGAGCGTTCAAAGGCAAAATTATGATATTTGCATTGATAACCTACCTGTCCACCCACCACTCCACTGATGAAACCAAAACATGTCATTAGTCATCCTCATCTGGACACCAACTGATTCTAGAGCTCAGACCTGATTGAAGGGCGAGCTCAGACTTGATTGAAGGGCACGCTCAGTGGGCATTCTCTGCCTTGTGCACGGAACTCACTTCCGGGCACCCGCACTCTCTGAGCTAAAGGGAACTTGCACCAGCTTAAACAATGCTGTGTATCCGTTACAAGGGACACACCTTAACTCATTGACTTCTCAAAAATGGCTTTAACGGAAGTGCCGGAAGCAGCCATGCACAGTATGTGGGAGAGAGAGTGTGCCCTGAAGGTTGCGTTGAGCTGCAATGCTGCTGAGTGACCTGCAGTCTGCATCTGCGTATTTGAACCTGCTGACGTTGACTTTCCAGACCTTTAAGCCATATGTCCCACAAGGCGGGGAGCGTGCTCACATCTTCTAATATAGCTCCCTGCTGTATGATGGGTGGACATTCAAGAACAAGGGACCATGCAAACACCCCAAGGGATTCCCAAGGAAGTCAGTTGTCATACGTCTCTCACCTTTGATCTCTCCATCGACACAATCTGCCATGCCAATGTACCACATGAAACGCGTGTAGAATGAACCTCCAATTGTGTGCAATACGTTTCTAAGCAATTTAAAGTCTTGTCAATAGCAATTCTATGACAAGACTGGAGGCGAGCATTATGCTTCAACATCTTTAATTTACCACTCTTCAGCAGTTTCAACAAACTCAAAACTATAACAAAAACACTGAAAACAGTCTACACAGACTTTTCTCCTTCAGAACTACAACCCCCATAGTCTCTGTAGTCCATCTCACTCCTTGCTCAGCTATGACCACATCCTGTCCCTGAGCTCCTCCTCTTCTTTTACTGCTCTTCAAGCAGATAAGTACTATTTTGGTTACCTCCCTATTGTGGCGAAAAGTTTATGTGTACAGTTAGTGTAGGATTCAAGTTATGATAAGTATACAGCCAGAAATAGGGCGTTTTAATCCTCAGCTCGAGAGAATTGTATGTAATATGTTTATGCAAAGCAGTGACGCGTAGTGCGTGTTCCTAGCTTTTTTTTTTTTGTTTATAGCCGACCGTGCGGGCTAGCTTTGCCTTGTTTCGCAAGCCCCGTGCCGTATACCAGGCACACCAGGGGTGACAGCGCGAGCGAGGGCAGGCAGAAAGCGGGTCGCGAGACCGCGCTACAGCCGAGCTCGGCGTTTCTTCCCCGCTTCTTCCTCGTGGGGATTAGAGCGACAGAGAACCGGCGCGAATAGCGGCCCCCTCCCTTGGGAGGGAGGAGTCAGCCGCGAGAGAGCCTCGCGCCCCCTCCTTTGCGGAGGCAGAGCCAGTGAGCGCTCGCTTCCGTGTCGCTCGCATTTGTTACAGCGGCATGGAGCGGCGCATTCGAAGTAAGCCGGGCCCAGCGGTGATCCTATTATAACATTGCATGCAAAAGGAAGGAGTGGCCCGTTGAGAGGGCGTGATTAAGCTTTGTAAACATTGCTGGCACGCGCGCGTCCGGAGCGTGTTCGTGTCTTCGCTTCAGCACGGCAGTGCGAGAAGCCTTGTGAGACTCAAGAAGACGTGTGAGTTCACGGCTACGATCCCCTGACAAGGAGGATTTGCATAAGAAAGCCATCACAGGCACATTTGAGATTTATTCCCCGTCCAGCACAGCCACTAGTAAAAAGAAAATTACAAAAAAATAATTTAAAAAAAAACGAAGAATAATAATCTTAAAGGAAAGTCTATTCTATTAAGAACATTCAAGATTAAAGAAGGGTCAGAAGAATAAGACCCAGCGCACCTAGAGTGAAAGGGCGTGCAGTGACACCCTCGCGGGTACAACAGGCACACAGCACCCACGCAAAATGTCGGAATTTGAGTGGAGCGAAGAGGAGCAGTCTTCAGATCTGGCTGCCAGTTTCAAGCAGGTGCTAGGAAATTCACTCATAGATGCAGTGGCTCAAGGGGTTAAACCCCTGCAGGATAGGCTGGAGTCCCTTGAGGCGATTTTGCACCAGCCCTTAGACAGTGCCGGACGGATGGGATGCACACCCGCAGAACCCTCAGAGACCGGGTCATTGGGGAGTACTAAGGCCTGTAAGAGGAGAGCCCCTCTTGACCCCCAGAGCCCTTCGGATGGGGCAGAAGGGAAGGCCCCGGAGGTCGTCGATGCCTTTGCAAAGCTCCGTGAAGCATATTTGCGGTGTCAGACTGTGCCAGACCTCACGACCCCCACTCCAGGGGACGAAGAATATGGAGAAGAGAACCCAGGCTCAGGTGAAGAGCTGGAGGAAGGTGAGACCCCCTCGCAAGAGGAGGAGGAGGAAGTAGAGATTCTGAAGCCCTGGCGGGCTGGGCGCAGAGAGCAGTATGCTTCCTGGGGAACGCTAACTGTGCCATAGCTTCCGAACGCCGGATGGGGCTCTTATTGAAGATAGATTCAAAGCTGAGTGATTTGGCCTCCTACGAAGCCGGCGAAGCGGCGCAGGGACTCCTCTTCGGGGAGACGTTTGGCAAAGAGATGGGTCGCTTCGTAGGCACCTACGCGTCTCTGGAGAAGGCGCAGGCTTCCATAAGGAAGATTTTCCCCAGCCGAGTTTTTGGAGGGGCCAGTCACCACAGGGGTCACTCGACTGGTCGTAACCAAGGAGGAAGAAGGCCCCAGAATCCCATGGCCCAGTACTGGGAGAACAGACAACAGGACTCATTCTTCCCGTCCAGAGGACGCTTCCCGAGGGGCCGCAGAGAAAGAGGTTCCGGTCGTGGACAAGGGTTCACTCAAGGTGAGAACAGCATATTACCCTCCGGTAGGGGGGAGAACAAGCATGTTCTTGAGAGGTTGGCGCAAGCTTTCCAGTGATGCCTGGGTATTGCAAGCAGTAGTGGGATTGCGCCTGGAGTTTGTTCTGTCCCCAGTACAAGCGCGCAGGCCTCACCAGCAGCGTTTAGAGCGCGCAGAGCAGAATCTGCTAAACCAAGAGTTACGCCTGTTAGTGGCAAAGAACGCCATAGAGAAGTGTCCGAGAGATCCCGCTTTCATAAGCAACATGTTTCTGTTGCACAAGAAAGAGAAAGTGCGTCCAGTCATAAACCTAAAAGAGTTGAACGGGTGGATTGTGTACTGGCACTTCAAGAGGGAGGGCATCCATCAGCTCCGAGACACGCTCAGAGAGAGAGATTGGTTGACCAGGCTGGATCTGAAAGATGCATACCTGACGATTCCGATAGCAGAGGAGTTCAGGTCTTTCCTAGCTTTTCGCTGGAAAGGACAGCTCTGGCAGTTCAAGACTATGCCCTTCGGGCTTGCTTCAGCACCATGGGCCTTTACCAAAGTAATGAAGCCAGTAGCGGCGGCCATAAGAGAGAAAGGCATATGATTGATCATTTATCTGGATAATCTACTACTACTAGCCGAGGATCGAGAGACCCTCAGATATCAGACAGAGTGGGTACTAGACCTGCTATCTTCTCTAGGATTCCTAGTGAACAAGGAAAAGTCAGATACCGAACCGGAACAAAGGCTAGACTTTCTAGGTTTCCTCCTGGATACCAGGAAAGCGACCCTGGAGCTGCCTGCACGGAAGATTCGCGACATCAAGAGGGAACTCAGAGGATGTCTGCAGAAGCAGTTAGTCTCTCTCCGGACCCTAGCAAGGATAGTAGGACTGCTTGCAGCTTCTATTCAGGCCATTTTTCCAGGGCCACTTCATTATCGAGCACTGCAGAGGTTAAAGATACGGCATCTGCAGCAAGGCCTGCTTTATCACCAGACGGTGCCGTTGGATCACAAATCCAAGACAGAGCTGGAATGGTGGTTACAGAATATGGATGCCTGGAATGAGCGTGCCATTTTCGGAGACAAACCGGATCTAGTCACAGAATCCGATGCCAGCAGGCTAGGCTGGGGCGCAAGGTGCGGAAACCTGCAGACAGGAGGGAAATGGAGCGAGAAGGAGCTTCGTTTACACATAAATTGTCTAGAACTCCTAGCAGGGTCTTTCGCGATCAGAGCCTTCACGAAAGAGAAGATGAGATCTTGTGTCCTTCTGAAGATGGACAACATATCGGCAGTGCGATACATAAATCACCTGGGCGGTACGAAATCCAGAATGCTAGCTGAACTGGCGAAGGACTTTTGGCACTTCTGCCTACAGTCAGAGACGTCCATCAGGGCGAATATCTTCCCGGGACGATGAACGTCATAGCGGACTGGAACTCTCGGTACCTCACGGATTCCAGCGACTGGAAGCTGGATCCAGCAGTCTTTCAGAGGATGATCGAGAGATGGGGCTCAGTGCACATAGACCTCTTTGCGTCCCGGTTGAACGCCCAGACAGCAGAGTATTTCAGCTGGAGGCTGGACCCGGGAGCTCGAGGAACAGATGCGTTCCTGCAAGATTGGAACGGAGGACCACATTACGCGTTCCCGCCATTCATGATGCTGGGCAGAGTTCTAGCGAAGTGTCGGAGGGAGACAGCGGAGCTGCTATTAGTAGCACCATGCTGGAAGTCACAAGTATGTTTCCCGACGCTCATGGGACTAGTGGTAGATTATCCGAGGATTCTCCCGGTAGGAGAGCAGCTGCTCACAGACCCAGCTGGTTCGTATCACCCTCTGAGAGTGAGGGGGACTCTCCCGCTCATCACGTGCAGGATATCAGGAGACGCTGGGCACTGTCAGGCATTTCGGCGCAAGCTGCGCAGGTCATTGCTGATTCCTGGGCTCCGTACACAAGAAGGAGCTACGACGCGGCTTGGGCCAAGTGGACTAGCTGGTGCAAGGGGAGAGGTCTTCATCCCATTTCGGCCCCTTTAGTGATGATTTTGAATTTTTTTGCTCAACTACTACAAGGCGGTAAGGCGTTTCGTACCATTAGGGTGTACAGGTCGGCCATATCCGCGGGACATCTCCCTGTTGAGGGAGTGCCAGCAGGGGAACACCCAGCAGTAGTGAGACTTATTAGAGGAGCCAGATTCAAAGTGCTCCCTGAACCTCGATACAAGACGGTCTGGGATGTCCTAACAGTCCTTAAACTAGTAGAGAGTTGGCCCAGAAACAGATATTTATCTCTGAAGCAGTTATCAGGGAAGCTAGCAATGCTGTTGTGCCAAGTTTCTTGTAAACGCGTATCAGACGTGAGAGCACTGGAGGTAGATAGGAAGTCATTCGGGCCGGAAGGCGTGACTTTTACAATCGTAGGAAGAACCAAGATGGGGACATCATCGGTTCACTACCCATATTTCTCAGCTAAACCTAAATGGTGCATAGCGAGCTGCGTAAAAGAGTACGAGACCAGAACAGAGGAGTTTAGAGCAGCGAGTACGAAGCAATTGTTGATTGTGCGCAGAAAGCCATTCAAGGGAGTATCCACAGCTACCATAGCCTGATGGGTTAAGGAAGTGATGCAGGCAGCAGGAATAGATGTGGGGAAGTACGGGGCGCACTCTGTGAGAGGAGTGATGGCGTCCAAGGCCTTTAAGGCAGGGGTATCCCTTAGAGATATTATGTTGACAGCAGACTGGTCGAATGATCGAACTTTTAAGGAATTTTATTTCAAGCCGACTGAGAGTTTAGCGGTCGCAGTGTTGGGAAGCTTTGAACAAGCATAATGCTCGCCTCCAGTCTTGTCATAGAATAAAGATTACCCCTGCTAGCTGCGCAGGGAGTATTAATTCTATTAAAGACTAGGAGGCGAGCATTAAATTCCCACCCAAGGATGTATTGAGTGTTCAATTGATTAATCGTGTGTAGTAATAATATGATATCATTGTCAATACATGGACACCACCCTGATTTTATAATTTCTGTTATCCCTAGGTGAGGAGCAGAAGAACAATTGATGGAGGTGGCTAGCAGAGGTGGCCGTCTGGGTCGAGAAAGTTCGTCATTCGTTTGGAGTGGTTCAAGTCGTTGCCAGTTGCAGGACTTGGTGTGGAGTTCGCATTATGACTTTCAGAGCGAGTAAAAGAGAGGAGGAGCTCAGGGACAGGATGTGGTCATAGCTGAGCAAGGAGTGAGATGGACTACAGAGATTATGGGGGTTGTAGTTCTGAAGGAGAAAAGTCTGTGTAGACTGTTTTCAGTGTTTTTGTTATAGTTTTGAGTTTGTTGAAACTGCTGAAGAGTGGTAAATTAAAGAAGTTGAAGCATAATGCTCGCCTCCTAGTCTTTAATAGAATTAATACTCCCTGCACAGCTAGCAGGGGTAATCTTTATTCATGCTGCTGTGGGACACTGCAAATAAAATCACACGCTCTTAAAAGGTATGCAGCTACATAAAGAGAACTTTCATATTTAACTTCTTCCAACTCCCTTTACACATTTATCTATTACTTGCGCTTAGAAGTGGCAGAAATCTGTCCAAAACCCCTATTTAACAAACATGATATTGTTTTCAATTGCTGAGCCAAATCATCAAGCTTGAAAAACTGGTATCTTGAAGTCCCCTTAACAAGCGGCCATAACCTTTCCATGTTCTGTGTGGATCCTAGGTGGTCCTGTACGTGCGTCCAATACCGAAACTATTGGCATTGGAAGTGAAGATAAGCGAGAGAGGGCATGTGAGGAGGGAAACACAGCCTGTCAGTGTTTTTTGGCCTTTTACCCGCCCACTTACTGCTGTTTGCCATGCTAGTACCTATGGTAATTCCCACCCCATGCCTGCCTCTCTGCGCTCTCTTTGAGCTAGTGATGTGCCCTTTTTTCTAAGCAGTCTTCTGAAAGGTAAAGGCTTCATTGCACCTGTAAACCAGCTCCTGGTGGAACAGAACATTTCCTAACCAAGTGTCCCTTTAGTTACTTGAATTATAATCAATATGTGTGTCCTCTCAGTTCCTTGCACAGAAAACCTGTTAAAAACTAGCAACACTGGCAAAGAGAAAGGTTTTAGCTCTTCTATAGGCATTAGACACGCATCTGCCAGGCACAGCCATAATATGCCTAGGTGCTAACAGCGTATGCCAGCTGTTGCCATCTTGTGGTCTGGTAGTACCATTACGGCAGTGCCTGGAAAAGGCCTATTCGATTCACACAGAAAAGAGCCCCAACTGGTGGCTTTCTTACTTCTTGTGACTGGTCGATTGTGCAATGGGTTGACTCTGCTGTGCTTTTGCTATGTTTTCATTTGAAACTGTGCTTAACAAGTGACAAACAGATACAGTTCCTGCCCGCTCCTAAGATAAATAGTTCCCTGCACGGTGAAGGGGCATTCTGTGCTGATAGAAGGGCACTAACTTACTTAAAGAGCTGGGGTACAACGGTTTAAACATTTACCCCATTAGTGCCCTTACTATGTAGGTAGGAGATAATCACCAGGGAGAGGGGCCGTTACCTGCAGGAACAACCGCCAACCAGGTAATCAGGGACGTCATTTAGGGGTCACAACTGTGACCCCTGAGGTCTCCCTTGCTACCCCTAAAAATACAAAAATAAACTTGGGGATGCGGACAGTGCCATGTGGCTCTTTGCTTCTGGAGTGGCTGGCTTTCTTGCTCAGGCCTGTTAAAAAAAAAAAAGGCTAAAAAAGTACAGGGTTTCCACAAGTCTAACACTTTCAGCAGTGACCTTAAATAAGAAAGAATAGGAATACCAAATAATTTGTCTTTCTGGAATTATGTACACAAATTGCTAGACTCAAAGGTTTATTTCAGGCTCACTTCAGGGGATGAGTCACTGATTTTGTCTGTTCTTAAACACCTCAACTCAGCCTTTCATCCTTTTGAGGTCGATAAATAAGAACCAACACAGGTTGGGTGATATTGTATGTATATTTGTTCTATATAAAGCGCTTAAGCGCAAGTGCTATACAATAACACATCTATTATCATTTGGCCATGAACGTCTGCTTGCATTCACAGTAATTTGGTAATATGAGCCTATACACACTGTTCTTAATGATACATATGGCGATCCATTCTTGTATCCAATGTACATCACATTATAGTGATATCTTAACCATATTTTTCGTACTGTACTTAGGAACAATGCTAGGTGGAGCCACTTCCAGTTTTGTCTAAGTGTGAAAGGTCATGTTTCATCGCTTCTTGTGATATCACTTCAGCGTGTGGTCAAATGACATCACTTCCTGTGATGTCACCAGAGTTTTAGGGTCGTATGATGTCACTTGCACTACCCGAGGCATTTTGGGGAAATGACGTCCCTCAAGGTAATTTTCACCACAACCACTAAAGCCCAAATGTCAGAAGTGTTAATGGTGGAGGCGGGGATCATTTTTTTAAACCCTATTCACGCACCGAAAAAAACGTGATTGGGCCTGAGGAGTTCTAAAAAAAGAAGTGAGCCAAAAAAGAATAATTCAAAACTGAAAGAGGCCTATTTCTATACTTATCGCACCTTATGAGCAATGGGAGAAGGGCAGCATGAGGGCGACTGTGCCCAAAAGAAAACTGGTTGCGGGTAAGTTTTAAAAATATAGCGGGTGAACGTAGGGATACATGGGAGGGTTCCACAGGGCAACAGCTTGAATCGTGGGCTTGTACCAGTAGAAAAAGCCTGCATTCTGAAGTTTCTCACTGGTTGAGTCTCCAGCACAGTGTACTAACTAACCAATAAAACCCAATTCTAAAGGCTCTGCCATATGGAAATAACCAGAGCCCATATGAATAGTCCTGAGCGTAATGAAGGCCTTTGGAGAGGCACCAGGCTGCTACAACACTGTATAGCCCTTGGGACATGGCTTGTCCTGGGAGGATAGCTCAGCGACAAACATGCTCGCCTTGGAAACAAGACGACACAGCATTTAAAAACCTCTGGCTATTAAGCATTTGCACCCTGGCCAAAACATAGGGTTCTAAAAGCAAGAAAATAATTACAAAAAAAGATAGCCACCATGGGACTGAATGGGGCCCCAGGGCGTAAGCCTAGTCAACGCCCACTGCCCAGGAGTTGCTGATGTGCAGAGTGATGACGGGATAAGGAGCGGGGGGCTGGTGTGCAGTGTGGCAGGCGCTGACGATTTGTTACTATTAGGTTATTACCAATGTGATGGTACTAGATTTGTCGACCTCAGAAGGATGAAAGGAAGCCCCGTTGCAAGATTGGACCGTGCAAAGTGTAGGCAGCCCTCACATCATAGAACCAGCACATGTGAGCTATCAGCAATGGAATAAAGGGGGAGCGGAGGCGGAGTCCCAGGGGCAGGGCCAAGTTGAGTCTGAGGGATACGGCAAGCAGGGTGGAGCACTGGCCTTTACCAGGAGATCAAGCCTCAGCTCCAGCCCTTATTACAAGCCTGTTATGCCCCAGGTGCTAATACATCACGCTTCAGAGTGCTTAAGGGTACCTAAACAGCCCTAATGATTTAATTAGATGTCACACGTTCTCACCGGTTTTAATGAGGTTTCCATCTAACACATAAGGAGTTAAAACCAATTCCAGGTTCAATGTCGTATAGAATATATATTTGAAACGAGAACATCCCAACATGTTCCCAGAAAATGTCTAGTGCATCAGCTAACATTTCTTGCAAGGGAATTCGGCGAATGTTTCGGTTAAACTGGAGCTGATCTGCAGATAGAAGCCACAGCAGCCGGGTGCAAGGCCGGGGTCTTGAGCCTGGGTGCCACCGCTCAATGCTTCTCTTATGAGGAGGAACCGCCAGGCCTGTGTGATTAGTGCCAAAGAAGGGCAGCTCTGACAATCCAGGTGTGTATAACATACTGGAGCCTTTGAGCCTGGATTTACGAGCCTTTGGCACAGGACAGTCTGGTGGTGCTCAGCCGCTTGAATTTACTGCAGCTCCTGAAGCCGCTCCGTTCTCTCCTCAGACTGGAGCCCTCAGGCGCACGACCGTAAATCACCATGAGGAACCGGAAGCGCAGAGAGAACTAAATCACGTTGTCTAAAATGAGGTTCAGGCGGGCAATCAAGTCCGGAGCAGCTCTGTGAAGACTTTGCCTGCCCGCCCTTGCCCCCTTGAGGTAAAAGTTTCAGTGGTGAAGTTTAAGTCTTGGCTTACCAGATGGCGGGGCCTGTGTGTGCGCGTGCGCGCTGAGAATGACGCAAAGAGCCATCTCACAGAAAACAAATGCATTTGTGGACTGCCCCAAAGGGTCGTTTGGAGATTTCCCAATGGGCTTCTGACCCAGGGGGGTCACTTCTGTGTGGAAACTCAGCATTGTTTACGCTGCATTGTAACTGTGAGCACACACAATGTTGATGTGCAAAAAACGACAGACGCCCCATACCGTATAGTGCTGAAATATAAAGTTTTCTGTTCATTTCTTGCATATGAGAAATGATTGCACAGATGCGGCCTGGATGCTGACATGACGTGCCTCCCGCAAAGGCATGCAGAAGGCGGCGGCCCAGAGATGAGAGCCGAAGCAATATTAGGAACTCTGTACATGCACGGCCCTGCAAGGAAGGGAGTTATGATCGGATTGGCCCCAACTTGCTCGGGTAGGGATCTCTACGTCATCTGTCTTGTGCGAGAGGGATACTTAAGATGCAAGCTAGTGGAGGGCCTAGGTGGAGGTTTATGTGAAACAGGAGAGCAGGATATCATGATTTATATTATGATATGTTGATTCATAGCTTCCACCTGGAGAGATTTCAGAGGAAATGAGAATGGTAATATTCACACTGAACATCATTGCATTACCTAATGCATTTCCTATTATTAGATGCTTTGAGGTTTTTTTTGTACACTGCTAGTTTATTTGGTGTAAGTACACATGCAAGTCTCATCCCCTAAGAAACACATGAATACATTGCTTAGGTAGCTCCTCCTTGTTACTTTATGTTATTTTGCGCAAGATGGAGGAACCTCTTGACATAATGAAAGCTGTTCACCCTATTTGATTTTAACTGAAAATAGGTGAAGGAAACTACAGAAAACAGGATTGAAGGTTCCTCTCAAGCGTTCTAATGCCAAGGATCCTGGGGGATATGAAGGTTCCAGGATCACCATTAATGGAATGTTTCAAAGTGTTGTTGAATACAAAGGAAGGTTGGTGGTGGCCAGCGTTTATGTGGCAAAGAAGGGTGTAGACATTCTGGGCAGGAGGGATCAAGCGGCTCTAGGGTTTAGACTAGATCTCAGGACTGCAGAACTGTTGTTCTTGGTACAGGGTCACACCACTGATGAGGAGCGACTTCCAGAAGTGTTTACTGAAGAGGTGGGGTGTCTGTGTGGATTTGCCCGCAAAATCCTGTTAAAGCCTGACTCCAAGCCAGTAAGTCACAAACTAAGGCACACCGCAATGCCGATCATAAGTGAAGTTGAGAGTGAACTGGGAGAGGCTTCTGGAGAAGGGCATAATTGCGGGTTGAAGCAGCTGAATGGGTCAGCCCCATAATAGTAGCGCGCAAGAAGAACAGAAATATTAGGATGTGTATTGACCTCAGAGAAGTAAATAAGAACATTGTGCTGGATAAGTATCCCCTGCCCTTAATAACGGACATATTGAACAGTGTCAGAGATGCAGTGATGTTTACAAGTTTGGGTCTGTCAGCAGAGTATCATCATATACCACTCACGGAGGATTGCCAGTTGCTGATCACATTCATAACACCTTTTGGCCTTTTTGTCTTTCAATGTATGCCATTTGGCTTGGCCTCTGCTGCAGCGGTCTTTCAACGTGATATGAATTCTTAAAGGGGTACACTGGTATAACAAGATGATATTCTGATTTATGGTAAAACTGTGCTGGAACATGATAAAAAGCTACATGAAGTTTTGAGCGAATTAAAGGACAAGGGGTTGACAACAGAGCGGAGTAAAAGCTGATTTTGAGAGAGTGAGATAAAACATCTTGGGCATGTGGTGTGAAGAGGGCTGGACAAATCCACCCCTGCTCCCCCTCCCATAAGATACATGGGCCGGAAGAATAACAGGAGATACCGCGATCGACCATACCATTTTGGACCAATTCCTAGTGCTCCTATGATAGACAAGTATGTTGAGAGGTACCCACTCAGCCAACCCTACAGCCACGTTACTGACGCCATTAAAGACACCAGGACATAGCAGCATTAGACAGGAAGCACAAGTGCCATCCGCACATCGGGACACAAACACACACCCAAATACACAAAGAACACATGTGTAACAGTTCTATAGGTTAGAGGATGTACACATATACATCCTGGGCCTCATCACGGGTCCAGCGGTAACCCTGCCGGTGCTACCGGTGGGTTGCCGACAGACCCATAAAAAACTACCGGCGCCTGACTTCCCGGTGCCACTGGGCTATTCCAAGTCTGGCAGCCAGGAAGTCAGGCGCCTGTAATTTCGTTAGTCCCCATTCCCACAGAGACCCATAGGACTCTATAGGGAATGGGCACACAGGAGCACCAGCACTGTTGCTAACGGTGCCGGTGCTTCCATGAACACTCTGATGGCGGGTGCCGTCCTGCTCAGCAGGTCTGATCTGCCAGGTGGGCACCAATGCTTACCGGCACCATTGTTTCCGGACCGGCACACTTATGAGGCCCACGGTCTTTGCTTTTATTATTTTGTCATTAGCTAACGCACCAAAGCAGAAACTGCAAGAAGTAAGAGATCCTGAACAAGCTTGCAGATGCTTACACACAATTAATCCTATGGAGCTGCAGGAGCACCTATGGGACCTGACAGAGCCATGTACAACTAACATATGGAGGATGTAAAATAGTACAACATGTAGAGGACAAGGTATGGTTTAGAAAAATTACAACAGGCCACAGACCCTCGACAGGAGCTGAGCTGAGCGAATCCAGGCAGGACAGAAGAGCAAACGTGTGAAACAAGGCCGGCTGACATGGCCAGCGGATACAAGTAACATTCCATTCCCTGAAAGGCAGTAACACCAGCTGAAGTAAATGAGGGTAATTCTTCAATATTCAGAGTAATTCAGAACTAAGAAAAGCCCAAAACATGGTCTCTAGACACGTGACTCAGCAGGCTTGGATGATGAATCGAAACCGGCGCTGGGAAAGAGGAGTGATCTCATGCCACCAGACAGAACCGACACCATAGTCGTTCCGCGAGAAGACAAGCGCTGCACAATGTGAACAGGCACTCTCATAGACTATGGTGGTACACACAAGTTACAATGCAGACACATAGTTCTTCAGAAGGTACACCCCAAGCTGAGAATCACTTTGGATCCCAGGCCTGGGGACGTCAGCTCTTGCCAGCCACAGTTCAGTATCCCAGGGGTGGGTAGCAACGGGCAAAAACCAATGGTAAGACCCTCACACTGCAACATTGTTTAGTGATAGCAATATTGGGATGGGCCAGGTCTGACACCTGACATGGGAAGAGCCAATAAACTAATATGTATAGGGTCCACTATAGGTGGACTATCACTCTGTACCCAATCCAGTCGCACAATAGGTTTGCTGGAGAGGGGCCCAGGTTGTGACGTCAGTGTGGCATAATGTCCCCACAAAACTGACCTGTGAGCCAGGAAATGCTGAGATGTCCCAGGATTTTCTTCGATCCTTGTACTGATCCCTGTTGGTTTTGGCTGTAATAAACCACAGTTTGTACTTGCTGTCTGTCTGGGCCTGCGTTCCTTTTGGGAGGAAGGTGTTGCGGCCTTCTACGAATTCCTTGAGTTCGCAAACTCCTGCTAGCCCTCAAACCGACCTGGGAGTTCATCCCCAAAAGGTGAGCGTTAAGGGGTATCGTCCCAGGGTGGATGCCATGAGAGCGGTTAGAGAGGCCCCTATATACCAAAGAATAAGGAGGAGGTGAGGGCGTTCCAAGGTCTTGTAGAGTTCTATAATACATTTGTGAGGCAATTTGCTGCAATATCTGAGCCTACTCGGAAGTTGGTTAAAAAAGGGGTGGATTTCGAATGGGATGCTAAGTGTCAAAAGTCCTTGGAGATGATTAAGGTGGGAATTTGTAATGCACAAATCTTGGGAGTTTCAAGTTGGAGGAGGAGTGTATCATCACAGTAGACGTGAGTGTGAAAGATTTGGGAGCAGTGCTCTCGCAAGGTGTTGCAAAGGGTGATAGAACAACGCATCCAGGGCTATTACATAATGTGAAAGTAGTTACTCGGTCATCGAAAGAGAGTTATTAGCTTGTGTCTGGGGAATTGAAAATTTCAGGAGGTATGTTTGGGGTTGGCAGGTTTGTAGTTAGGATCGATCATAAGCCGTTGGTGGAAGTGCTCATGGTAAAGGGGATGATGAGAGCGACCCCCAGGATTGCTTGCAGGTGCTTGAGGGTGCAGGAGTTGGATTTCAGGGTGGAGTATGTACCTGGGGTGCTCAATCATGTTGCTGATTTTTTAGGGGTTCCTTTGCAGGCAGAGGGCATTGGTAATGAAGAGTTGGTTGAGGGAGAGGAAGAAATAGTAGCTTTTATGGAGGAGGTGTTTGTGGATGAGTATGCAGTTGTCAAGAATGAGGATTGGATAAAAAGCATGGAGGAAGCTTGTGCCCTCAGCAAGGTGATAGAATGGAAAATGTCAGGATGGCCGATCAAGGGTGAGATTACTGTTGAGTTCAAGTGTTTCTGGGAGGTTAGGGACCAGTTCAGGTTGGAAGATGACCTTCTGTTGAGGACAGGAGTAATAGCACTAGTAGTGCCAATGTGCCTCAGGGAGAAGTTGGTTGACAAAGTTCATGAGGTACATTCAGGCATTACATGCACCAACAGGACGTTAAGAGAAAGATATTGGTGGCTGGCAATGGATGTAATGGTTCAGAGAATGGTTAGAGAATGTGTAGAGTGTCGGAATTGTGACAAGGTGTTGAAGACACACAAGCAAGAGTTGTTGCCAGTGCAGTTAACCGTGAGTGCCAATTCTCGGGTAGCGGTGGACCTTTTAGGGATGTATGAGATTTTGGGGAAGGAGAGTAGGTTCTTGATTGTATTGGGCGACTATTTCTTGAGGTGGCTGGAGGTGAAGTGGGTTAGGAATGTCACAAGTGCCGACAATATTAAGTTTTTGGAGCACGTTTTGAGGAAAGAAGGTTATCCAGTGGTGTTGATAAGTGATAATGGCACACAATTCAGGCGTGTGGAGATGGCTAGTTACAGGAACAAGAGGGAGCTCAAGTGTAAATTCACATCCTTGTATAGACCGCAATCTAATGGACTTGAGCGTTTTAATAGGGTACTGGTTGGTGTGATAGATCAGGCAGTGAGGAATGGCGCTGATGCTGTGGATGCTGTCAAAAAACTGTTGTGGAATGTGCGGGTGGCTCCAAATAGAGTCAGCGGAGTATCGCCTTTCAGAGTCATGAGGGGTAGGGAGGCCAACACGGGACTCAATCCTGCTTGGTTGGATCGTGTGGCTGGAGCTGGTAAGGGTAATGAGGAGGTAGAGGAGAACCTTAAGAGAAGAACCATGAAGGTGCAGGAGAGGTAGAGGAGGAACTATAATGCCAGGTTAGGAAAGAGGACCAGATCATGGGTTAAAGTGATGGTAGGGTCATGGGTGAAAGTCAGACGTGGTGTACATGAGACCAAAGGGATTTAAAATGTTCTGAGCCCAAGAGGGTAATTGAGTTGCTAGCCAATGCTGTGAGGGTGGATGATGGAGCTATTTGGAATTTGTCAGGGTGGTCGCTGTTCAGAGAGCAGGGGCGGAAAGCGTGGTTTGTCACGAGTTGAGGGATCAGCATGGTTAGTTTGATGGTAGTTGGTTACCGCACAGGGGACGTACGATGCAAGATGAAGGTGTGAGATCTATGATGGATGGGTCTTGAAGAGTTTGCAGTTAATTCAGATGGTGGGGGCAAGGGACGGAAGAGAACTGAGCTGGTGTGCATGAAGGATTATGTCAGATAATGCGCTTTGCAGATGGTGTACCTGCAATATTCGTAGTGGTCATTTAGTTCTGTTTTAACATGGTTCCGCTTGTAACGACTCATGTAAAAGGTAAAGAAGATGGACTAAAGGGAGGAGGAGTCACGCCAAGAGAGAGACAGAGATTAACCACTTGAAGGACTGAGAGAGACAACCAAAGCACAAGACCCAGCTGATCCCTCGCCTAAGAGGTCCAGCACATAGGAGGCAACTACAGGTCGAAGTATGATTGCTTCACATAAGTGGCCCTGTTTGTCTATCTGAGGAAACCGTAAAACAACACCTCTTTTGAATTGTTGGATTTTTGCTATTCAGGGAAGGACTTTAAGTTAGATATTCTACCCTCCATACTTTTCACCCAAGGGAAGGAATTTCGGTTTCTGTTCTGCCTTGCACCATTTGATTTAGCTATTCTGACAACTCACATTGAAAGAACTTTTGATTCAGGAAATCTGTATTTTAAGTTAAAGGTTTAGTCGTGACAGGCAAGTTTACTTTAGGGTTTTTATTACTTCAGGGCACCTTTTTACTTTTTTATCTTCAGTTTGCATTACTCATTCGGGGATGGACTTCTAAGCATTTATGTCTGCACATTGTGATTTATTCTTTAAACCCTGTTTTGATAACACCTGCTTAATAAAGTAATTTCTGTAAAAAGACCAGAGTCTGAGACCCTTCCGTTCGCCATGTCGCCACCCTCGTCACAGCACCTACACCCATAGTAAGAAGCACTAATTTGCAACGCCTGGTATGCATGGAGAACCTTAGTGCTTGCCCTTAATGTCTAAATTGAGGATGGGACATATGTGCCATCACACCCAATTATGACATAGGCACCCCTGAGAAACTGTGATCAAATGTGCAGTCCCTGCTTAGCCTACTAATACTCACAGAATCTGAACGCTGTCACACTGCTCCTGCAGTGGCTTATGCTTACAGAAGAAAGGCTGCTGACTTTCAGCCCAAGGACCCCTGTCTCTTGGAATGCACTCTTCTGCTTCACAACCAGAAGTCAAGCAGGTCGGACAGAAACTGCTTGCCTTAAACACAACCTGCTTAACTGTCTTGTCATCGGCCACTTTCTCTGTGGGATTGGCAATATTCCAACTATGTCAGTGTCGTACCCAGAATATGCCAATGTGCACATGGATTAATGGAAGCATTGCATAATAGAACTTCGACACAAAAGCTGATCATCAATGAATTGTGCTTTGTAACGAATCATTAAGGTTAGAACCCATCTATTTACTTGATACAACATTGCCATTCAGTGATGCTCATCAGCGCCTACTACATCAGTTTATTTTGTTTTTCCTATTTCCTCCCCATTTGCTTTGTCTTTCTATTTTTCATGAATCCTAGCAGCTTTATGAACTACCAAAGTAGACATTAGCCTTGATAAAGCCCAGTGGACGAAAATAATGGCTGTGCAGTCGGCCGTTTGAACTCACACAATAACGGCCTGTTGCACACGCACAACAATGTTTCTGGACTTTTTAACACGCTTAACAATGTCTCTTAACAAATAGTGCGATGCAGACACTTGGCAACTGTTGAATGTATATAAACTGCAACATAATCATTTTTTTCATAGGGGTACTGTGATGTAACAATAACCTTTATGTTAAAGAATTTGCTTCACTGTGCAGATAACAAGAGATACTTGGTGGGGTAACAAGGTACACTTATTAAAATATCACTATCCGATTTGGGACTACACAACTATATTGAGGAGCACTGGTACTGTAGCACACACAGATTAGTCATAAACTATAATGTTTCCACAAATAATATTTGTGATCATTTATATATTGCAGATCACAAAGTTTGTCTCTCTAATTACTCATGGCAACTTCCTGTAATGTTGCTTCCCAGGATTCTTTTGAGAATCACAAACTTTGATGACACTCCTTGCTGCATCCACCTTTTTTTAAGCAATAATCCCCGAGCCGGATGGGTATTAACAAGTCAGGTAATGCCCTGGGGCCCATAGTTACACGAGGGCCTTAACAAAGACCCTTGGGCATTGCCTGACTCAGTAATGCCCCCTCCGCCCCCGGTAAGGGAATTGTTGCTATTAGTATCCCGGACCGGGGTACCAAAAGCTTGTTTTCTTCCTTTCCAAAATGCTCCAGACCGCCACGGAAAGGGACTACACGTAGTCCCTTCTCCCTTTCCATGGCAGCCACTCTAAAAATAGGAAAAAAAGTAAACAAAAAAAATGCCCGCCATGCCTTTCCAAGGTGGCCTGTCGCAGATCGGGAGAAAAAAAGCAGGGAAATGGAGGGAATGGGGTGAGGGGTGCACTTACCTGAATCCACTGTGGGGGAAGATGGTAGCCTCCAGCCGTGAGGAGGCTCAGAGTGGGGGGATTACCATGTGGTAATTCCCCCGTTCCGAGCTACATCATTGACTGGGAGGCTGCCCCCGTCCCAGCCGCCTGGTACTAATTAGATAATGATCATACACATGAAAATGATGATAATGAAAGTTATTCCTTTTCCTAAATAGTTTAGTCTACTTTGTGGTAACCTATTATTCTTTTTAAGTACTTTCATTATAAGTTGGTAAACCAAAGTTTGTTTATATTGCAATGATTTTATAATGTAGGGAAGGAATTTGCAGTGTGGGGTTGGTTATGTATTCAAGTGTTTCACCGTGGAAACCATATTGTCTAGGAACTGCCCTGCAGCCACCCTCTCCTAAAAGACCCTCAAGTGGCTCTGCACCTTCTCACTCTAGCCTTTTCAATCTCTCTGGTTGCCCTGCGGAAATTACCCCACCCTTCTCAGCCCACATGTACCATCCCAATGACACCACCACACAGGGAGGCCCATCACTGCATCTGTCCTCTTTAGCCCTATCACACTCTCCCACATCAGCAATTAACTAGACCCAAAGTGCTGTAGTCTATCAGATCTTGGGCTCTTCCCCATAGATAGCATACATATGCTGTGGTGGAGCGAGTGTTTTGTTTCAGCAGTTCTGTTTTAGTGATTTGGTGAGCATGTGTTCGTGAGGTGGGTGAAGTGAAAGGTGATGACGTTAGTGTAAATGATTTGTGCAAAGAACCCAATTAAGATGTGTGGTTAGCGTGTTTTATGTTGTCTTGTAGATTTGTTTCTTGTCATGTTCCCATTCCAGGTATGAATCTCGCATTCTCTAGTGGTGGCGGTTGAGGGGGCGCTGTTCCTGTTTGGCATGTTAACCCTATGCAGTAGGGTTCCCGCGATTTCACACATTGTGTCACGCTATTCCCTGATGAGTATGTGATCATTGTGTTAATTATGTCCATTGTTAAGTGACTTTTATTGAAAGGCTGTCAGGTCGTACAATGGTGGCCACCTGTTGTAGTCTGTACCCTTTGTTGAGTTGTGAACAGTCGTCTATTCTGGTATATAGAAGAACCAGTGGTTTTCTATTTGGACTCCCATCTTGAGCCAGTAGAAGTATATGGAAAACCTCTTATTGGTCCTCTATATACCAACTGCAGAAGGAAGTGTCTGACTGACTGAGGGGTCTGCAACCTCTTATGGCCTCCAGCTGTGTACTCTATGGGTTTGTTATACATTAACCCATCTTTCTAATATATCCTAAGCTTCTCAGCAGGTTACTGTCATGCCTTCCCTGCCATCGCAAGCCTCTGCCCCCTTACCTTCCTTGCTGGAGCCTCGGCGCTCTCATGGACCAGGGGTCCCTTCCGCTCGGTCTGCGGTGGCACCCTGCCCCTCATGGCGTCCTTGGCACCTCTGGCTTTGTCTGTCCTGGGGTTTGCCAAGGCGCTTGCGGGCAGGCAGGGGTGCCCTCTGAATTCACGGGCACCCCAGGAAACCGTCGCTCCACAGCAAGGGGTCACGTGAACCGACTAGTGGTCACGTGACCCGGAAGTAATGTAGGAATCCTTCACGTGACCAGGTGGGCAGTCACGTGACCCAGAAAGATGCTTGAAAAAGAGTGTCAGTCCGCTCCTCAGTGCTTCTCAGCTGTTTTCATTGGCTAGTGGCTATTTTTGAACCCTCTTGCTCAGATTTCACGGATTTCTGACCTTGCGTTGGCTACCTGGATTGCCTTTTGGACTTACCCACTGAACCTTGTATCATGGAACTGTTTTGACCCTTGGACTGCCTTACTGGACTGCTGCCTGGATTAACCTTTGGATTTGTTTGCCCGTGGGACTATTTGGTTGTGAATTTCCCAACTCCTGGAACAATTCTGGTACTACCCTATTCACTGTGTCCCCGGATTCAAGTACTCTGCCAATCTTAGCAACTTTGACTGCCTGCCAGTATCCTGCTCTCTGCTCGTTTAGGTGGGAACAGTTAGGTCCCACGCTAGCACCCGTTATCCTTGGGGTAGATTTTTATTATTATCCTCTTCACCCTGATTCATTGTGGTACTATAACACTTGCATTCTAACCCCTGCCTTTCCTTTCAGCCACACGGGACTCCTGTTCCTGCCTTTATCCTGCGGCCCCAATAACCGTCAAGCGAGTAGTATAACTCTTCTCTGACTGGTACTTGGGGACGGAGGCATTGTAATCTACGTGGACCTCAAGTCATAACAGTTACCTGATGACTAGATGCAGACCCGTCTCTTTAGGCATTCAATAGATAGGCACTCATTTACCCTTTCTGAGATCTGCGCTAGAGTGCCCATCTTCTGCATGTAGGTTCTGCAGTTCAGGGTTCCCCTCGGGCTTCTGAACCTCATGTACCCCCACCTCTTACTTTTCAGTTTCATAAGGTTTATAGACTGCACCATTGGACTGTCACAGTAATATGGGTCCATACACCTATAAGCTGTGCTCAAGCCTTTAACTGAGTCTTCGGGGACCATAACACCCAGTAAACCCTTGACTGGTTCCATAAAGCTTAATTAGAACATTGGAAACTTGGAAGCTCCTTTGCAGATAATGCACTGGCCGAGAGTAATAATTAAGCAATAACATCTATGGTGGGGCGGTATTACCAGCAGGTAATGGACCGGGGCCCAAGTTGATAAGAGCCCTATGCCATTAGCTGTCAGTAATGCCTCCTCCAAGGTTGTTCTAGCTATTAGTCCCCAGCAAGATTTCTGGGATGCTAATAGTTTTTTTTTAGTTCAAAATCAGCATGGTAGCCGTTTCTCAAGTTAAAACAAAAATAAGACAAAATGCCCACCATGGATAGAGGGATAAGGGAAATACTCCTGTTTCCTTCTGCCTTTCCATGGTGGCCATTGTCACAGCAAGGAAGAGGCAGGCCAGGCCAATGAAGGAACAGGAGAGCAACCATTGTGGGAGGCTGTAAGGGTATGGGTGGGGAGAGAGAGCGCATGGGTATTGGGTAATATGGAGTAGCTGAACGGTAGAAGGTGACTGGAGGCTGGTGGCCCGGGGGCTCAGAAGGTGGCCAATAAAGTTTGGTAATACCTTCCTTCTGAGTTCCCTGATTGGGTGGGAGGCCTTCCGACATCACCCCATGTGTACAAGTGCCTGGTATAAGTGCTTTTTTACCAACATTCCAATGTTTCCCTTCATCTCTCCTAGTTTTAAGGAGAACATTCCACCCTCATTGTGTTGAATGTTCTAATAGTAATAATACTCCCTCCTCGGGCCACTATTAGTTGGTAATGTTCCTTTGCCCCCGCTAAACGACTTAGCAAAGGAATGCAGCATTATTGCGCCAGTAATCTATCTAGAGAACCCATGCAGCACTCTTTTCAAACATATTTCACAGGTAGCCCATTATCTTTCATCACTACACATTAGTAAAATTCCCCAATGGAAAAGTACATTTTCAATGCTCTAATAATGATGCATGTGTAGAAATTCTCTAGTATTCCAATATGGTTAAAAAAGCAATTATTTCCCAGAAATTCCCACCGCATCATATGTGTGCCAAAATAAAAAGAACTAAGTGAAACTACGAAAACATCAATGTCTTGTGAACCAAGGCCTACTCAAAAAAGGAAGGTGTGACGGTGCAATGGAGGCAGATGAAATGTGCTTAGCAGAAAATAAAAACGGAAACATACTGCCGACATTTTTTTATACACTTACAACACTTTCACGCTTCATAGTTCAACAAATTCAAAATTCCAGCATCAAGTGAGCGCCTCTAAGCAAGCAACACCTCCCATGGCCATACAACATTGACACGTGCCAGAATGTCAGAGGAGTTTGACTGTTGTCTCACAACCGCTCCATGGCAACCTGCTCATTTTCTTTACCGTTAGAGTGTGACACATAAAGGTGAACTCTTACTCAAACACTACACCCCGATAGGAAACCATGTCTACCACCAGTACTTTTAAGGACTTAGAAGTTACTAAACCATGCACGTCTTAACAGTGAAAGCAATTCAATAATGCACTCTAGTCTCCCCAGCAAAAATGGGTCTCATGTGATAATAACGAATGAAACAATAACGCATACTTTATTAACTAATTAAAAACAACGAAAACATATCTTTTTTTTGGTTTTTCAATTGGGGGGCCACCCTTAGTGCCCCTATTCCCCTTGTTTTAGTAGACCAAATCAACCCCCTCCCCACCCGTTTTAATCCCTTGCCCGACCCCCATATATACTTTTTACAGAAAATTCGATATTTTTTCAATATTTTTAATTAGTTATCAAAGTGATTCGTTAATCTTAATTTGTTAAAATCACTGTATACCGCAAACATGTTCCTATTTGTTTGCGAAACACTTTTCCTATTTATTGCCTCAGAAAACATCCTGTTCAGAGCACGCTCCACTCTGAGTTGGCCATTTAATCAGTGCAAACCTAGCTGCAGAGTGACAAGAGTCTTCTATGTGTTTAGAATATATCTGTTTTTCTTATTGTATATCGTTAAAACAATTTTAACCTTTACAACATTTCAATTAATCATAAAACTACAATATAAAATCATTAATAGTGTTCATAAGAATTATAAAAATCCGCAAATAATCCATACTTTCTAGATAAAATCATCAACATTAACACTTCTTTTCATTCTATTAGCCTTGCATACCGGATGAATTAAAAAACTTTAGGAAGCCTAATACCCCTAAACAGAGTGAAATGAGTTGACCACCGAAACATTTTAGGCATAAAGAATCAAAGTAATTCGGCATATCTTTAGGTACCAATTTCCTAGAAAATAAAGTGCAAAGTGTGTTTAGTGCTTTGCATTGAACCATCAGTTGCTTTAAGGTTTCCAACTCATTATTTTTACAGAAACGACAAAAGGCACTTTTTCCTGAGATATCAATTTGCGCTGCAACAGTATTTCTCTAGTAGGAAAAAGATTCCACCGAAAACTAATAAATTCTTCTTGGAAATAACGATTGGGAAAACTATTCAGGTACGGTGTTCATAATCAAGTGGGACAGCGCGACATACCCATGAAACCTATCAATAGTGTCATACCAGTTCAGTCGATAAAGGGCTAATTTAACACTCCCAGGGCACTCCCAAAGATCTATTAATTTCTTCCCACAGTCTAGGAGCAAGCGTTTGCACTGTTCCCTGAACATCTTTCTCAGTAGAGAAGCCAAGGCAAGGAGTGACGTATGCTTGTGTACATAACGGTAGATGTTGGTGCTTACGGTGGGTTCTCAGACAACTATTTAGAAACAAATCTTACTCACAATTTGGGTGCCAACTCAGAATGATGAAAAAAGAAGCAGATTTAAAATTAAGCATGTTTTCAAAAAGATTTCCAATATTTTCAAATGTACTAGAAAGCTGATTCTCTAGTGAGGAGACTGAAGTCCTTCTTTGAAGCTCTGATCTCCCTAGATTCAGTTTGGTATCTGTAACGACACGTCCTGGTTGGGCTTCCATCATTAAACGATTTGTACACATTTATGTATCTATGAAACACATCTTGCACGCTGGGATACCTCTATAAGATCTAGCAGCCCTACCTGCCAACACGATGCTTGAATGTGGCTTCCCACAGCCTGCCCCGCATCTGCCAGACCAAACACACAAGGTACAGGAAGATCCCCTCCACTCTCAGGGCTGTGGCTTTTGAAAGTGACTCCATCCTAACTTAAGGCTCATGGAAAACTTCCAGGAACTTCAGAGTGGTTTGAAGGCACAACTCTGTGATGCTGCCTATGGCCTAGAAGAATTCTCCCCTTGGCACATTTGCCCATAAAAATCATCTGTACAGGTTTGTCGGTCAGACCTATGTCCAGTTTCCCCACCACACTACCAGGAGGATCTCACAAGAAGGCTCACCCATCACGTTTCCCTCATACCAGGGACATGTACAAAAAGGGTCATCCGACCCTGCCCTACACATCAGAGTTTAGTGAAGAAGCTCTCCACTGGGACCACTGGACAGATCACTCAATGTTTCCCTCTCAAACCAATCCTTCCCCCAAAAAAGGCATGCAAAGGTGGCTAAATACAAGCAAGAAGCGCTAAAAACACCAAAAAATAAACAAAACCAAAAGCAGTGGCAGTTTGTTGATAATTTAACACTTAACCTATGACATGATATGATATATGGCATTTACAACACACCTATACACAAGTGTTTCACAAGTGTGTGACTTTCCAGATGTTTTCCACTACGACTCTCATGAATCCTCCCCATTGAATATGCTGGCATGGTCTGATGGGAGTTGTAGTCCAACACAACTGAAGAACCAAAGGTTGCAGACGCTTCATGTAACACAATACTGTACCTTAAAGCGATCCCAAAAGTCGGGGCTCTACTTATTAAACAGGACACCATGCATGGTTCTGGCTCATGGTCTCAACCAGGATTGAAGCTGCAACAATACCAGGGATAAAGAACGTGTCTCCCTTACCTGGCAAAGAAAGAGGCCGCCACCGAGGTGCCAGTAGAGGCTTCGCTGGCAACATAGGTGCTCTGGGATGTGGGGAAGCTGTACAAGGAGGGCTTGTCTGCATTGTAGCGGTTCAGTGCTGCTTCCGTCAGCCCCTCCCGGCCAGTCTCGGTCATCAGCTGAGAGATCTGCAAATGGAAGACAGAGAAAGGGCCCATTAGACACACTGCGGCCTTGGATTCTGCCTCATCTGCGCTGCCATCTAGGCAGTATGTGCGGCCATTTTCTATTTCATTATTTCTAGGGCACGCTGTGCTTTCGCCCACCCCTCCTCCACCCCCAAATATGAACAAAAAAAGTGTAGGCTCTGCAAAAATTGTACAGATGACTTGCATCACAAGTCCTTTGCAGTAATGGGATGAAATGACTGCGTGTACGCTTTGTCGCAATGGAGAAGTCATTTCACTGGAAACATTGTGGCATTTTGCAGCATTTGCGGAACAGTGATTGCTAAGTTTTCTTGTATAAATCGAGCAACGAAGGGATGTGTCACTGCGACTTTAAGGCAGCAGGGCTATGGAATAAACAAAACCGTTATAATGATCTGTTGACTCCTTGTTTCACCTACGTTTGGGTACTCCCCCCTCCCCCTCCCCAGTGGTTTTATTTGCCTCTCTTGTGCCTTGTAAGCGCATTCACCGTTTATAATGTAGCTGTGTGTTCCTGTTGCTGGATTCATGCTACCTGCATCCCTTACCACCCCAGAATGCTGCTCCTTCCATGCCCCCTTACCCAATCTCTGTGTCCTTTTGTAAGTAAAGCTGCCTCGCTTTCCTTTTTCTATTTTTTTGGGGCGTGGGTCCTGCCCCTCTCCTCCACCCCTCTTATCCATCATTCACCCCTGCCTGCACATCTCGCCTGCACATCCCTAGGATTCTGCTTTGTTCCCACACCCTCTATTTCCATTATTACCCTCTTTTCCCCCTGCATCCGATGTGGCCCCCGCACACTTAACCCCCCATTAGCCACTCAGTTCAGCCTGTGTGCGGGCCAAGGGCTGCATGCACTCAGCTGAGCAGCATTTCCTTGGCGATGTGCATTGTGAGCACCGGTCACGGCAGCGTTTTCAGCCGATACAGGCCCAGTCAATGCTTCAGTTAACTGTTGGGGAAACTCGCACTACATGTTCATGCCCACACACTTAGAAGTAAGTACATTTCTGTGAAAGTCAAATTATTTCCATGCGTACAACTTTGAGAGTTGATGACTTCTGTGACAAATAACATGGAAGGTTGAAGTAACTCTTAAGGTAAGAATGCAGGTAGAATTCTCCTGCATTCTGTTTTTCAATACTGAAAACAAAATGGAAGACGAAGTAGCTATTGTATTTGCAAAAGTCCCTATCTGACATCATGGCATGCAGGAAGCGACTCCAGGAGACTTTCCAGGACAATAGATGACCGTCTGCACGGTTCAGACGATCCCTGGGATCCACAACTTATTTTACACACAGTGTCATCTAGGGAAGTCTGACTTCCTCTCTACTGTTACTTGGGTGCTTATTTTTTGCTTTTCGTGGACTTAAAAACGTACAGAAGGGCTTGAGTTCAGCACTGGGCCCACATCTCCTCGGCAGTGGCTGCCAGGCCTGTAGTAGACGTGGCAAGGGAAGAACAGAAAGAAAGCTCCAGAAACTTGAACTGGAAATCTCTTTATTTCTGTTTTAACAACATCCCCTAGAATATTTCTTTTGTTTATCCCCCCCTGGGAGGAGACACTAACAACTTTAAAAAAAAATGACGTTCCCCTCATTTTATTTTGGGGTTTGTTTTGGGACCGTAAATACAATCCCAAATAAATTAGCCTATGCGCTTAAATGGTCCTCTTGAGCATATCTTCAGTCCATCACCCAGCAAAATATACCCCTTCTAGAACTAAGTGCTTAGTGCTTTGAGACTGCCTTCATGGAATTTCCCCCAATGTTACAGACACCATAAAACGTGCCCAAAAAAATGTACCTCGTGCCCTTTCTCTTCTTTCTCCAGAGTGCTCTGCCCAGCTAATGCTGTAGCCACTTAACCCACCATTCCCTTCTGAGTTACCGCCACAAACCACAGTTTGTATACGCATGGAAGGGGCACCAACACCCAGAAAAGCTCCGGAGCTGTGAAAAAATGTATGGTGGTGAATTAGTGCAGCTAAATGCAACATAAGCCATGGCCCGTTTTAGAGGGCAGATTCCCCGATGATCTCTCAAGGTCACTGTGGGAGCAGATCTCCCCTGTAGCTTTCCTGTGGTCAGCGAGCGCACGGGGATGGTCCTCATCAAAACGTACTCTCCTGGATCACCAAACAGAAGGGTGATCAAGCAGTTTTATAATGTTAGTATCTCTTTTACATGCCATCAGAAACAAATTAAGATCCAAGAGAGATTGAAGAAGACAATGGGCCTCTTTACGAGGATGGCAGTAACCGTGCCTGTACCACAGGCACGGCTGATGCCGGTATTCATTTTTTTCCGGCACCCACGAATGGGCAATTACCGGGGTATTCCGGCCCAGCTGGACCCAGTAATTGCCCTTTTGCGGGTGCCGGAATCGGGTGATCCCCATTCCCATTGAGCCCGCGTAGGGCTCAATGGGAATGGGGATGCCTGTAGCACCGGAACAGTTCATTACCATGCCGGTGCTACAGGCAAGCTGTCCTTGCGGGTGCCCTCCATACCGCCAGGTCATATTGTATCCGGACCGGCAACCTTGTAATGAGGCCCAGTGCTTTAAACTTCTGATGTTTCCCTATTAGGTGGAAAGTAACCATAGGAAAGCAAAATGTACATGACTATTTTCAGGGACGTCATTTGGGGGTCCCCAGGGGTCGCAACTGTGACTTCTGATGTTTCCCTTGCTACCTCTGTGGTCTCCCTTGCTATCGCTAAAACATTATTATTATTATTATTCTTTTTTACATTTAAGCTCCTGGGCTGTGGCCAGTGCCTTGTGGATCTTTGCTTCTGGAGTGGCTGGAATTTATGTTGAGGCCTCTTAAAAAGACAGGGGTTCCACAAGTGTTACACTTTGAGCAATGACCCTAAATAAAACAGAATAGGAATAAGAAATAATTTGTCTTTCTGGAATTCTATACAATAATGGCTAGACTCATTAAAGGGGTCAACGGTCAGGTTATATCACTTCCCATGATGTCGCTTTCGGGGTCAGGTCAAATGACACCACTTCCTGTGATGTCAGCAAAGGTCAAGGGTCATGTGATGTCACTTCCACAACCCCTGGCATTTTGGTGAAATGAAGTCCCTGACTATTTCTGGCAACTAATATGATTTCAATGATTGTTAATATTCACAGTTAAAGTTGAAGCAGGTGGGACCCCAGAACGGCATTTAGGACACTAACATGCTATGGGGCTAATTTTGTAAGCCTTGTCTCAAAATGAGTGTAACAATTAAGGTGTAAAAGTATTTTGCAGGTGGAGTGGGAGGCTGGAGGGGAAATCTGTTTCCACCTCACTTTGCCACTCCCCCTGCTACATCTCTCCATTCCCAGCCAGCATGAGATTTGTATTCTAGTGTAACGCTAATAGGTGCTTATGGAATTCGCCTGCATCAAGCACCTGCTAAAGTAATTGGAATCCATTTCAGGTGCCCACAGCAAAGCATCATTTACAAGCATCATTTACAGGCATCATTTACACTTTTCACAAAACAAACAGTAAAAAGAAAGCATAAAAGCAATTTTGGCCGTTTTTATTACTCTTGCCTTTTGCCCGCCGTTTTGTGAAAGTTAAACATTGCATGCAGGGGAAACAACCACACGATGTGTGCTAATGTTGGTATGTTATTTACAATTACAACGTCATGAAATGGCAAAATTGACTTAGCAAGTCTTTTATTGGGTTACCAGTTGTGTACATTTATTTAAATTGCATGTAAACACACGTTAGGCTTCCTGAGGACTAGAATCCCCCGTGTATGGTTTCATGGGCTTGGAAGTTATCACTGGTGCTCATGGGCTCTGAAAGAACAGTATTGTAAAATATTAGCGAAAAGCATGAACATTAGGCAAAATGAGTAGCACCTAAAATGCCATGTCTATTAAAGTGAAGCTGAGTTACATCATTTCCGTCCCAAGCCCGTAAATGCCGCTTCCAATCCAACTTCCCCTGGTCTCCCGTGTTCTTTATGAATTTGTTTCACATAAAGTCAAGGCGAAAGCTGTGTCAACACTCTGTACACAGCGCGATGACATGAACAGAGAATCCAATTACTTGTAAACCTGTACAGATATATTTGCTAAATTGCATTTGCCCATAATTTGTCATTGTAAACGTATGAGCCATTTATTTGCCTCGTCCATTCATCATTTGCACAATAAAAGCCGTACATCATAAAAGAAAAGGGGGGAAATAAATCACAGCCGATCAAATAACATAAGTGGCCTCCCTTTGTCTGCATGAGAGAATGCAACACTTGAACAAATTAAAAAGCTGTTCCACTTGTAAGAACCCTGGCAGTCGCCCCCATTGTCTTCGCCTGTGGCAAAGGGAGCCATGCAGTAGAGGGTGGGTGTGAGAGTGAGTGGGAAAGGAAGGCCAGTTAACACTCTAGGGAAGGTTGAGAAATCCTGGCGAGCTAGCCCTTGGAAAACCACTATCAGAACTTCCAGGACTAAAATTGTGAAATGTCATGAACGTGCAAAACAAGCATCTATGGCCATCCCTAGAGAAATTGCAGAGACAACTGGGATAATATAAAATAAAAAGGACATGGTTTTGTACACCGTAATTGCTCTACAACAACATGGCTTGAAGTTGCATTTGGCTGTGATGTCATCTTAATGGGGGCGGGGGATGAGAAACCAAAAAGTGTCTAACCCGCTAGTCCCTGCGTATCTTTCTCTCCGGTAGACAGGGCACGGCCATCGCGTTTGGATCCAGATCTTGGGGATGGGCTGGTTCCTGCAGACTTAGTACTAATACCCCATCAGGGTTGTCATATAAGACTGGCCTCAAAATCTGGACAAGCCTGGAAGTTTGGTCTGGATGTCCTAGCAGGGGTCATAGATCCCATCTTCCGGGGAGACATAAAGGTTCTCCTACAGAATCATGGCGGAACTCAATTTGAAATACGTCGTGGGGATAAAATTGCACAGGGAATTATTGAGAAGGCTCTATTTTCCTGTTTCAAGGAAGAGAGTAAACCAGAAGAAACTGAGCTTGGGCTTTGGAGAGGCTGAGGAACCATCCATCATTGAGGCATAAAGGGAAGAAGAACCTACAATCCTTCCCGATTTAGTCTTCGCCCAGTGAAATGATCGGACACTCGCAGAGGCTTTCATACAGGTAATTCCTGAGGAAGAAGACTGAGAAACGGGAAGCCCCTTTTTCTTCCTGAAACAGGGATTACTGTATAGAAACCTCAAGAGAAGGCCTAAGTAAAGATCAATTAGTAATCCCAAAAACCCATCGTAAGATCGTGTTAGAGATTGCAAATTCTCATTTGATAGGGGGACATTAGGACAATCTAAAACCCAAGCACACATCAGTGGGAAATTCTACCGGCCTGGTATCAATACGGACATAAAGAACGTCATTCAGACATGTAAAATATGCCAGAAAACCAGTGAACATATTCCCTTACCTGCCGCTCTGAATCCCTTACCAATCATAGAAATCCCTTTCTCCCCAATAGGGATGGATATCATTAGGGCGTTGGAAACCTGTAGAGGGGGTAACAAATATGTCCTTGTAATCGTTGATTATGCTACACGATATCCAGAGGCGTTCCCCATGTGGAACAATACAACCCAACAGATCTTAAAACATCTTCTACCATTCTTTTCTAGGGTGGAGTTCCCCAAGGAAATTCTAACGGATCAGGGATCCATTTGTATGAGCAAATTGATGAGTGAAGTTAAGAACCTCAGTTATTCACCTGCAAATGGACGGATTGGTCAAGAGATTAGGATGGAAAGGACTGGGATAGCATCATCCCCTGGGTGGTATTTGCAGAAAGAAAGACCCCTCAGGCAACCACCGTTTTTTCTCCTTTTAAACTACTTTACGGAATAGAACCAAGAGATGTCCTAGACATGCACCGGGAGACTTGGGAAGAAAGGGAAGAGGCAGCTATTCCTCTGTCACAATCAGATACCCGATTACAAGAGCATATGAATCTTGTTTGGAATCTAGTCTACACTCACATGAAAAAGGCTCAAGCCCAACAGAAGTCGACCTATGACAAGGCGGTAAATTTAAGAACCTTTTCAGTAGGACAAAAGGTATTAGTCCTCTTACCTAACTAAACTTGTCTCAAAGTGGCCTGGGCCATACGAGGTACTAGAACAAACAGACAAACAGGGACCTGTACCTATAAAATAGGCCAACTGTAGAAGAAGCAAAAGACCCACTTTTACCATGGAAATCTCTTGAAGGAGAGGAAAGAAAATCCTTCTGCTCCATCAACCTCAAAATTGTCTTGTTTGATACCAGAGGAGATAGACAATTCAGAGCTTATTCCCCATGAACTATCTAGACAGAAGCAAGAAGACTTAAACAACCTGGTCATGGCATTTCCGATGTATTCTGTGAAATACCAGGGAGAATACAAGGTCATTATCATTATATCAGGGAAAAGTGGTTCATATAAAACCCTATAGACTCCCAGAAGCTCGAAAACAAATAGTGGTAGAGGAAGTTAAAAAAAATGTTGAGGGCAAACATTATCAAGCCTTCTTCCAGCCCATGGTACTCGCCTATTGTATTGGTAACAAAACCGGATAATTCTTGGAGGTTTTGCACACACTTCAGGCAGGTTAACCCCCATCGTTATCTCTGCCTTCGAAGCCTATCCTATGCCGCACATCGACAAGTTAATAGATAAACTCGGAAGTGCCATCTTTCTATCGACCCTAGACTTGACAAAGGGATATTGGCAGGTCCTCGTACATGGACTTAATATGAAAAAACTGCTTTCTCGATGCGCCTGGGACTATTCAAGTTTAAAGTCCTCCCTTTTGGCTTAAATGGGGCCCCAGCCACTTTCCAATGGCTTATGGACAGGATATTACAGCCCTACTCCGATTTCTGTGGGGCTTATATTAACGACATTTAAAGTAAGATTTGGGAAGAACATCTTTTCCATCTTTATACCACCATGAGACCCGTCAGAGAAGCCGGCTTAACTGCCGATCCATCCAAATGTAAGCTGGCCCAATCAGCCATGAAATACCTTGGCTTCCTACTAGGGAAAAAGTGAAACAGCCCTAGATACCCCCGCACCAAAGACTAAGAGAGACCTGAGGGCATTCCTAGGATTGGTTATTAATGTAGGTTTAGCCCTAATTTCTCGGTAAAACAGCTAGGTTAACCAACAAATTAAAGGACACTGAACCCCAGAAGATTCATTGGACTGATGAAGATGATATATGTTACAACTTAAGACAAACATTTTGCCAGAACTCAATCCTAGAGGTGGTAGATTGTTCAAAGGAGTTTGTGTTATAAATGGATGCCTCTATCACGGGGTTAGGAGCAGTTGTGTTGCAAATTTGTGATGGATTACAACACCTATTCATTCACTAGTCGAAAGCTCTTCCCACGTGAGAAGAACTACTCCGTATTAGAGTTAGAAGCCCTTGCCATCAAATGGGCAATCACCCATCTAAGAAAACGTCTTTTGGGAAGAACGTTCACCCTTGTCACAGACCACTCACCTTTAGTATGGCTAAGCCAACAAAATGATTCTAACCCTCGAGTCTTCCAATGGTTCTTAGACCTGTAACCCTACTGTTTCCCTTTGGAACACCAAAAAAGGTAAAGATCAGGGGAGTGTCAATTTCCTTTCCCGGTTTCCCTGTGAAACAGATGCAGCTACATCGCATAGGGCAAGGGTATGTGAGAAACTAGAAGGTGTCTCAACCGCTAGTCCCTGCAGATCTCTCTCGCAGGTGGCCAGGGCACGGCCGTCGCCATTGGATCCAGACACTGGGCGTGGACCAGTGCAGGAGGATCACCTGGGTGAGGGGTCTTCGGGGTATGGGACACCGGATGGCGACATGCAGTATCCCCCCTTTAGCTCCTTTAACCCATACTACCGTGTAGGATACGTGGGAACTCTAACCCCGACCCCTTTCGCATTAAGAAACACTTTCACGTGGACAGCCCCCTCTGGGAGAAAACAGACTCACACCTGAGCGGTATACCTGACATGTCCCAATACAGTGGTCAGGTGAGGTCAAGCAATTGCTGACAATCATTCACACCTGACTTCCATTAAACTTCCCCACACGGATAAAAGGTGGATCACGAGAGCACACTCTGAGCGAGGCAAAGCACACAAAGGAACAGCAGTTTCAAGTCAGTGCTAAATGAGGGGAGAAAGACGGCACACCATGAAGCGTTCGTAAAAGGGGAATCACCCTTGACCTTTTCGGCAAGACGTCTTTACTTTTCACAAAACCTTTGATAGTGAAAGCGTAAGGCAAGGAAACAAGAATCCTGCCTTGTGTGTCGGAGATATCAAAGGCACTCTCATGTAACTGACTGGGAGGAGCCGCAGCTGACGTGGTATCGTCCTTGGCTCCAAGAACAAAGAAGTGCCAGAGAGATCAACACAGCCAGTGAGTCGATGAAACTGATGCATGACCAGTCTGTGTTGAAGTCAAGGTTGCAAGCAGGAACATTGTAAAACGAGCGCTGGAACAAACATTGTTAAACGCATGTGATGAAAGACGCCAGTAAAGCTACACTGCTGATGAATGTTTGAACTTGAGAAGGAAAGATACAATACTGTTGACAGAGTGGTCCAGCACATGAGTGTGCTCAATCAAAGGTCTCTGTACAGTATCCCGCCAAGGGAAACGAAAGTAGAAGATTGATGAGAGCAATTTTATGAAGTGAATCAAAAGTGGTGCTGCAACAGTTTAAGCAAAACCCATCGCACTTTCGAAAGACTTTGATTTTGATATCAAGAGAATCCGAGCCCAAATGAGGGAGATCCATATCAAGAGGATCCGAGCCCGAACAAGGTTGATCCATATTAACGGGATCCAAGCCCGAATGAGGAAGACCAAGTGTGAACATTGTGATAAAGGGTGTCTCACCCTGAAGAAGGGAGACCCATGATCAACATTGAAAGCAAGATCGTGTGCATGTGAGAATCCTAATAGGAATGAATTTGTTTGCTGCAACAGACCCTCTGCAGTAAGAGACTGTTACTGAGAAAGAGGCTTTGGCAGAAGTCCCTGATGTCTATGTTTTGAACTGTATACTAGTGGCCGAGAAGCCAGAATGTGTGCAAAGCTCAAACATGCTGCCTTACCCTGTGCTGAAAACATGGGGAAGGGAAACCAACTGGTCAACTATCCTGACATATCCTTTCTTGAACACTTTTCCTCTTTGCATACATTGTTGTCCCGCACCATTTTGTATTTAAAAGTAAGGATGGGCAATAGGTTTATTAGTATAGGCCCTTTTATTTTGACAGACTGGACAAGGACTGTGTTATTATTATTTGATGGTCGAAGTTTGCTCCCATTCTTAGATTTAGGTTTAGATAGGCATTCAACCAACCCATTGAAGTTCAATAAACACCTTTTAACTGTGATCACTTGTGTCTGTCTTACCTGTTTGATACCATGCCTTCCTTTCAGGGGGCATAAAGGGAATATGCCCCATGCCGCACATGGTTGCCTGATGCAAAGTCTTTGCTCATTTTTTACAGACCATAAATAAGAGGTTATAATATTGAACATTTGAGGCATGGAGCCTCCTCCCTGGCTGTTGTTTGCTGTTGTTTAATAACAGTGCGCAAATATCCCTGAAATATGCCTAGCAGTCAGTTGAATCCTTTCCGGCTGAGTTTGACCCACCTTGTAGGTTTTATGTTGTGGGATCTGCCGTCAGGGATGGCATTCGAACAGGGCTTGTTGAAATCTGTGATTCAGCAGGACTCTCCTGTTGAAAGGTGTGGGATGGTGGTGTGTCTTCATTGCCTGCAGTGGAGGAGGGTCGGAGGCTTACCTGCTGCCGTCTCCTTTTGCCAAGCATCTGACTGATGCTGTCTCATGTGGGCCCAAAGGGTAGAAGTGTCTAATTGGTTATCGGCTTTCATCACAAGAGATTTACATACAAGGCAGGTAGAAAAATGTGCTTCTTGCTTTTCTGATTTGAAGTTAATTCACCTGTCCAATTTTACGGGTTGGATGGACCCTGACCTCTCTTCCTTAATGGAGTCAGCTCAGTGTCCTTTGCAGAGGATGCTGCATGGTGGTGCCGACAGAGGAGCTGATTGCAAAGCTGATTTCACAATTGTATGGTTTGGCAGTGCCTGAACCTCTTGTTCTGCCCCGTTGTCTCAATCGTTATCTGTGATATTCTCAAAGACGACATTACTGAGTCTCAATCTTGAGTCAGGGGATGGAGCATGATCTTTGCCCTTCTCTTCATGGTTCTCTGTTTCCAAGGAAATCGTAAGTGGGTCATTTTCAGGACTCCCTCTTCTTCTCCCTCTTGTGCCTCAGATGGAAATGACTCAACTTCCTCCTCCTCTTCCCGAATGTCACCCTCGATCTCCAGATGCAACTGAGACAGCAGCGCATGCACCATTACATTTCTTCCCAACGCACCAGTTTCACTTGAGTTTGATACCCCTGTTCTCTGCAGATGTACTATCTGAGCTGCTACAATGCATACAGCTGCTGCTGAAGCAAGTGAAAGAAAATGCCCAACTTATATATTCCTCCCTCCCACAGTGGGTGTGTGCTCGCCTGAACTTTTTTGAACTTTTAAATGAAATTGAATGATGGTAGATCAACCTCTGGAAAATGTGTGGGGCTAATCCGAACACATTTTCCTATGCTCACCGCACGATATACACATAGACATACACATAGACCTGTGTACTCTTGGTGGACAAAGCTTAAAGGCGCCGTCCCCCCTGTCATATTTAGTTGAATGTGTGACAGCCAAGTGTACATCAAGGCATCTCAGAGGGGGCAGGCAAAACCTTCCTCCTGCCATGGCCCAACCTAATTAACTAATAAAGGCTCAATGGATCCACCCTGTCCTTTGTTAGCTGCTGGTAGCATCTTCGCATACTAATCAGCGTTAATTCAAGCAGGCCCATGGGAGACCTGGTCGCAGGACTAACAAAAGACAGGAAAACCTCAACAACCTTTGATATGCATTGTGTCAACCTGAAGCCAACTTCCACCTCTCAGTATCCAGGGCAGTGACCTGTCATGTCTGGGACTTTGGGTTTACAGAAGGCAACCCCCACAGGGGGACCCCAATCAGAAGGTACAAGTATGTGGATTGATGGAGAAAAAAAGTTTGTTCTCGCCGCAGCTTCAAGGGAAACCTGGCACTTTAATCAGGAACTACATTGAGGTCAATTAACCAGAGAGACCTACTGATCCACAACAGGCAGGAAGATGGGTGGGACTTAGTATTACATATTTTCACCCCTTTATCATTTCTGTTGCAAAGCACTCTGGTTATGACCACACACATACAGGAGATTATTGGTGGGGACCCAGGATTGGATCATTAAGGTAGGCTTAGCCTACACCAATCACTGTGGCCCATTTGGCTTTAAAAGAGATTTGAGCCCCTCTTTTGGCAGATCATCTGAAGACTTCACAAGGAGTAACAAGAAGAACTAATTTGGACCCTGGCTGAAGGAACAGTCTGCCTTACAGCTTCCGCCAGTGATGAAAAGCCAGGATTTCCATAGAGAAAAGCAAGATCCCTCCCCTAAACATGTCCCGGGGAACAGAGGGAGATACTGAATCCAGTGGACCCTCCAGCAGCTCCAGAACTGGTACCCAGCCAGCAGACAGAATGCCCTATTAGGCTCTGCAAGCAAGCTTCCTAGGTGGGAAGTGCCAGGGCGTCTCTGAACCAAACCAAGGACAAGGCCATTGCCTGCCACACTCTCCTCCATTTTGGACAGTCCGCCTTAAAGGATGACACAAGCCCAGTGAAGAAGCTAGGAGGAGTGCATCGACAAGCATCTACCAGCATCTGCCTTAAAGGACATTTTCCAGCTAGTCGAGCCCCTGAAGCTGCAACCGACTGCACCGCTGACTATTGTCACGCTGCAGTCGCTAAAGTCGTCCGCGATGCCTCGTCCAGTGCTTCAGACCCACTAACCTGCACTGAGGCAATGATTCCTAACCCCGAGGCGCCATGTAGGCCAGTCTGGAGCCGTCTGTCCAGCCTCACTCGCCGAACTCCCTACCGCCTGATACCCACAGCTGTCTCCCATCTTGAACTCTGTTGCAGAAGCTGCAAAGCGCCCTAAGCTGACTCAACCCTGTCGAGCACCGAGATCTTTTACAAGGTACATTGTGGTTCTGTCCCCATGGTCTTTCTTCAAAGGCCCCTAGTGACATTTTACGAACCATTGCTCCCTTTGTGCTGAAACCAAGTATCCTTGAACTATTGCAATTAATGATTTTACCAACTACCCTCCTATCAGTATCCAGAGTGCATCCCTTTTTCTTCTTGAAACCGTCTGTCCTCTGCATTCCTTTACAGGCTGGTTGTATTTTGTAGTGCACTAGAACTGTCTGTTGAATAATAGTAAAGTCAGTATTTGTATACAACCTTGACGAGACAGTCCCTATTATCATTGGGTAATTGTTGTATTTTCGATGTGTTGCAACTAACCAATGATCCACGACATTGTGGAGATAATCCTGCCATTTCGTCCACGTTACCAAAACTGGACAAGGAGGTTTATCATTTGCTTGTGTTTCCAATCTGTTCGGAACCCTTCTGGTGTACTAGAGGCGTGGGGCTAATTGATAATTTAGAAACCCATATTTATCCCTGGACCACTGGTGCCCCGGAAGTTGATTTGTCACACTCCCCCGAACCGTATGCCATCCCCTACCATGTTTGGGTGCTGCAGCAGATTCAGGCATGTTAAAATCATTAACCTCCGAGCTACAATAACCAGACTGTCCAACACTCCTCCACCTACACAATGCATGCAGATTTTGTGCTACTTTCTATTCTCCTCGGTGTAAAAACACATGTGAGGTTCTCAATGCATTGACATTCTCTGACTACAAAACACATATTGAGTTATCAATGTTTTGACATTCACCCGCCTACAAAATATACATGTAAATAACACTGTCTTGCAGTTCTACTCTGCTTATAAAATGCATGTGTGCCTAACACTGCCTTGGAATTCTTCTCTACCTACAAATAGCCCGCTCTTTCTTTACATGTAGGTCATTTAATTGGAAGGTACTAGACAGGAGAGAGACAACCACATGCTCCAGACTTCTTCCAAACGTATTTTCAGGTCTGCTTATTTGACCCAAAAACCAGTTTGCTATCATCACCAAATTTCAAATTTTCTTCTTCGCATCATGAAAACAATCTACAGGTTTGTGCCAAACAAGGAATATAAGCAGTTCACACCCAGTTTATTTTGTTGGGTGTATTTAAATCTTTAGAAAAGGAGTAGTAAAACTCAGGTGCAATATTTTGGGCTCATGTCATTTTGTATTCTGTTACTTGCAGCCTCCTTATGATTGGAATAAAAGTCCAATCATTTTACTTTTGCATAACATGTTTATATAAGAAACCTGTAAAAAAAAATATTTTCATGTGGGTTTATGATATGATTTGTGTACTTTCCAACACAGATCTACAAATCAATAAATTATTTTATTTCATGAAATTCAAGCATTCGCAAGTAATTTCCCTTTGCTGTATGACAATAACTCTATTGAAATATACAAATAGCGCTTTTTTCAAAAGCACGTCACATAATAACAAACAAACAAAACAGCAGCTTATGAAAAACAATGTAAGAATGCAAACAAAATATTCATATGGCAGTCAAACAGCCAAATAGAAATTAATTTGCTCTTTAGTGATGAGGCAGCAATACTTAGCAAACAACCCTTAAAGCAGGTTTTAAACAAAGCTAAAGCGGAACTAAAACGTACATGGCAAAGAATTCCACAGTTTAGGTGGTAATGATTGAAAAGAACGAAAATGAGAAAAGGCACAAGGAGGTCCCTGAACACAAAGTAGAAATTGAGAAGCCAAACTTAAAGGATGATATATAGTAATGAGAACCATAAGGGAAGAAGGGTCAAGTCCATAAATGCATGAATACATTAAATAAAGATGAAACTCAAAATGCGATATAACCGAAAGCCAATCTTGAGAAATATAAGAGGGCAAATGATTAATAGACCTCCATGGAAAAAGAATCCTAATAGATAAGTTATAGAATAGTTTGAAGAGAAAACAAAGCATATTTAGGAAAACCAAAATATAAAGAAGAACAATAATTCAAACAAGAAAGAAGCAACATTTATAATAAGAGTTTTGTTGAAGAAAAGGTATTTAAATGGTGAATATTTTTATGTTATATAGATGAAAGCAACAAGATCGAGTAACAAAAAGAATTTGACCCTGAAGTGTAAGAGAAGAGTAAAAAATAAACCCTCAATTAAGGGCAGAGGAATATAATGGTTTCTGAGTACGAGGAAAACAAATACATGTAGGATAAGAGATAAGAGGAGCAGCAGGAAAGAAGAAGATCGGAGTCTTGTGGGGAATAAGAGGTAGAGCATGAGCCAGCATCCTGGATTCAAAGGCAAGTGACCACTCAAAGCTGCAGAGGCAACACTTTATTAAAAAGGAATTATGGGTGTCATCTGCATGAAAGCGAGCGTGGAAGGCAAAGGGAGGAATTCATCAGGCCAAACAAATAGTGTACAAATAAAGAAAAGGCAGCAAAGTACGGAATCTTGCTGACATGGAAGCACAAGGAGTGAGAGGAAGACATTGATCCCTTCCAAGAAACGGAAAGAGAACGATTAGACATGAGCTTCTAGACTACATAGATCCCACCCACTGCAGGAGCATGCCTAAATCCAACCCCATCATATTGCCATGTCTTCAAACTCCTTGTCGCTTATAGTATAAAAAACAATGTACCATGTGCACCTCTGATCGGCAGTTTGGGCTGGCAACGGGGGAGGGGGGGTCAAAATGCTTCCCGCAAATTTAGAGTCCCGCCGGGTCGCAGATTTGAGGATTTTCTGAATCAGTGCCGGCAAAAAACTGGTACCTCAGCCACCCGCCCATCCAATCCTTGTACGGGGTTCATTTAATTAAAAAACTCTCTGGTCCCCAGGACGGAGGGCGATTTCCCCAGACTCTCATGGGAAAACCAGGACGTCTGGTCACCCTACCTTCTATGCACTATGGCAAGCCCAGTTCGTCACTAAACAGCAACTTGATTTCTCTTTGCTGCTTGGCTACCATATCCATTTGTTTGCATTTATATGTTGTTATTCGTATTGTACCATTTTCTTATCATGTGAAGCACCTCGGATAAACCCGCTTCATGCATTTCATAAACAGAATTACCTGCATAATTTTAGCATTTAAAAATCAAAAAAGCGCAGACTAGTCTGCCCTCACCAGATGCCAGTCTGTCATAAACTGAATTACAGGAGCAGTCTTTGCAAATCTGCATGGACAGAGTGGGTGTTACAAATTAAAAAGTCAAAGTACTGCTTGGAATTTGGGGGGAGGAGGAGTGGAACGTGCTGCTCCCACAGACACATTCTTGTCTAGCACAAAATAAGGTGATAAGTAGCCTTACAGTATTGTCATTGCCTTATAAAGTCCGTCTTCAAAGGAAGGAATGCGCCGAACCGGCATCTTAAGAGAGCAGGAATGATAGGAGGCGTTACAGAGCCGAGCACAAAGGCAGCCGGGCTGGCCTCCCCGTCACAACCAGCTCCTCTTCCCGCCCATGTATAAGGTGGGGTTCTTTGAAGTACGTAGTTGCTGCAGGCAAGGGTGGCATTCAGAAAAATATAGAGTGCCAGGCATGAGCTCAAATGCATATGGGTTTTATGGAGGCAGTTTTTTGTTGTAGGAATAAATCACATTTTAGCTGGCTCTATGTAAACCCTGCCACCAGTCTGATATTTGTCTGTAGCACAACACACCACTGGAAAGGTGACTCACTTTAAAAAGTTAATTTTTTAAAACACGCGCAATACCAAACTTTTAACATTAAAATAAAATAGGTAACTTGGTACAACAAACATATTTTTATCTATGTTGAACAATATATATATATGCTGTACCAATTCACATTATACAGTGGAGATAGTTTCCCTATAGTGAGTCGGATTCCCATAGAAACCCCTCAAAGTTCTATCATTAATAACTTTGGATTCGAGTAACGGATTTGACTGAAATATTAAAAGTGATTAAGGACTCACGGGCCCCCCTAGACTGCAAAGTCATGTATGGATATGTTAAAAATATAACAAAGTTATTAAGACAAATATTATTTTTTTTACAAAAGTGCAGCCTACTCCCCATTCATTGTCCCAAAGACAAACAAGGCCAATTTTTGCCAAAGTGCACAGCCCAAACAGCTGGATGGATTTGGACCAAGTTGGGCACGAAGCGTGGACTTGCGATCCATGCCTGGTTTGGGGTTATTTTGTGCAGTAGTAATTTAAATATTTGACAGAGAAGAGGGTGCCCTCTTCTTAAGAAGAGATAGCTAATCAGATGGATACACCCGAAACCAGGGATTTTTTAAAAATGAAACGACCACCATCTTGTTGTTCTCTCGATGCGAGAGATATTTAAGGTTATAGTTGGGGATATGGGAAAATGAAACGCAGGAAAAAAAGCTATTTGCAGTACAAAAAAACATGTAAATGCCATCAATCGGGCTAGAGATGGGGGGACTAGAGTGAAATTTGGGAGTTGGAGGGAGTTTCGGGACTGAGTTTGCAACACAAAGCTTTCTGTGGCCTCGAATAGCCGACATCTCAAAGCAAACTGTCACAGAAACTGAATGTGTTGTCGGGGGAAAGGGCGAGAGCAGGAGGCCGTCTGGAGAGTGGGGGGAGATGGCACAGATGAGGGGGACACTTGGTGAGGGCCTGGAAAGCATTTGTTTTGTGGCTGTTTTGACAATATTTGCAGCTATAAAGGATTACAGATAGCCGAGGGTATGTGTAGTTCAGTACCTGCGGTTACAATTTTTAAAAGATATTTTTACAGCTATAGTGATGTCAGGGGTGAAAAATCACAACCACACTGCCATACGGGTCCCCATCCATGCACTAACGAGGGCAGAGCCTGCTTAGCTTCAAAGTGAATAAGGGGACAGCCTCCTCAGGCCACATTGCCCAATAAATGAGCCTAAGTTACAAGACCACATAGACAAACGAGCCATCCGTTTCCTTGCTTTGAAGCTAACCAGGGTCAGTCCCGCTTTGAAGCTAAGCAGGGTTAGTCCCCGTTACTGTATGGATAGGCAACCGAATGGGCATCTGAATTATTTAAATTTTCGAAACCATGCTTCTGTCAGTCCTTGAAGGTTTTGCACTCAGAGACAATGTTTTACCTTTTGCTGAATTGTATTCTGATATTTGCAGTCTCCCAGTCAACAATAATACAAAAATATATGTTTTTACAGAAAGAGTGGGTTTCCCATTACAGTAGTAACTGAGACAAACCCTGCTTAGCTTCAAAGCAAGGAAGGGGTCAGCCCCCTAAGGCCATGTTGTCTAACAAATGAGCCCACCTTACAAGACCACTTAGAGAAACATGGCTTAAGGGGGCTGGACCCTTCCTCGCTTTGAAACTAAGCAGGGGTGGTCCCGGTTATTGCATGGGTATATACAGTCCTGAATGCCCTGTGTTTTCTTAGTTTTAAATAGCTCATAACACAAGGCATCCACATTATTTTTTTAAACCATGCTACTGTAATACCTTTAAAGTTTTGCACTCAGAGTCCATGTTTTTGCCTTTTGCTGAATTGCATTCTTGTAGTTGTAGTCTCATTCAGGATGGGGGGGGGGATTAATGGCACAATTGTACACTTTTTGCCTAACATAGTTCTATAAGGATTTATATATAACTGTGACACTAGGGTATGTGTACTGTTCAAGTTAGCTTTATAAAGCAGAGTATTGTTGAAAGCCCGACATGGGGGTGAGGAGGGAAAAAGATGAGAGGGCAAGTAAGTCATTAGTATTCGTCCACAATTTGACAAGAGAGTTTGCAATCCTGGACACTAGTGCAGTTATTTTCCCCATATTTTCGCTATGGGGGCAAAAGTACCTGGGCATATGTTATTTCCTGGTAATTTTTTCCCCTTTTACACGTTGCTTAAATGCGTTTAGTTGGGGCTGTGCGATGTATGACAACAGTCATGAAGAGAACGGCCATAAAACAAGGGCTTGTAGTACGCTGCTTAACCAAAGTGTGTGATCCTCTACAAATAATGTAATCGCACAGGACATTAACTAAAAACATTGGAAGTTCTCAACGCTTGCAATCTTTTGTACATAATAAATAAAATAGATATTTTTACAGCTACAGTGACATCGGGGGTGAAAATTCACTAGTGACCCGGGTCTCCCATCCAGGCAAACTCCCATCCATCTCCCATCACCCTGCTTAGCTTCAAAGTGAGGAAAAGGCCAGCCCCCTCAGGACATGATGCCTAATAAGGGAGGCAAAGTTACAAGACCACTTAGAGCAACATGGCCTGAGGGAGCCGTCCCCTTGCTCACTTTGAAGCTAAACAGTACTGTGCGTATATTTATGGGTGCCAGCTTTCGATTTTCACTATGGGTGCATAAAGTAACTGGGCATGTTATTCTTGCAGCCAGTCAATTTTTTCCTGTTTCCCTGCTGCTTAAATGTAGTTAGTTGGGGTTGGGGTTGTGCGATGCAACACAAAAGTCACCACAAGACTAGCCGTTAAACAAGGGGTTCGGAGCAAGGGACTGGACATTTCGGTGCAGCCAGTTAGGCACACACCGTTATGGCGCAACCAGTTTGCCACAGGTTCCGCTTGGGCGCGCCCAGTTAGTCGGAGCCAGTTGAGTCCAGGGACCTCTCGGCGCGAGGATGTTTTGTCACGAGAAGTTGCAATTGGTGCAGCATGAACTTGCAGGGCCTTTGCGCTTCGTACCTCTCTGCGCAAGGATGTTTTGGCACGGGAGGTCGCGATTGGCATGAACCTGCAGGCACTTCGCATTTTGTAATATGGATTAAGCGTGAAAAATATTTACTTACTGCAACATTATAAAACAGGATGGGACATGCATTACACTGTCGTTGCTAAATTGAACACATATTAAACATGAAACACACTTATTTACTGCAACATTATAAAACAGAATGAAACATGTATTACAAGTCTCTTAGCAACATTATAAAACTGAAAAAACGAAATAAAAAAACATTTGTGCTGAACGCTGCCTTCGAGAACCCTGGCTGCAGGAGTTCGAGAGGCAGCATGCAACCATTATGCTTCCACAATATTACTGTTTGGATTCTCATAAGTTTCGTACTTAGCCTTTTACAATTGGACATATTATACACCGGGAAGCACTAAGCCATTGTGGCGTAGTGGTTGAATACTGGTCCTTGAAACAGGGTTCAAGACTTTTCTTTTTTAATTTAAAACAGTATATATTTTGGTAAACACTCTGTATTATGGACTATGCTGTCTTAACAGGCATGTCTTTGATCCATGTGGCCTCCTTCATGGAAACGTTCACCCAATCACTGCATGATTTTAAGACGGTCTTTTGAGCTGCACTGCCAATGGATTAGTAATAGTTGTGCATCTTCCATTGCACGAGAGCCAGCATAAACAAGACTTTCTCTGCAGCTCAATGGAAGTGCTTGCCACATAGTCCCATTATTACCTTAATATATTGCGCTATTTTTAGACTTTGAAAACGGTGGGGGCAAGTAGACAACACTTCTCTCCAGCCCCTAATTCTCACTTTCCCCAGCTGAAGAAAACATTTTACCTTCCTCCCACTCCTCTTATTCTACACTACTTTCCTCCTCCTCCAACAATTTACAGATCCCCTACTGCCATTCAACCCAAGCAAATAGAAGTGCAGGAGAAATCACGAATACAGCCAAGTTACATGTCTTGTATTTATTGTTATATGCCACACGTCCCTTGTCATTTGGAAGATGATCATTCAGATTCCCTTTTCGCTTTGCATTTTGGGACTTGTAGTACAGGACACTTGATGGACAAAACAAAACTACAAGTCACAAAATACAACAACAAAAAAAACAAGAACTGGATGGGCATCGTCCGAATTACATGGAAACATGCACACACACACAGACACACACACACACTGACACGTAAAACTCACACTTGGTGCGGTACAATGCTCACATACACTCACAGGAGCACACGTGTGCGCACACACTAACATTAGCCTTCACAGTGCAAATGCAAACTGCATGTACAATACCACACACACACCTTCACACCATGTACACACACGCACACGCTCACATCAAACACACACACATTGCATGCACAACCTTTCAGATGGAATGCACACCCTCACACCACACATTCCCCCTTACACTGCACAAATATTCAAAAAGAGGACTACACTGTCTCTGGGCAACATTATAAAACAGAAAAAATGACATTTATAAAAAATCACATTTATGTGGAACAGTGCTATTGGAGAACCGTGGCCTGCATTGAGACGCAGCACTTAACCATTATGCTACAATGATGTTATTGTTTGGATTCTAACAAGTTTCATACCTAGCCTTTTATCATTGAACATATTCAATTATAGGCTAAGTATGAAATGTATGCCATATGAAGCACCAAGCTATTGTGGCCTACTGTTTAAATGCTGCGCCTTGAACTCTGGCAGACCAGGATTCAAGGCTGTATGTTTTTGATTTACCTAATTTAATTAAAAGAAAAGCAACGCAACTCGTAGGTGGCGAGGTTTGTTGCAGTGCAGTCCTGTGATCTTATTTGGCATGAAAGATTTTAGACGGGGCTGCAATGTCAGTCATGTCCAAATATCCCTTGTGCCAAAATAATGGCACCGGAATGGCTTTCACACTGAAAAGAGCGCGCCGAAATGGCCGCTGCAGTGGAATGGCTGCGCCGAATCGGCACGCAGCTAAATGGTGGCCCCGAAAAGTGGTGTAGCGCATGGAGCACGCTGCTTAACCAAAGTGTGTGGTCCATGGTAAATAATTTAATCTCACTGCGCATTGCCTAAAAATATTGTGGGTTCTCAAAGCCTACAATCCATGTTAGTGGGTCTGGAAGTGTTCTAAAAATCTATGGAATAACAAAACTCTTCAAATTCAAGGAAAACACTTTAGGTGCAAGGATGTTAAGGTAAAAACTTAACGCAACAAAATCTCTGAAATTCAGCTCAAGCCACCGTAACATCGCACCGTCTGTTGCGCAGCCTAGGACCACAAAGATGACATCACAGATGACATCACTGATGACATCACTCTTGCATTACAACAGTAACTGGCATTAAGCATGGGCTTAAGCCATGGTCAGTGTGCATGGCCAAATATATTCTAACACATGAATGCGTACTTATCCTGGCCTTCAGTTATGCACATTAGTCACAACCTTCAACCGTGTCCACTGTATATTATATACTTTAATCAGCCACTAGCCATGGACTTTGCCATAATTCTGGCCAGTGGCCACAACCTTTGGCTGTGCCCACTATATATTGTAACACATAAATGGGGCACTAGCCATGGCCTTTGATCATGAGACCTGTGTACATCCTCTGGCCATGCCCACTGTATATTTTAAAATACTAATATGGTACTAGCTATGGCTTTCGGTTGTGCCCGCTGCATATTATATACAATAACCATCCACTAGCCATGCTCTTTAGCACAATACTAGCCAGAGGTCACGGCCTTTGGCTCTGCCGACTGTATATTCCAACATATTAATGGGCATTAGCTATGGCCTTTAGTATTGGCCACTGAGTACAGCTTTCAAGATTGCCCATTGTGGACCTCATTAGGAGTTTGGGGGTAAGCCTTAAAGTTGGCTGCAACGGATTTACTGGTGCAAATACCGCTGTGCCGGATCATGAGCCAGAGCAAATACCGCCCACTGTAAAACAGCCAGCACTATTACATGTGGCGCAATTACGGCCAGCACAAATACAGCCGGTAGAATCTGCACCGACAAAAAGAAGCACAATTACCTCTGCATAATAAGTGCAAACACTGTGGTAATAGCACTGAAATACAATGCTAATACTTCCAAAATCACAGCACAATTACCTCCAGCCTCCAGGTGGAGGTAAATGCATAGAGGTGGCCCAAATGAAGCCACAGGTGAACCCATTCCACTCAATAGGGCTATATAAGGCAAACGCCTTCCCCAAACACAGTTACCAACACCTTGCTGACACAACACATTGCGAGATGGGACATGCAGCTGCTCATGCACAGGGGCAGGACAACCTGCCCAGGACACAGGGTGCAGAGAGGTGGAGGAGGAGGAGAGGCCAAGCAAGAGGTGCACGATACCCAGGGTCAGGGCCTCACCCTAGACCCGCACTGAGAGTCAGTTGGTCACCCTGTACCGCCTTAACAGGGAGACCATAAGTGAGCTGCTCACCACAATCCAGGGCGACATTGAAAGCAGGATCAACATCAGGACAGCTATGCCCCCACTGCTAAAGCTAGTATCTGTCCTGCAATTCCCAGGAACAGGCACCTTCCAGCACTCTGAGGCCATGCTGCACCTCATGTCACAGCCAAAATTTTGTGCAGTGTTAGCCCAGGTGCCCGGTGCCCTCCTGCGGCATGTCTCATGCTAAATCACACTGCCTACACCCCAGTATGGGTGTACGCCATGAAGGCACAGTTCCATGCCATAGCACAATTGCCAAATGTCATTGCAGCCTTGGATGTACACATGTGGTGTTGGTGGCCCCTCAGGCCCACAAAGTTGTGTACCGCAAAAGGAAGCACAACCACTCACTGAACGTGCAGGTGACCTGCGATCCCAACCTGTACATCACCGACTGGTGTGCCTGCTACCCTGGTTTCACCCATGACGCTATGGTCCTATGGACCAGTACACTGCCTGGATACATGGAGGACCTGTCCACCTCCCGGCAGTACAGCCGACAGAACATGTACATGTCAGGCATACCTGAATGGATACGCTGATGCACATGAACAGTAGCGACTCCCAACATACACATGAATACAGATACCACAATGCAACATGTATGATCCAAATTCAATGTCACACAAAGTGTGACGGCACATAACACAGCAATAACCATGCCAGTACCACAGCTAAGTACCCATGTACACTCTGCCTGCAATGCAAACCCGCTGCCCCCAGAAGCCTACGGTGGGACGATAGTAAATCCATCAAGCCACATGCACGAGAGCAATACACTGGCTAAAGACAGCCACTGTGTCAGCTTGACATGGCAACGAAACACATGATGTAACATCAGCTGCAAGGGAACAGGGTGCATGTTAAGAAAATACAATATATGAGGTGAACAATACAACATGCACAAGCATAGAATAAGACAAATGCCAAGCAATAAAGCCCAATATGCATTCACATGATGCCCTTTGCACTAAGGCTGTGAAGGGCCACCCCCACACAATACACTTTGACTCCTGGCTGTGTATCTCTCCATGCAGGTGATTCTGGATACCTGCAGCTGCCCTGGCTCATGACACCTGTGCGGGATCCACAGACACCACATGAGTTGGCTTCCAATCATGTGCACAGCAGGACCTGTGTCTGTATAAAGCGTACCTTTGGCCTCCTGTAGGCCTGTTTCCGCTGCCTAGACTATACAGCAGCTGCCCTAATGTATACGCCTGAAGAATTGGGTAAAATCATGCTTGGATGTGCCATGCTGCACAATATCTGCCTCCAGAGGAATGTCACTTTACCCCCTGATGTGGACATGTCACCTCTAGAGGATGAGGCCTCAGTGCCTGTGGCAGAGGAGTCTGCATGCATTCCCAGAGAGGACGTCAGGGATGGCCGACTTGCTTGCCAGGAACTGATGGACAATTGTTTCTAAGACATTCACATGGCACTTAACATGCACTACTGTATTCCACTCACAATAATGAATAATCACAACAATGACACAATGAGGAATGCCCTTGCATTGGTGAAGTTTTACAATGTTTAATTTTTTTTAATGCACTACCTATCCCCCCTAACCACCACCCCCAACACACTATCCCCCTTCCCCCAGCCCCACCAACACCCAAATATGCCCACTGTGGGCAACAAGTGAGACACTGTCACTTGCATGGCCTCTTTTCCCTCAGTGCTGCCCCACGTGATTTTCGGCCCAGATTACACTCAGACCAGCATCTTGGTGTGCTGGGCAATGAACCCTCGGTGGGCATAGAAAACCTTGAGGGTATGGACCCTGGCCCCCACATGTGCTGTAGAGTGAGTTCCATACTCTGCTGCATGGATTCTGCAAATGCAGACATACCCGCTGTCAGCTCCCTGACTCGCTGGCCATACACCTTCAGGGTAGCAGTTGTCGCAGCTACCTGTGCCCGGTTGCGCTCCATGGATCGGACGATCCTGTGGATTGCTCCCTGCATACAGTCATGTATGGCCAGGAGGTGGAGTGAGTGTTCGCAATGGCCTCCATCTGAAGTTGCCGCCTCTCCATGTCGTCCAGCCTCCGGGGCAGCGGTAGTGTTATTTTTGCCAGGGTTTTGGCAGAGTGCCTTGTTTCGCCGCTAATTTCGCTGAGCAGAATTAGCATTACCGCCAATGAGGTGTGCGCGTTGATGCCGGATTGTGATGCAGAGCTAATTGCACCACAGATACCGGCGGTAACGTGAATTCCACTTGGCGGAATGTCTGCGGGGTTTCCACCAGACTCCTGATGAGGCCCGCTATATTTTAAAACATTGTTGGGCTACTAGGCATTGCTTTTAACCATGTACATTGGTATTTTAGAACACTAACTGACCACTAGCTATGGCCTTTGGTAATGGCCAGTGACCCCAGTCTTTGTCATGGCCAAGTCCACGGCCTAAATTGTTATTAAGCTAATCAAAGTTTTCATAAGTTAACTTATAAATGATGTTATGTCTAATGCCGTTATTGATGTAATCAGTTATATACAATGTAATAAGTGTTGTGACCAGTGATGTCATCTGTGATGTCATCAGTGTTTCATACAACATGTAACTAGTGATGTCATTGGTGACTTTAGTTGAATTTTTAAGGGGTTTTGTTGCGTTAAGTTCTCACCTTAACGTCCCTGCAACTAAAGGTTTTTCCTTGAATGTCAAGGGTTTTGTTATTCCATAGATTTTTTAGAACACTACCAGACCACTAGCCATGGCCTTTGGCCATGGTCTAAGGCCGTGCCCATGTCCGTTTCAAAACACTTCCAGACCACGGCCGGTGGGCACAGCTGAACACTACCAAACCACTAAAACACTTACAACCCATCGCTCATAGACGTTCATCAATCACAAGCTGATTTTGTCCTGTTTTGACAGTGGTATTGTTAAGTATAAAAGATTGCAGGCTTTGAGAACTCACAATGTTTTTAGGCAATGCGCAGTAAGATTACATTATTTGCCATGGACCACACACTTTGGTTAAGCAGTGTGCTGCAAGACCCTTGTTTTATGGTTGGTCTCTTGGTGACTTTGTACAGAAAATGGAAAAAAATGACTGACTGCAAGAATAACACATGCCCAAATACTTTTGCCCCCATAGCGAAAATCATAAGCTGGCACCCATGAATATATGCACAGTAAGTGAACATACATCTTAAAGTGAAATATACAAATTTAGTTCCCTTACAAGAAAGTGTGCAAGACAAAATAGTATTGTACTTTAGTAATGAACACCAGAAAAATAACCAGAAAAATAACCTGAGAGGGGAAATGTTCCAGTAAATATACACCTTTTAAACCCAGCAATCTGTCATGAAATATTTCCTGGAAATCAAAATCCCAATACGAAAACAGTGCTTGTGGTCTTGTGAGTATGCCTCTGCCCTTGGAATATGACAAACTGAGTAAGATCCTGGTAGCCAAATATTTGAGCAATCTTTCAAACCTTGGCCCTCTGGAGAAAAGTTACCCTGTTCACCCACCTGTGTCCTTTACCTTTGCCCTGAAAAGCAGCCACAAATATGGGAAAACAACTGCACCAGTGTCCAGGATTGCAAATTCTCTTGCCACATCGTGGGCAAATACCCATGACTTACTTGCCCTCTCCTCATTTCCCCTCCTCACCCCCATATCTGGCTTTCAAAAATAGTCTGCATTATAAAGATAACTTGAAAAGTACAAATACCATATGTACTCACTCAAATATATAAATTCTTATAGAAATATGTTAGGCAAAAAGCGTACATTGGTGGCATTATTGACTGGGAGACTACAAATACCACAATGCAATTCAGCAAAAGGCAAAAAAATAATTTTCCAAGTGCAAAATGTTCAAGGAATGACAGAAGCATTTTTTAAAAAAAATAATGCGAATGCCCATTCATGCGGTAACAAGGACTGACCCTGCTTAGCTTCAAAGCTAGGAAAGGGCCAGCCCCCTCAAGACCTCAATGGCTTTCATATTAGTGGCCATGGCCAGTGATTTTTCAACCCCGGCATCAACAAACTATAACCGCAGGTACGGAACAACACATACCTTCGGCATTCTGTAGTCCTTCATAGCCGCGGTCAACTGGAAAAATTGCCAGAAAAATGCTTTCCTGCCCCTCATGTCCTCATCAAGTGTCCCCCTCATCTGTGTCTTCTCCCCCAAATCCCCAGATGGCCTCCTCACCTCTCCTTTTCCCCCACAATACACGCTGGGTCTGTGACGCAGTTTTCTTTGAGATGTCGGCTATTCGCGGCTATAGCCAAAGCTACAGAAAGCTTTTTGTTGCAAACTCAGTCTCCCCCCCAACTCCCAAATTTCACTTGGTGCCCTGTAGCCACCCCACCCCCACCCACCTCTAGCCTGATACAATTTCCATGCTTTTTGACCTGCAAATGGCTATCTCTCGAATTAAGTGAAAAACAAGATGGCGGCCGTTTCATTTCTAAAAACACCCGGTTTTGGCAATTTACCCGAGATATAGCTATTTTGGCACAGAGGGCATCCCCTTGTCTGGCAAACATTTTGACAACTACTGTACAGAAAAAACCCATACCACTAAAAGGCCTCTTTTAAATGCTTTGTCCCTTGGTTGTTATGCACCTGGTCCAAATCCGTCCAGCAGTTTGGGCTGTGCGGTTTGGCAAAAATGTGCCTTCTTTGTCTGTGGGAAAATGAATGGGAAGTAGTGTTGTCTTCTTAATAACTTTTTTATTTTCAAAAAAATCTTTGCCAAACTTTGCCGTCTGGGGGCAGGTGGGCGCAAATCCCTAATTACTTTCAGAATTTCAGCCAAATCTGTTACTCGAATCAAAAGGTATTAACAATAGAATTTTAAGCGGTGCAGCCCTATAATATATACGTACACATATACCATGCAATAACATACATACAACACATAATACAGGCATCTTGGCATATATATGTGTTGCTCCCTGCGGCACAACACAGACGTAAATTTTTAATCGCACACACAAACACACACGTACAATACATATCTGAAATCAGACCTTCTGAAAGAGAGCATTAAGATTACTACTTTCCAAAAAATAAATCACAGAAATCTTGGAAATGCCAGTATTAGAGTGCAAGCGCTCATCCAGCATGAACTAGTTTGTAAAATTAAACACAGTGCACCGGACCATCACAGCACTCACTTTAACTGCAGTATTACGCCATCCACCTCAAAACTCCATCTTACCTTCAAGACAAACTCAAACCAATCACCCACACACAAACCTGACAAGCCAGCCAACACCTTCTACACATTCCACTCTACAAACTCACATGCACACAAAAACAAGCATTTGCCCACTGGGCACCCAGTGCATGTTACATTCACCCTGCCTCTTCACTTGCGCAATGCATCCCCCATCACCATATATCGGAAAGAACCTCCAAACGTACCAGTTTCCCCACACATAACCCTGCCCTCCTTCACCGCCATCACTTGCCTGTCCTAATCTTCCTATTCTTTCCTGAAAGAAATGTGGAGCTTCTTTTTTCAACTCCCAGCTGTTCAATCTTTGAACCATGTAAGGTGCTCCGAGACCCTATGGGTAGGGCCAGCGCTAAACAAATACATTCATATAAATGTAACATACTTCACATTTAGCATGGTGACATTTTTGGCACCCATATTAATAGTCTTTGCACGTAGTACACTATCAGTTAAGCAGCAACATACAACAAAGCGGGTGAAATGCATATCTGCAGAAATGCACCCTTGTGTTCCATTGTCGAATTAAGATTGATTTGGCATGTCTGTTCAAAATCTCACAAGGATACACTGTTAGCTGGTTTAAAGTCCAATGGAAAATGTGGTTGCGCTTATTCCTTCATGCGCCAAGTTATAATAAAGAAAAGAAACTCCACTCAATTGGAATATAATGATTGAGGTTTAATAGTTAATTAGGATGAGTGCCCTTTTAAAGTCCAGGATGGCCCACATTGGACAGTGCACCTCTTTATCAAATGCAAAATATATCACTTGGTGATAGCAATCCAAACTTGTCTCTAGTGATCTCCCATCAGGGAGTATGTTAGACACGTTTTGCTTCATTTGCTTCATCACATATTACAGATCTTTGAGGTCTGTGTGCACTCTATATGTTTGTGTTACTTGAGGGTGAAAAGGACCACTTTTAAAGTGCAAAGTGGCGAATCCACTACGTCTTGGCCCTAGTCTTGCCCATCCTAATTGAAGGTCTGAATGTAAACAATTACTCAACAACAAGCCTCCTCCTGGAAACGTTCTTATGCAGCACTTCTTGCCAGGCTACTCCAGCCTCCAAGTTCTGTAATACCAGCTGTTGTTTTCACTCCATTTTGAAAGATGCTTGATTTATCCACCTCAGAAGGGTGAAAGCTTAAATCGGCTCTGCTGGAGGATTCGTAAATTGTGAATCACAGGCTGCCCTCATCTAAGAGTTGAATATTCCTTTTGAGTAGGGATCCACATTCTAGAGCAAATTACAAACTCCACTTTATTTGTTTTGGTGCATTTTAGTGATGTTGTGACCAAAATATCGCCAACAGAATTGCTACAGAGAAGAGAGAGAGAAAAACGGGGTGCCAGAAAGCGGACTGTGTGGTTGGCATGACAAATGGAAATGCTGTGGCATGATCAGCCGACACACAAAATGTTATTTCTTGTTCTATTATGCAGATGTAAACCAATAGTGGCTTGTATAATTAATTTTCTGCCAATCAGGGGTACTGCTACATGTCATGTGTATCACTTTCAAAGCTGGGGCCATACAGTGATCTTTCTTTTCACCACAGTCCTGGCAAGATGGCCGCCAGGTAAGTAGTGCTGATCAGTGCTGATCATGACTTCACGATAAGGTAAGACAATCTAATGTTTAACACACTTGGTGATAGCAATCCAAACTTTTCTGTAGTGATCTCCCATCAGGGAGTATGTTACACACGTTTTGCTTCATTTATTTCATCACATATTATAGATCTTTGAGGTCTGTGTGCACTCTCATGATGGCACTGAGTGTAGGCTTTAGTCGCGACTTTGCTTTCTTCGTTTATCTTGGTAACGGTGTGGAGTGTGAAGTTAGGAGGGCTGGGGGGACGAATGTGGGGCAGAGCGAATCCTGGCATCCCCTTCCCCTCCTCTGGCCGATGTGCTGCTCGGCGAGCTGGGCCCCTACTGGCTGTCACACTGCCATTGTAGGGCAGAGCATTGTGTGTAAGAATGATAAATGCTGTATTACTGCAGAGGCATAGACAGGGTAGTGCCTGAGCCGGGCCAGGCCTTCCCAAAATCTATAAATGACTACTCAGTGCTGTGTGGGCATTTACAGATGTTTATGTCACTGCGATGGACCCAACTACATTAGCTTCAGGCCCCACTTGTTAGACAATCCTGGCTACGCCTCTGTATCACTGTTTTGCAGTTTGCTTCCCTCATCATAGGTGTTGCACTTCAGACTTCCTGTCCTCTAGCACTGGACAGAGATTAAAGCAGTGATTTCTGCACTCTTGAACTCACCTAAATGCTTCTGGAAGGGCATGGTCGAACCAAGGTCTTTGGTAAGATGGTGTTTGTTTAATGATAATATTGATAATGTGTTATTTATATAGCGCCTTAATCCAAAGCGCTTTACAGAGCACATATTTACATACAATATGCCCCAACCGAAATTTGTACTCATTTTTCTACCTCGGAAGGATGAAAGGCTGAGTTGACCTTGCCGGGATTCGAACCTGCTGATCACACTCAGATCACAGCAGTAAGTGCTCAAACCGCTGAGCTATCTTACCGGCTAAGGCGAGCTGTGCGATTCATCAGTGTTTTCCTGATCGATTTCCATACTTCCTGAGCTCACATTTTACCTTGTGGTAGCTTGCAGGGTCGGTCTTTACAGTCACATTTATCTGCAGGAGGTTAGCTGGTCAAGTTAGCCGTGCCCTGTCTGTGCTAATATATGTTTTGTACGTTTATAGAGTGAAATAGAGAGTCACATTTTCTTCAGCCAGCATTCGGGATTTGGTCCGTGGTATTTCAAGTAGTTCCTTTGTTCATTGTGCTCTTAGATAATTCTCGTACTCTTTTAGCGGTACCTCTTTTACACATGATTACTTTTGGGGGTTTGCTGTGTATATTTGTCTTTTTATGTGGAGCTCCGCAATACAGGGGGGTTCTGATGTGTTTGGCTGATGGGACTATGCTCTGTATTTTACCTGGCTTCTCGCATGACTCGCACGATTCAGGTACTGGTGTTGAACGCATTGAGCTGCGACATCACCCCTTCTGGGTTCATTCCAACCAGTGTCACTGTGGTAGGTGACCCTCCCAGGTGTGTTGCCCCCCTCAAGGGGAATGTCTCCCTCCCCTGTGCATTTCCCTTTTAACATGGGCCATGACTGAGTCGTGGCCCAAGCTAATAAAAGGAGCCTCTGTAGACATGTGCACCAGAACGGCTGCAGACTCCAGAAGAGGAACTCCTGAGTCCGTGGCTCAGCAGGCCTACACGTGGGGGCACTAGCATGCATGCCCTGATGTTGTCCCACACTCGTGCCAGCACCGTGGCAGAGGTCCGCATGGGCAGCGGCATGGCAGGCCGTGCTCCCACAATGGTGCTGGTGTCATATAGCACCATGGGGCCTGCCGGATGTCCAGGGCAGGCCCCAACCCCCACAAGCACTGGGCCTGCTGGATTTCCATGGAGGGCCACCTCCAACAGTTACTACGTGGAGAAATGGCTCCTCTGCTTATACACATTTTATTTGGTTTATTTATCTACGTTCTGTTATATCACCTTCGCATTTGAAATGTAACACTTTATAGGGTGACCAGATTTCCAAAACAAAAAACCGTGACGATCAACAACATAAAAGAGGGACTACCCTATAACAGCACACCAATTACCGCCCATCCCCAACACACCCCCACAACCACCACCTGATCATATTTCCAGCACTTCTCCTTTCTATAAAGTGTATATGATCTCATTTGTGCAGTTTTGTCTCTGAATCCTGGCATGTTAATTCAAAACAAGCGTTTGCTCTCATTGATATTACATGGCTTGATGTACAACCATTTCCAAGCAAGTCTCTGTGGCACAGTCAGTAAGTGTTTTGACTTGTACCTGAAAGGTTGGGGGTTCAAGCCAATCCTCCAACTTCAAATTGTGAAAGATAAGTAAATTTTTTGTTACGGTATACACCCAACCATGCAAACCCCAGACGGGGTTTCTAAAATTAAAAAACTCCTGGGACCCTGGGAAAACCGGGATGTCTGGTCACCCTAACATTTTACCATCCTGTATTTGGATGTCGTGCCCACTGCACAAGTTGCTCTGGACAGATCATGTAAGAACCCAAACGTTGTTAGTTATAGTGTCTCATTCCATCTGTGCACATCTATACTTTGCTCCTGGTGACATCCTCTTTCCCAATGGAGTACTGGGAAGGGGGCAAAGCGGTTTTGGGGTCGAGGGCTTTATCTCAAGCTTTTCAGTAAAGCTTAACTGATAATGAGTGACCAGACCTGGCTATGTTTAAGGATCCGGGAACCCTGGAATTTCTGTGGCCCGTGGTTTGCACATGCCTCGCGATACCACAGCCCGGTTTGGGGGCTAGTGGATGGCGCACGTGTTTGTGTGTGTGCACACACTTGTACCAGGAAGGGATTTGGTGTTGTTAATCTGAAAGAAATTGGGTGATATGGTTGCAGCTTTGTGTCAGCACCTCAAGTTCGTTCTGTCGGGGTGGATTTGAACTTTCCTGTTGTGTTGGTGATCGAGTACAGCTGCGCCTAAGTGCCCTGTTTGGTTGTTGGATCGCCACCTGTTGGGGGCGGCACATTTTTCATTGGAGGTCTATTCATGAGACACAGAGAGATGGAATTATTCGCCCAGGATCACACATTTTGGCTGGGTGTTGGGGCTGGAGTTTGGGACTGGTCAGCGGCTTGGGCAATTGGTTGTGTATCTTCTCAGGTGTGTTGTGTTTGGCTTTGTGAAGTGCTCTGGGTTGGAGGGTTGACTTTAGCAGTGTAGTAATCCTGGTGGAGCAGCTTGACAGGTGTGCGAATCTTGTAGAGGTGTGTTGAGGGGAAACAGAGTAGGCGCAGCTTTCACCTACTCCTCCCCACAGTCCCCGTGGGTGGAGGAGTGCAGGTTTCAGAAGGCAAGAAGACCTTTGTGTTTTTCCTGCCTGTTTGTTGGCACAGGCATCCTGATTGTTTGTGTGTGGAGTCAAAGAAATGTTCAGTTCTGCAGAACACATGGCTGGTACTGATTGAATCCAGAGGATACAGGTGATCGAAGCGAACAAAGCGGGAAAGAAACCAAGGAAACTTCAGTTTACATCCAAAATATTGAATGCCCTTTGTGTTTTTTTTATCTCTCGCTGAAAATTCACTCCTCGTCTTCAGCTGCCCAGACCGCCAGCCAGCAGGGAGCTGAAACACTAGGCCAACTGAAAAGCTTTTAGCCCTTTTTTGTCAGCATTGGCTAATGTAAAAAACACAGCCAGTGGGAGTTGGGCTATATGTAGGATACTTTCCTGGTCCCACTGGGCTACGTGTAGGTTTCCCTTTCTGGATACTCTTACCATACAAGGGGTATCGACCCAAAAGGTCGTATCCAGAAGACCGTACACAGGGTTTTCCTGCATTAGGCATAAATATAAAATCAAGAATCCAAAAATACTGAGGAAGGTGTACAGGGTTTGTGGGGATGTCCCCTGCACTCCTACTTTGGTATTTTCGATTTCTGGGGTTACGGGGGTGTCCCTTGCATACATTAAAGTGAAATTGGGGGACACTTAAAAATAACGGCAAGATCGAATTGCAAAACGTGGCGCAGTGGGCCTTGGCATTTTGCAATTCTATCTTTTCGTCCTACGTTATTTTAACACACATCCGTACAAGCGAGTCGTTTTTGGAGAGGCGCAGCGCCACTGACAAAGGTCCTCATAAGAAATCTCAATATGATTTCTTCCTGGGTCATCTGTATGTTGTCAATGATACTTTACCTCTGCAATACAATAAGTTGTGAGGACATATATACGTTATAGGTTATTGGAGAAGTGCAGTACCACTGACAAATGTTTTCTCCTGCTAGCAACCTGTTTCCATTTCCTGGTTATTGTTCATTTTATTTTATTTTTTGGAGAGGTGCAGTACCACTGAAAACATACAGTTGTCCTCCTATGAAGTCACATTGAGATCAAAACTACAATATAGGACAACAACGACCACAGGCTGCAATTATACATGCAACCAACAGATGCCACTCCCCACTTGCACTGTTGTTCCATTCCCCTTTGAGCTGCTGTTCTTTCTCCCTTGCGCTGTCGCTCCTTTACCCCTTGTGCTATCGCTCCTTCCCCCGTTGCACTGTCGCTCTTTCCCCTTTGCACTGCCGCTCCTGCCCTTGCACTGTTGCTCCTTCCCCCTTGTGCTGTTACTCCTTCCCTCTTGCATTGTCCCTCCTTCCCCCTTGCACAGTTGCTCCTTTCCCTCTTGTACTGTTGCTCCTTTCCCTCTTGCACTGTTGCTCCTTTCCCCCTTGCATTGTTGCTCCTTTCCCCCATGCGCTGTCACTCCTTCCCCTGCATTATTGCTCCTTCCCCCTTGCCTTGTTGTTCCTTCCCCCATGTGTTGTCACTCCCTCCCCTTGTGTTGTCACTCCTTCCCCCTTGTGCTGTCACTCCTTCCCCCTTGCACTGTTACTCCTTCCCTCTTGCTTTGTCACTCCTTCCCCCTTGCACCGTTGCTCCTTTCCCCCTTGCGCTGTTAATCCTTCCTGCTTGCGTTGTCGCTCCTTCCCCCTTGAACCGTTGCTCCTTTCCCTGTGCACTGTCACTCCTTTCCCCCTTGCACTGGTGCACCTTTCCCCCTTGCGCTGTCGCTTCTTACCCCTGCACTATTGCTCCTTCCCCCTTGCCTTGTCGCTCCTTCCCCCCTTGCGCTGTCGCTCCTTCCACCGTTGTGCTGTCACTCCTTCCCCCTTGCATTGTTGGTCCCTACTCCACCTTGCTGTCCATTCGTCCTCCCTGTACTGTCATTCCTCACTCCTTCTCTTCAGGTGAAATATAAAATGGAAAAAACAACTACAGCCGCCAAAGCTAAAAGCTTTGCCAATACTTGTTTTTCCAAGGTTGACTTGAGACTCGTTGGGGAAAGAGAGCTCAGATTACACTAGCTCAATTAAACTGGTGGCCATTCAGATTGTTAGACCATCTCACCCTGTTGGGTCATCTTGAAACATCTGATCAGTACTAGTGAGTGTACACTCCCGAGGAAAGCTATAGCAAGTTTAGAGGAACAGCAAAAATACTTCCCTCACACTGAAGGTATCTGTGATAAAAAAAAACTTTGAAAGGAAGGGTGGGTTATATTTTTTCACGGCGTCTTGCCTTGATAGCAACCCTTCAGCCTGGGTGCAGCAAAAAGCCTTCAACATCCTCTCTAACCTGTTGTCTGCGATAACAATGTTAAGCTGCTCTTTATGTTCCCAAACAACCACGTGGTAAATGTTAGGGAGACGATCCTGTCCACCGCACCGGCTACCCATGCTGACTATCATAGAAAGGGGACTTTTCGGATGTTTATCCCACACTTCCAGTCCTTCTGTTCACCGAAGAAGGAGGTCATCGGTCCGATTGCTCGAATGTACTCCCATGTGCATGGTTTTGCGCTTGCGTAATGTTCGTGCGAAAGCCAAAGGCAGCTGTTCACGGCTACAGGCCTCCTTAGTACACCGCTGTATTCGACGTGTCCTGGCAATATCCCTCTCCTGCATTATGACCAGTCATGCTTTATACAATGCGTCCCTCTCTGATGATTCACATCCTGCCCGTGTTGCCCGTTTTCATAGAAACAGAAGTTCCCAGGGTGCCAGGATAATGCACATTATGAGCTATACCACCGATGCCTCGAGATAAAAATTACGTTGTAAGGTGATTTTTTTTAGGTGAGTTTCACTGCCCAGATATGTACCAGAATTCCTCTGCCTTAGAGCCAGTACCCACTCGGTTATTCTACTTGCGTTTTGGGGGCTTTGTGTTATTAGCCTGGTTCCTGATGCCTGTGTAGATGCTGCAACCAGGGACGGTCTTAGACCAGATTACACACCAGACAGGAAGCATTGTTGGCGCCCCCCGAAAAAAAATTGGAAGATGTGCGAACTTCAAAGATGATGGGGGAGGAGCAAACTTACGTGTGTGGGGGCATCTAACTTCTTTACACATTCTAATGAGACTATTTTAGTGCAGCCTCAATGTTACAATCAGTTAACTCTCTCCTTCACTTATAATACCACTCAGAAACCACACACTTAAGCACTGTTGTGTGAATGAACGGCCTCCTGCCCCTACCCTTACAATCACTCCCCCGGCATGCAAGTATGAACACCCATCCGATTTCAATTGCCTAGAAATGTATGCATACGACTCCGGATGCTAACAATAACATGTTTTCCATTAGTAAATTGCGTGGCATTTGTTAACTGTGCAGCCGCCACCACCATTTATTGTCTGTGCCTTATCCTTCTACGGCTCTGTTCGTCTTACCAAACATGATTAACGGAAGATGGGGGTGATGCTGAAGTCTGAAATGACTTACTAAGATAAGGGAGGGGGTCATGGGGTTTGATGTGTTTTAAGATTCCAGGTGTCAGATCTGTATCACTGAAGCTGATCATGGGTATGTGCCTGGGCTCTGCTTGATTCACTCGAGGTGGGGGGTTTGGAGGAAGGTGTGGGTGGGCGGTCTAAAAGGTGGCTGTGCCCACCCTTTGTCCCCACCCTCTCATTTGTGTCTGATCTGGTACTTCTCCAGTGCCTGTGTGTGCCTCGATGTGTGACCGGGTGCAACACAATGATGGGTGCAGCTTTGTGTCTGTGTGTGCCCTGTGAAGTCTCAAACCACAGCAGCATGGGGAAGCTTGGGGGCACCTTTACGACAGATTGCAGAGTGCTCGGAAGCGAGGGCGGCCCACAGAATATATAAGTGCATGTGGGTGCTGTTCTGTATCACTTCTCTGGATTGCCCTTTTAGCCTGCAGACAGTCACTAATATTCAAGTTGATTGCATTATTTTAGTGACAAAACAGATAGTGAGGAGGAAACGTAAATGGTGGACTTCTAAACATAGATAGTTGCGTCTGCGGTCTGAAACCCCAACCTTATGGTATTAGACTGTAATAATACATTCCGACTGGCCGTTCCTCTACAGTGTTTCCATTGGTTGCCCACTATTAATATTAAATAGAAGCAATTTTTAGGTTGTTTTACACTATTAATTAAAACACCTGATGTCCATAAATGTATGTGCTTGTGCTACACCCAGAGCGAGGCAAAGAAAGGGCTATTCATGTCTGTGTTAAAATGTAATTTAAAGGATTACAATGGTGTTGTGCGAGTAAGACCAGCGCCCCCTAGAGCCAGCCACCTACAATTCCTGATGCAAAGACCGGCCTTGGCTGCAACACGTGACTCCCTTAGTGCCTTCCACATCAGTGACATTTCACAGTAACATTATGGGGAATGTATCAGGTAATCACGTTAATGAAAGGTACACATAGTCTGTCTGGAACACTAGTGGCATGAGGTAGCGGCTGCAATGGGTTCCAGGTGGTCTAGGTCTTCATCAGAGTAATTAAAACAAGCATTGGCAAAGCCAATCGTTTTGACTTTTGTGTAGGCAGTGGACTGGCCTTCGTCAGGCACTGCCATGATGGTAGTACTGTGCAGCGCCATAAGATACCAATGTCTGTGTCATTACCAGGACATTTAATTGCAGTGCCTGGAAATTACTATCTAATGATACACACGCCAAAACTGTTGGCTTTATTAATGCTTCTTTTTAACAGGACTTCAGTGCAAGGAACAGATATAAATACAGTGGCCGAAGGCACATATCAGTAAGGCATTTTTATTACACACCTAGTGCATTTACAGCTGCAATTATGCCATGAGTTCTCAAAGGACTGATTAGAATAACACTGCCAGGCCAAAGTTTGATGTTACTGCTTGATAGAGATATCTCATTTAGATCTCAGGAGGATGTGTTTTGGGCAGGTACAGGCAAGCACTGGATGGGAACGGCCATAGGGATTAGCATGGTCATGAGCAGTCGGTGGGTGGGTAAATATGATATGATATGATATGATATGGCATTTATAACGCGTCTATACACAAGTGTTTCGAGGCGCAACAAGGCAAGGGAGGGGGAACAGAGGGAAGACAGACAACATTCCTGCTAGGCCAGGTGTCATTCAGATTGCGCAAGTGCAGGGGAAAGGGAAAAGTGAGGAGAAGGGAGAGGGAAAAGTGCAGTACAGGGATAGTAGAATACATAAGATAAATAAAATGGGCAGATGGTGGCAAGTGCAAGATAAGAGCAACTTAAGTGCTGGTGGGGGGACTGTAGGGATACAGAGTAACAGACCCCATGTGCGGGGGTTGCCAGGGAGGCAGTGCAGGTGTGCCTGGGCCCAAGATTAGAACGAGTGGCCAGCCAGGTAATCAGTGCAGTTTCAACCAGGAATTCAGCAGGGGAGAGGGGGTGTGGGATGTTTTTACCCATGCATCCAAGCCCTACCATAAAACTGTGCAGTGCTGGCATGGGAAACATCATGATGGCCAGAACTCCCCAGAGAGTGCACAGGGAAAACATGAAGAATAGGCTGCCACCCATTTCTGCCTATGTTGTGAGCACAGGAGGACACTGCCTAAAACCACCATTGGGCTACACACACAATAGCCTGAAACCATTGGGAATGGCAATGCTGATTGCCAAAAAGCAACTCAGAACTGTGGGGAGTTCATTTTCTTAATCCCAAAAATGGTTGCATTACCAGTACTCACCACTATCAGAAAGCCGGCGTTTTAAAACCACCGGACTTTTGTGTAAAACTGAACAAATGAAACAAAACCAGACCAAGGAAAGACTTGCTAAGAGGTGGATACAATGTAAAACTATATTCTGAAATGACTTGAAGGAAATAATTATTTAATGTATAGGTAAAAATTGTCAGTTTGATTTGAATGTAGAAAACTGGGAACAAAAAGTGACATTTAGCTGAAACCTGGCTTAATGAAACTGAATTCTGCCTGACAACTACCCCCGACAGGAGTTGAAACTGGATCAACAGCCACTCTTCCCAGGCCTAGCTGCATCCTGCTGCCCCTTGCCAAAAGGAGTTCACCTCTCTGATTAGATTAGGGGTGGAGCACCTGGGAACTGGAAGGGACAGAACAATGCAACTTCCTTGACTCAGGCAAATGTTATATTGGGGGCATCGTAAAATAGCTTCCTCTTGGGAGAAACTGGGGGCAGCTGTGCCTCTGTGAACAAGCTGGCTTGGGGAAAGTGGATAAACCAGTTATTCCACCCTGTGATGTGGGAAGCCACACCCCTTTTTTGACCAGAGCATAATTTTAAAAAGATAGATAACTCATAGTGCGGACTTGTCAGAATTATATAAGTAATATCATTATTTTTGTGATTTGTCTGTGAACATTTTAAGAGGCGTTAGGACCCTGTGGTGTATTCTGGGGGGTTGCTAGCGGAAAATAGGGTCTCACTCCAAATGTATGCATGTTAAAAATCTGACACTTTATCATCTGTAACCCATATCCCTGGTGCACATTTGTGTAAAATCTGGAAAGGTTTAGAGGTCGTTATCTGGATGAAAAGGGGAGAATTCTGTCATCAGTGGACACAACATCGTACAAAGACAGAGATCGGATGGTTTGGTGCTACAGAAAATAGGTTAACTGGACCTATAATATTAGAAAAATGGTACATAGATAAATATGTATTTGGGTCAGAAATAGATTTGTGTGCAATCTGACAAGGAGAGGTTCCTCTGACCATAAAACCTACAGCATCACTCTGACTCACATTTCCTTCCCCCAATCAAGGGAGAGAGGAGGAATTGGCCAATGATAAGTGAGAGGGGCAGGTTTAGTTATGACCAACGCACACACCCACTTTCCAAAACACATAAAAAGAGACTGCTGGGACAGGTAGAGACATTCAATTCCATTTGCTGCGAAGCATGCTGACCGACGACTTCACATCCAGAGATCCAGACTTCAAATCCATCAATCTCCAGAACCTGTAGCAGAAATTAACTCCAGAATTTGTAGCAGAGAGGCCTGAATCCACCAGCTGAATCCTCTTCAGCAGGCCTCAAAACTAACCAAACTATTCAACAGCCGGGCGAGCTGTTTGAAGTTTTGCCGAGAATTTTTGCAAGAACCTGTAGCAGTACCCAGAAAGCAGTGTTACATCCAGAATCCAGAGAGGCTAGACCAGCAGAGCAGAGCTGACCCAGATTGCTGTGAGCAGAACCGGTGCCTGATTGACCCGCCGAGCAGAAAGAACCGCAGCCGGACGTGTTGACCAGATCCGTGACAAGGCCTAGTTCAAATTTATATTGCGAGTACCTAGCAGAACTGTGCAGAACCAATCTCTTAGTTAAAATAATCTAATCAAACTATTTTAACCTAAGTAGAAATGCCCCCTAGAAATCGTGTCATCTGTCATTTTTAAAGCTGCACAACTGTCACCTGTCAATTCTGCTGCTGCAAGCTGTCACCTGTCATTTTGAGTTTACTTTAAATCCGAAAAACTACCTTTATTTAATCGTCCGTATCTCTGCAACCGTTTGGGCTAGGAACGAAATTTTCCCGTAATCGCGAGACACGCACTTGCGAAATTTACCGCGATTTGCGATTTGGCACGATTTCTTCATCTGTAGAAATCAGCAGCTTTTTGCTTCTCTTTGCTAAAATTCGTTTGCAATCTGCTAATCATTAATAGAGTATTGTTAAAGTGAGCCTGAACTAATATAAAGTAGCCATCACCTACCCTGAACCTCTAGAGGGAATTAAAAGCAATTTTAGCACCTTTTCACTTCCTTGCAAACCACATTAAAGTAATTCGCCTGTGTTTAAAATTCATCCCTGTTTTCCCTAAACTTGCAGGGAGAACTGAAACTGTGTATTGCATTACAAAGTGTGATTTGTTGGGATTCTTGAAGACTGTGTGCTCTCCTTCCATTTCTGGTATTGCATAGGGGGGGAGTGAATTGTCAAAAGAAAAAGTGATCATATTACCTTTTGCTAAAATCATAACAAGTTATTTCTGTACTGCATTTTATTCCACCTTGCGTTTCCTTGAACCATATAAAGCATTCTTTCCCACCTTGTTCTTCTGTTCCTATTCATAGTTACCTCTTGCTGATTACTGCTCATATTCACAAGTGTAATATCCATTATCAATTTATTTATAGAAGTGTGATATATATATTGTTTACATTTTCAAATAAACCTTTTAATTTGCAAAACAAACCTACTTCTTGGCTCAGTGGGGTCAGGGGGATTCTAAGAGGGGGGTGTTATACAAGGGTTGTCATCCAGAGTACTGAACTGAATATAAAAATAAATCAATAAGGGTTTTCCTCAGCATCCCAGACTAGGCATTGACTTAGCTGTAGTGTTGATTGAATATCGCTTACAAAAGTGGGGGCTCGAGCCGGGATATTCTGGGTTAGATTTACCACTTGTGCAGATTAATACAGTGTGCCAACTGACCAGATACACATATCCCGTTAGATCACCACGCTTTTTTACACTGTGAAAGCATCCCTCAAAGGAACGCTCTAAGGAAACGGTCTGTTTTGCAAAATAAAATACAAACTTCTGTAAGTCAGGAAGGAACTCAAATTCCAGAATGACGACCTTGGTAGATATGAAAATAGCCAGAGAGCACTTCTTACATAAGCTATTTGTGAGAGGTGAGTGGACTCATCAGGACCAAACGGTCTGGTTGCAGGCAATCGCGCAACAGGTCACTGAAACAGGGTCAGATATATGGGGAGATCATGGTCCCCTACATGTGGCCCTGAGTGAACTATATATGACCCCTAAAGCCAAAGATGAACATAATAAGATTGCCAGGATAGCGGCATATTTGTATCTATATATGGGAGCCATGCAGGACAAATGTGCTGAAGGCCAAGATCTGGCAAATAGGCAACAGATGGCGTTAGAGAAGGCCCAATCTGATCTGGACTCTTCTGAGCAGAGGCTGCTCAGGAGCCAGGAGTCAGAAAAGGACAGCAGACAGTACATCACTAAAATAAAGGAGGATATGGATGTGCTGCAACAGGAAAAGGCGGACCAGGATACCAGATTTCTGGCCTTGCAGAAGGAGTACCAAGAAGGTTTGGACTCCCTACTGCAGAGCCAGAAAAAGCTGGAGCAACAATTAGATTTCAATAGGGCATGTGCCGAGCAGGTAGTCACCCTGCAAAGCCACCTAGATAGGGAGAAGGCAGAGAGCAATAAACTGATTTTGAAAGACCTGGATACCCAGGCAGAGTTTGACCAGGAGCGCCAGAAAGCTGGTGCCTTCCAAAGGCAAAGGGACGACCTGGCGGCACAGATGCAGGCTCTTAGTCAGGAAAGGGATACCTTAGGCCAGGAAGTCTGCCACTTAAAAAGGAAAATGGAAGAAAATCACCTGGCCCTCCAGGGACTGGGTGACCTCCAAAAAGAACACCAGAACTTGTTAGAGCAAACCAGGAGGGTGGAGGATGCTCTGGCAAGAAAGGAGCAGGCCAATAGGGACACAGCTCAGGAGGTAACCCTCCTGCAGCAGAGACTGGCCCAGTACTCCAAGACCAATCAGGAGGCACAGAGAGAAAATGAGGCTCTCTGTCAGCACAATGATAGGCTCCAGCAACAGGTAGCGATGCAGGAGAGACTGTTAGAGTCTAGTAAGGCCTTAACTGAGGAACTGAAAGCACAGGCTGTTGCATTGCAACAGGGAGCAGGGGCTGATAGAGACGAGGTGCGCTGGGAAAGGGAAACGCCTGAGCATAACCTCAGGAGCCCTGGTACTAGAGGCCTTCATCTCTCCCAGTCCCTGGACTCTGCCACGCACATGAGCCTAGGGCCACGGAGATGGCGGATTACTATCCAGCTAGAAGTATGGGTCTCATAGGCCAGTACCTCCCAGGAATGGATGGGCGGGCATCCGGGTATGGGCACCCAAGCACAGTGCAATTTAGTGGGGAACCCCAGGAGAGTAGGCCCATTAAGGCCATCCTGAAAACCTCTGCCCAGTTAGGTCAGGGGGGGGGTACCCATCAAATCCTGGCAGCAAGGAGGGGTCTGAAGACTCCTCTGAGCATTACAGGACACAGGAGACCAGGTCCCCACATTCTGCCAGCCATTCCCAGGCTCGCAGAATCCGGGAAAACCTGGAAGATCAGACGGGCACCTCTGGGAGCAGCGCTTCTGAGTCGGAGGATGAATGGACCAGGGTTACCCGAACCAAAAAGGCCAATAAGGCAAAAAGGGCCTTGCTTAAGGACCCATTGAAACAAATAAAGGCAATAAGGAGTGTCATCACGCCTTATCATAAGAACGCCAAGTATTCTGTTTGGGAACACTTGGAGCTCTATGAGCAAATGATGGAGACTTTCCATTTGAAGGACAGCCAAAGCTGTATTCAATATGTAAAGTGGACCTTCTCACCAGAATACTCCAGTTTCTTTGCGGGGCTGGAGGATCAAAACCATTCAAGGTGGTCCACATACAGGGCGGCCATCTTGAAACATTTTTCTGTGCACAGAAATCCTCAAGAGGCTCGCAAGGCAGCCTACAATTTGCAATGTGGGGAGGATCAGGCCCCACAAGAGTTTGTGCAAGAATTAAAGCGTGCTTTTGCGCAGACCACCAGAAGGGTGCGCACGGATAGCAGAGAATTTATCAATACGTTTTTCCATGCCTTACCCAAATACATAATGACCCAGCTCGTGAGAGATTTTCATGAGAAAAGATCTTTAGACTGGGTCATTGAACAGGCTACCCGGATCTATGAGGTGCAGAAGCCCATCGAAAATAAAAATAACGCGCCGAAAAACCACAAAACCAACAGCACCCCTGCTGCTGCTAAGGTGGCAGAGGTAAAGGTTGCCCCTGTTTTAGATTTGGAGATGGGGGGGCCTAAAAACCTGCCTGCACCAAATAATTCACAGCCCAGAAGGCCCTTGGGCCAGTCACAGACAGGGAGTCGAGGAGGTAGTCCCACAAATGGGGTCCCCCGCTCACCTGACTATATAAGTGTCATGATGCCCGCTCCCGGGGAGCCGGTTCAAGCCCTGCGTCCCCGAAAGCAGACATCCAGTCCCCAAGGAAGGACCCAGCAACCCCATATAGGGGCCCTTTGGACAGTGTCCTGGCGCCTATGGCGCCAGGCTCATAAAAGACACCAGTCCTGGCGCCATAGGCGCCAGGCTCATTACGGAAGTGCTTGGGTGCACTTACCTGATGCAGACCATGCTGCAGGATCCCAGCCTCCTTGAGGCCTGAAAGGAACTACTTTACCTGTGGGACTAATTTACCATACGGGTGTGGTCGGGGAAGGATACATACCTGATTGGAGGAAGGATACATACCTGGAACTTCTTCCAAGGCTATTTAAACCCCACCCGAACAGCCACACGTGCTTCGCGTTGTTCTGCATCTAGCAGCTGGACGCTCACCGTGTCTGCTCCTGCATCCTGACTTCTGCCACACCTGCCAGCATCCTGGATCACCTGCAAAGGAAGAGAAGAAGAGAACAGAAGAAGGAAGAGTCCTTACCTGCTAAATCCGCATCCCAGAGACATCTCGCCGACAATCCTGAAAAGGAAGACTTTTATTTAAAAGCTCATCGCGTCGATCGCTGCAGCGCCGCATTCCACTCACCATTACAGGGCGCCTCCATGTTCAGCAGCGATCATCCGGATTCGCAGTCACGCCCCAGCGCCTAGGGAGAAAAAGACCAGAACAAAAGGTGAGAGAGAGAAGGGAATAAGGAAAGCTAAATCTCCATGTTAAGACTTACCTGTTGATTCATTCCCTCTTCATTTCGGGTCCGCGCCGCATCCTGGCATTTCCGGACCCCGGCCCCTAAGGGGAAAAAGAGACATCAGCGTTAATGAGCGAATGAAAAGATATTACCAAAAAACGCTCATTAAAGACTTACCTGATTTCTACAAGGATTTCACCTCTCATCTCGGTCGGTGCCTGTTCCCCGGCATTCCGTACCCCAGCCCCTATGGGGAAAAAGACACTAGCATTAGTACATTAATGCATGGACACAAGGGGAACCTCTTATCAAAAAAACTTACCTGGAAGCCAAGCAAGTTTGGTTCTCACCAATCCGAAAATCCAGTGAAGTAACTGGATACCAACGCGCCCCTGCATCAGAAGCAGGATGGAGAGCTCGTCCTTCCAGACCCTAAGGTGAGACGCTACGAGGGATCACACAGAAGGGTTTCGAGGAGGGTGAGAGGGGAAAGTGGGAGGCTGATTGCATTACCCCGCAGACAGTTAATCCCCTATTTTCGCCTACAGAAGGATACTTCTGCGAGCCAGACAAGCCAGATTTGGGGGCCCGGTCCAGTCCGTCTTCCGAACCCTGCGCATCACCTTAGAAGAGGTCACAGCAGCGCGAACCAGGCCAGCGCCTCCGTGGGAGTCAGGTGAGCATTACAGAACGCGAAGCCTTCCTACAAATTCCCACCCAGGCGCTATGGAAAGTTCTGAGACTGATCAGTTGGCCCAATTACTGGGGGAATTACGGGCCGAAGTACATGCCGCTCGTCAAGAGACTAATGCCCTCAGGAGGGAATTAATAATATCAAAGGAAAGAACTGATGACCTGGCCAGACAGCTTTTGCAAGGTCAAGCTGGGCAAACTCCTCTACCCGGTTCCGGAGGGAACCCCGCTCCTGTGGTTTCCAGTAACCCTGTGCAGATTAATCTACCTGGAAACATGCCGCTGGCCCCACCCGAACGCTTTGCTGGGGACCCCAAACGATTCGCCGTATTCATGAATCACTGTCGTTTGCACTTCCTATGCAGACCTGGGGCCTTCCCTAATGATCAGACCAAGGTAGCCTTTGTATTGTCATATCTCAGCGGCTGCGCTGCCGACTGGTAAGTTCCACTGGTTACTCAAGATGACCCGATTCTCTGTGATTTTCAAAGGTTTCAAGCAAGCATGGAAAGGTTATTTGCTCGACACTCTCAGGGGCAGGCTCTGGATGACGAACTTCTATCCCTGCGACAGGGCAATCAGGACCTCCTATCCTATATTGCAACCTTTAATAGACTAATTGTGGAAACGGGATGGCCAGAGGATAAAAGAGTCACGTTGTTTTATCGAGGCCTACGCGGAGAACTTAATGATGTCTTGGCCCAAGTTGTAAATCCGCCCCAAAAATGCACAGAGTATATAGACTTAGTGGTCCAATTGGATCACAGACTTCAAAACAGAAAAGCAGATCGGTCCAGGTTTGAGACCCGCGTGTTGGTCAAGACCCATGCTAATCCCAAGGGAGTTGATGTCTCTGAGCCTATGCAAATTGGAGGAGTTAAAGGACCCTTAACTCAAAAGGAACATGAAAGGAGGCGGCAGTTAAAATTAGGTCTTTATTGTGGGAATTCTGGACACTTTCTACGAGATTGCCCGGCAAAACCGCCCCGAAAGGTGGTAGGAGCCGCTGATAAAAACCATGAAGACTCTGTTTCGGGAAACGACTCCGCCCGACAAGTGTAGGGGTCCGCTTGCCGAGCTTGAAAACGAACTCTCAGACCTCTCATTTCATTGTGCCAATGGTTCTCGTAGATCCAGAACAGCCTAAGCGGTTGCATGCAATAAAGGCATATATCGATAGTGGGGCTATTGGAAACTATGTGGATCGTGAATTGGTCTCTAGGATTAACCTCCCTCTCCGTCCTAAAATCAGCAAAGATGTCATCACCACAGTCGATGGAACTGAAATTGCCTCTGGACCGGTAACACATTCCACTACTGAGGTGACTCTTATTGGTCCCGACGGCCATCGGGAGGGTGTTGTGTTTGATGTAATCAAGGCTCCACAGTTTCAGGTTATTGTTGGAATCCCTTGGTTAGAGACACATAATCCTCAAATTGATTGGCGAGCTAAGAGAATAACCTTCCCGGATTGTACACAAACCTGCTACCCAGAAAACCTGAAGATTAATCTAGCATCTGTAACCTCTGCCTCCATGCAACTACCTCCGGAATACCAAGACTTTCAGGACGTCTTCCAAAAGGAACAAGCCAACACGTTACCTCCTCACAGATCGTACGATTGCCAAATCGATCTGGTGCCCGGTGCACAACCCCCTTGTAGCCGGATTTATGCCCTTACCGAACCTGAGAATCTGCATTTGAGACAATATTTGGATCAATACCTAGCTAATGGTTTTATTCGCCCGTCAAAGTCCCCGGCATCCTCGGCTTTGTTCTTCGTGCCCAAAAAAGAAGGCGACCTTAGAACTTGTATCAATTACCGCGCATTGAACCAGATAACTTTGCATATACACCAAGTTAGATCTCCGGGGGGCTTATCATCTGGTACGAGTTAAAGAAGGCGACGAATGGAAAACTGCCTTCCGTACTAAATACGGATTATTCGAGTACCAGGTGATGCCTTTCGGATTGTGTAATGCGCCGGCTGCCTTCCAATACTTCATGAATGATGTCCTTCGGGAACTCATCGATGTTTGTGTTGTCGTATATATCGATGACATTCTGGTGTACTCCTCTTCGGAATCTGATCACAGAAAACACGTCAGGGCAGTACTTGAAAAACTGCGCCAACACAAACTATTTGCTAAATTGGAGAAATGTGTTTTCCATACCACAGAAGTCGAGTTTCTAGGTTTCATCCTGACACCCAAAGGAGTCCGAATGGACTCAAGAAAAGTGAATGCCATCTTCAAATGGCCATCACCTAGCTCTGTAAAAGGGGTTCAAAGCATGCTCGGCTTTGCCAATTTCTATCGCAGGTTTATCCCGGAATTTTCACGCGTGGTACAACCCATTACTGCACTCTTGAGGAAAAATAAACGTTTTGAATGGTCTGAAGAAGCCGAGCAGGCCTTTCAGGATTTAAAAGCTAACTTTACCTACGCACCTATATTGAAACACCCGCGTCCAGATCTCCCTTATGTCGTCGAGACTGACGCATCCAGCCTAGCCATGGGAGCTGTCCTGTCCCAAAGAGTTCCCGAAACCAACCAACTGCATCCCGTAGCATTTTGGTCCAGAAAATTCTCAGCACCCGAGGTTAATTATGCAATCACGGACAAAGAACTGCTAGCCATTAAGTCCGCTTTTAAAGCCTGGCGGCATTATCTGCTTGGCGCTCGACATACAATCACAGTGATCACTGATCACCGGAATTTACAGTATTTGAAAACCGCCAAGGCTCAGTCATCACGGCAGCTCTGATGGGCTTTGTTTTTCGCTGAATTTGATTTCGTGATTACCTATCGACCTGGCTGCAAGAATGGCAAAGCAGACGCCTTATCCCGAATTGGAATGGGAGAATCTGATACAAACTCAGAACCAGGACCAATAATTCCCGAACAGAGGATTCTAGGCATGACTTCATTACAGACGCTTGAAGACATTCAAGCCAGAGTGAAACAACTCCTGGACCCTACAACCTTACAGGTTTGGATACAAAAGGGATCAGACTTTACCATAGATAATGGTTTACCTTATTTCCAAGGACGCTTATTCCTGCCACATAAGGAATTACACGAACTAGTTATTTCCGGTTATCATGATGCATTAATAGAGGGACACCCCGGTATTGCCAAGACACAGGAAAAGGTGAAACGACAATTTTGGTGGCCCTCTTGGCGAAAAGATGTTAAATCTTTTGTGATGTCCTGTGGTGTTTGCGCCCAAAATAAAAGTTAAAAGAAAAGACCAGCCGGTCTCCTTCAACCTCTAGACATACCGCCAGCACCCTGGCACACCCTATCAATGGATTTTATTACGGACCTGCCTCCTTGTTCGGGGTACAATACTATTCTGGTAATTGTGGATTTGTTTTCCGAAATGGCCCACTTTATTCCTTTGAAAGGTTTACCTTCAGCTTCTGTCCTAGCCAAAGAATTCCTCGAAAATATTGTTCGGCTACCTGGATTCCCATCTATACTAATCTCTGACCGGGGAAGCCAATTCATTTCCCACTTCTGGCGCAAATGTTGTCAAATGGCGCAGATCGGCGTAAGATTATCGACCAGTCACCACCCTCAGACCGATGGTCAGACCAAGAGGACAAATCAGACCCTTGAGCAATACTTACAGTGTATGTTACAGCAATCTGAAAGCAACTGGAAAGACATTCTTTGGATAGCCGAATACGCATATAATAATTCAGTACACTCTGGAACTGGCCACAGTCCTTTTTATACTTTGTTTGGGCATCACCCTCGAACTTCAAACCTTGACTCACCTCAGAACCTCGGAATGCCTGCAGTAGAACATCTGCATTCTACAATTACCCAAGCCTTCAAAGAGGCAACTACGCATTTACAACAAGCCAAGAGAAAATACAAGGAGAATGCTGATCTACATCGGAGTGAAGCACCTCCGTATCAGATTGGGGATCAAGTGTGGTTAGCTACCAGATATTTACCACTCAAAGGGCCTCGAACTTTTAACCCAAAATATCTGGGACCTTATTCTATTACGGCAATAATTAACCCAGTGGCTGTTAAACTTGATTTACCAGCTAGTATGCAAATTCACCCTGTTTTTCATGTGTCACTTCTGAAACCAGTGGTACCCGGAACCCGACTACTCAAACCTCCAGAACCTATTCTAATAGATGGGGAGCCCAAATTCGAAGTGAAGAACATTTTAGACTCAAAAATGTTTAGGTCAAAACTGTTCTACCTAATTGATTGGAAGGGGTTCGGACCTCAGGAGAGGTCGTGGGAACCCAGCGACCATGTGCATGCACCTCGATTAGTCAGGAAATTCCACCGACTCTTCCCAGACAAACCAAAACCCCCGGAGGGAACAACCTTGGGAGGGGCCTTGGGGGGGAGTGCTGTCATGATGCCCGCTCCCGGGGAGCCGGTTCAAGCCCTGCGTCCCCGAAAGCGGACATCCAGTCCCCAAGGAAGGACCGAGCAACCCCATATAGGGGCCCTTTGGACAGTGTCCTGGCGCCTATGCGCCAGGCTCATAAAAGACATCAGTCCTGGCGCCATAGGCGCCAGGCTCATTATGGAAGTGCTTGGGTGCACTTACCTGATGCAGACCATGCTGCAGGATCCCGGCCTCCTTGAAGCCTGAAAGGAACTACTTTACCTGTGGGACTAATTTACCATACGGGCGTGGTCGGGGAAGGATACATACCTGATTGGAGGAAGGATACATACCTTGAACTTCTTCCAAGGCTATTTAAACCCCACCCGAACAGCCACACGTGCTTCGCGTTGTTCTGCATCTAGCAGCTGGACGCTCACCGTGTCTGCTCCTGCATCCTGACTTCTGCCACGCCTGCCAGCATCCTGGATCACCTGCAAAGGAAGAGAAGAAGAGAACAGAAGAAGGAAGAGTCCTTACCTGCTAAATCCGCATCCCGGAGACATCTCGCCGACAATCCTGAAAAGGAAGACTTTTATTTAAAAGCTCATCGCATCGATCGCTGCAGCGCCGCATTCCACTCACCTTTACAGGGCGCCTCCATGTTCAGCAGCGATCATCCGGATTCGCAGTCACGCCCCAGCGCCTAGGGAGAAAAAGACCAGAACAAAAGGTGAGAGAGAGAAGGGAATAAGGAAAGCTAAATCTCCATGTTAAGACTTACCTGTTGATTCATTCCCTCTTCATTACGGGTCCGTGCCGCATCCTGGCATTTCCGGACCCCGGCCCCTAAGGGGAAAAAGAGACATCAGCGTTAATGAGCGAATGAAAAGACATTACCAAAAAACGCTCATTAACGACTTACCTGATTTCTACAAGGATTTCACCTCTCATCTCGGGTCGGTGCCTGTTCCCCAGCATTCCGTACCCCAGCCCCTATGGGGAAAAAGACACTAGCATTAGTACATTAATGCATGGACACAAGGGGAACCTCTTATCAAAAAAACTTACCTGGAAGCCAAGCAAGTTTGGTTCTCACCAATCCGAAAATCCAGTGAAGTAACTGGATACCAACGCGCCCCTGCATCAGAAGCAGGATGGAGAGCTCGTCCTTCCAGACCCTAAGGTGAGACGCTACGAGGAATCACAGAAGGGTTTCGAGGAGGGTGAGAGGGGAAAGTGGGAGGCTGATTGCATTACCCCGCAGACAGTTAATCCCCTATTTTCGCCTACAGAAGGATACTTCTGCGAGCCAGACAAGCCAGATTTGGGGGCCCGGTCCAGTCCGTCTTCCGAACCCTGCGCATCACCTTAGAAGAGGTCACAGCAGCTCGAACCAGGCCAGCGCCTCCGTGGAAGTCAGGTGAGCGTTACAATAAGTCCCCGCTACAAGGGAAACTGACCAATCCTGGGTTATGTGTGGACTCCTCCAGATCAAGGGGGGGGATCCAGCCAAGCACCTAACCCAGGGAACTTCCCTCCCAACTTCCCACAGGAGGGCAGAAATTCTCCAAATCCTGGGCAGAACTTTTTCCCCAGGTATCCACCCAATTTCCAGCCCCAAAATCATCCATCCTTCTTTCCCCAATTGCCTGAGCCCAGACAACCTAATCCGGGAGAGGAGAGGCCAAGGGTAGAGGAGTACCAAAATCTTCCCAACCAGGGGTACTACCAGAGAAGGGATAGCTACCCTTCCCGGGATCAGCCCAGGGGAGGAAATAGAGCCCCGTATCAGCCTGAACGGGTTTCACAACTTGAGCGCCAGGTCCAAAATATAGCACGAGATCTGGGTCACATACTGAGGGCTCAACAGAACCCTCAGATGAGCATGCCACCGCAGAATGCCCCAAACTCTGGACCTGGTGCTCCAGAACAATGACGGGGGCAGCACCCCGATAACCCACTGGTTCCCAGGGAGGAGGCACAAGGGGAAGGGGGGTGTAAAGCCTTGGAGGAAGCTTCCTTCCCAACTTGTAAACAGCCCCTGGAAAACCAGGAACCGGAAACAAAATCTCCTGCCCTTGAAAGCCTGCCTCCCAAGGAGCAGAGGGGGGGTAGGAGAAACAAAGGACCCAAACAGACCCACTTTGTGGAGGAGGTACAGGTCTTCCAATTTGAGGGAGAGGGATCCTCAGAAGATCCTGGGAAAAGGATCTTCTCCTTCAGAGATGGGGGAACTCCTCCCAAGGAAAAATGGGTCCCAAGGGATGCCAATCCTGACTGGGGAGATGTGGAGACTGAGCTACCGCCGCCCATCATCTCATCCCAGAACCGACAATACCAAAATCCCAAGGGTCAAACCCATCCTGATGACTGCCTCCAAAAAGGGCGGGGTTGCCCAGAACCGGAACCAGGTGAACCCACAATGGCTCTGATCTCCAGTTGCCAACTTTTTCTTTCAGATTCCCAAGGCTCTCCACAGAATTCTGCCCAAATCTCTTCGCTAGCAATGTCCAAAACCAGAAAGTTAGCCCACCAGTTGTCCAAAAATGTGCATTATCTGTGCCCCCTTGAGGAGAAGGAGGGAAGATACTATGCCCCGGTACAAGTACAGGGTAAGGGTACAATTTTGGCACTGGTGGACACTGGATCCCAAGCTACCCTTCTGTCCAAGAGGGCCTTTGAGGAACTAAATGCAGGAAGGGGGGAGAATTACCGAATTCCTCTCACCTCTCTTCCTAGACAACTGCAGAACTTTGACGGGAAGGAAATTCCCGTTGAGGGGACTGCAGACTTGGACATTAAAATTGGGCGACACAAGGTGAAACACCCGGTCATAGTAGTGACTCCAGAGGGCACCCCTTGTTTACTAGGGAATGACCTCCTGAGAAGGTTGTCACCCCTAATAGATTGTGTAAACAAGGTCCTCTGGACCCAGACTAGCCGACCAATAAAATTAAAACAGAGTGTCAACCATGTTAGTTTAAACGACACCTGCCACATGGTTGAACAAAAATCTGACCAAGTAGAATTTCACTTCCAGAACAACCGAACTCCAGACGTGACAGTAATAGCAGTAGGACAACAGACTGGTGATGGGGGGTCCTCTCTATTTCTGAAAATCAACCTTCCTTCCAGTTTAAGGTGGTATTCCACACTGGAAGGAAACACCCTGAAATTCTTTACTAATCCACAATCAGAAACTCCCACTCCTATAGTCCAGAAAGATGTGAAATCAGCTCAGAGCCTGGCTGATATTCAGCAAATTGGAGAGCAGTTGTTCATCCCTGTTCAGTTAAATGATGGGAAGGACTCTGGTCTCGCTCGAGTGTGTGTGAACAACGGTAAGAGCTTCATCAGCGAAGCCATGTTCCGCCAACTCCCAAAAGATCCAGCCATTCCCACATTCAAACTGATAGACAAATGGGAAATGGACCTGGAAGCACCTAATTCCAAACATCTCCTGCCAAGCAGGTGTATGCTCAAAATCTCCATTGGCAACAAGAGCATAGTCCATAATTGTTGGGTCGTGCGAGACGTCACTGCCGCCTTTTACTTAGGCAGTGACATTCTCAATCGCTTTGCCATTAGTTTGGACCTAATAAACTTCAAAGCTTGGTCCCGATTAGCGGATAATCCCATGGGCTTTGATGATCCAGAAAAAGCATTTAGGCCAGCTCAATTGCTACCCTATGCAGTTGAAATTCAGATCAAAGAGGAAGTCACCATCCTAGAAAGGACCCGACAATTCTCCCTAGAAGTGAAAGTTAAAAGACGACAAAAATTAAAAAACCCTGATGCTTATATACATCTAAATGCTTCTCTCCAACAGCAAGGGTTGGGGGTAAACCCAACTCCATTAGTCAACATAGAACATGACACCATTCCAATAGAGGTGGATAACAGCGACTTAAAGAGTATTACCCTAGCCTCAGGCACCATTATTGGAATGGCGATTGATGACCGACATTTCTCCATTGATTTAGGAAATGAACTGTTAGGACTAATCCCCAAGGACTGTTTTGACAGTGACAGTGATGACAATACAACACCAGACAGGATTTTCACCTGGCATGGGGGGAACTTCCTGGTGTACACTTCTTGCCCTTATGGTAAGGAAGATGTGACTTGTGACTTCAGAGGGGATGAGGTGATTTTCCAGGTCCATGAGGGCTGCCTTTCCCACCTGAAGCCTCCAGTCCAAATCAGCACTCTGACCAGGGACTTCTCCACCGAGCTGGAGGAGGCCGCTGAGATAGCCAAACCAGAAGTCTTTCCCGGCTTCAGGCAGATGGTGGAAGAGAGAGTCAACCTAGCTGATGCCTATGTGACTCTGGAACAGAAGCAAAAGTTGAAACAAGTTTTCTTGGATTTTCAAGATCTCTTTGCGGTAGACTCATATGACTGTGGTCGCACCGACATCCACACCACAACAATTCCCACGGACCCTGGAATGACTCCAGTGTTTTTGAAGCAATATCGCTTGCCTCTCGCATCCATGGAGTCCCTTACTGAAATAATTAAGAACCTTGAGTCCCGGGGAATAATCCGTCCAGTCCACAGCACCTTCAATAATCCAGTGCTGGGGATATTGAAGCCAAATGGCCAGTGGAGACTCTGAGCCGACCTTAGGGAGCTCAACAAACGGGTCCATACTTCCGATGGCCTCTGCCCTACATTGACCAAGGGCTGGCCCAGATTCAGGGGTCACAGGTATTCACAGCAATAGACCTGACCAATGGGTACTGGACCGTGCCTGTCAGTAGGGAGGACCAATACAAACTGGCTTTTACCTTTGGGGGCCAGCAGTACACATGGACCCGGACTCCCTTCGGATACCTGAACTCCGGCAATGAATTCAACATTTTCCTACATAAGGCCATGCCCGACCTGGGTGCGAGGGGTAACCTGGCTTATGTAGATGATGTCCTCATCAAAAGTTCATCTGTGGAGGAACAGATAGCGGAGATCCGTTATGTTCTGACACAGTTGAGGGCCGCCGGAGCAAAACTTTCCTTTCAGAAAGCACAGTGGTGTAGAACCTGTGTTAATTTCTTGGGGCATGAGATTACTCCTCAGGGTCTCTGTCCCCAAGAAAAGAAAGTGGAAGCACTCCAGAAACTGAAAGACCCCACAACTCTGCGGGAACTAAGGAGCCTCCTTGGACTGACTAATTACAGCAGAAAGTTCATTGAAGGCTACGCAGAGATCACTAGACCCCTGATTCATCTCTTGAAGGGGGGGGTCAAGTGGGAATGGGGTCCAGAACAATCCGAGGCGGTAAGACAACTCAAAAGAAGCCTCTCACAAGCGCTTTGCATAGCTTACCCTGTCAGAAACAAAGAGTTCTTCCTGGAGACGGGGTTCTCTAATACGTGCTTGACGGCACTATTATACCAAAAGCATGACAAGGTCAATAAAGTAATCTCCTATGTGAGCAAAACTTTATCCTCTGTGGAGGAAAAATCAACCATTGTGAGAAGGCACTCCTGGCAACGGTGTGGGCATTGAAGAATTACCGCCCGTTTATCCAGGGGGAACACATCATAGTGGAGACTCCACACCAGCCTCTGCAATATCTCCAAAGTGACAGAATCCGGGCCGGAAATGTGAGTAATTCCCAAATTACTTCCTGGATTCTGTCAATGCAAGGCTTTCCTGTAGAGGTTAGATATGGCCAAAACAAGAAGAGTCCCCTCGCGCAAGGTCTGGCTGACTTGCATGATTGTGCCAGAGAAAACTGTCTCGAGGACGAAAGTCTAAAAATCAAGGACAACATGGAGGCATACCTTAATTCCCCACACAAAGTCTTTGAAGAAGACAAGTGTGAGGGAATTCCCACTGTCTATGTGTATGGATGCTCGTACCATGTTGACGACAACGGGGAGAAAGAACTGGTGGCTGGCGTAGGGAATGCATGGGTGAATGAGTCACCAGAACCCTCCGCTGGATACAAAATTGGTCCCCGAAGTAGTCAGGTGGCAGAATTGATGGCTGTGCATCAGACCATCCTCACTGCTGTCCAACATCAACTCCATGAACTGGTCATAATCACAGATTCGGATTATGTACGGAACGGGTTCGTGGAGCACCTGGTTAATTGGAAAACCAGAGGCATGTTATGTGCTAATAACAAACCCTTGAAACATGGGAAGTTAATCCAAAACATTGATGATCTGGTCACATCGAATGGGATGACCATCTACTGGAAAAAGATCAAGGGTCATTCCAAAGTAGAGGGACCAGACAAAACTGGAAATTACTTAGCTGATCAGCTGGCCAAAATCGGGACCATCCAAGGGGATCTAATTGAGATTGAGTCCCTGTTGGGGGAAATCCAGGTCACTGCTATCACTAGGTCCCAGACAAATGCTCACAATGATCTTTCAATTGCACAATGGAGTAAGGAGACCCCTGATGCTGATTTAATTACAGCTCAGAAGGGGGATCCAATACTTGGTAAGTTTTATCAACACATTGAGGACCCTGCGAACTTTCCCTTGACGGATACCGATTACATTGGGAAAGAGGACCTTAGAGTGTTGATGAAATGTCCAAAGATGTTCCGGATCCAAGACGGGTTGTTGGTAAGGAAATCCCAAGCTGGCCATGATCAGTGGGTGGTTCCTACCTCATTCCGAAGCCTGATGTTAAGTCACGCCCATGATGCGTCCAGTGCCGGTCATAGGGGGTTTCATACAACACTTGAAATCTTAAATGAGGTTGCATACTGGCCACACATGGGCCAGGATCTCAACCAATATTTGAAGGGTTGTCTTGTGTGTGCACAATTTCAGCCAACATCCCTCACACACCGGGCGCCTCTCCAAAAGAGGGGAATGACACTCCCATGGTCAGATTTACAAATCGACTTTGTAGGCCCCGTGATTCGCTCCGCTAGGGGAAATAAGTACATGTTGACCCTCACATGCTTGTTTACCAAGTGGGTGGAATGTCTCCCGGCCCCAAGTTGCAAGGCAGAAACTGCAGCTGCCCTGATGATTAACCACATCTTTTCCCGTTTTGGTCTACCTCAAAGGATTGAGTCAGACAGGGGTAGCCACTTCACCAGTGAAGTAATGACAAAGATGTGGGAGATACTGGGGGTTAAAAGGAAGCTACACATTGCTTACAGGCCTGCTTCTTCTGGAGCAGTAGAACGCTACAACCGGACAATTGTGAGCATCTTAAAAAAGTTTGTGGCAGATTCTGGGCCAAGTTGGGATATCCGATTACCTCTCGTCCTAATGGCCATCAGATCTACCCCTTCATCTGCAACCAAAATGTCATCATTTGAGTTGATGACGGGACGCAAGATGGTGCTTCCCCAGCATTTGCTCTACAGGACCCAAGAGCAGACACTGATAAATGCCTCCAAAACTCATGAGTATGTGGAGAATTTAAGGAAACACCTTCAACATGCTTTTGCCTATGCTCAGCGGAATCTAGAAAGATCAGCCGAGAGCATGAAAACCCACTACGACCTGAAGACCACCCGGAAGGAATATAAGGTGGGTGATCGGGTCTATCTATACAATTTCCAAAGAAACCAGACCAAACAGAGAAAATTCTTGCCCACATGGAAGGGACCGTTTGAAATTATAGACAAGATCTCCCCTGTTGTCTATAAGATCTGCATCCCCAAAGGCAGACTGGCGGAAGGGGAAGACAAGTGGGTACATATAAATCAGCTAAAGTGTTGCCATCCCAGACACACTCTGCAACAACTGAAGGAGTCCTCTGCAATACCAGAGGGGACCGCTCCAGAGTAATTCAATTCCAACCCTAAAATATCCCACATATAGTCTCTAAAATATTATGATTTGGAAAAAAAATGTCTCATAATTGTATTTTGTTTTGGTTAAAAGAAGGACGCCAATGTTTTGACTATAAAATGTATATGCCACCCCACCATATCAATGGTGGGGAAGAAATGTCTACGAATAGGTATTGCCGCTTTGCTTTATCATCCTAGGAGAGATGAAACCATGGAGACTGACCAAGTAGGACGACCGGGACCGGGAGCAGAGACCCGAGGGGCCCATGGTACCGCCCAATCCTCCCATCAGGACCAGCAAGGAGAACTGATTGATCGACTGGAGGGAGGAAAAGATGCTGAACTGTGCCATCCATGGAATTGGAAGAAGAGGAGGCGAACATCCCAGATCTTGCGAGTTCCATCAGCGAAAGGACAGAATGGCCATCGCAAGAGGGGGGGCTTGTGGGATGTTTTTACCCATGCATCCAAGCCCTACCATAAAACTGTGCAGTACTGGCATGGAAAACATCATGATGGCCAGAACTCCCCAGAGAGTGCACAGGGAAAACATGAAGAATAGGCTGCCACCCATTTTTGCCTATGTTGTGAGCACAGGGGGGCACTGCCTAAAACCACCATTGGGCTACACACACAGTAGCCTGAAACCATTGGGAATGGCTATGCTGATTGCCAAAAAGCAACTCAGAACTGTGGGGAATTAATTTTATTAATCCCAAAAATGGTTGCATTACCAGTACTCACCACTATCAGAAAGCCGGTGTTTTAAAACCACCAGACTTTTGTGTAAAACTGAACAAATGAAACAAAACCAGACCAAGGAAAGACTTGCTAAGAGGTGGATACAATGTAAAACTATATTCTGAAATGACTTGAAGGAAGTAATTATTTAACGTATAGGTAAAAATTGTCAGTTTGATTTGAATGTGGAAAACTGGGAACAAAAAGTGACATTTAGCTGAAACCTGGCTTAATGAAACTGAATTCTGCCTGACAACTACCCCCGACAGGAGTTGAAACTGGATAAACAGCCACTCTTCCCAGGCCTAGCTGCATCCTGCTGTCCCTTGCCAAAAGGAGTTCACCTCTCTGATTAGATTAGGGGTGGAGCACAAGGGAACTGGAAGGGACAGAACAATGCAACTTCCTTGACTCAGGCAAATGTTATATTGGGGGCGTCGTAAAATAGCTTTCTCTTGGGAGAAACAGGGGGGCAGCTGTGCCTCTGTGAACAAGCTGGCTTGGGGGAAGTGGATAAACCAGTTATTCCACCCTGTGATGTGGATAGCCACACTCCTTTTTGACCAGAGCATAATTTTAAAAAGATAGATAACTCATAGTGCGGACTTGTCAGAATTATATAAATAATATCATTATTTTTGTGATTTTTCTGTGAACATTTTAAGAGGCGTTAGGACCCTGTGGTGTATTCTGGGGGGTTGCTAGCGGAAAATAGGGTCTCACTCCAAATGTATGCATGTTAAAAATCTGACACTTTATCATCTGTAACCCATATCCCTGGTGCACATTTGTGTAAAATCTGGAAAGGTTTAGAGGTTGTTATCTGGATGAAAAGGGGAGAATTCTGTCATCAGTGGACACAACATCGTACAAAGACAGGGATCGGATGGTTTGGTGCTACAGAAAATATGTTAACTAGACCTATAATATTAGAAAAATGGTACATAGATAAATATGTATTTGGGTCAGAAATAGATTTGTGTGCAATCTGACAAGGGGAGGTTCCTCTGACCATAAAACCTACAGCATCACTCTGACTCACATTTCCTTCCCCCAATCAAGGGAGAGAGGAGGAATTGGCCAATGATAAGTGAGAGGGGCAGGTTTAGTTATGACCAACGCACACACCCACTTTCCAAAACACATAAAAAGAGACTGCTGGGACAGGTAGAGACATTCAATTCCATTTGCTGCGGAGCATGCTGACCGACGACTTCACATTCAGAGATCCAGACTTCAAATCCATCAATCTGCAGAACCTGTAGCAGAAATTAACTCCAGAATTTGTAGCAGAGAGGCCTGAATCCACCAGCTGAATCCTCTTCAGCAGGCCTCAAAACTAACCAAACTATTCAACAGCCGGGCGAGCTGTTTGAAGTTTTGTCAAGAATTTTTGCAAGAACCTGTAGCAGTACCCAGAAAGCAGTGTTACATCCAGAATCCAGAGAGGCTAGACCAGCAGAGCAGAGCTGACCCAGATCGCTGTGAGCAGAACCGGTGTCTGATTGACCCGCCGAGCAGACAGAACCGCAGCCGGACGTGTTGTCCAGATCCGTGACGAGGCCTAGTTCAAATTTATATTGTGAGTACCTAGCAGAACCAATCTCTTAGTTAAAATAATCTATCCAAACTATTTTAACCTAAGTAGAACTGCCTCCTAGAAATCGTGTCATCTGTCATTTTTAAAGGTGCACAACTGTCACCTGTCAATTCTGCTGCTGCAAGCTGTCACCTGTCATTTTGAGTTTACTTTAAATCCGAAAAACTACCTTTATTTAATCGTCCGTATCTCTGGAACTGTGTGGGCTAGGAACGAATCTAGGCTTTCCAACGAGCCTAGAACCGACTTCCTATACTTTTCCCGTAATCGCGAGACACGCACTCGCGAAATTTACTGCGATTTGCGATTTGGCCCGATTTCTTCATCTGTAGAAATCAGCAGCTTTTTGCTTCTCTTTGCTAAAATTCGTTTGCAATCTGCTAATCATTCATAGAGTATTGTTAAAGTGAGCCTGAACTAATATAAAGTAGCCATCACCTACCCTGAACCTCTAGAGGGAATTAAAAGCAATTTTAGCACCTTTTCACTTCCTTGTAAACCACATTAAAGTAATTCGCCTGTGTTTAAAACTCATCCCTGTTTTCCCTAAGCTTGCTGGGAGAACTGGAACTGTGTATTGCATTATAAAGTGTGATTTGTTGGGATTCTTGAAGACTGTGTGCTCTCCTTCCATTTCTGGTATTGCATAGGGGGGGAGTGAATTGTCAAAAGAAAAAGTGATCATATTACCTTTTGCTAAAATCATAACAAGTTATTTCTGTACTGCATTTTATTCCACCTTGCGTTTCCTTGAAACATATAAAGCATTCTTTCCCACCTTGTTCTTCTGTTCCTATTCATAGTTACCTCTCGCTGATTACTGCTCATATTCACAAGTGTAATATCCATTATCAATTTATTTATAGAAGTGTGATATATATTTTTTAAATTTTCAAATAAACCTTTTTAATTTGCAAAACAAACCTACTTCTTGGCTCAGTGGGGTCAGGGGGATTCTAAGAAGAGGGGGGTGTTATACAAGGGTTGTCATCCAGAGTACTGAACTGAATATAAAAATAAATCAATAAGGGTTTTCCTCAGCATTCCAGACTAGGCATTGACTTAGCTGTAGTGTTGATTGAATATCGCTTACAGGGGAAAGAATGCAGAAGCAAAGAGAAAGGTTTTGAAGTGTTTCCGGAACCAGAGATGGTTCTCCTCAAGTTTCAGGGAGGCAGGAAGGCTGTTCCAGAGGCAGGCCCCTGCTGAAGAGAGAGATCTACCACCAACTCGTTGCTTGGAGAAGCGACTGACCCTGAGGGAGTTGAAGGCGGATGAGCGAAGAGCTTGAGAAAGAAGATATTTGGGAAGAGAGAGTTAAAGGTAATGCAGCGCCAGGCCCCAATAGGCCTTGTGGACAATGCAGAGGGTTTTGAACTTAATCCTCGCAGTCACTGGGAGCCAGTGCAGAGATTTGAGTCCTGGGGAGATACGATCCCTAGGCGTGAGGCCAAGGACAAGTCTCGCAGTCCTGTTCTGGATAAGTTGCAGAGGGCGGAGAGTAAAGGTAGGCAGATTTAGATAGAGGCTGTTACAATAGTCCAGCCTAGAGAGAACCAGGGCTCTGGAGACGGTGAGCTTCTGGGGGAAGGAGAGGAAAGGAAGAATACCTCTGAGGAGGTGTAGCTGGTAGTGTGACTTCTTAGAGATGTCAAGAGATGTGAGGAGAGAAGGAAAGTGTGAAATCTAAGATGACCCCAAGGTTTTTAGCCTTGCAGGTGGGAGCAAGAAGAAGGCCAAGAGATGCCAGCCAGAGAGCTGCAGGGAAGGAGGGAGTGGGTGTGCCATTGTGTAAAATCTCAGTCTTACTGGCATTGAGGCAGAAACAATAACCAATAACCAAACAACACGCACAAGCTGTGTGTCCCTCCTCACAGGTCATCTCTCACCTTTCTGCACTAGTGTTTGGCATGTAGGTAGAACTTAAACACCACCTAATAGCCAAAACTAAAAAAGCCTGCTCATCAACTAGTGCTTGAACAGCTATGACATGTTTAGCACTATCACGTGGGGTTGTAACAAAGTCTTCAATGCAAGGGGATGGCCATTCCTCCTGTTGGGAAACTTTGTGGTTTTTACAACACTATTTATCAGAGGCAAGGGACTTTGCAAGGTTTCCACTGGAAATAGTGAATGAGGTGATATGCCGTGATGTTGGAAATGGCCCGCCACCCAAATTAAGGGCCCGAGCGGAGCGAGAGTCCCTAAACGAGGTCGGCAGTGCCGTTACCAACAAGCTTGAAATGATAGGGTATTTATAACGCACTTCATGTCCAGAGGTTTCTAAGAGCGGTCCCGGGGAATCAAACCTGTGGTGCTCTGTGTCGTCTTGCTTCCAAGGCAAGCATGTTGCCCCTGAGCTATTCTCCCGAGGATTTGCTACAAGGGTGCTAATGGTGTCTTTTTTTTTGTTTACATAAAAAGAACGTACCTTGGCTGCGTGTTCCGGCGCCGCCCTGCGTGGTCAGGTGCTGGTGCCCTGGAAGTCCGTTTTCACTGTTGATGACTCTGACGTCATCAACTTGAAAATGGACTTTAGAGGAGAAAGCAGCACAGTGCAGCACTGGGCTCGTGCAGCCAAGCTATGTTTCTTTTTGTATATTTACAAATAAAAAAAAGACACAATAAGCACTGTGGTAGGAAACTGCACGGTTGCTAAGGTGAAGGGGGAGTGTGGAAAGGAAGGGCACGCTGGCTTCCCAGGCTGCTCGGAACACGGACCTGTACCATACAGTACAGCCTGCGTTCCGATAATCCTGATTGGGTAGCTCCCCCATTAGGGTCCTAATGTGAAAAAATCCTGTTTAGCCCCATTGTCTAAAATGTCTGCCATGGGTGCCTTTCGTATCCTTTGATTCCTCCAGAACACTTCTCATGAGTCCCTAAACTGGGTACTGCTCAGAATGCTCACGCTGGCTTTGCAGCATAGAGCTATCCCCTGGGAACCCACTCAGGGTGCATGTGTGGGTACTGAGAACCACTTGGGGGGCAGGGGCAGATACTGAGAGGGTACCTTGTGGTGAGAAGACATACATGGGAGTCTCTTGGTGGTGCAGCCAGAGATGATGGACACTCACAAACGAGGGAGAGTCAATGGGGCCCAGCACATGATATGATCACTTGGGCCACTGGTGGGTACTGGGGGTGCTGAGGGATCATGTCGGGAACCTGGGGATCACTTCGATCACTTAGGGGGCAGATCGAGATTAGAATCGCTTGCCGTGGCCGCCCTTACACTGCGCAGAATGTGTGGTGTGTAAACATATGCTGGCATTATTTATTTATTTTATTTTTTACATTTGTATAGCGCACAGGGCAGCCCCTAGGCATCGCAGCGCTGTTACTTGAAAGTTTACAGCTTAGTTACAGGAACAGTACATTACATTTATGCATTTAGGTGAATCAATAAAATACATTATGCATTTAGGAATTTAGGCATGTGTGTAATAGAGTGGCAGGTGTGTGGCGTGATTAGGTGAAAAGTAGAGTTTTGGCAGCTTTTCTGAAGGCTAGGTGTGAGCTTTCACCTCGGAGTGTAGGTGGTTTGGCGTTCCATTGTGTGGCTGCTAGGTACGGGAAGCTGGTGCCACCCGCGCGGGCTCTCTTAAATTTGGGCACTGTGCTGGTTACTTGCCTGGTCGGCATAAGCTCCTGGCACTAAGGCAGTAGAGGCGCACAATGTGCCACCGTTGTTTTTGCTTCCATGTAAGAGCCCGTATAACATGTGGAAAATTTGCATCTAAAAAGGTGTCAACGTAAATATACAAGACAAAACGATAGCATCTCTAAGCTAATATTATGCTGGTGGCGTCACTCGGGGCACAAAGGCAAGCACATGTTATTTTAGTTGCTTCCACGTTACAAAAAGCAATCTGTAAGCCATTGACCTTTGACCTCTCATTTGACAGGCGTGCCACTGGCAGCTACCAGAGGGTGTCTACATGAGGGTCCCCTCTATATGGCCCCAATGACCCAGAAAGACACCCCTCCCTCTCCCAGGCTGCTGGGGAAGCGGGCAGCCCAGAACATGATCCTAGGCGCCCTCCCCCATCCTATAGACGGCACCCGGCCTTCTTGATTACAGGCTGTTGAGTGGCAAAGAAAAATAAAGTTACAATCGTCCATTCTTACTACAACAACACAGCGACCATTTTAAGCATCTGAAGCCTGTAAAGACAAGTGCTGGTGAATGGTGTACGTGGGAGGCGTGCCATTTTTTTTTGGTCATTCTAAAATTGTTGAAAGTCGGAGCGGGCCAAAACAAACGTGTGAACACCCATCAACTGTTACAGGTATTTGTGCAAATGTTTAATTCTCTTTTGACAATACAGTCTGGCATAATAACTAGTGATTAGCCTTTTTATGGAGTGTCCTTATTGCCGCCATTAAGAAACACTGCCCCTTTAACAATCTATTGCATCCAGTGCATTTAAGCGAGGTCGAGATAGTGTGTATGCTTTGGATCCAAAGTCTCAATCTTTAGAAGTATGTGTATGGGAGGGAGCGAGAGTGTGGGAGTGTGTGTGCGAGTGAGAGAGAGAGCACGCGTTTGAGTAGGTGGCTGTGTGTGCATGAAAAAGAGAGAGCGCATGTGAGGGGGTGAGAGTATGTGTGCATGCGAGAGAGCGTGTGAGCGGGCGGGAGTGTGTGCATGAGAGCGCGTGTGAGGGGGCGGGAGTGTGTGCATGAGAGCGCGTGTGAGGGGGTGAGAGTATGTGTGCATGCGAGAGAGCGTGTGAGCGGGCGGGAGTGTGTGCATGAGAGCGCGTGTGAGGGGGTGAGAGTATGTGTGCATGCGAGAGAGCGTGTGAGCGGGCGAGAGTGTGTGCATGAGAGCGCGTGTGAGGGGGTGAGAGTATGTGTGCATGCGAGAGCGCGTGTGAGCGGGCGGGAGGGTGTGCATGAGAGCGCGTGTGAGGGGGTGGGAGTGTGTGCGTAAGAGGGCGCATGTGAGGGTGTGGGAGTGTGTGTGAGCGAGCGCGTGTGAGGGGATATGAGTGAGAGTGTGTGTGTGTGATTAGGCAAGCCATAAGTAGTGTACAAGTGGATATGTCGATGTAAGAGTGAGGGTGTGAGGAATTCCCTGCGAGTGAGTGACTGTGTCGGAGGGTACATGAGGATGCACGTTACGCATGCACTGCAGATGTAGTATCCACTTAAAGGTCGGCGGTTGCACGGCATTCTGAATTTTGTTTCAGTCCTGCCCCACTTGCTCTTGATAGAAGAAGGGTACAATTCCACAGCCCCAAGAAATCAGGTTAATGTAATATTAATTGACACAATGACAGCTCAACGCCGGAAGTATGATTCAAATGTTGTCAGTTAAGATGCAAATGAGGGACAGGAAGACAAAGGGACTTCCCCAGGCTCACACCATTTTGGTCAGAAATGCAAGCTGAGATCTCACAGCCGTCAATGCAGTATGTTCCTGTCCGCCAGGCAGGGAGATTTAACCTGAGAACACCACAAAACACCAGGGTAGTATATGTAGATTGGTGATTTGGGGCCAGGCCGTTGCCATGGTTAATGTTATTGTTGGAGTGACTTGTGAGATGTGAGTGAAGAATGTCCTCCATGGTGTTTCTCTTCTGTGTGCTGCAGCCCAAGTATGATGTCATGGAATGTTGATGACAGTGTTCCTTGTTGAGGTATAATAAATGTTCTAATGTTGTCAGTTGGAGAAAGAGCTGAAGGAGAGGAGTCTCTCAATGTTGGGGGTCTTCTTATGCTGTTATATACTAAATAAATCTTAAGTATCACTAACCTGTCTGCGCCAGCCTCTTCATAACAATGGCGACGAGGATGGGATGTCGAGGCCACAGCGGATAGGTGAGAGGAGACCCCCAGCAGCCAGCCACATCTGTTTAGCTCCGGAAGGCCTCTGAGGACCCGCGGAGGAACGGTCTGCACCGCCCCAGAGCCCGGGTGAAGAGGAGCGGCGGCCCCATCCCAGCCAGTTGGAGCCGCGGTTCGCCGGGGGGGCTGCTCCGCACCAACCGTGCGTTGAGCGGGCCCCAGCGCGACCTTACCGCCCCAGAACCCCGGTGAAGTGAGGTGGTGGCTTCCCCCCAGTCAGCAGGAGCCGCGAGTTGCCAGGGGCTGCTCCGCATCGCAAGTGCGTTGAGCGGCCCGTCGCGAGTCGCCGTGGGCTGCTCCGCGTCGCTTGCGCGTTGAGCGGCCCTCCACTGTGAAAGACGGGATGGCCGTCTGGAGCCCCTCCAGTCCCACAAGGAACTGATCCATCTCCACTGGGGCAGACGTGGCGATAAAGTGGGGGCGAGCGGGCCCTGACAGGACCAGAGGCGCGAGGGAGGTTGCTCCGCCCCACTTCTGCGTCGAGCGGCCGCCCACCCTCGCAGGTGCAGTCTGCCGCTGTGCCCCGGGTGTTGAGCGCCCACCGGACACCTGCATCTTTGCCCAAGTAAGTGCAAGTTTTTGGTTCTGCCGCGGATCCCACGGTTGTTCGACTTGAACAGAAGGAACCCAAGTCGAGCGAATTTACCGTATTCCCCTGAATAGAGGGTCAAGTTATATCAGGAGGGGGCCAAGACTTTACCGTAACAGACGTAGAAGGGGGTAAATCAAGACTAATTCAGCATTCCTCTGTGTGAAATGCTACTGCAAGTTCTTTGAGGGGGCGGTAACCCTACTGTTGCAGCAAAGAGGGGTTTACAGTGACAGCAAAGATGTTCCCAGCATCAGATTACCCCAGCATCAGATAGGAAAATCCTTGTATGTCGACCCAGCAGAGAAGAGTTTTTTTTTAGCTACAGGAAGTACATAAAGTCCTTAAATACAAGTGCAAAAAAAAAAAAAAACACTACTCTGAACTAGAATTGCAACTGAAGACATGGCAGCTTTACCCGGCATATCTGGACCACCCATATTTATGCCTACGCCAGGGGCGGCAAAAATTGCCTGGCCCCAATGGCGCAAGGGTTTTATGCATTATATGAAGGCGGCTGGGGGAACGGCGTATTCCAGCGAAAGGAAGGTAGCGTTATTGCTTCATTTTTTGGGTTACGAAGGCCAAAGAATTTTTGAGACTCTCCCTCATTTGGCAAGTGATGGAAGCGGGGATGAATTGAATGATTTCGAGTCGGCTCTGATGAGACTAGACAAACATTTCAACCCAAAAAGAAGCACGATTTTAGAACGTTACAATTTCCGCATGCGTGTACAAACCCATGGGGAGTCTGTTGAAGACTATGTGACTGCCCTCCGTCATCTGGCCCTAACGTGTAAGTTTCAGGGAAGTTTTGACGAGCACATCCGTGATCAATTCATGACACATTGTAGGTCAAACAAGATACGCGAGGAACTGTGGTTGAAGGACGAGCCAAACTTGGACGAGGTATTGGACTTAGCCAAACGAGTAGAACATTCGCTGGCATGTGTCGCCAAGTTATCAAAGGCCGAAGGAGGGGACTCCAAAGAAGCCAGGCCAGAAGTATTGAAGGTGAATGAAGGGAAGAATAAGAGGAAGGGAAGAAACAAACAAAAGGAGAGGAATAATGCGGAAGAAAGAAGAACTCAAGAGTCGACGCAAAGAGAAGAAAAGAAAGATGAGAGATTGTGCTATAGATGTGCCAGTGCGACACATTTTGCTTCTTCAGTAGTTTGTCCAGGGCGGAAGGCGATATGCAATAAATGCAAAAGGAGAGGACACTTTGGGACATGCTGCAAGAACTATCAGTTTAGCCAAGTGAATCAAAGGAAAGTCCTATACGTGAATGAAGAGGAGGAAGGGAGGTCATCAGAAGATGACACCGTAATGACTTTGCAAAATGTCATTGTGAACACTGTCAATGTTGTTGGTAGGGATGATGTCCTGGATGATTGTGAGCGCCCTTATACTGTGTTGACCGTGAATGGATGCAAGGTGTCGATGATGGCTGATTCGGGGTCGAAGATCACGCTGATATCCAAATCCGCATTCGAGGATGAATTGAAGGGGGCAGTGTCGGCATTGTCGGTGCCAGACATTTGTCCAGGGGGATATAACCAAGAAAAAATTGAATTGCTGGGGTATGTCTGGAGTAAGTTTGAATTTAAAGGACGATGCTGTGAAGGGAAGGTGTATGTGACAAAGAAAGGTCAATCCTTGCTAGGATGGAGAGAGCAAAAGAATTTGGGAATCAGATTGGACCCCAACCATCCAGATCAAGTATTACAAGTGTCAGAAGCATGTTCATCACGTAGCAAGTATGTGAGAGAGCATGGGAAGGTATTTGACGAGACATTGGGAAGGGTGAAGGGTTTTCAGCACCAGATATTGTTGAAAAGAGGCAGTGTTCCCACCGTGGCGAAACTCAGGCCAGTCCCTTTTGTGTTAAGGGACAGAGTAAAGGAGGAATTGGAGAAACTTCTTAAATCAGGTGTGATTGAAAGAGCTGGGGGGGTCGAGTGGGTTTCCCCGGTCGTCATTGTGAAGAAAAGTTCAGGGGATCTGAGGCTGTGCGTTGATATGCGCGAGTTGAATAAGTGTGTGTTGGTGGATAGACACCCACTACCCAACATGGGTGAATTGTTGACCATGGTGGGTGGAGGGAAGTACTTTTCTAAACTGGATATGACGTCAGCATATCATCAGGTGGAATTGGAGGAGGGATGTAGGAAAGTTACGGCGTTTGTGACACATGAAGGAGTGTTTCAATTTAGGAGGATGCCCTTCGGGTTAGCCTCTGCTTCCTCAGTGTTCCAGAAAATCATGGATCGCTTGTTGAAGGGGGTGAAGGGTGTGTTCTGTTTTCAGGACGATGTGTTGGTCAGCGGATTGACATTGGAGGAGCATGACAGGAGTTTGTGTAAGGTGTTGAAGATATTCGAGGAAAGAGGAATCACTCTTAAGGAAGAAAAATGCAAATTTGCAGTGACTAAAGTGGACTATTTGGGACATGAGGTATCGGGAAATGGTATCAGACCCAAGGAAGAGATGGTGAATGCCATAAAGAGAATATAAAGACCTATTGATAAGAGTGAACTACGCTCTTTTTTAGGAATGACGGAGTTTTATCAGAAATTTGTGATAAATTATGCTGATAAAGTACATGAGATGAGAAAAATTCTGAGGAAGGGTGCTGAATTTGTGTGGAATAGTCACTGTGAGGCGGAATTCAATGGTATAAAAGAAGAGATAAACTTAGCCCAGCCTTTGGGGTGTTTTGACACAAGAAAGCCATCCATCATCACTGTGGATGCTAGTGAAAGAGGTTTAGGTGCGGTGTTATCTCAGAGACAAGGCAACGGGTCCGAGGAGGTGATAGCTCATGCCTCGAGGGGCCTCAAGGGAGCGGAAGCGAGGTATTCCGTTCTCGAGAAGGAGGCGTTGGCATGTTTCTGGGCGGTGGAGCGATTCAAAAACTTTGTGTGGGGTGTAGAGTTCGTAGTTCGGACTGATCATAAACCGCTTAAAGCCATATTCGAGAACAAGGGCCTTGATAAGGTTTCCCGCAGGGTGGCAGGATGGGTCACCAGAATGCAAACACATTGTTTCAAGATGGAGGTTATTCCTGGGAAGGAAAATATATTGGCTGACAATTTATCAAGGATGAGAGTAGTTGATTCTGATGTTGTGGAAGATGAAGAGTTGGAATTAGTGTTCGTTAACACAGATGGTATAGTGTCCAAGCAGGAGTGGTTGGAAGGGATGAGGAGCGATGAGAATATAAATAAAATAATTCCGTATGTTGTTTCCGCCGCATGGCCCAACAAAGTGGAAGTGGCAGAGGGCGCGAGGCCGTATTGGGAAGTGAAGGATGAATTGTCGGTCATCGGTGGGGTATTGTTCAGATGGGGAAGGGCTGTGGTTCCAGTTGGACTGAGGAAGAGGGTGATAGAACTGGCACACAGTGGTCACATAGGAGTTACCAAAACCAAAGGGGTGTTGAGGGAAGACTATTGGTGGCCGGGCTTTGACAGAGAAATAGAAAATTGTTTAGAAAATTGTCAATTTTGTGTCAAGAGTGGGAAGGGATCAGTGGCTAAGAAGCAACCCTTTGTGGACGTGGGTCTTCCGTCCAGGATATGGAGTGACCTTGCCATGGATATCCTGGGTCCTGTGGAATTGGGGTATGGGCGTGGAAAGTTCATAGTCTTGGTGGTGGATCTGTTCTCCAGGTGGGTGAATTATAAAATTGTGAGAGATGTCACTGGAGAAACCATGATAAAGACATTGCAGGAGATATTTTCCAATGAAGGTCTGCCGGAGAGTTTGTTGACGGACAATGGTCCCCAATTTGTAGGGGGGGATTTCACCAACTATTTAAGGAAATGTGGAGTGCGTCACAAAAGGACTTCATTATATCATCCCGAATCGAACGGTGTTGTTGAAAGGATGAATAGATGCGTGATGGAGAGTATTCGCATGGGGGAAGAATGTGGATTGGATAAGTTGGCTGTAATACAGAATAGGATCTGGGCCCTAAGAATGGCGCCTCATTCAACGACAGGGCTGTGCCCGTTTGAGCTTATGAGGGGCAGGAAACCATATTCCATGGCGTGTCCGCCGTGGCTGGGTAGGAGTAGGGAAACTGATTTGGTTATTGATGAGGTAAGAAAGTCGTTGGTGAGGAAGAAGTCTGAATGGGTGGCGCGTGAAAACCTGAAGAGAGGTAAGAAAGAGTTGCGCGTAGAGTGTGGAGATTGGGTTAGGATCAAGAAAGGAATTGTAAAAAGGAAAGGAGATTCTCTTTATTCGGATCCAGTCAGAGTGGTGGCGGTCATGAAAGGGGCCGTGCGTGTGACTGGAGGGCAAGTGTGGAATAAAGATAGAATTGCTGCGGTCAAGAGAGGGCATATATAGCATGTGCCAGTACTGGACATATTTAAGTGTGTTATTGAGGTCATCAACATGAGACCCTTAAATTATTTTGTGTTATTTAGTGTTATCGGAATTTGGATTATATAAGTGAAGTTAAAAAAAAAAAGGGGAGATGTGTTGGAGTGACTTGTGAGATGTGAGTGAAGAATGTCCTCCATGGTGTTTCTCTTCTGTGTGCTGCAGCCCAAGTATGATGTCATGGAATGTTGATGACAGTGTTCCTTGTTGAGGTATAATAAATGTTCTAATGTTGTCAGTTGGAGAAAGAGCTGAAGGAGAGGAGTCTCTCAATGTTGGGGGTCTTCTTATGCTGTTATATACTAAATAAATCTTAAGTATCACTAACCTGTCTGCGCCAGCCTCTTCATAACAGTTATGTTATGTATTCACATAGAGCAAACGTAGCTGAGAAGCCGGAAGCAACAGAGTTATCTGTCTCACCAACTTTAGTGCCTCCACACTCTTCCCATCCCTCCACTTCACCTATGTGTACACAATCAACTGCTCAAAACCAGCATGGCCCCACCCTCCTTCATGTTCAGCAGGACCCAACACTTCACAAGCTAGCTAATGCATCCCGCTGTCACAATAGCATCAGAGGATTCAAACCCCAAACATTTATGTTGCACTGACCTGAATTAGACCTGAAGAAAAGCTGCTATGAAGTATTACCCCAGTGACCTTGCGCCTCCCGGTCTAATCCCAGAACAGAATGCGCGGAACCCCCAGGGAAACCCTCTGAGGAAGAAAACCCTGTCGGCGTGGATTCTTCTCTATGGAGATGTGCTGGACTGGATTTCCAGGATACAGACGACAGGCAGTCTGCATCTATGGCTGGATAAGTTGGGAACCCTAGAAACAAAGGTACGGGTAAATGGAGGCTCTAAATTTGTACCGCTCTTTGATGTCTGTGAAAGAGAATTAAACCTGAAAAGAATGGCTTTCTTTATCACCGCCACTGGAGAATTCCTTCTGGCAGTTGTACAGTCTGAGACTGGTCAACAGATGTTATAGCACTAGAGATTTAGAAAAGAGTTCAGGAAAAGGAGTTTCGTATTCGTAGCAATATTGTTGGTGTTAGCGCGGGACCTACCTCTGTGTAAAAGGCGCTGGATGGAGACTGGAAGGCCTGTGTGTGGTCAGCGTTTGGGAGGCTACAGGAATCTAGCAGATGCGAGAGGGTATTAGGAAGGCGACATGTGAGCAGGTGGTCAGGAACGCTAAGAAAATGAGAATCGTAGTGTGCCGTATCATTGCCAGGCAACTGGAGAGCGTGGGGTAGCTTGGACGAAAGGCTGACATGGCGCATGTAGAGAGAACTCGAAACAGAGCTGCAGATCACTAGAAAGGAGGAAGAGAGTTAGAATCAGGAATCAGATGACAGACTAGACAACAAAGAATAAGGCTAGCACAGACATACGACGCGCTCGCTGGAGAGTAGCGAGGTGATGCTTCCACAATCTGGATCCATGATAACGTCCTCAAGAGTGAATTGTGGGCAGGGCCTCGGCCCGACGGAACGGGATGACTGCAATGCGGCCACAGCTACAGCCGCCATCTTGGGGGAACCAGGAGAAACCATGGCAACATGACGTCACTGATCCCAAAAGGACCAGCACTGCCTCTGATGTATGACACCCGTGCGCACCAAACCATCTACACCCATTTGAATACAGTGCGCACCAAACCATCTACACCCATTTGAATACAGTCTTCTAGTAACATCCAAGGCTAATAGCACAACATTTTCATGAAAATAAACATAGTAAGAAAAGGGTCATCTATTATTTTGCTCCAAAACCCTCTAAGCTGGAAAGACCACTCCCTAATCGTCTAATTTCTTGACAATCCGCCACTAAGCCAGTCCTCACAAGAAATGTTTGCCCAGAACCCCCAGCTTCTAGCGACAGATAATCTGGCAGATTGCGAAAGGACTGTATTGATGCAATTGATCCGGAGCAGTCGCTTGATCAACTAGCGCAGAATTACCATTTAAATATGAACTGCACAGTAAATATGAAAGCCCTGCATAAAGAAAGTCATCAGAATGAATAACAAGAATAAATAATAGCCGATCATATCTGCCATCTAAGCCTTAAGGAAGGACCCTTCAAGAGCCAATAATCTGGTTCTGAAAAAATAACCAGAGCAATGTAAAACAGTCACGACGCTAAGCGTACATTTAAATTTTAATGGATGCCCAAATTGATAGTGCTCCGAATGCACCTAAGAAATGATTTCAAATATTCATGCATCTAGGCAACCCGGCGGCCGGCGCAAGGTGTGAGGCATTCGCATTAGCTTTTCGTAATAAAACAACAAACATTTGTACCGCCATCACTAAGAAGCGCAGCTCAATCTCTCCCAACACAGATTTACCTCTCTACCTTAAATGGGCAGGCAGGGATACCACCCCAATGTTCAACTTTAAACCTGTCTCTTCTGACACTTTATCAACAGGTCCTTGATCGAAGGCACCATTCCTAAAGAATTAAAAAGCATGCGGATTACTCCAGTCCTTAAAAAGAAATCCCCGGATCCATCAGAGGCCGGTCTGATTTATACCCAACTCTCTACTGAATTACTGCAGATTTCCTATCTGGAGTAACGGTTAAGCGAGCCTCCTGCAAGAAAAGATAAGCATTTTAAGAATGTCCAATTAAATGTAATTCTTGACTGTTTCCATTGTTTAGATTGCCGCCAGAGGCTACGGGTCAGAAACCACGGCCCACCAGATAATTCTTAGGACTACAATTCCCATGATCCCTCACTGTCGACGATGCAGGCTAGGACACATGGAAGTTGTAATTCCAAACATCTGGAGAGCCAAACCTCTGACCTACGCAGAGTAAACTGATCCACAATGGTGTCTCATTAAGGAAGAGATTTTTCCAGATTGAGGGAGAAAATCAACATTTAAGGGTCAGAAACATGACTTCATTGTAAATTGGAAGCATGAGTCACAGAGTTAGTAGAGGGGGTTGCAATATACGTGAAATCGATTGGTAACAGGTTTAAATACGCTTCATCCTTTTGATGGTGATAAAAAAAATATCTATTTTTACACTGTGGGTGATTATCAGTTTCTGTTTTCTTTATATAAATGGCTAATGTTACAATTGCATTGTTTTCAAAGGGGCTGTTGATAATGACAGAACGCCAAGCTTTAATGAGGTGTTCAAGCAGATCAAGTGAAATATCCCAAGACAATATGTGATTTTCAGGACCACATCTTTAAATGAAGCCGAGTGTCAATGATAAAACCTCACATACATCCTCATGCGGTATCATGGTCGGGCCTGATTGTTTCCCAGTGCCTTGTCACTTGAAGTGGCCTTGCGGTGTTGCCTCTAGAGTCCAAGATACCCTAACAATCAATTACCCCCGCCCCCAGCCTCACTGCCATCTGTCAGTATAGCCAGCTCGAATTTAGTTCCATTTCTGCATCTTCGAACATGGACTCCTCAAGTGCATTTTTCCAATTATAATTTCATTTTCATTCAGATGTGGCAGATCGCACAGACAAAACAGTCCCAGCTCCTTCAGAATTTGTTTTTCAGTGCTTACTGCAATATTCCTAGTTAACCACAACTCAGTTGTGTTTAGTCAGCAGCTCCCCAATGGTTGCCTCCCCTCCTAATCAAGACCAGAGGTTTGAAACAGAGTGTAAGAACACAATGAAATCGTACCATGGAAGACCTCGGTGAACCGCCCGCTCCCTAAGCCCTACCCTTGCTTCCCCCATGCTTGCTCCTCTTCTGAGATTGAGGATCCTGCTTGCAAACCAACTTTTAATGAAAGGTAAAGCTACTAGGCGAGTTGGAAGGAGAAACAGCCGTTTTAACTATTTCCAAGCGTTCACCATGTTTTGCTTTGCTTATCCAAGCAGTTATCTGGATTCCTGCTATGATGAGCAAGCCCATTGGGAAGCATAAGGTTCCTACAATCTCCCAATTGTGGAGGGAAACTTATATAGTGTAGCCCAAATTGCTGATTTTTGCATCATGTTTTAACTTGCCTTTGCCTGAAATGTGCTTTATTCCAAGGCAAGCCAATGGGGAATAAACAAACCTCCCTCTTCCTGGGGCAAAATTTACTTTTTTTTCCTACTTCCAACTTTATTTTTATTTTGTCAAAAAGGGATAACAGTTCTATATGCGTCATTTCAAAACTTGAAAAGCCTAATTTTTCTGAAAATAGGCAGGTGGGGGAGTAAGGGTGGGGTGGGCTAAAGGGACAAAACAGGTGGGGGAGCAAGGGTGGAGTGGGCTAAAGGGGCAAAAAAGGTGGGGGAGTGAGAGTAGGGGTGGGCTAAAGGGGCAAAACAGGTGGGGGAGTGAGGTTGGGGGTGGGCTAAAGGGGCAAACCAGGTGGGGGAGTGAGGGTGGGGTGGGCTAAAGGGGCAAAACAGGTGGGGGAGTAAGGGTGGGGTGGGCTAAAGGGGAAAAACAGGTGGGGGAGTAAGGGTGGGGTGGGCTAAAGTGGCAAAACAGGTGGGGGAGTGAGGGTGGGATGGGCTAAAGGGGCATAACAAGATTTCGGAACTGTAGAAATCTATAAAAAAAAAATGGGTTGCTATCCACTCTCCCCGTGCCATCATCATGCAGAGTATGCCAGGCCTCAACTTCCAAACTCTTGCCCCCTCTCCCTTGGCATGGCAGGTCTCAACGGAAATAAATCAATTAATGATTGAGTCTTCGTGGTCTCAAAGTGTCTTTCCTCGTCTGAGCTTCCCGGCATATTGTTTCCCTAACCTGGGATCACCAGGCCTTAGTCTGCTGGAGGAACATTCAAATAAGGGGAGCAAGATGGAAGAGAAAGACTAGGAAGATAGAGGAGGAAAAGAGAAATGGAAGGAAGCTTGAAATGGGTGAGCATGTGAATGGAAATGGATGTAAATAATGAGATGTCGGTGTGCTGAGTATATGTCTGAGGGGCTCGAGAGGTGCTTAGCGTGTCCTAAGCATAATGGAAGGCATGGTTGACCCGGTCACCACTTGGATACTCCATTTACTGTAAAGGTTTATAGAAGTAGGCTGCAAAGGCCTAAGACAAAATAGCCCAAAATAAATGTGTTGCTTATGCATAAAAGCTTTGAAGAAGGGCATAAAAAGGATTTAGAAGAGGAAGAGAGTTCCAGGAATTAGCCCTGCTTTGTAGTAAATATTTAGAATTAAAGGGTACACAACAAGAAACCGATCAGGTGCGAGTGTTAATGATAGTAACTCGGTTCTCCACATTATGAGATTGGGGATGAATCTGGGGAAGATGGCCTCGGAATACCTACTTATCCAAAATAAAGTGAATTTAAATGTATCATCAGACAAAGTGCACCAAATTCCCACTCTATACCTATATCGCCTATATCACAGGATATTACTTCTCAGACCATATTAAGTGGGCCTTTCTCAGCCCTGGAAACAAGCAGTAAAATAGAAAAAGGATCCTAATTGAATCAATGTTCTTTTCTTCCCAGACAGGCGGCTTATCGCTAACATCTTTCCTCCCAGTCACTGCTTAAAAAAACAGCAGCCTTCATCCATGCACGTTTTCGTGTACATATAAGCAATGCTTCTGTTGCAGCTAAAGCGACTCCCCTGCTTCCGCATGGTCGCCTGGGCAAAGGACATTCTCATATGCAAAACAATGCAATGAAACCATGCATTAGTCTGCTGCTTCATATTACACGTTCTTGCTTCTAAGCCCTGTGAAAGGTAGTATTCAATGTACCGTTCTCGGAAGTAATGACTACCCAGAGTGCGAGCTGTACAAAACGTCTTAGTGTAGGGATTGCTGGGATAAAACTATAGTTTTTAGTGTTCTGACACGAGGAAAATGTAATCAAAAGAAGGGATGAGAGCTTGTCTTGTTGGCCAGCAGAACTTTCATAGAGGCCACTACCAGTGCAGTGGTGCTGGCCACTACCAGTGCAGTGGTGCTATTACGCCTAGTCATTGTGTGGATATGCGATGGCCCTGAGGTGTGCTGAACAGTTCTCAGGAGCTGTGACGGATACTATCCAAATAATCATACTGGTTTCCATCCTGCTGAGAGCCAGGGGGGTTCTGGTAAAGCTGAGCATGATGCCAGAGCCAGGAAGTGTGCAAAATGAGTGCTGGGCCACACAAATGTAGAGCATGCCAAAAGGATCTCTCCCGCCGAGCCATACCAGACATCGGAAGAGGTTTGGCTCGCTCCCACACAAAGCCATACCCCAGACCTATGGCCTTGGGTGGAGAAGAGAGAGTGTGTGTTGCCCTTGCGAGTAGTAAATTGGTAAATAAGCCACAGGAATGCAGTGTGAGAGATTTGAATTAGAAATAAATAATGCCTGACAGGCTAATTAGGTCAACAGCGACGTTCAACATTAAGGACAACACTCAAGTAGGTTAACTGTCCCTTATAACGACCGTATGGAAAGGCTGTCTGGTGCCTTAAGCACATGGTTTGAGGACCTCCCTGCAATCCCTAGGTGTGTTCAAGCAATGCCCAAAGGAGCAGGGGAACACACACTCTGCCACATACTCGCCATTCCCTCAAATGGCCACAAACTGCCAGGTACCACAGACAGGAAAGATGGGACCAACTGCAGGTACTCATAAATGAGTCTGGAGTTTGGTGTTGGGCTCCATTGAGAGCAAGGCCATGGACTAGGCAGTTTAGAGGATCTTGAGGCTGGCAAGGAACTTTATAGGGATGTTAATGGTGGTGGGGGAAGTTGCAGTCTCCTTGGCATGAGGCTGGGCTCTTCTGGGGAGTTCACCTGCATGATACAGCCTTGTCTCCCCGTCTCATCCTGGACTGCAATACCCTGCCCTGTTCAAAGATGGAATCCAGGTATCTTCAAGGCCATTGTCAACCTTGTACATGTAATATTACATTTCAAATATGGCATGACATAATATAAGAAAACATTCCACTATGACTCATGATCTTATAACTAAACCACCATTCCAAAAATTGGAGGCACCTGGAAGGCAATAAGTAAACATAGACGTAAATTAAAATGAAAAAATTAGCAAAACTCCCATAGAATTGAAAAATGGCTCTCGGTAACAAATCGAAATTTGGAAGGGAGAATTAAAATGAAACACAAGCATGGAAAGAAGCGGATGTCCAATAGTTGTGTGTGTATGTACTCATGGCAGACGGAAGTTGTACAAAAAACAATGGGGGGGGTCAAAAAATTGGGGTTGTATCTCTTTTTTCAAATGTATGACTATGGGATTGCATTAAAAAAATGACTGTCAAAATACAAATAAAGTTCCTCCAAAGCAGACTTCCAGACGTGGGTACATCACCAGCAGCAGTATAATGGGGGATTGTGCAATACCCACGCAGGTAAATCCTTCATAAACCCTTTCCAATCTCAGGTGGCATTACATTAAAACATGCGGGAGCATTTTTCGAGCAGCATTCGGGAAGTATATTTTAGTAAATTCACTCAATATATTCCCTCAATATATTCCCGAATATATGTTTCCTTCAGAGGCAGCCAGGGTCAGCATGCAGCGCTCTGAGTGTTTGGTAAATAGCCAACTGAAGGTAATAATGAGAACACGGTTCGTGCCTTGACACTGGTAAGATCCACATCAATCCAGTTGCAATTCTGGCTCGTGAACAGCGTTGGGTTTGTTGATTGGCTGTTGGAAGGCATGCTCTAAGAATCAGAGCCGGCCTTGGGGGGGGGGGGGGCGGTGGTGAGCCGGGTGACTGCCCGGGGCACCACGCCCTCCAGGGTGCCATTAGCCCCCACCATGCCAGCTCGGGGAGTCTTTCAAGGGCTCCCCCGAGCTGGCGTAGTGGGAGAAGGTGCAGCAGCCGGGATTTTGCTAGTAAATGCGCCTGCGGCAGCGGGCGCATTTAATGACAATAGGGTGCTTTTGTGATTAAATGTGCCCCTCCACCGGGGGCACTTTTAATAACAAAAGGCACCATTAGGCCCCCCACCACGGCAGCTCGGGGGGGGGAGTCTTTCAAGGGCGCGGCGGGGGCGCGGCGGGGGAGCGGATCTTATAACAATACGGTGATGATGTGCCCAATTCATATCATTACCTCCGCGCCAGAGCGAGGTGGTTAAAAAAAATAGAAGAAAAAAAAGTGGCACATCCTGGGCCCGCCCCCCACCGCCCGGCTCTCTGTTGACCAGGGGTGCGCGCGGGGCAAGAGTGGGTGCCAATTCTCCCAGGGCACTGCTGCACCTAATGCCGGCCCTGCTAAGAATTAATAACATCTTTCCCCTCCCAGCCGCGAGTTCAGGAACCATCTCTCTGGGCACTGCAATTGCTCAAAGCATGCTCGCCTTTATTGTGAATTTTGCACTGAGTGGGCCAACCATTTTGCATCCTCAACTTCTGTGAGTTATTATGGGAAACGGTATGTTTTCACAGTTGTGTTAAGCAAACTAAAATGTGTTTCTAAACTCAGTTTCTAGCTTGACATATCTGCTCCTGGAGGTGTTTGACAAATCTGCGTTTTGTTTACGTTCCAGCCTCTCTGCTTACATTCCCTCATGTCGACTGCTGAAGAGAACGCGCGTGTTTGCCTCTGTCACTCATCGCTGCCCTGACGGCCTCCATATTCTGACTGAGGTCAAGACATGGACAGCTCAATGGTGGCAGCCTGACAACGGGCAGAGGAGAGCTCAGCGCAGAGTTCTAAATTGTGTGTGTGTGTCCGGGGAGTTTGTTGCTGGGGTGCTGTAGTACTCTCTGTCCCTTTATAAATATTTATTAGCCCTATATTTCTGGGCCCGCAGTATCTTCAGTGTTAGCATTTTTACAACCTGCCTAAGATGACATTGCTTCATTTACTTGCGACTGGTGGCCTCGGGGAGCATGTGAAAGGGGATAAGTGTGGCTGTGACAAATCAAATTCCGGGGGAACAGTGGACAAGGGGTGAATGGTTTATAGTGAGTATGTCGAATGTCATTTTTTCGAATGCCATTTTATCGAAGCCAAAATGCCATGAAAAAAAGTGTTATTTAAAAAAAAATTAAAAAATTATGGGGGGGTTGCCCCCCAACACGCCCGTTTTTTTTATTTACACTTTTTTTTACTAGCAAAACAAACAAAAAAACATATAACATAAAAAAATACATTCGACATTTTTTTTCAGCAACATTTTTTTTCGACGAAATGGCATTCAAAAAATAGATTTCGACATATTAACTGGATACCGGGCTGAATATCAGTTTCTAATCCATCAATCAGCCCAACACCTCTACTACACCAGAATGAATTCAAGTAGATTAAACAAGCACACAATAAAAATGTAAACGTCCTTGTTCAATTTTGGTAACGTGGAGAGAACGGCAGGCTTACCTCCGCTAAAGGTCGTGGATCATTGGTTATTTGCAACACAGCGAAAATACAATTATCACCCAATGATAAAAAGGAGTGTCCAGTCATGGTTGTATACAAATATCTACTTTTCACAACAGACCATCTAATAATTCTACTCAATACAACCCACCCTGTTGGGAATGCAGAGGACAGACAGTTTCTAAGAAGGAAAAGGGAAACACTGGATGCTGACAGGAGGGTAGTTGGTATGGTTAATAACCACAATAGTTTTTTAAAGGCTTTTGGCATCAGAAAATAGGGAGAAACTGTCTTAAAATGTCCGTAGGGGCTTTCTGGGAAGAACCAGCGGGACAGATCCACAATGTATCTTTCGCTGTATTTGTTCTTGGTGCTCATCAGTGTTGAGTCGACTTAAGGGTGCTTTTCAGGCTTCTGCGACAGAGTCTAAGACAGGAGTCAGCAGAGGGTGTTAGGTGCCAAGACGATTCGGCGAGCGAAGTGTCAAGAACGGCTGCAGGCTGGGATGCACTGCGGCTCGGGGTCAGGAATCATTGTCTCAGTGCTGATCGGAGGTTGTGAAGCACTGGTCGAGACATCTCGGGTTTCTTTCAGCGACTGCGGCTTGGCGGCGGTAACGCGATGCTTGACAGCGGTCAGCTTTGCAGTTGGTTGCGGATCAAGGAACTCGACTGGCTCGAGAATGTCTTAAGGTGGACGGCGGTAGATGCTTGTTGCAGCACTTCTGCCAGCTTCTTCAATGGGCTTGTGTTGTCCTTTAAGGTGGACAGCCCAGAGCTGTGGAGTGTATTGCAGACAGCTGCCTTGTCCTTGGTTTCGGGTTCAGAGAATTTCTGGTACTTCCTGTCCAGGGAGCTTGCTGCAGAGCACACTATGTGCTGGCTGGGTAGCGGTTCTGAAGCAGCTGGAGGGTCTTCTGAGTTCTTTGCTCCCTCTGTTCCCTTGCTTCCCTCTTCGGATGTTCCTCGCCTTCCTTCAGTGGCAAAAGCTGTAAGGCAGAGTGTACCTTCAGCCAGGGTCCAAGGATGAGTTCTTCTTTCTGCTTCTTGTGAAGTCTTCAGATGATCTGCCTAAAGAGGGGCTCCAGCCCTCTTTTAAAGCCAAGTGGGCCACAGTGATTGGTGTAGGCTGAGCCTACCTTAGTGAACCAATCCTGGGGTCCCTATCAACCATTTTCTACATGTCTGGAAAGGGGGAGGGGCACAGAGGGGATTTTAAACCCTCCCACCTGCATTAAAGAGTCCATGGGGAAATGTAAGGCACAGATTGGTTCTTAAGAATCAGCTGAGCGCTGCAGCCAATAGAAGGGGGAAAGTGACACAGAACCAGCAGGACCAAAGTATAAAAGGAGAGAGAAGGAGAGGCAGAGTGTGAGTTTCAGGGGTGAGATCAGGAGGTGGTGTTAAGGCGAAACGAGAAACCAGGCATAGGACGAGGGAGGACCGGAGTACTGGAGAGTTGGTAGCAGATTCTGAGCAGAGCAAAGTCGTTCTCGAGGTTCCCATGGCCATGCATGAAAATGCCATCCAGTCCTGTTTTTCCCATTGGATTGTGGGGCTTGTGTTTTCTTTGCCATGTGAAACTTTAAAAAGTCAAAGAATTCCAAGCAAAAACAAGTCTGTATAACGAGTGTGAGACGAGATGGTGATGGAATGGGAGGAGGGGGTGACAGGAGATAAGGGCGAGCAATGGAGAGACACAGGGGGAGGAACACCTGAGAGTGGAAGGATAAGACCCAGTAGAGCCTGAGTGGCTGGTTGGTCAAAACCCTTACACTGTACCATCAGGTGAGGAACTTAAAATGGGCAAATCTTAGATTGTTCCCAAAGAGAGTTTAGATAGATAAGGTGTTTGCCTCTAGGCCTTCACATCCAGATAGAAAAGACCTTAGACAGAAGGGGATACTGATCTCTGGAGACCATCCGGGTTTGAGGGGGGCACACCTGGGCTAGGGAGACAAGGCCTGCACTAGACCAGAGAGAGGGACAGCCCTTAGCGAGCCCCTTGGCCTTTTTTACAGCCCAGTGCGTTACTATGTACAACTTGCCTATCGCTACCAAGAAAACAAGCCGCACATTCACACCTGAATCTTTGTTCTGAATAAAAAAATTAAAGACCAAAACCCTTGAATTTTCAAGGACATTCTGCGAATTAAGGCCATCTGTGAGCCTTGACATGTTGCAAAACACCTGGAAAAATGTATCTTTGCTCGTTGGACCCTCAGCATAGTGTAGTTAATTGACTGCTTACTATCTAGCATGTTTATTTTCTGGTGCCATCTCTAACTTTTGATGGAAGGACGAGAGAAATCCAATTGCTTGGCCAGTCCAACAGGACAGCATTCCATTATCAAAGACTCCACCTTACCATTTCCAGACATTGTTGTCTGCATTAGTCGAATGTGCTGACATTTTTGGATAAGATGATGTTGATTGACTGGTGTCCAGTATTGCAGGCAGCTTCTTTCACAGTAAAAGATGCTGCAGACAAGTGCAATGCTGTGGAGCCCACAGCAGAGGTATGATAAACAAGTACAATACAAGAGGGGCCGTAACAGCCCCCTGAAAACAGGCTTAATTTCAACTAACCAGGGAAGGTCCATCAGTATGCCTGGAGCAGAAAGGGGCTTCCAATGCCAGGCATATCCTGAGTGGCAATAGGTACAGCTTTCAGTGAGCGGGAAAAAAGACAGGACCAGGTATGTTTTGTACACACTTAAGATGGGGAGGACGGCCTTTGTACATTGAGAAGTAAAGGGGGTAAAACAATAGGTACATATCAACATAAATGGCGAGAACCTCAAAGGGGACAGGGCGCAATGTGGACTGAAGAGGGCAGTAAACCATGTATATATGTTTTGAACTCAGCGAATAGAACAGTAAATATATTTTGAACCAAAGGGTGCATGGCACCATGTGCCTCATGAGTTTAGGTTGGGCAAGGGACCAGGTGGTTTTTAAACTTGAACACCAGAACTTTATGTATGCTTTGAACTAAAGCGGCTAGGGGACCAGGTTTCTTTTAAACTGAAGATCCAGGAAGCGCGGCTTGTTTGAACTGAATGGAGAAGAAAATCAGGTAGGTCTTCACACAGGGTGAGCAGGTCGGGGGGGGGGGGGTTCAAATGGACTGAAGGGCTTGGGAAACCACATCTTTCCCTGTTTGGAATCATTTTCAGAAAACAGCATTTTACTCCTCTCTTGTAATGCAGAACAGAATCAGCACAAACAACCCTATACATAATCAGTGAAACAGAACCTGTGGCGCCTTAAAAACAGGCAAGTACACAACAACAAAAATAACGGGGACGGGGAGTAAAATTACCTTCAACAAAAAAAAGGAAATAACGGACGCATGGGTGTCCTCCCGTTGCCTAATCCACACAGGCCCATGGATATCTTTTGGTCATCAGTATCAGCAGGGCAGTTCCACAGGAAGATACTCTAATGTTAACACTGACTGAAATTAACATTTAGTAGAAGTTAAAAAAAATATTTTGTATCTGCATGAATGAATAGGTGCAAAGAAGTATGGATTACAAAAATATATGTTTTAGAGTTAAAATGCATACTTTACTCACAAAAAATACTGCATTGGGAATTACTTTTTTATTTCTTAAATAATCATTTTACTCCCAATCTCAAAAAATAGGGAGTAAAATACTCTGCCTCAAAATCTAAACTGGATCCCTGAGCGCAAGTATTCCCAGGCAGGGCAACCCCCCTCCATTGCAGAGCATGAACAGGCAGTGCGGAACTCGCTGGCCCCATCCATTGCTGAGCATGAATGAGCCATGCTGAACTCGCTGGCCCCATCCATTGCAGAGCATGACCGAGCAGTGCTGAACTCGCTGGCCCCATCCATTGCAGAGCATGACCGAGCAGTGCTGAACTCACTGGTGCCATCCATTGCAGAGCATGAATGAGCAGAGCAGAACTCACTGGCGCCATCCATTGCAGAGCATGAACGAGCAGTGCTGAAATCACTGACGCCATCCATTGCTGAGCATGAACGAGCAGTGCAGAACTCACTGGCGCCATCCATTGTAGAGCATGAACGAGCAGTGCAGAAATCACAGGTGCCATCCATTGCTGAGCATGAATTAGCAGTGAGGAACTCACTGGCACCATTCATTGCTGAGCATGAACGAGCAGTGCAGAACTCACTGGCGCCATCCATTGCAGACCATGAATGAGCAGTGCGGAACTCACTGGTGCCATCCATTGCAGATCATGAATGAGCAGTGCGGAACTCACTGGTGCCATCCATTGCTGAGCATGAATGTGCAGTGAGGAACTCACTGGCACCATTCATTGCTGAGCATGAACGAGTAGTGCAGAACTCACTGGTGCCATCCATTGCAGACCATGAATGAGCAGTGCAGAACTCACTGGCGCCATCCATTGCTGAGTATGAACGAGCAGTGCAGAAATCACTGGCCCCATCCATTGCAGAGCATGAATGAGCCGTGCAGAACTCACTGGTGCCATCCATTGCAGAGCATGAACGAGCAGTGCAGAACTCACTGGCGCCATCCATTGCAGAGCATGAACGAGCAGTACGGAAGTCACGGGCACCATCCATTGCAGAGCATGAATGAGCAGTGCAGAACTCACTGATGCCATCCATTGCAGAGCATGAATGAGCAGTGCAGAATTCGCTGGCACCATCCATTACAGAGTATGAACGAACAGTGCAGAACTCACTGGCGCCATCCATTGCAGAGCATGACCGAGCAGTACGGAAGTCACGGGCACCATCCATTGCAGAGCATGAACGAGCAGTGCAGAACTCACTGGTGCCATCCATTGCAGAGCATGAACGAGCAGTGCAGAACTCACTGGCGCCATCCATTGTAGAGCATGAACGAGCAGTGCAGAAATCACTGGTGCCATCCATTGCTGAGCATGAATTAGCAGTGAGGAACTCACTGGCACCATTCATTGCTGAGCATGAACGAGCAGTGCAGAACTCACTGGCGCCATCCATTGCAGACCATGAATGAGCAGTGCGGAACTCACTGGTGCCATCCATTGCAGATCATGAATGAGCAGTGCGGAACTCACTGGTGCCATCCATTGCTGAGCATGAATGTGCAGTGAGGAACTCACTGGCACCATTCATTGCTGAGCATGAACGAGTAGTGCAGAACTCACTGGTGCCATCCATTGCAGACCATGAATGAGCAGTGCAGAACTCACTGGCGCCATCCATTGCTGAGTATGAACGAGCAGTGCAGAAATCACTGGCCCCATCCATTGCAGAGCATGAATGAGCCGTGCAGAACTCACTGGTGCCATCCATTGCAGAGCATGACCGAGCAGTACGGAAGTCACGGGCACCATCCATTGCAGAGCATGAATGAGCAGTGCAGAACTCACTGGTGCCATCCATTGCAGAGCATGAATGAGCAGTGCAGAACTCGCTGGCACCATCCATTACAGAGTATGAACGAGCAGTGCAGAACTCACTGGCGCCATCCATTGCAGAGCATGACCGAGCAGTACGGAAGTCACGGGCACCATCCGTTGCAGAGCATGAATGAGCAGTGCAGAACTCACTTGTGCCATTCATTGCAGAGCATGAATGAGCAGTGCAGAACTCACTGGTGCCATCCATTGCAGAGCATGAATGAGCAGTGCAGAACTCGCTGGCACCATCCATTACAGAGTATGAATGAGCAGTGCAGAAGTCATTGGCGCCATCCATTGCAGAGCATGAACGAGCAGTTCAGAAGTCACTTGCGCCATCCATTGCAGAGCATGAATGAGCAATGCGGAACTCACTGGTGCCATCCATTGCTGAGCATGAATGTGCAGTGAGGAACTCACTGGCACCATTCATTGCTGAGCATGAACGAGTAGTGCAGAACTCACTGGTGCCATCCATTGCAGACCATGAATGAGCAGTGCAGAACTCACTGGCACCATCCATTGCTGAGTATGAACGAGCAGTGCAGAAATCACTGGCCCCATCCATTGCAGAGCATGAATGAGCCGTGCAGAACTCACTGGTGCCATCCATTGCAGAGCATGAACGAGCAGTGCAGAACTCACTGGCGCCATCCATTGCAGAGCATGACCGAGCAGTACGGAAGTCACGGGCACCATCCATTGCAGAGCATGAATGAGCAGTGCAGAACTCACTGGTGCCATCCATTGCAGAGCATGAATGAGCAGTGCAGAACTCGCTGGCACCATCCATTACAGAGTATGAATGAGCAGTGCAGAACTCGCTGGCACCATCCATTACAGAGTATGAATGAGCAGTGCAGAAGTCATTGGCGCCATCCATTGCCGAGCATGAACGAGCAGTGCGGAAGTCACTTGCGCCATCCATTGCAGAGCATGAACGAGCAATGCGAAAATCACTGGTGGCATCCATTGCAGAGCATGAACGAGCCGTGCAGAACTCCCTGGCGCACTCCATTGCAGAGCATGAACGAGCAGTATGGAACTCACCGGTGCCATCCACTGCAGTGCAGAACTCGCTGGCACCATCCATTACAGAGCATTAACGAGCAGTGCAGAACTCACTGGCGCCATCCATTGCAGAGCATGAACGAGCAGTGCAGAAATCACTGGCGCCATCCATTGCAGAGCATGAACGAGCAGTATGGAACTCACCGGTGCCATCCATTGCAGAGCATGAATGAGCAGTGCAGAACTCGCTGGCACCATCCATTACAGAGCATGAACGAGCAGTGCAGAACTCACTGGCGCCATCCATTGCAGAGCATGAACGAGCAGTGCAGAAATCACTGGTGCCATCCATTGCAGAGCATGAACGAGCAGTGCAGAAATCACTGGTGCCATCCATTGCAGAGCATGAACGAGCAGTGCTGAAATCACTGACGCCATCCATTGCTGAGCATGAACGAGCAGTGCAGAACTCACTGGCGCCATCCATTGTAGAGCATGAACGAGCAGTCAGAAATCACTGGTGCCATCCATTGCAGAGCATGAACGAGCAGTGCAGAAATCACTGGCGCCATCCATTGCAGAGCATGAACGAGCAGTGCAGAAATCACTGGCGCCATCCATTGCAGAGCATGAACGAGCAGTGCTGAAATCACTGACGCCATCCATTGCTGAGCATGAACGAGCAGTGCAGAAATCACTGGTGCCATCCATTGCAGAGCATGAACGAGCAGTGCTGAAATCACTGGCGCCATCCATTGCAGAGCATGAACGAGCAGTGCAGAAATCACTGGCGCCATCCATTGCAGAGCATGAACGAGCAGTGCTGAAATCACTGGCGCCATCCATTGCAGAGCATGAACGAGTAGTGAGGAAGTCATTGGTGCCATCCATTACAGAGTATGAACGAGCAGTGCAGAACTCACTGGCGCCATCCATTGCAGAGCATGAATGAGTAGTGAGGAAGTCATTGGTGCCATCCATTGCAGAGCACGAAAGAGCCGTGCAGAACTCACTGGCACTATCTATTACATTCCAAACCTGGCGATTCAAGGAAAGCAGGTATGCGGTATAAGGGTCTTGGTATGAGCAACACAAGAAGGCAGATGAGACCCCCGATGATACACCAGCAAAATGTTTTTCGAGATCAAGCTCATTTTCAATGAAAAAGCGCTGGATCTCTTGGGGCACAACACTGCCAGCCTGTTCCAGGTCACAAGATCATGCTTCCTATTTTTTATGGATGGAAGACGAGGGAATAACAGGATTGACCAAAACACCAAAGGAAAAAGCGGCATAGCTTTTATTTCTTCAGTCACGTTAGTGTCGTGGGACATGGCCCACAGGCCTGCAAAGCAATTTGCTCAGGATTAAAGAAGCTTAGAGTTTAAAAAAAAACATATTTTTGGTGAGAAAAAGCTGCAACAATTGCAAAAGGGAAATATATCCTGGAATGCAAGATGCCTGTAGATGATGCAGGAATTCACCCACGGGTGGGAGGATGCAAGCGCGTTTGCACACATTCGGTAAGAAGCAGAAAGTTCTGAGCAGGGCAGCAACTCACATCTATACTTCTAATAACCTTGAGTACCTTTCATCCAACTGCACACCACTAGCTTTTTAATGATATTTTGCATACTGATAAACTGATAAATCCTGTGGTGCCATTGCACTTTGTGATATTCCAGGCACCCAGGTATTCCGGTCGTCCACTGTCCATTGGCAGAATCCAACTTCACCCCATTATAGGATGGCCTGGAGACTCCATGTCACCAACACAGCTCGTATCCGGTCCTGCCCTTGGCTCTTATTTAACAAACCGATGCATTCTGGTATTTGCTGTCTTCAATAGCATATTTGACTTCAGTACTTGGTGCAAACGATTTGGAAAAGAAAAAAACAATAATGCAATAGGGTGACATGGTGACATTGAGTCATCTGGGCACCCCAGGAACTTTTCTACTTTTCCATACATGTTTTCTCTAGTTGAAAACCGCTGTTGCCATTGGGAAAATACACCCAGGGTGCATATTCTCCAATCTGCAATTGGTGCATGCTAGAGATTGGTGCAACGTACCCAGTTGTGCTGAGCCGGTGGCATTATGTGTAACTGGTGTTGTTGGAGGACAGGTTCACCGCTTGAATTTTTCTCGCCATGCAGTACTTGTGCTGTTTTTCTTCTCGTCTGTGTATGAGATTGAATAGTGTACCTGGAAACGGCAACGATTGCAGGGAGCTGTGGGTCAGGTGTGAATCCGGGAAATGTAGGATCTACTCTCGTCCCTTTTGTTGGCTTGCTTCTGGGTGCTTTTCAAAATCTCTCTGCAGAAAGAGCTTGGAACGAAGCAGTGGCCACTGCCCCAGATCGCCATTGTAAATGTGGTTACTCCTAATGCTCCAGATAGGATGTTGAAGTGAGAGTATTTTACTCCCTGTTTTTAAAGTTGTGTGTAAAACGATTTTTAGGGAGAATAAACAAGTAAGTCACAAACCTAATGGGAATGTTTTTATAGAAATGGTTTTGTAACAATTATTTTGTTGCACCTAGTTATTCATGCCCAATAAAAGATGCATGTTTACCTCTTCAGGTCAGGCAGTAATAATAGTTTCCTCCCGTGGTCCTGCAGGTACCACTAGTCCAAGCCTGTCCATTGAACTACGTGGGTAAAAGCAGGGAGACTGGCACCTTTCTCTCTTTCCTATTTTTTTGGAGTATTTTTGCTCCTCATTTTATAGGTGAATCGTTTCCTATTTTTAGGAAACAAAAGTGGTTGATACAGTCCTTGTCAGCAGAGCTAGTTACGGGGTGCACCAGGGGAGCAATCACAAAAATCTGCTCCCATCTCAGGGGATTTTAGGGGTCATTTGTCCAAAAACCACCTGCCTTAACTGGGCTTGCTGTGGGATAAGAAGATACACTAATGTCTTGCCTTGCATTTGTATTTATTTGTTATTTATATTGCACCTTTGTACATAAGCCAATTAACAGTACAGAAGGGTTTGAAGCATTGTCAAAGAAATACACAATGAACGAGAAATACAATAACAAAATAGTAAAAAGTGAAAATTAAGATTGCAGTAAACACTTTTCAAAGCAGCACGAAAAACAGGCTAAGATCCAATAGAACGAAGAGAGAAAGGAATACCATGCCAGTTAAAGGGAGCAAGCAAAGAAAAAGAGCAAAAATGTGACTGTGCACAAGGGGGACGAGGCACAGTTCACAAACAGAGAGACTGTGAACGAAGAACCCAAGAGTAAACATAAAATGACACAAGGGATGCCAGATAGATGGGCGCAAGGCTATTAAGGGATTTGAATACAATACAGAGAAAGTCTAATTTGAGTCGAGAATGGAAAGATAACCATCCAAGAGAAGATAAAGAAATAGAAATAGAATTGCGAGTAGAAAGCAAATAGAGGAGATGAATGCAAGAGTTAAAGATAGACTTTAGAGGGGCCAGATGCAAGACAGGAACACCAGAGTTAATGTAGAGCAGTAGAATAACCTTGAAATAAATAAGTGAAGATATCAAAAGTTTAGTACCACTAAGGGTAAGAAAGGCCCTACCTTTATGAATATTAAATAGATGAAATCAACAGGAACGAGAAGTGATAGAGATATGGTGAAAAAAGCATAGCTCACTGTCAAGACGAAGACCAAGGTTACAGGCAGTAAGCGAAATGGGAAGGTGAGACGGGGGAAACAGGACAAAGGAAGGAGGGTACGGAGAATGAACCGGAGAGACTGGAAAGAAAATAACTTCTGTTTTAGAGGCATTAAGAACAAGGAAATGATTAGACATTCAAGTTCGAATAGCAGAAAGACAAGCCGAAAGATCTGTGTGAATAGTAGGAGCAAAAGAAGAAAAAGACAAGAAAAGTTGTATATCATCAGCATAGAAGTGATGAGATAACCCAAAGGAGGAAATAATAGAAGCAAGAGAAGTGTAAAGAGAAAAGCACCAATGACAGAACCCTGTGGAACACCAAGAGAAAGCGCAGAAGCATCAGAGCAGGTTGCGTCCCATTAGACGAGTGAGCACGATTAAATAGAGGTGACGAATCAACTTCCGGGGCCCCAGTGGTCCAGCGATGAATATCGGTTTCTAAACCATCAATCAGCCCCAGACCTTTAGTACACCAGAAGGGTTCCGAACAGATTGGAAACACAAGCAAATTATAAACCTCCTTGTCCAATTTTGGTAACGTGGACGGAACGGCAGGCTTATCTCCGCAAGGTTGTGGATCGTTGGTTAGTTGCAGCACAGCAAAAATACAATTATTACCCAATGATAAAAGGGACTTCCAGTCAAGGTTGTATAAAAATATCTACTTCATTATTATGCAACAGACAGTTCTAGCACACTACAAAATACAACCAACCCTGTAAAGGAATGCAGAGGACAGACAGTTTCAAGCGGGAAAAGGGATGCAATCTGGATACTGACAGGAGGGAAGTCGATAATCGCAATAGTTCAAGGATACTTGCTTTCAGCACAAAGGGAGCAGTGGGTCATACCATGTCACTAGGGGCCTTCAGAGAAGGATCAAGGGGATAGAACCACAATGTACTTTGTGCTTGTAGGATTTCTTGGTGCTCGACAGAGTCGGTTCCAGGATGCTTTGCAGCTTCTGCGACAGAATTCAAGACTGGAGACAGCTGCAGGTATTAGGTGGCAGGCAGTTCGGCTGGACCAACCGTCTACACGGCAGGCTGGCGTACGTGGCGGCTCGGAGTCAGGAATCGTTGTCTCAATGCCAGTTGGCAGGTCTGAAGTACTGGTCGCAGCATCTCGGACAGCGTTTGCGACTGCGGCATAACAATAGTCAGCAGTGCAGTCGGTTGCAGCTTGAGGGGCTTGACTGCTTCGAAAATGTCATTTAAGGCAGATGCTGGTTGATGCTTGTCGATGCACTCCTCCGAGCTTCTCCACTGGGCTTGAGTCATCTTTTAAGGTGGACAGCCAAAAGCTGAGGAGAGTGTTGCAGGCAACAGCCTTGTGCTTTGTTTGGTTCAGAGACTCTCGGCACTTCCCACCTAGGAAACCTGCTTGCAGGGCCTAGCAGGGCATGCTGTGTCCTGACTGGGTAACGGTTCTGGAGCTGCTGGAGGGTCTTCTGGATTCAGTATCTCCCTCTGTTCCCCAGGAGATGTTTAGGTGAGGTATCCTGCTTCCCTCTTCGGAAATCCTGGCCTTACTTCAATGGCAGAAGCTGTAAGCCAGACAGTAACTTCAGCCAGGGTCAAAATGTGTTCTTCTTGTTACTCCTTGCAAGGTCCTCAGATGATCTGCCCAAAAGAGGGTCTCAACCCTCTTTTAAAGCCAAATGGCCCACCGTGATTTGTGTAGGCTAAGCCTAATTTAATGAACCAGTCCTGGGCCCCCACCAACATTCTCCTGTATGCTTGAGGTCATAACCAGAGTGTTTTGCAACAGAGATGGTAAAGGGAAGAAAACATGTAATACTAAGTCCCACCCATCTTCCTGTCTGTTGCGGATCAAATCGTTTCTCTGGTTAATTGAGCTCTCTGTGGTTCCTGAATAAAGCGGCCTATCTCCCTTGAAGCTATGGCGAGACCAGACTTTTGGGCACTCCCAAATCACATACTCGTACCTTCTAAATGGGGTCCCCTGTGGGGATGACTACTGTAAATACATAGTCCCAGACATGACAGGCCACTGCCCTTGATACTGAGAGGCGGAAGCTGGCTTCAGGTTGACACAGTGCATATCAAAGGTTGTTGGGGTTTGCCTGCATCAGCCAATCTGGAACCAGCCCTTGATACTGAGAGGCGGGAGCTGGCTTCAGGTTGACACAGTGCATAGCAAAGGTTGTTGGGGTTTTCCTGTCTTTTGTTAACCTCTGCAACCAGGCCCCATGAGGGCCTGTTTGAAGTACACTCTATTAGTATGTTAATCATAATCATTTCCGCTACCATCTGCAGAGGGTAAACAAACGGAGAGGGTGGATCAATGGAGTCGTTGATAGTTAATTAGGCTGGCTATGGCAGGAGGAAGGTGGTGGCCCTCCCCCTTCTGAAATGCATCATGTACTCCACCTGTCAGATCCCAACTAATTATGACAGGGAGGATTGCGCATGTAGGCTGTGTCCACCCAGAGTACACGGGTCTATGTGTATGTCGTGTGGCGAGCATAGGAAAATGAGTGCAGATTAGCCCCACACATTTTCCAGAGGTCAACCTACCATCATTCAATTTCATTTAACATTTAAAAAAAGCCCAGGTGAGCACACACCCACAGTGCGGATGGTCGCATTCCTCGCAATAGATAAGACTGAAAACAAGATAATACAGAACCGGACAAGCCAAAAGAAGAGAGAGACTGAAGAAGAAATATGTGGTCCACTGTGTCAAAAGCAGCGGACAGACCCAAAAGCGTAAGGATAGAAGAGTGTTTAGAATAGCGAGCTGAATCACTTTTTCAGCCAGAATTGCAGTTTCCACTAAACCTGCGCATGAGGTTCACTGAGTCACGGCAGCGCTGGCAGCAACTCCGTTCCCACAGAAAGGATGCATGCCTTCATCAGCCAATCTGGAACAAGGCCCGCAGCACGTCCCTCACTACACAAGCGTGCGCACCAGTGTAGAGACACGAATGCCACCTTCACAGCGACAATTAGATGTACGATTTGGCAGTAAATGATTCTCTGTGCACATACTCTGCTTTCTGAACTAGTCTTTAAGTTCCTAGAAATCAGTGGACAGGCCTGAAGCAGACTGGAGATTTCCTGGTAGGCCTCTGCAACTTGGGCCTCTTTTGTCTGAGCACCTCCATTTCCTGCTCCTCTTCACCTACGCCCCATGCATCCTGCCTCCTTCCGTTCATCTCTCCTCAAACCCTACATTCCTTTGAAGTAAAGGATTTGTTATAAAACTTCTAGTATGTTGTTCCTCACTCACATATTAAAGGTCCATTTTTTGTTTTGCTTACCTACTTTTTAATACATCTAACAGGAGACATGTGCTTTTAAATTCACTATCTGGACCAATTTTACCACCATTTCTTGTAGGAGAACCTCCCCCGCCCCCCATCTCCCAAACCCTGCTTGGCCCTGCTCGCCCGGGGTAATATGAAGCCACTTTGAAAAAGATTTGCAGGGCAACGTTTGGTTTCCAGATTGGCATAAAAGCGACATGTTCAGTGGTGTATCATCACTTCTACCTGATAGTGTCACAATCTACCTACTCAGACATTTGACATGTCTGTGAAAATCTTGATCTTAGTTGGAAACTTCTGTGAATTTTGCCCACCACATACAAACCTGCCCTTCATTTCATAGCTTTGTATTGTTCCTGATGGACCCCGCAAAGTTAAGAGCACCATCACCCCCTCTTGCAAAGGAACTTGAGTTTGGTAGCCACTTTTTTGTTTTGTCGAACAGGTTTGCACGATCCAGTTTACCAAAAAGAAAACACCTGAGCTGCCAGGTGCTACTAGCGATACGGACGACAGCGATGGGCTGTACCAGGTGGTAACAGTGCTGCCGACCCTTTTAAAAGCAAGAGCTTTTAACTCGGGCTGGAAGGACGTCACTAGCCGGTACAGCCAGCCACCGAGGCATTTATTGCACAATGAAAACATCATGACCTAGGCACAGGACAGGACTTCAAATACACATTTTGTTTTTAAATTCCAAAACATTAGTACACTATGGGCCTCATTACATGTTAGCCAGTCTGGAATTAGCGTGCCAGTAATTCTGCTTTACCGGCATATTTCCGGACTGTGATTTACCCCCAGCCAAGAGCTAGAGGTAAATCAGGCACCCCACTGGCAAAAAACAGCTGGTATTATTGGCATCAGCATTACCGGTGATGGTAATACTGGCAAACCCACCATGGAGTCCTATGGGACTCCATAGAATGGGGATTAACCTGTCCTTACTGGCACTTGGAATCTGCTGGTAATTCTGGCAAACGTAGTGCTGCTAACGGTAATTCCGTCTGGTGGTATCCCGCCAGATTTACTGGCGGGATATCACCAGACTTAGAATGAGGCCCTATATGTGTGGGCTCACAGAAATCACAAGCTGTGGGTACACTTGGAACTGCAGCGAGGTCAACAGTGTTCTTGCCAAAGATTGACCTGAGAAACCTGTGTGACCTGTGACAAAGAAACACACACATTTCTGAAATAAAGATTTCCCATAGAATCTGGGGTGGGGATCACTTAAATTGGTTTCACAGCACTGAATAAAGAGGTTGAGTAAAACAGTAATCCATTTGCAACAGTGCGCTTTATTGTTAAACAAGTGGGTTTCCTGTCCTTGTGGAATGGAGAGATAATATATTGTTCAAGGAAAAAGATAACATAAAATGCAAGGGTCAAGCGTATATTGAGAGGCTCGCTGAGAAAGAAAACTGAGCCTGGCGTCTTCAGGTGTAAAGGTGGCCAGTATAGCAGCATCCCATCGCCATGTGCAGGCAGAGTAGTGAAGGAGTTGTTTGACTGTCAACAGAGACTGGAAGAATGGCAGCAAAAAGAGGTATGATGTTGACCCTCATTTAACAGCAAGGACACCCTGGCATGATTAACAGACACAGCTCTCTCTACCCTCCACCTTCCTCCTGCAAGCGCTTGGTTCCTGAAGCTGATACATCATTTCATGAATGAAACAAGCATTGTCAAAACCAACAGTTTTGGCATTTTCCAGGCAAAGCCATAATAGTACTATCTCTCTATAAGACGAACGCATCTGGAAGAAGGTGTGCATCCATGAGCCTGGTAAATCCTATATAGGACCTATACACAAGCCGAAATGGTTGGATTTACCAATGCTTGTTCTTAACAGGACTTAAGTGCAATAAATAGATACGAGGACAACGCCTGGACATCAAGTGGCAGGAGGCATACATGCTTAAGACATTTTTATTGGACCAGTAATTTACAGATGCAATTAAGCCATTACCTCTCAGAAGATCAAGCTACTAACCCGTGGTAACGTTCTTTCGATTGGATGTTCTTCCCACATATTCCTCATCTTTGATATTTCCTTTACAGCTTCAGCTGCTTTGTAAAAAATGATTTCCGCGACCGAGGGCACTGTGCACTGGTCTTGTCGACTCGATATCCTTCAAGGGCCTCCATCCGATGGTCGACATCATCAACAGTATATGCAGCACACGCAGCGCCCGTTGGCTTAAATTCTATTTTCCCCCCTCTTTCGAGGAATTACTAGCAACAGCATAGACAGTAGCATGCTCTAGAAGAGCGTAAAGTGTAAAAACACGTCATTTCTACAGTGGGGTAGGCTGTGAGGGGCAGAGAGGAATACGTGGGAGGAACATCCAATCAAAATAACGTTACCACGGGTAAGTAAGTTGTTCTTCGAATGGTTTGTGTCCTCCCACGTATTCCTCATCTTTGATAGACTCCCAAACCAGTATTTGTTTTGGTGGTGGCAGTACAAATTTAGACTTGTCCTTAAAGGTTACCATGGACAGAATGAAGTTGAGTGCAGACAATAATGTTTCACAAAAGTGGGGATGGTCGAACAAGTGGCTGCCGCACAGATGTCCTTAATTGGCACACCTCTATGTAGAGCAGAAGATGTTGCCATGCCCCTCGTAGAATGGGCACTGAAACCCTCTGAAGGATCTTTACCAGCTAGTCTATAACATTACAGAATAGCCCTAATAATCCACCTTGATAGGGTTTGTTTTGTTACTGCCAAACCTAATTTATTACCTGTATAGCCAATAAATAAATGATCATCCGGACACATTTTAGACATTCGTGAGATATAGAAACTTAGAGGCCTTCTAATGTCCAGTCTATACAATCTCTCCTTTCCAGGATGAGGAGGTGGATAACAAGTTGGTTAAACTATTTTCTGAGACAAATGGAAGTGAGAGAATATTTTTGGCAGAAAATGTGGTTTCACTTTAATAACAACTTTGTCCTTATAGTAAATAGAGAATGGAGGTTTACAAGAAAGTGCCTGTAACTCACTCACCCTGCGGGCTGACGTTATTGCTACTAGTAAAATGGTCTTTAATGGTAATAATCTTAATGGGCATTAATGCAGTGGTTCAAATGGAATACATGTTAGAAATGTTAGTACAAGATTTAAATCCCATACAGGGACTTGAAAGGGAGAACCTGGATGTGAGCCCCTTCAGAAACGGAATGATTGAAGGGATTTTAAAGTATGAAGTTTCTTATGAAGTGTGCTTGAAAATTGAAAGTGCTGCCAGATGACCCTTCATTGTTCCAATCTGGAGCCCCAGATTTGCTAAGTGTAGCAAAAAAGATAACACCATATGTGCATCGCATTGAAACGGATCCACATTCTTATCCCTGCACCAGCTGCTGAACTTGTTCCAATGGCAGCAGTACAAGGAATTTGTTGCCGGCCTTTTGGCTGGAAGCAAAATTTCCATTACGTCATCCGGGAGGTCCCAATTCTTATATCTCAGAAACCATGCGTGAAGGCTGAGTGTTTTGACCTCTGGATGGAGAAACCAACCCTCCTCCCTCTCTCGAGAAGGTCCTCTCTTTGTGGAAGACGTATTGGAGGGCAGGTGGACATGTCCAGGAGATCCAGGTATCACGTCCTGCCGGCCCAATCCAGAGCAATCAGGATCATGGATTTCACAAACGTTCTCAACCTCCTGATCACGTGAGGAGTGATGGGGACTTGAGGAAACGCTTACAGGAGTGGAAACTCCCAGTCCACTACAAAAGAATACCCTAAAGCTCCTCTTGGGGGAAATTCCCGGAGCAGAACAGTTTGCACTTCCGATTGACACTGGTCGCAAACAGAACCTCTTGAGGGGTTCCCCAAAGGGTGAAGATCTCTTGAAGGACTTCCTGAGCTAGTTCCCACTTATGGGAGACTGTGCTCTGCCTGCACAGAGCGTCCGCAGCTGTGTTCCTCTCTCCGGCTAGGGGAACTGCTGATAAAGAGACTCCTTCATGAATTGCTGAGAACCAGAGCGACATTGCCTTTCTGCACAGTGGTAGTGCCCCTAGGCCTCCTCTCTTGTTGAGGTAGTACATAGCCACCATGTTGTGCATCATTATCAGGACATTCTTTCCATATACAGAGGCGAGAAAGGCCTTCAGCACTAGTCTGATTACCCTCAACTCCAAAAGGTTGATGTGTTGTTATACTCCGATGGAGACCAATGACCGCTGATTGTCAGGTTGTTGGTGTGGGCTCCCCACCCTGTGAGTGAGGCATCTGTAACTACTGTTATCTATGGCCATGGTTGCCAAAAAGGTTCTCCCTTCAGAATGTTGTCCTCACAAGACCACCATAGGAGATCCTGTACAATTCTGCTTGGAACCTGAAGAAGGTCTGACGTCCTGCCTGAGAATTGGGACCACTGCATCCTGAGAGCCCATTGAAGGAATCTCATTCTCAGGCAAGCCTCTGGCACCAGAAAAATGTAGGATGCCATGAGCCCAAGCAACCTCAAAAAGTCAAAGGCCGGAAGACGCTGGGCACTCTGGAACTTGGTGACCGTCTGCAGAATGTGTTGAGACCTCACCTCGGGTGGCGAAGCTTTCCCCGAGGATGCATTCAGAACTACTCCAATAAACTGGAGTTTTTGTGATGGTATCATGAGGGACTTCTTGAAATTGAGGGAGAAGCCCAGTCTGTGGAGTGAGTGGCAGGTTATACTGAGATGTTCCAGGGCCTGTTCGGCAGAACGTACCCTGATCAACCAATCGTCCAGGTAGGGGTAGACATGAATCCTCCCTCTCCTGAGACTCGCTGCCACCAACGCCATTAACTTGGTGAAAACCCTACGGCGGAGGTCAGGCCTAATAGCAGAACTCAAAAACGATCATAAGAACCGCCAACTACGAACCTCAGGTACTTTCTGTGCTTGTGATGGATAAGTACATGAAAGTAAGAATCATGAAGGTGCAATGGCACCGTCCAGTCTTGGAGTTGGGTTGCCGAAAGGATTTGAGAAAGGATAACCATCTTGAACTTGTCCTTCCTGAGGAACTTGTTCAGGTTTCTTAAATCTAGGATGGGTCTCAATCCTCCGCCCTTCTTGGGGATTAGAAAATAAAGAGAATACCAACCCTTGTTCCTCTCCGCTACAGGTACCGGTTGCATAGCACCTTTCTCTAGCAGGGTCAAAATGTCCTGCACAAGGAGCATATCTGGAATCTTGAAAGAGCTGTTCCCCAGTGGATGATCCTGAGGCCTTTTTATAAAGGGGAGATAGTAACCCCGGGCTACCATTTCCAGTGCCCATGCATGTGAAGCAATGCCCCGCCATTCTTGCAGATGCCATGAGAGCCTGCCTCCCACTGGGGTCTTTTGGGCTAAGGCCTCACAGAAGTTTTGAAGCAGCTGAAGCAACAGCTGAGGGCAAAGTAGGCGTTGGTTGGGCGTACTTGGTACCTCTCCCTCATCCACCACAAAGGAATCTTTTCTGGCCTCTATGACTAGCCTGTCCTCTCGATGTTCCAACTGAGGAATAGAAATGAAAGGACTTACCCCTCCAAGATGATGTATTGGGGTAAGAATGTTGAGGCTGTCTGATTGTGGCACCGAGAGATTTGCTGCCGCTTGAGAGGCCTGCAGCTTCGCCAGACTTTTATCAGCCTTGCTGCCAAACAGTCAAGAGCCGTCAAAAGGCATATTGAGAAACCTGGATTGCACGTCCGGTGCAAACCCTGACTTGCTCAACCACGCAAACCTGCGTAGCACGGTACTAGTCGCCGTGGATCTGCTGATGCTATCTGCAGTATCCGACCTAACTGAAGGCAGTCACACATCGCCTCTTTTCCATCTTTGATGATTGCCAGGAAGCAGTTTCTGTCCTCCACTTTGGGAATGTGATCATCCGCCATTGCTACGCAATCCCACAGGGTAAACGTAAACTTTGACAAGGCACAAGTGGCATTTGCAGACTTCAAAGCCATGCTTCCTGCAGTAAAGATTTTCCGTTGCTAAGCATCCACCCGCTTGTTGTCCCTGTCCGGTGGAATAGTAGGGTATGCCAACTGTTTGGTGGACGTCGCCGCCTGGACCACTAAATTTTCTGGTGTAGGATGTTTAGTCAGATATTCAGGGTCACTGCTGGATGGCCTATATTTCCTGGAGAAGTTGTTGTTAACTGCAGAAATAGTTTCTGGAGTTTCCAAATGTGTTGTAACTCTTTTTTGAAGAGCAACATGAAACGGCAAGATGGGATCTCTCTGTGGACCTTGGTCCAGTATGTCAGTTAAATCATCCTGCTCAAAAGGAGGAGCAGGTCTACTCCATCCTAAAAGTTCCACTACTTCCATTGAGGAGAATCTTTGAAATATTTGGATTTTCAATTTTTTCGAAATATTAATAGGAGACTTCCAAGGGATCCTACCCACCGCTAATTTACCTTTACGCTCTCTTAGAGCCTTGCGGTCATTGCCTGACAGGAATTGCACTCCATCATGCGATGTTCGTGCCAAGGCACCACAGACATATGCAGTGGGGGTCAGTGATCGACATATTGCCCCACATTGTTGGAATTTTTTTAAACCTGTATTAGGCATCGATGGAGCAAACGATGAAGACATAATGAATTTAATTTCGTTGAACCAAAGTTTGATGAAGAGCCGAAGTGTGCTGTATTTCTCTCAAAGCAAAAGCTGCATCGGAAAAACAGAACTGAAGCCAACGGGCACTGCGCGTGCTACATATACTGGTGATGATGTCAGACGCAAGGTCCTAGAGGGACATCGGGTAGACCAGGCGAGCGCGCAGCGCTCTCTGACGAGGGAAAAAGAATTCTGAAGCTGGAAAGGAAATATGAAAGATGAGGAATACCTGGGAAGACACAATCCATTCAAAGACTGCTTACAAAAAGCACTGGCAGGCCTGCAAGTATGTTTTTTACAGGTAGTGGGTTGGAATAGCCAAAGGGATTAGCATAGCCACGGGGAATCAATGGGTGCATAAATAACCGAACAACTCCTACAAGCTGTGTATCACTTCTCGCATCTCATCTCCCTCTTATCTGTACTGCAATGAAATAGTTTGGGCTTATAGGTAGTGCTTATGTGTCACTTTATTTCCAAACTAAACATGGCCATTATTATTATTAACAGCCAGACTACAAACCAGTCATATGGAAATACTTTTTGTGCTGGTGTACTATTTTATGAGGCCAGAATAAAGACCCCACTATTCCAGACAGACCCATTAATGTACAGGCTCTCTGTCATGTTCTGGATATCAAATTTTTCTATACCGCGTCATGCAAAATCCCTGCTACTTGTAAGGGCTGCAGTGATAGTTATTATTCTTATCCAATTCAATGGTAGTCAATGTATCAACCTCGGAAGGATGAAGAAAGGAGTTTACACTGCCAGAATGTTCTGTTTAGTGACGCTTGGACCATTTGAGAGACAAGCCCTTAACTCATGTGCTATCCACCTGCAGCCATTAATAATTGTGCCTAAAGTGCTTAGTATTTATTTTCAGGTTTTCGGACAGAGACAGGCTCACACTGGGCGATAGGAAAACAAGGAAATGCCCATATGGCTGGTCTACTGGGGTAGCGTGGGCCAATGTGGTAAAGTTTGATGGGTTGGTGCGCCACGCAGCTGGTAGTTTTGACTCATGATATTGACCCAAGGTGCTTTAAAATACACTATTGACCACACATTTTGCAGAAAATAGGCATCTATATATCGCTCAACCATCTGTCACAAATTAAAAAAAAGTGCGATTTGCAATTGTGGGCCACTCTTTACTGATGGCAGGGTATCGTTTTTTGTCCCAGCCTGAGATTGGGTGGACTGGATGCTTGCTCCCTGGTCAAAGTGGGCAGGAGCTACATTTTGTAAATGTTCTCTGAAATCCGCAATCGTGACCCAGAGAACCACTCCAGGACAGCATGGAAGGGCACATTTTCTGTTTTTACTTCTGTGCTACAGGGGATTCGAACCTGGGCACTGCTGGTGACGCCAGTGTCCAACCACACCACACAATCCCACAGGTGCTGGTCCTTTTGTTTATATGTATATATAGACTGCTTGGGAATAGTGCTGTTTGCTGAGCCGCAAAAAAGGCGGGTGGCTATAGTCTTGGGCATGTCGCTTGAGTGGTGCATGGTGGGTGATTGTAAGGGGGGCTGCTTAAAACTGCATTCTGTGAGAGACAATGACAAACTAGTGGTGGTCATTTACATGCACATTTTATAGTTTTTTCGTCAGTCTTGATAGTACTATTGTAAAACACAGGGGAGCAGGGTGGGGTAAGGGAAAGGAAGGACCCAGGGATGGGCTTTAAATTGGGGGGGGTGAGTATGGGTGTCGGTGCGGAGTTGATTTATACTGCAACCCGCTACCACCCAGGGGCGCTCAAGATGGTAGAACAAAGGGACGAGGCAGGGGAAGCTATTACCAGGGCTTTTTTTTAAACTTATAGCCCTGCCCAAGAGATACAGGAAAAGCAATGGTCCCAGACCGTGAGCTACGCGCTCAGTCACAAAGAAAAGTTGAATATTTATATGTTAATGTTAATGGGTCTTGTACCACGCACTCTTGCCACTTGAGTGGTCTCTTATGAAAAAAACACACGGGCAAAGAACCCTCCCTTGCGTGGCTGGCATCAAAATTGATTTTCTGTGGCGAGCTGACGAACTACAGCAAATTCTTACCTCTTTTCATTCACATGCAAGGTATGCGAGTACAGCCAGGTGCACACGACACGACATATGTCATTGGCAAAGGCTTGTCCTTCCGCCACATTACTGTTATGTTCCGCCCTGTGTCCCGCTGCGCGGTGACGCAGGGCGTGCCAAATAAAAGCCCCGCCCCCGCGCTCGGGAGGTAGTTCCAGGGCAGACCATCCACTCGTGTGCGTGTGAGTTATTGAAGCTCCCGCTGGAGCTGCGCCACAGGCCGTGCAGCCTTGCCTAACTCCTCCAGCCCTCGTGCGCGCACGCCGACGGCTGGAACATAACAATGGCGACGAGGTGGAACGAGGACAAACACGCGCTCGGCGTTCACGGCGCCTAGATGGCCCGCAGCCATCACGGTCACATTTTTGGACACCCGGTGGGGGGGGGATCGCACACGTGACCCACCCCACCCCAAAACATTTTTTTTTCTCTGTCCTTCTATCTTCTCAGCATCACTCGCCTTACAAGTGATGGCTGGGCGGTGTGGAGCCATCTGACATCTGGCCTCCCACACCAGGGGCACCAACACAACGTGGCATCGGAACCACATGGGAAAACCAGCACCTGAAGTCTCCGCCACAGTGTTTGGACACCACAGCAACTCCAGGGAAGGCCCAACTTCACCGCGCTAGTGGTTGCCTGAGGAGCTCACGCCAGCACTGAACAGGTGCACGACGACATGGCGGCCGGCACGTCCACCCCTGGGCCCAACACGCCGTCCAGAATTGCGGCAAACCTATCGCTGACGTCCCCACAGCCTCGCACACAAGGAGGCTCATCGACACTGGTCCAGCCTTTTGACCCCTTTACCGACCCATCTTCGAGTGGACCCAGGTGGCAGCTGTGGATCCAGAAATTCCAGATGGCGATGGAGTGCAAAGATGTGACGTTGGCCAGGAAGATGAAGGCGCACCTACTACTCAGTGTGGGTGACGAGGTACTGCGCATTTTCAACTCCTTGGATGTGACCGATGGCCAAGATGCGTACCTAAGCGCAAAAGATGCTCTCACGGCTCATTTTCTCCCCCAACTGAACCCGAACTATGAGACTTTCATTTTCTGCACCACCATACAGGCAACAGGCAGGCCCTGGATGCCTACCACACTCGGTTAAGAAAATTGGCCATGTCCTGCGAGTTCACTAATGTTGAGAGGGAGATCAGGAGGCAGATCATTAATGGCGTACAATCAGAAAAACTAAGGCGCCTAATACTCAGCGAGAGGGGCATCCCCCTGCAACGAATCCTTGAATTAGGACGACAAAGGGAACTAGCCCACACTAGAGCGGCCAACATGGAGGCCACACTGCACAGACTGCAACCTGCCCTCAACACAGCCATGGTGGCCCAGATCACCAACAAACAATCCTCGAGGGATGAATACAGTGGTGGCTATGGCCAGAACAGGTGGCAACTGTGCATTCCTGGGCCCACAGAGTGTGGCTGGTGTGGTGGCCGACGACATGGCCGCCGCAACTGTCCTGCGCAAGGCACCACCTGCGCGCCTGCGGCAGGAAGGATAATTATGCAAAGGTGTGCAGATCATTGGGCGCCTCCACGCAGCCCCCACAGAACATTTCAGACAAAAACGCGACCAAGAAAAAGAAGCAAGCCAGTGCAAGGAGGGTCGCAGTGGCCAACTCTTCCACGGAGGAAGAAGGGGATGATATCTCGACAGGGCAGCAGGATCCCGGCAAGGACAACGAGAGGAAAGGAAGAAAGATATACCTGGTGTCCGCATTAAGCCAAGGTCAAGAAACACAAAGAAAATCTGTCCGAAGGCACAAGTGCATGGTCACCGTCCAAGACCAGCGCATTCTCATGACCATTGACACCGGCGCTTCGGTGAATGTTATGCCCACAAGCATATTCCAGACTCTAAAGCCTCAACCAGTCCTGAAAAGCACAGACACGCTGTTGTATGCCTACGGCAGCCGGAAGCCACTACCAGTCATGGGCAGGTTCCTCACCACGCTGGAGCACGGCAAAAACAGACTATGGTCGAAAGTCTATGTCGTGAAGGCAGGAATTGAAAGCCTCCTGAGTGGGGATGCCGCAGAAGATCTGGGAGTGGTCAAATTCATCTGCCACATTGATGAGGCCGAAGAGGTGGAGAAAATGCTAAGTCAATACCCTAAGCTGCAAGATGGAATAGGCTGCTTGAAGGGCAAAACCATCCGGCTGCACATTGACGAAACAGTACAGCCGAAGGCCGTACGGCATCGGAGGACACCTTTCCACATGAGAGAACAAGTGGAGCAGGAACTCAAGGCTCTGGAGGAATCTGGCATCATAGAGGCGGTTACAGGGCCCACACCATGGGTCTCCCCGATGGTCATCACGCGAAATCCTAAACAGCCCGGAAAGGTCTGGATTTGCATTGATATGCGTCTACCTAACACTGCCATCAAACGAGAACGCCACATCACCCCAACGATCGACGAAATCGTGGCGGACCTCACAGGGTCTTGTGTTTTCTCGAAAGTTGACTTGAAAGCGGGGTATCATCAACTCAAACTCCACAGAGACTCGCGCTACATCACAACATTCTCGACGCATTTGGGGTTAAGGAGATACAAACGTCTGAGCTTCGGGATCTCGTCTGCTGCTGAAGTGTTCCAGCAAACTATCCAGGAGGTCATCAGGGGCATCCCTGGGGTCCTCAATGTGAGCGACGACATTCTGATTCACGCCTCCGACAAGAAGGAGCACCTCAAGAGGCTTCATACCCTACTGGGCAGACTACAAGAGGCTGGACTGACCATACACAGGGAGAAGTGCGAGTTCCTCAGATCGGAAATCACCTTTTTTGGTTACAAGTTTGGCAGCACGGGCATCTCCCCTGATCCCCAGAAGGTCGCACACATCCAGGCGGCAAGCCTACCGATGACCCCCACAGAAGTACGCAGTTTCCTAGGGATGGCAACCTACTGCGGGAGGTTCATTCGAAACCTGGCCACCCTATCGGAGCCACTACGGGAACTGACGAAAGCAAACGTCAAGTGGGACTGGGGGCAGAAGTGCCAAGACTTGTTTGAAAGCATTAAAGAATCCCTGTCCGTCGACACCAAGATGGCGTATTATAACACCGAACTGCCCACAGAACTGTTCGTGGATGCAAGCCCCGTTGGGCTCGGTGCCAGCCTAATGCAGGTGACGAGAGAAGGGGAGAAAAGACCGATAGCATACACCTCGAGAGCCCTCACGGAAACCGAACAGAGGTAGTCCCACATTGAGAAAGAGGCCATCGCAGTGCTGTGGGGGTGCAGGCACTTTCATCTGTACCTATATGGGCGGTGGTTCACAGCAGTCACTGACCACAAACCCCTACTACCCATCTTCATGGGAACATCGTCACACCCTCCGGCACGGATCACCAAATGGCTACTACATCTCCAGCAATACGACTTTGATCTCATCTACCAACCAGGCAGTGGAAACCCCGCGGACTTCCTCTCGAGGCACCCGCGAGCGGCAACCCAACAAGAGATCCAAGTGGCCGAAGAGATAGAGGAACATATATGCCAAGTGGTTCGCGCAATGAGACCAAAGGCGGTCAGCATCGTAGACATCGGGGCAGAAACCAGCAAGGATCCCTGCTGCAATCTAGTGAAAGATGCCATAATCTCAGGGGACTGGAAAACCTTCATGAGACACACACACAACAGAACAGCGGAAGCAAAAGGATTTCTGTCCGGCATGTTTACCGTCCGGCAAGACTTGTCTATCACAGAAGGCGGAGTGATACTAAGGGGTAACCGCATCATAATCCCTCTCAGAATACAAGACAGGATAGTGGCCCTAGCGCATGAAGGACACCAAGGACTGGCAAGGACAAAGGCCCGCATACGGCACAGGGTATGGTTTCCCCAGATCGAGGAACGGTTCGAGACACTCATCAGTACGTGCCTAGCCTGTCAGATAACAGGAGCCCCGCCAGAACCAGAACCAATTCTATCGGCGGCACGCGGCCGCTCTCGGTGGGAGGCCATCAGTATTGATTTCTACAAGCTACGGGAAGGCCTCCACCTCTTGGTAGCCGTTGATGACCATTCCCGATATCCGGAAGTTGAAATAGTCGAATCCACAGCAGCGGAAGTGGTCATTCCAGCCATAGAAAAAATGTTCGCAACTCACGGACTACCAACCTCCATCAAAAGTGACAATGGGCCACCGTTCACCGGGGAGGAATTCAAAAACTATCTGCAGGACCTTAATATAAAGTATCACCACATCATGCCGAGGTGGCCTCAGGCCAACGGGGACGCCGAACGCTTCATGAGAACCATTAACAAGGTGCTAAGGGTATCCAAGGCGAACGCCAGCCCATGGAAGGTCGACCTCTACCGATTCCTCAGGAACTATCGGGTTACCCCCCACAGCACAACCGGCATACCGCCGGCGGATCTCATGTTCGGCACCGTCATCCGATCCTCGATTCCGCACCATCCAAGCAGGACCCCGGACGAGGTCAATGAAGGACGCACGGAAATGAGGAGAGGGAGTGCCAATGCCCACATGAGTGGCAAGAGGAGAGCGAGGCAGTCCGATCACCAGGTGGGGGACCAAGTCGTCATGCTACGAAACCCTACCAAATCAAAACTCGACACCAGATACGAGGAACTGCCATGGACCGTCAGCGATCGGCACGGAACCATGGTGACTGTGACCCGAGGACACCGTCAAGTGACGAGGAACTCGTCGTGGTTCAAGGCGGTGCCTCGCAACCTGTGGACTGACAGTGAATGCCATCTGGAAGATGAGGACGCTCAGCCCCGCGAAGACGAGCCTAGGTCCATCCCGGATGAGACAGGAGCGGCGGATGGAACCTGGGAACCGCTGGAGGCCCCCGGCCTCGAGGACCTGACCAGTGAAGGTGAGCCAGATCAGGAGCCGGGGGGGTGCAGGCCCCGAGAAGGGTGGTACAGTCTGAGAGCGGCCACGAGACCGCCGGCCAAGTTAAATGACTATGTGTGGTAGTGTGAGGTACCTGGACCACGGACACTATGGCCGGGCACTTATTGTTTAAGAGTGTGAGCAGAGGTTTGCACTCACAGTTGAAGCAAGTTGGTGTTATGTTTGTTTGTTTTATAATAAAGGAGGAATGTTATGTTCCGCCCTGCGTCCCGCTACGCGGTGACGCAGTGCGTGCCAAATAAAAGCCCCGCCCCCGCGCTCAGGAGGCAGTTCCGGGGCAGACCATCCACTCGTGTGCGTGTGAGTTATTGAAGCTCCCGCTGGAGCTGCGCCACAGGCCGTGCGGCCTTGCCTAACTCCTCCAGCCCTCGCGCGCGCACGCCGAGGGCTGGAACATAACAATTACTTTCACATGACTCCCACATTGTAATATCCCTCCCCGTGCCAGGTGCTGCTTTGGGGTTCTCTGTTCTGCAGAGAGACAAGATTCCCGCTGCATGGGGGTGTCTGTCAAGAGTTTAAATGAACCCTAGGACTCGAGGAGGGTAAAAAAAAAAAGGCACCCGATGACACCAACTAAGGCTGATAGACTTAGGCTGTCTCTAGTGCCGCCAGGCAACACGGCTAGCTGCAGGCGAAGATCCCGACGGAACACCCACCCCCGAAACCCCCCATTCCCCCTCCCTGCACCCTGCGACGAGTGACTGCGTCATGCAGCAATGGGCCTGCTCACAAAAGACCGGCTCCGGCTCCCAAGACACTGTCTGCATCTGTTTTACCCCCAGTGCCCTTACTTCAAAATCCTGTGATATTAAGTGGCTGACCTCATTCAAGAAAAATAAAAAGAAATTGATAATGACTCTTATGTCCACACTCTGCGTCTGCCGTCAAGTAGGGTTCCCACCTTCGCTTGAAACAAAAAACGGACGTGAAGCCCCGCCCACTTCGTGGTAGACCCGCCTCATTGACACGCCCCTTTTATAGATTTTAAAACTGAAACATGGCACGAGAAGAGAAAAAAATGCAGCTGTTTTTTTAGTGTACCTATGTTCTTTTTTTAAATAGCAATCGGCACTATTAAAATTAATTAGGTGGGGTTGAAATAACATTTTGCTAAATTATATACCACACATTTTTTACCTAGAAAAGATGAAACAGTAAGCTGGTTCTGACAAAATTGGATTCAGTGGCTGACAAGCTGTCAAGATTTTAACAAGATGTGCATTAACCCACTTGACCAATGTGTCAGATCATTTAATTTGGGAAAATTGTATTCATTTTAAAAGTAGCTGTAAAGACATTTATATAGAAATTGTTTTAATCTTTGAAAGCCAGTGAATCCTTGCAATATCTCAGTGGGTTTAGAACCTGCTGCAGAGCTCCAGCTGTAGCTTTCACATTAATCACTGCAGCTCAAGAATCTACCACATGCAAGTCCGCTAAAAATAATGGCGTACTGTTTATAAGTCTTCAAGAATGATTTTTGTTGCCTGAAGGCTGTTTTTTTCTAGCAGAAAACCAATATCAAAATTAATAACACAATCACAGCAAAACATGTGCTGTGAGGGGGGAGCAAGCTGCAACTTGTGAGAAAGGATGGGGGAAGAGCATGATAGAATGGGAGAAAAGTTGCGAGCTGGACAAGATCTGAGAAAGAATGAAGGACTGCAGGAGGAAATGGAGCGTGTAAGGTGTGAGTTGAGAACACGATTGAGAGTGTAGCAGGGACTAGGGACTGCCATTTGTGGCTTGGCAGTGTGAAAGAGTAAGTTAGTATGTGCACATGATTGGCAGAGTGAGTGGTTTGGGAGTGTAAAGAGGTGTTGGGGAGAGGGGAGCGTGTCAGTGCTTGGGGATTGCAGAACATGGAAGGTGAAATATTTGCACCATTACCAATGATAACAATCAATAAAGTTATTAATTTAAAATAGGCTCATACAATAAAGCATAGCAGTAGAGAAAAACAATGTTCAGTCAGGCCGTGAAGTAAAAGGTGCAAACTTGCAAACTGCATACAAAATGTGCAAATAATGACACTCGTGGTCTTTTGCAGCCCCACACACACTACCTCTTTTGCAATCTAGTTCTCTCGCACCATCTCACCAATACAAAATGTGAAGCACAACTACTGCAACAAATACAAATTTGAAAAACAAATGTTGCTATTTTATGTCGTAAAATGTTCAATTTCATGCCAAAAATTCCTGGCAGGTCTGAAAATTGAAGTTGAATTTTTCCCATTGGAAATGGAGATCGACAAATAGCAGACGTGCAGGTTGATGAGGGCCTGGAGGCCATGAATGCTGCAACTCTCACTAGAAATTGGTTAGCGAGATAGATCTGAGGGGGTGCTGTCTTCCAAAAAACATGGAATATAGAGAAGTAGTCCCATAGCATGTCTGATACCTCCTATCCAGCCCTGGCTAGTCTTTCAACTGCAGTTTGCATTCTGGGACTTGGTTCAGCTTTTCCCAAATGTGTGTACTGCAAAGCAAATGCAGATTGGCATTGGCTAAAAAGTTAACACTGACCACTATTTAGCTTCTTCCACCCCTTCCTCCTTCCGGCATATGCTCGTTGTGAAGCAGAGATGTATGTTCCCTGTCTCCATGTTGGTCAGATGTGAGCGGTTCATACTGTGCCGGCTGTTTCTCTGCATTCTGGTATTCACAGAATGCAAAAAGGGAAGCAGGCTTGAATGCCCTATTCACACGTGATACTGCAACAACGTAATGGGCCTCATTACACGGACGGCGGTAAGGGTTAACGGTCACCGTTAATGGCAACGGTGACCAACCCTTACCGCCGTACTACGAGGTCCCTTTGCGGGTTGGAGGAATTAACGCCTGCTTCTTGCAGGCGTTAAAAACCAACCCGCTAAGGGACCTCGGAGCTAATTACGGCACCGCAAAATTGCGGTGCCGTAATTAGCGCCTTCCCCATTCCCATAGAGCCCCATGGGGCAGAAATGGGAATGGGGAAGGGCAATGGCGGAAGGGGGATTTACCGCCCCTCCAACCTTGGAATGGGGCGGTAAATCCTCTTTCCGCCAAGGCGGTGCCGGTAATTTACCGGCATGGTCCAGGGTGCTAATAGCACCCTGGATTACCGCCTTCCGTGTAATGAGGCCCAATGTGTCTCAAGTCTGCTGTGCGCTGGTTGTGTATTTAATACATCTTGCTTGCATTTTACGTTATTGGAAACAAGCATCCACTGTATTGTTGTGTATAGGTGTACATAAAATGTGTAGTTTTGCAAAAAAAAAGTACTTGGGAAATCGGTAATGATGCAATACAGTTTTTAGGTTTAAAATGCGTGTTTTTTTTATACTTCGCTTTCAACGTTATAGGAAACGATCCTCCCTTGGGTAATTTTCATCGTGTTTAACCTTCTGTTAGGCCAATATTGATGTGGTGTGTAGGCGAGAACAGTCCCCTACCGACCGATGGCCCCAGCCCTCCAGTCCTGATCCTTGCTGGCTCCCTGCCGCCGCCCACCACGCCTTGCGGGATCCATACCTGCCTAGTCTCTGGGTTTAGCGCGGAGTCTCGTGGAGTCTCTGGGTTTTCTGGAGACTACAGACGCCCACCACAAGGCACTTCTGTGCTGACGGAAAGGGAAGCTGTAGATCAGGTTTCGGGTCCATTTCCAGACTTGCTAGTGGGACGCATAATTAGTCACTCGCCCCCTGCGCCGAACGTTATCAATAACAATAGAACACCTTCTACTCCTACGCCTCAAGGGGCAGCACAGGGGCCACAACAGGGGCCACACCACTCGGGCAAGTACCTGTGCCATTATGCAAGATTCAGCCAAATTACCGTTTATTTCCAAAAACTAATGAAGACCCCTCCAGCTCTCAGGGTTGGGCCGGCTCCCTATTGGAATGTTTGGGCTCTCAAAAGGGTGTTAATGAAGGCGAGAGCGGCAAATGGGAGAATGGCTCTGCAAAATAATAAAGACCAAACAACTCGAAAGAAAACTGCAGCTTACAAAAAACAATATTTCCCGTTTACGGCTTCCTCAGTTGCTTAGTCTTAACTCCAGAACCATTTCAATCAGCCTTGAAGATTCTACCTAATTTATTAAAAAGCTAGATTACCAGTCTCCAGCTTGCAAACATGTGGGCAGCATCTCAGGGAAAAGGGAGTGGGCATCCGATGACGTCATCCTCTGGGTTTTCAGGTATGGTGGGATCCCGCAGTAAAACATGCCCATTTCCAGCACTGGAGGGGGTGTGCGTATACCCATTACATCCTGCGATAACATTTGGCTCCCTACCCTAGAGATGCTCTGGCGGCTGCACCCATTCAATATATGCCGCAGTGGCACGTAGGCGCACGCTACCTCTTTGGGATGACCTGACCCAGAGTGGGAGCCTTGTTCTCCCCTTTGGTAAAAGGAGAGCCGGAAGGACAGCAATTCACGGACTAGAAGGCCTTCAGCAAAGTGACCCCACGCATTAAAGCATATTCCAAGCTTCCCACTTCCAGCTTGGCCAACAGGATGCACTCAATTAAGCCTGTAAAGATCTGTGGTAAATCCATCACAACACTGCGCTTCATTGAAGGTTTATGGGTTAGAAGAACAAACCGGGGTGTAGTGCAACGCTTCAATTGGTTTCAAGTGTCTGTTCACTGCTTCGTTTAGGAAAGAAAGGACAGCACTGGGATACAAAATGGAGGCGAATGGTTTATTTTTTAATCTTTTTATTCCGGTAAAGGGCCTAAAAAACTGAGTGTGCTGCAAAAAAAATAAACAAACAACCTATGTTTTTTATCACTTGGCAAGGAAGGAATGTCGAAGTGGCTGTACCATGAAACCACGAATGGCTGCAATCCGCCCTAAAGAAGGCAGTAAGGAGCGAGGCATACCCGCTCCCAGAGTACACAGGGAGCAGTGGCGGTGGCATGCCCTGCACGCATGCGCAACCGTCCACACGTCACCGAGCTGCAGTAGCAACACATACGTGGCATCTCAGGGGGCAGTCGCCACTCTGTCTAAGGCTATGGAGCGTGGAAGTCATCATCTGAGCGCAAGGCCCACCCACCTGCCCCTGGTGCACTGGAGAACATTGAGACAATAGTTGGTAGAGGATGAGTTGCCAGAGGCGTTGCAGGTAAGAGGATACATTGTACTCAATGCAAAAAGCAACTAAGCCCTGGCAGGCAATATTTGAAACACGCTCATCGTTTCTTTGTAGTATTTATTGAGGCATTCCAGAAGAATCACCATGATGAGCAAGATGGGGGTTCAAAGAGTTAACAGTTTGAAAGTTTAAAGTTGGATTGTAAAATGTGGACAAGGTAAGAGGGGAAGGAGGTCATGCCCGACATTCGAGTGGGCAAGGTGGCTCTAAGAACTGCTAGGTCAGAGAGGAGGACCATTTAGTCAAACCAATTGAGAACGGACTTTGGGCCAATGGAAAGCAAAATGGGCCAGGTTAGTCACTAGGGCTAAAAGAATAACAAACATTGGCTAAGCCAACAGTTTGGGCTTTTGTGTGGGTATGGACTAGGTATTTGCCAAGCACTGCAATACTGGTACTTCCTATGCACAAGCTAGCAATTGGTGAGAATACCGGGGCATGTGATGGCAATGCCTGGCAAACGCCCATCTAATACCTATGTACAATTCAAAACTGTTGGCTGCCAGTGCTTTTTGATAACCTGACTTCACAGCAAGGAACAGATGTAAGGACATGCATATTGCATATAAATGAAGTGGATAAAGGCACACTTGGTTAAGACATTTTTTTTGGAACCAGGAGCTCCTTTACAGTTGCAGTTAAGCCACTAACTCTCGGAAGACTTCACATAAATAACACAGGCAGGCCCTATGCTGCATAGAGTTTGATTTGTATGCATGACAGAGATAGTTCATAGAAATCCCAGTAGGATGTGTTTTGGTGGGGAGGGGCAGGCAGTGAGTGGGAATGACCACAGGGATTACCATAGCCAATGGCAGTCAATGAATGAGTAAAACTTAAATAATACCTGCAAGCTGTGTGTCTATCCTCACATTCCACTCCCTCCAATGCAATAGTTCCGCGTTAGCGCCACCTAATAGCCAAAACTAAAAAGGGGACATGTGCAAGGATGGGCCAGGTAGGACTGAAAGAACGCACATGCTGTTTATTATTTCTTGCAAGCTCCTCTTTTCACTCTCTTGTAGTCAAGAAATGTTGTCAAATTTATGTGGACCAAGCCTCAAGATATTAACTACTTGCAAAGAACACACCAACATAGCACACACCCTGATAGGGGTTAGCGCCTCCTGAAGAAGGGACCAGGGTCACTAGCCTAATTGCAAATCCAGTCACGGGGCTCTCACATTTGCAGCATAAGCCTCCCTCTTAGTTCCTCTCGTGGGAGCGCCACTGTGTCTTGCGACCTCCGGTCAGTCCAGACTCAAGGGATAACATGGTGGCCCAAGCACCGTGCATAATATACCATGTGAGACGGAATCACGGCAGGCCATAGAACATGCTCATAATTAGCAGGGGCTTTCCATCATAGCTCATATATGAAAGGCCTGCCAGAACTGGACTAATAAGTGTGCAAAGTCAGATGCAATTAACTAATTTACAGTGATGCTGGCGCAATACAGGTCACATGACGAAGTGGGGGTCAGCTGATGTCTGCTGCTCTCTGGGAATTTCCTATTGCCTGATTGTCAATGGGTTGCTGGGAACAGACCAATTGGTCAACTTTCATGCAAGGGTGTACATGTTCTGGAACCAGTCAAACAGCAGGCACAAAGAGAGGGCACTCATTGCATGTGAGTGCCCTTTTGAGCGTAGCCTAAATGAGCAAGTGCTGAGACCTATTCCCAGCGCACACAAAAAGGGTGTAAACTCCACTGGCCCGCCCTTCCCCTAACTCACTCTTGTGGTTCTATTGTATCCTCTAAAATATGAACTTTGACATAAATGTCCTACATTTCCAGTGATGGTTTGTGTCCACGTGTTGGGTTTATAGAGTGCAACCGGTCAGTGTACAACAAGAGCACACAGGAACATGCATACACTTAGTGTAGAATATAAAGGGTACAGTTAGGAGGCGGGGTAGTGAGGAGATATTTGTAGATAAGCATCTAACATCTGTAAATCAGGCATTATTACTGGAAGAAGAAAGTTTCTGTTGTTTACATCCTTGCATGAGCTAAAGTCCCATAGTTGTCCAAATCCAGGCCTCAAGGGTCGGATCCATCCCGGGTTTTCAGGATACCCCTCATTCATATTCATGAGATAGATTTGCATAAAATGATTCTAAATGTATGCACATTTTTCCTCATGAATATTAATGAAGGTTATCCTGAAAACCTGTCAGGATTCCGGCCCTCGAGGCATGATAACGACAACCCAGGATGAGACAGGCATTCTTCTGCATTTGTGACCACCAACATGGTATACCAACCACCATGTTAACACTGAACATGTTCCCTCTATACAGTGCCTTCCTTCTTGTTCCCCCTACTTCTTATGATCTCACCTTCTCTCTTCCATTCCTTGACAGTGCTTTGAAGCTGCCTACTAGTTGCATGAGCACAATACAAGAAAGTAACATGATATGACATGAAAAAGTTGTTCACAATGAAATGAAACTAAAGTCCAAAGCAAGTGCCAGGCAAGCTCAGTTATTTGGCTTCAAGGGTGCTGGGTAAGGGAAACACGTTGTTCTCCTGTAAATAACAAAGCAAATACACACACCAAAAAGATTCAGAAATAGAGAAAGGATATTACCCCGTTTCCTCGCAGGCCAGTTTTCTCAGAGCACATTTGCTCATAAAATCTGTACCACATTTTACTGCAAAATGGAGATGGTGGGTTTGGTTTAGGTATTTAGAAAGGCAGGGGTGTTTGGGCGTTCTGCGAGGGGGGGGGTCTTCCCCTCCATATTTTTAGCACTAAAATGTGGTAAAATATATGAGGAAATGAGCTTTGAGCAAATTGCTGTGAGTAAATATCATAGACCAGAGAGGAGTACATTTAAATAATCTTAAACTCTGTTATCCTAGAAATGGCCAATTCTACACAAGAGTAGCCTCACCAAACCGCTCACAGTGAGCCTTCTGTCTGAAAGGGATGCCAGTGTACTAGATCCTATTTTTAAATTGTACCTTGAAAAGCTATATTTGAATCATTCCAAAGGTTGGACACAAAGAGAAGGGTCCTTCCTCTGCCCGGTGTATTGAAGAGTGAACACTTAGACATCTGAATGCTTGCCACACAAACAATGGATGATTTCAATGTTCAATAAAGAGAACAACTTTGATGAATGTTGTGTATCTTTACATTTCAGAGAGAAAGTTAATGCCAAATGCACTGAGCCACTTTATTTTCTAATAATTGGATAGCAGTATAAAAAAACAAGATCATTCGCTGTATACGCCTCTAGCCAATATAGCTTTCAGAATGTCTGGGTGCATTGGTAACTGTGCCCCATCTGAAATAATTGATCCATATTAGAAGACAATTTGTTATCACAAATCTTTTAGAAATTCCATAAAGTGTCTGTTATGGAAACACATTTTTCATTTATTAATGATGTCTTCTTATTTCCTGACAGTTTTGTAGTTTTGTGCCAATACGTTTTTCAAACCAACGGCTCTTCTTCAGGGCAAATAACTCAATATTCCTATAATGAATTATTAAGGTCGGTTATATCCTTCTCCTAGTATCATCTCACTGTTGATGTTTCTGTCTTCTCTATGTTAAATTCAGCCCTCTGTATTGTTTGTAGTGGCTGCTTGTTGGTATCTTCTTTTTTTATCATATATTTGGTTTTCTTTCCGAAGCACTTGTAGTAATTGTGTTCTTATTTGGAGAATCCTATTAGTCTGTATACTGCTCTGTTGTAGAGATTATGAGCGTTACTTTTCACTGTTTTGAATGCTCCCGCCCCCGTGTCGGCTAGTCATTTCATTTAAACCATCCATAGGGGCTAGTCACTAACTCAGACTTACGCACACGCACAGACTGGTGTCTAGGCAGTCCCTAAGGGTACTCACGGAAAGTCCTGTGGCAGGGAAAATGTGTGGGGGAAATGCCAAAGATTACAAACATATCTTCAATGGGGCCAATGTTAAAATCCAACCAGACTTCCTTGCTGCCAAATTAAGAAGAGTGTATTCATGCTTTTTTGGAGTTGAACAGGAGTTCCTCCCGTAAATGACCTGAAGGTTTTCAAGTCACGCATTTACATTATTGTGTGTTCCCAAATCCCAATGATTGCTGGTAGTGCATCACATAGCATTTGTATACATAACATAATTCTCTCTTATTGTGTTAAGTAATTGACACTTTTTTTTTAAACAGAAGTGTGTGGGCTTAAGCAGCCTAAATTTGAAACTTAAAAATCAACTTGAAACAAGGCACTAACCTGGTAGGGGTATAGAGTCACCCCATTGGTTCTTGAGAGAGACCATGTCCCATCCAGATATTGATGGGCTTGGATGGCCAGTGAGTTCAAGATGTTTCCGTTGCTGGGACTAGTAGCCATCTGCAGGCTGACCTTTGTCTGGTGAACCGGGGAGCTGTTTTTCTTCTCTTGGCCATTGGCAACTCCCAAACTGTTGGGTTTTGCGCCGTGCTTGTTGGCAACAAACCCTGTGTACGTTGACGTAGTGTAGGGCGTGGGCATGTACACCCAGTCCCTGGGCTGCAGGCTGGCCATGTGCCGGGCCCCCACCAAGGTGGGCATGTTGGATAGGGCTGGCGGGGAGCCCGGGGAGCCGGGGTCATAGTGCTCGGTGTTGGCAGCTTGCTCGAGCGTCAGCACCATGTGGATGGCCTCTTGCTTCAGCTGGTTCAGGTGGGTGGCACAGATGTCGCAGCGGTTGTCCCTCTCATTCCACGCCTTCCTGATGGTGTTGGGCACCTGCAGTTTGTCATGAATCACGGTTGAGAGCGCAGGGTCCTGGAAGAAGGAGAACATTTATTTGTAACAACTGACTCAAGGAAGAAGACAATGCATGAAAATAACATTGCAAATGCTGTACAGAGTACACAATCCAAACAGCAATGGCATTTATAAGACTACACGAAAAGATGTTGGCGCCTCACACACTTGAACCCACACCAATCAATGCACTACAGGGTTGTCCAAATTCAGACCTCAAGAGCTGGATCCATGCTGATTTTCTGGATACCCCTAATTAATATTAATGAGATAAATTTGCATACAATGATTCTGACTGTATGCACATTTTCCTCATGAATGTTAATGAGGGACTGAAAACCGTCAGGATTCCGGCCCTGGTGGACTGGAATTGGATAACCCTGCACTAAGACAAAAAGCACTACATTCTCCAGGGATTCTGCAGAATTAAAATGTTTTGCACTTACAGAGGCCTCTCCCAGGAGATGGCATATGTTAATTTGGAAAATGATGTCCTAATCAGTAAGCACCAAATATTACTCATTCAAACAAGATTATTTTCAATTTTAAATCATATTTATTTGTATGAATCCTATAAAAGACTACAGGAAAATATAAAGTGCCACATTAAAAATTATAACACATCTAATGAATTGCCATTCAAAATCCAAGTAATATTTGTATAAAGTGTATTTCTACATAAGGAGTATTCCTGTTTTCTGATGTTTCTTTAATAAAATGGCAAAACCACCCTTATAGTCCATTGATCACATGAGTTACTTGTGATGCAGTCCCGTGCTGGAGGAAGGTGGTTGGACCACTACCCGTGACATGATACAGGCCCTGGAGGATGTACGCAGAGGGTCCCCAGGCTTCAAGACCAACCCCAGCTTCAGTGTAAATCGTGATACCGGTATCCTGGAAAGCCCTGGCCCTGGTAACCGTATGAAGCCTTCAGACCTTCCAGGTCCCAGAATTCTTAAATTAGCCAGAACTGAGGGCCAATGGGGAAGTAACACGGGACCAACTGCCTTCAAGTTGTCTTTAGGCTCCGCAACAGGCCTTTCTTGCCCTCCAGGGAGAGGTACGCAGGAAATCTATAGTCCACCGGACACAAGAGAAGGTGACACCAAGCTTCAGAGTGTCTGTCAAGCCCTGCTGATACAGGGACCACCCAGCCGGTATGTGAAGCCCCCTAATTGCGGTAAAGATTTTGCTGGTGCCTGTGTGGGGCCATTATCAAAATGGGCCACACTTTTTTGGCCAATGTGGACCAGTTTGATGAGTTACTTCACTATGCGGCTAGTAGTTTTGACCAGTGTTGCTGAATAAATATTCTTTAAAGTGACCAATGGGCATCACATTTTATCTAAAGCCTCCCCCTTGGGTACTATTCAAACAGTGCCACAAAAGAAATGAATGGCCATTTGCAACTCTGGGCCACTTTTTCATTGGTGCCTGAGACAATTTTATGCCCCAGGCGGACCCTGGGTAGTCATAAACCATACACCCAGCCAGGGGCATAGACTTTTGGTTTTCCCGGCAGGAGCTGGTGGGGGTGGGGTGCGCAAGGGGCAAAAAGAGAGTCCCATTGTAAGTATAGGGACTTTCACAGACTTGCCCTTTCCCGGGGGGTACCCAGGCACCGGAGCACCTGCGTACACGGCGCCCCTGAACCCAGCTGCGGAGCGCTGTACAAAGCCATGGGACAAAATGTTATGCCTCATACAGGAGTGGCGGCAGTACAGCTAGCAACCCTTTCACATCACTCACTCGAGAGCGGAACGATGGCATTTAATGCGAAGCCTGCAGAAGCAGGCAGTAAGGGAAGACCAGGCATGACCTCAGCTGTGGCGAAAGGAATGGAATGCCCCTTAAAAGAGGTCCATAGTTAAAGCTTAACATCAGTGGGTTACGGCCAATTAATACAGGCCAGACACAGGTATGATATCAGCGGTGGCGAATGTAATGGAACCCCCTCCATAAGGAACCAATAGTTAAAGCTGCACATGAGTGTACGCCGGAAGAAAAAGGCAAATGCTTCCAGGGGGAGCAAGTGAGGCAGGCACATCTAATGGACTTCTCTGAGGTTCTGACTATGGGAATTAGATCAAGGCACACAAATGGATGTGATCCACTTAGACTGCAGGAAAAGGCTTAGATACCATTGCACACAGAGCACCAATCAGCAAGCCGAGCGGCCTCGCGATGGGAGCAAGGTTCAGAAACTGGATTACAAACAGGCTGAGTGATAGGCAGCAGAGGACGCTGGCAACAGAGTGCCTTCAAAGGGAAACCAAGTGTCACGTGGGGTCCACGGGGAGAGCAGGCGCAGCATGGCGTTCCTCCTGCTTGGGGACAGGCAGCAGCACTGGTAGGCCGTCTATCAGCTGGCTTCTAAGACGTGCGGCTGCTCAGCAATAATTAATTGGCGGGAAAAGCATTCATGCCAGTTATGTTTGCTGGAAGCACTACATATCTATGTTTATTTTTGGCGCCCATAAATGCTGGGTGCAATTATGGTCAAGTTTTAAAAATGTGCAGTTAAAGTCTTCCAGAGATGTTATACTTCCGTGACAGGCTGGTGAATGCATGTAGATTGATCAGGTGAAGGTGCATCCGGTCTAAAATGACATAATGCAAACATCACACCAGGAGTTTACAGAGAGAGAGAGAGAGAGAAACAGAAGAGGAGAGATAGAGAAGGAAAGAGACAGAAAGGGGTGGATGAGGGACAGGGGGAGTGCAAGAGGGAGAGCGAGAGAGAAAGACACCTAGCTAGAAATGTCATTTGTATTCGTTATTTTATTTAGTGCGTAGTGCAGTAACACAATGTGGCTTTTTGTTTCCCCTCGCCTAAACAACGTCAGACTCACAGTCGGCAAACTAAGGTGGGCAGTTCGCCCCATCCATCTTAGCAATCAGCAGCTCTCTTGACACAGAATCAAATGCTGCTTTAAAAATCTACGAATGCCATGTAGATGGGCTGCAAACAGCCCATGATGCTTAATTGCAGAGATTGCAAATAGATTAGAACAGTTTCTGCAGTGTGCCAAAGATTCATTCCAAAATGGATCTCCACACCTCACAAGAACCATTCAATTGAGGCTCAATTTGGGGGATAATTTACCTATCTGGGTTTGCTATTTTCCAGGGTGGTACTGGTGATTACTTCAACATTTTAAAACAGAAAACATTCATGATGCTAATCTTTTAATCAGTATGGGTCCCGTTTTGAAGTACAGGTGGGAGTTTCTATTCCCCGGGGCTCCCAAAGCGCACAGTGTTTCTTCTGGAGAACCCAAAAAAACAGAAACCAAGTTCCAACCGGATTCTTGTACCCAAATGAGCGTTATCATTCCCATTGTAATTAGCAACTTTCCCTCTGTGGGGAAGGAATTGCAGTTGCTGGTGGCACACCACGTTCTGTAGTCATCTGTACTCCAATGTCCTGTGCAGGCCTCTGTTCCGATATGTGGAGCCTTGTTTAAAGCAGTGCAATCTTGCACAATTCTCAAGACCCTCCACTTTTCACAGGTGCTGGCCAACTCCTGTGCCCCATTGCTCTGCAATACTAAGGTGCAACAGTAATGCATAGAGAGGTGTCACTGTATAGCCCATACATGAATTAAAGATCAAAATCAGCAGTCCACTCCCCCACTAAATCTAAGACTGATAGTGAAACCCCCCTAAGAGCAAGCACAGGGCAGCACAATGTGGGTAATGCTGAGCACCACTGCACGGCTGACACGGTTAGCAAAGCCACGCAGCAACCGAAATGCAGACCAGCAAATGATTGACGCCTATAGAAAAAAAACCTTGAACAACCGATACAGAGCACCACTCAAGTACGAACAATGATATTGACAATGAGGATTACAGAATCTGGAAATGGGGAGAATGCAGTGTGGAGAGCCCCGACCACGTATGCTGAGAGGGCCCGACTGCTGATTAAGAAGCATGCACCATAGCGGATCTTGGGGGCCTGACAGTGGATGCAGAGAGTGGCCCAGCAGCGGATGCGTAGAGGGGCCCGGCAGCAGATGCGTAGAGGAGCCCCATCCACAGGTGCAGTGGTTGGGTCTCTTTCTGACATATTTTATGGCTCAATAAGAATAGCCCTTCACATGAGGACCACCATTCAGTCGACCAACCAGTGCCAAACCAAGCAGCATATGGTTTCAAAAGGGATTTATACATCAATGTTTCCGCAGAATTGCAATGCAAATTTAATTCCAAACTCTGGTTATTGGCTGCTTCACCACATTGCCAACCAGGGAAGTTCTTTTCTATTAGATTTCGATTTGGAAATACCAAATCCTTTTTTCGTTGCACCACATTGGTTCTTTTATACAAATCCTTTAGACAAATGCACAATCCTGTATTTTTTTCTCGCATTTTGGACAATATCCGCCATGCTCCATCAACCCCTAAGAGAGGCAGCCTCAAGTTGTGCTGTTGTCCCTGCGCCAGGTGTCATGTTGGAACAGGATGGGTGATGCGTACTGTCCCTCTTCTGCCCATGTCCTCCTCCCTTGTTGCCCCAGCCCTCTTTAGCCAACTGTGTTGCCCTAGTACTGTGTATCCCGTTCTTGCGGCCTTTAGCCCCTTTTCTCACCCCAGTCCCCTTTGTTGTCCCCAAAACCTATTTAGCCTCTTTTATTGCTCCAATCCCCTTCCATCCCCACACCCCGTTTTTTTAACCTTGACACAGGCCCCTCGACCCGCATTGTTTTGCGCAGCCTTTTCCCTGGGCTCGGCCTGTGTTGGGCCCCAAGAGCCAGGCCAAGCGCCCAGGCTCGGCCCTGGCTCGGCCTTTCCCATGAAATCTCTGGTTCCCCCAGGTCTGGGCTTATGCCCTATTTTTACATCCCTTCATACACGTATGTACAAATATAACCCTTCGTTGACATTATCTACTAATTATAAACAATCAAATACCCAGTTTCGGCATGAACGTGGAGTGATTTTTTTTTGTGTATGTGTTTAGTGGGGGGCACTAGGTCCGCCGTCTCGAGCATGGTGGGTAACGTTAGCCTCCCCACCCCCAGCTCCTGCCTTCCCAGCTCGGCTGCTGACAGACCCAGAGGAGCGGCCGACTCTTCGCGTGTGTGGTCCCATAGGGCTTGGGTTACAGCTCAGTCCTAAACATTCCCCCAGTGACTGACAAGAGAGGCGAGGAAACCGCCGTCGCAGTTGGTAACTTTACCAAGGCCTCACACGCACGGCCCCACCAGGGTTACAGGTGACGCGGGGCTGCAGCAGAGGCGCGCGGGCCGCTCTCGGCAGCTGTGGGGGCGCGCGGCCTCTGACTGGGCACGCGGTTGCAGCCCAAGCGCATGCGTGACCTCTGGGGCGGGGCAGCTGCTCACAACAAGCAGAGTTCTCGTCTTGACTTGTTTGCTCTCAGATACATTGGACCAATTGAGTCAAGTGTCATAAACAAACACTACTACATACATCTCCCAGAGTGCGAGCAGGCAAACAATCAAGCACAGCACTGGAAACTTGGTGACTCTTAAATCGCGTCATCTGGTCATGCCTGGCTGTGCCTTCTGTTCCTCATAGCTCTACGTAGTTGTGCCACACTACCAGTATCAGAATGCAAGTGGCGTGCCCCACGTAACCCTGGCTGAATGCCAGTCTGTTTTTCAGTGAGCAGGAGGAGGAAGAGTTCTGCGCCCCCTCCCCCCATCCTGTCCAAAACTGAACTCCAGAACCCGTGTCTGATCATATTTATATAGCACTTAGGATTGCATGCCGCAGCACCTTAAAGCACATGTATAAATAAATACATTACTGAACAGATCAGCATTGTAAGGAGGATGGTTTGGGCCAGTCTGAGGTGTACAGGCTAAACACAGTGATTCCAGTCCCAACGAACTCTGCACATTCTCCCTTCCTAGGGCAATGCTACTGTTTTTGGGTGTTTTCTTATAACAGCCCTTGGTCTTGGAAACATGTTCTCACGGGGGCCGAGGAAGCCAATGGGGCCAAATCCAGAAACAGCAGAATGCGATAAGCACGGGACAATTCGTGCTGTTGTGCATGCTCAGGCGTTGAAATGTTGGCTGGGCACAGGACTGGATGTACATAGCACCTGCAATGGCGTGGGGGGAAATTCCTTTCAGTAGCAGAGATGCAGAAAGAGTGCCTGTTGGAGGGTTTCCCGCTGCTAGAGTCCTATTGCTGTGGCAGTGTACTTCTGCAGGAAGGTCAACCTGCTAGGACCCCCTAGTCCCTGACTGGGTACCGTTGGAGAGAGGGCACCTTACATGACTAGCATAGCACTGGCAAATTACTTTCTGGAGGAGGTTTACCTTCTGGGGTTCTGTACCATTGAACGGGCAATGTTGGAGGAAAGCTCACGCTGCTATAGTCCATGACACTGACTGGCCTTTGGGTGGACGCTGACAGTGAACTTCTGGGGGCAGCTCAAGCTGCTGGGGTCCTGTAACCTTGGCAGGACACTGCTGAAGGACGTTTACACTGCTGGAGCTCTTGAAATACAGATGTGGCACTGCTAGAGGAAGCTCAAACTCGTGACACCTACACTACTGGCAATATCCTTCCGGGGGAAGCCAACACAGGTGGAGTCCTGTAGCACCGTGAGACCACCCCTGCAGAACAACCACACTGGTGGGACTTTGCACTCAAGTGAAAATACTGTTCTGGGAGGCTCACAAAGCTCGAGTCCTTCGGCTCATAGAGGGTGCTCTGAGGGTCTTATTGCACAAATGGGGAGATGGGCTGCTGGATAAATCTTAAAGAGCTAGGCTGCTGGGCCCATGACATGGCGGATAATTAAATGATCATGGCCGGTTTCGTGGGGCTTAGAAGACCCATTTGTTCGAGTTACTGTTGGTGGATTTACCGGTCTCAGCCTTGCGGCGTCTTCATGCCTTTGGGCCTAGTGCGCTCTATAAATACCATAAATAAATAAATAAGCTCACACTGCTTAAGGTATCTCAAACTGATTGGTCATCGCTGGAGGAGACTCCTGAAGTTACAGTGACAACCAGGACAGCTCATACTGGAAGAGTTCTACAGCATTAACAGGGCTCTTCAGGAGGCCCATCGCACAGCAGGAGGGAACTCACAACTGCTGTGGTCTTGTAGTGACAGGACACTGCTGGAGGAAGCTCACACTGCTTTGGCCTTGCAAAAACAGGACACAACATGAGGAAACTCACACTTCTGGGGACCTGAAGCCTGACAGAGCACTGCAGGAGGAGGGCAATGCAGGAGGAAGCTCAGGCTGCTAGTTGAATAGTCACAGTGGAATCGTACCAAAATGTCGCCCTCACAATTACCCTCACAATTACGACGGCCGAAAATGGCAACTTTATTTATTTTTTTGGACCCCCCTTACACCACATATATATGTGGGGGGTATACAATATATAATATAATATAATATACAATATAATATTAATATGGGGGAAGGTGCGGGGCTCTCCCCCCCGCATATATATGTGGTGTAAAGGGGCCGTCGCAATAATCGCATAGATCCGTCACAGTGAACTACCAGAGAAAGGTCAATCTACTGGGACCCTCCCTTACCCGCATTACTTTACAACAGTACTCAAGTACTGACGGTTGGGTACCAATGGAGAAAGCCAAAACTGCTGAGGTTCAGTAAATATTATAGGCACTGCTGCAGGAGGTTCACACTGCCAGCGTCCTGCAGGCATAAGCAGGGCACTGCTTGGCTCCAATAGCACTGACAGAGCACCGCTGGAGGAAGCTCGCACTGCAATGTCACTGCTGGGGCGCTTTAGCCCTAATAGTGTATTTTTCTAGGAATGCTCACACTGCTGGAGTACTAAAGCACTAACAGTGTACTTCCGGGCTCGCCGACACTGCTGGGGGTCAATGGTACTGATAGGACACTGATGGAAGTGGTACTGAGTCACCCTCTACTGACCCGCACACCAGAAGTTGTAGTACCATTTATGGGAATTATCTCCCATGGCTCGCAATTAGCGTTGCACTGAGACAGAGGACATTCAACCAGTGATATTCAGTATATAAATGGATTATACACATGGTCAATATAATTATTTGATATAAAGCAACCCTACACTCAGTTAAATAACGCACAAATGAGTATGTTTGTATACTGCACACGTACAAGAATAATTTGTAGGTGTTCCCAATGTTAGCAGCTAAGGAAAATAAATCCAAGTGATGTAAAGTGATCTGCCCAAGATCACACAGTTTGGTCAAGTGCAGAAGCCAGGATTTGATTGCAGGTTTCCTGGTGCCACAGTTCCCAATGTAGGCAACAGGCTACATCTCTTACCATCATATTGTTAGTTTGACACCTACAAACACAGATTTGTGCATAGCTAAACCGATAGCGTTCAATAAGACTGTCTTACATTGCACCAAACCAGATGGTAAAGGAACCTGATCAAATACAAGACACTTTTACAGGAACATGCAAGGCAAAATAAATAGGATTTCTCCTAAGGGCAAAATGCCCAACAGGAAATGCAAATCTACTGAGAGTGAGTGGATTAAAAATGTATGAACGTCTTTCACCACAACACAACGCCAAATGGAAATAAGGTAAGATTTGTGAACACGAGGGAACTGATATACCATGAAAAACGGTTTGAGAAGTGGACAAAAATGGCGAAAAACTCATACTTCTACACATCATTTATTGATCGGTGTGGTGTGCTCAGAAATACACATTTTTAGAACATCCTTATGATGTTTCCAATCATCCGATTGGTCAATCTGCGGACGATAGAAAGCCCGCAGATTAAATATAGCACGCAAAAATGGTGTTTGCTTCCCCCGCCGGCATTATAGCCCGCAATTGAATTGGCACCGCCGATTCCATCATTAACCCCCGTCCTAATACACAGCAACACCAGCAATAGTTCTTTTGTCACATTGCCGTGCATGGGTGCGTGCATAACGTGGTGGTGGCCGCGGCCTCTCACAAAATCATGCGCAATTAAAGCTTCCTTAGGCCGGGGACATTACATGAAAACAAACGCTAAAACATGCAGAAATAAAACGTCTGAAACAAAGGTAAAAAGAATATGCAGCGTTCATCCCCAACAGTGCCCCACCTGCAAAACGTTGTGAATACTCTAATACACCTTCTAATAAACATTATATTTCAATGTTACATTTCTAACTTTGCCCATGCGTACCCATGCCTAATAAAAAAAGAGCACATAACTGCATGGCCGGACTGGGGCATAACATTGTCTAGGGCACCAATGAAAAAGTGGGCCACATTTGCAAATGGCAATTCATTACTTTTGTTGCAGACTGTTTGAGTAGAACCCAAGGGGGAGGTTTTTGATGTATTCCGTAACACGGGGTCAAAACTACTAGCCGCATGGTGAAGTAACTTATTAGGATTTTGTGTTTTTGGTTCGGCACTGCCCTACAGGCCAGTCCGAACCTGCTGACACCTGCATTGACTTTCCACATTTAAATATTCCACCCCTCCACTACTAATTAGCTACCTGAAAGAAGAAAAATGCTCACACCCGCATTTACTTTCCCCACTTAAACACTCCACCCCCCAATGCCAATTACCTGCCTGATAAAAACAAGAAATAAGTACTCACACCTGAATTTACGTTGCATTAATTTCTGCAGCATTTATTAGTCGTTTATCTCTCTTTCTGATTTAATAAAATACTGATTTAATAAAATACAGAGTTTGTTCTAATAGCTTTATAAACCTGCAGCTCGGCCCTACCGGGCGTTATGGTCCCTCATACCTCGTTAAATGCCCTCGCTGCACTCAGGCTTTTAACTCAGTCTTCAGGGCCCATAACACCCGGTACGGCCCTCGCTACAGGACTATAATGCTATAGCATAGTCCTTAGGATGCCAGACAATGGCGACAGAGAGTAAAGAGGGCCACCTGCAGAGAGCATTTTGATGTCTAAGTGACCGGTTTGAGTCTTGGAAGAGGGGGCAGAAGGGGTGGGTGCAACGATTAGCATTATGCCCATTAACAGTACCACCTAGCAATGAAAGCAGGGGCACAATAAGGAATGCTAGCCAGTTTCCCCCCAATGGTAATCTACTGGATCCAAACCTTCATCATCATCATGCCAAGGCAAAGAAAGCCAGATTCCAACTATTGTCACTTGCCGTCGGGGATCAAGCATGATGAGCTTTCTCGGCTAGCAATAGGGGGCAGTGGTCTTCCTTGCACTGATTGGCCGCACCGTAGTCTGCATGTGAAATACCTGCTCAGGGAAAACACTGTGCAGGCCAATAAGCCGGGTGAAGTTGACCAGATTTTACCCACTTTTCTCATCCAACAGCTCTGCATTATCTATTCCGAAACAGAGCTCTTGGCTTGTCCCGCGTCAGATGTGTGTGCTGAAATCTTATTTGAAAGAGGCGCGCAGCAGGTTCCCGTGCGAAATGCAATTAATATGTACAGTACCGCTCAAAAGTAACACTCTTTTATGCTTTTAAAACAAGCAGTTTCGTTCATTTTTTTACAGTATTTGTGCAGAAATGATTGAACTTTGATCCCTGGCTTAGATTTGTCTTCATAATTCCGAAGCCCCATCACACAAAGCAAGAACATTACCACTTTTCCTGAAGGTTTTAAACGTTTAACACAAAAGGGTCACGGGAGATGAGCTTGCCCTCTGACCCAGTTCCCATTAATTGTCCCCCGTGACAGCCACACAGCACAGAGCAAAGCAGGGGATGAAAAGGTAACGGCGAGCACCGCAGGACGCTTGGGTGGAGGGACCTCGGGCATGGCAGCTCTGGTTACAGCGCCCCATCTCCAGGCGGGACCGAGCCGCTTCACCTGCGAGTCTCCGATGCCCGGGGAGAGGCTAAAGAAGGGAGGGGCACCTTTTAGTAGCCTCCCTAGTGGTTGCGCCCACAGTTCTCGCTTGCTGACTGTGGCGTTGCTGCTGTGTGTGGAATCCACCTGCATCCATTACACGTCAGGCTATTGTACAGTATTCTGGCGACTTGCTCATACACCCCAACATCCTCGAGTTCCAGCTTTTCAAAGCAGTTGCTAGAAGTGAAATCACCACTCTACTCATGGGATAGATACAAAGTAACTGCTATCATGGCCCTGCTGTATTTAGTTAATGTATTCAGGGGTGTGGCCTAAGAAGTGCAAGGAACTTGGGGGCTTTTATAAGAGGTTTGGCCTCTGTAACTAGAGGAGGGCCTAACAGACACCTCGCACAAAAGGACAATACATATATTCTTTAGATATAATATAATTGAACAGTAGTAAAAACAAATACTGATATAATATTTTTTGCTTAAAATCATGAACTGAAAATAGTTACACACAGGTTCAAATACACACAACTCGATGTAATGTAATGTAAAGGGGTTTCATACAGTCAAATTTCAGACATTTTGGAGGCGGCTTGTCGAATGGTAATGGAAGAGGAGAGGGTGGTGGGAGATGGGTTAGTGGGAGGAGTAGGAGAGACTGGTATGAATCCTCATGTGTTGATGGATGCAAACCAGAAGGCTACATGTGAGGAATTCGACCATCCGCACGGTGAGTGTGCGATTGCCTGGGATTTTTTTTAAATTTGAAAAGAAATGGAATCATTGTAGATGAACCTCTGGAAAATGTTTTGGGATAATCCGTACACATTTTCCTATGCTCACCGCACCACATACACATAGACCTGAGTACTCTGGGTGGACACAGCCTACAGGCGCTGTCCCCCCTGTAATTTTTTGTTGAGATATGACAGCCAAGGGTACATTAAGGCATCTCAGAAAGGGGAGGGCAAAATCTTCCTCCTGCCATGGCCAGCCTAATTAACTAACGAAGGCTCCATGGATCCATCATGTCCTTTGTTAGCTCTGCTGGTGGCAGCTTCAAATACTAATAAGGGTTACTTCAAACAGGCCCATGGGGGGCCTGATATTAGGACTAAAAAAAGAGACAGGAAACCCCAACAACCTTTGATATGCACAGTGTCAACCTGAAGACAGCTGCCGCCCCTCAGTATCAAGGGCAGTGTACTGTCATGTCTGGGACTGCATGATTACAGTAGTCATCCCCGGAGGAGGACCCCATTCAGAAGCTACCAGTGTGTGGATTGATGGAGACAGAAAGTCTGTTCTCGCCGCAGCTTCAAGGGAGACCTGCTGATTTAATCAGGAGCTTCAAGGGAGACCTGCAGCTTTAGTCAGGAACCACAGACAGCTACATTAACTAGAGAGACCCTTTGATCCACAACAGACAGAAAGATGGGTGGGACTTAGTATTACATGTTTGCACCCCTTTACCTTTTCTGTTGCAAAGCACTCTGGTTATGACCTCATGCATACAGGAGATTGTTTGTGGGGAACCAGGATTGGTTCAATAAGGCAGGCTTAGCCTACATCAATCACCGTAGGCCATGTGGCTTTAAGAGAGGGCCGGGCCTCTCTTTTGGGCAGATCACCTGAAGACTTTGCAATGAGTAGCAAGATGAACTCAGCATTGGACCCTGGATGAGAGTACAGTCTTCCTTACATCTTCTGCCAGTGAAGGAAGGCCAGAGCCTCCAAGAGGGAAGCAAGATCCCTCCCCTGAACATCTCCCAGGGAACAGAGGAAGATACTGAATCCAGAGGACCCTCCAGCAGCTCCAGAACTGGTACTGCAGCAAGCTTCCTAGGTGGGAAGTTCCAGAGAGTCTCTGAACTAAACTAAGGACAAGGCCTGCCTGCAACCCTCTCCTCAGCTTTGGGCTGTCTGCCTTAAAGGACGACACAAGCCCAATGAAGAAGCTAGGAGGAGGGCATCGACAAGCATCTACTGCCATCTGCCATAAAGGACATTTTCGAGCCTGTCAAACCCCTTGAGCTGCAACTGACTGCACCACTGACTGTTATTATGCCACAGTCACTCACGCCATCCGAGAGGTCTCAACGAGTGCTTCAGACCCACCGACCAGCAGTGAGACAATTATTCTTGACCCAGAGCCCATGTCTAAGCCATCCTGCAGCCCTCCGTCCAGCCTTGCTTGCCAAAGTGCCTGCTGCCTGATACCCGCAGTAGTCTCCCGTTTTGAACTCTGTTGCAGAAGTGGCAAAGCACCCTGAAACTGACTCGACCCTATCGAGCACCAAGAACATCTACAGCACAAGGTATTTTGTGGTTCTGTCCCCCTGGTCCTTCTCTGCAGGAAACTAGTGACATTGTACCACCCATTACTCCCTTGTGTTGAAACCAAGTATCCTTGAACTATAGCGATACAATTTTTTACTGACTACCCTCCTGTCAGTATCCAGAGTGCATCCCTTTTCCTTCTTGAAACTGTCTGTCCTCTGCATTCCTATATAGGGTGGGTTGTATTTCGCAGTTTTGCAAGAACTGTTTGGTGTGATAATAACAAAGTCGATATTTGTTTACAACATTGACTAGACAGTCCCTTTTATCATTGGGTAATAGAAACCGATATTCATCCCTGGACCACAGGTGCCCCGGAAGTTGATTTGTCACACTACTCCCCCATCACCCCCAATGAACCCACCAAAGCCTTTTCACTGGATTTGGTGAAGGGACATTTCACTGCACTTTTAGGAGGCGTGGGATCAGGAAGTAGCTAAAAAGAAAGCTTGAGGGTTGGAGAAAGGCAGTTGAATGAGGTATGAGGGGCGTGCCCCCCATAAAAACACTACATGGACTGCCTTAGATCTGCCACTAAGTTTCTATGGGGTGACTGATGATGCCACTTGGGGTGCCTGTTATGTTAATTGCATTTGTAAAGTGTTCGTACACTGAAGCATCTTAGCACTGAGGAGGAAAGAATTAATCCAAGAATTAAAGACTAGCTAACATAACTGTTAGAACAAATATCTTTTTAATAGACGACGAAAGTTGCATTGAGTGTCAAAGGTAGAGAATTCCACAGCTTAGCGGCCACTACTCAGATGGAGCGACCACCCACCCGCTCAAAGTGGTCATTTAATGTGTTCATTTGGCGCCTTTTGTGTTTCTAGGTCTGCAAGCCTAAAGGACAACAAGCACCGGCCCTTGGATAGAGCTAATGCTTATACACTGCGCAGAGCAATTGAATGGTTATGATGGATGTACATCTTGTAGAAAGTAAGAGGATTCTGTAGCAATATATCATTGGACCCAGAGCTTATTTTGTGGGATTGGTGCACAACACGTTTCAAAGAAAATTGAATATATTAATGTCAAGAAAGACGTTGACTACCCACCGTATGGGGTCAAGAACTGCCTAATCATGGGACTGGCCCCAGCCCACTTAAATCCCTGAATTATTCATGGTGTTGAAAACCATAATGATTTCTAAAACTAAAAAAGAGTTTCTGAATAATTATTCATAAGTGAAAACAGAAGAACGAGCGGTGCCCACTTAGCAAGTACTTATTTAAAAACCATAACCAAACTCAAACTACTTGGAGAAATGCCTGATTACAGATTATATATTCTATTCAGTATACAAATCTCATGTTGGCCTCTTTCAGTTAGGTTGCAAAGCCACCACGTTTTCTAGGCATTAGTACCCTTGGGGTGTGCATCAGCCAATCAAATTGCTCCAAACTCGGGCTGAATCAGAAGACCTAAACCTGGGCTCAGAAAAACCAGAGTGCTTGACGTACTCACCGGCCATCTTCTCTCCTGCCCCATGCCGCTTCCCTTGTCTTTCCCCATCCCACGCACCCCTTCTCGGCCCACACTTGTCTTGGGCGGCTGTGGTCCCGACACCTCTGTGGCTCTCCTCACCTCACGCCCAACCATGGTCACTATACAAATGAAATATGGGCGCTGCATGGAGCCCAGCCTTCCATTTCTATGGCAGCGATGTTAGGTGAGGAAGTATTCGTAGGAAACAACATGTCGTACTCTCCAAGAGACCTGTTGTTTCAACAAATACATTCCTCTTAGCACCCTGCGGATAGGCCTCAGGAGCAAATAGCAATAAACACACATTCTGGGGGCTGAATCAGGTGGTGATGGCACAGGGGCCTAGATTTAAGGCCCTCATAAAATGGTTGCACAGTGGAGAGACCAAGACAAATGGTAGGAAGTAATGCAGCAAACAGGGTCTGTAAACTCAACAGCCAGCAGAGGACGCTGTGAGATATCCTGTTATATACTGGTTCCTGGCCTTTGAACCAAAATATCTTTAACCCCTTAACTGTCAGGCTATTATGCAAGTATATGCAAAAGGGACGAGCATGCTCGTCCATCGCACTTATGCTGCGTTTTGTAGTTCTCTGTTTTCCATTGAAAGCAGAGGATTGCCCAGAGCAATGGCAGTGATTATGATTAATTTAGAGCCTTCCATCTATACCTCTTCAGTTTTGCAATAGCCTTTCTAAGTGGGTCAGGTATGTCCAGACTTATTTCCTGAGCCTGCTGGGCCTGGAGTTCAAAGCTGGTGATGTCCTACATGGCCAGAGTATGGTTCGTGGATCTTGTCTTGTGCAGCAGGGTTGTGACCTAGCAGTTCTGGCAGGTCTGCCCCTTTTGGTGTGTGACCAAACCTGATTTGCATATGGTCTCTCTCCATCTGTAATGGAAGAGCAGGCTGACAAATAATGGTTTGGCGGGTTGCCTAGTGGAATGCCAGTGATTATGATTCATTCAGGCGCTCACATCCATTAATTTTCAGTTTTGCAATAGCCACCCTAAGTGCGACGGGTATGTCCAAACATATGTCCTTAGCCTGCTGGGACAGGAGTCGCAAGCGACACCTTGCTGATGATATCGAACGATACAAGAGTATGTTTTTTGGAGCTTGTTGTCTAGTCTAGATGGGATGTGACCTAGCAGTCCTGGCAGGGCTGCTCCTTTTGATTTAGCACCAAACCTGATTTGCATATGTTATTTCTCTCTTTTGTAATGGTACAGCAGCCTGTAAAATAATGGATTGGAGGGTTGCCGAGAGCAATGCAAGTCGTTATGATGAATTCAAAACCCTCCATTCATCACTCTCCAGTTTTGCAACCTACAAGTCCCAGTATGCAAAGCAAAAGTGGCTTGAAAGACAGCAGTGGATAATTACTCCTTAAACTTGACCGACAGAACAGTGACAGTCTCCAGCTTTTCCCCAGCCCTCAGCCCCCATCTCCCTTTATCAGTACTGTTCCTCTCCAGTGTCCATCCTGTGGCATTTCCCCATTTCCACTAGAGCCAGTGCAGGAAATGTGTCAGAACAAGACGGAGGGCTGCCCTGTCCCCAAACCCAGGTGCTTGCCCATGACAATCATGGACCTGCTCTGAAGCCGTGTTATCGCACGGATGTGCAACACACGCTTCAATGAGCACATGGCTTTCAGAAGACTCTGCAGAGCTTCTGAGTCTTCTGAAAGCGGCATGCTCCTTGAAGCGTGGGTTGCTTGTGCGTGTAGCAACCCGCGTTTCTACAAGCAGACTCATTCAGTAGACTCTGCACAGGAAACTGATTACAGAAGCAGCTGTCCATACTGTATGCAATGTATTTTTTTCTTAGTGTGAGTAGAGTGACCAATCACAACTGCAGGGACCAACTTCCATTATTCGCTCAAAAGGGTTTCTTGATGACTCTCTATGACAAGTTTCAAATTTAAAATTGTGGGCATTATGTTCCCTTAATGCTCTTTGCTTTTATGCAAATCACCAGGATTTGGTTCTATGAATAGATACTGTATTGAGAGACCAAGCCTGGGGCTACACGCCTCGGCCCGTCCCCTTCTCCACATGGCGCCGCCCCTCCAAGGATGAGAGAGTTCCCCCAGTACATGTTTTCCATTTCTAGCACTGATTAGAACAGTGGCTTATGCACATGAGGTCTCCACTGAGCTACAACCCATTAAATGCCCAACAGCTGCCAGCAGCTCCAACACATTCACTTCCCCAAATATGGAGATGCGCCTCACCTGTTTGCCGTATTTAAAGTGCACGAGGAATCAGTCTCCACCCCTGGCACGCTGCCAAAGAAGTGTTTTTTCTGAATGTGCCAGGGGATGAGAATGCTGGCGTGATAGTTTATGCATTCACAAAAAATGCAATATATTCCGTTCACACCAGAAAACAAATCTATCAAGCAATGAATAATGATTACAAAAAAAACAAACCATCTCATATACAGCAGAATATTGCAACTGGTAAATATTAGCAAGGATTGCTTTTATTACTAGTTGGTAAATATGTTGTTTGCAAGAATTCGAATAAAAGCACGTTGTTATATTATTATTAAACACAAAAATGTGAAGCAATTATATCTTTTTTTCATTTGCGTTTGTGTCATTCCAGCGCTGCCCTCGGGATTAACGATTTCCAGAATGTAAGGTATTTTTGGTTATGATATGTATTTGTGTGTGAAGGCTCTACACATGATTAATGGGGCTTCTAGCTGCAGCCACCCGTGTATCCAGAGGGCAGCAGCATGCGCCTGCCTCATTGCACACTGTGCTGTCAGTGTAAGTGTGGCAACCCCTCGAGCTCGCCAGCGCGCCCGCAAGTGTGGGTGTTGTGACATCGGCACCAAGCCACATTTTTAGGTCACATGGGTGACCACGTGACGGACCTACTGAAAGGCTGAGTATCTTCGTCGTCGCTCGGCTACCCTGACCTATGCCTCCCCAGCATGGATGACCTGTCATGAGCGACACTGACAGGCCTGTGGATGGCATCTGGAGCTCCTTTCTTCACAAGGATAGCTGACCTTCACAGAGAACTTGACATCAAGATGTTGGATGGACATCTAGCGAAGCTGAGGAAGAACCTCTGCCAAGGACTATATCAGAACCCAAACCCTCTGATCAGAAGACTCACTGCCACCAACGCAAACCCTTTTGACTACTACCTGCAGCCTATTATGGCGAAGACTTTGTGAAACCAGCCCTACTGTTACAAGTCCACACAGACCATGAAGAATCCAACCCCACGACTACAACTCAGCCGAAGAATATGGAGTAATGAGGCTCAAGCCTCAGTATCAAAATAATCACTGCTGATGGATACAATCTATCAGTAAGAAGAAGACAGACAGAGATCATCACTCAGTAGTCAGACCACCCACCCTGTTTCCTGAGGATCATTTGTGCCGCATGCTGCGTTGCGCCGCGCGCCATTCCAAGGACAGAGGGTGTGCATCACAGAGCCCTTATTCAGAGCAGACCAGCAACCTCGGCTCACCCAACAGCTGGCAACAAGGATGGGATGCCCCCACCCCAGCGATCCCTCACATCAAGGGACATAGCCTGTGCCTGCCATGTTGCCAGTGTGGCGAAGTTCGCTCCTCCCGAAACTAGAGCATAGCAACAGGGCCATTGAGCTCTCTCGTGGTGCCAGCTTCCCCGTGCCCTTCATGGATGCTCTCAAATGGGGAAGACCACAACTGTCTGCCCTGCATGGGGGAGCCATCGAAGGCTGGAATGATGGCCTAGATGTCAGGTGCGGCCCCCTTTCCCCGGCAGCTAGGACACACATCTTGCGGCAACCACTCCTGCCAGGGGGAGCAGACACACAGCACGGCCCACACACACTTCTGGTGTTGACTCCTGCCTGGGGGAGCCCTTGGTGCCTTCAAATACCCAGGTCCCCACAAAGATGTATACTGCACAGAGAGCTGGAATTGGCATGGCCCTGACACACTGCCTGCCGACTCCTTGTGACAATAGACAGTGAAGCGTTGGTGGAGCTGCGACCTTGCACGTCCAGTTTGCTCAAAACAGGCCCCGTAAAAATAACTATTACTGCTGAAACTGCCCACCACCACAAATGACTCTCGAGACCCCTGACTGGGTGAGACATTCCTTCCTGGGGCAACCTAGATGTGACGTAGCCTGAACAACCGCACAGGCCCACACATCAGATGTCTGCAGTAACCGGGTGTGGCTTTGCCTGTCCGCAAAGGGGCGCGCCATCCATCCCAGGTGACAATTAACTTCTGAAATAAGTGAAATGTATAAATAATATATCATACACCCAAGTGCAAATGTGATAATTCGCTCAGTGATCCCCCAAAGACTGATTCTCAAGTGTGTGGTGATTAATTTATGGAATGTTAATTGATAGTGTTGTTTTGCTCATTTACCCTTGGCATGGGATGTTGTGATGTCGGCACCGAGCCACATGCTTTGGTCACATGGTTGATGATGTGACAGACCTAATAAAAGGGCTGAGCGGCTTCCTGCTCTGCAGTCCGACCACCGACCCTGTCTCCTGGGATCATTTGTGCTACATGTTGAGCCAATCCAGGAACAGAAGGCCTGCATCATGGAGCCCTTATTCAGAGCGGGCCGGCAACCCCGGCTCACCCAACAAGGGGAAGCGCTTGGGTCCTCCGGATATGGCAAGCAGCCCGTGTCTTTATGAACTTGGGAGGGGAGCTCTTGGCTTGTGCAGTGCTATCATCTGGTGCCATGAAGCACACTCTTCAGTTGTCCCTTGTCTAGCCCTCTTTTGTCTTTACATCGAGGGTCCCCTATTGTTGCGTTAGAAACGTGAAATGCAAAATTGCAAGTGCAAAACATAAAATCTGGACTAGACTTCCATCTCGCACATAGCAAGGGTAACATTGATAGCTTCATATATGCTCGCCAGCTATCATGATGAAACAAAAGCAGCCAGAAAATAGAAAGACACAGAAGTACCCCTTTTCCAGACCACTCAGTGCCTTAAATAACGGGGACCCACAGATGATCACGCATGCAAACATTTCCTATTCTAACCAGGAGATGACAATCCAGTCCTGGTTTTAAATGTGCATTCTGGGACTTGTAGTACTGGGATATAGTTGGGAAATCAAGGTACTACAAGGCAAAGTTTAAACCCGGACTGGGCTAATATCTGCAGAACAAAATGGGGCATGTTGCCATATATAAATGATCCTGGCTCGATGACAGGCATCCGGTGCGAGCACAGCTGATCATTGTTGACACGTCGACACGTCTTAAAATATAATGGATTCTAGATATTTCTATTCATTAGTTTAAAGCTTGTAAATGCTTCTAAGTTTTAAATGCTGCACAAAATGATGTTAAATGGTGCAAAGTTACCTTATCCGTTTGGTGGGAACATTAACCAACCAAGGGTTGGTCACCTATAGATCACAGACAAATGCCTAAATATATGGCACATGTCCCGATTTTGCAAGGACAAGCACTTTTCTCTTACATTTGTTTGTGCACCACTAACTAGTGCCTTCTAGTCTTGCTTATGTTCTATTGCAGTCTACTTTTACGTTCCACTTTCCTAAGTTGTTGGAAATGTATTCATTCCTATGTTGTTTTTCTTCTTTTGCTTTTACACCCTTCATTTTACAACTTTTGTGTTTGATGGAGTACAAATGTACGTGAACAACTTGTCAATACAATTTATACTTATGTAAATTCATTGTTGCAGAATACATTTAAGATACATGCTCTAAATGCTATCTGTTGGTTGTTATAGGTATCAGGATGCCCTACCTTGATTGTTGCTGGCCCGATATCATAAGCTTTATGTAATAAATTTGCACCAAAAAAAGATTTTCTTGTTAGTATTGTGTATACATGTATGAACTAATGTGCCTGTAGCCTCTACTCCATGGTGTCCCTTAGACTTTGTCACAAGTATGGACCATTGGTGATTCCTGTAACACCACAACTACCTCTTTTCAAATAATAACATACAAAATCAGGAATATGTTTCAACTATTGTTTGGCAGCTACCCCCTTGTGTGATATAGTGTCGGAGCCATGAAGCAGGGTAGCAGAGAGATGATAGTCCATTCCTGGCTTTAACTTTGCATTCTGGGATTTATACTCCTGTGTTTACAAGGGTGATCTCAGAACTGCACGCCAGCAATGCAAAGTAAAAACCAGGACTGGACCAGCTATGGGATGTTGGCATGTATTTAGCAGGGCAAATATGCTTAGAAGCAAGGGGTGCTGACCCCAGAGGGCAGTCACATAATCAACCTTATAGAAAATGAACAACAGTGAGGGAAGTCCTTTATGCATGGGTGTAGTGGCAGTTCCATAGTCTCATCTTGCCCCATGGTTACCAAAGGACTCAATGTCACCGGGTACCACATTACCCAGGCCTAGGCTACCATTTCTCCACCAATTGAATTCTGGGAGTTTTGGTATTGGATCACTTCAAAGGATTAAAATTGAGCTAAGCCAAAGTAAAAGCAAATCTCAGGACTGGAGTTGGCTGTTCCCAGGGGAATGGAGTCAACTGGTAACCTAAATCTTGTGATGGTGGGTGAAGTCACTTCTCTGAACAGCTGGGCCGCCTCAAAGCTTAGAAGGTGTGCCTTGAGAGCCGTCTTGAACACTGGCAGTGATTGCTCCTCTCTAAAGTCTAGGAGGTGGGTATTTTAGTGGAGGTGGGCAAGGAGTTTGACAGGTCTGGAACATCGGTGGTACACCTGGAGGCCTTAGCCTGCTAAGGCGGTTCTGACCTGCCGAGCCACGGCACATGAACGTACACAGAAGGATATATTCTAGGACAGGTGGTTCAGACTCTCACATTTTCCAATTCCATGTGTGGGAAAGGCACCAGTCCTGTTTTCTTCTTGGAATTCTGGGGCATACACCGTTGTCTTTCCCAATCTCGGAAGTAAAGAGAACTGGGTGGTTTTCTCACGCATGGAATCGTACAATTTCAGAAGTTTGGCAGTGGAGGGTTGGAGTCACAGTCAGCTGTATGCATGCATACCAATATGCCCCATTTCATCAGAGATAGGTTAGTCCAGTCCTGGTTTTAAGTTTGTATTCTGGGGCTTGTCGACCTGGGTTTTTAATGGGCAAATCCAGGACAATAAACCCTAGAATGCAATGTTAAAACACGAATTTGACTAGCATCTTTCAGGTGGAATTGGGACTGGTGGCATGTATGTTTATTAGAAACCTGAAAACATTCAACATATCGAAACCCAGCTGCAAGGTTCTTCCAGCGACATCTCCTTGGCTAATGCAGTCTGCTCAGAAACGGGGCCAATGCAATTGTTGTTGACATTTTACAATTGTACCAAATGCTGCCAAAGTAATCATATATTGCAGTCCAATATATATACATATACTGAAAAAATACCCTCTTGTATATAATCTAGGATGACCAGATGACTCAATTTCTAGCAGAAGGCAATTGTCTCGCCCTAACCTATCATTTAAAAACCTAATGCATTCTGGGGGTCGTGCCTTCATTACCTTCTAATGGACCCATGGGATCCAGGCACCTACAAATAATGAATGGTAGAAGGAAAGCCCAGAATTGGAAAAGCAGTGCAACTGTGGCATGGAGTCTCCTGATCTTTAGTAATACCCATGTTCAGGTCATGTTAAGGATATCTCTTAATTATTTATGAATTCCAATGACCTTACATGTTGTACCTCAGTTCTAGGCTACCTCCTCTCTCCTCCTGTTCCGACAGGGGGAGACTGTTCATCTGGGGCGCATAGACTGGCTGTGGAGGCCCTGGTTTGTGAGCCCGATACCCGGTGGTTGCCCGCTGCAACCTGCAGAGGTTGGAGGACTTGAAGTCCTGACCTGGGATTTAAGCAGTAGCACCCATGGCTACAGGTCCATTGTAGATAAAGGGGGTGTCCAGTGCCCCCGATACACCCCCTCTCCCGGGATGAAGGTGTGGTGGCATGTTGCTGCGCTCCTCTATGGAAGGCCTGTCTAGGATGCTGATTTATGCTTGGAAGGCTTTGGAAAGCGTGGCTCCTGTGGACTGCTTATCAGACTGCCTTGCATCATCTTGGTACTCCACCCACCCCCTACATGCTATTGGCTTTCTGTATTTTAGAACTTTTTAGAGCTGGCCTCCCACCCTAGTTGCCATCCAAGTTCATGGGGAGGAGTGGCTTGACTTTGCCCAGCATGCTCATAGTATCGCTGGGCCTTCACTATGAAATGGTTTGGCTCATCCTATAATTTTCTTGCTGTATGGTTTTCTCTCTGTTCTGGCTTTTTTCAGTTTCTTTCTGGGAATGTTTTTATCACATCATTTCTATGTCCCATTCCATGAATTTTCGCAAAGCGCTTTAGAGTGTAGCCCTCTAGAAGCAAAATAAACAAGCAAACCCCTCGGGACAGACCAATGCAAAGACGCATGCCCATGGCTCCCACTGTACAATGTCTTCTCCTGTGTCTCCTTAACACGCGGGAAGCCTCCAGCGGAGTCCAGACATGGGAAAGAACCCTGTCACGTGTTCTCCGCTTTCCTTTGCCTGGTCACAAAGCCGCCTGTCTTAAGGGCTTTTGTGAGCTGTGTCTGAATCTTGTTCCCACCGCTTGCATCTAAATATTTGGACATTCTCTTCATTTTGTAATTGGAGCACGCGCTTTCCGTAACTCCAGGGACGTTGGCCCTCATATCCCATGCCTTTATTACCTCGCCCTAGTATTGCTGTCTCCAGACGCGTTAGGACACACTCTTTCTTTTTTGTGTTTGTAATGTGTAAATGATATTGCCAATTCACTTGTCCTCATTCTTACCTCTTTGGACTCTCAGTGTCTGTGCTTGCTTCATACAGAGGTGGGTCTTTCCCCTCACTCACTTTGCATATCCGTTATGCAGTCTTTTGCCCTCACTACCCTTCTTGTAAAGGGGACATACAGGTTTCACAAAAAAGCCCATGCTGTTCCTTTATGTTAATGTTTTATCGCCTGCCTATTTCCAGTGAAAACACAAATCTGCATATCCTATATTCCACATTTCTGTAGGCATATGTATCTTGCCACTGTTGCCCTCCATTTTGGCAGCTCTTAAAGAGGAAGTGGCATCAGTGGGAGGAGAGAAAGTGCAGTCTGTTGATGCAATAAAGACGCGAAGGGACAAAGTAACATGTTGGATTTCTTTGACTTTCCACCAACAAGTTCACTCACCTATCAATCACCCCTTCAAAAGAAGTACTTACAGAAGTAGTCATTGTACTATTAGGAGCACTAGTACTATTACCAACACTAGTACCACTACAACCTGCCAAAGAAGCAATACTACGAGTAGCAGTAACATTACAGCTACTACCAGAAGTGGTGCTTTTAGTAACACAGGGAGACTTACCAATGCTACCCCCACTAGTAGTAGTAGTAGTATTACTACAACAACCACTCTAGTAGCAGCACTCTTACCAGTAGTAGGAGTAGAAACAGTAGTGTCATTATTGTCAGCAGTAGTAGTAATAGAACATCTACTAACTTAGCATTAGTATTACAACACCAGTACTAAGACTTCTGACAATATTAGCACTACTACTATCAGTACAAGTAGTACTGCTCCCAGCAACAGTACTAGTACTACTACCAGTAACACTACCACGACTGCAGCCACAGTACTACCAGAAGGAAAACAAGTGATAGTACTACTACGTCCACTTCTACTATTATTACTACTGGCACCAGTAGTCATAGTGATATTACTATGAGTAGTACTAGTACTGCTGCTAGTAGTAATAGTGCTACTTCTGATGTTGTTAGTATTACTAATATTGTTGCTGCTACTACTGTTAGTAGCAATAATACTACTACTATTAATGATAGTAAAGTCTCCCTCCTATTATCCCTGATTGTTACAGTACTATGACTACCACTGTCAGTAGTATTGTGCTAGTAGTAGCATTAGTACTTCTACTGCTAATACTATTAGAAGGACAATTAGAAATAGAAATATTATCAAATGTACTGCTACTGGCAGTAACAGAAATATAACTGCTTGTGGGAGTAATGACGCTAATGCTGGCTGGTAGTAGTGGTACTACTTATCGTGGCAGTACACTTACTATTACTCAGAGGAGCACAACTACTTATGTTACTACTACTATTGATGGGGTAGAATAAGTAGGTAAGTGAACTTGCTGGTGTAAAGTAAAAGAAAATGCAACTTTTACCGTTGACGCTTTGCTGCGTTAATGGATCTCTGCGCGTCCTCTACTCCTCTTCTAGCACTTACTCTTTAAGGGCTTGAGAGCAGTTCATAGAATGGAGGAAACTTGTAGCAATGAAAATTACATAGAAGAATGTGCATTAAGGAACAGTATTTTTTTATTGTATGTCCATTTTGGACACTTCTGAGTTTGTAGTGGCGGCTCCTTTATATGGGCTGGGGGTGCTGGCCCCTGAGGATATACAGATTTAAGTTAACATTGTAATGTACATTTAGAATATTAATCTACACATGCATTTACATCTATCGCCACGCAGTGGCAGGCAGCACAGTCCACTATGGTGCTTTATTTCCACAGGAGACTATTCTGCCTGCCTCTGAGAAGGGCGGCCACCCCACTACATATTTTTTGTTTTCATTCTCAATGCGTTGAGCGCAGAAATGAGAGGCTGGCAGGCCGTGGGACGTTTGGCCCAGTTGCCTCTGAGTATTGCGCTAATAGTGTAAGCACTGACTGACAGGACAGGACTCCTTTTCTTGAACAGTCAGAGCGCTCTACGAGTGGAGGGCCATGCGGTCATGTATGATGTGTGGTGGCGTCGTGCTAAGGGCGTGAGCAGGAGGTAAGTTAATATGAATTTGTATATGTAATGTGTTTATATGTATGGGTTCAGGCATGGGGGTTGACTGAGTGCATGTGTATGACCGTACCCCCATGTTTGTTTTGATGTATGCGTGCAAGCAAGGAGTTGTCCGAGTGCTGTATGTATGCACAATTGAACGAAGGAGTGTATGTTGTATCTTTGTCTCTGAATGAGAGTGTGTGTGCTGTATGAGCGTGTGCATGTGCTGCATGTGTGAAGGGGAAGAGGGCCCCTAATTTTAGGGGGGATACTGGCAGCATGTGCAGGCCTACATTGGCAGAGCCTGTCTGGATATACTTTCTGTGGCAAGGCACTTTTTACTGGGCATCAAGGGTAAAGCATACATTAAAGTGGTATTACATGGCTAGACTGGCCTACATTATTGCAGCCAGTCTAGAAATGTTTTCTTACTTGGCAACAGGTTTTTTATTGGCAAAGTCTACAGAAGTAGGTTCTTACATGGTAATACTGCACCTTATATTGGTGCAGAATGCATGGGCATATATGGGCAAAGCCAGCATGAAAATCATGGTTTTCAATAAAATGGTTTGGAAATTACTCCTGTGCTCTGTTGGTGACTTGCATCTATTGGATTTTTTTCATGTGCTACCATATAAAACAGATTGCAAACAGTGTGGCTTTTTACCCAATTGCTCAAAGAAAGTGTGATTTAAAACGTACCCTTGGAACCTCCCTTCGTTGGTTCAGACTTCCCCGCTATGCTCAGTCTCTCCACATATTCGAGGAAAACATTTACGCTGCCCCCAACAACAAAATTCCCCAGCTGCAACTGTTTTCCCCCAAATACAGCGGTACAACTATGTGCACTACACTGGTGAAATAAATACAGGCTCGGTACACAAAGGATGCCTGCAGGGACTCCAGACTCTTCTCTCCCACTTGGGCACGTGCAGAACTTTTCTTGAACAGACCGTGATGGTGACCTGTGCCTGTAGTCTACGTAAGAATAAGAAGTGCGGCTGCACTACAGCTGCTGTCACAGAACAAAGATGTGCAGCTCCACACATATTAGGCATGCCCTTTTCTCTTCGCCCTGTGGTCTTTTTAATACAATATGTGCCTATTTTGAGTAATGCTCTTTCTTACTTTTGATACATCCCTAATAGTATTTTGTATCTTCCTCACACTGGAATGTAAGTTATACTGCAAGCTGCTCTTCATATTTTATTGCGCAATTGCACTGTGGGAAGTCAAAACGGCTGATTATATAAACCGCACAGTGTTTTTCTATGTCTGCCATTTTAAGGAGGCACTGTCATGAAAATATTGCTAAGAGTAATTCAGGGTGCCCGACAGAAGTGAAAGCATCATTTGTTCCACACGATTTACGATGCCGGGCACGTTATTTCCTGTGGTAAATAAAATGTGTGGGATTCCCGCACCTTCCTCTGTGACGTATAAACTGTGGAGCCCAGAGCCAACTGACCCTCACCCTTATTATTTATGTATTTTCATTTATTACCCTTGCTTCTTGTTATACAATGATGAGTGAGGCATTGTGTTAGTGTTGGCAATAAAAGGCTGTGTTTTTTTAAATTTTTATTGCACATTATATAATCATAAAACATATTTTGGCAAATGTATTTATCAAAGTCACACATGGATAAGCCATGTGATCTTTAATGCACATAGTCCAGTGGGTGTCTATCTGGCCCGTGCCGCCATCTTCTTCCCATTACTTTGTGGGTCACGTTCGTTGCCCTGTTTTCCCCCTTCTTCTCCCCTTCTTCTTCCTTCTAGGTGGATGGGCTTGGGAAAAGAAAAAGTCTCCTGTGTTTGCTGGATGACTGATTGTGCTCCGATCGCAGTACCATGAAGGACTGGATTCCCTCTCCCATCTCCTTCCTCTTATTCCCCATACATAGCCTAAGGCTATGCATATTTTCGTGGGGCTGCTGTCCCTGCGGCCGGCCGGCTGGCTCTGATGGCCATTCAGACCTTGGTGTGGCTACCTTTTCTCCCTTTGTTCTTTTCCCTCTGCCTCTTCCTGTCCTTGGGCTTGTTCCTTAAGGTACATTGGCACCCTGGTGTGCTTTCCTCTGAGTGTTTGTGTGAAAAGGCGGCAGGGGGAACAGGGGGTGAGGGGGCTGGCCAAAAACTTCTTGTGTTGTTCTGCTGCTTATGGCAGCCTTAGATATTTGTGAGTGTCATGGCATCCTGGGCCCCCGGATTATTCACCTGTAGCTTCTAGCTGCATGGGTGCTCCATTACGCGGCACTGGTCATCCTAGTTTTCCTTCTGAGAAGCACATTTGCCTGCCATATGCAGGTTTTGGGAATCAATGGATGCGTCCTTGGCTCATTTCGGAAGAAAATGGCTGTTTGCCCTACCAGACAAATGGCATTGTCTATACATCTATGCCACTATTAAGGGTTCTTGTATCGCGCTGAACTGTCCCCATGCAGCCGCTTCATAACGCGGGACAGGAACAGCACTGATAGACCTTAAGGCCCAAATTGACGCTCTTAGAGACAATGGTAAAACCACCCTGCTACTATTACTTGACCTATCAGCGGCATTCGACTTGGTAGACCATAAAATCCTCTGTAACCACATAGATTCGGCAGCACACTTTTCAAATGAAACTATAGACTGGATACAATTCTTCCTGAACAATGGGACCATGCATGTCTTCTCACCCACAGCATATGCCGACCCTATCCCCATCACTTGTGGAGTGCCTCAGGGCTCTTGGGTTTTTTTGATGTACAACATTTTCACCAAGCCCCTTTTCGATGATCTTGACGGTCTTGATATCATCTACACTAATTACGCAGATGATACTCAGATCCTCTTACCACTGATGGGAGACTACGGGCACCACCCACAACCTGAACAAACTTGGTCACATCTACTCCAGCTTCACCATCGATGGCAATACCATTAATGTTTCCAAAGTAGTTAAAACACTAGGTTTTTACCTGGACGCTACCCACTCCTTCTCCAAACAGGTCAGCTCCATGGCCTCCGCCATGGCTTATACCTGCTAGGTAATCAGAGCTGCCAAGCCGTTCCTTTCCACACACAGTTCCATCACCATGGCCAGAGCTCTAATTTTATCAAAATTAGACTTCTGCAATGCCTTCTACTTGGGAGGCAACAAATACATCATTATTAAAATTCAGATCCTACAAAATAATCCCCTTAGAGCAGCACTGGCTATAGCCAAAAAGAGCATATCTCAGAGATAAGAAGATCAAACAAATGGCTCACCACCAACGATAAAATACTTCTAAAAACAGCCCCACTCACCCATAAGTGTCTAAACAACACCGCCCCTCTCTACCTCACAGAAAAATACAAGCGCTAATCATTTAACCATCCAACTAGACTAGCCAACACTAATCCCTGATTGTTCCCAGATTCAGACTCTCCAAAAATTGGGGGACATAGCTTCCCAGTTAAGGCCGCACAGCTGTGGAACTCCCTACCCCCCCAATCTAAGGGCTGACCAAACATACCCCCACTTCAGATGCAATATCATCAATTGGTTCAAAGATAATGAGCACTGAACACTGGGTACTCTCCACCACCTGCACCTTACTCTCCCCCTCTGTATTTACTGTACATATTGTAACCTATGCTTCACTACAGTTGACAGCTTATGCCACTTTTTTACCTGTATATATTTTTCTCAAATGTTAATTGCCTGTTACCTTTCCCTGTCTATATTTTACATCACTGTAACCCAAGCTGAAAATGTGCTTGATACTCTCTGCGCCTTGATACCCTCGGGTCTGGCACGCATGATAAATAATAAAACAAACAAACAAACAAAACGCTTTGGTCCCTCACGATTCAGCGAGGAACGCCCGATCGGCTGTGCAGGTTGGACACGCGTTCTAGGTCAGCAAGGTCTGACCATAAATCTATGCGAGAAGTAGGTGACGAGGGAGACCTCTTGGCTAGGCAGGCACACTTTTCAATTGAATAAACAAGCTACAATCCTGCCTTCTGGATGCAGTCTTAGTCATGAATGTAATTTTAGATGGGGACAAGAGAGTTTGTCCCCCCAACTGTCCTGGCACATCGTTTCCATTGTGTCCCCCTTAATTGGCAGGGGCCCCTTTCTCTTAGGTGTTATGCACCCCCCCCCACACCTCCACCCCCAGCATTTTCTAGCAGAGTTACTCCACTGGTCACAGTGATGTGGGACAGCACATGAATGTAAGAAGAGTGTCTACAGTGAAGCTTGGTTTAGAGGGGCTACAACCCTTGTAACCCATGCACCCAGTTTTGAAACAGAGACCCTTCAGCTGCTGTGGTAGGGGGACACCACTGCGCACGGGTCCATACATTAGCCCAGGCGCTACGCACGTTTACAAGCAATGGGGCTATTATAGTAACAGGTCCATAGCATATTTTGCGTGGGGGGATGAGAGGGGGTGACCACATGTGTGCTACTACGAGCAAAATGCTATCCCAGAACGCCCAAAGTGCAAACACTCAGTGAGTAAGCAAAGCATGCACACAAGCACTGCAAGGAAATCATACGCCTTTGCTTTCCCGATGAAGATGTCATCGGTTTAAGAGCCCTGGCCTGCTTTCAAGGAGAGGTTAATGCCCAATGGGGTGCACTTCCAAGGCAATCAGCGCAGCACAATTAATCCCTGTGCACTGGCGCGCCTGGGAAAGCAGCTTTTTTGGCTTACTGCACAAAAACCCAGACTCATTTAAAAGTGGAAAAGGTCGCTTTAATGTGACAGGCCAAAGCTTACAATCAAAACGCTTAAGTGGCTCCATGGCCTAACAAGCTAAAGAGATGTTTGAACAATTAATTAAATAACTTAAACATTTTCATTTTCCCCCCAACAATTAAATAATTAAATAACCAATTTCCTCCCTAATGATCCCTTGGATCCTATAGTCTCCTTGCCCCTTTTCCAGGCGTCCCGCTTTCTCCCAGGGGCCATGCCCCTCCAGGCTCAATACCTGTTCCCCCGGGGTGACCTGCTTGTGCAAACAGCGCCACCCCCTCCTTTTCCGTGTCATTCCCCCATTGTGCTTCCCTCCCCCCACATCAAAAGGGGCCATGCCCCCGGCTCCCCGACCCACTTCAACCCCTTTTAAACTCCCCTCTACACCAAACTCCCCAGTCCTATGACCTGCAGCCAGCCTGACCTGCCACATCAGCAACATATATTACACACAAACTTTCACAATGCCCTGACCTGTCACACGAAACTACCAACCCTGCCCTCATAACAGACCCCAAAGAACCATAAAAAACTCCCCTGACATCTAGAAACCCCCCCTAATCCCATGAAGAATGCACCCCCCCCTATACCATAGCTGACATTACCCTAAACCAAAAATGAAGGGGTGGGAGGGCGGGACAATTACCAAGTCCTAACCGTCGCCTGCCTCCCGAACCTTCCCTGAGCCCTTAAATACCCCTAGGGAGGCGCTCTGCCCCCCCACGGCCACTCGCTGGCCGTGTGCAGCGCCAAAAAACTCCCCGGGGGGAAACGCTTCGCGTTCCCCCCGGGACCCCCTTTTGGCTTACTGCACAAAAACCCAGACTCATTTAAAAGTGGAAAAGGTCGCTTTAATGTGACAGGCCAAAGCTTACAATCAAAACGCTTAACTGGCTCCATGGCCTAACAAGCTAAAGAGATGTTTGAACAATTCATTAAATAACTTAAACATTTTCATTTTCATTTTCCCCCCAACAATTAAATAATTAAATAACCAATTTCCTCCCTAATGATCCCTTGGATCCTACCGTCTCCTTGCCCCTTTTCCAGGCGTCCCGCTTTCTCCCAGGGGCCATGCCCCTCCAGGCTCAATACCTGTTCCCCCGGGGTGACCTGCTTGTGCAAACAGCGCCACCCCCTCCTTTTCCGTGTCATTCCCCCATTGTGCTTCCCTCCCCCCACATCAAAAGGGGCCATGCCCCCGGCTCCCCGACCCACTTCAACCCCTTTTAAACTCCCCTCTACACCAAACTCCCCCTTCCTATGACCTGCAGCCAGCCTGACCTGCCACATCAGCAACATATATTACACACAAACTTTCACAATGCCCTGACCTGTCACACGAAACTACCAACCCTGCCCTCATAACAGACCCCAAAGAACCATAAAAAACTCCCCTGACATCTAGAAACCCCCCCTAATCCCATGAAGAATGCACCCCCCCTATACCATAGCTGACATTACCCTAAACCAAAAATGAAGGGGTGGGAGGGCGGGACAATTACCAAGTCCTAACCGTCGCCTGCCTCCCGAACCTTCCCTGAGCCCTTAAATACCCCTAGGGAGGCGCTCTGCCCCCCCACGGCCACTCGCTGGCCGTGTGCAGCGCCAAAAAACTCCCCGGGGGGAAACGCTTCGCGTTCCCCCCGGGACCCCCTTTTGGCTTACTGCACAAAAACCCAGACTCATTTAAAAGTGGAAAAGGTCGCTTTAATGTGACAGGCCAAAGCTTACAATCAAAACGCTTAACTGGCTCCATGGCCTAACAAGCTAAAGAGATGTTTGAACAATTCATTAAATAACTTAAACATTTTCATTTTCATTTTCCCCCCAACAATTAAATAATTAAATAACCAATTTCCTCCCTAATGATCCCTTGGATCCTACCGTCTCCTTGCCCCTTTTCCAGGCGTCCCGCTTTCTCCCAGGGGCCATGCCCCTCCAGGCTCAATACCTGTTCCCCCGGGGTGACCTGCTTGTGCAAACAGCGCCACCCCCTCCTTTTCCGTGTCATTCCCCCATTGTGCTTCCCTCCCCCCACATCAAAAGGGGCCATGCCCCCGGCACCAGAAAAACAACCCTCCCCCGAGGAGTTCTTTCTGCCCCAAACCCCCCCCCCAACTTTCCTACCTCAAACTCTTTACCCAGTCTCCCAGCCAAGAACCCAAGTCCGCCAGGTAGTGATTATTCCCATACACGGACAAGTGTACCCCATCCTCCCTAAAGATAAGAAAACCCTCATATGTTATTTCCTTATGGTCCATGACCCTCACCGCCACTGAGGCACAACATTTTTCCATTTCCCTGTTTATCCCCTTCCTGGCCCGCTCTATTGCTCCCTCACTTCTTGCTCCCCTCCACACTCTTCGCGGCAACAACTTAGTCCACACCACCACCACTTGAGGCCACATATCCCTAATCCACACTAAGTCCCTCTTCATTTTCCTTAGCAGAGCCACCCCCGTATCTCTCACCAGGTCATTCTCCCCAGCATGCAGCATCACCATCCGTGGAACTCCATAGCGTTCCCTCATCCCTGCCAATATGGGCAGCAGCTGATCCCACCGCAGGCCCCCCAAACCGTGCCACCTCACCACCACTTCCTTGTAACTGCACCCCAACTGCCTTCCAAACACCCTTTTCTCCGCCTCTTTACCAGCCCACTTCACAATTGAATGGCCAACAATCCAAACTTGCGCCAACTCCCCTTTCTTTTGCGCAGCATCTGAAACAGAAATCACAAAATTACTGGCAAGTCAAATTATTACAACAACAACATCTTGCCCACAAAGTCCTCCAACATCTTTCTTCAACAATCCCCTTTCCCAAAATCCCTGATGTAACCCTTGTATTTCCCCGCCCTCCAACGCCCCAAACTTTTCACTTTATCTTCCGAAAAACCCAGTCTGTTACCCTCAGATGCTGCGCCCATCCTAAAAGAATGAGTCCCGAACTCCTCAGCCTTTTCTCCCACCGTGGCCAGTGCCTTCCGCAATACCCCCAGCACCTGTGCCGCTGTAACCGGCGATCCGTCCGCATGCTGGAAAACCAAACCTGACTTACCCCCACAGCGCTCCTTCCACACCTTACCTGCCTGAACTGGGCATAAAACCTCGCTCCCTCGACCCAGCAGGACCCAAGCGCCCCTTCCCTTCTGATCCGTCTTGGACCTTTTAATCTTGATGTCTAAACCTTCTTCTGTTATTCTCACATCTTCCCATTGCAGTCCCCTACCCCCCTTTTCCCCCGACCAACTCAGAAACCCTGCAAGCCCCAAAAAAGAACCATGTAAAACAAGCCGCAAACAGTTCCCCCTCCCATATCGACCAGCAAACTCCCCCCACCACCTCAATCAACCTCTGCAACAATTCAGCCGATATCGGCCTCCTCTTATCCTTGTCCCTCTTACTCTCCCTTGTCCATCCTTCCAACATCCTACTCGCCATCTCCCCCCCACTTGGTTGAAAACCCCAAAACCATTTCCCGTAAAAGGCAATCCCTGCTAGCTTTCCTGCTATCGTTGCCCTTGACCAGCCCCTGTCCATGCATCTCAGAAGGAAATTCGTGACATCATCCCTCCTCCGCTCTTCCGCATCCCATCTACCCTTCCAACTACAAGCTCCTCCTCTAATAAAATCCTCCCAGGCCCTCCTGTATGACTTCTTAGATGCCGCGGCCAATGAACCCTCCACCAGAGCAAGCGCTCTCAGCTTCCTATCTTCCACAGCTCCTCCGGAATCTGCTGCCCCTCCTGATCTGCATCTGGAGCCAATCCACGGAATCTCTGCCATTGAAAACCAGATAATGCATCAGCGATGCCATTATCCTTCCCTGGCACATGTGTTGCCTTAAACACCACATTCCATTCCATACAACGCAGGACAAATTCTCTCATCAGCCTTGCCACCCTCTGATCCCTAGCTGACTGTCTGTTTACCACATGGACCACGCATTCGTTGTCGACATTGAAGTTCACCTTCTTGTTTTGCAACTCCTTCCCCCACAACTCCAATGCTACTAGTAATGGAAAAAATTCAAGAAATGCTATACTCCTCCCTTCCTTCAACCATCTCTCTGGCCACTTTTCCGCACACCATTTCCCCCCCAAAACACCCCAAAACCACCGGCCCCCGCTGCATCCGAGAGTATCTGAACTTCCCATGTCACCGGGTCTCCCTGCAACCACATTGACATTCCATTGAAACTCTCCAAGAAGCGCAGCCAAATTCTGCAATCCCCCCTCACTGCCCCCGATACTCTTATCCGATGATGTGGGCACTTTGCTCCCGCCATGGCCCTTGCCATGTTCCTGCAAAACGTCCGCCCTGGGGCCACCACCTTACACGCAAAATTCAGATGCCCCACCAATCTCTGCATCTCCACCAGCATCATTTTTTTGGCCCCCACCGCTTTCTCCAACAGTACCACCAATTTGCTCACCTTGTCGTGCGGCAAGCGTAAGGTCATGGCCACTGAATCCAGTTCAATTCCTAGAAATGTTAACACCACTGCCGGCCCTTCTGTTTTGTCTTCGGCTAATGGTACACCTAGCTCCTCCATCAATTCCTGAAACAACTTAAGCATTTCTCTGCAATCCTACTCTCTTTTTGCCCCGCTAATGAACAGAAAATCATCCAGATAGTGCAGCACACTCTCCCACCCCGAGCTGAATGAGAAAACCCACTGTAGAAAAGAGCTGAACCGTTCAAACAAAGCACAGGAAATTGCGCACCCCATTGGCATTGGCAATGCTTTGTCTATGTATATGCGGTCCTCAAACTGCAAACCTAACAACCAAAAGTCCTCCGGGTGCACCGGTAATAACCTAAACGCCGCCTTGATATCGCACTTGGCCATGAAGGCCCCTCGCCCTTCCTTCCTTATCAGCTCAACCGCTTCGTCAACACTTGCATACCCAACCCCAAATTCTTCCGGGGCAATGAAATCATTAACTGACATACCCTCCGGCCATGACAAATGATGAATCAGTCTGAACTCCCCCGGAGCTTTCTTGGGCACCACCCCCAATGGGGATATCACTAAGTCACCCGGTACGTCATCAAATGGGCCCACTATCCTTCCTGCCGCTATTTCCTTGCTCAATTTTTGTCTTACCACCTCAACATTTTCTCTTGCCGACTTCAAATTTTCCGCCCACCGCCGCACCCTTGGACCCTGGTAACCTAACCTGAACCCCTGATAAAACCCCTCACTCAAAATCTTAGCCCCTTCCCTATCCGGATAAAATTGCAACCATTTTCCCAACACACCCACTTTAATTGGAGTAAAAGCTTTTCCCCCAACCCCTTTTCCTGCACCTCTCCCCCTCCCCCTGTCTCCTTGTTGGAAACACTGCGTGAGAGGGTGTTTTCCACCGCACTTGCTACACTCGTGCCTGAACCTACACAGGGTCCTTGCGCAGCTATCCTTATTGTACCCCCAGCACGCTGCTGAGGACTGGCCCCTGCCTCCTCCCCCCACCCCCTCATGGGCGGGGCGACCAAGAAAGGGCCAGAAAGGCACAGGCAGCCCACTCGCAGTATGTAATGTCGGGGCCGGCCTCGTTGGGGCCATCCATTGCAGCCAGAGATCCATATCAATCTCCCCCCAGACCGCCTGACTGTCCTCTACCATTCTCGCTCTAAATACCTCATCATACCTTACCCAGGCAAAGCCCCCAAAGCTCGTAAAAGCCTTCCTTATTACATCCATATATTTCAGCAGGGCCACGCAACGCTCCGGAAATTTTTCGCAATACACACTGGGGTAAATGATAAACGCTGACGTCCAATTCTCAATGTTCACCAGGACCCTCGGACGTGAAGCCAGTTCCCTCTCTTCCTCCTTAGACCCCTCCTTCGCTCTCACTTCCCTATGGAGCAATTTGAAGACATCCACAAATTCCCCTGCCTGGATCTTCTCCTTGGTCGCTGCCATCAAGGGCGCCCCCAATGGTTTTGTTATCCCCATGTATGGCAATTTTTTCTCCTTTCCTTTCACTTCCACCTCTTTATCTTTACCAGCTTGCACTTCGAGCCACAATGGCTCCACCACTTTGTCCGTTTGGACCTCCACTGAGCAAATGCTCTTTTCAAACCCGTCGGCTCCAATGGCCTGCACACCAACTTCCTTTGTTACACCTTGAAAACCTGCCCGTTCATCCCCTATCCACCTATTTGTAACCCATCTCTGCCATGCAGATGACCATTCCCTTTCCCGCTCACCTCTTTCCACACCTGCCACCTGCGGCCTGGCGTCCACACCGGTGCTCCTCCTCTCCATTCTTAGAGGGCTCCTACTGCGGGGACAAAACATGTCAGCACACTCACCCAGCCAATAGTTCCCTTGATCCCTTTCACCCCGTCCACCCTGCACCTATCCCACCTTGAACTTCTTCTCTCCTCCCCCTTTTCCCTTTCCGCCCTGTAATCTTCCCATTCCCCCACATATTCCTCCCAACCAACTTCATCACCCCTTAAATACCATTGTGGATGCGAGCTCATGCCCGAGATGAGTTGATGATCTTCTTGCGAGCCCGGGGCGTCCGCCCCGCCACTCCTTTGACGTCTTCTCGGCGGGGTTGTGGAAACCCCTGCCTCGTCCTCTTCTCCCGGGCTAGGCGTTCCGACCTCAAACCTGGAATCCTCATTGCTAGGGGCTGTGCTGCGCCCTCTAGGCTCTCCTTGCGTTGACCGAGGAGGCGCCGTACTGAAACCCTCAACCTCCACCTGAACAGTGGGGGCTGCGCAGCGCCCTCCGCCCTCACTCCTCCTACCCGGGGGGGGCCGTTCCACGCCCCACCCTACCATCCTCCATTGAAGGGGACCTCTCCCTCCTTCTCCCACCTGCACTCTTCTGAAGGTATTCACCCCCTCTTCCCCTCTGCCCTGACACCCCCTTCTGTGCCCCATCCCTGCCCCCACTGTTGTTCCCTCGACCCCCACCCTCTTGAGCATTCCCATCTTCCCTAGGGCTATCATTCCCTCCCTCCCTCCCTGGCTGCCCCCCCGACATCCTTACTCCCTCATCCGCCCTCCTGTATATCTCCCTCCTCATTTTCCTGCCCCTGGATTCCCAAACCTCCCCCCTCCCCGCCGTAGGGGTGCAAGCCAACACTGCCGCAAGTGACCCATCAGCTGCCGCTCTACGCTGCGGTCTACCGCCCCTTATCTCCCCCTCACCCGTGACCTCCCCCACCGCCCCCTCCAACTGGGCCTTCGATGCCCTGCTGATGATTTCCAGGGCCTCCCTAAGAGCCCTAGCATCAACCAGCCCCTTCTTGCTAACCCCTTGGCCCACCATCGTGCACTACTAATCTGAGAACGCACTAAACCTCGCCCTGACGCTCACTAGCTAAATATGCCCCCGGGCCGGCACCTACCCGTGGAAAATTACTCCTAGCCGAGGGAAAAACCAACAGAAATTGCGCTATAACCCTAATAACACAAAGGGTTAAATAACCCCAAAATAGCACTTCTCTTTTTCTTTTTTTTTTTTAATTTATTTGCCCCCCCACCTAAAAAACACCCCTCCCCCAAAGAAAGAACCCCCTCTCCTACCTATACTTCTACCCCTGCTAACTGCACACCCCCAGGAGCCCCCTACTACTGCTGCTGATGATCACCCCTACTTCCCTTAAACTTATTCCCCTCCTTTTTTTTTTTGTTGAAAAAACCCTCCCAATCCGGTAACAGTCCACTCTAGAACCGCCCGCCCTGCCCCCTGGTGGCCCAAGAGCTGCACCGCACTACTAGCAGCTCAGTAAAACAGCGCGGCCCCTTTAAGGCGCCTGCCCTGCCCCCTCTGACAGGAGGCTGTCACAGCGCCTGTACAACTCCCAAACAGACAGGGCCGCCTGGGCTCTGCTGATCCACACCCCCGCGAACCAGAGGAAACGGGCAGGGAAGGCCCGGCGCCGTGGGGAGAGACAAAAGGAAATGTCCGGGGCTCCCAAACGGAAACCTAATGTGCCGCCCAACCAGGCCTGCACTCCCTCCCCCTCCCGCTCGACGGAGGAAGAAGCCCAAGATGGGCCCGACGAGGAGAAAAATCCCTCTCCCTTGCAACGACCCCTTTCCCCAGAGGCCCGAAGACTGCACGAAGACAAAACCCGCCCCCACGATCCCGCCGCCCCACCGCATAAGGAACGCCAACGGCAGCTCAGGTAAGGAGAGAGGGAGAGGGGGGGGCAGCTTATTTACGCTACTCCCACTGGGCGAAAACCGCCAACCCAAAGTTTTTTTTTTTTTTTTATTTTATTTTAACTTCTAAATAACTCCTAACTGCCTGCACCACCCCCAGTAAACTAACTAACCCTCCTCACCTACTCTACACCGAAGAACCACAGGCCCAGCTAGCTTCAGGGAAGGCTCGGGAGCGGGCGACAGGACTGATACAATTACCAAGTCCTAACCGTCGCCTGCCTCCCAAACCTTCCCTGAGCCCTTAAATACCCCTAGGGAGGCTCTCTGCCCCCCCACGGCCACTCGCTGGCCGTGTGCAGCGCCAAAAAACTCCCCGGGGGGAAACGCTTAGCGTTCCCCCCGGGGCCCCTCTTTACGAACATTCCAGAAGGCGGGCGCTAATAACCCGCACAAATTAGGCAACGGGGGTGTGCGCCGCCGAAGAAGGGCGCGCATTTGCAAATGTCTCTCTACCTGTTTAGAGCACGAAAGCCACTCGCTCAAAGAACTTGGTACTGGCAGAACCGTACTGGGAAAGGATCCAACCCACAGCATGCCTCGGAGAACTGCAGGCTTCCGGATCGTACCAGCTACAACAGTTTTCCAGTATGTTGCAGAGACCTACACTAATTGCCGGCACGAACTGGCCGCTTTCATATCCGTTTCCTTTCATGCGCATGCTTCCCCTCCTTTCTACTTCCATGGCTTGATCTGGAAATGAGTGCCAGGAGACCCCGTGGCTTTATAATCAGCCCGGGGAACCGTAGTGAATTTTACCTTCATTACCAAACTCCGGGGCCAGCAGGGAAGTGATATGCTTAGTTTCCAGGTGAGATGACGGTGGGTGGAAATGGAAGTCATGCTCCAATTAAAAGAAACAAAAAAGGAATAAATACGCTGGAAAATAACAGGCATTTACTTATTACATTCCAATATTTTTTTTATATAGCGCTCAATTCACTTTAGATCAGTTTCAAGCTGCTCTCAGACAGGAGCGAATGGGCAGAAGTGGGTGGCCAGACGACAAAGGACAGCAGTCCATGTGCATTGATGCAGCAAATGATGGCTCCAGTGGTCTCCAATGGCACTTGGTCATTCTCGGCTCAGCTGAACAGATAGAAACAGCATGTTCATTTTTAAATCTTAGCTGAAGGGGCCTTCAGTACTTTGAAATTTGTCTGCACAATCCAGCCCCCAAAACCTTTGTACTTGTGCAGGATGATGGTAGTGACTTGTGGGTGGTGTTGGACCGAAAGGAAGTGCTGGGAGGCGGTTGACACTCTCTTGCTACTTTCAGAACGCAATGTACCCAGCTCCCCTGCATCCTGTCTGCTTGGTCTGCAACGGCCAGTGCTCCATGAGGGTCCCTTCATCCCCTCTTGCTCTACCTCTCATTGTGGGAGTCTGATCATGAGCTTCTGTTGGGCTGAAAGATTCAGAATGTCTTTCAGTGGTCTCTATTTCTGTATGTCTTACATAGGTGGAACAGACTTGTGGCATATCATGCCTTTACATGGTGGATTCATGGAAGACTGGAATTTCGCATTCGACGATTAATACCTGCCTTTGTGGTTTGAGCCATTCCTGATGAATTCCCCAGTGTGACCACGGACAATACCGTGGATTTATACAGACAGTACCTCGACCGCAGCAGTATAATTTGTAGTGTCATTTCCATCCACTTTACCAAACTAAATTTTTTTAAAAAAAGAGTTAATCTGAACACATCCAAACATCTAAGATTTGTGTGCTTTAGTTTACTGGTCTATCATACTCCCTTAATCCACATCCACGCCCTCCGCTCTCAAAGACAGTTTGCACCAGTGGGCATCTGCTCGCAAGGGTGCTGGGAGGATGGGAACTCTCAAGGTGCCGAATACCATGTACACAACAAAGGGTTCTTTCGCATGGGGACCCTTATCCACATGGCCACCCCAAACTTGGTGTCTACAGACTCCCCTTTGAAGACCCTGTCCCTGCAATCAACATATGTCTGTGTCCTTTGACTGTTTCCGGGCTTTTCTCGCTCCCCTCATCCGCTTCCATCTCCCTCCGCTATCAATGACAGTTCGAACTGGCGCAATTGATGAGGTCAAACATTGTCATAGAGGCCTGGTGGGTGTGAATGAACACGTCAGGCATTCACATACACACCCACTTCTGTAATCCTTTATAAACACTGTGGGAGTTAACAAGAAAGCATCTGTGAAATCGACAACTGATATCGCCAGCTCTCCACTTTTTACCTTGCTTGCTGAGTCAGCTCATCTCTTCTTCTAAGTAATGGTTAGTCAATGTTTTATTATTGTTTTCTGTAGTGTCTACGTTCTCTGCTAAGCCACCTCCTATTGCTTTATTCTAAAAATGCACCCTAGTCTCATTTTATTTTATTCAAAAAGTCTACACCATTATCAACCATCCTATGCCTTTCTTTCTCTGTAATTAGCACATAACATTACAGATAATTGTTTCCAAATTTGATTTTTCGTAGTGCATGTTTTCAATGCATGTTTGCTTTAGGTGCCATTTTTTATAAAGTACATTTTTTTTATTGTCAAAGGAATATGATGTTTGATTTACTCGCCGTGATACTTTTTTAGTGGTAATATTTATTTGCATTTCTTTGACAGATCATATGTTCAATCCAACAATGCCTTCTTGTATCATTTTGGGTTGCACTAATAACAGCTATGCTAAAAATCCACTTAAATGTAATATGAAAATGGCTCTTGAGCTGCGGATTTCCAGTGTCTGAAATTGAAAGCAGAGCCAATGATGTCTTGGATGATGTGAGAGGCAATCGATTCCGTGTCTGCAACATGCACTTCTCAGAAGATATGTACGAACAATCATAGTACACTAAAAAGCGTCACCCCAGACTCCTTCGCAAATTACTTTCCAATGCAGTTCAAACTGAATTTCAGCACATGCTGACCCAGGTGAGTAGTGGATGCTGAATATTTAAATGTATTTTACCATTTTCTAACTTTGCCTGTATTATGTCTTATAAATGACCACTCAATATATTGAAATAGTCTGTGAACAGGTAACAAAATGAACGTTTTTCAGTTTTTGGGGACTATTTCCATTGATATTTTATTACACAGGTTTCTTTCGTGACAGGATGTACTGTGGTTTATACATTTTGAACTTTAGATTACTTTGTGTATCCCTACTTTAGAGATACCCGAATAAATCAGTGCAATGTGAACCTTCACAAACATACACTCACATTGCGTCCATTAAAAATATGTCATTTTTTAAAAATTACCATGTCTCTCTTTACGTAGACCTCACTGATGTAATAACAGACCGGAACCATAGAGGAAATTACAGACACGTCCAACAACCTAATGGTGAGACCAAGCAATTTGCACACAAACTTTAAAAAAAAATGTTTTTATGTTGTCTAAATTATAGTACTAATGTCCATTTTCTTTTGAACAATGGCATGAATATATACATTGATTAAAGGACCTTGATGCTACATTGACCACTATTCCGGAGTCAACAGCAACCTCACTCATCTTTCAAGTCATTTGTTTTAGAATATTCCTTCAGATGCGACTATAAAAAAAATATTTTTTCAAGTTCAACTTAAAACATATTGATTATTGTTATGTATAATTTAGCTTTGATACAAACTGGCTTGTAGGCTTCCTTGTCAATACCGACAATCTTTTACATGTCATTTCTTTGGATGTTACATCTTTATTATTACAATTACTGTTATATAGGTGGAACCTGGAACGTCAACAACCTACTATTCTTCTACTGCAACCGGTCTGGCGGATGAGGTATAAGATGTGATAATGTATTGATTTATACTATTAGGTATTGATTAACAATATATTTTTTACAATTAAAATAACTTTTTTTTGGATAATTTGCAATTCTGTCAGCAAATTGCAAAGCATTCCATCAACAACCCTGATGTATTTATCACAGAACCACATGCAACAATGAAAGTAAATCTTCAGAAAAATGTACTTTTGTCACTGAATAACATAGACCCTTTCACTATATGAATGGTGCATGTTTTTGTTTGTAAACTTTAGCTGCTTAGCGAAAAACTGAATCGTTGAAACAAAATAACATTAAAACACATTAAAGGGGCCACAATGGAATCAATATGTTTTGCAGGATGATCTCACACCAACTCCCTGCAACATCTCTGAAGGTTATAAGGTACCGTTTTCAAATATGTCTTTTGAAAATGTTACATGTACAGTGTTCGACTTTGTATCAATACTCATTTTAAAAATGTAATCAGATGATGCAAGATATATTTTGCAAGATCAAAGATTTTAACATTACATTGTTTAACAATTTAATCAATATTCTTTGAATTTGTTATGTACACGGAATGTACTACTGAAGAGACACGTGGACAAGAGGTATACATAAGATATTGTAAAATATCAGTTATCATCCATTTTAACTGTGATGTTCTCTTTAATATGTTCTAATGGTTTCCATAATGACATTTTGTTATATATGTACACGTATACATGATTCTTGAAGAGGAAGAGAACATTTCAAGGTTTATACAATTTCAAAATGCTGTTTATCAGCCTGGTCTGGTGGTAGGTAAATCCAATTTGACTGTTTCAAGGAAAATTTAGAAAAAAAGGGTACATAACAGAAAGGTTTAAAAAAATTTGTTTATCAGTTATTTCATTGATATGACATTTTCATATTGTAATTCATATATTCTGTATGTGTGGTATACACTAAGCATTTTTTTCCCCTCAATTTGAGGCCTAGGAAGAAGAGGAGCATAAAGACTCAGACAACTACACAAACTAATGATGTCGCTTGCCAAACCGTTGGCATTTGGGAGCAGCTACATTTTGAGGCTCAGCATGGTACTCGAAAGATTCAGTGTCATGATGCAGATGTCCAGTGGCCAGAATTTGAATTGAATGTCAGCAGTGACCCATGGAAAGTAATCCTGGATCATTGTTACAGCACACAATGTCACCCAGAAAAAATAGACAACAAAGAAGATGTTTCAGAATTGCTTGAAGAACCGCGCACACAATCCACACCATCTAAAAAAAATGCAATCTAAGAAGTAGACAATGTTCCCTGTTTCCCTAATTCATGTGGACAAATCAGAAATACCACACACAGAAATACCTGAAGCATTTTCACTACTGATTTATGATTGTGCTTGTGATGTGGACTTCACTCTTCCTAATGTTGAGGACTTATCCAGCACCATGGGATCGCAAACCAGTATACTTCAGGACCAATGGCTACTAAAGGAACCAAAATACATTGTATTCGTCTGCTGACTGATCAAGATTATGAAAAGGATTAAATGTGATCATAAATTGCATAGGAGGATTTGTGGGGAGCTATTGGTGAAGTTTATTTGTGTAGTCATAAGCACCAACCTGAAGATCAAGGGTAGCTGAGTACACCACAATAACTAATTTTCATGGTCTGCTTAACCTATACTTGGAAAAGTGCATGCTGGAAATGAACTTTGTTGATCTGCTTTGTTGTTTAGTGGATCATCGTACAGTAACTTTTAAAGTTTTTCTAACTTTGGTGACTCAAGTTCCTTTAAAAAACACAGTACTACAAATATCAGAAGGATTGCTTGTGTCCCGCTATTAGCCAACCATGGACAATCAAACAGATGTCAATGGACAATGTGCTTGCTCGCAAAAGGCTCTGGCTTGCTAGTGAGGGACAGTGTGACAGTCCAGGTTTTACTGCTAAATACTGCACTTACCACTTCCAAGACATGGAAACCAAAAGAATAGTGAGTTCAGTCGTCGTGCAAGTATCTGAATGTACAGCTTCTGTTGCCATGAAAAAATATGTTTTCATTAAATCCATTTTAACTTCTGCAATCCAGAGGAATGCAAATAGAACTCATAGCCACTGACAGGCACGTTTCCTATTTTTTTTATTGTATATGGTTTCAAAAGACCTTTACAAGAAAAAAGAACAGTAAACAGTTAAATAAAATAATGATACACCAATTGCTTCTTAGTTATCAATAAGCATATCAAAAGAGAAGAAAAGTTTAAAATATCATTCACATTCATACTTAAAAATTATCAAGAATCAAAAACAGAAAAGAGTAGGAAAGTATTGGAAAACAGGAAAAACGGGAGGAAAGATCTAGGAATAGAAGCCAAATTTGAAATGGGACTGTATTCAACTTATAATATCACTTCTTTCTAAGACCTGTACCACATTTATTGTCAATGCAGTCTCATGCCCCAAAATCAGTCTGTTCCAAAACATTTCTGACAACATTCTCTCCGGGCTATCCACAAATATATCGAACAGAGCTATTCTTGTGTGCCAGGTCCCCTCACAGTCCATCAAAAGATGTCTTAGAGTTTGTTTTACTGGGTTCTTACAAATTTCACACACTTTTTGAGTGATCTCTCCTTGCCCCCATCTGGCTAGAACCTCTCTGGTGTGTGCCAGGTTCAATTGGATTCTGAGGAAGTTTTTCCTGACCTTCCAACTTGAAAATTTCACTAGCAATCTTGGGAGGTTCCCCAGTTTCTTATCTACCACCTGGAATGTGCTTGGAAGGGCAAGGCTTCGCATATCTCCAATTGATGTGATCCAGTCCATTTGTTCTATTGCCTTTTTTGTTTTTATAGGGTTACTAATCAATGTTTCCAGGTCTGTGTCTGCCTTCCTCGGGATCTCCCTGACCCTTGACTCCAAATTAGATAGCAACTTCGCTTGGGAGTACTCAAGGTAGGCCTTAATGTCTGCATATAGTGTATGTGACTGTGCAGTCAAGATCAGCCAGCCGAAAGAGGGAGACCAATCTCCAATCTGCCAAATACCCAGGGACTTCAGCCCCAACTCAAACCTCAGGGGATTGAGAGACTAATTGGGAGCCCAAGGACTCTTTTCCAGATTAGTCCTTCTAGTTTTTGCCAGTTTGTATTACATCGTAGAAGTTTGGCATGTTTCAATAGCCAAAGCCACGCGAGAGCAGTTTGCAGACATAAAGCATCAATCTGATGTATGGTATGTCACAAAAGTAATTTCGAAAGAAATTAAAGCTAATGGAAAAAAAGGCCACAGGAAATGTTTTAAATTGGTCGCAGTCTAACAGCAACCATCTTTGGTGGAGCTCAAAAACTTGTGATGGGTCTGTAGATATTCTGCTTGAAAAATGGCATTCATTGATGCACCATTGTTCTAACATACACTCTTGGAAAGAAAACAACCATTTCCATGAATATGCACATGGACCATTGAGCAAGGAGCAGGAGTGTAAGAAAGGGTGGTTGGTTCTAGGCCCCCCTCCTCACACAGCACTTGAGAAGGTTGGGTAAAACAAAACACTTTTAAGAGGCATGAGGGAACTCTCCGAGTTCTGCCACACTGGAGATTTGGAGGTGTTCCATAATATGTGCATAAAGTACAGGCCTGAAAGGTTGCATTTTGGCATAGACGTTATGGAGGCCAGAACAAGACTGGCTGCACTTGCACACAACGGGAATGATGGAAGGGAACATTACTGCCAGCCACATGTGGGCTACGTGGACCCTATGGGACTAGTGTGGGGTTGTTGTGGTGGGGGGGTGGTGAGGGTGTGTTGGGGAGTTGTGGTGGGAGGGGGAAGTGGGTGGGGGCATGTTTGGGAGTTGTGGTGGGAGGGAGGTGAGGGTGGTGGAAGGTTTGTTTTTCACATTGATATTTCCAAATTCAATACACCGGTTGTTCATCAAAACAATTACCAGAGTGGACTGTCATCATTGCACATGTGTTATTTATTCCTCCACAGTGCATAGTGTACATGTATCCCCACACCCAGTGCCCTATGTCCTAACAATATGTCACCCTCTGCTGACCGTGGGTCAGAAATATTGTGCAATCAAAGACTGCCGCACGGCACGTCCCTCCTGCGCATCGGCAACGTGATGATGTCCTGCCACATCTTCTTCCTCCCCTTCTTCATCATCAGGTGGTAGTAGTTCCATGTCAGGGGGCAGGGGCACGTTCCGACGGATACACATATTGTGCAGCATTACACATGCCATGGTGATCTTGGCCACCTTCTCATGGCTGTAGAGGAGAGCCCCACACGACCGGCTGAGGCAGTGAAATCGTGCCTTCAACAGGCCAAAGGTCTGCTCTATCACCACACGTGTACGGGTATGGGAATGATTGTAGTCCTTCTCGTGCCTCGTCTGTGGGTTTCGGACAGGGGTCATGAGCCACGGCTTCAAGGGAGAACAACAATCACCTGCATGAGAGTGGAACAAAGGTAAGTGATTGCACAATCATGTAGGACAACTGTACTAGTCTCACACGGAAGAAGGTAATTTGTGCACACACGCACATGTCCCTGTATGCATTGACCCCATTTCTGGCCCCTCTATGTGCCCTGTGCAATGGACTGATGGTGTGGGTTGCATCTTCAAGATAGGCCATGGTGTGCACTGAGGTCAACCTTCCCACCCATGTGGAGTATGCATCCCCCCTTTCCCACCCAGGTGGAGTGTGCACCCCCCCTTTCCCACCCAGGTGGAGTATGCATCCCCCCCTTTCCCACCCAGGTGGAGTGTGCACCCCCCCTTTCCCACCCAGGTGGAGTATGCATCCCCCCTTTCCCACCCAGCTGGAGTATGCACCCCCCTTTCCCACCCAGGTGGAGTATGCATCCCCCCCTTTCCCACCCAGGTGGAGTATGCATCCCCACCCTTTCCCACACAGGTGGAGTATGCAGCCACCCACCTCACAACCCCAATGCACTGCCATGGCCCAGTCAGGCAACTCACCAAGCAGCCAGGCACGTCATCCAGCATGTCGCTCCATGTAGCGTGGTAGGCTGGAGTTCCGCAGTACCAAAGAGTCATGAGTAGATCCCGGATATCGGGCACAGCAATGTGTGATGATCTTGCTGGCGTCGCATACCATCTGCACATTGATGGAGTGGTATTGCTTGCGGTTGCGATACGCCACCTCGATGGCATGCGGGACCACCAACTCCACGTGGGTGCAGTCGAGGGCACCTACACAATTTGGCATGCCTGCCAGTGCATGGAAGGCAACCTTCGTATCGAATATCTCCTGGGGAGTACGTGGTAGGGAAATGTAGTCCCTTGTGTGCTTGAGGAGGGCATCTAGCACTTGGTTCAGCATCTGGGAAAATAAGGGTTGTGATATGCCATGCATGTGCCCCACTGTGTGCTGGTAGGTACCTGTGGCAAGGAAGTGGAGCACAGACACTACCTACCTTCAGTAGAGTGGGGATGGCGGTGCGTATTTCTATGAGGCTCACCTTGTCGTTGTGTATCAGGTCCACTATGGTGGTGATGGTGTCACGGTCAAGCTGGTACAGGGTGTGGATCTGCTCAGGTGTTAGGTTGAAGGGGTGGCTCTGATGCGAGGGATTGGGGGCTGCCGGCGTGGTAACGGTGGCTGCACTGGTGGGGCATGCTGGGCCTGTCTCACCCTCCTTCTCCTCCTGCGTCTCCTCTGTGGTGGCGGCTGTTGTTGTTGAGGCATTGCAAGCAGGACCTCCAGCTCCAGTAATGCTACTACTATTGGTATCATCCTGGTGTGGGAGGGGGTGTGGTGTGTGGGTGTGCTCCTTTTGTACTGGCCCTCACTCCATTGCCTCCACCTGTGCTGATTGTGTGCACCTGTGGCACTTGAAAACACTGCTCAGGGTTCTTAACACCTTCACAGAGATGCCAGTATTTACACAATGCCGGTAATGTCTTTTTCGGCCTTCAGGAGGCCGTTATTTGCATGTACGCATTACTTGTGATCAGCTCCGGTTTACAGCATGCCGCTAATGCCGGCATGGTGTGTCGCGCGTGCGCGCCTAGACCGCTATTTACGGCATCGTAAAGTACGTTGCCATTAATAGCGGTCTGGTAGGTCAGAATAGCCTGTAGCAGTAAGCGATGCCGGTAATCCTTTACCAGCATCGTTTTTCCCTTACCTCCAACCTCGGAATGACCCCCAATGTCTCCAGAGCTCTGGTCCTCTCCAGGCTGGACTACCGCAACAGCCTCTTCCTCAATCTGCCTAAATCCTCCCTTCACCCACTGCAACTAATCCAGAATAGGACTGTGAGAGTTATTCTTGGCCTCAAACCCAGGGATCCCCTGCTAAGGCACCCCTCTGTCACATTGATTGGCTGCCTGATCCCTTCTGAGCTCCACGGGGCACTAAGCTCTCCTCGCCCAGTATACCCTAGCTCCCTGTCTTCCTGCCCCCACCCACAACCTGTACTTGCCCTTGCAGGCCCCTTTCCCCTGACAAGCCTGGTGGAGTGTGCATCCCTACTGAGCCTGGTAGACCCATGCCTTTGCGTTTTGCGTGTAGTCCTCACTCTCTGCTCCTCCTGGCACTTGACCACCTGGCCTTCCCTTAGCAATTGCCTAGCCCCATTGGCCCTCTTCTTTCCCTCCTCCTGCTCCCCCTCCTACTCCCTCCCCCTGCACTTCTTGTTACTGCTCTTGCATGATCTGAATGACACAAGGCCTAGTAGGACCGTTATTGGGTTTTTCTTCCCTGCACCCCCCCCCTTTTTTGTCATGTGGCATCTTGAAACACCATTTTGTGTACAGTGGCCTTACAAATAACCAATCAATAAATAAAATAAATGAAATCTAACCTCGCTGGAAAGTGGCTGCAGATAGCAATAGACCAAAGGTTTGTGTGCCAAAGTGTTAGCCAATATTGAAATAACAAGCGAAGCAATAGGTCTTGCCAATGTGCACTATGAACATGCCCCTGTGGCCTTGGCACATTCACGCCTTTCTGAGGAGGCCCACATGTGGAGGACAACCAGGCGCGCATGCATCAATGCAGAAATCAATATGATTGCTGGAATAGATATACACGGAAGCCAGTAAGCCTTTCAAAACTGCCCTCATTCGAGGCATGCTGGAATTTTAGTGATATAAACTTTTTTTTTTATTGTTGCTCATTGCATGTGTTTCCCTGGGTGCAACAGTCCAACCAAACTGCTGCAAAATCGCCCTATTGCCCCCTCCCTTCGCGGTCTGTTCATGCCATCTGTATATATTAACCCACCGCTTTTGTATTCAAATTCTGTTTATTTCTGAAAAGAAGTGGGCCACTTTGGCCCAAAAACTGCCCCACACTGTAATTATAATTTTTTTTTGCAAGCAGTGCCCCATTGAAATATAGGGAAATCTGAGCCTGTCCGCACCTCGACTAGGGTCATCTTTGAAAGAATACAAACATGTTATGGTACCAGGTGCATTGACACCATTGAAATGGAAGTAAATATTTTCATATGTGGGATACTTTAAATATTTCATTGTTTTTTACTGCACAGCTTGCCATTAATATTGTTCAATTTTGTGGCATGTGTTCCCAAAATGAAATTCCCTCTGACACGCTGTGAACGCTGGATGAAGGGTTGCATTGTTATGTGTCCTCAAATCCACTGCACTAACAATTCGAAGGCCAAAATGTGTTGAATATCTACAAAGAAGTGATAAGATTCACTATATTAAAAGCTTATGTAGGAATGTTAAGTTTCTATTACTGAGATCGGTCTTTCGAAGCGGTTGGTCATCCATCACATAGGGAGAATGGAAACACAAGATGTAAGCAACATTTTAAATAATATTTATACAAGTGAGGGTGGCAAGTGTACTGTTTGCTACATGATTTACGTTGTGATGGATGAAAGTTCAATTTGACGCAAATAATAGACACTGTACATGTTAATTGTAACTTAAATTGATAGTTAACCTAAATATGTAGTGTGTATATACAATTATAAATTGGCTACTTAAATATATTTTTGCATTCGCGATTTTCCATAGTTATATTATATCAATGTGCACCAGTCAGGGGTACAGTTTACCGGTCGACGGCTTCTTTGACCACAATTAGACAATAATCATCAACAACGCCAAACTGTGCAGTAACAAGGAGCAACATGGCAGCCTATAGGTTCTGAAAATGTATGGATGTGAAAGTATTGCATTTGAAATGTGAACCACTAATTTCTTCTCTGTGATGGAACCCCATGTGCCTCGATCAGAAATCGGTGATGGAAGCTAATAACTTTCTGTGAAAAATTCAAAGACTGGGATTAATCGATCGATGAACGGAATCAGCAATATAAGATCACCTTTCACAGTTAAACAAAAAATGAGAACCATGCGATGTTTGCTAACTACAACCTCTATTGAAATAAGTTACCCATGGTTTCATGGACTACCTCTTTTCAGCATCATGTCAAAATTAAAAGTACTTGTTATGTCCCGACTGTTGCTGTTTTCTTCAAAACAAACAGTTTTTATCATTTTGCATCTGTTGTGGATGTGTGTGTTTATGTTCTTGGTTCTACATTAGATAACGTTATGAAGTTGGTGATGAGAGGGTACATTTGACTATGCTGCCCACTAATGTCATTAAAATAGGTGGAGTTCATTGTGAGCATTCAGTGATGTCAGCGTTAGGGGCGGGTGATCTGAATTACTGCTGCGAGAGCACTTGAATTTAGGGCGATGGATAAACGGATAAGATTAGGACAAGATGGTGCAATGTTTTTGCATGTTTTAAAGTGAGAAAAATTCTGGTTAATTGCAATGGATTATTTTTTAAGAACGTTCAATGTATGTAAAATACCTGGCCTATCGATTGGGCCAATACAATTTCTGACCAAACTACCCCTTTAACTTCAAGAAATCCCAAGTGGAACCTTCCCAGACTCTGTTAAATTTCATGCACATTAGGTTATTTATTTTAAATAAATGGTGACCAAGCAAAGCAGAGAGTTTGCCCCCTTGCCAGATGGTACATTTCTGCAAATCCACGGGAGGATTAATTATTCTAAGAGAAATGTTATATGCATCTTATCTACCACTGGTAACACTGAACCCTTCAGACAGGTCTTTTCCAAGAAGTATTTTGTGATACACATTTTAATATGGTTTCTATGTGTGGGTGCACGTTTAGAGGTGCTTATGGAAATATTGTTTCAGGCATTTAAGAGAGAGTAGAGCAGACCATTTCACTCAAAAAGCCACACATGTGACGAGGCCACCTATTAAAAGTAACCATTCCTGGACATTCCCCTCTAGTTCAGAGACAAATGCAACGCACTGTGAGTAAAATACATGCTTGCATTCATGCTCAGTGTGAGATTATTTGCCAGTATTTTATAGGGCAGGGTTAATTGATACACAGCGTCATGGGCCCAAAACCGACCACTCTCGAGAATGCAGTGACCACATGCGTGTTTTTAACTCATTGGGGATCATCGACGAGTTGGCATCCTTGTGGCTGGAGCGTTGGGGCATTTGGCGGAAAATGAAAGTATGGAATCAAACTCCAAAGAATTCAAACCTGTGACCTTCAGATGGGTTGACTGGTGCATGAACCAGCTGGGCTGTTTTTACCGATTCAGTGTGTTTTCATAGACTGCTGTTCAAAAGTCAGCTAGTTTTTGGGCGCCATGAATTCCACCATTTTTATTTCAAATGCCCCCCTTCCAAAGTCCCCTCTAACCTACACCCCTGCCCCCTCATCCACCACCCTGCCCCAATCCCTAATTCCCTACCCCCACATACATATTATACATGTATATGTATAGGTGTAATAGTTCGATAGAAAATTGCTGACTTTGAAACAGCAGTCTATAAAAAGACGTATTTCGGTATAACCACCCTTCAGCCTCTTCATGTTCAAGCTTCTTACTATATGACACTAACGCAGGGGTGAAACGAAGGGAGCTAGAACTGTGCTTAAAATTATTGCAGAATGCGAATATGATAAATTGTGACTGCTTGTCATTGAAGCTGCATTGTGCAGATAAAAAGGGAGTCGTCTTGTTTTATTTTTCACACATATCTTTGCTCGCGTTGATGTAGTGTAGAGTGTGCTACACCACTCAGGTGTTAATTGGGAAGAGCCAATGTATTGGTTGTTTTGATTAAATCTGTCCTTTTTTTCAAACAAGCAAAAGAAGTACAACCATACCATTTAAATCAGATTCTGGATTCTGGGGAAGCATGGCGGCTGAGCCCCAACAGCCTGGAAGCGAGACAAGTCTATAGGACATGTGTATAGATTTGATTTGAACATTTATATGGCGCACATCACCAAGGAACAGCATGGCAAGCCACACCTGGGCGCAGAATTTGTCAAGTTGGAAAATATATATATATTTCACATTTATAAAGCGCTCACACAGCCTGCAGGCATCGAGGCGCTGTTACAGGAATTGTCGGGCATGATTTATGTTACAGATTACTCAAAAAGATATGTTTTGAGCTGTTTTCTAAACAGGGCAGTGGTTCTATTTTCCTCAAATAAAGCGGCAACTCATTCCAGGCCTGAGGCCCAGCCATTGAGAACCTTCCGTCACCCCTAGTGGATTTTGAAGGTGGAACCACCAGAAGGTCTTGACTTAGTGACCTTAATGGTCTTGGAGGATTATATCTTTTGATTTTTTCAGCTAGGTATACTGGTGCCAACCCCCGTAAGCACTTAAAGACCAGGCATTATAATTTTAACCTGATACGTTGGTGGATTGGCACCCAGTGAAGCTTCCTACGGAATTCTGAGATTGATCCTTTTCAGAGTAATGAGAAGATCAATCGAACTGCAGAGTTGTGAGCCTCTGCGAGTTTGCAACTGGTATTTTGGGCAACCCACCAGAAGCCCATTGCAATAATCCAGCCTCGCATTAACCAAAGTACCAATCACAGTAGATCGGTCCCCTTCGGAAATAAGGGGGAGGAGACGTTTTAGTTGAAAATACACTGATTTTATTATCTGGTTTACATGGCGATTCAGACCCATGTTCGATTGCCATATGCAACCCAAATTTTTAGCTGAGTCTGAATAGTCATAGGAAAGAAGGCTTTCAGTTTTTGCTTTGAACCAAACACAATCATTTCCATCTATTACGGTTTAGTTGTAACTTGTTTCCAAGCATCTCGATTCTGATTTCCTCAGCCCATTTCATAATGCATTCAACTGCCTCAATTGGTTGTCTCAGACTAACATAAATCTGTGTGTCGTACGCATATGAGTGGAATTGCAAATTAAATTGGGAGAAAATCTCTAACAGGGGGTGAACATGCAGATTAAACAAAATAGGGGACAATGATGAGCCCTGTGGAACTCCACGTGATATTTTCAACATTTCTGACAGAAAGGTGCCCAATTTCACCTGCTGCTTTCTGTCGGTCAGAAAGGAATCAAACCATTTTGATACCTTTTCTGACACCCGTGCTAGTGATCTTAATCTAGCCTTAAGAATGGTAAAGTCCACCATGTGGAGCACAGCCAAATAACATGCTGATGTCCCCATTGTCTGTGCATTTTCAAGCATATTGTCCCAGACTGTGAGCAATGCAGTCTCAGTCCCATGAACGGGCCTAAAGCCAGATTGATGTGTATCCAAAATACTATTGGCTTTAAGATGAACTTGAAGCTGCATAGTCACAACCTTCTCAAGTATCTTGGTCGGCCATAGTAACCCAGCAATTGGACGATAATTTGCCAAAGTCTCATAGTACAAGGTGTTTTTTTTTAAGAGTGCCATAAGGTAGGACTTTTTTAGTTCTTCTGGCACTTGGCCAAATTTCAGGGAAGCATTTACGGACCTTTGAATACGTTTGCTCAAAACCTCTGCATGTCGCTTAGCCAGATAAGCTGGGATGGGATCATATATAAAATCTGTTGGTTTAAGTACCCCACGAGGTAGATGCCAGGAGATATGTCCTAGGTTGATGGGGATATGGTCCTGTAACAAAGTGGCTGACTTTCCCATCTGAAAATCTGGGTTGCATTCTTTTGTGGCACTTGTGCAATTCTGGGCCACTCTGGTTTTCTCTTTGTACAGTAATTATCTATAGTGTAAAATTCATCTGTACAGCCTGCGGTCAATTGTTATGAAAATAACATGTTCCCAGCTCTCTCCAGATGTTTTGGACCACAACCCCCAATCGATCTAGCTAGCATAGTCAATGGTGAGGGAGTGCTGGAGTGCAAAATATACAGCGAGCCTAAGGTTGCAGACCCCTGCCTTATTCCCATCAGATTGTGGTTGCTCTAATCCCAATTCACCAACAGTTAATACTGTTCTATATAAACTGTGCATATATTATAGACATATACAAGGTAGGCCCACATTGTAGTTTGAGGTACACCTTCTACAATAAAACATTTTCTCTGTGAAATGTGTTGGTGCTTCTTGGAGTTAGGACTGTTCTATATGCAATAGTAACAAAAAATACCAAAACATGTGCGTACAATTTCCGGAAGTGAATATTCCATCTCGCTCCCCTTGAGTGGTTATCTCCTTAGCACCGAAGGGCAAGTTCACCGAAACTCTTGGACAATGCCACATTTTGCTTGCCTCTCATTTGGATGGGGTTTGAAGTATGCACAGTATTACAGTGCAGCAAGGTGTGACTGCTATTATTCTGCACAGGCCAGTTGCTCCAAGGGCATCGTGCTTTGTGTGTATTCTGAGGCACTCAGAAGTGGGCCTGGGTATGCCTATTATATTTAGCAGGTGTATTTTTTGATTGCATGTACAATGTACCTATCAAAACGAGGGTGAAGGAAGGGGGCAGAAGTGGGGTTGGACTGTGGAAAAGTAACGACATGAAGAGGCTGTTTCATAACTTGCTATGATGCTTTAATGTAACTTTGACGTTTCAATGATTTATTATGTCTTTTATGCCATGGGGGTCATTCCGAGGTTGGAGGTAAGGGATTACCGGCGCCTGTAAGGACACCGATGGCAGTAATCCCTTACCTCCGTATTCCGAGTTCCCTTTGCGGGTCCCTCTTTACCTCCTGCTTTTAGCAGGAGTAAATTACGGGACCCGCAAAGTGACCTTGGAGTAAATTACGGCACCGTAATTTACGGTGCCGTAATTACCTCCTTCCCCATTCCCAATGAGCCCTATGGGGGCAGAAATGGGGATGGGGAAGGGCTATGGTGAATAGGGAATTACCGGTCCATCCAACCTTGGAATGGACCGGAAATTACTCCATTCACCATGCCGGTATTCCATGGAGTAAATAGCTCCATGGTTGCCAACCATGGAGCTATTTACTCCATGGTGTAGTCCTAACTCGGAATGAGGGCCCATGTCATGTCTTCATATGCCATGTATGTGACATTTGTATTGTTTGTGCCCCTCTCTAACCCGCTCATTCTTCTACATTCCACCTTATATCACACTCATCTAGCCACTCACATGCTGCAGGTGTCCCTGTATTAGCTAGTACCCCCATCTCCTGCACACACTAACACCATCCAAACTCTAGACCTCTCCGTACCCTGATCCCTTGGACACACTAACACCATCCAATATCTACACCTCTCGCACCAGCTTGTCAGAATCAGCCTCCCAGCAACCCTCGGCCCACCCTCACTTGCAGGCTAGAATGGGTTCATATACAGCCGAGCAGGATGCCTAGGGCTGCCTTCTGATACGCATACACGATGCCTCCCTGCCAGCCGACAGAACCCGGGGCCTTACCGTTCGCATACATCAGCATACGGGCAAAGCGATCATCTACTCCTACCAACCAGATTCAGCCCATTTTCTTGTGTTGGACTCAAGTGGGAAAATGGCCGCAGTTTTCCCAACTAACAAACAATATAGAATTTGCATTACTGCAAACTGGGCCTACGTCAAGCGTGACACCACGAGCCAGTCAGGGGAGATCCATCAAAGGCACTAAAGGCCGGGTGTTTATGTAATAGTGGTGCATAGGGTGGGCCATCTCCACAGTCTTTAAGGAGGTGTTGTGTCTTCATATAGCAGCACTCACATTCCTGTGGGCAGATTCAGTGTTATTGCTCCACCCCTCTCCCCTGCACGGTGCTCCCATTACAGCAGAACTGCATGGATGTGGCTGGCAGGCAGCCAGGCTGGACATTGGTGCGGAGTATGTAGCACATGCCTTGTTGGCATGGTCTGGGCAGGTGGGCGGGCCAGAGGCAACTGTGAAAAGTAGGCAATGGGCGGGTTGCGGAATCTGAGCTTTTGATGACCCATTGCCACGATGCAAACTGTTTGCTTGATGCCACGTTCTGTCCTGTTACTGAGTGTTGCTACTGCTTAGCTTTTGCCATTTGCACGGCCTCTTGGTGCTATTGTTTCTCCAAGCAAAATGCTGGCGATATGGGCGGGTGACTGGGAATAGAGGAGAGGGTGCTTTTACATCAGCTTTACGAGGCAGGCCAGACACTACTACTGTCTGCATGCATGCACGCGTGGATGCACGCTGGAGTTTTGGTGGTTGTTGGTGTTCAGCACTATCCAAACTGTGCACTTGGCTATGTCAAAGTGCAAACTTGACAATGCATGTTTGCTGGGACGGTGTACAAATAGGGTAAGCAGTGCTTTACAGGGTTATTGGCAAAAAGCACATTGAACGGGAGAATTACAGACATCACTCACTCGTGTACCCACCTCTCACGTTTGAAGCAATCCAGGATAAATATATATATATATATATATATATATATATGTACATATATATATATACACACACACATACACATCTAAAGTCTCATGTTGTTTGTTAGACCATTTCCCACTCATACCACCCCTCTAAAACCACAGGCTAACATCCGTGTTTGCGTGCAGGAACATACATGGGGGTTCTGCAGTCACTATCCTGTCCTGATAAGTGCTGTGGCCAGGGATGGATCCGAGTCATGATGCCGCCCCGTTTTATTGATGGCAATGAAGAAAGTGGCAAATCTCTGAGTGGTGTGGAGCCCTGTGACAGGGAGAAGGCACATGCGCTCAGAGGGGACGGTTGGGGTGGTGGGCCTACAAGCACCATAGGGGAGACCTAGCTATGTATATTGCTAGCTGGATTGGTTTTCAATTCAGGTAAATGCCCGTGCAAGTACTTCAGGCACTGAGTTTAGTTTTTACACTAGGAGTACGTACATTATCCATGGGGAGCAGCAGTCCATGTTCTGATACACTGCAGCACTTTGAGTCTGGCTAGACGCTGATGTGGAAGAGTGTGATGGGGCGCAAGAGGAGAACTCTGTCGTGGTACGGTAAGCGTTGATTTGCTAAATGCTACATCTGTGGCAGCTGTCTGTGGTGAGCTTGGGTGCAGTGTAAGTTATTCAGAGATCTAGGAGAGGAGGCAGTTAGTTGGGGGAAGAGGGGAGTGAGCCATAGAAGGCAAGGCTACCTGCAACTCTCCACTCCTACCACTGGCCTCTTGCAGGCAGGACGCATTTCAAGATCTCACATTGGCACTGTCAATCTCTCTTTGTCTGTCACTCTCTTTCTTCCTGCCTGTAAGATACATGTTACCCCATCAGCAACAAAACCAGGATCTGCGGTGCGGATTGACAGATGAGGGAACGGGTGTAGTCTGGAAACCCCACTCATTATCATACCCTACAGACTAAGGGTTAGGGGAGGGACGAACTCTTGGTTTACACAGTGCAGTGCCTAAAAGGGGACTAAAAGGCGCTATTTTTTGCAGATGAATAATGCATAAATCCTACCCACACATTTTGGGGCCTGTTTCTGCTTGCTGACAGCCTGCTGTCAACAGGCCAAGAACTACCATCTGGTATGTGCATTTCGTGCAAGATGCACCATAAAAAAACATAAAAAATGGCCGCTTGTGGGACATGAGAAACTATGTGGGCAGCAAGCGCGAACAGTTCCTTTTGTTTTTACTCTTCTGTGGGTGGTGATAGGAACTGAAGGTCATCCTAGTTAAAGCTATTTTGTACAAATATGCTTAGCAGGGAGTACGAGAGCCAAACTGATTCCCTGGCAAAATGCGCCCAGCACGAATAGCTGACATGCACAATAAATAATGATGAAAGTGTGCCAATCAATATGTGTTAGCGGATGAAAAGAGGAAAACACGTTTCATCCAGATGTGGACTGAACGTACCACTTTCAGTGGTGGAAAATATGCTAAAAGCTGTGCAGCTGTCTATGCTGGGTGGCTATACGGGGTTTAACTAGAGCTGTCAAGACCCTGAGAAACCAGCCCTCCTGTGACAAGTCCACACAGACCATGAGGAATCCTAACCCACGACTACATACTCAACCTGAGAAGATGGAGTAGTGAGGCTCAAGCCCCGGTATCCAAAAATCACAGCTGATGGATAAAATCCATCAGCAAGAAGAAGACAGGCAGCTCGGAGCTGCCAATCCTAGCTCAAAGGATGGCGGGCCTGGTAATGAGGGCCGCAAACAACTACCACACTTGACCACGTCTTCCCACTCATTGCAGAAAAGGCCTTTTCTGGGCACTCCGAGGCTATATTCCTCTGCGAGAGACATTACAAATACAGTGCTAGAGGTATGAAGCCTCCCTGTTATTCCACAAGTCAAATCTTTTCTTCACACTATCTTTGTTTTAAACAATGCATTTCCCCTTCTATTTGTGGCTCCAGCATATGGCGCAAATAGAATAGGAGGGTCCTTTTTTCTGACAAGTATGAACTCATGTTATATGTTCATCTTTATGTCATTAGTCATCGGATACATCATTTCATTTTCAAAGCCCCTAATTGCTTTTGAGTATGTGCCCCCTTCTAAGTAAACTTGAATCACTAAGTAAACGTCTTTATAAAACTTTATGGCGCTGGCTGATTTGCGACCTCAGTTCATGTAGTATTTACTTGTTTGTGCAACTGCAAAATGTATGTAATGTTATTGGACTAGCTATAGCACAGCTTTTACCAATGCCATGGTATCGTAGCACTTTTGTGCACATTATGCATACAAAGAAAAGGCAGGCCAGTGCCAAACAATGACTACAGACAGGTGACTATCACACAAGCTGTTCCGGGGTCTGCCTACATCTCAAAAGTAGTACAACTCATAGGAAAGCTTCCAGAGATCTCACCTTGTCGCCTGTCAGGCATGAGGCGCCAGGCAACCCTGGCTTTTAGGAGAACATCATAGTGCCTTTTAGTACTTGCTTTGATGACGTGTAAAGTAATGCACAAAGGCCAGTGCTAAATATTGCAGGGCTAGTGGAACATGCTTTGATTCGGTTTAGCATATTTTTTTTAGAAACAAGAGTGTGGAAGAAGTGGTGATTTGGAATTTAATGTGGGCAGCACGTGCTGCAATTCATTGCTATTGTGGGCTTTAGAATGTTCATGTTCCGCAGGTTATTTGCATGCAGAATACTGTTGTGCAGCATAAGGGAACACATGTGCATGTTCCTGTTCAGTGGGTACAGCCCATGGGCCCAGGTACACATATATGTAGATCCACGAAGATCTCAGTGCAGCCTGCATGCATATTTTGGAATTCTGCCAGGGCTGTGTCTGCCTTTCATCCATATGCATGCAGTCAACAACATGTGTTCCATTGAGTTGAGTAACATATAGTCAGGTGTTGCTTACATGCAAACAATACTGTGAAGCTATTGCCACCCGTTATGATCCAAGGAAGGGTGGTCCACACTCAGGGGCTTTTAAGCAGCGCAGGCTTTATGAAAAGTATCAAAGACATAACCTAACATTAAACCTGCCGCACCAGAGGCGGTGAGCACGCGATGAAATCAGCACTTTGCTGGCACTTGCCCTTACTCTAAAAATGAGCAGTCCTCCGCACTCACGCAAATAACTTTCCCTGCTCGCTGTGCACTTGGGAGTCGAGAGCAGCAACGGCCGCGCCGCACAAGCGGCGTGACAGTAATTGGCATTAGTGGCCATGCTGCCCTCCAGTTAGGAACATGTTGTCCGTCCTATTAGACTTGCAGCTTTCACAGCCTTTTAGACGTACCAAGCGGCCTATGGCTTTTTTTTTACTCCCCTAAATCCAGCTCTTTCAGTGGGAGGACTGACAGGTTCCCAGCGCCAACCGTGTTTCAGCCCATAGTGCACCTCTGAAGTAATCCTCTCCCATGCATCTGGAACCAATCTGTGGAATCTGCTTGACTAATTATTAGACTGGCAAGCTACTTAGTGCACTGTATATGTTACCTAAGCTGAAGCAGCTGAGGGGGAAACAAGAGTCCCGCCGCCATAATCCTCCAACAACATGGCTGCAGGCCAGAGGCCCTGCTCGCTGCTGTAAGACTGATGATAGCGGGGGTTCACCGTAGCCTTCTAAGTACCTGCAGTGAAGGATGTAGTCATGCAATGAATGAGTATTAACACAGCCGTCCCGTCCAGTGGGCTCAGCCAACCAAGGAACTTTGCTAAAAATGTTTCGGGGGCATGACATCTAAAGAAAAGGGTCCCCTGCCAAATAACAGGGACAACATGGTGTGCCACAAAAGTTCAGGGGGACAAACACCCTTGCCCCCCCTTAAATTACACCCATGGGCTCACCCTTGAGGCCACACTTACAGCACTGTGCCCGGGTGACCCGGAGCTACAGACGGTGCATTTGCGTGCAGAGTTTGACTTCATATACACCAGGGGTGTCCAACTACAGGCCTCGAGGGCTGGGATCCTGATGGGTTTTCAGGATATCCCTCATTAATATTCACGAAGAAACATTTGCATACAATTAGCATCATTGTATGCAAATTTATCTCATGAATATTAAAGAGGGATATCCTGAAAACCCAACATGGGTCTGGCCCTTGAGTTGGACAACCTGTATATACATTATGGGCTGCCGTTTCCACATTGGTTCCATTTGTACATTCATGCCATCACAGGTGTGGACCTCACCGATGAATTGGCACAGGGGCCAACAATGTTCTATGCTACAAGAAACAGAATAGTTGTTCATTTTAATCATCCTAAGCCCAGCTCTTGGCCCTGGGATTTTTGTCACATTAGAAGTTTGGCTATTGTTGTGGAGCCAACAACAGGGTTTGCAATGGATAACACCACAATGGAGGTGTTGTCATATTTGGAGGATTGGCACTCTTGGCATGCCCCAGCCCTCCCCCAGGCCAGAGTTGGCTGTAGCCCCTATTTTACTTTATACCGCCCCCCTGTGGGTTGATGATGTGTGAGCCCCAGAAGGTTCTCGTCCTACTGTTCACACAACTCACAGGAACTCTTGAGCACATCTCAAGGGCATCACACATCTATCACTCGATTTTAAATAATACCAACAACGCTGCACGGCTAAATGACATGATAGCTGACTTGTGCAACATTGACAGTTCTTGATTCTTTTCATTAAATTTTTTGGTCTAAATCCACACTACTATACACACATGCCAGCAATCACTATCACTCAACCTTATGTTATCGGTCCCTTTTTGTTGTGACCTATGTCTGTCTGCTTTTTTCTCTGATGTTCTCCTTCTTTGCCATTTCCTGCTTACCTTTTCCCTGTTTCCTTTTCACCCCACAGACCATGGTCTGGTTTACACACTGGGAGGGGTTACAGTTTGCCTATACAGACAAGGTTTTGGCGTTTTAAAACCACTACAGTGGTGATGAACTTATTATAAAAGCCAATTAACATAACATAACCAATCCTTGAGAAAAAAGTGGTACCTTAAATTCTCCCGTACTTGGTCCCCCTTCTTGGAATTTACCTGAGGGACGGAGCACATGCTTTTTAGGTTAAAGATTATGAAACATCTACTGTCGACGTAATTGTGATGTGAAGGCAGGGTTTGTGTGGGATTGTAATTCTGGATGGAATGCCATTGCTGGTATTCGTGTGACTTTTATTTATTTATTTGTTTGGGGACTTTTAGGTTAGGTGCGGGTTCCAATTATGAAATTGTAAAAATGAAATTTCAACGTCCTCTAACTGACCAGTTCATGCATCCTCTAGCTAGCCACTCCAGCACATCCTCTAACTAACCGCTTCAGTTCCCTTATAGCTAACCACAGCCGCCACCCTCTATGGCTACCCAATTCAGCTAGCTAACTATTCCAGCACATCCTCTAACTAACCACTTCAGTCACCCTATAACTGGGCCCTTCATCGCCATGATTGAAGTATCACATATGTGAGAAACGTTACTCTCTCAGACTGCCATTCAAACCGTACCAGCTAACATACCAGATAGAACAGACTGACTATTATGCTCAAGATCACACACACGCGCAGGCGTATGCGCCACGACCAATGTATACACAGAGCATGCCAATGCAGCCATACGAGCCCATGACAGATGCACTGCAAATACAGGAACATGTGTAGCCACTCCAAAGAGCACGGCAAGCGTTGATGCAGCAAAACCCTGTAGCCACGACACACACAGACTCCATGATGCAGACTCCTGTGTGCACATTTGGGGGAATGACTGTAGTGGGGGGGCAACCCTTTTACCGGGACAGGAATGACATTATACCCACAATAGGACAGCCCACAGAAGAACCTGATGTGTTTTATCCTATCTGTTACACCGGACCCGAACGAGGAACCACGTATAGGAGTGACAATAGGTGACAAAACGTTCTCTTTTTTCGTGGATACGGCGGCGACTAATCATGTATCAGAGAGGGGAGATACCTGATGTCAGGCATTGCAATGAATGGACAGGGATTCTCTGGGGCTGCAGATTTGGTTCCTTTTACTGACGAACTTCCAATGTCTATAGGAAAGCATGACCTGTTGATGCCATTGTTATATTCCCAACAGACACCAGTAAACATAATGAGCAGGGACATGACGAGCCGACTCAATGTGACCATTTCATTCACTGATCAGGGGATAGTGTGTAGCATTCCATCCGAAGCTCCCCATTTCACAGAAATAGATTTGAAGAATGCTTTCTTCTCTATACCACTCCAGGAAGAGTCACAGGACTTAACCTCGTTTTTATATAGAAACCTGAAGTGGAAACATACATGATTACCAGAGGGGTACTGTGAATCACCCTCAATCCTCAAAAGGATCCTCCAAATGGACATAGGCAACATACAGATGGAGAGCACAGTCATTCAGTATGTAGTGTCAGAAACCAGAAGGTTTCTTACCTGCTAGTCTCCGGAGATCTGTCATCCAGGTGACCGGGACATGGCCATCGCTATTGGATCCAGTTCCTGGGGGTGGACCAGTGGGGGAGGATCACCCCAATGGGGGGACTTCAGGGAGTGGAAGTGTGACACCGAAGGATGATACGCAGTACTCCCTTCCCATTAATACCTGTTCCCCGTTCTCCCATGTCGGACATGTAGAAGCTCTACCCCCCTTTTCCCACACAAATGTTTTTGTACACCATGAAGGACAACAGACTAACACCAGAGCCATTTACCTGACATGTCCCAATACAAGGGACATGCAATTGACAATAATTACACACACCTGACGGCCCTTTCTCTTCCCCACAGGGATAAACGGTAGAGCCCGAGAGCACACTACAAGCGAGGCAGAACGCATGAGGAATCAGTGCATTCAAAGGAGGAGAAAGGTGACGAGACCTGAAAGGACAACTAGGAGGGAATTGTCCTTGCCCCTTTCAACTTAGACCCGCAAAGCATCCGAAAGAGAAATCATAAGACTGAGGAGTCCAGCTGGCATGTGGTGTATCAGATGTCAACGGTGCCCGGAGCGCCCCCGCACTGATTACCAAGGCAGCGAGATGCGTTTGCTACCGTGGTACCGTCCTTGACTCCAGAGGCAGGAAACACCAACGGGTTCAGCACAGCCGGTGAGTCGAAGAGAGAGCTGATAGAAACCGGACTGTATTGAGCGCAAGGTTGCGAACGGCAACATTGTATGAACTTTTGAACAAAAAACTTGTATGTGAAAGCTTGAAACAAAGTCCAGTGAAGGACCCGCTGCAGAGTGGTCAGGCGCCACGTGGACACCCATTCGAAGGACTCTGGCTGGTCCCCTTTGTTGAAACTACAAGTACCAGGAGGCCCTAAGAGAGGCCGGTGTGAAGAGTCATAGGGATCATTCAAGGGTTGAGTCAAACTCCTTGTACAATCGAAAGTCTCTGACATGTTGACAAGAAGGAGAGCAAAGGGAAGAGAATCCTGCGTTGTGAGACAGCAAAGTGAACTGTGTATTTGGCAAATGTGAACCCGGCTGAGGGATACTTGCGAATTGGGGTGAACAGTTATACACCCAGGAACATTGTGTCGACAAGAGTGAACTCGGCAGAGGGTTATCCATGGTGAATAGTTGATAAAAAAGACATTGAGACTCTTGAATGTTACATTGTGAATGAAAGGCCTTAGTGAACCCGATGGAGGTAGACCCGGGTTGTACGAGGGATCGGAGCCCGGCAGAAGGGGATCCTAAGGTAAAGAGTAATCGCCTCATGAAGATTTATTGAAGGAACTTTTGTTTTTGTTGATTGTAACACATCAGGTCCTCTGAGGCAAGAGACTTTGTGCGAAAGAGACTTGGCCACGGAAGGTACTGATATTTTGGAAACTAACTGTAACCCCGTGCTGGCAAGGCTCAGGAGTGTGCTGTGCTCAGGAGTCCCGCCTTGTCCTGTGCTAAAAACATGGGGAAGGGAGACCCCAGCCATACCATCCTGACTCATCCTTTTGAGAACACTTCTTTCTTTTCTGATGAACATTATCCCACACTATTTTGTAACTTAGCGTTAAGGATTGGCAATAGGTTTTTTAGTATAGGCCTTTTTTATTTGACAAGATGCAACCAGGACTGCCTTATTATTACTTGATGGTCGTAGCTTGCGCCCATCTTAGATTTAGGTTTAGATTAGGCATTTTTCTCCCCCATTTATATAGTTTAATAAACATCCTTGAAATGTGATCACTTGTGTTTGTCTTTACTGTTGCCACCATGAGTTCCTTACAGTAGACAACATTTTGATTCGTAGTAGGTCAGAAGAACAGTGCCCAAATGACTCTGTGCACTTGTTAACGGTTCTAGCAGAAAGAAGTGTTGTGCATTTGACAGTTGATATCACAAGAAGGCTGAAGGGTAACCCCGGAAAGGGTGGAGGCGATCTTTCGAATGCCGCCACCACAGACAGTGAGAGAGATACAGCAATTCTTGGGCCTCTGTAATTACTGTAGGGCCTGGATATTCGCTTTCAGCACATACACAAGACCCCTATTAAGCAGGCTTTGTGAGGCACAGTGGGGGGCAGAGATCTGTTATGGACACACAAAAAGACTCAGGCATTTGAGGAGTTGAAGAAGGCAATATGCACAACCCCAGTGCTAGAGATTCCCAATTACAGTGATAAATTGTATTTGTTCTCACACTCCAACGGAGACACTCCACACAGAAGACAACCTTAGGACACAAACCAATTACATACTATAGCAGATGTTTAGACCCAGTGATGAGAGAACATTACCCTTGCAAACAAGCTTTGGCTGCTGCTGCATTTGCAGTGGAGAAGTCAGTGAGTATCACAATGGTGTGCAGTACCACACTTTAATTAATTAATTAATTTAATTACATTTATAAAGCGCTCACACAGCCCGCAGGCATCGAGGCACTGTTACAGGAATAGTTTTTTTGTCTTAGTTACGTATTTATAACGCGCTTAAACACCCAGAGGTTTCTAAGCGCGGACCCGGGGATCGAACCTGTGTTGCTTCATGTCGTCTTGCTTCCAAGACGCGCACGCTGCCGCTGAGCTATCCTCCCAGGACGAGGATAAGTGGAGCATGCCATCTTTGCGATCCTCGAAAAAAAACAAAAGCACACTAACTACCCAGAGAGCATCAGGATATGAAGTGATGATTTTGAATCCAGCAGTAAAAGTGGTGAGATGCAGAGTTGTAAAGCCAGCAACATTTATAGCTGGGCCAGTGGAGGAGGGAGACTATCAGGCTCATGCCAAGTTTGCTGGTCTGGAGATAAGGGTGCCGGTAAGCTCACCGGCACCCTTGTTTCCAGACCGGCAAACCTTGAGTTTGCCTGCTGGAGCCGATGTGCCCGACAGGTCTGACCCTGCCCGGCGCAGCGGTTACGGTAAGCAAAGCCATCACAGAAGCACCAGCTCTGTTAACAATGGTGCCGGTGCTTCCGTGTACCCATTATGGGAATGGGGATTTACAAATGTACCAGTGCCTGACTTGCTGGCAGCCAGACTCATAATGAGCCGGTGGCACTGGGAAGACAGGCGCCGGTACATTTTTACGGGTCCGGCAGCAACCCATCGGTAGCACCGACAGGGTTACCGCCGGGCCCGTAATGAGGCCCAATGTGCATGACTGTATTACATATATGGAACAATATGACAACATTCCTAAAGTGGGGGAGAATGTCCTCGAAGGAGGGGAAATACTTTTCATTGACGTTCGTCGATGATAGACCAGGCCACGGCAGAAAGACACACTGGGACGGCAGTAGTAAAGATAAAATTGGACTGGGCATGTGAAGTAGTAGCAAGAGTGAGATTTCCCTCACATTTTTCAGTGCATGCAGCCAAATAAGTGGTTCTCATAATGGCATTAGAAGCGCCTAAAGACAAGGAGATTACAGTGTATTCTGATTCAGCCTATGTGACGTCTAGAGTACATGCTGGACTGTCACAGTGGCAGAGGAGGAGTTTCTGATGTGCTGACGGCACATCAGTGCAGCAAGCACCCCTATTGGGCAGACTCATAGACGCACTACAACTCTCATCAGCCACAGCAGTAGTGAAGTGCCAAGCATATATGAAAGGGGAGGACTTAGTCTCCCATGGCAACAAAGCCGCATATGCAGAAGCAAATCGTGCATCATATTTTACAGAAATGAATGAATTCGACACTCCATCTAACACACGTATATGCATGCGCAATACGATCTTGAAAGAAGGGTATATTTCAAAACCTGCTACACAGATAATGGAGTTAATGGGGAAGGCACCATTAGAGGGAAAATAACTATGAGTAAGGAGGGGTTATTCAATATCTCCTACAGACGCATTATGGCGACAGGAAAGCACAGGAATGCTAATGATTCCTGTAGCATTGTTGCAGGTTGCACTCACACAGTTGCATCATCCCACTCACTTAAGTAGGGACATACTTACTGCACACATTGAGGAAGAGTGGTTTTGTCCAAATATGGTGGAGCATGTAGCTGCATTCATGGAAAACTGTACCATTTGCAAAAAGTACAATGCGGGTCATAGTTGCGAGTAGTGCGAGGAGCAATACCCAGCCCAATTGGGTCTCTCCAGTACCTCCATGTCGATTATGTGGACATGATTCAGGTCTGTCAAGGGTACCGCTACACGATAGTAGTTGTATGCCCTTTTTCCCGATGGATCAAAGCTGGTCTGTGTTTGATTGATCGATTGATTGTTTATTTGTATAGCACCTATACACAATGTGTTTCAAAGTGCTTCAAGGCAGGGAAGGAACATGGGAGAATACAGTGACATTCTTACAAGTCCTTGATATAATCAGAATGTGAAAATAACTATCATAATCAGCCTGATGATATTTCAGATAGTGCAAGTGCTTTTGACAGTGGTGGGAGGGGGGAAGGGAGAATGAGACAGACAAGCGGCTACATTACTATGCCTGACAACAATTGAGGTAGTGCCAGAATTTAACAAGAGGATGGGGGGCTAGAGTGGTTGGAGTGAGGGAGAAGGAGAAAATCAAAACAAGCGACAATCATACTAGGCCTGACGACATTTCAGAAAGTGCTGAGGGTGGAGAAGGAGGGGTGACAAATGAGGTAGGAAAGGAGAGACAAACAAGCTGCTATCAAATCCGTCAGGAGACATAAATGATAGAGTAAGAGCTATAGACATTGATGAGGAAGGGAGGAGGGGTTTAAAGGGGAATGAGACAGACAAGCGGCTACCTTACTATGACTGACGACAATTGTGTGCCGGAGCTTGACAAGAGGTGGGGGGTTGCAGGGGGAGTAGGAGTACAGGGGAGAGGAGAAGAACAAAATAAGCGACTATGGTACTGGGCCTAACGACATTTCAGATAGTGCTGGGAAGGGGTAGGAGAAAACAAATGAGTGGGGGAGACAAACAAGAAGCTAACATACAGGTCAGGTGAAGTTTCTGAAAGCATAAGTGCTAAGGATACAGTGATGTAAGGGGGCCGAGGTGGGACAGAAGTAGAGGGGTTTCAAGTGGGTAGACATCGTGAGATAGCAGAGCAACAGGCGAGGGGGGGGGGCAAATGGACTACACAGGGAACAACAGGGAGAGTGATATAAAATTGCAGGAATCAGAGATAACACATAATGAAGCAAGAGAACCATCAAATGCAAACCAGGATTCAGATGAGGAATGCCACAGCATGATACAGGTGCCACCATGTGATCAAGATGCAGTAGAAGAGCAGCATGGATGGTGAGAAAATGGTGAAACGCCATGCGTCCATGAGTAAAAGACAAAATCCCAGTATTGGCCAAAAGACAGTGGAGATGAACATAATGAATTAAGTCAGCTCCTGCAGAGGGGGTAGGGGGGTAAAGAGGTACAACAAAGGGGAACAGAACTGCAAAACGAGGGGCAAGAGGGGGCAGAGAAGCATCACAGGGGGCAAGAGAGGGGGGTGAGGGGTACACACACTCATCACAGGGACAAGACTGGGGGTGGGGAGTACACACATATCACAGGGGCAAAGGGGTGTGGGGGTACACACACGCATCATGAGGGCAAGAGGGGGGATTGGGGGTACACACTCACATCACGGGGGCAAGAGAGGGGCAGGGGGTACACACACACATCACAGGTTCACACCCAGATGCTCTCAGAGCAGTCAACTTCCTCATTAGGGAGGTGTTCCCATGATGGGGGGTGTGCGAGGTCTTGCGGTCTGACAATGGACCTCATTTTGTAAATTAAACCTTTGAGTACATTACAGCTCTACCACAGATTAAGCATATGTTTTCTTGCACTTAACACCCACAAGTGAATGGAATGTGCCGGCACCTCAATGGCCTGCGATAAGACAAAATTGCCAAAATTAAAGCAACATTGAAAAAGGGATGGCTCCATTGACTACCAGTAGCTTTGTTCGCATTGCGCAATCAGCCCGGATCCGATCACCACCTAACCGCTCATAAAGTGGTGATAGGGTGCTGCATGCGACTCCCACTTGCTCCTCCCACTAGAGCGCTGATAGATGCCCACATTTCTGCTGTTATCCTAGGATATTAAATACATGATTATCTTGCTTCGATGATGGCTAGTGCCCCTTTTATCTCTCGACAGCTGCAGTCTTGGTGTAAGAGGCTGAAGAAGGTTGAGGAAGACAACACACTGGAAATGAACTCTGAACTATTAAAGCACCCACTACTTTATCCAGGGGACTCTGTTTGCTTGCAAACGTTTGTTACACTGTGGTTCAACCCTAGATTTCAGGGACCTGTTTCTCTTGAGTAGGCTACTGACAGGGCTGTTAAACTCATCGGAAAGAAAGCCTTGAATTACATCAGAGACGTTAAATCCTGCCGAGGTAAGACCTCCTCCCACCAGCAAAAAAGACGATTTGATGCAGGAAGAAGGACAAGAAGGAGGAGAAGTGCCACAGAGAAGAAAACACAGAGCTAGAGTATGCATACTATCTTTTCCTCACACCAGGTATTAATCGTGAAAGTAAAGGACTGGTTTCGTACCTGCACACACCTTTTGAGAAGCACTTTTTTAGATTTATAATCAAAACCAAATGGATGATACCACCTAGGCTGTTCTTGTACGCCTTTCTTCTTTATGTAGCACAAACATACCCACTCCTGACCCACAGAGACCCATCCATCATTACCCTGTTAAACAGCGCAGAAATCTCCATAGTGTGGGAACAGTTGTTTTTTCAGCTCTTGTCCAGTATTATAGAAGGAGAGCTTAACTGACACACTAAAACAATAATAACATGGTTTTGAGGTTTTCAAGGGGGATTTTACAGACTTCCTGTAAAATCAATAAAGGACATTTGATACTATAAAAAATGGGAAGTGTAACTTGAACTATTGTGGTGATGTTTTTCTGCTTTCTGCTGTCTCTACCTCTTTACATGCAGGATTTTATTTTCGCAAGCACATGTTTTGGTTCCCATTTACGCAACCCCTATTCATGCTCATATGGAAGCCATATCTGGGCAGCTGACCAATGCTGCCAAAGAGGAAAAAAACATCTGAAAGTAGTGCATATGTAGACTTTGAACAGGCGAAATTCATATCTAACTGATTCGGACCATGTATCCAACAACATGTGGTACAAGCACATGACCATGGTGGAGAAAGAAACTACAAAGGAGAGCTGCTATGTATGCTCCCTCACCCACAATGCCATGAGCACATCCAGAACATTCGTAGCAACAGAAATTCCAACTGGCAGAGCACAATGCCTCATGCACCTGTCGCTCTGCAAAACCAGGGGCCGATTTCAAGGAGGTCGGCCACCTTGAGGTGGATGTCCAAGAAGACATTCCCATATGAAGACAGGTATTCCAAGACTCAAGAAATGATAGATGATTATTGGAGCACTGGCAAGACAATACAGTACATTCCTGATGGCCCACACAAGGGAGAAGCTAGAGTAGGGACGCAAAAGGAGGTACAATGCTCCAAGACAGGACAAAGGGGGATATGAGGAATGCCAGGATGCTGCGAGAGACCTCAGTTACTAGTATATGGGCAAGTATATTCAAGTGAAGGATGGAAAGAGGGTATGGATGGGAGCAAAGCATGCACGCTCTTAACAGTTCCAGTAGAAGTGGTACAGAAGGAAAATGATGCGTGTCCCAAAGAATGGGAACCAAGTGCCCTGCTACTAATCTGGGTGGAGAATGAAGCAGGTCCTATGCCAATTCTACCACTTGAGAGTGCCTCGTTGTGTTTCCAGAATGATGGTCCAGTGAAGGTTGGAGAGAATAAAGGATGCAAGAAAATATCGAAGAAATCATGCATGAATGTTGGTACTGCAGTACTGATGGACCACTACTGGGCCTGCGTGTCCAAGGCATACATTTAACTGCCACCAAATTGGGGAGGAATATGTTCTCTAGTACATCTGAACACACCAGCATTAGTAGTACCTCAGAAGGACATACAAGTAGATGGGTTCCCTAAGATAGATGCTCATCAGAGAAAGAAGAGAGCTGTAGAACAGACAAGAGTAAAGAGAGGGAACTATGCTTCATCAAAGATGGAAGATGCGCTAGGCACAATACCACCAGAACATAGACTGTTCAGTAGGGCCGAGATGTTCTTTGCATCCACCGCTACAGCAATTCGAGCTAATGTGCATATCAAGTGGCTCAAGATCACGCAATGGGAGCTGATGCAGATGATAAACTTAACTGTTAAGGGGTTCAAAACCATCAAAGAAGAATTGAGAGCTGTCAGGTTAATGGCCCTATAGAACAAATCTCCTTCTAGACCTTCTTGTGGCTATGGAAGGAGGTGTTTATGCCAACATCAGGCCTTCTTGCTGTACATAGACGCTCACCCATGATGAAGAAAACTGGACCCTCACAGAAGCTATCACTCAACTATCAGACCTGCATGCTAGAATTGAGGCCGAGGCAAATGCTAGAGTGCCAGGCAATGATTAGTTATCATACATAAAAAGTCTGGTTACCCTCATGGATGGCCAATGGATTGAAAGTACTGATAGCAGCGTTGATACTAGTGCTATTTGCCTTTTGTGTCAGAGTAGCAATATTACAATGCAGAAAAACTACTGAGAAGAATATAGGGATGAAGGTACTACTGGACTTAGTGACAGAAGAGGACAAGGAAGAAAAGATACGTATTGTGCTGAAATCACAGCTGATGCAGTATCCTCTGTTCTCTCCAGGGATAGTGCTCGGGTTTCCTGTCAACTAACATGACTATTGGGGAAAATGGGTGTGGTGCAACCGTGGTGGAGATTGCAGCTACATGACCAGCGGTGTTGACAACCGTGCAAAATATCATGGATATCTAGGAGGGGTAACAAAGGTCTGCATCCAGACAGAAACCATATGTGAATAGGGAGGGTCGTCAAGGGAGTGTGGTCAACTTGTCGACCAGAGATGGGATTGAAGAGGGGGATCCAAGTGTGACCCTCATGACCCCTGCCAGGCTCACAGCAAGAGGGCAGAGAAATGAGAGATGTGCATCACTTCTGGGCCCTTTATTGCCATCAGTGATGTATCGCATATGTGAAAAACGTTACTCTCTCAGATAGCCATTCAAACCGTACCCAATCAACGACATGGAAGAGCTACAGTTGTCATCGATTGAGCAAGTTGACCGACTACAGACTCGGCAGAGCTGATGACATCATCACAGTCATCACTGATATTCTGACATAGATGCGTTAGACATGAAGTATATAGGCATCCATGCACAAAGCTACACAAACACTTTAGTTTATTGCTGATAGACATGAAACAAATGCTTATGACCCATAATAGTTACAGGACCGACACACTTACACCAGTAAATCTTCCACTTTGCAGCAACAGCAAGATGACAAGAATATGTGCAACTGGCTTGATCATGCGTAAATTACGACTAATATGAACGGCCATAAGAACCAAGATGGAAACCGTGGGTGCATTGAAGTGAATGGGGAAAGCAAAGCGAACTTCAGAATGCAGAAAGGAGCAGACAGACAGAGCTACTAGTGCAGAAAGTGTGCACAGCTTTGTCAAGGACAAATGGAGAAGGAAATGTTGCAGTTTACAAAGACAATAAAGCACCTGCGAGAATACAAGTTAAAACCCTCATAATTAGGAGAGCTCAATTTCGTGGTCCCTTCACACGTGATCTGAAAAAACACGACAGAGCCTATTCATTCCAGGTAGATGGGAGAAGAGCAGTTCTCATCGAACCAGAGGTGAAAAGATACAATTATTATACAGGTTCAAAGCTGGATGTTCTGTCTCAGGGCTTAGGCGATCAGAGATGGCAACTTGCTGGGAACACACAGCACCTTCGTGATCGTTCCTATTGCCTTGAAGAGTTTCACTCAGCCTGTTAACTGTCCAGGGACCCAAGGCTGGGAAGACCTTTTCTGTCCAATCCTTAGCTACCTTTCACGTTAAGTATTTTTTGTTGCAGTAGCCAATACTTTCCGTGCTAACCTGTAACTTTGTATTTGTTACATTTAGAGGTGGTGCTAGGAGGAGCCATCAGATATGGCTATCCAAGGGTTATACTAACCCATACGCATTACATATATAGTTTTCCTGAACTAACCAATTCCCTTCCCTGATAGGTTTTTTGGGACGCAACCTATTTTTGTGAAGTCATTTACAATTAAAACGGTATGACACACGATTGGAGGCGCTATGCTGTTCAATTGCAATCCCTGTTATTTTGATTGATATTAAAGACAGTAAACTTTGTCCTCTGGTTTGAGTCTCTGTTCTTGTGGCTGGGTTTGTTGGGGGCCCAAGTGCCCTCTTGCTGGTAATCGGGGTAACTGCTAACAGTGCCCCTGCCTGCTCTATTACATAACCACTTCATGAAAGCTATTGCTTTATTGACTGGAGCCACAAAGAAAGCAGGAGAATGGTCTTTTATTAGAGGAATGTGCAGGTTCCTATGAGGTGAGAGGTAGCAATTATTTTCAGAGTGTATTTGTATTTGTGTGCTTATATGGGAAGGGAAGATCTCCAGGAAGCTCTGCTCGTGACCACATGTGGCTGAGCCGGCATTCCCGGGCATCGGAGCTTCCTATTAATAGATAAGCTAAAGGGGACTGACATGCCGTTACCAATGTGCACATTACATGCTTCATTGCTTGCAGTATTTGCATTCGTTACAGGGTTATTATGTGCTGTATTTACGACTATTTACAGGGTGACTAGCTTGGCAGAAAAGTAAGGAGGGGAAAAATGAAGAGTGCCTCTTGTATCAGGAAATCAGTCCCTGTGGCGACAGAGTGGTGGTGGATATTTCATTCTGGGGTGCGAGTAGGGAGAAGAAGTGGAGTCTGAAATACTTTTTAAAAACATTAGTTTATGAACACACTCTAAACTTGTGTCAAGGGACAGCGAGTAAGAAATGGGAGTTGTGGAGAGAAGAGATTGGCTTAAAGGTCAAACCAGGGATCAAGTCGAGCGTACACATGGGTGGACTGAGTTCCCCCACTTTTTATGGCGCCCCCCACTTTTTTCAGCAGACACCTTGATATGCTAATTTCTGGTGCTGCCATATTCAATTGGTATGTTTATGAGTCCACTTTTTTTTTAGGGCTTGACCCCTGTAGGAGATGTAAAAGTGGCAGAAGGAGATCCTGAGTGCTCAGGCTGGTGAAGGAAGATGCTGAGAAGGGCACCAGAGTGGTGGAAGAACGTGCTGCGTTTGGGGTCAGGGTAGTGGCTGCGGATGTTACTGGTGGAGGGTGATGTTGAGGTTCTCATGATTAGAGTGGTGGAGTGAGACATTGAGACCAGGGTGAATGGGGATGATAAAACTGGTGACTCCAAGGAGAGAGCAGCAAAGAAAGGCAATTAGCCGGCGGCGGGTTTGGCCGTTGAAGGTTTTGGGCCAGAGAATGGTGGAGGAAGTTAGTGAGTCTGAGGTGAGCGTGAGGGGCATTCATTTAAATTTGAAGTCAACAAGGCTTGAAATGAGCTGGTGCTGCCAGGATCTTAGGCGTGGCTTGTAATGACTGGCCCCTCCAATGCCATGTGGCCTCTTTGCTGTATCTGAACTCAGACTTCATTTTATGACAGAGAAGTCAGCCGTGCTGTCAGAATGTTCACCTTTACCACCCTTCTCCTCACCTGAGGCTTCCTCTTGCTTGTCCTTGGCGTGTTTGGAGGATCTTCGAAGGGTTCTGGTATCTTCCCTTGTAGACTTGTCTCTGGACCTCCTGTCATGCAAGTAGGGTCTGGCTCCCTCGGAGGCCACCTCGACAGGAGGTGGAACCTGTCTTGGGGGGCCCCGAGGAGCCAAAGCCCCGCGACAGGGAAAAAACCGATGGACGGTGAAAAAACCCTGTGTAGCCTTTCCGAGATGGTATTAATGGGGCGACTCCAATGATTTATGTGGTATCGAGAGATCCGGGACGAAGCCAAGATATGAGTGGATCGAGCAAGTTGGTTCAATCCTCCGAAGTGAAGGTGTCTCGAGGAAAAGGAGGCCGGCACCAATCCGAAGAGGCGAGGTAGCAGCAATGAGCAGTAATGGAGGAAGAGAGAAAGGAAGGAGAGTCCGGAATGGGGAATCGGACCGAGCCGAGAGGGAAAGGTAGGAAAAGAGGGAGAAGTAAAGAAGTCCCTACTTACCAGAAACGGTTGGATCCACGAAGGCACAGGGAGGAACACGAAGATACGCGAGGTAGGCGGCGAACCGCTAGTACGAAAGGCAAGATGCCTAAGTAAAAGGGAAAGTCTGAGAAGGAGTGGCGGAGAAGTGCCGAGAACGGAACAAGGGAGTAGTGAAAGGCAAAAAAAAACAGAGGTAAGACGAGCGGGTATGAGTAGCACAACAGGAGGGACTCAGAGAGAGCGAAACAGAGTAATTTGGCTGAGCGCTGGTATCAACTAGGAGTAGCAATACAGATACAACGCGCCGGGAGGTGGGCGGAGCTTGCTTAAATAATAACGGCAGCCATGTTGGATGAGGACTGGACTGCTAAGTGCAGGTTCTCCGCGGCGAAAACTTCCACTTCTGCCATATCTTCCAGGGATAGATCCTGACAGTATAACCCTTCTCCCTCCGAAAGCCCCCAGGTTTTCCCGGGTATCTCAGGTGAAACTCTCTCAGTAATCTTGGAGCATGCAGGTGGTGTCTGGGTTCCCAGGTTCTTTCTTCAGTGGAGAAACCTTTCCAATGGACAAGATATTGGAGACGGCCTTGATAATACCGGGAATCCACTAGGTATTCCACTTCATATTCTTGTGGTTCTACTATGGACGGAGTCCTGGTCTTCTGAAACTTTCGTGAGAAAGGATCCACCTTATATTCTTTAAGTAGTGATGTGTGGAAAACAGGGTGTACTCTCTGGAGTTTCTTTGGCATGCGGATTTCGTAGGCGACTGGGTTTATTTGTCTCACAATAGGATAAGGACCCAGATATCGTGGAGCGAATTTGCCGGTGTGTATCCACTTGGGTAAATATCTTGTGGACAACCAGACCCTCTGTCCGGACTTCCAATCTGGGTTGGGTCTTCTGCTTCTGTCGGCCCACTTCTTTTGTGCTAGTCGGCTATCCTCTAATGCTTCTTTTGCCAACTTATGTACCTTCTTTAGTTCTGATAACCGGTCATCTATGGCAGGAGATTTGGTGGACTGCATTCCAGACCAAGGCATCTGCTGAGGATGGTAACCATAAGTGCAATAGAAAGGGCTCATCTTAGTCGAGGTATGGTAGTTGTTGTTATAGGCGAACTCGGCTTGCGCGAGGTAGGAAGACCAGTTCTCCTGTCTGTTGCTGCAAAAACATCTTAAGTACTGCTCAAGTCCGGCATTAAGTCTCTCTGTCTGCCCGTTACTCTGTGGATGAAATCCTGACGATAGTGCTCTGTGAATCCCCAACTGTTGACATAACAAAGTCCAGAATCTAGAGGTAAATTGGGTACCTCTGTCTGAAACTATGGTACGAGGTAGGCCATGCAAACGTACAATATCCCGGAGGAAGACTGAAGCAGTCTTTGGAGCTGACGGAAGACCTTCCAATGCCGAGAAGTGGGCCAGTTTACTGTATGAGTCAATAGTTACCATGATTGCGGTCATTCCTTCTGATTTTGGGAGATCGACAATAAAATCCGTAGACACATGTTCCCAAGGTTGGGTGGGTAGGGTAGGTTGTTGAAGTTCGCCCAACGGTTTGCCTGTTTGGTATTTATTGGTAGCACAAATCGGGCAGGACGAGACATATCTCTCCACATCCTTGTGGAGTTCTGGCCACCAAAACCTTCGACCTATGAGATCTTGAGTCTTCTTGATACCGGGGTGTCCAGCCAGGGGGGTATCATGACACCAGGAGAGGATCTGCTCCTGAAGTCCTTTGGATGGGAGAAACAACCCAGTACCATGGTAGTACAAACCGTCATCAGCCAGATTGACAGTGGTTGGTATGGTTGATAGCGCACCGTATTGGGAGGTAAGTTCTTGCAAAAAGAGAGAGACACCTGCCGTGATCTTTAGGTTGGGAAATAAGAGATCATGCTCTTGATTGTGGTCAGTTTCTTCTCCTGGACATCTGGAGAGGGCATCTGCCATCATATTCTCTGATCCTGGTAAATAGGTGATGTTGAAGTCATATTGGGAGAGGAAATATGCCCACCGAGCATGTCGGGCATTGGTACACTCCATCTGCTGTAAAACTCTAAGGTTACGATGATCAGTTCGTACCTGAAATGGGTGTGCTGCTCCTTGTAATAAGTGTCTCCACTCTTGGCATGCCAGTTTGATGGCCAGTAATTCTCTTTCTAAGACAGAGTAATTTCGTTCGCTCTTTGTCAAGGTCTTAGAATAATACGCTACTGGATGCGTGAGACCGTCTTCTGCCTTTTGCAACAGAATGGCTCCCACTGCTCCCCCCAAGGCATCAGTTTCCATTATAAACGGTCTTGTTTGATCTGGTTGTACCAGTATGGGAGCGGAGGTAAACAGTTCCTTGAGCTGTAAGAAGGCTCCTTTCTGTTCTGCTCCAAAGGCGTACTGGACCCCTTTTTTAAGGAGACCTGTAATGGGTAGCATCAAGTTAGAAAAGTTGGGGATAAATTGGCGATAGAAATTTGCCAAACCTAAGAAAGATTGGATCTCTTTGACACTTCTTGGCTCCTTCCAGTCTAGGATCGCCTTTATCTTTCCGGGTTCCATCCTGATCCCTTCCTTCGAGAGGACATAACCTAGATAAGAGACAGAGGTCACCTCAAACTGGCACTTTTCTGGTTTTACCAGGAGGTGATTTGCTCGGAGTCGATGTAACACCTTTTTGACTTGTTCACGATGTTCCAGTAGTTCTTGAGAATAGATCAATATGTCGTCTAAATAAACGACCACCGAGACAAACAACATGTCGGAGAAAATCTTGTCGATAAACCTCTGAAAGACTGCAGGGGCATTTACCAGACCGAAGGGCATAACTCTGTATTCATATAATCCGAATGGGGTCCGAAATGCGGTCTTCCACTCGTCACCTCTCCTTACTCTGAGGAGATGGTAGGCTCCCCTGAGGTCCAATTTGGTGAAGTAAGAGGATCCTCTCACTGCTTCCAGGATGTCCCTTATGAGTGGCATAGGGTAGCGATCACGGATTGTGATCCGATTCAACCCTCTATAGTCTATGCAGGGACGTAGTTCGGTGGTGTCCTTTTTTGGAATGAAAAACAGTGAAGCCCCCCCTGAAGACCTTGATTCCTGTACTAGACCATTCTGCAGGTTGTCATCTAGATATTTTCTTAAGGCCTGTCTTTCGGAAAGAGATAGGGGAAACATCCTGCCAAATGGGACAGCCGACTCCGGGGTGAGTTCTATGGCACAATCCTCTGGCCGATGAGGTGGTAGGAGTTTGGGTGTAGTGTCTTCAAAGACCTCAGCATATTCTTGGTACTGACGGGGAACAGATGAGACCACCTTAAGTAGAGGGGATCCGTTGTTCCTGTCCTTTCCTTTGACCCGAATGGCAGATTGACAGTGCTGTTCACAGTAGGAAGAATCAAAACGCACACAGTTGGTAGTCCAGTTTATTTGGAGATTATGTCTTCTTAGCCAGGGTATTCCTATCACTAAGGGAAAGTGGGCTGCTCTAATAAGATCGAATACTAGCAGTTCCTGATGCTCACCCAAATCCAAACGTAAAGGTATCGTCTCGGATTGGATTGGGCCTGAGGACAGGGGGGTCCCATCCACTCCTTCTACTGGAATGGGCTTATCCTTCTGCTTAAAGGGGATCTGTTGTTCTCGGGCCCATCCTTCGTCCATAAAGTTCCCTGCGGCACCGCAGTCCAGCATGGCTAAGACTTCCACACATGAAGTCTTGGATGTCCAAAGTTTGACTCGAAATACCATCAGGCTATTATCCTCACTTAATTCTGTTGGTCTGGTAAGGTTGCAAGGACTGTATCTTGTCCCCCCGAGACCTCCCTTGCAAAGGACCGAGGGTGGAAGTTTTCCTTCCTTCTTGGAGGTACTTCTGGACAATCTCTGAGCAGGTGTTTTGAAGAGCCGCAATACATACAGAGACCTGAATCCCTGCGTCTCTTGCGTTCTGCAGGTGTGAGAGGGCCTCGGGTTGCTCCTATCTGCATAGGTTCCTCTCGGGTGGACGGTTCCCTCGAAGGGTGAGGAGCTGGGCTGGATGAAGGCTGACTAAGACGAGGTATTCTCCTTTCCAGGCGGCGTTCGTTAAGACGATACTCCAATTGGAGAGTGAGTGACATGAGATCTTGAAAGGACGGAGGTCGAGCTACTCGGGCTAACTCATCCTTCAACTCATCCTTAAGTCCCCTCCGAAAGATCGTCTGTTTGGCGGATTCTGGCCAATCTGTTTTCGCCACCAGTCTCAGGAAACGAGAAATGTAGGTCTGTACATCAGTGTTACCTTGTTCTACATCTAGTATAGCTTCGAAAGAGGTGTACAAAACCTCTGGACGATCAAATCTGGCCTTGAAAAGGTCCACAAAAGAGTCATAATTAGCCAGTGCAGGATCATTTATCGTTACCAACGGGGTGGCCCAGGCCAATGCATTTCCGGTGAGATTAGCTATGAGAAACCCCACTTTCGCTCTGGCTGTTTCAAAGGCGTGGGGACGAAAGGCAAAATATACGTGGCAGGCGTCTAGGTACTCCTTTAGACCGCCTGGATAGCCATCATACTTTCCGAAGGATAAAGGCATGGGTGGTAGGTCTCCTTGGTCATCCCTATGTAGGACCACTTGTTGGCGTAGGGCGGCATTTTCGGTTTTCAAGGATTGGACTTCTAGAGTTAGTCCCTGCAATGCTGCCACCAGTTCCTGATATTGTTCAAGGGAAGCCATGATTCTGTCTGGGCGTTGTATTCTGTCAGAATGTTCACCGTTACCACCCTTCTCCTCACCTGAGGCTTCCTCTTGCTTGTCCTTGGCGTGTTTGGAGGATCTTCGAAGGGTTCTGGTATCTTCCCTTGTAGACTTGTCTCTGGACCTCCTGTCATGCAAGTAGGGTCTGGCTCCCTCGGAGGCCACCTCGACAGGAGGTGGAACCTGTCTTGGGGGGCCCCGAGGAGCCAAAGCCCCGCGACAGGGAAAAAACCAATGGACGGTGAAAAAACCCTGTGTAGCCTTTCCGAGATGGTATTAATGGGGCGACTCCAATGATTTATGTGGTATCGAGAGATCCGGGACGAAGCCAAGATATGAGTGGATCGAGCAAGTTGGTTCAATCCTCCGAAGTGAAGGTGTCTCGAGGAAAAGGAGGCCGGCACCAATCCGAAGAGGCGAGGTAGCAGCAATGAGCAGTAATGGAGGAAGAGAGAAAGGAAGGAGAGTCCGGAATGGGGAATCGGACCGAGCCGAGAGGGAAAGGTAGGAAAAGAGGGAGAAGTAAAGAAGTCCCTACTTACCAGAAACGGTTGGATCCACGAAGGCACAGGGAGGAACACGAAGATACGCGAGGTAGGCGGCGAACCGCTAGTACGAAAGGCAAGATGCCTAAGTAAAAGGGAAAGTCTGAGAAGGAGTGGCGGAGAAGTGCCGAGAACGGAACAAGGGAGTAGTGAAAGGCAAAAAAAAACAGAGGTAAGACGAGCGGGTATGAGTAGCACAACAGGAGGGACTCAGAGAGAGCGAAACAGAGTAATTTGGCTGAGCGCTGGTATCAACTAGGAGTAGCAATACAGATACAACGCGCCGGGAGGTGGGCGGAGCTTGCTTAAATAATAACGGCAGCCATGTTGGATGAGGACTGGACTGCTAAGTGCAGGTTCTCCGCGGCGAAAACTTCCACTTCTGCCATATCTTCCAGGGATAGATCCTGACACGTGCATGCGTGCAATGACCTCATTGATACCAAAGTGGATAGACGTGCAGCCATGAGTTGCTAGGGGGGGGTGAGGGGGCTATAGCCCCAGATCTTTTGGTTGCAGCCCCGGATAGAAGCTCAGCGACTACAACCAAAAGGCTAGCCAGCCCCTAGTCCCAACAGTCCCGACATTAGTGTAGCCCCCCAATCTTTTCCAGACCTAGCAACACCCCTGCTTGCCACTCTTGAGAGCTGTGTGGGTGTCGTTCCTCAAATGCGACCAATTGACGACTGTGCGTCTTGTGCCTCTAGGGTCTTTGAGACTACATTACAAACTGGCTACAAGCGTGCACCCAACACTAGCCACTGACTACTGGTAATTCACTCTTGGCGATTCAGAAGTTGTGTACTGACTTTTATCCCTGGCTAGTACCTTTACACTTGACATTTTTCACCCGGCTACAAAAGTGAATTGGCTTGGAGGCACGAGGTGATGGGGGCACATTAGAAACGGGGTCCTTTAATATTACTGTGGTCCTCTGCGTCACACATGCGCTCTAACGCATCTTTTTAAAAAGATGATTTTATGGGAAACAGTAAGGGTGTGAATGGGGTGCCCACTCAATATCGAACTTGCCTGGGGGGGCTGCACCAAAGTTGCCCCTACATTCGGATCTCGGCAAGTGCTCAGTGAGTTACACACTCACAACAGAGATAGAACTAGCAAGTTCTTTCCCTCAGAGTTCCGATTTAGCCATTCCAAGGTCGATAAACCGAGTGCCATTGAATTGTGTAATAATTACATCTACACGTATATTACTTTAGCAGGAGGAATCTAGCAGAAAACACTGCATGAAAGGCTTATCATATGATAACATCATTAAACACATGCCACAAAATGACAAGGCCTCTTCACGAGTTGGGCGGTATCCCCTGGCAGTATTACCGCTCTGGCTATTAGCGTTACTGCCAAACCCCTCAACGCTATTAGCTCCAGATCACGGGTTTAGCAGAACGGTAAGTCACCATTCCCCATTAAACCCAGTAGGGAATTATCAGCGCTACTACCGCTCACAGTATTAGTGCTGAAAATTGACAAAATCGCAACGGATTTGCCCCCAGCTCAGATCTGGGGTAAATCCTGCCAAACCCGTGATTTGGCGGACCCTTAATATGGCGGTAATAGCGTTACCGCTGCATTTAAGGGTTACCGCCAAACTCGTGATGAGGCATTGGGCCTCATTACAAGTATGGAGGTAGCCATACCCCCATATCGGGTACTGGGTTCGGGTTCCATGAACGAAGAAATACCGGGCCATTCTGACCTTGGAGGGCCTGGTATTTTCCCATTCAAGGAACCTGGACCCAGTACATCCTCATTGCCTTTTGAGCCCCCATACGGCTCTATGGGAATGGGGAGCATGCTAACAAGGGGCCAGTTAATGATGGGCCCATTGTTAGCATCCTGGTCTGCTTGCAGGTTCCATGAGCAGACCTCATAATGAGGTGGTAGGGGGTTAACGGCGCCCGTTACCCCCTACCGCCTATGTTGTAATGAGGCCCCTTGTCTTGAGTGTTTGTTGGGAGGCAGACATTCAATAACTTGGGAATTCAAAATAAGTGAAAGCTGCAGATAAGGCACACAATAGAAAAGCCAGAGTCCAGATAGTGAGGAGCTCTCTGAAAAAACACCTCTTGGTCAGGGTAAATTGACGTTTGGCCCACAGCAGATTTTATAGCATACAATAAATCACAAAGAAACGGTTTTTATAGAAACCTTACTGGTACTTTATCCAGCCACTGTTTAAGAAAGGCTGAGGATGAATTCAAGCCTGTGACCAGTAGGATGCCAACATTCCACTGCAGCAGGCGCACTGACCCCCTGAGCTATCTCCTCTCCAGCCCCGGATTCCTGAGTGCCAGCTATCGGCACGGTCAGCCGCCGGTGTCACTGGCAGAGCTGGGAATGGGCAGCATCTGGCCAGGCTCTGATGCCGGCTATCGGTGTAATTATAGCGCCATAGTGTAATCGGGGGTCAGAGGTCAATGTGATAGCGCGCTGTGCTGCTTTGTGCTGAAGAGAGGGCGTATTGTAAACTTGAAGAAAGGCCCCCCAGGAGGGGGCGGTAAAACATGCAGCAGCGGATGTGAGCCATATATCCCACAGCATGATCCAGGGGACCGGGTTGAGGGGCGGGGGTTAAAGGGGGTGCAGGGAAAGGAGGCGCGGAGCTGGTCCAGCCATGAAGCTTGGAGGAACATTGGTGCGCATTCAGACATCTTTACAGGAGGGCAAAAGAGGCACGCGCCCCAGGACCACACGTTGGAAGAGGCAGCTACACAACTACCTGTTGCAAAGAAGTCAGTGCCCATTTTTTACAAAGTATAATAACGTCACAATGTTATATAGTGTGTTGCTAAAGCTCCTAATCTATGGCCGAGTTTGACATTCGGGTCAATTCATTTTGTGGTGCTTTCTGTGTTCACTATAGTGCACAGAGTCGTGCATTTACTATAGCGCAGCTGGAGTATCGTTTTGAAGCTTTCTGTGGGGAATATATTGATTATGTGCAATTACTAATGTTGAAATTCATTTTGATAAATGTGCCATGATGGTTCAGATGATAGCTTAGTCTGTTAAGCACTTGTTGCAGAGATTGGGTTCATAATACAAATCCCACTCCCATATTCTGTGACCGGCAACTCGGCCTTTTCCCCTCTCAAAAGCTGCTAAACTTTAGTGTGTATATATATTGGTGATAGTAACATCTACTGTGCTCTATAACAACATGCCTGCACCAGATAGTGCGAGTTACAAAAACGAACATCAGTGTGATGCAGGCCTAGAGCTCAGTTCCTCCAGACATGGAATACAAAAACTTTGGAGCTGATTCATGGATTTTGTGAGCCAAAAAACGGGGATATGTGCGCCATTCTGGCCGAAAATCCACATTTGTTCAACAGGGATTTGCGGGCAGAATGGCGCACAAATCCCCGTTTTTCGGCGCACAAATTCCATGAATCAGCCCCTTAGTGGGGCTACGTGCTAGACAAATTTGAGACTACGGCACAAAAGTGTTGAGGCTCAAATCCTGGCTTTTCCACCACACAATACTGTGAAACTGGACACATCATCTTATTTCACTGCTAGTTGCTGTGCTATCTTCTGTGAAAAGGCGTATCTTCTCATTTTCCAGTGGCATTGTTTAGCCAGTCACATGGTCTTCCTTTTCATGTAGGCCATGGGTGCACAACATACGGCCCGCGGGCCAGTTGCGGCCCGCCATGCTGTTTTGTCCGGCCCGTGAGACACAAAGACTTTCCTAATGGAGGGCGGCCCGCAAGCAGCATCGGCCGCCCTCCATTAGGAAAGTCTTTGTTGTCTTCCGGGCCGGACAAAACACTGGCCCTCATTGGCTCAGCACACACGCACCACGTCGCTCCTACGAGCCACGTAGTGCGTGTGTGCTGCACCAATGGAGTGCCAGCACTACTGCTGGCATGGTCCATAAGGCTTGATGCCGGAAGGCATTTCAGCCTTGGACCACGCCAGCTGTAGTACGATTCCAGTTACCTCGCCAGCGTTCCAGCTTACCTGCCTTCCAGCACGTTTCCGGTAAGTGGTCTGTTTGTGTTTGTGTGTCGGGTCTGTTTTGCTGTATGTTTGTGTTGTGTGTGTTGGGGTGGGGAGGGTGTCAGGTGTGTATGAATGTTTGGTTTTTAATGTTTTTTGTGTATGTTGAGATGCAGGGGTGGAAGGTGTCGGAGGTGTATGAATGTTTGGTTTTGAATATTTGTTTTGTGTATGTTGAGATGCGGGGGTGAGTGGGTGTCGGATGTGCATGAATGTTTGGTTTTGAATGTTTGTTTTGTGTATGTTGAGATGCGGGGGTGGGGGGTGTCGGGGTGTCGGGTGTGCATGAATGTTTGTTTTGGAGTGTAAGTGCAGTGTATGTTGAGATGCCGGGTCTGTATGTGTGCATGCTTGCTAGTTTGTATGCTGATTTGGGGAATGGGGGGTTCTGGTCTGTATAGGTGCATGCTTGAGAGTGTGTGTGCTGAGTTGGGGGTGGAGGTTTGGGTCTGTATGGGTGCATGCTTGAGAGTTTGTGTACTGATTTGGGGGGTGGGGGTTTGGGTCTGTATGGTTGTATGTTTGAGAGTGTGCTGATTTGGGGGTGGGGGGTTCGGGTCTGTATGGGTGCATGTTTGAGAGTGTGCTGATTTGGGGGTGGGGGTTCGGGTCTGTATGAGTGCATGTTTGAGAGTGTGCTGATTTGGGGGGTGGGTGGGGTTTTGGTCTGTATGGGTGCATGCTTGAGAGTTTGTGTGCTGAGTTGGGGGGTGGGGGTTTGGGTCTGTATGGGTGCATGCTTGAGAGTTTGTGTGCTGAGTTGGGGGGTGGGGGGTTTGGGTCTGTATGGGTGCTTGTTTGAGAGTCTGCTGATTTGGGGAGTTGGGGGTTCAGAGTTGAGGGGTTGGTGGGTTCGGGTCTGTATGGGTGTTTGTTTGAGAGTGTGCTGATTTGGCGGGTTGGGGGTGGGGGGTTCGGATCTGTATGGGTGCATGCTTGAGAGTGTGTGTGCTGAGTTGGGGGGTAGGAGGTTTGGGTCTGTATGGGTGCATGCTTGAGAGTTTGTGTGCTGAGTTGGGGGGTGGGGGGTTCGGGTCTGTATGGGTGCTTGTTTGAGAGTGTGCTGATTTGGGGGTTGGGGGTTCGGAGTTGGGGGTGGGGGTTCGGGTCTGTATGGGTGCTTGTTTGAGAGTGGGGTATAGTGTTTGGTTGGGGGTGGGTGCCATGGGGCATAGTGTTTGGTTGGGGGTGAGGGGGCCATGGAGCATGTGCTTGGGTGGGGGTGAGGGGTCCATGGGGCATAGTGCTTGGTTGGGGGTGAGGGGGGCCATGGGGCATAGTGTTTGGTTGGGGGTGAGGGGGGCCATGGGGCATAGTGCTTGGTTGGGGGTGAGGGGGCCATGGGGCATAGTGTTTGGTTGGGGGTGAAGGGGCCATGGGGCATAGTGTTTGGTTGGGGGTGGGAGCCATGGGGCATAGTGTTTGGTTGGGGGTGAAGGGGGCCATGGGGCATAGTGTTTGGTTGGGGGTGAGGGAGCCATGGGGCACAGTGTTTGGTTGGGGGTGAGGGGGGCCATGGGGCATAGTGTTTGGTTGGGGGTGAGGGGGCCATGGGGCATAGTCTTTGCTTGAGGGGTAGGGGCCATGGGGCATAGTTTTTGGTTGGGGGTGAGGGGGCCATGGGGCATAGTGTTTGGTTGGGGTGAGGGGGGCCATGGGGCATAGTGTTGGGTTGGGGGTGAGGGGGCCATGGGGCATAGTGTTTGGTTGGGGGTGAGGGGGCCATGGGGCATAGTGTTTGGTTGGGGGTGGGAGCCATGGGGCATAGTGTTGCACTCCAAGAGTGAACCCAATAATAAAGCAAAAACAGGCACAGTTAGGAGATGTACATCCTTTGCTTTTTGAGGAAACCTGGCTCAACGAAGGCCATACTCCTCTTGGGCAACCCAAACAGCAAACTATAGCAGTCCAAAATAACGGAATGTCCAATCAAGGGTCAATAAAATATATATAATTTAATTAATCAGACAATATACAAAAACTAAATAGAAATAAATTATAACAATGGAAAATGTGTAGTACAAAATGTACGTTTGAAATGCAAATATAAATCGTTACCCCTCAAAAACATATTCTTTTTCCATGTGTTTAATACAAATTGGGGGTTGAAAAAGCCTTGTGCCACGCCCCGCCTACCGCCCCGCCCTTATTAACTTTTTGGCCCACTATAGCCCTCATGTAAGGTTCTTTCGCCCCTCTGTCAAAATCATTGGTGCACCCCTGATGTAGGCCATTTGTGTGCAAGGGGTCGTAGACAGAAGATAGGTGACAGAATGTGACAGGCCTCTGATAAGGTTATTTTCAGATCTGCTTATTAAGTTTGCTTTTTTGTAAAATATCAAATGTTTTTATGCATATGCAGATCATGAATAAAAATCCTCAAGCCTGTATGCTGGCTGTATTTTAAGCTTTAAAATATAGTAGTAAAACAAAGATGAGATTTTTTAGGCTCATTGTAGTATTCTGTCACTTGTATAATTCCCTTGATGATTGTAGAAGACGAAAGTAAAACAATTCTCCTTTTGCATAACATGAATACCATATTTTTATAAAGTTCTTTTAAAATAGTGCTGTGTTGAGTTATTATGTGATTTGTGTATTTAAAGGAGAGTTCCGGGACTTTTTTTTTATTGTCCCTACGGGTCGGCCATGTGTTTGTAAGCATAAATAGGTAGATCGTAGGAAACTTTCCTATGGACCTTACCCGACTTTTCGCCCATTATCGCACTCGAAATCAGCCTCCATTTTGTGATAATCCTATCATTCCGCCGCATCGACCTGGCTCACCTGCCTTTGCGGCACTAAATCAAATCCCCCGCCCCTGAAACAGACTTTATCAAAACATTCATATTCCCCGCCTCTATCCGTGACGTGACTGAGCTGCGTAGGCAAACGCGCCCAGGCGTCTTCTACGCGACTCCACACAGACCCCGGAAATCAACACAGATCAGCTCACAATACAGCGCGCCACAATTCGGAATATGAAACTGTACTTTGAAATCAAACCGCAAGATTGTAAATGTGGTAAAGTACATTTATTTGACATCAAATGTTTAGAGAATATTCAGCGATTTACATTTTTATTTGCTCACGTTCCAAAAAGTTCGTATTGAGGAACGCGATGGTCCTTTGCTGTACACAGGGTCTTAGAGCATCTCACAATACAGCGCCACAATTCGGAATGTGAAACCGTGGTTTAAAAGCAAACGGCAAGATTGTACATTTGGCAAAGTACGTTTATTGGACATCAAATGTTTAGAGAATATTCAGCGATTTGCATTTTTCTTTGCTCTCGATCCAAATTAGTTCGTCTTGAGGGAAGCGATGTTCGTGTGCAGTACACAGGGTGTTGGTTTACGATAAAAATAAGCTCTTCGGTCGCACTGATAATCGCATGGCTGTTCCAACAACCAGGCACTAGGCCACCACAACGGTAGGTATGTTGCATCTAACCGTTAGTACCGCGTAAGGGCATACTTGTACTTGGCGATCGTCCCATAAAATGGTCAGGGTGGTAACGTTGTTCACGCGGAGAAGCAACTGGCGGCTGTAGAACCCGTCCGCAGGTGTCTGGTACTCGTGACACAGACAGTAGTGAATGATGTACCTAAAAACATAAAAAATGAAATTAGTCTCACCATCAGATCCTTATTAAAATTATTCATTTCATAGCGAGGACAGCGCTACTGGGTGTACACAAGTGTTTAAAGGCGTGGCGAGGCATGGAGGGGGGGGGGGAGTGGAGTACAAGGTAAGTAGCATAAAATAATAAATAAATAGGGCCAGCTGGTGGCAAGTGCAAGGTAAGTGCAGAACAAGTGCTGGGAAGGGGGGGCTGTAGGATACTGAGACAGTCCCCCAGTGCAGGGGTTGACAGGGAGGCAGTGCAGGTGGAGAGTGGAAGGGCCCAGGACCGAGGTCGCAGACAGTGGACCAGTTGTAGCAGGGGAGAGGGAGAGAGAAAGCAGAAGCAAAGAGGAAGGTTTTGAGGTGCTTCAGTAAAAGCAGATGTTTCTCCTCAAGATAGTGCGCGGTAGAAAACAATATGCCACATAGAACGAACAAGTACAACTGAACCCGTCTTTAAAGCCACTGTATAGTAATGAAATTGCGGTATAAACTCATCAAAAGTTACTTACATTATATTTGCATTTTCCATTGTGTCTCTGTGTAGGGCAGACCCGAAACACCACTCCTTCTTTGCCGACGTTACTTCTTCTAATTAACGTGGCTCATCGTTTCGTTTCTGAATTTTTATTCATTATCTTTTCTTAGTCTTTCAGGATGGTCCCGGCCTGTCAAGGTCAAATCACAATAGAACCTTATATTGGGTCGTGGGCCGTTCCGCCACCCGAGCAAAACATCAAAGCAGCTGACCTTCACTTTGAGCGAGCACACATTTCTAGTTAGCTGCAGTTAGTTTTAGGGACATCTTGTCTGCGTGCCTTTTTTTTTATTGTCCCTATGGGTCGGCCATGTTTTTGCAATACGGAAACATTCTATAATTTTTGTAAAAATGATTTATATTACTGTTTGGTTTAATTGCAATGGGCCTGCAACATGAGGAGACTCGAGAGAACAGACAATCAAATTACAATCATTTAAACCGTGATGTGTATTTCTCAATGAGCTCTGCTTTAGGTGGACATGGAACAGAGGCAATGTTGGGTGGCAATGCAGTTGTCCCCTGCATAGGTTCGTTCACCACTCCATGTATGTGCCTATCGAGGACATCTACGATAAGTCTCTCAATAAACTCATATTGCATATCCTCAAACACTGGTTTGATCACCCATTGTTTACTTCTTTTAGTGAAGGCCTTATTGTAGCGAAGCGTCCCTAAAGTTCCGGTCGTCCTACTTTGTTGACGGCCAACATTATGGTTATGTGCCAAGACCGCTAAAAGAGTCCGATTTATCATGCCTTCCATGCCAAAATGCAATCTTTTGGGCCTGTACTTGAGGCACATATTGTGGAACACCTCCAAATCTCCTGTGTGGCAGAATTCCGTGAGTCCCCTCAAAGCTTTTGTTATAGTTTTATCAAATACAATCTTTTCAATGGCTTTGTGAGTGGGTGATGAAGGAATCAACCACTTCTTCTTCCGTGCCTCCTCTGTGGACAAATGGCCATGTTCACATTTGTGGAAATGCTCATTTGTCGACCATCGATGTACGTTGCTACAGTGCAACATTACTGACCGCCATTTTTCCAGTAGAATTTCCAACGACCCTTCACATGTTTTTGAGCTCCACCAAAGATGGTTGCTGATTGACTTGGACCACTGTGAAATACCTTGCAATTCTTTTTTTTTACCTGCAGCAGACAATTTTTTATTGATTGATTTTGCAAGATGCCAAACGTCAAATTGGTGATTTATATTTTTGTACTGTTCTCTCATTGTCTTGGCAATTGAAACGTGTCTGTCCGTGGCTATCAGGTCGATCACCATTCCCCGCGATTGTAGTTCTTGCAATGATGCTACAAAGCCAACTTTCTCCATGGCCACTGAGGATGTACTTTGTGACACCTGCACGACCACCGAACTCACAATTTTCTTACTTTCCATGTCCTGAAAGTGGTAGGTGCAGTACTTGGCTGAAAATCCTGGGCTGTCGCACTGTCCATCACCGGCTAGCCTGAAGCGTTTGCCCGCGAATGTACTTTCCATTGACATTTTTTCCATTCTCCAAGCTTCGCTGATGGCTGGAAATAGATAATCGGTTTGGTATTTGTAGAACTGACTTTTCGCAATGAAATGGATTCCCACAAACTGAAAGAAATACTGTAACTTTTTAAAACTTGAACCACTAAAAAGTGCGGCCGCTGCACAAAGTAGATTGCCTGCTGGCAGTTGCCCCAGCATGGGTTGTGCAGACCATGCGAACGGATGATATTGTGTACAGGTGGCATGTATTTTAAGGTTAGTGCCTCGAATTGCACGAGTCACATTAATCAATGGCTCCCCACATACTTCCCCACCAACCGAATGCCCACATTTCATCATCATAATAATATCCATCAAACAGCTATCGAATACAATGAATTTGGCCTCTTTCCTTATACTGTCACTCTGCATCCCAGCTGGTTCGGCCTGTAACGTTGAGGACATGTCACTCGCATGAAAGGTACAATCTCTGATATCGTCTTCCGCTATGCTGAGTGATATTGATGGTGTTTCATTGTCGTCCACGTCATTCTCTTCCATTGCAACATCTGTTCCTTGTCCGGAGATGGGAGAAAAAAACAATGTCTTCAACTTTCGCGCGCTCTTATTTTTTGCGGGTGTGGATTCTGTGAATTGATCTCCGACTGCATCCAAACTACCAGGAGGACATTCACTATCAATGGCTGGTGGTGGTATAGCTCCGTTGTCAATCACTTCATATTCTTCCCATTGGCACGATGCATCTCCAGTCTCAAGTCCCTGCCAAAAGGTTTGACAAGCAACATCTCTCGTTCGCTTCACTGTCTGTGTAGATCTAGTTCTTACACCCACTCGCAACTAGAGGACAGATTAGAAAAGGGATGTTCAGTTTAAACACAACTTACAGTATTGAACTATTGACAGTGAAAGACAACATAATATAGTGAACAGGACACTAACCTTCTTTTGCTTTCTTTTCTTTGAAACTTTCTTGCCTCGAACTTCAACATCTGGACGCTGTTGCTCCGACTCGTGTGTGCATGTCTCCACTTCCTCTCGCGCTGCAACGACTATATTTTCATGATAAGCACATCCATCACTCACTGAGGCTCCATCGACTCCCTGAAACATAGAACTTTCATTAGTATGTATAATAATATTGAAAACACAAAATGTACTTGGGGACCAATACCCATACGTACATCTCAATAGCAAAACACGAATGAACGCATTGTGTAGAACATTCAAACGACAATAGTTCACGCATTGTTGATCTAGTTAGATTGAACTGTCAAGATCCATACCTCGGGCTCCGCATAGACTTCCATTGATGATATTATTGAAGATGACGCTTCAGCAACTCCCTGAAACACAGTAATTGCATTAGTATGCTTTTCTATTTTGTTAAAAAGAACATAAACTTTGAGCAGGCGTCAACGGCTCATCTAAATAGACCTGCACAAATGATCAGTTGTCTAAAATAAATAATGGATATGTAAATATGATTCGATTTGCTCGATCGTTGGAAGTGTCACCACCCAGAGATCTGCATCAACTACTAGGGGTGATGTTCTTGTAGAAGAAGCTCCGTCATCTCCCTGAAACATAGTACTTGCGTTAATAAAGAAGGAAGTATAGCGGATGTAATCACGTCATATGATTTCGCTTGATCGAACTGTCAGTATCCATACCTCGAAATGCATAAGAACATCAAGGGACGATGTAACTGCGGTGCACACTTCTGCAAGCTGTTGCGCCGACCCGTAACTGCATGCTCCCCCTTCTACTTGGACTAATGCTCCATCGACTCCCTGAAACATAGGACTTTCATTAGTAATGAACACAATATTGAAAAAAGAAGACAAATAGGAGGGCGACGACAGAAGGACATATCAATGGCTAAAAACGAAAGAAACATTGTGTGTAACAATCACGCTACAAGAATGCAAGATCTGATGATCTCCATCGATGGAACTGTCCGGAAACGTACCTCGAGCATCTGAGTGACATCTACGGTTGTCGTCAATGCGTTGGACTCCTCAGCATCTCCCTGAAAGACAGTACTTGCATTATTTTGGATAACAATAATTATAACTGAAAACAAAGACTAGAGGACGAGTACAAGGGTGTACCATTAGGTAAAATAATTACACGATCAATTAAAACTATTGATTTACATGCCTAAAACAAGTCAGTGTCAGAATAGCTAAGTAAGATTACCCGATAGGCGCTTGAAGTGGCTGATGACTGCAATAACGACACGGATGGAGAATCTTCCGCCTTCATATTGAGTGGATACATAAATGGGGAAATTATTGTTAGCTAATGCTACACACTACCGCAAGGCCGAGAGATAAATACGTAAACTTGACTCACCAGTGGAGGGATGTGGACGAATAGAGTGGGAATAGCGGTTGAGAGCAATTTTCGCCTCGCTCGCGGTGTTTTCTTCTTTATTAGCAATGATGTGGAGTACATGTCTGGGCTAAAGTGCCTGCTGCAGATGCGGTATCGATCACCCCTCTTGTCCGCAAAGACTTCTAGGACTCTACTTTCTAGCTCAGAGGCTGGATATCCGCAATATCGGACCCATTCTCTTATCTGATCTATTGTCTTAGGGAAAACATGCATTATAGTACCTTCAGATTTGTTATGGGTCTTCGAAGGGCAACCGCCAATGGAACAGGCAGGCATTATGGAAAGTTCTGAAAAGTAAAGATCAACAATTCTCTATGAATACCAATGTGTTAAAACAGTAAATGACACATAAAAGGTTCAATGCAAGGTCCGTTTTGGTTCTTGGAACTATACACGTTATTCACATGCGGATAAGTATTTCAATAACTTTCAAAAAATAGAAAAAGTAATTTGACTAAACTCAGAACATGTGACTAGTTCCTTGCATGTACTGTCGTGAACGAAAAGAAAACATGGATGCAATTTGATGACTACTAGCAAATAGATATAAATTAAAAAATTGGACGCAAAATGATTATGGTACATGGACTTACCTTGACGAACAAACAGTTAGATGCAGGGATCAGAGTAGTTTCTTGTCGTAGAACAGGGAGCAGTTCACAGGTTGCAAACTGACGAGTTTGCTCAAAGTGGTCACGGAAGTTCACAGAGACGAAGAGCAGATAACCAGCACCTTCACGGGTTGACTAGCAAAGCGCAAAGAAGTTCTCATTAGAAATATGAAGTGGGTTATAAAGAATTCGAACCAGGGGTGTGTTTGTGAATGAATGACGTGTATATGTCGTGGCATTATGTGGATTGCAGGGGGCCGTCCAGCGTGAGGGGGATGCTTGGCAGGAGACACGGGGTCTGGAGGTAGACATGGGAACAACAAACCCATGCTCTATAGACCACTTTGAAGTGTACATGGTCTTTGGCACCTCTTGGCCTTTATCGCTCCCTGACAGCTCCACTTGCCAGCAGCGCAAGTACCCCGGTGCGAACTGCCTTTGATAGGGCGGGGGGTGGATCGGGGCGGTGGTCGTGCAGACAAGACACAGGAAGACTCGTGAATGGAGACACACTTATGTGGATTGCAGGGGGCCGTCCAGCGTGAGGGGGATGCTTGGCAGGAGACACGGGGTCTGGAGGTAGACATGGGAACAACAAACCCATGCTCTATAGACCACTTTGAAGTGTACATGGTCTTTGGCACCTCTTGGCCTTTATCGCTCCCTGACAGCTCCACTTGCCAGCAGCTCAAGTACCCCGGTGCGAACTGCCTTTGATAAGGCGGGGGGTGGATCGGGGCGGTGGTCGTGCAGACAAGACCCGTTTGCCGCAGGGCCTCACCAAGGAGAGGCCATCTAACTGAATGTAAGAGGATGGCTGCAGGATCTACTACATGGAAGGCAGGGGGGTGAGTTTATAAATACCTCACCCTCCCAGGAGAATATACACTAGATTCATTTAAAAAATCAAAACAACCATTGTTAAAATATATGTTGGGCTTTATTTTAGATTTTAATTAAACATAAATAATAAACATTACACATTGTAAAGTTGAGGTTGCAGCACATCGAGGGAAAATCCGCGGTATTGTCCACTGTCACTGGGGAAATGTTGTCTAATGGCAAGTACCGCACAGGCAGGTATTACTCTCCGAACGCGGTGTCCGAGCCTCCCGTGAAGCCACCAAGTGAAGCAACGATAGGCCACCAGCCTGTACCACCTGTGAAAAAAAAAGATGCAAACTGTATTAAACTGACCAAACTTTCTTATCAATGTCGATTCAGGTAACACATGTCATTTTCCTTAGAAAAAAATTATATCTAGAAAATGCACTATATGGAACCAATTTACATGCGTTCCAATGATATGTAAATGTAATTTTATATGTGGGAGACGACCATGAAATAGTGGTGGCATCACTGACATCACAAACAGAGTATACTTACTCGTTACTCGGATTACGCGGACGAACAGTGCCACGAAGTTCGTGCATAAGCACCATCATCATCCTCAACACTGTCCGTGAGAGGCAGGCTTCCCTGAACTCTGGCAGCTCGGTGATGCATTGCGGACTTTGCTCGCCTTCCTGCTGACTTTGCTCGCTTTCCGAAATGTAGGCCAAGCACCCGGAATTTTCACGGCAGCAGCAGTTCTCCTCCTCAGTTGGCATTAGCTCGCACCGATTGCACGTGCACCAGGTGGAGACGCCGTCCATGCGACATGGTCCAGGCTCTTCATCCGTTGACTGGTCCTCCCAACTGCCGTCCGAATCCCCATCGTTTTCGCGTGCTTGCCTTTCCAGTAGTTCTTCCTCGGTGTACTCGGGCTCGTACATATACGGCATTATTGTGGCCATTGTGCGGTAAAGATAGTAAAATAATTTATAGCGGTGGTACTGGTATCTGTTCACACGGGCTACAAGCGGCGAAGGTAGCTGACCAGAGCACTGAAACGAGTCACAGAATACTCAAAGTAACACAGAGAGAGGAATGGAATCGAAAATCTGCTGCTGTATGTTGTGAAACGGTCTGTTTATACTTATTGGGGAAAGAGGCGTCCTGCCATTTCCATGGCAACACGTCAATAGCTGAGGCGCAGCGATTGTTGACACGAGACGTGCTTGAAATGGGCAGTACGCGTCTGCTGATGTCAGGCTCAGGGGCGGGGGATTTGATTTAGTGCCGCAAAGGCAGGTGAGCCAGGTCGATGCGGCGGAATGATAGGATTATCACAAAATGGAGGCTGATTTCGAGTGCGATAAGGGGCGAAAAGTCGGGTAAGGTCCATAGGAAAGTTTCCTACGATCTACCGATTTATGCTTACAAACACATGGCCGACCCGTAGGGACAATAAAAAAAAAGTCCCGGAACTCTCCTTTAACAAGTCAGGGTGCCAACATTCTAAAATAATTGCACCTTCCTGTAACACAAGAACTGGAATACAATGTGGTCACGAGTACTAATTGCAGACTGGGCTCAAATCCCAACTTCACCTCTTAACCAAAGTTTTATCCTGGGCAACTCATTTACTCTTCTAGTTTTCAACCTTTAAGATTGTCAGTCCTAAAATATGACACAATTGTCAGCCACTAAGAGTCATGTCGTTTTCAGAGTATGCTCTCAACGAACCTAATGTATGATTTAACTTGCAATAGGGTTTCATGATTTATAATAATCATGACCACTGAAATATTGCAGACCACACAGTAATGTATGTCTTTGCTTGCAAATGGCAAAACCACTTGAACAACGTAGCCCTCTCCCAAAGTCAGTCTTATTTTGATCAGTAATGGGACAGCAGATCAAGCTTTGGATTGTGTTTGCGAGGTGGGAGACAACAGACAGAGTGGGTGGCAATCAGGGATTTTGTATCCCTTTAATTTCTTTGATTCCAGGGGCGGGGCAAATAGGCCAGTGCCCCGGGCTCCAAAATCCCTTAAGCTGGCACTAGGACGCATACCATGATGGCATGTGCAGCCTACCATTGTTTAACTCAATGCTGTTTTCTTAACTTCATTCAGTGGACTTCCATTTTGAGTTGAGGTGAAATGTTTTGCAGCAGTGAGTCTGGAATTTGAGGGAGCTACCATCCAAAATGTTGTATTCATGATCGTGGGTGAGCAGCTAGTTTTAGGATGCCGAGCTTAGGTGTCTTGTGGAATGGTAGTGGAAGCGCGCTGGGTTATAATAAGGCTTCGTGAGCTATACATACAAATGTACCTGCCTTAATGGTACTCCCTTTCCAGAAACCTCAATAAAGATGAAAGGCTGAGTCAGCAAATAGGGACTTGAATCGGCCAGACTGTGTTTAGTGGCTAGACCGTCAAATGGCCTAAGGATGTCTATGTATGGTACACAAGTGCCCTGTGGTTTCAGCATCATAGCAGTAACAGCGTGACAGCAGAGTGATACACAGAGGGGCATTGTAGTGACATCCACGACGTCATATTGACATCCGAGGGGAAACAGATTGGGAACTGAGTGACTAACTACTTAATTGCTGATGTGCTTTTTTCCTCCCAAAATGCATTCAACGTTTTTACCAATATGGATTTTTAAAAAGAGTTTTTCATATGAATGATTTGTTGTTAGCTACAGTTCTGTGTATTTTATCCTGTATTAGCAGGTTATTTTCCCCTGGTTCAGTGGCCCCAATGCGTCTGTACACATGTGTTGATGCTGATGAGCAAGAAGAGACCTGGGATTTGGGAGTCAGATTGTGGGCGGCGCAGGTGGCAGGGCCAGTGAGGGACATCAGACACCAATATTCTTTGGAAGGCATTAGGCCCCATTTTTTATTATATTTCTTACATCATCAAAATTCGACAGACCATAACATCGTCAAACTATTACGTCATCAATTATGTCATCATTATCCTATCATTGCATCATCAATAATGTCATCCTTACGTACTTGAGCGTGAGGGAGTGCCCGCGACCATCACACCCCCATGCTCCGGGATGGGCCTGACGGAAATATGTGACCCCCCCCCAAACCGATCAGACCCACTCCCCCTTGCACAGACCAGTGTGGACCGATCTATGAGCCCCTGCCCTGACACCTCACCGTTCCATGCCGAACCTAAGACCATAATCTGAAGAAGCCATAAATCTTCCTTCCCGTGTTTCCAGAGACCCAAATGGTTGAGCCCATAGCTCAATTCAATGCAATGTGCCACAACCTACTGCAACATACCCTCTCACCCCCTGCTCTAAAGGGTGGTGGGCGGGAAAACATCAAGGGTGCTTCCTTTGCAGCTCAGTGGTCCCGGGCAGGGCTAAAGAGAGGGAGGGCACCTTGCACACTCCCCCAACCCTCTTGGCTCTCTCCTTCCCGCACATAGCGCTGGTGCACGTCAGTGACATCGTCATGGCGCCCATGGTGGTTCCACTCTTGAAACTAGTGCCCCTCTCTTCTTGGCCTGCCACCACGCCTCCCAATCCACGGTCTTGGCAAAATGCCAGGTCTCCTATTGGAAGTGGCGCTATTTCCAATTAGCACCCTGACTGCTGTGCACATCCAATCAGGCGCAACAGAATACATGCTGGCTGTAGTCACCTCTGCAAGACTGCGTTTTCTTACTCTGTACTTGCTTTACACACTCCAGCACAGCCTTCACCTTCCTCACGCTAATGCTCACTAAGACTTAGTCCCCAAAACAAACCCTTTCCATACCACCGGCATCGCCGGCCTATGGCATCAAATCGGCAGCCAGCAACACTTGTCCATCAACCACTATGTTAGGTGATAAGAGTACAGAGCCCCTTTTTACTCCTCCCATAGCAGATATATTTTCTAGGGAAATGTTTATTTTTAATGTATGCGTCGCATTAAAAGGGCAGTAATGGCTTGTATAATCCTGTTACAAAATTCCAATGTTTCTCCTTTGTGGCTCTTCATTAGAACATTCCTCGTCTGGAATGTTCTAACAGCAATAATGCCCCCCTTCTCAGGCCATTACCAGGTAGTAATGTCCCTTGGTCCCTTAAAGGGCCCTCGCCTCGCTCAGCCTATTACCTTGGGCCAAGGGCCATTATGCAGTCTCCTACCCTCTACTTCTCCATCTCTCTCCCTACAATATAAATAATCATCCGTTTGGTGGGCATCACTAGCTGGTAACGTCCCAGCGCCCAAGTTATAGGTCTGAGTAAAGCCAGGGCCTTAACATAAAGGCCCACTGCTGTTACCAGGCCGGTGAAGCCCACTGAACAGGTGATCATTGCAATTAGCATTCTTACCTGACCTTCTGCCAGATTGCGGCTCCAACCCCCGGCTCACTTCCAACTGTCACGGTTTATATATCTCAGAAGCAATGGCCAATCCTCTTTTCACAAACATTCCATTCTTTCCTCTTCTCTGAGCAGCTCTGCTTCTACTGCCCTCTACCGACAGACCACTCACGTTAAACTCTCACAGTTCCAGGTTTAACTAGTTGAAAGATGTCAGCCACATAATTACCAACACTCATTATCGGGACTCTCTCTTCTCAACAGTCGCCCACTTTAATTTCTTTTGCAAGAAGACAGTGCCTGACCCTTCTTTGGTGCCCCGGCCCCTTTTCTTAAGCTTTGCCAACGATACATTTTCTAGGGTACATCTGTATGGCGTGACATGACATGCTGACATATGCTATATATCCCGTGGCAATGCATTGTTTCCTAAGTATAGTTTAGTATGGCATGTGTTACACTGATCATGTCTCTTTAAGTGACTGATGTTTGTATCACGTGGGCACGCCCCATGACGGTGTACGTCAGGGGGAGGGAACGGTTAATCACTTTACTTTTGTGCATGAATAAAGAAACATGTACGTTCCACCTCAGTGTGTCTGTCCTGATTTATAACGGCCACCCCAGGGCCTAACAACTGGTGACGAGGTGTTTCCCCAGACCGCCGAGTCCTCCTCCTCCTTTACCTTCCGACAGTAGTCCCGTTCGGAAGCGCGTCACAGGCACCATCCGCCCGTGGACGCCCGCGCCTGATCCCAGGCCCGCCTCCTCCTCCTCCTGAGAACAGACCAGAAGAGGATCCAGGAGAAACCACCAGTAGCCGGCCCCAACGAGCCGTGAAGAAACCAGCACGCCTCGTTGAAGAATGTTGAGAATGTTGTAAGGACATTTGTCCGGTGGTGATGTTACACTGATCATGTCTCTTTAAGAGACTGATGTCTGTGTCACGTGGGCACGCCCCGTGACGGTGTACGTCAGGGGGAGGGAACGGTTAATCACTTTACTTTTGTGCATGAATAAAGAAACATGTACGTTCCACCTCATTGTGTCTGTCCTGATTTATAACGCCCCCCCAGGGCCTACCAGCATGTTATCAATACTACAGAATGGCGGCCTTGTATGGTATGAAGCAATATGTTATGTGCCTTCATGTTATATTTTTATTGCGTTATGCTGACTACAGGGGTAATTTTGTCAGCCACATTCAGCTACACTTCTACACTGCTGAGGTATCACATTCAGTAAACTCATGCTGGAGCGCGACCTGTGAGCAGAGCCTGCAATATTCCAAACTGTAGCAAGGGGTTTAGTAAGAGATTCGATTCTGTCTTAATGAGGGATAAAAGATGAGGGAGGCACATTTTTACACCAGATGCAAGCTCAGCAAATTCTTTTTGTTGGTGCCTATTCCCCATGAGCACTGTCACAACCATTGATTAGCTGCGCCCCTGGCGCACAGATGGAAACTGCGCTACTTGCAAGAACTGCTGCTCCTTTGCTCTCTCCGAGCTCCATTCCATTTGTCCATCCGCAGCGATTGGTCATGCCTGGAAATGCGTAAACAGACCGTCGCCACTTCAGCTGAACAGCCATTATCCTTTTAGAGCATGAATCCGCACGAGTAATCTGCTGTATATAACCAGTCCTTCCCGCGTCTCGCCGGGACCATGGCGTGTCAAAATGCAAGTGCGGAGGAATCTTATCTCGACGGCCATATTGTAAATGCACGGCGGCCCGAACTGGTGTGTGCGTGTGTGAGACAACCAAAGCCCACACGTACAACTCCATACACTGTTGAGTCCGTTCGCTACGCTGTCCCTCACGCTCATTAGTACACCCGAACGCTACCGCCAAGGCTGGCACAGAACTTTATTTTTCATTGGGCCGATAGGATGCATGGTAGCCTGTAGGGCTCTTGAAAATCAAATGAGCAGGTACAAGAAACAATAATGTATCATGTAGCTCTTCAAGGGCACACGTTGCAATTAGGTTTATATAGTCAGTCGTGAAAACATGTCTTAAGGAGTCATCACCTCTGGAGAACATCAAGTTGTATGTACTCATGCAATGGTGCACTTATCCAGGTACTGGCAACACGGGTGGGTTTCCATATAGGCACAACAGGAAGATGCATACAGGGCTTCACTGGCACCAAACACCACCCACAAACCTTTTTTCTAAGCACCGTAAGAGTGCGGTTTGTCAGTATCACCAAAGCCATAAATGGAGGACAGTGCACAGGTGTGCATGAGTAGAGGTGTGTGGTGGTGGCAAAAGTTGGGTTGAGAATTAGGTTTGCCATGCGTAACTGTTTGTGCTCACACTGGTGTCCCTATTGACCAGCATCCTAAAAGATTCTGAGCTTGGCGATGCACCATCTGCCAAGTCTCTCCTCGACCCTCAGCTAGTGGATCGCAATCATCCCACAAATGCCCCCATGCCCTCAAAACAGGACATCTAGAAGCTTATTCGCATGCAGAGCTCATCAGAGGATTTCTGGTCTGCACAAATCAACAACACTAGCTTGCATTTCCCATTTCTCTCAATTGACCGAGCCACGCAGAACTGTATACATTTCATTAACATAACATACCGCAGGCATCTTACCCCGACCCACTGCTCACTCTGCTGCTGCAGCCACTAGCCCGGCATAGGTCAGCACAGAATGGAAGAGTGAGCAGATCGAGGAAATCCCATTGGGCTTTCTGATATGATATGATAGGTTATTTATAACGTGCTTAATACCCAGAGGTTTCTAAGTGCAGACCCGGGGATCGAACCTGTGTTGCTCCGTGTAGTCTTGCTTCCAAGGTGAGCACGTTGCCCCTGAGCTATCTCCAGTTTGGAAGCTCCTGTGATACAGTGCACAAAGTGAATTTTCTCGTACACTACAAGTCAGCATTTACCTACTCCAAGTAAAATGTTCACAGCATACAATCTGGCCAAAGCACACGATACCCTAAATCCTGTAATACAAAGTACTCCTGGGATAGCCATATCCACCAAACAAGATGGGGTCAGCCCCATAAACATGAAGGCACACCAGTTCCTGTCTACAGAAGAAGCTAAATGCAGGTAGGATTATCTCCCTCCATCCTAGACTTCAGGAAGGACCTGGAAACCTACTCTTCCAAGAGCATTTTGCCAATCGCTGATCACTTTATGCAACTCTAATTCTTCCCCTCTGGAGTTCCCCCTTGATCCCCATCCCAGCTCCCCTGCTACCCCTGAACCCTAAATGTAACCTCCTGGTTGTGTCCCCTTTGTATAGTGTTCCTTTGCGTCTGTGCTAGGTTTTCACTTTATAAATTGCATTCATACATACACACAGTGCTCTGATTTCTTCCACATACGTTGGTTAAATGTGCAAAGTGCATGGATTTACTAAAGTCCTTAAATGCACAGGTGAAGCAGGATCTCCAACACTTGGGCTTGTAGAGGAGTGGCTCGAGGCAGTGCATGTCTTAACTTCCCAAACACTGCCCTGTTTGTGCACAGCAGACCCGTCACTGGGCAGTGGCACGAGTGCTCCATCGCTGCCCTAGTAAAGAGCCCTGCCCCTCATACGAGCAGGAAAAGGCCCCAGTTGCGAGTAGGGAATAAACACTTGTGCCTTTGAGTGTATTTGGCCATGGGCCTTTCTGGTGCTCAGTCAAAATGGTTCCACTGTCCCCTTTGATACCTCTCCTCTACCTTCTGATACATCAAATGCTCCCAAGAACTGCTGCAGGGATATCTCCAGGATGTGGCTTAAAAAAAGCCTGGGCATTGTGACATGAACTGCTACCAGATGGGTGCCACACAATTATATCTATGTGGCATAAGGCTTTGTGTTTAGCAATGTGTATAATTGTGCATTGGGAAACATCAAGAAGACAATGAAAGCATAATGGATCATACGCAATGGACAGAAAGGTCTAGAACCCATGTCCTGTGGAAGTTAGATCTGCAGCACGCTGTGTACTAGCTCCTTGTCCTCCAGCGGTGGTGCCTGTTCACGGTTTGATGCTTGATACCAGGGGCTGTCTTGAGCTCTTGCTCACCAAATCTTTATTTTAGTGCTGTGTTGCGCATTCCAGTTTTGTTACGACCTCTAGCAAACAGGCAATGGATTCCAAATCCTGTACACACTGATGTCAGCTCTGCTGGAGAGCAGGCCTAGGAGCCCTGAACCTGATCTGATACTCACATGATCAGAGCCTGCATGTTCCAAGAAAAGATGAGATAGCAGCCTCTTTTGATGCTGCTGGAAAGGATAACGCCACCTAAAGCGCTCATAATCTGTGGGGGCAGGCTGGTGCTCGTTCTGCAGCGCGTTCCCCATTGCCCCTCCTCTTGCCGCCTGTGCATCCAAATCCAAGTCGCCAACACAGCGACGCATGCATTGTCCTAAAGATAAAGTATAGCAGAAATCAGCTTTTCTTACCATTCCACATGAGGTCTGCAGTTATTTAGGTACAAACCCCATGGTAGCGGAAAGGGCTTGAAGCCTTCTAAACACTTCCCCATGTTCCATTTACACGGAAAGCTGGCACTGAACACGATAAACTCACTATTCCACACGTTAAGCCCTCCCCATATCCACTAGCCTTCCCTCAAAGTCTGAAAACCTTGTTTTCATTTTAGGGGTGTCATTTTGGAGCCACATATGGTGGGTGGCTCATGCATCTTCATGGATCGTCTTTGCCATGCAGGTTTTGGTCTCCGCCAGGAGGCGATCCAAAAAAGACCAGACGCATCACTCATGTTTGCCCAAAATGTACTCCTCCTCCATTTGTCTCAGCTGCAGTAAATCACTTAATTCAGAACAGAAACAAAATAACGGTTTATGCATTGAATTGTTTCAACAAAGTGAGAACCTACCCAAAGAACGTGTTATTTGGCTGTGTTTGCTCCCGTTAGAAAGGCTCCGGACCTTTGTTGATATGCATTGAATTGACACGCAAGGACCAGGCGTGACTAAATGATGCCGAGACCAAGACTATGCTAGTCATTGTCTATCCCACATCACGAAGAAACAGCACCACTCATGCGTTTACTCCTGATCTGCCCGGCACCACTGCCCGAGTCTGAATTGGGCAGCAATAAGGATCCGTCCACACACCAACAATAAAACCAACACTGCTGCGATCTGCAGGTCACAGGTTTTAATCCCAGCAAGGTCGATAAAATGAATACCAATTTTGATTGGGTAATAATTGGATACAAGCTATTATTATTATTTTCAAGTATCACCTGTCCATCTCAAATGACGTTGAGGTTCTTACGGATCACGAACCAACATGGGAGTGTTGGCAGCTTTCTTGAGTTTCCATGCAGCAGGAATGCGAAAAAAAGGTGGCGTTTCAAGTTGCCAGTGGTTAAGATTAATTCAAAACCTTCCACCCATCAACTCCTTTGGTTGTGGCGTTAAGGCCTGTGCCACCGTACAACCAAGAAGTGCTCAAAATAGGCGTAACAAGGTTGACATTCAGCCATGGTGCAAATATTTGAAATGCAAGAAAGTGTTCCTCCGCATCCGAGACCCCACATGCTGCCCACCAACATTATCACTGCATCGCTGCTTCCATGTGCACATTATATGGTGTAGTGTGGTCTGAACCTTGCGCGAGAGGACTATCCGATGACAATTTCTGTACTGTAAGAGCTTTGAGGAGCGCCGCAACAGCTTTTCCTCTGAAGCCCTGTAACTTGATCTGAAGAACTTTTGCATTCACTTATAAGCACCAGAAGCGCCACCACTATCCTGCGTGGCTTCTCAGGGCTTCTAGGCACTTGGTTACCATCTGACAGATCAATCTTATAGTTCTAATGTTGAGGTGGGGCAGGAGGCTACCATTGTTTCTACTGACCAGTCAGGAGGCCCTGCAAGGGCACCTGGGCAGGTAGGCTGAATACACAAACGCTCACTACGGCCAAACCACACATTCTATAAATACCAACATTTTCATCATAACCACTGGCATTTCTCTCAACAAATTCCATTGCATATGTTTTTATTCCTTATGCACCATGGCAGAAGGGGTCCTGCCATAGGCAAATCTTACGTTGTTCAGTCTTCATCCTGCCACCAGTGACAGTTCCGTACGAACAGCTGATCCATGTCTGCAATAAAAGCGACCCAAGTCATGGCTTGCCCTTGTTGAGCATCATTAGTAATGCGCAGCTTGGTTCCGTAAGCACAGCAAGCAAGGGACCCGCATCAGGACATTGCTCTTTGCACAATGACTCTATTCAGGCTCTACTACGTGGGACCGAGGACTTTCTTAAAGTAATACACTTGGGCAACTGAAAAGCAGAAAACCTGATGTTGAGGAGATGGCAAATGGATTGCTTACAGAGGATGCGAGTACCCAATCTGACCTTTCGCAGTTATTCCTTAACAAGCGTTAGCAATGCCAACAGTTTGGGCCTTTGTGTAGGTGTGCAAAATGCACTTGCTAGGCACTGCTGTAATGGTATTGAGTGGCCAATGATGGTAGCAGGTTCAAAATGGTGCGAGTATGTGGGCATCTAATAGCAGTGCTTGGCTAATGCCTAATATGTATACATGAGCCAAAACTGTTAGCTTTGCCAATTTTTGTTTTTAACAGAACTTCAGTGAAGGACCAGCCTAGTGCTTATAAATAGAATGGCAGAAGGCACACTAGTTTAAGACATTTTTATTAAACCAGTAATGGGTTTCCAGCTCAAATTAAGTAATTAACTCTCAGAAGACTGCTTTGAAAATAAACTGGCAGGCACTTTAAGTGCAAAGTTTGATGCTAAGGCTTGATTAAAGTGAGCTGAAAGATTTCCCGAGTAGGTGTTTTGGGCAGGGAGGGGCAGGAACTGGGCAGGAATGGCGATATGGATTAGTATAGCCATGGGCGGTCAAAAAGCGGGCAACTAACCAAACAACACCTACAAGCTGTGCGTCCCTCTTCATATGCCATTTCTCCATATCGGTACTCTAATGAAATAGTTTCGGCTTAGCGCCACAAAATAGCCCAAACTAAAAATGTGTCAGCAACAACTGTGACTATTTCTTACCGGCTGTGCTCCCTGATCAACCTTAAAAGATGGACGTCATATTCTTTCACCAAATTGTTAAGAGTTTTGTCATTAGAGAACACTGACAGCACGCTGTAAAACAAGTTTAGTGCATGTTCCCTCTGCTGCAGAACTGCGCGAGGTGATATGGAGGTCGGTCACAGGAGTGCCAGGTGCAGGCACGCAACGCCAGTGAGCTAACCGGGCTTCAGTCCCCCACTGAAATGTGAGTTTAGGGGCAGGGCTTCCTTCAACGTCTTTCAACATCTTATCTCCAATGAGCCTCTCCTGAAACTCTCCTGAAACTGGCGGGGTTAAAGTTTTACTGTGTTTGTGCAGCAAAATATGCTTGCACAAACGCAGTAAAACTTTAAAACTGCTACTTTCAAGAAAGGCTTCCATCGCCTGTCTGCATACTGCGCTTTAAAATGTACTATTTGATAATTGATTCCCACACCAACCCTTGGGGGTAGAACAGTGGGGCCGGCGCCTCAAAGTTTGCCCTGTCCAGTTTCTGAAGTGGTTCCTCCCATCACCAGTTTGCCCCCTCCTGAAATGTAGGTTCTGTTGCGCCCCTGGCCAGGTGTGTCACCAGAGCTACAGCAGATCAAAGGGAATTTTAAAGGGGGGGGGCATAACTATAATGCTATAATTTTATACTACAATATACTAATACTATAAAACTATAATACCAACCTCGCCAAACTTAAACGCAAGTGTAGGGCAGCTGAGAGGAAGTGGAGGGCATCATGTGCACCCTCTGACAAACTGGCCTGCTGCCTAGTCCAAAGGCAGAACAGACTCTCTGTCCTCTCTAAGAAGAGAGTCTACATACCAACCCGTGTCTCTGCGGCCTCTAACAACTGGGCCAAACTTTTCAAAATCTGCAAGGAGCTGGCCAATCCTGTTGCAGTCTCTACCTCTTCTGTTCCCTCCCATGCCCTCTGCATGGCCCTGGCTTCTCATTTCATCATTAAAACTCAGGACATCTTGTCCACTCTCTCTTCCTCTACCTCCTCTTCCTCCTCCTCTACCACCCCTGACCCGTCTTCGGTCATTTCTCCTCCTTCTTTCTCTTCCTTTCCCCTATTCACCCCTGACAATGATTCTAGACAAGTCCGATCTATGAAAGTCTCGTCAAAGCAGGTTCTGCCCTGCTCATCCAGAACCATCAAGGACCACATCGACACCCTTGCTCCAGCCTTGGCTGATTTCTGCAATCACTCCTTTGCCACTGGAACCTTCCTCTCCCCCTTAAGCACTCCCCTGTGGACCCCCTTCTTAAGAAGCCCTCTGCCGATCCTTCCTCTCCGGCTAACTATCACCCGATCTCCATCATTCCTTTCCTGGGCAAACTCCTGGAAAAGCTATACCATCTCCCAGCTTAATCTGCATACTGAATCTGTTGGTTGTCTCCATGACCACCAGTCTGGCTTCAGATCTGCCATAAGCATGGAAACTGCTCTCCTGAACACCCTTGAAGACTTGCTCTCTAACCTTGACTCTAATCTTTCTTCTGTCCTCATTCTCCTCGATCTATCCTCTGATTTTGACACGGTCAACCATGTCATCCTGCTCAGTCGCTTCCATGACAACCTGGTCATCACTGGTCAGGCCCTGGCCTGGTTGACCTCCTTCATCACTGACCGACCCTCTGAGGTCCAACTGGGGTCTTTCCTCTCTTCTATCCCCCTCTCTCTCTCTCTCTCTACTTGTGGTGTTCCCCAGGGGTCTAACCTTTCTCCTTGTCTTTTCAACCACTACTGGCCCCTCTTGCCCACTGCATCGCTACATTCTGCTCTAACTTTCAGTGTTGTGCAGGTGACACCCAGCTCTCCTTCAGGCTCCCCTAAGCCACCTCGGCTCCTTCTTTCATACAGACTGTCTGGCCGTAATTCAGGAATGATATGCCACCAATGATCTCTGCCTTAATGCCAGTAAGACTGAGATCCTCCTCATCGGGACACCTGCTCCCTACTTTCCTCTCTCTCTCTGGCCGCCCACCATGGGCCCTTTTCCTGCTCCTTCCTGTGAGGCTAAGAACCTTGGTGTCATGTTTGACTCCACCCTCTCCTTCTCATAACCCCAACGTATCTAAGAAGTCACACTATCAGTTGCACCTCCTCAGAGGTATGCTGCGTTTTCTCACTTTCCCCCAGAAGCTCAAAGTCTACAGAGCCCTGATCATCTCTAGGCTGGACTATTGCAACAGCCTCTTTCTAAATCTACCTGTCTCTACTCTTCAACCTTTACAACTTATCCAGAGACTGCGAGACTTGTCCTTGGCCTCAAGCACAGGGATCGTATCTCTCCAGCTCTGAAATCTCTTCACTGGCTCCCTGTGGCTGCAAGGATCAAGTTCAAGACCCTTTGCATCGTCCATCAGGCTTTCTGGGGCCTGGGACCAAACTACCTCCAACTTTCTTTTACTTCTCAACTCTCTGAGGGTCAGATGCTTCTCCAAGCAGAGAGTGAGGGGTAGATCTCTCTCCTCCGCTGGGTCCTCCCTCTGGAACAGCCTCCATGCGTCTCTCAAACTTGAGCAGAGCCACCTCCGGTTCCGGAAGCAACTCAAGACCTTCCTTTTCACTTCTGCTTTCTCTCCCCTGCTGATGTCCGTGACTGCTCGCACACTGGTTACCTGGCCACCCGCTGAAATCGGGCTCAGGCTCCTGCATGTCTAGTTGCCCATGCACTGCCTCCGGGCTCCCCCAGCACTTAAGGGTCTATATCTGCAACCCTACAGTCCCTTGTCTCCCTGCACTTATAAGCCACCCTGCAGCAGCACTTATTGAGTTACCTGCACTTCTCCCTCTACCCCCGCACCTCCTGGCACTTCTCCACTCCCTCTTCCCTGCACTTTGCACAATCTGAATTGCACAAGGCCTAGTAAGATCGTTTGTCTTGTCCTCCGTCTTCCCTTTCTTGTCTTGTCACGCCTAGAAACACTTGTGTACAGGCGCGTTATAAATGACTTTATCATATCATATATCATAATAACCAATGTATTTTGTACAAAAACGATACCTATTAAAAAGGCACTGTTGCATAAAAAATAGCTATAAAAAAAAACTATTTTACCCCCTGCCTATTTATTTAAGGTTCCCTTTTCCAAGGAAAAGCTAATGAGCTGGGTAGTTTCCGTGACTGGCAGGGACAGTGGGCGGAAGGTGTGAGCCGTGGCATTCGTTAAGGTAGAATTCTAGGCAGGCAAAGGCACTGTCCGCGTGCCGGACAGGTCTCATTAGGGCTTGTGCAGTTACAGCAATGGTGGTGGGAGTAAGAGTGGTGGGAGGTGTGGGGCCAGGTGTTAGGCCAGCCTCTGATTGGCAGCCATTGTGTTCAGGTGCCTTCTATTTCTCTGACTGGAGACAAAAAGCACGAGGAATGCAGCAAAAGTTCCAGCGTGAAACAGGAATAGCCCTTATCTTTGTTTGTGTTTTATATAGAGTTAAACTGCAGCACCAGTGCGCCTGAGTACACATAACTGCCTTTTCACAACAACCACAGAGCAGCAGGCCTTAGCTCAGAAGGGGGCCTAGAGCAGCTGTCCCATGTTGACAGTCTGATAGCACAGCAACATACTTCTTTAATTCAGGTAATTAAATGTGCGGTTTGCAGTGCTGTGCGTGCGTAGCAGGTCGCCTCTGCTGGCAACCTCAGGCCACCACCTCCCTCTTACAGCATTCAGCAAAACTTCTGATCACCCCGTTGGTTTCATCCGCATTAGGTCCTTGCTGACTAAGAGTGATTAATAGATTTTAGTGGACATTTAGTGCTTCAGCTCCCCCATGGCTGCCTGCCCACTGAAAATCTGCATCTATTAACCACCTCACTGCATTCCATTGTCACCATTGTAATTTAAGCACCCCCCAGGTGCCTAAGGCTGTTTTTCTGGAGCGCGGACAAGCAACCCCCCAACTATCATTTTTAAATGGGCCCTCGTGAGCCCTGACACATCTTCAGATGGCCCTGCCTCAGATGGAGACACCCTCATCTTCTACAGGTAGGAGTGGAAGATTCAGTATTCGACTCAGGAGGCAAGTGTTAATCTATTTGGCATAGTTGGTGATTAAGCTTATATTGGCCACCGGCCCAATGGACAATGGGAGCACTACATCCTAAGGAGGCGCACTGGATGAGAAAGCAATTCACTGGGTGGTCAGGAAATTGAAAGGAGGGGATAAAGGCACCTGGAGGTTTCAGATTAGGTGGCATTATAGCTTCAAAAATGCCAGTGCCCGGAAACGCTCTCGTGTTAGGAAAAGCACTGGGCTAATTTTGGGGTCTGCTGTGCAGGGCATGAGATAGCAACCTTGGGGTGCAGTATTCCCTTGGTATTACAGTTCCTTCAGGAGGGATTTGGCACGTGCTTGGCAGTTTAATCTCTTAGACCTCAATGGGCAGCTATGCAAGCATTTAGAGAGAAATGGGTTTCAGGAAAGCTGTTCCGGTGTTTTTACAGTGTCTAGACCTCCAGTCTATGCAGGCGCTCGCTCCTGGCATCTTCCACTTGCATTGTCATTTACTAAAACGCACGCTTTTGAGCCCATCTCATCTATTGGCATCGTGTTGTTGACCATGAAGGCCACCCTCCTTACTGCAATCACTTCGGATCGCAGATTAGGAGAAAGGCATTATTGTACTCTAAGTCGCATCCTAAAATCTTGCTGAATGCCCTTGTAGTACAGTGTGATCCAGGGTTCCTTCTTTAGATGGTGTCGAAGTTTCACAGGTTCCAATACATTTTCCTGCCGGCTTTCTATCCAAACCTGTCTTCCCCAGAGTAGGAAGCCTGGCATTACTTGGATGTATGAAGGACCATTATGGGATTTCTGAAACGAAAAATTGGCAAAAACAATCCGGATAAGCCGCCTTTGGGCCCCCAGCAGCGAAGCAGAGGCCTCAGTGACTCCTATCAGCAGGTGCATGAGGTCTGGGGTCTGGTATTACTGTGGCTTAAGCAGAGGCTGGCAAATCCCCTTGGGGCAAGATCCAGTGGAAGATGACTCAAGGGGGTGATTTGGTGCAGGGGTCTTGACCTTGGTAGTGCTCTGAAGCCCACAGCCCTATGGTCCGGTCAATAAATATGTGTGTTGCAGCAGCATTGTCAGTGGTCAGTGTGGCTTGTGATTGTAGTTCCCCAGTGGATTCATTGGAATACCTCAGAAGTACGCACTGGTACGAAGAAGAGGCTCGTGGAGGTAATGCTCTAATTACTTTGCGGTAATCTTCATTACTCCTACTCTTGCACTTCTTCGTCACAGTACATGCTTCCCGTCCCACTCTCCCGAGGAGAGAGCCATGATGTTGGTTATACAACGCGCTTAATACCCAGAGGTTTCTAAGCGCGGACACGGGGCTCGAACCTGTGGTGCACCGTGTCGTCTTGCTTCTAAAGCGAGCACGTTGCCCCTGAGCTATCCTCCCAAGACGGTTGGTATGTAAATAAGGATTGTGAGTACGCCGGAGGTATTTATAACTTCTGGGGGGGAGGCGTGGGAGCATGGAATTGGAAGATGGGACCTTTCATGGAGGCTGCAGCCTCAGAGGTAAGTACTGTGACAAGGAAGAGTCGGGATATGAGTAAAGACAATTGCTGGTAAGTAATCAGTGTACTTTACCTTGCCTTTTTGGTTTCTGGATTGGAGGGGAGGAGGCGCGGCAATTGCATTTTGAAAACATTGGGCACAAGTACACTGAGATTGCAGCAAGTTAGAAAAGCAACGAAAAGCACAATCCTATGGTTCAAAGACGAGCCTGTAACAATGTCAACAACAACCACCCGTGGTTAAAATCATTAATTGTTACACCAGGCGCCGAGTGGCGTTTCGCATGATGTGCCATGAAAAGTGTTTTCGCACATTTCCAATCTGCGCACGAGGATTGGCCGCGGCCATGTTTGTCTGTGTTCCTGTACCAACTGCGTGAGGAAAGCAGAAGAAACAAAAACAAATCCATGAGCAAACAGTCGAGAACAAAGCCCTCGCCTGCCGTAACCTCAGCCCTCGCTCTCTCTAAGCCCACACTTGGTTTGTTTTGGCAGCCATTGCGCTCTTCCCACCTCCACCCCTCATTATGACATTAGCACACAAAACATTATGGAATAAGAGTGGGTCGCGTTTCCAAGTGCCTGCGAGCCACTGTCAGGGTCTGCAGCCTTTAATTCCACAGCTCAGTGACTTGTAAACGGCGGGCAGGAGATCTGTAAAGAAGGCCTTTTGCAGAGCGTACGCGCTGCAACTCGGGTATCCAAGCCCCCCTCGCCCTTCCCCACCACCCCTTACCATGGCCGCTTCTTCACCTTTCCTCAAACATCTTGGATTGCGCAGAGCACGCTATGCTTTTTTTGTTAAGATTAGTGTTTTAACACAGCCCCATAAATAGTAAAGAAATCGAGTTGTGATTGTTTGAACACAAAATAAACAGCAAGCTGATGACCTTGAGCAGGGTGCGCTTTACATATCAAAAACGAGACCAACGTTTGTTTGTGCGTGGTACCTCTATCGATTTCCACCGAATTATACTGCATTAACATTTGCCTCTGAAGGAAAAGTCTGACTGACTCCCTCGAACAGGAACTGCCGTGTTAGCAAGACCTGGGTTGGGCGCAGAGGGGTCTCGTATGGAAATAATTAAGCGCTGGGCTGAGTCTGTAACACGACCATTTGAAATTGTAGAAAGAGCTGGCACCCGCATGAAAGCCACCACTTGTGAGTGATAAGACAGAAAAAGGACCCAACCAACAATCAGATAATTTAGCCACCTGCACTCAGTGGCATAGACAGGGTGGGGCATGAGATGCAACCCCACTCTCGTTGCCCTTTCACCCTGGCCACAGATCAGTTGTGTTCAGAGCTGTTACTGACAGTTGCCGAAAGTACGCATTTCTCAAACTGCAAATAGTGTTCATCTTATTCATTGAACAAAAGAACTGCATGCCTGTCTCCCAAAATGACTACAAGCATGTGACTTCATCACACAAGCTGTGCTGGGGGCATCTAAGTATTAAAAGAAGTATTGCTCGTTGCCCAGAACCTCATGTGGTCCCATACGAGGTGTGAAATAGTAAACCAATCTTAGCGTATTAGCTCACATATTGGCTGCTGGTACTTGTAGTCCCATATTTATAAGCATCGCCCCTCTCGTCCAACTAATGTAACCCACACACCTCTTCAGAACCACCACCAGAGCGCCTCGGCACTATGTAGATGGTGGTGTTGCACAGTATAAATCCCAGTAACATAATATAGCATACACTTTATAGGAGTGCCAAAAATGCCATCAGTGTGTGAGTGAAGTGGGTGGGCGAAAGACGTTGGCAGTGTTTGTCCGCATTCCTAGGGTTAGGGTGTTCACGCTCATCAGTAATTAGTATGCTGATTACTTCTGTGCAGCAGAAGAGAAAACAATTACGTAGGTATGTATGCAATCGGTATACATGGGATTTTTGTAGCATGAATCTAGCTAGTAGTATCCTCAGGTGTTTTTTGATGTAATTTTTAGTGAAAAGACATCTAAAAAATTAATTGAAATATATAGGGGGAGAGGGGATGAAGTGGTTGGGAGGGGTTTGGGGTAGGGTTAATAATAGGGAAGGGGGAGGCTTCGGGGGGACACCACTGAAAGATTACATTTTTTTTGTTGATTCTATGAAAGAATAATTTTGATAAGTTTTTTCAAAATGATTTCTCTGAAAAAAAATATTTGTCAGTAAAACAACATAGAACCATCTAGCTACTAAGCAACAGAGGATAGTACAAAACAGGGGATAATACAGCGAGACAACAATCGGGGGAGTGGAGGCCAGTTAAGAAGGTTCCTCCCCGGTGTGGTGAAGTAGGCAAGGGGCCATGTTTACATATATATTGACCTACAGAGATGTTTTTGGCGCCTGCGTCTATATGTTTGGATTTCGCCACTGGGCATTTTCTTACTTTCACCCCAATTGATAAAAGGGAGTACCATTCTGTAGTGCAATAATAGGATCTGCTATTTGCGATAAACTGAGGACAGCCTAAAAGCTCAAACGTCAGCCAGGTCCACTGGAGCATGTGTATGGGTGCAGGTCTACCGTGTTGTGAAATGCTGGCTAAACATCCGCCTGTACTGGAGAACAGAGACACTATATCGTCATGACCAAGCCAAGAGCCACCCACACTCGACTCTTAATCAGTTTCATTCTTCTACACAGCCACCAGAAGGCAACATTGTGAGAATCTGGGAAAGCTGTTGTGTTCTTCCACACCCGCCTCTCACCTTGACTTTACACTCTGCGCTCTAAAGCAGCTGTAAGCACTGCGTGGTGCTCTACAAACCTCAAGCAAACCACTACTTAAATGCATGAAGCTTTCTGCAGACCAAAAGGCACACTATCCACCCGAAGACTTCAGCCAAGCAAAGAACAACACAGGTCCCCAAAGACAAGGTAATGGGAGTTATCACGATGTGCAAGGTGGTCTTGTCGCTGGCGTTGGGTCAGCGGACAGTCATCATCTTGGAGGCAGTGGTTTGGGCAAGGCTGCTCTGAAGGTGCTCATTGGGGGTTCCTAGTGTAGGGGTGTCAGGAAGCTGATCACTCTCAAACCAACTCACAAACACCAACAGCCTCCAACACCCAACAACGCAAAGTCTGGACCCCGCACATCTGGAAACAATAGCATGCAGTGTACAAAACAAAGCACACTGTTGCAAAGTATTGTTAACACAGTCTCAGTAATGTGCACTACTGCTATGAAAAGCCCATGTGCTGACACCCTTGCCATGTGCTGTCATTAAAAGCATGAATGCCAAATATTCCATCAAAACCCCAAGTATTCACAGCTCTGCTATGAAAAGCCTTGATGCTCACATCAGTGTTAGGCATTGCCATCAAACACCCAGGTACCCACCCATTGACAAGGAATGCCATTACATGCCAGAGTACTCACAGCATTGCCCGTGTTTGCCATTAAAAGACCAGGCCTGAGGAGACCCAGAAGATGAGAATGGATTCAAGATCACCAAAAGAAGGAGTTGGAAGAAGCTGGGCATGAAGTACTGAGGAGACAAAGACTGACATCAATGGTGGAATGGAGAGGCACGGAAAACAACAGGCACTGGTGACATAAAGAATCGGAAAACCCCAGAGAGAAGAGGAGTTTAGGAAGATACTGTACACAGCAACAGAACGAGGAAACAACCAAGCAGCTAGAAGACACTGGTGACATCAAAGCATCAAGCAGATGGAATAAGAAGACACTGGTGATGATGGTGCAACCAGGAGGCACTGCAGAAATAAAGAGATGAGAGGACAATGGTGGTGGTAAAGGAATGGGGGATATAAGAGACATTAAGTATTAAGGATACACTAGAGATGATACAGGAAGGAGGAGGCACTGGACACAACAAAGGAATAATGTGAAACAGGAGACCTAAAGAGAAAAGGGGGGACACCGAAGATGATGAATGAATGACATGATGATGGAGAAAATAAATGAATTAAGAGACACTGGAAACAACAAATGAAAGAGACCCTAGAGATATCCAAGGGGCAGCAGAAGATGACAAATCACTAAGTAAGAATTGAAGAAAAAATTCCAATCAGGGGGACCTTGAGGCAGTAAAGGAATCAGGCAGTGCTTTAAATGGAAATACAGAAGTGCAGGTACTAACTTTCCCAGAGTACCTGCTTACTGTTGAGAAGTGCCGACACTCCTCCAAAGAAGTGCAGGTACTGAGGACTGGCAAGTACCTGACCATTGAAAGCACTGGAACCAGGGGTTGTCAGAGGTTAAGGAACATCGGGCTGCCGATCGTCAACAAATAGGGGAATGCTAGAAACTACAAATAACTCCCAGAGACAGTAACTTAAGGAGGAAGGTAGGCTGCAGGGCTATTTAACTAGAGACAAACAATTAACTCCTTGGATGATTAGTAGTATCTATTAATGCCAGGGTATTGCCCACTTTTCTGCTTGCTGTGAATTGCTAAAGGGCGCCATTATTAGCAGCAGTTTAATCCAGGGAAAAAATACATCTGCAATCCCTAAATCCTGCAGATGAAGCCTTGATTTGCAGAGATGCCAGCATATTCTGGATTATGGCATCAAGTAGGCCATACCATACTGCCTTGCTCTCCCATCTGCCAGGGTATAATCATGATTGTGGTGTCACGGTAAACTAGACCAAGCCAGAGAGCACCTGGCATAGTGCTCCCCAGCCTGCAGCTTTCTTGAGACTATGATTCTTCACCTATCGGTAACGGCCCTTATTAAGGTCCGGAGGCCAGATTGATGCCAGTGCTACCTCCGATCCCACATTGTATTTATTATAATAGTTTGCACCTGTCCACTGGAATTTTGAACCTCAAAAGGCTTCCTATATGATGTTCCGAACATTCAGGCAGACACCTATACAGACACAAAAAAAGCCATATTTCTGGGAGCTAGGGCTGGGTGATATATTGAGTTTTGGAGATGTATCAATATATTTTTAAAATCAATATAGGGTGAGACAATATCGTTAACATCGAGCTATATACATACATTATTACATATACTACAATGTTTATTTACATTTTGATATTTACACAGCTGTGTGTATTCTCAAACAGAAAGAGGAACTCTGTATTTGCACATTATTTTGATCAATGTCTTATAAATAACGGTGTTTGTGACATGTAGTTTGTGGCTTACAACTGAGCATTTAACCCATATCAATAATATCGAGGTATATATCATTTGTCGGCATTCAAGCCAAAAATACTGAGATATAACTTTTGGTCCATATCACCCAGCCCTAATGGGAGCATCAACCTACCAAAATCATGGTCCACTGTAGCTGGTTAAGTAAATGTTAACCAAATTGACCACTCATAAACACAAGTCAGAAACTAACGGGCCTGATTCACAGAAGTGTTTTATAATGGTGCAATCCTATAAGAAACCGTTCTGTGACTCCGGCGCTAAGTCTCCAATGTGTCATTTCCAGTCAAGTGGTGAATTCTAAGTAAGCTTGAAGAGTTTGTATACTCTCCTAATTAGCCACTGCAGCCATGTTGTTTGTCCTCTTTCTATGCCAAAAAGCATTTCCCTCTTATAGTGTTATGTATCTTGTGCCTATAGCATTTCCCTACCAAAACAAAACAGGCATTTGCGTCTGCAATGCTGAGACCAGTGTTGAAATGGCTGAGTTTACACTTGGCTCCCCATTTAAAAGAAGCCATCTGCCATGACACAAGTCTGGCGCGGATATTTTGAGCCATCAACTCGCAATCAGAATACATGAAAATCTTATCAAAAGGCCATATGGCTTTCTGTGCTGAAAGGAGCCTTAATGGACACCTTGTCTAGTGGGACAAAGCTTCCCTGTGCCAGTTCTGCAAATGCCCAGCAAGACTCAGAACCTTGCAGTCCTCTCTCTGGTTAACATCCTTCTGCCCGGCAAAGCCTCACAGCAATCGACAGAACGGACACAAAATGGCGGCGAGGCATGAAATGAGGAGGATGGGGCGCACGAAAACTATGCGAAGGAGGCAAGGAACGGAGTGAAGGAGGCAATCAACCGAGTGAAGCACACACCCGTCTCATCATTACCTCTAGTCTGCATCTACAACTGTTCAACGCCTGCCACGTGCAGGGGGAATATTTAAGAGGGAATTGTTAAGTGATAAACACGTTTTCCTTGACCAGAGAGAAAAAACCACATTAGATGACAGAAAAAAAACATGAAGCAAAATGTTAACGTAAAATCTGAAGCATTGTTCCTGGCACTGTTATAGTGCCCCACAAACCAAGCTTCTTTTGAAAAAAACAACTGGACTCAGAGGTACCCGATGTATTGACCTCAGAAGGGTCAAAGACTGAGACTGTGTAATCAGATTTTGGTTTGTTTGGCGTGGAATGACGACGGCAACATGTGATAACGGCGATGGCGTCATTTTGCCAGCAAATTCTTGCTAACTAAGCTCTTGACAATCACAGCACCGGCAGCTCTGATTGTCTGAGAAGTTAGACCTATGTGTTGGAGATGGTGTGGGACCTCCAGGCCGCCGCACGCATACACACATGCACGCAAGCAGCAGAGAGACACAGGACACGTGTTGCTGGTATGGGGTCCCGGCGGCAACTGGCGACCGGGACCTCCTTTATTCAATACACGCATGCGCAAGCCAGAACGAGGCTCGCGCATGCTCACAACGGTTGGGTACTACGCAACATCCCTCCTTTTCCCCAAACAATGAACAGGTATAAACAGTAACCATAACAAACAGAACCTTGGTGCACGGGAACAGTTCTCGACCTCCTAAGAGACCGGGTCCATGATGAAGTCTTGGAATCTTGACGGGTGTTGGCCCCCTCTAGGCTCGGTTACCTTCTGCCTTCCTCTCGAGGTGGTCTCGGTGTCCCCGTGGCCTCTGGAGGACCTGGAGTAGGATATGTTTCTCGTGATCGTTCCCCTCTCGTTGGCCGCCGTGACCATGGACCCCTTGACATGGGTCACTCCTAGTGGCTGGGCCTCATACGTGAGGGATAGCTTCCCTTCCGGACGCCTGTTTCGGACCAGTACAGTGTCCCCTACTTCGATAGTCTTTTCCTGCAGGTTCCGACGTGCACTCTCCCGCGCGTTCTTGACCCTTCGCTCCAGGCGCTCACGGTTGTTGTCGATCACCCCTGGGCGGCGCCCCTCTACCTCAGGCAGCAGTCCTCTGGGCAAAGACCAGAATGTCATCTGACATGTTAATGACACCTTTTAGTCACACCAGGGCTCCACGGATGACGTTCTGGAAGACTTCCGCCGCTGACGAGACACCAAAGCTGAGTCTTTTAAACTGATATAGCCCTTCGTGGGTCGTAAATGTAGTTATGTAACATGACTCCGGGTGGAGTTCCAGCTGGTGATACCCAGATCTCAGATGGAGCTTGGAAAAAACTTTCGCCCCCTGCAGCTCACCCACTATATCATCCAGCGTAGGCTTGAGGTGATGTTCTCTCTTTATGGCGGCATTCGGCAGTCTCATGTCCACACAGATGCGGACAGCCCCTGGTTGCTTGGGCTTTGGTGCCACCACTATGGGGGAGACCCACTGAGTTGGGCCCTCCACCCTCTCGATGATGTCCAAGTCAATGAGCAATTGGAGTTCCTTTTCCACCCGCGCCCTCAGATGGAATGGAATTCTTCGGTGCTTGAGGGCCGTCGGCCTCACGGACCCATCAATGTGGAGCCTAATAGGGTCACCGTTCAACTTGCCCATGCCCTGAAAGATGCTTTCGAACCGATGCAGCAGGCAATAAATGTCTGTATGGTACACTGCCAGGGTGAAATGTACGATGTCCAGGGCTTCGGAGGCAGCGCAGCTCAGCAGGGAATGCAAGCTTACATGAGTCACAAAAAACCTGGCCTTGATTTTGTTCAGCCCGTGTGACACTGCGGCCACGAAGACTCCCTGAATTGGCAAGGGCGTGTCCCCCCCCAAAAGGAGTATATCCGGGCTTTGGACTCTTCCAGCTTGGGAGGACCTGGGGGAGCCTCATAGTGTTCAGCTGCTAGGATGGAGACCGATGCTCCAGTGTCGATCTAGACAGGAGTGGGCACATTGCCAATGTTCACTGTGCATGTCGGTTGCCTGCTCTGCTTCGCTCCTGTTGCAATGCTTGAGATGAAAAAGACCTCCTCTTCATCTTACTCTTCCTCGACAATGTCCAAATCCTGCACACCTTGCTCGATCGTCGACACACTCCTAAAGCGTCTGGGGTTACCCCCGCTTGACCTTGCTGGCCCCCTAGATGCAGCTACTGGGGTCGTGGCCCTGCACACTCTCGCGTAGTGTCCTGGCGTGCTACACCTTCCGCAGACCATTGTCTTTGCAGGGCACTCCCAGCATGTGGCAGGTAGTACCCACAGTACGGACAGACAGCAGGTTTCCGGGTGTCGAGGGACTGTGCGCTCTTTTAGGACCCCAGCGCGTCCTCCCTGGGGCAGAGCGCCCAATGACAAAGGCATCCCCGCTCTTCCCTGGATGCATTGCCGCATCCATCTTAGTGCCTCTAGACTCTGCAAGTTCATATGCTCGCCCAGTGTCCAGGATTTGCGCAAGCGTCAGGCCTTGCTCCCTAAGCACCTGCCTCTGCAATTTCCCAGAGCTGCACCCCTGTATCAACTTTTTCCGCACCATCTCCTCCTCATTCACTCACCTGCATGTGCTTGCAAGGTACCTCAACCTTGCACAGAACTCGTCCAAGGACTCCTCCCCATGTTGCTTCTCCGCACACATCACAAATTTGTCAAAGTCGACATTTGCCATTGGGAGGAAGTGGTTCTGGAGGGCCTGTTTCACCGCATCATAGGTGACCACCTGAAGGTTTAGCGAGTCAAAAATCCTGTGGACCTCCATGCCAGCTGAGTACACCATCGTGGCCACCTTAGCATCATCATCAGTCTCACACGAGGCCCTGAAAAACATTTCCAGTTTCTTCACCCATAGTAGCCACTTCGGCCCCATTTTGGACGGTGGGCCTGAAATGTCGAACTCAGGCATGGGTGCCAAGGTGCTATGCATCCTGCATGGGGCTGGCATGGGGGCCCCATCCTCCTCACCCATGGTGGTAACTGAGGTGAAGGTGTAACAGCAGGGTCAGCCCACTAACCTTCTCTTGGATGGGAGAGGTGTCCAGGATCAGGTGGCACAGGTTGATGATGGGGTGGGCCTGCAGCTGCAGCAGGTGATGCCTTCAGCCTTTCCAATGTTAATAACCACGGCCCTTTGTCCTTAAAGGGCCATGGAGTGTCCAAAAATTAATTAGTGAGATCCAGATCACAGCCGGTGCACGAGCACCCATGTGGGCCGCAACCGCCGTGATCCGCGTGCTTCAAAGATGGATGGCGGCCAACTGCATAGGCCCGTAACCGCGTGGGGAGACAAACAATTTCTCTGACTCCAGAACAGCCGGAGAAATGTCGCGTTCCCCTCTGCCACGGTACCTCGTCGCCAGTGTTGGAGGTGGCGTGGGACCCCCCAGGCCCACGCACACATACACAAACACACACGCATGCTATCAGCAGAGAGACACGGGACGCGTGTTGCTGGTATGGGGTCCGGCGGCAACTGGCAACCGGGACCTCCTTTATTCAATACATGAATGCGCGAGCCGAAAAGAGGCTTGCGCATGCTCACAAGGGTTGCGTACTACACAACACTTTGTCCATGATTAATGACCAGAACTTGCACTGGTCACCCGAACCCCTATCTCTTTTTCCCATTTTAAGGCTGAAAATAATGATCTGCCTCTTTCTAAGACATGGTAGGATGACTATTGTAGGAGCACTATGTATTGTGGAGTAGGTCTGTGAATTCTAGGCTACTTGACATCTAGGCCATAGTGCATTCAGGATGCGACAGCCTGTCTTTTGTCAGGGTTAAACGGAACAGCGCATATGACACTGGTCATCTCGGTTTCGGCTGGAGTCCAGCTCAAGATCCATCATGTATTGCACTGCGTAGGTCGACCTTTCCTACTGAGAATTTGCACCCGTGGAATTCTCAATCATCTTTCAGGGGATGCAGGTTGTATTTGCCAATATAAGCCCATGTCTCAGGCATTCGGTTTTCTCTGGTCTCGTGAGGTAACACTACCTGCAGACTTCACTTCCTCCTTCCACCCCCTTATGCCTTTGGCGGTGCTCCACTCCGTACGGCTCTGCGCTCCTTGTGCCATCTCCTGCACTTATCTTTCAGCTTCTTTTTTCCTGTCACCCACTCCCACCCTTATAACAAGCATTTGGGCTAGCTTGAGCTACTCCTGGTTACAGGATGGCAATCAGTCAGTGTGCCTTCCGCACCTGCACCTTTCCACCAAACAGTGCAGCACGCTACGTGTGATCTTCAATCTCCTCACCAGTTCTCCTGGTTCTCTCTTTTTTTTAGACTCCTTTCCTGTTGGCCAAAGACCGGTTTCGTCACTAGCAAGTGGCAATAGCAAAACCAACTCTGAGGCAGGCTGTACCCTATGGCAACAGCCTGCCGCTTTTGGTGATCCCATCGCTTCCCTCGGGCCATGACCTCAGGAAGTGGGATGTTAGCAGACAGTACACCCCGCCTTGGACAGCATTATTGCCATAATATGTACATCATGCCCCACCGAAAGAGTTTTGCTCAACCATAGACTGGGTGTCCTGTGCATTAAGGAGACCGAACTGAGGAGGCCAGGCCAACTGCAGTCAGGAAGAAGGCCCATACCCTTCTCCAAACTTCTCAAGCATTGGCATGTTCCACATCAACTATAAGCCGCTGTCTGGATCTTCTTGGGGCAACCTTCTTCGGGATCTGTGCCAAGAGACCATCGGTGGTAGAAGTGTGCTCAAAAACTTTCTAACTTAAAATTGCCTACGGATTTCCCAGTAAGCATGTGCTAATCCTCTCTATTCCCAGTGAAGATATGCATACTTGCAGTCAAAATGTGTCAATCCCCAGCTTTCTCTGCCAAAATGTGCCCACTCCCGTAGCTTCTGCTTGGGCTTTACTTCGAAGTCCCTTACGTGAAGGGTTTTGGGTGAGCGTGCAGGTAGAACGCCTTTGGGGAATGTATCCTTTCGACTACACTGTGTTAGATGAAGCCTGACACCGATGTTAGCTGATATCAGGGTCAAGCAATAGCTGCTCCTGAGAAGCTCAATGAATGACATGTTTTGAAAAGGTGCTCCGGTCCCTGGAATGGACACCTAAAATATTATTGCTCCACAGAAACCAGTTTAACATAAACACGTACATTGGATAGCACGGAAAGGACCAACCATGCGGGAAACATTAAATGAGAGGATATGTTGCTCTGTCCCACTTTAGTGGCTCAATGTTTCGGATTTCGAAACCTTCAGGGAATAAGACTCCTACATTGCTAACAGCGCCGGCGCAGGCTTTTAAAAGCGGTGCCTTAAGAGACCATTCTCAATACATATTTATGAACATGGGCTGTTCCCCTTATGTGGGCTGCTGGAGGGGTCCACGCTGCCAGAACACGAGGACAAAAACCTGAATTTGTGCAGAGATCAAAACTGCCCAGCACTCAGGAAACTACTAATTTCACTGGTCAATGTCAAAGGTATGTTGTATAGTGAATAGATGTCATTGGTGTGATGTCTTAGCACTGTATACAGGGGGGGTTGGTAGTGAGGGAGGCAGATGAAAAGCCTTTGGTGTTGATGGGTGCAAGTCGGAATTACCCGATTCTTAAGAGCTGCTCAGGTTCAATGTGTTTGGCAGATTGGGAATATGTTTATGTGAAGGGGGAGCCCAAGATCTGATAAATTACAGCACTCTTGGTCTTGGTTAGCCACGGATGTGTGTGTAGGGGTTTGGGGGGTGAGGTAAGTGTATATTAAAGCTAAAGAGGTGAGCTTTGTAATGGCTCAAATTAAGTATGAGGAAGTAACCGATAAGCCGTAGTGGCCATGTGTGGCAAGGGGTTGTGTGTGCAGTCTAGGGTCGTAGGAAAATATATTGGGGAGTCTGTTAGACACAGAGAAGGGGGTTAAATTGCAAAAGGAGCATGGAGGGGGAGGGGCATGGTGCACTTTGGGGGCTAGGTGATTGGCACGATCCAGGGAATTGTTTGGGTGGTGTGTTGGCTGTTTGGGGTGGAATTCCTTTGATTAATTTCGGTTCTATGGAGTCTGACCCGAATGAATCCATTCTTAAAAAAGTCTTTAATGGAGAGTTGTGTGTGAGACCTATTAGGTTCATATGATTTTAGGGGCACTCACTCTCGGCGGGGTTGGTGTGTAGCTGGTTGAGGTTTCAGTTTCAGTTTTGTGCTAGGATTAGTTAAGTAGCCTGTTTTTTAGCATTTTTTTTCTGAAGGTGAGGTGATATTATTCTCTGCAAAGGTGTTTAGGTAGAGAGTTCCAGGATTTGATTGCATGGAAGGAGAAGGCAGATGCTACACACTGTTTCTAAGTGTCCTCAATGGTTGTTAATGGTTGAATTTCCCATCAGAGGCATAGAGTTTGGAAGACAATGCTCTGTTTGATTGATAGCCAATTGAGGAGGTTCAGAGGGCTGTGGTGATGTGTTTGTACCTTTGAGTCTCAGGAGAAGTCTGACCCCTGCTTTTTGGACTCTTTTGAGTCTGAGTTTGTATTGCAGGAGTCAGAAGTAGAGAGGTCGTTGGCATAGTCTAGTCTTGAGATTAAAAGTGTGATACGTTCTGATGTGAAGGTCGAGTAGGGCATGATGCATTCAATAGTACAGAGGTCAAAGTAACAACTTCTTATGATCGCATTACATTATTGTTGGTTCTACTGTGAGATCACTGTCTGTCATGGTTCTGGGATTTCTGACATTTCCTCCCCTGGGTAAGCAGACTGGGGAGGATATTGTCTTGAAACTCTCATTACAGACTCCATCCAAGGTGTGTCCAGCATCATGGGAGGGACCTCTGAACAGTTATTTGAGGTGTACATTGGTGGCTGTATTTCTTCCTTCTCTAGCTAAATCTTGATGTCTCCTGGCATGGCAAGTTATTGGCAGTCTACTAAAAGTTGAACCCTACGTCAGCCAGATTAACCGCAAAAGGAAGGTTGTGAAAAGGTGGTTTTGTAGATGAGGAGTAAGCTTCGAAGGGTTGTATGCAAGGTTGCACAGGTTAGGAGGAGTGATTTGCTGTCCAGGATGTTGTCCGAGTGTGGCACATTAATTTTGGTGAGTCTCTACGTACAAGTGCAATTTCTCCTCCTCTGCCTCCTCCTCCTCGATTGGCTGTTCTGTTCGCAAGACTGATCTTGCAGAATACAGTAATGATTTCATAGAAAACTGCTGAGTGATCCTGCAAGAGCAGATTTCTGCGATGAAAAGTACTTCTGTTTTGTTCTGACAGAGGAGATCATAAATGTCAGAAGATGTATTGAAGGTGTGGGGGGGGAGCAGAGTTACTCTTCACATAAAGTGTTATGAATACTTCTAATAGCTTTACAGTGTGAGAGTTGAGGACAAAACCAATGAAAGTATTGTAACAAACTCCCAAAAAAGACAAAGGGGCAGCACACAGTGGGGTAGCATCAGTATGGGAGCAAAGACTAAGCATGAGGCTTAGTAAAACCCATAGAACATGCCAACAGCAGGAAGGGTGAAAGACGGGCCATATGTGCCAGGTAGCCCTCCCGTGCCATGTTAGTCCAAAGGTCGCAACGATGTTCCAGGCCTATGCCGCCATCTTAGCATCCGAATCCTACTGCACCAGGTGCATTGTACAGCACCTGCGTATCTTTTTTTGAAAGGTGGAAATCCTCTTACCAGCTACAACACAAGCCATGGACAAAGCATTTTCAAGAAGGCTTTGGCACAGGCTCGCCAGCCTGTCAAGTGGTATTATCACGTATGTACGCCAGATCATTTTTCAGGCACCTCTTCGGGAGGCAAAGCAGGGCTCGGCTTCCCTTTGACACATCCACCCCATGTAGGGTGTTCAGGTTTCTTCCGTGCACCACACTTTCCTAAACAGCAAATACCTCGGGCACAAAGGATGGACTGTGAAAGTGAGTAGGGGAGGGCGGGAATCCTATCTGTTCAAGTGATCGCTTTGGAGCGGGCGCATGTCAAGCTGCAGAACAAAGTGCGTGTGAAAACGACAACCAATATGAAATTGAATACACGTATGTAATGACGCGAGGAGCGCCCGAAAACTGTCAGCAAATGGAAATATAAAAACCTAATGAATAAAGAACAACATTAGAGGGATGTAAAGTGGACACATACTGCAACGTGTGCCAAAAAAAATAGAGGTTTTCAAATGAAACAGGTTGCAAACGTATAATGCTCTGTGTAAATTAAAAAACGCATGTCTAGGCTATAACATTCTATCCGGAGGTTAAGAGTGCATACACTTGTGCTCGTCCACCTTAGTTCATTCTTGCCCTCATTGTACTTGCACATTTCTTACACTGTTAGGATTCACTTGCCTTTAATTAACTTTCCTTGAGAATCACTTTTTTACTTTGACTAAAGAGTTACCAAGAAAACTGTAACTCACCTTTAACTTCCTGGAAAGTCACTGTTTTAGACTTTCCATGCACATCCCCTAGTTTAAGAGACACCTTTTCAACTTCGCTAGACACATGTTTATAGAAATGTCCCTGAGAGCAACTTGAATATCTTTCTTTATGGAACTTCTTGGATTCCTTGACTTGAGTTTCTCTTGATTTTATAAGACACCAGTTAATCTTTCCTTTAGAGTCTCCTATTTATGTTTCACTGAGTCACAAACTTGAGGTCTAACTTTTTCTGACATTTCAGGAGAGTCTGCATCTAAGTCTTGCCATGTTGTAATTGCATCTAAGTCTCCGGCGCCCGGTTACCCCAGGGTTCGGCGCGCGGTATAAATAAAGAAACTAAAATAAACTACCTATTTAATCTTCCTTGAGACTCCTTTTAACTCCGGGTCACTTGCTCACTCTTTACTGAGTCATCTTCGTAAAGGATGTCCCCCTTCGCCGTGTCTCAAGCATCCATTCCTGTTGTGCTAACATATCATGCCATATGCACACTGTCCAGTTAGTGCGTGTCTACAAGGTATTATTTATTTATTTAGTTCATTTGTATGCCGCGCGTGCAACCCGTGGGCATTGAGGCGCATCTCTATTACTATGCTATACTTGGTGTATATAATATTCTGTTCACTGTACATGTTATGCAGATAAGAAGCTGGCACCATTTCTTAAAACAATTTCACAAAACTGCATATAAGCAAACATGTGCACGGGGTTTTGTGCACAAGACTGTGCACACGTGCTGGAAAATGTGCATTCCTCTATTTAACAAACCAATCAGATTTGCGAATTTTCCCAAAGGCTCACTCTAGTGTGCATATTTGCCCTGGAGGGGGAGATCACAGGGCTGATGTCATTACCATGCTTAATTTTCTATAATTCACAAGAATTTCATCATTCCTGCAAATTGTGAATTCCGCCCAATAGGAATCTGAATCTAAGAACATGAATTACATCATAGCTGGTGCGACAGCACAGCGAGCAGAGCGCTCGCTTTGACATCATGCCGAACACGCTGACGCAGGTATCCCTCCGAGGTCAATGGGTAATAATAAGCAGCGCTCACATACCTGAGGGTTCGTAGCACTATATAAATATTATTATTATGAACCCGAACCCATAAGACACACTGGTCTCTACACTCAAACATCACTTTAAACAAGCAAACCATAGCATGTGTTTAGCTCTCTGTGCAAATAGCTGTTGATTGCTGCACCTTGTGGCCTGGCCATTTGAGGCAACACCTGCTGACCAATTTCACCAAACCCCATTGTATAATCAGCATCCTGGCTTCCCAGGAAATATAAACAAACCACTGGTAGAAATAAACATGTCCTCTGTTGGCTCAACAGTGCTGAGAATAGCCGTGACAACCCAGTGCTTCAAAAACACAAATTCAGTAAAATGCCATCTATTGAAAATAAAAAATGAAGTCTAATTTACATTTGTAGTATAGCCTACAAGATAGGACACAGCAATGTTCAGCTCCCCTCTCTCATGACCATTATTTGACGGCATGACAACGGATCTTTTCTGTTTTATTCCAGACTAAACCAAAAGAGGCCTATCGCTTTTTGGGATTCTTTTCTGCAGACCTGAATGAAAGAATGTAACCATAGTAAGCCCTAACCTGCTTGCATGCACTGTGGAACCAATGAAGCCTTTTAGGATGGTATAGCCCAAGTTGACTGCTTGATGTTAGGCAGGGCCTTGGAGCTGTGCTCTGGGCCAGTGCTGTTAAATGCAGGGTTTAGGGCTGGGTTACATATCACGGATTACAATAGTTCAAGGCAAGGTTCCCCAGTGCATAACACACACGCTTCTGGCTAGCCGAGTTAGCATGTGGTTTCCAAGATACAGTGCAATCAATCTGGCATCCTTCGGATGTAACCACGGCTGCCAGTGAACATGCTCAAACACCAGAGCGGGACGTGTAAATGGAACACTCCCGGTCGCTGTTTTTCAAACTATGAGCAGCATATTCGTTTTTTTAGGTGTTAATATAGCTCGTCATGTCGGATTCCTCCCACTTCTCAGCATTGTGTCGCTGTTCAATCATTCTCCAATGTTATGGTAGCCAAAGAACGAAGGGCTGAACCTACCCTGACAGTATTTAGACTTTCCCACTCGAGATTTGCCCCAAACCAGGCGTAAGCAGTTAACTTGCTGAGCTATCCACCCGGCTGCCTCCGCATATCCTATTTCAGTCTACCATGGCCTTTATTACACGGTTTGGGCAGAGACGCCGCTGATTGCCATGAAGTTAGAGTTAGGCGTAGCTATTGAAACTCACTCCAAGTGTGACCAACAGATCACCACCCAGTGAACTAGCACAGATACTCCACATCTCCGGTGCCAGTGTGGTACCCGGTGGACGCCACAAGCACAAGACTCAAGGATTCAGTGTATGCATCCCATGGTGCAATGGGTTGTCTTCATTGATGACAGCAGCAACCCCCTCTACTCCCCCCTCCCCTCCACGCTCCAGCCTCACTGCATCACTCCGGACCCTGATACGTTACGAGGTACACACATCATGATAGCTATGAGCGGGAAGACCTCTCTGCTGACCTATGTAAGCCATATGGCTCCTGCGGTGGCATTTGCCAGCATCAAAAATGTTCCCACAACTCTGCAACATCGTTTGCGTTAAATCATTTTTTAAACAAAAGGCATAAAGGCCCCAACCTTGTGGTTTCCCACGTTTCCGTCTGTGGGCGGGCATTCCCGGAGCAATTCATCACGTCATCTCATAAATGGCCGCCACCATGCCAAAGAAACATGCTCTAATCTAAGCAAAACCCCACCACAAGGTGCACGAGCAGGCAAATCAATGCGCACGAACCCTGTCTGCTGGGCTTTCCAAGACCACAAAGACTTTTCTCACCTCAGCTGTGTACAGAGTGGGAAGGAAACAGAAGGAAACATTCTGACTTGCTCACAACAGCCGTTTGTATATTGTTTCCTTTGTGAAGAAAACAAAATGGAAACGAGCAATAGCAATTCCGTGTTTGCTCTAACCTTCCTGTCACGCTCTGCACTGCGCGTGGGTCACTGCACTGGGACTGTCAGGTTTGAAGAGTTTGACAGACCCTGAAGTGAAAAATGACTGGTTACAACACGGGAAATGTGTCTTCCTGACAGGCATGCTAGGAGAAGGGTCATTCCAACTGTTCTCCCCCCCCCACCCGCCCCTCAGCCCCCTCCATGCATCCTCCATCGCACATCCCAAGGTCAGCTCTGCTACACCACAGACACACGCTTCTTCAGCATCAAAGTTTGAAACAACCCATACACATAGTTGCGTCTCATTAAAATGTTGGACCACTGCCAAGCCACTGCACACTCCAACTCTGGTTCCAAACTTTGACTGCCGGACTCCCTGCCGCAAGTGGAGTAACTGTGCTGAAAATGTTGGGAGGGGGGCATGACATCGAAAGCAAAGGGGCCTCTGTCAAATGAGGGAGCAAAATGGTGTGCCACAAAAGTTGGGGCTACAAGCACTCTTGTCCCCCCTAAAATTACACCCATGCTCGTGGCACTGCCCATCATTTGGCCAACACAATCCCTCCTGGACTCTCCACTACACACTACATCACTTGGCTCACAACATCAATGCTGGACTATCTGCCACACACTCCATCACTTGGCTCACACTAGGGCTGCTGGCATCTCACTGCACATTCCCTCCATCACTGAACTCCAGACTTTCACTGCAGTTCTTTCTGCTGCACACTCCATTACTAGGCTCACACAATCCCTTCTGGACTCTCCACTGCACACTCCTCACTTGGCCCACACAATCCCTTCTGGGCTCTCTGTCGCACACTCCATCACTTGGCCCACTAATCACTGCTGAACTCTTTGTTACACACTCCATCACTTGGCCCACACAATCCCTTCTGGGCTCTCTGTCGCACACTCCATCACTTGGCCCACACAATCACTGCTGAACTCTTCGCTACACACTACATCACTTGGCTCACAAAATCACTGCTGGACTCTCTGCCGCACACTCGGCCCACACAATAACTGCTGGACTCTTCGCTACACACTCCTTCACTTGGCCCACACAATCCCTGCTGGACTCTCTGCCGCACACTCCAACACTTGGCCAACACAATCACTGCTGGACTCTTCGCTACACACTCCTTCACTTGGCCCACACAATCCCTGCTGGACTCTCTGCTGCACACTCCAACACTTGGCCCACACAATCACTGCTGGACTCTTCGCTACACACTCCATCACTTGGCCCACACAATCCCTGCTGGACTCTCTGCCGCACACTCCCAACACTTGGCTCACACTAGGGCTGCTGGCATCTCTCTGCACATTCCCTCCATCACTGAACTTCAGACTATCAATGCAGTTCTTTCTGCTGCACGCTTAATCACTAGGCCTCTTATTAACCAATGCATAAGTAGATTTTCACTTTAAAAAATGACTGAGCGATTTGAAGCAAAATAAGGGTAGGTATAATGCATGTCATTTTTTACAAAAGAAGGCTAAGGCACAAAATGTACCATTATTATAAAATACTGCCAAATCAAGAATGGCAAGGTTAAAGTAGCACATCATACTACCTCAGCAAAATAAAGTCTGCCTGGTAACTGCCCTTATTTCTAAAACATAACCCACTTTTGCCAAACACTTACTAAAGTAACCCTTTCGTAGATAGGTTCAGTGCTTTGAAGTGGCCTGAGGGTTGCATAAGCACTATCCAAATGTATCATATTACACCAGATACGTCCATCCCTTTCAACAAACCCTCATTTCCAGGGGTCTGCAATGATTTCCCCCCAGTTATTTAGTGAAAAGCATAGTTTGGGGCATATGCCCGACCCAATGCAAGACCCTGCCAAGGAAAGACAAAGCCTGCCCAGGGAAAGAACCATGTGGATACTTCTACAAAATCAGTAGGAGATTTTTGAAGGGCGAGTATCATTTGCATGTTTCTCACCTTGCTGGCGAGTCTGGGGATGTTTGAAACTTTCCTTTGACATGTACTGCAAACAAATTTTGTTTACAGTAAATGGCAAATAAAGGTTTCACTCTGTATGGCTGGCCCTGGCAGCATTGCACCAAATATAAAGGGTGCTTATGGTGACATGCACCATTTTACAGAAAACACTGGTAAATATTTTGTCACCCATCATCATGAGAAAACTGCTTTTCTCTTAGGTTGAGTATGTAAACTAAGGAACTCGCCCTACAGTTGTGGTGGGATTTTTAAGGATTTGCAAGGCCTGCAAACTATGGCCATTGCCCGGTTCAAATCTGTCCTTTCCGTGCAGTTAGCTGAAGAATTGATGCAGCAAGTTAAATTATATGGAGACTGTACTGGTATTGTGGTGGGTGTTTCCTTGTTCATCTGATGAAAAAAACACAATTTGTGAAAAATCATTACAAATGTGGAGACCCCTAGCTGTTTCCTTACACGTCACATGTTGATAGTGTATGTTTGAAGGGCCGGTCAACAAAATTAATTTACTTTTCCAATCTAGGGATTGGCCGTCAGTGACAAGTGTGGTTGTGCACCAACCAACCCATCACTTCCAGAGGCAGCACTATAGCTCCACCCGCAGGTAAAAAATCCCTTGAGAAAGAAAGTTGTAACAGCCCTTGTCAAAGAGGAACTACTTTTAAGATGCAATGTTTGCACCCTTTTAGCTTATCCAACAATATAACCTCCTGTAACACACAGAAAGAAAAAATCTTTGGTTGGCCTATTTAGGTATAAAGGAGAGCCTTTATGCACACACATGCTTATTTAACATTAGGCCTGTAACCATTGGCAAACTGGGCTGGTAGAATGGGCCTTGGGTAGGAAGAAGGTCAGCCTATTACACGAATTGCATGCTAAGATTGTTAGCGATTCAGGAAAAAACATTATGCTCCCAGTCTGACATCCCCAGTAAGGTCCCAATTTGATATACCAAGCCAACTCAACATTCCCAGTAATGCCCCAGTATAGTTAATTCCAGTATAAGGCATTGTAAAATCCCAAATAAGCCCCAACTAGGGGGAGAAAGCTACCTTTGCGGAAACCTTGCATTGTCGGGTCAAACTGAAAAGATAATGGATTTCACCAGAGCCTGTAAATATAATGGCAACCAGTGTGATAAGGTTCACTACCCACCCCACTGAGACAAGGCTTTGTAAATACCCAGGACGAAATGGAAACCTCTAATCCCACAATGTGGCAACACCTTTGCTGTTTGTTGTTCCCCAATAATGCGCTTTTGGATTCTACCACCCATACGAAGCACTTTGAAAGATTCAGTCCTCATGGACCTATAGTGAGCAGTTGGGGGTTCATGCCTAAAATGTGAGGTTTGAGAGCAATATTCTTAAATTCCGGAAAGCCTTTAAGTCTTTCCTTTCCTGGCAAGCCTTCCCGAATTCTTCATGACTCAGACTAAACATGAAACTAGGTAGAAAAAAAGAAAATGGTAACACCACAATAGACTGCGACTCAGAAGGCAGGCTTGGCAGCTGAGAATGTTGCCCATTACTTCCCAAGCCCCCCTTTTTTAACCCTTTACTGCTGCAAGCATTTTCCCTCACTGCTAAGCGCAATTAGCAGCAAATGAGGTAGGAACATATAGGTCACGTTCTTCGCACTGAGAAGGTAGCATCTGATACTTGTTCATCATTGTCCGTCCCCACCCCCCCAACCAATCTACCCCAGCCTCTGTTTGCACGAGTGGCACTTTGAAGCGATTTTAATGCATGCAGAGCGTTACACAACCCCAAATTAATAAATATGAGCAATGCAGGGATACAATATTCTGGATTGCACCTCGGGTGAGCTGTTACTGGAAACTACTAAGGTGATGCACTCTGCATTTTGTACAATTTCAAAACCGTTGTGATTTGATAATCTCGGGAGGAAAGCTTAGGGGCAACGTGCTCGTCTTGCAAGCAAGAGGATACAGAGCAACACAGGTTTGATCCCTGGGTCTGCGGTTCGGTACCTCTGGGTATTAAGCGCATTATAAATATCATATCTAACATGGGTGAAAGGGCACCCGCTGTCTTCTTCTTGCTGATAGAATTTATCCATCAACAGTGATTTTTGCATTCCGGGGCTTGAGCCTCATTACTTCATGTTCTCGGGTTGAGTATGTAGTCGTGGGTTAGGATTCTTCTTGGTCTGTGTGGACTTCAAAGGGCACCCAAAATGTATAGGACTATATATGGGTAGCTAACGTCTACATGGGTATATTCCACAGAGCGATTCCAAGTGACATCTGACAGATAACGAGTGCAAAGCTCCAGTTGTTTATGATGTCACTCGGAAGCACCCCAATGATTTGATTTATATTTATATAGTGCTGTAGGCCAAAGCGCGGTACAGAAGTAAAAGCGGTACAAGTAATTTAAAATAAAATGTGAAAAACAGAATTAAAAAGCACAGTTAAGTAGTAAGAAAGTGAGACTTAAGAGGACAGCGGAAAACAGAAAGAGAGGACAGAGAACGAACAGAAAGAGGAAGTGCATTCCAGTGCTTTGGGGCCAAGATAGAAAAGGAATGAAAGCGGGAGTTAGTACAAAGGGGGCGAGGGACAATAAGAAGGAAATGGGACTGGGAACGGAGAAAACGAGGTAGGACATTAGAAGAGATGAGACTAGGATTTGGCAAAACCGTGCAGGCATTTAAAAACTAGACACAAAATAAACAAAAGCTGTGACTCAAAGGGGAGCCATTGATGAGAAGCAAGAGCAGGGGTGACGGACTCACGGCAAGAAAAGGAAAAGAGAAGACGTATAGCAGAATTATAGATAGACCGGGAGGGGAGAGGTGAGTTGCAAAAAGGTAGAGAAAATGAGAGGAGCAATAGAACTGTCAGGAGAACATTGGGGAAGAAATAAGATTTTTAGTGGCAGAGAAAGTAAGAAATGGTTGCGCCATCCGAATATTAAAGAGATGGAACCAACAGGAGCGAGAGAGGGCAGAAATATGAGAAAAAGAAAGAGATGAGAAGGAGAGGCCGTAGGGTGGGCTTTAGAAAGAAAACAAGAAATATCAGAGGGAGTAGGGGAATGAAAATAAGACGGAGAATAAGAGACGGGGATAAGTGGTACAGCAAGGAGAAGGGGAAGACAAAGAAGAGGAGAGTACAGAAGACCAGAGAAGAGTAACTTTAGAGGAGAAGAAGCAAAATCAGACGAAGTGAGAGAAGAGGAGAGGGAAGAGTCAGGGGTCAAAGGATAAACAATACAGTTAAGGATCTGAAATAGTTGAAACATCTACAAACTTGTGTTGTGTATGAAACCCCTGTGTCGCTGCAACATTGCACGGGGTGCGGTGCAAGGGTGCGCGGGAACTAAACGAAAGATGGACACATTCCAGTTTCTGTCTCCCGTCAGCACAAAAAGAAAATTTGAAAAAATACTTGGAGAGAAAATACTGCATCCCAGTGCTATGGCGCCTCAGCAGCTGATCATGGATTCCGTAATCCTCTGCCATGACGTCACAGCGGGAGGACAATAGAATCAGACAGGCAACGGGATAGAAGTTGGAGTTGTCTAGGATGTCACTTGTGACTCCAAGGTGGAATGGGCAGCGTAGTTGGAAGCTATCCATCTATAATCATATGGTTTATATGGCCGTCGTTTGTTCGTATTCCACCCCCTTTTGCCATTCCCCCCCATGGACCAGCACTGCATGGGTTGAGGGGCGGCACGAGGGAACCTCGAAAAACATAACATAAAATACCTGGTTCCATCTCACATTACTCCAAAACCACCCAAAAATGAAGGAAAAAAAACCATGACAGAGACATCACAGCAGCTGATAATGAACCCAGCAATGACGTCATAGCAAGAGGATCAAGCTTTCAGAGAGGGGGACAGTTGCTAAAGCCATACACGACGCTCTTATTTTAAAACGTTATCCTAAAAATGATACGTTTCCTAGTGGACATGCGCATAGCATATAGCTTACTCCGTCTGCCTGTGTCTTGACTCTGTGTGGAAGTCCCTTCATTGATGACGGATGCGCGGCCATGCAGAACTGCCGATTTTCTATACAAGTACAAATCTGTATATTTGTGAAGAAACAACCGAAACGTGGAGGCCTCGCGAGACAATGGCGCGAGCGTACGGGAATCCCGCGAGCGTCGCAGCACAAGGCCCCGTTGTTTGCTCCCTCGTGCGGCAGTTGATTGCAGTCCCCCTGCCTCGGCTCCCAGGAGGGGCCGACTGCGGCTGGCCCTTCCCAGCACTGTAATCAAAAGGAGCGTGCTTTGCAGCGGGCTCCGACAAGAGGGGCACATCTGTCTCAAATCCTCGCACTTCCCTCCAGGAAGTCTCATTTAACTTCGCAACATTCTCCAGGCCCGGAGTGCTCCGTCAGTAAATAATTAAAGAGTTGTCATTTCTCATTCCACCATAAATTGCAGACTGCAGTGGCGGGAACGAGGGCACCGCTCTTAGCCTCTCTCCCACAGCACACCTGAATGGAAGGCAAGGAATCATACCAGTGCCCATTGTTCTCGCAGCAGCTTCCACAGCAGTGGGCTAAACGTACACTTTTCCACAGTGTTGTTTGTACCAGGGGTTTAGCTCGTTTTAAAGCGCTGGCGGGGGTGAACTAGGCAAAAGTCTGGTCATCAAAAATGTGGGCCATTTATGTATGAATTACAATTTGTGACATTATGTTTGAGCAGTGGGTTGTGAAATATGAGGCAACTTTTGATCTTAACATTGCTGAAAACTAAGTCAACAAACTAGCCCACAAAATGGGCTGGCACTGGCCTGTCAAGCCGACTCTCCAGTGACTGTTGCTCTGTGGACATGTCCGAAACGCTGAGATTGCAAGTTGTCTAGGGTTTTGTGGCAGTAGCTGATCGAGTCTTTTTTATGTTCTGTTTTTGATTTCTCCAGTTTAAATGTTGCACCAAATGCAAAGACTAGAATAAGACTGACTGAACAGCTGGCATCTGATGTGAGAGCACTTGAGAGTTCAAGACAAGGCGAGTGAGCCAGGGGGAGAGGAAGTGACCTTTGGGTGATATTCGAGGCTAGGCCTATCTTAATGAATGTTCCGCTGCCAGCTGGTGCTATGGAACCTTCATAACTGGACTGGAATGTTGAGAGTGTGTTCAGTGGAAGCACTTGTTTGATGTTGACAGTTGGCAGACCAGACCTCCTGTGAGAGGATGAGTTTGCGCATTGTGTGCACCTATTAAAGGTTTGATTGTACTTCTTTCTCCAGACCAACTCGTCTCTGGGACGCCATCATGGCATGTGCATCCGAGTGGTTCTCTAGGTCAAGGCATCAGAGGAGTGCTATGTGGTGCTGCTGCCTCTAGAGGCAATAGTTGGCGAGAGAGATGTATCCTAGGCCCCAGTCAAGGAATAGATGAGTGTGTGTTGTTCGTTTGTGCTGTCTTCATTGAAGCGCCTGGCCGCTGGGTCGGTACCGCCGGCCCTGTGAGATGCGCGAAGCATTGCCAGACTTGTGGGACTGTTGTTTGAGGACGCCGCTGCACTTAAAGATCATCAAGCCAATCCCTGCCTTGGACCTTACATGTTGTTCTGTGGTAACATAGAGGAGCGGTTCCCAGCTTAGCTTGAGTAGTCATAAAGAAACCCCAAAACAGCCACTGGAGACGAGAAACCTATGGCAGCATTTGAACGGGGCCTTCGCTGCATGTTCCCGCATAATATGTCGGAGCCTGCCTGTTAAATGGCAACCGTTCCATTCTACTCCACTTACACCCGGAAGTGATGCAAAAATCAGGCTGGTGTCACACCTGTGTGCAACGTGGAGTTGGACCATTCCGAATGTCCATCGGGGGTTAGAGTACAGAATTCGGGAAACTTAAGAAACAGGAGAGCTAGAGGCGTGCATGTTTTGTGATGTGGCCTCCAGGGAATTCATTCCTCCCCATTTTTTATGACTGCATTATTTAATAACTTTGCCACATAGTATTGAAGATAACATCAATCGAAAATTGTTTCCATTGTAACACAGTCCCGGAGTATTGCCTGATTGGTCCACTCTGTGTTCTGGTTCCCTTCCTATTCAACCTTCTTACTGTATGCAGTACTGCAGCACCACAATGCGTGTTGCCCACACCTGCTATGCCAAGCACTCCAGGAGATAATGGAAAGTTATGTTGGATGTGCTTTGGTCTGACATAATAGAGCCAAGGTCTTCATGCATGGAAGGTCGAATGTTCTTTTAACGGACTGTTTCAATGCTGAAGGGTGCGCGTTAACAGTTACTCGCGTATGAAACTGCTAAAAATTCAAATTGGGTTATGCTGGACACTGACTCAGCAATTCAAGGTTTGAAAGTTAGGACAACACTGATTTGACTCTTGTGTATGGGGAAAGTGTTGACAGCAGCAATGAAGGGCCTTCCAGGATCTTGTTGCTTTTGTGTTTTATGCTAACAGACAGGGGTGGACTGGCCTATAAGGAACTCTGGGGATTTCCCGGTAGGCCTCTGCACTCTGGGCCTCTTTTTTTGTGGCATTTCCAAATGTTCTCATAGGAAAAGGTTTGGGTTTGCTGAAAATGTGTAATATTAGGCCACTTTTATTTCCAGCGCCTCTTTTGGTTCCCAGTCCACCCCTGCTAACAGAAGGAACCAAGACCAATTTATGAATGTTTGGAGCATGGGTCAAGTCCTAAAAATTAAAGTGGGGGGACTCATCAACAAACGCAATGGGATGTGACGTCGCCAAAAAATAGCATATCAAGGTGGAATATGCACATTTCATTAAATCGGCTTTGCATAACCACCCAAATTGAACAGTACGAATGGCATTTGACTTTCATAAAATCAACACACACAAAACCAAGAGAGAATATTTTCTTCTAATAGTGTTTTTGAAAACTTTAAAAGGTGTGCCTGTTTTAAACTCCAAGAATGAATACAAATGTTTTCTCTGGACCTTGCATACCGAAATGGGACATTTCACCTTTAGTTTGCTATTTTTTATCAGGTCATATAGTGCAGTGGTGAAGTGTCTATCCCACAAACCTGATGAGTGTGGTTCGATCCCCAAGGTTGGCTTTAGTTCATAAATTCAAAGAGGACATCCAATGTTTCTCTTTTAGCTGGGGGGACTGAGTCCACCCTCTGAATAAATTGGGTGGACTCCGTCCCCCGCGTATGCCCTCGCTTGGAGCTACATTCATACATACATACATACAGAGGAAATGAAGTTTAGTTGTCTGATCTCGCACACTGACTGTATAAAGTGAGGGACCGTGACACCCAGACAGTTGCAAATCTGGGTAGAGAAAAGACTATAAAGGTATTGTGGGCCGGGAACCGTATGTGCATTAGTGATAGAATTGTCCCAAAAAAGTAGTGGAGCTGTGTCTCTGGCGGGGGACAGTAGGAAGGAAAGGAGCAGCGTGCAACACATTTTTCAAGGGTTTCAGTCATGCTGGTGGACAGTCAATTGAGTTGAAATAGATTTCAGTTCAGCTATAACTCATATCCGGTGGCAAAGTGGACAAGTGTGCTTTAACTTTATAAATAACTGTTGCAGAATGGGGGAAAAGGTTGCATTAATAAGTGGAGCTGTTAACAGTAAAAAATAAAAGTAGTGGAACATCGCTCCCGACCGTTCCCACTCACTTCGACCACTGATGTGCATTTGCAAATATGTGTCTTTCTTCAAGAATGTCTCTTTGTGGCACAATAGAAATGGACACAACATTCTACACTTGATGAATGGTGCTTTATCAATGCATTTCAATTGTACTTGCTCAAGAATAAATCATCCTCTGCTTTCACTATTATTATCCAGTCATAAATAGTCAGAAAAGGTATATATAGTCCACGCTGTACAAAATAAAAATGTTTCCAATATCTAATTATTTTAGAAAGAGGGGGTGTGCATCAACCGTGCTGTCACGTCTGGTATCCTAAAACTCAATGAACACAGCCACGTGAAATTCGAAACTGTAGTGACGATTTGGACAAATATTAAAAAAATACATATATATCCCTTTATTGTTCAGACAAGTTCAAAGGATTTTAGTAGCATGCACCGTTTTTCAAGAAAAGACAATTGATTAGTGAAACAAATAAGATAAAGATCATATATCATACATCCACAGTTCATTCATAAAACAAGAACAATTAATGAATGAAAAACAAATTCTGTTAATTCAGAACGCAAACAATATATTCAATACAATCAGAACAAGAACAATTATTCAATACAAATAGTTGAAAAGAAAAACAAATTGCAAGTTGTATTTATCTATTGTACTAATAAATAGAGGCTTTACTGCTCTCTTCTAAAGTATATTTGTAAGACCTCTATTCAACATCAGACAATTGTTACCCAATCAGAAATGTAACCCCTATAGAATGTATATGTAGTCAATCCCTTTGACCATTTCCCCAGCCCCCATAGGTTTTGGTAATCAAGATTAGGGTTTGATGTTAGTTATGACAAATGTTGAAAATATAAACCATTGTTTTCTATGTGACCAATGAGAGTGCCAATATTTCTATGCTTCTATGCTTTATTTTGATTATAATAAAGCTGGGGGTTGCCTTGCACTGTGTCTATTTCTGTTATTGAGTTTGGTTTTAACTGGCCCCAGAACCTCTGTCTAGTTTGGGACTTCCCTGGCCATCTTAACAGATAGTAGGATTGGTGATGGTTTGCTAAGCGTCAACAGATTGTCGAGGGGTCCTCCCGTGGCCTGAAGACTACAGAGGTGGCCTGTGGAGAACACGATTACACATAACAAAGAGAGATCGACAGGAGCCCCTTAGGAGAAAGTCCTGTCTGGTCCCTGCAGTGTGCCCCGTAGGGCAAAGGGCAGCTGGCTCTTAGGGGAGACTTGACATTGAAGACCTTCAGCAGATCCACAGATGTAAGTATGACATAGGTATGGCAAAACGGGAGGAAGGAATTATTTGTATGTTGGGGGATTTTGATTAATCGAAGAGATAAAAGGTAAAGAGATAGCTTCTGACAAGGGTCAGAAATGATCGTGTGATACACCTTGTAACGGGATAATAATAAAAAGAGGCACATACCTCACCACGATTTGGGGAGATGGCCGCAGTCTATTTATTTGTGTAGTAATTGCCGGTGCCAGCTTCATGTTGAAAGACAGCTTAGGCTTTATGAAAAGAGAACTTTTTGTGTATATTGGTATATACTGTAAAGGAGTGTGGGAGCAGCAAAGTGGGGCTGCCCAGAGCGTGAGTGATAGTTGTGGTGTCACTCAGATGGTTTGGAGGGAGCAGCGAGGTGGGGCTGTTCGGAGCGTGAGTGGCGTTTGAGGTGCTACTCTGAAGCATTGGGTGATGCAGGAGGCGTGGTCTCAGAGACACAGACATATTCATTTGCAGACATGTTTTTTTGGGAAAGCGTGTGAAAGGGAGGTAAAAAGAAGGTGAGTGCGAATTGAAATATACATTTGGTAAGTATTGTTAAATTAAGCTGCAACGTATTATGTGTTTTTCCTTCTTTTAATTAATTAGAGATTGTTGGTGGATGACTGGATTTATGTCATTACGTATTTTTCTTTGTTTTAAAAAGAAATCAAATCAAATGTTATGTTTTTATGTGCTTATATGAATTGTTATAATGAACTTTATGTAGTTGTCAACTGTTTTAATATAAAACCATAATACAATAAATAAAGATTTTATTACTTCTAATACCAGGTTAGACCTACTGAAAAGACACAAAATCCTTGCCGGCCAAACCTACAAGTCTACTAAAAATCTGATTTCCACTGCAGTCCCCTGCCAACTTGACTACTGCCCTAGCCACCTCCTTCCCCAGTCCCCCCATGGGTATTCCTGTTTACTCCTTTGCCCCCTCAATATGTGACTAACTTTTGCAACTCACAATCTTTGCAGCCTCCCCAGCTCCTGTGCAACCGCAGAACATCACCAATGTCTCTTGAAATTCCCAGTTCTTGTATTCAAATCTATGGGTTGCACTCACCCAGCCCTACCTGTTATGTTTTGTTATTTGTTATTTATATAGTGCCTACACACAGGACAGTGTTTCAAAGCGCTCAAGGAGGATGGGAACAAGGGGAAAAACAACAGTCGCTCAGAGCCGTTGACATTCTGAGAGGATAAGTCTGCACAGGCAGAGTAAGTGTGTAATACATTTAAGGTTGAGACACAGCAAATAGGCCTCACGGCAATTCTGCAATTAAGGGGAGAAGACAGGAGAGAACAGACAGACTATCTTCAGGCATGTGCATTTGGAACATGCAAATGCATAGACGGTAACAGGGTGTAGGCAGTCCAAGTGCACCCAGTCGGTGGAAACTGGGCTAAGTGCAGAGAGACCACTCTCTCAGGTTATTTCTAAGTGCCTTGAATGTGGGGGGTGTAGAGCCCTGAGGCAAGTACGAGAGAGGACTGGCGGGGTGCCCGGGACCTGACTAAATTGTCTTACATTATGCCATATCACACCATGAAATACTCCCAATTCTGGTCCTTTCCCCTCCTTGCTCTATCCCACTGGAACTCCCGACCCTTCCAAATCAAGACCACTAGAGTTTGCTCTCAAGACTCACCTAATTGCCTTAGAAGGAACATGTCAGAAGCACCACGTTATCATTCCTCCCCCTTGTTTTCAAACATTCCCCTTGCCAGTACTAAACAGTAAATAATGTATATCATGTACTTTGCCACCAACCTGTTCTCTAACTCTGTTCACCCATTTCAAGGCACCCAGAAATGGAACTCCCCTCCTGCTTTTGCATGCCCTGTTGAACACTGTTAGAAGCACTAGCCTGTCTTCTCAAATAAACACAAAGAAATGTATTCAGAGAGATGCCATTACCAAGATGGTCCCCTCAGAAGACGCTGAAACCAAATACCGAGGAACAGGACTTGGCGACTTAGCATCAAGAATCACTCGAGATATTTTTGACTGCTGTCCTCAAATTAAGAAAATTGATGGAATTCCCTCACCAATTCTTAGTATAGAAGGCAGCTCCTGTAGCATTCTAAGTACGCATGGTGTGTACGATCTTGCATCTGAGATCTGTGAACATTTAGGTACAAGGACATGAATTGCCAAATATTTATGAAACAGTGCCAATATTAATGAAGAGGGACTTTTTTTTCACATTTCCGCTTACACCAAAATTAGAATCTATTCCTCATTCTAGCATTTGCCATTGTTCAAGGGTGTGTCGCAGAAAACCAACCGGGGACTCTGCCTCCGGTGAGGTTGATTAGTCAACTCTTTAATACCAGCACTGCAGGATGAACACACACAAGAAGAAAACACTTCTGCCTGCTATTCCAGACTGTGTTACCCGACTCCAAATTTCATTACACTTTATACACTTTATAACCTACCAGAGTTAAATTGGACAAGCATAGTCTATGCAACCCACAGATTAAGAAGGGTCATAACCCCTTATGTGTGCCATATGTTCTGGATAGTTATTGAATTGTATTCTATGGGAAGCAGGTCATTTATCTTTAGTGACTTGGGGATACCTTCATCTAGTCAAGCAAATAGGAAGGAGGGCACGTGGGAGATGTAGTTGAGCTGTGCAGACGAATCGGGGTGGAAATAACACAACTATATGAGCCCTGTATAACAAAACATATTTTCACCTCTATAGTTAGCATTCCCAACATACTGAAGCTTGAGTTGGGGACAAGAATGCTGTCATTAAAGGAAAGAGGATGGATGGACACATTTGGCCTAGAAATGTGTATTGGCAGTACTGTGGGGCTTGTAGCAAATGCATTGCAATGTAAATGTAATTTGAATAAATACTGGAAAGGTGGGAAGGAGGGAGGATGGCCTTCCTCCCCATCTCTCTCGTAGCCCCCTGTCACGCCCCTGTCCCCTCCAGAATGTATTAGCTCCTGCCACAGTCACCAAAACTACCAGCATTTGATGGGGATTTTTTCAAATTTGTCTTTTTTTAATTCTTTTTTTTTTTCATAGAGGGGCCCTCAACTAATGCACCTTTGTTTGAATGAAAATCATACAATAATTTAAGGAATGAGGAATTAACAACAATATCCCTTTTGCCATCCAACATTGCCCAAAATATTTAATTATCTCCACAACTACTTGAACACCACCTGGAATGTGTGAATTTCCTCCAAATCTCACTCTGCCGATTCACATTTTTACATCCTTGAAGGAACTTTGCATTTAGTTTGCTGGTTGTTTTGCTGTCTATTCCTCATGTTTTCAAAAACATGATTTTTGTTTGTCAGAATCTATATAATATTGCCAAAAGTCAACAGCCCGAGGTGTTGCTCACGCCTGAATAATTACAATATTTAAAAAAGCAGAAGAAGAGATGGAAAACATTGAACAGCAAAGCATACTTTCCCAGAATTATCAGACAAGTCGCTTATTCCTCTAACAAGAACTTATTTAAATGAATCTTGATTCAGAGACTATAGTTGATTCAGAGACTATACCTAATTTATTAAAAAATGCCAGGATCAAAAGGAGCAATTTACACAGCATTTCCAACTATCACTCGTGCTGTTGTCTAATGAAGACCACGTGGCTGGTGAGAAGAATAGATTGAAATTCATATTTTCTGCAGATAAAGTTAATGAGTTCATTTGCTCTATTTGAATCAATTGTGCCTGCAACACTACCGCATTTATTGAAATAACTGATGGCTATCCGATTGCTAACATAGTAAAAATAGAACATACGATTGACCCTCTAAGGGCACATCAACATTGTGTTGATTCTCGACAGGTAACTGAATTGGCATGTCTCATTGCAATGGCCATGCATCCGCGTTCCATTCAGGAGTTTATATTCCATCAATTGATGCACATATGCCTACTTTCAGGGAAACTTTAGGCATTGCTACCCAAATGTTGGGGAGCATGCATGCATAAGGACTCTATCGATGGTGCCATTGGGGTTCTTTCCCCCAATGCTTGTCACACATCAATGTTTCAAAAAATGTGGCCTATTAAGCTTCTCTCCAAAAACATCATGTAATTCGATTTGCCTCCTATTGTGCCTCATTCTGCACCATCCTCAGCCTCCTCCTGGTAGAGCAGGCATACATGAGCATTGTAACTATCACGCTACTGCATGGTAACCAAGGGACTACCATTGGTGCACATTTTGATGACACAAGAGGACCACATATGTGTACACTTACAAATAAAAGCTCCTTTCCATGCAATTTTGATGATTTTTGTCCATGGATTTTAATACAGAACACAAATCTGGACAGACCCAGGTTTCGGTGTTGTTTTACCCTTAATGATAGCAGGGACAGAAGGGGACTGCTGGGGCTCAGCCCCTCCTTTTATGCACCAGCGGCTGCACATTTTGTCATGCACAGTCCTCCATTTCAAGAGCTCTCTGTATGACAGAGTGATTGTATGCTGGGTGCAGGGACAGAGGCCTTGCAAATCCGGCCTCTGTCCAAGCAGCCAGCAGAGGCAGCCAAGGAGCACGGTCCATAGTAAGCCATGACCGAGTCTATGTTAACACTCTGTTCATGTCTTCCTAAGGGCTGTGCGGGAGGCAGGACTCAGGGAATTATTAGTCAACCAAATTCCCTCCTTGCTTGCTGCTCTGGCAGTCCCAGGAAGAGGAGCGGAGCAGAGGGACAAGGCATGGGACTTATCCAAGACTTAGTTGGCAGGTTGTTCACAGATTGATATTATAGTGTACGTTGGTATATGTTTTTAATATGGGGGTTACAGTCTGTGTGTATAGGGTGTGCGAGATCTTAGCTGCACTTCTGTCTTTTAGTTCTCTGTGTTTCGGTGTTTCCCAAGTAAGTTCATGTTAAACGCCCACATAGGGTGTTACAATTATTCATCTGAATAGTCAAGCCGAAGGGAGGTAACTCCTTGATCAGCGAGTCTCATTCCTCACTAAGATGCCAAGCAGGTATGGCTCTTAGAGGACTGAGATTCCCCTTCGTCTCCCTCTTCCTCTTTCCTGTTCCCTGAAGTCATCTTTACATGGCCAACTCCTGGTTCTGGCACTTCTGACAGGTATATTGGCACCTCCAGATTGTGGTGTAAATACAGCCCCAAGACCAATTAACTGCCCTGGCCACGTTAGGCCCAAAATGTGCAGATATCTGTAAGGCAGGATGTGACTGTCAAATAAAATGGGCAGCATTTCATTTTCAACTGCCACACATCAAAATGTTGTTTACCGAGAAACAAAGAGTACAAGCACGAAGTGGGCCCTGTATTCGAATGACTAAGCCTAAAAACCAGAGGCTTACCTTTCACTACATTATGAAAAAACTGAAAGGCACGTTTCACAAAAAGATAGCTCCCATGGAAAAATAGAAATGGGCACATTCTGCAGCCTGGAAGGAAAGGAACAATTGGGAAGTGAAACTCAAATTGCCAGATGTAAATTTAAAGGCACAGATTAAGGAAACTGGTGGGTTGTCAAAACCGTTTGAAAAGAAACCGCAAAAAGGAAGATATACAAGTATATTTTGTATTTCAAGACATTGGTGCAAGCCCCATGTAGAAAAGTCGGCATAATGTATTTGCTGTTCACAGCAACTGAACAAAGAGCTGTGCTGAGCTCACTGGCTTTTTCACAGCAAGCCAAAAGGTCAAGCACTGCCTTCTCTATCTAAAAATCTCTTTGAAGCTCACAGAGCAAAGAAAGGGACAGAACTTGTGCTGGACTAAAGTTTTATGAGGTGCACAGAAGACCACCGTGAAAACATAGGAACCAGCTAATCAAGGTGAACTCTTAAAGATATATAGAATTAAAATTCGATTCCTGGTGAGGTTTAGGATCTGACTAACAATTGACATGTACCAGAGAATGACCCATGAGAGAGTGGTTGGAGTTTCATTCCTCTGTTCGGATAAAATAAGCAGACCCATAGCCTGGCTATTAACTTTAAAAGGAGCTAATGACTTAATAGCAGGCCGTATCAACAGAGAAGCAGATGGCTTAAACTACATGTGAAATTTCTTGAGAAGAAGAAATGTGAGGTTAATTGAAGTTAAAATCATACAGTTTATAGAGATTGCCATAGGTTTATATGATCATACTTCGTGGATTATCTCAGGAACCATAATGTGCACAAAAATGATTCGCATATTCTCCACAAACTTATGAGAAGACATATCTGACGAGACAGCTTTGATGAAAATGTGACCTTGAGAACTAAAGTTATAAACTGAAATGTAATGATAGATTCCCAGAAAATATCCCGAAGCAGAGATTCAGGGAGGTGATAGATTGTTAAATTAGATATCTGTATAGAAAATCTTGTGTTCACAACTGTAAATTTGTTGAATAAATTACAAAAATCTGCCACTCTAACCTGTAACATTGTTCTGACGCAAAACACTTTTCATTAAGTATGGCATGGTCAGACCAATTTATATGTATGTATTTTCGGATGCTTATTTGTAAATTAAAAATAATTGCCATGTTGTAGATGTTAGCTGCAGCTGTACAATTGTTCAGGGAGATAATTCAAGGGGGTGGAATTATAAACTCCCAAGAATGGAGCCTCGTACTGAAAGGGACCAATCCCAGAAAAGAGGAGAACAGTAGATGTCCAATCCAGATCAAGAGCCAGTATGCTGGCACCAGATTATAGACATTTTTGTGGGAGCGGTTAAGATTTAAAAATGGGATGCACAATGGGAAAGGGAGAGAGCTGTCTGAAATCATCTGAGCGGTAACTGCTGGAAAAATTGCTGGAGAACCAACACTGCCTGGGAGGTGGAGGAAACCAGGCAAAGAGACAGAGGCTGGAATTAATACAAGGAGACACAAATAGAGGGATTCTGGTGGTTATCCATGACAGATGTTGGAGTATGACCATGTCCCTGTGCTTTACTGTAAGATGACCCAGGAGGTGATGTCCTTTCCGGAGCACAAAATCCAGAGCTGTTCTATATAATTAAACTTGTCTAACAGAACCAAGTATTTTGGGGATCTGTTTGAGTTAATATCTTCCCCTTATTTATTGGGTGGGTTAGAGAAGTAGATCCCTAGCATTTCTCTTACCAAGTAATAATGTAATTAATTCCCCTATAGCTGAATGGTGCAGGGTGATTTTGATGAAGTTCGAAATCAACATCGCTTCCAGTGTGGATATAAATATAGTCTGTTAAAGTAACTGGGTACTCCTATTTTCTTTTTGCCAACCCCAGAATTCCCTAAAGTGGAGGGGTGCATAAAAAATGAAATTTGCTACTTCTCACCATTCCCCAGACGCTGCCTTAGAGCAGAGGGGTTTCAATAGTAAACTGATTATCTGGGTTTGTGCTGGGGCCAAAAAGTATCTTGCCATATTCCATAGAGTGAAGTTCCTGATTTAAAAGCACACCCTCTATAGAGAGTTACTTGACTCTGCAGAGAAGAGAGATTTGTCATTGCATAGTGGTGAAGGAAAAAGGGTTCCATCTATATAAAAGTGTTTTGTTCTTAAATGTTTGTTATGCTCCAACACTGCTAGAATCGCCAAGTGTGCAGGGAGATCAAAATAAAGAGTGCTGCATGTGTGACATCTCTATTACCAAAAGACAAGTGTTGCATGTTATGTAAATCAAACTTAATATAAAGTATATTGCCAAGCGTATGATCCGGTCACGTTTATTGTGAGTGATCCCATCATTGGAAGTGCTGTGTGTTTTTTTACATGAGCGCATGATTGAAAATATACATGTGGAGTTTTGAATATTTGTGAATTTTACCATCAAAAAGTGAATAGTGTTCAATGTATTTGTATTAAAGCTTTTTTCTGTGCCACGGAGTAAGGTGGTGTGTCGTGTGATATTAATTTTCCTATTTCTTAATAAATATATATTCTATTACACAGTGGCCTGATTCGTGGCTTATCTATTGCTAAAGGGTGAGAGACATAAGTGGTGTTATATGGTTCACAGACAGGGCTAAATTGAATCATATCCACAGGTGTATATCGGTGTGGAGCTTTGATCGGGGGGGGGGGGACCGAACTCTCTGCAACTAGCCATATGAATATACCCACACAAGACTGGCCTCTTGATTTAACGGGAGGGACATTCAAAAGCATTCTGGTGAAGAAGCATCAACATTGAAAGGGTACTCTTGAGTACAGCTCGAGTCAATCATGCAATCATGCGTTGACTAATTCTAGCACAGAAAAACACTGTACTTGAAACTGCCCTCAAACTAAATTGCTCTGCATCCCGGGCGAGTTTCAACTCAATTCTTTACGATCAAAATTTGTTTGATCCACTATAAATGATTACTCATGCATCCGCACAACCGCAAGCTGCTCCCTCCTCCCAAACCCTTTGTACCTTTTCATTTGCTGTCCCATTTCTATCCTCGTCTATCCCCATTTTTCCCCATTTCCTTTCCACAACAGACCACAGTATGGTTTACCCTGGGGAAGGGCAGAATACACCACTATCTGGACAAGCCTTTGCGCCACCATAAGACCCATACATGAATGATAGGTGCAGCGTTCACGTTTTATAACTTAACATTTACTGAGGAATCCACCTCAGAGGACCGAAACACCTCTCCGAACATGCCAATGTTAGTATTTACACGCCAAGCTTTTTTCTGCATACGTTAACTGACACACAAACAGTGAACCCTTTCTGCGCTGCTAGCCACACCATTGCTACAAGTCTGTTTTGACGCTGGGAACCCGATGCACCCAGTAAACCCTGGGATACAGCTTTTCATTGTGGCCAGTCCCACAAACGTGCTCCTGGTGAGAAGCATGTGGCGTCTGGAAAGGGGCCAACTGCTGATTGTGCCGCGATAATTTGCATTGACTTCCATGTTGATCTTGATTTTGTATCAACCTCAGCTGTTTACACATTTTTTTGGGGCCAGGTCAGAAAGATAATCAGCTTTGAAGTTCTTCCAGTGCAAACAATAAAGTGTACATACTCGGTATTCACGCTCAAATATGTGTTCTCACAGTGTCAGGGTTTTCTGCGTCAAAGAAAGCTAGGGTGTGGTAAAAAAAAAGCTACCTCTATGTCTGTTTATTTGTTTGCTCACGTTCTGAACAGAAACGCTACGACACCTCAACAATCTGCAGTGCACAGTGGCAACAGAAACCAGGAAGCCCATAAAAGTGCAATGAGTTTGGCACCATGATTCGGCACTTACAAAACAGCCGCAATGCAGTCAGTCGGGTTTATGCCGACCACAGGGGATACTCTATATCAAACAGTGGTCGAAGTGTACGAAAAGAAGTAGTGGAACTATGTTCCCAGCTGGCCTGCCCCAGTTCCCCACAAGCCCCATCGCCGCGCCTCCCACAAGCGGAGGGCTGGTTGCCAAACCAGAGGTGCATGGTGCCATAGTGGGTTTGGAGGAGCTATCGGAGGAAGGGTTCTGGCCTTCCAAGCAGAGGGTGCAGGCAGAATAGGTGCTATGATCTGCATTGTGAGTTGGTTGGTTGATGTTGCACACGGCTCAGTAATGTCATGCTTGTGAGTAGAATGTTGAATGAGCGAAGTGAGTGTGCAGTGTTAAGCGTTCGTTGCAGTGATTTCCAAGCTTCTTATGCTGTGCTCCTCCCTGAGTAAAAATAATGTTGTGGAGGAGCCATCAAATGCTAGAACTGTTTATTTTCTATTAAAAGTGATCACTCTCCTCCACCGAGATGCTCTACTTCAATCTTTGGGGTCCAGTTCCCCATTATGAAGACCACTGTAATAAGCTAGAGTGAAAGTTGGAGAGGCTGTTGTGCGGATGTTCCAATGGGGGTCTGGGACAGCAAATTAATTTGTACTGAAATTCTATGTGTCCACGAAGAATATGGTTTTCACGCCCCGGCGGTGGGGTGGACATGGCATTTAACGACCCGCAAGCCTGAGCTTTTACAGCCCGAGAAAAGCTCAGGCCTCAGTTCAGACTGTGGCACATTAAATCCCATGGCCGCCCCGCGGACGGGGCGTGAAAGCTATTTGCACCCCAAAATTTCCCGGGATGGGTATAGTTTTAATTTTTTTTCTTCACACAGGAGATACGCTCTCTACGACCACATCTCTCGTCGGAGATAAAAAAATGGCCACCACCATTAAAATATATTTAATGGCGGCAGCCATTTTGAAAAAATGTTTTACCGCAATCGCATGGAAAGTTATTCGCACCCACCCTGGGATTTACTGGGGGGTGCGGATAGCTTTTTTTTTTTTCCACTTCCAATAGAAGATGAGCTCTGCGCAAAAAAAACTGTGCAAAAAAATAAAATTGCTGCCGCCACTAAAATGGAAAAAGGACTAGTTCCCTTTTCGGATGACGGCGACCATGAAAAACAAGTCCCAAAATGGTCACCGTCATCTGAAAACAGAGAGAGTCTCTTTTCTATTGTAATGCGGCAGCCATTTTAAAAACCTTTTTTTTTTTTACCACTGCAGGCGGTGAATGTACAATCGACCCCGGGAAAGGTGGATTGTGATTGGTCCATCTGCCTTTTCCCGGGTGCGAATAAAAAAAACATTATTTTGTAATCAGGCATCCAGTACTCATCATTGAGAAAGGGAACTTTGTTATAAAAGTGGGGGTGCAATGCTCCAGTACGGGGGTTTAATTTAAGGAGATAATGCATTTGGGGAGATGACGTCTTTGTTGATGTCATTTTAACAAATTGGGCCAAGGCACCAGGTTACGATGGTCTTTAAACTGAAAGCCCAGGACTGGAGACGTGGGCCTGTATTACAGAAACTTTGAGCCAAAGCAGTGCACATTTTTCACGAATGCATGAAAAGCAGAAATGCAAAAATGGTAGAGATGCTAAAATTGCACAGCGCTGGCACAAAGGGCCCAGACTATGATCCGTCCCTTGGCATCCCTGGTGGCATGGAGTGACTGGGATCCAGCCTGTGTGGCATGGAGTGACTGGGATCCACCCTCTGTGGCATGGAGTGACTGGGATCCACCCTGGTGGCATGGAGTGACTGGTATCCGCCCTGTGTGGCATGGACTGTATGGTATCCGCCCTATGTGGCATGGAGTGACTGGGATCCGCCCTTGTGGCATGGAGTGACTGAGAATCCGCCCTGTGTGGCATGGAGTGATTGGGATACGCCCTGTGTAGCATGGAGTGACTGGGATCCGCCCTGTGTGGCATGGAGTGTATGGTATCCGCCCTATGTGGCATGGAGTGACTGGGATCCGCCCTTGTGGCATGGAGTGACTGAGAATCCGCCCTGTGTGGCATGGAGTGATTGGGATACGCCCTGTGTAGCATGGAGTGACTGGGATCCGCCCTGTGTGGCATGGAGTGTATGGTATCCGCCCTATGTGGCATGGAGTGACTGGGATCCGCCCTTGTGGCATGGAGTGACTGAGAATCCGCCCTGTGTGGCATGGAGTGATTGGGATACGCCCTGTGTAGCATGGAGTGACTGGGATCCGCCCTATGTGGCATGGAGTGACTGGGATCCGCCCTTGTGGCATGGAGTGACTGAGAATCCGCCCTGTGTGGCATGGAGTGATTGGGATACGCCCTGTGTAGCATGGAGTGACTGGGATCCGCCCTTGTGGCATGGAGTGACTGAGAATCCGCCCTGTGTGGCATGGAGTGATTGGGATACGCCCTGTGTAGCATGGAGTGACTGGGATCCGCCCTGTTGACATTTTAGTGAAATACTTTGGTGCTAAATGTGCATCACTGAAGTGAGTTGATCACACGGTTTCTGCATGCTGAGTGAGCCCATGGCGTGGCCCCAATGCAAGTAAATGGATTTGAGTTGCTTGCTTGTTTTGTCTATATTAAAAATAACAACAGGATCTAAACTTTAGGGGGAAGTTGAAGAAGAGGCAGGTTAAAGATGGCAGAAAAAGATGGTAGGTACAGGCGTGTGCCCTGTTCAGCTTACCGCTCGGTTTTCCAGTACACGTGGGACACAGCAATTGAGCGAACATTTGAAACTTTTAGGAAGTGAGAGTCTTTGAAGGAAACGGTGAATTATATTTCAGGGCTGGTCTTTGCACCAGGGAACCCAGGAATCTGCTTGGGGCAGGGCGGTGCAGGGTGGGAAAGTGCTGCGCGGGTTGTATGCACTGCCAGAATACAACAGGCCTTAGCCTAGTGCGCCAATGTCATTTAATTCAAAAAGCTCTGATGTTGAGGATTATGTGTCATGGGGACTGAGGTGGAAAAGAAAACACAGCGCCTTGAGGAGAGTGAGGGGTTGAATATGAGTGAGTGTGCGATGTTTGTGGATCAGTGCGAGTTCAAGGGTTCAGTGCATGTCGTCTGCGCAACTGGGCGAGGACGCGTGTGAGGGTATGAGGCCGTGTCCGAGGTAGGAGGGTCAGTATGAGGCAGTTTGTAAGTTCTGTGAGTGAGAAGGAGAGCTGTGAGGATGTGCGTAAAGCATTGTGCAAGGTCTGAGGTTGCGTGTGAGTTAGTGCGAGAGGCTCACATGTGAGTGGTTTACGCACTGTGAGAGATCAGAGGGTCAGTGTTTGATTTGGTGCGTGAGGTAAAGCAGCGTGCGCGGTCTGAGGTTGAGTGCGTGAGGTAGCATTTGAGATCTAAAGGGTGAGGCAGCATGCCAGGTGAGCTGTGAGGTAGGAAGGTTAGTAGGTTAAGCAGAGTCAGGGTCTAAGGATAGTGAGTGAGGTCTGAGCATGAGGTACTGTGAGGTCGGAAGGTGAGTGAACGGGGCAGTGTGCAATGTCTGAGAGCGGGTGTTTGGTGCAGCCTATTTGGAAGAATGAGACGGTGCACAAGCTGTGAGGGTGAGTGGGTGAAGCTCAGTGCAAGATCTACGTGGCAGGGAGCAGGGTAGTGTGGGCACGAAGGAGAAGCAGTGCCCTGGGTTTAAGAAAGTGCAGGAGAAGGTTTGAGGCTGCCTTTGTGAGGTCATGTGTGAAGTCTGGTGTTGTTCGAAGTATGAGGGCTAATTGGGGCAGTGTGGCAGGATTGATGGTCAGAGTTTGAGGTCGCACGTGGGGTTTAGTGGGGCACTGTTTGGGGTCTGAGGGTCATTGTGTGAGATGTGTTAGGTCTGAGTAGAAACAGGTGCGACATACATCAGGGTCTGAGGATTAGTAGTTAACAACTGAGCCGTTGTGGGGGGGCAGTAACTTTGCTGAAAAAGTTGGGGGGACATGACATCTGAAGAAAAAGTGCCCCAGCCAAATGAATGGGGAGAAAACGGAGTGCCATGAAAGTTGGGTGGGTACAGACACCCCTGTCCCCCCCTAAAATTACGCCCATGGGGGCAGTGTGCGACCAGTGGGAGCGTTAAAGAATTCCCTGTTGGCTGGTGGAATTATAAACAATACCGTGGCTCAGTGCCTGCTCAGACCTGCATGTCGCAAAGGAATTCATAACACCCTGGAAGACACAGGGATAGGAGCCATCCAGGGTCCTCACGGTTATGTCTGGCCCCCCAGGGCACAGGTTCCAGGCACATGGTTGCTGGGGGCAACCTGTTAGCCTGTGATCACACGGACGCACCATGGCACACACAGTCCGAGTTGCCACACAGGGACCCTGAGACACAGTTGCAGAGCAGCGGCGTAGACAGGGTAGGTAGGGCCTGAGCGGCCAAGGCCCACCCAAAATCTGTAAATGCCCAGGCAGCAGCACTGAGTGGGCATTTACAGATGTTAGTGTCACTGCAGTGGGCCCAGCTACATTAGCTTCCGGCCCCACTTGCCTCTGATGCAGCGTTGCCTCGCAGGGGCACTGCCATGGTGGATGGAGGGCTCTGCAGGGCCGGCACTCTGCCTGGAACGCAGCACTGGCACCGGCTGCAAAGAACACTCATCAAGCAGGAGTCTGGTGGAGCTGACTGATGAGCGGGAAACCGCTCATCCCTTTTATTGCATTGGTCACAGGCATGTGACGTCAGCACAAGCCCTTAGCGGGGACTCTTAACCCAAAATCACGCTTACTTGTCAAAAACATAATGCACAGGAGTGTAACCAGAGATTTTGATTGTGCACGCCCAGACCCCACACTCTGCTCAGGTATCCCTCGCTGCTTCGACCCCTCACTCCTCTGCCGTATGCCCGTTAGGTTCATTCAAATCCTTACTTTATGACTACATCATATTCATTCGCAGCTGTAGACATAAAGATGAGCGGTGGGTTCCGCAGTACACCCATCACCCAGTCTGCTGCATCACCCTATTCACTACTTTGTCTCTGAACTTGTTTGACATTATAACTCAACTCAACATAACATCATGGATCACTTGCTCCTTGTTCTCTTTTTGCTATTTCTTACTTGTTTCTATTTAATTTCTTTTAATTTGTCTAGCTTTGACATATTGCATCTCACTTTATTCCCATTCTTTCTTTCCCAGCTTTCTCTTTCTTTCTGAATCCTTTTTTTCCAGCCATGTCACCTGTCAAATCTTCCATTTTCCTTTGTCTTTTTCATCTGCCTCCCGCCACACCACCCACATGATTTTGCTGCTGTCTGTCTCCCTCCCGTGCTTAAGTGGTGGGTTAGCCACCACCTTCTCCAAGGTCACATGCCCAGGGCTGTTGTAAACCAGAGTCCATCTAGTCAGCCCCCAATAAGTTATCTTGGCATGTTAATGCACCTGTCGTGAAACACTGTGTGCAACCAGAAGGTCCTGTTACCCTAGAGACTGAAGAGAGGGAAGTGTAGAGATAAAGAGGGAACGAAAGAAAAGCGAAGGAGCAAGACAGATAAAGGGCCTGAATTACAAAAGCATTTTACAATGGCGCAATCCCATTGAAAGAATAGGAGGGGGGCAAAGGTGGGAGAGAGAGCATGGGGACCTCGGTTTGGGAAGGGGTGAGCATGGATGAAAGAACGATGGAGGCATCAGGGATTCATGTGTGGAGAGAGAAAAGGAGGGATAGGGGGGAGACTGAGGGAGTGTGAACTGGAGGGGTGGAAGAAGCATATGGAGATAAAATTAAGCATTTAAGGGATGAGGGAGAGAGGGGGCGACAAGTGGGAAAAGATAGAGGGAGGGGTAAGCGGTGGGAGGATGAAGGGATAGTGAAAGGAGGAGGGAGCGGAGGGGAATGCAATTGCAGAGGGGCAGGTGCACTGATTGTGTAGACACCCAGGAGTGGCCCTTCATGGTGTAGAACCTAAGCCCCTAGACATTTACACGCAGACACAAACCCTGAGAAACAAAAAGGTGTAACACAGAAAAAAAATCCATACACCCGCAGAGGCCGTAAGGATGCAGGAAGAGATTTGTCACACTCCAACTGGCGCAGCAGAGCCGCAGGCCCTCTGAAGTGCAAGGCCTCTCTGAGGCCCTCCTTGTAACAGGGCTGAGAAAGCGCCAACGCCTCGTTGTGATGTTCATCCCAGCTCCTGAGTGCTGCTCTGATGGCCTGAGAGTCTTGTCAGTATCACAGGAACAGCGTCAGTGCCTTTCAATCTTTTCAGTTGAAATGGGCCCTGATCATTGTTGGACCCGCTAATGAGATGCCCCATGTTTGCAGTCTCATGACACAGCAACATGCTGATTTAATTCTGGAATTTAAATGTATGATTTGCAGCACACAAGTTACAGGTTGTCTTTGCTGGTGCCTTCAGGACATCACCTCCCTCTGGCCTTTTGCAGTATCCAGCAAACTTATCATCTTGTTGCATTTGTACTCTGGTTTCCTCTACATTAGTGGGCGATGCAGTCTGCAAGGCCAGTAATGGACACAACACATATTTCTTTGGAAGGCCAAAGGCTGCATTTATTTCAACTCTTCATCCCCAAAATGCGACGAAACAAATGTGACAAAACATTCTGCCACGAGCAGCACACCAGACCCGGGCAGCGACAAAGAGGGGGGTGCACATTGTGCCCCTTCACTTTATTCCCACCCGGGACCCGAGCCCTCTCACTTCCGGCACCTGGCAGTGGTGCCAGCACATGACATCGCCCTTCCGCGGCGCTGAAAGGGTGCCTCCCCCTAACACTGTCAAAGATCAATTAATAGCTTTTCAGTGCACATTTTGGGCTTAAGCTCCCCACTGGCTGCCTGCCAATGATAATCTGCAGCTATTAACGCCCTGCAGCTACTAACGCCCTTGCTGCATTCTTTTGACTCCATTATAATTTGATGCAGGTATCAATCAAAACTGAGGAAAGGTCCCATGTGTGACGTTATGGGCAGGCCTGTCCTTTAAATCAAATCGTTGCTCATTGGAGCCGACAAGTACCTCACAATTTTCTGTCTCAGCTCTGAGGCTGTGGTTTGAATGGTCATACATTATGGCGGGCTCCCCTCTTTAGGGCAGATTTTGGGTCGTCAGCATTTCTCCATTACAAATTGTAATTCTGATACACTGCAACTTTTGGACATGGACACCATTATGGATTAGTTTTTCAGATGGCAACTGTACATGAAAACATATTTGCATGGAAAGAGTGTAACAGTGGCCATTTTAATAAACTGTGTTTTACATTCAGAATTCTTTGTACTACTGGATGAAAAGCAAAGCATTATGCTACGCTTGTTTGGACACCTTAAAAATGAACCACATGTTTTAACCAACCATAATACGGTGTTTACAACTTGTTGCTGCACATCGTCCTAACTTTTGCAGCATTAGGGTTAAGGATTTGGTAAGTGCAAAAGTGGGCACCCATGCCGCCACCCACCCGCACACGGGAAACTATGCAGAAGACTCGGACTTCCGAGGCACTGATCTCCACCCCCACCCGCCATGCAGACCTGTTGGGTCACGGGGTGACTATCAACATCCGTGATCCAAGGGTTGCTAGAAGTGAACCTTGCTTGGCATGCTGGTCCTGGACAGAACACTTGAAGGTGCAAATACATTTTGAAGTGAATTATGCAAGAAAAGCTTTGTGCGTAGGCTCTCGGTCGTTTTAGAGGGCTCTCCAGGCCAACAACAACAAAAAAAGCATTTCTACAAAACAGCCTTTGCATTGTGAAGAGAAAGGGAGAGGCGGTGTGCTGGTTTTCCTCAAGTCTGGTACCGGGCCCAGGATGTTTATGAGCTGGGCTGGGGAGAGCCTGCCCCTTGTCCCGCTCACAATGCTGCACTCAGCGGGGGCCTTGATTCCGCTTACAGCCGTGCACAGCACGCCGTTCTCGCGAGAGGCAGCGCCCAGCTGCGCAGGCTGCTCCGCTCACAAAGACTTCCAACAAACCCGCAAAATAAACTGTAAACGAAGTGCGTCTGGCCGCCCAGTCAGACTCGCATCCCCTTTGTTTGGCGCGGGATCAGAAAAGGCGGGGCTTCCATTTATTACGCTTTTTTTTCATCAATGTACTCCTCGCACTGACGTTTGTTATTTGAAAACACTCTAAATAAAAATACCCTACGTTGCAGCCCACCATTTCAAATTTTAATATCATTGGGGTAGTTTAGACACCTAGCAAATATGTGACTGTGAAATGGGTTAGTTTTCCATGTCTCCAAGGTGATATCTGAAGCAGTAGCGGAGGCAGCTTTTGGTGCTATGAGGGGGTTTAACGTCCTATGTTTATGCCCATGTTTGTATTGCAGGCACAGCCTGTCCCCTTTCACTGTTTGTTGGGGTCGTAGCCGGCCACGTACTTGTAGGTGGGATTACCGTCAAATAGTCAGTCTACGCCACATTAATAAAGCAGGTGCCACTAAAACGGTCAGGCTCAATGTGTGTCTTGTTTTATTCATATCACCGCTAAGTGCGGATCCAACAATGGCAACGAAGATTATGAAGCTGAACCCAGCTGTAACATACCTCTGACCGCATTGGTAGAAATCGTGCCCGAGGTAACCTGCCATCCGCAGCTGTATCAAGGACACAATCAAGGGCCGGGCTGCCATCCGTTCGTGCAGCTCCATCGCTGCTGCTGCTCACCCCGCTCTGCTGCGAGCCCAATGTTGGAGCTCAATAACTACGCTGGCGTCCGGGAGAATTCACGCATCGCATCAGAAAGCCTTAAACAGGTGTTTGGAAGGGCACTGCATGCACACAGAAGTGCAACCGCCCAGCAGTGAGTGTGCACTGCCCGGGTGCCCATATTTCTGCCTCAGCTGTTTCATCTGGCATGGGAAGTGTGCCTAGCTCCTCATTTGCTCCTCAAAAGGTAGAGATTCTGCCCAGGCTACTTGGGCCTTCGTGGCTGTGTGTTTCTGGAAAACAGGCTGCTGTCAATGGTGAAGCCTAAGGATTTTGCTGAGTCTGAGAGTTGTGGATCCAATCCTTCTAGGCACATATCATTGATCCATTATTGGACAAGTAATTTTTTAGTGGGCGAACCGATGAGGACAAATTCAGTCTTGGATGGTTTTAGTTTGAGGTAGGCAGTCGACATCCAGGTCTTGGTGATGGTTAGTTAATTGCGGAGAGAAATTATGTCCTGCACGCTATTTACTCTCAGTACAACTGAGTATCGTCCGTGTATTGGTGGATGTTTATAATGGCATCTTTGAGGAGAGTGCCCAAAGGCTCCATGTAAAGGTTCAAAAGGATTAGTGAAATATGGAGCCTTGGGGGACCGGGAGTCGGTTAGAACACAACATATGTATCTGCACAACCTGACGTCTGCCTGAGAGGTAGGAGGTACACCAATTCAGGACAGTCAGAGAATCAAATCATGTCAGCAACGAGGCAGAGAAGGATGCATTGGTCAACAGTGTTGAATGCAGCCAGGAGGACGAAGAAGCATGCGTCACCCTTATCCATGATTTGTAAGTCATAATCCACCACCTGAATGGTGGCTGTCTCGATGCTACACTTGGGGCAGACCCTGACTGACAGTCATTTAGGAGATGGAGCTGATAGATTCTGGCGAGTAGTTGTGAAGCAACTACTTTTTCCAAGATTTTGCCAATAAACAGAAGGTTTGTAATAGGCCTCTAGTTGGCCAGGTCGTCTGGATTTATGGTTGTTTTTTTCAGAAGAGGGCATATGAGACCAGTCTTGATGGTGTGCGGGAATGATCCTTCTTTGAGGAAGGCATCGATGGTGCTGAGGAGCGCATTGAGCACTGTCAATTGTTTAATGATGAAAGCTTGGATTAGATTGTCAAAGTAAGAAGTAGGTTTGAGGGAGGCAATCATTTTTAGGAGATCCAGGGGAGCGGGAGGAGAGAATTCGATCCAGAAGGGCAGTGTGTGTTCCGGGGATGCAAATGCTGTGAGAGGATGATTCCAGAGTCTCTCAGATTTTGTCTATTTTTTCAATAATAAATGTGTATATGGAACACGTGCTCCATATACTGGTTTCCCAGGTATATTTGGGCATTTGATTTAAAATAAGTGATTTTGACTGCCGTGTGGATCATTCAGCGACATGAACGACTAATGACGGAACATTTCATGCGGTGCTCTGTCCAAGTCCCTCTCCTCATTCCATGTGTCACTTCTTGGTCGACACAGGTGAGGAACCAATGACATTCTGTGAAGAACCTTCTGTCCTCATGCTATCCCTTCTTCCCCGCGCTCAATATCTTATGACCAACATACGCTAATGCGCTACTTTGCATGTATTCAATATTCCCTTTCCAATAAATGTATTCAGTGTTTTATATAAAATAAACGCAGCAAAAAAATATAGACCAAAACATGAAACATCACTTCCACTGAGAAGGATCTACATGTAGAAATGTATGAAGCCACCCTGAAAGACATTATCAAGGTACAACATATGTACGCTCCAGCTGTATAGCTCCAGATGTACTGTTAAAGAACAGCTGCTTGTATTGACATAACTGGAGGCAGGTCTGTTCTGTGGAAAAGACCAATACAATTGTAGCATATGACAAGGTGATTCTGTTGCAGATGCGGGGAGGGGGGGGGCAGTTGCATACACCATTACAGGACATGAGAAGGCTTGTGATTGAACTCCAGGACGAAGTGGCACAGAGTTTGCAACCGGGAAAGTAAAATACAGGCTCTGAAAACTACACACTTAGTGGCAATCGTGCTTTATTAAAATAAGCTTACATGGCAAGTAAACATGAGATTCCAGTGCTATGCTCATTCAATACAAAATAATGTCTCTCTGTCTGCAAGGGGGGCTGGCTGTGCTCTGGGATTTAAGATGTGGTTCAATGATGAAGCCCAATAAGACCACGCTGTGTCTGGGCGTACCTGCGTTCCTGCACAGGGAGGACGTGGACTAGCACTTAGGCTTAGACTGTGCTCTTTGAGCACAGAGTTATTTGCATATCGCTGGTCCCCTACTTGGATGGCAGAAGCAAGATAAAAAACAATGGTGTGACATACAAACCCCTGGAAATCCCAGTAGTTTAGGGTGGCCAGATTTCATAAATAAAAACCGGGACGGGCGATCGATATAGAAGTAGGACTACTGTTTTAGCGGACATAAACACAAAAGGTGGACTAAAACAGAAATAGGACTGCACTAATAATGTAGTCCTACTTCTATGTCAGTGGCCTGTTCCGACGCAAAGTATGGGGGTGTGTGGCAGTCACAGCACCCTCATTGGAGGAGGGAGGACAAGGAGGAAGGGATAGGAAATGGGACATAAAAAATAAGCAGATAGAGCAGCGTCCCGATTTCGAGATTTGCATATCTATTCCAGGCAAAAACTGGGACGGTAGCCACCCATCCCTCAAAAAACTCTTGGGATGCCGGGACCAAGGTAAAAATATCAGGATTGTCCTGCCAAAGATTAGTTATGCTGGGTGGCATTCCTGTAACCCTGAATTAAGCCTTCTTACATTCCTTTTATAGCACCTCGATGCCTTTGGGCTGTAGTACGCTGTACAAATCCAAATAAAACCGGGACGTCTGGTCACCCTACAGTAGCTACAAAGCATGTCTGAAGACATTTCCATTCATTGCCGTTTGATCCATTCAAAAACTATGTTGCCACTAAGGTAGTTGCTTCATAAAGTTGTGATTGTGTCATGAGATCACTGGTGCCGCAGGGATGGATTGTATAGCCAAAATTGCTGTTGGTTTGACCTTTAGGTTAGATAAAATAACGGCGAGATGGGTAAAAATAGAATGCAGGGTTTTTTGTGACATTTTGTGGGAGAGCACCACTTGGTAAATTCTGTGGTTTTTGTGGCCTGTCAGTAGTCACTATGGCTGCAGGGTCAGTCTAGCTGTTGGATTTACTGGGCACTGTGTTTCAAGGTTTAGAGACAATCTTGCTTTCTTTAGGGAATACAAAGACCTTACTGTGGCATGTTGAGAAATGCTACCGTTCATTAAGCATGACTGTAAGTTCGGAAATAAATTATTTGGGGCAAAAAATGCATTTGTAAAAAAAACACACTGAAGGTCATTTTCCAGTGCCTCATTAATTGAACATTGTGGACCTGTTATATTTCAGCTTAGGTGCAAACAGGTCCACTCCACGCCATTTTTGTGATTTGCACTTTGAAGATTAGAGCGCAGGGGTAAAGGTAGACAGAATCGCATTTAAGCCTTCTTTCTGCATTCAATAGTGTGCATTGTGTAACTTCTGGTGGCCATATATGCATGGCAGGCCACATTTACAATGGATTTCTATGGAATCCGCCTGCAGTTAGTTGATGTTAAAAGCAGGTGGATTCCATAGGAATCCAAAGCCTTTGCGCCAGCTCGAAAATATCATGCTAGCACTGCACAAATAAGGGCATATTTGCATGGCAGAGCTCATGGGATGGTGGAAATAGCAATTCCGCTATGTGCTTCTGCTCAACTATACAAACAAAGGAAGATCTCTCAAAATGTGAAAAGTATGCCCAAAAGATGTATGCATGCTTTTAACTTTTTTACTCTATGCCAGTCACTACAAAAAGGACCTCTATTGTATTTAATTCCAGTTCAATGCATATGAGTGGAGGACATTTTTCCAAACCTCGCAAATTGCACAAAAGGGAACGGGTGTGTTTGCACTTAAGTTCAAAAAGGTGCCTTCGTTGCACTGTACATCATTTGCAGTGCACTATCAAGTGCAAAAACAAGGGTTACATTACAGGCAGAATCGCCTTTCGTTGTTGCACTTCGTAGTGAAAATTGTGTAAATTCCTCCTGCGATGTTGGCATGGCAGGCAGCATTTACACTGGATTCCTATGTAATCTGGCTACTTTTAGCAGGCGTAAAAAGTACATTCCGTAGAAGTCCAATGCATTGTCTCGGGAGGATAGCTTAGGGGCAACCTGCTCGCCTTGGACGCAAATGCAACATGGAGCAACACAGGTTCGCTCCGCGGGTCCGCGCTTAGAAACCACTAAATAACCTAACATATCATTACCACCAGCATCAAAATGAGATGCTGGCGGTAACGCATGAGGATCTGTACGGTGGAGCGAATGGGGGAGACAGAACTAGTAACGCTGCTCCATGCCCCCACCCTGCCATACACATCACATCAAAGCAGAAAAAGCAGGGGTGAAAGTTTTGCACATGCTTTTTTATGCATGCTTTTCACACTTTGCCACCAAGTGTGTGTGTGTTTGTGTAAGATAGTGTGTAACAACAGAGCAAATTACTGCCTCCTCTTAATTTTGCATTAATTATTGACGTTTAAACCCATGAAGCGATGTCTACACATTTTCTCTGTTTTTCACCATTTGAGGGGAGATCATGTTTCTGCCGAGTGTCGAAGAATGTCAGATAGGGTGTAAATTCACTATCAAGTGCCACGGGCACAGATATGTACAATGCAGCCTGGCATGGTAGCGAAACCAGTGTCCGGATCTTGCGAGTAGAGCAACAGGCATAACGGCAGCAACATCAAAGGGACCTCGCAGGTAACCCGTCGATACCCCAGAACCCGATGCACGAAGAAGCGGCATGACAGAGCCTTTAACCCCTCTATCGACATCAGAAACACGAACGTTGACCCCAGTGATGAAATAACACCAAGCGGATCCAAAATGCACCAATAGCACAGTAGCAGGTACGAGTTGGAAGGTGGGGGTCTTGGGTGACCCCCAAAGGGTGCCTCTGTCATCAGTTGCTGCTCCACATTATGCCTGGCCAAAACCTACAGCAGGACTGGGGTGCTCCACAGCAGCACCCGAGGCTCTGCTTCCTTGGATTCTAGAGACTATGGAAATACCCCCTCGCCCACATCTCAGAGAGCGGAGAATCTCAGGGACAAAGCGATTGCTTGCGAGACTTCGGCTCATGAGACATTGGGGACCCCTCAATGATCTACATGAGTCGAAGTACAAGCCCAGAGGCTCTTGGAATTATAGTATCCCCAAATGCCTCTTACCATGAGAACAAGCCTAAACCCGTTGCCAAGTATACCCCGAAGCGGCCCTACGTACCCACGTACCCAGTCTTCTTTACACTTTTCGTTGGGCCGCGATGGAATCATCGACAGGATGAGCCGCGTTTGTACGCTGGACAGAAGAAACAACCCAAGGAACCAGCCTGTGTTGAGAGGAGTGACTGGCTGCTGCTACACATCATGATATTTAACAAATGGGTGTGTGTCAACCTTTAAAAAGGTAACTCTCACGTAAAAATAAAGTCATCTCGAATCCTTCCCTCCCCCAATGCTCTCCCCCGGAACACTTTCTTTTCTTTAAATTTTGAGGGATCCATAGGAAGATCATCAACTCAGAGGAGGTGAAGGAACATCAGATAAAAGAGACAATTAGCAAGATGGGACCCCCACTCTGGGTATCCGCCAGCCGAAATGCGGTGCTCCCAGGCCTCCCTGGCATATTTATGTATCTATGGGAAGCATGTCATATTTTGGAGATGAAAAAGGCCACCTATAGACATGGTCCCCCTCCCCGCCCTCCCGTCCGTGTAGCTCTTTGATGGAGGAGAGGGTACATGAGGCATATTGCAGACAGAGGAATCCCACCGCGGTGTGCTTTGCATAAGATCAGTGTAAGTTGCTGGTGGGCATGTGGTGGAGCAAAGCGATCACTTCGCCAGTAAGGAACTGGAATCTGCCATGAGTGCAGCATGCACTTTGCAAGTTCGAATCCTGTGCCAGGGCCTCCTTCTGGGGATGACAAATTGAGTACAAGAAAATGGGCTAATATAGCACAGACAGGCCAGCTACTGAGTTGAACGCGAGACGAAAACTAGGACTATATAAATAAATATATCTCCACAGGTAGAGAGAGGCAGTACGGGACCTCTTCAAACCCCACAAGGCCTACCCTTGAGCCTTAGGTCAACTCTGGTTGGAAAAGGAGCTGTGCTCTGGCAATAGTTATTAATGTATTGGTTATTTGTAATGCGCACTATACAGCAAAAACATTGTTTCAAGGCATGACAAGGAGGGAAGGATGAGGAACAGGGGATAAAACAAAAAGAATACATTCTTAAAAGGTCTTGAAACATTCGGAACGTGCAAGTGCTATAGCATGAGTACAGGGGAGAGCGGGAGGAGGGCGAGTGCAGGAAGAGGGTAGAGGGAAAGAAAATGTTCTGACTTTGTCGTGAGACGATTTGGAATGTGCAAGTGCTGAACATGACACAGAAGACCTTCGACAGACATCACGCATGCAAACACTCTCCAATGCAACTCGTATGTAAATATCTTGCATACATTTTTATTGCTGATAACCCAAAAACATGTCTAGATTTTACTTTACGGTGGGGCAACAACCCTAGATCCTAATATCGTTCATGCATTATATATGAAGCATTTATAAAACATATGAAATTGAGAAAATAAGGTTATGAGTTCCCCATGTGCTCTGACCATACAAAGATCCACCAAGTGACCATGTGAACAGCTGATCCAAAACCCAGAGCTGTGTCCGTGGTTATGATTTATTCAAAAACGTCCAGCTTTCAACTTTTGGTTTTGCTTTAGTCACCCTGAGGTGGGCGGACATACCCTGGCGTGGGTCCCGAGCCTGTTGGGCCTACAGACCCAAGCTGCTCCTCACTGATGACACCAAACATAGCAAAACATGTCTGGGGGTGCGTGTGGTCTTGTGCAGGAGGGATGCGACCTAGCAGCGCGGGATAGACTCCCCCTTTTGGGGTGGGACCAAGCATGATTTGCATATGGTCTTTCCCCTTCTGTAATAGCTTGGCAGGTGAAGAACGATGCTCTGGAGGGTTGCCAGCGCTATGCCAGTGTTTATGATGTATTCAAAACATTCCAGCCATCAATTTCTGATTTTGCCAAAACCCATGATAACCTCTGAGAAGGTTTTTTGTAAAACTGGCTACAGAAAGCTGCCTCCAATTATGATGGGATGTGTTTCTAAGAATACTTTCACATTGTGCCATTACCATCAATAATAAAGGGTGTTTGCAATATGTGGGAATGAATATTACCAAACGAACCACAGGGGACAGAGAAGTGGAAAGCGGTAAATGGACAGGCGGAAAGAGAACAGGAAATGGGAGGAAGAACAAGCAGCCATGGATTGGAAAGAAAGAGAGCAGGCAGCGTGCAAGCGGGGCAGTAAAAGAGGGCAGCAGTCTGAGATGCAATGGAAACATCTGAGTGGGACTCAGGAGTTCTCTAACATTAAGCCGTACCCATTCCTTCCATGGGGGTGGGACATGGGCATACAGGTGGGACACCTCCCCCCACAATTTTAAGCAGGGGGGATATAATGTAATTTATCCCCCCAGAATCCCTTGCTCAAACCGGACTTGAATTCACTTGTATGCATCCTGATCACTTGAATGCATCCTGATCCAGAGAAATATAATATGCTGCATGATAACAGTGTGTGAGGTACTGCATATTTTAGGTGAACCAAGGAGCGACCAAGATCTGGCATTGGTAATCAATTAAACATTATTGTGGCAGAATTGGGGAGCGTGAAGGGACAGGCTGGCAGCTCACAGAGTATGATCAGTCTGTGTACCAGATTAATTGGGAAGTGGCAGTGTGTAAATCGTAAATTCGTAACGTGAGATTAAGAAGGGTATTAATTAGGCCAAGAGGCCAGTTAAGGCGTGGTGTAGAACGTGGCCCCGTTATGTATTTCCAATGGCACTGACAATTGGGCTTGGCTTTTATTGCTCATTCCGACAGGGCACAGGAATGGCAGAGACCCATCCATGGGTTATCCATCCATGCACATTTGTCTATGATGCGAGAGAGCGTGTATTTATTATTTATTTAATTTAAATTGTTGTTCATCCTGCTTGCCTGGCTTGCTCATCCCCAAAACGTGGCCTGGCTGCGGAAATAAATTGCCAAATGGCGCAGCGCGCAAAAAAGGCATGGTTGTGTAATCTTCAATCGGGTCGTTGGTTGACGCTTCATGGTAAGTGATTGCCGACAGCACACTGGCGCTTATGCAGCTTCTGGCACATTTTTCAGAAAGAGGCCAGCAGCCAGTCCTTATGTATAAGTATGCATAAAGGTTTGCCCTTAGTAGCACTGTTGTGTTCGTAGCATTTCCAAATTCCTGCATAGACCTGTGGACTGCGGCTTGACACTTGTTGTATTTTATGTGATGATGAAGAGATCATATTTACTTTGATATGCGGTAATCGTAAGGAGCTGGAGACTGTATATCGGCCTACCAGTCAATTATTACACATTGCTACAAGGAGCAAACACTTGATGAAAGTATGTGTCGTTACAAACTATCAGTGCAGGGCACTTTACTTACCAAGGAACAGTGGTCGAAGTGGGCGGTTAGGAGAGGTACTCCCCTACTTTTTATTATTACGTTTCACCGTTCCTATACTTTATTTGAAAAACGAACCATTCCGGAATGGTTTTGTTTTAAAATCAAAGTGCAGGAAGCAGTTGAAACTTGCACTTCCGTGCACTGCACTGAACGTTCCCTTTAACAGCAGGCACATTTGTTTGGGGTTTGTATTATGTGTGGGAGGGGGTGGACAATGGGGTTTGTGAGGAGCGGGGCAGGCCAACAGGCAACATAGTACCACTACTTCTTTTCATACCCTTTGACCACTGCCAAGGAACAATCATTTGCGCTGCCTGTATTTCAGGTAATGAACACATTTTATTTGTGTTGGGGTGTGTACACCGTTTTATTGCAACGTCACAGGTTCCTTTCTTTTCGTTAACTGTGGCTTGGAGGTGCTTTTCCAACTTGCCCAGCTGTTAATGTCCCGCGCGGTTGCTATAATTCTGACCCTTGTGCAAATGTACCAGGTTGCATTCAATAACATGATGTTAAATGTGCCAGTGGCAGGGGTCCTGCTCCCTACGGTCATGGATTCTCAAATAAGCTAGCATATTACCTACACCAGAACCCTCATATATTTATTGTTCAGCACTCCTTGGGCCTGTTTTACAAAGATTTTTTAATGGGATTGCTCCATTGGAAATAAATATTTGTTTTCTTGTACAAATGTGCATGATCATCACTGACTACAAAAAAATGGCATATTTTACTCTGTGATCTGTGTCTGTGGCAAAGTCCCCAAAGTGTCCCTTGTCCCCCCCGGATTTTATGTGTCTCCTACGCCCCCGAGCCCTTCCAAAGTCTTACCCAACGTCATGCACAGTTAAGGGCCTTTTCAATTTAGGAAAGCAAATGAGATCAGGCTGTTGGTCAAGTCGTTGCCTGAGCTGCCGACCGTAGTCTCTCTGTAACGGGGACGTCTAAAGAATGTATTTCTTTTAAGTACCACCTCAACCATGATCTGCCTGGTTTCCATGGCCTTCGTAGAACTTCTGTAACTCCTCCTGGAGAAGATACTGCTTTTTAGCCACTGTTCCGTGCGCAAGGAGGAACTTTCTTTGATGGTGTAATGTGAATTTGTCCTCCTTCCTTTTTCCCCCGCTACGGAACAATCAGACACAAGGCAACAGTCACTAAATGATCACAGAAAGTCTAACATCAGCCCCAGGATGTCTGAGACAACACCACAGTGGGAACCGGCAGCGGTGTGGAGCATTTTCAGAGACTAATATTGCACCTCTGTACCCTTAATTATTTTTGGAAAAGTCCCCAAACATGTTAGTCAGCCATGGAGAAACCAGAATGATAATCTTGACTGAAGTCTTGGTCATTGTCATGTACTTCTTATGGGTATGGGAGAGAGAAGGAGACAGATAAAAGGGCTTGAGAACGGATAGGGAAAGAGATAGTGAAAGCGAGAGAAAGAAACAGAGAAAATTGGTTTGAGAACGGGAAAGGGAAAGAGAGAGAAACAGACAGAGAAAGGGGCTTGAGAACGGATAGGGAAAGGGATAGTGAAAGCGAGAGAAAGAGAATGAGAAAAGGGCTTGAGGACAGGATAGGGATAGTGAAAGCGAGAGAAAGAAACAGAGAAAAGTGGTTTGAGAACGGGAAAGAGAGAGAAACAGACAGAGAAAGGGGCTTGAGAACAGATAGGGAAAGCGATAGAAAGAGACTGAGAAAAGGGCTTGAGAACAGGATAGGGATAGTGAAAGCGAGAGAAAGAAACAGAGAAAAGTGGCTTGAGAACGGGAAATAGAGAGAAACAGACAGACAAAGGGGCTTGAGAACGGATAGGGAAAGGGATCGTGAAAGCGAGAGAAAGAGACAGAGAAAAGGGCTTGAGAACGGGATACGGATAGTGAAAGCAAGAGAAAGAAACAGAGAATAGTGGCTTGAGAACGGGAAATAGAGAGAAACAGATAGATAAAGGGGCTTGAGAACGGGATAGGGAAAGAAATATACAAAGCAAGAGAAAGAGAGTGAAAGTGAGCGAGCCAAACACAACATAGCCAAATTCGTTGGCCACCTCCACCTGCAAAAGCATCTACATTTTTATTCTGTCCCATGTTTGCCAGAACCCCTAGTGTGTGGACCTCACGACCTGGATTTCCCCCCGTTCTGCAGGCACTTGGGGCACAGATCCCAGAAGGGAAAAACCCCACACATTTGGTGCTGAATTTCTCTCTTCATGGCAACAGGGCTCGGGATCCTCTTCCTGATACTTGGTTCCTGGAGGCCTCTCCTTTCCTCCACTGCCCCTCACGAGGAAATCTTCCTATAAAACGGTTGTGCCAAATACGGTTCACACCGCTGTACCAGCCATTCATATATGGCGTCCAATTCGTACCAAGGATTTGCGGCGCAGAAATTCACGCTCATGGTACTCGTCACTCATTTGCATACGTAATAGTTGCTTTTCACGCGGGGTTGTGAAACGCTCCATTTCAAAATTTCCCAAATTAACACTCGGAAAGAACCCTCCCCAGCCATGTTAGATGATCACATGACCACCCTCCACAGCTGCGAACGAACAGGTGCCTCAAATGCTTACGTCAGAGGTTTAATCAAAACCACTTGTTGGAATGAAAATAACCGCACCTTTAAACAAAGATATCTGTCCACCTCATGTCCAAGAACTCGTTTTAGGGGCATTTATTACATAATGTTGATAGGCTCGGGCTAAAGTGCCGGCCTTCACAGGCCTATGTGGGGCAGTTTTCTGGGCAATTGTTGGCTTGTTTAACGTCTATGTTATGAATGGACCTGCAGTCACGCAGGCCAGTCTTTCCATCGCTGGGGGCACCCAGCACAAACATTGGCCCAAACTGTAGCAGGCTGGCTCACGGGCACACGGACACGCTGGGGACTTGCTGGGGGCACCCAGCCGACATCAGGGGACAGTGGGCTCCCTGTCCGCCCATGGTCACACAGGCGCTTCAGTGGCCTGGAGGCATCCAGGCCATCACGTCAACACAGCCGGTGTTACCCAGCAGGGTCACCAGCATACGCATGCAGAGTTGCACAGCAGGGTCTCTGCTACTGCTGAGGGACATAAGGACAATGTTGCCCATCAGGGGCACTGTCCTGGTGTAGGGCCCTACAGGGTATGCCCTATGCCTGCTACGCAGCGCCACACGCTGCAAGAACGACACAGCAGGCAGGAATCCGTTGGTCCAAAACTGATGAGCCGAAAGCCTCTCATCACTTTTATTGATTTAGTCACATGTCACTGACACGTGACATGAGCATGAGCCCTGGGAGATACCATGCTCCCAGAAGGGTTGACACACCACAATGGTTGTTCATGAAAAGTCACAAACTGCGATTCTTGAATGTAGGCCTTTGTTTGCCATTCCTAGGGCAATGTTTTGCCCCAGTCCAAGCCTGGGTGCCCAGAGATGGGCTGTAGGTCACATCAACATGACGTTCAGTGGAGAGGCTTCTGTTTCTAAGCACACCAAGTCCCAGCTAAAGAAGACGAGTAACAGGCAGGTAAACTGACTGACCATGACCACATTGGTCATCTTAACATGTGTGCGCTGGTTCCAAGCCCACGCACACATCACCTTTTAACTTCTCACGGTCATGCACAAGGCGATCCATGGTGGCACCCAGCAATTTACCAAGGATCTCAACTCAACCCCCAATTCGAACCCACTCCCGTGTAATGTAAATCGCTGAGGGGGAGATGATCTCCAGTGCACCTCGCGAACGGACACCAAGAAGCAAACCATCACACTAGCCTTCAGAAAACAACTCGTGCCTCGCCTATTTCACCAACACCCGACCCCCAAACCAATACCAGAGGGTCCTATGCACAAAGAACTATACTAAATGACATAAAAGAGGATTCGTTATAATTGTATTTTTTATAAACAACGGGTTTGAAGAGATTTCCAAGCGCGGACCGGGATTCGAACCTGTGTCACTCTGGTCGTCTTGCTTCTAAAACCGCTTTGCTTCTGAGCTATACTACTCGTGGATGGATCGGAAATAGAAGGCTACTGAATCAGCACGATGGTTTCATGGGTAGCAAGCAGAAAGGAGCGTTGTGCCGTTGGGGCATGCTCTAGGCTAGGGCTTCAGCACACCCAAAACTGACGGGAGTGCGCGCATGCGTTAACAAACGATGAGTGCGTCTGCGCCTCAGCGCGAGGTCGATGCAGTAGCACCCGCGTTCAAATCAAGTTCTAGGAAAGAAGTGGCTCTTACAAGTTTTGGAAGACTCTCTTTGGACAACCAATGCAAGAAAGAGTTGCCATTATTACATTTATTATGTTATCTGGATTTTTTTTTCCATGTCTTTGAAAGAGTCTTTTGAATTAAACCTGCATACACAAACGGGTGTGCATGGAGCGCTTCGATTGGTGCATTACTGCAGTTTTAGGCAGGGAAAATACTTAGCAAAAATACAAAATAATTGAAAAATCTCTTTCTGGGGTGTATAAAGCAGTCTTTGTGAAAGAAAGCCATCCAAGATGGCACAAGACATTCACAATGTATTACCAAGGTACTTTGGTTGGCGCCTCTTAACACTAGATGTCGATCCCATGTTGCCAGGCTAAACTTCATCCCTGGAGCTCTAAACTACAAACACGAAATTGCTCTAAATAACTGAATTCAGCTCAGAATTGGGTTTCAGGAAACTATTTCAGGACAGAATCCTCCCACCACTGACACCAAAAACATTGTCAGTGGCCAATGGCAGAGAAAACATTTATCTGTTAGAAATCTGCCCTCACTTGCGGCGTGTGCCCAGGAACGGGTGGTCAGGGCGGCAACAAGGCCCATCAAGCTTCCCTAAGTACGTCCCATGTGCACCATCAAGCACTTCACCTGTGCGCTTTTTTTTAATCCCAAAAGAGGGGTCCCACCTGTCATCAGTAAACCCAAGCTCTCAAACACCACTAGGGGAGTGGGGGGTGGGAGTTTCAGAGAGTGGAGAGGTGGGGATGGCTCCTAGAAACACTTGTGTACAGGCGCGTTATAAATGCCATATCATGCCAACATTTGCACGAGGGCTGCAAGAAAAGACGAGAGGCAAGTAATTAGTTATCCATCCGTTTTTCATATAGCGCTTGCTGATAAGAATGATGCTTCGTAGCACTGTCCATAACAGGTGCCAGTATTACCCAGATCAGAGGTATTCATTGTATCTGCCTTAAAACAGCAGAGGACTAGTTGGCTCTGCCTGGACTTAAACCTGTGCATAGACGATGGAATGATCCCGATGTGTGTAGCAGTGCAGACAGTGTACAGACTCGGAAAGCTATATTAGCCGCTTTCATATTTATTTCTGAGTAACGTTCGTGACCTATTTAACCTATTTAACCTTTGCAAATGTAGCAAGCTGTAAGTTTGCTGAAACCATGAACATGATACTGTGTCACATTTGAAAGCAAACAATACAGCTTCAGTGGGGTTCTAGGATCCATTATTCTAAATATTGAGATTACGCCGGTGTGCCAGCCTGCTCGGCTCAAGCCACTAAGCAACCTTTAAGACGCTTTGGTGCACTGGTTCCCGATTCTTGACGCAAAAGGGGTTAGGGGGGCAGAATGCCTGATGGTGAGGTGCCCTCTCAGCATTCCAGAGCAGCCCGAGACACTGCACAGCAACCCCCCTTCAAAGGCCGCCTCTCCCAGTGTGTGATGCCAACCCACAGGAATCCTTCACGTGGTGACTCAGGCTAGGTGGTGCTCACGCGTCTCCTAGAACTAATGCTGGGCTCGTCTCCGAATTTTAGCATTACTTAACGTTTTATAAAAATAGCACAATCTTCAATGAAGCATCACAGTTGCTGTTTTCAACGCTTCCGCGCACATGACTTCTGAATTCCAGTAGAGTTTCCCTGAATGTTGCAGATACAATAATGTCACTGTTGGTCGAGGGTGGGGCTGCTGTCACCTTTAATGTGCACAGTTGCATACCCACTAGTTTTCCAGAAAGTTTAGCTTGGCACAGGTCCTGGGTGGGAGGGGTCGGGGGGGGGGGGGGGGGCGATGCTGCAGGTCACAGGTTAGGACGTGGATGGGCTGACTCTGACTTTCATCTTTCAAAGGTTGATAACATGTACAGACGAGCACTACTCCTGACTGGCATGCTGGGATGTGATTTTATTTGAAGATGCTTTTCTTCGATTCACGGAAGCTAAGAAGCAGAAATTGGCCACATTAAAACCCTACATTTACAGCTTCTGCCAAGGCGTACCGAACGGTAGGGCAAAATTATCCGATGAAGGGGGGCGGCTTGCGGATATAGGGTGTCACGGGAAACCTTCACTTTTTCAACGGATGGGCTTCCTAATATATATATACATTACATGGCCACGGTAGTGGCTGTGTAGTTATGGTCAAGTTGCTGTTTCCATAGGAAGAGCACTTTTTGGGCGGCTTATAACTCGGCTCCCCTGGAAGAATCCTTACCAAAGTTTGCAAAAAAAGTATATGGGCCACTCTGAATTTTTAAAATCAGGGGGGAACTGTTTCAATTGAATATGTGGATTATGTCATGTGACTGATGAATGTACGGTTGATGTATAACAGTGTTAATGGCCCTGATGATGGACGGAAGTCCGAAATGCATTGGTCAAAAACTGCAATAACACTGATGGGTCAGGAATAAATAATGGGATTTGAAGAAAAACTACACAGACACTTGCAATCGTGGCTTACTGACATTAAAGTGATTAAATGAGAGGAATATAATTTTGAAACCCCGGAAAGGGTTCTTTGAGTGAGCTCACCCAGGGACAGAAGTTATCCGTTTCTTCTTTTTGAGATTGCCACTCTGAATTTTTCCCCAAAGTTTGGTAATGATTCGTCCAGGGGGTGCAAAGTTATAGGGGGAGTCCCAAAACTTCTTTTTTTCCCATAGACTGAATGGGGCAGAAAATGTGCGCACAGCTACAGGGCAAACCACTGGACAGATTGTCATCAATTTAGCGGCAGGGGCAGGGGCTTGTTCCCCAAAGCGTGCTTTTGTAAATTTTGTGAGAAATCATACTGTACTTTCCTTTAAAACGATCAAAAAGTAGCAGTCTAAGAATTAGTGATATCTATGTCCGCTCCGTGGTCCCACTTCCCTGTTCGCTCAGTGGAGAAGATTTCTATTGGCTAATCTATGGCATGCTGTACGTCAAGATGTAGCGTTTTCACCGATTGGTTCTGCCGCAGCGTCAAGTGCGTAGCATTCTTTTGATACGGCCGCCATGGTCACTTAGTTTTTGTGTTGAACGCCGGAACAACCCCTTATGGAACACTGTGTCGAAAGGTAAGCATTACTTATATGTGGCAGTAGGAAGTGAAACAGTGCTTTATCTTGTTACCAATATCGTCCCGTACAGTGAAACTTGGTAGGCAACGTACGACAAGCACTTACTCCGTCTATGTAAGAAGCCACCACCAAAAGTAGTGAGGTTAGAATGGCGTCCTATGTTTTGGAATCTGAGGCAGCCACCTGCACGGATTTGTCAACACTGCGCGTCTGCACGTGGTTGGGAGTAACGGTTCTCATTATTGACTGCTGATATGTTGTTGCAAAATGAGAATGTATTTGCGTTCGGAGTGAAGGTCAGTTCACTTCATTTCATTTTTTCATTAGGCGCTCAGTATGGGCGCACATGTAGCAAACCTCATAAGGGTCAATTGTTTTTCGACCTTGACGTACACGGAACAGAGACAGAAAGAATGTAGGGAGTCACAGTTTGTGAAACATTCCCTTTGAAAAGTTATGCTTCAAAAAAGGTTTTTGAAGCTCATGAAATATCAGTTCCCGAGGACGTCTTACTGCAAACAACTACTGTGTGATTGCGGAGGCCGAAATGGAGCCGGTGCACATAATGTAAGCTTATTTCTCAGGCCTGTACACCAAACTGCCATTATTTACTTAGTGAGTAAAAAATATATATATATATGACTAGTAATGCATTTGGAAGTTTGTGTGCCATTGAAGTTTCAGATTGCACTTTACCGTTACTAGTAATGCATTTGGAACTTTGTGTGCCGTTGAAATTTCAGATTGCACATTACCGCCGTCTGTACGATGTCACTACAATTTTCACTATTACCAACGAAATTTATGTGGTACTGATACTTTTTTACCTAGTATGTCTATTGCACATTGTCGCCGTTTGTAGGGAGTAAGTACATTTCTCCATATAACATTCATTATTTATAGAGATGCTATGTAGTACACCTTGCATTTCCGCAAAGGTTTCATATTGATAGATCTTTTTTGTCATTTTCCCCTCAGCTACTTCCTTCCGTATTGCGAGTGTCATGGATTGCAGCGTCTGAGTCACAGGTTTTTTAATAGTCAATTGCAGCTATTCATCACCGGTTGTATGTGCGTCATCATTGAATGGGATGACCACATCGGACCTCTATGTCCCTACGCAGTTGTAGCAGTAAGAAGCAACATACCCTCCTTTCTGGTGTCATATTTCGCAGCCATTCACGTCGCCTTGTAAATCACTGTGACAGGAATATGCCTACCATGTCAACAACGCATAATTTATGTGTGGTTAAACAACAATGTCACCATTGCCACTAACATTATACTTTCTGATGGACTACATCACAGCGATTGATGGCCTCTTGCCAATGATTGTGAGAAGAAACCTACTACTGTGTCGCCACTGCACACTGTGTGCATGATAAAAACTGTGGCACCAACGCATGGTGACTGTGTGGGAAAACATCAACGTGACCGTCAAAACTAACATTTTCATTGGGCGGCGGAGACACAAACTTCAAATTTCCTTGCAAGTGAGAAAAGGGCGATGATTTAGCACTGTGCATTGTGAAATAAAAGTACATTCCTACTTTTTACATGTGAGTGTGTTTTTTAATCATTTCATGTTCCCCTTCACAATCTGCCATGGTACGTTGCAGGTTGTAGTATGTTCTTTAATAGGTGCCGTATCACGGTGCGTAAGCCTTTAAGAAAGCATTTGTTTACTCTGCCAAGGTACGTTATCCAGAACGCTATTGCACGCCACTTGCTTTGGCAACGTAAGGCTCAGGCCCATCTATTATGCTTTCGTGCCTTTAGGGTACTTTCTGTTACCCAGCTGCCCCAATTACAAAGATTAGTTCTGCATGAAGACGCTATGTTGTCAGATTTGGTATCTTTCTAAAAGTGCAAAATTAGATCAGGTGCACTGAAAGTGTTTGCTGTACAGAAATGTTTCAAAAGCAGTGCTTCCTTATACCTTCGCACTACACATTTCTTCACCGTTTTCACCTTGTGGCACTTATACAAAAATGTGTGCAAAGGTCAGTGGTAAGGGTGGTGCTTGCCATATTTCTGCCATTAGTGCACTTCACTTCACAGGGGTTGTTGTGATTTTGTCCACATATTAGAGGATTACTTTTTTGCGTTCTGCACGCTCATTTTTGCCAAACATATTCCCTGTATGTTCCACACATTTATGTAAAGGTCATTGCGCACGAACAAACACCTTTGTATTTTACATGTCGTAGTGTTTTCATACTTCACAAGTGTCGTTATGTACATAAGCAATGAATGGTACGCCTTTCCTCTCTGAAGGGTACGCTGTAGGTATGCTTACTGACCACAGTGTCGGGGAAGTAAATACTTCCATTTACAGGTTGGGACAAAACATTGCATTGCAGTTGACATGTCCACCAGACACTGGTTTTCTGTTAAAGGTGTTGCTGATAACCACACATTTTCAAACGAATACAAATCTTCTTCGCCCACTACGGTCACACGTTTTCCTTTTTTACTTTCTGGCAGCTGTAATGGAAAACGGAAAAAGACTTTCTATGCAATAGCCGCTTTCCCTTTCCATGGTGGCCATCTTGGAAAAGGATTTGTTTTCTTCAAACGGGAACGCCGGAGGCGTTCCGGTTGAAGATAAAAAATCCTTTTTTTTGGTGGAATGGGTTAGTGCCGTAAAATCTGTATTGGTAATGGCATTCAGCCCCCACTTTTTGAGGGTGGAATGGGGTTTACTGAATCAAAGACCGCGGTATGCACTCTTGCTTCTGTGGAGCAAACTTTCCCTGTTGACTTGTGAACGGGAAGTGTTGCAGTTACAAGTTCGTACAATAATACACAATGTCTTTTTGCACTATCAACGACTCACCCATATTATTGTGCAGTGTGTATGCGTTCTGCACCATTTGACCATGCTGTGCAACAGCATATGGTACTGTGCAATTCGTAGAAAGATGGGCAGTGAAGTCACATGTTGCTTTACGGTATGCTTATGTGTAACTATTGGAATCCTTCTAAATGCTCAATAAAAATTTTGGTCAACTTATGTTATGTATCACGTACAGAACTGCCAATCTATGCAAATCATTAAAAAAACGTTTCTCAAAAGGACATTATGGTTACGTTGCCCTACTAAAAAAGTCCAAAATTCACTACAAAAAAAACGTTGTTAAAGGGACGTTATGGTTAAGTTGCCCCATTAAAAACTTATGCCATTCTACAAGTCCAATCTAAAAACCCCTGAAATTCGGGAGTTATGGTAGGCTAATCACCCATTTTTTCCATCTGCACTCTCCACTGCTACCACTACCACCCCGACCATAAAAGATGCCACCACACATGTCATTAATGCCATAACTGACGCCATCCCATCTTTAGCCCCTTTCTTTTATGTCAACTAAGCAACCATAACTCACACCACCACCGTGCACTGCTAAGACTAACACCCAGGATATAAAAGATGACATGACAAATGTCATCGATGACATCACTGATGACATCACACGTCTGGCTTACTTATATTGTGTCATTGCAAAATCTAGGCCAGCTGGTTTTCTTCACTAACAATCACAATATAAAAATTCAAAAGGTGCTGTACATGAAAATGTTAACCTTCTCATATGTTCTTAAAGTACATTCCTTAGGGTTTGTTCTCAGATCATGGTACACATGAATGGCGCAATAGGAGGCATCCAACACAGACTTAATTTGCATACAGGAAGATAAACTTTAATGCCATTAACATTTTCTGACGGTGCTGTTTCTTTCGTCCTTCATTTAGTTTCCCTTTGTGTGCCTCAAATTTGTATGCATTATGGGTCTTCGTATGTATTGTTTCTACTACCACAAGTGTATATGCAGTCTTGCAGTGTTAGCTCGTTATTGCATGTTTACCATTACATAAACACCCCTCAAATCTTGCTACCAACATAATACACACAACCGCTTGCAGGTAGGCATTTTTAATTGGCATTATTTTCCCATGTGATGTCATCAGTGATATCATCAATGACATTTGTCATGTCATCTTTGATATCCTGGGTGTTAGTCTTAGTAGTGCACGGTGGTGGTGCAAGTTATGGTTGCTTAGCTGACATAAAAGAAAGGGGCTAAAGATGGGATGGCGTCAGTGTTGGCATCAATGACATGTGTGGTGACATCTTTTATGGTCGGGGTGGTAGTGGTAGCAGTGGAGTGCAGATGGAAAAAATGGGTGATTAGCCTACCATAACTCCCGAATTTCAGGGGTTTTTAGATTGTACTTGTAGAATGGCATAGGTTTTTAATAGGGCAACTTAACCATAACGTCCCTTTAACAAAGTTTTTTTTTGTAGTGAATATATATATATATATATATATATATATATATATATATATATATCTCTCAGGAATAGACTGTGAAGCAGTCCGGAATGCAGCGGCACTCAGGCTGGAATATAAAAAGCAATAAAATAGAAACTCACTCCTTTTTCGTCAGCTGCCACAAAAATAGTCCTTTATTAATCTATCGCCATGGACAGATATATATATATATATATATATATATATACAGAGTACGGGAAGGAAGGGGCACACTCTAGTTCCCTTCACAATTCACCTACTCAGCCAGTGGTGTTCTCCTCCCACCGGATTCAGTGCTCATCACATCATCAGGGAGGCAGGCAGTCTTTACTTGCAGCTCACAGCCATATACAGGTCTTTTAAAGCGCCTAAGCACATGCGTGGTTGTATTCTATTGGCTCCACCTTTCCTGGGACAGCCTATGCCAATCCGAGGCTTTGCTTTTGTGTTACTTTTACGGTAGTCCATTGAATTCAATTGCAGTGACTTGGGTCTAAAACTCCCAGAATGAAAGACCAGGCCATGGTCATTGTCATGGGGTCCCTGATGACATGGTGTTAAAAATAATCATAATAATAATATTTTGTTCTTATATAGCACTTCAGACCCCTATGGCTTCTAAGTGCTGTACTTTCTAGTGTTGTTATTACCCCACTTTTAATGGGACTTGATGATCTCCGAAAGATGAAGGCCAAGTCGCACTGCTACGTGTTTCTGACCTGTCAAACGGAGACTGCACTCATGTCATAAGCCAAAGCTGTGCTTGAACCTTGGCGAAATCTGGTAAACTATAGGCTTACTTATTCAACAATCTGTAAATACAGGCGTTATTATTCCTATTATTACTCTGGCTGTTCATAATGATCCCTATTAATAGCATTAGGATTGTGTTTTTTAAAACTGGCACCCACCTACTATGACTTCTACACACATACAAGCCCTGTTACAGGTCAAAAATGCTACCAATATTCTTGGAATTATTTTTTTTTAAATGTAATAAAAACTATCTGAACAATGTCTCTGCAAACAAACAATAACAAACTGCTACACATCATGAACTCCCTTTCAAACTTAAAAGAAATGTGTGACCTGGCAGAGCTTAGTAGCCATCCCTTCCTCTTGCATAAATGGCTCAGAAGTGGCACACGCACGTCTGATTGAGTCCTTTCATTCCAAGTACAATGAATAGTACTATAATTACAGGTATTATACAGCGCTTGTAAGCAGGAGAAATCTGACAGCAAGCGCTATACAGTGGCATAACACAAAATTTGGGGGCCGCCTTGCGAACCATGCGGAGGGCCCCAGCAGTCTCGGCAACAAATCACGAGTCACGCCACACTCTGGAGCGGCCTAGATTACCAAGGCTTGCACAATACGCACAAACGTGCTGCTGCAGTGGTACGCCGCATACTGCACTAGGAGAAAAATATACATATGTGTTTTAATGCATTATACAGCACACTTTCTGGGAAAAATTGGCTTAAAGGCTAGAGCATTTGCAATTGTTTTGGAGGGTAACACCAAACCAAAAATCCAATACATGCAAGTCACCAACAGTGCACAGAAACATTAATGCTTTAATTAATAAAAATGCTTTGATATTAAAAATGGCATGCCACAATGAAAACATGTCCAACTGGCTGCAAAATGTAGACCAGTCTAGACATGTAATAACATACTACAGTAAAGCACGCCAGGCCACATTTAGACATACCTAGACTGGTTGCACCAAAATGCCAGTCGAAGCAATAACACATATCATGGCTATTTTATCACAGATGCCCAGAAAAATAGACAATGCTGCAGTAAGAAATGGCTAGACGGGCAGCATCTAAATTTCAATCTGTACAGGTAATTACACTTAGCAGGACTGCTTTATCAGAGATGCCCAGTTAAAAAAAAAGTCAAGCCAAACTAAGAAATGACAAGATTGTCTGCACCAAAATGCCTCTCTAGCCACTTATACCACATATGCCTGCTTAGCCTGAACAAGGATGACATTACGATTTATCATAAAATCCCCATCCCATCCCAACCCCACACATCCCCTCGAACTCCCTCCCACCCCCTGCCCCAAACCCCAAAATCAGCTTCTCGATGCAGAATTACCTCCACATCACTTTTCCTTGTCCCAGTGCTTAAGTATGAGGCTCCTTGCCTCATAGGGAAGTACTGGGATGAGGAAGAGTGGGACTAGGAGTAATGAAGATTACAGGTAACTAAACCAGACATTACCTCCGTCTCCCTCTACCTCATCCCAGTACTTGTGTTTGAGTCGAAGTGCCTCATACACAAGTACTGGGACGAGGAAGAATAGGGCTATGAGTAATGAAGATTACAATAAGTAACCAAGGGATTAAACACAAGTAGCGGCGCAACACCATTGAGCTGACTGAGCTTCAGCCCTCCCCCACCCCACCCCCCTTGAAATTTTGGGCAATGTTGACTGACCTGGCTGATTTACATAGCCTGACAGACCAGGACACAGATGTTAAACGGCACCTGGGTTTCACTGTTAACAAAGGCCCAGCAATTACTCGTACTTGCATGCCAGGGAAGTGATTTGAAGGGTAGAGGGGGGACAGGAGACAGCTTATTCTCACAGCAGTGGTTATTTTCAGACTTAAAGGATAGAGTTAACTGCTTGTAACATTGAAGCTGCACTGCACACCCAGCCACTCATACATTTAAGTGTGCACCCTTTTACCATACCGGCACATACACCCAGGCAACCAGGCAACCATCCATACATTTAAGTGTGCACCCTTTCACCATACACTCACACAGGCAGCCACACATTCTCCTGACCTCTCTCTCAGCACCCATTCACATGCCTGAACTCTTGGGATGCTTTTTATCAAAGCCCGGCCAGGCCTTACAGTGGCCAAATGCAGACACACATTCTAATCCTACTCCGTGATCTCCTCTGGACTTCGGTCCCTAAGGGCGTTCCCACCACTAGCACATTGAAACTATAATAATGGTAAAAGGCGCAATATAAAGGACAACTACAATACAATACAATACAAATGTCCCCAGTGAGTGGCAAAACTACTACAGTCCCTATGTAGGCGAGAGATGATTTGTTTGCTATGAACATACTACAGGGGACCATTCATTGTTCATATTCCAAGTCCCTTGACGAAGCTTGGAGATATGTTAGCCAGAAAGAGCAAAAAAGAAAATTACAAGTACACACTTTACAACCTGGAAATATACAGTGTGCCACAATCCAGAAACAATGGGATCACACCTGTCACCGTCAGAATTTTCAACATTTTTGAAATATTTTCAAATGCTTTGGTCTAGTGTAGGGTGTATGATGAGTCATAGGAATTTGTCCCTTCTGCCGAAGGGGACACCTCCCTGTGAGGCTAGGGAGGCGAGCCTGCTCCACAACACCCTCTTTAGGGGTCGAGGACCTCACTGGGAGAGGGGACAAGGACTCCCGTTCCTCGGAGGAACTCCCAAACTCGTTGATGGCCTACTTGGGAATATCAGAACACATGAAGGACATCCAAGGTAAAGACTGGGAAGAAGAAGATGGTACCATTAATTATTTCCAGCTAAAAGATGCATATGTCTCTTTAAATAGGGAATAACATTTAAATGGGACGAAGAAGCTCAGGGGCAACACCTCTGTCTTGGAAGCAAGACAACGCGGTGCAACACAGGTTTGAATCCAGATCCCGCGTTTAGAAACCACTCGCTGGTATTAAGCGCATTATAAATGAACAATAAAATAAAATAAAATAAAGCTGAAGTGCAGAGAGACACCACAGTCAGCTGAGGCAGAAAGAAGCATACATCAGCCAAGGAAGCTCCAGGCAGACGCAACTCATGAGATGGGAAGAGACTCTACCACCAACAAAACCCACAAGTTTGAAAGTTGCTGGGGAGCCACACGAGGAACACAGGAAACAGAGCGTTCAGAGAGAGCCCAGATGAGAAAAGGCAATTGTGGTGGCGTGACCACTGAGATCCTGTGGTGGACTGAGAGTCCCGTAAACTGCGCCGAAACCACTAGGCAGATATGACCGCCTACCAGAAGGTTACCCGAAGAGCTGATAAACCGTATCGTGAAAGGATATGGGTATCGAGACAAGAAAGTGAAGCAGGACCACAAGAGAACAAACAAAACAGCATACCCCGTGTAGACCAAGGCCGTGGTGATGTTACGCCAGGCAAAGCCGGGTAACAGGGAAAACGGGAGACCAAAGAGTAATCATTACTGGACCATTCATACTTGTCCCAGTAATAGAAATGAAAGAATAAGAAAACAGAATGATGTTGACAAGAAAAATCATTATGGAACCATTCGTATTCCTCCCAGTATTATGAATTAAAGAGCAAGGGAATAGAAAGATGATGAGAGACGCAGCCTGTGTACAATTCATATTTGAAAAGATACTACAATTAATAAACAAACGTCTGACGAAAGAACCATAGTATTTAATAAGAGAAATACGAATGCAAGAGAAACTGTGAGACAATTAAGGAGTGAGAGAAACACGCCTGGTGAAAAGGACAACCGCAAATATCTATCGAAGATCAGAGAAGCTGAAGAGATAGAATAGTATAACCTAAGGAAACGAGAAAGATATGTAAAGAAAGAGAAACTCAGAGACTGGTTATCAATACCCCAGGGACAGGGGAAGGTCTCCCTATATGAGCCAAGTAATTATTCAAGACCCAAGAAACAAATTCCAGGAAAGGAAAGGATTGTAATACAGCCTTGAAGGAACTGCATGAACTGATAAAAGGAGTTGCAATGGACTACCTAAAAATATTGTACTAAAAGAGAAGATAGAAGAAGAAACTTGCAGGAAACAACCTCCAGGAGAAGGGAGTCATTCTCCTGTCTTTAGCTGTTAGAATAATGGTACGGTCAGTGAGGCTTAGTTTGGAGGGTGGACATTTCTCTTTTGGACATTCACCGACGACTGATGAGCACCTTAGTTTGATACGTAGGGCACATCCAATAGAAATAGGCACAGGTAGGCATTTTGATTATTTTTTAATAAAATCTGCAATGAAATGGCCACAGTGAGTCAGTGTCCTTCTGATCTGCTGCAGGTACAAAATAGACTTTCAGCCTTGCTCGCGAACCACAACAAGAAGGGGAATGAATTATAAAAAGGGAAATAGGAACAAAAGAAAAAAAATTGACTGATAATATTAGTATGCGTGATTCACCAGAATCATCAGTTGGATACAAATGGGTTGAAACTACAAGCTAGGAATTGTTGGCAGCCATCTATATCCTGGATGTGTAGTGCTGGGTTGCACATTCAGGGTTTTTCTAGCAGTGCCACTGAAGTCTTGACCCTAACAAGAGCCCTTCTGCAAGAAAGGATCAGGTGAGTCCAGAAGGAGTGACTTCCCTGCCCCTATAGAGCACCAGTGGTTTGGATGGGTTCAGAACCAGTGATTTCCCTGCTGCCCATGTACTCCAAAGGCAGTTCCAGGGAAGTGAAGGGTCCTGAGAGGATCCTTCTGAAGATAAGGACTAGGGTGGGGTCAGATCAAGTGATTTCTCTGCCAGGCTATTCCAACAGTGGATTATATGTGGACCCTGCCTAGATCGCATTAGAAAGCCAGGAGGTGGAGAGGTGGGGAGGGAATTATAACATTACTGCACCCCATCACTGCGACATCTGAAAATGTCAACTTGTTTTATTTCGAACCTCTTTACGTCACATATATATATATATATATATATATATATATATATATATATATATATATATATATATATATATATATATGGGGGTAATAGTATATAATACAAGTAGCAGTGGCTGGGGGGTCTCCCCCAGCATATATATGTGGTGTAAAGGGGGTTAAATAAAATAAATATGCCCGCAATTTCGGGGGTCGCAGTGATGGGTGTCGCAGTAATCGTATAGATTTGGTGGGGAGAGTATTCAGAACCAGTTATTTTCCTGCCAATGTACTTAGGCAATATATTTCCAGTGAAGCGTGGCACCCTAACAAGACACCTTTCAGAACAAGTGACCTCTGTGCCAGTCGACAGTGGATTAAGTATCAAGCGATGGCAATGCAAGGGTTCCTGGAAGGAAACAATGGGAACCTCCCAAGTTACGATAGTCAATAGAGGAGCAGTGATACAGAGGTAGTCGTCACTGTGCTTGTCACCCGCTTCCTGCAATTTTCCCGGCAGTGGCAAAATCATGTTCACGGCACACTGCTTCAATTCCAATTCACTAAGAAATATAAACGAGCTAAAAGCTGCATTGGTTAGTGTTTCAACGTCCCTCCACATTTGGCACGCCGCCGGCGCGCGCGCAGGAAGCGGCAGACGCAGGATGTATGATTTTCCTTTCACTTCCAAAAGCAAGAGACAGAAAACAATTTGTCACACCATCTGTACTTCGGTGCCTTTGCTTGCCCTAATTAAATTGCTGATTGCATAATAAATATCATGGTAGGTGGGGTGCAAAATCTGAATGTTAACCACCAGATTCCATCCCGAGACCAGCCAGCAGAACCAGGGAATGTTATTTACAGTCATTTTGCATGCTGCAAAGAAAGCACCACATCCGAATCACTCTGTCTATAGGTGGAGGCACTTGTCGTCCCCCGTTTTACACCTCCATCCTAGGAGAAGAGGAGTTTTCTAACAGGTAACTCTATTACAAAGCATCTCCTCCAAACATGTTAATACAGCATTATGGTAAGTTACACTATGTCACATAGTATGGAATTATGACGTCAGGGCATGCTGCAAGCTAGTAAGAGAGAGCCTTCCTCCCTGCCACAGGGGGACACTGCGCAACCTAGACATGTTTCAGCCCTGTAGGGCTACACCGGCAAGGTGCAGTTTGAATCCTTTGACACAGAGGTCAAAGGACCGTCCTCAGGGCCTTCTTTCTCCATTGTTGAGCAAAACGCTGCGCTGATACACCAGTGCCCTTGTAATCAGGGCAGTTTCTAGCCAACTTGGTGCCCACAGCAAAACACCAAAATGCAGACCGACCCGACTGGCACATGTCACTCCCAAACTACACCTATGTATTGTGCGACAAAAACCCCGCCTCAATATGAATAATACATTCAGATACAATTGATGAAATGATCTAGTATTTGGAGCTAGGAACTGTGTTTTGTGGAAATTATGTAATTTAGCCCTGATAAAAGCCCGTGAAAGGTTGAAACACGTGTTGACTGTTTTCTGTGTTTAGTTAAAAGAAATGTGTTATAATCTTTTCTGTTGCACAATAAAACACAATGACATTTCTATTGAACACTAATTGTGTGTTGGGACGAAACTATGTTATGTTGGTAAACTTTTTAGAATTTAAGTGAATATGTGGTTTTTGGCGCAGGAGCTGGATCATTCAGAGTATAATTTAACATTTCAGGACTTGGGGGTTGATCTTTTTCTTGATACAAGGCGCTATCCTGCTAGCCAACCACAGTGGTCTAAAGTTATAGGTTTGCTTGGAACATTAGGTGGTAGAAGCCCAGATTAAAGTGCAACCTTAATTTTTACTTATCCTACTGAAATCCCTACCACCTCTTCAATTCAAGGTACAGCAAAGAGCACGAAGCCCAGAGAGAAAAGAAACCTGTGCTTACAACATACAGGGCCACCCAAACGATTGAAGCCTGAACTTTGAAATCAGATGTAGCCTCTGATAGGGAGATTTATGTATGTTGGGGGTCTTATAGTATAAAAGGTGCACACCATTTATTATAACACATAGGCCCCCCATGCATGTAACCTTTTAGTATAGCTTTTCTCTCTCTGTAGCATGGGCCGCCCGTGCGAGTGCTCAACATGCACTGAGCACACGGACCAGCTCACGAGGCAGCCTGTAAGTTGCTGCGACAGAGGTAGTCAACAGCACCATCTGCGCGGGCCGCATGAGCGGCACAGGGCCAAGTGCAGCCGCTAAAAGACGCCCAAATAATTTCAAAACAAAAGAACCAAGAAAGTCTCAGAAGCAGAGAAGCATGAATTAATGAGTCCAGCAAGAACCTAGTACTGCCTGTGAACCAGCCAAGTGAACTTTGCTACTAGTTCCAAAGTCTTGTTAAAGCTTTGATGGCAAGCAGAACAGGATTTCCTTCCTGACGCTTCTCCTGGCCTATATATTTAATGTCACCAGAATCCTAGGGGTGGCAGATGTGGCATCATGCCACCTTTCACCCCAAACAGCATCACATGATTGTATGCTGTTGGAAGCTCTACAGGGCTGTTGTGATAATATGTTTAAGAAGATCACAGCTGCAGCACAAGCACCCTGGTTGACATGCATAAAGAACCAGCTATAAAAACAGAAGGGAAAAAAACAAAGCAGTGCCTCCTGTGCATCTACCAGCCTAGCAGGCAGATTAGATATATCACAAGGGTTGCAAGCAGCAATATTGGGGGGGTACTAATTGCAATCTCTGTATACCCAAAAAGGACGCCCATCACTCCTGAATAATCATCGTCTCATCCTGGACAACGCTGAATATTACAACCTCTTGCATCAGACCTAGATGGATTCAGGCCAACGAGAGAACATTACTCTACACTTCATACCAATGTTCCAAGGAGTCTCATCTTGCTGGACATCTTGGCAGCCTTTTACACAATTAGCCAAGAAATCCCAATAAGAAAGGCTGATGAATGCAGGGCTGGAGCCAACAGCGTTAGACTGGATGATGTCATCTCTTTCTAACTGGACCGAAATTACCCAAATGCCAAAATCTGAATCCCCCCAACAACATATGCCATGTCTGGCAGGGATATAGCCATTCACCCCTTCTCATCAAGATATACATGGCCCTTCCCATGCACATCATTGGCAAACAATGACTGTACCGGCTGCAAATATGGAGAAGACACCCAAATCCACTACAAACCAAATGTGGGTTCACCAAGCCAAATCAAGACATTAAGGCACAAGCCTTTTGGTGCCGGCCATTTTGGCGCATCTGCTTTGTCGCCTTTTCCCTTAGACCCTCCCTGTTGGCCGCAGCCAGCAGGGCGAACAGTCCAATCGACGCTGGTAAGTTTCGAAGTGATTACATGAATGAAGGGGTGAGGATGTGACTACATCTCAGTAAAACAGTGTGCAGTGAAAAAAGGAAGCTGCACTTTAACTGATCATTTTAACTGATGAATACAGCTTTATTTTCTGAGCATGGACTGCATTATTATATACTAGTGGAAATGTCTGTGTACACTGGCTAATGTACGTAAAGGAAGACATTTTCAAAGTGTAAATATATTATGTGTTGTATTTTAATGTAATTTATGTTAATAGAAAAAAGGAATTGTAAAGGATCTTGCTCCTTTTACATGGAGGAGTAGTAACCGCAAACAAAATCACACAGTATCCATTGGAAGTTCAACGTAGTACATACAGCCAATTGTTGTATCTGCTCCTCATTGTCTTGGATTCCACTTATGGGTTTTGGACTCAAATATATAATGTTGATGGATGTCAGAGTAATAGAATTCACGTGCAGCATGATTCAAAGTAGACATGAAATCATAAAATAAAGTAAATTGAAGTCAAATAACGTTTAAAATGAACATGAAGAATATTATTGATATAATAATACATACCAAGAAATATTATTATGAATAATTATATAATACATAAGTACATTGGACATTTTTTTTATTTTGTTAAGAGAAATAATGCTTAATCAAATGAATATCTGTTCATATATTTTTTTTAATGTATATATTTTTTTACTCTATGCTACTTGAAGTATTCTGTTAGAGTGGTATCCCTATCTTGGGCCTTTTCTGCAGATAATTGTATGTTATCATTGTTGAAATACACATCTTGTTCCCCTGGAAGATGAACTTGAAGTCTTCTTGTTGTATGCATAAAGCAACAGCTCCCTCTAGCGCTGGTAACAGGCGAAGATGGCGCAGGGCGGTTTCGAGCAAACATACATCTATCTATCTTGCCTTTTATTATATAATGCGATATGATCTAAGGAAAACAGTGCGCTGAAAAAAGGAAGCTGCACTTTAACTGATCAAGTAAGAAAGCTTCCTTTTTTCAACATGCACTGTTTTCCTTACATATACATTCACTATATAGTTGAGTGGGTGAAGTGCTTCCTACAGAAATCTCTGAGCATCCTACAGTTTAAAATTCTGCCTGGGCCTACTCAGCTTCTCTGGGGTCCATGGTAGCACCTGTTATTTAATCACCAAGAAATGAGCAGGTGTGTGGCATGTTCTGTATACATGGTCAGCATCAGAGCTCATCCCTGCATCCCTAACATCTTCACCACACCTACTCTGAATTATGATGTTGAAAGTTACTTAAATGGTGTTTATTAGGGCTATTCTGTGATTGGAGTGAACGCTTCCCACCTGTGTGATCGCTGCTGCGCCTCAATGCCAGCTCTTCCACCAGATCATGTGTCAACTATTTAGTAGGCATCCTGCCAATCCCACTTTTAAAAGGGAATGTTAGAAGCAGCATGCGTTCATGATGTATAAGGACCACCAATGTGTATCTTCAAACTTTTTAACTACTTACAGTAGCACAGAAGGCCCTACCGTTTTTCCAACTCACACTCAACCTACCTGCTTCTGTCTATCCAACAGAGGATAGACCTGTGCTTACTGGGATGTGGACATTACGCTATGACTACAGCTGCCAGGACACACAAAACTGCAGGTGTCACACCTATGAGTGGACCAGCCACAAGAGACCCAATCTCGGCTACCACAAAAGCACATAGGAGACACAACTTCTTAAAATGTTGTTTTCAGCACACAACAAGCCCCTTGTCCTACATTGGTGGGTGTGTGCACCGCCATGAATTATATCCAGATAGATCCCAGAGTGAGGGGAGTGTGGAGTGGTAGAGCCGGGATCTTGCTTTCATAACACTGTTCTTGGTGCACACAATGTTGCATTTCTAGTTGGGTTACTGGAAATGATTAAGTGTATGGGAGGCTGAGAGCATAGCTTAGGGGCAATGCATAGCACCGCAGGTTCGAATCCCAGGTCGGTGCTTAGAAACTGGTCCTCAGTATTAAGTGTGTTATAAAAGAACAATTATAATTATAATTATGGTGATCTGCCTGCACACACATACACAAAATTCCACTGGGATACACAGGACAAGTGCAGTCCCTATAACGTCTACAAACCAGGACTGGCAAAGCCACTGGCAGCCTGAAATGTCACAATACGTCATTTACGTATTTATTGTGTGGTATAGTTTTGTAATAAAAACTTTTCACAGAAAACAAATGACATTCACATATAAACAACTATATATTTTCCACACTGAATATGATTTTAAAAAAAGGAGGAAACAGGTAAACAATTTCATCATTAAACACTACTACAATTGTAAGACCATTTTAAAAAAGGCTAAAACTGCAATATTGAAGGAAATGTCATCAGCTCTTAAAATATGATGCCAAAAAGCATCCATAAAAGTTCCATTGTTATAATAAATAAACCTACTAAAAAATGTGCACCGCCGGACTAATAAAAAAGCACAACATATAAGAAGATGTTGTAATGTCTCCACCTCACGTGAGCAATACCGACGTAAACGCTCACCCCTCTGAATATTAACTTTAGCTCAGAGGATGTTGCAAGTAGGAAAGATATTCAGTTTTAACCTTATAAAATCGGATCTAAAATAACATGAAGGATATTTAACTAAACATCCTGGAATAAAATGTCATAATACATGAAATGATGATGCTCACCAGGTTAAGGTAAGAATTCTCTTGCTTATTTATTCAAGGCAAGATATCCCTACAGCAACCCCCAGCTCCAGTCAGCTCAACTCCAACCGCCAACTGACCCAGGTTCCAGCATAAACATTCCACCTCCCATGTTCCAGAACGCCTGGTATCCCAAAGTAGGAGATGCACAAAATAAGCATAGAATACACAATACAACACAACTCCTTTCCTTAACTATGTACAAATTGATTCATTTCAATTTTGTGATTTGTTTAAATCCATTCACTTGAGTTTGATAAGTGTCACTCTGGCCATATTACAAACCTGCCCACCACATACTCTTACTGCTCCCCTTAACATTTCCATTACCTGCATGCGGTCGGAATACAACAGCTCCCCCTTCTTCCTCACAACGCCTTTCTTAATCCACACCAAATCACCCACACACACATCAAGCTTCTTCCAACCACCCTTTTCATTCACCTTCCTCACCCACATATCCTTCTTCTCCAACCTTCTCCTCACATCCCCCACAACACAATCTGTCTCTCTCACCCTTCCAAGCCAAGGGTGCAACACCAGTGCATACACCTTTCCCTCACAGCAACCTTTTTATCTTTTCCATACACTTCCTCCATCCTCACTGCCTCCATCACAAACCCGTTTACTCGGGATGATAAACTGCCGCCCTTTTATGCTTCACATCACAGTGTTTCAAGTACTCCTCAAAACAACCCCCTACAAATTGTCTGCCATTATTGGTCAACATGGAATTTGGTATTCCTTCCATCTCAAAAATGCACTCTTTTCGAGGACAGAGTAATTTCTTTCTGTCCCTCTCAACATCCTTGAAGCATGGGTCTATACCATCCTCACCAACTTGTGCCAACACTGCACCAACTCCACAGTCACTGGCATCCACTGTGATCACACACCGTTTCCTGGTACTGAACTGGGCAAGGAACTTCACCATGTCAATCTTGCATTTAATTTGCACTAACTCTTTCTCACACTCCTCATCCCACACAAACTCTGCTCCCTTTTTTAACAGACACCTCATCTTGCTCACCTTGTCGACAAAGTAATGCATGAATTTCTGATAAAACTCGATCATTCCTAAAAATGATCTTAGTACATCCTTGTCCTTTTGAGTGGGCACCTTTTTTATTGCATCAACCATATCACTCTTGGGCCTCAACCCCTCACCAGAGATTTTGGCCCCAAATATTCTACAGCCTCCTCCCTAAAAATGCACTCCTCCGCTCCCAATGTAATACCAGGCTCTTTCGAAATGTCCAACACTTTCCTCAATGTTTTGTCATACTCCTCTAGAGTGTCTCCACATGAATTAGGGTTGTAAGACCGCAGTTGAAATGTTTGAGGGAGAAAAGACAAAGTTATTTTTCTGAAAATAACTTTCAGTCTTCTCTCGCCTGAACATTTCAGATTTTGCCCTTAGCACCACCCCCCTACTTACCTGTGGGCGGCACACCTCCGTGTGTGCCGCCGTCACCAACATCCCTCTGCAATTGCGGTTCCCTTCACTTGCGTGCATGGGGATCGGTGCCGCAGAGTCTGCTTCTCTTTTTTAAAAAAAACAATATATACTTTATTGAGTTGTGGTTGCACCCCGCTCACAGTGGAGAACGGTGTGGGGGACACCCCCGCATCCCCCGCTGCCCTTCTTCACTGTAATGCTTTGTATAGCATATTTGTTTGAATATTTGGGCTATATGAGATTTTTGTATTTGGCTATCAAATTGGCCATTCACATTGGCCAATCACAAACTGCCCTAAACTGGAAGGAATCTTCTGGAAAAGAGTGTTGTGACTGCCATAAAGTACACCAATTGTAGCAATCAGGATGGAACTGGGTTTGACAACTATGCATGCAGTAGCCATTTGCTATCTACTTCTATCAAAAATGTATTGGAGAAATCCCCAAAGGAGGATTTGATTTCTTTAAAAAAAAAAGCAAAGGAGGGCATCACTTAGAGGACCCTTGAAGAATGGAAGGCCATCTGTCAATCAATCATAGTAGGATTGGGAGAATCTGATAACACCCTGTTGACAAATACGGTCATATCAAAAAGAAGCTCTACATGCAGGACTGGATAACGACTCAGAACGAAAGGTAAGCATATAGAATATTCGGTAAACCATTGCAAGAAGCAAGGAAGCTAAATGCACTCCCAAAATATCTACAGCTGTTTCCGAATCAGTATTTTAGATCACAGTTCATGAGATTCCGCTTAAATATGCTCCCAACTAGACAGGTTCTGAGACCAAGAGAAAAAATAAATGGAGCTGGTGTAACATGTAGATTATGTCCGAGAGGTGATTCTGAAGAAACAATGAAACATCTGACACTTTTCTGCCCAGCTTTGAGGGAAATAAGAACTAAAACTCTGGGACAGGAGATCAAGAATTATAACTCGATGAATGTGGAGGAACGGTGGAAGGTGGTTAGCACAGGAGAAAAGACTCCCATTACGCTAGCCTTAGTTAAACGCTTGATAGCCACTTTTGAAAAAATAAACACTAGTGAATAATAAACACGATCCTACAGAGATCGAGGGAGGATGGAGGGATACTGATTTTGAGCTTGTCCTTCAGGAGAGTGACAGCTGGACAACAATGGACCTGGGAAGTAGTGAGCCTGTGTTGTTTTAGTAATTTTATTTTGACTATCTGAAGATGATGTATATACATGACAATGACTGTGGTATAATATTTTCTATATTGTAAAACTAACAAAAGCTATAAAAAACCAAGGCTTCAAAAATCACATTTAAATATCAATAGGCACTAGGGCCATTTGTCTACACTGCGTATTAAAACAAGTATTGGCAATGCCAACAGTTTGGGCTTTTGTGTTGGCATGGGAAATGCATTTGCCAGGCACTGCCATAGTGGTATTAACTGGCCATCCTGGGTAGCAGCTGCAAAATGGTGAGAGTATCTGGGCATTTAAAATCAGTGCCTGGTAAATGCCTAACACCTACACACTGCCATAGTGGTATTAACTGGCCATCCTGGGTAGTAGCTGCAAAATGGTGAGAGTAACTGGGCATCTAAAATCAGTGCCTGGTAAATGCCTAAAACCTACACACAAGCCAAAAAAGCTTGTTATACCAAGACTTCATTGAAAGACACGCTTATACATTGCGTGGCTGAAGGCAGAGCTGGTTGAGACTTTTTTTTACACCAGCAGCATGTTTATAGCTCCAATTAAGTCATTAACTCTCAGAAGACTGCTTTCAAAAAACACTGGCAGGCGCTTTGAGCACAAAGTTTGATGTTAAGGACTGAGAAAGCTAGCTCTAAGAGATCCCAGCAGGATGTGTTTTGGGTGGGAAGGAGCAGGAAGTGGGTGGGAATGGCCATAGGGATTATCGTGGATGTGGGCGGTCAATGGGTGGGTAAATAGCCAAACAACACCAAAAAGGTTTGTGTCCCTCCTCATATGCCATTTCTCCCTAGCTGTACTCTAATGCAATAGTTTCGTGTATAGGTGATGCCTTAGCACCACCTACTAGGTAAAACTAAGTAGCTATTCAAAATTGGGCTTCTAGGCCAATTTGAACTGTTATAAGGGTATGACTTCCTATCATCGACATCCGTTTTTTCGACAGATGTTTTTCTGGAAAATGTTTGGCGAAAAAACCTTTTGACATTTTTTGGGGGGTCGGAAAGGGCATGTAAAGGGGTTGGGTGGGTCAGGAACAGTACAAAATAGGGGGAGGAGGGGAGGCTTGGCCGGAAGCCCCCCCAAAATGTAAATGTTGTTGCATTTTTTCGGCAAAAATTGTTCGGAAAAGCACCTGTCGAAAAACGGGTGTCGATGATATGACATAGAACCGTTATAGAAACCAGGGTACTTAAAGGAGTATCTCACCTCCAAGACAAGGGCCTTGGCAAATCCTTGTTTGAGGCAAAACATGCATACATGTCCACAGTGTAGGAGATGTGATGGCTTTTAAAATGTTTGGTTGCAAAACATTTTTTTGTTGCAGCATTTTACTGTGCACACTCCTATCCCTCACAATTCTGGTGAGGTTTAACATGCTGGAATGAAATTTATTATCCAAGGAAGGACGAGATTATTGTAGTTGACTGCAAATAAGTCTCAGGTGACCTTCCAGCGGGATCGATACTCGAAGAATAAAACTAATCAGAAGGCTATATCAGTTTGGAAGATAGCCGAGCGACAGATCAATAGCCACGCTCGTGGAAGTGAGTTGGAGCTGCCTGTCCAGTCTCTTAAAACTAAAAAGCCATGCAACAAATCAAGAAAGCGGTAGCGGGGTTGAGTCGCAGCCATGACCGGTCTTTCTAAGCAGAGAGGTAGGCTAATCAATGGTGGCATGCGCTTAAAGAGACCTCGCCCACAGAGTGGGATTAATGGCACAGCGCGTTCCATTGCAGCAGAGAGCGGAAGGCTGTGTTTTATAGGAGACCAGGAAACCTGCGCACAAAGAGACCTTTTTTGTGTTTACTTTTCATCATTTCACCATACCATGTGGTGGTTAGGTCACAAAGAAGTTAGCAGGAGTAACAAAGAGTAACCGCTGACCTCTTCTCTCACCAGGAATGAGAGTTACCCGTGTGGTTATTTCTTTGTAAATCGAATAGTCTCTCTCCAAGCGTAAGTCAGGAGTAAGGGAGGGTTACACCTGGTCACTTCTTTGTAAACAGTGGGGATTAAGGCAGACTTTCTGGCAATAACTACTTTCTGGATTGGCCCCTCCAAAAGCATTGAGTGTTGAGAATGAGACCAGCGTGAGTAACAGCGTGATGAGAGCAGTGGCCTGGTAGCTCAGCTGGTCATATCACTCAGTGTGTGCCGACATGGTGCTCTTCCAGGCCCACACCCGGACATTGAGACAATGGGCCGCTTGATGGGCCTTTGTTGGTCAATAGTTGGGGTCGCCTTCCCAGTGGTGCCCTGGAAGGCTGCCTGGCCTTGCCTTCTCCTGCAACCAGCCCTGAGTGGCGTGCTCCATGCAGAGGTGTGTGAGCTACAGCGGATCCCAATCTAGACACCACTAAGGGTCATTAAACTTCGGACATGTCATCACCACAGCCACTGCCTGTACCTTTCTTTGGGGGTACGTGAGGCAGTTTGAGGGGGAAAAAGGGATTCTTCTTCAATGGGGTTACTCGCCATATCTTTCAAGGTTCATGGAATGAAATGCACCATTAAAATAAATGAGCTGAAGAAGGGGAACAGAGAAATGACGAGGTCAGGCTGTCCTTGTAAAGTGACTTTACGGACAGGGACAAGCGTTGCAGCGGCCCAGGCAGAGAGGGATTGGGTTCCCACTTCCCATACTTTTTTAATATACGATTCTCTTCATCCAGTTGGCAGAAAATCCGAAAAATAAAAGGACACGGAGCAAAATGTTACTTGAAATGTGTTCACACAGACACGCACGCGCAGCAGCCGCGCTGCTAGACAGATAAGATCATGCTTACAGATCAGCTCTCCCCTCGGGCGGTACTTAACTTGCTCAATTTCAGGTGGCGTTAGGCTCTAAAATTGTAGCTCACTTACAACAGTTATCCTTTTTTTTGCCTCCAGGTGTGGAAGCCTTAAAGGTTCGCGCCAGCATCCCGGTGGCAAAGAGATATTGCCGTCTCAGGGGCCCGGGAAATGGCAGGGCGGGAGCCTAGTTTCACAGCTCAGTGGCTCAGACCCGAGCCTGCGGGGCTGGTAAAACAGAAGATGTATTTGGGAAAATGTTTCTATCCTGCCATCCTCTGGCTGTAAAAAAAAAAAAATCACGCCGAGCATCTGTGCGTAGGGGAGGCCAGGTGGGAGCCACGCACGTGCAACAGCAGATTTGGGCCTGCGTATTAGTTTTATTATTACAGGTGATTTATAAACCTTTTAACAGCCAGAAGTTCCTAAGCTGCGGCCCCCCGGATCGAACCTGTGTTGCTCCGCCTCGTTCGGTTTATAAGGCAAGCGCGTTGCCCCTGAGCTATCCCCTCGAGGCTTCCACCAGCTCCTAAAATACGTTGTTTTGAAATCCAAGTTCATCCCATCTGGGATTAATTTAAACAATCATAGCACCAGCCAATCAAACTGCTTTGTCAGAAGATAACTCAACTCTCTCTGTTTGTTTCTGACTCACACCTTGGAGCACAGTCTAAGTCTTGGTCACTGTGGCGTCAATGGCGTCTCACACTGGGGAATCGTCATTTTTCAGTGAGGTCTCGGTATCTCCACAGCGTGCTTATCTATACAGTGGAAGATGGAACCAACGCTCTGTTTTACGGAAAGTGGTCCAACATTAAAACAATCAGGAGTTGCATGAACTCCACCTGGCGGGGAGGACGGCTCCAAGACCGGGGACTTGATGGTCAACAGGATCACTATCTAGACTAATGACTTAAATATCAGGACTAATGACTGCCACCTCTAACTGGATACTCTCCCTCCTTCAATGTGTTCCTTTATGCCACTCGGTATAACCAAAAAAGTGATGGGTGGAAGGTTTTTAATACAACTGAACCACTTGCATTGCTTTGGGCAACCTTCCACGACACTGTCTTTTTTAACCCGTCTGTGCCATTGCAAAAGGTTGGTTTTGCTTTATGCCACTCTAAGCATATATGTCAAGATGTATGTCGCATACAATTAAATCTCATTGCAGCTGGATTTCAATGTCAATATCCTGGGCACACCTAACTATTTCATCATTGCCATCCGGCCCACCCGGCGCCATCGCCATCAAGCCAGTTATTTTCAGCCCTCATAATCTGCAGGGCCCCTTCACGAGGGCCGGCTTGTTGTGTACAGGCTGCCATGTCAGTTCAGAATTCACAAAAGTGAAAACATGGCCACTTTCATAGGGGTCATCCCCTCTTGCGGCCTAGGAAGCTCATAGGTTCCCTCGTTCTCACTGGTTCCTCGTTAGGCCTTTCCCTACTCTTCCATGCACAAGCAGATTTATTTTGGTTGCTGGGATCTAAGGTCCATTCCCCACAAACGTGTCTCATGGGCTGTCAGTGCCGAGAGGCCATCACATGATATGATATGTAGCGCTTTGCTAAAAAACTGAGCATATCATAGCGTGGAATGAGACCTCCAGGCACCTTAATGGAGAGAGAAAAAACTTCAGAGAAACGGATCACAGGCCTAGATTGCTTATGTTATGTTAGATTGCTTATGTTATGTTAAAGGTATTTGTATATCGCACCGTCACCAACGGAATTGGTCCCCAGGCGCTCTGGCGGATCTGTAAACAGGAAGGACAGGTAGGGTTAGTCGGGAGGAGGGGAGAAGGAGAGTGGGAGAAGTGGTGTGCTGTTGGCAGCTTTAGCTCGATACACACGATTGCTTGGCTTTGGTGCTAGTATTGGATCTGGCGAGGCCTCGAGTGCTGTGGGTGATGTTTATGTGTTGTTGATGTGGTGTGGTAAAGTGCGTGCAGATTGCTGGGAGAGAGATGGTTGTGTGGCTTTGTGTGGGTTAAGTATGCAGAGGATTGAGGGTTGGGTTAGTGAGGTCTGTATCCTGATTCAGGTACTTATGGTTCTGTTAGAGTTGTATATCTGTGGGTTGGGTTATTGCTGGTTCCTCCTGGGCCGACTCACTTTGGTGGTGCTGCGCTGATCCAGCTGTATCATAGTGAGTATTGTTTCAATTGGTAGGTGTGTCGTAACCTTATCTGGGGTAGGTAATATCTATTCTCAGGTTATCTAATGTGACACTGGTCGGTCGAGGCTTTGAACGGTTCAGGGTCGGAGTGGTGTTGATGTGGCGTCCTAGTGCATCCATCTTGGTGAGCTTGTGTATTCAGTTGTTCATTTCCTTCTGTCCTGACTGTCTTTCCATTGGTTCTTTGGTTTCCATGGGGTGAACATCCTTGGGGCTATTGTTTAGTTGTAGTTATTTGTGTGGTGGGGCATTGTGTTTCCTGCTGTGTATTGGTGGACAGTGTGTAGTGATGAAACATTCTGTTTCTCAACCACTGGATTGGGGCTCGTGGTGCAGTGCTTCCTTTCCTTCTCTAGCTTATGCGGTTTACGTGCTTAGAAATTGACAAAACCACATTCCCTTTGCACATGAGGTACAGTCACCTAGTAAACTGCATTAATTCAGAATATCGACAGGGCTTTTTTTGCATAATAAGATGCCTTTAGCTTCTTTCGTTTCTTCTTAGGACAAAGGAAGCAGCACAATTATGTTTATTTGTGTTCGATAGTGAGTTTGGGTTTGGGCTGCATGGCCTAAGACCAGAGTCGCTACCTGCGGCTTTCTCTCCAGATGTTTTGGGCTACTACTCCCATGATTGATCATCATTGACTGTGCAGGCGGGGGCTCAGGGGAGGTGTAGCTCAAAAAATGTGGATAGCCAAAGGGGGCAGACCTGTGGTGTAAGGGAATATTTTTCCATTTCTTGCCTTTTGTCATCACACTGATTCCATCTGGCAGAGTGCACAGGTAGTAAGTACGTCACTCGGAAATTAGACACAACCTTCTGCATGGCAAGCCACAGGCACACACATGTGTGAGAGCGGCACTCTCGCAGACCACCAGGCCTGACGGGCTGATGTGGGGCATACGTGCCCTGACATACCTGCACATAGCTCTCAACTCACCCGCTTTTGGCGGGTGTCACCCGCCTTGAAAGCAGATGAATCACCCGCCAAGTCCTTCGTACGCCCATTCACTTCTATGGGCCTCTCACCCGCCAAAAAGAAAATCGGGTGTTTTCACCCGCCATGCTGACAAAAAAGGTTGGGAGCTATGCCTGCAGGCTCGGGCAGCATGCCTACCGCCCATCTCCTCTTCACACTCAACGACAAACATGCAATTATGTACAGCTAGAAGAGCATTTTATTTGGGGATGTCTCAGCTAGAGGGGTCATCGAGGCCTTTCGGATTAGTGAGCGCTGGTGGCTGAAGCACAGTGGGAACGCTGTTATGACACCCAGTCGCTGAGACATTTGGGTGGGATTGGGGGATTAAAGAAAAAAACAACATCGCCTTTGATAGGCTGTATGCTGAGCCTAAGCTCCTTTCTTTGAAATCCATTAAGCACGGGTCTTTGGCTAAAATAAGCAAACAAACTGAAGTCAGGGTATGCAGGTAGGCAAAGTCCCCGCACTTCTCCGCTTTATCCCTCGAGCGCCCCACTAACCTTCCACAGGACCGGAAAACTAGTGAAGATCCGGTTACTGCTGTTTCTGAAGAATGGCAGAGGGGGGAATCATGTGTCACTCAGAGCAGGTGGGTGGTCTCCTTTAGATTGGTAGTGCACAGTGTGGCACTAGCTGATAGGACAGCAGGGTCAGACTGGGCCGTATTGTGGTATCAGGCACCAATGATAAAGTGTCCCAGAGTTGATAAATGGCAATTCATTCCTTTTGTGACAGACTGCTTGAGTAGTACCCAAGGGGGAGGTTTTTGATAAAATGTGATGCCCATTGTGCATTTGAAAGAATATTTATTCAGTAACACTGGTCAGAACTACCAGCCGCATGGTATAGTAACTTATCAAACTGGCCCACATGGGGCAAAAAAGCGGCCCACTTTGGCCAAAAAAACTGCCCTACACTAGCATTTTGTGTTTTTGGTTCGCCCATGGTTCAGCCATGGGCCTATTGCCCATAGGCTAGTCCGAGCCTGTAGGACAGGTTGGGTACCTTCATGTGGTAGACACAGTCTAAGAAACCCTTTCAAACCTCACCAAAGAAACTGGAGCCCACACATCTAGTTAAAAAAAAAAGGTACACGCCAGCATCGACTCGAAGCTATGAACAGGCAAGCCAAGGTTTCATAAAGAGTAAAGCCCCTGTTGTGCGACAGGTTCCGGTGTAGAGGAACTAGTAGGGAAAATTGAGAAGTGATGGATGTAAATGCTTGAGCTGACACACTGCAGCCTGTGGGAAAGATTCTGGGTAGAAGTCCATCCCTTCGTTTTTCAGCTCTTCTGTGCCACTACAGAAGGGGGCCAACCCTGCGCAGACCAGGCTTGACCCTGAGAAGAAACACCAGCTCTTGCAGCCATCACAATCCAACATAAGAGTTTCTGGATCCTTGGAAATGACGCTATTTACATCGAAAGACTAGTGGTGCCCATATCCAGAGTCCTGAGCAATAGTAAGAGTTCAAGCGCAGCCAGGCCCACGTTCCCGCCACATCAGCTCATTTTTCATATGGCACTTCATGCACGGCAAAGTCTATTTCCAAGTGCTCCCATTTTTGGCCGGTAAGGGAACAGAAATAAGAAGGCGTTTGGTCCATGATCTTACAGTTTGGTCAAGTGTGGAAACCGGAAACATTCCTCGGGTCTGGTTCCAGAGCCATTCATTGCACCACTCGGTCCAAGGCTCGGCAATTCACTTAGATTCTGCGCCGCCACGCAGCTAGTCACAGAAAATGGAAAGACCAGTGCCCGCCCCCACAGCAGAAAATCAAACGCGTAGGACTTGAGCAGCACCCACAGGGGTGATCTATAGAAATAGAATAACTAATATTCCTGCCTAAATCATGATTCTTAAAAACAGGATCAGTGCAAGAAAGCACCCTTTCAAGGCAAAGGAACGACAAAATTACCGTGTCATCACCCACAGGCATGCGCCACAGAAATGTGACCAATGCATGACTTAATTGTTCAGAAACATAGAAATAGGAATACTGAAAAGAAACAGCAAAAAGGCATGCACAATGGATCAAGTTATGTTAATAGTAGTTATTTCAGGTAATTGATTATTGGTATGGTGAGAATAAAAACCAAGGGAATTCAAAGGAGGGCGAGATGTTGATGTTCATCATTTTCAGATTAAGAGAGGTGCTTGGTTCTGTAAACGTGCAGGATGTTGAAACCCTGGTGGGCTAGGTCTTGGAGAACTCGGATGCAGCTAGGAGTGAGCCAGGTTTCTCTGAGGCGCTGCGGACGAGGGCTGTCAGCCAGTACACGACATGTTCCACTGCAAGTCCGGTGTACAGCAGCATGCAGAACGGAATGCACAAAGGAAGGTTGGTCCACTCAGGGGAGGAAACGCGTGGAAGGATGTAAGGGTGTTGTATTTGATCTTAGCTTTCCAAAGGACATGAGTGTGTCTGAGGAGTAGTACCTGGCTTTGCCTGAGGAGGAGGAAGACATTTATTTTTCATCTGCATGTTTTTGATTGGTTGTCAACGAGTTAAAGACGAACAATGTAAACAAAGGAATATCAAAGATGTTCATTCGCCTGTGAACTGCACCCTTACATCTCAAGGACCGCGGTTTGCAGTCTCACACTGCATGATTGTACTGCCGGCATGCCAGTGTGTGGTCAGACTTTTTTCTGTCAGTGTGCAGGCCCCTTGACCGCACGTCGATACTGGTTCTGTGGCGAGCTTGTCAAGAAGACCCATTTGCGCATTTGCTTCCGGACAGTCCGTAAAGACTATGGGCCTCATTACGAGTATGTAAATGGCAGAAATAACATGCCAGTAATTCCATGTACCGGCACATTTCCGCACCGGGATACTCCAAGCTTGCCAGTGGGGTGGCCGGAATTGCCTACAGCCAAGAGCTGGAGCTAATTCCGCCACCTCACCAACAATAAATGGCAGTATTAGCGGCACTGGTATTGCCAGTGCTGGTAATACCACAAACTCCCCCCATTGAGTCCTATTGAACTCCATGAAATGGGGAGTAACTGCCCTTACTGGTACTCAGTGCCGATAACGGCAATTCCGTTTGGTGACATTTACTGGCAGGGTACCACCAAACTTATAATGAGGCCCTTATCTCTGTGACAGCATCAGTCACTGTGCATTAACTGGCACATTAGTTTGCTAACAGGCCCCCTCCCTGCCAGCAGCACACCTGCACCGCCTCCCAGGCAACCCCTGCACTTGGGGGCTGTTTTTGTACCCCTACAGCCCTCACCAGCTCTGGACACTGAATGTATGCACTTACGCCAGCACTTGCCACAAGCTGGCCGCACTTTCACATTTTGTTTTTATTTATTCTATGTATTATTACTGTTGATCCTATGTACTGCACTGCCCCCTTCCCCCTCCCCCCACACTTTCCCTCTCCCTCCTCCCCTGCACTTGCACAATCTCAATGTCACCTGGCCTAGTAAGATCGTTGTCTCTGTCTTCCCTCTGTTCACCCTCCCTTTGCCTCGTCGCGCCTTGAAACACTTGTGAATAGGAATGTTATAAATGCCATATCATATCATATAATAACAGTACTCCTGAAAACATATCCGTCAAACTCTATGAGAAAGCCAGCTTTCCCAGGAAGCCACAAAATAACATTGAATGACATTGTTAGCAAGGAAACACTAGTGCAGAGTTATGATAAAGTCAAATATAGGCTGTGCCAAGTTACAATCTCATATTCATAAAATGGGATCTACATGATCCGACCGTGGCTGATTTTGCCGTGGCTGGACAGTTCGCATGAGAAAGGTGCGAACTACTAAAAGTTTGCACGTTTCTCATGCGAACACACGTACATACCCACACCCCCACCCACAACACCCCCACAACACACCCCCAACATAAACAAACCCCGTGATCGGGAACCGGCGCTGCAGGGTCCTTTTCTTTTCTTTTTTTTTTTTTTTACAGAAGGCTGCAGGGGTTCCCCCCTCAACCCCTGCAGCCCCCGTTTAAAAAAAAAAGATATTTTTAATTTCTTTTTTTTTTTACGGAAGGCTGCAGGGGTGTCCCCCGCAACCCCCGCTCACTATACATGAAGTATAGTGAGCGGGTCGATGCAGGGGACACCCCCGCAGCCCCCGTTTTTTTTTTACAATGCTACCACCAAAGGATCGAACTTTTGGTGTTTGAACCTTTGCTGGTAGCATTTTTAGATCTAATGGTTCATGCGAACCATTAGATTCGGTAAAAAAGTACAAACCCATGAAATGACCCAGGCTATTCAACTCTACCATAACCAAGGACATAGATGGATTTAGATTCATACAGCCTCACTACGAGTTTGGCTGCATTGATGCCCTATTTTGGCAGAAAAGGTGTCAAATTTATTTACCATTAACGTCACTCGGTCCATCAGATTTAGCGTTGGATTGAGTGTGGGAGTGTGGCACTGTTATTCCTCATTTTTGGAGCCCCCACGACTCCATTGGGGATTTGGGTGGGTTGACCTCTAGCTCTTTGCTGGAGGTACATCCTCCACTTCAAGGTCAACATCTGAATTCGGCTGTGCAGTTAAAACTGTACTGACAGTCATTTTGTTACTGTAAAAAAAAACGGCGGTAACAGAATTACCACCAAAAATGTCCTGCACTGCCAAATTCGTAATCAGGCTCATATGTGATCAATATGTTTTTAACAAAAATGAATAAGAAATTCCACAGTCCTTTTCCATAACTATCCATGATCATCGAAAACGGAAGTCTTCATGGAGAAAAACACAGGGTTTCCAAGCATGATGTAATGTTGATGTAGGTCTCTGTACATATTGCCTTGTATAAGGCAGTTGTATTACTCCAATGAATTAGTATTGCGTGCCATATTAACACACTTGTATGGTCCGCTATCAAATGAAACATAAAAACTGGCACGGGGAACTTATGGACCAACAGCAGCACATTAAATGTTCCTACTGTTAAATGTTGCTACACTGTTCTATTTACACACCACTATAGCAAGAATTTGCCGGGAGACCAATGGAATCCAATGATCATAAAGCAAAGACCGTCCCGCTTTGTTTCTCGATCCGCTACACCCAAGCCGAGTGGGGTGCGCAGCAAGCAGCCTTCTGTGGGACAGACTTAATAAACAGCACTTAGGAGCTAGAGGCAAGGCTAGACAGGCCAGCTGCTCATTGGCCAGGGTTCTACGAGAGTATAGGACCCTGAAGAAGGTGGCAGGGCACAGGGGAAGTACAGAACCCAGGGATTTGTGCTTCTGCAGGAGCAGAAGATCACGATTGTTAGTGGAAAGTAGAATACAGCTTTGTCCCCGGTCTAATCCATGTGCTGCCGGCCGGCCTTGTGACTGGTAAGGCCCTGCGCTGGGTTTTATAGCTACATAGTACAATTGGGAGAAGAGACAAGGTCCAATGCACACAACGCCCTTCCAAATTCCAGCATTTGGGCAAGTATCTAGTGGATGAAGTATTGAAATACATCAAAGAAATATAATTGAAACATTTGTCAACTATATTCCAGACAAACATCTCTTCACTTACTCCAGCAATTTCTACTAAAATCATAGTACTCACCAGGTTTTTGCCGATGTAAGAAGTACCACAACCTACATGCATACATGGGGATCTGGCTTTCAGTGCCGCTGTGCCACCTATTAAGGGCGACTTTTCCACAGGGGAACTGTCCTGAATAGAAACTGTCCTTCCGTTTGACACTCCTGATAACTCTTCCTTGGCAGCCGCAGTCAAGGGCCAATCTTTGCTGTTTGGTTCAGCGGCTGGACAGAGGCTCTGCTCCTTCCTCAGATTAGCCCTTTAGAGATGGATAAACAGTAGGCCAACCGTTTCATTGACTCCTTTCCTCAAAAGACAGGTGCAGGATCAGGCAACGCATGCCCAACCTAGAGGTACTGAGAGAGCTGTGCCGCCACCACCCTGGGTGTTCCACTGGGGCGAATCTAGAAGAGGAGCACGCAAATACACACAACGGCCTGCCACCATTTGCAAAGACCACCTGCAAGAAAAGGGCAGCATCAGTTTGCTGATAATAGCAGGGCAAAAGTCGAGGGTACACGGGGGTGGACAGAGTTCACCCACTTTTTTCAGAGGATGGTCTCAGCCGCCCTTTCCCCAAGCTAAAATGAGAAACATTTAAAGTCCTCCTTGAATTTATGAATTTAAGCCAACCTCAGAGATCAACACTTGGTTTGCAGGCCGGACACTTCCCCACTGCACTATATAACCTGATGAAAAATAACAAACAACTAAAGGTGAAATGTCGCATTTCGGTACTGTAAGTTCCAGGGAAAACATTTGTATTGGTTCTTGGGGTTTAAAACATGCACGCCTTTTAACGTTTTCAAAAACACTATTAGAAGAAAATATCCTCTCTTGGTTTTGTGTGCGTTTTGATTTTATGAAAGGCAAATGTCATTCATCCTGTGCAATTTGGGTGCTTATGCAAAGCTACGTTAATGAAATGTGCATATTACACCTTAATATGCTAATTTCTGGTGACGTCACATCCCATTGTGTTTGTTGATGAGTCCACCCACTTTTAGGACTTGACCCCTGGATAATAGTATCTGAGGGAGGAAAGGTTCCCAGTGTTTGAGACTTTCACAGGAAAACTACTATAAAGGAGTGACTTGTGGGAAATTGTAGTTTTTGAGTGTTTTTTTTCTGGAACAGTTTAAAGTTTTGAAAGGCTGTTTGAGAGTGGCAATAAACAAAGATAATCATAATGCGTGCCTCCGGTCTTGACATAGAAAAGTATCTGTCTAATTTCCCAGCCACGATAATGGCAGACACTGACCCATTTACCATTTCCTTCTACTGGTAAAACCAATGTATGAAAAAAACGCTGGACAGTGCAAATAGCAAAGTACTTTCATTTGTCATCATTTGTTTAATTGTGTAGTGTAGCATGAACGGCCTGCAATCATAGGGACAGATGGGCATCTCAGTTGGTCTCAGAAGCAAGACAACATAGCAACACGGGTTCGAATCCTGGTCTCTGGTAGTAAGCGCCGTATAAAAGAACAATTATAATCATAGGATTTCTGGTGTGATTAGAAGAAACCACAACAATTTTGTGTGCTTGAAAATTGGGGCATATAAACATGGGAAGCGCATTGTGGTCCAATCAGCACTTACCTCACAGACTGCTACTTCACCATCTCCCACGCCACACCTCTCTATCCAAGCGTGGCCTGGCATAAATGATCAGAATCCATGAACGTCAAGTGCCCAGGACCTATTCTGTGCATGAGCACCCCGACCCTAGCCATGATGTCTACGAGCCACTTGATAACCTGTGCGAATAAGAACAAGTCGCTCAACGTGGTTATTTGCGATCCCATGATTGGCTGGCGATTTCAGATTACCCATATCTTGGTGATCAGTGATGCTAGGATAGGACTGGATAGGAGTGGAAAGGACTGGAAGCCTGATCAGCCTTACCAGGGGACTAGTTGTGGGCATAGAGGTCTCTCTGCTTCCGGCATGAGCACTTCCACCTCGCTTTTAATAAGCTGAGGCCACCGGTGGCAAGGAGCACCCTCCTCAAACTCGACCGGGATTAATGGCAAGGCTTTGGTCATTTGAAGGGCTGTGAAGATTAAGAGAAGAGGGGCCAGTACAGCGTGAAATGTGGCCATCAACCTTGAAAGGAAGGAAAATGCAGTGATTTACACAGAAGTCCTAGATACCTTTTTGACAGTAAAACGAGAGCTGTATACATCAAGCCAGGTCGACAGTCCTATCTAGTTGGCAAGCTTGGCATTTGACCTGAAAGAACGCCCATTTAAACATCTTGCGTCTTTTCAATGAGATCTCAGAAAGAGAAACGGTTACATTGTCTCTAGATTGACATGAAAATCAAAGATAAACGTTGGTAGAGAAGAAAGGTTTGATGGATTGTCAATTTCAATTTTTCCTTTTGGAATACTGTAAAAGGCTGAGAATAAGACACCGCTGCAGTTCACTGACCCTTGTCTCTGAGTTGATGTCCGCAAGATGGATGGGTTTCACAAGTAGATATATGATCTCGCACATCTTGGCGACAAGAAGTTGGGTCTGTTTTCTTTCAGATGCTCAAGACTATCTCTGAAAGTGAGAGGTCCTCATTTATGGGGTTATTTGAAGCTGTTTCGCCCCTGGAGACAAGGCCTTATGAAGAGAAGCTTAACAAAAGGGTTCATTAAGGCTCAAGGCCATAGATTGAAAGCACATTTCAGAAGGATGTCACCCGCGTCTTCTTTAGTGCAGTTTTTCTGCAGTCGGAGTTAAGTCAGGGGTACAGGAAGGAATCCCTGATATCGATGGGCTCATCAAAACAAAACGATCTAGTCATCTCAAAGCTATAGAACATGTAATCTCTCGCTAATTTATTCAGCGGCACCTTTTTTACCATCTCATCATACAAAGATGAAGGCTTAAGCAAAATATAGGCCGCCGCTGCATCATATGCCATGAGTTGGATTATGGAAATGTTAACACTCGTACAAGTGCAATTTGGCATGAGATTAGCACTATTCTTCCAATGCGTTTGACCTTTGGCTATTAATGCTCTATTGCTAATACTGTGTAGAATTGAAATTGAACCAGCGCAAACTTTCTGTAATACCGCAGCTATTTGTTAAGGTTCGGAAGTTGTTGAACAGTGCTCTAAGCAACAGTTTAATGGACAGGCTTACGTTACGTTGAACTAGACATTCTACAGACACCCTGTGGGAATTTTAGACTTTGCTATTTCATAATATTTGTGGTCTGATAATACTGAAAGGATGACCAGTAAATTGCATTGTTTTTCCATAAGGCACCAATTGCATTTTTGTTGTTTAAGATGGAAGGCTTTGGACAAATAGCATCATTTTAAGCAGACGAAACACGTTGACGTTAATCTTCTAAGATCTAAAATTCCAAACACAACCCAATAGGGAAAATGGAACATTCTCAATGCGGTTTCTGGATGTTGCTGGCTTCCATGTATCAGAACCCAGCATGTTTTGTCGGCCGCTGGTAATGTATTCTTGGCATTGGTCCAGCAGAAATAACTCGTCAGTTAGTGATACAATCTAGAGAAAATAGAGGCCTTGGGATCCGGGAAGTACACGTTTATAAGCTCTCCTGGGCAGTCACCTCTTGGCCTATGCCCACTCTACCACAGAGCGGAAATGTTAGGAGCCGACCACAGGACTGGCCTTGGAGGACTCGGTGCTCTCATGAGCTTCTGATTGAAAGCACTAGCTTGACAATGAGACGTGGGGGGGAGATATGTGGGGGCGGGGGTCTTAGGCCAGAAATGTCACTCTCTTCATATGAAAAAAAAAGAGAATCGCAAGGCGCCAGGAAAACTTATTGCAATTCTAATATCAACTGCCTTTTCGTCAACATCATCCCTCCAGATAGCAAATCGACATGTGTTGTATCTATGATGGCCGTTGAATGAATATGTGAAATGGAAAACTAAGTTCCAATCAGGGTCATTCCAGAATTTGTATCTTTCTATTGCTCAGGCAATGCGGGCCACTTTACCACATCCCGCAGGGCCACTTTACCACATCCCGCAGAGCCCAGAGATTCGGAGCCGCCAGCCTGTTGCTACCATTATTGCAGCACCCCAAAGTGGTAGCCCTAACAGTTTTTCAATTTTTTCTAGTCCTTATCTCTCCATATTCTGAACCGGTTGGAGTTTTCATTGCACATTCCAGTCCAACAAAATGTGCCAGTGATTATGAAAATATGAACAATTAAAGGTAGGGATCAAAACTTCCAGTATAGAAAAGGAAAATGGCCGCCAGGGCCTTTATCTATTCGGAAGGTATCCCGTTCGGACCCACGTATCTTTGTGATGGCTGGCAGCCTGCATGGATTGACACATATTTCTGTGAGCAGATATGCACCACTCAAATCGAGTTTCCCAGTTCAACATTGCTGGCTTTCCGTTGATCAACATTCAATATGTTTCTTTAAATATTAAATCTGAGTCAGAGAAGAAAGTTCAAGACACATAACACAACTCATCCATACATCATAATTTCAAACATCACAGGTCGTAACTGCCCACACAATCTCTTCAAGGGGACCATAAAGGAAGGGGCACACTGGCAGCTTGCTTCTCAGGGCCTAACACCCCTCTCTTTTCCAGGTGGGAATTCCTGTGTGAGAATCTGCCTGCCCCCATGAAGAGAGGTATTTAGTGGTGGTGGGTCCAGTCCTCTGCCACATCATCCCTGCCATCACGGCTGAAACAGTTGACCGCACTCACTGATGAGATCAACTCAAACAAAGAGAGGGAATTAATAAGGTGTCTGCTGTCTCTCTGTTAGGCAGGGTCCGCCACTTGTGCATGGTAGAAAAAGGTGCCCACAGCCAGCCTCGGTGATTGGGTTGGAATATGGTCTGCATTAGTGCTGCACCTTCATACATTGGTAGCATTCATTAAAAAGGTGTTGGTGAATTCTAAACTTTCCTGTTGATCCTATATAATTAGTGGGAGAAAATGGCTACAGGGCTGGAAACTGTGCACAAGACATCAGAAGACTAATTGAACGCAGTTTGTGTTCTACTGTTTGCAGAACAAAATATTAGACTAACATGTACTGACTCAGAAATTAGATTAATTCCTGTCATTGCAACCACAGAAACACTTAAGCTCACTTTGGAGACACTACCCCATATATCAGAGTTTTTAAATTGATGACGTTCTCCTCCACAAAGCAGTAGAATAAAAGGTGCAAAGGTTGGAAAGCTGGGTGACGCAAGATACAAATTATGATTTTGGAGCAGAACTGTAAAAATCAGTTTTTCTGACAGTTGTTTGTGAGGAATTCGACCATCTGCACGGTGGTGTGCACTCACCTGGACTTTTTTGAAATTTTTTATGAAATTGAATGATAGTAGATCACGCCCTGGAAAATGTGTATGGCTAATCTGCACACATTTTGCTATGCTCACCGCACAATATGCACATTGACCTGTCTACTTTGGGTGGACACAGACTATAGGCGCAGTCCGCCCTGTCATATTTAGTTGGGATCTGAAAGGTGGAGTACACGGTGCATCTCAGAAGGGGGAGGGCCAAAACCTTCCTGCCTGTAATGGCCAGCCTCATTTACTATTAAAGGCTCCATGGATCTGCCCTGTTTGTTTACCCTCTGCAGATGGTGGCAGCAATTAACATACTAATCATGGGGCCTGGCTGCAGAGGCTAAAACAAACGACACAGGAAACCCTGATATACCCTTCATATGGACTGTGTCAACCAGAAGCCAGTTCCCACCCTAAAGTATCAATGACAGTGAGCTGTCATGTCTAGCACATGTGTTTACAGTAGGAAATTCCTGCAGGGTGACCCCATTCAGAGGGTAGGAGTATGTGATTTGATGGGGACAGAAAGTCTGGTCATGCCAAAGCTTGAAGGGAGACATTCCGCTTTAATCAGGAGCCAAAGAGAGCTCAATTAACCAGAGAGACTCTTTGATCCACAACAGACAGAAAGATGGGTGGGGCTTAGTATTACATGTTTTACCCGTTTACCTTTTCTGTTGCAAAGGACTCTGGTTATGACCTCATGCACACAGGACTGAGACAACGATTCTTGACCCTGAGCCGCTGTGTAGGCCAGCCTGCAGCCGTGCGTCCAGCCTCGCTCACAAAAATGCCTGCTGCCTTATACCTGCAGCTGTCTCCTATCTTGAGCTCTGTCGCAGAAGCTGCAAAGCGCCCTGAAACGGACCCTACACTGTCGAGCACCAAGAACTTCTACAAGCACAAGTTCCATTGTGGTTCTGTACCCCTGATCTTTATCCGAAGGCCCCTAGTGACATTTTACGACCCATTGTTCCCTTTGTGCTGAAACCAAGTATCCGTGAACTAGTGTGATCAATTATTTTACCGGCTACTCTCTTGTCAGTATCCAGAGTGCATCCTTTTTCCTTCTTAAAAATGTCTGTCCTATGCATTCCTTTAAGGGTGGGTTGCATTTTGTAGTGTGCTATAACCGTCTGTTGAATAATAATAAAGTAGATATTTGTATACAACCTTGACTGGATAGTCCCTTTTATCATTAGGTAATAATTGCATTTTCGCTGTGTTGCAACTAACTAACCATCCACGACCTTGCAGAGAAAAGCCTGCAGTTCCGTCCACGTTACCAAAATTGTCAAAGAGATTTAAATTTGCTTGTGTTTCCAATCTGTTTCGATCTACAGGTGTGGGGCTGAATGATGGTTTAGAAACCGATATTCATCCTTGGACCATTAGTTCCCCGGAAGTCGATTTGTCACAGCTTTACTGTCAGCTAAAGCTTTATTAAGCAGGGTAGCCACCTTGGCTCCATGACAAGACACATTTGTGGATGATATGAGCGATTACTTGGGGTGATGCCCATGCGTTTCCTTATCATAAAGAAGCTTAAAAAGCAGGTGCCAACTGAAGCCTTTCTTCCATGCTGAGGAATAAAGAGTTTTTATAGACCTGCCTGACAAAGGTTATTGCATACCAAGTAAAAAAAAATAGAGAAGTGGGGATGCGTGGAAACGACTGGACTATGCAGATAACTTCCAGAAAGAAAAGTCCATTCTGCCCAGGAGTGATCCAGTCTTCCACAACAATACAGCCACCGCCATAAATCTCCTTGCAGGCCCAGCTGGTTAATAGGAGTGAGGAAATATCCCACACCAATATAGCCATCCCTATAAAGCTTGTGCAGACCTAGCTTCAGCCCAGGAGTGGTCGAGTCTCCCAAACCAATACAGCCATCCCCATTAAGCGCCTTTCAAGCCCAGCTTCAGACCAGGTGTGATTAAGATACCCGGGTCAAACACAAATCCACCTCTACAGTTTCACTTCAATAACACACATATCCTTGTGCACGGTGGCCTCAAGGCACCCATCTTGAATGAAATGTATAGGAGCCGCACTTGCATCATTCATATCCCGAATGCAGGTGGGCTATCACGCCGCATCAAGCGCACAGCGCATCATGCTAGACAGATATCACCCCTTTGGCAAGGGATTGTGAGAAACACAAATCCAGTTCCAACGCCACACTGGTCACTGGACACACTACACACCTCACAGACTACCTCTGCACAATTTAGCCACAAGGAACTGTTGCATCAGTTCAAAGCACCCCACCCCACCAAACAGTCGAACAAAAAGTCAATTCAAGGCAACATGCATCCAGCCATCAACCTCTGGTCGATTAGACACCTGAGATGGGCAGGCAAAGACACAGCACTGCAAAACCATACCAGTGGCAACAGTGTACTAGACAAAGCAGTGCAGACATTGACAATGAAGCAACCAGGGAAAACAGAGTCCTAATAATATTGCCCTTATTTATTATGTCACGGAGCACCACAGGTTCGATCCCCAGGTCCGCGCTAAAAAACATCTGGTTATTAAGCGCGTTATAAATAACCCATCATATCATAACAAAGATGCAACGTTTTAGAACACAAATGTCTATGCAATAAACGGAATTTGGGTTTAAAGAAAATATTTGTATAATTCGTATGTATACTTTAAGAGACCATCATTCAGCATGACTTTTCCCATTTTTAAACTACGCAGCGACACCCGTGACCTTCAAAAAGAAGGCCCCAGGATGAAAACTAAGCTCACATAAGTGGAACAGGGATATTTTAAAAGCAAAACAATAACACAAAATGTAAGTAGAGCATTTTACAGTCATCCACACAATAGCAGCTGTACATGAAGCAATTACGCCTCCCCTGTTTCATTTGCAGCCGCCTAAGCGGGTCAATAATAGCTCTGCAGAGATGTTACTCGCGCCGCGGAGTAGGGGAATGGGCCTGTAAATCACAAGACGCAGAGGCATGAGCACAGACCCTGGCCATTCATCAACGTCACGGCTCCGAAATGCAACGCTGCAGCTCCATAGCTCCAGGGCCTCCTCCCCCCACCACAGAGAAACCCCATCCATTGCACGCTGAGTGCGCCGTAGAAGCCACTCCCGTCTCCTGAAAGTGCTCCCTGGTCAGTGTAATTACAACGCCAAGATTGAGGTGGAAGAGGTGCGTGAATATGGCAGACACGGAGGCCGACATAGCCCTAAGCAGTGAGATGGGTGCGACATAAATCCATTGCAGAGAAACATGTTATGCTGTTTGAATGTAACGTAAAGAGGGATTGTGTAGCGCATCTCTGCCACCGCAGAGTCCTCGTTGCGCCTGACTACCAGAGGAGGTGGGTGAGTGAGGTAGTTGTGATGTTACGAGCGGGGGGGTGGCGTGGTGTGGAAGCAGGCCCTCACCGCTCGTAACGTTTGGGCCTCTCCGGGCCCCGTCGCTGCGCGCAACGCAGCAGAGTCGCCTGCATACAAAAGACGCGACCACCGTGATCGGGTTCCAACTCCGGACTGGCGCCGTGACGCCAGTTCCGGTTAAAACTTTATTCTTCCTTCCGTGTCACGTGACCTCCATCTCGCGGGGCACATGACACCACAGTAGTGGTGGCAGCAGGTGCAGATTCTGTGCTGTTGCATGCAGGCTGGAAGAACCAGGGGTCCCGAGTGCTGGCGCGGGTCTATGTGGTTTCTGGAATTGATACTTGCGTGAATGTTTTATCTGGAAGGGAAGACCCACATTCCAGAGGTGTACAGCATAGGGAGACAGGGGTAGCCACAGGCAGGGAAGGAGTGTGGGATAAGGCACAAGATGTGGTGGACTCTGAGCTGGCTACTATGAAGGGGATGGGGCCAGTACTCAGAACGTTGTCGTGTGTGTGTGTGTGTGTGTGTGTGTGAGGGGGGCGGGCAGTCCGTGTGCAGTGTAGTACATTGGGAAATGAGTAATTTAACTGGGGCAGTGAAAGGTGTTTTGGGTTCTTGAGGAGGGCGGCTAGTGGGTTTCGAGGATAGACCAAAGTTGTTGAGGTCCAGTCTGCTGTCAGGATACGATAAGGCATTTGGCCATGTTGTTATCAGTCGGATTGAGGTGTTCAGACTTTTCCGGGTTCCACTGTATGATGAATTGTGGGTTGGGATGTAGGGTTGAGACTTCCCCAGCAGAGGCGAGCGCGTCATTCTTGACCTTTCCACCCCGACTGCTGCGGTCGGTGTCACTTGCTGCATATTTAAAAAGTGCATCGATGAACATGATGTACACACTTGGAAACTGCACAAAGATGGGTTTGTTGTGTGTTCAGAAACTCGCCTGCATGGCGCAATTCTCCAGTTTGTACTTCTTCTTGGCTAGCCAACCCCCTTATGATTTAGCATGGTCGATTGCTTCCCTGTATGGGCAAGGGGAGCAGTAGCCCGGGATTGCTCCGCATTAACAGTGCTGAATGCAGAATTCCGCCAATGAATGATGTGCACGGCACCAACTCCCTCTTGCCATGCACAGCATTCAGGCTTCTTCCTTGCTAGCCCCAAAGCATTGATATGATATGATATGATAGGTTATTTATAATGTGCATGCCGATGTGCCAAGTGTGGGCTGTCGCTGGTTTGTGAATACATCAAAATAAATAAATGAAAGTAGTCGCCAGTTTGCTAATTTTGTAGAGGCAAAGGATCTCGCTTACGACGGCCACTTCTTTCTCTCTCGACGGGCACCACGGAGGGAGAAAGCGGGAGACCTGGTGAGACGTATTTAAATGGGCACCTTTGTCTTTCATTTACTGCTCAGCTTCCTGCAAAAAGTGCCAATAAAACCCAAGCGTGACGGCCCTTGTCAGCGCCACGGCTGCGCTGCCGGGACGCCGAGACAGGGGGCGTGCCTGCTCTGCTCAATGTCTCTTTAATTGCATGTCCCTCTTTATGAGCAGCGCTGACCTCCAATAAAAGCCTTCCAGGGGCGGGCGGCGGGCCGGAAACTCGAGCCGCGAGAGCGAGCGAGTGAGCGACTGCGCCACTTGTGCGGTTTCCTCAGAGGAGGGGAAACGATTCCTGTATTGATGGTTAGGAATGCACCTTGAAATCCTGGAAGCAGTTGAGGCCGAAAAAAAGACCTACTGTGTGTGCACCAGGGAAAGGCTGCAAATCAAGTTTTACTTGCAAAGTAAATGTTGTTGTACTGCGTCGATGCAGGGGTGGCGACTTATGCCACCGGGCGTTTCCTCGGGTGAGCTAGAAATGCGAATTTGTGGTATATATTTCTACTTGAAAGGTTTTAAGCGGACCGAGGATGGGGACTCGTGCTCTGGAAAGTTCCCAGAATTTTTTTTTAGTTATTCTCATACTGTCATCACTTCAGAAAGACTACATGTCGTCGTTTTTTATTTGAAATGTAGGTTTTCGTCTGGCTATGCTCCCCTCCCCCGTCTTAGGGATTATTGAGGGTTTTATAGCGCACACTTTCCGCGTTGGCTTCTTGGCACATCTGGTTACGGGAAGAATGAGTGGAAAGACAGTCCAATGTAGCGGGAGATTGGGATATTGAAGGCCGTACGAAATTCTAAATGAGATTTGATGTCACGATTTTGTGGCCTAGAGTGTTCCAAAGTGAAGGGTTAAGAGCAACAAAGGACCAAAAGATGCAACTGAATGGGCTTTTCTTTGATAAAAGAGGTGGTGTGATAGAAGCGTTGATGGGCCATGCAAAGGACCATGAATGCGATTCTGTATTTGACCGACTCAAAGCAACAAATGAAGAGGTGAAGCATGGTCTAGTCTGCGGTCCTGAAGACAAGGGTGGCCCTTACCTCAGCATGTCGGACCAGCAAACACCAAACGAGACAAAAAGGAAGACCATGGGAAAGACAGTTCCCGTAGTTTAAGCAGGAGGAGAGCGTGGCACAGACCACAGAAATGTGGAGGTCCGGGTAGAAAAGTTAGAATACAACTTAGAAGTTGAAGATGTTAGAAGCAGGAGCCTCAACTGAGCCAATCTGAGGGGAAACGGATAGCAGCAGTCAATAAGCAAGCCCAAGTTACTGAAAGATATCACAGGAGCCAGAGGATCGTCAATGTTGGTGTGATCCAGCAGGGGGTATTCCAGAGCTCAGGTGTCCACCTTCTAGGAGAACCTCGGACTTGCTGTTGTACAGATTTAGCCAGTTACTACTCATCCATGTACCTATGACCTCCATGCAGTCCATGAATTGGGGGATGCAGTGACTCTGGCTGGGTTTGAGACCCAGCAGGACCTGGGTATTGGCAACACAGGAAAATAATAGACAGCCAAGAGAGTGGATGCACTGAGACAATGTGAGGACTTACCTGTTAAGCAAAAGAGGCGACAGAGTAGGGCCCTGGGGAGCCCCTGTGTGCATAAGGTGGGACTGAGAAGTGGCAGGAAGAGGTACACTGCTGGTGTGTGACCTGAAAGGATCTGAGGCAAGCCAAGGCAGCTCTGCCAAAGTCAATCTCCATGCAATTAGAAAAATCCTCCTAATGAACAGTGGGGGGTCTTATTGTGTATATTTATATATCAACTGTAGAACAATAGTGACAGACATCTTTCCACTCACACGCTTGAAACAGCTTCACAAAAATGTCTTCAATGTAAAACATGCTGACGCCCCCACCGTTTTTAAAGAAACCCAACCTGGGCCCTTCAATTTTATGGAATTTTTCACCCTGTTTCTTGGCTCATCCTCCAACCCAAATTACTAGAATCGCCTGTTAGGAACACTGTACACAAGTGTGTTGAGTCAGTTGTTTCCGCTGACCCATTTCTAGCTGGGTACTGGCTGGTCTTGATTACTAAGTCAGTTCTAGTTATGGTATTCGAAGTTCTCTGCGTGGCCTCCGACATCAACAGTGTCACTGACCTGATTCTTTTCTATCTGTTGGCAACCTTTTAGACTCTGGGCTACAGCAGCCTGCCGAATCGCCCCATGGAGCCTGCCCTCAGCAGATTTACCTAGGCCTGGCCCTTATCACTGGCCTGGGTCAAATGTGAGACAGGAGTTTGTTGCCATGAAGAGACAAGGCCACACACAGAGTGGTTTATACTTGCACTCTAAGGTTAGTCCAACAGAAGTTCTCAAACTTGTATTTAGTGTGCTACAATATTTTAAAATATGCTCGATGCGGGTGCTTTATTATGTGTAATGCCAAATGATGATGGGCACTCTTTTGAAAGCAGTCCATTGCTGCCTTACATTTGGGAAAATGCGGCCGTTTTCAAAAGATCTGTCTTGTTTCTGGAAACTCTAGCTGTGTCTGATTTACTGCACCTGGGAGATTTATTTCAGAGTGGAGCCATCTACCACAAGCTTCACTTCCTTTATGGTTACTGTGGTCCAATAACTGCATGTATGTTACGTTGCTCTTGGTATTATTGATTAGAAAAATGAAATCCAAGGAAACAATTGGAGCGCGTTTTACAAGGAACTATTTGAAATGGGTATTGATTCTTATAAGACTTGCAAAATGGATTAGAAATCAGAAATTCTGCTAGTTATCACATTGTGAATTGGGTGAGTATTTTTTGTATCACATATCAGTTTGTCATTGTTCGAAAGGGCTAATATTTCATTAATCTATTCCTTTAGGTGGAAAATTGATTATTCCCGATCAAAGAATCATTTTTTTCTTCAAGAAATCCTTTGTTTTTGCCATTTTCATGGGGCCATTTTTTGGGGACGGGGGTTTACAATTTGCTGCGATTGACATTTGGATCAAAAATGTGCTCAGTCCGTTAGGGGGGAAATGAAACTTGCCAGAGCCAGCTCGAGACTGTTCTGTTCTCTCGTTACTCGTTACTAGGTGCTTTTTTCTATTGTACAGCCCTGCAGAGGGCCAGAGGCTGTAGTAGAAGGGGACCAAAGCGGAATGCCTATACATTGTTCCTCCCAGAATGCACCATGGCTCACTTACCTGTCGTAGGATTCTTTTCAAACCTCCTCTATGTTACGGTTAGTAAAGGCAATGAGGGGTGGTAAAGCCATTTGCTGATGTGAATCCGAGAAGATGCATTCCCCATGACCCGTGGCCTGCCGCAGAGTCCACCCATGTCACCAACAATAGAAGTGGAGATTATGCAAGTCCCTCGATGCACATGTGCCCGCCAACAGCTTCTACCTGTGCCTTCATTCCAGAGCTGTAGGGTGATCCCAGATAAAGGGCATGCTGCCGAGATGAACATCATGGCCAATTTTTCTAGTTTGTTTGTTATATTTCCTAAATACAATAATACCATGGTAAGTAGAATTTGAGGAGAGCTAAAGCCTGCTGGCACCTTTTCTTTACAGTTACTCCTTCAACCTGCAACTGTATTCACTCTGCCCTCTGCTTCACTGCTCTTTTTCACTGTTTATTCTCTGTTCTCTCCTCCTCTCCGTTCTCCCTCACCCCCTTTCTTTTCTATGCACTTATTCTATCAAAATTGTCCCTTGACCTAGTATGATGGCAACAAAGTTTGTCCCCCCTCATACTTGTTCTCCCCTTCCAACACTATCTGAAATGTCGTCAGGCCTAATACGATAGTCGCTTGTTTTGTTCCTCTGCCTCCTTCTCATCCCTTCTCCTTCTCCTCTTGTAAAATTACGGCTCCACCAGAAATGTCGACATGCCTAGTACGGTACCAGGCGGCCATCTGAAGTAGTCATTTGGTTAGTTAGCTCTCTCATTCTTGTCCAGGTCTTTCTGTGGGCCGACTTTTCCCTCACATCACATTGGTGAGGAGGAAAGATGGGATCTAGTGTGCCACGGTAGTGGCACGAGGCGCAACAGCCCCGCGGGAGACGCTGACATGTACAGAACACGAAGGAAGAACAAAACACATTCAAATCACACCACGAAGCAGCAAGGTTGTGACGTATGCTGTGTGGTTATACAAGGAAAGTTAGGTGACAATGTTAAGAGGTAGTGTATGCTTGTGCGCAATTAACAGGCCCTGCACCCGAGGGACTCAATTATTAACAAAAAAGGGGAAAAGGAACACAATACATACGGGCTGACACGGGAGAAGTGCCTGTTGTGACCGAAACCTACGACAAATATGTGGTGAGAAAAACCAAGAGAACAGACAAAGGTGAAAAAGACTGCAGACAGAGACAAAAACACCAGGTATAGATAGACTTTAGAGAGGAAAAAGGAGGATGACCTCATACAAAAGGGGAACCAGAAAGAAAAGAGAAAAAGTATAATGCAAAAAAGGAGAAAAGAAGTGCTGACCAGCAGAGGGGAATAGGATAGATAAACTAAGTGCAGAAGTATAACACAGTGGACAAATCTGCCATGGGGTAAGTGAACACAGAGAGTGCCAAAGCACCTACAAGCCTGACAGCTTGACGGCCTTTTATACCCCGCTACCCAGTGGAAAGTGTGATTGGGGAGACTAAACAATGACTCAGACATTAGTGATATTGTAAGCTTATGTTGGCACAGAACTGTATGCCTTGCTCCCAGATCTGCCAGGAGTGACACATAACTCTGGCTATGAGACACTCATCCAGGCCCTAATAGATTAATTTGAACCTCAAATGAATCCAAGTTATGAACGATTGTTATTCATCAATGTAATGTTATAAATATGCTTTTGTAGTGCGCCAAGACACCTCCGTGGTAGTTTCAAAGCACCCAGGCTTGTCCGTAGAGCCGTAGAGTAGTGTACTAGGCCTGTGTCGGGGTTACCCAGACTTTAGTCTGATGGAGGAAAGAAAATGAACAAGGTGCAGATGAATAGGTTGAGAAAGCGGGAAACAGATACAGCACACAAAGGGAGGGAATGATGCAGCAGGGGGAATGTTTCATGGTAGCATGGGTCCACTAACAATTTCACCCACCTGCATACACCTCTCAAACTCTAACCAAACACAACCACAACCCTAAAGCACAACAAACCGCACAAACTTCACTACACTGCAACAACAAAACAAATCACATATAGCTTTGCACAAAAGCACACAACGGCTACCGACTGGAAAGCACCCCCAAGCTCAGCGAACAGTGTTAACCGAGCAGAAGCTGCCAACAGCACATCACTGCTCTCTTGCACTTATTCTGTTCATTCCCACTAACTCAAGCACCTTTCCCTTTCAGATCCGCCAGGGGACCACTCCGGTGGTGATAGTGCATGGTACAAATATGTTTTAACATTAACAAATTAGGTGGACCATAGTTCAGCAATAGGGGGGAGGCGGATGTGTGCTAAAGTGTTGTGATAACTAGGCTGTGTTTGAGAGAAAAGGGGCGAATGCAAAGCAAGAACCTTTCTTGTACAGGGCTACGGCACATAGCCGCATCCTGCACTTTCCACGTCCCTCATCATTCGAGAGAGGTGTGCAGATTATGGCGGCCACTAGCAGCAAATAAGACTATGTACTGAGCAGCGCCTTGCTAGCCCTAAGGGTAGGCCTTGGACACTTCCAAGCTCCCTGGGCCTCGTCACGTACTGGGGATGTTTCGTGAAGATTTTGGCCACGCTAACAGAATCGTTACAAAAACAGACCAAAAAACAATACATGGAAGTGGACAGCACCCGAGGAAGTGATTTCCTGCAGAATTAAGGGTGCTATCAGTGAATGCATATTTCAAACAGGCAAAAAGACAGGACTGCTTTATCATGCAAGTTCAGTAGTCATGGAGCGGTGCTAACACACGTGACCCATGAAGAAGGCATGTGCCTACCGCACCTTAATGTTATTCAAACACTGAAAAAGAAACACTAGGGAGTGTGTGCACCTGTCCACACTTCCAGCTGTACATAGCAGGACACCGAAACTGCCAGCATACATATTGAATAACAATTCAGGGGCAGCCCCAACTCGTATTTAGAGGGGGAATGTTGCAATTGCACATCACAACTATCAAGTAGCACACCACCCTGGAACAGAGAAGCACAGTCGGACTAGGCCATACAATTGTCACGGGCACCCATGAAAAAGTGGCCCACTGTTGCAAATGGCTATTCATTCCTTTTTTGACCCTGAATAGAAGTACCCAAAAGCGATTAGATAAAATGTGATGCAAAATGTGCATTTTAAAGAATATTTACTCATCAACACTGGTCAAAACGACTAGCCGCATAGTGAAGTAACTCATCAAACTGGCCCACATTGCCCAAAAAAGTGTTTCAGCCATGGGCCTATTGCCCTATGGGGCAGTACACGCCTGCAGAGAACCCTGCACACTACTTTCTGACACAAGAGGCAGGCAACTTGAGTTGAACAGGGCACATATGCATGGCTCAAGTCGAGGGAGCACGCAGGTGGACGGAGTCCATCCACTTTTTTCGGGGGTGGACGCCATACCCCTGTGTGATACTAATTACATCTTTTTAATAAAAAAAAACCCCTTGTATGGGATTGAAACCTGGGTCTCGTGGCTGGGAGGCAATAAACGTAACCACAAAACCACACTCATTTTGTATTTCTGCAGTTAAGGACACGTTTTGAGATATAAAAGCTGTGCACCTTTTCAATTTCGGAAGCAATGTTTTAAGAAATCATGCCCTTATTTGTCCTCTGGACTTTCTTGAGGGGGTAAAGACATCTTAAAGTGAATAATGCAAATGTGTTTCAGTTTACGTTCACTGTCTGTGACTTCACTCCCCACTGCTTACGCCAGAGTCCCCCCACTTTTTTTTTAGGACTCGAGCCCTGCATTCTGTCGGAGAGCATGCCTCACCCTGAGCTGTGAGGATCGCCTACAGAAGGCAAGAGGCCATTCCCAGACAGTCCTGGCAAAACGGGGAAGACTAACGTATCAACAATATAACTATGCAAACTTGTTGAGCATTCTATACATGTCGGGAGACTTTAGTGGTCACAAAGTGAAAAGAAAAACAAAAAAAAACACATAACACGTTGTATCAATGTCACACCCACTATCCATCCAACTGGATACTATTGTAGAAACAGCAATGCAATCAGATCATGTGACAATACATTTCAGGAAACCTTCTAAATATACATATTTCATGAAGCAATAAAATAACATCATTTAGTCATAGGTCTCCACGAAAAGGCCCCAGAGAGCATTGAATTTATCAGATTCTCCTCGCCTTCTCAAATGTGGACATAGTCAGCAGTTTCTCCACCCAATCATCAATGGTGAAGCTATTGGGGGATTTCCACGCACACAGAATCATCTTTTTTGGCAAGCACGCAGCCTCTTAACACCCACAGCCCTTCTTTACCTCACACAACTTTGGAATGTGCGAATTGCGAATAGTCTGCTCCTTCCTCCATTTTGAGGAGTTAGCACGCCTATGGGCCTTGCAAAGAAGCGTAGCCCCACATTGCCTGACCTCAGGGCAAAATGACTGTAGCATCATCACCTATTCTAGCAGCGGCCGGCAACCCTGACTGACCTGCTGACACATAAAACAGTTCAGCTTCCAGAGCTGTCAACCTGGCCCTTTTAACGTAAGCACTAAACGCATAAGCACACGACACAAAGCAATGTGCCTCATTACACGGACGGCGGTAAGGGTTAACAGTCACCGTTAATGGTACCGGTGACCGTTAACTCTTACCGCCTTACTACGAGGTCCCTTTGCGGGTTGGAGACTTTAACGCCTGCTTTTTGCAGGCGTTAAAAACCAACCCGCAAAGGGACCAGGGTGCTAATTACGGTACCGCAATTTGCGGCACCGTAATTAGCGCCTTCCCCATTGCGATAGAGCCCTATGGGGCAAAAATGGGAATGGGGAAGGGCAATGGGGGAAGGGGGAATAACCGCCCCGCCAACCTTGGAATAGGGCGGTAATTCCCCTTTCCACCAAGGCGGTGCCGGTATTTTACCGGCATGGACCAAGGTGCTAATAGCCACCTTGGTCCTCCGCCTACTGTGTAATGAGGCCCAATGTCAAATACACACAGGAAGCAGGAATTGCAATTTCTAAACACAGACAGGCGCTATTTGGTGAGGGCTTACCAGTCCTTCATTCTAGGTCAATGCCAACAAGAAAAAAAAAGGACCTTCTTTCCATCTAGTTCTTCAGAGCAATGCTGTGAGAAACACATTGCCTTTTTCTTCAGAACGTGGCTAGAATGGGCCTGTCAGTAGGTCCATAGACATTCCAGAATACACAATGAACACCCAAACAATGGGCATAGTACACGAGAGCCTTAAAACGTGTTAGGCCGCCCTGAAAAGTAAAAGAATAATCCAAACTGGATTAAATTGTTGGGTGGCGTGGGCAAAATCAGGAGAGGAAATGAGCCGATAAATACTAATCTCCTCTCCCTCCCACCAACGCTTCTGGACCGTGCAGGACTGCTGCCTAGTGGACGGGTGTACACATGCATAGGTGCTCAAAACGGGCTTAGTCTACAGCAGTGGTATTCAAACGTTTTCATACCAAGCCACCCCCTCCTTGATTAAAAAGGAGGAGACAGTCGATCCTTCCAGGGTGGTGGGGGGGATCAGGGTGGTGGGGGGGATGTTTAACAAGTTTAATATGTTGTAAAATCAATAACGAAAAGTAAAAATAAATATATATTGGTTCTGGGACCCGCTACGGGCCCAAAGGATGTCCAGGGGGACCCATGCTCTTTAAAATATTAGCAGATTTTGTACTGCTTATGTTGATTATTAAAAACAGTCATCTTAATTCCTTTTTAAAAAGTCTGCCCCTTCCCACTCACCCCCAGACATCCTTCGGGCACCGAGTTGGAAGACCACTTGTCTACAGGTTGGTAAGTAAAAGAGCATACATTCTGATTGATGGGGCACTTCCCAAAGTACCATGGGTTGAGGAGCAGTGGGTACCATAGTATGGGGAGCAGTGGGTACCATGAGGTGGGGAGCAGTGGTTATCATGGGGTGGGGAGCAGTGGGTACCATGGGGTGGGAAGCAGTGGGCACCATTTGGTGGGGAGCAATGGGTACCATGCGGTGGGGAGCAGTGGGTACTATGGGGTGGGTAGCAGTGGGTACCATAAGTGGAAGTCTTTGGCATGGACAGACAGTTTATTGGGAGTAATTAAAATGAGAGAACCTAGAGTCGCCTGGGGGCCAAGAAGAATTTACATTGGTGGAAGGGGCAGGGAAATTGACAGACCATTGATTGCCCGGCAGTCCTTACCTGAAAACTAGATCCGGGACATGAGGGTCTGTATTTGTTATTAATAGCTATGGATTTGGGGCAGGGTAGCAGTGGTATCACTCGGGTATAAACACGAGGACTGGTATGGGGTGCAACGCCCCCCCTCACTCTGTGAGGCGGGCCCCTAACACGGGCACTACAGTTACCTATCAACCTGGCTTGTTATCCCGCCTCCCAAAATGAGTTGACAGTGCAGTTATTTCCTGGAGCCCTGTTAAGAGGTAGTGGACGGGGAAAACGGGCCTGACATCATCTTAAGGCCTTTTCACACCCCCGTTGCCCAAACAGCTCAGGCCGCTTGGCGGCAACTGAAGTGAAAGGTTACACAAGCAAACACGACAAAACGCCAAGAATGTGACTACTTGTCAACAGACGCTACCAGGGCCAACACCCGCTGGGCTTCGTTTCATGTTCCTGTTTACTCGCGATGGCATTGTTTCCGGAAGCACGCTAACGTGTGTCTTCGGTAGCTACAGCTGCTTTTTCAGTTTTTGTTTACAAAGTATTGACCCCGGGTCAGCAGTTATGATGCTGAAAAGTGTTGCCCAACGAAAGATCTTCGCCCGGCACATAGCTATTGCACAAGGGAAAATAGTTTGCAAATGAAGAGGGTTTGCGACCAGCTTCCCAGCCGGAGTGTACATTGCAAATACCCCATTCCAGACGGGCGACTGCCCCATTATAAACCCAGGACTACAAGTCCAAGAATATAAAGTTCAAATCAGTACTGGACCACCATGTCCGGACTGGACAGGAGCATTTGGACACGTGTGCCAAAGTTATGGGGCAATGAGCTTACCAGAGATTAACAAATACGGTGACCAGACGTCGCAGTTTTGACGGGACTTTCCCGGGATTGGGACCTCTGCTCCCCCTGTCCCGAGAGTTTTTATGTTTTAAAAACCCTGTCCTGGTTTTGGGCAAAGGGGAGAGTGGCAGTCCCGTTTTTTTTCTTTAACCACAAACAATTATCAACTATATAAACAGTATTAAATGTTGAGAATGTTGTCATATTAGGATGGGTTTGAACCCCCAACGTTCCAGGTACAAGTCTTATGCATTAACTGCTTCCACCACAGAGACAGGCTGAGAGGAAAGTACATAGCAGGATATGTAATGTCAAACACAGCAAAAGCACCTTTGTTTTTAATATTTACATGTTTTTTTCAGTGTTTTATAGTTGAGATGCTCAACATGTTGACACTAAATACCAATAACAGTCAAGTTCATTGTACAAATCTAACATTAAAATACATAATTCATATCAGTATCACGCTTGGTATTTACGTGCTTTTATCAGCACTCAAAGCCGCACAATCTTTATGCATATACTGTCAGAATGGGGCGGGGAGAGGTCCAGTTAGGGGGTTGTGGGGGGGCGAGTCCTTCTTTTATGTTGTTGGCTGTCCCGGTTTTTTGTCTTGCAAATCTGGTCACCCTATCAACAAAGCACGGTCCATGTCACGGTCTATGTCGATATTGATACACAGCATGTTTTGCACCATTAGACTCTCTCGTTCAAGTTAAAAGAGTTAAAATAACATAATTTGTTTATTTACTTGGACAATTGCATTTTCATCCTTGTTTTTAAAGGCACCAGAGTTAAAGGATGACCATAGCACACCTACCACAACAAATATCATCGGACAATGGAATGGAACTGGTCTTTGTATAGCGTGCATTCACCTTGATAAGGCATCTTGGCACTGTACATAAAGCTATGAGAATGGTCACATCTCTGCGGCACCCAATCCTAGTACATATGTTAATGTTAATGTTAAAGGATATTTGTACCGCACACTAACACCACCGGAGTGGTCCCCTGGCACTCTTAGAGAAATGTCTTCACTTTTGAATGAATCTCAAGGTGGTTCAACAGGAGCCAGATCACTAGCGGTGTAGAGCTCCACAGCGTCAAAAAAGGGCCGGCCGGCCGCACGCTATATCTTACATGTATAGCTCTCAGCACAGTAAGCAGTGTTGGGGAGGCTGAGCCTTGAGATCCTGGTGGCCTTTATTTCACAAATCGTGTTGAATATATACAGAGCTTGTTTATAGCAGGTTTTATGAACTAAACACAAAGCCTTGAATCAAATGCGTTTCTGCACTGGCAGCCAGTGCCACATCCGAAGAGCCGGCACAATGTGAGCACAGCGATTCAAAGGATGCAGCAATCTAGCTGCAGGATTTTATAAAATGTGAAGTTTATACAAAGCTATCTTGCGAATTCGCAAATAGATTCCATTGATTGCAGAAGTAAAGATGAATGGAGATAAAGGCATTAACTATTGTGAGTGGTGAGCGGACTGCGCTCAGCTTTAAACGGGCCCCGCGTACCAGGGCCTCCGTGTGCATAATAAAGGATGACACACAGCAATAGGGAAAAGTGAACCTTCTTTTTTCTACGTATTTTCCAAACTGAGGAACCCCTTCCTCTAACCCTAGTCCCGCCCCCCTCCCTAACCCAAAATCACTTCCCCTAATGTTCTGGCCCAAACTTAGGGCCATCCCACATAACGGCGTGGGAGGGCGTGGAGCTCGCCTCGTCACGGCGTGAGAACTATGTCCACCTTTTGGAGGAATAATTCAAAAATGACTGTAAAATCCAGGAGTTGGCAAAAAAACAAGATCTGGTAACCACACTAATCCGAGTGTACATTGAAAAAAATTAATCAAACTAGACCCCTCGGTGCACAGATGTAGAGGTACACCCACCCCAAAACGATTTTTAGAAATGGAGGCACAGATGCAAAGCAAGAGCCTCTTGCATCTGGTCCTCAAATGCTTAACCTCCTTGAGCTATCAACCTGTACATAAAACATTACTGTTAAAACCTTGTAGGATCAGTCCATGAATTTGGCCGGATTTCCACGTAACACAAATGCTGCATGCAATGTCTTCCGGAATCCTGGTTTGAGGGGAAACCAAAAACCCATGCCTGAGCTGCCCTACAATACTGCACCTGCCGTGCTAAAGTGTGAGATGTGCGAGTGAAGCAAGTGGCTTTCGTGAATGCCGGGGCTTTCATGACAGTCTGCTTTCCCCAGTACTCAGGCCCTCATTTTCGAGCTTACATTAACTCGGCTGTTGTTTTACATTTAAATACATCCAAGAAACAGGCTGCACTTGGGTTTGTCAAATTTCCCTTTGGCACTTTCATTTGCTTCAGCAGAGCATTTAAAATGGGAAGCAATTAATGGAAGCTGGCTGCAGACATAGCAGTGAGTGGGAAACGGGGAGTAGCTATGAACTGTGGTGTGTCACATAAGACTTGTGAATGTCGGGTGGTTAGAAATAGGAGAGATGGATAAACTGCATGCTGTGTGAAAAAGTGTTTGCAAGCAGGTTATAGTGTCATGCATTTTATTTCACTGTGTTTCTTTAAGTCTTGAGAGTACAGTTGTAAAACCCAGGCAGATTTTTTTATGCTCACATTTTGCATGCTGGTACTTGTAGGCTTCTGTTGAGGATGGGGAAAATAACTTTTTTGTTCATAGTGAGACTAATTGTTAGGAGATCTATGAAAAATAGACGGGTCCCTCTTCTCCCGGACCACCTATGGCAGCCACGTTGGACCCACCGTTATCTGGCAGCAGTTGGGAGGTTCCCTATGTAAATATCCACGATTAAGATTATCCTAACCCTTTCCAAGATGGCCACCATGTAAGGTCATCTTCCCTTCCCAAGACGACTGACCACACCATCAGCATATTATTGACATGAAGTGCGCAAAGCTAAAAGGGAAGAAGAAACAAATCACTGCGTCTTGCAAACATGAACTACGATGCAAGCCGGATCATCACTTAACTTACATAATTAGCCTTTGTTATTTTCCAACCTTGTTCCTTGTCCTGTATGAGGACTTCCTTTGCCACTTTAATGTTTTTTCTCTGTGTGCAGTAATGCAGTGGGCGAGAGATGCCAGGTATTGATTGAACAACCAGGGAGAGAGGTTAGACTCCTGGGGGACACCACAGGTGGAGAGAGAGAGAGAGAGAGAGAAAAAGAGAGGAGAGGAAGGACCCAAGGTGGACCTGGGAGGGTCGGTCGCAGAGGAAAGAAGTCAGCCTGGCCAGAGCCTGATCAGTGTTACCCAGGTTCTCACGCAGCCGGTTGAGCAGGATGGAATGGTTGACTGTATCAGATGCGGAGGAGAGATCAAGTAGGATGAGGACATAGGGGACGTTGGAGTCGAGGTTAGATAGCAGGTCTTCACAGATGTCCTGAAGAGCAGATTCTGTGCTTCTGGCTGCTCTGAAGCCAGACTGATGGTCATGGAGAGAGCTAACAGAATCAGTGTGAAGATTAAGCTGGGAGATGGCCAGCTTTTCAAGGAGTTTGCCCAGAAATTGAGTGACAGCGATTGGGCGATAGTTAGCCGGAAGGAAGGGGTCGGCAGAGGGGTTTTGAGAAGAGGGTGCACAAGCGAGTGCTTCAAGGTGGAGGGGAAAGTTCCAGAGGCAAAAGAGTGATTGTAGAAGTCAATCAAGGCTGGAGCGAGGGTGTCAATGTGGTCCTTGATGATTTTGGAAGAACCTGTTTTGATGAGGCTTTCATCGATCAGACTTGTCTCTTCATATTACCTGCGGAGAAGAGTGGAAAGGCAGAGAAAGCAGGGGCGGCCTCAGGAGGGCTGGAGGAAGAGGGGAGAATGGAAGGTGAAGCGGGAGAAGCTGAGAGGGTGGACAGGATTTCCTGGGTTTTAGATATGAAGTGGGAGGCCAGGGCCATGCAGAGGGCCTGAGAGGGAACAGGAGAGGTAGAGATTGCAGCGGGATTGGCCAGCTGCTTGCAGATTTGAAAGAGTTCTGCCGAGTTGTTAAATGCCGCAGAAACAGAGGCTTGTATGTGAGCTCTCTTCTTAGTGAGGACAGAGTGTCGGTATTGCCATTTCCTCTATGCAACCCTGCCCTTTCGTTTAAGGGTAACGAGATCTGAGTCTTATCAGTAGTTACATTTGGCTTTAGTCTTCATGCAAATCCTCATGACATGGGCAATTGAAAGGGGCAACATGGAAGAAATACAAACACCTCACTTAGATTTCAGATGTATACAAGGCCTGATATGGGCACTTTACTTCACCTGAACACGTACTTTGAAACATTGTTAAGCCCAGGTGGGGGTCAGTGGAGGCCATAAAATACCCCTGGAAAACAATACAAAACAGTGTCCCACATTCACAAAATGCAGCTTGTGACTTTTTACAACAAACTATTCGAACAATTCTTTGGAGGACGGGGGTCATTTTGGGAAAAATTGCATAAAATGGTTCTGGGTTAAACACTTTAGGTAAGAGCCACTGCTGCAGGTATTTATCCACTTTTATGCCCAAACTCACAATTTTAGCAGTGCAAGAAATCAGTGGTAAAGTGACACCAATTTTTCCAGCACTGCCAAACTGGTAATGAGGCGCTTGATATAGATTTGTTTTCTTGTATAAAGTCCTCTTGCCCCCACTGTATACCCTCTGCAATGGTGGTCCACGAGGGGCTTCGCACTAGTTGAAAAAGTGGTACACTGGGGCCATACACAACATAAAATAATAGATGTGTAGTTTTCAACTGCAGGGGGTGCATTTCACCAAGCAACGTCACTGAACTAAAGCTTCATTCTCCTTCTCTATGAGATCTCACTCGGAACCACTCGGTAGAATATATTCCCGGAGTAGGTGGTAGCGGTGTCCAGTCATTATCTCGAAAACAAAATGTCTAATTACAATAATGTCGAAACAATAATGTCGAAAACAAAAATGTCGAATTGTTTTTTTTTTTAATTTACATTTTTATTTGGGTTCCGGTGGTAAAAAAAAGGGGTAAAACATAAAAAAAAAAATTAAAAAAGGGGGGTTGGGGGGGGAACCCCCCCATTTCGAATAAAAATCAACAAAAAAAAGAAATTCGACATTTTTGTTTTCGACTTTATTTTTTCGACATTATGACTTTCGACATTTTTGTATTCGAGATTATGACTATAAACAGGTGGTAGCCCCATGAATAGGTCATATGTTATCTCGTTATTTGAAGCTATTTGTTTTTAATATTCTGTTGATCTTCTGTTTATTGGGCCTCATTACAAGTTTGGCAGTAGCCTTGCAGGTAAAACCGGCAGGCTGCCGCCAAACTTGCGTTTTTTTACACCGCCCCTCCCCCCGAATGGGCAATTACCGGATCATTACGGCCCGCCGGACTTGGTAATTGCCCATTTGCGGGCACCGGAAAAAAATGCTTCCCATTCCCATTGAGCCCCATAGGGCTCAATGGGAATGGGGAGGTTGGATGCACCGGCACCATTCAGAATAGTGCTGGCGCATCCGACATGCCCTGCTCGCGGGTGCCGGTATGCCCACCAGGTCAGAACTCGTAGTTTGCCGGTCCGGTAACCACGGTACCAGCAAGCATTACGGTACCGTTGTTACCGGACCAGCAAACTTATAATGAGGCCCATTGTCTGTTAATAGTTTGTATAGCGCCTTGAAACTAGTCTCTACTGTTAATATGTTTGCGCTTAATAAATATTTATAGTACTACTACTACTATAATTCTAAATGGTTGATTTCCAACAGTGCTCATATATGAATCTTGATTGTTTAAAACACATGCAGATTACCAATTGGTACATAACAAAAGTGTGGTGTCATTTTTATTAATTTTGATCCCAAAACAGGGTGATCTGCTCATGAATGGAAAGTAATGAAGAAAGACTACAGTATTTCAGCGTGGGTTGGCCTTGATAAACACATACGTTTGAGTGATGCAGTGGGTCCCAGAGGAGATCCGCAGGGTGAACACTCATCAGAAAGAGAGGGTATGCCATGGGTGCCATGAGCGCCTGTCATGCTGTGCCTTTTTCATGCTTTAAATGGGATTTGTAATCGAGGGGGTGGCTCTTGTTAGGGTGTGTGGCCTAACGAGAGCACACCCCTCACCTAATGAGTGGGGGGCTAGTAAAAGAATTAGAGCTGGAGCGCACTGGAATTATTACCTCTGATGCACCCAGCCCTTCCTTTTAAACAAAAGAATGGACTGGGCGCACAAAAGGTGTGACACCAATGTGGCCCAGCTCACACGCAGCAGGCAGCCCTTTTTTTCAAGGAGCCACGTTGTAGGCAACGCTTTAACCACAGGCTCCTTCAATGAAAGGTCTGCCTGCTGCTGATGTCTCTGTATTCAAACAGGAGAAGCGCTGGACTGACCAGCTCTCCTTTTGTTTCCGAGTAAATAGTCATCACCCAGCAGGAAGCCCCTTTGCTTCATGCTGGGTGATGACTACTCGGAAATAAAAGGAGAGCTAGGTATCCCAGCCTCCTGTTTGAGTACAGAGACATCAGGCAGCCAGCACAGCACGGTTACACCTGCTGCTTGTGGGTGTCAGTACTTCAGTTTAGAAAAAAGAAAAGGCAATGCCTTTTCTTCTGTATAAGCAGAAATGCTGACAGGTTGTGTAACCGTGCAGCTGCCTGAGGTGTTAAAGGGGCGCAGCTCGGGAGCCCTTTCTGGAGACTGCCGGGGATCGGCCCCGGCTAGCCCCGGCCTACTTAAACTCCTGGCCTTTGTGCAGGGGCATAGCCCTGTGCTCAGGAGCACTTCTTCCCTAGAGAAAACATGCCTTCCAGACAAACATTTCTTATTGATTTTTCTTATAAGGTTCTTATGAGAACTTACAAAAATCCTACTTAAAACTTAGAAGACTTTATACAATAACATTGATCCAAAAATTCCCTTAGATCCTTCCAAGCAACTTATGGGAATCTTATCATGCATTGTATTTGGGTTGATGCAGAATGCCCAATGCCGACATTAATACTTTGCTCAGGTAAGGAGACGTGTGGTGGTGTGATTTGTGGTGCAATGTAAACAATGGTGGCTGTTGCCCACAGACAAATGGAGTCAATCCCTCCCTATTCTGGCAAATGAATGCCTGCCGGCACTCCAAAATGGCACTTCGAATGCCGTAATCCAGTATGATGGCTAGGCAAAATGATTAGGTGCTGGAAATGTTTGCACAGTGAATCAAGGCAGCCTCATAGCTGGCCCTTCTGGTTCACAAATGAGAGGCCTGCACGGAAATGAAACCCCATTACCCTGCCCTCGCACAGCTCCCAGTGAGGGAGGGATCATTACAGGCAGTCTCTGCTGGGAACGCGGCGCCAGCAGCTCAAAGCTCAGCACATGTCACACGGTGGGTGCTGCAGGGGTTGTAGGGCTTGGTTTTGTATTGTAGTTATACCCGTACACGACTTGAAATCACGAACAAAAATCTACATTAAATAATTGTGTGCTGCAGCTTCCAAATACAATTCTATTTTGTGTTGGCTGGTGGCAGGACCAAGATTCATTTGCATATAGCTTGTCCTCTAAGGTAATGGTGCAGATGGGATCAATACCAGTGGTAATGATTCATTCAAAACCTTCCAGTAATCAATTTTTGGTGTTAGTTTATACAGGTAAGTGAGACAGGCTATGTCCCGACACAAATCCCTTCCTCGCTGCACCATAGGGAACCAAGCTGCACCTCAATGACGAGGCCCTGCAATGCTGCTACACGTCTGGAGTTGCTTGTTTTACCACACAGCTGGGACGTGGTCTGGCAGTTAGGGAGGAACTGCTCCCATTGGTGACAGGAGCTAAACTGATTTACAAAAGGGTGGCCCCATTCTGTAACGGGTCAGAGGCGCTAAAAAATGACTTAATTGAAGGTTGACCAGATTAATACCAGTGGTTATGATTAGTTCAAAGGGTTTTATCCATTTCTTTTTGGTTTGATTTTGCTACTTGTTTGTATTTATTCTTTGGAGTTTTTTTTTTCTAAATGTGTAGTTGCGCAAGTTGTGAGCAAGATCATGAAGATAGAGATTTAGTGTGCCACCCCCAACAGGTACTATCATATGTTTCCATATCCTTGCTGGTATTAGCTAGTGGCTCCCCACTTGGTCCTCTACCGGACCCATTTTGGATATGCTACTATGGTGGAACTCCCTTGCAAAGGAGCGGGGTGTTGCAAAGGTCTACGTAGCCCATTATTCCTTACCTGCTGCACAGAGGCACGCATCTATCCATTTCTCTAGAGATGCTGAAAAGGTTGAACTATGTTCTGGGTGGTACCGAAGAGGAGCCAAGCTGAAACCACCAATCAAGAAGGAACCTGCGTGGGCAATCAGAGGCGTTGCTAGGGGGAGTTGCATGGGCTATAGCCCCCAGACTTTTGGTTGTAGCCCCGGATAGAAGCTCAGGGGCTACAACCAAAAGGCTAGCTAGCCCTGAGTCCCGACAGTCCCTACATTAGCATAGCCGCAGATCTTTTACAAACCTAGCAACACCCCTGCATAACATTGAAAGCCTCATAACACAGGGACAATCTATGTTTCGCGCCACCACGGTTTCATAACACCACACAGTTGCTGAGCGGCCAGGGGCATGCAGGGGGTCAGCGTTTCAGATCTCCACCAGCCGTGTCAGTCTGCGGCACCAGCAATGAGTGTGCCCTTTACCGGCAATGAGTGTATGCCCTGTACCGGTTTGCTCAGCAGCACTGGCAAATAAGTGAATTAGCTGTACGATCATCTCCATGCCCAACGTGCAGATATCTACTCTTTGTGTTATGGGGTGTGCAAGCCAGGCGCGCAATGCCATTGACCTGCCCATGCTTCAGCCCCTCCCCTGAAATTTTAGCACAGGGGCGGGGCTTCGAGTCATAGCTTTGAATTCGTCAGAGAGGGAAGGATGCCTTTCCTAAAAGAGGCGGCTTTAATGTTTTACTGTGTTCGTGCAGAAACATTTATTTGCAAAAGCTGTGCATGGGTTAAAATCCCAGCATCACCATTTGTCCACAGCAGGTGATCCTGGGCAAATAATGTAATCCTGTTATGCTATGTTATTGAAGCTTGTATAGCACATATTCTACCATAAAAAGAAAGTGTCTATTTCTGTGTGTGTTGGGGTAAAGGGTCAGGTAGATGACAAGAAAGTACCTTTACACTCGGTGTGCCATACGTCAATGCGCATGCAGCAATGATAGCCATTGGGTTAATGTGCCTACTGCTGAGATCTATGTTTACACTGCTGGCCATGGGTTCCAATCCCCTCAAGTTTCCTTCTTCCTTCCGAGGTCAGATTGGCGTGATGTCACTTCCTGTGATATCATATTTAAATTAAGGGGCCCCACAATTAATCTGCCACACTTGGTCCAACAATTCCTAAAACTAGCCCTGTCTTTGCCCACTGTAGAAACAGCATACCACCCTCTCCTTCCATCACATATCAACCTTGCCTGTTGAACTGAAAATAGATCTAGGGTGGGATGGGTAACCACACTTGTATCTTCCAACAGGATAGAAATCTACATCTTGTAAGGGAAACCACAGAGTCAAGGATCTAGCCGGTACACCGTTTCATGAGGTGTGTGTGTCCTGACCAGATCACCCTGCCGCTCACTGCCATGCAACTTCAAGCAGAGGTAGAGAATGTTCTGTGCATAGCATGTGGCTTCGGGGGTCCTTAAACAGGGGGCTGTGTAATCACCTGAACGTCAGGGCCTTCGCTTGCCCAAAAGAGCAGTATCCAGAGGATGTCTGCCACTGTAATAGACAGATTGCCTGATACAATGATTTGGCGCTTTTCAATAAACTCTTTAAAGCTGAGTATTCTTGACAAACCTACATTTGAAGAAACTTCTAGCAACCGACCTGATAAAATATGTAGTCAAGCCCTAAATTTGCAGGCTGGTCGAAAATCCCAGCTTCACCACGTTATCCAAGTGTGTGATCCTGGGCAAATCAGTTTATTCTTCTGTAGTCTATCCAGGGTTTTTGTAATGTGATTTTTTTTTTCTGAGGGGAGGTAATGGCAGAGTTTTGAAGACTTATGGGTGGTGTTAGGTGGGCACCACGAACAGCAGAAATCTCGGGTTTATTTTATTTCCAAATGTAGGCAGATCTGCAATGAAGGCAAACATCATTTCTCACATAGATGAAAGAATAGTTCATAGCGTGCATCCGTTCCATATTTGGACAAGTTTAATTTGAGGGATTGTATAGCCCTCGGCAGGCCACCAACACCACTTACGAGTTCTCAATGCCCTAAGATCTGTTGTCTCCTGTATGGTCTCAGGATCTAGAGAGGCACCAGCTAATGCCCTCTCACTACGGGGAGTGTGTCAGGCTAGGAAAATCCAGGAGGGCACGTTACATCTGTCTCTATAGTCTCAGCACTTTAACGCGATGCTTTAAGCCTAGTAGTGTCTAGAAATGATCTTCTCTCACACGTCACATACGACCTTAAGAATCATAGTCAATGGACAAGGAAGCAATGGTTGGGGGAAATTCTTCAAAGAGCTGGGATGAAACCCAGACCTTGAGCTCATAACAGACTCTGATTATGGAACTCTTATTACAAATCATGTACCGGGAAACTGACCCCTTGAGCTAGATTTGTTGTTTTTGTACAAAAGCCGATTGGAGTAAGTTCAGCCATCCCGTGGTTATAAAATAGCCGGTCACATCAATCCACATTCTCGACCATTTTACGCATGTCTTTAGAATCAAGAGGCAACATGATCGGCTTATGTGAAACGAGTACTGTAATGCTGTGCATGCCGCAATGTATTTGGGTGTAATCTGATTCCCAATGGCTCAATGGTGTCTTGGCTTGAATTGCCCTCAGCTGGTTCTTAATCCAGACCCAAAACGTGGACTGAATGAATAAGCGATGGAAAGACTTCCATCGTGGACCAAGCTGCCACAAGTGGCACCTGCCTAGGGTGCATGGAAAATTTAGAAAAGATGAGTTTTGTGTAGCTTTTTCAGAGCGATGGTCAGTGGAACTTTGTGCACATGTGTGTAGGACGTATGTTCCATAGCTGATGTCCCTAGGACCTTTTTTTGAGCTGCACTCTGGGGCATCCGAAGCAGGTTCCATTTGGTAGAATACAGGGATGGGCCAGGAACTACCTATAGACTGTATACAGAAACTGTCTAAGGTCACTGGTGTGTCAAATCGTTTTCTATTTGCTGGCATTTAACCCTCTGTGGTCCATCAAACACACACCAAGGATTATTCTGGGTCATCATCAGTCACGATACCCAACACACCATTGGTTTATGGTCATTGACCATTACATGCTCAGTGACTTTGAATCGCACAGAGTTCTTCTTGCTGACGGCTACGCCTTCATGTTCCGTCACGCAGGATTCCCTAAAATCTTGTAGCTAAAACCTACATCGTGTTTAGCATCACATGTCACACTGTTACAGGACCATGCAGCCACGCATTCACATGTATCCATGTGCAATGCTGCTGTGTAGCAAGCCACCAGATTCTAGTAGTGTTCTGCGCAGTAACAAGTCGCCGCCGGGAAATATGAGACATTCCTCGCTTGTATTGTGGAGTAACCTCATTCTCACGTTGGGCACGAGAATATTTACCACAGTGGCCTTGAACGTGGCAGAGGGATGCCACAGTCAAACTCACTACCTCTTAAAGAGGAAGGTAGACCAATAAACCAACCAACTAAAGCCAAAAAGAAAGAAAGTATATCGCAAGGCTATTCGCCAAATCTGAAAACCCCAATATTCAGCAATGACATATCTGGAAATCAAGAATGTCACGTATTCAATATTCATAAAGCACTATGCTGTTGGCTTATCTCTGATGGATAGAGCCATGTTATGCCCAGGTGCGAGAAATAACACCCCTATTGTTGTCTTATTGGCATCCGTATTCTTTTGTGGAACATACTGTGCTTCAGGAAGTACTATGCCAGAGTAACGCATCGGAGAAGGCCACATTGCTGCACCTGGTGTAGGAGTGCAGAGGTAGAAGGAGAACAACACTCAATTTTGTCGAGGCTGAGCTTCATGAGGACGTTCGGCCGCTGTCGGCAGGAGACGTGGGACCAAAAAGTGGCATTGTGGTTCAGGGAATCTTTAATGGTGTGGGGAACCACCGCATTGCCTCTGTTGCTGCATACTGCCTTGCACTTGACCTCATGTCGACGACGATCACCTCTTTTGACACCACCCTTCGATGGTCAATGTTTAGAGGTAGGTCATTCCCGAGAGGCTGCGTAAGAAGGTGGGCGTACTTAATACATACTAAGGGTAGCAAGGACAAAGAATTTCAGCAGGGCTCATTGAGCCCCCGTGGGAGCAGTTCCCGAGGTTAACACTCTATTTTGGGAGGTACAGTTGAAGACTGTGGTGAATCCCTGTCCAACGGATTTGAAAGGAGGGCTGCCATTGTGGTGTGCAGGCATCGAGTTGGGGGCTATACTCTCGGGTAAAAAGGAGAGTCGCTTTGTCCCGCTGGCATTCCTACTTGGTCAAAATGTGTCGATCTGACCAAATCACCTTTTTTTGCTGTACCTTGATCCCCCTATCCGCCAAAGCTACGCGTGCCTAAAATGGGCTTATTGCTGTACAAAAGCCAGACATTTTTAAATATCAGAAATAAAAAATTGCCTATTAAAGGACAACCACTGGCTGTTATAGTAACAGTTTGCTACATAAATACTTCGATATGAAATGCTTAGAACAGCAGGCAAATGACTTGCTTATCACTCTGAAGACCAAACTGTATAGAACATTCATGTAAATGCTACCCCCCTTTTGGCCGCTCCAGTATATGTCACTAAATGCATACAAGCGCAGTTGCCAGCAGGCAATGAAGTCTTAACCCTGTCAACCAAATCATATGTATTTAGAACAAAAGGCTTAGAAATGCAACCCAGCTGTGAAAACGATCCTTGCCCGCACCCGGGTATCAGCTCGGGTTTGAAGAACTCTTGGAAGGGGTCGAGTCAACATTATCATCTGATAACACTTGGAGGCAGCCAGGCAAAGATGATTGTGTTATGCCACGGCCTCAGAGCTCAGTGTACGTGGGCGAAGCTGTGGCAGGTTGCTAAGTAGCAGCTGGCGACATCAATACCTGGCGCAGACCCAACCAGTGTAAGTCGCGCTGGCATTTCCCAAAAGCTAGCCCATCAAGTTGGGTCTTCCCCCAGTATAGTCAGATACACATGTATACTGGCATAGCCCCCATTCACTTCACATTGTCAAAACAGGCATACGACTGGACAAGAACCGCTGGCACCATCGAACAACCCAATGCAAGGAACACAGTGCCCTAGGCAAAGTACCATTTTCCCACCAGCTGCCCCTTTCAGTGCAGGGATAATCTGGCATCCCTTGGCACCTCTCTGCCGGTGGCACCCCAGGCAGTCACCTCGTACTGCCTTGCCCAAGTCCCTCCCTAAGTGTAAGTGAACCAGGTTACAGGTGCTACAGCTATACCAGTCTGGGCTGCCATGCTAGAAAGCATTGTTAGTACTCTTAACAGTGGAGGCCTATTACACCATCCTATGACAGGCATTGCGGCAGATGTGTTCTCTAACAGGCTGAGCGGGTGTACACCAATGTTTAGAGTGCCAAGACAGTGCCACAGTTGCTGCATTGGTTTATATTGCAGTGCGCTCAGAATACAATGCCCTACATCATAGGCCACTAGAACCACCCCACTTCCACAGTGGGTTGCAATGTGGGCACTCGGTTAAATAAATCCAAGCCGGTGGAGTTTTCTATGCCAGCAGCTCCTTCCAGTTTGGGCATAGGTGTAGGAGGTGAATTGTACCCAAACATGTTGAATAACATGTAAACAAAAGAATGTTGAAGCAAATTAGGACTGCCAAAAGCAACCGGTTGTCCATTGTATTCCTGTAGATTATCACCACAGATCCCACATGGTCTCCTCTTTACCCCTACACTCTTATTTTCATCGATCTCCCATGACCATCTCGGACAGTTTGAATGTATGTAATGGTTTTGTTTTAATGCATCCTGTTGGGGTGGCGGATTGTTCAAAATTTGGTTACTTTTTCAGCCCACAGAAATGTGTTTTCGATGAGGTTCATCTCCCATGCCAGTCTTAAATCTTGACTTCTAACTCTGCACAGTCTGACACTGCTAAAGGTTTCCTTGTTATACTTTAATTATTCCATTAAGAAATGTGAGTGTCTCCATCATATAGACCACAGTGAAAGAAGGGGGGACAAACTGTAATCAAAACAATTCAAGCTCAGCTCATGAATGTTTTCAGTGGAGAATGTGAGAAACCTGAAGGTATCTCACGGACTAGTCCAGGTGGCCAGCAGAGGGCCATCGCTATTGGATCCAGTTACCGGGGGTGGACCAGTGCGGTAGGATCACCTGGATGAGGGGTCCTCGGAGAGTGGAAGCGGGACACGGCGGGTGAGATGCGGTATCCCCTTATTCATAAGACCTTTTCCCCATCCTAACTCACCCCCCTTTCTTAACACAAACACTTTCTCAAAGACCGATTAACCTGAAAAACAAAAGACTTTAACCAGGGCCATATACCTGACATGTCCCAACTCAAGGGTCAGGCAGAGTCAGGCAATTGCCACTAAATTCACACACCTGGCTGCCATTTCCCTTCCTCATAGGGATAAAAGGTGGAGCACGAGACCACACTCTGAGCAAGGGCAAATGCACGAGGAAGCAGTTATTCGAGGAGGATAGTTCAAACAGAGAAGAAAGGTGGTGAGACCTGAAAAGATGTCAAGGAGGCAATTGCCCTTTCTCTTTTCAAACCAGACCCGCAAAGCCTCTGACAAAAGAAACGTAAGACCGGCAATCACTGCTGGCGGATGGTGTGACGGAAGTCAGCGGTACATGGAACCCTCCCGCACTGATAGCCAGGGTGTGGGGACAAGGTTGCCATTGAGGTACAGTCCTTGACTCCAGCGGCAAAAGAAATGCTAACGAGTTCAGCACAGCCGGTGAGTCGGGAGAAACCTGATAGGAGCCAGACTTTGTTAAGCTCAAGGTTGCAGTGACAAAAGAAGTTTAAAGATATAACTACAAATACCAAGAGGCCATAGGAAAGGCTGACGGGAGGTGTCAAGATGGTCATACAAGGGTCCAGCCAAGCCCCTTGTACAATCGAAAGTCCTTGACACGTTGTTAAATTATTAAGGATTGGGAAACAGGCGTGTGCACCCGGCTGACGGGAACGCCGTACACTCTGTGATTTTGGGGAAACACACACTGACCCAGCTAATAGAGTGACCCAGCGAGACGTTATCGCCCTTCTGAAGTCTCTGTGATTTAAATTGGCAAGTGTTGTGGGGAGGTCTGAGCCCGGGTAGGGGGACCTGAACTAGCTGGATGTTTAAAAAGACATTAAGACTTTCTGATATTACACCTAAGGAGATGGCAAGATGAACCCAACTAAGGGATATCAAGAGCGAAGCTAAGGGAAGTGAATCCCATATTGTGACGCAGCAAAATGCAGTACATTGTGATGACAAACGTGAACCTGACTAAGGGATGTCTACAGGGAGTGGTTGGTCTGAGCATGACTGAGGGAGACTAACATTGAGAAATGGATCGGAGTCTGGCTGAGGGGGCTCCACAGGTGAAGAGTAATCATCCGACGTAAAGAGAAATAAAAGGAACTTTTGTTTTGTCGTTTACGATACACCAGGCCTTCTGAAGTAAGAGACTTTGCTTGAAATAGTCTTGGAAACAGAAGGTCCTGATATTTGTTGAAAGGAACTGTAACCTCGTACTGGAGAAACCCAGGAGTGTGCTGTGCTTAAGGTTCCCACCTGTGTCCCATGCTAGAAAATGTGGGTAAGGGAGACCCTGGCCATAACATCCTGATTCATCATTTTGTGAACACTTCTTTCCTTTCTTATGAACACTGTCCCACTCTGTTTTATAACTTAGCGGTAAGGATTGGCAATAGATTTTTTTTATAGGCCCTTTTATTTGACAAGACGCCACTAGGATGGCCTTATTATTATTTGATGGTCGTAGCTTGCTCCCATCTTAGAATTCGGTTTAGGTTAGATGTTTTTCTCACCCATTTATGCAGTTTAATAAACACCCTTGAACTGTGATCACTTGTGTCTGTCTTTACTGTTGCCACCACGAGTTCCTTACAAGAGGCAAAAATATCTTTCGCGAATCAGTGTGAACTAGCTTAATGAGGGAACACTACGTAATGTAGGGATTTAAGGAGTTCAGGGGAATCACACCCAAGAATTGAAATAATGTATTTTAGAGCACAGTTTTTGAGAAAATAGAGTAAAAAGCTATACAATTTACAATTGGCTCTCTCTGGTAATACAGCAAAAAATCATAGGTTACCAAAAGTAGATAAGATAATTTTACATTGTCATCATGCATGTGTCCACAATATACGCCAGTACTGCTGTTGCAAATCACTTTTATGATTCCACGGCCACAATAAATGCCACCATGGCGACGCAAATTACTTTCCTGAAGCAGTGCCACTATCTGCCAGCATTGCCACTACATATCACTTTCATGATGCTGCTGCATCCACAATATATGCCAGCTTCTGTACATCACTTTGATGTGGCACCCACACTACATGTCAGTATTGCCATAGGACACTACTTCCATGAAGCAGCACCAACATAAACCAGCATTAACACTGTACATTACTTGTATGATGCTGTGCGTACAATATGCCAACATTGCCCTGTACATCGCTTTCATGATAATGCACACATATTTGCTTCCACTGCCACAGTAAATCAATTTATAGAAGCTGTGCCAAGATTAGGTACCAGCATTGCCACTGTTTCCGTTCAGCGCGTTTATGATGCTGTGCCACCACTGTGACAAAATTACCACAGTAATTCACTTTGAAATTGTCCCACAAACAATAGACCCTGCAGCTGCTATGAAAATAGCTTCCATGGTGTGCCCTCTGCCAAACACATGCACGCATCACATTCATGCGCACACAACAAGACACCCACACTAACATACACACACGTACAGGCCCCCTCATGCAAACTACACAGACATACTGCATTTGTTAAATAAAAATATGCACGCATAAAAACACCTTTATGCAACAACATCTAAACAATAAACTCAAACTAAACGGTTGAAGCAAGTCAACTTAGACAAATTTGAATGGACAACAGTATTGTAAAAATCTTATCTTGATTAAACAATAAAAAAAATTAAAAAACACCTTTTTTGCAAACCTACCGTTAATTCATGTGCACGAAAGCCAGCCAGGATTCAGAAAAGGATATACTACAATATGATCATTGAAAAATATACTAAGATCAGGGCGGGATGTCTATATGTTGCTTTTGTGGATTTGTTGAAAGCTTCTGATTCTCTAGATAGGGCAATTCTGTGGAAGAAAATTAGACAGGCTATGGGTCCCTGAGGGTTTACTTAATTTAATCCAACTTTTTTACACAGATACATGTGCGGTTGTAAGATGCCCAGCTCTGGCAGTGTACTCTAGGGAGTTTGCTACTAATAAAGGGCTCAGACAAGGTTGCCCCTTGGCCTCATTACTGTTTATTTTGTTTCTATCGGACTTCGACCCATACAATTCATTAACAATGACTAACCTCCTGGTAATAAATGGGACAAAATATGGGGCATTATTTACGCTCCTGTGCCCATACAACATGTTGACACAACACAAGGGGGTATCCCTCCACCCACGCCCACAATCAATAAACTAGGCAGCATGGCTCCTGAAGTCATAGAATTTGCCCACTTAAACCTTCCGCAAACGTGTATGGATATCCTTAAAGAGGCACCAAAACCCAACACCAGACACTGCTATTTTAATAAATGGAAGCGATTTGTGATATGGTGCGCATCACAATCACTAAGCCCATTAGAATGTTCTCCAGTTAACATTCTACACTACATGCTTTACTTACTAGACTCTGGCCTGGTATATAATTCCTTAAAGGTGCATCTGGCAGCCCTGTCGGCTTACACCACTTCCCAGAACAAAGTGTCCTGGTGGAAAGTCCCTGTCATTAAAGCATTCATGGAAGGCGTAAAGAGGCTATAGCCCCCAATTTCCAAACTTCCTCTGGGTTGGGATCTCAATGTGCTCTCCAAGCACATGGGGCCACCCTTTGAGCTTATGCACAAGGCCATCCTAAAGCATCTTACCTATAAAACTGCATTCCTGGTAGCTATCACCTCCACAAGACGAGTCAGTGAGCTACAGGCTTTATCTGTACAAGACCCCTTTTTCATTATACACAAGGACAAAGTTGTTCTCCGAACACATCCTAGGTTCTCATCTAAGTTAATTTCGAAGTTCCTTGTAAACCAATCCATAGAACATCGTAACTTCTTTCAGAATCCATCAAACTCAGCAGAAAGAAGCCTCCATACACTTGATGTAAGTAGAGTGGTTGTGTACTATGTGAACAAAACAAAACCCCTAAGGAAAACAGACCAATTGTTTGTTTCCATTATGCATGGTAGAGAAGGCGATCACATATCGAAGAGTGCCATCTCCAGATGGATAGTCAGATGCATACAATTCTGCTATTCCCTGTCCAAAAATGTACTACCTTTTACCCCCTAGAGCACACTCCACCAGAGGTAGAGGAGCTATCTTAGCTTTCATTGCAAATGTCCATCTGGACACAATCTACAAAGCTGCTACATGGAGTTCCATCCATACGTTCACACAGCATTACTGCATTGACACGCATTCTAACGCAGATTCACAGGGGGGACAAGCGGTCCTAAAACATCTCTTTGCCGCTGTACCTTCTAACTTCCCACCTCCAACTACAGCATGAACAACGGCAGCATTTGCATCAGCTCACCTTGAGAAACCATTGCCAAACAAACCACCTTGACAAACCAACAACACTCCTACCGAACAAATACACCAGGGAAGCCAGCAGCATTCGCTGAGGCTCACCGCAACAAACCTCACGCGCCCTCGCTGCTCAGACTTTCACTCCAGAGAGACCATGAATAATGAGACCAGGCTGCCCACATTGGACAAAGAACGCTGCAGCCAAACTACATTGAAGCATATGGTACGTATACCTTACACTACATCTGTGGAACAGGCCGTGAGCACGGCCATACATCCATGCACCATAGAATGCAGTTATGGCTATGCCATTCCGGTCTAGCAGCGCACTTAGCCGTCCATACTGAAACACCTGACGTACCTCAAATCCTCTGCCACTGGCATATAGCGACTACCAACAAAATGAAAATTTGGTATAGCTGGACACAGATCGAATCTTCAACAATAGCACTCTATTCCAAACCACCAACAGTGCCCACCCACGTGCATGACCTCTGGGCTGCTAACTGGAGCCTAGCCAGCCACCTAAATCCTAAACTGGCAAAAATGCACACAAGCATCTCTTAATCTAAACTCTTAGAACCTCCACTGCACTGACCACAGTTACCAAGGGCGTTCCAACCACAAAGCCCTTTGAGGCCGTACAAACGGGGAAAGAGTGCTATATAAATAACCGAATACAATACAATACGCTGATGATACGGCTTTGTTTGATCAAACACAGAGTGATCTTCAAGAATCTTTAAATCATGCAGCTAAATTCTTTAAGGAGCATAATCTCAAACTGAACCTGGAAAAAACTAAAATAGTGCAATTTGGCAACTCCAATGTATGGGCTATAAATAATGTAAATATTGCAGTTGTCGAGACTTACAAATATTTAGGAATCTTGTTCCATCAGTGTGGCTTCTGGTCCGAACATATTAAAAGGACGCTAAGACAAGCACAACGGGCTGACTCGCTTTTACTATAAGCATGGGGGCAAGAGATTGGCTAAATGCTTAAGTGTCATCAAAATCAAAATGCACACATCTGTATTATACAGGTGTGAAATATGGGTCCACGCCGACTGTACTAGGCTGGGTGAGGTGCAGAATGAATATTTAAGGAATATACTAGGGATTAGCCCTATTGCACCAGGGGACACTCTAAGAGCAGAAGAGGGTGTTAATAGTGTAGCAGAGCGCAGGTTTTTAGAATTCTAGCTCAATATATTTAATACCCCAAACCCTACAAGGCAAAATATAGTTCAGGAAATCCACTCATCACCAGCCAAAGGACAATATACCTGGTGCAATTTTGGCAAAAGACTGATAAACAAGTGGGGCATTGATCCTAACCAAATCAATTGCCTAGACAAATTGAAGATTGACCTTAGGGAAAAGGCCATTAGACTTGAATATGTGAGCACGATGAACCGCTTATCCTCTCATCGATGTCATTTTATGTTGCCTTGACTCAGAGCATCTATGAGAGAGGTGCTGTAAGCCCCCTGAAATCCCCAGAGCATAGGCAAATAATATTAATGTTTTGATTAAAACATCCTACCATTGACAGCTAGAAATCCTGGCTGGGCGGCCGTAAAGAATGCCCCTGTTGGACGGGATACGAGGAGAATGTACTCCATTTTGTATTAATATGCCCCCTCCTGATTACCCTTAGAAGACAATGTTTTTTAAATGATTTTTGTTAAGTTTGGTATCCGGGATACTTTGAACACGATGTCCCTATTTATGTATTCGAATGATTTGAATTTTATATCTGATGTTTGTATAGGAAGGACTCAAAATGTATGGCAGACAATTTTCAAAATAAGGTTTAGGGTTTTCAATTATTATTTATATGTAATGTATTGTTGTTTAATGATTGTTAATGGTCAACATCGAATACACTTTATTACTACTACTACTGATTACCTTGGGCCATTCGACCAACGCTCACCTAGCACGCCAGCAAACATTGTCAAACCAACCCTGAGAACCAGGAGTCAGAGGGTCTGAACGACTTAACCATCCTCTGCCACTAAGCAATGCAGACCAACCATATTGATGAATATACAAAAAATTGGGCCTCATTAGGACCCTGGCGGTGACGGTATGAACGGTGCCGGTAAGGCACCGGCACCGCTCATACCATCCCGCCGCATTACGAGTTCTGCTTGCGGGTTCCTGACAGCCTGCCAGGTCTTACCTGGCAGGATGTGCGGCACCCGCAAGCATATCTCGTAATGCCGCTGGCACCGTTATCAAAGGTGCTCGTGCATCCATGCTCCCAGAATGGGGATCGGGAGCCCGGCAATACTGCCACCCGTGAATGTGCAATTACCAGCCCATTCATCTCGTAATGGGCCGGTTATTGCCCAATCGCGGAAGGCAGTGCCGGTAGCGAGCATGGCGGTAGCCGTGCCTGCCATACAGGCACGGGTACCGCCATGCTCGTAATGAGGCCCATTGACGCCTAAGAATCGTGGAAATTCTGGAGGTCTAACTCCCACGGCCACGATAACATACTCATCTACCGCATTGGCAAATAAATGTCATCTAACACTCACAACAAGGTGTTGTGGGAGGCCTAAAAGCCTGACAACCCTACGCCAACTAACCATAATCACGGTATCCAGTGATAGTGTCGCTGATAAATAACATTTTCGGAGAACAATGTTTTTTTTCTCCCACTATCCAACACTTTCTCCACATATTTTAGGAGGGAAGTATCTTTATATAATTATGCCCATCTTAGAAAATGTTGGGAAGGCTATTTAGTGGGAAGGAATAAAATATTTATTCAGAATATTATCAATTAACATACATAAAATACAACATTAAAACATGAAAAATTATACATAAACCTTCAGATTAAGACACAATAACAACAACAAAAAGGGAGGTGACGATGGGTTCGTTACATTTTGAACCATAAGTTGTACCATGCTTACATTAAAACAGTCTTCTTTATGGTATATTCTCTGGGAGCATATTTTATATAATAAAAAACATCATATAGGAATGCTTCCTTATTGCATTGCATTACAAAAGTCATAGCACCCTCACATGAGCTAATGTTATTCTTGATAAAATGCTGCCTAAGTCACTTTTTCCTTAAATGTCTAGAGAATGTGTAGGTCATTTAAAAATGCATTCGCTCTTCATTGCAGCCCAAGTCACACAGACATACCCTCCCCCAGCCAAGGCGCTTTGCTATGAGTGGTAATGTGTTTAGTCTAGCCATTAAAATAAATCTATGACACTCAGATGATTTAATTCTGGCTACGGAACATGCCGACATAGGTTGCTTGGGGGCAGCTGACTAGAGTAGGCAGGGGTACCGGGTAGGCGGGAAAGGCCAATTTCGTGAAAGTCCCTATAGTTATAATGGGATTTTCTTTTTGCTGCAGCCAGCCCCCGCCGGGATAACCAAAAGTCTATGCCCCTGATTGTAGGGATGACATTTGAGCAATTCTGCCCTGAGGCACACTAGATTCCAAATCTACTCCATTTTGCTTAAGGATAGACTTGCACTGTGCATTCGAGAGTGCGTCCAGTGCTGCAATTTCCCATAATCCCCAACGTTTCATTAAGATAATCTCAGGGTTATACCAACTAGTGTGATTGTTACTAGGGTAGCGCAACATCCCCCCCCCCCCGAGTGCAACAAGATTTGAATTTACAGAAGGACTAAGCTGAACCTTCCGGAAAAATTTGAAAACCCTCCTCTGGGCTTGGAAGGCTTTACTAGAGGTGCCCAATTCATATTGCAAAACATCTCCAGGGGCTCTTGGGGCTGAGGGGGTCCTGTAACCCTTCGTAAAATGGAGTTTTGCAAAACTTCTAGACACCCAAAGGTGGAGGCACCTGTACTAAGCACCATAAACGGCGGCAGTATAGATTTTGGTCTCCATCACATGCAGACATTTTACAGGGCGTTTCCCCCCAAAATGGGGAAGAAAGCAGGAAGTAAAAGCAGATCAGCCCTCTAAAACCCACAGTCACATGTTTGGCCGCCACATTTATGTGACTCTGCCAACTTCCTTAAGTGGAGAACAACAGGACTAAATGTTTGTATTCATCTATCACCTCTATTGTTAATTGTGTCTAAAGACCAGTTAAAATTCACCTTTCCCTTGCCAAAAACAAGGCTCTTAATTTTGAGGATCAGTTACAGCCAATGACACGAACAATATTCATGTGATCTGTTGTAACCCTCCTGCCTTTAGATCCACAAGGACAGTGTCATCTGCGCACAGTAGGGTGCTAAATTTAATGTCATTTAAAAGAGGGGAATCAAGCTTTGTATAGAGTGAGAAAATAAACAATAACAGCTCCAACAACGTTATTTCCCTTCCTGGGGTAATGACACTCCCCACATTAGGAATCTCCCACCAGAGTTTACCCGGCCTCGGCCAGGACTCCTCTCAATCAATGGTGAGCTGTTAGTGCCAAGAAGTCACGGAAATGGTGAACGTTGCGGTTTACAAAAGCCACTTAGCACGACGCATTGCAGTATGGATCACACTGAGTGTAGGCAGAAGCACAAACTAGTAGGAGGGTGTGCTCCTTCTAAAGAGTTCCTGTTATATGAAATTGTGAAATGTCGCCTTAGAGCACTTCCTTTAATTTACCATAGTTCCCTTCCCGTGGGATCACCCGAGCAGATCCATGGCATCAATGGGTGGATCCTCTGTGAAGCTCTCTCTGTGTTCATGTTCACTCATTCTGCCATGGCTAGGACACTCTAGAATGTAGGCACAGGAGCAGCTCCGAAGACACGGGTCCCAGACAAGGCACTGGGGGAAGACCACACCGCTGATCTCTGGAGAGAAGGAGCAGGACACACAAGAGGGAAGCCATTGGGAGAACGAACACAGATGAGTATTATTATTATTGTATGTAGTTAGCGTGGACCTAGCTTCGGGAAGCAACGGAGCAATTTACAATCATAGGGGGACAAACACAGTGATTGAAGCAGAGAAAAAAGAAGCGGGGAGCTAACAGGGGAGGGTGGGCAATTGGCATCATGGAGGAAGACAATGGGGAGTGGATCACAGAGTCTCGGGTAGGGTGGGGAGTGCAGGGTGTGTGGACCTAGGTGTTAAGGAGGAGCCATTCCTTGAAGAGGAAGGTCTTAAGCTCTTTCCTGAACTGTAGAAGTGATGGGGCAGGTCTGATGTTGAGGGGGGGGGTTGTTCCATAATCTTGGAGCATAGAGAGAGAAGGCCTGTCTTTTGGTTCCTTCCTTGAGGCATGCAGTGCAACACCAAGCACTGGATGGCATGGAGGCCTGAATGATCCCCCTAATTATTTTGTCCATTGTTTCCAAGCATCGTCAATTTTGGGTGATTTGGAAAGTGAGGCATTTCAGAATGTTCTCCAAGATGAAGAATGTTGGTCATGTAAGGATTTGAGGCCAGGTCCAGGACTGCATCCACAGATGATGAATGATCTACCAGACCATATACCACCTCTCCCCGGAAATCAGGCACCTGCCTTCCTCAACACAAGCCCTAATGTGCCCCCTGCCCACCGCACAGACATCCACACACAGATACAGGAGAGCCGAGTCACACTCTATAAACAGATAGGGATGTCAGTCAAATCTGCTGGGCCCGATTTGTTTTCTTGTATTGCTCGTGACTGGATTCCTGGTGCTTAGTGATCCGGAGAGCAGGGGCTGGAGGGATGTGTTATGATGTGCATACAGTAAACTCTGCTTAACTCAACAGAGTACCCACAGAGAAGGGAGAGGGGAAAGTGGCACGAGGAAGCAGAGCAGGAAGTGAAGAGGAATGGGTTGATAGAAAGAAAAGGGATGATGGGTAGACAGAGAGAGTCTCCCCATACCCGTCTTTGTGCATTAATAGAGGAATTGGTTTCATGGATACCTCTGCCTTTTGCTGGGTGTAACGTGTGTGTGTCTATGTCCGTTCACGTGTCTGTGATCTGCGGCTGTAGGTCACCCGTGTGGAGTGTGGGTATGTGTTTGTATGAAGCATGCGTTTGCTGCTGTGTATGTCTTCGTGTGCCTGCATCATGTGTGTACGTAGGCACTGACTACCCTTGCAAGTGTTTTATTGTGTCTGTGTGCATTGCGTATCTGCACGTGTGTGTGTGTGTGTGTTTGTACACTACTTGTCTGAATGTCATTATATAACCATACGCCTTATCAAAGATCATGAGAGCGGCGTGTGCTGCACGCTAGCCGGGAGTGGAAACCCCCCAGGCTTATCAGCGGTCGCCGCAGCATCAGCGTAAATGGCAGAGCCATTAACGCTGGGTCGCCCCTCCCCCACCTCAGCCTCGCGCATCATAGCCACGCCAGCAACATCTCGCTCTTTCCCTGTAACGTTTTCCTCTGTAGCGTATGATCCTTTGCGCGAAGTTCACCGAATGCGGATCGGAACACATGTGCCAAATGTGGCTTTATAAAAAATAAAGTTGAATAAAGTGTGTTTTTGAAACGAGTTTCTACTGTGCCAAAATGACAGGCTTTTTATGATGCATAGAATAAAAATGCTTCAATTTTCGATATTATCTGCAGCCATGTGGTACGTACTTACACACTGGCGCATGCCACAGAAACATCCTTGGACCGGCTAAACTTGCACAATGCCCTTTAAAAAAAATAAAATGAAAGAAATGTATATGTGTTAAAAAATAGCAGAGTCTTCGGATTATGCCTGCACATCAACACACACGATGACTCGCAAGCATGTGCTTGGAATATGCATATACAAGTTCAACACGCTCGCAATACAAGCAGGCACAACCTGCACAGGAAAAATACAGCATACACGAAGCCCAACAAGCACAGGCACCCCACAGGTCCCCTACACCTCCCACACAGACACGCACACCGACATGCAGATAACTACAAACAAGGCCTCTAGAATAACTACGCGCACATACTACGTGCTCGGAATAAGAGGTAGCAGAATGCACAAAGACAATACACACAAATATGCGTTATGCATACACATACATACAACATACTCCGGATATGAGAAAGCACAATGCACACCTAGAAATCACACGGAACGTGGGCCATACGCTCAGAATATGCAAGTGCTTTGGCAATGTCCACATACACTGTACACTCAGAATATAAATGTGCACAATACACACTAACTATATAGTAGCACAAAACACACAATAAGCTAGGCATATGAGTAAGCACAATAGACGCGTGAGCACAAACAATACGTTTTAAATTAAGCAATAAGCACTGTGTCAGGTAATACCCCAGGGCCCATAGTTACATGATAATGCACCGTTTTCAACGGGACACGTGTGAGAATGCGGGAAGGTAGAACTTGTGTTGTTAGGAGCGTGTTTCGGTGGTTTGGAGATGGGAAATGTCTGCAAATTGTGTTTTTTTCCTTAAATTTCAGACTTTTCCAGGGCTTCTGGGTAATAAATTCTGGGGCAATTCGGGCGCAATTCACGCAAGTCAGACTTCTGTGGATTCCCACGGGTGTCTTCTTTTCAGAAATGCATGGGGTTCCCCGTTTTCCTTGGTGGCTGCGACACGCCAGGCCCAATCTGTAGGTTGTCCACAAGAGCAAATTCCCGCAAAATCTGCTCTGCCGAAACACTTGCGGTTACCAGTGGTTTAGCTTTTTCCGTTTGCGCCCAGGTAGGTACACCAACACATGTGAGGTTCCGCTTTAGTTGTGACACCTGTGGGAATTTGGGAAGCAAGGACAGGTGTTGCTGGCAGTGTATTTCGGTGGTTTGGAGGTGGGAAATATCTGAAAATGGTGTTTTTTCCCCAACTTTTCGGACTTTGCCGCGGCTTGTGGGTAGTACATTCTGGGACTATTCCCATGGGTGTTTTCTTTTCAGAAATGCATGGGGTTCCCTGTTTTCCTTAATGGCGGCAACACCTCAGGCTCAAATCTGAAGGTTGTCGACAAGAGCAAATTCCCGCAAAATCTGCTCTGCTGACACACATGGGGTTACCATTTGTGCAACATGGTAATGCCCTGGGCCAGGGGCTTATTGCTATTAGTACTCCTGCTCGTTAGACCGGGGTACTAATAGTAGCTTTTTTAAAGTATTGTGACGACTCCAGTGCTGCAAAACTGAAAAAAATTATCGCCACGGAATGGGTATAAGGGAGTTTACGTATTCCCTTCTCTCTTTCCATGGCAGCGCATGCAAAACAAATAAAAAAGTAAACAAGATGAACACCATCCTTCTCTCATTCCATGGCAGCCATTGAAAAAAGTACACAAAAAATATGGCCGCCAGGGAACGGGACGAGGGACTACACAAAGTACCTTCTTCCTTTCCATGGCAGCTAGGATGTGGCTGCGACCGGCCTGATAAAGACTTTGTCGGGCTGGTAACGACCCGGCGAGGGCCAATGAGCTTGCTTGTTACAAGCTTATTGACCATCGCTGGGTACTAATATGCAATAATATGCTCAAACAAAATCAGAAAGCACAGCAAGCACAGAGTATAAGTGAACACAGACAATACACTCACAATCTGCAAATGCAGCATTATGCAACACACACACACAACATACAAGAAGACATTCCACATGAATTATTTCCCTTTTACAAACAACATCCATTACTCTACAGATGAAACCTTAACTCACACTGCACTACCACTTCACAACACCTGCTTACACCAATCCTATCGTTAAAGTTCGTATTGTGCAGTGCCAGCACACACAATTTCCCTTACTACTTTTACTCTCACACAAAATGAATTCAACAATGTCCTTCAAGTGTCTTACAATGGTTTAGTGGAAGTAAATGCAGCCGGATGGACAGCAACCAATCAGCTTCCTGCAGCAACACTGCTGGCAGCAAGCAGCAAAACAATGTGCCCAGTGGCCATTACATCACAGGACCAGTTCTGGTGTGACAATTAGCACTGAGTCAAATTACATATATTTTTCACACTTTTTTTGAAACAAGTCTGTGTTATTACTTTTCTGCAACAATAAGATAGTTTGAATCTAGCACATTTGACTCACCAACCAAGCTTTGTACTATTATTTTTTCAAAAGTTGGCGCATTAGAGTAATTTGTTTTCCCAATTCAAAAGAAACTGTTCCAGTTAAAAAGGGTGTCAATGTCACCAAAACCTGCTCCACCCTCCCACCTCAAACATGCAGTAACTCAAAATAAGGCAGGTGCCTCATAGTTCTAGGGCAGAGGCTATTGCGCACACTTCCATTCAGCATCTGCACCAAAACTAAGCACCCCACCTTTTATTTTAAAAAAAGCTAAAACCCAATCTTTAATACCTCGTGCACCAACCAACACCTCTCAGGAAGTACCTAGAGGCAATAGCATATCGAGGCCATACAGATCCACTCATTTATTTGCGCAAATGTTCCTATAAACTCTCAGTTCTTTGTAAATTAACTTAAAGAGATGTATTTGAGCTTCAATACTCCTCTCCCTCCGCCCTCCCGAAAGATGAAGGCCTGTCTGCTGGTAGTTCCTGGAGTCTGTTTTCTCTGGTTTGCTGCAGTGTCCCTGGTACCAGGGGTGGTCTGGCCTCGTTTTACAAATAGACATTGGCCAATCTCCAGATTATGTCATTTTTATTACAATCAGTTCCCTCTGGTTGATCAGATGGAAGAATCGCCGCAGGTACGGCCATCCTATCGCCTGGTTGATGCTGATGTTTTAGGTGGCTCTAAATTCTTTGGCTTGGGCTTAAAGTGGGGCCCGTAAAACCTGGCCCGTCACAGTCTGTCCTCTCCATGATGATCCTTCTACCTGGAGGCCACCGAGCGTGGTGAAAAGGGGAGTAATGGGGGCAGGGTGGCGTTCATAGTAAGACCCCCTCTGCGCTTTGGGGGATGCAAGGGTCTGCATGGGTGGTGGTTGTGGGTCTGGCTTTGAAGGGACTCTTCTTTTACTCCTGCTCCGCCGTCACGGGAGCTGAGCAGAGGGAGGAGTGATGAGTCGGGAGAAGGGCAACACAAGGCCAGCACGAAGGGCATGACATATGAATTTATTGTCTGGAAGAGGCGTGGCCTAGTGGTTACCAGCAGGCCGGAAGTCTTGATTATTTAAGCCTGCTTCCCACGTTCCCAAATCATGTGATCCTGGGCAAATCACTGGACAGCTCCCAGCTCCAGAATTGCTAATTGGGAGTGCCCTGTTTTCCAACAGCTCCAACCTATAATTGTGGTGGGAAAACCAGTCACATTGACTATATCTTGATGGACATGCCTAAATGGAAATATGCCAAAGCCCTAGGAGTTCATTTGAGACTGGAAAGTGATCAAAATCCAGTCTGTTAAACATCGGAAATGTATACCATGGAGAGTAATACCACTCAAACATAGTAGGACATGGCGCAAATGGGGGGATATTGACTTAACAAATGATCTTCTCTTGGTGTGCCCGGAAATCTTGCCGGATTTAGCGAAATTCCCAGGGATTATTTCTAATGATCCACATGCGGCAACTAACATACATTATGCCATTGCTGCCGCTATGGCCCCTCCCCTTTTCACCAAGTTGGTGAAACCATCTGCCCCCATACGGGTAGCAAACAAAGGATGGTTAGTCCGTGACTGTAGAAAAAGGAAGCAAATCTGGTGAAAGGTTGTTAGCCCAACAATTGTAAAGGGGCAGATACAGTGAAGAGAATTAGAGAAGGCAATAAGGTATTGATAAAAATGAAAAAACGAAGATCAATCAAAAATTTGGGCAGCTCTAGTGAAGGCTACTAATGATAAAAATGTTAAGGTCTTTTGGAAAATAGTAAAAATGTCATGGAAGGTGACAGATATCTTCCTTCTGTGCAAATACCAGAAAATATTTGGCTCACCCATTTAAAATCCTTTTATATGGAAAGTAGACTGGGTTTCGCTACTCCTTCCAAAGGAAGCGTTGGTTTGCTTGGTCGTGGCATTGATCGAATACCTTTCATATTTACGTTGGAAGAAGTTCTTATAGCCATCAATAAACAAACCAGGAGAAAGGCTCTGGGCCCCGACCGCACGCTGGTGGACCTTTATTTGAATGAACCCATGTTATGGGCCCCCTACATATGGCTTTTATTCAATGCTATCCTTAAAACGGGTACAAAGTCAAGGACGAGGCATAATGCAGAGATTGTTTCAATTTTTAAAAAGGGCGACACTGGTATCCCCAGAAATGATCGTCCAATCTTGCTGCTAGATGCAAGTAGCAAGATATTTGGCAAAATCCTGCAAACCAAATTAGACCATTGGGTTGTGGACTCCAAGATGGCTTCCGTAAAAATGTGAGCCTGATCTATCAAGTGTTTACATTAGTATTGATTTTATATTAATATGTTATCCTTAAAGAAGGCCAAATATACATGACCTTTATAGATCTTGAGGCTGATTTCGATAGCATCCCAAGGTGTGAACTCTGGTGTGCCCCAACTAAAAAGGAGGTCCATTCCCCCCTACTCAAGGCAATGATGGACCCCTATCATAATTCAACAGCCCGGGTCAGGTGGGACTTGGGTGGGGGAATGTACCAAACAAAGGGGTTAAACTGGGTTGCATATTGGCTCCCACCCTTGTTGGTAATCGAATTACAGACTGATGCCCCTGACGTTCCAGTTTTGAGGGAGAAAAGATTGGTATTTTGTTGTTCACCGATGATGTGCTCTTAACTTCAGAGCCCGCTGGGCCCTTTGAAGCTAACTGAGCAGTTTGTCAAGTTGTGTGATCAGCGTGGCCTTGAAATTAACAAACAAAAACCGGAAACATCGAGATGTGGTAAGCAACGGGGACCCTATGCACGTATCAACCTTAAAATAGGTGGAAAATTCATCGAGGACGTTGGGGAACAGAATCACAGAATCACGGGGGATGGCAAGTGGGCAAGACATATAGATGAAGCCAGCCTTTCCTTCGGGAGAATGTGTAAGGGGATTTTACGTTTTTCAACCACATATGGGGATAACATTTAAATTCCTGCTCTAGAAATCTACAGAGCAGAGGCGATAGCAACTGCCACATATAGAGCGGGGATTTGGGGTCATTGCCAAATGCAATCTATGTCAACTATGGAGAATAACTTCTTTAAAAGTTTTCAGTGGCTCCCAAAAAATACACTCAATGTTCCATTACAGTTAGAATTGGGCCTTGCGGCCATCAGTGACCAGGTCCCTTGGAAGCCATTGCTCGGTTGGGTACACATTCGGTCTAGGGTTACCCATCCTGAATATAGGATAGTCTTAAGAGATGCTCTAAACTACCGGCATTCTCTATGCATCCCATGGCTTAAAAATGTTAAAGTTTTGTTGGGCGTGTTAAAGTTAGAACGCCACTGGGGTAAACCAGATGGTATTTCTAAGAACAGTGGGCAGGAAGTATTGGATGCCTACACTGAATATAGCACAAGACATCCTATAGGCAAGTGTTTGATGTTAGCGACGGCACATGTTTATTTGCGGACAAAGCAAAGACATTTGCTGGAAGAGTACCTGCACTGTATCATAAACCCTACCCAAAGAGCGCTACTCATGAAGTTTCGCCTGAGCACCCTACCCAAAGCCTCAGTTAAGGCGAGGTGGCATTGGGTTTTCTCCGCTTGTTGTGAATTTGGTAGCCGGGGGTTCCCGAAACGGTACAGCATTTTGTCTGTCAGTGTCCTATGTATGCTGATACCTGTAAGAGAACCTTAAAACTTTGTTTGACAAAAAGGGGCCTACTTTCTGCAAACTTTTAATGCAAATCAGCCAAGTGTTCTGTCTCGAGATAGCTTGGTACCACACAGCGGAGAAAAGAGAAAATTTGGAGTAAATGTAGTGAAAGAGGTTTTACCGTGTTGAAGGTTAATTGTTTTAGGAATAATATATTGATGTATTTATCAATTGTTTTTATGGTAATAACTTTGGCATATCATATTTACTATGGGGAAATATGTGCAATCGTTATATTTTTTACTGATCCGTACTTTTATGGTTATCAACCGAATAAAGTGAATACTGACTGAATGACTAAAAGAAGAGTCAGTTTAAAGCCAGACCCCCAACCGCCACCCATACAGAGCCTGGTATCCCCGAAGTGCAGTTGGGGGGGGGTCTTGTTGTGAACGCCATCTTGCCCCGTCACTCCCCTTTTCGCCACGTTCTTTGGCCTCCAAGGCATTTCAGGAGCATCTCATGTTTTTTTCCAGAGGGCCCACACTTTCCTCCTATGTCACTAACCGCACATCCCCCAAACAAAGTGGTGGCCGGTGGCACCGGGGTCCGGTCTCTGGATGAAGGCAGCACCGTGGCTGGATGTCTAATTGCCCTTGAGTGGCTGTGAAAGGAGCGAAGCGCAGCGACCTGCCCTCCATTCGTTCCAGAAGGTTCGGCGTTCGCTAGCCGGTTTGGTGACATTTTCATCAGATGAGCAAAGGGGTTAATGTGTGTGGCATATAAACTGCCAGCGACCCCTCCACAGGTGCTCCGCCAAGACAGAGATCTGGGGCGTCTGCTGGGCGGAGCATTGCGTGGGGCTTCCGCTGCTGCTGTCCAAGGGGCTGGCACTGCCGCTGTCCCTTCTCTGCCTGCTCCATCATGGAAGGAACATACGCCGCCCCACCCTGCCCCCGCTTCAGATAGGACAGCCAGGGCAGGGCGTGTCCTCGCCCTTCTGCTGCCTCCTTTGATGTTCACCCTGCCTCACTGCTTGGACATGTCTAAGTACTGAGAATCGATAGCATTTCCTGATAGGGCACGATTGGCTCGTAAAAGCTCCCGCAGATTCAAAAGATAGCCGCATGGGAGGAGGTCGTGTCTTATTCATGTCTGCAGTGGCACCGTGCCCACTTTTTGAGGGCAGAGCCAGCCGGTTTGTTTCTTTCGTGGTGAGCATCTGAGCAGAGCAGGCCTAACTAAGCACACTGCCTGTGAGTCTTTCAGACAGGCAAGTGACGGAGACTCTGCAAGGGCCGTGGGCGCCCTCTGCCGGGCAGGGGGTCGCAGTGCATCTCTGCTTGGCACCCAGACACTCATCAATTCCCCAGCCCCACTTTCAGTGCAGAACAGCAACCTGGCGGCTGAGGGTTTGTTTGCCAGCCCTATAAGACTGCAGAAGTCGAGTCTGTGTGATTACTGCGCATTTTTTACGGGCTAAACGAAAATCTCGATTTGTGTTTCTCTTTTTTTACTGCATTTCGCTCTATATACACACATACATATATATGTATATATATATGCGTGTAGAGACCCTCGAAGCACCTCCGTACCCCCACCCATATTTATTATTTACTTTACCAGCACCCCCACCAATATATGCAGTGAAATGGGGGCGTCGAATTTCGACATTTTCGTTCGCGCAGTCATGGTATGCGCAGTGATGACACGATACCCAGAAGGCTGCGCGCTGCGCTGCATACTCTTCCAATCCAGACCTCTCTGACGCAGGGTTAATTTTTTGTAATCCGCTGCCCGTGCTTCTCCCCCATCACAAATGTGAGTCTGCAACTCGCACGATGTTAACAAAAATCACGGCCCGCTTATATCCTAGGACAATACACATATTGGCATGCAACTTGAACCCACGTGTGCCTACGTGTGCCAAACGCGCAAATCGCAAGGCATGCTGGCTGTCTCAACGAACAAGCAATGCAGCCCAGACCACATGGTAGTACTGACTGTGCTCTGATGACTAGGCTGGCTGGCCATGTAAAACCGAGCTTACACTTGAGAAAATAAATCTGTGGGTGGGGGGGGGGGGGTGCTGGGTGTCCGCCATTGCATACTGGCAATGAAGAAAGGCTGCATCACCCACTCTGCCCCCTTCTTGCAAGCTTTACCACTTTAGCATATTTGTAATCATTGCACCCTTTCCGGCAGATGTGGGGTCCCACATGGGCCGGCTACCTCACCTCTATGGTTTATCCTCCACATGTTCCACTCAGCTCAGGTAATCGAGGTGTATGGTGTGCAGGCTCAACTGTAAGCCACCAGCACTCAGATTCTCTTGGATCCACGCAGAGATTCAGGGACCAGTAAGATCAGGACTGAGCGTTTGGATGAGTTGTGGCATTTGCTGCAGAGCAATCGGTTGGGAGCATGCTCCCGGGCTGCCCTGACTTGGAAACTCTCCTCTTTCAAAGGCGCACCATCTTGGTGCTGCCCAGGAGTGTTGCTAGGTCTGGAAAAGATCCGGGGCTACGCTAATGTCGGGACTGGTGGGACTCGAGGCTAGCTATTGCCTTTTGGTTGTAGCCCCTGATCTTCTATCCGGGGCTACAACCAAAAGACCCAAGGGCTATAGCACCCCCAGACCCCTAGCAACACCTCTGGTGCCGCCCCCACTATGGATCCTGGGAAAAATCTTGGGGTGTGTTTGCCCAAGATCTTTCTTTTTACACCAGGTTAATGCAGCAGTGAAATTAGCTCCCAGCCACTTGTATCATCAGGGGGAGGAAGCTTGACCCATTTCCAGAAAGAACACAGGAAGCTTTCGAAGCATGCAGTGGCCTTCCCATGCCTTTCTACCTGGGCCAAGGCAAAAGCTTTCTAACCAAAGAGTGCATCGTGGCCTACTCGCGAGATCTACTCACTTAGCAAATGTGCATCACACTTCTCCGGCACAGCATAATACAGAGCGGCACACAGTGGAACCGTGAATCCAATGATGAGTCCACGACCCACAGGTGGAAAATGGGGCTCCGCTGTACTGTATGCTCCTGGCCCTGGGCTGAACTTCAATCACAAGGAGAAAATTAGAGGCACAGATACCGTGAGGAGCGTCTGGCAGGTAGATCTTGGAACGCGATGGGTGCACAACGATGGAACGCCCGCCCCCAGAAACTACATGCTCTACTTCCCTTGCAAAATATGAAGCCCAGGCTGAAGTGCAACTCGCTTCAAATAGAGTGAAATGGGGTGGTTGCCCCACTGACAGTCTGTGTCCTCTGAATGATGGATATAACAGGGTTCGAAATTGAGGGGACCTGGGAGCTTTTTAGCTCCTGCGTATAGGAAGAGCCTGGTTGGCTTGACACCAACAGCTACCAGGAGCTGTTTTTGGCTCCACCGGCCAAATGATGCTGAACAAACACACATATGGGAATTTACCTGTGTGTGTTTGGGACAATCTGTAAATACACTCTAGGACACGTCTATATGACATTTGAAGCATAAGGAGTCATCACTAATAGACAAAATTATATGTTTGCATCTTATGTGTACTGGCTCCTTGTTTCCCATTGGTAGCTCCTGGTCCCTGGTTACTGCTGGATACCCAGGAGCTACTTTTAGCTCCTGCTTATCCAATCTTGATTTCGATCCCTGTTATAAATTTGGATTCTGCATTATTTGTTCTACATTTTGCATTGTGTTGATGTTTCGCATTTTGAAGCTAAACCATATTTTGCAGTTGTTTATGCTTTATAAATAAATGGAACGACAAAGAAATCCATCAGAAAATACTTTGTCGCTGTGTTATTCAGAAATGGCGGACTTCTGAGCAATGCAAGCACATCAGGCCTGGCTCGCCTTGGCCTCTTACCTTGCTGGAGAAAGGCCCGGGGAGGAGCAATTTAAGAGCCTGCCTCTTCAGCTCCACCAGGCGGGCGTTGCAGTTCTCACACCATACTACCCCACGGTCCGAGCCAGGGGATGAGCCCCCACCACTCCCAGAGCCTGGGGAGCCAGTGCCAAAGCCTGGGGAGCCGCCCAGGGAGCCCGGCGAGCTAGTGCCGATCCCACCGGCCGGCGACGAGGGCCTGGGCGGCGAGCCTCCAAAAGATCCAGGCGAGGAGGTGCCGGAGCCTGGCGATGGAGTGCCTGAAGACCCACCAACTGGGGGTGCCACCACGGAAGAGCCGGCTCCCTCTGGGGCAGGTCGCCCCCCTGCACGTGACTCCTCATAGGCCTTCCTGTACCAGCTCTCCGGGGAGAAAGGGGCGGTGGACTTTGTTGGGGAGCAGACTTCATTCACCTGCAAAGGGAGAAAAGAAAGTGGTGAGGGCTCAGCCACATGCACTCAAAGCAGGACTAGGCATGTGGCAGGGAAAAGGGAACATTCAGTTCTGCAGTTCTGGAAGTAAATGGGGAATGTGTCATCCCTAAAAACATCCCCACTCCCATATCATCTTCCGCAGCCCTAAGGGAAGCATTCAATATATATTTTTAAAAGGTTAAAAGGTATGCCTGGGGTCAGCTGAACACTCATCACAGCTGTTGGGGGACCATTTCAACAACATGTTTGTGGGACCCCTTTGTCTTACAGCTGGGGAAAACAGTCAGAGCTACCCGTGGGGGGCTTTAATTATAATGTAGTAAAAGGAGTGCAGCAAGGTAGTTTAAAGCTGCCGAATATCACGGCATAGTCCTTCAGAAGGGAGCTGATACACTGAATATCACTGAAAAGATATTCATTGCTCTTTGACAGTAGGGTGATAATGTCGAGGAAACAAGAGTAAAAGGAAACCAGGCGATACGCGTGCTGACGGATACGGCAAGAGAGAGGTGACAGGCCTGATAGCTTGTAACATATGTGCTGTGCACTTTTAATGTTCCAACTAAAGTGGTATGCTTCTGTGCCATAAGACTGCCAGTATGGGGCAGTTGCTCCAGGGCCCCTAGGGCCCATTTCAACTGAAAAGGTTGAAAGGCCTTTACGCTGTCCCATGGTATGCCTGGTGAGCTTGGCAACTTGCAGGTTGTGGCGGTCCATGCAGCCCCCCCATTCCCAGCACTCTTAATTTTCCAGAATTCAAAATCTAACCCAGGGAGTGGATGATGAAAAGGGCCAGATTTGGGCCCCTGTGCCGCCCACATCCCTCCGCCCCGCCCAATGACACAGATGTGGATATCCAGCACGTGTGCCTTTTATGAAGAGGGATGCTAGCACCATCTAAACCCAACCCTGTGCCCCGCCCCTACCCTCTGATTTATTGACTGCCCATACAGGTACATTAAGCATTCACACTTTTCGGATCAGCGCTAGGCTTTGATCAGCCTCCAATGATTCAATAGCCATGCAATAGTCATGCAAACTATCACAACCTACATCCCTACCGCTCATCCCCTTCTTTAAATCTTTCATGTGCATTTAACATTTCCCTGCCTTTGCCCTCTTAACCCTTCTCTGCGGCTTTTTAAATGTTGCCTCTTAGGTGGTGCCTTAGCACCACATACAAATCCAAAACGGTTGGCACTGGTCATGTCATAGAAGTACAGGTAGGCAGGAGATGAGATGTCAGGAGGGGCAAACATCCTGGGGGCGTTGTTTGGATTTTTACCGATCCACTGACTGGCCATGCTAATCCCTAAGGTCATTATTGCCACTTCATGCATTGCCTACCCAAATAGCACTGCCCAGAGATTTGTTTGATCTGGGGTTGCCTCTGAGAAACTTCAATCTATGGGATTTTATGGGCCTGCCCTTGTTATTTCGAAGCAGTCTTCAGAACGATAATATCTTATTGCACTTGTAAATCAGGTCTTGGTGTAATCAAAATGTTTTAAGCAAATGTGCCTTGAGCCACTTAATTGATGTGTTTGTTTGTATCTTTTAAAAGCAGGTTTTGGCAAATCACAAAGTGTTGGCTTGTTAGCTAGGCATTCGCAAGGCACTGCCATCATATGACCAGGTACTCATACCATATGCCAGTTGTGGTTATCTTAAGGCCCACTAGCAGGTACTACTATTGCAGTGCCTGGCAAATGCCTATCCCATACCTACACAAAAGCCAAAACTGCTGTGTTCACCAAAGCCAGTTTTAGTCTCTCTCAGTCCAAGGTCTGAATACCCCTGGTGGAATAATATAAAGGTGGTCCATTGTCTGCCTTCAAAGATCTTAAAACTGCTGTGACTTGCTTTTATTTTGTCTAGTTTTGGAATCCTGTGCTGGGAACCGGCGGGTCTGACAGTGTCTTCTTCTGGGTACTGTGACTTGGTAATGGCTGGAATGAGAAGGTGTGATCCAAGTGGAAGGAAACAAAAATGAGCGCTTATTTCGTCTGAAAGGCTTTGGCTGCTTCCTTACAGTTAGGCCGTGCTGTCTAGTTTAGTTTAGTTTATTTATTTATAATTGTCACGCAGTGACGATTCCCTGAAAGCCCTGGTAGGCCAGGAGCACCACCCTCTGAGTTCTGCTGGAATCAGTGGCCGAAGAGGGTGGGAGTGGTTCGGAGCGGTGCTCCTCTACTTTTATTTTTGAAGTTTTAATGTCCCTATACTTTTACTTTAAAAAGAAACTGTTCCGGAATGATTTTGTTTTAAAATAAGTGTACGAAGAAGTTGAAACTTGTACTTCAGTGCACTGGACTAAACATTCCCTTAAACAGCAGGTGTGTTTCTTTGGGTGTTTGGATTGCGCGTGGGAGTGGGCGTGACAATGTGGTTTGTGGGGCGCGGGGGGAGGGGGGCCAGCAGGGAAGATACTTCTGCTACTTATTTTCGTACACTTCGATCACTGGCTGGAATCACATTCCCAGCGCCTCGGCATGAGCCCTACCTCAGAATGCGATAGATAGTGTGTAATAGTTGGATGCAATGGCTGGTGTGGGGTCAGCTGATGCTCAACGTGCTTTTCCATTGGCCCTGTTGCAATGCCTTCAGGCCCTCTTACAGACAGTCGCCTGGTGCCATTGGTTGAGCAATCTCTCTAAAGAGGAGCTGTTTCTGTAATCAAATGCAAATGCAGCATCTTGCGTTTCATGAGGTGTGGCAGGTCGCGGGTGTCTGCAGGGTTTGAAATCGAGGGGAGCTGGGACCCGCTGGGGCACTTAAAGTGCTCTGTGGTACGCATCCTCGTCCCCAAAAACATAGAAAAGGGGGCTTTTTTGAAGTTGAGTCTGCCTCCTTGAAAACTTTGCTTTTTTTTGGCATACTGCAGGTTGGCACTAACCAGGACTTGGAAGTATTGTGATGGTATTGCCATAGCCGGGTATCACAGGCCCCAGGTCATTCCCCAAGTCTGCTTCTTTGATGTCTGATCCTTTATTATTGGGCTGGGGCAGACACAAGTGTGAAATTGAGAGTGCTAGTGGCCCTTTCCATGACAAGCCACAGTTCAGTGGGACAGGGCCAGTGGCATTCCAAAGCCCCTCATTGTGTGTATTCTCCACAGTAAATGCCTGCATCACATAAGCCTGAAAGAGTGTAATGTATGCACCTGAACATTGTATTCAGAAGATGCTTGTGTGAAACAATTCTGTGAGTGAAGTCAAGCAGGGCCATGCACAGAGATGCCTGGTGGTCTTGTGCAGGTCAGAAAGGTTCAAGCATCCGGGTGTTGTAATTGTTTACAGACTCCTTGATTTCGGGAATAGGGGGTGTTTCAAATGATTGTTGAAAACAAGGAAAGGGGTGTTTTATAAAAATGGGGATGACCATGGGCACAACTTTAAACTGAGAGTACCACCACCCAGAGCTGGGAGCTATGTAGGAGAGCCTGGTTAGTTTAAAACCAGCAGTTTCCAGGAGCTACTTTTGGCTACCCGGGCCAACTGAAGCCGAACCCACAGAACTGTGTGCATATAGGACTATCTATAAATAAACATTAGGGCACATCTATCTGGCATTTAAAGGAGAAGGGATCATGAATAATGAATACAACTCTATGTTTGCATTTTATGTGGAAGTTAGATTTGCATAGCCCTGTGTACTGGCTTCTGGTTCCCCAGTGGTAGTTCCTGGTGACCGGTTAGTGCTGGATACCCAGGAGCTGCTTGTAACGCCTGCTTATCCAATCCTAATTTTGACGTCTGGTCTAGATAAGAAATCAACAGGGTTTTCTTATCCCGGGGAGAGGATCAGTCGAACATCACATCCTTGAGGTGCAAGACCCATATCCCAATCCTCGCAGGTGATCTAGAGGCTACACAGTTATGTTAAGGTATTTGGCATTTATATAGCGCTCTATATATCATTGGTATGACTTCAGAGCGCTGTTAGGTTGAACGCCCACGGGAACCGTAGTTCTGATCAGTAGAAAGAGATAGTGTTTTAGGGTGCGTGGGTGCACCAGATAAGTGTACAGCTGGTGTAATTGTCGGGTGGTAGCTGCATGCTAGCGGGTAGGAGTGGTGCTGGAGAAGACAGTTCGATGTGTGCAGTCTGGTGGGTGGACATCCAGACTGGGCGTTGGCTGCGTTAGGCCCGAAGGACTCTTATGTGAGCAGTTATGCCGGAATGTGCTCAGCTAGTTGCGATTTATTAGGGTGGTGAGGTGTTGATGAGGTCGTATTCGTATGTGGACAGGTAGGCCAAATTACTCAGGGGTATAGCTGTGTTCTATTTGAATGATGGTGTATAGTAGAGAGTAAGAGTAGTGATGTGATATGGTAGTTGTTTTGGAGCACCCAAGACCAGGCACAAGGGAAGGAAGGTGGGAACATAGCGACAGACAGACATTTAGAGGCAGAGGAAATGGGTAAATAGGGGATACAGATCTATCGCAACAGCATGGGGAAATTTTCCATTCTGTCCATTCCAATTTGTCCATTCTATCCGCTTAATCAATTCTATCCGCTTCATCCATTCTATCCGCTTCATCCATTCTATCCGCTTCATCCATTCTATCCGCTTCATCCATTCTATCCGTTCCATCCCTTCTACCCGCCGCATCCCTTCTATCCGCTTCATCTATTCTATCCGCTTCATCCCTTCTATCCGCTTCATCTATTCTATCCGCTTCATCCATTCTATCCGCTCCATCCATTCTATCCGCTTCATCCATTCTATCCGTTCCATCCCTTCTACCCGCCGCATCCCTTCTATCCGCTTCATCTATTCTATCCGCTTCATCCCTTCTATCCGCTTCATCTATTCTATCCGCTTCATCCATTCTATCCGCTTCATCTATTCTATCCGCTCCATCCCTTGTGAAAATAGGATGAGTGGTTTTGTGGACGGTGCCACTGTTGAAATTTGGACCATAGATCTAGAGACAGAAGTGTGAATCCCACACAGAGCTACAATTACTTAATGCTCAATAGATTTGTTTTATATAGTGCTTTCCTCAAAGTGATGTACCTATTCAATTTGTATGTACAAATATTATAATCAAACTGTAGGTGGTACTCATTTAACGACCTCGGAAAAATACAGATCGCACACATATCTCAGCAGTGAGCACTTAACCCATTGAGCTATCGTACGGCTCAATTTGCAACTACGGTTCTTCTGTGGGCGTACGGTATAAGTCACGCCTTTCTAGTTAAACTACATGAGCGCATCTCCTAGACTGCAAGGACTGGCATCCAGCATGATTCTAGAGTGCTTTTCCTCGTGGAAATAGGGCACTGTGCCACCAGGTGGTCAGTCAAAATGGCGAAAAAAAAGTCAAATGACTAAAATGGCGAAAAAAAATATCGAAAAAAAAAGTCAAATTTATTATTTATATGTATTTTTTGGGTTCGGTAAGTAAAAAAAAAGGGGTAAAATAAAAAAAATAGAAAAAAGGGGGGTTGGGGCAACCCCCCCATTTCGAAAACAAAACGTATTGAAAAACAAATTCGACTTTTTTATTTTACTTTTTTTTTTCGACATTTTGACTTTCGACATTTTTGTTTTCGACCAAATGACTATAAACCGTGCCATCAGCAGTGACAGCATCTTTGATGAACCGAACGCCCATCTGATGGAATCCTTCCACTCCTGTGCAGAGTGGCTATCTGGGAGGTCTCTCAGAGGTTTCCAGCACTGGCCCCAGGAAACGTCTGACTTTTGTAACCATTTAGGGGGCAGCTGTGACTTTAATATCAGAAACTTTCCTTGGTCTAGCCCTGATATACTTCCTGCAGAAAACTTCTGCAAAATATTCAAATCGGTCCTTGACAAATTCACATTTCTCCTAATCTTTTTTACAATTTTTTTATGAAGTGATTTTTGGTTACAAAATTCAACCTTTTGCACTAAACACAATAAATATACACATATATGCATTACATTTCATGAAAAGACGCAGGTTCCCATTGTTATTGCCACTAATATCCAGCGTGCATGCAAAAAATACATTCATTATAGAAAAGAAAGACAGGAACAATTGCAACGATGTCTAAAAATGTCTAAACATAAGTATCTCAAAAGAATTTCTAAAAAAAAGTCCCACCGGGAAGAATGCTATTAATCAAATAAAGTGACATGTGCTAATATGTTTCATAAAATACCAGATGCCAATAGTTCCTATGCTATGTTCCATGTAGTATGGGCTGCTGAAGTGATAACCCAAGACTATGCTACATAAATTGTGCTCCAGAATTGATCTGTTGTGAAATTCCCTTTGTGTGAAAAATCGCTCTGGCCCTTAATGTAATACGGGTACTACATGAAGTCAGGACATGTCGACTAGATTCTATTGCTTTTGAGCACAGAAAGCCTTTCCTGACAGCATGCGGTATGTGTGTCCAACCACCGATATACTCCAATAATGCTCTCAGTCTTGGGGCTTGCCACTCTTCAGTGTGCAAGCACAGTCAGAATGTCATCCCGCACGTGCATGACACCCTCCGGATGAAGGAGGCTCTTTGCTATTGTGTCTTGAAAGACCTCTGCGACAGACTACACCACAAAGCTAACTGTTGTATTGACGGAGGCTGTACAATTGGAAAGTTGTAACTCCTCCATATCCATTACACGGTGCCAGTTGGTCATAATCAGTGTATAGATCCAGTTTGCAGGGTAGCATGCCAACTGTCAAATGTCTAATGAGGTCATACACCATCGGGTTGAGTGGCTGCAGCTTTCTGCAAATCGCCCTGCATGGTGAAACAAATGTCGACACATATTCATACCCAGCCTGATTGATTTCCCTTCTTTGAAATTACAATTGGGGCAAGCCAGGATGTCAGTCATGTCACGGTTTCAATAATGTGCCCTTCCTCCAGATCTGCCAGTACCTTGGGCCATATATTAAATGGAACACACCTGCGAATGGATGGCTACAAGCTTTGCACATAATCACCAAGCATACATAGTGGTCATCATGCAGCCTGAACCACTAAAAATGGGGTGCCAGTCGATCTTGCTTTAGTTTTAGGTAGCCTGTGGCAGCGTACGAACAATGAACCACTCACAAACTTAAGACTGAGCCGCTTCTCTGTGTTAGCATTAGTTTGTCACAGACCAAGGATGGCGGTACTTAGTCAACTGCTTAAAACAACTACATCGTAAACTGTGGGCTGAGCAGGTCGCAGCCGAGACTAGATCCTAATGGAGCGCAGTGGCTATGCCAGCCAGCACGGTACGTAAGCACAATGAAAATATGAGGTGAGACCAGGGAAGGGCCTTTCAACCCTTTCAAATGAAAAGGGCCTTGAGCCTTATAGGGGCCCCCAGCAACTTCCCCTATATTGCCAGACAGCAGGCTAATAACACGACAATATACTCCTTTATATATTACTTACGTGCTGGGGCTTACAGTGTGCACTTTGCAGCACATGTCTAACAAGCAACATTTGCTGGAGCCGGTCCGGCCACCACTTCCATTGGGGAAAACAGAAGAGTTATCAACGTATTGACTTTCAACACTGGTTCCACCACGTCAGCCACTTGCTTACAAAGAAGGATTCATAGCCTGATTCATATCTAATCAGTGAGCATTCAGTGTTTCAATCGCTGTTGCTCGCTGTCCCGCCATAATTGGTGGCTATTACCCTTATCTTTATCTCCATTATAATGTAAGCACCCCACGGTTGCCTCAGGAGGCTGTCCACTCTAAGCAACGGGGGCCCCAACTATCTTGTTGAAAGGAGACCCCCCACACATCTTCAGCCGGGCCTGGGTGAGACGAAAAAGCATCCAAAGCAAAGTGACATGGGACTGGGGACAACCAACTTCCATGGCCCACCTTGCAGTGGACTTGATTTAATAGGCCTGACCCATGGTTTGGACATTTCTTCTTGCACTACGTGGTTTGCGCGTGTCTCAGTCTGAATCCAAGCCACGATGCAGCATCTCCATAGCATGTTTGCCCACTTACTGTGTCCCTGAAGAGCTGTGTGCTGTCGAGAAGCAATGGCTGGGGCAGCCTGCATCTGGGCGAATTGCGCCACATAGGTTTATTACATAAGCGGAAAACGTATTGTATTGTATGCCAATGTATAAAGTGTAAAACTACGGCCCAAAGGCATCTGGGCGCAATGATAGTTTGATATGATTGTTTATTTATATAGCACCTATACACAATGTGTTTCAAAGCGCTTCAAGGCAAGGGAGGGAACAAGGGAAAATACAACGACATTCTTGCAGGCCATGAACAGTAAGGATGTGAAATTAACTATCGTACTAGGCCTGACGACATTTCTGGTAGAGCCGGAGGAAAACTAAAGGTGAGGGAGAGGGGTGCAGAAAGGGAGGGGAGCTGGAAGAAAAGACTGCAGGGGAGCCCGTCCCACAATCCCTAATATCACAGAAAAAACCTGCAGAACAAAGATGTCTTCAAAGCTTCATGAAAACGCAAGAGGGGAGAGAATGTCACAGCCCCAGCTCGAGCTTTACGAAACCTCGGAATTTCACACAGATTTTGGGAACATGAACGTGGGACTTCAGAAGGCACGTACCAAGTAAGTTTCAGTTGAAGATGCACTATAGCTAGGATACTTTTGATGGGAAGCCGATGCAGTTGACTAAGCAAGGGAAGGATATGGGCAAACCGTGGCTCATTGAGAGGCAGGCAAGCGGCAGAGATTTGAAGCACCTGAAGGTGACGCTTTAGAAATTCAGGTTGCTCTAAGTAGATGCCATTGCAGTAGTCAAGCGAGCCCGCGGTTGAAGCAGCAACTACTGCAGAGCGTAGGTGTGAAGCAGACCTCATTGTACACAGCCCGCCCAAGCGCACAGGCAACTAGCTTTGCAGAGGCTTCCATGCGGAAGCGAAGCGCCCTCGCATTCACGGCAGGGAGAAGGCATTGCACGCGGGGTCACGACTCATGCCAGTAGCATCTGCTGAAGGAAAAAATAACGTACGTTCCGGATTCAGGGGGAGGCGAGGTCAGGGACAGAAGCCCCCTTTTTCATACGGCCGAAAGGGGCAGAGAAGCCCAAGGCTGTCCCCGCCCGTTTGGTTCTGTCTTTTACTGCCACAAAATGAAGCTAACTGCCCGAGCCACGCCCCAAATCGCGTCACTCACAAACCCGTGATATTTTGCCTGTGTCTTCATTTGTGTTGATTTTTTGTCTGATTATATCATCGCCTCCCCTGCCCCCTACTGGATATAAAGCACACTGCATTTTCGAAGTACCCTGTTCAAATGTCTTTTGTTTTCACATAGCGCTGATGTTAGCCGCCTTCTAAGCACTAGATTCTAAAGTAGATGATAAGAGGTGAATCATTGTGCCCAAAATTACACGATTTCACCCGGCTGTTAAACCACGTTTATAAAGCGGTTATAAATGGCTTCTACGCGCCCCTGGGTAACCGGCGAGACGGCTTTTGAAGGCCAGACACGTGATACGTGTACCCCGCACCTCTCTAATCTAGCAGAATCAGTTAGATCTCAGTGGAATGGTGGATTCCTGTGGCCCTCGTGGGGGGTGGGGGCCGTGACACGCATGCCATCCGCGCCTTCACACTTCCCCTTAAAAGGTGTTTCTCCTTGGTTGCGGCGGATTTTCTCTGGTCGTTTTATGCGACTGTCAGGCGTTCTTATCAAGTATACGTTCTGTATGTTGAGGTCTCCTTTCCATCCAATTAATCAAACGTTCATCAGGCATTTCTCTCGAAACATAGTGGGTGAAGGTGGCGGGTGCATGTTCTCTGGTGTACAGGAGCGTCAGCGCGGAGTGGGCGCTGTGCAAGGACACGACTGGCAGTGCCAGCCTGGACAGTTATTCTTCAACTCATCACCGGGGCGGAATGGTGTGCTCGGCCAAGTGAATATGTGCTTGACGTGTTTGACCAGATGCGCCCATCCGTGCAGCGATTTGCTCAGTATCACACAGCGTGGCGAAACGGAGAAGCCGGGCTTACTTCTTGATTCCGGGATCTCGAATCCGTAACAATCCCCGCCACGCCCTCACGTCACGATATGGCCACAGGCTACGCCCCTCCCTGCTAAGAGTGACAACCCCCCCTCCCAGAAGACAGCGCTGCCCCCATGCCCAACATGTGACCCTCGGCACGCTGCATACAGTCCGTGTGCGCACGCCCCCAGGATCCGGAGCCCCGCCGGGAGAACACCGCCCATACAGACCCCCGGCTGACTCCCGAGGACTGCCCGGGCGCGCCAGCGCCTAGTGCGCCGCTGGTTTGCAGCGCGTGCTATTCGGTATGCAGGAGCTTGGGGTGCGGGGCGACCCTTCGAGTGTTCGAGGAACCCTCCGTGTGTCTTTTGGGGAGCAAAGACCCGGAATGGGCACAGAACGGTTGTCTGCAGCGAGTTTCACAGACCGGGAGGGGCTTGGTTTGGGGGGAGGCCGGTCATTATAGCAGCAGCTGAATAGTCGTCCTCTGGGGTCTATACATGTGACTCGTGACGCGAGAGCTCTTCTAATGGTGTGTGCCTCGAGAAATAACGGCGTGCGAGCAGCCCGGAGACAGGGCCGGGGTGTCTAATGGAGGTGGGGCGATTGGGGGGAGGGGATGTTACTGAAATCGGGAAAAGGGCACCCGGGCTGCCGGACCTGCTGAAAGTGCTATCCGAGGATGCCACATACCGATGCACGATGGCATGAATGGGTGTAGCCTCGCACTCCCCCCTGGCACTGCAGACGTGCATACACTGCGCTGCACAGCCACACGCCCACAGTACCCGATCACCGCGCGCGGGCACTGTGCTTCACACCGCACGCCTGCAGTACCAGGGTCCCTATGCATGCACTATGCTGCACACTACACACGTGTATGCATACACGTCCACGCACGCGACACGCCTACACTACCACCGCTCTAGAGACATATACTGTCTGTTCTGCACACTACACGCGAGCGGGAAGGAGGATGTCTGTGCATGTTATGTGTTGCACGTAGACACGTACTGTGCCTCACACTGCGCTACTTCTGTACCACAACGGCGTATGCGTGAGTTGTGTTGTACACTACACGCGTTCGGTACTAGGGAAACGGGCAAATGCTGCGCTGCAGGCTACACCCCTTCTGTGCCACGGCAGCGTAGGCATCACGCGCACTGCACGGCAATACCAGGGCACTACGGGCATACGCCCTGGTGCATAGTGTACACATGCCTGCAGCATCAGCGGAACACAAGCATGGTCGGTGCTGTACAGTGTCAGTGCACAACTTCTGTCCCAGGGAAACAGCGCAGGCATCACGTGTACTGCACAGTGCCTGCCTTCAGGAAAAGGGCAGAAAACGCAATATGCGTTCTGCACAGTGCTCACCTCCAATACCAGGGCACCACAGGCATGAGCTGTGCTGCACAGTGCACACCTCCAACACCAGGGTACCACAGGCTTGAGCTGTGCTGCATAGTGCACGTCTTCTGTTCCTGAGCTGTGCTGCACAGTGAGTGCACACATGCCTGCAGCATCAGGGTAACATAGGCATGAACTGTGCTGCACAGTGCACGCCTCCAATACCAGGGCACCGCAGGCATGAGCTGTGCTGCACAGTGCACGCCTCCAATACCAGAGCACCGCAGGCATGAGCTGTGCTGCACAGTGCACGCCTCCAATACCAGGGCACCGCAGGCATGAGCTGTGCTGCACAGTGCACGCCTCCAATACCAGGGCACCGCAGGCATGAGCTGTGCTGCACAGTGCACGCCTCCAATACCAGAGCACCACAGGCATGAGCTGTGCTGCACAGTGCACGCCTCCAATACCGGGGCACCGCAGGCATGAGCTGTGCTGCACAGTGCACGCCTCCATTACCGGGGCACCGCAGGCATGAGCTGTGCTGGACAGTGCACGCCTCCAATACCAGGGCACCGCAGGCATGAGCTGTGCTGCACAGTGCACGCCTCCAATACCAGGGCACCACAGGCATGAGCTGTGCTGCACAGTGCACGACTCCAATACCAGGGCACCACAGGCATGAGCTGTGCTGCACAGTGCACGACTTCTGTTCCAGGGCACCGCAGCCATGAGCTGTGCTACACAGTGCACAGCTCCAATACCAGGGCACCACAGGCATGAGCTGTGCTGCACAGTACACGACTTCAATACCAGGGCACCACAGGCATGAGCTGTGCTGCACAGTGCACGCCTCCAATACCAGGGCACAACAGGCATGAGCTTTGCTGCACAGTGCACGCCTCCAATACCAGGGCACCACAGGCATGAGCTGTGCTGCACAGTGCACGCCTCCATTACCAGGGCACCACAAGCATGAGCTGCGCTGGACAGTGCACGCCTCCAATACCAGGGCACCACAGGGATGAGCTGTGCTGCACAGTGCACGCCTCCAATACCAGGGCACCGCAGGCATAAGCTGTGCTGCACAGTGCACAACTTCTGTTCCAGGGCACCACAGGCATAAGTTGTGCTGCACAGTGCACGCCTCCAATACCAGGGCACCACAGGCATGAGCTGTGCTGCACAGTGCATGCCTCCAATACCAGGGCACCACAGGCATGAGCTGTGCTACACAGTGCACACCTCCAACACCAGGGTACCACAGGCATGAGCTGTGCTGCACAGTGCACGCCTCCAATACCAGGGCACCACAGGCATAAGCTGCGCTGCACAGTGCACGTCTCCAATACCAGGGCACCACAGGCATGAGCTGTTCTGCACAGTGCACGCCTCCAATACCAGGGCACCACAGGCCTGAGCTGTGCTGCACAGTGCACGACTTCTGTTCCAGAACTGTGCTGCACAGTGAGTGCACACATGCCTGCAGCATCAGAGTAATATAGGCATGAACTGTGCTGCACAGTGCACGCCTCCAATACAAGGGTACCACAGGCATGAGCTGTGCTGCACAGTGCACGCCTCCAATACCAGGGCACCACAGGCATGAGCTGTGCTGCACAGTGCACGACTTCTGTTCCAGGGCACCACAGAGATGAGCTGTGCTGCACAGTACACACCCCCAGTACCAGGATAACAGAGCCATGTGCTATGCTGCACACAGCACACTTTCAGTGTCAGGGAGCACCCATGCACGTTCTATGATGTACACTACACTCCTTCGCCCTGGGCTTACGCGCATGCAGTACCAGGGCGCCCTTGGCATGAATGGAGGCGCTCGGACGGTTCGCCTCTTCCTGCACCACCAGGGTACCCCGGCACGTCTGCTGTGCTGCACATGTCCGACTGATGTGCCAGGACATGTGCTGTGCTTCACAGTGCATTCACGGCTGGAGTGGCAGAGCACGGCGCGCGTGCACTCTTCTGCACAGCGCAGTGTAAACCTAGAGGACCCGTGCTGATGACGGTGGGCGAGCACTGGGCTACACGGTGCCCCCCGCGGTGCCCAGATGTGACCGGAGGGAGGGGGAGTGGGAGTGAGCTCGCCCGGTCTCCCGCACTGGACCCTCGCGGGCAAGGATGCCACGCGACGGCCCCCTCCCCCCCCCTGCTGCGAGGTGGCCTAGGGAGGCGTCGCGTTCACACCGGCACCGCGCGGATAATTACCAGGGAGGAAAGTGCTGCATCGGCAGAGTGACAGAATACCCTTGAAAAGGCACAGCACAGAGGGGGCGCGGGGGGGGGGGGGGGGGCGCCACCAATGGCAAAAGGCTAATAGACACGCATGGATAAACCTGAGTGGGTGGGCGAATAGCCAAATAAGAGTGATAGATGGGTGCACAGAGCGATGCATATAGATGGATAGACAGGGAGATGGTAGCGGGGCTAGGCAGGTAGAGATAGGGGGATACAGACAGGCAGCGGGCAGACTACATGGCACGGGCGGGAAAATTGGCATATAGACAGGCATAGAGAGAAAGGCAGGGGGCAGTATATGGACAGGCTGGCGCTCTGACGGACACACAGAATAATAGAGTGATAAGCAGGTAGATAGATCGATATATATATTGACAAGGCAGATAGAGAGCACGGACAGACAGATAGATAGAATGACCGAGACATGGGGATAGAAAGACATGACAGATTGCCGTTAACAGGCTACGGCTGGTCGCTGTGGCACACACCTACCCACCCACCTGCACACGTATACTCCCGCTCTGACATTGCTATGCGTATTGTTCCATGCACACACTGATCAGGGGGGGTTCCTGGGTACCCCTATCTTGCACCTACCCCATATTTCCGGCCTCGCGCTGTCACCGCGATCCGCTCTTTATTCCCGGCCACGGAATTCATGGTTCTTCCGCGGACTCTGGCGGAGCCCTTCACACCCAAAATCCAGAGCTCTGAAAGCAATCCAACAAGGTCCCGAGCACAGGGAGGTTCGGGGGGGGGGGTCTCAGCCTGCAGCCCCGGAGCACGCAGCGGCAGTGCAGACAGGTGAGGCTCACATCCTCCTCTCCTGCGCCCCGGCTCTTCGCCTCCAGAGCCCGCGCTGCCTGTCACAGCATCCTCCGGCAAAGCGACCCCTCGCGGGCGGGCACGCGCCCGCCCCCCATGGGAGAGGAGGGCTGGGAGGAAAGTGGGGCGGGGGGGATCTGCAGCACCCCTTCCACAGCGCGCGCAGCCGGGCTCCCTCTGCCAGCAGCGGCGCTCCGTCTCCGCTCCCCGAAGCCAGCCTTGTAACTGAGTTAAAAGCGGAGACGCCTCCCCGCCCAGAAGCGCTGCCTCTCTCTCTCCCTCTCTCTCGCACACACACTCACCGGGATCCGGCCTGGGAGGAGCCTGAGCCACGGCAGCCAGTGCCCGCCTTGCACGGGCGCCGGCTCACCGGCTATAAAAGGACCTGGACCTCAGCAGCCGCCGCAGTGCTCCAGCCCGGGAGAAAAGAGTGGCGAGAAACCCTCGCAACACAGGAGGAACCCGTGCAGGACCCTGGCACAAACCCACCACTCGTGGCAGCGGATCACCGCCACACTGCTGCACACCCGTGCATGCTGTGATCTCAGAATATAGGTCCTGTTGCTGTGCATGCTGTAATCTCAGGGTTAACCCCCCTGCTGCAACACATGCTGTAATCTCAGGGGGTCAGCGTGTTACCGGTATTGGAGTGCATACTCTAATCTCAGGGTAATCCCCCTGCTGCAGTGCATGCTGTAATCTCAGGGGGTCAGTGTGTTACCTCTATTGGAGTGTACACTGTAATCCCAGGATATTGCCACTGCTGCAGTGCATGCTGTAATCTCAGGGGGTCAGCGTGTTACCTCTATTGGAGTGCATACTCTAATCTCAGGGTAATCCCCCTGCTGCAGTGCATGCTGTAATCTCAGGGGGTCCGTGTGTTACCTCTACTGGAGTGCACACTGTAATCTCAGGATATTGCCACTGCTGCAGGTCATGCTGTAATATCAGGGGGTCAGTGTGTTACCTCTATTGGAGTGTACACTGTAATCCCAGGATATTACCACTGCTGCAGTGCATGCTGTAATCTCAGGGGGTCAGCGTGTTACCTGTATTGGAGTGCATACTCTAATCTCAGGGTAATCCCCCTGCTGCAGTGCATGCTGTAATCTCAGGGGGTCAGCGTGTTACCTCTATTGGAGTGTACACTGTAATCCCAGGATATTGCCACGGCTGCAGGTCATGCTGTAATCTCAGGGGGTCAGTGTGTTACCTCTATTGGAGTGTACACTGTAATCCCAGGATATTGCCACGGCTGCAGGGCATGCTGTAATCTCAGGGGCTCAGTGTGATACCTCTATTGGAGTGCACACTGTAATCTCAGGATATTGCCACTGCTGCAGGGCATGCTGTAATCTCAGGGGGTCAGTGTGTTACCTCTATTGGAGTGCACACTGTAATCTCAGGATATTGCCACTGCTGCAGTGCATGCTGTAATCTCAGGGGGTCAGTGTGTTACCTCTATTGGAGTGCATACTGTAATCTCAGGGTAATCCCCCTGCTGCAGTGCAGTGCATGCTGTAATCTCAGGGGGTCAGTGTGTTACCTCTTTTGGAGTGCACACTGTAATCTCAGGATATTGCCACTGCTGCAGGGCATGCTGTAATCTCAGGGGGTCAGTGTGTTACCTCTATTGGAGTGCATACTGTAATCTCAGGGTAATACCCCTGCTGCAGTGCAGTGCATGCTGTAATCTCAGGGGGTCAGTGTGTTACCTCCATTGGAGCACATACCGCAATCTCAGCATATTGCCACTGCTGCAGGGCAGTGCAGTACTGGTTGTCAGTGAGTACCCCCTTTTACGGGATAGCTAAGTGATGGGGTAAAGGATATCACCTCTTCTGCAGGATAATGCTGTTCGGGAATTTTGGCTATTGCCCCTGTGCTGGGCAGTGCAGAATGCAAGTTCTCAGGCTATTGCCTCAGATGCAGGACTGTGCAGTGCAGGAGCTCAGGATATTGCTTCCGTTGCAGGGCACGGCTCAGTGTTTTAAGTGGGAGGGCTTACAGGGGGCAATTAAAAAAGCGTGGGGTAAGTGCAGGAGGGGTTTGTAATCGGTTAGCAGTGGGAGCAGAGCAGGATATATGGGGCGCACTGCTATCATTCCTTTTTGTGCAACCTTCTTCTTTTGTTTCTTAATCAGCAGCAGTGACCCTTGCTCGCAAGCTTCCTGCTGGGGTTGGAATCCATGATTAAGAAACAAAAGGAGAGTAGTGCACACCAAAAGCAATGATAACAGTGTGGCCTGACTCTCCTTTTGTTTCTTCATGAGAGGCGCTAACACTCTCAGGCAGCCCTTTAACTCCACATAGCTGCAACGTTAAAGGGCTGGCTGCAGGATCGCAGCCTCTGATTAAGAAATAGAAGAAGATGCAGAGGCACTGTTATTATGCTTTTGGTATTCCGGTCTCTGCTTTTTTCTTATCTGAAGCACTGACCCCTGCAGGCAACCCTTTAACCATGCAGCTCTTTGGAGTGAAAGGACTGCCTGAGGAGGTTGGTGTGTCTAGGGCTAGTCTGGGGAGCCAAGTAGAGGCCCGGCTTACAAGCACTTTTTGGAGACTGCCAGGGCTCCACACTGGGTAACATGGTACGGGCAGTGCTGTAAAGAAGATTTGACAAAATGACTACTGCTATGCAGGAGTACATGGATAAGTAGTGGCTAAATCGCCTACTCAGCCCTACACACTACTACTAAACCAAGAGTAATCCCAATCATAAAGGTGAAATAGGTACAGCACAACAGATATAACGCCTTTTCCTCTTTTAGTAGAGCAGATGGAGGGCAGGCTATAACCTAAAGAGGGGTGTCAGCTGCTGTAATGGTTTATTGAGAGGCCACCCTCAGCACAGGGAATTCCTTCGCTCCCCAATATAGGTGTCACACAACAAACGATTTAAGGTCAGTTCTTTATTCAACCCTATTTCTGATGCTTAGCACACCCATTGGATCCCACCCCCTGAGCTACCAATGAGCCAAGAACCAGGCTGGTGTACAGGAAATATATTTGTTTGGATGCTAGGTAATAGAAAATCACACTGAAATGTCACACACCACTTTATCTGTGGCACAACACAATAAACATCTCTTTACATGAATAACTCAATTTGGTTGGGCAAACTCAAATCACAATATTTTACTTTATACAAATTTCAAAATAATTGATCCTCAATACTGAACAACATCACTTTACATTTGCAATGCTGTAAAATGTCGGTTTTCCTGCGCTCTTAAAAAGCTAGCAGTAAATACACACTGGGTGATTTAGCAGGGTGTTTTTCAGACCCCCCCCCCACTTTGGTCTGCGTTGGAGGAGTCAGACAGAAAGATTAGGATGATTTAAAAATTTTGTATTTCAAGCCCCCTCCAGTTAAAGGGGAAGGTTGCTAATAAAATGGAATTTTCCCAATCATTCGGGCATGTATATTTAAGCATACTGTAATCGATCTTAAACATTTTTCCTATGCATCTTAACTTAGTTTCCCTCACTTTTACACATGCAAAAACAACGGGTTGGGCGCAGCCATCTTGTTCTAATCTTATCCATTGGTGCATCGCCCTAAATTCAAGTGCCCTCGCGGCAAGAATACAGATCTCCCACCCATCAAACTGACATCACTAGTCCAAACAATATGCTCCACCTATTTTCATGACGTTCGTGGCTGACGTAGCCAAACGTGCCCCATCATCACCCACGCCATAATGTTACTTAACTCGGAACCAGGAAGATAAACAGATACATCCTTTCACAGCGCGTAACATTTCTTTCTTGTCCTAACTAGGAGAGCAAAATATTTATTTTTAAGAAAACATCAAGAGTCTGCAATGTAACAAGTGTTTTTATTTTGCAAAGAACACTCACAAGATAAGATTAAGTCCACAAAATGAACAATATCTTTTTGGTATACAAGTTAAAGCTAGCAAACATCGCATGCTTCGAATGTTCTTTATAACTTCCTCACGGTACTCCGATTGCGATCACCGATCGATCAATCCCTGTACTCCAATTCTTGTGTGTTCTTATGTTAGACCAGCAAAACTTTCGAATGTCGCACATGGTGTTCAGTTCGTGAGAAGATATGAATTCTTTGCACTTTCAAACACAACGCTTTCGCTTCAGCACATTTTTACATCTTAAACGCTGACAGGCTGCTCCTTATTACTGGTACCGTCAAAGGGCAGATTGGTCCCTGTCGGTCGTCCCAAATAACTGTTATCAAATAAACACTGTTGATGATTATCCGCCAATGTTGATGGAAGAATCCATCCAACAGTAGCTAGAATCTAGCTGGAAACATGCCCAGAACGGTACAATATAGCTGTGTAGGTAACAGAATAAAAGAATATATTTTAGTAGCCGTTCTGAAATCGAATATAACAAGTTACCATATCATTCTGAACCGGATGAAACCTAATCATAAACACAAACCACACAGAATGAACACAGACATGACAACATGCATGAAAGGTTAGCACTGTGAAGAAGGTGTACTTCCCAATGGGATGGAGAACCAGATGCACCCGCTTCACATAGCAGGCCCCTACCAGACTATAAGGACAGAGATAGTAACGTTTTCTGTTGAACCTCAGACAGATGGCATTATAATGGAAGTGGTAAGATTAGTGATCGAAAAAAGAACAAAGTGCCTATGGAAAAGGCCCCCGCCCAAACCCCACTTTATGGTGCACAAGGACAGCACACCAGGATATCCCATGGGACAAAGCTGTGTAGATATAATTAGCCTGCATACAGGTTGGGGTTGTGGGTCTTTGAGGAATAATCATCACAATATGGTCCATCTAACAACCCATAACACTGCACAGAATATATTGGTGTGCAAGGCCAGTAAGCAATACGTCCAAAAAAGGCATTCCTCTATTCACTATACACATATTTAAACTATACACAAATAACAATAATTACTAGACAGATAAACAAACTGTGAGTTACGCACTCAGTTTTCTAGAGTGCACAGTATAAATATCATTCAACATAACGTACCGTATCAATTCTTTTTGTCAAATCGCACATTCGCACGTCACTGCATTATTTATTATGCATACAGCACACATGCCATTTTTAAACGCACAAATATTATATATAGTTGAGCTTACATAATTTCAGGAAGTTCCATTCTCTCGATTTCATGGTGAGTAACCGCTCCGAACAACAGGATTGTAAAAATGGAAACACCATTTTCATATTTCCACTTTCAATATAGTTAATGTTATATTTTTTTGTGGGTATTCAGCACATTGTGTCCTTCGAACAGTTGCTGTCTTTCGCGAAAGGCCAAATAACAACAGTAGCCTGTTTTAAGTGATTGAACTCAGAGACGGGCAGGTTTCAATTTTGGGAAAGAATGTTGAACCGCAGACAGATGGCATTATAATGGAAGCTGTAAGATTAGTGATCGAAAAGAGAACCAAGTGCCCATGGAAAAGCCCCCCCCAAACCCCGCTTTATGTTGCACAAGGATGCAACGGTAGAGCACACCAGTCAATCCCACGGGACAAAGCAGTGTAGATATAATTAGCCTGCATACAGGCTGTGGTTGTGGGTCTTTGAGGAATAATCATCACAATATGGTCCATCTAACAACCTATAACTCTGCACAGAATATATTGGTGTGCAAGGCCAGTAAGCAATACGTCCAACAAAGTCATACCTCTATTCACACCTCTTTTAACTATGCACAAATAACAATAATTACTAGACAGATAAACAAACCGCGAGTTATGCACTCAGTTTTTTATAGTGCGTGGCATAAATATCATTCAACATAACGTACTGTGTCAATTCTTTTGGTGAAATCGCACATTCGCACGTCACTGAATTATTCATTATGCATACAGCACACATGCTGTCTTTAAACGCACAAATATTATATAGTTGAGCTTACATAATTTCAGGAAGTTCCATTCTCTCGATTTCTTGGTGAGTAACCGCTCCGAACAACAGATCGCAAAAAATGGAAACAACATTTTCGTATGTCCACATTTCAATATAATAAATGTTATACTTTTTTGTGGGTATTCAGCACATTTTGTCCTTCGAACTGTTGCTGACTTTCGCTAAAGGCCAAATAACAAGAGTAGCCTTTTTTCAGTGATTGAAGCCAGAGACGGGTAGGTTTCAATTTTGGAAAAGAATGGCACAAAAAATAAAAACTGGACAAAACGCTGCTTCGAGCAAGTGGTTCTGAAAACCAAGGACAGTTACAAATATCTATGTAAAATATGTTTCTCAACAGGAACATAGGAACAATCCTTGCTGTTACCTCGGGGGATATATCAGAAAATTAAATCGAAACCCCATCTCTCCCTTGTCCAGCACTGTTTCATGGCACAAAGCATACCCCTACTCCTAGTGTGCTATATACCAACCACCCATCACTACTATGTCCATGTTCCACTCTTGAATAATTTGTTTGCTACTTACACTTCTGGCATATATTGCGCAGCTCGTACTATATTTCATGCATGTCCGTTCCTGCTTCCTTGCTCACCTAAAGCAGCCCTCTCTACCATCATGCAAGACAGGGTGACTTTTCATGCTCATACTTACTAGGTCTCCAGTGTGTTCATTATTATGCCAAGTTGCCACACGCCTCACAAGGTGAACGTTTGTACCACGCATTCTACAACAAAATTCTATTTCAAAGTACCACAAACCGAAATAGGAACGCAGGTTTGTGAAAATGAATTCCTAAACAGTAAATTACATTCATGCTCCAACTAGGTGTTGTGCCAATCGGCCGTGCTAGTGCATAGGGGATGGAAGGAGGAGCCTATGGGTGTATAAGTGCTGGAGGAGGGTGCTGAAATGGATTTCTAATCTCTGACCTGATGGGCAGAAGTTTAGGAAGCCACCCCCGGTTTAGTGAATCAGGGGAACTTTCTGGACAAGCCAGAACAAATCTAGGTAGCTTGGCAGGCGGTCAAGACTAAGTCTCAAGAGGGGTAAGAGTGATCTGAATCCCACGATGAGCACACACAGCAGTGAACCACAAATTACTCTTAGAAAAGTCTATTTGAAAGGTATCTATACATATATTGTATTGTATATACATTTTTAGTGATCGAAAAAAGAACAAAGTGCCTACGGAAAAGGCCCCCGCCCAAACCCCACTTTATGGTGCACAAGGACAGCACACCAGGATATCCCATGGGACAAAGCTGTGTAGATATAATTAGCCTGCATACAGGTTGGGGTTGTGGGTCTTTGAGGAATAATCATCACAATTTGGTCCATCTAACAACCCATAACACTGCACAGAATATATTGGTGTGCAAGGCCAGTAAGCAATACGTCCAAAAAAGGCATACCTCTAATCACTATACACATATTTAAACTATACACAAATAACAATAATTACTAGACAGATAAACAAACTGTGAGTTACGCACTCAGTTTTCTAGAGTGCACAGTATAAATATCATTCAACATAACGTACCGTATCAATTCTTTTTGTCAAATCGCACATTCGCACGTCACTGCATTATTTATTATGCATACAGCACACATGCCATTTTTAAACGCACAAATATTATATATAGTTGAGCTTACATAATTTCAGGAAGTTCCATTCTCTCGATTTCATGGTGAGTAACCGCTCCAAACAACAGGATTGTAAAAATGGAAACACCATTTTCATATTTCCACTTTCAATATAGTGAATGTTATAATTTTTTGTGGGTATTCAGCACATTGTGGCCTTCGAACAGTTGCTGTCTTTCGCGAAAGGCCAAATAACAACAGTTGCCTGTTTTAAGTGATTGAACTCAGAGACGGGCAGGTTTCAATTTTGGGAAAGAATGTTGAACCGCAGACAGATGGCATTATAATGGAAGCTGTAAGATTAGTGATCGAAAAGAGAACCAAGTGCCCATGGAAAAGCCCCCCCCAAACCCCGCTTTATGTTGCACAAGGATGCAACGGTAGAGCACACCAGTCAATCCCACGGGACAAAGCAGTGTAGATATAATTAGCCTGCATACAGGCTGTGGTTGTGGGTCTTTGAGGAATAATCATCACAATATGGTCCATCTAACAACCTATAACTCTGCACAGAATATATTGGTGTGCAAGGCCAGTAAGCAATACGTCCAACAAAGTCATACCTCTATTCACACCTCTTTTAACTATGCACAAATAACAATAATTACTAGACAGATAAACAAACCGCGAGTTATGCACTCAGTTTTTTATAGTGCGTGGCATAAATATCATTCAACATAACGTACTGTGTCAATTCTTTTGGTGAAATCGCACATTCGCACGTCACTGAATTATTCATTATGCATACAGCACACATGCTGTCTTTAAACGCACAAATATTATATAGTTGAGCTTACATAATTTCAGGAAGTTCCATTCTCTCGATTTCTTGGTGAGTAACCGCTCCGAACAACAGATCGCAAAAAATGGAAACAACATTTTCGTATGTCCACATTTCAATATAATAAATGATATAATTTTTTGTGGGTATTCAGCACATTTTGTCCTTCGAACAGTTGCTGACTTTCGCTAAAGGCCAAATAACAAGAGTAGCCTTTTTTCAGTGATTGAAGCCAGAGACGGGTAGGTTTCAATTTTGGAAAAGAATGGCACAAAAAATAAAAACTGGACAAAACGCTGCTTCGAGCAAGTGGTTCTGAAAACCAAGTACAGTTACAAATATCTATGTAAAATATGTTTCTCAACAGGAACATAAGAACAATCCTTGCTGTTACCTCGGGGGATATATCAGAAAATTAAATTGAAACCCCATCTCTCCCTTGTCCAGCACTGTTTCATGGCACAAAGCATACCCCTACTCCTAGTGTGCTATATACCAACCACCCATCACTACTATGTCCATGTTCCACTCTTGAATAATTTGTTTGCTACTTACACTTCTGGCATATATTGCGCAGCTCTTACTATATTTCATGCATGTCCGTTCCTGCTTCCTTGCTCACCTAAAGCAGCCCTCTCTACCATCATGCAAGACAGGGTGACTTTTCATGCTCATACTTACTAGGTCTCCAGTGTGTTCATTATTATGCCAAGTTGCCACACGCCTCACAAGGTGAACGTTTGTACCACACATTCTACAACAAAATTCTATTTCAAAGTACCACAAACTGAAATAGGAACGCAGGTTTGTGAAAATGAATTCCTAAACAGTAAATTACATTCATGCTCCAACTAGGTGTTGTGCCAATCGGCCGTGCTAGTGCATAGGGGATGGAAGGAGGAGCCTATGGGTGTATAAGTGCTGGAGGAGGGTGCTGAAATGGATTTCTAATCTCTGACCTGATGGGCAGAAGTTTAGGAAGCCACCCCCGGTTAAGTGAATCAGGGGAACTTTCTGGACAAGCCAGAACAAATCTAGGTAGCTTGGCAGGCGGTCAAGACTAAGTCTCAAGAGGGGTGAGAGTGATCTGAATCCCACGATGAGCACACACAGCAGTGAACCACAAATTACTCTTAGAAAAGTCTATTTGAAAGGTATCTATACATATATTGTCGACCAGACCAATAGACACAAGTAATCGTTAGTTATACGAATTAAGTCACCACAAACAATACTCTACTATACAGCATATACACAATATGTTTCCTAATGCGACAAATGAGTAAACAGCGCCGCAACCTGTAAATAAAAGATTTGGTTAACACACTAGGAGCATTAGACTATTCCTCTGAGTCATTCCCTAACTTTGTAGTCCAGCCCTAAGAAGTGGGGAGCCTTGTGCTCAACAGTACAGTTGTGTGTTAAAGTGCATGATCGCGCAGGTGAAGCAAAAAGCGTGTCTTCTTGGGGAGGCTGTAGCAAGTCAGGAAGTGGCTTGAGGCGATGAAGAATAGGTTCCCATTATTCGAGTAGGATCTGCACTTAGCGGCAGAACAGTTTTCAAAAGGTGAGAATAGCTAGGGAGCGCCGGCTAACCCAGCCAAGATTGAATACCTTTATGGGATATTTGTGCGTAAAAGGAATTGGTTGTGCCAGGGGGAAACCAGTAAGTGATGCAAGTACTCACCGACCCTCAACACAGTCTGCACCAAACTTTGCCAGTTTAGTCAAGGTCAATAGTAGGTTCAAGTAGTATTGACTCGGAGGATGGTCCAGCGAACCAGTGGGAATCATGATGATCAGACCAGTGGTAACTGCAGCAGTTGGGTCATTTCTGGTGAAAGGAAAGAGGTGTAGAAGGGTACAGTTTTTACCAGTATGCGCAAACTGTAGAGGGTGTTCCAGAACTCTGACCGGTGCATGGATCCTGTTGGGAAGGCAGGCACCTGCGGAGGAGAGAGACCTGCCCCACTCTCAGATTGAAGAACTACTTGACTGTCATGGAGTTGGAATTAGAGAAGTGTATGGCTGTATGAGGGTACTATTTAGGGAAGGAAAGTAGGATATTGCGTGGTCTCAGGATGCAGAATGGTTTGTGATTGTTGCTGAGAGCCTTGAATTTGATCCATGCAACCAACTTGAGCCATAGGATCGATTTGATGTCTGTGATTACATCCTTTTTACTCCTTTCCATTGCCCTTTAGGCAAACATATAGTGTCGACAGGGGGCTTTTCGACTTCCTCCATATAAAAAGCGTATCCCTTATTGGAATTACTTAATGGATCTGCTAAGGGGAGGCCATCAGCGCAAGTGCCATGGATTGCATGTGTGCATGAGGTTTGGGTCTAGCAGGGGGTTTGACAGACACCAAGCCTCAGTGTACCTTTTACAGATGGGTAATATTCATTTGCATATCAGTCTTTCTCCCACCCACATGGGCAGTCCAGCGCCGAAATGCTAGAGCAATTCTCTTCAGAACCACCAGCCACCACAGACTCATGTCTTTCTAGAGAGAGGATAAGCAATATAAAAGAAGGCAAGGTAAAAGAAATACATTAATGCTTCATATATCGGCATAAATAAATACTTTAAAATACATTATCTAGCATTGAAATTTCAAGTGTAATACCATGTAGATTGTTTCTGTACAATGTCCAAACATTGGGGAACATATCGAAAATGTGATTGTGAGCAGATTTTGAAGATCGCTACAAATCATTTAAATCTGGAAGACAACAAGTACCAATTTTGGGGAACAAGGCTTGTTTGTAATGTTCTGTGAGATTGTATGTGTCCCGGGAACAAAATCAGGAGCCATTCCATGAGTATGCATGGCCAACACAGTCAATGTCAGATCTTTCGCAAATTAAAAATCAATTTTCTGCTATTTTGCTTGGCCACCCATTGTTTGTTTTGTTTTGTAAAGGTCATGAGGTAACAAAGCATCCCGAAAGTTCGAGCAGTTTTTGTTTGTTCCCTCCCAATGTTCTCGTTGTGCATAAGTACAGCCAGTGTTGGTCTGGCTCGATACCGTCTATGCTGAATTGCAACCTTTTGGACCTGTACTTTAGGTACATATCATGGAACACCTCCAAATCTCCAGAATCGCAGAATTCAGTGAGTCCCTTCAGGTCTCTTGAAAGTGTTTTATCGTACACAATATTCTCAAGTGCTGTGTGTGGAGGGGATCATGGCACCAACCACTTCTTCTTGCATTCCTGCTCCTTCTATAAAGATCCATGTGCACATTTGTGGAAATGGTAATTTTCTCTTCATGAGTGTATGTTGGAACAATGGTGTATCAATGAACGCTATTTTTCAAGTAGAATTTCTACAAATCATCACAAGTTTTGGAGCTCCACCAAAGATGGTTGCTGATAGACTGAGACCACTTTAAAAGGTTTCCGACCCTTTTATTTTTTTACCAAAAGCTGTACTTTTTTTTATTATTGATTGATTTGGCAACATGCTGATGCTGAATGTGTGGAAACTGCTCTCGCATGGCCTTTGCAATTCCAACATGCCTGTCAGTGGCTATCAGGTCTATTTGCATTCCCCTGCATTCCAGATGTTCGATGGATTTATTGAAACCATGTTTCTCCATGGCCACAGACGATGTACATTCAGACACCTGCACAATGACCGAACTCACAATGTTTTTTTTACTTTCCACGTCTTGAAAGTGGTAAGTGCAGTACTTAGCGGAAAAAAAGGACTGTCCATCACCAGCTAGCCTGACACCTTTTTCAGAGAATGTACTGTCCATTGACATCTGTTCGAGTTTCTAGGCATGACTAATAGTGGGGAATAAGAATTATTTCTGATATTTGTAGTACTGGGTTTTAGCAAGGAACTAAAGTCCAACAAATTGACAGAAACTGGAAATCTTACTGAAAGTCGATATGCTGAACAGCAAAGCTGCTGAACAAAGTACATTTCCAGCAGGCACTTTCCCAAGCATCGGTTGAGCAGACCATGAAAATGTGTTATAGAAGTGGACATAACTGGCCTGGATTTTCAGGTTGGTGCCTTACAATACACAAGAGAAATCCACCAAAGGTTCCCCGCATATACTTCCTCTGAATTTATGATCACATTTAATCATTCGTACAATCTCTAGCAGGCAGCAGTCGAATACAATGTATTTTTGCTCCTTTAATAGCCAATCGTCCTGCTGTACTCTGTTTTGCGACTCGACAGTGGTGGACAATTCCCCCAAACTAGGCATAATGAAGTTGAGATCTTGAGCAAATTCGTCAGTCAATTGTGTTGATGCTTCAGCCTCTGTTAGTTCAGGCATGAATTGGAGAAACAGGTAACATTGAATGTTTGGTGGGTGGAAACTTTTTAAAGGGTGTAGATTGTGTCAAATGGTCTACAAGCAATTACAAATCATCTTCATTGTCTTCAGTTTCATCTAGGGGATTTTCCTCAAAGTAGCAATTGTCCATGATAACTTTGTATGGTTCACAGCTGAGATTCCATTCATTTTCCAGCCAGTGGACATATGCATCACAAGTCTGAATATTGGCTGGACCACGCTGTGCCTCAAATAGTAGTTGATCAATTGTGAAATCTGTTTGGCAATTGACATCTTTAGTTTCACTTGTTGTCTGAGTCTTTATACTCCTCTTCCTTCTGGGCCTCTAACAGAGTTATAGAAAAACATGCTCAGTGTATAGCACAGATACAGAAGATACGATTTTCCAACTAAAAACATAATATGACTAAAACATCTGCTTAAAAACTTCTCCAAAACTGATTTGTTCTTTACCCTTGTTTTGTTAATTCACGTAGAAACCGTGGACCTCACTTTGCTGACCGCAACATCAAGCTGAAAAAATAGCATTTTTATATGGTTTAAATCAAGCACATTTCTTTTCGACTCAAACAAACATATGTACATATCTACAAACAGAACCAACATGACGGACCTCAAAACATTACAACATTATAAAAATGTAATCACAATCATCCAGTGTGATGCTCAATTGCATTTCATATTAGGCTATGTATACCTCTGGCCCATGTGCCTCTTCAAATTCAACATCTTCAGTACGTGTCAATCAAACTTAAATGTAAAATCTTTCATCGCACAGAGCACTTCCTCACAAAGTAGTTTAAAATGATTGCAAACCTACTATAAGGTTTGTTGATGCAACACAAATAGAACATTCATATGAACATACCCTCGAAAACTGTGTACGTGATTTGGTCATAATATACATTTCAGATTTCACCTGATAACCTTCTGAGATGACACATGGCTTTGATCTGAGATATAGTGATTATAATGTTGCCGTCAAAAGTAGTTTGCTTTGAAAATGTTTCCTTTCAAATATATTCTGCATTACGGAGGAAGTATCATGTTAGAACCAAAATCAGAAATGTTTGAAAAAGTGCAAGCTTACATGCATTTCATTCTCAAAGTATATCTTTTGTAGGATTTACTTTCATTGTAGCAAGAAACTTTAAGTACGCATACCTCATACTCTGGACCTGTTGCAAACGAGGGAGTGATTGTAGTCAAAGTTCCAGTATCCCCCTATAACATAGTACTTGTTTTAATACAGATGTAAAAGCAAAATGAAACTGAAAACATGAGATGCAGACAATGGTGCATACTGAGAGACACCCTTACATGCCACTTTGTGTAAATAACCAATACTATACATAATCATTTTCAATATGTTTAAATTCCAAGCATAACACATGAATGTATTGTCCATTTGCATATCAAGGACAAGTACAATATAATTACTTGATAGCCGAGTGAGGTTGATGTTGACTGCGGAAAAGTAATTGATTAAGAATCTTGCTCCTTCATTTTCCATTAGTATTAGAAATCTGGCCACATCCAATGCTCTAAAATATCACTTAGTGCATGTTGGCTGTGCTCACCATTGGGATACTAGACATGTCAGTGGTTTCGTCACTGTTGAGTGTCTGTGCTTCCACCAGTGAGCTCTACATAAAGGACATGTCAACCAACACATTTTGAAACCATTAGGTGACTTTTAAAGGGCTCCATGGAAGTTTTTCCTAAGGGTCACGTTTCACTGATTCATTAGAGTGCCCCTGAAAGCGGGGATAGGGAAAATAGTCTAAAGTGAAACATTTTAAAAGTTGGGTAATTCTGGTAACTAGGGAAACTTGAGTAATACAACATTGATGAAAATAAACAGTGAAATCTCTAAAGCGTTCATGAAGTTACCTTTTCAATACACTATTTAAAATTAACCAAGAGGTCATATATTTATACAGACCACTGTCCTACATGCCAACAAACATAAATTCATTGTCCACTACTCACCTGAGCCAGCGTGTGTTGAAATTGAGCCGGAATTGCATTTGGAAGCAATTTACAAAGTATTCTGGGTGAATGCTTTTGTGTGTACTGTGATTGTTCATACATATCCTCAGTCAAGTGCAGGGTGCAGACGCAGAATTGATTGGGCCTCACACCTCTCAAGACAACCTGGGCTCTACATTCAACCTCGTCCACTAGAAATCTGCAATTTGTAATCCATCTTCTTATTAAATTGATATTCTTTGGGAATATATGCAAGACTGTGCCCAGAGTTTTGACATGGCTCACAGAAGGGGAACCGAAAACGATAGAAGAAGGCATTCTTGAAAAGTCTGTAAGGTCTGTCGAAAAAATATAATGAATTATTACAAATAATAATTTATGAATGTGAATAGAGCAACTATTACACAGCTTTGTCTGTAAAGTTTGTTTTAGAGAAAGAAAGAAAACCTCAATAACTTCATCTAATTAACGCAGCGATCACTTTTGCCAGAACTGATTGTTATAACGCAAATTCAATGGTTTTTCAAGCACCAAAAGAAAACATCCTTTCCAACATGGATCAAGAAACATTCCATTCTGTTACAATGCACAGTGATCCAATGTGCTGTTTACCAAGAACAAAATACATCAGACAATCGATAATGGTGAAGTCTTTGAGATAAATGAAAATTAGAATACTGTGTACATTAGGTGGAAATCGATTGAAACTTTCAGACAGCGAACGATGAACATACAGAACCAAATAGGTGACCTACTGTTACTTGTACGAACAAATGAGCCGATTCAGCAAGCCGGGGAACAAGTAACCATGGAACAGGTAGCTCAATGACGATATACCTTGTGGATTGCAGAGATATTCTCCTGGAAAATGTCAAGGTATTTAAAAAGGCTTAGGAAAATGGGTGCGTATGTGTGACTTGTTCATTGAAACCCACTCAGCCTCAATGCCAATGTTTCACATTTGCCATACCCACACACCTAGCCCCCTTTGCGAGCGTACAGGCATAGGCCTGCTCGTACTGCCTATAGAGCAATAGGACCAGGGCCAAACCATAAATGCAAAATGCTTGCGCGGCCCATTTAAAAAAAAATCAAAGTGAACCACTTTTTTGGGCAGTATGGGCCAGTTTGATGAGTTACTTCAAAATGTGACTAGTAGTAGTGAACACTGTTGCTGAATAAATATCTTTTTAAATGCACAATTTGCATCACCATTTATTCAAAATTCTCTCCCTCGGGTACTATTGAAACCGTGTCCAACAAGGAATGAATAGCGACTTCCAACTGTGGGCCACATTTTCTTTGGTTTCCCACGGCAATCTTATGGCCTAGTACGACCCTGTTCATCATTGTCAACTGCCATTGATACTACGGAGGGTGATGGATATGAACGAGGGAAGCGCAAAAGGCCCGGAACAATGTTCAAGGGATACAAACCTATGTTGATTGCTGGGGCGGGGTCTTGAAAGGGGAGTCTGGAGAGACCAAGTCTGGGGGGGGCACATGAACAATGGTCATTGTGCAGAAGATCCCTTTGAGTTATACATGGTATTTGGCACCTTCAGCATTCCCACCCACCCAGCCCCCTCGGTAGCTCACAGTCATAGGTGTGAACTGCCATTGATATTGGAGGGGGGATGGATGGGCATGAGGCGAGTGCAAAAGGTCCAGAATACTGCTTAAGGGACACAAACCTATGTTGATTGCTGGGATGGGGTCTTGAAGAGGGGAGGTTGGAGACAGCAGGTCTGGAGAGGTCATGAGAACAATGGTCACCATACAGAAGATCCCTTTGTGTTGTACATGGAGTTTGGCACCTTGAGCGTCCCCATCCACCTAGCCCCCTCTGGAGCACACAGCTATAGGTGTGAACTGCCATTGATACTGGAGGGGGGATGGACGAGGATGAAGCGAGTGCGAAAGGGCACCAACCATTCTTTCATGACCCTCATAGACGATTGGGCATGTTCTTGACTTAATGAAAAATTCAAATAACTATTTGTATATGCTCATTTGTATTTTATTTAGTTTGGTAATGTTGATGGCACAAACAAACTACAAATTGTATACAGGAAGTTGCGGCACAGAGTTTAAAAATCCCCTGTTACGCTCGCTGTGACTGGGGAATTTGGTGCAAATAGCTCGAACGGCACAGGCAGGTATTACTCGTCGATCGTGGAATCCAAGCCTTCCATGAATTCAACATGTAAATGAACGGTAGGCCACCAGCCTGAGCCACCTGTGAAAGAGAAACAGAACTATTTTAATTGAATGAACACGATAAGTGTACCATTTTACTGGAAAACACACCCAAAATTCGATGGCATAGTGCCCTTAGAAAAGTAGCTTTCTGTAAAAATGTACTTGTGCTTTGTAGTATTGACACATTACAAACTGAAAACCCATTCAAGCCAGAACAGTTTGAGCCATAGAGAAATATTGTTTTTTAGTCAAAAGTAAAAGACATGTAAGCAATGAACACTCTGATTTGCAATACGTTCAAGAAATCTATTCAATTTACAGACTAAACTAATTTGTCAGTGATCGATCAAAATTACGACAAGGAGAACTACATGAAATGTTAGTCGTCTCAGTGGTCAAAAGTACATCACACCTAGAGTATACTTACTCGTTACTTGGATTCCAAGGCCGAACTGCTACGCAAAGTTCATGCATAAACACCATCCTAATCCGCAACACGGACCTTGTGAGGCAGGCTGTCCTGAAGTCATGCAGCTCGGTAATGCATAGCGGCGCTGTGCCTTCTTCGGCTATGTAGGCCAAGCATCCAGAGTTTTCTTGGCAGCAGCAGTTCTCCACCTCAGTTGGCATGCCCTTGCAATGATTGCAGGTACACCAGTCTGAAACGTCTTCCATGCGACTAGGTTCCGGTGATTTCCAAACTATTGTCTGATTCCCCATCGTTTCCGCTTCTTTCTCTTTCGATTAGCTCCTCTTCAGAATATTCAGGCTGGTAGTGGTAGGGCTTTATTGTTGCCATAGTTCCTGAAAATTTAATAAATACAAAATCCACAGTCAGAAAAATAAAAACGTTTTTGTTTGTATGTAGCAACTACTGGTAAAGAAGTAAAAAAATAAATACATTGCAATGTAAAAAAATACCCATAGAGCAAATAAATGCACAATCGGCACAAACTATGACATTTTGAAATTAAATAATGTTTGTTGAAGACATTGGCACATAATATGACAAATATTTAAATAAAATGCAAGTACTGAGTTAAATCAGTTCTGCCAGTGTAAGTAACTGTTGACAGGGCGTCATACTAGGAAGGTAGCTGAACAGAGCTGAAACAAGTCATGGGCGATCAAAACTAAATACAGTGAGACAATTGAAAAAGCAACTGCAATATTGTCTGCTCAGAAAGGGTCTGTTTATACTTGTCGAGAAAAGAGACGTCCTGGCATTTCCATGGAGAAACGGAAATATCTTGCACACAGAGAACGTTGACACGAAACTTACATTGGCACTGTGAAAAGAGGCTTAAGCATCTAATGATGTCAGTTTGAGGGGCTGGCGATCTGTATTCTTGCCGTAAGGGCACTTGAACCCGGGGCGATGGATCAATGGATAAGATTAGCACAAGATGGCTGCAGCCAACCAATTGTTTTTGCATGTATAAAAGTGAGGGAAACTAAGGTAAGAGGCATAGGAAATGTTTCTAAGATCGATTACAGTATGCTTAAAAATACATGCCCGAACAATCTGGACAATAACATTTTGGGCATACTTCCCCTTTAAAGGCCTATGTTGGGGAAGCTGGATGATAAACATTGGGATTATTTGAGAATGTTGGATTCAAGACCCCCTCCACTTAAAGGCCTGTGTTGGGGAAGCTGAATGGTGAAAAATGGGATGATTTGAGAATTGTGTATTTCATACTCCCCTCCACTTAAAGGTCTATGTTGGGGACACTGCATGTTTAGGGATATTTTTAGTTAAGGACAAAGACACCCCTCTTCCTAAAAGAAGTCAAGGTTTACGGGCAAAATAGGATTGCCCAATTACATTACAGTCCTTAGTTTTCAGCTCACACTGTAAATGAGCTTTGTTCATTTCAAAATTTTACTAAAATCATCCTATGGTGTCCCGCCAAGGGGAATAAACTAAATTAATATTTTCAGTTAAACAGGCTAAGGATCTACACCATTTTGCCCCCCAACCCCTCCACTGCCCACTATAAAGGGAAAGGATTTAATGCCAACAGATTCTCCCACCTCCGGGTTGCAAAGGCTTCAAGTCTACGTACATTGAAAACCTCTGTTTAAAGTTCAGGAAAGCCAGCTGCATTTCAGTACTCTCTGGAAGGACTGGGCAGGGGCCTGGTCAATCCACTCTCAAGGATGGTCCCCAGCTCTCCGCCATAGGACCCAGCCAGCGTTTAGGCCTTCCCAGCAATGGTCAGCTCCACCCAGATGCACTCTAAGCAAAAATCTCCTTTTGGTGTTTCCTTGTGTCCATCAGATGGTAAATTTCAACAACTCTCATAGTGCACTCTTTTTATATACTAGTTATGACACCACCAGGTTTACAATCTTGGGCAGTGCCCTGCAAGAGTTCTCACAAATAGGATTGGACAGTTACCCTTCTCTCTCCTCCCAAATCCAGCCCCTCTCTAAGGATTGGTTTAGGAGTTTGAAGCAGACATATGGCAACTTCCCTTTGAAATCCCCTTTTGTTTCTATGTCAGATCTTTGACAAAACTTAGTTTTGTAGCAAAACTTCATGATTTACTAGTAACTGCCATAATATACATATATTCAGCTTCAGCTACTGATGGGGATTTTAATAAAATGACCGCCAGGTCCTCACTATGTTACACGGCCGTCTGGCAATTTTCTTCCGTTTACACAAAAAGCATAATAATTATGAACATGTAATTTACTCTCCACATCCCTAATTTTATCCTTCACCAGTTTGCCAACTCTTAAATCCGGGACAGTTTCAGAGCAGCCAGGAACACCTTTCAGCATGCCATTACAGTTCCCTAAATCGCAGGTGGATGAATTCTATTTCAACAAAATCGCCTGGAAATTACCTAAAAAATGACAAATCAATCAAAGAAGTATGACTTGTGGTTGCTTCGAAAAATGCCTAAATGATAATACTCCTTTTAAATTAATATGACATCTTTAGGTTAAGCAAACTGGAGCCCTCCTGCCCTCAGAGCCATGTGCCTCTCCTGGCCAGTGTTTTTATTAGTCTCTTTGTTGTTTGAAGTATAGGCTGCAGCTTGTAAATATCTGGGATGCACCGGCCAAACAGAGATCCCCCACTGCAGACATCTAACATCCTGTACTCTTATCTGAAGGGGACTACTATTTGATCTGAAAAACTTCTATTCGCCTGTATTTCTTCAAAGTTCAGCCTTGATTGCAGCCCCAGTTTTCACACCTCCCCCCTACATTCCGGTCATGCCCTGAACAAAAATGAGCTTTCAGAGACTTCAAGTCTGGGGGACACTTGGTTTCCAACCCCTTCCAGGCAGGCCAGATTTGATTGCCGTTTGCCCAGAGACCCACCATTTGCCCTTGGCTGAAGGGTACTCGCAGATTGCATTGTCTAACATCAGCCTTTATTCTTTGACATAGTGTGTGTTTTACTGATATTGTTCTTTCTTTTATCACACCATTGTTTTTCTTTTTATATATGACAGCTGAAAGTACAGTCATCAATGAAATACACTTTTAATTATCTGTTGTTCGTTTTTATGCTGAAATGTTGGTCTGAATTGTCACAGTGCACCACCTTTTGATAGGTGACAATTTCAGTGAAAAATGCTGCATTCATGTCTCAGCCAGCAATGTTATGTGCTTTTCCAATCTGCACTTGGTTTACATTTATATTTTGGCTTTCTCTGGATTTCGACTGCAGAACGACACCCACATAGTCTGCCTAAAAAGCCCTCTTTTTAGCATGCAGTTTTCTGAATACTGCAGGTCCTTTTCCCAGTGAGACCTTCAGCTCTGTTGGTTTGGGGCCTTTGATTACATCCGATACTGCTAACAGTAGCAGCCCAAACAGCTTTTGTAAAATTGATAAAAAATGAGAGAATGTCCAATCAAGATTATAAAAAAATGGGAACTTTAATAAAACACTAAAAAGTCACCCATGTAAATAATCACAGAGAGAATGTAGAACTTTGAGAAAGGGCACTCTGGGTTCTTAAGCAGGAGTATTCAGACAAGAGACTTAGCAGGATTGTCAGTTGTTCATGGATATGTATTTGGAAGACATAGAACCGGGACATAAAAGCCACAATGGTACTTTAAAATTGGGCACGTGGACAGGGCCCCTTCACAATACCCTATTTCTTGTCTTTTGTGGCTTGACAGAATCGAGCTGGGCATCTTAGCACTTTCATTGTGGTTGAGCCAATGTCAAAACATTTTGAGTCATGCACTCCCACTGGCCAGTCAGCGTCGAGTTGGTTTGGTGAGCGGGCTCCCATTGGGTTGAGTTGATGTTCACAATGGTCAAGTCGATTGCTCCCAACAGTTTGAGATGGTGGTAGACTCTGCAGTGAAATGATGCCTTTGCTGGGTCGAGTCAGCGCTCAAGCCGGGCTAGTCAATGGCTTCCAGCAGGTTGGGTCAGTGTGCAAATCAGTTGCCTCCACAAAGTTGAGCGACAATCGGGTTGATCGATGCAGGTCTTTGGCAATGGGTCGAGCCTGCATCTGGATGGTATTAAGAATGGTAAGCTGTTTGAATATTCAGAGTACCAAAACTAGCACCGCAGGTCCTTTAGTGGCTCGAAGTACTTTGAGTGCAGTCAAGCCAGCTCGCACGCATCTCAAGGACATGAAACATGGTCCAAGCTGCTTCTGGACTTCTGGATTGCTGGAAGGCCAATCTAGGTTCTCCAGGACAAGGTGAGGTCTTCCCATCTGTATGTCCACTACTTGTAGGTAGCTGGCACCTACCAAGGGTCCTTCACCTCCAGCACAGGATCCCCATTCCAGTACCACAGTCAGCAGAGAAGCCTTGGTCCATGGCAGTTCCCCCCCACTGTTCACTCGGGATGGTTAAGGAGCATAACCTGTCTCTGCCATGGAGGCCTTCTGTCATATCCTCTCTGGCAGGGGACTTTGGGATAGTCTGAATTGCCATCAAAAAACGTCTAGTGAAATCTTCTTGTTTAGAGAATCCAAAAATGAATAAAAAAAGAAGGAGGGGTTCATCCACATTATAAAAGCTAAATAACACAGTGGATTGGTCCATTGCAAGCTTGCTGTATGGGTTAAAATCCAGACTGTTGTAACAAGTGTAGAACACTGTGTAGAGAGATGGTGTAAAAGGAATGTGTAGAGAGATGGTGTAACCCCTCTGCAAGCCCCCCTCTCTCCTCTTGCTACTCTAACTCCACCCCTTTCCCATGTGCGCAGACTGCAAAGAGACACAAGTGGTCAGCACCTGGTTGTGAATGTGAGTTTTGTAATGTCAGTGTTGCTTTTGAGGCACCGACTCTCAGGAGATGTCCATAGGAAAGTTTCTGTGCTCCACAGGTAGATGTTACCCTTTCTGCAGGAGAATCAAAAGAGGCAGTTTCCTGGCTGTAGTCCCACATGGCAGGTGTGAAGACATCCTGGCCTGACAGCTACTAGACATCAGCCCTGTCACAGCTAAGGCCCTACCCACAGTGCTGACACTTGTATGATATCAAATTGCTGTGACAGAATAATTGTGTGCTCTTAGTAGTCACCTTGCAACAACCAGGCATGGCTTATATTTAAAGATGAATGTTCCACAGACAGACCAGGGTACACAATTAATATAATTTTAATCAGAGGGGCAGACAATTAAAATGCCACCTCTGCCTTCGTCACTTGTGTTACTGCAGTTGTCAGGAATGTGCATGTGACCTTTGAACCTGCCCTGTCCTTTGCAGGTGATTAGCAGACCTCCCTTTCAGAAACAGAATTACCCATATCATTTTAATTAATAAAAACAAAAATGCTAGGGATTGTATACACTTTCAGATGGAAATCCATCACATGAGATCAGAGTATTACCTTCACTGCAGGGCAGTGCAGTAGATGAGTTTAGAGCATTGCCTGAGCTACAGGATAGTGAAGCATGGGAGCTGAAGATGCTGCCTCAGCTAATCAGGAGATTATCCCAGATGCAGGGTGGAGCAGTACGGGAGTGCAAGATATTTCCTCAGCTACAGGGTAGTGAAGTATAGGAGAGCAGGGGATTGCTTCAGCTGCAGGGCATTTCACAGCAGGAGCTCAGGTTATTACCTCAGCTTTGGGGAACTGTAGTTTGGGTATATGTAATATATCTTTGAGCTAGAAGGTAGATTTTAATTACAGATAGAGTTACAGAATTGCCGCGAGGGAGTGGAAGAGCCTTCCAGAGTAAGGGAGCGAGGAGAAGAAAAAAGTGGAAATTAGAGGGAGAGCAAGGGGCATGAGGTGAGCTGAGGATGATTGAGGGGGGCCAGGGGCAGAGTAGGGAGTTAGATAGGCCGATAAGTATTCTGGGGCAAGTGCATGTATAGTTTTGAAGATTATGAGAATTAGTTTATACTTTGCCTTCTGTCTCACAGATAACCATTCTAACTGCCTTTCAGAGGTGGAGGTGAAGCAGGGAAGGTTGAAGACTGAACGGATAGCAAAGTTGATGACTTTTCATGAGTAGAAAATGCACAGTTGGGAAAGCCATAGAGAAGACTGACACAATATTCAGATCAAGAGAGTACTAAAGGCCATCACGTCACCCCTCATGCCACCTGACTCACTAGAAGCTGCCTGCCCCTCTCTTCCCCACCACCCAGTGCAGCTGTACTCCTTCTATGTGCTCCTTTGTATCCTACCCCACTGTATATCTGTCTGTTGTATACCTGGGTAAAGTGCTCCATTGCTTCTCAGAGCTAGGTTGGCGCTTAATAAATACAATAATAATAACAACAATAACAATAATAATAATAAAGAAGAGATTAGGTACCTAGCATTGCTGAAGGGAAGGAGGCGTCTTGTTTTTCCGCTGTTGAGGAAATTAAGCGTGACCGCATTGGCAGATTTGGAGATGAAGAGCGAGAAGTTGTGAGATGGTTCAAAGACGATACCAAGTTTTGCAAGCAGAAACAGAGTATGGAAGGTAGTTAGGAGAGAAGAATAGAAGAGGGGGAAGGAAGAGATAGCTTGTTTCAATGGGAATTAGAGAACGTTAATTGAGCATGAGTGAGTGAGATGCCATCCAGTATTTGACGACGAAGCTTGTCAGATAAGGAGAGAAAGGAGAAGAAGATCTGGAAGCAATTTGATTGCAAGCTCAACATTCTACAAAGTGCACCCCGCCCTCTCATGTGTTCAGAAAGATGATTAACCTATTGAAATTAAGGAGTGTATTCTGTGGGATTGTCAGCCCATTAAGCAGACCAATGGGATGATTCCACCAATCGAAAAGAGCTATGGCATGATGCAATAGTGTGAGAATATTTCCCATTATGTGAGCAGAAAAACAAATGGAATGAGAGGAGATAGGATTTTTAAGGCTGCAGAAAAGTGGAGCCCCTGTTCCATAGGGATGAATACTAATATTTGCTAATATCCTATCCATGAGGAAGCCTGAGGCAGATGCACCTGAGGTAGACCTAGTTTTCTAGAGAACGGAGAAAGAGACCACGCTCTGAGGGTCTGTGCTGGCTCTGTTTCTTAAAGAACTATTCAAAAGTGAGTATGAACATTCCCCAAAGTAATAGGACCTATGCCCTCTAGAATCAATTATATGCTAAGTCCCAGGAGTGGGTGGACTGGGGAGGTAATTGCCACTAGAAGGGGCTCATTTAAAAAAAAATCCTTTCATATTTTAGTGTGAAATGCAACAGTACTTTACACTATATTTAAAGTCAAGTGGAATCTGGCTTATTGGAAAACACAGGTCATGTTCCTGTGCACAGTGTGCAGTGGCTGATAAACTATCACCAAAAGAATGCAAATATAATTGTGTAGCTTGTTCGTGTGAATTGTATCCTGCTTTCACTATACTTAAAGCTGAGTGTGGTTGCATTCAATTAAGAACAAGTAGCATTTTGCCTTTCTTTGTGCTCTGTGTGCAGAGCAAAACGGAGAGCATTTCCCATTGCTAAGAGTGCAACATTTTGTAAGCTAGAATCCTCTATGTTTTCCCAGATATAGTCAACAAATAAGGCAAATGAACTGATGCACATGCTTCTTTGCCTGACAGAGAATTTATAAGTCAATGCCTATGAAAGCCTTAAATATTTAAAAAAAACAGACTGTGATGAAAGGCTGTTTAACATTTCCTTTGCCATAGAAAAGTTGCAGTTCTACATGAACATACAATTTCACCAATGATCTTGTGTTGAAATTAATTAAACAATCAAAATAATCCAAGAGAATTGGGGAGATAGTTGTGCTCCATTCAGAAAATTATGATCTTGGGTGGACACATAATGTAGATAAATCAATATTCTCTGCATTCTAAATTCAAAGCAGAGCCTCTCCAAACTCAAGCTTGTAGATTTTGGTGCAAACCACTAGACCTGTTAGATGTACATAATGGAAACCCACAGACCCACTTCTACAAATAGGGGGATTTCATTTCCAATGTTTTCTATACAGCTATTCTGTGATATCTATACGTGTTCTGAGATTGGAGAGGATACAATAGAATGTTTTGAATTGTTATGTAGAACATTTAAACACCCTGACCGATAAGTGGCAATGTAATCATGGATTTGGATGGTGTTGTTTTCAAATTACATTGTCCTCTGAGAATTAGATTAAAAAATATAATGAATTGATTTCTCGTGTGACTGCATATGCCCACCATACCACAGTGAGATTAGAACAGGCAGGCCAATTCTTATTTCTGTAAACCAGCTACCAATGTATGTTATTTTACTGTGGTGATTTCCCCAGCATAAACGTTGGGGACCATCTTTTGTTCCCTATAATTTAAATACATTTGAGTTTTAACCTCAAATACAGTGTGCCTCTGGTCCCAGAATTGCAGGATAGATCATGTACAAGGGAGCATTAAATTAGGGGATGCACCATTGCAATATCTTTAATTGAATCCCCAGAGGATCTGACCGTCTGTGAAACACTGCCTGACTCTGGGTGACAATACACAATCTCACCACTCAGGCAAACCTCACTTGGCAGATGGGCACAAGCCCCGTACAACATTGAACGAGGCCAGGGTAGACAGAGACATGATATGAAAGATGAAAGTTCAGGTCAGTCAGTAACCGGTCTGTCATTGTCACACCTCACTCAATCTTAGATACCCTGACACTAAGGTCCTGTCACTGGTTGGGATCACCGGTAAATGTAAGGAAGAGACCTTCCATGCTGGTATCCTTAACACTCATTTCATAGTCTACCGTTAACCGGAGCCAATGAAGGGCATGGGTCATATAGACAATATCCCTTCAGGCAGAGAGTAACCAGGTGAGTTGTTTTTGGTTGGTCTCGTCCACGAATGAAGTAGAGTAGTGGTATGCAAAGAACTTCTCAAGTTCCCAAGCACAGCAAGATGCTCCTATTCCACAGAAGACCCACTGCCACTCCCTGCTAACGCTAACAAACATATGAGAAAGTTACATGATGAGTTGCTGTCATCCTTCTGCCTTAGTAAAGCCCAATTTTGTTTTGTCTGAAGTGTCCACCTGAACAATAGTTAGACTGGGCTAGATGGCATAGGTGCAGGCCTACGGGCCAAACTCCTCGCTGCATAAGATTGTTGGCACTAGGGACTCAACAGGCTTTGTCCCAGCCACTTCGTTTCCGAACAGCCATGTCAGTCGCACTGGTAAATCAATGTATCCTGGGGCAAACCTGCAGCAAGAAACGGTGGTGCCAAGGAAGACTTTAATCAGCTTTTATGTCATGGGCACCAACAAAGTTGACATGGCAATCTTATAAAAGACAAATATTCTTGAATTGGTCAAACAAAACACGCCGGCAGTGTGAAAAAATATCCTGTGCGTAGTTTGAAATGTGTTGTTTGTTTTTAAAGCATTTGAAAGTAATTTGGTCTCTTCACTGGTTTTTCTCCCATTCTGACCGATCCAGTAGAATGTCTTGGAGGACCCCATGCAGTGGGTTGGCATCCTTTGCAACATCCCCCTAAAGGCGTGGAGGCAGCATTGGTCCATTGATGTGACTGAGCCGCTTGAGGATTACTGGAAGAGGTCTCTGCATTCTTCAAGGGAGGTAGCCACCAATTCAAGACTGTAATGCACTCAGTACACATACCGGCTTAGAATGCTTTACTCCAAATATTACATTTGTTATGTAAGAAGTCAGGATGAGTGTTCCAGGTGTGTAGTCAAAAAGTATCTTTTTTTTGGTTTTGGCTATTAGTTGGTGTTGAAAGCACTGCCTATACATCAAAACTATTCTTATGGGAATAATAGATATGAGGAGGGACACACAGCCTGTGGGTATTATTTGATTATGTACCCCTCTACCTCCATTGACTGCCTGTTATGGTTCTTCTGGTCATTCCCAATCCCACCCACTCCCTACTCCTCCTGGCCCAACCACGCCCTCTCTGAAATATCTTTGGGTGTAGCTCTGTGCTTTCTGAGCAGCCTTCTGAAAGGTAATGGCAGCTATAAACTAGCCAAATCAACCTGTCTTAACCAACAGTGTCTTCAATTGCTTGATTATAACCTTGCATCTGTACCTTGTACTGAATTCCTGTTAAAACCCAGCATTGGCACATCCAACAGTTTTGTTTTTTGTGTAATTTATAATTGTTCTTTAATAACATGCTTAATACCTTGCTTCCAAGACAAGCACATCCTCCCGGCCCAGGCATCAGTTAGCCATTTGTGAGGCACTGCTGTAATATGCCCAGGTAGTAATGACATTGTTTAGCTGTTGCCATGTTATGGCCAGGTAGACCCATGCTGATAGTGCCGGGAATCTGCAGATCCCATGATAACACAAAATTCAAAATGCTTGGCTTTGCCAATGCTTGTTTGGTTTTGGCTACTAGGTGGCACATAAGGGGCATGTGATGTGAGGAGAGATATACAGCTTCTGGATGTTGGTTGGGTATTTACTAATCCATTGATTGTTAAGGGCCATGCTAATCCTTGTGGCCATTCCCACCCAGTACCCAACCTTCCCTGCTCAAAACCAGTAGCATATTTAAGGCAAAGATTGGCAGAGAACCATGGGTAGGCAGAGCTTAGGGTGGGAGGAGTTAAAGGCTATCACAAGTGCGACTTTAGCGAAAAAAATGTTCCATATATCGTAACCTCTTAACATCACCAGTCTCCTTCGTTTGCAAATAGTGTGCTTGCAGAGCTTGTAAAAAGGATAAGATCCCAGTGGGAGGCCCTGTGCAGCCTGGGCTGTTTGACTTTGAGGTAAGAAAGGCAGAGCAGTAGGCAATGTGGGCATTTGTCCCTTTTTCGAGTGCTAAATCCGCCTGTGCTCAAAACACATCCTCCTAGGATCACTTTGAGCTAGCTTGGCGTAAAGTGCTATATAAACACAATAAACATAAACATAAACATCAAACTGTGTGCTTTATAGGCTAGAGCTGTCAGTGTTATTTCTAAACAGTCTTCTGTGGGCTAATGGTTTAATTGCAGTTATAGATGCACTGCTCATGTAATAAACATGTCTTAACCAAGTGAGCCTTCAACCACCTAATTTATAAGCAGTATGTCTAGCCTCACATCTGTTCCTTGCACTCATGTCCTGCTAAAATAAGCATTGGGAAAGGCAACAGCTGTAGCTTCTGTATAGATATTAGACAGGTACTTGCCAGGCACTGCCTCCACTTGCCAGGTACTCACAATACTGCACAGTTATTGCCCTCTTATGGCCAGCTGGCACCTTTCCCGCTGTGCCTGGCAAATGCCTCTCCTATGCTACTCAAAAGGTAACACCGTTGGCTTTGTACATGGGTCTTTGACACATGAGAGAGGTGTAATAGCTTGGAGAGATCCCAAGGTTAACTTGTAAGGGACCTATCCCTACAAAAGGCATGGACGATAAAGACTGATCCAAGGCTTGTACTTTTGGACACATAGGAAAATAGATATGCAAAATGTTTTCTGAACATGGCTTTTGTCCTGGCTGATAAAGCACAAGCCACCAGGATTATCCGGCGAGAGGGCACAGTTTGATGATGCGGGACAGGGTGGTGTATGAGAACAAAGGGTACCAAAATAATTACAGGGAAGGTGGCAAATCCTTTGCCCCAGAGAGGGATGGGTGGGGCTGAGCAGCACATATGTCAAATGCAAAACTCGAACTACTCTTTGTTTACATTGAAACTGCTGCCTTGATTCATGGTGGCTGCTTCCGGTTGGTGGCCGACATCTGTGCTGGAATTTTGAAGTGTGCGGCTTTCACCCCCATGTCCGCCCCCACCGCGGGGGTGAAAGCCATTCTCACCCCAGGGTTTATCTGGGGGTGCCAATGTTTTTTTTCCCCCTCAGGAGATTGACGTCGCTTTCATGCTCAATCTCCTCAGCAAAAAAGGGACTGCCGGCAGCCGGGTGGAGCGCCAGACCGGAGCACAAAGCTTAGCAGCGAGTAAGTGGAGAGGGGGAAAAGGTGTTGAAGGGGTAAGGATTATTTTGGGGGCGTGGGGAGGTAACAGGGAGAGTCTCCCTGTTGCCTCCCCACCTCACAAATAAAATGGCACCACCCAGGAAGGTCATCGGGTGACTGGAAGCAGTGAGCGAAGAATGTGTATTCTCGTCCGCTGTTCCAGCCACCTGATTGGCTAAACACCCTTCTATGGGTGTACATTTCCACTTCTGGACTGTATGGGCTTTATTGAATCTTTATTTCTTCATTTGTTTTTTGTTCAAAAACGCCAACAAGAATTTTCATTATAGAATATGTTTAACCATAGCAGCATACTAATCAGGGAATGGGAGAAACTGATGAAGTCCTTCCAGGATTGAAACAGTTAAGAATCTGTGCTGGGATAGTTCAAAATGGAACTAAGAGTTTTCAATACCTTTTGAGAGTGGCTATGTGTGGGATGTTTTAACCCACTTCTGCTCTGCTATGCTGCAGCATTGTGTTATGATGGTGCCAGAAATAGCAAAATGGCCGCAAAACCCCTGTGCGTGCCAAAACCTCAGAAAATTGCACTTTGCAATGCACAAAAAGATGGTGGCCCAATCTGCCAAGCATGTTGTCAGTGGTGGAACAGAGATCTCACTCCTGAAATATGTCACTGGGCTGCACAACAAGTGAAAATGGAGTACAGAAGGAAAAAGCAGTGCTTTGCTAAATGAACCCAAAATCTTGCTTAAATCCCTTTTTCTTTGTTGCTGAAACTGCAAATGCCGGTAGAGAACACCCTCAAACATCCAAAATTCTTGCTGGGTGCTATAAATCACTTAGTTTAAGAAATCATTGTGAACTTGCAAGGTCCAGAAAAGTTGAAAGCATAAAGGGATTTCCACAGCAAAAGTGGCCTGTCTCTGGATGTCAAAAATCTCTGTGCAGCAGAGGACTGCTGTGATAATAGCTGTCAGGAGCCTGCCTGACTAAACTTTAAACATGTATATAAACTGAAATCAAATGTTTGCAATCTAAGAGGCCTGCTAATGAGAGTAACCATCTTGTAATTGTTTTGATCCCATGGTTTAAAATCTTGAATAAGAATTGTAGCTGATATTTGAAATCACAAGTTTGTTTTAAGCTAAGGAAAAATGCAACAGAATGAACAATTAAATCAAGCCTGGCTAAAGCTACCCAAACTGGAATATCCGGTTTCCTCACAGAAGGGAGGCCTTTCCTTCCAGCAGGAAATCACACCAAGGTGATAATTATAGGATTTGGAAAGAACCTGGTCTACAGAGGAAAAATGAACAATGAACAGCTGCTGCTAAGGAAATGTGAGGTGTGAGGACAGTCGTAAATGGCCTCTGCCAGAAGCAAACAGGGAGGAGACTGCTTCTGAACTGCAGGGAGACAAAAAGAGGCGGATCCAAACAACCGTCTGTGGCTTTTGTTTAAAGACTTATTACTTGCCAGTTAAAATTGTGAAAAATATAAAAGTAACAGATTTGTGAATCTAAATGTTGGCTGCGCGTTTCAAGAGGCGGCAAAATCGTGTGACATGTTCTGGAAAGAAAGGGCAAGAAATGTGATTTTACACAAAATGTATTTCTGCTAGAAGTATGAAACTTTATACACTTATGCCCATGTTAAATGCACACACTTGTAGAAATTTGCTTATAAATTGGACATGGTGTTCCTGATGAAAAGGGCAAAATTCTGTGGAAAGCCGAGACAAGATCCCACAGCTACAGGGTTTTGAGGGATAGCTGCTATATAAAATATGTAATCTTTATATGTGATTCTTATAGAGGTTGCACATGTGTAAATATGTATGGTCCCAAAAGTAGATTTTGTGTTCAAGAGGCTAGGGGTGGATTCCCAGCCTCATAAAATCACACCATAAAGGTGACACACTGTTTCTCTCCTCCTATCAAGGCAGAGAGGAGACTCTGACCCAATAACCTGTCAAAGGGGTGAGCTTAGGATAAACCAGTCCACACACCCCTTTATCATAGCATAAATAGACACAGCTCACCATTCAGAAATACAGACAGATTCACGCATTATCCTGATACTGGCGGAGCACCCTGCTGCTGAACTCTACATCTTCCTTGCTCCAGACTCCAGAAACTTGGCAAAGCAGAAATACATTGCATAGCTGAACCATTTTCAGCTTGGCCTCAAATTCCAGAACCCCACAAACCTAAGGGGAAGCACCAAAATACAGCCGGGCTGTGCTGTACTGCGTGCCTGCTGAAATAATAATCATCAGAACCAAGAAGGGCAGATCCAATCCAGTCCTGTGCCGTGCTGTGACCAGAGCACCTTGCTGATTGCAGATCCAATCTGTTGTGCCCAGCTGTCTGTCCTAGAACCAGATCTAATTCCCTGACCAGAATCCTGACGGTTCCATTTAAAAACATATCTAGTGAGTATCTATAGAAAGAACTGTGTCACTAGCATATGTACACTGTCCATATCAATCCCTATCTTAAACCCATCCTACCTTGTATTCAGAACCCGTATTGTTTGGAGTATTGGTGAATTGTCTGAACTCTCGATCCAAACCATCCTATCTTCCTCTGTACTAGTATTGCTAAAACTATCTTTGCGCTTATCTTTTCTCATCTGAAGAAAGCAAGTTTCCTCTGCAGGCAGTCATTCTGATGAAGTGGCTGTGTTCCTGTGTGGTATTCGTTTTTGTTCATAGTCATCCTCTAGTGTAAGAAATCCTTTTGTCATTTTAAAAGTGCATTCCTGTTTTCCATTCTTGCGCCTATCTTCAAAAAATGACCTCCCCTAAAACGTCCCTAACTCCCTCAGTTTCCATGCTAGAAACAGAATTTTAACTTCTGCTTGTAGCTAACATTCACAGCATTCCAAATCCATATGGTTCTCCCGTTATCGCGATTATCGCACAGTGAAAGGTTTGCATTGAATTTTCGTTTTGGGAAATTCTGACACGTGTAGAACAGCGTTTGATTGCCTCCGACTTGAATTTTAAGATTTGAAATTGTTTCTTGGTATTAAATCATTGCTTGTGTGCAACTATCCAAAGCGGCTCCCATAAGAATTTATAAGAATTTCATCAATTTTGATCATATTTAGTGTTTTTGCCCAGTCCATTTTAAGGATAACTTTAAAAACCATTCAGACAGTTTGACAGTCCATTCTGGTTTCTCTTGCGTTTGAAAGGGGGAAAGGGGATTGATATTTTGTTTGAATTCTGCCATTCCTGAATACCTGCTCTCTCCTCCTATCTCTTTACATTGCCTATTGGGGGGTTGAGGGGTGTGCAGGGGGAACCTTTACCCACATTTCTATCTGATCAGAACACACACACAGAAGTATTATTTATGTGCTGAATTGTTTTGCTCACTATTACTCCTTGTGTATTAAAGAGGTTATTCAGTGTTATATCACCCCATTGGTGATTGTTGTGTACCCATTAAAACATAGTGTGATTAAATTGTAAACACATAAATAAATATTTAAACTTTGCAAACCAGCCTGATTCCTGGTTCAGCGTGACCGGGGTGGGGTTCCAGGAGAGGGGCGTGATATGCGTGGTATATCGTTCAGAATAAGGAACTTTTAGACAAAAATAAATAAGGATTTCAGCTGTACATTACATGCTAGGCATTGACTTGGATGTGTGCCGGATTGAAATCACTTACATATCATGAAGCTGCACGCATTAGTCTCCACCAAACCTAGGGAAGGAGAGGATGGTTAGCTCGCCATTAAGGTGTGTGTAAAATGATCTCTCTTGTGTTCTGTCGACCCTAATGACTTGTTGACTGTGCTGCACTCCATTGCGGTTTTGCAACCAGTTTCCCATTTGACTGCATCGCCTCCTGCTCCTCAGACATTACGGCAGGCTGCACTTCTCTGTGCTAGAGGGAACCATCTTGCTTGGGGGTCTAGATCGCTCTAACATTGTCTCTTGTGCGAAGTCTGGGAAGTCGATTCCTCACAAAAGGGGTGGGAGGGCTACCGAGGTGTCTACTTGTATGATAAAATGCATGGTTACAAGTGATTTTCTTGAATGAAAAAATAACGAAAACATTTTTAACTTAACATTTTTACCGAAAAAATACTGATTTTGTTTTCATTGGTGGAGTCCCCCGATACCCCTGTTTTCCTTAATTTATAATCCCACCCAACCCCCACCCCACCCATTTTAACTCCTTACCCACCCCCATATATATATGGGAAAAAATCAGGATATTTTTTGGTAAAAATGTTGTTAGTTATTTTAATTTTGGCAAAATCACTGCATACCAAAATGCATGAGTACAGAGTCGGGAACATGAATCAGAAGCTATGAGGGAGGTTGGGGCAGGGGAATGCCATGAGGGCCGGTGAAGTATCATCACATTAAAAATAACCTAAAAAAAGGAAAGTACACCAAATGAAAAGATATTTTGCATTTTCAAAATTAAAGGCATAGCAATGTAAAGTACAGAAACATGTGTATTACTGAAGTTTTGTTTTCAAGATTTTAGTTTCCATAATTTGTTGTTTTCATATCAGTTTTCAAACTAAACACCTCAAATGCAGATGTTAGTCCCAAAATAAAGTTGCATAAGGTTGCAGTCAAGGCGTGGCATAACACACCATAAAAAGACAAAAGATTGCATATGGGCTGATGGAGGGTGGGTGTGAAGGCCCATATGCACGTATTATATGTAAAGGACCTACTTACATATGCAAGGGACCCATGACCAGCAATGCCCACATCTGTGGCCAGGAGAACCCTGATTCCAATATGGTTAACATGGTATCCGAAGGAAAATAAACTAACAAAACTGTTTTGAGGGCTGTTTGCTGCTCCCAGGAGAGTTGTCACCCAGACAAGTGTTAATAGAGAGCCTAAATGCCCTTAGAACACACTTGCGTTTGATTGAACTCGAGGGGTAAAACAGTATCTTAAATGTGGCACTTTCTAGCAGAGATTGTGAAATGTTCACAATTATGCTTTTCCACGAGACATGGCTAGTCGATAGCCCAATAATTGATGGGTTCACCAGGGAAGCTGACTTATGAATTTCCCAGGGGGTACGTGCCCAAATATAGGAAGTGACATAACCAGCAGTTATGACCGCATTTGCACGTAGTTGCCAACTTTGTGCAAGGGGGGTGGGTGGATACATTGGCTAGCATGTACTGCATATACTAAAGTCAAGTACGAAGGTAGTTTAAGCCTTCCAGTTGCATTCCAGTAAGCCATCACTGCCCCTACTCCACCCCTCTATAATCATCCAGGTTGTAGTAGCTCTCAAAAGTCAGAGCAACACAACTAGGATGGGAGAACAAGATGTTTGCTAAACAGAAGGTACAGCTGCAAGGTGGAGTAATACCACCAACACCAAAAAGTTCCCAATTCAAGGGAAAACAAGTAAAGACGTTTCAATATCCCTCAATAGGGAGCTCTGGCTTTGCCAGTTGGGGCACACTGCATGTAAGTGTAATACTTTTGGGACTCCAAAAATGAGCCTATTTCTTTGAAACAGTACCCTATTTCTAACTGAGTGCTTGTTTAATACTTGATTGATTAAGCTTATGGAATCCATTCTTACCCCACAACTTTCATGTTACCTTGCGTCAAACTCTTTAGGGAGGCTTTAGACTTCTTAGATGAATGGAATCTGTGATTTCTGTTCTTGATGTCATGGCCATGCTCCAGTACCGCGGTGAGGTCAGAGTTCTCCTTTTACTTGACCTGTCCACGGCTTTTGATACGACTGTGAAGTTGTGATATGCTCTCCTATCTCGACTTCGAGAGCTGTCTGACCACCTCCATTTTTTTAAGGTATTAAATGTTTAAATCTCTCGGTTAGGGGATTTTCGTCAGTCCTGCTCCTCAGCGCCCAGATGTCTTCGAGCCTTGGTTTCAGGCTTTATAAAGCTACATACAATACAATACAATATCATCTCAAAGCTCTCTAATGAAGTTAGGTAAGGATATTGGTCCCAGAGGAAAATAAGCAAGATAGCTAAACGGATCAATGCACCACCTACAGAAAGTTGTGTGCATAAAGGTTTTTCTATGTGAAGGAGTGGACCTGAAAACGAATGTATATTTACCATCTGCTTTTTTGCCTAGGGTAACAAAATTGCCTTCCCTCACCCGGATGAAGATTATTGTATTAATAAACCAGGGGAAAGAACTTCAAGTTGCAAGTTACTAGCCAGGCATAAAAACCCCACCCATACCCACACACCATTTCTTACTCAGCACTAGCAAATTACCATTAGATAATAGCTAGTGGGAAGTGCAAATTTTGAGGCCCAAATAAACTAATAGTTAAAGGGTGCTTCTTGGTTGATGGTTGTTCTAATGTTTATACAGTGCTCATATACGCCAAAGAGGTCCCCTAGCGCTGTCCACTACAGTCACACTAATGGAGATTTAAAACACTGTACCCTACTCTAAAAGGACTACTTCCAAGGGTGGTGTGGGCATCTGTAGACTCTCATAAAGCTATTAAGAGGGTTATTCACTCGGGAAACACCCATTTCTTAAGGCATCTCCAAAAACTGGTATGGGCTGTATACTGAAGTCCCCTGTCAGGACTCTGCTGCATGTGTGAGGGTACCTCAAGGGTTTGAGTCCCACCACCCACTTCATGATGGAGGTCCTGGAGCAGTGTAAGGAGGGTCCCCTTTGCAACACAAGGAGTGGGCTGCATGAGACAGCTTCATATTATTATATAGTGATGATAATGGTAGCTGGACTATCAGTGAGATGTAATGGAATATAATAGAAATGCCTGCAATATTAGAGTACCTGAGCATTTCATGACAACACAGACAATGATGGAACTCTGCTACTTGGTTATAATTTGGAGACAGTTGGCAAATAGAGCAAGTACCAGAAGGCCTGGCAAATGCCTCTCCAGTGCCTACACAAAAGAAAAAAAAACTGTTGGCTTTGTCAAGGTTTGCTTCTCCTGCAGTCAACCCACACATGCTTACTTCTTATGCATAAACCCAGCTACAATTGCAATCTATATATTCAGGATCATGAAAGTGTATCAATAATCGGACATCATATTCCACGCTTGATAAAACAGAATACACCCTGTTCAATAATGCATTTATCACAACTAGTAAGATGGCCATTCCCAAAACTCTAACTGAAAGGAGTTTTGCAAATATAATACTAGTTTTTACCATCCCTGGCCCTTCCTCTATCATGTACATCCCAATATCCCTCTATTTCACACCATATCCCTCACTTGCATACCATATGCCCAGGATTTGACCTCTATGCTCATTTGAATCATAAGATTGTAACATTTTTCCTCATCATTTGTGTCATCACATGTGCCCTCATTAGCGCTTTTACATCCTAAAATAAAACTCTATTCACCAAAATGTATGCATGCTATCTATTCCTAGGAGGCAGTAGAAATGTGTGCTTTTATCAGGATTTCAGTGCAGGAAGCAGATGAAAGGACATACCAATTGAAGGCACACTTGGTTAAGACATTTTTATTTCACCACGATTTTTAGAAATTGAGGGACAGGCGCAAAGCAAGAACCTCTTGCTTTGCATCTGTGCCTCCATTTCTAAAAATTGTTTTGGTTTGGGTGTACTTCTACATCTGTGCACCCCTCTGGGGTATGGGTGGTGTGGGATATATTGACCCACTCAATGGCACTGCATCATATCACCAAGCTGCATTTGCACAAGAAACAGCAACCTGGCTGCACTGGCTCCTGTGCGCAGCAGGACCTCAAAACTGTGTTTTGGCAGCAACAAAAAAATGGCTTCTCGGTCCTGCCTAGCACACTTCAGGCAAGAGGGAACAAGGGGACACACTGAAAAAATATGCCAGTGTGTTCTGAAGCATATACAGAATCAAGTGAACAGGCCTTTAAAAATGCTGTTTTGATGGCAATTCCATCTGTTCATTTTGAAACCACTGTGAGTAAAAAGGCCCTGTCATGCCCAGGATATTTCACTGTGCTTCACCAAAACCAGACATAATTCCTGAGCGACAGGCCCAGTCAAACCAGCTCTCAGAGAAATCAATAAGCAACTTCACTTTCACTCGCACAGGAACACGTGTTTATTTCTTGCCAAAATGTATCCAGGCTCAGTAATTCAAAGAGACTTTAACTCTCTGAGCCAGGTAAAGTGTAAATGTATCTATACTTTAGGTAAATCTTGTGCATTCAAGGAAATGACTACAGCTGCAAAGACAGTGTGGGCAGCTGAGGGAGCTGCAAAACCGAATTTAAAGAAAGAAATGCTAGCAGTTTTAACATATGTGGAAAAATGGGCTATGCTGACTGAAGAAAAATTGGCCTGTTTAAAAATAAATTGTGAATGAAAACTAGGGCTGTACCGAATAGCATATTTAGTATTCGGCCGGATACCGAATAGTTTGTCAACTATTCGGCCAGAGCCGAATAGTGAGCCGAATAGTTTTTTTTTTTTTAGGCCCCCCTATGCAATACAATCTCGGGCCACCGGCTTTGGCCCGGTGGCCCGACAAACACAACATTATTGCGGTGAGGCCGCGGGGGTTCCCTGTGGCCCCGCGGCCTCACCGTGCTCAAGGGGTGAGGGGGGGGCACATTTCACAGCTAGGCCGCCGGGGTCGGCAAAGGGCCCCGGCGGCCTCATGAGTCTGGGGGGGGCGCTCCTTTAGGAGCGGCCCCCCAATGCAAAATAAACGTCGGGCCACCGGCTTTGCACCGGTGGCCCGACAAACAGAACATTATTGCGGTGAGGCCGCGGGGGTTCCCTGTGGCCCCGCGGCCTCACCGTGCTCAAGGGGTGAGCACTTTTCACAGCGAGGCCGCCGGGGTCGGCAAAGTGCCCCGGCGGCCTCATGAGTCTGGGGGGGCCGCTCCTGTAGGAGCGGCCCCCCAATGCAAAATAAACGTCGGGCCACCGGCTTTGCACCGGTGGCCCGACAAATTGAACATTATTGCGGTGAGGCCGCGGGGGTTCCCTGAGGCCCCGCGGCCTCACCGTGGTGAGGGGGATGGGGGGCACCGAGGCCGCCGGGGTCGGCAAAGTGCCCCGGCGGCCTCATGAGTCTGGGGGGGCCGCTCCTGTAGGAGCGGCCCCCCAATGCAAAATAAACGTCGGGCCACCGGCTTTGCACCGGTGGCCCGACAAATTGAACATTATTGCGGTGAGGCCGCGGGGGTTCCCTGAGGCCCCGCGGCCTCACCGTGGTGAGGGGGATGGGGGGCACCGAGGCCACCGGGGTCGGCAAAGTGCCCCGGCGGCCTCATGAGTCTGGGGGGGCCGCTCCTGTAGGAGCGGCCCCCCAATGCAAAATAAACGTCGGGCCACCGGCTTTGCACCGGTGGCCCGACAAACAGAACATTATTGCGGTGAGGCCGCGGGGGTTCCCTGAGGCCCCGCGGCCTCACCGTGGTGAGGGGGATGGGGGGCACCGAGGCCGCCGGGGTCGGCAAAGTGCCCCGGCGGCCTCATGAGTCTGGGGGGGCCGCTCCTGTAGGAGCGGCCCCCCAATGCAAAATAAACGTCGAGCCACAGGCTTTGCACCGGTGGCCCGACAAATTGAACATTATTGCGGTGAGGCCGCGGGGGTTCCCTGAGGCCCCGCGGCCTCACCGTGGTGAGGGGGATGGGGGGCACCGAGGCCGCCGGGGTCGGCAAAGTGCCCCGGCGGCCTCATGAGTCTGGGGGGGCCGCTCCTGTAGGAGCGGCCCCCCAATGCAAAATAAACGTCGGGCCACCGGCTTTGCACCGGTGGCCCGACAAATTGAACATTATTGCGGTGAGGCCGCGGGGGTTCCCTTGAGGCCCCGCGGCCTCACCGTGGTGAGGGGGATGGGGGGCACCGAGGCCGCCGGGGTCGGCAAAGTGCCCCGGCGGCCTCATGAGTCTGGGGGGGCCGCTCCTGTAGGAGCGGCCCCCCAATGCAAAATAAACGTCGGGCCACCGGCTTTGCACCGGTGGCCCGACAAACAGAACATTATTGCGGTGAGGCCGCGGGGGTTCCCTGAGGCCCCGCAGCCTCACCGTGATGAGGGGGTATGGGGGGGGGGGAGTCGGGTCACTTACCTGGTGATTGGGTCCGGGTGCTGGCATAGGAAGTGAGGGAAGGGAAGAACTGTTCCCTTCCCTCGCTTCCTATTTCAACACGTTAGGCTGGTTCCTCTGTGGTCAGACTGCAGAAGCCAATAGGCAAACAGCTTGTTTGGCTTCTGCAGCCTGAACACTGTCAAACATTCTATGATTGGCTGTCATCTCCCAAACAGGGAGAGGGCAGCTAATCATAGAAAGTGGACTTCGGCTTCGAGTCCCTAAACAGAAACTATTCTGCCGAAGCCGGATAGCTGTATTTCAGCCGAACTTCGGCAGAATAGGGACTCGAAGCCGAAGTTCGGTACAGCCCTAATGAAAACCTGCTTACTTAGCAATGTAAAGGGATTATGTTAGTGGTGATAATACACAAATAGGCTATCTGTCAAGCTTATAAGGGAATAGGGGTCTCAATCCCCTCTTCCGAACCACAGAAGCCAAATAGATTGACCCCTCCCACCGTGGTTGGCACGGGCGCCTGAAGACTGATATCACAGGAAGCCACGTGGCAGCCAATGGGGGGAAGATGGAGTTAGGGAAAAGGGGATGGAGTGACAAAGGAAAGGAGGGGAACATACACAAGCAAATACATACAATACAGCGATATTCCTGAACCTGAAACTCTATTTCCTGAACGCCTAACCTGACCTCCTATACCTGTAATGAACTTGTTACATATGAATCATAATAGCTCTTTAAACTCCACTTTGCACCTCATAGAATACAAGCGGATAACCTAGAACATAGACTTGGAACATAACATATGGATTGAACATAACGTAGGACTTGGACAGTCCTTTCTTGAACACACATAGATTTGCTTACAAGCTAAATGGCACAAACAAAAGGGTGTCCCTTTTTATGAAGCCACGAGACACATGGCCCGTCGGGCACAATGAAGCCACAAACAATGATTTAGGAAAAAAGACACACACGAACATGCCCTTGTACGTTGTGGACCCATGCGTGTTCTTTACATAGTCCTTCCCAGTGCCCAGTTTTATCCGTTCAGAGTTTTATAGCATGTTTCTACACATGGCGTGTCAATGCATGGCATGTATTTTAGGGCATTTTACCTCACACACCCACTACAACGTTGAAGTAGTCAATTAATAAACAAGTAAGCATATAGCAACTCCAGAATATGTAAACACTTAACTGATGGTCCGGATGCCTCACAAGGACATCCGGACCCTGAAGAGCGATGCCCAAAGCTTATGGGAGCACACTTCACCGCCGCGGCCCGTGGTTGTTCAGCTGTTCGTCACCGTCGCGGCCCGGGGAAACTCCAAGAGTCCTTCGGCGTCTGAGAATTTCTGCATGCCTGCTCCTAAGCTGCCGTCGCCCGTGCTAACAATCATTAATTACCTGCACTGAGGCACGGGCGGCGGCGAGTTTAAACCGTTGCTGCTAATTAGCAGCTGTTGTAGCGCGCGATAGAAGAACTACACCTCTCCCACGCCTCATGGGAAATGTAGTTTATCGCCTCTTGCAAAGCAAGAAGCGCCGACATGAAGCTTTCCTCAGATTCCTGACACTATCTTCTTTCACAGGTTTGTTTAATTCAGGACCGAAAAATTAAAGAGTTTAAAACTCATGGGCTGGATTTGCAAGCTCTCAGAAAAACCAGTCATTTCGTTTGCCAGCCATGAAACTTCCCCAAGGAAGGGAGACACACCATAAATCCAGGACACGTATGTGAAAAATTGCCAGCTTGAGAAACTTTGAATGGGCTAGGACAAAGAAAGTTCACACGCACGTCAATTCGTCTGTGCTCCAGGCTGGGACTATGGAAGTATTGTGACACTAACCTGTCAAGTGTAAAGGGCAATACAACCTTCAGTTAAGATGGGAAACCTTAAAGACTTTTTAGCTCTGCAGCAAGAATTAGTAAAAATGTTAAAAGTCTACAGTTTCAGATCTAATTGTATGTGCCTTCTTTTAAAATTGGTAGAACTCATTGCTGCATGGGGGAACAGAAGTTACAAAATATGACAGATTCCAAGGAAAGTATTAATGTTGCAAACATAACATTTTGTACATACATCCCTGGGGACAATTCGCATCTGTGTATAAAATTGTGGAATTTTAGGCCAAATCAATCATGTGTAAAATTACCAAAATATATCAGAAAGGTGTAACAAGGTCACACAGACTGGAGGACTAGATTGATTTGTGCTGCACATAATATGTAACCTGTGTGTATAATTTGCCAAGAGATTGTAATTGTAGAAATGTATGTTATTGGCAAACCAGAATTGCCAGTCCAGATTTGCTACCTGGTATCCAGTCCATGCCCAGCTGATCCTGTCCTGCTGATTTTGTCCGGCTTTCCTTTGTTAGACCAGATCTGTGTGGTGACCAGAGCGCTGACTGTCCAAAATCCAAAAACTAAAAAGTGGACTGTGTGTATCAATAGGAACCATAGAAAACCATAGTATAGCTTGCCTTGCCCTTAGTTCCCCTCTCTAAGTCACCCTATTCTCATCCTGATAACTTGTAATATTGTCAGAATTATTCTTGAAACCCTGCCTTTGATTCATAGTGTTAGCGCCGATTTCCTTTTCATTTTTGTTTTGCATAGAACATAAGCCATTAGCGATTTTGATTAAATAAATACATTTTCTATAAAGGAAAGGGGGTACACCACGTGAAAAGTTACAACAGGTGCATAACTGTGGAGATTCCCAGGTGGCATTCTCTTTTCCTTAGTCATTAAATCCAGTTTAAGTAAAATTTGCAATCCATTTTAAAGCCGCTTTTCTGTTTATCTCTGTTCTATTTTCCTAAAAACGAACCTCACTCAATCTCGCATAACTCACTCAATTTACCAGCGAGAGACCTAATTTCAATTCCATATTGTACCTATGATCTATAGCTACTCCCCAACAAATATTTCACCCGTTTTTATTAAAAACTGTTTAGGTAATTTCAGGCGGGATTTGCAAAGTTTGCTAATTTTCCAACGTGTCATTTAGTCAATCTGCCACTCATGTTCGAACTTTATGCTCTTGGTTATACATTACTTGTGACTGTTAGTATATTTGCATTGTTGCTGTAGTAAGGAATAATATTTGCTTCAAGTTTATACACACATTCATTCATTTATTCATCCATTTCCAAGAGTCATTTTTAGCATTGCCAGGGTTTAAAAGCCGTTTTTCTCTCTTGTTTGGGGAGGGAAGGTCCAATTTCAATTCTGTTTCCTGCTTGTCATTCCTGATTACCTGCTGCTTCTGTTTATCCATTTAGAATTGATTATTTGTGGGTTGAGGGAACATTGCAGGGGGAAATTCTAACTCAAGTGCTACCTTACCTAAAATCAAAATGTGCTCCTATTCCCTGTTTTGTAGATGTGTCAATAGAATGTTGAACTAAGTGCATTGCGGGGGCGCTGTTGAGCAGCCGACAAAATGGCTGCCTAGCCTTTCAGCTCCGTGTGCCGCTGCTGCGAATCTGCCTCCATCTGCAGTTTGCTGTTCTTCCCCGATCTGAGACCTGGCCCCCACCCTGCTGATACCCTGAGCCACCTACCTGTGAAATTTGGCCCGGATTCGGACCTTCTGACTCTGGATTCAGCCGCGGGCTCTGCCCTCCGCGCTGGGCCGCTCTTGGCGCTCGCACTTCCGACCGGCGGGGTGTGTGGCGGCGCCGAGATACCCCTGCTGTTACTGGCGGCTCCGCGGCTCGTTGCCTGACTGGCCCTCTATCTGGACCGCCGCGGCCGGCTGTCCCGGGCTGATGCGAGGGGGCTGTATGTGTAGCCCACGCCGGCCGCGCTGATCCGACGTGGGGTGCCGGCGCCTGCTGCCTGGATCTCCCGGCCCGCTGCCTTGCGCTCTGGCAGTGCCTCTGCCTCGCCTCGCTCTACGCCGCGGCCGCTGGGGCGCCGCGGCCCACCTGGAGGATATCACTCGGCAGCCCGGAGGCCTCGCTGGACGTCGCTGGGGCTGGGTCGTCGGCCGCGTGTGACGGCCGCGGGGGCCCTGCGTGGTCTCGCTGGACTCCGCCATCCTGTTCCTGCGCGCAGCCGGGCGGCCGCTCATGAGGTGAGGAGTTGCAATTCCCTGGCCCGACCCGGCTGCTGGCCCCCGTTTCCTCGCTAGGACTGGGCCCCGCGGCCCGGCGTATGCCCACTACACCTCCGGAGACCCACAGGAGCCAACTGCCTGGTCATTCCCGGCTCGGGGTGACCCTCCCCCGATAGCTCTGCCTGCCGACAAGATAGCGGCCCTCCACCACGTCCCTGTGACCACGCGGAGCTACTGCACCCACACTCTCAGGCTTCGCGCCACACGATGTCCAGCAGGTCCAGAAACACCAGCAAGACCGGGGCCATGGACAAATTCGCAAAAGCCACCCCGAGGTCTGAATCGCCCCATGCATCATGCGTCCAGGACGAACCACCACCCCCTGCGGAAGGGCCCCCTGCAGACCTGACGATCATGATGGAATCAATGGCTAGAAATTTTGCAGCCTTTCATGAAAAACTGGACGACATTAATGCAAATGTGGCGTCCCTGAAGGCTAAACTAGATCAACAGGGGGTGCGAATCACCGAAACTGAACACAGGATCAGCTCTAATGAGGACAATATAGTCACACTGCAGAGTACGGTATCTACCCTTGTCGCAGACATGAAGTCGGTAAAGGCCAAATGTGATGACCTCGAATCCAGATCTCGTAGGAATAATATACGCATTATTGGTGTCCCGGAAAATGCACTGAAGGGCCGACTTGAACTGGCTGTTGAGATCCTCTTGAAGGAACTTTTAGACAATCCTGATTTGTCCCCCTTCTTCACTGTTGAAAGGGCTCATAGAGCACTGGCTCAGCGCCCCAAGCCTGGGGACTTCCCGAGGCCCATTATTGCGAAAATTCTGAGCTTCAGAGACCGTGACCAGATCCTCCGCCTTGCACGTGAAAAAGGCGAGCTCAGATTGGACTCACAAGTGATTCGAATTTTCCCTGATTTCTCGATCGGAGTTCAGCAGGAGCGTCGCCAATTCATTGGCGTTAAAAAGCTGCTCAGGGAAAGAAGTGTTCCCTATGCCATCCTATTTCCTGCGCGTCTAAAGTTCACATTTAACAATAAACTTTACTTCTTCACCGTGCCCTCGGAAGCAGTGAAATTCATAGAAGCACATATTCCCCCTCTTACGCCCGCTGACATGATGGGGAATGTCTATATTTTGCTTGTGGCTTGCTCTTGTCGATCGGCCTCTGGTCGGGCGCTTTAGATGGTTCCACTACACATTAGCCTTTTTCACAACTATTCTGCTGTTACGTTTATGCTTTTCACATGTTCTGGGCTACACTCGCTGCACCTACTTTCTCAAATAAGCTCCTGTAAGTTAATATGCTTAACTACTCATTCTGCTCATGTTGACTTCCAATTATTGCTGAGTGGCATGCTTCTTGGATTCACATGCAGGCTCGACACGGCCACCTATAGTTGCAGCATCCTACATTACCAAACCGCACACACTGCTTGTTTTCTCTCGAATTCCTTTGGTTCCAAGCACGCTGGCACACGGCAATGGCATACCCCACTGCGATTGCACTGTTCTTCATAATTTTGTTTTGGGTTAGCCCCTGTTGGGCTCTTGCACAGATTGGATCATGTTGGGGTCGACCCGACTGTGCACTGGTTGGGAGGGGTTGGGTTCACACTGCTAAACTTGGGTTGGTGGTGAGGGTGGGGGGAGGGAACGGGGTGTTATTTACAAAAGGCACACGAGGTTGCATGAGGCGCGCACTAAAAGGCCACGGCTGCAAGATTAATTCCGAATTTTGGAGAACGCACTATTGGTGGGTCCGTGATGTCCATTGAGAATATTTGTCATGTAATGGAATATCCATCACCGCAATGTCTACTGTCATAATGTCATGGAATACCCGGGGGTTAAGGAACCATACTAAGGCCCGTAAAATAATGGCCTATGCCAACAGGCATGGGTGTAGAGTAGTGTTCCTACAGGAGACCCACTCCGATGGCCACATCCCTAGATCCATGGCTCCGACCTGGGGGTCGGCAAGATTCTTCACCTCCTATTCCACTCAATTCAGGGGGGTTCTAACTATGATTCATAAGTCCATTAAGTTTACACTGCACAAAAGTTACATTGACCCTGAGGGACGCTATGTTATACTGCACTGCACTCTAGTTAACAGAGAATATTTACTTGTCAACACCTATTGCCCCAATGTGGACTCTCCTGGATTTTTTGATACTATTGCCTCCATCCTGTTGCGATATGTGGGCATACCGATCCTCTGGGGTGGGGATTTGAATCTTATTCTGGATACGGTCCTGGACAGAACTGGTGCTGCCCCCCGTCCCCTGTCTAGTGCCGCACGCAGACTGCACTACCACACCAAGAACCTAGACATCTGTGATGCCTGGAGATCGCTACACCCCCAATCTAGGGACTACACTTACTACTCATCAGTGCATGATAGCTCCTCCAGGATAGATCTATTTCTTGTGTCAAGGGGAATCATGGGTGGAGTGGTGGACTCCCAGATCCTACCCCGCACACTGTCTGATCATTCCCCTATCACACTCTCGGTGAGGCTGGGTGTGCCTGCCCCGACATTTAGCACCTGGCGTTTCAAATCGGATGCCCTTAGGGACGTGGTGTTTAAGGCTGAAATACTTGCTGATATCCAGTCCTTCTTTGAACACAACAATCTCCGAGATACCTCGGCTGCAGTCAGATGGGACGCCTTCAAAGTGTATATTAGGGGTATGTCCATCTCCCGTGAGGCTGGAGTGCTGAAAATGATCAGAACCGCACTGGGTCGATCTGAAGCCAAACTGAAACAGCTGGAACTGCAGAGTGCCACCAGGGCTGACCCTGTCACGCTTGCCCAAGTCTCCGATGAACTCCGGGTGTTCAACACGCTTGCCGTCAGCGAAATACAATACCTTGGCCGCCCTCAAGCAGCCAGGAAATATGGGGAGGGGGACAGGCCCGGGAGAACGTTGGCGTCACTGATTAAATGGGAATCTGGCCGAAAGCAAATCACCTCCATTAAAGACAGTCTGGGCAATGCTCAATGGGCTGACCAACAAATCCTGGACACATTCACTGATTTCTATAGGTCCCTCTACTCCCAACCCGCTGAACACACTGAACAATATATGCGAGAACTTCTCAACCAGATCCCCACCACAGAGATTTCCTCCACTACTCGGGACGGGTTGGACTCCCCTATTGCACTTGATGAGATAGTGACAGCCATTTCCGACTTGCCCAAAGGCAAAGCCCCGGGACCTGACGGCCTAACTGCCGCCTTCTACCAAGAACACGTCGCCATAATAGCCCCCAGGCTGCTTGAGGTCTGGAATGAATCGCTCCGATTATCTATCCTCCCTCCCTCCATGCGCGAGGCAGCTATCACTGTGCTGCTCAAGCCCGGTAAACCGGAGGATGAGTGTGGGTCCTACCGACCCCTCTCCCTTATGAATATAGACACGAAGATCTTTGCGAAAATCATTGCGAATCGTTTTTTGCCCATTATGACGTATTTGGTCCATGAAGATCAGGCCGGCTTTGTACCTGGTAGGTCTACCTCCCATAATATTAGGAGACTCTTTAATGTGATGTCCCGCATCGATCAGAATACGCAAGCGGTGGCGGTCACACTGGACGCCCAGAAGGCCTTCGACATGGTCTCCTGGAAATACACATGGCTTGTTCTGGAGACTATGGGCATTGGCCCAAACATGATCAGGTTCATTAAATTGCTATACACCTCTCCCGTGGCGAGGGTGAGGACCAATGCGTTGACGTCCGACCTTTTCACACTCTTTAGGGGTACCCGACAGGGTTGCCCCTTTTCCCCAATACTGTTCGCTCTAGCAATTGAACCAATGGCGGACTATGTCCGTGCTCATCATGCCCGCAAGGGGATAAGACTGAAAGACAGCCCCGAGATTATATCTCTATATGCGGATGATGTTTTGCTATACATCCGAGACCCCACGTTACATCTTGACCCAATATTGAGAGATATCACCCGTATTGGCACCCACTCCGGCTTCACCATCAACTATTCAAAATCTGAGATCTTTCCGCTCACTCAATCCACCCAACAACCCACCACTGAATACCCCCTCCGTTGGTCACCGAAGGGTGTTAGATATCTGGGTGTGCAAATATCCTTAACTAAATCCACCCTCCTTGCTGATAATTACGCTGCGGTAGCACAGATAGTCGAGACTAAAGTCCAACGGTGGCGCGCCCTTCCGTTATCCATCGCGGGTCGGCTTTCCCTCATTAAAATGATCCTTCTCCCTAAACTTCTTTACACTTTTGGTAATATACCTGTGTGGCCCGGGAAGGACTACTTTGCTAGACTGCACACAGTTTGTGCACAGTTCCTCTGGCACTCTGGCGCAGTGCGCAAAAAGTGGACGGACATGACACTCCCATATAGATTAGGGGGACTCACGGCTCCGGAGCTATCACTCTACTGGTACGCGGCCCAGGCACAGTTTGCCACTCACTGGTACCCCGGTACCCCAGTGCGTCCCCATGTCAAACTGGAACGGCTGGCGGCGACTGGCACTGACCTAATGTCCATCATACTAAATCGGCAATACACACCCGACTCTCCCATTGACCCACTCAACACGACCCTATTAGCCTGGGCTCGCCTTCTGTTTCAGACACCGGAGGCCTCCCCGTACTACAAATGGCTTCCTGTTTGGGACTTTCCCGGCCTGGAACCCACTCATGATGCGTCATTGGCTCGTCACTGGGGGGAGCTGGGATACCGGGCACTGACGGACTTCTACCCCGATGGCAGGTTTATTGACCCCCAAACTTGGAAATCGGGCCACACAGGGTCCGCCTTGGAGACCCTTCAATACTTTAGATTAAGGGCTGCGTTCCGTACCAAATGGTCCTCATTTCCTGAAGAGCCCCCTGACAACTCGGCCATTGCATACATCGCTAACTCTGGTGGTGCCCGTGGAATAGTCTCAGCACTTTACAAGATCCTTCAGGCCACTACCCCTACACCCACCCTCAAGGCACGAGTTGAATGGGCCGGCGAACTAGGCCTGGAGATATCAGACGGGACCTGGTGGGCTATGTGCCTACACACCCAAAAAGTCTCCCTCAATTTCCGTTTCCGCGCCATGCAGTACAAACTCCTAAATAGACTGTACTACACTCCGCACAGGACCTCGAGATTCGCCCGGGCTGTGGTGCACCCCTGCCCCCGCTGCGGGGCTATAGAGGCTGATCACTTACACATGTTCTGGTCCTGTGACAAATTGCTTAGATTTTGGGAAAGTATTTTAGAAACACTCACGGCCATCACTGACACTGTAATTGACCCCGACCCGCTGGCTGTCCTATTTGGTGCCTGGAAAACAGAAGACACCAGGGGCTCGGCTAGATTCCTTAATATTGGTTGTATGATGGCCAAGAAATGCATTCTTCAGAGCTGGAAAAGTCCCTTCCCCCCGACCCACCAGAAATGGCTTCACATGCTAACTTGGTCGCGCAACTGTGAGGAGGAATTTATATCTATGCTCCCTGCCACCTCTCGCCCCAGAAACATCTGGACGGAGTTCAACTCATACCTGAACTGTCAAGGGGAGGGCACCTCTAGCTCTGTTTCGTCCCCCACTCCTTCAGTGACCATCCTTACTACATGAACCCATACCTACATGATTCCCTTATGTCTGTTGTCTGACGCTATTACCACCAATGTACTATGCTTCATGTATTGCTTCACCTTATACTGTCTAAATTGTGATTGTTGCCTTGATGTGTGTACCATGCTACCTCTGCCGCCAAAAATAAAAGTTTAAAAAAAAAAAAAAGAACTAAGTGCATTGCTTACATTCCTATTGTTCTTATCACCCCGTTGGTGATTGCTGCCCCATATTAAAAATTGTATGATTGCTTTTAATTTTAAAATAAATAAACAAATAAATATTACATTTTACCAACCAGCCTGGATCCTGGTCCATTGTGACCCAGGGTATTTGAAAAGGGTGTGTGATATGAGTGGTGTACCATCTCAATATCGAATCTAATCTATAAAACATAAGCATTTAAATTGCGCGCTGCATATTAGGCCGAGACTAAGGTGTGGATCGCCTGATTGAAATCCTTAACAGCGGTAAACTAAGAAGGAATTCTAGCAGTCACTCCAATGGATGACAAGATAGGGCTGGGAGATATGCTAAGAATTAATGTTGACCGAAATATATCGATTGGTGATGGAACCCAGCTCTTGGAAAACATAAATATGGGTTTTCAATCATGGAATGTAAAGTTAAGTTAATTCTGTTGGGAGATCTGAATTTGTTGTGCCTAAATGACCCATCCGAATCGACGAAGTGGGGGTTGGGCAGAGCCCAACATAGTATAGCAAAATCTCAATCCTGAAAGAAACAGAAAACCTACGCTTTTTTGGGGAATGAGGCAAAGAAGGAGTGGGATATGTACAGAGTCAATGGTAATATCCCAGGTGATAGCCCCCGGCTTGAACTTGGTACAGAGCAACGATAGGCTGTATATTTGTGTCTGAGGAGCTGTTTATGTATTGTGGTAGCTGGATTTTAACACTCTGTATGAATAAAGATTATGGAGAGCCAGCTAGGGACCGTTGTCCAGTAAAAATAAGAGTAAAAGCAGAAGGTATTAAAATCTAGAATATTTCAAAAGTCCCAAGATCGATTAATGGGAAATTGAGATGCAAATGGGCATCATTTAGGAACTGAGTTTCCATGATCCTCATTGGACACAGTGTTTGATATTTAACATCCATGTAATTGTATGAATGTTTCTGTGATTTGTATTGTTGACAATGTTGTATCTATATATTTTTATGCTTTTATGGCTATATTGCGGAAATAAAGGTATTTTGTTGAATTGGGAAAAGGAGGAGGTGTGTGACAAATATTCTTTTTTGGGATTTTTAGAATCTACTTGGGGCATCCAGCAAAGGCTTCCACAAAGAGGTCTAGTCTGGTGCAACAGAAAAAAAACATATATGTGATGCCGAGGTGAAATGGAAAAAAGTGAACTGCGAATAGATAAGAGGGAATCTAAAATCCCCCATCTGAGGATATTACTGAACAGGTTTCACAGATTAGAAAGCATTATAAACATTATGAAAATTGGATGCACCATCGTAAAAAATGGATGCTGTTAAAAGACAGCCAACACATGTGCAGTGTCAAAAACAAATAAATCATCAACGTTTTGGCGATTTATAAACTCTGAAGGGAGAGTTCATAGCCCTATCTGAATAAACCCGATAATAGCATTAGTCTGTGAACCCTACTTTGGGAATATATTCAGGCGTGCAAAAGGTAATAAAATGAATTTTGAACTAGAGTTGCAACTAAAGGGGAGTCGAAAACGTTCATAGAGTATATTATGGAGCAAATCTTCCGCCTAAATAAACCTGGAGCTGCCGGCACAGATGGCATTTCGGCAGTAGGATATAAACAAGGTCCAATTTTGTGGTTGGAAATACTGGACATCCTTTTTGACAAAATAAACTGTTTATTTAGGATACCAGAATGCTGGCATAAGGCCATTACTGTCCCTATATACAACAAGCATTGGAAATGCCAAAAGTGTGGACTTTTGTGTAGACATGGGGAAATGCATTTTCCATGCACTGTCATTGTGCAATTAACTGGCATCAGTGGTAGCAGCTGCAAAACAGTGTGATATAAACGCTGTGCCTGGAAAATCTCTAACACAATCCAAAATTGTTGGCTTTGCCAATGCTTATTTTTAACAGGACGTCAGTGGCTGAAAGCAGACCATTGAGGCATTTTTATTACATCAGGAGTAATGTTTTATTGCTCCAATTAAGTCATTAACTCTCAGAAGACTTCTTTGAATAAACACTGGCACGCAGTTCGAGCACAAAGTTTGATGCTAAGACTTGATAAAGTTAACTCAAAGGGCCTCATTACGACCCTTGCGGAAATGGAAAAATGATGGCGGAAATGCAATACCGCCATCGAACACCGCTCGTTGCGATCATGACCCGTCACCGTAAAGTACGATGCCATTAGCGACACCGCAGTGAACGGCAACGCTAACTGCACCAAGTACGCGCACGCGCGCCTTGCAAAACCGGAATCACCGCCATGGCGCAACGGTACGCGAATTCTGACCCTAGCGGACATGTACTGAACGCCATCAAGCACGTCGTAAAGTACCATTCCGCCATGGCGAGAAATACGGCATCGTGAACCAACCGTAAATGGCCCACTGAGTGCCTGTACTCCACTCCCTGGCCACATTGCACAACTCCTGGCAGGCGCAATGTACCCACACTATGCAACCAGTGAAATCTACAAATCACCCATGCATGCCAACGTAGAAAAGCATGCAGGGGCTCAAAGCGCCCCGTGAGTGGGCATCCATGTACGGCATGTCACCATAGCCGTACTGACGCAGCACAGGCATGTGAAGGTACAATACATCAAAATGAAAATCAAGAACACATGACACAAAACAACAGTAGTCCCCCATCGCTTGCCACCAGCGCAAGGCAACATCCAAAACAGCATCCTGAGGGGGATTGCACCAGCCCTGTACTCTTGCCAGTAAACAAACCAACCATCAGCAGAAGCATGTACCACACAAGTTGGCAGAGTGACTGAGCAGCCAGGCTCATCCCAAGAGGGGCCGATGGGAGCTGCAGGGCACAGATGGCATCAATACAGAAGCTATTCCAATGGACATGACCCCAGTCCCCCTCCAACAAACGCACGCAAACACAGTCACCTGTGACCAGCCACATTCTGAACATCCCATCATTCCACCAATCGACCTGGCTGACAGGCACCAGTCGGCCAAAAGCCAATCCCCCGCCCCTGAACAGCACATCATGTAAACAGTCACAATGGCAGCCCCTATCCGTGACCATACTGTGCTACGTAGGCAAACGCGGCCAGTACTGTACCACACAACTCAACTCAGAAGGCGGAACACAATGCAGATCATCTCGCAATACATACCGCCACAAATCGAAAATCGCCACATCACCTGCAAAGAACAACGCAACACGACAAATATCGGAATACAATTTAAATGCACATCCAAATGACAAAGGCCCCACAGCAATTTGCAAAATAACACCAAAACAACCATCATCACCGAGGGCTGCATCTGCAATAATTGACCAGCTTCCACTTGTGTGACGCCCTGTACCATCATGGCACACAGGGCCTACATCAACGTTCCAAAAGGCAACATGGAAGCGGCAAGAACCGCAGGTCCGTCCCATGAGGCAGGCACTAGTCGAGCTGAAAGGCCGAAATGTTGCACCTAGCCACCAGTACAGCGTAAGGGCATGTGGCCCATTGGCGATCGTCCCATAAGATCGAAATGGTGCTCCACTGATTCACCCGAAGCTGCAGGAGTCGAGAGTAAAAACCATCTGGAGGAGTGGCGTAGAGATGGCATCTGCAATAGGGCAGGAGATACCTGTCACCCAAAAGAAACACAAATTAACCGATTGCATTACGGGACTCATGATGCATTACAATCTTCATTCAACACACCAAATCCACACCCATATGCATGCTAGCCCACTCCAAAGGAATATACACAACCCTAAATCAGTATCGAATCATAACGAAATCAATCGAGCTAAATACACCATTGGCAACGTCGGTTACTGTGCATGCGTCCGTCAAGATAGAACCCATGACATGGGATTAGTAACGTGCCTAGAGACAAGTGTATGAAGGCGCGTCGAGACAGGGAGGATCCGACAAGGGCAGATAGACGTATGTCCCACTATGGCAGCCTTGCATCACATAGCGCAGGGGAAGGGGAGTGATTCAAAAAACCCATGTACATGGCAGACCCTAAACGGAATCATCAGTCCATGCATCCATTCATCATTCCCTCATCCCGCAATGAAAACGCATGAATATTCACTCACATTATATGTGAAACTTCCATCGCGTCTGTGCGTAATGCAGTCCGCAAAAACCACTGTGCCCCTGGCCGGATCTGTAGTGTTGTGAAGCAAGATGGATTTGGGAACGTCCTGCCTTATCGTCCACTACGCTATTGCGCATCCCATTCAATTCATATCATTCATTGCCTGCTCGTTATGGGCCATGTCCCAAGGACATTCTACAATAGAACGTTACATTTCCAGCCAGACCTGTGGGCGTATCCTCGCCGCTACTTCAAAACCAAAAATGCTGGCCTTCGAATTCCTCACTTGCAACATTACGTCGAAAAGGCTTCTGTGAACGCTTGCATTCACAATTACATCAATGTAGTGCGGCTGTGTGTCATAATGCTAACTGGCTGCAATCACAAATGGGACGCCACGCCCGTCGGTGAAGTACGTTACTGTGCTGCATGAGGGTCGGCCATCGATCGAGCCCTACATACCACTGACTCTTCACAGGTATGTAAGCGGCTGCAATCATAGCATGTGTAACAATGGGAGCATAGCATGAAAATCAGTCAAAGTACATCACACTGCCATCGGGATTTGATACATGATTCCAATCCCAAGATGCCATGCGGCCAAATGCAGCCTTACGTGCGGGACGTGCTCGGCCAGAAGGGATAGCATCTGCCACAGATTCATTCAATCAGCACAGGTGGAGGCCATACAGGCCGACAGCACATATATTGCAGACCCAAACCCCTCCCACAACCACTCCCACTCCAAAATGCTACCGGCAGGACTAGCGATGTTGGGCCTGGGGGACCAGATAGCACTGCAAGTGCTACAACTACAAGAAGACGACGAACAACAACAGGTACAACAACCGGGCGCACAGGGGAGACGGAGGAGAAGGAGGAGGAGGAGGGCAAGGCAGGGTCAGCAAGCCCCACAAGCACTGCCACTACCACCACGCAGGCGGCCCGCAATCCCACGCCTCCGAGCCGATCCGTTCAACCTCACTGCTGAGCAGATCCACACCCTCTACCGTTTGGACCGGGACACCATAATCGCCATTGTGGACATGACACATGCTGACCTCGTGAGCATGATAGATAGCCCAACCGCCATCCCACCCCTACTGAAGGTGGTGTCTGCACTCCACTTCCTGGCCACAGGCACCTACCAGCACACAGTGGGACAGTTGCATGGCATTTCACAGCCACTGTTCTCACGGACACTCTTCCAAGTGCACGATGCCCTCCTGAAGCACGCCGACGACCACATCACACTACCACGCACGTACCAGGAGATTACCAACGCAAAAGTGGGATTCCATGCACTTGGCGGCATCCCGGGTTGCATTGGTGCCATCGACTGCACCCATGTTGAATTGGTTGTCCCACATGCCATGGAGGTCCAGTACCGCAACCGGAAACAATTTCATTCAATCAATGTGCAAATGGTGTGTGACTCCAACAAGATATTTACGCATTGTTGTGCCAGATTTCCAGGATCTACCCATGATTCTATGGTCCTGAGGAACACAAGAATACCACGCTACATGGAGCGACACGCAGGGCACAGATCCTGGCTACTCGGTGAGTCTCATTCCATGCATGACATCGTGGCCCATTTGATGCGTCAATGACCTTGCAGGAGGGGGGGGGGCTACTTAGCACTATCATTCCACTGACACCCTTTATTCGTCTCATACAGGTGATGCCGGGTATCCACTGAAGAGATGGCTCCTTACACCAATCCGGAACCCACAGAACGAGCATGAGGAGGACTACAACCATGCCCACTCACGTACCCGTGTGGTCATTGAACAGGCATTCGGCCTACTGAAGGCTCGTTTCCGCAGCCTCAGCAGGTCTGGCGGGGCACTCATGTACAGCCATGAGAAGGTTTCTAAGATGGTCATGGCATGTGTCATGCTGCACAACATGTGCATACGTAGGAATGTGCCCATGCCCCCTGACGCTGTACTGCATGCACCTGAAGATGATGATGATGATGAGGGTGGGGATGTGGAGGCACCTCAAGGAGTCCATGAGGCACAGGATGCACGTGCAATCCGACAGAGCATCATAGATGCATGCTTCTAGCAACCACGCATGGTGCCCATTACACGGAAAGGGGACCTGTGGCACTGTGTGTGTGTAGTACAGGCACATTGTGGACTGTACGCCTATGAAGGCCTCGTACGCAAATATCAATGTCCACACATGTCATTGGATGATTATGAGATGCTGTATTGTTAATGTGATTTGATTTATACACCCTATGGACCCGCCACCCAGTGAAGCCCAACACACCCCCTCCACCCTACTACCTCCCCCCCCAACACCAGTGTCCAAATATGCATGCTGTCCGTGGTTGGACGCTATTGCAAGCCCCCTCTACGGGTATCAGGGGCACCCCTGCCCGTGGAGCGCAGGTTCCTGCCAGATCTGCGTTGGGGGCTGCCCTGGACGGAACTTGCCACGGATGATGTCTCTGCCTGCTCGCGTCCATGCATGTCTCTGAGGGTTTGTGAGAGCTCCGAGAGCACACGGCGCACAGCAGCAAGTTCAGCACAAACGTCTTTGGACGTCGCATGCAGTTCCCCCCTCAGGCTCTCGGTGCTTTTCTCCATTTGTGCTCTCAGGCTCTCGGTGCTTTTCTCCATTTGTGCTCTCAGGCTCTCGGTGCTTCTCTCCATTTCTCCCCTGAGGCTCTCACTACTTTTCTCTATTTGTGCCCTGAGTGTCTCGGTGGATGTTTCCATGGCTGCCCTGGAACCCCCGCATTCATTTGCATGGTCCTTGAGTAGCGTGGACACTTCCTGCTGTTGCTCGATCAGCAGGTCGAGGGACTGTTGCCTCTGCTGGGCCATGGACATTTGCGGTGGTGTGACAGGGGGGCTGCTCAACACATGTTGCCTTGGCACAGGACTTGTGGGGGTTGGCCAGTCGTCGTCTTCAGGGTGCCCCTGCGTGGTTTCGTCATGGTGTAGGGGATGGGACATGCAGGGGGATTGGGAAAGGTCATGGATGGTATCTACGTCGCCAGCACTGTTTTCCGTGTCGGAGCATGCTGGCATGACAGCTGTGTCACCTATGGTGCTGCTACCACCAGAGGCAGTGCCATCAGATACGTTCTTTGGGGGGACCTGTGGTGCTGGGGTTGTGGACTTGCTGGCTGCTGGGGTGCCTGTTGCAGTCCCCTCCAGTGTGCTGCCACTTGATTCCTGCTGCTGCCGTGTCTTGATCCTTGCACCTGAAGTGGAGGCTCTTGGGACGTTGGTCCTGGCCCTCTTTGCAGGCGTGCTGGTAGGGGTGTCCTGCAGCTCGTCGTTGGTATCGGACCCTGTGGTGGAGTAAAGAGGGGCGAGCGTTAGTTATGGGTCTGTCGGATTTGGAATGGCAACGTATCAAATGCATTGGGGTGGTACATGAGGCTGATTTGGGACTGGGCCTTGGAGGTGGTCTCATTTTCGTGTGGATTGAGGATGCATTCATTTGGCTGCCTGCAGTTAAGGGGTGCATGCTGCACATGTAGGGGTTGTTTATGGCATCTTGATTGATTAGTTTATTCATTCTGACTTTTAGAGGGCGCTGTCAGGGCAAAGTATGTATTGCACTATGGGGTCACATGGTACTGCACATGTTCGTGGTTTGTGGATTTCGCATTGTTTCTCTTGGCCAACCTACCTGATTCTCCGGATGTCGGCACTCCTTTCTCCATCCCTCCGACTCCCTCTATGCTCTCCATTCCTATGGTGGAGGCGCAGATATCCTCCCAGGGGGTCAACTTGATGGGCGACTCTGATCCCCCCCCGGTAGCTGTGGCGATGTTCCTGTTCGCAGAAAGTATGCTGCGTACGCGGATCCGCAGGTCGTCCCACCGCTTGCGACATTGCTGTGGCGTGCGGGGTGTTGTCCCCACTGCACTTACGCGCTGTGCCACCAGGGCCCATATGGCCTTCTTGTTGGCAAGGGCCGTCCTGGTCATTTGACTGGAGAAGACGACGGCGGCATTTTCCTGGAGGGTCTCGGTGAGCACGGTCAGTTCCTCTCGGGAGAAGTGTACCTGCCGCTTGCGGTCACACGCTTTCTTGGCTACCTTTCCCATATTTATTTTTTTAACTGGGGTTGCTAACGGGTTGGGATGTGTGTCAGGGTCGGATTTTTAATGGTTGTGTTGGGATTCGGTTTTTATAGTTGTGCGGCGTGCTGTTTCCCGTTCCGGCCACATGCTTTTACTTCCGTTTCCGTATATTTACGGTGGCCGTAATTTGCGGTGCCCGCTCGTTACGGTGACCGCTCATTACGGTGACCGCTAAGATGGGTGGCGGTATTGCACCTGGTGCAGCGTACGGCGGCGGTAAGGGCCGTTTTGGGGTCATTTCCGCCATCGCAGCCTTTCGGATTCCGCCATGGCGTAATGCTCGTGCCCGATGGGTCGTGATTAGCCGCACTTTGCTCCTTCGTGCAATGGCGGAAACGCTATTTACGCTGTTGCGGTCCGGTCAGTCACTTTCCGCCAGGGTCGTAATGAGGGCCAAAGAAATCACAGAAGAATGTGTTTTGGGCAGGGAGGGGCAGCAATGTGTGGGAATGGCCATAAGGTAGGGTGACCAGATGTCCAGGAATTGGTCTCCCAGTTTTGGGGAGGGGGTGTCAGTCCTGTTTTTAATGGAAAAGGTTGGTTGCCAAAAATTATAAAGTATCCATTTAAATACACACCGGATTTTTCCATGTCAGGCTGGGCACATGCCTTTACTGATTGTGCCACAGAGACCAGTTGATAAATGAATGAATGGCAAGCCTTGTAACATGTATCAAAGAAAAAGCTATTTTTTATTAGTATTAAACTTATATCCACAGTGAAAACCGTGTAATTTATAGGAACAATGCTGGAAAAACTGAGGGATGGAGGAGGAACCCGAAGCAGGGGAGGTTTGAGGGGGTAGTCCTTTTATGTTGTTGGTCATCCCGGTTTTTCAACTTAAAAAGCTGGTCACCCTACATAAGGCGTAGCATGACCATGCGCAGTCAATGGGTGGGCAAATACCCAAACAAAACATACAAGCTTTGTGTTCCTCCTTACATGCCATTTTCCCCTAGCTGTATTTTAATTCAATAGTTTCGGCTTTTAGGTAGAACTGATAACCAAACAAAAAAACTCAAACAACTCAGTGTCCCCGCCTCGGCTGGGAGTCTCACACCTTACTCGCACAGTTTCATGCTTTACCAATCTAAATATGTTTGGCACTTCGGAATTGCTATTTTTCTGTTCCCATTCCTGACAACATTTTCAAAAAAAGGGGAAGGTGAAAAATTAAAATTTCACTTTTGCGGGTGAAATCTCCTTTGGCACCTCTGGACGGGCAAGCGGATTGGCGGGTTTGTTGGGAGGAATGGTTTGCTCCATCCCCTTCCTATGGCATCTGAAATCTCCAAAAAGAGAACCCCTCTCAAAGCGCAAACAGACATGTACAGGGTGCTATAATTCACTCACCGGCTCAAATACACCGTAGGACAAGTCAAGCTTAATTTGGGTCTCAGTGAGTTTGGGGAGCAGCCTCTTTTGTTTCCAGTCCAAGAACCTCCTGAGCTGGCGGTTTGCCTGCCAACCCACAAGCACCCTTAAAAGCAAAATCAAGCAGCACGGCCAGGCAAAGGCTGCGCTCTGACAATTCACCCATGCCAATCCCCTCCTGTCAGGGCAAGAAGAGTCTGAAAAACAAACAGGTTCCACAATACAGCTACCCAGCTTTCAAACACCGAGGTCGCAGGTGTCCACATTCAGAGAGTATAGTGGTCTGTCTTATACTATTTCGACAGAGATACAGGGTGCAGTGAAAAAATACATATTTTAATCGATAAGCAGACAATTATTACAACAACATCATAAAAACGTATAAAACACAAGCATTGTGTCCAACTAACAAACATTTTTTTGTCCAGTTCATGTATCTATCTAAATATATCTTCCAATTTCATTCTGTACATTATACGACCTCTAGGCACTATCTGAACCTTCTTTGAGGTCTTTGACTCCCTACTCCAGCCCCCTACTCCCTGCTCTCATACTTCCTGCTCGTCCTTAGATCTCAGCTTCTCCTCTATTCCTCCTACTGCTTCTGTTACTGCCGATCCCACTAATCTTTCTGACCACTTTCTTCTTTGCTTCTCGCCTACACTTCCTCCCCACTCTCAACCGCCTCTTACTGCAGCCACCTTCTTTCGTCAGGATCTATGATCTTTTGATACATCATCCTTTCTGGCTACTCTTAGTTTTGCCACCCCCCCCTTTGCATGAGTTTATCTCCCTGTCGTCTCATCAGGCGGCTTCTTTTATTCATTCCAATTTGCTTTCCACTCTTGATTCTCTTCATCCTTTTCACTCGTTCTATCTCTCTCGTAAACCCCATTAGCCATGGCTTAATCCTCCTCTCATTGCGCTCCGTACTACTCGGTGTCACATTGAGCAGCGTTGTAAAAAATCCCAGTCTCCAGATGATCTTTCCACTCTTTCCTCTCTTCACTCATCTTACAATATTTCTCCATTGTCAGCTAAAAACACTATTTCGCTGATCTTACTATCTCTTTGTTGCACCACCTTTGTCTCCTTTTTCAGCTTCTCAATGCCATTCTTTCTCCTCGACCCACAGACCCCTCCTTATCTTCTCGATTATCCTTTTCAGACTTTGCGGACCTCTTCACTTCTAAAGTTCTCGCCCTTCACTCCTCCTTTGCCACTTCCTCTTAAACTCTTTCTTCTTCTCACTCCTCCTCTGATCTTCCTTCTATTCCCTCCTTCACTCCCTTAACTGATCTAGATACTGCAGGTCTTTTATGTGTGCCCACTCAACTACTACCCCTCTTGACCCTCCCTCTCCATCGCTTATTCCATCTACCCCCTGCGTATCCCCGATCTTACCTGTCTTATGAACATCTCTCTCTCTCTACTCATCCCCATCCTTAAAAAATCTAATCTAAGCCCTATCCCTCCTGTGAACTTCCAACCCATCTCTTTGCTTCCTTTGCTCTCCAATCTCTTAGACTGTGCTATCTACTCACAGGTATCCTCTCATCTAAATTTACACTCACTTCTACCCTCTCTTCAATATGGTTTCTGTCCTGCTCAGTCTACCGAGACAGCTCTTCTTTATATCCCTGATTCCCTTCTATCTGCACAGCACTCCAAACAATCTTCAATACTTATTCTTTTAGATCTCTCTGTGGATTTCGACACTGGTAATCATTCTCCTCTTCTGTCCTCGCTCTCCTCCCCAGGGTTTTCAGGCATAGCTATAACAGGGTTTGCTTCTTACTTATCAAACTGCTCCTACTCTGTCTCCTGGTCTGGCTTCACCTCTTCCACCATTCCCTGAACCACAGAGCCCCCAATGCTCAGTCCTTGGCCCCTTCTTTTCCCCTTTAAACTATGGGCCTTATTACGAGTATTGAGGTAGCCATGCCCTTAATAAGGGCACGGCTGCCTCCATACCGTGTTCCAGTACCGGGTTCCTCCGATGAGGACTTACCGGGCTATTCCAACCTAGGAGGACCTGGTAAGTCCTCATTGGAAAAACCCATCCCCATTCCCATTTGAGCCCCCTTAGGCTCAATGAGAATGGGAGGGAGCTAATAACGGGCCCGTCAATAACGGGCCCGTTATTAGCTCCTTCGACCCTCGCGGGACCCGCTAAGGATGCCTGGTTTTACCAGGCATCCTTACCGTCCCGCAAAGGGAACCTCGTAATAGGGCGTCCCGTAATGAAGGGTGCCGGTCCCGTACCAGCACCCTTCATTACAGGAGCGCTGTGGCCGTAATGAGGCCCTATATCTTCCTGATCTCATTTCCACTTTCAATGTTTCTTGTAACTTCTATCGTGATGACACCCATAGTTTCTTCTCATTCTCTTCTTTTTCTGACACTCCTTATTCCACTGTTTCCAGCTGTCTTTCTACAAACCAATCCTGGATGACCTCTAAGTTTCTCTGTCTTAATTCTACTAAAACTGAGCTCCTCTTTTTTCCAGCTTATACTGGACTTCTGCCTCTTCCTCCACCTTCTCTCCTCTTGCCGTTTACTCTTCTTTCCTTTTCAAACGATGCTAAAAACCTAGGGGTCTTCTAGGAATCTTCCTTATCCTTTTCTGCTCACATTTCTAACATGGCTCGCGTCTGCCATTTCCATCGCTATAATTTTTGTCTCATTCGCCCTTTAGTATGTTTGTATGTATGTATGTATGTATGCATGTATGTATTTAAATGTATTAAGCGCAGTAAAGAAACCTGACCCGAAGGCATTTGGGCACTAGAGGAGAAAAAGAAACCGGAAGGAAGCAGCTAAAGAGGAAAAACAAAGAAAACCTAAAAAAGAAAGGTTTTCAGAGCTTTACGAAAACACAGATGATCAGGTGTCTTTCTATCCTTCTCTGCGACTAAAACCCCTATTTTCTCCCGTATTTACTATTGTTCTACCCTGTTAGTCGGTCTTCCTATCTCTGATTTTACACAGCTTCACTCTATTTATAGTGCTGCCCTTTATCTTCTCTTCCTTCTTCACCCTTGTGACTCCATGACTTCCTCTCTTTTGTCCATGTCTTTTTTTCCTTTTGACTCTCCTCTCGTGTTTGACTTTCTAGTCATTGTCATTAAGTGATTTCATGGTCCCGCTCCTCCCTAACTTTGTTTTCGCACTTTGCCGCTGCAGTCTCAATTCCTCCTTGCCGTTCCAGCTCCCCCTTGTGCCACTTCTCGTTTCCGCTCTTTCTTGCACCAAAAATGTGGATCTCTCTCTCTTTCACTATTCACTCTTCTCCCTCGCTGCATCTATTCCTTAAAACTCATCTTCCCTCTACTCTCTCTAACTAAAGAATACTTCTTTTCTTCCCGACACCCTTCTCACAAATTGTATTTCTCATAATGTTTGTACCATTATGATCAATTGTGCAGCGCTTTGGCGAAAGCACTTTATAAGCTCAAATGCAAATAGGGGAATGGGTAACGAGATGTAAGAACATCCTGTGGGCTCTGAACGTGAATTTGTCTCTTTTGATAACCAGAGATCGGAGAATGCTAAAAAAAAGAAACTCCTGCAGGATGACTACAGGAGGACATTACGTAAAGTAAAATCCTACAAACTGTATGGAGACTGTGCAACAATATTTAAGACTTTGTTTCAATGTATGCCTTACTCAACAAATTATGAGTATTTGAGAGGTTAATCAACGGGAAGAGATGGGGTGTGGGTGCTGTGAGTGAGCAGATGAAGCACAGTCCTCAAAACATCTTGAAGAGGAATGTCCTAAGTTTGTGGATCTACCGGCTGAAATATTTAACTTGGTTCCTAAACAATGTAAATAGGGTTTTAACGGATATCCTGTGGTTTCGAATGTAAGGGGGCGTCACTCGGTACCATTGGTAACCAGAAGTAAATTTCTAGAAGAAGTCTTAGGGAAATGAATTGTCAAATTGTTATACTTATTGTGATCTGAGTGGAACTTCATATGGATGGCATGATGTATGATTTATCTTGTATTCTTTTTGTATTGATGTATTTAAATTAAATTGTGAGGGTAATGTGAAAGGTTTGTGATAACACGATAATTATAAAAAATTAAAACATATAAAAACGTATTCTAGAATGTTTCACAACATATTCCTTTTTTTTTTTTTTACAAAACATTTCTGGTCTTAGCTGCTGCTTTAATTTTTGCCACGTTCCGATCATAACAAGTACAAAGTTTGGGCACTATGTACAATGTGGTTTTGGGGAGACTGAGGTGGGGTAGAGAAGGAGGGGTCCTTTGAGATGAGCAGGAGATCGCCCCACAGCCAATACATTCGCCACATCCTTCTAAAATGTGAAAACAGGAGCAGAATGGGACAAAACTAGAGCAAGGCACCCAAAAAAAGTGGACCACATTAGCATATTGCACACCAGGACATTTTGAATCAGGGTGAAGTTGCCGTCACCCTGATTCATGGAATTATTTGCGTGTAAAACAGGGATTTGTGTGCCATTCTGCCCGAAAATCCCCATTCGTCAAACAGGGATTTGCGCAGAATGGCACACAAATCCCCGTTTTACACGCAAATAATTCCATGAATCATAATTAAACTGGCCCACCTTGATCCATAAACTCAGCACCCTCTGGCATATTGAGGGGCACCCTTTGGGCATTGTCCTGTTGACCAAGAGGCAGACAGGCATTCCGTCCATGCTTCAAGGCAATTCCAAGTCGGGCCAAATGGAGAACAACATCCGCTTGTCTTTGCTAACACTTTTGTTTTTTTTCAACTGCTTGTTACATTCTATGTTTAGTTTTGTAAAAGTTACAGTTGTTCACTTTGATTTTTGCTAAATGAATTTATGTTGGTTCATTACATATTTTTCCATTTAATCTTTTTTCTTTAAAGTTAAGACTCGGTTTGAGAACGTTGATCCAGGAGCATTGGCAATGGAACATGATAGGGCAAGGTAAGGATTTGATTAGGGCATACAGTAATTGAAGCTAGAGTGGAGTGGAGTGAGCCACGGTGAATAACAAGTCACACAGGAGCAGTTTCATCAAGAGGAGTCCAGCAGGACTCCCGCATGTATTATATTTACTTTACACCAGGGCCCTGCAACCTTTCACTCTCTGGATGTGCTGAACCACAAGTCCCATCAGTCCTACCCAGCTTAGCCAATGGTAAGAAACGATGCGAGTTGTAGTCCAAAACATCTGAAGAGCTGCAGGTTGCAGAGCCCTGCTGTTTTTACATCATGCAAACGTGGATTGACATAAGCGTGTGCAGCATAGGTTCACGGGATAAGTGTTGGATAAGGGTTATAATAAGCCATCCGTTATTTCTCCTATGGAAACCAGGACTCTACTTTGTATTTCAGGCTTCCCTGTGGCAGGGTGGCGGTCACGTCACCCTGAAGGTCTGTTAGTCTTGAGGGAGTGCGCTGTCCTATCGCTGCTCCTTTTCTTGGCACCTCGCTGCTGCTGCCCATCATGGTAACTCCCTTCTTCTGTTGTTGCAGGTCTGGAACTGATAGACTCTAAGCTCGGGGCCTGCAGGGGTGGACCTTAGCTTACACATGGCTGAGATTCACCCTGAAGTGGTGTGCAGGGGACTGAAAGCTTTACTGGTTTCGAAGAGACCAGATGGCCATGTGCCGTGCGCAGGAAAATGCAGGTGTGTAGGGTGCAGATGCTGCTCGATGTGCTGCAAGTGTACAGGGGTCTGTTGTATTATGGGTGATGAACGTGTGTGCGCAACAGCACTGTGGGAGGTGATGTAGACATGCAGAAGGATGGTGGCATACAGCTCATGCACACAATGGAACATTAAGGTAAGTTGTCTTATATAGCACACTTCTGCCAATAAAGTTGGCCTCATTGTGTATGAGTCTGTTAGATAGCGGATTGAAAGATGCGGAAAACATGTGGTATTGATGGGTGAAGGTCGGGCGTACCCAGTATCTGCGTGCCAATATGAGAACGTTGTGTACTTTGTGATGGGTATATATGGGTGTAGATTAGCTGAAAAGGCAGCTCTCAGGTTGCAATGTATCAGTTGTAAGTGGTTGTTGGTAGAAGATGGAGCTGGTTTACTACCATGTACCTGGGGGCGGGTAAAGAGAAAAAGGCCACCATAGATTGGTTCCCTTATTGCCTTCTGGAAGGGAACCAATTCTGGCTGCTGTGTTCTGAATCTTCTGCCTGGTGATGTCATACACAGAGTGCTATGTCTGCAGAAAATGGGGAGGGGGACAGAACGTGTGGGAACCCTAGGAACATTCAAGATGGAACTCTTCTCTCACTGGAAAGTCCTCTTCTAGGCTACTCTGCCCCAGCCTTCGTCTGTCTGCCTACATCAAAGGGTCTCTATTAATTACCATCCTGACCTGACTTCCTTTATCTTGGCACACCTGTCCTTTGAATTACTGGGCCTCTCCTCGGCCCTGGGGGAAGTTACTGTCATCTTAGGATGTGACAGCAATTTCCAAGGGAAGAATAATCCCAACTTTATTGTAGGGTGAAAATCAGTCCCGGAAGGTAAATACAAAGGAGCCCCTGTGAGGGAGGTCACAGATAGCAAAGCTGACCACAAAATAACATAAATAGGTTGTGGTCAATATAATTGTGGAGTCCCAGAGATCACCGTGTTAAAACCAGAAAAGGCATGTATGTAGATTTCTCATCTGCCACCAGATGCGAGGCTTACACTTAATATAATTTAATTCAGGCTCAGAATTGCCCATGATTAAATAAAGATTCTGGCTGTTGGAGTTTTGCTTCCAACACTGGCTGACAGGAATTCACATGTCGTTTTGTGACTGCCATGTTGGCAAACCAGAAGGAAGCTTCTGAGAGATATCATTAGACAGCTCATCAAAATCACATGTGTGCACTATGCTTTTCTAGCATGGACCATTATAAAAGAGGGGTCTGATTAGCAGATCTCACTTTCAGAGACAGAGATAAGTGCACCATTTTACAAATAAAATTGAAAAAACTCAGGAGATTCACCATCAAGATGGAATACTATCACAGTCACACCAAAATATTTGACATGACAATGCAACACGTAATGGAAAGCTGCAGACTGCACCATCAAGAGTCTTCATGCTAGAACAACTGGCAGAGGGGTGGAGGCAAGAGGCTATGCCATGTGAGACATCAAAACACAGCACACATTTCACAGACAGCACTCCTGCACCTAAACACTACACCAAAACCCACCACACCTTAAAGGTTTCACCAAGACCACATGTACTCCACACACACGTGCACCACAAACCAGAAATACACCATATCTAACCCCCTTAACCACATAAACATCAATCATGTACAATATGAATGCATGTGAAAGGAAAACTCCCAATTACTTACCAGTAATCCCCATTATAACCAGACCATCCTTTCCACGGTCCTTACAAACAGGAGTGGCATTCCCAGTAAAACAGGACATATCTTTCTCTAAATGTAAATAAATAATTATTTATGGTGCCACACCTGCTCATCCAGAGGTATATTTCCCCAGTACTTAATTTGTTTAAAAACAAAAAAAAAATGCCAGGGCCCAAATATTTTCTAGCACTCCTGAGACACTACAGGTGGCCAGTTCCCCACCACGGCTGCCACCACCCATACCTGCTCCCCACAATGTCAACATATTTGGGGTTGCACAACAGCTCGCACCTGCCCATTGTGGTCGATGGATGCACTGACTATCACCACTTCATAATTAAAGTGAGTCTGAGACAATAAGTGCTGTGGCTCAAAAATAAGTGCCAGGGCTGAGCCCTGGCAAACACTCTAACAAATTAAGCACTGTATTTCCCACATTCTAGGGACGGAGGCCGTAGGCACGAGTGTGACAAGGAATAAGGACTAATTTTAATGAGGATTACTGATAAGTAATCAAAACAGTACTCTTTTTTTCCATCTTCCTTGTCACAGTCCATGCCAACACGAGGACGAACCAAGGCTGTGGTGATCTATAGGGCAAAAAGAACCACACCTAGTCCTAACGGATGAAAAACCCAGCAGACAACTGTATTCATAAAGAGGTAATGTTCAGAACAGCTTTACCAAAGGAACTGTCTCTGTCACCAACGTTCAGCATGTAATGCTTAATTAATGTATACTGGGGACTCAAGAGGCTGGCCTGCACTTATCAAGAAGAGCCACTCCACTGCAGGCTGCCCACTATGCCCCCTTTCCTCTAGTTGACTTGCCTTGGAGTAGGGGGGCAAGGGAACCTCTGACCATTTATAGTGCATGGAAATGGTGAGCCAACTCACGACTCCATGTGCAGAGGCGGGGGTTTCTTCCCTCTCCTTGCATGCCGAAAATTCGCAAACTGAGGTTTCGACACTTTAAACCGGGCATTCCTCCATAGGTAAATCCTGAAACTTCCTTCCACGTCTAAATAGAGCAGGAAAGAGGGGCCGCTTTCCGGATTTTACCGTGAGGAAGGACAATATCCTAGTTCAGATGGAACTCTGAGCTAAGGTTTAAATAAGTGCTTAAAACAGCCCCCAAGAGGAAGGGTTCTGCAAAGAGAAGAGTTCCAAGCTCATCCCGCTTCCTGGCTGTTGTGATGGCAACCAAAAAGAGAACTTTAGCTGAAAGATGGCAGAGGGTGAATTGAATCCATAGGTACAAAGAGTGGATTTTATGGAGCCTTAAAGACCAAAGGGAAGTCCTAGGAACATAAGCAGGATCTCATCCTAGGGCGAGAAACCTCAAAGCTTTAAATGAGCAGGGTGGCATAGGGTTCCATCCCCTTCCCGCTGTATCATTGATCACTGAAACCAAACTGGAAAAAGCTGCTAGCTCGCCCCCAAGGTTGGTGATGGAAAGCTCAAGCTCGAATCCATCCAGCAGGAAGTCCAAGATCTTCATGGAATCATCACTTAAAGGCTCCAAACACGCCCCCCCACCACCGTAATGCACGAGCAAGAGAAGGGGGACCAGAAGTTAGTGGAAGCTTTTAAGGACCGAGTCGACTGAGTAGGAGAACTCTTCCTTCTGGAGACACTCCCTTTCTCCACGCAGCCAGTTGCGGTCTGGCCAGAGAGCCAGGATGAAAATCTGACCAGTACAGGGTTAACGGGGAGGAGGAAGGGGTCACTGGGAGATATCCACAGGAGGAGCTTAACGAGGACTTTCTCTTTCAGAGAGGGGCGTTCAGAATTACCAAGGCTCCCATCCTCTGAATTTCCCCTAAGACTGTGGGAAGGGGGGATGGGAGGGAAGCTGTAGAGGTGGTGGGTGAGACAGACAACGGACAGGGAATCCTCCCTCCATGCCTGGATTCCTGGACCTGGGGGAGTGTACTGCATTCTGAAGCAAACAGATATATAAGGGGATTCCCAAACTCCCTGCAAATCTCCTGGAACAAAGCTTGGTGGTGGGAGTAACCCCAGGAGGTGGGGGAAGATCCTGCTGAGATGGCCCACAAAGACGTTGTCCACCAGTGGGATGTAGGGGGCCCTGATGGCAACAAGTTCACCTCTGCTCAACTGAATACCCACTCCATCATTTCTGTTAGGGACTGAGAGTGATTGCACCCTCGTCCCAGCTACAAAGGGCTGCATGCTTGTCCAATGAGGGACATATAGAAATTTAGAAACAGACACCAGGGTGGAGAGAAACAAATATTTGTATTTAGTGTTATGTTGCGTGAACTTAACTGAACTATGTTATCCAGCCTCCCATAGGGCCGGATGAAATGTAGAGTAAGGTGAAAAGACCAAAGCAAAAGAACAGTAGACAGAACCCCCCTGCCCAGGATGGGGTTAGGCAGAGGAGTGAACATCATAAAAAGAGACTGTTAGAAAAACGAAAAAACAAGAAATAAAAACATTGAGACGAGGAGAAAGGGAAACGGCATCTCTCTGCGTGGCTGTGGCCTCGAGTGGCTCCCCAGGGCCTCATTAACTTTACCAAAAACCAGGTTGCATGGTCGGGCCGCCCGCATCTAATGCAGGAATGGGCTACGTGCCAGCAGCAGCCCGGGTACCTAAGGGGCTGTGAGGACAGGCCCATCACCAAATTCCCTGGACCTCTTGCTTGGGCGGTTCATGATGAAAAGGAGAGTCACCCAGGCCGAGCCATGTGTGCAGGGCAACCCAAACTGCTCCCCTGATTACCCCTCCCAGGCCCAGGCAGTAAGCCATACAGTTAGGCATACACAACAACTCCTACACACACCCCATATATGTGTTACACTACACACCACATAAAAACAAAGACACACACCTATAGCTCCAAAATAGCTAATTGGACTGTTCAATCAGTATTTTGCACTTTTCTTTTGCCCAAAAAAAGACAAGTCCACAACTGTGCCCCTCCAAATATACCTCCAGTTCAATGCATTTCAATGAAAAGTTCAATTTTGTCCATCATTTGTCCATCATTTGAATATTAGGTATGAGCTACTTGCAATACACACAACACAAACACACCATGCATAACCCACAGAAAAGACACGCAACTCACATGAGATGGCAGTGTGTGTGTGAATGTTCTGCGTGCAGGTGAATGTTCTGGGTATGCGTGTGACTGACTGTGAGAGTAGCTGTATGGGTGAGTGAATGGTGGGTGAATGCTATTATGTGTGCGTGCGAGGCGCTGGGTGGCCCAGGGGGCACTGGAGCATTGACATTTTCTCAAAGTGACATGGCATGTTTTACTGGCTTTTTTGGGTAAAGACAACTTGATAAGTGTCTGTAGTAGTGGCATGTGTTTCAATGGGGCAGACAGCCTTGATACTTTTCTTACTCTGGGATGGTGACATTTTACTCACATTAAGGGTAAAGGCTCGGCAATATGATGTGTATTCTGTGAGAAACCTGAGGGTATTATCACTCCTACTTCCATTGGGTCTTCTATGCAGGTGGCCAGGGAAAGGCCATCGCTTTTAGATCCTGACCCTGGGGTGGAATAGCAAGGGAGGATCGCCTGGGTGGAGGGTCCATGAGGATTGGGAGTGGGATGCCCTTAGGCAAAACATGGTATCCCCCTTTTCCTAGTGACAGACAATCTAGCACTCCCCCAACATTTATGGGCTGTAACAAGCCAGCTCCCCTCATTATTCCACACACAACACCTGACAGTACTGAGTCTCAGAAGAGGCAACTCGGAGTAGTGAAGATTACCTCCTTTCACCACTTAGGTACTGAGACGAGGATGCTTCATTGCAAACACTGGGAAGGTCAGGCATTTCTTCCTAACTATGGTCAGGCAGATCCAATTGACCAATCACACCTGCAGCCTGCTAGAAGGCTGCAGGTATATAAAAGGAGAGGTGAGAGGCAGTTGAGCTCAACCGAGGAGACCATAGAGAGCCCAGCAGAGAAGCCCAAGAAGACCCCGCAAGGAGAACTGTGAAGGAGAAGTAGGGGACCCGCTTTTCTTGGGAGCAGCCGTGGTGGGACAGGACACCAAACCAGGATGCCGGCAGACCCGAAATGCAGAGGACGCTGTCCACATCTGTGAGGAAGCAGCAGGGCCAGAGGGCGAGCAGGGCTCACATTGGCGGTGTTCCCCATTCCAACAGAAGCTATTGGGAGCAGGAGCAGACAACCAGTGAGTGTCAGAGGGACATGCAAGAACCAGGGAGCTCCAAACAGAACTGCAGGTAAGAGGAGCAGACCGCCGGTGAGTGTCAGAGGGGCTCACAAGAACCGGGAAGCTCCGAAGAGGACCGCAAGCAAGTGCCTGTCCATATATTGATTTCAGAACTATATGAAAACTTAACATTGCAAAAAACCAAGGTATACTGAATACTGAACTATATGAAAACATAACTTTGCAAGAAACGCTGGTATATTGAATACCGACCTATATGAAATCTTTACCCTGAAAAAAAAACAATGCTTATCAAATATCACATTGCAGGGAAACTTCCCATTGAAGCAAATAAGCACATTGAACAGCGAACTCCAAAATGCTTTAACTTTAAAGACAACGTGAGTGAGCCTTAAAACCTGAATCTAATTAAGCAACATAGGAACACTTTTGAACTCTGAACTGAAACTTCAATCATATCTATATTGCACAACTAATTGCATCTAACCTTACAGTTGACTACATTAAAGGCTAAAGAAAGCTTGAACAGTGAACTTTAATGAGTGAATGCAGTGTGGAAAGGCAACAGCTTGGTGAAGGGGGTGTGACACATAGTAGCAGGGCCCCGAGGCAATCAAGGAGAAGACAAAGAAATATAAGATTGCACTCTAAAGCCCAGAGGCCAGTACAGAGGAGTCAAGTACGGGTGACTTGGCACACAGGAGCAAGTGCAAAGGAACTTGTGCGTGGGGCTCAGAAGTACAGGGACCCTGGTTACGTAATATGTGATGGGTGGACCAGCTGGTCTGACAACTGTGCCTAGGCCAGAGGACCCTGAATGGTGAAAGCTAAGGGCACGCCAAAACAAGCCCCGATGAGAGTCCAGGGATCCTGGTTGTGCGACCTATGATGGGTGGACTGGGTAGTCTGACAACTGCGCCCAGACCACAGAATCCTAAATGTTGAAAGCTAAAGACATCACGAGACAAGCTCAACAAAAACAATGCTCCACTTTTTTTACTATGCTTGTTGACTTGATAATAGGGAGTCCAGAGACCCTTTTCGTTTTGAATTGTATTAAAACAAATTTGGGGAAGGGATTGCATTGAACTGGAAAAGGTAAACTTTGAGACTTTTCCTTTCATGGTACTTTCTTATACTTGGGGAAGAGGAGCTGAGAGAACGCTGTGAGCAGGAAGAAGCTCAGAGCTTTTTTGAGTTAAACACTGTTTTTTTAGAGTTTGACATCCCTACAAATTGGTTTACTATAGTTGTGAAGGCAAGGACAGGTTTTGGACACAGACAGACTTTTAAAATGAACTCTTTGACACAGACTTTCCTTAGTTTTATTCAGATAGCAAACACCTACAGTAGTATAGGGCATGTTGGGCCTTCATCCCTCCTTCCATTTCTGTTAAATAAACTTCTGTGTCGTACTTCATGATGCCTTCACTGTTCTTACATTGAGGATTGGGAAGGGATATTTGTGGAGCCAGCCAAGAAATGTTTCCTTACTATGACATCACATTTTTTACTGAAGTTAAGGGCAAAGTCAAAATGAGGAATCTTCCTTTGTTGTGGGTGAGGCGTTCCTTTGTTGTGGGTGAGGGGTATGTGCAGTTAGAAAGATGGTGTTTGTGGCATGGCTTGGTGTTACTGGTGTTAAGGTCCAGGGCCAAGTCAGCATGATGATTGTTCGTACATGGTGTGAGAGAGTGTTGAGGATTTGTGCAGCCAGCAAGTAGATGTTTGCTCACTGACCCATGACTTTTTTTTACTGGCGCTAAGGGAAAATTCGTCATGAGTGTTATTACGTGAGGGAGGGGCATTTCTGGAGGTAGGAAGGAGACGTTTCCTTACTGTGGTGTTGCATTTTTTACTGGTGTACAGTCAATATGAAGAGTATGGTGGTGTGGGACACAATTGTGCAGACAACAATAACGTATTTTCTTCCTGTGGCAGGATATTTTTTACTGGCAATAAGGGCAAAGCAACAGAAGTATGTTCTTACATGGGGATTCCGGCATATATCGGCAGAGCCAACATGAACATGTTTTCTTATGGTATCATTACTGCCCTATTACTGGCCATGCACAGAGGTTGCTGGTACATTTGGATGCCAGGGGACAAGCACCACCCCATATTTCTATGCTAGGTGAAAGACAGCTTTGGCAAAAAACATACTTTAATTTTCCACATAGTGCCCCTGCAGAAGCATGATCATCAAGGGCATTGTGCATCGGCCCAGAGTGTGGCTCATACTGTGCTTTGTCGAGGAGCTTGGGGGTGGGGGCATCAGCCTCGCTCACAGGGGGACCCCAAATGTTGTGTTATGCCACTGCTCACATACACGCATCCATGCACACAATACATACAATATGCACACCAAATTGTTTCTCAAACACTGCAATTCACAAATACATACAATCAGTGCTTTAAATGGGCTGATGCTACCCAGCCCTCAGTACCTGCACTTCTTATTTTTGAGCATTTGAGCACCTCCACTTCTCAACGTCTGAAAGAGTGTACTGGTACTCTACTATTTTGCAAGGTGAAAATGAAAGCTTTTCATTTTACTTCATCACAACTTAAAGTTTTAGAGGTCTGCAGCCTTTCCTGGGGAAAGCAGCACCCTCTCCCTCCTCCTCTCTCCACCACCCGCACTGCCCAAAATCTCTCCTTCAGGGCCCACCCTGCAGAACAAAAGGAGAGACCAACATGCAGCTACTGGTCTCTCAGCACACCAGGCGTGGAACACTGTTTCCCTAAGTGGGCTCCCCTTCTACTATTGGTGTCCTTTGATGGAGCAGGGAATGATCTGGAAAGCTTGTGAAATTACTTTTTAAAGATGTTTCTTTGCTATTAGCAGTCTAATGTAAATGCTTAAGTAACTGGAGTTGTGATGGAACGTTTTCGAATGAAAACTCGCTCACAGCTCGAGTTACCTCCGGAATGTCTTATTAGGCAATGAAAGCGAGCAATAACACTCCCCTTCTAAAGCTTCATTTACAGCTATATATGCTAGCTTGATACGCAAAAAAGAAAGTCTAATTTAATATAGATATTCAAACTTTCTTAACACAAAGGGCCTCACCACCAGTTGGACTGTAGCCCTTAAATGTGGCAGTAACAGTATTACTGCCGCATTTAAGGGCTGGTCCTATCACGAGTTGGGCGCTAAATGGGCTGTTTTACCTCCAGCTTTTTCTGGATGTGAAAATCCCATTTAGCGCCCTGTTTTCAGTGGTATTACCGCCGGCTGTTGTAGCACGCGGTACTAGCGCCAAAAATGCCCCATTGGATCCAATGGACCCAATAGGGAATGGGGATTTACCATTAACACCCAACCCGTGATCCGGCTATAATACCACTGGACCAGTGAACGCTAACGCTATTACAGTTGGGCGATATTACAGCCGGGATCCCGCCCAACTCGCGATGAGGCCCTATGGATGCACCAAATTAAAGTTTGTGTGAAAGGATCTCAGATACACTGCTTGTCCAAACTGTGTGATCTTTGGCACATAACTTAATGTCAACGGGTATTGTCTGCAAACAACAGGGTGTGCCTCAAAGGGACTTGTGTCCAAGGTGCGGCACCAAAACATCCGGCACCGAAAGCGCTGCGCCAAATGTCTGGTTTCGGAGCTTGGTGAGTACCAGCACTTCTTTTTTTTCCATTTGAAGCACTGCTACAGAGCATACCAACGTTGCTTATCACATGTATATTCCAGCAGCCTGGTATTGGCGTCATCGCACTGAGCACATGCTGAGTGCGACATAGCATTCGCGAGGACCCTATAGATATGTACACCACACTTCATGCAATCCCCTCATACACACATCCTACTAGCTGCACTGGGTGTGACACACGAGTGCCGCTGCTTGTGTGACCTTGCATCGTTTCCCAGTGAACACGCGGCATTCGGGGCACCTAAATCATGTCTGCCATAAAACGACTCTTCGGTACATCCTAGTGCGGCGGAAATAGAAATTCGTACAGTGCAACCGTCGATGGAGCACCCCGCCCGCCCCCCAAGCCCCTCCCCCGCCCCCTCCTCCAAAGAGGCGAGGCGGGGGTGGGCTGTGCAAGACCCCCACCCAGGCCGCAGAGGAGAGCCCGTGCACACGGGCTTGAGCCTGTCTCTCACTCCAGTTGAGTTCAGGGTGACCTATCTCTCTGGCAGGGGAGCTGTTCTGCCTGTCTCATATTTTGCTGGTGTCTCTTTGTAGCAGCAGGATGTTGCACTCTCTAGCTCACAGTGTGCGGGGTGTATGGTTGTCCCTTTGCGGGGTGGGGGTTAGGGGGAGGTGGCGTTGTGGAGCTGATTCGTGTGCAGGTCTCATATTGTGCAGCATCAATACTGTCTCAGTTTAGCAGTCTATCCGCGTGCACGGCCGTCCCTTTGTTTCTAGAGCACGCGAGCGGTGCTCATGGCTGTCCCTGTCTCAGTGTGTGGCTGTCTCTGCATTGGGCATAGGGGACCAGCGTGACTGCCCGTGAGCAGGGCTGCTACTGTTTCTTTAAGTTATAAGGAGAACTGTGTGCCTGCCTCTCCTTACGCACATGCATGTATCAATGTAGATGTCCTTGCTTCTTTCTTAGTATGCGCGGCTTTGCTGTCTCGGAGTGTGAGTGAAGGGCATTGCCAGACTTTGTCAATGCCCTTCACTCACACTGGGGCTACGCTAATGAAGGGGACTGTCGGAACTGAGGGCTAGTTAGTCTTCTGGTTGTAGCCCCTGAGCTTCTATCCGGGGCTACAGCCAAAAGACCTGGGGCTATAGCCACCTCAGCAAGGAGAACGGTAAGGAGAAAAGTAACTTAAAAAGGAAACCCATGAGTGTTGGTCTGAGAACGTGGCCCAAGGAAAAAAAGCGCAACGCTGAGTCTGTGCCTGAGAGCAATACAGAGAAAGGGTGGCAAAGAGAGAAATTGTGCAATAAAGAAACGAGTAAAAGGCAGCTCCAGGGGAATTCCGTGAGAGAATTCACACGATGGCCACAGTCGGAGAAAGTAATTGAACAGAGAAACACAGGCACAGAGGGAGAAAAAAAGCCGCCTCTGGAAAGAAAACCTTAAGATATCCAAAGAAATAAGAGTGTTAGAGGTTTAAAGGAGGAAACCCTCAAGGGGAGACTTTGGCAGAAAAGTAGAAATTTGAGAGAGGGAAGGAGAGACTTGGTGATAGCGAGCCCTATTAAAAACGTTATGCACACCCCAAAAGAAAAGAGGAAAAGACAAAGAGGCAGCAGGAAAGGTCATTGTCCGGGCATATGTTTTTGTGTATGTGTTCTGTGAGTAACTTGAGGATTTCCTCACTCCTAGAACCCCTGGAGACTCTTCTCAGGTGGCCACGGAAAGGCCATCACTCTTGGATTCTTTTATTTTTATTTTTTTTACTTTTTTAAAAAAATCTTAATTTTTGCTGTCAAACACAATACATCTCACAAGCAAACAAGGTTAACATTGGCAAACCTTAATGTATACAGTCAAGTGAAACACAGTGTGATCTGAACCGAGTGTTCGGGCCTTTCTGCAGGTGCTGTATATGGTTCATTCTGTATCTTCATCAGACTCCCCACCGTTGGTGTTCAGATATCGTTTAGGGGACCCCATATGTATTTTGGTGTACAGGAGGTTACTATTCCTCTTATATAGACTTCTTCGTAGTCCTGCACCCATACAAGGTCCTTCAGCCATTCTTGTACAGTTGGGGCCGTTCTAGCTTTCCATTCCCTGAGAATGTTTCTCTTGGCAACTGTGTTGGATATCACGAAGAATCTGCAGGATTTGATTGCGATTTTCCAATATCTCCCAGCAAGTATTTCAGTGGGGTAGCCAGTAAATGTGTATCTAATATCTCACCCACTGTTTCAGCTACCTCTTCCCAGAAGTGTTTAACGGGTGGACACTCCCAGTACATGTGCATGGAGTTAGCCTCAGGTGAATTGCATTTAGGGCAGAGCATTTGCCTGGAAGCATCAAATTTGGCCATTTTTCTGGGAGTGATGCAGAGTTGATTTAGAATTTTGAATTGGATTAGCCTAAGATTTGAATTTATTGAGATGGATTTGGTGTATTGACAGTATTTGTGCCAATGTGATTCATCTACACTAATACCTAGGTCTCGTTCTCACTTCTCCTTCACTTTATTTGTGGATGGAGTGTGTGCTTGCACCGCTTTGTACAATGCAGAAATGCCTCCACGAAAACCCTCAAGTGACATGATTGTGGTCAGGAACGGATGTGAGATCGGCTCAGTAGGGAACATTGGGCATTTCTTTTTCATCGCTGCTTTTAATCGGTGGTATTGTAGCATTGTAGTGAGGCCCAGGACCACCTTTTCTTGGACCATTTCAAACGGCGCAAACTTCATTTATGGGTATAGGTCTCTCAACTTAATTTCGTGCCTGGATCACACATTTCTTGTATCGTCGTGTCTGTTGGGGGTATGAGGTCTGGAAAATGACACAGGGATGTGTGTGGCCAGTATGGGTCCGTGCATCCGACTCTTCGGAACAGATATGCCCATGCCCTCACCGTGGAGTTTAATGGATCCACTTCTCCCATGTCTTTTTTGCCTTTGGCGAATATCATGGATTGCAGTTTGATCGGGGAGGCTGCCAATTTCTCAGCTTGTATTTGTGCTTATCCTTCGGTGTTTTCGGACCAGTACTTCGCAAAGTGAGCCGGTGCTGAGTAGTAGAACAGCAGAAAATCTGGAGCCCTCAGCCTCCCTGTTTCATACCTCTCCCACAACTTAGGCCATCAGAGTCTCACGGCGCCCCCGCCCCATACGAATGTAGAGGCCAGTTTTTGTAGTAGATTAAAGAATTGTCTACCAGGCCAGATTGATATATCGCTGAATAAGTACAGTACTTTCTGCACTACCACCATTTTAAGCAGTGCAATCCAGCTATATATCGATATTGGGAGTTTGTCCCAGATTTTGAATTTCTGCTTCAGTGTAGTTAAGAAAGGCTTGTAGTTTAAGTAAAGTGTGTGTCTGTCTGTGGCCATGATGATGCCCAGGTAGCGTGCTGTATTTGGGGACCAGCGGAACTGAGCGGTGGCTGGGGATTGTACAGTGGCTCATGTGAAGGGGATTATTTCTGATTTGAATCTATTTATTTTGTATCCAGAGTATTCTGCGAATTTCGTTATTGCTTCCATTACTGGCGCTAGGTTAGTTTCCGGGTTTCTCAGATATAGCATCGTATCATCTGCATACAATGAAAAAAAATTGCAAGCGGCCCCTAATTTGTATTCCTCACCATGCATGCTTATGTCGGAGTTTCGCCGCCGTACCCTCTATTGTGAGTGCAAATATGAGGGGGGAAGTGGACAACTTTGCCTCGTGCCTCTTTGTATTATAAAACCTGTTGATAGAGTGTTATTAGTCGTGGCCTTTGCTCTGGGGTCTTTGAATATATATTTCTGGAAACCAGGGCCGAACCCCATTTTTTGGAGGATGGAATATATGTATTTCCATGAGACAGAATCAAATCCTTTTTCAGCATCGATAGCCACGGCCACTGTTTTCGCTTCTGGATCCAATTGTGATGCTATTGTGAAGAAACTACGGAGTCTTAAAGAGGTGGAGCGGGTAGGGATGAAGCCGGACTGGTCCGGATGTATCAATTTATTCCTATGGGGCAGCAGATGATTCACTATTGTTTTGGCAAATATCTTAGTGTCCACATTAATCAAGGACAGGGGGGGCGGTAGGAAGTGGGGTCTTGCAGGGATTTGTGCGGTTTCAGGACGACCTTTATTATAGCTTCTTTCATTGTGGACAGCAGTGCTCCCCTTCCCAGGGCTTCCTCCCATACCTCCATTAGTTTGCGGGCAGGTTCTTCTTTGTAAATGTTATAAAAGCTTGCTGGGATCCCATCTGAGCCCGGTGCCTTGCCCGATTGAGGCTCCTTGATAGCCTGAGTGATTTCTTCTATGGTTAGTGGAAGGTCCAGTGCCTCTCTGTCTATCGGGCTTAATTCTGGCAGGGGAAACTAATCCATATAGTTCTGGAGCTCTTCATCCGATACTTGATCAGTGTTCGAGTATAGCTTGGTGTAGAAGTCTAGGAACACCTTGTTTACTTCTTGGTCATTCGTGTGGACTATTCCCTCCAGATCCACTATACTCATGATTTGTCTGAACCCCTGCTCAGTTTTGATAAGGTTAGCCATTGTGCGACTGTCTTTGTTTCCCTCCCCATATCTTCTGGCCTGTATTGGTTGAACTATGTAGTATATTTCACGTTCGCCAGTGCCTTAAATTTGGACATTTGTTCTTGCAGTTCTTGTAGGGTGTTCTTCCCTGGCGCCTGAGAGTGGATGATCTCCAGTCTACGTAATTCTTGTTCCGTCTTGTTGAGTTTGTTTCGTATTTCGCTAAGCGTGCCTGCTGTCCTCGAGATTAAATGTCCTCTCAGCCACACCTTAAATGTTTCCCATACTGTGGTCAATGATTGCACTGATCCTATGTTATGGTCGAAGAATTTGGTTATCTCTGCCCTGAGTGATTCAATTATCGCATCATCTTTAAGCAGTGATGGGGGCATCCTCCATGTCCGCGGGTTTTGCTGAATGTCGCCTGTTAGTATTTCTATCAGGACAGGCGAGTGGTCCGATAGCGTGCGTGGCAGTATTGTGCATTCTTGTAGGTAAGGTATAAATTCGGGCAAGCAAAGCCAATAGTCAATACGGGAGCTGGACCCGTGCACATATGAATGAAACATATAATCCCTTCTTCCTGGATGTATCTCCCTCTGTAAAAGCAAAAGGAAATATCGAGGCTGAGTACCCCAAAAGGAAATACACCAAACACAGGCTTATAAAGATTCACAGATCTTTTTTCTATAACTGTACAGTTTACTAAGAAACAAAGTATCAGATAGCTATCTGGCCCTCAGTATATCACAGCAAATAACAGCCCTTTGAGTGTGAGAAGTGAGAGGTACTGGACGTCTAAACATTTACACATTTTATACATTTCTGATCATAATGTCCAGCTCCCCTACATGTTAATGATACTCGATCTAGGGTTTGTGCCGAGTTCACTTCTAGTTTGTCCAACTATATGCATGTGGATTATCTTCAGTTTGTACAACGACAAGTCACAATGACAGCAGTTTGTTTGTTTGTTTGTTTGTTTGTTTATTTATTTGATAATGTGCACCAAGCCCTTGGGCAGCTGGGCGCAGCAATACAAGAATTCTCGAAACTTAGTTACAATGCCTGTCAAAATATAGTACATACATGTGATTACAAAGTGAATTACAATACAGGATACAGTACAGTCAATTGGTATAATGTGGATACAGAAGTGAGGTAGGGTAGTCTTTACTGTTCATGGAGCATTAGGACTAGACAGTAGTAGTAGGTAAGTGAGAGCCTGTGGTTACAGCAATGAGTGAGAAGATGGGTAAGTCACAGGTTCTTAGATAGTAGTTATTAGCAAGTGAGGAGATTATGGATCATTCGAACGGAGCCATTTGAGAGCATTGACTCTGAATCTAGTGTATGGTAAGGGCGTCTGAGGTCGATAGGGAGTGTCTTCCATGCTTGAGCAGCTTTAACTGGGAAGCTGGTTCCTCCAGCCGTGGTGAGTTTGAATCTAGGGATGTCAAGCAGGAAGTTATTGGCAGATCTCAGAGGTCGGGAGGTGAGTTTCCTAGTGATTTATTCCGATAGGTAGGGAGGTGCTAGAGTTTTGAGACATTTGGAAGTGAGGGATATAGTTTTGAGGAGGATTCTGTCCTTTATTTTTAGCCAGTGGGCTTCCTTCCAGAATTTAGCGATGTGCTCTCTGTGAGGGATGTTCAGAGCTGCTCTTAGAGGGTTGTTTTGTAACTTTTGGAGTTTGTCAGTAACATACTTGTTGGCTCCTGAGTATAGGGCGTTGCAGTAGTCTAATCTAGACATGATGAGAGCATTGGCCATGGTAATGCAGCTAGCATTGGACAGGAATGGTCTGGCGGCTCAGATTAATTTACAGGTATAGGCGGTGGTGGAGGAGAGAGAGTTAACTTGTTTATTTAACAGTAAGTCTTAACACATGTCCTATTCAATGTAGTTCAACAAGTGTCCACGTTCAGTATTTAGACAGCATTGTAGTTGATGTATGTCCGTGGATCGGACTTGTTGGCGCAGGTAATCCTCTGTCTACAAGTCAGGCATGGGACAAGGTCTCTTTACTTGACCCAAACATTCGGCCAACGGACAGTTTAGACATTAACTTATGTACAAAGGTCAGGACGGCTCAGTTATAAGCGGGAAACACTGTCCACCATTTTAGAACACAGAACTACTTTGGAGTGGAAATCAAAATGGCGGACAGACCTAAAATGGCGGCTAAGTCGATCTAAGATCGGAACTTTGCCACGCGGTTTTCTTCGCAGAGCGACTGGGCTTAGGCCAATATATACAATAAAGGAGGCACAATATGATATCCCGTTTAACAAACCCTCCTTTTGGCCTAAGCCAAGCGCTAAACTACTTCTAGTCACTTTACGAGTAACTCCACGTCTCAATGTCCATACATCCTGAATCACTATCGGAGATATCAATTGCCATGAGGTCAGATACTGAGATTTCTTTCAGCACAAATTCATTGGATATTTTATATACCTTGTGTCCTAATGTACCCATCGCTTGTGCACAACATCCTCCTAACATCGAACACATACCAGGAAGACATTGTATAAAACAACGAAGAAACAACTGAATACCTAAGATAATCAGCAAGACCGAAACTAGCTTCCATCCCCAAGATCGCAAGAAGTCCCAGAACCAAGCGCTAAGATCCCAGTTTCCCTCGGGAACATGCACTTCTGAACTAAGGACGTGCAGATTTTGTATCGCTCTGAAAATCGTTGGGGAGGAATCTGGCATGAAAACAAAACAAGCGGACCCCACTAATTTACATACCCCACCACGCTCAGCCACAATGACATCTAATGCCATCCTGTTCTGAAGTGCCACTAACCTTATTGCTTTTTGTTCTAAGTCATATTATAGAGTATGTCAGTGGTCCGGTTGATGGTCCTCTCCAGTACTCTCGCTAGTCTCCTGATATCTTCAGGGTTCAGCATTTGTCCTCAAAATGGCACAGGATGGGAGAGTCTATCAGAAGGACTAATAGAAGCAACATTAGTGTTGCTTCTATTCGCAAAGAGTGAGCATCCCAGGGGCGTTAGAACTCGCTTCTCAAAATCGTTCGTTAGTTTCATCAAAGTGTCCCAAGATGCTATCGTTCCATCGCCAAAGAATAGTGCCCTTAAAGAAGCGTAGCATGCAGTTGTCAAAGGTAAAGTATGAATATACCAACCCAGCCCCTTATCCCTGTGTTGCGGTAAATGTGAACAGGCCCAACAATTGGACTTATTGAAAATGGCATGTGTAGCATTCATAATGCGTAATATAGTGTTGTTGTGGTAATTCTGTCTGTGCTGAGAGTCTCTAGGAGATAGAGTGTGCAGATGCATGAAAGGAGTAGAAACAGTGGGTACATTTTCAGTAGGTAACACATTTTCAAGTGGAAGTACTTCTTCTAGATACCAGAAACCCAAGGCAATGACTATTGTAAAACCAGTTAACATTATCACGAGACAACAATACGTTTTCGGGCCCACACATTCGATTGTTCATTTTCGCGGCTGGTCACACAGTCTCTTATCTATTCTGTACGAGTGGGAGCGGCTGCAGGCATTGTTTCTTCAAACGACTACACCAAAGTTATTTGCTGGCGATCTCCAGACCGTGCATCTTCTTAGTCCTTTCACAAACCCTGGCCAACAGAATCCCCTTATGTACAAAAAGATTGGAACAAAGAGACAAGCCCTTCAATGATTTGCCTTGATGGCACAGCTGAACCGTGCAGTAAGTCTACTTACTGGGACGCAGATCGTACCTTGTGATCCCTGGTACTGAATGATCTGTGAACAACGTGTCGTCACTTCCTGATGGAAGCGACGAATGCAAAGTGAGATCGGAAACAAGATTTGGAGCAATTTATGAAAATGGAACTGTTGGAGAGTGTGGAGATGAATTGGCTGTTTCCCCAGGCCCACGGGCTCAGGGAGAGTCTCTGACGCACTCTCGATGCTGGTTGCTGCTTTGTGGTCGTTGATTACAGCATTAATGAGGGGTTCTGTGTCTTCTGTAGCGTGTGGCACAGGGTAGGGAATCCTCTTGATGTGAGACACGTGGATCCAATGCTGCCTTCCCTCTACTCGCACAGCGGCCTGTGTGACCAGAAGGACCTGATGGGGGCCCGACCAACGAGGTGCGAGGCAAGAAGATCACTCAAACGACTTTGTGAGGGCCCAGTCTCCCGGCCGTAAACTGTGACCGGGGCCCTAGTACTTTTTAAGTTAACTGTCCACAGTAATCAGAAAGAAGTACATTTTCCACTTCACATAAAGAACGGGGCTTCGGTATGTTCCAAATGTTAGCTGGCCAACCCATGACCACCTCAAAGGGAGAGAGCCCAGTCTTAGTTTGAGGGATCGTTCTCATAGACAATAACACGATCGGTAAGGCGTCCGGCCATTTTAGTTTTGTGCTGACACACGTTTTAGCGAGCTTGTTCTTGATGATGCCATTGTGTCTTACTACTTATCCAGCACTCTGTGCGTGTCTGGCCAAATGGAACCGTTTATCAATCTGTAATCCCGCGCATATCTGCAGAATTACAGCAGCGATAAAATGTGGACTATTGTCCGACCAGATGACTCTTGGCAGACCAAATTTAGGAAGATATTCCTTCAGCATGGTCTTCGCCGTGGTTATAGCGGTGGCATCTTTGAGGGGAAAAGCTTCGACCCATTTGCTAAAGGCACAGATAACAACTAGTACATATTTTAAGTTATAACAACGCTCCATTTCAATGAAATCAAAATGTATTACCTCAAAGGGGACAGAAGGTGGACCAAAACTACCCCTAGGAGTCGATGTGCCCTTTCCCACATTATGCTGCAAACAAATCATACACCCTTGAATGAAGCGGTCAGCTACTTTAGGGATTTTATCATTTACCCACACATTTTGCAACATTTTGGTGACTTTATGAGCACAAATATGGGTGGGACCATGAGCCATAACAACCATCATCATAATATACGCGTCAGGGAGTAACCATTTCCCTTCAACTTTGTCCACCCAGCACCCATCATCATCCAATTTTGCCAAACCTTCAGCCCATTTCTTACATTCCTCTAACGTGGCATCGGCTTGAATGTTTCTTACAGATTCAATACCCTCATCCAAAGTACAGGCATTTGTGGCTTACCTTGAAGTATACATTTCTGAAGAGAGATCAGCGGCAGTCTGTTTGGCTATCTTGTCAGCAAAAGCGTTCCCTTTTCCTACATTATCTATAATCTTCTGATGTGCTGCGCATTTCATAATTGCTAGCTGAGTAGGGAGTGCAAGTGCTGAGAGTAACCGTACTATCAAGGAGCCATGCTGGATTTTAGAGCTATGTGAGTTCAAGAAACCTCTTTCTGCCCAAAGTCTGCCAAAGTTGTGAACCACCCCAAAGGCATACTGGCTGTCAGTATATATGTTTACAGTAAGCCCTTCGGAAAGTTCACAAGCTAGAGTCAATGCTATAATCTCTGCGGCCTGCGTGGAGTTATGCTTGATTCTTTTGGTCTCCACGACCGTGCTCAATGTGGTGATTACATAAGCAGCTGTGGATGTACCATCCGGGAGTTTGAATCAGGAGCCATCACAAAACAGCTCCCCTTGGGGATTGTTCAAAGGAGTGTCCTTTAGATCGATTCTGCCTTTGGGTCTCTTGTTCTGTAGTGTAAAGGCAGACATGTGACTCTTCGTCACTGCAAGCAGTACCTTGCAGGAAAGGCAAAAGTTCAGCCGGATTAAGGACACAACACCTCTTTATTTGGATGTGCGGTGCAAAAAAGATCAATTTGTATCTCGTTAATCGTGCAGAAGTGAGGTGTTGCGTTTGTGTTCTGTTTAATAGAACATCTACAGAGTGAGGTACCATCAGGGTTAAAGCATGGCCTAGGACCATTCCCTCGCTCTGTTTTATGGACGCAGCAGCAGCACTGACAGCTCTCAAACATCTTGGCAAAGCGCATGCAACAGGATCAAGAGCGGAAGAAAAGTAGCCGCACAGCCTATTCTTCCCTCCATGTTCCTGCGTTAATACAGCCAAAGCACATCCATCACATTCATGCACATACAACACGAAGGACTTTTCATAGTTAGGTGTGCCCAAAACTGGTGCCAAGCACAATGCAGTCTTGAGCAGATCAAATGTTGCTGGTGTTCCAAGTTCCACGACAATGGCGAAGAACTGCCCTTCTTCGTCAAAGCCAACATTGGCTTAATCACTAAGGAGAAGTTCGGGATCCACTGTCTACAGTAAGAAGCCAATCCTCTGATGGCTCTAACTTCCTTCTGTGTATTTGAGACAGACATGCTAGAAATTATTTTTATCCGTTCAGGCGTCAACCTTCTTCCCTCCTTTGACAGGAGATAGCCTAAATAGGCGACCTCCTGTCGACAATGCTGAAATTCTTTAAGCAAGACTTTGTGTCCATGTTGTGCTAGATGGATAAGCAACAACACGGTGCCCTCCTTACAAGCACTCTCTGAGTCAGCAGTTAAGAGTAGGTTGTTAAGAGCAGTGTACAAGTAGTGGGCAACTCAAGTGTGTCGCGCTGCTCTTTCAAAGCCCTACTGTAGATGCTAGGACTCTCCGTGTAACCTTGCGGTGCACAGGTGAAAGTAAACGAGCGTCCCCCTAAGGTGAACGCAAACAAGGTATCTAGTGTCTTTATGTATAGGGATACTAAAGAAGGCGTTCTTAAGATCCACCACACTAAAGTGAGTAGCTGAAGCCGGAATCATGGTTAATATTGTTGTCACATCAGGCACAATGGGAAATTGTGGAGCAACAATCTTATTGATGGCACGTAAATCAATAACGAAACGGAAGGGAATTGCATTATCACCTTTTTTGTACAAAATCGGACTATTGCACAAACTATCTGCAATTTCCTCAATCACCCCTCGATGCACAAAATCAGAGACTATGCATTTCAAAGCTTGCTCACCATCGACCGAGATCTTATACTGGGGAATAAGTGGCAACTTCACTCCATGTTTCAAAATAATCTTAACGGGCTCAATTTGCAAAACACTGACATCATTATCGTCAATTGCCCATACACACTCTGGAACATCACTGAATTCCAGCGGCAAAGGTCTGGTCAAGAATTGAGAGACAGAAAGTTGCTGTGGTGAAATCGTCAAACGCGCTCCATCAGAAGAACAATGAATTACCGCATTTAATTCCTCCAACAGATTCAACCCCAACAAATTCTCTCCACAATTCGTAGTCAAAAGGAATGGACAGTGGTCCATAAATGGACCCAAAGTAATAGGTACCGGCAAAGAAACCGGACAGACAACTGGTGCGCCAGAAAACCCTACAGAAACATTGGTTTGCCCTGACAGTGGAATGTTTGGAACCTGTGAATGGTCAATGAAACACTTCTGTGCCCCTGTATCTATCAAGAATAGATGCTTCCTATTTCCCACTTTCATCTCAACGTAGGGACCTTTCTGATTAACGGGAATAGGCGTTGGTTCCAAACCCTGCTTCGGGCAATCCTAACGAAACAGAATGTCGTTGAAAGGAAGTTCTTCAAAAAGGTAAGCAGCAGAAGGATGATCAAAAATGTTTCTATTATCCACACTTGGTGCCTGATTGTCCTGTGAAAAAGTTGCTGTGAATCCTGTGAAAACTGACTTCTACCAGGACCCCCTACCCCAGGGCGGCATCTGGATCATCTACCCATATTCCCAAATGCGTTATTCAACCTCTGCTGGAGGATTGGGCATTGTGCACGCCAATTACCCTCTTGTCTACAATAAGCCTACTGGTTTATGTTTACAGGACCCAATGGCGCATTTCCCTGTGGAACATACTGACCCCATAATTGCGAATTACCTCCTCTAGGGCCTCTAACAATTTGCTGTATTACAACGTTTGTTTTTAAGTCTCCTTTTCTCTTTTCAACTCTTTCTTTTTCGTTATTGACACGATTCTCATAATACTGAGCCATATGCAATACTTCTGACTGAGACTTCGCTTGCCAAGCGCTCTCTGAAGACATAATTTGCGACTGGATGTCAGGCAGCAATCCAGGTGCAAATTTGTCCACGAATAGTCGTTTCCTAGACTCTGTGCTTAAGTCTTGCCCACTGAAATCTGAAAATACTTGTTCGAACCGATTAAAGAACTCGGTAGCACCCTCAGACTTTACTTGGACACAGGCAGGAAGTTTGTCCCAAATGATCCTTCTTTCTGGAATTATAGTTTTCAATTTTGTAACTATTCTATCAGGCAAAGTTATTATTACCTGTGGTGGCCCCTCACCAGCTGGCCTTTCTCTATCAAGTCTAACCATGTTATCCCATGTATCTCCTAACCCTGGTACATCATCTACAGTCCTACTCTGTTTCCACAAGTAAATAGGCAGGAGCATGGGAAATAACAAATCAATATCGCTTAAGGTAAATACTGATGATTGCAAAACAGACTCTATTTCCTTATAGAATCCTGTCGGATTCTTCCTAATATCGGGAATAGATTGTTTTATGGTGTTCACTTCCTGTCTCGAAAATGGGACATGAACAAAGTGCGACACATAATGTGCAGGAATATCTTGAGCAGCTGCACCTGTTGCAGGATCAGCTGGAATCTCAACTTTTGGGACAAATGTCGGAGGAACCTCTCTCATAGGCAACTGAGAAGTAGGCAATTCCGAATGCTTACTAAGCAACAGAGCTAGATCGAGCGCTAAAGCAGCTGAAGAAGTGTCAAATGAAAAAGCCCTCTTATAAATGTTCAATAACTCTGTGGGACAACAAATCTTTCTTTTTATACATTCATCCTGTAGGTACTCTACCATTACCTGTATCACTTTCCTCTGCTTTTCTGGCGCATACTGACTATACGTGTCATATACTTCAACGGGAGTTATCGACGTGTCTGAAATCCACCTAACCACATCTTTCGTACAAATTCGTGTTTCCTCATTTATCGATTTGCGACAAGGAAAAAAACATTTCTGTACTAACATAGCGTCCAAACTATTACCATCTACATCTTCATTCCGTAACCTTTTCAACTCCTTTCTATACTCAAAAACCCTCTCGACATGCTCATGTACTCTCTTCGCAGTATCCCTAGAAAATGCTAAAGTATTCAGATCCCTTAACCCTTGTGGGAGACCTATATCATTTAGCCTGTTCCACATTATACATAAATGAATTCCTAATCCTTCAATAAAAACATTTTCTCAGGAAAATTGTAAGTTCGAAAGTGTGGCAAAAACACCAGCTTGTTCACCCCTCTCCATACAAAGTCTGGCCCGTGCAGTCAATTCATGCTTTCTCTCTGAAGACACAGTATTACGAGTTACAATTCTTGATCCCGCTCCCTTCTCTACTACAAGTGGTGTAGAACCACTTGGAAGAGGGAGAGTAGGCAAATTTTGTACATTCGGAAACAAAGATGCTATCGCTGGTGCAGCAGGCAAACCCACCGGACCCGCAGCAGCAGGCAAAGGTGGAGGAGCAGGTGGAGGAGCGACGGCAAGAGGAGGAACAACAGCCGGAGGAAGAGGAACATTAAGAGGAGCAATAGGAGGAGCAGGAGGAGCTGCGGGAGGAGGAATAACAGCTGGAAGAGGAACATACTGTGGTGGCGCAGTGGCACCAGGCCTTCGTTCATTTAAAAGTTTGTCAATCAGCTCATCAAATACATGAAAGTCTTTAGAAGGATACATTTTCTGAACACCAAGTGAAAAAGCCCTATCCATATTCATAACTGACTCAGACTGTTTATTCTGGTCATATAAGAACGCTTTTTTGGTGTTCGTGATATGACGGCACGCATACTTTTCTATAATTTTAAGCTGCTGCATAGCTTCTTTCTTCCAATTCTGTAATACATCAAATGCTGCAGGTCTAGCCTTTTTCTTTAATAATATGGATTCTAAATATTCAATAAGAGGAATTTCAAAACTACCATTGATTGGCCACTGAAGTTCTGAAGTATGTCTAGATTGTGCCAAATAGCATTAAACACTATACTACCAATGCCGTGCTTACAGTACATAGTACACGCCGGCACCCCTCCATTGGTGCCGGTTGGCCAAATTCCAAAGATTGTCTATCACTGTGGAATAATGCCCTGAAGCAGGCAGACAATTTCCCAGGCATATCAGAAAACTGGTGTTACCTGGTCAATAATTGTACTCGCGAGTGCAATGTGCCAAAGCAAATTATCGGATACTTAAGAATCGGGTCACCACTCACCTGATCAAATCCTAAGGAGGTCCGATCAGATTGACAAAGAGCTAACTAAGGTCCCACATGGTTGGTGATTTCAGCAAATCTGCCCGCCTCGATATATGGACCCTCGTCAAGATGCCGACTCGGACCGCGGGCTCACCGTCCAGGGATCCGGTCGTGCAATGCTGCTGAGGTGTCGCTTCTCATCCAAGAAAGGGGCCCCCTTTTACACCGTCCGATCGCGGTCCGATAGCCGCGTCAACCTTCAACGAGATGGCATCAATCTTGAGGGTCGCTATTCGGGCGCCATCTATAAAAGCAAAAGGAAATATTGAGGCTGAGTAACCCAAAAGGAAATACACCAAACACAGGCTTATAAAGATTCACAGATCATTATTCTATAACTGTACAGTTTACAAAGAAACAAAGTATCAGATAGCTATCTGGCCCTCAGTACATCACAGCGAATACCAGTCCTTTCGGTGTGAGAAGTGAGAGGTACTGGACATCTAAACATTTTATACATTTCTGATCATAATGTCCAGCCCCCCTACAGGTTAATGATACTCGGTCTAGGGTTCGTGCCGAGTTCACTTCTAGTTTGTCCAACTATATGCATGTGGATTATCTTCAGTTTGTACAACAACAAGTCACAATGGCAGCAGTGTATTCTCGGATTTAACAGTAAGTCTTAACACACGTCCAATACAATGTAGTTCAACAAGTGTCCATGTTCAGTATTTAGACAGCATTGTAGTTGATGTATGTCCACGGATCGGACTTGTTGGCGCAGGTAATCATCTGTCTACAAGTCAGGCATGGGACAAGGTCTCTTTACTTGAACCAAACATTCGGCCAACGGACCGTTTAGACATTAACTTATGTACAAAGGTCAGGACGGCTCAGTTACAAACGGGAAACACTGTCCACCATTTTGGAACACAGAACTACTTTGGAGTGGAAATCAAAAGGGCGGATGGACCAAAATTGGTGGCTAAGTCGATCTAAGATCAGATTTTTGCTAGATGGTTTTCTTTGCAGAGCGACTGGGCTTAGGCCAATATATACAATAAAGGAGGCACGATATGATATCCCGTTTAACACCTCCATGTGTCTGCTACGGGTAGTGTTTCCATGTTCTGCCGTATGGTTAATGCAGCTTTAGTGTGGGTCCTCTGTACCGGAGATGAGCAGTCAATTGCGGGGTCGAGGATCGTGTTGAGATCGGCCCCCCATTAGTATTTTGGCAGAGCCTGCAGGTGTGACCTGTTCTAGTACTTGCAGAGAAAATGCTGGAGAGTCAGTGTTTGGACCATACGTGTTGATTATTATTAACTCCTGTCCAACCAGCACAACCCAAATTATGATGTATCTGCCCTCCGGGTCTATCTCCGCTCTGGACATTTGGAATCCTGTGCGTTTGTGCACCAGCGTTAATACGCCCCTGGCTTGCGATGAGTAATCTGTCGCAATGCTTATCTGACCCCAACTGTGTGCAAATGATTCCACAACCTTCCTAGTCGCATGTGTAGGAGAAGGAAGTCTTCTTCATGCCTATTCGCATAGGCTAGTATTTTTCTCGCCTTGATGGGGTTCGCCAGCCCTCTAATGTTCCAAGTTAGGAGCCTCAGTCCATGGGTCTTACCCTTTCGCGGTCATATACGTTCTGGATCATGGGCCACGATATGTTCTGAGCCTCACTTGAAGTGGCTATGAGCAATGTGTTCGACAGTTTTTGTGGTTAAAAAACGTTAAACTCCCCAACATGTAATCAGCAACAGGCCTTTCCCAACCCTCTCCCCTCTCACCATACCCCCAACTGGACAGTGTAAACCCATGTGTGTTCTGCAACGTTTGCATCCGTGGGGAGCTCTGACTTGCCATTTCCTTTCTTTGCATATCGAGTTGCCCTTAGGAGCTCATGCGCTGTATCTTTGGCGAGTTGGTGTCATGTGGTGGTCGTGCTTGTGTCCATTATTTCTCTCCTTCGTCCGGTATTGTATCGGGCTGTCTGGTCCCTCTTGCCTGGGGGAGCAAGATGTTCTGTTCTATGTAATTCATTGCTTCTTCTGCTGATTCAAAGAAGTGCGACCTTCCTGAGTGTTGGAGGCGAAGCTTTGACTGGAACAGCATTGTGTAGAGTACGGATCTTTCTCTGGGGGCTTTTTTTACCTGGTCAAATGTTTGGCGAGCGGTCTGCACTCCGGTCGAGAAATCTGGGTAAATGTGGATCCTCGCGGAGTCGTATGTTAGTGTGCATTTATCTCGGGACAGCCGAAGGATGAGGTCTCCTTCATGGTAATTGAGTAAGCGTGCAATAACCGTGCATGGCGGTGCTCTGGGCTTAGGCTGTGGGGCCAAAGATCTATGGGCCCTCTCAACCAGGAACTGCTGAGAAAAACTGGGCATGTGGTAGAACAGCGCAAATCACGTCTTGCAGATATATTTCCACGGGCACATTAAGAGTTTTTTCAGCCAGCTGAACCACCCTTATATTATTACGCCGGGAGTGTGATTCTAAGTCCTCACACTTGGACTGGGCTTGTTTCAAGGATTTCTTTATCACCTCAATGTCTTTGGCTTGATTTGTAGAGGTGGCCTCTAGTGCCTCTATTCTGGTTTCAGCTTCTGATACTCTCGTGTTTACAGACTGTAGATCTGATCTAATGGAGTATATGTTACTGAAAATATCATCCAGTCTACTATTGACCGATGCAAATCCTGCCTGTACTGCCGCCATATAGGAGTCTGCTGTGGGTTCTGCCGCTAGCTGGGTGTTGGAATCATTTGGCGGCGGGGACCTTGTGTTCTCACCCTCAATGTTTGAATTAGTAAATGCGTCCATGGGGCCTTTCCTGGGACCCTTATTACCCCTTGGCATGTCCTGCGGTGTAGGGAATTACTAGTGTTATTTATGCCCAGTTGCAGCAACAGTCTCACTATATGTGTCTGGAGATTGCGGTTTCCCTTATACGTGGGGTGGTTCTGGCGTTATTACTAAAAGTGGTGCAAGCATACCCAGTATATCTTATGCTTAGCGAAGATCACCTTGACCCCCTTTATGTTGAGGGGCACTGGCTGCGGGTGACGTGCTTTACTATTTCTGTTCCCCAGGACATCACTTACGCCAGCTGTGCCCTGACCCGAGCTTCAGTGCCTCATGTGAAGCTTGCTACCTTTTTCTTTGTGACTGCTTTCAACTCTGATTGCAAGCTATTGCTTGTGGCACTCTTGTTCATGATACAGATTGTTTGTTATTATCTCTTGCGCCACTTTCAAACCGTGCCTCTATGCCTGGGTCCCGCGTGTCATGCACTGAGCTCTGTATCTATGATTCCCGGACTGGGAGAGCCCAATGGGGTCCGTCCTGCACCACTGTGTGTCTGCTTTGTTATTTTGAGGAAGGGCCGGTCAGGGCTGGCCGGGGAGTTGATGACAGGATGGAGCGTACTATTACCCCGGCCTCGCCCCAGCACGTACCTTATTCATCGGCGCTTCAATGGCACCAGGTCTCGGCAATCTTCCCCACTGCGCCCCCTGGCCCGCTCGCTCCTCAGCGGACACATCGGCATGGATGGGGGAGCCGGGGTCCTCCGCCGGGCCTGGTCACCGTTAGACACCCCGACTCAGGCGCCAGTAGGAGTACTTTGCCTGAATCCCTGTCAGCGTGGGAGCAGTCCTTTTTCAGCCGTTCTGGGCAGTCCTGTCGCACATACATTGCTCACCTCCTCCTCCACTCCGACAGCCACATCCAACCCGTGCTGATCTCCTCGCCACCACAGTCACAGCACTGCAGGGGGAGGGGCAGGCCTGGTGATTTACCCGCTCCTTCTCCACAGACTCGCGTGATAGTTGATTTCAGCGGGTTAGCGGTTTCTCCGGGTGACAGCAGTGGGCCTCTCAGGATCTGCAGATCTTCCAATTCAATATTCCGCCAAGCTTCACCAGTTTATTCACACCAACTCGCAGGATTTCTTGCCACAGGATTTATGAAGTAGCGCAGCTCAGATATTAGGTGGCCATCTTAGATGGCGTGCAACAGCGTCCCCCCATCGCTCTTGGATTCTGTCCTTGGAGGTGGAGAAGCGAGACAGGATCACCTGGGTGGAGAGTCCTTTGGGAATGGGAGTGGGGTGCACCCAGGAGAGACAGGATATCCCCCTTTCCCTATTGACAACCAACACGTCCTTTCCCCGACCTTTATAGGTTATTGTAAGCCAGCCAATCTCATTAACCCTCATATGACACTTGACAGTACTGCGAAGAGGAAGAAGCAACTAGGAGGGATGAACACTATATCCTTTCACCACTTTAGTACTGGGACGAAGAAGATGCCTGCAAACTGTTGTCAAGGTCAGGCATGTCCCCTTAACTATGGTCAGGCAAGCTTAATTGAAGCACACCTGTAAGCTGTTAAAGGGGTGCAGATGTATAAAATGAGAAGAAGAAAGCAATTCAGGGGGAAGCAGCAAGGAGTCCTGTGCGACCAGCAGGGAACCTTGTTGGAAGAGAGGTGAGTCGCTGGAGGGAATTGCTGTGAGACGGTCCATTTTGTGCAGCACGCTGAGATGCTAGGAACTGCAAAGAGAAGTGGTTTTAGGAAGCGTGGTGTGCTTGTTCCTCTGTGTCAAGAAGCCGACACAGAAGTGTCTAAGGGGCAGGAGTTGGACTCCTGACAGCAGAAGATACAGTGTGTGTGCTTTACACTGCAGGGAAAGGTACTAAAGAGGCCAGTGAGTTTCTATTAGATGAGAAACCTGGTGTGCAAATGACTGAACATTTCCACACACTGAAAGTGTGGAAGGATGCCGTATGGAAGGATGTCAGCATGCACAATTGGACATCATGGAGCCGCTGAGTGAAATTTAGAGAGGGCAGTTATGTCATGGAGAAGTTATACGAAGCCATGCTAAAATGATATGAAACTTAAGAGTGACGATATAACTGAAGTGATAAGACAATCTTGTACAAAAGATAAAGTAATTATGAATGCAAAAGAAGACAAAGTAACTTGCTGACCAATAGGTGCAAATAAGCAGTAACGCACGGTAGAAAGGATAGAAAGAAGCTTGCTATAAAGGAATATATAACGTGGCAAGGACGGTCATAGTTGGAAAATGGACGCCGGGTTGTGTAAATATTCAATTCAACTACCTCAGAAGCCGATCAGGGTTGTAGAGTTAGGAAACACTGGAAGAACAGCTTCGTATTCAAAACAAAGAGGAGTCAATGTTGGCTTGGGATCAAGGATGCTATATTTAAGGAATAGCTGCAAAGTACAAAGATAGGCAGACGGTTAAGCCATGGATGGGACATATTTCTCTTAGATTAAAGAAGAAGAAAAACATCTGCAAGAGCCAAGTACTAGACAATTAAAAGTGTATAAAGTTTATACAAGGTAGAGTTAGCAAGTCTCTAGAGGCCAAGAGGAGCAATGACACCCAGGGCCTCATTACGAGTCCGGCGGTAACCATGCCTGAAATTCCGGCAGGTTACCGCCGGACTCGTATTACCAATCCGCCTCCATGATTCCCGGAATTACCGGGGCATTATGACTCCGGTGACCTGGGAATTCCAGAGGTGGAATTTCCAATAGGACTCAATGGGAATGGGGAAGTGGAAACACCGGCACCATCTTGTGATGGTGCCGGTGTTTCCACATCTGCCTGCAGGCGGGTGGTGTTAAACCTGCCAGGTCAGACCTGGCGGAAATGACACCTCCGCCTGCAGGACTCAAGATCACCCAGTATGGAAACAACGGTGGCGGCGGGTTTACCGCCACCATTATTTCCATACCCGGTGTCTCGTAATGAGGCCCCCAGTATAATTAAATCAAATAGCAGTAAATAAGAGGCTGGTCTCTTCACATGTGACTCAGATGTAAAAACAAGGGCTGTTCCTTAAGCCTTAGATGAAGATAAATGAAGATAATGATGTGCTTTCACTCCCTTGAATGTCCTAGAACAGAGAACAGGCTACAAGGTCAACTACAGATGGGAAACCTTGGCTCAAGGCCGGTCTGATGAGATATGATGGGTTAATTGGGACAGTAGGGAGTAATCTGACATGATCCAAGTACCTGGGTTTCGGTTTCCTTACGTGCTTCATGCCGAGCCAAAAGTCCAAGGTTGGGTAAGGATACCAACCAATCGTAGGTCTATGGGGCAACCTGCTATACAATGGTGCATAGACCAATCCGATGTCATTTTGTTCACTATAATCAGTATTATACGTATTTAGAGGTAGTTTGAGGGTTGTTTTACAGATAAGGGACAGCCAATGAAGTATTAACCCATACATATTCTAAAGTAGATGTGTTCCCCTAACCAATCCCTCCTGCTGATATGGTTTGCTACGTAGGATGACTTCATAGATGACACATGTTGGGGTATGAGACCCCTTTATAATCAGGTTTGTGTGTGAGTGTGCAAGCATCCGTCTGATGTTTGCCAATTGACCCTGCTTTATTAAACTGAGAATAAAGTAGTACTTTGCCATATTCCTTGAATCTGTCCCGTTATTTGGTCTGAGATTTTTATTGGCAATTCCATCTAGCACAAGATAGGCTTAAAGGTGCTAGAGCTCAAAGGTCACCGGTCTCAGATCATTTCCATTGTTGAATGTTAAAGCGCAAGAATAGTTTGTATCAGAGTGGTCAAATGTCTTAAAGAAGAATGTTTTCCAAACTTTCAGAGTACTGGGAAGTTCACTTAAACTAAGAAGATTCAACATAGGAATCCTCCCGTCCCCTGCACACTATCTCGTGTTGGTAGAACCAACTACTGATATCTGAAAATTAAGTAGATACAACGTATTGTTAATTACTAAGTCAAAAATTAACACAACACCAGAGTTTGTAAAAAAATAATGCATAAGTATATTCTCAAAGTTGCAAATTCAACAGAGTATAGGTTCATAAAAATATATACAAGGAAAAGCAAATACAATAGTCCGTTTTCAGTGGCGACGCGTTTCGAGGAGTCTATCCTCTTCTTCATAGGCCTTAACGGACTGCAGGGAATAAAACACATAGAACAGTCTTAATCAAACAATAATAATGCTCTGAATAAAATTTACAACATGTCTAACTATATGGATAGTTTATGGTCTCTGTTATTAATCACAGATCGTTCACAGTCAAGTTAATTGTCTCTTGTGTGGACTCACTCAAAAGCAAGTTCGTTTCATACTGAGCTACACATATAGAGCCAAAAACATTTTGTCTGTTTTTTCTCATTTGAACAAACCTCTGAATCAAACGTCCAAAGGTGTTTTTACGTTAGACATCATGATAAACAATGAATCAAACCGTAATTATTACTGTTAAGCGTGTAGTCAAGCCAGGTCACCCCAACTATATGGTCTAGGCACTTCAAATTGAACAGTGGAAATGACCTAATTTGAGCTTGTGGGCTTCGCAACGTGTAAAATCCCAAAGTTCCAAATAAATTGAAAGTGGTAAGCACCCTGGCTTATGTTAAGGTTCAACTATTAGAGTTCAGGCTGTAGATAAGCGAAGGCGACTCAAATATGGTGGATACATATCAGCCACAGTAGTGCTGTATCTGAAAGGAAACATCATAATAATAAGAGCAGTGTGATATATGGTGAGCATCATGTATACCGAATCGAGAAAATGGTTACAAGTGTCAAATATACCCATATCCAAAGTGTCACGAGTGGCTCGGGATTGTGTCAGGCAAAAACAAGCTAAAAATTCAGTTTGAGTCTGCAAAAACACCACGTGTGTGAATCGAAATAGTGAGAGTGAAAATGTAAAATACTACCACTGAGCTGTGATAGTAATGCTCACCTACGAGCATTCAGGGAGATAGGTAGTCACAAAATACATCCAAGGTACTGTATTATAGGTTAGGACGGCCCAGCGAGTGCTGTGATGTGGATAACCGTAGGCAGGATCTGTGCAAACAAAAGTTTAAGATGGATATGGATTAATATATTCGTACAGTATGAGGCACAGAAATGCTGGGCTATGACTAAGTTATGAGTCAGGGACGCAAGATCTGAACATACCCAAAGTTTGACTATCCAAACGTCCAAACTTGAAAACAACATTAACGGGTTAAAGATTAGTGTGCAGGCTTCGGGGATGAGAATCATGATGTCATCAAAAGGACTGTGCAAGGTTTGTGAGGTCCGAACTAGTGCAGGGTAGAAAAACCTTACAAGAGTCAGAAAACAACATCAATTTGTAGAGGGTCCCTAATGTTTGCGAAAAAAAAGGGAAGGGCCATACCTGCGGCTGTACAAAGCAGTGTACAGTCTAGCGATGAGTGTAGGGCATTGGCATCCATCTCCACGGTAATGTCAAACCCCATATTGGAGAGGGTTTAAATACATATGGCGGATGATGCAATTTCCGTCTGCATTAGACTACAAGTGCAGTGGCGAGTAGAGAAAGGACTGCTCGGAACAGAGGATTCCTCCAAGAGGAGCCATTGGAATAGAGTAATAGCTCTAGCAAGATCAAAAAAGTCGGCAAAATCTGACAAACAGTAGTAGGGAGCAGAGCGGGAATGTAGAATGTATTGAGGATAAAAACAAGGTAAAGCACGGGAGTCGAGAATACCAAATAGATATTCCGTAAAAGGTATATAATTAAAACCATGTGAATAAACACGCTAATAATTAAAATATGTCAAAATGCAGATGTTGCAGATCAGTCTATTGTGATTAGAGACCTAGTTGGGTTATTCAGGGTGGACAAGCGTGCTTAACTTGACGGATAGACAAATATAATGAATACACGTAACTGATCCAAATTAGAGTACAAACATGGCGAATCAGTCTTTTGTCATTGATGAAGTAATCGGGTTATACCAGAATAACAAGCATATTAAGAGTATAACAACTTATGCAATGTACAGATAAAGTGGACAAATAATCATAGTCAATTGCCTACACATGCAGTTACATAGATAATTGAAAAGACTGGGTGTGTTGTCTCGTAGGTGGTCAGTATCTCACATTGGCCAATGCAAAACCAATACAGTGAAAAAAGGATACGTTGATGCAAAAAAATCTCAAAGGCATTAACTATAAAATCAGTATAGTAAGTTTACCTGTAGAACATCAATGCAGTGAAAAATACATGTATTGAAAGTAGCAAGCTGGTACAGCAGAATACCAAATTCATTCAACATAGAGATGATCTAGGGAATCAAACCTGGAGACCCAAACAATCTAATCAGATCTATGTGAGGCGGACAAGAAATTGGTAGATGTCTTACATAGAGCAATTGAGTGAGCACTCCTCGTTCAATCCTCGAGGTTGAACGGTATCTGGCAGGTTAATCCAAAAGAGTTCTCTCTGTAGGAGGAGGGAATGGTAATCACCTCCTCTTTGTGGTCGCTTAATCACCTCAGGAATCTGAAATTTAAGTTGTGCAATAGTGTGTTGTTGAACAGTGAAGTGTGTTGCTACTGGTGAGCGTTGGTTATTACAGCGTATGTTGGATTTGTGTTCTGTTCATCTTTCCTTTACCGGTCTCATTGTTTGGCCCACATATAATTTGCCACAAGAACATTTGATCATATAGACTACACCTGGTGTCATGCAGGTCGAGTAGTCATGGAGCTTGATTTTCTTACCCGTGTGTGGGTGAGAGACCACACTGCCCTTGATAATGTTATTGCAGTGTGCGCATCCTAGGCAGGGAAATGTTCCTTTTTGTTGTGTGGTCAAAAATTGCTTTTTAGCCTTCATCAGTCTTTCGGCCCTTATTAGTTTGTCCCTAAGATTCCTGCCTCTCTTCAAGCACATCATTGGTGCCTTAGGGAACAGTCTAAGAAGTGACGGGTCATTGTGTAGGATATTCCAATGTTTTTTGATACTTTTACTGATTTGAAATGTCGAGAAAATCTAGAGATGAACAGTAGTGGTATATCTTTCTCATGTGTTTTAGGTTTCATTAGGTTAGTTCTTGTTATACTGAGGGATCTAATCTTAGCTTCACTAAGAACATTCTCAGGGTGACCTCTTTGTTTGAATTTCTTAATTAGTGTGGAACACTCGTTATCAAGACCTTCTGGGTCAGAGATGATCCTTTTTAAGCCTTAAGATTTGGCAATAAGGGCGGCTTTGTAGCATGGCTTTGGGGTGAAAACTTGAAAAATTAGGCAGGTTGTTTGCATCTGTTGGTTTGTGGTAAATAGTAGTGATTATGTTGCCATTAGCAATCTCCAAATTAACATCTGGAAAATGCAGTGAGGGATTGCCTGTTTCTATAGTAAAGTTTATCCTAGGATAGACTGAGTTCAAGTATAAGAAAAATGATGTAAATTCTTCAAGTGTACCACACCACACCCGAACAATGTCATCGATAAAACGCTCCCAAATGAGTATGTATGTTGACCATTGTGGGTGATTTAATACATGGTCATTCTCAAATTTGAAAATAAATGTGTTCACATACACTGGTGCCATGGAAGAATCCATGGAGGTTCCGGCAATTTGTAGATAGTACTTTCCTAAAAAACAGAAGTAACTATTGTAGAGTATAAGGTTAAGTAATTCTACAACAAACTGAGCATTCCCTCTAAGGTTATGTGCATTGAGCAGTAGCCATTCAACGCTTCCAGTCCTTCTCCATGGGGGATCGAGGTGTAGAGGCTAAATACATCTAAACTGAGCCGGATGCAATCTGAGTTAATTGCTGTGATTTCTTTTAATTATATCAAAAAAAGGGCTCCTGGTGGATACAACCCTATTCTGCCCAGGAAGTTGCTAGAACAAAAATGAATGGGTTGGAAAAACGTTGATTTTGGACACCTGGCTACCCTATATAGGTAACTCACCCCCACCTGTGGGTTGACTCACGTCCCCACAGCACCCCTTGAACATCCTGAACACACCATCTTCCCTTCGTCCTGATGAAGGCCCTAGGAAGAAATGGCTCATTAAGCTTGACTATAGGGCTGAAACACCTGGTGTAGACGCTTTTTTTCACCAATTTACAACATTACCAATGTTAACTGTTTGTTCCCTTGTAGATATGCACTACTGACTTGTTTTTTTGTCTATTTGTTCACTTTGTGTATGAAACCTGTCATCTGCTTATAACAGTGACAGTAGTGATTGCATTACTTTTGTTCACCCATACCAATATGCAAGAACAGCATCTTGTTTCTGCTTTGTTCTGACAATGCAATTTGTGTTTGCTCTTGTGTGTGTTCTTTCACATTTTGTTCAGAATGTATAATATAGAAAATGTGTAACCTAGAAACTTAAAACTGTATCTAAATATAAAACTTTTTGAAATGTTCCCATGTGATTTTTTTACACATGTACGTGCTGTAAGCTTTGGGATGAAACAGAAGGGAGGAGGTTTCCTAGTAAGATTGGTTTTCCAACCCATTCATTTTTGTGATTTCTTTTAGACAATTAAGAAAGTCAGTAGTGTCTTTTAAATAAGTTGAAGTTGTTTGAATCAGTGGTTGAAGTAATCTGTCTATGTAAACGGACAGAGGATCAAAAATACTTTTGGTCCCAGCTACTACGGGTCTCAGTGGTGGATTAAGACGATCCTTGTGAATTTTAGGCAAGCCGTAAAATACGGGGAGTAATCGGATATTTGTTAACCAAACATTCAAATGTTTTATCACGGATCCAATCATAATCCCTTGCTTTCTCCAATGTCTTAGTGATTGGTGTCTTAATTTCCAAAATGGGATCCCTGTCCAATTTGATGTATCTATCCTCATCACTCAATATATCTAGACATTTCTTATTGTAAAATGATGTATACATTACAACATTGGCTCCTCCTTTGTCGGCGGGTTTAATGGTCAATGCTTCGTCCTTAGCCAAGTTCTCAATATGCTCGAGTTGGCAATTTTTGATATTCAATTGAGTATTCCTTTGATAATGAATTCTGCTCAAATCTGAGAATACACTTTTCTCAAAAAGATTGAGATCTGAATTTTGAATTTGAGGATCAAAAGTGCTTTTAGGACACATTTCCAATGAATCATCGACAGGGATGTGTGGTTCCATTGCCGGTTGTGAATCAAAGAAGATTTTTAACCTTACTTTTCTCAGAAGCCTATGAAGGCAAACCTTTTCATCGAAGAAAGAGGTGTTACACGTGGGGACAAAAGATAGTACTTTGTTTAATGTGTTCAGTTGGCCACTAGTGAGCGTTTTGCTTGAGATGTTCACTACCAAGTTCACAATGTCTCTTTGTTCTTTTTTCTGGGCTGTTTTTTTGTTACTTCTCCTGGCCTTTCTCTTATGCCTAAAAAATCACCTGCATTCACGGGCTCATTAATTGACTGTGATGCTCGATCACCAGTTGCGTTTGAGTCCTCAACCTGATTCAATACACTTTGCTGTTGTGGTGCAGATTTTTGTATAGGTTTCCCTATACTATTACCGCTGCTGTTTCCTGAGTTGGATGATCCAGTCTGCTGGGGTCTCCCCCGATTAAAGTTTCTTTGGCGGTAAAATTCCTGCCAATTGTAGACGATATCGTTTAAATAATCAAACATATCCTGTTTGAATTTTCTTAATTTTCTCTGTTCAATCCCCGACCTATAGTCTAGAGTTTATTTCTTCTAATAGGTCAGAGAGTTCTTGTGCAGTTTTAAACTTAGACAATTGTCAGATAGACTCTTAGTCCCCTGGGTATTTTTTGTGATTTATAGTATTCTACTAATGTACTGGCATGCAGCTTTTGGGAGATCTCTCGTCTTATGAATTTCTCCAGTTTATATAAAGATATTAGTAGTTGGTTCTACCAACACGAGATAGTGTACAGGGGACGGGAGGATTCCTATGTTGAATCTTCTTCCTTGTTCTTGATCTATGTAGGGGCCTTGTGCCAAGACCTCAGTTCCTCCCCCGCACCTTAAAATCTAATAGTAGATAAAATACAAACTATTACCTCTAAACTGTTACAACATTAGGAGTGCACCACTGATCTTCATTCAAGTTCATTTAAAGTAAAACGCATGATTACATATCAGTTTGAATGAAAACGAAACCTTAAGCCAAACCAATGCCCACTGAATACCGAACTGAATAAAAACGTAACACTTAAGCAAAGATACTGCATGTTTAACTTAGAAGTGAATGGAACTTTATACCTAAACAATACAATCTCACATTGAATTTTGAACCCAGATGTGAATGGAACTTTATACTTAAATAAAGCTATTGCACGTTGAATTCAGAAGTGAATTGATTTGTATAATTAAGAAAAACCACTGCAGGTTGAATTTGATTTCTGAATTAACTGAAAGCTACTAATGGTATGAATACAAAGAGGAAAGGAGAATCAAATGACATCTTGAAATTAACCCTATTACATGAGGAAAGGACATACAACTTTATGGGCTGAGGGAATAAAGAGAACAACCAAGATGCCCATCTCTTTTTGATAATGAAATACAAGTCTTAGGGAAGGGATCCCCGAGACTTGAGGAACTACCCTTGTGGTCTTGAGGATGGGGCCTCAAGACCCTTTTTGTGTTTTGAACTGTGTTGCTTGGAACTTGGGGAAAGGAGCCCCGGGGATTGTTTAAAAGTGTATTACCTTTTGACTTTTTTTGTGGAACTGTTGTACTCTAGGGGAAGGGAGCTGAAAGAAAGCTGGAAGAGGCTCTGAACTTTATTTTGAACACTGTTTCTCTGGTTATTGACATCCCTACACATTGTATTGATTTTGTTGTGAGGGCAAGAATAGGTTTTGGACACAAACAGATTTTTAAGTTGAACTCTTTGACTCAGGCGTTCCTTAGTTTCATTCCGTTAGGGAGATCCCACCTTAGCAAAGACCAAGTTAGGCCTTCAACCATCCTGACATTTAAATTAATACATATTTATTGTTTGAACTTTAAGTCTGTTGCCTGTGTCTTGCTTCATGATGCCTTCACAGTTCCTCATCCTGCAGTAATACGGATGCTTTTCACTGCTGCACATTGCTCATCGCTTGACAAACTCCATCATGCTTTCATAACACTAGCCTGTATTGACAGATACCTGCCCCATCTTATTTTACTATTTAAGCAGATATAATAATGCATATATGACACAGCCAGTACCGTTATACACTTATGTGGCTGCTCGCTACTAAGTATGGGGAGGGTGCCACCCTCTCACCCGAGTGGCAGACCACAACCTAGCCTGAGTGACAGGCAGCACAGTCCCCCATGTGCTTTACTTGCACAGGATACTGTGCTGCCTGCCTCTCAGCATGTGCGCATCCCCTGCTATGAGATTTTTTGGGTGGTTTCTGAGCCCTTTCGGTACTGCAACAAATGTAGCACACAATAATGGGAGCCAGCAGGGCATTGTCAGGCAGTGTGTCTACGTCACAGTCAGGAGGGGAGGGAAATCCACTCCTACCAGTGGCAGTGAGTGGAGGGTGCATGCAGGTAAGTTCAGTGTATGGATTGTGTGCATGTATCTAGGTAGGTGTTTGGTTTTATGAATGTGTGCATGCAAGGAGTTGTACAAGTGATTTGTGAAAGTGTGTGTGTGTGTGCGTGTGTGTGTGTGTGTGTGTCTGTGTGTGAACCCCCATTGCTCAACGGTAGTCCTACGTTTAGGAGTGTAGGATGCTAGGGGCATGTGATCCTTTTTTGCTTTATCCTTAATGCACAGTAACATACATCATGGGTAACGCAAAATGGTAAGTGAAGTGTTAGTATTGGCTAGACTGGCCTACCTTGAATAAGGCATATACAGAATAGTAGATTTAAGTATTTGGCAGAATAGCTGGACAAGTATTTGGCTGGAGCCGAATTCACAGCTGAATAGTTGCCTTTTTGATATATAAAGTTATATAGACAAGAAAAACACTTTGTAAATTAAAAAAACACTCTAAAATATGTACCTCCATTCTTTATTGCACTTCTCTTCTTTGTTGTCTACAGAAGATGTTTGCGTAAAGCAAACCTTTGGGCTAGGCAGAAAATAATCAGTTCAATAACAGCACATTTTGTATGTGCATTCATACATGTTGGTTGTTGGACAGGACCCAATTAACTAATACTAGCCCAAAAGGATATAGTATGCATGTATGCAATCACTGGGAGGAGAGACTCGGATGTGTCTACTCATAGTTTCAAATGTTCCTTTTGGGCCTGCCCATCTTTAGCCTTCTGACTCCAGCAAGGCAAAGACACATAAAAGGAGTGATTACATCAAATAGCATCCTGCTGTCTGCTGAAGTGCTACTGAATACAAACCTTTGGGATGCTAAAGCTATGATTTGTATCTGTAATACTGAGAGGAAATGAGACATTTGAATGTCTCTTCATTAATAGATAGTATTTTGCTTTATTTTTGGGTTGGGGTATGCTTGTGGTGTTTTGGGTCATGGCAAAAGACACCAGAAAAAAATGTATAGAGGTGGCTGACCCAATAGGGAAGGGACAATGCTGATTTTTGGATCTTTAATCATCATGTTTATTTTACTTATTTGCTTCACTTGTACATCAATTTGGTTCTAATGTTGTTTCATCAGCTCTCTTTTTTCTATTGTTTTAAAGAAAATGTTTTAACAGTAAAACTATTTGCAGTAAAAAAAAATATATTTGGGAGGTTCCCCCACAATCCCCCTCCCCTATTCTTTTAAAAATCTATCCCTGACCACCCCCACACCTGATATGCACTTTCCACCCCCCACCCACTATATTTTTTGATTAGTTTTTTCATTAAAATATTTTCGAGAGAAAACCCATCGAAAAAATGACAGTTGATAAATGATTGTGATACGCATCAATTTGGTCCAAAGTTTCTAAATTGTAAACTTGTATCTCCTCATCTTCATTAGACACATGCCCCTCTTTTTTAACTCTCTCATGTTGGGAGGAATATTTCTGCTGCCACAGGTCGGGGCATTATGGTTTGTATATTTCTGCTGCCACAGGTTGGGGCATTATGGTTTGTAAAACTATCTATTAGAAAGCCATATTGTTTAGCAACATCCATCACTTTTGCCCAATTCAAAGGGACTCAATTTTGCAACATGAGAAAGTTGGAGAGCAGGAATTGTAACCTATCTTTCGATATTACAAGCACATCTCTCGCGCAGAAACACTTCCCACCGAGCCATCTTACTTGCTTTATAACCTTGGCCTACAGGATGAACACAGTTCTTTGCTGCAGGCACACTACCCCCTCAGCTATTTTACTCTGCTTTTGGAACTTCCTAAGATCTGTGCTGCAGTTATATGAATCCACTTAATTATACTGATTGATTTGGGAATTGGTAGCTGTAACTTTCAAATTATTCACACATCAGCAAATCAATTAGCCCCTATAGAAAATACAATTTTCCAATAGCGACTTTGTAAACTATTGTTCCAGCTGTGAAGAACTCATGGTGACAACAAGTAAAACAGACACAAATGATCACAGTTTAAGAGTGTTTATTGAACAATGAAAAATGGTGTGCGGTTTGGAAAAATGCCAAATCTAAACCTAAGTCTAAGATGGGGACAGGTGTCGACCATCAAATGAAAAATAAGGCAGTCCTAGTGGTGTTGAGTCAAACAAAAAAAAAGTCTATACTAAGAAACCTATTTCCAAGCCTCACAACTAATACAAAAGGGGTGTGGGATGTTCCTTATGAAAAGAAAGAAGTGTTCTTAAAGAATAAGTCAGCATGCGGTTGCCTGGCTTTTCCTTCCCCACATTTTAAGCACGGGGTAAGGTGGCGGTGGTGGAGCACAGTATAGTCTCTGGCTTCTCCAACACGAGACAACAGTTCCCATGGCAGTTCTCAGGACGGTCAATGGCCAAGTCTCGTTTCCTAAAACAGTCTCTTGCCTTCGGGACCTGATGTGTTCAAACAACAAATGGGTCCCCATCTTCTGGGCTGACCCTTCTCAATTGTAATCCACAGTTTAGATAGGGTGATGGCTTCACCCCTGGTTCCCCCGCTTCTGGGCTGACCCTTTTTCAATTAGTATTTCTTTGTGTCTCTTATTCTTTCCTCCTTAAACTTTGGGTGATAGCTTAACTCCTTGGATCCCCCTCATTCGAGCTTGGACCTCTCGCGACTGCCAGTGTTGAGTTTAGCTTCACCCAGGATCTCCCTCGTCTGGGCTCAACCCCTTCTATGTTCTTTCTACTTGTTTCAAACCTTTGTGGGAATCACGTCCCTTTTCCTTATTTCCTATACAGGATTAATTTCCCTTGTTTTCATGCCAATTCACGAATCAAAGTCTTTCGAATGTACGGGGCTTCTGCTCGACCCTCACATATGACCACTTTGAGTTTCTTTGGCGGCCTGCCTATGGCCTTCTGGTTTCTGTAGTTCTTTTCTAGCGGGGAGTAACCAGCGCTTCTTGACTTAGCACCCATATGTTCAATTACAACTCAATAACAGTTCAATTACAGCTCAATGAAATATGTTCAAACTTGACACTTTGCGATTCTTACTCAACACATTCCGGCTGTTATCGATTCTCCCCTCGACTCACCGGCTGTGCTTGATCACCTGGCTTTCTGCTTCTTGGAGTCAAGGCTGGTACCAAGGGTTTGGGAGCCTCCTCTGCTCTACATTTTCAACATAGGCGGGCCCTGCGTACTGTTAACATTTGCAGCATAACACTGGGGCTATTGTCCACCGTCTTAGATTCCCCTTGACGAAGGTTTGCGGGTCTTGGATGAAAAGGACAAGGTCACTTCTCTCATCACCACCCTCTTGCTTCCCGCTGCTTTTCTCTTTCTTTTGAACTGCCGCTTGGTAGCTGTCTCGTCGTGCTGTCTGCTGTTCTAGCCTTTCTCACACTGTGCTCTCTGGCTCCACCTTTTATCCCTGTGGGGAAGGGAAAGGGTTGTCAGGTGTGTGTGATTCTGATCAATTGCCTAACTTTGCCTGACCCTTGTTTTGGGACATGTCAGGTAAACGGCTCTGGTGTTAGTCTGTTTCCTTTGTTTTGTGCAAAAGTGTTAGAGTTAGCAAAGGGGGGGGCAGTGGTTTGGAATGTCCTCCGTGAGAGGAGGGTGGTAAAGGCATAAAAGGAAGGGGGATACCACTTTGCACCTGGTATCCCACTCCCACTCCCTGAGGACCCCCCATCCAGGTGATCCTCCCTCACTTGTCCACCCCCAGGAACTGGATCCAATAGCGATGGCCGTGTCCTGGCCACCTGGATGACAGATCCTCGAAGTTTAGGCAGTGAGACAACACCTTCAGGTTTCTCACATATCCTTCACCTATGCGAGGTGGATATGCCTGTTCTTTAGTCAGGTCTTCTATGGTTAGGACCAACCAGAGAATAGAGATGAGAGATATCCATGTACTCTCGCATATTCCACTGATTGGGTTTCGTAGGTAGAGCGATAGTGGTTGTATCAGTCACCTTGCAATAACAGATCAACTGGGTGTCAGGGTCAATTTTGGATTCTGCAGATTCTAAAATGTTCCAGTCCCTACAGGCAAGTGTGGGGATTTGTAGGTTTCTTGCCAAGATCTTTGGGATAGAAAATCTCCAAATGGAGGTGAGGCTCTTGTAGGAGTGTAGAGAAGATGGGAAAATCACGTCCACGATAACCTCCTCAGGGAGCCCTGGAATGATGGCTGATGGTACTTCACAGGATTCACCCCTGATTTCAATACTCATTGGAATGTTTGGGTATACCTAGTTATCTCCATGTACACAAGTCACTCGGACCAAGGCTGCGTGATCTAGGTCCTTCATTGTAGCTAAATCGTCCCGTATAGCGGTCTGTTTACTACTGCAGTCGATTAGGGCCCGTACCTATTTCCTATTTATCCAAGCCTTTTCATGTATAAATTCAGCAAGGGTTTGACATAAACAGATACTAAAGGCTTCTAATTCTTCCTCGGCTTCTTCCCAATCCTCTCCCTTCAAACATCCTACCTCCATAAGCGGCTCCTTTATGTTTTTGGGACAGTGTCTAGCTAGATGTTCGCTTTCTCTACAGGATAAACAGACCAGAGGGGATGGTTTACTTCCTTTTAATTCTTCCCTTCTGCTTTCCTCTTTCGGCTTCGAGTCACTTTTCCTGATTTGTTTTCTTTCTCTCTGCATCCCTTCCTTGTTTTTGTATGATCCCTCTGATTTGTCTGTTCCTTGGGGTTGAGGGCGATGGATGGGTTTAGGATCTCTTCGATCCCCCCACCGATGAGCAAGGTGAAAATGTTTAGCCGCATCTGAGTGGTTTTGCGCTGTCTCGATGGCCATGGCTAGGGTAGGCCGATTTAATTGAAGGACAGCTTTTTGCAAAAAAGGGAGTAAGGAGTTGGTAAATTGTTTTAGGTTGATCATCTCTGTCAGTTCATCTAGAGTCTTATTACTAATCCATAGGGCCACAGTGTTTTTAATTTGTCTGCCCATCTCTAAAGGGGTTTCTCCCAGGTTTAACCTGATGGCTCGTAATTTCTGCCGATATAAATTGCAGGTGTGCCCTACTCTTTTTAATAAGCATTCTTTGATGGATAGGAATGAAGCTCCTTGTGCAAGGTTGAGTAATTGGTAGGAAGTTTGGAGTTCCCCTTTACTAGGGTCCCAGATAACATCTTTTAAGGTTCTTCTCCCAACCCAATTGGTCAGCTAAGAGCTCGAAGTTTATAAAATAATTTCCCAAATCTTCGCCTTCAGGATAGGGTTGAAGTATGCCCTGGGGTATGGAAGGTCTTGCCTGTAACTCAATTAGTTTGGTTAAACTCTCCTGGCGTCCATTTTTGGCTTGTATCTGGTGGGCCGCTAGTTGGGCAATAATATTGGTCACATCAACTTTTTCTTTGAGAGGTGCAACGGTTTCCCTTTAGGAGCCTGAATCAGAGAAAAAAACAACTCTCTGTCCCTTCAGATAAGGTTTCAAAATCTTCAGAGTCCTCCAATTCTGAGTTGGTCGAAAGAGTGGACTGGGATAAATTAGTTTGTAACCCAGAGGCTCCCGCCACTGATAAAAACTGACTACCCTGAAAAGGTAAGGGTTCAGGGGAAGGGGGATTCAAAGCACTGGGTCTAATGAAAGTGAAAACCAGTCAAACTCTGAGAATTATCCAGTCCCAAGGTTGTAGGTTATAATGAAAGAGAGGAAGGGTATCTAATAAGACTTGAGTCTTGAAGAATAGATCCTGTTGGCCAGATGGAATATTTAACTGAGAGGATAACACTGCTTTCAACGTGGACACACAGTGAAATTCTAGGAGATCAAATATCCTATTTTCCCCTTCTGGTGGCACCACAATTATTAGCATGGGTTTTCAATTTTTGTCAGTTGAATCATATCCCACTCTTTATACCATGTGTGAGGAACTCATGGTGACAACTGGACAGACACAAATTATTACAGTTCAAGGGTGTTTATTGAACAATGAAAAATTGTGTGCAGGTTAGATCTAAATCTAAGTCTAAGATGGGGACAGGTGTCGACCATCAAATGAAAAATAAGGCAGTCCTAGTAGTGTTGTGTCAAACAGAAAAAAGAGCCTATACTAAGAAACCTATTGCCAAGCCTCACAACTAATACTAAAAGGGGTATGGGATATTCCTTCTGAAAAGAAAGAAGTGTCCTTAAAGAATAAGTCTGGATGCGGTTGCCTGGGTCTTCCTTCCCCATGTTTTAAGCAGTGGGTAAGGTAACAGTTCCAATGGCAGTTCTCAGCACCGTCGATGGCCACATCTTGTTTCCTTGGACAGTCTCTTGCCTTTCGGACCTGATGTGTTCATACAACAAAACAAAGTTCCTTTAACAAATGAAAGTTTGTTTCAAAAGATCAATAAGGGTGATGGTTTCACCCATGGGTCCCCATCTTCTAGGCTGACCCTTCTCAATTTTAATCCACAGTTTAGATAGGGTGATGGCTTCACCTCTGGATACCCCTCTTCTGGGCGGACTCTTTCTCAATTAGTATTCCTTTTCGTCTCTTATTCTTTCCTTCTTGTTCGGGCTCGGACCTCTCTTGACTGCCAGTCCTTGGGTGATGGCTTCACCCCTAGATCTCCCTCGTTCAGGCTCAGACCTCTCTCGACTGCCAGTGTGGAGTTTAGCTTCACTGCAGATCTCCCTCATCCAGCCTCGGACCCTTCTCTGTGCTTTCTACTGGTTTCAAATGTTCGCAGGAATCACGTCCCTTTTCTTTATTTCCTATACGGGATTAATTTCCCTTGCTTTCATGCCAATTCACAAATCTAAGTCTTTTGAATCTACAGGGCTTTTGTTTTACCCTCACGTATGACCACGTTGAGTTTCTTTGGCGGCCCACCTATGGCCTTCTGGTTTCTGTAGCTCTTTTCTAGTAGGGAATAACCAGCGCTTCTCGACTTAGCACTCATGTGGTGCCGGTTTCCCTCTTCAGCCTGTCTCCCCTTTACACCTTTTACAGTTCAATTACAGCTCAATGAAATATGTTCAAACTTGCCACTTTGCGATTCTCACTCAACATATTCCAGCTGGTATCGATTCTCCCCTCGACTCACCGGCTGTGCTTGACCGCCTTGCATTCTGCTTCTTTGGAGTCAAGGCCGGTACCATGGGCTCAGAAGCCTCCTCTGCTCTGTCTTATCAACATAGGCTGGCCCTCCGTACCATTGACATCTGCTGTGTAATCCAGAATAGGTGTCCCCAACAACATGAACCCAGGGGAAAACCAAAGCAAAACACGCCAACCAAGGGGAAAGAGGGTTCATGTGAATGAAGCCATAGAATGGATCAATGGGATAAACTGCACACTGTAAAGGAGCCAAATGTGGGGATAGACCAGGTCAAGGAACATGAGAAGATATTCAATCAATCTTTAATAAACACATATTCAATTACCATACACATGATAAAAACAGCATAAAAACACATACTTAATGCTGAACGTATCCAGTTAAAGTGCATATTAATTTAGTATCCATCCTAAAATGTAAGCATAAGTGCACTGTGCATAACATAGTTCAAAAGTACATAACATCCGAGGACAGCAAAAATCCCCAATTGGTGCCCAATCTGTATTCAAAAAAAGATTTTTATAACCAAAATTAAGGCAGAAAAGGGGAAAGAAAAAGGTATACAAAAATTGAAAAGGCTTAAAGAGTTAAAAGGGCAACACATCCACGCAGACCAGGATAATCAATATTTTCTGCGGGATAAAGGAGGTTGTACCCTAATCAAACCAGCCAATTCATTATTGAAAACAGACAAGCGGGATAGCATCAATTTATACTGCAACAAAACCAATACTTGTCTCCAATCTGATCAAAGTAGTCAACAACCAGTACCTGGTACAGCTCCCAACCGTATTGTGGGCTGTACTGGCATCTAACGCAGGTAGTTTCGATGACTGAATAACAGTGTCTTAGCTGTCTGTCTCTCACCCTAGCAAGAGAGAGAAAGCTTGACAATCGTCTTCCTCAGGACAGGACAGATTAGGTAATTAATTCTAAAATCTAAACATACAATTTCTCTACATTTAAATATTCAAGAGCCACTTATGGCCAAGCAATACAAAAGTGTGTTGAAGTTATTCCATGTGTCCAATCCTCTTCAAATGATTCTTCCTTAATTCACCAGGATGATCAATGTGTTCCATCTTAGTAATGTTCAGAAATTAGGGATACATCGGAGAAGAATATACAAAAAACCAAAAAAGAAAAAAAGAAGAGAACAGATATAAGGCAACACATAAATTAAAGGCATTCATAAAAACTACATAATTAAAAACATTCCTTGAACCGATCTAGCAACCCCACATGTAACACCCTACACGCAGTTTGAAATCATGGTACCCTTAGTAATAATCCAGGGTTAGCCCCATAATCTACTCGTAAATCGGAGAAGGGGAGTCCCAAATAAATTTGTGGGAAAATGACAAAAGGACATATTATCCCTGTATCTGTGCCGTGAATATACAAACGAAATTTTGTAATCCAACCTGGCAACATAGGGAGAGGGAAGCCAGAGTCAATCTGAGAATCCACTGCCATCCCGGTGGCAACAAAACTGGAATGCAGAGTGAGAGGCATCCGGGCAGTTCAATACATCAACAAGTTGCATTTCCATACCTTCAAAGGGAGAAGAAGTTCCTCTTGAATATATCCAAAAGTAGCAATCAAAGTAGAGAGGAATTCTCTTGATAGTGCACCCTTTGGATCTTATCAGGGTGCAAAATATTCAGGCTGGATGGGGAAAAAATCCCATCACCTGGTAATCTTGAGCAGACCAGATCCTGCATAGGAAAGAGAAGAAAAGAAAAAGATAAACAGGAAAGAGGGTAGGAAAGGGTTACAAAGGAGAGCCATGAGATAATCACACGGACGCAAACATATCCTCCCTTAACAGAGTCAGCCCTCTGTCTCAAGGGAATTTATATTGGATGGACATCACGTAGTTGGTGTAGTGCAAAAAAACCTAAATATCATTTCCCTAGGATAGTACAAATCTGCTCTAAGAGGTACTTTAATGGGCAGATAAAGCATTACATAACCTCTGCATAGTGTAAAAGGACCTTAAATATAATTTCCCCAGGGCTATGCAAATCTGCTCTAAGGGGTACTCTAAAGGGCAGATAAAGCATTACATAACCTCTGCGTAGCTATCCTGTCCTCAATCCACATTATAGGCAAGATTATGTGAGTACTTTGTAAAAGGTACAGCAGTACGCGTCTAGTGCCTTAACCAGTGCCTTGCTCCACGGTTATACCTCTAGCAACCGTTATATACCAGGGGAGAAGGGAGAGAGAAAGAAAACAGCCCACAATGGAGGCTGTCACGGCCCCTTCCCCACACTGTATCCACAAGGGAACGCCCCTCAAAGTACGAGTGAATCGGCAAGTGGAGCAGAAACAGGGAAAGAAAAACAAAAACAGAAGGGCATCCACTCTTACCGCGTCAGTACATGCGGCGTGATCCCCGGGGGTCCTAGAGCTGCCACGGTATGGCGGCCAGGTTCCTCAAACCGTTGGCATCTGCAGTAAAACACTGCGGCTATTGTCTGCGGTCTTAGATTCTCCTCGACAAAGGTTCTGTGGGCTTGGACGAAAAGGGCAAAGTCACTTCTCTCTTCGCCACCCACTCGCTTCCTGTCACTTTTCACCTTCTTTTGAACTGCCGCTTGGTAGTTGTCTCGCTTTAGTTCTCCCCTCCTGAATATTCTACAGACATATTCAGAGGCAACCTCAAAAGTTTGCGAAGTAATCTAGCTTCAAATGCTACTAGCCGTGCACAGTGTTTATGTCCCCATATTGCATATAACAAAATGGCCCTAATTGTGGCCATATATATATAGTTAATATGGCATGTGCTGAGAACCCCACGTTTCTGCCTATATAAACACTCAGTGCATTCGCTGATACTTGGCATTGAGATTTTAATGATGTCCAATGAGCGCCCCACTTTAGTTTGTCATTGATCAATGTACCTAGACATTTATATGTGTGTACTTGTTCCAATGTTTTATTACTCAACTTCCACACACATTTCTTGGGGATTTTTTTAGCCGGAAATACCATCACCTTACTCTTCTCTATGTTAACAGTCAGCCCATTGGAGCTGAAGTAAGCAGCAAAGGCATCCAACATCCGCTGAAGGCCTGTGGGAGTATAAACCAATATTAGCAGATCATCGGCATAGGCAAGCCATCCAACCACAGCCGTACTTAACTTCACTTGACTGGCACCGATATTTACAAACACTTCTTGCATATCTGCTAAATACAGATTAAAGAGTGGTGCCGCCACTATGCAGCATTGTTTGACTCCACTGCCAGTCGGGAGCTTTTCTGATAATCTACCTCTGGCATTCAATCCCAAACGGTCATATGTGTCCGGATATAGTAGCATAAGCATTTTTAGTAGGCCTTTTGGACTGTTCCATGTATTTAACTTATGCCATAGACAGTTCCTCAGAACCGTATCAAATGCGGCAGAGAAGTCGATGAAAGTGCAGTAAACATTAAGCTCTCTGTGCTTCCATGCATGTTCTATTGCCGATGTGACAATTATAAGGTTACGAGCGGTACTTGACTTTGACGAGTGTTGTTACATGGCTTAAATTGGTGGCTACAGTCTAGCCATTTTTTCTTTGTGTGTCCTGGCATTTCTATACTTGCATTAGGCTATACGCAAACACAAGTGTGATTACTTGATGCACTGGCCTATCTTGGTACAGCCAGTCTGGATTTACTTTATTTCTGTGGCATGGCATTTTTTACTGGCTGGGAGTCCTTACATGGTATTACTGGCATATATGGGTGCATCATGTAAGGACATGTATAGTCACAGCCAGCATGAACATGTTTTATATACTGGCATATGATGTGGGCAAAGGCATAATAAAACTGATTAGGAAAATGGTCCTGTGCACTGTTGATTACTTTGATTGCGAACTCGACTTACTTAATTCGTCAAAGAAAGTGCTGTAAAATGCAAACTTTTTAACCTATTATGTTCAAAATGTTCTCAGTGGGGGAAGCCCTCTGGTTTCATTTGGGCTTCCTCGATGTGCTCGGTTGAATACTGTATGGGGTGCAGAAGTTAGGAAGCGACTTTTATTCTCATGAAAAGAAAAGGGAAACCTAGCAATCCCCATTGCTAAGTGGGGTTTCCCTCCCTCAACTAATAAACTAAAAGTTGTCAGAATGTCCAGTTAATCATAAAAGTCCACTGTGTGTCAAACCTACTTCTGTCCTTAACACTTATGTTCAACTAAGGATAATGTCTCAAGGAGGTCCAAAAGGATGCTTCACTCCTTCTGGACAGGAGATCTTGCCAGTTCTTAGCACCATTTGCCAGAGAAATGGTTCCTGTTTCCCTGTCTTTCTTCCACTGTTTGTAACAAGTACAGGGGATGATCCCACCACCCCCATTTCTTCTTCTTCCTTCTGTACACAAGTATTTCAACGTTCACAACCACCAGAGGGGATGACTCCCTTCCTTTGGGTTATTCTTCTCTTTCAAAACTGCGCTGAAGAGGTATTTGTTTTCCCTTGCTTCTTCAATTTCTTGGTTGGTGGGTTACCTGTGTTCCAAGATGTAAAGAAATTGTGTTGAAAACTCGAAATAAATACCATGGGCCTCATTACGAGGCTTGCGGTCACGGAATAAAGGGAGCCGGTATGGGACCAGCCCCCTTCATTCTGTCAGGGCTGATTACAGGGTTCCCATCGCAGGACCCGGATCGGATGCCTGGTAAAACCAGGCGTGCTTTCCGGGTCCCGCGAGGGGAAGAAGGAGGTAACATCGGGACACTTATAATGTGACTGTTGTGACCTCCATCCCCATTCCCATTGAGCCCTATGGAAGCTCAAATGGGAATGGGGAATGGTTCCTTCAAAGAGGACTTACCGGGTCCTCCTATGTCAGAATGACCCGGTAAGTCCCCATTGCAGGAACCCGGAAAAGGAGCCCGGTTTGGAGGCAGCCATGGAGCTAATAGCTCCATGGCTGCCTCCAAACTCGTAATGAGGCCCCACGTATTGCTAATATTTGATTAAAACGATACAGAATCCTGTCATCTTAGTTCTACTGGTCCAATTTTTATTTGCTGGCTTACCTGGGTGGCCTTACTGCCAGGTATTGAAATGATGAACAGCTATTTCTCGGCTTGTTCCACCTGGTGCACTCTCCTGCGAGGTGCTGTGACGATTATGAGCACTCTTGATGTTTTGGTACTGTTTCATGAGTGTGAGTCCCAGAATCGCATATTCTGCTGTTTTGGGTGGTCTACTTGGAGTACTCTACTGCTAGGTACAGTGACTAAAATGGCACTCTTGATGCCTCTGCAGTTCAATATTGTTCTTGCCCTGGGGTCCCAGACCCTATACGTGGAGCCTTTCTGTGTTGCCCACTTTTATCCCACTGGCTTAGGTCCTCTGCATCTCCCTGCCACCAGTGTACCTTTTTCTCCAGTCTGCGGCATTGTCGGGCTCTTGGGACGTCGGCTGTCAGCTGTGCAGTTTCCTCGCCATGGTTCGTCTGCCTTCAGTCTGCGGCGGCTCCTCAAGGGCAGCATTTCTCCTGGCGGCTGATCTTCTGCTTCCCACTCTCTAGACCTCCCAGTTTGTTGGGAGTTTCTTCCGTGGCTTCTCCTTCGTGTTTGTTTGACATCGGACCGTCTCTGGGCTCACATTCCCTTCTTGGGATGTCCCAGTCTGTTCTCCTTCTCCAGCTTCCATACACTTCATAGTTCCTCCAGGGAGGGCGGTTCGACAAAGCTAGTCTGTGCTTTCCTTTTAAAGAACCAACCGCAATTAATTATCCATGTTGACTAGACTGCGCGTGTTGGTGCTTTGGAGTATTCCACATCACTCCACGCATCTTCCTCATTGCAGTATCCTCACTGCCATGATTCACTGAGGTACTGATGTTCTTCCTCGTCTCAGCTTTTCTAGAGGATTCACGTGGGCAGTGCCTACTCTTCCTCGTCCCAGTACTTGTTAAGGAGGTGGAAGTGTCTAGCTTACACAGGTACATGGAAGTGCAGGGGGCTACAGGATCTTCTATGGGGTAAGAGGGTCATGGAGGTTGTGAAAGGGTGGGTCACTTCTGCATTGCCCCTAGTGCGTCGTCTCTCATCCCATAAGGGTTTTCCCTCCCCATGTGATCCTCCCATAGCACACCACCCCAGGGGGATTATCGGAATGTGGCCTCTCCGCCCTGGCCCCATGAGAAGCCCCCACCCCCATAGGAGAAGGGACGACATCCCAGGATCCGTCACAATACACATATTAGACACATGCATTGATGCCCCCCCCTGTTTGAAAATGCACCAGTTGCCACTGGCAATATAGTACCATGGTACTTAAGTTACAATGTAAGTTACAATGACGAATGTACAGCGCACCATTCCCAAAGTGCCTTCAGGGCAGCACCTATGGGGCCGGTGGCAGCAGGAGGAAACAGTGTTACAGCAGAGAGATGCAGGGTGAGAAAGCCCAAACATCCTGCTCCTCATACCAGATGTCGCTTTGAAAAGTGCCCCCGGCGCTCTTCCCGCCCTTCGCAACCAACGAGCTATTGCTACCGAGATTTCCTCTTCCCATTTTCAATGTGTGCTGCTTTAGGCACGTCTGACAATCGACATTTCTAGAAAGGGAATGAAGACATAGAGCGGGGCATACAATAATATAACGAATAATTGTTTAAAAAAGAATCCATGACACCAATCGGTAAAACAGCAATAATAACCGTATTTCCAAATGGGTTATGGTGTAAGAATAGAGTGAAGACACGAGTTTAAAGTTAGGCTTTGGAAGTGGTGTTTTTAGTGCTGCAGGACCGCCATCTGCTGTTCATCTGGTGCATCTTCAGAGCGAAGATATGGAGCACTGAATGTGGTGAAAACTGAGCCAGAAGCGAACATCTGCAGGTTACCTCTCTGTTACAGGGTTTTGTGCGGCCCTCAGCCAAACATTTGGAGATCCCCCTTAGTATGTTTTTACTGGCCGATTGGTGCCACCAACAGGAGACTCGGGAACTCTTCTATGAGTTTTTATGGATGAAGGAACTCGAATTTTTTTAACGATTGCTAATGAAAGGAAACAGCGCCATGTTAATCCAATAATCAATGGGCAAGGAACTAGTTGCATGAAAATGAGTATCAGTTAACATCATCAGACACCATTAATTAAACAACAAAAAAAGGATCCTATATGGAACTGGAATCAATCAACTATTTGTGTCTCCACGGCAGTGCAGTGGATAGCGAAAGACACACATGGATCTGGTAAAAACCATTTGTAACTGGTTGGCTGGCTTTTCCACCAAGGTAAGCATATCACTGCCAAAGTGGGCTAATTGGGCTCCAGCCATCCTCCCCAGAAATTCTGAGTCATTCTGGAAGGGACATGCTGACCTGCAGAGGCGTCAACACAGGCCAAAACGCAGACGTTTACCGGGGTCTGGGTGTGTGCAATTACTTGCCTTTTATTATCAGCAGTGACTTTCTTAGGCATGACTTGTTAGGCAATTGGCACTGCAATAGGGCATTTCCAACTGAAAGACCCCTTTACAGCTACAATGAACTAGAAACTCTCTGGGCCTCGTTCGAATCGGATGGTAACCCTGTTGGTGCTACCGGCGGGTTGCAGCCGGACTCTGAATGATTTAGCGGCACCTGACTTCCCGGTAAAATCAGGGGATTCCAACCCTAGCAGTCTGGGAAGTGAAGCGCCGGTAAATTGTAAGTCCCCTTCCCGTAGAGTCCTATGGCACTTAGTGGGAATGGGGACCATGGAAGCACCGGCACCCTTGCCAATGGTGCCAGTGTTAAGATGGATTTCTGAACTCTGACCTGGTGGGCAGAGGTTCAGAAGGCCAGTCTAGTTTCTTGAAACAGGGTAACCTTCTGGAAAAGCCAGACAAATCAAGGTAGGATTGGTGGCGGTCAAGACTAGGGGCCTCATTACACGGATGGCGGAGAACCATGGCGCTATTAGCGCCATGGTTCATGCCGGTAAAATACCGGCACCGCCTTGGCGGAAAGGGGAATTGCCGCCCCATTCCAAGGTTGGCGCGGCGGTAATTCCCCCTTCCACCATTGCCCTTCCCCATTCCCATTTTTGCCCCATAGGGCTCAATGGGAATGGGGAAGGCGCTAATTACGGTACCGCAAATTGCGGTACCGTAATTAGCTCCCTGGGTCCCTTTGCGGGTTGGTTTTTAACGCCTGCAAAAAGCAGGCGTTAAATCCCCCAACCCGCAAAGGGACCTCGTAGTAAGCCGGTAAGGATTTACCGGTATTTTACCGGTACCGGTAAATCCTTACCGACATCCGTGTAATGAGGCCCTAGGTCTCAGGAGGGGTGAGTGTGACTGAAAGGCCTCAATGAGCACACAGAGTAAAGGACACTTACGAATCACTCCCAGACAGGTGTATTACACAGCCACAGTAGTGCCTGTGTAGTTATGGTTAAGTTGTTGTTTCCATAGGAAGAGCCCTTTTTGGGTGGCTTATAACTTCGCTCCCCATGGACGACGCCTCACCAAACTTTGCAAAAAGAGTATATGGGTCCCTCTGAATAATTTTGCAAAGTTTGGTGAGGTTTGGTCCAGGGGGGGCAAAGTTTTAAGGGGGGGTCCCAAAACTTATTTTTTTCCCATAGACTGAATGGGGAAAAACTTTGCTCACGCCTACAGCCCGAACCGCTGGACGGATTTTCACAAATTTGGACCAGGAGCAGCAGCTTGGTCCCGAAAGCGTGCTTTTGCAAATTTAGTGAAAATCCATCCAGTAGTTTTTTTTTTAAATGACCAAAAATTAGATCACAAAAATTAGTGATATCTATGTTCGGTCCGCGGATACATTTCCCTGTTTGCTCCACGTACAGTGTCCTGATTGGCCAACCGGCTTGCTCCCAAAACTCTATGCCCTGGCCACAACCACCGCAGCATATCACACAAATGCAACAGATTCACAATTAGGTATTGATACATACACAAAGAGCTCATTGGGTATTTGTTCTTGTGTCACATTGCTGCACAGAGTGCTGTATGTTTCCACGTGTATGAAATCTGAAAGATTTAATTTATAGGTATGTTTTTGTTTTCCAGTACTTGTAGTAAGTACATTAGAAATTCTTGTCGATCTTCCTGTGAGTTTATAGTGAATTTCACCATTCCAGCACAGTAGTCCAATTGTTGTCTTACTCCATAAACATTATACGTGTTGTCAGGATTGTTTGTTGCGTTTCTATGAAGTACTAACATTTGCAAACACAATTGGTCTGTACTGTGTAAGTAAATGTTGTCAACTATTGGTGGTAATTGAAATAGAATATTCATTGCTACATTTGCGTAGCAATTAACAGCAATTTACATTGAACGTTTAAATGGACCAGGTAGCTCTGTATTTGAGTTTTTCTTTTGGAGTTTGTCTTCCTTCTTTGGAGAAGTACCTGGTTTACTTTCCCTAATAGGTTATTTTTTGTTTGTGGTACTTGATGAAGTATTAGTTTCTTTTAATCTCTTTGGAGGAATTGCAGTGATATCCTGTTACATTTCTGTTTGATTTAGTTTTCTTTTAGAACATTTTACTTTTTGTGGAATAGGATATGTTTTTAGATGGGGGTGTATAGTGAACGAAGTCTATTGTATTCTGAAATGCAAGGAATATCAGTGTTTACTTTACTTGCATCAAAGTTGATTAGAAATAGACCGTTAAGTGTATGTAAGCGTGATAGTGCTACATAGCTCATGCCTTCTTTAAAGACTGTGTTACCAATGTCTATCAATGCTTTGTCTAGGGTAAGACCTTGTGATTTATGAATGATGACTGCGTATGCAAGAGTTAGAGAAAATTGTTCTCTGCGTACATACATGTCTTTGAAGAGAAGGAATCGAGCTGTTGAGCGTCCTATCCTTTTCACTTCTGAAAGTTTTGCAAAGAGAATATTGACAAACTGAATGTTGTTGTCACGTGGGTATGTTTGAAAGCCAACAACTGTACCCAGTGCTCCATTAACTAGTGCTTGATCCACGTCAAGGTTACGTTTAAGCATTACTCTGCAATTTAAGGTTAATTTTAATATTTTTTCCAATCCAGCTGTGTTGGAGATTGAAGTTTCTAAACTATTTAGTCTTGTTGTGGCTTGTTCACACATGGGTAGTGTCATACCATGTATGTCTAGTTTGTCTGTGGCGCTAATTTCAATTATTGGTTGCATTTCTTTTTTTAACATTGTTTCATTGAATTTGAAACAGCTTGCAAGAGTTGGCATTAAGGCCATACAATTGACATTTTTGTGGGCTAATTGTTCCATAACATCCATAGCACATGCATTACCGCCGTAAAGTGCATGAATGTGCCGGGTTTTCAATATTGCTTGTGCTTCTTGAGATAATATACCAACTCTAATACTTTTTAAGATGTTGGCATAAGTGAGATCTGCAGATTGCCGCATATTTTCTGTTAATTCTCTGTATTGGAAATGTTGCCAAAGGTTGACATTTCCAATGCTGCCAACAGTTTTACGGCAGAGTTTGTGTCCTAAGGTTTTAAAAATAGGTTCACCTTTCACTGGTGTCAATTGAAGAAGATCTGCGAAAACAATAATGTGTTTTCCTCCAAAGAGCTCTTCGTAGTTTGTTTTGAGTATTTCTTGTAATCTGAGGTGAATCAAGACCAACATTACGTTGGAGACCATGCTCACTTCATCTATTAGTAGCATTTTCATTTGTTTTAATACTCTGCGTAGTTCCATTGCAGCTTCTGTAGAAAGTTTGTAATAGTCTAATTTGTTTTGGTGTTCTACTAGCAGGAGTAGTAATCGATGTAAAGTGACACCGCCTATGTTGTAGGCAGCTAAACCGGTGGGGGCAGTGACAACAGCTGACAGTTTCTTGTTTGTCAATTGTTGAAGGAATTTACTGATGATTTTGATTAAGAATGTTTTGCCAGAACCAGCTTCACTACTGACGTACAGTAGTATAGGTTTGTAATTTTGGCAGGTGCATTCTTTCTTTTCATGTTGTACACCATGTGCAATTTCTTTTGTTACTTCTTCAAAAATACTACATTGCTCATTGTTTAGTTTTGATTGTAGTATAATTTACAGGGTAATTCATAGAATTTCGCAGAAAAGTGTCGCAAGCGGCTGGCGCAGAGTGTCCGTGTGTGATTGTCTGCGCCAGGCGCGTGCGCCAAAACCGATTTCCGCGCACAGCGTATTCATGGATTTTAGGCTCCCAAACCAGCCGTGGCGCAGAGTATCGCAGCGACCCTGCAGCAGCGCCAGTAACGCTCCCAAGAACGCCCTCGCGCAAGGAAAAGCCATCAAAATCGCTAAATCATCGCAAAGGGCTGTGCTAACCCTGGACCAGTTGATAGGGCTGCCAAACAAGGAACGCAAAGCGGGTAACGTTCATATCAGGGGTACGCGGGAAGTTTTACATGCGATTAGCCAGGGTACGTGTATGACAGGGGTACGCGTGAAGTTAAACACGCGATTAGCCAGGGTACGTGTATTACAGGGGTACGCGGGAATTTTCACACGCGATTTGGCTGGGTACGTGTATGACAGGGGTACGCGTGAAGTTTTACACGCGATTAGCGAGGGTACGTGTATTACAGAGGTGCGCGGGAATAATCACACACGATTTGGCTGGGTACGTGTATTACAGGGGTGCGCGGGAATTATCACACGCGATTTGGCTGGGTACGTGTATTACAGGGGTGCGCGGGAATAATCACACGCGATTAGGCTGGGTGGGTCCTCACAGGTGTACCCTGTACACCCTCCACGGCCCCTGCAGGCAGCCCACAAAACAGGGGACTACCCTGCACACCTGCTCATGTCTCCCACCCCCCCCAGCCACCATGGGCATCCCCCACCAGGCCCCCACTCATGTCTCCCACCACCCCCACCCCCCCAGCACTGTGGGGCACCCTCCGCCAGGCCCCCACCCATGTCTCCCACCACCCCCACCCCCCAGCCACCATGGGCAGCCCCCACCAGGCTCCCACCCATGTCTACCACCCCCCCACCCCACAGCCACCATGGGCAGCCCCCACCAGGCCCCCACTCATATCTCCCACCCACCCCCACCCCCCCAGCAGTGCAGGGGCAGCCTCCACCGGGCCCCCACTCATGTCTCCCACCACCCCCACCCCCCAGCCACCATGGGCAGCCCCCACCAGGCCCCCACCCATGTCTCCCACCAACCCCATCCCACAGCTACCATGGGCAGCCCCCAGCAGGCTCCCACCCATGTCTCCCACCACCCCCACCCCCCAGCCACCATGGGCAGCCCCCACCAGGCCCCCACTCATGTCTCCCACCACCCCCACCCCCCCCAGCAGTGTGGGGCACCCTCTACTAGGCCCCCACTCATGTCTCCCACCACCCCCACCCCCCCAGCAGTGCAGGGGCAGCCTCCACCAGGCCCCCACTCATGTCTCCCACCACCCCCACCCCGCAGCCACCATGGGCATCCCCCACCAGGCCCCCACTCATGTCTCCCACCCACCCCCACCCCCCCAGCAGTGCAGGGGCAGCCTCCACCAGGCCCCCACTCATGTCTCCCGCCACCCCCACCCCCCAGCCAGCATGGGCAGCCCCCACCAGGCCCCCACCCATGTCTCCAACCACCCCACCCCCCAGCCACCATGGGCAGCCCCCACCAGGCTCCTACCCATGTCTCCCACCACCCCCACGCCCCCAGCAGTGTGGGGCACCCTCCACCAGGACCCCACTCATGTCTCCCACCCACCCCCACCCCCCAGCCACCATGGGCAGCCCCCACCAGGCCCCCACTCATGTCTCCCACCCACCCCCACCCCCCAGCCACCATGGGCAGCATCCACCAGGCCCCCACTCATGTCTCCCACCACCCCCACCCACCCAGCAGTGTGGGGCACCCTCCACCAGGCCCCCACCCATGTCTCCCACCACCCCCACCCCCCAGCAGTGTGGGGCACCCTCCACCAGGCCCCCACTCATGTCTCCCACCACCCCCACCCCCCAGCAGTGTGGGGCATCCCCCACCAGGCCCCCACTCATGTCTCCCACCACCCCCACCCCCCCAGCAGTGTGGGGCACCCTCTACCAGGCCCCCACTCATGTCTCCCACCACCACCACCCCCCAGCCACCATGGGCAGCCTCCACCAGGCCCCCACTCATGTCTCCCACCACCCCCACCCCCCCAGCAGTGTGGGGCACCTTCCACCAGGCCCCCACCCATGTCTCCCACCACCCCCACCCCCCTGCAGTGTGGGGCACCCTCCACCAGGCCCCCACTCATGTCTCCCACCACCCCCACCCCCACAGCAGTGTGGGGCATCCCCCACCAGGCCCCCACTCATGTCTCCCACCACCCCCACCCCCCAGCAGTGTGGGGCACCCTCCACCAGGCCCCCACCCATGTCTCCCACCACCCCACCCCCCAGCCACCATGGGCAGCCCCCACCAGGCCCCCACCCATGTCTCCCACCACCGTCACCCCCAGCTACCATGGGCAGCCTCCACCAGGCCCCCACCCATGTCTCCCACCACCCCCACCGCCAGCCACCATGGGCAGCCCCCACCAGCCCCCACCCATGTCTCCCACCACCCCCACCCCCCAGCCACCATGGGCAGCCCCCACCAGGCTCCCACCCATGTCTCCCACCACCCCCACCCCCCCAGCAGTGTGGGGCACCCTCCACCAGGCCCCCACTCATGTCTCCCACCCACCCCCACCCCCCAGCCACCATGGGCAGCCCCCACCAGGCCCCCACACATGTCTCCCACCCACCCCCACCCCCCAGCCACCATGGGCAGCATCCTCCAGGCCCCCACTCATGTCTCCCACCACCCCCACCCCCCCAGCAGTGTGGGGCACCCTCCACCAGATCCCCACCCATGTCTCCCACCACCCCCACCCCCCAGCAGTGTGGGGCACCCTCCACCAGGCCCCCACTCATGTCTGCCACCACCCCCACCCCCCCAGCAGTGTGGGGCATCCCCCACCAGGCCCCCTCTCATGTCTCCCACCACCCCCACCCCCCAGCAGTGTGGGGCACCCTCCACCAGGTCCCCACCCATGTCTCCCACCACCCCACCCCCCAGCAGTGCAGGGGCAGCCTCCACCAGGCCCCCACTCATGTCTCCCACCACCCCCACCCCCCAGCCACCATGGGCAGCCCCCACCAGGTCCCCACTCATGTCTCCCACCACCCCCACCCCCCAGCAGTGTGGGGCACCCTCCACCAGGCCACCACCCATGTCTCCCACCACCCCCACCCCCAGCCACCATGGGCAGCCTCCACCAGGCCCCCACCCATGTCTCCCACCACCCCCACCCCCAGCCACCATGGGCAGCCCCCACCAGGCCCCCACCCATGTCTCCCACCACCCCCACCCCCCAGCCACCATGGGCATCCCCCACCAGGCTCCCACCCATGTCTCCCACCACCCCCACCCCCCAGCAGTGTGGGGCACCCTCCACCAGGCCCCCACTCATGTCTCCCACCCACCCCCACCCCCCAGCCACCATGGGCAGCCCCCACCAGGCCCCCACTCATGTCTCCCACCCACCCCCCAGCCACCATGGGCAGCATCCACCAGGCCCCCACTCATGTCTCCCACCACCCCCACCCCCCCAGCAGTGTGGGGCACCCTCCACCAGATCCCCACTCATGTCTCCCACCACCCCCACCCCCCCCAGCAGTGTGGGGCATCCCCCACCAGGCCCCCACTCATGTCTCCCACCACCACCACCCCCCAGCAGTGTGGGGCACCCTCCACCAGGCCCCCACCCATGTCTCCCACCACCCCACCCCCCAGCAGTGCAGGGGCAGCCTCCACCAGGCCCCCACTCATGTCTCCCACCACCCCCACCCCCCAGCCACCATGGGCAGCCCCCACCAGGTCCCCACTCATGTCTCCCACCACCCCCACCCCCCCAGCAGTGTGGGGCACCCTCCACCAGGCCACCACCCATGTCTCCCACCACCCCCACCCCCCAGCCACCATGGGCAGCCCCCACCAGGCTCCCACCCATGTCTACCACCCCCCACCCCCCAGCCACCATGGGCAGCCTCCACCAGGCCCCCACTCATGTCTCCCCCCTCACCCCCCCAGCAGTGCAGGGGCAGCCTCCACCAGGCCCCCACTCATGTCTCCCACCACCCCCACCCCCCAGCCACCATGGGCAGCCTCCACCAGGCCCCCACTCATGTCTCCCACCACCCCCCCAGCAGTGTGGGGCACCCTCCACCAGGCCCACCGCATCCCCCACCAGGCCCCCACTCATGTCTCCCACCACCCCCACCCCCCCAGCAGTGTGGGGCACCCTCCACCAGGCCCCCACCCATGTCTCCCACCACCCCACCCCCCAGCCACCATGGGCAGCCCCCACCAGGCTCCCACCCATGTCTACCACCCCCACACCCCCCAGCCACCATGGGCAGCCCCCACCAGGCTCCCAGCCATGTCTCCCACCACCCCACCCCCCAGCCACCATAGGCAGCCTCCACCAGGCCCCCACCCATGTCTCCCACCACCCCCACCCCCCAGCCACCATGGGCAGCCCCCACCAGGCCCCCACCCATGTAGCCCACCACCCCCACCCCCCAGCCACCATGGGCAGCCCCCACCAGGCTCCCACCCATGTCTCCCACCACCCCACCCCCCAGCAGTGTGGGGCACCCTCCACCAGGCCCCCACCCATGTCTCCCACCAGCCCCACCCCCCAGCAGTGTGGGGCACCCTCCACCAGGCCCCCAATCATGTCTCCCACCACCCCCACCCCTCCCAGCAGTGTGGGGCATCCCCCACCAGGCCCCCGCTCATGTATCCCACCACCCCCACCCCCTCAGCAGTGTGGGGCACCCTCCACCAGGCCCCCACCCATGTCTCCCACCACCCCCACCCCCCAGCAGTGCAGGGGCAGCCCCCACCAGGCCCCCACTCATGTCTCCCACCATCCCCACCCCCTAGCCACCATGGGCAGCCCCCACCAGGCCCCCACTCATGTCCCCCACCACCCCCACCCCCCCAGCAGTGAGGGGGAACCCTCCACCAGGCCACCACCCATGTCTCCCACCACCCCCACCCCCCAGCCACCATGGGCAGCCCCCACCAGGCTCCCAGCCATGTCTACCACCCCCTCACCCCCAGCCACCATGGGCAGCCTCCACCAGGTCCCCACTCATGTCTCCCACCCACCCCCACCCCCCCCAGCAGTGCAGGGGCAGCCTCCACCAGGCCCCCACTCATGTCTCCCACCACCCCCACCCCCCAGCCACCATGGGCAGCCTCCACCAGGCCCCCACTCATGTCTCCCACCACCCCACCCCCCAGCAGTGTGGGGCACCCTCCACCAGGCCCCCACCCATGTCTCCCACCACCCCCACGCCCCAGCAGTGTGGGGCACCCTCCACCAGGCCCCCACTCATGTCTCCCACCACCCCCACCCTCCCAGCAGTGTGGGGCATCCCCCACCAGGCCCCCACTCATGTCTCCCACCACCCCCACCCCCCTAGCAGTGTGGGGCACCCTCCACCAGGCCCCCACCCATGTCTCCCACCACCCCCACCCCCCAGCCACCATGGGCAGCCCCCACCAGGCTCCCACCCATGTCTCCCACCACCCCCACCCCCCAGCCACCATGGGCATCCCCCACCAGGCCCCCACTCATGTCTCCCACCACCCCCACCCCCCAGCAGTGTGGGGCACCCTCCACCAGGCCCCCACCCATGTCTCGCACCACCCCACCCCCCAGCCACCATGGGCAGCCCCCACCAGGCTCCCACCCATGTCTACCACCCCCCCACCACCCAGCCACCATGGGCAGCCCCCGCCAGGCTCCCACCCATGTCTCCCACCTCCCCCACCCCCAGCCACGATGGGCAGCCTCCACCAGGCCCCCACTCATGTCTCCCACCACCCCCACCCCCCAGCCACCATGGGCAGCCCCCACCAGGCTCCCACCCATGTCTGCCACCCCCCCACCCTCCAGCCACCATGGGCAGCCTCCACCAGGCCCCCACTCATGTCTCCCACCACCCCCACCCCCCCAGCAGTGTGGGGGCACCCTCCACCAGGCCCCCACTCATGTCTCCCACCACCCCACCCCCCCAGCAGTGTGGGGCATCCCACAGCAGGCCCCCACTCATGTCTCCCACCACCCCCACCCCCCCAGCAGTGTGGGCACCCTCCACCAGGCCCCCACCCATGTCACCCACCCCCCCACCCCCCCAGCAGTGCAGGGGCAGCCTCCACCAGGCCCCCACTTATGTCTCCCACCACCCCTACCCACCAGCCACCATGGGCAGCCCCCACCAGGTCCCCACTCATGTCTCCCACCACCCCCACCCCCCAGCAGTGTGGGGCACCCTCCACCAGGCCACCACCCATGTCTCCCACCACCCCCACCCCCCAGCCACCATGGGCAGCCCCCACCAGGCTCCCACCCATGTCTACCACCCCCCCTCCCCCAGCCACCATGGGCAGCCTCCACCAGGCCCCCACTCATGTCTCCCACCACCCCCACCCCCCAGCCACCATGGGCAGCCTCCACCAGGCCCCCACCCATGTCTCCCACCACCCCCACCCCCCAGCAGTGTGGGGCACCCTCCACCAGGCCCCCACTCATGTCTCCCAACCCCCCACCCCCCCAGCCACCATGGACAGCCTCCACCAGGCCCCCACCCATGTCTCCCACCACCCCCACCCCCCAGCCACCATGGGCAGCCCCCACCAGGCTCCCACCCATGTCTCCCACCACCCCCACCCCCCAGCCACCATGGGCAGCCTCCACCAGGCCCCCACTCATGTCTCCCACCACCCCCACCCCCCCAGCAGTGTGGGGCATCCTCCACCAGGCCCCCACCCATGTCTCCCACCACCCCCACCCCCCAGCAGTGTGGGGCACCCTCCACCAGGCCCCCACCCATGTCTCCCACCACCCCGACCCCCCAGCCACCATGGGCAGCCCCCACCAGGCCCCCACTCATGTCTCCCACCACCCCCACCCCCCAGCAGTGTGGGGCACCCTCCACCAGGCCCCCACCCATGTCTCCCACCACCCCCACCCCCCAGCCACCATGGGCAGCCTCCACCAGGCCCCCACCCATGTCTCCCACCACCCCCACCCCCCAGCCATCAAGGGCAGCCCCCACCAGGCCCCCACCCATGTCTCCCACCACCCCCACCCCCCAGCTACCATGGGCAGCCCCCACCAGGCTCCCACCCATGTCTCCCACCGCCCCCACCCCCCCCAGCAGTGTGGGGCACCCTCCACCAGGCCCCACTCATGTCTCCCACCCACCCCCAGCCACCATGGGCAGGCCCCACCAGGCTCCCACCCATGTCTCCCACCACCCCCACCCCGCAGCAGTGTGGGGCACCCTCCACCAGGCCCCCACCCATGTCTCCCACCACCCCCACCCCCCAGCAGTGTGGGGGCACCCTCCACCAGGCCCCCACTCATGTCTCCCACCACCCCCACCCCCCCAGCAGTGTGGGGCATCCCCCAGCAGGCCCCCACTCATGTCTCCCACCACCCCCACCCCCCCAGCAGTGTGGGGCACCCTCCACCAGGCCCCCACCCATGTCTCCCACCACCCCCACCCCCCCAGCAGTGCAGGGGCAGCCTCCACCAGGCCCCCACTCATGTCTCCCACCACCCCCACCCACCAGCCACCATGGGCAGCCCCCACCAGGCCCCCACTCATGTCTCCCACCACCCCCACCCCCCAGCAGTGTGGGGCACCCTCCACCAGGCCACCACCCATGTCTCCCACCACCCCCACCCCCCAGCCACCATGGGCAGCCCCCACCAGGCTCCCACCTATGTCTACCACCCCCCCTACCCCCAGCCAACATGGGCAGCCTCCACCAGGCCCCCACTCATGTCTCCCACCCACCCCCACCCCCCCAGCAGTGCAGGGGCAGCCTCCACCAGGCCCCCACTCATGTCTCCCACCACCCCCACCCCCCAGCCACCATGGGCAGCCTCCACCAGGCCCCCACTCATGTCTCCCACCACCCCCACCCCCCAGCAGTGTGGGGCATCCTCCACCAGACCCCCACCCATGTCTCCCAACACCCCCACCCCCCAGCAGTGTGGGGCACCCTCCACCAGGCCCCCACTCATGTCTCCCACCACCCCCACCCCCCTAGCAGTGTGGGGCACCCTCCACCAGGCCCCCACCCATGTCTCCCACCACCCCCACCCCCCAGCCACCATGGGCAGCCCCCACCAGGCTCCCACCCATGTCTACCACCCCCCCACCACCCAGCCACCATGGGCAGCCCCCGCCAGGCTCCCACCCATGTCTCCCACCTCCCCCACCCCCAGCCACGATGGGCAGTCTCCACCAGGCCCCCACTCATGTCTCCCACCACCCCCACCCCCCAGCCACCATGGGCAGCCCCCACCAGGCTCCCACCCATGTCTGCCACCCCCCCACCCTCCAGCCACCATGGGCAGCCTCCACCAGGCCCCCACTCATGTCTCCCACCACCCCCACCCCCCCAGCAGTGTGGGGGCACCCTCCACCAGGCCCCCACTCATGTCTCCCACCACCCCACCCCCCCAGCAGTGTGGGGCATCCCACAGCAGGCCCCCACTCATGTCTCCCACCACCCCCACCCCCCCAGCAGTGTGGGCACCCTCCACCAGGCCCCCACCCATGTCACCCACCCCCCCACCCCCCCAGCAGTGCAGGGGCAGCCTCCACCAGGCCCCCACTTATGTCTCCCACCACCCCTACCCACCAGCCACCATGGGCAGCCCCCACCAGGTCCCCACTCATGTCTCCCACCACCCCCACCCCCCAGCAGTGTGGGGCACCCTCCACCAGGCCACCACCCATGTCTCCCACCACCCCCACCCCCCAGCCACCATGGGCAGCCCCCACCAGGCTCCCACCCATGTCTACCACCCCCCCTCCCCCAGCCACCATGGGCAGCCTCCACCAGGCCCCCACTCATGTCTCCCACCACCCCCACCCCCCAGCCACCATGGGCAGCCTCCACCAGGCCCCCACCCATGTCTCCCACCACCCCCACCCCCCAGCAGTGTGGGGCACCCTCCACCAGGCCCCCACTCATGTCTCCCAACCCCCCACCCCCCCAGCCACCATGGACAGCCTCCACCAGGCCCCCACCCATGTCTCCCACCACCCCCACCCCCCAGCCACCATGGGCAGCCCCCACCAGGCTCCCACCCATGTCTCCCACCACCCCCACCCCCCAGCCACCATGGGCAGCCTCCACCAGGCCCCCACTCATGTCTCCCACCACCCCCACCCCCCCAGCAGTGTGGGGCATCCTCCACCAGGCCCCCACCCATGTCTCCCACCACCCCCACCCCCCAGCAGTGTGGGGCACCCTCCACCAGGCCCCCACCCATGTCTCCCACCACCCCGACCCCCCAGCCACCATGGGCAGCCCCCACCAGGCCCCCACTCATGTCTCCCACCACCCCCACCCCCCCAGCAGTGTGGGGCACCCTCCACCAGGCCCCCACCCATGTCTCCCACCACCCCCACCCCCCAGCCACCATGGGCAGCCTCCACCAGGCCCCCACCCATGTCTCCCACCACCCCCACCCCCCAGCCATCAAGGGCAGCCCCCACCAGGCCCCCACCCATGTCTCCCACCACCCCCACCCCCCAGCTACCATGGGCAGCCCCCACCAGGCTCCCACCCATGTCTCCCACCGCCCCCACCCCCCCCAGCAGTGTGGGGCACCCTCCACCAGGCCCCACTCATGTCTCCCACCCACCCCCAGCCACCATGGGCAGGCCCCACCAGGCTCCCACCCATGTCTCCCACCACCCCCACCCCGCAGCAGTGTGGGGCACCCTCCACCAGGCCCCCACCCATGTCTCCCACCACCCCCACCCCCCAGCAGTGTGGGGGCACCCTCCACCAGGCCCCCACTCATGTCTCCCACCACCCCCACCCCCCCAGCAGTGTGGGGCATCCCCCAGCAGGCCCCCACTCATGTCTCCCACCACCCCCACCCCCCCAGCAGTGTGGGGCACCCTCCACCAGGCCCCCACCCATGTCTCCCACCACCCCCACCCCCCCAGCAGTGCAGGGGCAGCCTCCACCAGGCCCCCACTCATGTCTCCCACCACCCCCACCCACCAGCCACCATGGGCAGCCCCCACCAGGCCCCCACTCATGTCTCCCACCACCCCCACCCCCCAGCAGTGTGGGGCACCCTCCACCAGGCCACCACCCATGTCTCCCACCACCCCCACCCCCCAGCCACCATGGGCAGCCCCCACCAGGCTCCCACCTATGTCTACCACCCCCCCTACCCCCAGCCAACATGGGCAGCCTCCACCAGGCCCCCACTCATGTCTCCCACCCACCCCCACCCCCCCAGCAGTGCAGGGGCAGCCTCCACCAGGCCCCCACTCATGTCTCCCACCACCCCCACCCCCCAGCCACCATGGGCAGCCTCCACCAGGCCCCCACTCATGTCTCCCACCACCCCACCCCCCAGCAGTGTGGGGCATCCTCCACCAGACCCCCACCCATGTCTCCCAACACCCCCACCCCCCAGCAGTGTGGGGCACCCTCCACCAGGCCCCCACTCATGTCTCCCACCCCCCCACCCCCCAGCCACCATGGGCAGCCTCCACCAGGCCCCCACCCATGTCTCCCACCACCCCCGCCCCCCAGCCACCATGTGCAGCCCCCACCAGGCTCCCACCCATGTCTCCCACCCCCCTATCCCCCAGCCACCATGGGCAGCCTCCACCAGGCCCCCACTCATGTCTCCCACCACCCCCACCCCCCCAGCAGTGTGGGGCACCCTCCACCAGGCCCCCACCCATGTCTCCCACCACCCCCACCCCCCAGCCACCATGGGCAGCCCCCACCAGGCCCCCACTCATGTCTCCCACCACCCCCACCCCCCAGCAGTGTGGGGCACCCTCCACCAGGCCCCCACCCATGTCTCCCACCACCCCCACCCGCAGCCACCATGGGCAGCCTCCACCAGGCCCCCACTCATGTCTCCCACCACCCCACCCCCCAGCCACCATGGGCAGCCCCCACCAGGCCCCCACCCATGTCTCCCACCACCTCCACCCCCCAGCCACCATGTGCAGCCCCCACCAGGCTCCCACCCATGTCTCCCACCACCCCCACCCCCCAGCAGTGTGGGGCACCCTCCACCAGGCCCCCACCCATGTCTCCCACCACCCCCACCCCCCAGCCACCATGGGCAGCCCCACCAGGCCCCCACTCATGTCTCCCACTACCCCCACCCCCCCAGCAGTGTGGGGCACCCTCCACCAGGCCCCCACCCATGTCTCCCACCACCCCCACCCCCCAGCCACCATGGGCAGCCTCCACCAGGCCCCCACCCATGTCTCCCACCACCCCCACCCCCCAGCCATCAAGGGCAGCCCCCACCAGGCCCCCACCCATGTCTCCCACCACCCCCACCCCCCAGCCACCATGGGCAGCCCCCACCAGGCTCCCACCCATGTCTCCCACCACCCCCACCTCCACCAGGCCCCCACTCATGTCTCCCACCCACCCCCACCCCCCAGCCACCATGGGCAGGCCCCACCAGGCTCCCACCCATGTCTCCCACCACCCCCACCCCGCAGCAGTGTGGGGCACCCTCCACCAGGCCCCCACCCATGTCTCCCACCACCCCCACCCCTCAGCAGTGTGGCGGCACCCTCCACCAGGCCCCCACTCATGTCTCCCACCACCCCCACCCCCCCAGCAGTGTGGGGCATCCCCCAGCAGGCCCCCACTCATGTCTCCCACCACCCCACCCCCCCAGCAGTGTGGGGCACCCTCCACCAGGCCCCCACCCATGTCTCCCACCACCCCCACCCCCCAAGCAGTGCAGGGGCAGCCTCCACCAGGCCCCCACTCATGTCTCCCACCACCTCCACCCCCCAGCCACCATGTGCAGCCCCCACCAGGCTCCCACCCATGTCTCCCACCACCCCCACCCCCCAGCAGTGTGGGGCACCCTCCACCAGGCCCCCACCCATGTCTCCCACCACCCCCACCCCCCAGCCACCATGGGCAGCCCCCACCAGGCCCCCACTCATGTCTCCCACTACCCCCACCCCCCCAGCAGTGTGGGGCACCCTCCACCAGGCCCCCACCCATGTCTCCCACCACCCCCACCCCCCAGCCACCATGGGCAGCCTCCACCAGGCCCCCACCCATGTCTCCCACCACCCCCACCCCCCAGCCATCAAGGGCAGCCCCCACCAGGCCCCCACCCATGTCTCCCACCACCCCCACCCCCCAGCCACCATGGGCAGCCCCCACCAGGCTCCCACCCATGTCTCCCACCACCCCCACCTCCACCAGGCCCCCACTCATGTCTCCCACCCACCCCCACCCCCCAGCCACCATGGGCAGGCCCCACCAGGCTCCCACCCATGTCTCCCACCACCCCCACCCCGCAGCAGTGTGGGGCACCCTCCACCAGGCCCCCACCCATGTCTCCCACCACCCCCACCCCTCAGCAGTGTGGCGGCACCCTCCACCAGGCCCCCACTCATGTCTCCCACCACCCCCACCCCCCCAGCAGTGTGGGGCATCCCCCAGCAGGCCCCCACTCATGTCTCCCACCACCCCACCCCCCCAGCAGTGTGGGGCACCCTCCACCAGGCCCCCACCCATGTCTCCCACCACCCCCACCCCCCAAGCAGTGCAGGGGCAGCCTCCACCAGGCCCCCACTCATGTCTCCCACCACCCTCACCCACCAGCCACCATGGGCAGCCCCCACCAGGCCCCCACTCATGTCTCCCACCACCCCCACCCCCCCAGCAGTGTGGGGCACCCTCCACCAGGCCACCACCCATGTCTCCCACCACCCCCACCCCCCGCCACCATGGGCAGCCCCCACCAGGCTCCCACCCATGTCTACCACCCCCCTACCCCCAGCCAACATGGGCAGCCTCCACCAGGCCCCCACACATGTCTGCCACCCGCCCCCACCCCCCCAGCAGTGCAGGGGCAGCCTCCACCAGGCCCCCACTCATGTCTCCCACCACCCCCACCCCCCAGCCACCATGGGCAGCCTCCACCAGGCCCCCACTCATGTCTCCCACCACCCCCACCCCCCCAGCAGTGTGGGGCATCCTCCACCAGACCCCCACCCATGTCTCCCACCACCCCCACCCCCCAGCAGTGTGGGGCACCCCCCACCAGGCCCCCACTCATGTCTCCCAACCCCCCACCCCCCAGCCACCATGGGCAGCCTCCACCAGGCCCCCACCCATGTCTCCCACCACCCCCGCCCCCCAGCCACCACGGGCAGCCCCCACCAGGCTCCCACCCATGTCTCCCACCCCCCATCCCCCAGCCACCATGGGCAGCCTCCCCCAGGCCCCCACTCATGTCTCCCACCACCCCCACCCCCCCAGCAGTGTGGGGCACCCTCCACCAGGCCCCCACCCATGTCTCCCACCACCCCCACCCCCCAGCCACCATGGGCAGCCCCCACCAGGCCCCCACTCATGTCTCCCACCACCCCCACCCCCCCAGCAGTGTGGGGCACCCTCCACCAGGCCCCCACCCATGTCTCCCACCACCCCCACCCCCCAGCCACCATGGGCAGCCTCCACCAGGCCCCCACTCATGTCTCCCACCACCCCCACCCCCCAGCCACCATGGGCAGCCCCCACCAGGCCCCCACCCATGTCTCCCACCACCCCCACCCCCCAGCCACCATGTGCAGCCCCCACCAGACTCCCACCCATGTCTCCCACCACCCCCACCCCCCCAGCAGTGTGGGGCACCCTCCACCAGGCCCCCACTCATGTCTCCCACCCACCCCCACCCCCCAGCCACCATGGGCAGCCCCCACCAGGCCCCCACTCATGTCTCCCACCCACCCCCACCCCCCAGCCACCATGGGCAGCATCCACCAGGCCCCAACTCATGTCTCCCACCACCCCCACCCCACCAGCAGTGTGGGGCACCCTCCACCAGGCCCCCACCCATGTCTCCCACCACCCCCACCCCCAGCAGTGTGGGGCACCCTCCACCAGGCCCCCACTCATGTCACCCACTACCCCCACCTCCCAGCAGTGTGGGGCATCCCCCACCAGGCCCCCACTCATGTCTCCCACTACCCCCACCCCTCCAGCAGTGTGGGGCACCCTCCACCAGGCCCCCACCCATGTCTCCCACCACCCCCACCCCCCAGCCACCATGGGCAGCCCCCACCAGCCTCCCACCCATGTCTCCCACCCCCCCATCCCCCAGCCACCATGGGCAGCCTCCACCAGGCCCCCACTCATGTCACCCACTACCCCCACCTCCCAGCAGTGTGGGGCATCCCCCACCAGGCCCCCACTCATGTCTCCCACTACCCCCACCCCTCCAGCAGTGTGGGGCACCCTCCACCAGGCCCCCACCCATGTCTCCCACCACCCCCACCCCCCAGCCACCATGGGCAGCCCCCACCAGCCTCCCACCCATGTCTCCCACCCCCCCGCCCCCCCAGCCACCATGGGCAGCCCCCACCAGGCTCCCACCCATGTCTCCCACCCCCCATCCCCCAGCCACCATGGGCAGCCTCCCCCAGGCCCCCACTCATGTCTCCCACCACCCCCCCAGCAGTGTGGGGCACCCTCCACCAGGCCCCCACCCATGTCTCCCACCACCCCCACCCCCCAGCCACCATGGGCAGCCCCCACCAGGCCCCCACTCATGTCTCCCACCACCCCCACCCCCCCAGCAGTGTGGGGCACCCTCCACCAGGCCCCCACCCATGTCTCCCACCACCCCCACCCCCCAGCCACCATGGGCAGCCTCCACCAGGCCCCCACTCATGTCTCCCACCACCCCCACCCCCCAGCCACCATGGGCAGCCCCCACCAGGCCCCCACCCATGTCTCCCACCACCCCCACCCCCCAGCCACCATGTGCAGCCCCCACCAGACTCCCACCCATGTCTCCCACCACCCCCACCCCCCCAGCAGTGTGGGGCAGCCCCCACCAGGCCCCCACTCATGTCTCCCACCCACCCCCACCCCCCAGCCACCATGGGCAGCATCCACCAGGCCCCCACTCATGTCTCCCACCACCCCCACCCCACCAGCAGTGTGGGGCACCCTCCACCAGGCCCCCACCCATGTCTCCCACCACCCCCACCCCCAGCAGTGTGGGGCACCCTCCACCAGGCCCCCACTCATGTCACCCACTACCCCCACCTCCCAGCAGTGTGGGGCATCCCCCACCAGGCCCCCACTCATGTCTCCCACTACCCCCACCCCTCCAGCAGTGTGGGGCACCCTCCACCAGGCCCCCACCCATGTCTCCCACCACCCCCACCCCCCAGCCACCATGGGCAGCCCCCACCAGCCTCCCACCCATGTCTCCCACCCCCCATCCCCCAGCCACCATGGGCAGCCTCCACCAGGCCCCCACTCATGTCTCCCACCACCCCCACCCCCCCAACAGTGTGGAGCACCCTCCACCAGGCCCCCACCCATGTCTCCCACCACCCCCACCCCCCAGCCACCATGGGCAGCCCCCACCAGCCTCCCACCCATGTCTCCTACCACCCCCACCCCCCAGCCACCATGGGCATCCCCCACCAGGCCCCCACTCATGTCTCCCACCACCCCCACCACCCCCAGCAGTGTGGGGCACCCTCTACCAGGCACCCACCCATGTCTCCCACCACCCCCAGCCACCATGGGCAGCACCCACCAGGCTCCCACCCATGTCTACCACCCCCCACCCCCCAGCCACCATGGGCAGCCCCCACCAGGCCCCCACCCATGTCTCCCACCACCCTGACCACCCAGCCACCATGGGCAGCCCCCACCAGGCTCCCACCCATGTCTCCCACCCTCCCCACCCCCCAGCCACCTTGGGCAGCCTCCACCTGGCCCCCACTCATGTCTCCCACCACCCCCACCCCCCAGCAGTGTGGGGCACCCTCCACCAGGCCCCCACCCATGTCTCCCACCACCCCCACCCCCCAGCCACCATGGGCAGTCCCCACCAGGCCCCCACTCATGTCCCCCTGCCCACAGGCCCTGACAATCCTCAAGCATGGGCCTCATGGCCAGCCACCACAGCCCAAAGACACAACCAAGTATTACATGCACCCATGATACTACTCCAATGGAAACAATGTAAATCAATACATGTGCTCACACACACACAATGGTTGCAAGTGAACCTGAAAACCAATATCATGACATGCATGAAAACAATGAGATGAAACCACACATTGAAGAATTAAAAAATCCAAATAATGTATTAATAACAACAGTAATGGCAATCAAAATTAAACAAAATACACAAGTAAAAAAAAAACAAAATTAAGCTGGCTGTCCCTTTTCAAATTAAAATCAATAAATGATAATTCAAAAAAATGTCTTCCAAAGTTCAAGTCCATAAAAAGGAAATGAAGGGAAAAAAGAAATAGAAAAACATTGCTCCATGGGAAAAAATATTCATAGTAAAAAAAATGTCCAAATCCAAAGTCCAACTTTGTACAAAGTATTCAGGGTCCATCATCCCAACAGAAGAAATGAAACCTACCAAAAAACCTATCTAAAATGGAACTTTATACAAAAGGTGGAGCAGTGTCCGTCGACTCCAAATAAAAATAAACTATAAAGGAAACCTATCACTAAATAACTATATACAATGGCGGTGGGCCAGTCCAGCGGCTAACTTAGTGGTGTTCCGGGCCAGGGCATCATCGAACTCCTCGTCTATGTCCCGGAGGCGGTCCTGTTCCATGGCCCCGAGGGTCTGCAGGGACGCCGACATGTTCACCTACAACTCCCTGCGGATTGCCTCGAGGCACTCGGCCCGCCTCAGGGCCCTCCGCATGGATTTCTCCGCCCTGACCATCGTGAGCCGCGCCTCTTCCGCCCGCCGCCGCTCTGCATCTATGGTGTGGCCCAACCGCTGCCACACGGAAGACACTTCCCGTCCAGGGTCCTCCTGCCCTCCGGCCGATGACTGCCCCTCCGATGTTGAAGGCCCCGAGCTATCGTGGCTCCCATCTACAGCCTCCTGCTGCTGCAGCTGCTGCTGTCCATGTGCCCTGTCCGATGGTGCCTGCACATCCTCCTCCAGCTGGGGTGCAGTCGTTGATGTGGCCACCCCTGCTGGACGTCCGACTCCCGACTGTGGCAGGGATCTGTTGTCCACCAGCCTGGCCGCACGGTCGGAGGCAGCTCTACAGGGCACCCAGGTGACACATGGGTGGGAAGATGGCATGGAGGACGACTGGGGCATAGGGGGTTCCGTGGAGGAGGGGGTCGGAACAAGGTCCAGGAAACGGAGGAATCCAGCCCTGGTGAGCTGTCCCAGTGGGTCAACTCAGTCAACGAGCCATGCAAGAAGACGTGCAGACTCATCATGAAAAGACTGCAGGTCAGCTCGCATGGCCCGTTGACGCAACGCCACCCCACCCTGGACAGGCTCAACCTGCCACATCCGCAGGGAGAGGAAGGCCAGGTGTTGTAAGCCAATCCCCTCCCTGAGAACGGGTCTGGAGGTAGGCATCCCCGCTGGTGCAAGATGATGCAGTGACAGGAGCAGGGACAGGATTGCACACAGGCACCTCCGCGGCGGCCTGTGCTGCCTCCTGTCCCAGATCCTGCACTGCACCACTAGCACCAGTGGAATCCCCACCTTCAGACCCCGCCTCTGTCGCTTGCACGGCCTCCTCCTCCTCCAAACCCCCCACCAACCTGGATGACTCCGTTCCATCTTCCTCCGTTGGGCCCTGTGGGGTCCCAGCTGCCCCTTCTGCTGCCGAGGAGTCCAACTCCAACCTCCACCTCTTGGACGAGATCAGAACCTGGGAGGGTATCCGGGCCTTGCGTCTCCGGCTGGTGGGGCGACCCCTGCCGCTGTGCTCCACAGCACCTTCTCCGCCCTCTTCATCAGTTGACGCTGCAGACAGGGAGAAAGGAAACACAGGCATCAGGGCACTGTCCAATGGACTCATACACACATGACAGTCATACATGAGTGGCATTGGTAAACCTCAGACATGGCATCACAATACCCAACACACATGTCATTTCAACTTGCACACATGAGCCATACCACAGGCATATTGCAACAGCCAGCACCATCCATTCACATACAACAGAATGAGCAGCCAAAGGTCATCCACACATCACATGCAACATAGGGGGTACACTACACATGCACACACACCACCAAACTTGCATGCATGTGTACACCTCCGCCAACTGTCTCAGTGTTCCTATCGACATCCATGTCACACCTGACAATCATTCCTCCACATCCTGTGCCATGCAAGCCCACACACACAAGCACCATCCATGTGTCACACATGAGACCCCTCGCATGTGTCACCCTCACGGCCCTGTACACCCCCCCCTACTTGCCCACATAAAAATACATGTTCAACCTGCACACTCCTGGCACACCACACGCACAGCTTACAATCAGTATGCATGTACACTTACCGCTCGACTCCAGACGGGTCTGCCTCTCAAGGACCTGGACATGGAGCGCTGGGGATATGCGTTCCAGGACCCTCATCTGATCTTCCGACAAGTGGCCCCGGCGCCCCTTAGCATCCGCTGCCTTCAGGAGGCGCCGGGCCTTGTTGAGGGTCCTGGACCTGAAGTCCTCCCAGCGCTTCCTGACACGTTCGTAGTCGCGGACGGCCACCTCCTCCGCGTTGATGGCAGTCACGATGTCCATCCAGATCCGAGTCTGTCCTCCTTGTCGGCACGCATCCTTCCGAAGAGGGCATCATACTGCCCCAGGACATGCTCCACCAGGACACCAACTTCGGTGGCAGTGAAGCTGGTGCCCCTCTGCCTCCTTGGCCGGGGGTTGCCACTGGTGCCAGATGTTGCAGTGCCCGACATGGCAACCCCAGAGGCAGGAGTGGGTGGGCAACTGGGTCCTGGGGCTGGGCTGTGGGGCGATGGAAAAGCAGTCGGGAGTCTTCGGTTCCAGCAGGGGTGGTCACAGCAACAGCACCCCTGGCTGATGTGCAGGCAGCAAATGGCAGGGCACGTGGGCAACAGGCAGTCAGGCAGCAGCAGATGGCATGTGGGAGCGTGCTCAGGGCTCTGGGGGGCAGTAATTCGGCCTTCTGGGCAGGAGCGTGGTCTTCCGTTTGTGAACGCGTGGCCAGCTTGATACAGAGTGATTTTGCACGTGAAAATCCAGCACGTCTGCGTGTAATTCGAGGAAAGGCCCTTAGCGCGTAAACGCGTCAGCACACGTCTGTACATTCATTGGCCCAAAGGCCACCAGCGTATGCGGGTCTATGAAGTCACGTGCACGTTGAATATGGCACACGTTTGAAATGTTGCGTGTTAAAAAAATGAAAGACACCTCCGAGTGTCAAAGCGTGTAATTGGTGGAAATGGCCTTAGCGCGTACACGCGGAAGTGACAAAGCGTGTAATTGGTGGAAATGGCCCTACACGCAGAAGTGACAAAGCGTGTAATTGGTGGAAATGGCCCTACACGCGGAAGTGACAAAGCGTGTAATTGGTGGAAATGGCCCTACACGCGGAAGTGACAAAGCGTGTAATTGGTGGAAATAGCGCGTACACGCGGAAGTGACAAAGCGTGTAATTGGTGGAAATGGCCCTAGTGCATACACGCGGAAGTGACGCTGGACGTGTGGGCCTGCATAAAAGGTACGTGTAGAACACCATTTCCTTGTACGTGCTTTTCGTGGAGAGCGAGTGGGTGAAATCTGTACTTCTTGTTGTTTCACACGCGATTTACTGCACAGCGTTTCAAGTTCGTACTCCCTATTACCTCTGACAGCTTTTTCTCTTTTTTCTCTTTTTCTGGTTTTCCTGGGCCTGTTCCCTCAAACAGCGTTCCCTTCTACTGTTGTTCTGTCTCCTCAGACAGCGTACAATTCTTCTTTTGGCGGAGGTGTTGCCAACCAAACGCGCTTCTTTTTCACGCTCTTTTTCCTGGCAGACGGTGAGTCACGCACGTATCTAACATCTGTGCTTGCCCCGTGTGTAGCCTACCCCTTCAGAGGTCATTCTAGGCTGCGTGTGACACGCATACGTTCATTCTTGTGTTACTGGGTGCCACAGTGTAGTGCAGGTTTTTTTTTCCGCACACGTGGTCTAGGAGGGGTTGCGTGCACGTTATCTCCCTTTTTTGGGCTTCCTGTGCGTTGCGTGACCCGTCATCTTTCCCCAGGGGTCACATTCAGCCTTGCTAGAGCACTAGGGTACAATTACCATCTGGTACCCAACCCGTTTGACCCCCAATTGCCCAGGACAATAGTTTACAGCCACTCCCATACGCAGATTAACATCAGTGCCATGGTTGGGAGGCGAGAAATCCGTAAGGGTGGCAAAGATGGACGAGCCACAAGTGGTGGCTGTGGTGGATCCGGTAGGGGACGTGGTCATTACTTGCAGGTTGACCCTGTCCCCCCATGTGTGGAGGACCAGTCAAGGGCATGCATAATCCCCCCCCCCTGGTTGAGGCTGATGTGGCTGACACCATCCATGCTCAGCCCTTGTTGGACCAGCCCATTGTGGCACCAGACCTGGCTGGCTCCATGGCTGACTTCCAGGTCAGCAGGCCTATGACACGTGCGCTGGTGCACGTTGATGTCATCAGGCCACGTGGATCAGGGGCAGCAATGTCATCTGCTGCCCCAAGTAGGCAGGGTGGAGAGGCTGCAGGGGCAGCTGCGGCTCCATCCACCCCAGCTCTCACACACCCAGCCAGGACAGTGTCGGTCCTAGTCCATCCTGCTGACATTCCCCCTGACACCATTACACTTGAGCCAATGCCTGCACCAACTCCCATGCTGAGTGTGCAATCCCACACTCCTGATACAGAGTCCACCAGGGCTCCTGCCCCTAGTGTCCAGAGCGGCGTGGGACACTCAGGATCACCACCACCTTCCAAGCGGAAGAGGAAGAGTGCTCGTCCGGCACAGGCTGATGCCCCAGACACGGCTACACAGTCCGGCCCGTCGAGGAAGCCCAGCTTCACGGATGCCGAACTGAATGCACTTGTCGAGTATGTGTCCGCACATGATAACGAGATGGTCATTGTTGCAGGATCCAAGACCACACCTGCACAACGCCAGGCACACTGGCAGACCGTTGCGGACATCGTAAGTGCCCTTGGAATCGTGAGGCGCACAGCCAATGATTGCTATAAGCGCTGGAATGACCTAAAGCGCAAGGCAAAGAATAAGCTGGCCTCAAGTCATGCCGCAACTCTAGTGACTGGAGGTGGATCTCCAGTAGAAGACATGGAACTCACTCCACATGAGTCAGTCGCTGGGACCTACGTCACGGAGGAACAGATCCAAGGCGTGGGAGATCTGCCTGATTATGAGGCATTGTCCGGTGAGTGCACATGCATGTGTGTGTCATCCATGTGCATGGTGTGTGTGTGAGGGCTTCTGTTTGTGTGCCACGTGAGGGTGTGTGCGCCTGAGTCGTTTGGGTCACCCATGTGCTTCATGCAATACATTCTGCGCAGCAGCATTTGGCCATAGCAGTATCCCTTCTGCCAACAGTAGACATCTAGCCCAACAGCACGCCAGTTGCCCTTGAAGTGTCACCTTGCCACAACATTGTTGCTTATTTTTCTCTGTTCATTCAGGCAGATTGTTTGCATTCCACCACTTTTACTAGGCATTTCTCAGTCCTCTAGTCACATGTCTGACATGGATATGGTTAAGTGGAGTGACTTTGTTACCTGGATATCATTTGTTTAGACATGTCCCTGTGCAATCGGACCATTTTGGACTGGGAGTTCCAGGTGAAAAATCAGACCTGTTTGAATTAGAAAAGCTATTACATGAGGGAACTGGACTGAATGAACAAGTGCTGCCCTCCTCTCCATCTTCACTCAATAGCAATGGTACATGCCTTCTGTGTGATGGCATGTGTATTTCACCTGGCAATCACAGGCCAATGTATGATGCCACTGCCAGGCAGCATGCAGAAAATGTGTTCATCTTCCATCTTGGTGTCATCAGTGTGTGCCATTTGCCTGCCCTTCATACGCAGTGAGGGTGCATGCATGGGAGGGTTTTAGTCATGTGGGACATGTGTCAATCAAGTACTGGTTCTGTTGCTTCTCAGCCCTCATTGTGTGCCATGGTGCTAATGCCTGTTTCCATTTGTTTGCTTTTATGTCTTTGCAGGGGAAGACGCACCTGATAATGCTGGGGTTGTGGAGATGGTGCAGACCCAGGAGGGGTCCGAGGGCCGACCGACCACCAGTGAGGGACGTGGTGTGGTGGTGGGTGAGAACCCACAACTGCTGCAGGTCGTGCTCTCAAGGGGTGTCTCTGGCTGCACCTCCCCCGAGCTGTACTCAGGTGTTGATTCGGATGATGAGACCTACGTGCCGTCGCAGGTGAGTGTTCCTGGGAGGGATTATATTCTGTCCCACCCACCTGCACCAGGGGCAGAACCCTCAATGGGGATGTCAGTGTTGGCAGCTACGCCTTTGGTGGTTACTGATGCACGGTCACACTCCGCGACATCTGATCCTGTTCCTGGGACAGCAGATCAGAGGGGGAATGCAGTCCTGCAGCCTCAGGCAGTGCCGGCACAGCAAGGCGCAGTTCGCCTTGCCCCAGACAGGTGTGGTGCCCACCGACGTGGTGGCCGTACGCCACCTGGCAATACCGCATGGGAGCAATCCATTTACGGTATGGCAACCCAACAGGCAGCATCATCAGAGATGATGGCTCAGGCCATGGATAGGGTGGCCACTTCCATTGTCCCCCCCGAAAGGCTGATGGAGCGACTACAGCAGGCAACCGACTCCATCTGCCAGTCACACAGGGAGGACATGTTGGCGTCTAACAGGGACAGGTGGGCGGCTCTGGCGACTCTGCAGGAAGCCATATCCATAGAGTCCCAGGGCCACAGGGAAGCCCTGAGGCTGGAACTCCTTCACCTCAGGACGACTCTTGTTGAGCTTGAGGCTTCAACAAACCGAAGGACAGAACAGCAGCTGGAGCGTCTCACCCGTACGCTCTCAGCTGAGATGCATGCAACTAGGGCGGAGGTCCGGGCATCCCGTGAGTTGTTGCATGGGGACCTCCGCACACTCATCCTCCAGAACGAGACCTACCACACCCGCATGCTTGCAGCCATGGAGGAACAGACTAGGGCCTTGCGTGGGCTGCCTCCAATAGGGCAAACACTTCCGGATGCAGCTGCACAGGGTGATAATAGCGACAGCAGTGATACTCCCACAATAGGGTAGCCATGTGGGCCATGAGCCCATGGAGGTGTTTTTCTTTCGCAAGATCCACACAGGTGGGTTTTGGTGTGCACCCTGTCCTCGGACCTCCTGGGTGGCCTCCCCAACCCCCCTGGGCCCATTAATGGCCATTTATTTTTTTTATTTATTTATTTATTTATGTATTTATTTATTTATTTATTTTTGGGACAATGTGTTGCCTTGTGTGGCTCCCGTGGGCATACGCTGCATTGTGGCTGGGCACATGCAGGCTTGTCATGTATTTGGTTCAGATGCTTGGGTTTTTGTCACACACCCCTCCTGCTTCCCGTTTCCATGGGCTTGCAAAGGGTTTGCCCAAGTGACATTGACGTACATGGTGACATTGGACTCCCACTACATGTGTGGGTAGTCTAGTCAATACTGTATATACATTCCTAGTGCATATTGCTGTTGTGTTGTACACTGCATGTTGCATTGATGTGTAACTCATCATCCGTGTCTACCTCCTAATTTGCAGGTCCTTTCCTCATGTCTACACAAGGCCCTCTACTTTGGAGATGGGGTCCATGTTGGCAGCAGTGCACCTACAACTCTACATGGTGGCAACACTGTACAGTTGGAAGTGGTGGGAGTGCAGGCATTTCCAGGTGGTGAGACTACTAATTCCTTACATTCGTAATGTCATGTTAATGGTAGTTTTGAGGGTCAGTAGCTGATAAGTGTTATTGCTAAATACCTGCTCAAGTGTGTTGTTGGTCCTGCATTACTGTGAGCATTTCAGGTGTCGCAAGTTTCAATTAGGGACACTGTACATTGTGACACTTGTGTCATGTTGTGGGGATTACTTTGTTTACCTGCACATAGCATGACATGGCACGGTGTGTCATGTGGCGGTGCTGGGGATGGGTTGGGTGACATGGCACTGTCCTCATGTTGCATTTTGCAAGTGGGTATTCATTTTAGCTGCATGAATGTGTTTTTTCATGAAACTGCATTGGTGGTGTCTGTGTAGGTAGGGATGCACACATTGTAACACTTCCAGGTGAACAATCTCAGGCTGATATGGTTTTGACGGTTGATTCTCCAGACATTCAGGATCAGTGTCAGGTTGAGTCATCATTGATTGTCAGATGGTATGTGCCAGGGCAGTGTGCACTCCACAGGGATGTGATTTCTATGTAAAGTAATTAGCCACTAGCTGTGTACGGGCTGCCTCCCCCGTGCGCTTTCCCCTCCCATGCGCAGCGGGCGTGCATGTGGTTGGGGATGTGGGGGCACCACCATGTCCACGGCCAGGCCCCGGCGTGTTGCAACGTTGTGCAGGACACATGCTGCCACTATGATCCTGCACACTACTGGGGGAGCGTATAACAGCTGCCCGCCAGAACGGTCAACGGAGCGAAAGCGTGACTTAAGCACTCTGAATGTGCGCTCCACTATGCCCCGGGTTGCAATGTGGGCTGTGTTATATCTTACCTCGGGTGGCGTGGTGGGGTTCCGAATTGGCGACATCATGTGGGGGCTGAGAGGGTAGGCACTGTCCCCTGTGGAGGTGGTGATTGGTATCATTGGTGGGGTTGTGACCTTGCTCAGTATGTGACATGCATGCATGTGCAGTGGCATTCATACTCACAAAGCAGCCATGTATCGCCATGCCGCCCAGCTTCTAGGTCCCGGCTTAGGGCGGACATTCGGTAAATGAAGCTGTCGTGGGTGGACCCGGGATAGTTGGCATATACTGAGGTGATGATTCCCTTGGCATTACATACTACCTGCACGTTGATGGAATGCCAGTGCTTGCGGTTCCTATAGATGTGCTGAGATGCCCTGGGGGGACGTAGAGCCACATGGGTGCAATCGATGGCACCTAGCACTTTGGGGAATCGTGCCACACCGTAAAAACCCAGGGCGGCAGCATGCCTTTCTGCAGGTGTTCTGGGCAGGTATATGTGCCTGCGGACTGATGGGAGTGCAGTGATGATGTTCAAGACCTGGTGTAGGCAGCATGACTGCGTGGCCTGTGACACCCCACCCACTATGGCACTTGTCCGCTGAAATGATCCAGTGGCTAAGAAGTGCAGTACATTGAGGACCTTCTCCAGGGGGCTGAGTGCTTGGGAGCACAGGGTGGGTGATGTGAGGTCATCCTCCCACTCACTCACCCGGTCCAGTATTATGTGTGGTGGAAACCTGTACCTCCCATACACCTGGTCATCAGGCATCCCGAAAAGGCTGGTTCTGGGTGTGAATATTCTGGCCCTGACTATCCTCCTCCTCCTCCTTTGGTAGCCCACGGCCACTGCTGCTAGGAACGGTATATTCATCCTGGCGTCTGAGCTTGTTATTTTTTTGCGCGCAAATTTATGCGTCGCGGGTTGACGTATGCCTGCTTCCTACTGGCGTACGTGTTTCTTTGCTCGTGTTGTAGGCGAGCGTGTGAAACTTCCCGCGCACCCCTGAAATCCAGTACCCAGGCCAATAGCGTGTGGAAATTCCTGCGCACCCCGGAATACACGTGCGCTAATGTACTCGCGTGTGTAAGTGCCCGCGCACCCCTGAAATACACGTACATAGGCCAATCGCGTGTACGCGCACTTTTGTCCAATTACACGCGATGACACTCTGACGTGCAGTCTTTCCAAGTGTGCTCCATCATCACGTGCTATGAGGGAAACACCCGTGCGGGTCACGTCACAGACGCGCTTACGCGCTGAGGGCCTTTGGTCCAATAGAATCGCGTATGCGTGCTGACGCGCTTACGTGCTAAGGGCCTTTCCTCGATTTTCACGCTGACGTGCAGGATTTTCACATGCCAAATCACTCCGTATCAAGCTGGCAACGCGAAAACACACGGAAGACCACACTCCTGCCCAGAAGGCCGAATTACTGCCCCACAGTGCCCCGAGCAGCCTCCCACGTGCCATCTGCTGCTGCTGCCTGCCTGCCTGCCTGCCTGCTGCCACCGTGCCCTGCCATTTGGTGCCTGCACATCAGCCATCTGCAGGGGTCCAGTTGCTGTGTCCACCCCTGCTGGAACAGAAGACTCCCGACTGGGATAACATCGCTCCACAGCCCAGCCCCAGGACCCAGTTGCCCACCCACTCCTGCCTCTGGGGTTGCCATGTCGGGCACTTCCACATCTGGCACCAGTGGCAACCCCAGGCCAGAGGGGCAGAGGGGCACCAGCTTCACTGCCACCGAAGTTGGTGTCCTGGTGGAGCATGTCCTGGGGCAGTATGATGCCCTCTTTGGATCGTCACGCGCCAGCAAGGAAGGACGGGAGAGGATCTGGGCCGACCGTGTGGTTGCCATCAACGCAGAGGGGGTGGCAACCCGCGACGTCCAGAAGATCAAGAAGCGCTGGGAGGACTTGAGGTCCAGGACCCTCGTGAAGGCCCGGCGCCTCGTGGAGGAGGGCCGGGGCCGCATGAGTTCCATCCAGATAAGGGTCCTGGAACGCGTACGCCCAGCACTCCACGCCCAGATCCTTGAGAGGGAGACCCGTCTGGAGTTGAGCGGTAAGTGGCCAAGCATTGCTGTGTGAGACAGGGCATGTTGCGGTGTGCTGGTTGTCTGATACTTGCATGTATGTGTGACATAGGCCATGTATGCATGTAGGTGTGCAGGCACATCATGGTAATGCATGTGCGACCAGTGATGTGTGAACCACATAGTTGTTGCATGTGTTTAAATGTGACATGGGGAGCCCTATGCAGATTTTACACATGAGAGCATGCCAGTCTCTGTTCCTGGACATGGGTGGGGGTGAGGGATGGGTGCTGATGCCAGGTACGTATATGGTAGCCATGTCTGTCTGCCTGACCTGCGTGTCTGTGACTTGTGCACAGATTCACTGATGCAGCCTAGTTATCCTTGTATCCGCTGTGTTTGGGGTGTATGAGGCCAGATGGATGTGACTGAGGTGAAGTGTGTGCATGTGATAGGCATGACCCATGATGCATGTGAGTTCCATATCATTGTATGTTTCAAGAGTCCATTGGACATGTATGGAAATGTCCATGGCATGCACCATGCCTGTTACTGTGTGTGTTTTGCCTGGACTGACCCATGGGTTGTGGAGGGACATGATGGAAGTGTACTTTGACAGTGGTACTCATCTGCTATTGCTTCCTGTCTAGGGGACCATTGAACAGTACCCTGATGCTTGTGTTCTATGTCTCCCTCTACGCAGCGGCTAGTGAAGAAGAGGGCGGAGACGGCGCTGTGGAGCAAGGCGGCGGGGATGCCCCCACGGCTGCAGCGGAAGGGGTGGGTGAGCCCCCACAGGGGCCTGCTACGGTGGAAGATGGTGAGGAGCCATCCAGGTTGGTGGTTTCCACAGAGGAGGAGGAGGCCGCCACTGAGGCACACATGGGGCCTGGTGGGGGCATCCCTGCTGGTGCAAGTGGTGCAGTCCAGGGGCAGGGGCAGGAGGCAGCACAGGTCACCGTGGAGGGGCCTGTGCATGTCGCTGTCCCTGACCCTGTGAGTGCACCACCATGCACCAGCAGGGATGCCCCGTCCCAGGCCCGTCCGCAGGTAGAGGGGATGTCCATGTCACCTGACTCCCCTCCACCTGCGGACGAGGGGACCCGTGTCCATATAGAGAAGGTCCCGATTGGGGTCGCGATGCGCGCGGGTGCAATTCATGATGACGTGCGTGCTTCCCGGGAGGAGCACGCACATCATCACGAAGAGCACCGTGCCGACGTGGCCCAATTGGGATCTTCCATGTTCGGGGGTTTCCTGCATGTGTCGGCCAATCTGGCGGCCCTCTCCTCCACTGTGGAGGCTATACGCCGGTCGTTCTCCTTGCCGTCTTCCGGCCCAGATGCCACCAGGGCCCCCTGTGGACCTGCCCTGACCAATGCAGCCAGCTCGGTGGGGATCCCATCCCTGCCACAGTCGGGAGTCGGAGGTCCAGCAGGGGTGGACACCACAGCAACTGTACCCCAGCAGATGGAGGATGTGCCGGCATCATCAGGCAGGGCATGTGCACGACGGCATCGGTGGATTCCATCAGCCTGGATGCCGTCGTGCTTGCATAGGCAGTTGCGTCGGAGGCAGCAGCAGAGTCAACGTGGGAGGCATCATGGCTCGGGGCCATCAACATCGGAGGGGCAGGCATTGGCCAGAGGGCAGGAGGACCCAGGACAGGAAGTGTCTTCCGTGTGGCTGCGGTTGGGCCAGCAGATAGGTGCGGAGCGGCAGCGGGCGGAAGAGGCGCGGCTCACGATGGTCAGGGCGGAGAACTCCATGCGGAGGGCCCTGAGGCGGGCCGAGTGCCTCGAGGCAATCCGCAGGGGGTTGGAGGAGCAGATGGCGTCGTCCCTGAAGACCCTCTGGGCCATGGAACAGGACCGCCTCTGGGACATAGACGAGGAGTTTGATGATGCCCTGGCCCGGAACACCACGGAGTGAGCCGCTGGACTTGCCCGCCGCCTTTGTATATAGTTCTTTAGTTTTAGGTTTCCTTTGTTTCTTCTTATGATTTGGAGTCGACGGGCACTGCTCCACTTTTTGTATATAGTTGCATTTTAGTTAGGGTTTTTTGTAGGTTTCCTTTGTTCAGTTGGGCTCATGGACCCTTGGATGTTTTGTACATAGTTCTTCATTGGATTGTTTGATTATTATTTTTTTTATTTATTCAGCATGGAGCAATGGTCTTTGCATTTTTTCTTCCCTCTCGGATTGATTTTATTTTTAATGTGACTTTGGACACAATTTTTTTGGATTTGGATTTGTAGTTTTGATTTTTTTGGACGGACATGCACCTTATCTTTTTTTCATTACCATTGTAGTTTGTTTCATTTCATTTGCATTCAATTTTTTTTGATACAATTTTGTTTTCATACTTCACTGTGTGGTATCATCTCATTGGTTTCATGCATGTCATGTTGGGTGTTTTCCCATTCAATTGCAACCATTGTGTGTGATGGACATGGGTTCATTTGCTTTATGAACATTGGGGGTGTAACATGTAATTTCCATTTCCATGTGGGTGAATGGGTTACTTGGTAGGGCCTTTTGGCTGTGGAGGCTGACCATAACGCACATGATTGGGGATTATGAGTGGGGGCCTGGTGGAGGCTGCCCCTGCACTGCTGGGGGGTGGGGGTGATAGGGGCCATGAGTGGGGGCCTGGTGGAGGGTGCCCCTGGATGCTGGGGGGTGAGGGTGGTGGGAGACATGAGTGGGGGCTTGGTGGAGGGTGCCCCTGCACTGCTGGGGGGTGGGGGTGGTGGGAGACATGAGTGGGGGCCTGGTGGGGGCTGCCCATGGTGGCTGGGGGGTGGGGGTGGTGGGAGACATGGGTAGGGGCCTGGTGGAGGGTGCCCCACACTGCTGGGGGGGTGGGGGTGGTGGGAGACCTGAGTGGGGGCCTGGTGGGGGATGCCCATGGTGGCTGGGGGGTGGGGGTGGTGGGAGACATGGGTGGGGGCCTGGTGGAGGGTGCCCCACGCTGATGGGGGGTGGGGGTGGTGGGAAACATGAGTTGAACATGAGTGGGGGCCTGGTGGAGGGTGTCCCTGCACTGCTGGGGGTGGGGGTGGTGGGAGACATGAGTGGGGGCCTGGTGGAGGCTGCCCCTGCACTGCTGGGGGGTGGGGGTGGTGGGAGACATGAGTGGGGGCCTGGTGGAGGCTGCCCCTGCACTGCTGGGGGGTGGGGGTGGTGGGAGACATGAGTGGGGGCCTGGTGGAGGGTGCCCATGGTGGCTGGGGGGTGGGGGTGGTGGGAGACATGGGTGGGGGCCTGGTGGAGGGTGCCCATGCACTGCTGGGCGGTGGGGGTGGTGGGAGACATGAGTGGGGGCCTGGTGGTGCTGCCCCTGCACTGCTGGCGGGTGGGGGGCGTGGGAGACATGAGTTGGACATGAGTGGGGGCCTGGTGGAGGGTGCCCCTGCACTGCTGGGGGGTGGGGGTGATAGGGGCCATGAGTGGGGGCCTGGTGGAGGGTGCCCCTGGATGCTGGGGGGTGGGGGTGGTGGGAGACATGAGTGGGGGCCTGGTGGAGGGTGCCCCACACTGCTGGGGGGTGGGGGTGGTGGGAGACATGAGTTGGACATGAGTGGGGGCCTGGTGGAGGGTGCCCCTGCACTGCTGGGGGGTGGGGGTGATAGGGGCCATGCGTGGGGGCCTGGTGGAGGGTGCCCCTGGATGCTGGGGGGTGGGGGTGGTGGGAGACATGAGTGGGGGCCTGGTGGAGGGTGCCTCCGCACTGCTGGGGGTCGGGGGTGGTGGGAGACATGAGTGGGGGCCTGGTGGAGGGTGCCCATGGTGGCTGGGGGGTGGGGGTGGTGGGAGACATGAGTGGGGGCCTGGTGGAGGGTGCCCCTGGATGCTGGGGGGTGGGGGTGGTGGAAGACATGAGTGGGGGCCTGGTGGAGGGTGCCCCACACTGCTGGGGGGTGGGGGTGGTGGGAGACATGAGTTGGACATGAGTGGGGGCCTGGTGGAGGGTGCCCCTGCACTGCTGGGGGGTGGGGGTGATAGGGGCCATGAGTGGGGGCCTGGTGGAGGGTGCCCCTGGATGCTGGGGGGTTGGGGTGGTGGGAGACATGAGTGGGGGCCTGGTGGAGGATGCCCCTGCACTGCTGGGGGGTGGGAGAGGTGGGAGACATGAGTGGGGGCCTGGTGGAGGGTGCCCATGGTGGTTGGGGGGTGGGGGTGGTGGGAGACATGAGTGGGGGTCTGGTGGAGGGTGCCCCTGCACTGCTGGGGGGTGGGGTGGTGAGAGACATGAGTGGGGGCCTGGTGGGGGATGCCCATGGTGGCTGGGGGGTGGGGGTGGTGGGAGACATGGGTGGGGGCCTGGTGGAGGGTGCCCCACACTGCTGGGGGGTGGGGGTGGTGGGAGACATGAGTGGGTGCCTGGTGGAGGGAGCCCCACACTGCTGGGGAGGTGGGGGTGGTGGGAGACATGGGTGGGGGTGGTGGGAGACATGAGTGGGGGCCTGGTGGAGGCTGCCCCTGCACTGCTGGGGGGGGTGGGGTGGGTGGGAGACATGAGTGGGGGCCTGGTGGAGGCTGCCCATGGTGGCTGGGGGTAGGGGGGGTGGTAGACATGGGTGGGAGCCTGGTGGGGGCTGCCCATGGTGGCTGGGGGGTGGGGGTGGTGGGAAACATGGGTGGGGGCCTGGTGGAGGGTGCACCACACTGCTGGGGGGTGGGGGTGGTGGGAGACATGAGTTGGACATGAGTGGGGGCCTGGTGGAGGGTGCCCCTGCACTGCTGGGGGGTGGGGGCTGTGGGAGACATGAGTGGGGGCCTGGTGGAGGCTGCCCCTGCACTGCTGGGGGGTGGGGGTGATAGGGGCCATGAGTGGGGGCCTGGTGGAGGGTGCCCCTGGATGCTGGGGGGTGGGGGTGGTGGGAGACATGAGTGGGGGCCTGGTGGAGGGTGCCCCTGCACTGCTGGGGGGTGGGGGTGGTGGGAGACATGAGTGGGGGCCTGGTGGAGGGTGCCCATGGTGGCTGGGGGGTGGGGGTGGTGGGAGACATGGGTGGGGGCCTGGTGTGGGATGGCCATGGTGGCTGGGGGGTGGGGGTGGTGGGAGACATGGGTGGGGGCCTGGTGGAGGGTGCCCCACACTGCTGGGGGTGGGGGTGGTGGGAGACATGAGTTGGACATGAGTGGGGGCCTGGTGGAGGGTGCCCCTGCACTGCTGGGGGGTGGGGTGGTGGGAGACATGAGTGGGGGCCTGGTGGAGGCTGCCCCTGCACTGCTGGGGGGTGGGGGTGATAGGGGCCATGAGTGGGGGCCTGGTGGAGGGTGCCCCTGGATGCTGGGGGGTGGGGGTGGTGGGAGACATGAGTGGGGGCTTGGTGGAGGGTGCCCCTGCACTGCTGGGGGGTGGGGGTGGTGGGAGACATGAGTGGGGGCCTGGTGGAGGGTGCCCATGGTGGCTGGGGGGTGGGGGTGGTGGGAGACATGAGTGGGGGCCTGGTGGAGGGTGCCCCTGCACTGCTGGGGGGTGGGGGTGGTGGGAGACATGGGTGGGGGCCTGGTGGAGGGTGCCCCACACTGCCGGGGGGTGGGGGTGGTGGGAGACATGAGTTGGACATGAGTGGGGGCCTGGTGGAGGGTGCCCCTGCACTGCTGGGGGGTCGGGGTGATAGGGGCCATGAGTGGGGGCCTGGTGGAAGGTGCCCCTGGATGCTGGGGGGTGGGGGCGGTGGGAGACATGAGTGGGAGCCTGGTGGAGGGTGCCCCTGCACTGCTGGGGGGTGGGGGTGGTGGGAGACATGAGTGGGGGCCTGTTGTAGGCTGCCCATGGTGGCTGGGGGGTGAGGGGGGTGGTAGACATGGGTGGGAGCCTGGTGGGGGCTGCCCATGGTGGCTGGGGGGTGGGGGTGGTGGGAGACATGAGTGGGGGCCTGGTGGTGCTGCCCCTGCACTGCTGGGGGGTGGGGGGGTGGGATACATGAGTTGGACATGAGTGGGGGCCTGGTGGAGGGTGCCCCTGCACTGCTGGGGGGTGGGGGTGATAGGGGCCATGAGTGGGGGCCTGGTGGAGGGTGCCCCTGGATGCTGGGGATGGGGGTGGTGGGAGACACGAGTGGGGGCCTGGTGGAGGGTGCCCCTGCACTGCTGGGGGGTGGGGGTGATAGGGGCCATGAGTGGGGGCCTGGTGGAGGGTGCCCCTGGTTGCTGGGGGGTGGGGGTGGTGGGAGACATGAGTGGGGGCCTGGTGGAGGGTGCGCATGGTGGCTGGGGGGTGGGGGTGGTGGGAGACATGAGTGGGGGCCTGGTGGAGGGTGCCCCTGCACTGCTGGGGGGTGGGGTGATAGGGGCCATGAGTGGGGGCCTGGTGGAGGGTGCCCCTGGATGCTGGGGGGTGGGGTTGGTGGAAGACATGAGTGGGGGCCTGGTGGAGGGTGCCCCACACTGCTGGGGGGTGGGGGTGGTGGGAGACATGAGTTGGACATGAGTGGGGGCCTGGTGGAGGGTGCCCCTGAACTACTGGGGCTGGGGGTGATAGGGGCCATGAGTGGGGGCCTGGTGGAGGGTGCCCCTGGATGCTGGGGGGTTGGGGTGGTGGGAGACATGAGTGGGGGCCTGGTGGAGGGTGCCCCTGGATGCTGGGGGGTGGTGGTGGTGGGAGACATGAGTGGGGGCCTGGTGGAGGGTGCCCATGGTGGCTGGGGGGTCGGGGTGGTGGGAGACATGAGTGGGGGCCTGGTGGAGGCTGCCCCTGCACTGCTGGGGGGGTGGGGGTGATAGGGGCCATGAGTGGGGGCCTGGTGGAGGGTGCCCCTGGATGCTGGGGGGTGGGGGTGGTGGGAGACATGAGTGGGGGCCTGGTGGAGGGTGCCCCTGCACTGCTGGGGGGTGGGGGTGGTGGGAGACATGAGTGGGGGCCTGGTGGAGGCTGCCCCTGCACTGCTGGGGGGTGGGGGTGGTGGGAGACATGAGTGGGGGCCTGGTGGTGCTGCCCCTGCACTGCTGGGGGGTGGGGGTGATAGGGGCCATAAGTGGAGGCCTGGTGGAGGGTGCCCCTGGATGCTGGGGGGTGGGGGTGCAGGGGGACATGAGTGGGGGCCTGGTGGAGGGTGCCCCTGGATGCTGGGGGGTGGAGGTGCAGGGGGACATGAGTGGGGGCCTGGTGGAGGGTGCCCCTGGATGCTGGGGGGTGGGGGTGCTGGGTGACATGAGCAGGTGTGCAGGGTAGTCCCCTGTGGTGTCGGCTGCCTGCAGGGGCCGTGGAGGGTGTACAGGGAATACCTGGGAGCACACAGCCAAATCGCGTGTAGAATTTCCCTCGTACCCCTGAAATACACGTACCTAGCCAAATCGCGTGTGGAAATTCCCGCACACGTACCTGGCCAAATCGCGTGTGGAACTTCCCGCGCACCCCTGAAGTCCACGTACCCTGCCAAATCGCGTGTGGGACTTCCCGCGCACCCCTGAGGTCCACGTACCCAGCCAAGTCGCGTGTGGAAATTCCCGCGCACGTACCCGGCCAAATCGCGCGTGGAACTTCCCGCGCACCCCTGAAATCCACGTACCCTGCCAAATCGCATGTGAGACTTCCCGCGCACCCCTGAAATCCACGTACCCAGCCAAATCGCGTGTTTAAATTCCCATGCACGTACCCGGCCTAATCGCGTGTGGAACTTCCCGCGCACCCCTGAAATCCACGTACCCTGCCAAATCGCGTGTGAAAGTTCCCGCGCACCCCAGAATACACGCACACGTTATTTTTCAGTCAGCGGGTGTCCGTGTTTGTGGGTACCCCTTTGCACGTCATTTGTCCTGGAGGGCCACAGTATAGGACATTCATCATGGCTGTATATAGGTGCTATTTGTTGGCGCACCTTTTGGCACACATTTATTACAGGCGCTGAGACGCTACCGCCTGCTTTCTTGTGGCGGTCGTGTTTGTGCCTGTGCGCTGGTTTGACCGTGTGCTTTTTTGCCCTATTCGATTCCATGAATACGTGTTGTAGGCGAGCGTGTGGGCATTCCGCGCACTTGCACCCTGTACTTCCCCCGTGACGCCCAGATTTTGGCAAGTTGTTCCCCATTCCGAGTGTTACGCCCCGTGTTCTGCCTACTTTTGTTGTGTGCGCCGCGCTATGTGCGATTTTCGCTGTGGCCTGTGTGATTTTCGCTGTGACCTGGCGCACGCCGTTAGATGGCCTGTGCTCCAACGTGCGCCGCGCACTTTTTTAGCGCACATCCGATGGTTTTCTCGCGAATGGCCTTCCATGAATCGATGTGCGCTGCTTTTCGTGCGATTTTCGCACTTGCACTGCGATTTTCGCTATTCCACTGCGAATCGCACATTTTTGGCCACTTGCGCCGTGCTAATTATTCTATGAATCGGCCTGCTAGTCTTCTTTATCTTCATACTGACAGATGGTGTTTTGTACTTCTGTCATAGCTAATTCTGCCTCAGTTGTTATTAGTGGCTCTCCCAGTGGTTCTTGGCTTCATTTTACAGAAGGTTGACTACTGTCAGGAGTGTCCTTATCTAGTTGGGCCTGGAGTTCTTCTTCGTGTTGCTGTTCATTGTGCATCATTGTTTTGTACTGTGTAAAGTTTACATCAGTTATAGTGCTTTCATTTGCTTTGAAAGCGTCTTCATAGGAGTCATAGTTATCTAGTATTTCTTCTTCTTTTCTCCATGGTTTAAAGAGTTGTAGCAGGGACATGTAATATAGTTCTTTATGTTGAGGAGTCTTTAATGACAATTTGATATGATTAATTAAATTTGGTTTGGTGAGTTTTACTAAGCTGCCTTCACAATTTGTCACTCTGTATTTACCTTTCTTTTCATCAGGTTTTATATTATTTTTGTATGTGAAGTTTTGGGCTGTGTGGTAAAGACACATGGTTTCCAAAGTGCTACTTATGTTTGGGTAGTATGTGTCCAGTAAATTGTTTTTTAAAATGTCTTGGCTGTTGGGATTATGTTTGGCTATTGTTTGTATATCTTCGTATGATTTTAGAACTCTTTTTCTAGATTTAGCAGGACCAAGACTTAGCCATACTATATTTTCAGATTTTCCATACAAAGCCGTACCAGTTAAATGATCTGCTACTTCATAGGAGCCACAATCTCTATGGGAGAGCATTTTTATGCCGAAGCTGTATAATTTCTGAGACAGTGTTTTGTCTGATGACAGGTCATTCCAGAGGTCTTGGAGCTCTGTTTTTTCTGCTTTGGTTAAGTATGCTGTAACATATCGTGCAACTGCAGTGGAATTGTCTACAATGTACTGGACATCTATGTTTGCATTCCGTAAGTAGGCAATGATTGCATTGTAATCATTGATATATTTTTCTTTTTCTGTTCTTTTTATGTAATATGTATTTTTAGGTGATTTATCGTTAACACTATGTCTAACTGAAGACATGAAGTTGTTCACTTGCCTGTTTTTGTAACCGGTCTAGGAAAACCAAAGCGGCATTTGGTGTAGTATTTCCCTTTGTTTTTGTATTTGCAACGACAATATTTGCCACATTTGGTTTGGTATTCTTTTCTCCAAAAGAAGTGTTGCACTTCACCGAGGGGAGGAGCAGTTTTATTACAAATAAAGTGTAGCATAACAATGAAGTGATGGTGAAAATGTCTTGAAACATTAACAGGATCTAGAGAACAAAGTTCTCCAGGTGTTAGTATATCTATGTTTGTTTTGCTTTTGTTTGATATGCATAGGAATTCATGTAAAACTTCCCATGCATATTCTGCACAACTTAATGTAACAAGCCAAGTGGGTGGGCCAAGGTTTCTAATCATACAACGTACATCTCCATGACGTCGAAACCAGTACTCTTTAGTACCATGCATATTTGCTAATAGATTTGTAATATTTGATTGTAAAACCTCATCTTTTTGTTGCACTTTTTGTAATAATTGTGTAGCTGACATATTTTGAAAGTGGGATCCTGATTTTAATGTGTGTGCAACTCCATAACATAAAGTTGCTAGCTCACTTTAAAGAGTGGGTGGAATATGTGTTCCACATTTTGTCTAAATCTGGGATCTTCAGAATACATCCGTAATGAGCGGTATTCTGATTGTGTTATTTGAATAGGTCTATCATCGTACCTTCCTCCTTTGCCAGTAGGAAAAAGTAGAGGAAAAGCATGTGCTTCTATACTTTTTTCCCATATGCTGATTGGTGATCCTTTTGTTTGATGCATTTGGTACGTTTCTAGTGCATCTTCTACGGTGTCATTAGAGTGCAATGGGTGAATTGTATAATGGTATAAAGTATTGGATATTGTAGCAGGATCTAGGAGCTCAAATTGACCAGCTTCGTGTGTCTCTTGAATTATTTCAGTAGTATCCTTCAAGTTTTCTTCAATATTAATTTCTTTGTAGTATTCATTATTGTCTTTTAGATATTGCAAGGCTTGTCTAACTTTATGTAAATCTACCAGTTGTTGCCACATTTTTTTGTCTTTTGTAGGTACACCATTTACTAAGATAATTAAAGATTTCTCCATTGGACGTTGCACTCCTAGAGTGTGCACATTTTCTTTTAATTCTAATGGTAAATACACTACTTTTCCCCCGAATACCTTTCACTAATTCAGAGGGAGGTAATTTTGCTGTTTTTGGTTGAAGGCGTATTATTGCTTGAAATGGGTGCACTGTTTGAATTATGATGCTCTCATATAAATTCAGTTGTTGTAGGGGTTTTGGTAGTGGAAATAATTCCAAGTTATTCGTGATAGCACATGAAGGAGTTTGGTTGTTGTCAAGTTTTGTAGTGCAGTAACTGCAAAGTATTAAGGGGTCAGTTATTTTGTATTTGTTTTCTACTATAAGGTAGAGAACTAATTCAAACCATTTAGAATCTTCATTGTCTTCTATTTTGTATGTTAGGTCTACAGTGTTTGTGTTACTTTTATAAAAAGTTCTACGGCAATATACACACACATGGTTTGGTATTTCAGCAGATGTACTTTTAAATTTCAGTATTTCTTTTTTGTATGTGTGTAGTAGAAGGTTGTCATGCATAGAATTGTTGCTAATTTGCTTTAAAGCTATTTAATTCTGTAAGTGGCTTTCACTTCCAAAATATTTTTTCTGGATATAGTCGATTTCTTCAAGTAGGTCTTTTGCTGTACCGTGTAGAAGAATGTTACTTAAATTGGCTAGTGCTAAAGCAGGACCTTTAGCATAGTACAGTTTATAGACTAGATTTCTTATAGTTGAATGATGTGTTGATATCATTTTGATATAGTGGAAGGTGGTTTTGCAAGTAGGTCCTGAAATGCAGGCCAATGAATGTCCTTGTAGTCCTGTGTACTTGTGCACTGGACAGGTATCCATATTTTGCAGTAGTTTAATTTTGATGTTGTCTTTGCCTTTCACATATTGATTGAGGAATTGGCGTAAAGACTTGAAAGATTCTTTGGGAATGTTACACATTGACGTGCATGGCCATTTGTATACTAGACGTTCTGATTCAGTTGAATGGAGAGGTAATTCTAAGTTTTCTGGGGATTTTCTGTAAGCAGTATTTCTTGTTCCATTATGGTATTATTAACTTTTTCATAACCTCGTCCACTGCTATGTATGGCAATTGTATTTGTTTGCTTTTGTTTGTATGCTTCTTCATTAAAGTATGGTTCTTTGCTCATAGTGTGACTCCATTCACCTCCACAGATTCTTAAGAAGTTATTTCTGTTGACATTTCGTTTATTGAGAAGTCTTTTTTGTAATTTAGTCCTTAGTTTTGTTAGTGGTTTCATTTTGTTTAACACTAAAATAAATAACTTTCTTTTGAGAAGGATTGCACTGTCTATCAACGCTTCTAAAATTAATTTCCTACAATAGGTTTTAAGGGTTCAGCTTGATTTCTCTCCTGTTTTTATAAGATTTTGAAGGACTCTGTGACAGAACATTTTTGCTAAAATACTTTTTTTGTATGCTTTCTTTGCACTATATCAAGATATATTGGAGCAGTTTTATCTGTAGTGGTAGCTGATTTTTTGTTAATTGTTTTGTGGTTCGTTTTACATTTTGATAGAGGAGGCAAAGTTTCTGTAGTTGAAACTTGTTTTGTTTCACTAAATGACTGTATTAGCTGTTTTGTTTTAACTTTTTTTTTACAAATTCTGCTAGAGATGGATGCTTGTTTTGGACACTTCTATTTTCATTTGCGCTGCTTCTGCGTTGCTTTCTACGGACTTGATTTTTGGTAGGCATTCTTTAGGGTCTGTTGAAAAAAATAAAGAAGGTATGGGTTGGGGTGTTCTTAATGTATGTGTGCTGTGTGCATGAGTGTCTGAGTATGATGATAAAAATGTATGTAATGGTGTGTGATTGTGCATTGGGCAACTACAACTAGTTGGGATGGGTATTCTTGAATTTATGTGCTACTAAACTGGGGTTCAGATGATAGTAGAAAGTAAGCTGGTGGTGTGGAGAAGTAGAAATAGTAAATATAATGGTATACAATTAAAACAGTTGTTTGTTCTATAATATCAAAATTGTAGGGGCTGAGTTGGGTCATTGTGTGTCGAAAAATATGAAATTGTGCGTCATTCTGTCTGTAAATCTCTGTTTAAGAAATGGGGATTTGTAGACCGAATGGTGCACAATCTCTATTTTTAGTCACAGAAATAGCATGAATTAACCTTACAGTGTCTTTGAATAATAGTACAAATAATATGGTGGTATTCAAATTACTTTTTTTCTGAAATGAGCAGGTTTCTTCTTAGTTGTTCTTTGTACTTCAAATTCGGCTGCTTCTTTTCAGGAGAATGGTTTTCACTGCAATTGTAAAGGAAACAAATTAGTAATGTTGTTTGTATATAGCACTGTTTTTAATTTAGACATTGATTTTTTAATTGACATTGACCCTCAGCGCCTTCCTCAAAATCATGAAAACTGTCTTATTCACATAAGATGCGTTGCACCAGTTGAATACATATCATATTTTCTTAATGCATAAACTGTATTGTAATGACTAACTGTACCAACCAAAATATCATTTGTATACCTTGTGGAATTCATAATGTACCACTGAATACCACTATTTCTGTAACTAAGCTCTTGTAAGTAACAGCACCTCAATGCTATGGGCTGCTTGCACAGTATATAAATATAAGTAAATAAATGTTTATGTTTTTGTACAAGTATTGTTGTTTGATATTTGAACATACCGTGTGCATGCAATTTTGTTTGAGTATTTTAACTCTTCATATTGTACTTTAAATATGTTAGTTCAACATACTTTGAAAATGTGTGTGTAAAAATAAATTAAATAGCAGATAGGTTTGGAAGTGACAGTTGATTTTAGGAGATGGAAAAAATGACAGTAAATTCATTTTATAGATTATACAAGCTAAAAGTCAGTTAATCTGTTTATATGAATCTATAAGAATTGTACATGTACTATATAGAAAATATGCATAGCTGTAGTTTGTGTTCATGCATATGGATATGCATGCAGCTGCAAGTAGAAATCCTGGAGACTTGTACAATATTTCTGGTAGAAGGTGCTTTCCAATGATATGACACTTGTACTCAGAGAGATTAACAGTACATTTAAAGTGCTGATCTATGATGATGCAGTTAGATGTAGAGGTCTTGGATGTGATTGGTGGATGTTCATGTGACTTCTTAGCTATATCCAATGAGGGAATGGCACAGAAAGTGAAATGGAAATGGTAGAAGGACTGTCCCTGTTACGATATGTCTGCGGACATGGCGGTAGTCTGCGGACATCAGGTGTTACATCCGGGGATTTTGGGTTGGGGAGCCATGCAAATGAGAATGAGCAGAGAAAGGGATTGGTCAGGAAAGTCTAGTGGGTGTGTTGTGCCAGGAGAGAGTTTCTCGGATACTCTTTTTGCTGAGAGAAGAACAGATAGCTATGGCTGTGTGTGTTTCAGAAAACAGATTGTTTGGATTTTGGGAGACTCATGGATACATTGGTTGAAGGTGCATGCAGAAAGCTGTTGAGTAGCTGTAGATCTTGGATTCCCACATGTGGAAGTGCACTGGCATGGAGTACGTGGAATGAAGTGGTTGGACTTGCTACCTCTCTGTGCTACTTTGGAGACAGAGCAACATCCAGACATAATTGTAATTAATTGTGGAGGGAACAGTTTAGGACATGTGTCTGGAATTTCTTGGCAATTTGCAACGAAAGAAGGACTTCGGAAGGTCATGGACATGTTTCCAAATTCTCAAGTAATTTTTTCACGGATTGCGCAGAGACATGTGTGGCTTCGTTCTTCTTCATTTGGAAAACAAATGGAGAAAGCAAGGCACAATGTCAATAAAGCTGTTTGTGCCTTTCTAAGAGATTTTGGCATGTCCTCTTTTCACAATGAAAATATTATGTTTCGTAGTACTTACATTTTTCCCAGAGATGGAGTCCATCTTACTTATGCTGGCAATCAGATTTTTCTGAGAAATGTACAAAATGCATTGCAACCTCTTTTGGAATTACAGCATCCATTTTGTAGTAGGTGTTGAGCATTTCAAATTTTTCAAACACAAACAAACACCACCAAAAGGCTCTTTTCAGAGCCACCACTTCCTCCCAGATAAAACTGCAATGGTTATGATAGGGTAGCACCCCAAAATTTTAGATGTCCGCAGACTGGCCGCGGACATCTATAATATACACAGGGACCTGCTTCATTTATTTTCACTTCTATTTTTTAACTGTGAAAGGCGGCTTTTTTTATTTATTTGTTTTGGGTTTTTTTGTTTTTTTTGTTTTTTTATACAAGACACACTAGAAGAGGAGGGGAAAGGAGGGTAAGGGGGGACACCAACTACGGGGATAAGAAAGGGCGAGCTGAGAGAGGAAGATGTAGAGTGGGTTTTATTTGGGTAGTGAGCAGACCTTCTCATGCTCTGAGAAGATAGCCTCAAAAGCACTATGAAGTCTCTCCCCCCTGCACAGTACTGCATCGCAGTACATACACACAACTGTGACCCTCGAAAGGTAAGGGTCATCAGTATTGCGTATGGCCTGTGAGGCAGCTTGAGGAATACTCTGTCCCACAGGAGTGTTCCTTGTGGTGACAGGATCGGAACCGGATAATGAAGTAGAGGAAGTCAACCTGCTACGCTCCTCGCAAGGTACAACCTTGCGAATGGCCCCAGTGTGGAATGACTTTAGGTGTTGCTTCATGGTAGTTATCCCAAAGCTGTATGAACCATGCCTCCCACGACTGAGCACCATTTTGCACTTGTTGCAGGTGACTTGGTTCGCACGCACCTTAGGACCATTACCACGAATGGTAAATAACCGCCACACCCAAGACTCACGCCGAGTGCTGGTAGTAGGGACTTCCACTACCTCATTCTCGTCATCCTCTTCATCCTCCTGTGCATCCTCACTCCTGTTCCCCTCTTCAGGCCTTTGAGGAGGAGGTGGTGGTGGTGGAGGGGGTGGGGTGGTGCTGAGGCAGATGCAGCACCAGGTGGCATGAGTGGAGCCATGGAAGCCATCAGCTTGGAGTTGAAAATCTGCAAATTGGCAGCAAAATTCCCTGTGTTCTGTAGGATAGCCAGAAACACAATGAGAATGAGCTCTAGGGCGTGGTCATTTATAGGGGTGCGTGTGCACTGTCCGCGGACAGATCAAACAGAAAAAAGGGTTAAAAAAGTCACAAAAAGTATGTAGAAACTCAGGATTACTATGTGGGACTTGTTCTATGGTGAGTTTTTATTGAAAAATATTGCAGATTACTTGAAAATGTAGTTTTAAATTGTTCGGGGACACAAACAGTGTTCGCAATCAGAACATACGCTGATCGTGGGCGCGGTCACATGATAGGTTCATGAACATGTTCGCGAAGGGAGCGAGTGTCCGCAGGACACCAAATGCCCTGAAACTGTTTTGCGCATGCGCGTTGGTGTTCTACGGACACTGTTCGGGTCCTGAAGTGATTAAAAGTGCGTCACAAGTGAAACTAACAGTTACGGACAGGCGTTTGTTCTTAGAACAGTTTCAACCTGCCTACGAACAGTACGGACAGGTATAGTGTCCTCAGGACACCCCCATTTCGTTTATTTACAAACATTTTAGGACACAGCCAGTGTTCTTAGAACAGTTTCAACTTGCTTGCGAACAATACAGACAGGCATAGCGTCCTCAGGACACCCCCATTTTGTTTATTTACGAACATCCCAGGACACTTGATGTGTTCTTAGAACAGTTTCAACCTGTCTACGAACAGTAAGGGCATGTATAATGTCCTCAGGACACCCCAATTTCGTTTATTTACGAGCATTTCAGGACGCAGCCTGTGTTCTTAGAACAGTTTCAACTTGCCTGCGAACAATACGGACAGGCATAGCATCCTCAGGACACCCCCATTTTGTTTCTTTACGAACATTTCAGGACACCGCGTGTGTTCTTAGAACAGTTTCAACTTGCTAGCGAACAGTACGGACAGATATAGTGTTCTTAGGACACCTCCATTTTCCTTTCTTCACGGACATTCCGGACACCTGCGCTGTCCGCGGATACCTGAACTTTGCAATATAATAATTTTACTTTATTTTAAATGTATGTTACATTTATGACAGAGAAGGTGAGGCAAAAACTGAAACAAAAACAGGAGAATTGAGGGTTTCAAAAGGATTTACATGAGGTGAAGAAGGGATGGAAATCTCATCAAAACGTTTTGGTTCATGGAGAGGGTTTGGGGATAATTGAGTGGGATATGGTGAGGGGGGACACGTACATGTGGGACAATGGTATGTAGTTTTTTGTTTGAAGTGATCCTCCACAAAGTTTTTTAAATTATTAAAATTTGCCAAGAGTAGGATTTTTTCTTCTATGTGCTGAAGAGTCTTATCCAATACGCCTTTTTCTTTAGTATTTTCAATTTTTGTATGGTCTGTACAAAAAAATATATATATGTTAAATGTATATAAAATAATATTTATTAATTGGTTTATATAGTAAAGTGTCTACCATTAGGTTCATTATCTTCTGACATTTCCTCACGGAAAAAAACATAATATCATTTTTTTTGTATCTAATACATAGAGTTTACAAATATGAGTAAAATGCAGTACACTTACTAGCTTGAATAACTAAATGAATGGTTAGTGTGTTATATATATGGGTTACAATTCTTATTTATTGCTACACGTAATGTGTATGTGTGCTGGTTTGTGAATTTGTAAAATGTTCATATGTTACGATATAACAATTAAAGATACCCCCCAGTCTTTTTGGGTAGTGGTGCTGTTGTCCGTATCTGTCCGTGGACATTAAAAGAGTTTGCAGACATCAAATTCAGTAGAGGGGGTTCAGTATGTTCTATGTTCCTTGTACATAAAGTCAGAATTATTATTGTTAAGTTGCGCTACTAAAAACCTATGAAATTCAATGAAAAAACTTTGTTAAAGGGACGTTATGGTTAAGTTGCGCTACTAAAAAACCTATGAAATTCAATGAAAAAACTTTGTTAAAGGGACATTATGGTTCCAACCGAAAAACCCCTGAAATTCACCAGTTATGGTAAGCTAAGCAACCATAACTAGCGCCACCACCGTGCACTGCTAAGACTAACAAACACAACATCAAAGATGACATCACAAATGTCATTGATGACATCACTGATGACATCACATATGAATTTACTTTTCATGAAATGTCTGTATAAGGCATTATTATTATAATGTTGAGAAAAAAGTGTCAAGGATCATTGGAATAAATATCATGAGCTAATTAGTGCATTAAGCAATGCATTGATATAAATAGCATATATACTAAGCTACTCATGCAGAAATCTAGGCATTGTGTGCAGCATGCATGATGAAGGTATAATATTCATAATGTTGATATGTTGAATAATGATAACTGTTTTTTTATTAGAGTTTTGTGTACTGTGAAATATGTAAAAAGTAGCTAATAAAACCCAGGTATTACATAATTGCATTATTACAGACAAAACACAAAGACAAAATAATGCATTCAAATATGTGTATATACAGGGAAAGTGAAGTAAGCAAAAAAAGAGAAGTAGTAGCAGAAACAATTCATAACCTAACTGATTATCTTTATGCTAAGAAATGATTGCTCTGTTGCAAAGCTGCTATTTACCCTATGTATATGTATCACATGATGTGACTGGACCCTAAGGAAAGTAATGTGAGTACAATGTCTACAAATATGAACATATACAGGGAAAGTATAGTAAAGTAATAAAAAACAACAGAACTATCAGAAAGTGCTGATAACTCTACTGATTATTTTCATGCACAGAAAGGATTGCTGTCTTTCAAGCTTGTGTCTTCCCCTATGTATATGTTGCATATGATATGACTGGACCCTAAGAGAATTACTGTAAGAACATACTTGAAGGATAAGTCTACAAATATAGTACGTTTACCATTTTTAGTTCCTGACTGTTACTGAAGAAAACCATGTGGCCTAGATGTGTCACTAAAGGAAAAAAGAGGGAGACAGGGATGTGATGTCATCAGTGATGTCATCAATGACATTTGTGATGTCATCTTTGATGTCGTGGGTGTTAGTCTTAGCAGTGCACGGTGGTGGCAGGAGTTATGGTTGCTTAGCTTACCATAACTGGCGAATTTCAGGGGGTTTTCGGTTTTACTTGGAACCATAACGTCCCTTTAACAAAGTTTTTTCATTGAATATATATTAAAAATACATGTACATGTATTCAAAGCCTTTGAACTTCAACACACAGCAATTATCAATAGCAATACATCAAACCAATACAACTCTACTATCACACATATATACAATACCAAGTGGCCTAAAGGGTTAACAGCACAGAATGGGTCCACAATCTAAAAGGGAAGGAAGCAAACAGTGCAACTAGTCTTTAGGCAGTTTTCCATTAAATAAACCCTAACTGGGAGGCAGTCCAATGCCTACGAAGAGAGGAGCCTATTGCTCGATGTACTTTCAAATGCAGGAGCATGCGATAGTGCAGAAGGGCGAAAACAGGGTGTCTTGTGGGGGCTGTAGCAGCTCAGGAAGGTGGGCGAGGCAATGAAGAACAAGCTCCCACTATTCGTGGAGGGTCTCCCCAAAAGGACATAACAGTTTCCAGGAGTTGGGAACGCGGCAGTAGCACAGGCTACCTATGAAAAGGTTAGTGGCCCTCAGGGGACACTCATGCGGAAAAGTGGGTGGATGCGCTAGGGGGCACCAGTAAGAGTTGTTGGTACTCCCTGACCCCTGCCACACTCTGGACCAAACTTCAACAGTCGAGTCCACTTCGGTTGCACGTTCAAATGTGGCAGTTGTGCGTCTTTCAGCATCGAAGTTACAGCGACGATTCCCTGGTGGGATAGTGGCAATTTCTCAGCTCCTGGTGGATAGCTCAGGCCAGTTTCACTTTAGCAGGCTTCAAGGCACAGAGGGGCACATCAGCAATGGACCTGCAAAGTTTGTCACCATGGCTGGATGACACGGTTACTATGTGTACTCCGGTTCTGGCGCTCTCTGTTTATTCCAGACCTGGGAATGCCAAGTGTACGAAATCCGGTATGAGAGTACCGTGAACACAGAGCTTGCGTGGTACCAAGATTCAAAGGTCTCCTTGAAACGGCAGCAGTTTCAGAGCAAAGGTCCTGAGCAAGCCGCTCAGCCCACTGGTTTACTTGCAGGGTTTGATGAAGTTGGCGAGAATAGTTGGTCCCATTATTCCAATGGGTCGAAGCATCTTCACAGACCTTCTAGTTCGATCAGATGCAGAGGGGTGAGCGGGACAACAGCAGGCTCAGGGTGCCAAACCTTCAAGTGGGTCACCAGCAGTTCCTCGCCTCGGCTTCTTAGTTTCAGGATACTTGGATGCGATCCTAGGTTCGGTGAGAACTCAAGATATCGACCTGGTGTGGCTGTTTGGGGCCTTTTCTTATCTAGAATCTCCTTCAAGCCAAAATGAATAAGACCCAATGGGAGATCTGCTCACATACTGGCACACCACACGTGGACCAATCACGGACCACAGTGGTCCCAGTAATTCACAGCACACCAGACTCTCTGGCACCCAGGATGTGTATTGGAACTAGACAGTCCAGCCCACAACCTGGAAGCACACACAGAAGGCATGCAGAAGTCTGCGAAAGCTTGGAGTTTCACTGGCGAATCCATGCCCAATAAGGAGTGACCTGGGTCAGCTCGACCTGGGGAATGTAAAGGGGGAAGATGGTCAAAGGACAGGACAAAGAACCTTGTGACGTGGTCATTTTGTAGCCAGGCCACCTTCCTGTCCCAATCACGGTAAACGTGGTTTGCATGGCAACAAAGGGTTAAAAATACACGAAAAGATAAGCTGCCACCAGCCCTGTCCAAAGCATATCTGCACTTCTCCTGAAAAATCCTTTGAGGGAGTCTAGGGCCTTTGAAAACAAAAGGAAGACCCAAGCACCTTGTACTGTAAGGTACATTGTGTACTTCTAACATGTTGCAGATAAAGTTGCAACATTGGAAAGGACAAAGGGAAACAAAGTCTCCCACTACTGACTGTCTTTAAGGGCATTTCAGTTTCCCCATAATAAAGTGAGCAAAAGCCCAGTGGAGTGCAGCTGAAGGCTGTGCTTCACTGGCAAAGTCAGACTATGGTGTTTAAACAGCTGCAAAATGTTGGCGGGGTACGCAACTGGAGAGAAAACTTCAGCTAAATGGGAATCTTTCTGAACACTCACACCTCCCAGACTAAGGACGGGGGGAATTAATCCACCTCTGGATGAGTCACTTGTTCATGTTGGTTAAACATTCTGGAACCCATCAGCATTGCTATGTTGGAACCCTGGCCTATGCTCGATGGTGAAGTCAAAACCTTGTAGGCTTATGGACCACCTGAGCAACTTTGGATTATCTCCCTTCATGTTTATTAGCCACTTTAAGGGCTTATGGTCAGTTTGCATAGTGAAGTGGGTACCATATAGGTAGGAGCTCAGCTTCCTTAGGGACCACCTGAGCTGTCTGTCCTTAAGCTGGCGACTAATGAATCCAATAGGGTGTTCCTTACCCTTCTCATCTACTTGTGAAAGTACATCTCCTATCCCAGTGTCAGAGGCATCTGTCTGCACAATGAAAGCTCTTTAGTAATCAGGGGCACTGAGAACAGGGGCCTGGCACAAGGGGTCTTTTAAGCCTTTGAAGTCCTACCCAAAATCTTTAGACCAAGATATTTTCTTGGGTTTCTTAGGAGTTGTGGGAGCAGTCAGAGGGGCAGCTATGTTGCCAAAGTCTGCCATGAACTTTCGGTAGTACCCTGTGGGTCCTATAAAGGCTCTCATCTGGGTTTGTGTAGTGGGGGTAGGCCAGTCTTGTACTGCTTGTACTTTACCAGGTAGAGGCTGTATCCTCCTTCCACCTACTTCATGTCCAAGGTAGACCACTGAAGCTTCTCCGATCTGGCACTTACTGGCCTTTATGACCAAGTGAGCCTTGTGATGAACCTGCAACACAATTCTAAGGTGTTTCAAATGATCCTGCCAGGTGGCACTGAAAACTGATTTATCATCCAGATGTGCAAGATAGAATTCATCCAACCCATTAAGGACATGATTCCCAAGCCTCTGAAAAGTGGCAGGTGCATTCTGCAACCCAAAAGGCATTACCCGGAATTGGTAAAGTCCCTCTGGTGTTGAGAAATCTGTCTTCTCATTGACATGTTCTGCAAGAGCTATTTGCCAATAGCCTGCAGTGAGTTCAAATGTGCTGAGATATTTGGAGGTACCCAAAGTATCCACTAACTCACCTGTTCTAGGCAAGGGGTATGTATCTGTCTTGGTGACAGCATTCAGAGCCCTGTAATCCACACAGAACCTCAGCTCAGAGGTTTCAGCCTTTGGAACCAAAACCACAGGGCTGGACCAAGGACTACTGGAGGGATCAATCTCCCCAAGATCCAACATTTTGTTGATCTCTGTCTTAATGAAAGTCCTTACTTTGTCTAACATTCTGTATCCCCTACTTTTAGTAGGTACACTATCTCCTGTGGCAATGTCATGTTTGCCCCAAGGTGTCAAACCAGGAGCTTGTGAAAACAAGGGGGAGAACTGACTCAGCAAACTTCTCACCTCCTCCTGTTGATCAGAAGTCATAGAGTGGTCACTTTGACACCCTCAATGGAGCTGTCTGCAGGACTGTCCTGGAACAGGTTAGAGAGAGGTTCTGACTCCTCCTCCTCAACATCTGAAGCCAACAGCAGTGCAGCGATTTCTAATCTTGGGATGAAAGCCTTCAGCCAATTTACATGCAACTCTCGTGGAGCCTGTCCAGCCCTTCCAAGGTCCACTAAATAGTTGACCTCACCCAGTCAATCCACCACTGTGTAAGGGCCTGACCATTTGTCCTGCAAAGCTCTAGGCCTTATAGGGTTTATGAACAGGACTTGCTGACCTGGTGTGAAGTTGATGAGGGCAGCCTTCTAGTCATACCAATCTTTCACAAGAGTGTGCCCAGCCTTCAGCTTCTCACTAGCCAGACCCATCAGGAGTACTTTTCATTTTCGGAGCCCTAGCACATAGCCCCTCCTTGACTATTGCTAAGCGTCCCCTTACAGGGTGACCAAAAAGAAGCTCGAAAGGGCTGAAGCCAACACCCTCCTGAGGTACCTGTCTGTAGGCAAACAGTAAGCATGGTTAAAGAAGATCCCATTTTCTTCTTTGGGGCTCTTCCAGAGCTCTTCCAGAGCCCCAATCGTGCTCCCTCAACTAGACCATTGGTTTGTGGGTGGTATGCGGATGAATTCTTACAGGTAACTCCACAGGGCCTTCCACATGGCCTGCATATACTTGGACATAAAGTTGCTGCCCCTATCAGACACAACTTCTTTAGGGAAGCCAAACAAAGTAAATATGCCAAGTAAAGCTTTTTCAACTGACTTGGCAGTCACAGTGTTCAATGGGATGGCCTCAGCATACCCGGTGGCATGGTCGACCAGCACCAGGATAAACCTAATGCCTGAGGATGTTTGGGGGACAAGGGGACCAACAATATCATTCCTTACCCTTGAAAAAGGTACCCCAACTGGGAGTGGTACCAATGGAGCTTGAATTGTTGTGCCACTTTTCCCAGATAACTGACATGTGGCACAAATCCTGCAGTGGCTTTCTACTTGCACCCCCATTTTGGGCCAGTAGAAGTGAATGGATCATATTTGCTAGGTTCTCTTGATGCCAAGGTGACCAGCAAGGGAGACGTCATGCGCCAACTACAAGAGGAAGGGTCTCACAGCAAGGGGAACCACCAACCTCCTATGGGCTCCTTCTGTAGACTCTGTGGGCTCACTGTAGAGGAGCCCACCTTCCCAATAAATCCTGTGCTTGCCAGGCGGTTCACCCTCCAGCTGGGAGCAGGCCTGTCTCCTTAGGCCTTCCAAAGATGGACTCTCAATCCTATCAGAACCGCCTTCCACTAACAAACTCTGTAGCTCAGGATGGTCATGGGGATTGAGGATTTCAGGCAACACCTCTTCCTCGTCAGGTTCAGGTGTTTGACCAAGTGGTAAGTGAGTTAGGGGGAATTGCCTCTTTCCCTCTTTTGTCTTTTCTGACTCCTTAAGCCTTGGGTTTCCCCTTTGGCTTAGGCTGGGCATTGGACTTGGCCAGTGCAGCCCTTGTTTGTGACCTTGTACATGGTCTCTCTGCTGTGTCACCCACAAGCCCTAAAGCTGCTCTGAGATCATTCCCCAGCAGGAGCTTTCCTGGGTCTTGCCTCTAAATGCTCACTGGAATCCTGACCACTGTGCCATTTATAGTAAGATTTACAGGCATAACTGGGAACTTGAGAGGGGGAACATCAACTAACTTAGTTGGTCACAAAGGAGCTCCAGCAACTTCCTCTGGGTCTACCAATGTAGAATCCACTACTGTTCTGCTGTCCCACTATCCCTAAGGGCAGGAGTGTCAACTCCATTGATCAGCACACTGTATTTAAAATAGTTCTTGGTGTTATCAGGAATTCTAGCATAAGCCTCTGAGACTTTAGGCTCCCAGGAACCAAGGGAAACTAGGACTACCTCAGATTTTATCCCACCGGGAAAGGAATCCAAGGAGAAGGATGCCCCTGTGATCTCTTCCTCCTCATAGGAGGGGAAGGCCAGACTCTCAGAGTGGACCCCCAAGGTTTTGACCTTACATCTGGGGTCCCCTTTCACATGGGCATGTGCTCCACAAGCCACACAAGATCCACTGGGTCTTGGGAGATAGGGGAGCTTACTGTAACCAGAGTTCTGCTTGGAAGGCTAACTTCCACTACCCTGTGAATTCTCCTGTGACTTACCCTTAAATGTCTTTTTCTTTTTTGGGAGGAAGTTCTATCAGATCCCCCACCCTCTTTATCTTTGGGCTTTTCCCCTTCCTCCTGCTTGCCAGGATGAGTCTTGTCCTTATGGGACACTCTATGTGACACCCACAAATCTATTATGGCTAGCTTCTTAGGATCTAACTCCTTTGAATCTGCCAAATTTTGCTTAAGCTCAGGGGAACAAGATGCAAAAATATGTTCAAGCATGACAAGACATATCATACCCTCAAACGTGGAGACCTTATAGCCTTCAACCCAATCAGGCAAGTTCTTTAAGGAATCGGTTACATAAGACACCCTAGTACTACCTTCTTTCTTCTTGAACTCTCTAAACTTCTTCAAGTATTGGGCAGGAGTCTTCCCAAACTTTAAGATGAGAGTTTTCTTGAATTCTGCAAAATCTACTCTTTCAGCTTTTGGCATCTCCATAATAGCACTGCAGCCAGAGTGGGGTAGTCTGCTGATCAACCATGCAATCTTATCAGCATTTACAACCTCTTGAACGTCACATGCATTCTCAAATGCATTCAGCCAGTCCATAATGTCATTCATCTCATTATACACACTGAGCAGATCTTTAGGAAATTGTGGATGAGAGGAGGACCCAGACCCATGTCCAGATCCCATGGATCCATTGGAAACTTGAAGCTTGGCCAGTTCCAACTGGTGTTCCCTGTCCTTTTGTTTTTCTGCCTGCCCTATCTTCAGCTTAGCCATGTGAAATTCAAGCTCATTCTGTTTAAACAGCATCTCTTGTTTCTTGAATTGTAACATAACCTCAGCATCAGAGCTGGCAGAGGAAACCTGGGACATTTCATCATCCCTGTCATTATGGGCACCATGGACGAGGGCAGCGACAGAACTGTCAGTTCTGTCAGTGGGAGCAGCCCCACCTCCTTCTGCACTCTCATTGATACTATGGCTTAGAGTTGGGACTCTTGCCATTCCATGATGCTTTAAATCTTTGTACTTTGAGCAGGCAAGCCTCACTCAGTACACCTCATTCTCAATGTTTCAGATTTTGAAGCATTCAAGGTTATATTGGTAATTGTTTCCATTATTATAGATAGGTCTATGGCCTTTACAGTTACTTACAACTAAGGTCATTATGTGTCCTGGGTAGGGGTAATCTGAAATGCCTTCACTAGTGTGCAAAACTGGATACCTTCAGTCCTATCCCACTGCTGTACACCAATTTGTTAAGATGGATTTCTGAACTCTGACCTGGCGGGCAGAGGTTCAGAAGGACAGCCTAGTTTGTTGGAACAGGGTAACCTTCTGGACCAAGCCAGACCAAACAAGGTAGCATTGGCGGCGGTCAAGACTAGGTCTTAGGAGGGTTGAGGGTGACTGAAAAACCTCAATGAGCACACAGAGTAAAGGACACTTACAACTTACACCCAGACAGGTTTATATATATTAGAAATACATGGACATTTATTCAAGGCCTTTGAACTTCAACACACAGCATTTATCAATTGTAATACATCAAACCAATACAACTCTACTATCACAAGTATATACAATACCAAGAGGCCTAAAGGGTTAAAAGCACAGAATGGGTCCACAACCTAAAAGGGAAGGAAGCAAACAGTGCAAATAGTCTTTAGGCAGTTCTTCATTAAATAAACCCTAACTGAGAGGCAGTCCAGTCATACGAAGAGAGGAGCCTAGTGCTCAATGTGCTTTCAAATGCTGGTGCACATGATAGTGCAGAAGGGCAACAACATGGTCTCTTGTAGGGGCTGTAGCAACTGAAGAAGGTGGGTGAGGCAATGAAAAACTATTCATGGAGGGTCTCCCCAAAGGGCAGAACAGGTTCCAGGAGTTGAGAACGTGGCAGTAGCAGAGGCTACCTGTGGAAAGGGGAGTGGCCCTCAGGGGGCACTCGTGCATAAAAGTGGGTGGGTGCGCAAGGGGCCACCGGTAAGGGTTGTTGGTACCCACCAACCTCCGGCCTACTCCGCACCAAACTTCGGCAGTGGATTCCACTTCGGTTCCAGGTTCAAATGTGGCAGTTGTGCGGCTCTGCAGCTTTCAGCTGCGAAGTTACAGCGCTGATTCCCTGGTGGGAGAGTGACAATTTCTCTGCTCCTGGTGGATGGATCAGGCCAGTTTTACTGTAGTAGGCTTCAGAGCACAGAGGAGCACAGCAGCAAGGAATCTGTGAAGTTTGTCACCACGGCTGGGCGACACAGTAACTGCGTCTACTCCGGTTGGGGCGCTCTCGCTTCATTCTAGACCAGGGAATGCTAAGTGTACAAAATTCGGTGTGAGAGTGCCGTGAATACAGAGCTTGTGATGTACCAAGTCTCAAGGGTCTCCTCAAAACAGAGGTGATTTCAGAGCAAAGGTCCTGCGCAAGCTGGTCAGCCCACTGGTTGGCCCAGGGACACTTCAGAGAAAGCTTACTTGCAGGATTTGAAGAAGGTGCCGAGAATAGTTGGTTTCACTATTCCAATGGGTCGAAGCATCTTCGCAGACCTTCTAGTTTGATCAGATGCAGAGGGGTCCAGTGACACTTTTCGGGTCCTGAAGTGATTAAAAGTGCGTCACAAGTGAAACGAACAGTTACGGACAGGCGTTTGTTCTTAGAACAATTTCAACTTGCCTGCGAACAATACGGACATGCAGAGCGTCCTCAGGACACCCCCATTTTGTTTATTTACAAACATTTTAGGACACAGCCTGTGTTCTTAGAACAGTTTCAACTTGCTTGCGAACAATACGGACAGGCATAGCGTCCTCAGGACACCCCCATTTTGTTTATTTACGAACATCCCAGGACACGTGATGTGTTCTTAGAACAGTTTCAACCTGTCTACGAACAGTAAGGGCATGTATAATGTCCTCAGGACACCCCCATTTTGTTTATTTATGAGCATTTCAGGACACAGCCTGTGTTCTTAGAACAGTTTCAACTTGCTAGCGAACAGTACGGACAGATATGGTGTTCTTAGGACACCTCCATTTTCCTTTCTTCACGGACATTCCGGACACCTGCGCTGTCCGCGGATACCTGAACTTTGCAATATAATAATTTTACTTTATTTTAAATGTATGTTACATTTATGACAGAGAAGGTGAGGCAGAAACTGAAACAAAAACAGGAGAATTGGGGGTTTCAAAAGGATTTACATGAGGTGAAGAAGGGATGGAAACCTCATCAAAACGTTTTGGTTCATGGAGAGGGTTTGGGGATAATTGAGTGGGATATGGTGAGGGGGGACAGGTACATGTGGGACAATGGTATGTAGTTGTTTGTTTGAAGTGATCCTCCACAAACATTTTTAAATTATTAAAATTTGCCAAGAATAGGATTTTTTCTTCTATGTGCTGAAGAGTCTTATCCAATACGGCTTTTTCTTTAGTATTTTCAATTTTTGTATGGTCTGTACAAAAAAATATATATATGTTAAATGTATATAAAATAATATTTATTAATTGGTTTATATAGGAAAGTGTCTACCATTAGGTTCACTATCTTCTGACATTTCCTCACGTGGGAAATGTTCCTCTAGCCACTCCAGAGTACTAGACATTTCTGTGAGGAAAAAAACATAATATCATTTTTTTTGTATCTAATACATAGAGTTTACAAATATATGAGTAAAATGCAGTACACTTACTAGCTTCTGGTAAGGTGTGCTCTGAGTGGTCTGTAGATCTGCTGTTGCTCTTAGTTGTGGAGTTTCTGTGAGGTAATCATGTTGGAAGCCTATCTTTCTTCTTTTGGTATATTCCATTTTAGAACATATTGTATTTAAATGAATGGTTAGTGTGTTATATATATGGGTTACAATTCTTATTTATTGCTACACGTAATGTGTATGTGTGCTGGTTTGTGAATTTGTAAAATGTTCATATGTTACGATATAACAATTAAAGATACCCCCCAGTCTTTTTGGGTAGTGGTGCTGTTGTCCGTATCTGTCCACGGACATTAAAAGAGTTTGCGGGCATCAAATTCAGTAGAGGGGGTTCAGTATGTTCTATGTTACTTGTACATAAAGTCATTATTATTATTGTTAAGTTGCGCTACTAAAAACCTATGAAATTCAATGAAAAAACTTTGTTAAAGGGACGTTATGGTTAAGTTGCGCTACTAAAAAACCTATGAAATTCAATGAAAAAACTTTGTTAAAGGGACGTTATGGTTCCAACCGAAAAACCCCTGAAATTCGCCAGTTATGGTAAGCTAAGTAACCATAACTCGCGCCACCACCGTGCACTGCTAAGACTACCAACCACGACATCAAAGATGACATCACAAATGTCATTGATGACATCACTGATGACATCACATATGAATTTACTTTTCATTAAATGTCTGTATAAGGCATTATTATTATAATGTTGAGAAAAAAGTGTCAAGGATCATTGGAATAAATATCATGAGCTAATTATTGCATTAAGCAATGCATTGATATAAATTGCATTCTATTATGAAGTTCTATTGAGTATACTAAGCTACTCATGCAGAAATCTAGGCATTGTGTGCAGCATACATGATGAAGGTATAATATTCATAATGTTGATATGTTGAATAATGATAACTGATTTCTTATTAGAGTTTTGTGTACTGTGAAATATGTAATAAGTAGCTAATAAAACCCAGGTATTACATAATTGCATTATTACAGACAAAACACAAAGACAAAATAATGCATTCAAATATGTGTATATACAGGGAAAGTGAAGTAAGCAAAAAAAGAGAAGTAGTAGCAGAAACAATTCATAACCTAACTGATTATCTGTATGCTAAGAAATGATTGCTCTGTTGCAAAGCTGATATTTGCCCTATGTATATGTATCACATGATGTGACTGGACCCTAAGGAAAGTAGTGTGAGTAAAATGTCTACAATTATGAACATATACAGGGAAAGTATAGTATAGTAATAAAAAAACAACAGAACTATCAGAAAGTGCTGATAACTCTACTGATTATTTTCATGCACAGAAAGGATTGCTGTCTTTCAAGCTTGTGTCTTCCCCTGTGTATATGTTTCATATGATATGACTGGACCCTAAGAGAATTACTATAAGAACATACTTCAAGGATAAGTCTACAAATATAGTACGTTTACCATTTTTAGTTCCTGACTGTTACTGAAGAAAACCATGTGGCCTAGATGTGTCACTAAAGGAAAAAAGAGGGAGACAGGCATGTGATGTCATCAGTGATGTCATCAATGACATTTGTGATGTCATCTTTGATGTTGTGGGTGTTAGTCTTAGTAGTGCACGGTGGTGGCACGAGTTATGGTTGCTTAGCTTACCATAACTGGCGAATTTCAGGGGGTTTTCGGTTTTACTTGGAACCATAACGTCCCTTTAACAAAGTTTTTTCATTGAATATATATTAAAAATACATGTACATGTATTCAAAGCCTTTGAACTTCAACACACAGCAATTATTAACAGCAATACATCAAACCAATACAACTCTACTATCACACATATATACAATACCAAGTGGCCTAAAGGGTTAACAGCACAGAATGGGTCCACAATCTAAAAGGGAAGGAAGCAAACAGTGCAACTAGTCTTTAGGCAGTTCTCCATTAAATAAACCCTAACTGGGAGGCAGTCCAATGACTACGAAGAGAGGAGCCTATTGCTCGATGTACTTTCAAATGCAGGAGCACGCGATAGTGCAGAAGGGCGAAAACAGGGTGTCTTGTGGGGGCTGTAGCAGCTCAGGAAGGTGGGCGAGGCAATGAAGAACAAGCTCCCACTATTCGTGGAGGGTCTCCCCAAAAGGGCATAACAGTTTCCAGGAGTTGGGAACGCGGCAGTAGCACAGGCTACCTATGAAAAGGTTACTGGCCCTCAGGGGACACTCATGCGGAAAAGTGGGTGGATGCGCTAGAGGGCACCAGTAAGAGTTGTTGGTACTCCCTGACCCCTTCCACACTCTGGACCAAACTTCAACAGTCGAGTCCACTTCGGTTGCACGTTCAAATGTGGCAGTTGTGCGTCTTTCAGTTACAGCGACGATTCCCTGGTGGGACAGTGGCAATTTCTCAGCTCCTGGTGGATAGCTCAGGCCAGTTTACCTGTAGTAGGCTTCAGGGCACAGAGGGGCACATCAGCAATGGACCTGCAAAGTTTGTCACCATGGCTGGATGACACGGTTACTATGTGTACTCCGGTTCTGGCGCTCTCTGTTTATTCCATCCCTGGGAATGCCAAGTGTACGAAATCTGGTATGAGAGTACCGTGAACACAGAGCTTGCGTGGTACCAAGATTCAAAGGTCTCCTCGAAACGGCAGCAGTTTCAGAGCAAAGGTCCTGAGCAAGCCGCTCAGCCCACTGGTTTACTTGCAGGGTTTGATGAAGATGGCGAGAATAGTTGGTCCCAATGGGTCGAAGCATCTTCACAGACCTTCTAGTTCGATCAGATGCAGAGGGGTGCAGCGGGACAACAGCAGGCTCAGGGTGCCAAACCTTCAAGTGGGTCACCAGCAGTTCCTCGCCTCGGCTTCTTAGTTTCAGGATACTTGGATGCGATCCTAGGTTCGGTGAGAACTCAAGATATCGACCTGGTGTGGCTGTTTGGGGCCTTTTCTCATCTAGAATCTCCTTCAAGCCAAAATGAAGAAGACCCAATGGGAGATCTGCTCACATACTGGCACATCACACGTGGACCAATCACGGACCACAGTGGTCCCAGTAATTCACAGCACACCAGACTCTCTGGCACCCAGGATGTGTATTGGAACTAGACAGTCCAGCCCACAACCTGGAAGCACACACAGAAGGCATGCAGAAGTCTGCGAAAGCTTGGAGTTTCACTGGCGAATACATGCCCAATAAGGAGTGACCTGGGTCATCTCGACCTGGGGAATGTAAAGGGGGAAGATGGTCAAAGGACAGGACAAAGAACCTTGTGACGTGGTCATTTTGTAGCCAGGCCACCTTCCTGTCCCAATCACGGTAAACGTGGTTTGCATGGCAAGAAAGGGTTAAAAATACACGAAAAGATAAGCTGCCACCAGCCCTGTCCAAAGCATATCTGCACTTCTCCTGAAAAATCCTTTGAGGGAGTCTAGGGCCTTTGAAAACAAAAGGAAGACCCAAGCGCCCTGTACTGTAAGGTACATTGTTCACTTCTAACATGTTGCAGATAAAGTTACAACATTGGAAAGGACAAAGGGAAACAAAGTCTCCCACTACTGACTGTCTTTAAGGGCATTTCAGTTTCCCCATAATAAAGTGAGCAAAAGCCCAGTGGAGTGCAGCTGAAGGCTGTGCTTCACTGGCAAAGTCAGAATATGGTGTTTAAACAGCAGCAAAATGTTGGCGGGGTACGCAACTGGAGAGAAAACTTCAGCTAAATGGGAATCTTTCTGAATACTCGCACCTTCCAGACTAAGGACGGGGGGAATTAATCCACCTCCGGATGAGTCACCTGTTCAGGTTGGTTAAACATTCTGGAACCCATCATCATTGCTATGTTGGAACCCTGGCCTATGCTCGATGGTGAAGTCAAAACCTTGTAGGCTTATGGACCACCTGAGCAACTTTGGATTATCTCCCTTCATGTTTATTAGCCACTTTAAGGGCTTATGTTCAGTTTGCATAGTGAAGTGGGTACCATATAGGTAGGACCTCAGCTTCCTTAGGGACCACCTGAGCTCTCTGTCCTTAAGCTGGCGACTAATGAATCCAATAGGGTGTTCCTTACCCTTCTCATCTACTTGTGAAAGTACATCTCCTATCCCAGTGTCAGAGGCATCTGTCTGCACAATGAAAGCTCTTTAGTAATCAGGGGCCCTGAGAACAGGGGCCTGGCACAAGAGGTCTTTTAAGCCTATGAAGTCCAACCCAAACTCTTTAGACCAAGATATCTTCTTGGGTTTCTTAGGAGTTGTGGGAGCAGTCAGAGGGGCAGCTATGTTGCCAAACTCTGCCATGAAATTTCGGTAGTACCCTGTGGGTCCTAAAAAGGCTCTCATCTGGGTTTGTGTAGTGGGGGTAGGCCAGTCTTGTACTGCTTGTACTTTATCGGGTAGAGGCTGTATCCTCCCTCCACCTACTTCATGTCCAAGGTAGACCACTGAAGCTTCTCCGATCTGGCACTTACTGGCCTTTATGACCAAGTGAGCCTTGTGATGAACCTGCAACACAATTCTAAGGTGTTTCAAATGATCCTCCCAGGTGGCACTGAAAACTGCTATATCATCCAGATGTGCAAGATAGAATTCATCCAACCCATTAATGACATGATTCACAAGCCTCTGAAAAGTGACAGGTGCATTCTGCAACCCAAAAGGCATTACCCGGAATTGGTAAAGTCCCTCTGGTGTTGAGAAAGCTGTCTTCTCATTGGCATGTTCTGCAAGAGCTATTTGCCAATAGCCTGCAGTGTGTTCTAATGTGATGAGGTATTTGGAGGTACCCAAAGTATCCACTAGCTCATCTGTTCTAGGCAAGGGGTGTGTATCTGTCTTGGTGACAGCATTCAGAGCCCTGTAATCCACACAGAACCTCGGCTCAGAGGTTTCAGCCTTTGGAACCAAAACCACAGGGCTGGACCAAGGACTACTGGAGGGATCAATCACCCCAAGATCCAACATTTTGTTGATCTCTGTCTTAATGAAAGTCCCTACTTTGTCTAACATTCTGTATCCCGTACTTTTAGTAGGTACACTATCTCCTGTGGCAATGTCATGTTTGCCCCAAGGTGTCAAACCAGGAGCTTGTGAAAACAAGGAGGAGAACTGACTCAGCAAACTTCTCACCTCCTCCTGTTGATCGGAAATCAGAGAGTGGTCACTTTGACACCCTCAATGGAGCTGTCTGAAGGACTGTCCTGGAACAGGTTAGAGAGAGATTCTGACTCCTCCTCCTCAACATCTGAAGCCAACAGCAGTGCAGCGATTTCTAATCTTGGGATGAAATCCTTCAGCCAATTTACATGCAACTCTTGTGGAGCCTGTCCAGCCCTTCCAAGGTCCACTAAATAGTTGACCTCACCCAGTCAATCCACCACTGTGTAAGGGCCTGACCATTTGTCCTGCAAAGCTCTAGGCCTTATAGGGTTTATGAATAGGACTTGCTGACCTGGTGTGAAGTTGATGAGGGCAGCCTTCTGGTCATACCAATCTTTCACAAGAGCGTGCCCAGCCTTCAGCTTCTCACTAGCCAGACCCATCAGGAGTACCATTCATTTTCGGAGCCCTAGCACATAGTCTACTACGTTGGTAGTGATGGAGGGAGTGGGCATCTCCCACCTCTCCTTGACTATTGCTAAGGGTCCCCTTACAGGGTGACCAAAAAGAAGCTCGAAGGGGCTGAAGCCAACACCCTCCTGAGGTACCTGTCTGTAGGCAAACAGTAAGCATGGTTAAAGAAGATCCCATTTTCTTCTTTGGGGCTCTTCCAGAGCTCTTCCAGAGCCCCAATCATGCTCCCTCAACTAGACCATTGGTTTGTGAGTGGTATACAGATGAATTCTTACAGGTAACTCCACATGGCCTTCCACATGGCCTGCATATACTTGGACATAAAGTTGCTGCCCCTATCTGACACAACTTCTTTAGGGAAGCCAAACAAAGTAAATATGCCAAGTAAAGCTTTTTCAACTGACTTGGCAGTCACAGTCTTCAATGGGATGGCCTCAGGATACCCGGTGGCATGGTCAACCAGCACCAGGATAAACCTACTGCCTGAGGATGTTTGGGGGACAAGGGGACCAACAATGTCATTCCCTACCCTTGAAAAAGGTACCCCAACTGGGAGTGGTACCAATGGAGCTTGAATTGTTGTGCCACTTTTCCCAGATAACTGACATGTGGCACAAATCCTGCAGTGCTTTCTACTTGCACCCCCATCTTGGGCCAGTAGAAGTGAATGGATCATATTTGCTAGGTTCTCTTGATGCCAAGGTGACCAGCAAAGGAGACGTCATGCGCCAACTACAAGAGGAAGGGTCTCACAGCAAGGGGAACCACCAACCTCCTATGGGCTCCTTCTGTAGACTCTGTGGGCTCACTGTAGAGGAGCCCACCTTCCCAATAAATCCTGTGCTTGCCAGGCGTTTAACCCTCCAGCTGGGAGCAGGCCTGTCTCCTTAGGCCTTCCAAAAATGGACTCTCAATCCTATCAGAACCGCCTTCCACTAACAAACTCTGTAGCTCAGGATGGTCATGGGGATTGAGGATTTCAGGCAACACCTCTTCCTCGTCAGGTTCAGGTGTTTGACCAACTACCTCCACCTCAGTGGTAAGTGAGTTAGGGGGAATTGTCTCTTTCCCTCTTTTGTGTTTTCTGACTCCTTAAGCCTTGGGTTTCCCCTTTGGCTTAGGCTGGGCATTGGACTTGGCCAGTGCAGCCCTTGTTTGTGACCTTGTACATGGTCTCTCTGCTGTGTCACCCACAAGCCCTAAAGCTGCTCTGAGATCATTCCCCAGCAGGAGCTTTCCTGGGTCTTGCCTCTAAATGCTCACTGGAATCCTGACCACTGTGCCATTTATAGTAAGATTTACAGGTATAACTGGGAACTTGAGAGGGGGAATATCAACTAACTTAGTTTGGTCACAAAGGAGCTCCGGCAACTTCCTCTGGGTCTACCAATGTAGAATCCACTACTGTTCTGCTGTCCCACTATCCCTAAGGGCAGGAGTGTCAACTCCATTGATCAGCACACTGTATTTAAAATAGTACTTGGTGTTATCAGGAATTCTAGCATAAGCCTTTGAGACTTTAGGCTCCCAGGAACCAAGGGAAACTAGGACTACCTCAGATTTTATCCCACTGGGAAAGGAATCCAAGGAGAAGGATGCCCCTGTGATCTCTTCCTCCTCATAGGAGGGGAAGGCCAGACTCTCAGAGTGGACCCCCAAGGTTTTGACCTTACATCTGGGGTCCCCTTTCACATGGTCATGTGCTCCACAAGCCACACAAGGTCCACTGGGTCTTGGGACATAGGGGAGCTTACTGTAACAAGAATTCTGCTTGGAAGGCTAACTTCCACTACCCTGTGAATTCTCCTGTGACTTACCCTTAAATGTCTTTTTCTTTTTTGGGAGGAAGTTCTATCAGATCCCCCACCCTCTTTATCTTTGGGCTTTTCCCCTTCCTCCTGCTTGCCAGGATGAGTCTTGTCCTTATGGGACACTCTATGTGACACCCACAAATCTATTATGGCTAGCTTCTTAGGATCTAACTCCTTTGAATCTGCCAAATTTTGCTTAAGCTCAGGGGAACAAGATGTAAAAATATGTTCAAGCATGACAAGACATATCATACCCTCAAACATGGAGGCCTTATAGCTTTCAACCCAATCAGGCAAGTTCTTTAAGGAATTGGTTACATAAGACACCCTAGTACTACCTTCCGTCTTCTCGAACTCTCTAAACTTCTTCAAGTATTGGGCAGGAGTCTTCCCAAACTTTAAGATGAGAGTTTGCTTCAATTCTGCAAAATCTACTCTTTCAGCTTTTGGCATCTCCATAATAGCACTGCAGCCAGAGTGGGGTAGTCTGCTGATCAACCATGCAATCCTATCAGCATTTACAACCTCTTGAACGTCACATGCATTCTCAAATGCATTCAGCCAGTCCATAATGTCATTCATCTCATTATACACACTGAGCAGATCTTTAGGAAATCGTGGATGAGAGGAGGACCCAGACCCATGTCCAGATCCCATTGATCCATTGGAAACTTGAAGCTTGGCCAGTTCCAACTGGTGTTCCCTGTCCTTTTTTTCCTGCCTGCTCTATATTCAGCTTAGCCATGTGAAATTCAAGCTCATTCTGCTTAAACAGCATCTCTTGTTTCTTGAATTCTAACATGACCTCAGCATCAGAGCTGGCAGAGGAAACCTGGGACATTACATCATATCCCTGTCATTATGGGCACCATGGACGAGGGCAGCGACAGAACTGTCAGTTCTGTCAGTGGGAGCAGCCCCACCTCCTTCTGCACTCTCATTGATACTATGGCTTCGAGTTGGGACTCTTGCCATTCCATGATCCTTTAAATCTTTGTACTTTGAGCAGGCAAGCCTCACTCAGTACACCTCATTCTCAATGTTTCAGATTTTGAAGCATTCAAGGTTATATTGGTAATTGTTTCCATTATTATAGATAGGTCTATGGCCTTTACAGTTACTTACAACTAAGGTCATTATGTGTCCTGGGTAGGGGTAATCTGAAATGCCTTCACTAGTGTGCAAAATTGGATACCTTCAGTCCTATCCCACTGCTGTACACCAATTTGTTAAGATGGATTTCTGAACTCTGACCTGGCGGGCAGAGGTTCAGAAGGACAGCCTAGTTTGTTGGAACAGGGTAACCTTCTGAACCAAGCCAGACCAATCAAGGTAGCATTGGCGGCGGTCAAGACTAGGTCTTAGGAGGGTTGAGGGTGACTGAAAAACCTCAATGAACGCACAGAGTAAAGGACACTTACAAATCACACCCAGAGAGGTTTATATATATTAGAAATACATGGACATTTATTCAAGGCCTTTGAACTTCAACACACAGCATTTATCAATTGTAATACATCAAACCAATACAACTCTACTATCACACGTTTATACAATACCAAGAGGCCTAAAGGGTTAAAAGCACAGAATGGGTCCACAACCTAAAAGGGAAGGAAGCAAACAGTGCAAATAGTCTTTAGGCAGTTCTTCATTAAATAAACCCTAACTGAGAGGCAGTCCAGTCATACGAAGAGAGGAGCCTAGTGCTCAATGTGCTTTCAAATGCTGGTGCACATGATAGTGCAGAAGGGCAACAACAGGGTCTCTTGTAGGGGCTGTAGCAACTGAAGAAGGTGGGTGAGGCAATGAAAAACAAGTTCCCACTATTCTTGGAGGGTCTCCCCAAAGGGCAGAACAGGTTCCAGGAGTTGAGAACGTGGCAGTAGCAGAGGCTACCTGTGGAAAGGGGAGTGGCCCTCAGGGGGCACTCGTGCATAAAAGTGGGTGGGTGCGCTAGGGGCCACCGGTAAGGGTTGTTGGTACCCACCAAACTCCGGCCAACTCCGGACCGAACTGCGGCAGTCGATTCCACTTCGGTTTCAGGTTCAAATGCGGCAGTTGTGCGGTTCTGCCGCTTTCAGCTGCAAAATTACAGCGATGATTCCCTGGCAGGAGAGTGACAATTTCTCTGCTCCTGGTGGATGGATCAGGCCAGTTTTACTGTAGTAGGCTTCAGGGCACAGAGGAGCACAGCAGCAAGGAACCTGTGAAGTTTGTCACCACGGCTGGGCGACACAGTAACTACGTCTACTCCGGTTGGGGCGCTCTCGCTTCATTCTAGACCAGGGAATGCTAAGTGTACAAAATTCGGTGTGAGAGTGCCGTGAATACAGAGCTTGTGATGTACCAAGTCTCAAGGGTCTCCTCAAAACAGAGGTGATTTCAGAGCAAAGGTCCTGCGCAAGCTGGTCAGCCCACTGGTTGGTCCAGGGACACTTCAGAGAAAGCTTACTTGCAGGGTTTGAAGAAGGTGCCGAGAATAGTTGGTTTCACTATTCCAATGGGTCGAAGCATCTTCGCAGACCTTCTAGTTTGATCAGATGCAGAGGGGTCCAGTGGACAACAGCAGGCTCAGTGTGCCAAACCTTCCAGCAGGTCACCAGCGGTTCCTCACCTTGGCATCTTAGTTTCAGGATACTTAGATCCTATCCTTGGTTCAGTGAGAACGCAAGAGGTGAACCTGGTGTGGGTGTTTGGGCCCTTCTCTAATCCAGAATCTCCTTCGCACCAAAATGAAGAGGACCCAATGGGAGATCTGCTCACATACAGGCACACCAGACATGGACCAATCCCAGACCATGGTGGTCCCAGTCATTCAAGCACACCAGACTCTCTGGCACCCAGGATGCATATTGGAACTAGACACTACAGCCCACATCCTGGAAGCACACTCAAGGTATGCAGAAGCCCATGAAAGCTTGATGTTTCGTGGGAGAATGCATGCCCAAATAAGGAGTGGCCCGGGTCGGCTCGACCTGGAGAAGGCAAAGGAACAAGATGGCCAAGGGACAGGACAAAGAACCTCATTGTGTGGCCATTTTGTAGCCAGGCCACCGTCCTGTGCCAACCACAGTAAACGCGGTTTGCATGGCAAGAAAGGGTTAAAAACATGCGAAAAGATAAGCTGCCACTAGCCCTGTCCAAGGCACATCTGCATTTCTCCTGAAAAATCCTTTGAGGGAGTGTAGGGCCTTTGAAAACGAAAGGAAGACCCAAGCGCACTGTACTGTGAGGTACATTGCACACTTGTTACATGTTGCACAAAAGTTGCAACATGAGGAAAAAGGACTTTGGAAACAAAGTCTCCCAGTATGGACTGTCTTTAAGGGCATGTCAGTTTCCCCATAATAAAGTGAGCGAAAGCCCAGTGGAGTGCAGCTGAAGGCTGTGCTCCACTGGCAAAGTCAGACTATGTTGTTTAAACAGTAGCAAAACGTTGGGGGGGTACACAACTGGAGGGAACACTTCACATAAATAGGAATCTTTCCTAACAGCCGGTGCTTCAGTGAAAGTCTGCCTACTGCGGCTGCTGTGCCCGGCAGGGTCAGTACTTTCGGGTACATCGGCTCCGGCAGGCAGACTTGACTTTGCCGGTCTGGAAACAACGGTGCCGGTAAGCTTACCAGCAGTGTTGTTTCCGGACCGGCAACATTGTAAAGAGGCCCTCTGTCTGCTTCCAAGACAATTAAAGTTTGTAAAACAAAAAAGCTACCCTTTAAAGATTAGTTTATACCCATGATGTTCACTTTATTGGCCTGTAACATAAGGGTTTGCTTTTATGTGGTTTTGAAATGTTCTTAATATCATGCATTACAGCAAGCTTGAAGTTTGTGACAAATAATCTGTACACCAAGTGACCTTTTTACACAATTTCCTTTACAGTGGGGAGCATGATACCCCAGGGTCTTTTGGCGGCGATCAGGTTGTGAGACTTTATTATTACCATGGCCTGTTTTCTCCACCACTTCATATAGACCATGCCGTTTGGAGACTAATTTGTAATCTGATGTGGGTAAAAGTACTAAGAATTTTTGGCCAATGGAGTAGGACCCCGGAGACACTTTTTTATCATAAGAAATGTTCTGTCTCTCTTGAGCCTTTTCCATATGTGTCTGTACTAAAGTTCCTATTGTGGCCATGTTTTCTTTAAGTCTTGCGGCAGTTTGGGAGAGTGGTATTGAGGCTTCCTTCCTTACCTCCCAATGTTCCCTGAGCATGTCCAATACATCACAGGGATCTCGCCATATAATAACTCAAAAGGCAACAGCCTTTTAGAGGCTTGGGATGTTTTTATCTGTGCGAATAAGGACCAGGGGATCATCTGGTCCCAATTCTTCCCATCTTCATCTACCAGCTTTCTTAGAATAGTTTTGAGAGTTTTATTAAATCCTTCTACAAGGCCATCCATTTGGGGATGGTAAACAGGTCTGTAGAGTAATGATGTGGAGTAACTCTTTTACTTCTGGAATGAGTTTACTCATGAAATGCGTGTCTTGGTCCATCAAAATCTCTTTTGGATATCCTGGAGAAAAAGGGGGCAGATGTGTATGGACTTGTTGTGTGGTGTTGGTTCTTAAGGGAAAGACATTGGGGTATCTTATGGCATAGTCAACTATAACTAGCACATATTTATTACCCAGCTTGGATGTTTCTAGCGGCCCAATAATATCCATCCCAATTCTAGAAAAAGGAATTTTTATCATTGGTAATGGATTTAATGGAGCTGGGGGAGGTATGTGTGTGCTGGTTTGTTGACAAATGTCACAGGTCTGTATAAAGGTTTTAATATCTGCATGTATCCTGGGCCAATAAAACTTGTTACTGATGTGGGCATGTGCTTTTGCCTGTCCTAAATGGCCCACTGTTAAGTGTAAGTGTGCTATCTCAAGCATCACTTGTCTATGGCTTTGGGGAATTACCAATTGGGTTTGTATTATGCCATTCAACATAAGGCCCTTTGGATAGAGTGTCATGCAGTGGATGGGAGGCAGAGTAATTCTTACGCCAAATAATGGAACCAACTCAGGAAGATGGCAAAGGTTTCTGTTTTAATATCAATTGTCTAAAACAGGTATTTACAACGGACATCAACAGATGTTGCATGAGCTCGCAGCACATTATACAAAAAAATTACACATGGCAAATAAGAGAAACCTATGAGGGGTTGTGATACGTTCAAGGGGAACATCAAGTATACTTTCTATAAGGGGTTGGGTTGTGATTGGATATCTACTGTCAGGTGGTCATCTTCATCACTATTAGGTACACAGTGTATTATTGGTTCATTGGTTCTCAAACTATAAGGCCCTTCATTTATGGCCCTCTATGATTGGTTGGCATGCTCGTGCCATTCTGGAATATTCGGCTCACTAGCAGCAGTAAGCTCATGCCTCAGGTGCCAGGAGGTGGACTTGACTGTACCTCCCCACCCAATTAGCCCAACATCTCTCATAACCCATGCCTTCTGCCCTGAAGATTGTCTTTGAACTTGGCCTTGCAAAGTATGCTTGTCTCTGGGAATTGAAAGCAAGCGTCCCCAACCAGCACGATCCTCCCCGCAATGAGAGACAATGAAAGACTCTCCCAAAATGGGAATAAGGCCAAGACAGAGTGCGGGTGAGCGTAAATGGGAGTTTATCAATCAGAATAGGGCATGCAAAGAACTCTGCAAACTCCGAGAGCGCTCTGTCTGACAATAGCAAAGACAGGCGTATATATTTACAAAAAACGTCATCAAAACCTACATACTATAGGGGGCACAAGTTCATTGGGATTGGGTGGCGACGACTAACTATAGGTGCTGCTGCGGCGTGGTTGGTCTTGGCTGGAGGACGTCACTGGTCACCCTCGTGGGTTGGGCTGGGCCTGGCAGGTCGGCTTGAGTTCATCCGGGCGGTGTTGGTGTGCCAATGCGGCCTGTGGCAGAGATGAATACCTTTCCTGACTTACTTGCCCTCGGCCATGCACACCGCAGTCATTCAGTCATTTACAGTGTTATTCTCTTTAGTAAATCTTCCAATAGGTTATTTTATAGGTTAATCCAACACAGGAGGAATGCACCTTGTGAGGGGTCTGGAGGTAATACATCGAGGCCTGGTTACCCGTGTCCTGCTGACCGGGGCCATAGGTCGAGGGGCTAAGCTTCGGGGCCTGGGACGGGTGGTACAGGTCTTTCTGTCTTGTTAGAAGTTGTTATGGATGTTCCGCTGTGTGTTGTCAAAGTGTTGGGTGTCCTGATTGCACAGGGCCATAAGTCTAAGACGGTCCGGTGGGTTGTGGGGTTTACGAGGGGGCGCGGGAGTTTAGACAAAGGTTTGCTGCTGTGCTGTAAATAATGCAGGTGGCTGGCCGTGGCCTTGGGTGCTGCAGTGGGGCTACAAATCTTTGAAGCGGCTCCAGTCTGGTCGGGGGAGGTGGGATAGCGCAGAGCGGGCCTCTGTTCTCATGTCTTGGCAGCCTTCGCAGGGTGGGAGGGGGATACATCGAGGCCTTGTACGCATTCACAAAGGTATCTCCCTCGTGTGTTGCTGAATGTAGGTAAAGACATCACAAACATTTGAACACTTTCTATAATACTTATTCAAAATCACTTCAAAACATGCATTTAACCTTTGCTGGATGTGTCTCGATTATACCCAGTCCGAGCACCATATTTGTACATTATATTCTAGCAGCTACAGTGTTTTAGTTACATGCATATACATTCGCAGTAAATGAGGTAGTAGTTGGGTCGGTGGAGTACATAGAAAACGACCCGCCACTGTACGTGACGGTGGTGGCACATAAGGGGCTTAGACATACACACATGATAAGTGCATTCTCGCGCATCCTTTACATGAGTTCATAGTATAGTTGCATTCGCTTTCTCGTGTACTCTAGCAGCATTAGCTTAGTTATGGCGCGAAACCATGGGAGGTAGGCTGCCCAGTGATACACGCAACAAACAGATCCCTGGAGCGTTCCTTTATTATTAGCATCCACCTGTAATGGTGTGAGCTCGCCATTGCTTATATCATGGGAGCATGCTCTCTCATTTTAATACATTCCACAGGCGTTTGTAATATAAGAGATTTTGTGGAAGAAAGCATACTTTGCAAGTGGTCTTGACATTAATATATACATATATATAAAGACTGTCTGCCATCAGATGACCATTTTACCGTTCTTCTCATTATTCAGGCCTGCTGGCCGGGTCATGCTGATAGTGATAGTACACTGCGGGAGGTGTACTGTTACAATGTTAGCGTATTACGCTAGCTCATGTCCGTCTTGTTCGTGGGAACGTGCTCGCAGCGGATCTGCCAGGGTGCTGCGGCAACAGGGATGAGACTCTCCAAGGGTGGGGGCCGCGCTACAGTGCGCTGAGCTCACACCATCTTTACCAGACAAAAAATGGTTTCTGGGCCTAGCTGAATTTGTATGGGCAATCAATACGTGTGGGCAATGTCTCCAGCGGGTGAGCCCTCCACCACCTGGGCCCGGGTGGCACGAGGGGACGCCCAATGAGCCATTGCCCTCACCTGGGGAGAAAACGCAGGCGAGAGGGGTCTCCTGGACCAGTTCTCCCCTACAGAATATAAGAGAGTGCGAGCATGCACTATTGTTATTCTTGAACTCCTCACCCAACTCTATTTCCATCCTTAGCTCACGTGACAGGAGACCATTATTTGGTCCATTTTGCAGTCTTTAATTGTCTCAAATTAATAAAGCTTGGCACTCATGGTGTTCTTTCTTTGCACCTTAACAAGGGATGATTCAGCATCTCACATTGACTGCCTTTGAGAATAGATAACCAGTCTTGGCGGCTTCAGCCTTGACAACAGACCAGACACCCCTTCCAGGCTCATCCATGATCTCGGCTAATTCTTCACTTCGACACAGCTCTCAGCTCTTCTCTTCATGGGTTTAAGTTTACTTAACTTATGACACTGATGCCCAGTTTCTATATACTGGTGGGTTAGCCTGCAGTCTATTCACTTCTCATAGCCAGCGTTTAAGATTACTTGATCTACTTGCATTACAGCATCAGTACAGTTATTGAACGACTTGCATTTTCTGCAGTGCTCTTCACAAGTGCAGTCTTCTTTCCGCATATGAAAGTTTACTCGATTCTTAGTTCGTCATCAAATTCTATAAGGTCTATTTGTTTTCCTCTTAGCCAGTCCTCATTGAAAATCAAATACATCTATTTTCCTGATGTTGAAATATATTTATATCCCTTGGCACGTGTTTCTCCACCTTTTCTAGGTTGGTTCATCAGGAGGGTTTAGTAGTACACATCCAAACAATTAACTATTGGATTTGTGTTTTGGCTCAATATACACTCCATAATGGCTAATTAGGAATTTGGAATGAAACACTTCTTTGTTTTGCTTGTATGTTTGTCCAATCGTTTTGCTTGTTATCATGCCGCGAGGAAAACGCTTTCAAACAGGAAACTGGCACCCAATCGAAAGTAAAAAGTAAAGCAAAACGTTTGGACAAACATACAAGCCAGACAAAGAAGTGTTTCATTCCAAATTCCTACTTCGCCAGTGAATAATGAGGCAAAATACAAATTCAATAGTTAAATAATTGGATGTGTACTACTAAACCCTCCTGATGAACCACCTTAAAAAGGGTGGATAAACACGTGTTGAGGGATTTAAATATATTTCAACATCAGGAAACTAGATGTATATGATTTTCAACCTGTACTTCATTATTAAAAACATTTGATCTTGGAGCAACACATTGGATTATTTTCCTTTTTTCTAAGTTATATCGGGAACAATGTCATGTTCTTCTTCATTAATTTTTGGAGGTGAAGATGGATGGGGTCTGTCATCTGCTTCTCCAAAACCCAAGTCAACTCTCTCCGTCTTCTCTTTCTCAGACTCGTCTTTGAGTATGGGGAACACTGACCTCTTGAGTATTCCTTGGGCTATTTTATCCCAGGGTTGGATTTTGAAAGCTGTTTCCCCATGATTCTGTAGTAGAATGTGTATGTCTGCTCTAACGTGTGGATCAATAACCCCAGCCAGGACATCTAGCCCAAATTTCCATGCAAGTCCTGACTTAGCTGCAATTCTTATGTTAGGCCTAGGGGAAGATCAGTGGGTTTAAGCTCTCTTTTCCCTGGACGGATAATGGTCTCCCTACTGCTACAGATATCAAACCTGATGGATCCTTTTGTGGCTATTATTGTGTCTGAAGCTTTGTTACTCAACTTCTCATAGTTCAGGGTTCCCCAACCTGTATTGGTTGAGCTGCATCCCTGTAACGCTCACCTGATTCCCACGGAGGCGCAAGTCTGGCTTCGAGTGCTGATGCTTCTTCAATGGTGAAGCGCAGGACTCTGAAGATGGACAGGAAGGGCCCTCTACTCTGGCTTCTCCGGCTCGCAGGAATATTCCCCTGTGCGTGAAAATGGAGTATTACCTACTGACTGAGTTATGCTCAAGCCTCCCACTCTCTTCCAACCCTCCACGACACCCTTCCACGATTCCCCGTGAAGTCTCACCTTAGGGTCTGAAAGGACGAGCTCTCCATCCTGCTTCTGACACAGGGGCGCGTTGAACCCAGTTACTTCACTGGATTGAGGTTGGATGGGAGTTCAGGTAAGCTTGATTATACTGGTAAGGCGCTGTAAAAGTTCTGTTGCAAGTTCAAAAGTTCAAGCTTTAAATAATAATGTTCATTGTCTTTTTTCAGGTGATGTATGAAGATTCCTTTGGAGACTTCTTGCAACAAAGCGCTGATGTTGATGTCTTTTCCCCATAGGGGCCGGGGTTCGGAATGCCGGAGATATGGCGCCGACCCGAAGTGAAACGTGCAGTTCCAGTAAAGATCTGGTAAGTCCTAGATGAGCGCTCAGGTAATGTTTTTGCATTCGCTCATCTAATGTCTTTGTCTTTTTTCCCCATAGGGGCCGGGGTCCTGCTTGGAAGCAGCAAGACCCGAAATGAAATGGGAATGACCCAAAAGGTAAGTCTTAGAAGGAAACTGAGCTTTTCCTATTCCCTTCCGTCTCTCACCTCTTATTCTTGTCTTTTTCTCTAGGCTCTGGGAAGTGGCTGTGTATCCGGATGATCGCTGCTGAAGATGGAGGAACCCAGGAAAGGTGAGTGAAATGCAGCGCTGCAGCGATCGTAACAAAATGCTTTTAAAAATGATGTCTTCCCTTTCAGGATCGTCGGTGATGTCTCCGTGGTGCAGATTAGCTGGTAGGTCTCTTGTCTCCCTTTGCAGGTGACCCAGGATGATGACAGGCGTGGCTGAAGTCCAGATGCAGGAGCTGACACGGTGAGCGTCCTGCTGCGAGGAGCAGAACAACGCGAAGCGTGAGTTGCTGATCGGGTGTGGTTTAAATAGCTTTGGAAGAAGTTCCAAGTGTGTATCCTTCCTCCGATCAGGTATGTATCCTTCCCCGACCACACCCAGGTGGAAAGTAGTCCCACAGGTAAAGTAGTTCCTATTCAGGCCTCAAGAGGGCCTGGATGTGGCAGCATGGTCTGCATCAGGTAAGTGCACATTAAAGCACTTGAACACATGTCTAGCTTTATGAGCCTGGCGCCTAAGGCGCCAGGACAGAGGTCCAACATGAGCCTGGCGCCTAAGGCGCCAGGACTGAGTCCAAAGGGCCCCAGCTTGGGCCCGCTGGCACTCCCCTGGGGGAAATGATGCCTGCCTCTGGGGTTGCTGGGTCGGACCTGGCTCCTTGGAGGTAGGCATCATGACAATCCCACTTCTAACACCTTATATAAGACAACCATTGTATCAAGAGATGGCACAGACAACAGAGATTTAGTTCAAAATAATGTATTTTACTAATCAGGATGGTGTTATGCCTGACTAGCCCTTTACTATGGCGGGATTTCCCTGCCTAAACAAAATTAAGGGAAGTCCATGGGCATCATTACGGGTCGGGCGGTCCGGAATTAACAGTGGCGATAAACCCGCCGCCACTGTTAATTCCGGACCGCCCAATCCCGAGTCCTGCAGGCGGGAGGTGATCTTCCCGCCAGGTCTGACCTGGCGGGTTGAACACCTCCCGCCTGCAGGCAGATGTGGAAACACCAGCACCATCACGAGATGGTGTCGGTGTTTCCACTTCCCCATTCCCATTGAGTCCTATGGGACTCAATGGGAACGGGGATTAACACCATTCCACCTCCGTGACTCCCGGGAGATCGGGGCTGTAAAGCCATGGTAATTCCAGGAGTCACGGAGGCGGAATAGTAATACGAGTCCGGCGGTAACCAGGCGGTTTTACCACCGCGGTTACCGCCGGACTCGTAATGAGGCCCCATGTCTTATAAGTCCAAAACAAGAATCTGCCTGTGTCAAAACCTATGATATCCCCAATTCTGTAAGATAACAATGTGTAATAAATCTCAAAATTAAACAAGTGTTCAAAAACTTAAAGTATCTGTTCACTGGAGCTTCTTCTAAAGCTCCCTTCCCCAAGTTCCCAAAAAGTAATACAGTCACACATCCATATATTCTTGGGATTCCCTTCCCCAAGATGAAAGAAATACAGTTCCTTGTTGTCTTGGGATTCCCTTCCCCAAGATAAAGGCAATAAAGTTCACCCAACAATGTGATCCTGGAGTTCACTTCCCCAAGATCAACTTTCCTCTATCTGCTCCTTTATTTCTGTTTCACAACACCACAAAAATATATGGTCCACTTGATCTTTCCTTCTGTTATCTTCACCAAGGATTCACTCCTCTTTGCATCTTTCCAATTTTTAGTGATTTTTGTCTTGGTGCAGTTTCAGACACACAGTCCACCTATCACAGGTCATGCAACCAGCAACCACATGCTTTCCTTGCGCTTGTTAAAAATGTGTACACTAGAAAGCTCTCTGGTCTAGGCACAGTTGACAGAGAACACAGTCCACCCATTACAGGTCACACAACCAGAGGTTTCCCCCAGTGTCATTGTTCAATAGCTTGATTCAACACTACATATACGTGCATCTTGGCATTAGCTTACTTTCACTTGAGAAAGACTCAACAGCCCCTTTCACAAAGTTCCTTATTCAGAATTCATGTATTGCACTTGATATGGGCTCACCTGCCCCGTTCACAAAGTTCATTATTCAATAATAGTAGGTTTCACTTGATATGGGCTCACTAGCCCCTTCTCCATGATTCAATTTTCAACAGTAGCACTTTCACAAAGTTTGTTATTCACTAATAGTAGGTTTCATTAGATCCAGGCTCACCTGCCCTCTTCACAAAGTTCGGTATTCAAAAATTAATTTTCAAGTCATACGGGATTAACAGCTCTTCAGAGCGCCCGGTTTCCAAAAAGCCCTTCCAGCACCTTAACGGGTTACTGTGCTCCCCTCATCGGCTTCCCTTCTGCTCAGTAAAAGCCACTTGCCGATTCGTTGACTGCTTAATTTCAGGGACGCTGATCTATGGCTCTGCTTCTGCTTCCATATGATGCCTACTCTCTGATTTTCCTCACACAGGGCTCCTGGTCCTGTTTGTTCCACTCGGTAGAACTTCCGGGACTCTCCGCAGCATCTCAGTGTCTCAGCATCTTCCATCTCGACATGGCTCCAGCTGTATTGCTCATACTCCTTTCACCTCCCTCCTGACTCTTAACACTTCCAGCTTTTATAATCTTATTCATTCACAATGGGTTGCAGATGAAACAACATATCTCCAATTGCCTTACCTTATTCAGGCCCATAAGTGTGACATGCCTGACCTTTCTTCTTCACATCAGTACCAGAGTTGTACCTGTAACTGTAAATTTGCATTGCTACTAGTTCCCTCGTCTTCTTCTCAGTACCCACTGGAAAGTCATAGGGGCTAATAGACTGGGACTGACAATAGCACATAAAGGCTGAGGGGGTATTGGGTAGGTCAATGTTGGAAAAGAAGAGATACCATGTTTCTCCCTCTGGTGTCCCTTCCCCAATCCCTAAGGACCATCTACCCAGGTGATCCTCCCTCGCTCATCCAAGCCCAGGGTCGGGATCCAAAAGCGATGGCTTTCCCCTGGCCACCTGTATAGAAGATCCTCAGAGAGTAGGTAGTGGAACACCCTTTTGGTGTTTAAGTCCTTGTGGGACATGGCTAAAGAGGTAAAGTTAGAAGACTCTTTAGAGAGTTCCTCAGAGGAATGGGAGACCATGTCCCCACAGGAGGGAGTCTCTCCCGGTGCGATCCTGCTTGCCTCTACCCCTAGTGAGGGTATCGCAGACTAGGATCACCTCCCTAGCCTCACAGGGGGAGGAAATTCCCCTTGGGGAGAAGGGACGAATTCCTGCAATTCATCACACCACCCATGATTCAATAGCTGATAAACATTGTGTAAGTTGTTGATGCAAAATATCCAGAAAATCAGTGATGGATTAAGAACAATACAATTGGAGTATTGTCTGCATAAAACAGAGCTTGAAAACCAAATAAAGAAATTACGGAAGCAGGAGGAGTAGTAAAAGTGAGGAAAGAATAGGACCCAGTACTGCACCCCTGAGGCAAGCCAGCCAAAAGGAAGAGTGTGGGACCGTGACAGAGAGCCCTGCCAAGATAGAGAAAAGGATCGACCTTGGAAGTAGGTTATGAACCATGATAACACAGAGCCAGGGATGAAAAGTGAAGAAAGAGAAGTAATAAGTGTTGGGTGATCAATAGTGTCAAATGCGTAGATAAGTCAAGCAACACCAGAATAGATGAAGATGGGTAGTGACGAGCATGAAGAATAGAATTAGAAAAGGCTAATAGAGCAGTTTATTTTGAGTGTAGAGATTGAAAAAGAAAAAGAAGGTTACATTAAGATATGAAGTCAGTTGAAAATTAACATTTCTTTCCAATCCTGTGTAAAGAAAACACAATATAAATATTAGATGATAAAAGGATTAGATGCATCAAATTTCATTTTGGTTTTAGTATAGCTATAACAGTAGCATGTAATCATGAAACTAGTTGAAAATGTGCCTGATTGTTTAACTATTAAATAATGTTACTACTTAAGGTTATAAAAGCGAACAAAATAGGTCTAACCAGTGGTGCACAATCTCTGCCCAAGATCACCCAATTGTTGTAAATCCAGCTCTCCTATTTCAAAATTGCACACCTCTGCCTTGATCAATTTCACACAAATATGAATTTCCATATCACACAAACTGTTGGTACTCTTGTTCAGAACAGAATTGCCTCACATTTCAGTGCTGGACTGCCAAGTGGGAGATAACACATGTTTTGTAGACCGTCCTGTCTGGGAATGTACACATAGAGCAGGTTATTTGGCTGTGTTTGATCTCAGTAGAGGAACTCCCACACCTTTGATAAATGTATTTAACCTTGTGATGAGTGAGAAAACATGTGAATTGGACTACCCCCTCAGCCCCCAGTGAATTGCCCCACCCATTAAATATTGTAGCCTCTCATTTGCTTGACTTTTCTGAACTTTACAATATATAAGAGGTTTTAGAAAACCCTAGGTGATACAATCATGGTTCACTTTTAGAAGAGAAATTAGCACAGCAGAAAATACATGTACTAAAATAGTTTGGAGTAAGACATTAGAAAAGCAGTTGTTATTCTAAAAAGTGGAAATACCAAATGAAAGGAAGGAACATGCTGTGAATTAAGTTTTTTGGAATGTGAAAACTTGATGAATCAAAACACTGTTGCATAGAAAGAAAGGTGATACATTGCTGCATTTTAAAAGAAAAGGAGACCACAAAAGCTTGAGTCCCCCTATCACATGGCTGGAGGCAGCTATGGGTGTTTGCACCTTCAGTCCATTGAATTGTGATCCCAGTGTGATGTTCACAATGTGAGAATTGGTGGATGCAGCCTCAGAAGTTTCAGTTGTGGAAAGAAATCAGCAAATTAATTGGAGGCAGAGGGGGGAAACCACAGCAGCCTCAGGCGCCTTGTCAGATTGGCATGCTGAGCAGACACTAAAGCAGGCTCTGCTGCTCTGACACTAACAAAAAGAAAAACATAATTTCACTCAGTCCCTCCTTACCCTACAGGGCATTAGGCGCATTGCCACCCACTCCCCTTCTTTGTGGCAGCCCTGGTGGAGTATCCTTCATCATGCACAGGATTCACAATTTGTCGCTGGTGATGTTTATAGGTCACTCAGTCATAGTTTTAGTTTTTGTATTCTGGTGCATGTACTTTTCCTTCAAAATTATTAATAGATGACTGTCATGAACCGCCGGCTGCGTCCATTCTGGACCTCGTGGTCCCTGACCCATAGAGGACTGCATTCCGTGATCCTTCCAACATGGCCTTTTTATGCGGAACGCAGCTGGCCAGCCTTTACGTGCTACGTTCAACTTCCTACAAAACAGTCACGCCCCTGCGGCTCTGCGCGTCTTAATGCTACCGCTCTGTGTAGTCTGACGTGTGTCGCTGGAGTTCGCTCGGGGCTTCCTTCCGAGTCCTGTTTCCCCGATTCCTTTAATTAAATTCCTTCCCTTTTCCTTCCTCGAACTTACCTTCAATCTTCTTCCTGGATCCTTGCCTGTGCTCGGGTCACGGCGTTCCGTGCCTACGAGCTCGGCATTGTTTCCTTCCTGGTTCCCGGTCCTGGACATCTGAATGCCTCCTAGTGTAGGACTGTTATCCTCACGCTGGAATCCGAAGACCAGCACACGGGCCTGTACAAATCCCAGACCGTGCGAAAGAAAGCATCCAAGAAGGTCGCAAGCAAGGAAAAACAGGTGAGAAGGGGAGAGACTTGTGACAGATTGAGACGCCTAAAAACGATATGAATACAGAGATGGAAGACGTGGTTCAAGACCTCATGCGAGGTATGCAGGAATTAACCACTGAAGTCCAGAACCTTAAGGCAGAGAACGCTGCTTTAAAGCAGCTAGACTTGTCTCGTGACTCTGCAACCAAAGAAAGTGTCTTGTTGGGCGGTGTAGTGGACAAATATGATGGCTCTTCAAAGACCCTTCTTGCCTTCCTTGATTCATGTTTGGTGCATTTAACCTTCAATCCCTACTACTTTTCCACCCCAAGAGCAAAGGTGGGGTTTATGATCTCACACCTCACTGGTAATGCCTTGACCTGGGCAACCCCCCTAGTCAATTCAGGCGACGCCCTCCTGGATGATTATGATGGGTTCTTGAAGGTTTGATCGCCTAGAGCTTGTTTACAGCGCTCAAGAAAGACTACTTGAATTTCAACAAGGATCCCAGGATATGCTTACTTATGTGACCCGCTTTAAGCAACTAGTAAACGAGGCTGATTGGTCCCAAGAAGACAGTTTCACTCTGTTTCGAAGAGGCCTAAATGAAGAAATAAAGGACGAGTTAGCCAGGGTAGCTTGCCCAAGTTCCTTCCAGGCCCCCATGGACCTCTCCCTACAAATCGACTTTCGAATCCAGGAAAGAAAGGCAGAGAAAAGAAAGTCTAAGTCAACATCCCAAAAGGCTGCCACAGACCATCCATACAGACCAGAGCCTGCTGCATCTCCAACCTCGGATCCAGAACCCATGCAACTAGGGGCCTTGCGTGGACCCATTACCCCACAAGAAAGGATGCATCGGATTCACACTAGGCTGTGCATGTACTGCGCCTCCGATAAACACCTTGTGAGAGAGTGCCCTATCGCTCCACCACGGCGTTTCGGGAAACGCCAGCTCCCGATCCTAGATGGGGCACAGTTTCGGGAGAAAGGTGTCTGCTGCTCATCAATTCCTTCCTTAAACCCTCCTGGACAAAACAATCTTGTGATTCTACAGGCATTCCTATCGCCTTCTAAGAAAGAATCCTATCCCATCCTGGTTTTAGTCGATTGCGGAGCCATGGGCATATTCATAGATCATGATTGGGTCACTAGTCACAATATCCCCCACGAAACACGAGATACTATGCAACCTGTTGAAGCTATTGATGGGAGACCATTATCTTCAGGACCCATAACCCTTCAAACCAAAGAGATTCTTCTTTCTATAAACCGCCACCGAAGAGAGGATTAAATTTGATATCATAAAATCTGCCCACTATCCTATGGTGTTAGGCATGCCCTGGCTACAAAAGTACAACCCCTACATTAACTGGACAGCAAGCTCCTCACTTCTTGGTTCAGAACATGGTATGTCCCTTTGTTTGTCCCCAACCACTTTACCAAGTTCCTCTGAAGACTCTCAAGAAACTCAGCAAATGTCGGTCACAGTCTCTAACATTATCCGGATTCCCCAGGCCTACCAGTCATACTCAAATGTGTTCTCAACAGCAATTGTTCAAGCTCTACCACCCCACAGACCTGAGGATTGTGCCATTGGCACTGAGCCTTCAGCCGTGATTCCCTTCGGAAGCATGTTTATTCTATCCAAACCTGAAAAAAGGGCCCTCCGGGAATACCTGGACACCAACTTGGAGAATGGAACTATTCAACCATCCAAGTCCCCAGGGGGCGCTTCTTTTTTCTTTGTCCCTAAGAAGGATTGCAAGGAGCGTAGGCCATGTTTGGATTACCGTGGCCTTAACCAATGCACTCTTAAGGACCGTTACCCATTGCCTCTCATCTCGGACATCCTGGAAGCAGTGAGAGGTGCAGTCATCTTCACAAAACTAGATCTCAGGGGTGCCTACCATCTTATTCGTATAAAAAAGGTGATGAATGGAAAACAGCCTTTAGAACACCCTTTGGCCATTTTGAATACTTGGTCATGCCCTTTGGACTTGCTAATGCCCCTGCAATTTTCCAACGTTTCATGGATCGGTTCTTTTCTGATATGTTGTTCCTCTTCGTCATTATATACCTAGATGACATACTGATCTACTCCAAGGACCATCTGAAACACGAAGAGCACGTAAAGGCAGTTTTACAACGTTTTCGAGAACATAAGCTCCTGGCCAAACCCGAGAAATGTCTTTTCCATGTATCAACTGTTCACTATCTCGGATTCGTTCTTAGCCCAAAGGGGATTGGAATGGATTCTTCCAAGGTTGACTCCATTTTATCTTGGCCTGTTCCAACCACTGTAAAACAAATTCAATCCTACCTGGTGCTTGTTAACTTCTACAGTCAAATTATACCCGCATTCTCTGAGATTGTGCATCCTATAGTCACACTATTAAAGAAAGATACCCCCTTTCAGTGGGCTTCAGCCCAAGACTCTGCATTTCAACGGTTGAAGTCAGAGTTCACACAAGCTGCCATCCTAGCTCAACCCGACACTGACCGACACTTCTTTGTTGAGACTGATGCCTCCAACTATGCCATTAGGGCAGTCCTGAAACAGGAACTTGGCGACAAGTTAGAACACCCCATCGCCTATCTTTCCCGCACCTTGACTCCCAGCGAAACTAATTATTCCGTCCTGGAGAAGGAATTGTTAGCCATTCGTCAAGACTTCACTGATTGGCGTGATCTCCGTCTGGGAGCCAAACACCCGGTACAAGTCCGTACGGACCATCGGAATCTTCAAGTCCTACAATCCCAGGAGTGTAGAAACAGTCGCCAAGCCCCCCGGGCCTTGTTTTTTGCTTAATACCAATTTCAAATACATCATTTTCCTGGAACACATAACATTATAGCCGATGCCTTATCCAGACGTTCTGATTATGAACCCCTTGAGGACCGGACCTTTCCTAAAATGTTTACCAACACAATATTTGTTGCTCAAGCAGTTACTCTCCTGGAGGATATTCGAGTCCAAACTCAGTCCTCTGAACCCTGGAAAGAGTTTAAGAGAAACAATAGGTGGAATCTCAAAATAAAAGACCAGCAGGCCTTCTACACCAACCAGCACTACCAACAAGACCCTGGGAAATCATTGCCACAGATTTTATCGTAGAACTACCTTCTTCCAGAGGCTACACGACTATAATGGTTACCATTGATTTGTTCACACATATGGCTCATTTTACGCCTCTATACAAACTACCATCCTCATCTGAACTTGCTGGGATTTCTTTAGAACACATATTCCGGCTTAATAGACTACCTTCCAAAATCATTTCCGACAGAGGACCCCAGTACATATCCCAGTTTTGGAAACGGCTATGTGTTACGCTCACCTGGCTCCCACAGAGGCGTCGATCGCAACTGGACAGCTGCGATCTCCACCAATGTGACGCGTAGGGCCGAGATGACGGACTGGACTTGCCCACCTAGCTTCGTTTGCTTGGGCCGTAGGAGTTGAGCGTAAATCCCCCCACCCCCGCTGTTCTCCCCACAGATCGCCTTTGATGTTCCCTCTTATAGTCTCACCTGATGGTTTGAAAAGATGAGCTCTCCATCCTGCATAGAGCGCAGGGGCGCGTTGATAGCCAGTTGCTTCACTGGCTTGAAGGAATTGGTGAGTTCCAGAACAATATTGACTCCGAGATTCCCGGCAAGACACCGTAAGTATAAAGTTTGTAAGAGTTCAAATGCCTGACTTTCACTCTTGTCCGATTCCTTGCAGGTTGCAGCTTGACCCTAATGAAGAGTTCCTCGTGGCAACTGGTAGTATTCTGGTAAGGATTTGTATTTTCCAACACAGTTCGATAAAATGAAGTCAATATGTAACCTGTTGCTTTCTCCCTTATTCAGGTGCTGAAAGTAGGAAGTCTTGGGGAATAATACGTCCGGCGGTAAAATCAGGTAAGTCTATTGTGGTGAGGAGGGTTCCCCTTGTTAGTCCCTTTGTTTCACCTTGCTGTCCTTTGGTTTCCCCTTAGGGGCCGGGGTTCGGCGAAGATGCAGTGGAAGCTGCGCCGACCCGTGAAGTGGAATAGTACCCCGGTGGTAAAATCAGGTAAGTCTATGGGGGGTAACTAATATTCCTCTGTGTATTCCCTTAGCTCACCTTGCTGTTCTTGTCTTCTCCGTAGGTGCTGGAGCGCGGCGGAAACATGCAGGAGGATGCAGTGAAATGTGAAGATGCTGCGAAGGCCGGTGAGTTCAGCGCGGCGCTGCAGCAGGCGAGGCGACGCGCATAAAATAACTTCCTTCTTCCAGCTCGAAGGCGCGATGGATCGGGAATTCAGGTAAGGATTAAAGGTGTTGCTTTTGTTCTAACCTTTTCTCCTTCTTTCTCCCTTTTTCTAGGCGCTCCAAACTCGAGGCGGGCATGGCAGAAGGCTGGATGCAGACTTGCAGTCACGGTGAGCATTACGCTGCTGGATGCAGAATAACGCGAAGCGTGTGCTGCTCTTCGGGCGTGGTTTAAATAGCCACCAAAGTAGTCCCAGGTAAGTATTCCTCAACAGCCCCGTCCGAGTAAAAAATAGTCCCTAAGTAGAATAGTCCCTTCCAAGCCTCTTTTGGCTTGGAGCTCTTGCAGCATGGTCTGCATCAGTTAAGTTTGCAGCATGGTCTGCATCAGGTAAGTTTTAATCTATGAGCCGGGAGCCTATGTTGCCAGGACTGACTCTCCATATGAGCCTGGCGCCATAGGCATCAGGACTGGACCCAAATAGCCCCTAGCAGGGGTTGTTGGGCTTGCTTAGGATAACTTGATGCCTGCTTCCGGGGTTGCTGGACGTGGTCTGGGTCCCCGGGGGTAGGCATCGTGACAGCACCCCCCCCCAAGGCCCCTCCTAAAGTCATTCTTCCCTGTGGTTTCGGTTTGGGAAATTTCGGTGGAATTGTTTCACCAATCGGGGTGCATGAACATGGTCACTAGGTTCCCATGACCTTTCCTGTGGTCCGTAACCTTTCCAGTCGATTAAATAAAAGAGTTTTGGGAGGCCACCAGGGGGCGCAGGCAGGATGGTCACCTGAGCTTCGAGCTCCGTACCCAGCCCCGGGAGAATGACGGTGCTAGCATGGAACGAGGATCCCATGACCTGCGAGACCCCCACCATACACTGTGGGAGCCTGTGGCCCCCCGCTACACCCAGCTCCGGTGCCAATCCGACACCCCAGAGCTGAGTTCTACGGGCCTGAAAGTTCCCACGGCTCCTCCCCCGCGGCTCGGCGCAGCGCACTGGAGGAGGCCGCAGCTGCCGCGCATACGTGGCCTCGGTTGGAGTGAGGAAGCCACGGGCGAGGAGGAGGCGGCGCCGCACGGAGGAAGAACCCGAGGCCGTACACCCGCAGCGCATCGGGGCTTCCCACCCCGGCCCTAGATACTGGGCACGGTTCTGGCAGAGTGCGACTGACGCGGCCCAACGCAGGAGAGGCCTGAATCAGAGAGGGCCAACGGCCTACGGCCCATGGAACGGCAGCGCCGCCGAGGGGCCGACGCGGGCCGCGTCCCAGAGTGATCCCGGGACCCCGGAGCCAGGTGAAAAGAGAGGGCCACCGGCCCACAGGGCAGCAACATCGCCAGGGGGCCGACACGGGAGCGCGCCCCCCCGACCTCCCCTCTTCCGATCCCCAGAGCCGGGTAAAAAAGAGTAGTGTCGGGGCCCTGGAAATTGGATGCCCGCCCCCTCTCCACATTGAGCGGACCTACAGGCCACCAGGAGGCCACCGTCGCACAGCGACCCGTGGGGTCCGAGAACCTGGGGGCCGACGCGGGAGCGCGCCCCCCCAATACACACCCCTCCCCCACGGTCACTAGAGGGGGGCATCCAAGGGCACTTGTGGTCCAGAGCCCCCTAGCCACAAAACCACCACAGGGGGAACTGACAGGTCCGGACAGGCCAGACACGCACTGGGATGACCACGGAAAACAGGCTACCCCCCCGCCTCGCCAATAGCAGTGGCCAAAACAAGCCTCCCATGAGTTGGAAAGAAAACCTGTTGAAATACCAATTTGTGGCCAGCGAGAACGTCATGGCGACCGGGGGCCCCTCCACCCCACCCCCAGACCTGGGTGCTATTCAGAATAATATTCAGACGATTCTGGAGGAGATCCGCGGGATAAGGACGGACATGGGAGCCAAATTGGCGGACCTCACGACTAAAGTCACCACCTTGGAAGATCGAATGGAGGGAGTCGAAAACAATCAGCTCTCCGCTACTCTCCTTGAGACCCAAATGGAAATCAGATTCCGGGACATGGAAATACGCGAAGAGGAACTCCGGCTCAAGGTGGACGATATGGAGAACAGGGAGAGAAGGAACAACCTGCGTATTTTTGGTTTAGTGGAGGCCGAGGGAGAAACCATACAAGGCCTTGAGGGCAAAGTACATGACATCGTAAGGATTGTCTTGTGGGCGGACGCTGAAGGTGCGATTCAGTTTGACAGGGTCCATCGGGCAGGAGGAGGGGGCAGAGGCCCGCGTTCAGTCCTGGCCCGGCTACACTATTACAAGGACAAAGCTAAAATTCTGGAGAAAGCGAGGAACCTTGGCAATATTCAATACGGTGACTCCAGGGTGTCCACCTTTCAGGACCTGTCGCTCTCACCCTGTCAATGAGAAGGAAATGTGGAAACCTCACAAGATGGCTTCAAGGAAAGGGGGTCGGATACCGCTGGGGACACCCCTTCTGTTTGGAATTTGAATGGCTGGGGGAGAAACATCGCCTGGTGTCTGAGGAGGACATTCAAAGGGCCACGGACGACCTGGTCGGCGACCAGGCAGGCCACTCAAGCGGCCAAGATGGAAGAGCCCGGGACCCCCCGAGGGGCCCCGACAGACTGGGACAGCTTAGCGGCAAATCTAAAGTCAAGGGGGCCCAGAAATTTCGGAAAACCAGGCACCCGTCAACGACCTCCGAGGATCACCCGAAGCCATAACAGCACCGCCCTTCCGGAGGTCGAGGAAATCCTATGATGAGCATCAGTCCCAGGATCTGGCAGTAAGGGGTCCTGGGGCCCGGAGCAGGGGGCCACGCCTGGGCGCCGCGTTGGCGCGACATGCGGCCCGCTGGTTTGGAGGGCGGGCAGAACTTTATTAAATGTTAGCTGTTTTGTTGTGGTGACCCACGTAGAAAGTCTGAGTTTGGAGTTTACAGGCTGAAGCGGGGGTTCACGGTTCCAGAATTCCACCTCGGTCATTTGCACCGAGGATTTGGTGGGGTAGACCTATATTGATTCCAAGACTTGAGATTCCCTAATACAAAAAATCCCGGGGCTGGGGTTAGAGTCCTTGGTGGTTCGTTGACCAACCCCGACACTTGTTGGGGGACGTGGACGAACGCCCTACATTACAAGGGAAAAGGGGTGGGGGGAGGGGGCAGACTTGGGTTTGGGGGGGCGGGGGTGGAATGATTAGCAAAAGAGATGGGGAGGAAGGGGGGGAAACCAGTTCAAATCACAGATACTTGCTTGGCTGCGGGCTCTGAAACGCAGATGTTACGAGGGGTTCAAGGTGCACAACCTAAAAGACGATTGAAGAAAGGATAGGCACGCTGAACGTCAAGGGTCTTAACTCCCAAAACAAGAGGTCCCTTACGAGCAACATGTTCTGCAAACAACATCTAACAGTCCTCTTTCTACAAGAAACACACTACAAACGGGGAAGGGAATCCAGAATTAAGGGGAAGGACATTGGTTCCAATTACTGGGCCTCACATGCGAACTCCAAGAAGGAGGGTGTAGGTATTCTCCTGGGGAGGGCGTTCCATCTCACGGGGGTAGAAACTAAGAGATGTTTTGGGGGCTGATTCTTAGGCGTCAAGGGGTTCTGCGAGGGACAACGCATCACCCTGGCCACCTTATACGCGCCCAATTCAGGGCAAGTACAGTTCCTCACTCGGATCTTTAATGTCATGGATGAATGGGCAGAAGGGGCCATGATACTGGGTAGGGATTTCAACCTGGTAGCTGACCCCCGTCTGGACTGGTGGTCTGCCAAGGGAGGGGGGCCCAAGGGGATTTCCAAGGATAATCTGGCCCTGCAGGCCCTCTTGAGAGACCATTATTGGGTGGACGTCTGGCGCAGGGCATATCCAGGTCAGGGAGGTTTTTTTCTCTCCCTCACACTGTACCTACACTAGAATTGACCTCATGCTAATCTCCGAGGAGGGGAACGGGGTGGTTCAACAGCCAAGGGTGGAGGCCATAACGTGGTCGGACCATGAATTGCTTGTGGCTGACTGGTCACTGCCTGTCGCCCCAAGATCCTCCCGTTGGCGGTGCAACGACACGCTTCTTAGGGACCCCATATTCCGGGATTTTATGAAACAAGAAATGTCAGCCTATTTTGAGACGAATGATAATGGCGAGACCGACATGTCCACAGTATGGGAAGCCGGACCGCTTTTAGGGGTCTCCTCATAGCAGAGGGCTCGAGGCGTAAACGGGAGAGGGGCCTGATTGAGGGCAAAGTCCGTGCAGAGTTGGGGGTCTTGCGGGCCAGACTGGGCGTTCCCGGAATAGACAGAGAGGCACTCCTAGAGGAAATGCAGGGCAAAAGACAAGAGCTACACACGGTTGTTATAGGGGAGGTTATTAAGAAAATGCGGTACACCAAGCAAAGATACTATGAACGGGGAGACAGGGTGGGGACTCTTTTGGCACAAAGATCCCGGGGCTGCAGGGTGGAAAGGGGGGTTGCCCAGCTTAGCGATGGGGAAGGCAGGATTCACAGGGGCCGGGAGGAAATAGCGGACTGCTTCGCCGACTATTACAGCAAACTTTATTCCAGGCAAGCAGGCGAATCACTGGAAGATATTTCAGCCTTCTTGGCGGAGCACCCCCTCCCCAAGCTATCCGACGAAGACATGGGGGCCTTTGAGGGGGAGATTTCAGAGGAAGAGGTGGAGAGCGCCATTAAGAGACTGAAGGCAGGAAAGGCACCGGGTGGGGCGGCTACAGGGCTGATTTCTATAAACAGACCCAATCGATCTTGGTGAAGCCCTTGGCCAATCTGTTCAATCAGATTAGGAGCAGAGACTCAATTCCACCGACGTTACTGCAAGCCCTCATCACCATCATACCCAAGTCCGGTAAAGACCAGACTGAATGTGGGTCCTATAGACCCATCTCACTCCTTAACCTAGATGCCAAGATTTTTACCAGAATCTTGGCCTCCAGACTTGAGATCTGCCTTCCACGCCTAATACACCCTGACCAAGCGGGATTTGTCCTCAACAGGCAGGGCTCCGATAACGTACAGAAGACACTCCATATACTTGCCACAGTGGGGGTCCGGGACGAGGGGGCTCTCCTACTGGCTCTCGATGCGGAGAAAGCCTTCGACAGGGTTAGCTGGGCTTTCATGGGGGAGGTTTTCGCATCTCTGGGGATGGGTCCTAGGTGGCTGGGGTGGATGGCTGTGCTTTACTCCTCCCCCTCGGCTAGAGTGGTGGCAAACGGGACAGAATTGAGAGAGTTCCCCCTCCAACGTGGTAGAAGGCAGGGATGTCCCCTGTCCCCGCTAATTTACGCACTAGTAATGGAACCATGGGCAATCTCTGTCCGCAATGACGAGGCTATTAGGGGAGTACAGATGGGAGACATGCAATGCAAAATCTGCGTCTTCGCGGACGACGCCCTACTCTACGTCACCAGACCGTCCCAAACAGTCCCCCGGTTATTATAGGGCCTCACGCGCTATGGATAGTTATCGGGTTATAAAGTCAATCTGGATAAGTCAGTGGCGTTTATGGGTGGGAACCTGTCAGATCTGGAGATGGCCTTTGTGAAAGGGCTCCCCTTTAGACGGACTGAAGAGGGATTCCGGTATTTGGGAGTACAGATTACGTGTGACCTTGAGGAACTTTACACAGCCAACTTCCCCCCCCCTCTGGTCCGCAATCAGAAGAGATGTAGAGAGGTGGGCGGGATCGGGGCTCACCTGGATGGCACGCCTTAACCGAATAAAAATGGTTCTCCTCCCAAAGTTTTTATTTCTCTTCCAAATGCTCCCGGTGATAATCCCCAAGACCTTCTTTATAGAAACAAAGCTAGTCCTGCTCAACTTCCTCTGGTCGGGCAAAAAGCATAGGATCTCCTACAAAGTGTTGACTAGGGCTAAGGAAGATGGGGGAGTGGGTTATCCTGACCTGGAAACGTACCACAGAGCTTCTCAGCTGAGCGTTTTGGTTGATCACTTCTCCCCAGATATGAAAAAACAATGGGTTGCCATGGATAACAGGCCCCTTGCCCCTGTCACAATAGAGGAATGGCTTTGGGTCCCGAGGAAGAATATCCCCAGAAGCGTCCTGAATCATCCAATCTTGAAGGTGCTGTGGTCCCTGTGGGGAGAGGGAGGTTACTATCGGTGGCTCACGACGTGGCCATCCCCGTTGAGCTGCATTTGGGCCCCTCCCTTCCTGGCCAAAATAGCAGAACCAGCGGCGTATCAGTCGTGGTTCGAGGCAGGCCTTAGCAGGACCGGCCATCTTTGGGTGAAGGGTTCTTTTCTGCCCTTAAGTGACCTCGAGGAGGCCCTGGGAATTGGTACCCTGTCCCCCTTTCGCTACCTCCAGCTCAAGGGTGTCCTCACCGAGCCATCCTGGGGCGACCCCCTCAGGAGGGATCTCACGGAGTTCGAAAAGCTTCTCCTATCTGCGAGGGCCTCTAAGGGGATAATATCTCGACTTTACAAACTCTTCCTGTTCTCTGTCCCCAGGGATCCTCCACCGGCGCGCACACGATGGGGTAGGGACCTAGGAGAGGAGATTGATAACGAGAGGTGGGCCGGAGATGTGCAGGCGGGCCAACCGATCCACGACCTCCCTCCGGTATCGCCATCAAGCCCTCAAAATACTACACCAATGGCATTACCCCCCGCAGAGGATTGCCAGGATAAATCCAGGGTATGACCCACACTGCTGTAAATGTAAGACCGAGAGGGGGGACTACATCCACATGTGGTGGGGATGCCCAGTGGTCCAAAATTATTCGGAAAAGGTACTTGCCTGGATCAAAGGGGTGGACGGGGTTGAGCGGTCTTCCTGCCCTTGGATCCTCCTGTTTGGAATCGACATTGGGGAAGGTCAGGAGGGCACTCAGGACCATATGCTCCAAATCATGTTGGTGGCGGTAGATGCTGCCTCGCACAAAAATGGAAACGCCCGGAAATGCCGGGGGAAAAAACGTGGGTGACCAAGGTGCGGGCCATATATGACATGGAGTTTCTCACACACTTACTCGATGAGTCCAAGTCCAATATCGAGGAAATCTGGCTCCCCTTTTTGACAAATATGGCCGATCAATTTAACGCTCCGCGCCTGAGCCGGGGGTCTTCCCCCAGGGGCACTGGACCATTGTACACTGACCTGATCTTGAACTTCTCCCAGTCGGACCCAGGACTTCGGCGCGCCAAGTGCATTGTGTAACGATACATCTGTCTCAGGAAAGTCCGTCAAACAAGCAACAAGGAACTAATGAGATCTTGAACTGTAGGGGGGTGGGGAGAGGGACGGGGGAGGGGGATGTGGGGTGTTACGATTGTTTTTCTTTGTTAACTCATGCTTACACATGCTATGTAATGTCGTACTACATGTATAAAACTTAATAAAAATTGATTTTCAAAAAAATAAGAGTTTTGACTTTATCAGCTTGGAGTCCAGGATGTTCCTAACTTCAAATCCGGGTTCTCCGTCTACAAGGATAGGGTCTGGTTGCTTAGTTAGTCTTGTCCCTGGTTGCACTGGCTTCAAAAGTGACACATGAAAGACGGGGTGAATTTGCATATTAGCAATAAGTCCAACTTGACAGCCACCGGGTTGATAATGGCGTTAATAGAGTAAGGTCCCAAATATCTGGGGTTAAATATCCGTGTTCCCTTTAGAGGCATATGTTTTGTGGCTAACCAAGGTTGGTTCCCTATCTGGTATTGTGGAGTATCACTTCTATGCCGATCATCATCTTTCTTGTATTTTTCTTTCGCCTGTTTTAAATGTGTAGTTGCTTCCTTAAGGGCTTGTGTAATCGTAGTGTGCAGATGGTCCACTGCGGGCATTTCTAAGTGTTGGGGTGAGTCAAGGTCTGAGGTTCGGGGATGGTGCCGATATAAGGTATAAAAGGGGCTTTGTCCAGTTCCAGAGTGTACTGAATTATTGTATGCATATTCGGCGATCCAAAGAATGCCTTTCCAATTACTCTCGGTCTGATGTAACATACAACGCAGGTATTGTTCGAGAGTCTGGTTGGTCCTCTCCGTTTGACCATCAGTCTGGGGGTGGTGACTGGTCGATAACCTCACATCGATTTGCGCCAATTGACAGCATTTTTTCCAAAAAATGTTAAATGAATTGACTGCCCCGGTCAGAGACCAATATGGACGGAAATCTGTGTATGCGAACAATGTTTTCGAGGAACTCCTTGGCCAGGATTGAAGCTGAAGGTAATCCCTTTAAAGGAATAAAGTGGGCCATCTTGGAAAAAAGATACACAATAACTAAAATGGTGTTAAATCCATTGCATGGGAGTAGATCAGTAATAAAGTCTAACGATAAGGTGTGCCAAGGTGTAGGCGGAATGTCTAAAGGTTGTAAGAGTCCAGCTGTTTTTTTCTTTTGACTTTTGTTTTTGGCGCAAATGCCACAAGACATCACAAATGATTTAATATCCTTTCACCGGGTGGGCCACCAGAATTGTCTTTTAATTTTAGCTTCAGTTTTTGCAATACCTGGGTGCCGCTCCATTAGGGTATCATGATAACGGGAAATGACTAGCTCTTGTAGTTCCTTGCGTGGCAGAAATAGCCGCCCTTGGTAATAAGGCAGATCATTGGTGACAGAGTAGTCCGGGCCTCTTTTTACCCAGTCCTGCAGGGCTGTAGGATCAAAGAGTTGCTGGATCTTTACCTGAATGTCCTCTAGTGTCTGTAGAGTAGTCATGCCAAGAATTCTTTGTTCGGAAATTATAGGTACTGGTTCTGGGTTCACTTCTGCCTCTCCCATCCCTATTCGGGATAAGGCGTCTGCTTTACCATTCTTACAACCTGGTCGATAGGTTATTACGAAATCAAACTCGGCAAAGAACAATGCACATCGGAGTTGAGGTGATGATTGGGCCTTGGCTGTCTTTAAATACTGTAAGTTCTGGTGATCGGTGATCACAGTAATGGTATGCCTGGCATCGAGAAGATAGTGCCGCCAAGCCTTGAAGGTGGATTTAATGGCTAATAACTCCTTGTCGGTAACCGCACAGTTTAACTCAGGTGCCGAGAACTTTCTGGACTAAAATGCTACTGGATGAAGCTGGCCAGTTTCTGGGTCCTTTTGAGACAGGACAGCTCCCATGTCTAGACTGGATGCATCGGTTTCCACTATGTATGGAAGTTCAGGGCGCTGGTGCTTTAATACAGGTGCAGACGTGAATTTCGCTTTCAGATCTTGGAAGGCATTTTCAGCTTCTTCAGTCCACATAAAGTGTTTATTTTTTCCCAAGAGTGCTGTGATGGGATGTACAACATGTGAAAAATCTGGGATGAATCTGCGGTAGAAATTGGCAAAGCCGAGCATGCTTTGTACTCCTTTAACTGAACTTGGTGATGGCCACTTAAGGATTGCGTCCACCTTTCGTGAGTCCATTCGGACTCCCTTTGGGGTCAGGATAAACCCAAGGAATTCAACTTCTGTGGCATGAAAAACACATTTTTCCAGTTTTGCATATAGTTTGTGCTGGCGCAATTTCTCAAGGACTGCTCGGACGTGCTTCACATGGTCAGATTATGAAGAGGAGTATACTAGAATATCATCGATATATACGACAACACAAACGTCAATGAGTTCACGAAGGACATCGTTCATGAAGTATTGGAAGGCTGCTGGTGCATTGCACAAATCGAAAGGCATCACCTGGTATTCGAATAACCCATTCTTAGTGCAGAAAGCAGTCTTCCATTCGTCGCCTTCTTTTACACGTACCAGATGGTACACCCCCCGAAGATCTAATTTAGTGTATATACAAGCGTCCTTCACTTGGCCTAGTAGTTCAGGGATCAGAGGCAATGGGTATCGGTTCTTAACAGTTATCTGGTTCAATGCGCGTAGTCTATGCACGTTCTGAGGTCACCTTCCTTTTTGGGCACGAAGAACAAAACTGAAGATGCAGGGGACTTGGATGGGCGAATAAAGCCATTGGCAAGGTACTGGTCTAAGTATTGTCGTAGGTGAAGGTTCTCAGGTTCCGTAAGGGCATAGATCCTGCTACAAGGGGGTTGTGCACCGGGTATGAGATCGATTTGACAATCGTACGATCTGTGAGGAGGTAAGGTGTTTGCCTGTTCTTTTTGGAAGACATCCTGGAATTCTTGGTATTCTGGAGGTAGTTGCATGACTGCTGTGGTTACTGTGGCCAGGCCTGCGTTCTGACTTTTCTTTGGGTAACAGGTTTGTGCACAATCCGGGAAGGTTATTCTCTTCTCTCGCCAATCAATACAAGGATTATGAAGGTATCCCCAGTATTATTTGGAACTGTGGGGCTTTGATAAAACCAAACACAATAGTCTCTCGATGCCCATCCTGACCAAATAGTGTCATCTCTGCGGTGGAATGAGTTACAGGCCCAGAGGCAATTTCAGTTCCATCGACTGTGGTGATTACATCTGAGGTGGTTTTTCGGCAGAGAGGTAGATTCATCCTGGAAGCCAATTCATAGTCCACATAGTTTCCTATGGCCACGCTATCAATGTATGCCCTTACTGCGTGCATACGCGATGGCTGCCCTGGATCTATAAGGACCGTTGGTATGATGAAATGCGAGGTCTGAGTATCCTTCTTCAAGCTCGGCAAGCAGACCTCTACGCTTGTCGGGCGTGGTCGTTTCCCGGGTCTGACTCCATAGGGCTTTTATCAGCAGCTCCTACCACCTTCTTGGGTGGTTTTACAGGGAAATCCCGTAGAAAATGCCCAGAAGTTCCACAATATAGACACAATTGCATTTGCCGTCTCCTTTCTCTTTCCTTCTGGGTTAAGGACCCTGTAACCCCTCCAATTTGCATGGGTTCTGAAGCATCTGCTCCTTTGGGTTTAGCGTGGGTTTTGACCAACACCCGATTCTCAAACTTGGCTCGATCAGCCTTTCTGTTCTGAAGTCTGTGATCTAACTGGACCACTAAGTCTATATATTCAGCGCAGTCTTGAGGCGGGTTCACGACTTGAGCCAAGACATCCTTGAGTTCTCCTCGAAGCCCTCGATGAAATAACGTGATTCGTTTTACCTCAGGCCATCCAGTTTCCACTATCAACCTATTTGAGGTTGCGATGTAGGATAGAAGGTCCTGGTTACATGTCGTAGGGACAAAAGTTTGTTATTCAGGGCCTGTCCTTGGGAGTGCAGGGCAAATAGTGTTTCCATGCTCGTTTGAAAGCCCTGAAAATCCCGACGAATTGGGTCATCCTGAGTAACTAATGGAATTGACCAATCGGCTGCACTGCCACTGAGATATGACAATACAAAGGCTACCTTGGCTTGATCATTTGGGAAGGCTCCAGGTCTGCATAAAAAGTGCAAGCGACATTAGTTCATAAACACAGCAAACCTTTTGGGATCTCCGGCAAAGCGTTCGGGTGGAGCTAATGGAATATTTCCTGGTAGGTTTATTTGCACAGGTTTACTCGATAACACAGGAGCTGGATTTCCCCCGGAACCTGGTAGGTGTGCTTGTCCAACCTGGCTTTGCAATAGTTGCCTAGCAAGGTCATCAGTTGCTCCTTTGCCAAAATCAGTTCTCTCCTAAGAGCATTGGTTTCTTGACGGGCGGAATGCACTTCAGCCCTCAGTTCCCCTAGTAATTGGCCAATTGGTCAGTCTCTGAGGTATCCATAACGCCCGGGTGGGAATTTGTGGGTAGGCTTCGTGTTCTGTCACGCTCACCTGGCTCCCACAGAGGCGTCGATCGGACCTGGACAGCTGCGGTCTCCACCAATGTGACGCGTAGGGCCGAGATGATGGACTGGACTGGCCCACCTAGCTTCGTTTGCTTGGCCCGTAGGAATATTCTTCTGCAAATGGAGAAAGGGAATTAACCACCCGTGGAGTTGAACGTAAATCCCCTCACCCCCGCTGTTCTCCTCACAGATCGCCTTTGATGTTCCCTCTTATAGTCTCACCTGATGGTTTGAAAAGATGAGCTCTCCATCCTGCATAGAGCGCAGGGGCGCGTTGATAACCAGTTGCTTCACTGGCTCGAAGGAATTGGTGAGTTCCAGAACAATATTGACTCCGAGATTCCCGGCAAGACGCCGTAAGTATAAAGTTCGTAAGAGTTCAAATGCCTGACTTTCACTCTTGTCCGATTCCTTGCAGGTTGCAGCTTGACCCTAAGGCAGAGTTCCTTGTGGCAACCGGTAGTATTCTGGTAAGGATTTGTATTTTCCAACACATTTCGATAAAATGAAGTCAATATGTAACCTGTTGCTGGCGCTGAGAGAAAGTAGGAAGTCTTGGGGAATAATACCTCCAGCGGTAAAATCAGGTAAGTCTATTGTGGTGAGGAGGGTTCCCCTTGTTAGTCCCTTTGTTTCACCTTGCTGTCCTTTTGTTTCCCCTTAGGGTCCGGGGTTCGGCGAAGATGCAGTGGAAGCTGCGCCGACCCGTGAAGTGGAATAGTACCCCGGTGGTAAAATCAGGTAAGTCTATGGGGGGGTAACTAATATTCCTCTGTGTATTCCCTTAACTCACCTTGCTGTTCTTGTCTTCTCCTTAGGTGCCGGAGTGCAGCGCGAACATGCAGGAGGATGCGGTGAAATGTGAAGATGCTGCGAAGGCCGGTGAGTTCAGCGCGGCGCTGCAGCAGGCGAGGTGACGCACATAAAATAACTTCTTTCTTCCAGCTCGAAGGCGCGATGGATCGGGAATTCAGGTAAGGATTAAAGGTGTTGCTCTTGTTCTAACCTTTTCTCCTTCTTTCTCCCTTTTTCTAGGAGCTCCAAACTCGAGGCGGGCATGGCAGAAGGCTGGATGCAGACTTGCAGGCACGGTGAGCGTTATTGGATGCAGAATAACGCGAAGCGTGTGCTGCTCTTCGGGCGTGGTTTAAATAGCCTCCAAAGTAGTCCCAGGTAAGTATTCCTCCCCAGCCCCGCCCGAGTAAAAAATAGTCCCTAAGTAAAGTAGTCCCTTCCAAGCCTCTTTTGGCTTGGAGCTCTTGCAGCATGGTCTGCATCAGGTAAGTTTGCAGCATGGTCTGCATCAGGTAAGTTTTAATCTATGAGCCGGGTGCCTATGGCACCAGGACTGACTCTCCATATGAGCCTGGCGCCATAGGCGTCAGGACTGGACCCAAATAGCCCCTAGCAGGGGTTGTTGGGCTTGCTTAGGATAACTTGATGCCTGCTTCCGGGGTTGCTGGACGTGGTCTGTGTCCCCGGGGGTAGGCATTGTGACACTATGTCATATATTGGGAATTCAACGTGCATTGTCTTTGGGTTATCATCCACAAACCAACAGAGCTACCGAACGAGTAAACCAAACCCTGGAACACCAAAGTCCAGGATGATTGGTCACTCTTGATACATGTGGCTGAATTTGCATACAACAATTCGGATCATTCTGCCATCAAGACCAGTCCTTTCTTCTGTAGTCAAGGATTTCAGCCTTCAGTTCTACCATCTGTTCTCCCACATCCTACCCCAGTTCCTGCGGTTGATTCCTGGATCGAAACACTAATCAATGTGCACAATGAAGCAAAGGAACACCTAGAAAAGGCCCGAAGAGACGTTAAACAATATGCTAATTCCAAAAGAAGGCCTGGGCCTTCCTTTTCAATAGGCGATAAGGTTGGGTTATCCTCAAAACTCCTTCCTCGTCACCTACGACCAAATAAATTGGCTCCCAGGTATTACGGACCTTTTTCTATAAAAGAAATTGTTAATCCAGTGGCCTTTCGACTCCGACTACCAGAGTCGTGGAAAAGGATTCATCCAGTTTTCCACACTTCTCTGTTAAAACCATATGTTCAGCCCTCTCGAACTGCTCCAAGATCTACCCCAGTGATTGTCGATAACCAACTCGAATATGAGGTCTCCAGAATCTGTGACTCTAGGTGCCGACGTGGTCAACTACAGTATTTGGTCGAGTGGAAAGGGTATCCCCCCAGTTAGCGCACCTGGGAACCCGTTTCAAACATGAATGCCCCCCGGCTGATACGAAGATACCACCTCATCCATCCAGGCAAAACCGGAGGAGCCGGGCTTCAGAGGAGACATACTGTCATGAACCGCCGACTGCATCCATTCTGGACTTCGTGGTCCCTGACCCATAGAGGACTGCATTCCGTGATACTTCCAACATGGCCGTTTGGTGCGGAACGCAGCTTGCCAGCCTTTATGTGCTACGTTCAACTTCCTACAAAACAGTCACGCCCCCACAGCTCTGCGCGTCTCAACGCTACCGCTCTGTGTAGTCTGATGTGTGTCGCCGGAGTTCGCTCGGGGCTTCCTTCCGAGTCTTGTTTCCCGATTCCTTGAATTAACTTCCTTCCCTTTTCCTTCCTCGAACTTACCTTCAATCTTCTTCCTGGATCCTCGCCTGTGCTGGGGTCACAGCGTTCCGTGCCTCCGAGCTCGGACATTGTTTCCTTCCTGGTTCCCGGTCCTGGACATCTGAACGCCTCCTAGTGTTGGACTGTTATCCTCACGCTGGAATTCGAAGACCAGCACATGGGCCTGTAAAAATCCCGGACCGTGCGAAAGAAAGCGTCCAAGAAGGTTGCAAGCAAGAAAAAACAAGTGAGAAGGGGAGAGACTTGTGACAATGACTGCAAGTCCCAGAATGCAAAGAAAACAACAGGGCAGGTGATTCACACATAACAAGGAACAATGGAGCTTGCCATGTTTGTCTGTTGAAGATACAGGTGATTTGAGCAGAATCACATAAAAACAATCAGTGTGGCAATGTTAAATATAGTGCCATAGCATATAGAAAGCAAACATTTGTCAAAAAACAAAGCAGATGGTGTGCAGAGATGAGACCAGCATCATTTGATACACCTGGGTGAGAGCTATCTGGTAAACTAGTAACTTAATTACGTGTGGAACTTAATGTTTTAGAAAATCACAATTGTTTAATGTAAAATATCCAAGATGATATCACATCAACTGGCACGGGAACTAGGTTACAAAGTTACTTCAATTGGACTGCTCTCTACATTAATATGCCCTATGAGTACAAAGGGGATGGTTTAGTGTGATGTCACTTTTGGAACACTGTGCAAACACATACCTAGGGCTTTAAATGGGCTGGTGCTAGTAGCAGCGGAGCCCCAGGAGTCTCCCAAAAATGTCTCTGAGCCAGGGAACTCTTAATGTCCCCTAGTGGCAGTAGCCAATAAGGCCACTGGAGGCTAAGGCCTTTTTTTCTAACCCCAGAAGCTCTCGCACATGCATGAGAGCTTCAGTCTTTAGAAACAAATGCACTTTCTTTCATATTTGGTGGCGCTGAACCTGCCAAGCATCCCTTTAGCTAAAATATGCAGGGATCATCACTCTCTCACCTGGGGTATGAGGGTCATGATCCCTACATCTCTTAAATAAAAAGATGCTTGGTGGGGGCTGGCAACAAAATGAAGGAAGTAAAGGTGTGGTGCTGATATCCGCCAGATATCCTTTTATGTAAGAGATGCAGGGTTCATCACCCTTGCACCCCAGGATGCCTGGAGGATGGTCAGTGGCACTTACCTACTGTCTGTTGGGCCATGCCCCATTAGCTCACACCACTTCATAGAGCCCCACCAAGATTTTGCATGCCACTTTAAGCACTGTCATAGACTGATCAATTAAAATAGAGATATGATAAGCACCTCTGAAGATCTAATCTATAAATCCAATCTATAAAATTCCAAACCCATAGATTTAAGGGGGCTGGAAGAGAAGAATTGACAACAGAAAGTAGAATAGAAAACTTTGTTTTTCTTTGACTCCTTTTGGATTTCTGGCAGACCACTGTGAGAGAAGCTTACATGGAGTTCAACCCTGTGCCTTTCTCAGTGGAAAGGCAAGCAAACAAATACAGAAGGAGAGAAACCAGACTATTGAGGGGAGCAAACCCATCTTGCTAACATATTCCTACCTTTTAAGAGAGGGATAGAGGGGGAGAATTGAACCTGTCCTTTAGAGGGTTCCTACCTGTATGTGAGATAGCCAAAATAAATTCCTATGTAAGGAAATATAATTCCGAGGTGAAGTATACTCTAAAGGGGAATAGATTAAATGTACTGTGGTTGGGGGGTGGTATATCAATTGTCTGTACATCTTGTGAAATGTGTACATTTTTCAATAGTATTTCTGGAAACTTTGGATTTGATAAACTAGACCCAAATTGTGTGTATATTGGGAGATTCAGGACTTCTTTTCTGTGCAATGGCCAAGTTCAGAGTGGGAGCCAAATTATATCTCACTTTGCACGTGCCTAGGAAAATAATGGAACTGAAGTCATTGCCTGGTTATAACAATGAGCAGAGTTATGTTATTGGCTCTGAACCACTTAAGGAAAAAGAGAAAGGGTTTTTAACTGCCACCTGTTTGTCCCACTGTAAATTGCCCACTGAAAAATGACAAATTTGCAATTCCTACACATAGACGTAATAAAAACACCAGTGAAGGGAATCTAGGAAACATACATGCTAAATAAACATTTTTATTTTTGAAAGTGATTCACTCACGGTAATGTGAAGTAGCTACTCTTTAAATTTAGCTTTCTATAGTGTGCTTTGAGTTTAGAGGCCGCCAGAAATGATAAATGTAGAGAATGGTGATGCGGATAGGTGGAGTTGAGTGCCAGTGAATTTCAAAGTTGGAGGCAGAAAGTCAGAGGGAGGGAGAGGGCAGAGGTGTGAGCCTTGTTGACCATTAGGCTAACCACCCGCTTTGTTTGGAATAGCGGTAGGAGTGAGAGAAGGAGGCAGAATATTGGGTAGGGCAGCAGGGGTTGTAGAGTCCAGAGGAGTGCTCCAGGTTTTGGGGATGCCAAAAATTGCCAGAGTTGGGGTTGTGCAAGTCAAAGTGATCAGTGATGAAGCATGTTAACTTGGCACTGCTGAGCCCTAATGTTGGACTATTAGGGATCAGAGGGAATGCTGGTAGGAAAGTGGCAGGGTACATGAGATTCGAATAATTGGAATGGCCTTCGGGTCTTCTGGGGTTATGGCAAGGAACGGGAATGCAATAGGGAGTGTTTGCGAGCTTAGTGGATTTGGTGACATGGATGAGGAAGGAGGCAGCCGCCCTAAGCAAATGTGGGAATGGTAGTAAGAGGGTTAGTAGCAACAGTACGGTTATTGAAGAAGCATGTTGAGGGGAGTGAAGGGTTGAAGGAAACAGAACTATAAAGTACAACAAACAAGATATAGTTATCAGCATGCCAGGCCATCAAATTGCACATCTGGAGTAAAATACAAACAGGATGCATCCCTTAACAGGCTGGGGGCACAGAACCTTCAACCAAATGGAAGCTAAAGAGCAGAATACATATAAGGTACATTGCAGGCCTACAGTACAATACAATTAGTTCCGCTAATGGGTAATACTGTGGTGATGAGGTATGGTGCCATTGAAGTTCAATGATCGGTGAGGCGAGGTCCTGCAATGTACAAGGACCTAACAAGGGCAAACAGAGCATACCCTCAGAAAATACTTCCTTTGTATAGGGACGCCTGGTGTCAAGATGTTAAGGAATTAAGTACTTTTCTCTTGGGGATAACAAAGTATCAGATCACAGCCTGACCTTGAAATGGCCAGTCCTCGGACCAGGATAGGAGGATATGTTGGGGGCCTAATGGGTGTATATGTTGCACCATTCAAGGAGATGCTCCGAAGGTTATGAGGCAGCAGTGGTGTCAGTCTTTGCTCTTCTTGGCAGGTGGCTTAAATGGGACCAAATGGAGCAAAGGGGGGTAGGCGCAGGAGACTGCAAAGATACCCATGGTTAATTGGGGATGTGATGTATTGCCATCTGGCAAGGGTTCACAAGCCCTAGCTTTCTGATTTTTATCAATAATAAAAATGATGCAGATAATTCTATCAAAAAAAGGGTGACCTAATAACCAGGCCCCCTTTCAGCCAATTCCATGATACAAATATAGTGTACACATGTGCCCTGCAATCTGTATCCTGATATGCTGCTCTTGCTCCCCAACTGGCACAGAGCAGTTTGAAGTCACAGGTGACCTCTTGACAGCTGCAGCCACAGCCTTGTCACTGCAGCACTGGGAGTGCATTTAGCATGTGCACCTCTCTTCCCAATCCACATACTATCCTGGTGGTAGTTGTAAACATTTAATATGAGCCATACCTGAGTTATGGTATGTGTCTAGCATCTTTCACACTTATTATAGCTACCTCAATTTAATATCATACATGTGTCTGCACTGTGAGCCCAGCTCAGTTGTGGAAGGGTTATGGGTCAGACAGCCTTGCCCGGCCAACTGACAGGGCAGGAGACTGAATCGCTATGCATTTAATGTGACCCTTTGTGTGATCAGGTAACACCCCACTCTAGCAAGGCTGCCTCCCAGCAGGAGCTGTCCTGGGAAACTGGAATCAAAAGGGCACACTCATCCCAAAAGGTCTAGCATCACACCAGAATGCTGCCTACCAAAATGACCTTTGATACCATTGGCAAGGAAAGGGGCATTTTTAGAGTAGACAGGAAGATCATCATAGCTGGAGGAGGAGTCTGTTATGGCTGCTCGCCGCACACGCTATGGATACCAGCTCGTACTACTGAGGAGCTAGTGTCCACGACCTACGCAATATGGCCACGGTGTCCTGAGGTCTTGCACTGCACTGGATGATATCATGATGAGTGGTTTTCCTGAGCACTGTGGAGCCCACTGCAGGTCTCAACACTCCTGTTCACAGAGTACAAATGCTTCCCAACAATTGCTCTCCAAGTCAGTGGGCCTCATTACGACCTCGGCGGTAGCCATGCCGCTATTGGCGGCATGGCTACTGCCGAAATCGCATCCGGGTCCGGGTCCTCAGAATGAGGAATTACCGGGCCATTCTGAGTTCGGAAGGCCCGGTAATTCCTCCCTCCAAGGACCCAGACCCGGTCCTTCCCCATTCCAATTTCAGCCCCCATAGGGCTGAATGGGAATGGGAGAGGGAGCAAACAATGGGCGATTACGAGTTTGCCCGTTGTTTGCTCCCTCTTCCCCTCGCGGGACCCAGTAAGCACGCCTGGTTTGACCAGGCGTTGCTTCTTGGGTCCCGCGAGGGGACCTCATAATGAGGCGGTACGGGGTAAACGGCACTGGCACCTTTTACGGCGCCGTTTACCCCATACCGCCAGGGTCGTAATGAGGCCCAGTGAGTTTTCAAGCACATATCCTTCCATTCTGTCCTCAATCCCACTCCTGTACCTTCCTTTTCCTTCCTGGAGTTCTTCGTTTGTTGTTTTTTACATGTCTACTGATCTGCTGTGCATCTTGCAGATTCTTCACATGGAACCTCCCTCTTTTCTGGATTTCCCGTTACTTTATGTTGTGGAGAATCCTGCAGAGCCCCCACTAAAACCCTACCTAGAGTCTCCTCCCAGGTGACCCGGAGAGGGCCGACGCTTACTGATGCCATTCCTGGGGGTGGTGTACTGCGGGAGGATCACCTGGGTGGAGACCAGGCCCATGGAAGTGGGGAGATTGTGTAGGGTGAGACACAGTATTTTCCTTGAAGAGGAATACTGTTGACCCAGACTTGGAGGAGGAATCGGCTTTTTGCCATTTTAATACATCTCGATCCTCTGTTAAGGATGAAAAAGTAAAACCAGAAGGAGTGACTCCACTTTGTGTTGAACCCAAGAAACCAATCTTTTGTACCGCTACGTTCCCATGTTCTCCACACTATCAAAGGTATTCCAACAGAAACTGTGAAAATGTTGCCTTTCCTGTCACTTCTGTTCCCCAAAGGGCCTCATCTTATAATGTTTCTCTTAATAAAATCTGGGGAAGAAAATCCATCTTAAAACCTATTAAAGAATTAGAGAAATCAAATGTTTCCAAGATAAACTACAAGTCCCAGAATCCCTCAGGGACTGTGAAGAAGAAGAAGAGGGCTGAAGAGGCAGACAGGAGTCCAAGTCAGGCAGGCAAGTGTAATGGCTCTGTACAAGGTCAGGAAATTCGCCTTAAAGGCCTGCTCCTGAAACCAATTAGCCCATCTGAGTGGCATTAAAGGCTGCAGCAGGGAGGAGCAGTAGAAAGAAGCTGAAGCAGGAGCTGGAAGGTCGGCAGTACCAAAGGCATAAGATGTAGAGCACAAAGCTAGCAGTTCACAAGGTAGTGTGACGACAGAAGGAATGCCGGAGTAGAGTGAAGACAGACACAAACACTGTTTCTCTGTTACAGCATTGGAAGGGACTGGAGGCACCAAGCAGCCATTCAAGGTGAATCTAATTGCTGTGAATGCAGAGCTCAAGTCGAGCATTCTCCAGGGCCCATGTGCAGAGGCAAGCCGAGGGAAACTGGAGAGTAGGAGTCTCTCCCTTGACGATGCCAGATCGGAGACACCCGTGCAGCAGATGGGTGCGGATCCCAAGAGTGCCCGCAGAAGTAGCAGGAGAAGAAACCAAGTCGGGAAGCAGCAGGAGCTCACAATTGTTGTAATTGGGAGTCAGAAAGAGAAGCTCTGTACTCCTGAACAGCAGAATTACCTTGCTGGTAACTTTAACCAGCTTTAATTGCACTCCCCTACCATCTAAGTGAGTAAAAGTTAACCGCAGAAGTGGGAAGTCTTTTTGTTAAAGAGAAAGCCACAACCACTTATATAAAATGCTTGCGTGTAGTGAAAGCCTTTCTTTTCCCTAACATCAGTAATACTTTGTTGCCGATCAGTCGTGTCTCCTGTTAACATGGAGAACTTTGCTGGTAGCCTAAATTAAAATGAACTGACTTTCCTGAAGTGTTGCAAGCACCGTTTTAAAAGTCTGTGCATGAGACAATGTTTCCCGACACGTTGGAGGCTGAGTGCTGACTGGAAGGTGGGAAAGCGTCTCTCTTTAAAGTGGCAGTTCAACAGTGAAGCGAAATTACGTGTGCCTGATTTTCTTTCTGATACAAAGTCCACATCTTGCAACACATTCAAGGCTGAAGCAGAAGTTGTAGAAGACGTTGAAGCTGAAGCCATAACAAGTATTACCCAAGCCTATAGACTTAACTCTCTAAAAGTAAATTCTTCTCTCTCAAGAACTATACACCATTGTTCTGAAGTTAACTATATTTTTACCCAAGATTTCTCTAAATCGAATGGGACAATAATATCCAAAGCTGGAAGAGTGGCAAAACAGCTTTGGGGTAACCTTTGAAGGAAGAGTGTATATGAAGCTGGGGAAGGGAGCTGGGTACTTGTTAACAGAAGTTGTTGTTTTTAAATCTGCATGGCGAAGACTATGTGAAAAAAGAAGAAGTGGTCTAAAACCTAATAGCATATTTTGTGAAAGCTGCAAGACAGGAAAAGTGGTTGCCCTTTCTTATGAAAGAAGAGCGCCTTGCCAGCCTGTAGAGGTAGAAGAAGTCTTGTTAAGTTGCAGTTGTAGCAGCAAATGTACTTAATTTCAGAAGTTGTTGTAGCAGCAGCAGAACTGTGGCCTAATCTCCAGAAGTCGTAGTAAGAGTAGAAGCGCTGTGGTTGTCCATACTCTTGTCATAAATATAAAAGCTGGAAGAAGTAGAAGCTGAAACTAACTGTGGGACAAGGGAGTCTGCTCTCACAGTTCTATAGAAAAGGAAGTTGCTGAGAAGAGAACAAATCTTAAAGCATCCTGACAAACTGTGTAAATAAGACGACGCAGAAGTTGAAAGCATAGAAGTGGTTGTCAAAGTGGAAGAGGTACTTTTATCTTCAACGTTATCTATCTTTCCTGGAAAGGAAGTCATTCAGGAAATCCCACTGGTGCTGTCATTTTCTTTGTGGACCTGTAAAAGGGGGATATTTTCACCAAGTAAAGAAGAGACGTTTGCCATTGGATTTTTATTTGTGGGAAATTTTGTTTCTTTGGGACTTTTCAAGAATTTGGTTAAGACGTTTTTGTATCTTGGAAGGAACAGACTTTTGGAACATTCCTGGGGGAGAAGTATCTGGCCAGGATCACTAGAAGTCATGCAAGACACTGGGTGTTTGGTAATCCTTTCCATATGTTATTTTCATGTTGTTTTGAATGTTTATGGTGTTTACTGTGAGGGTTAGTTTTGTGAATGCTAGAAGGCTTTCCCATAGATTCTAGACTAGATAGGGAATCCACGGTAGAGTAGGTTTAGTTAGGGTTTCTGTTATAATTTTATGCACAATAAAAGGTCTAATCTTGAGAAATCTAAACCTAGTTGTGAGTCTCACATAACTGACCCCTCACATAGTCCTCTTGGAATTCATTCAGCCCCGTGCTATACTGGCTACTGGAGCCAAAGCCTCCTGTTGATTCTTGCTCTTCAGACCTATTGGAACTCTAGCCTCCTGTGAATTCCTGCACTTCAGACCTACTGTTTTTTTTTTTTAGCAGCTGCCCCCCCACCCCCAGTCCTACGTTTCTTCCTGGCATCCAAAAGTGGGTTTCTGGCCATTACATTTCCATGTTTTGCCTCGTGGAGACCATGAGGGACAGTCCTTACCTCAGCAAGGCTCCCCGATGACCAACTGAGCATGTAAGGCCAGTAGGCGTCAGATTCTACCATCTTGTTTCTTTCTTTATCTCTCTTTCCTTCCTGTCTCCTCCACTTCCTTTTAAACAACTCACTTTGGGTCTGATAGCAGAAGGCAAAGACCACTTTTCTCAAGTATAGGGATTGGGCCACTTAAAGCAGGCTTGATTTAGTCCAATCACCTTTGGGCTTTTGTGTATAAAAGAGACAGTCCCCCTCTTTGATTCACTCTTGGACAAACACCTGAGGCAGAATTTATGTGGACCCCTTTTGGGAGAGTTGATCTCTCCAAAGCCCTCAACCACTGAAGTGAAGACAACACAAACTATGGTCCCTACCTACTCCCAGGGCATATTTGGGGTGACTTGTGGAGGGCCAGGAACTGCCACTCTGCACCAACCCTTCGTAGACTGGGAGAGGAGACCCTGAATGGACTCATTGTGTCCTAGAGCCTCTGCAGTGGGTCTCACAGCATCTGGAGGAACAGACTGACCAAGGCTCCTTCTGCCCCATCCAACTGCATTCAGACCATGCTCACTACACTCAAACCAGAGTGTAGTGAGCCACTGGTGCCCCTTTTGACACTTCATTGAACTCAAACTATAGCGGCATTTCACTTGACGAAACAGGCTTGCCACTGCATTGTACCAAGCAGAGCCATCACCTATTTGGCTTGAGCAACCTGCTGACCAAATTTGAATGGCCGCCTCTTCGAACCTTCGACTCGAACTGCTTAAACATTGCGGCACTCACTGTCCCAAACCAGCGCCCACCAACATCTCAAACCATCTCTACTCCCATCCAATCATAGTGAGCCATCTGAACTGCATGACCCCAATGCCGCATTCCAACTGCATCAGTATCCCGATTCAAACCAACAAGATGCCAGCTCACTCTTGGACCCAGCACAAATCAATGCACCTGAACCTGGATCGACCCCCACCACAGCATAGCTGAAACTCAGGTCAATGCTTTTAAACTGACTAAGAACAGCAGAAAGGTACTATTGACCCATAACTGCCCCTGGTCTATCTTTGGGCCCTAGTGATAAGTTAGGACACTTTTGCACCGTTCCAACGAAAGAGCCCTCATTCCGAGTTTGGAGGTAAGTACCGGCATTTTCCGGTATGGCGTAAAGTACAATACCGCCCTGGCGTCAGACTGCTAATTGCGGCCCATTCCGACCTCGCGGACACGCGCTTTTCGCCATGCCGGAAAAGTACTGAGCGGCATGCCGCTAAACGACCCACAAACCCCCTGCCGGCATGCTGCGACACGTAAATAACAACACCGCCTTGGAAGCAGTAGCGTCTGTACATAACGGTGACCGTAAATTACGGATACCATAAATTACGGTCACTGAAAAAAAAAGGAACCGGAAATTACGTCATCGCACAGGAACGGGAAGGAGGGCGGCGGACATCTTTAAAAACACAATCCATTGCCATCCTCATCAGCCAGCACCCTTGGGAGAAAACTGAAGTTGGGAAAAGGACCAGACGACTACGAACATGCCGAAAGCTCCAAAGAAGGCTGCAGACCACCTCCGCAAGCGGAAATTCAGCCCTGAGGAACTCCAGGCCATGGTGGACTACCTGGCTGAGCATGCTGATGTTGTTTTCAGCCCCAACATGCGGAGGGAGTCTATCATCCGCAAAAAGAACATCTGGGCTCAACTTGCTCAGAGGGTGAGCGCTGTAGGCACCACCCCCCGCACCCTCAGGGACTGCTGCAAGCGGTGGGATGACTTGCGGGTGCGGGTGCGGGTGCGGGGCCTCCTCTCCAGCAACCGGAGTCAGGCCATGCAGACGGGAGGTGGTCCAAGTACCCCTGTGCAACTAGATCTGTGGGAGGAGACATGTGCGGCTCTGATTGGCACAGAATCGATAGAGGGCGTGGGCGACATGGAGTGCAGGGCAACATCGTCTGCCGAAGGAGGTGAGTGTCCACAGTGTACACTGCCAATGTCCATTGCATGATTAAAACTGCCCCAAGGGCCATCGAAGGCACCTTCTCATGTTGCCCTCCCCCCATCCAACTCTCCCCCCATCCAACTAATGCAGAGGTAAGTGCCACGCAATCAAGGGCGAAGTGCGAGTACATAATGCACATCAACCATAGTGCATTAACTTGCACATCCCATCATGCACACTGTGCAGCCGGCTCGGCATTGTGCCAGCCAAACTGCACATAACCAGGCCACGATGAGTCACTCCCAAACATGCGTACATGACATACTCATGCACATGTACCACTGCCGTTGCTACACCCAAAAGCCACAAACCGCAATTGACTGAAATGTGAATGCAGCCATGTATGCAAATAGGACATCATACAATCACTCATGTTGTCCCTCTCTTCTACCCCCACAGGCACTGATCATGACAGCGCCGAGCCACATTCAAGCCGGCCAAACACCTCCAGGGGTAGTGGCAGGGTCCGGCGAATTCCTGCACCAAAAAGAACAGCCCCCCCGGCTCCGGAAAGGCCACTGGATGCTGCACCACCACAATCCATCCAAGCATTGGCACCTGCCACAATGCCAACCCCAACATCGGCACAGTCGAGCATCTCTAGGGAGGTTGCTGCTACCGGCCCTGACGAGTATGTGGACAGCCCGTCATCCATCTGTGGTGCGTCTGAGGAGGAGAGCCATCACACATTCCACACCCCTGAGCCCTGCATTGTCCCCCTGGCCCCGTGCAGTGACTCTGGAGATGCACAAACACCTTCCCGTAGTCCTATGGACACGCAGGGTTCTGATGATGTTGGCCCAAGGTCACTGGTACATTCCTTGCCCGAGCATTTAGGGGCAAGTAGTTACAGCAATGGATTTCCATCATTTGGCACACGGCGAGCAAATCACCTTGCCGATCTCATAACAGAGTTCATGGAGGACAACCGCCAGGCCCGGGTTGAATGGCATAATGAACTAAGGGAAATGCAGCAGACAATCAACAACAGCACCAACAGGTTGTGTGACACTGTCACTGACAGCACCACCCGTCTGTGTCACATCCTTGGCCGCATAGCCAATGCCCTTGAGGCAGCCCAATCACATCCCCAGACTCAGCAGGCGGACATGCCCGCATCCAGTGAGGCCACACCAGCCAGCCCACCAAGACGCACTCTGCGTTCCATGCGGCGCAGGGACATGCCTCCCCCGGCCCCTGGGAGCAACAATCGATAGTCATCGCTGACACATGTGGCCTTTACGTCCTACATGGGACCACTGTTGTGGAGTTGGGGGTGAGGGGGGTTGGGGGTGAGGGTTTGTTGTGGAGTTGGGTGGGTGGGGGGTGAGGGTTTGTTGTTGAGTTGGGGGGGGTGGCTGGAGAGAATGTTCACGCTTATTCCTTTTTGTCAATACACTATTGGTGTTGCAAAGTTTGCCCGTTGTGGACATTCATCATTGAGCATGTGTTTAATGACGTCTGACAGTGCATGGTCTACAAGTAGACACACATCCAGTGCCCTGTGTGCCCATGTAATGCCACCCTCTATGGACTTGTGTTCTGGTCATCCTGTCCACTCATTGTTTGGTGCATGACATGTCCCTCAAGTGCACCGCCTCCATGATGCTTTCTTACCACTTCCTCCTCCACCTTCACCACATCGTCATGTGGTAGTAGCAGTCCCATGTCAGGGGACAGAGACGCAATTCTAGGGATGCACATTTTGTTCAGCTACACATATGACATGGAGATTCTGGACACCACATAGCAGTAGATGGGTCCCCCACCAGTCCAGCTTCACCAACTCATATGTGCCTTATGCAAGCCAGGTGACTGCTTCATCTCCACGCATGCACGTGTATGGCCAGTGTTTTAGTGCTCCCTGGGCCTGTTCTGTGGGTTACTGACAGGGGTCATGTAACATGGTGTCAAGGGACAGTCACCATCACCTGCATGTCTAGCCCATTAAGGTGAGTGTTTGAACTGTCATGGTGGAGAACTGAACTTGGATGACATGGCAGGGTTTCACTGATGGCCATACGCACATGTCCATGGATGCATTTCGCCCATTCATGGCCACATTATGTGTCCAATTCAATGGACTGCTGTGGGGGGGGGTGCGCCTACAAGATGGTCCGTGAACAATGGCATGGACATCTCGTGGTACATGCTTTGTTGATGCATGCTGCAGTCCTGATGTTAGATCCATGTGGTTCTGTGTACTGTGTACATTCGTACTTGGGTGTGATAGATGTAGTCAGTGGCTCATGGTCATCATCCTGCTCTGACCCATACTATGGTGAATTCCAACACTCCTATGGGTGTGCCATGCCGGTGACGTGGTGTGATATCCCTGCTGCCCTCAGTTCAATACACTCCCAGGGATGGGTCTCTGATGCGGTGCCATGCTGGGGGCAGCCACATTGTGCATATGCAGTGTGTCTTCCTATATGCGCTTACGGTTGTGGTGGCCGCCAATGAGTGGTGCATGTGCTGTGGGATTTGGCCTTGTCAGATGGTGGAAATGTAGTGTATTGTGAGTGCCTTACTCCATCGATGTGGGAATCTGTACTGATATGCCGTTGCACTGGTTCTGTGGCAGGTTGGTTGGTGGGGTGAACATCGTACAATGGCTTCATCATTTCGACCCAGTTGGTTCATGCAGGCACCCACCTCACGGCACCAATGCACTGGCATGACACAGTCAGACGACTCACCAGGCAGCCAGGCATGTCATCCTGCATGTCGCCCCATGTGGTACGGTAGCGTGGTGATCGGCTGGCACATTGAGTCATAAATTGTTCATTGATGTTGGGCCCACCCATGTGTGATGTTCTTGGTTGCGTTGCATTCCATCAGCACGTAGGGGGAGTGGTATTGTTTGCAGTTGCTATCCGCCACCTGCATGCCATGCTGGTCCACCTACGTCACGTGGGTGCTGGCAGGGGCACCAATGTCATTTGGCATGCCTGCAAATGCATGGGGGCCAACTTTACTGTTGTGTATCTCCTGGGTGGTCCATGTTGGGGATTGGTAGGCCATTGTGCGGTTGGGGAGATGAGACAGCACTTTTTATGTGTCCGTGTAATGGACGGTTGTGACATGCCATGCATGGGCACCACTGTGTGCTTGTAGGTGCCTGTGGCATGGGTGTGGCAACAGGCAACACCGTCACTTGTGCCAGGATAGCAGTGTGTATTTGTATGCTGCTTGCTTGTCTCGTTATGTCTCGGGCCAAATATGGTGGTGACGGTGTCACAGTCAAGGTGGTCAGGGGTGTCTATCTGCTCAGGGGTTTCCTTGAGTGACCGAACATGCTGCGTGGGAATGGGGGCTGCTGCGGTGGTGACAGAGGCTGCACTGGTGCTGCATGCAGGGCCTGTCTCCCCCTCCTTCTCCCTCTGTTTCTCCTCAATGGGGGGGGCGGCTGGTGTTGTTGGTGAAGTTTTTGGGGTTGTGCCCTTGCTGGTTCTATTGGTCTCATCTTGGTGTGGGAGGGGGTGTGGTGTGTGGGTGAGTTCCTTTTCTGCTGTGGCAGACTCCATTGCCTCCACCTGTGCTGATTGTGTGCACCTGTGGCTCTGGGAACCACTGCTCAGGGTTCTTTACTCCTTCTCTGAGATGCCTGTATGTACTCCATGCCGGTAAGGTACTTTACGGGCTTGAGGAAGTCGTAATTTACGTTTGCTCCTTACTTGTGATCAGCTCCGGTTTACGCCATGCCGCTAATTTCGCCATGGTGGGGCGCGCGCAAGGCCCAAGACCGATAATTACGGCATCGTAGTTTACGGTACCGTAATTAGCGGTCTGAGGGGTCGGAATAGCATGTAGCGGTAAACGATGCCGGTAAATCATTACCGGCATGGTTTTTACCTTACCTCCAGGCTCGGAATGACCCCCATATTCTTTTTAAAGCTATGGTAGTTTCTTTTTGCCTTTTCACCCCTGATGTCATTATCCAGAGTGCTGCATCTTTCTATGTTTGCATATGATGTGTTTGTTCTTACAGGGGTGCTTTTTGACAGTGTTTTAATAGTTACTTGTACTTTGATGTGCTTAATTAAAGAATATGTATATTTTGATGGAACCTTATTTTGGAATTCCTTTATTTTGGATTGTTATAGTTTTCTGTTTAGATCACTACTGGAGCACATTCACACCCCTTCAGAGAGCACAGCCTTTCCTCGACCCAAGTTATCACCAAAGACGAAGGAGGTACATCTCCTGGCTGTGCCCGTTTTATTTTTATGATTGGGATCACTGTTGGTTTGTAGCAGCGCATGGGCTTGCCCTGATTTGTAATCACCCCCTATCTCCAGAGCCTTGCACACATCCCCAGGGGAATGTCCATAACCATCCCAGTAGGGGTGGTGGTAGGTGTAGGGAAAAACATGTACCTGTCACTGTGCAACAGAGATGAGAGCAGGCAACAGCCTCTGCAGTAGGTGGCTGCTCTCAATTGCCAACACAGTAGAGGTTTACCAATGTCACATATATTTGCATTGATAGTCCATTGCGCACACCATCCATTAACCCTTGGTGTGTATTAAAATACATGTACCTTGTATAACACACCAATACACAGTAGTTCAAATAGATGCCCCTCACTTAATTACCATGTTCAAAGTCATCTGATATCATACAGTAATGAACACTCAATGATATGTCTCACACTCTCATATAAAAATTAGATCATTTTAATTATGAGAAATGTATCATCACTATACACAACACACTTAAAATGCAATAAATCATTAATGGAAAAGTTGAACCATTGTCATTTGCAAGTCAAGTCAAGACTAAGACTGATCAACCTTCGCCAAGAAATCAAAGTCACCTTAAAGACCAACTATCTGCCTCCCCAGGTCGTGATAGACAACCTCAAAGAACATGCTAGGCAATCTAGCACCTGCCTTACCAAATCATGATAGCCAATCTCATAGAGGCATCTGCCTCAATCAATAAACTATACCTTTCTCAATGAGATATCAAATGCAGGATGAAAAGACCCTCCTTATACTCACTAACTTTAGAAGGTAGGGAGAAGAAGAGGGCTGTAAGAAAACGCTGGTGCCTGTAAAAATCCCACAATTCTAACCAAATTGGAAAAATGGAAACAATGTACTTTATTTGTATATTTGTATGGCTCACCAAACCCGTAGGCATCAGGGCGCTGTTACGGGCTTTCATAGGTTACAGTAGGAGCAGTACATTGCAAAGTCAAGTATAAAATACACGGTTCAGTTACAAAATAACAAATTCGTATTTCCTGGCGATGTGCTCTAAGGGGATGTGTTGATAGTTGTCTAGTGACAACAGTCAGGTTTTGAGTTTTTTCTGGAAGGACCAGTAGGATGCACCAGCTCTAAAATGGGCAAGTAGGGCATTCCAGTGTTTAGATGCGACTAGAGGAAAGCTGCATCCTCCAGAATTTTGTAGTTTGAATTTGGGTGTTAGGAGCATGTTGGATTGGGAGGTCCTGGTTGGTCTATGCGCTTGGGTTTTCTTGAATTTCTTGGTGAGGTATTTGGGGGCATTGTTGGCTAAGCATTTATGCGTGATAGTGAGGCTTTTGAAGTGGATTCTCTCATGGAGAGGGAGCCCATGGATAGGGAGCCAGTGGGCATTCCTTCTGTCGGTGGAGATGTGGTCTTTTTGCTGGATAATCAGTGCTGCTCTAAGAGTGTTATTTTGGATAACCTGGAGTTTTTTTTATTACTGGAGGAGGTTCCTGCAAAGAGGGCATTGCAATAGTCACGTCTTGATAGAATGAGGGCTCTGACTGGGGTAAGACAGCTATTAGTGGAAGGAAACGTCTGCTGGCATTAATTCATTTTGTGGTGTAGGCTGAGGAGGAGGCTATTGTGTTGACCTATTTAGTTAGAGCGAGGGAGGCATCAAGATAAACTCGCAAGGTTTTTACTGTTTTGGAGATTGGGATGGAGTTTCCGTCTATCACGGAGGAGGCGTAAGATTTGTCAGGTTTGTTTAGTCGGTTGTGGCAGCCAATGAGCAGAAGCTCTGTTTTATTGTCATTAAGGCCTTGCGAGTGCATGGCTATCCAAGCTTGGATGCTTTGGTGAACAGAGTTCAAGGCACTAGAGTCGGTATCATAGTTGCCAGTGATGGGGATGAGGATTAACGTATCGTCTGCATAGTTTGTGTAGAGGAGTCAAGGCAGTTGAAAAGAGGCTTAGTGAAAATATTGTAAAGCGTGGGAGGGACGCAAGAACCTTGGGGGACATCTGTGGTGACTGGAGCTGGGTCTTCTGATAGAGAGAAGACTCTCATGGTTCTGTTGGATAGAAATTATTGGATCTAGGTAATCCCCTCGGGAGAGAAGTGAGCTGTTGAGGCAAAGTGATGGCACAGTGTTTTGTGATACACCAGAACGAAGGCGGCAGAGAGTTCAGGAAGGAGGAGAAGGGCAAATTTTCCTTTGTGAATGCAGTCGTCCATTTGTATCTTTAAATCAAGGAGGGCTGATTCTGTTTCGGTGGCCTTGATGGAAGCCAGATTGGCGCAGACTAAGGATGTTGTTGGTTTCAAAGTGTTTTTGGATCTGGACGTATGCTACACTATCTAGAATGTTCAAGATAAAGGTGACAGTTGTGATTGGCCGATAGTTTGTTGGGATGCTAGAGTCAAGAGTTTTTTTTTTTTTAGAAGGGAGAGTACCCAAGCCTCTTTGAGGGTAATGGGGTTGTGATGGTGGTGAAAGAAGAGTTTACAATGGCCGTGGTAAACAGGGCTAACTCAGTGATGCAGTCTTTGATGACCGAGGCTGGGAATATGTCCCCTTGCCATCTGGTTGGTTTTAGACAGCTAATGATTTTCATCACTTCCAGAACAGAGACCTGGTCAAATGGTTGGATAATGTGGTTTAGAAGCAATTGTGTGGGGGGGCGTGGCAGGTCTGATAGCATACGTTTGTCTTTTTTAGATTGGATTTTGATTTGGAGTGACACTAATTTGCCCAGGAGCGCATTTTGGATGCTAGTGCACCAAATATGGTCCTTAAGACAGTTGCTCAGAGGGGCAATTGGTGTTTCTAGTTCACGCAGAATGGCGAAAAACTCTCTTGAACTATATTTGGCATTATCAATGATATTGTTGTACTGCCAAAAGATGCCTACTGCTGCCCTATGGTCTTTTCATCAAAAATGTATAATAATAGTATGGAATGCTTCAAAGAGAATTAAATGTTCTTTGGACTTAATGGTGCTAAGCATATTGCCAATCCAGAACAAGGTGTCTGCTCTTAGGCCTTTAGGCTCTGAGCTAAAGTGAGGTGAAGCACCTTGGGTGGAAAAACTATAGATCATCTGTGAAACAGCTCAGAATGCAGCTCAAAATGAAGCGAGTTCTGCTCAAACATGTTTAAAAACAGCCAGGGTCCAGCTTAAGGCTTCAAATCTCCAGAAAAAGAATTAGGACTGGGCAGACCCTTCGCAGCCGGAAAGCTTTTTCTGCTCTTCATCTCTGTCCAGCCATCAGCGTCTTCCCCTGTCTTCATGCCAGCTCCCTCACCCTGAACAGTCCTGGCCAAGGGCTGAGTTTACTCTGTTATATACCCTCTGTGCCTTCCCTATTTCCAAACCTTCCACACCTAGTGTCTGTCCTTCAGAGGCCACTAGGAATTTTGCCAATAATTACATTTCAGTTGACTATCTTTCTCTTGCGAAGACTAGCCAACTGTCCTTCAGAGGCCACTAGGGATTCTGCCAACAATTGTATTTCTAGCTGAAAGCACCTTTCTTTTAGCATGGCTAGAGACATGGCTTTGTCCTACATAAAAGAACAACAGAAGGCCTGCATTTTGTAGTTCATTAATTGAAGATTTATTATGTGCATATCCTTCTGGAACCAGGCAGGCAACTTGCATCTAGGTGCAGATGTTATTTACATTTACTCAGGTTAGGTGTTGTCACAGGCCCCTGAATCATTGAAACAGATGAATTATTCCGTCTTGTATGAAAAACAGCAATAGAGGGAGTGTTCCTTAGTTCAGATGAAAGTGAATTCCAGAGGCGGGTGCCCCTCATAGAAAAACAATGGTGCCCTCCAGCATCACAATGAGAATGAGGGTGTGTAGTACATTTTGGCCAGATGAGTGTTAAACTTGGGATGGCTGGTATAACTGAATGTTTGACACCAGATACCAAGGTGCCAATCCTTGAATGCACTTATAAATAAATAAGTGCAGTCCGATATGTTGAGAGGGGGACATCCTTGGTAGATTATATACCAATCTAGCAGTGGCATACTGAGCAACCTGGAGACTATGTAATTGACTCTCTGGTGCACCCAAAAGAAGTGAGCCACAGTAATCGAATCTAGAATTAACCATGGTCCCCACAACCACCACACGGTCTGATTTATAAAGAAGCAGCAAGCTAGGTTTTAAGAGCCTGAGTTGGTAGAAAACAGATTTGACTACTTCTGAGACATGTCCGTTATAATCCAATGTTGCTTGCAGGCAAGGTTTTTAACCTTATTAGAAAATGAAGTGGCTGCATCAACAATTGCAGGACAGGAAGAAGTCTTATGAAAGTCCTTGAGAAAATGTTTAGGACCAAACACCATAACCTCAGTTTTATTGCAGTTATGCTGAAGCTTGCTTTCAATCATCCATTCTTTAATAGCATTGGCACAGGCTAGAACACGATCTGTTGCCTCCACAGCAGATTTGACTCTAACATAGATTTTTGTGTCATCCACGAAGGAATTATATTTTAAATCAAACTTAGAGAAAATGTCCAGCAAAGGTCTTAGGTAGACATTAAACAATATCGGGGACAGTGACGACCTGTTACGCTCACCTGACTCCCACGGAGGCGCAGGCCTGGTCTGGAGTGCTGTTGCCTCTTCTATGGTGAAGCGCAGGACTCGGAAGATGGACAGGACCGGACCCTCAAATCTGGCTTGTCTGGCTCGCAGAAATATCCTTCTGTGTGTGAAAAGGGAGTATAAACAATCTGCGGGATAATGTGTAAGCCTCCCACTCCCTTCTCACCCTCCACGAAACCCTTCTGCGATTCCCTGTGAAGTCTCACCTTAGGGTCTGAAAGGACAAGCTCTCCATCCTGCTTCTGATGCAGGGGCGCGTTGTAATCCAGTTACTTCACTGGATCTTGGATTGTAGAGAGTTCAAGTTTGCTTGACCTTCCCGGTAAAATACTGTGAGAATTCTGTTTATAAGTATGAGCCCGAAGTAATAATTGTCCGTTGTCTCTATTTCAGGTGCAGAACAAAGATTCCAAGATGAGCAATGGAACCGACGAAGGAAACTCAGGTGAGTTGTTTGATGGGAGGTTCCTTTAGTGTCCTTGCATTAATGCACTAATCCTTGTGTCTTTTTTCCCCTTAGGGGCTGGGGTTCGGAAATGCCGGAGATATGGCACCGACCCGAAGTGAGAGGTGCAGTTCCAGTAGATATCAGGTAAGTCTTTAATGAGCGTTCAGGTAATGTCTTAGCATTCGCTCGCTAACGCTGATGTCTCTTTTTTCCCCTTAGGGGCCGGGGTCCGGAAATGCCAGGATGCGGCACCGACCCGAAATGAAGTGGGAATGACCCAACAGGTAAGTCTTATGATGGAAAATTAAGGTTTTCTTATTCTCTTCCCTAGCTCACCTTTGTTCTTGTCTTTTTCTCCCTAGGCGCTGAAATGTGGCTGCGGATCCAGATGGTCGCTGATGAACATGGAGGCGCCCAGTAAAGGTGAGTGGAATGCGGCGCTGCAGCGATCGATGTGATGTGCTTTTAAAATAAATGTCTTCCTTTTCAGGATCGTCGGCGAAATGTCTCTGGGATGCGGATTTAGCAGGTAAGGACTCTTCTTTCTTCTATTCTCTTCTCTTCTCCCTTTGCAGGTGTTCCAGGATGCTGGCGGGCGTGGCAGAAGTCAGGATGCAGGAGCAGACACGGTGAGCGTCCAGCTGCTAGATGCAGAACAACGCGAAGCGTGAGTTGCTGCTTGGGCGTGGCTTAAATAGCCTTCAAAGTAGTTCCAGGTATGTATCCTTCCTCTCAGGTATGTATTCTTCCTCCGGCCACACCCGTGTGGTTAAGTAGTCCCCAAAAATAAAGTAGTCCCATTCAGGCCTCTAGATGGCCTGGATGTTGCAGCATGGTCTGCATCAGGTAAGTTTACACCAAGCACCTTTCTACACAAAGTCATCTTTTATGAGCCTGGCGCCTATGGCGCCAGGACTGTTGTCTGCCTCTGGGGTAGCTGGGCCTGGTCTGGCTCCTTGGAGGTAGGCATCATGACAGTACCCCCTCCCAAGGCCCCTCCCAAGGTTGTTCTCTCTGGGGGTTTTGGCTTGTTTGGGAATTTTCGGTGGAATTTTTGTATTAATCGCGGCGCATGTACATGGTCACTTGGTTCCCAAGATCTCTCCTGAGGTCCATACCCCTTCCAATCAACTAGATAGACGAGTTTTGACTTTAACACCTTGGAGTCCAATATGTCTTTAACTTCAAATTCTAATTCCCCATCAATCTGAATTGGTTCTGGTGGTTTGATCAGTCTGGTTCCTGGTTGCACCGGTTTCAACAGTGAGGCGTGAAAAACGGGATGAATTTGCATGTTCGCTGGTAGATCGAGTTTAAAGGCCACCGGGTTGATTATAGCTTTGGTGGGATAGGGTCCTATGTATCTGGGGTTGAAAGTCTGCGGTCCTTTGAGAGGTAAATGTCTAGTTGCTAGCCACACCTGGTCCCCTATTTGGTACGGAGGTGCTTCACTTCGATGTAAATCAGCATTTTCTTTGTACTTTCTCTTGGCTTGCTGAAGATGAGTCGTAGCTTCTTTGAAAGCTCGGCTTATCGTGGAATGCAAATGATCTACTGCAGGCATTTCCAGGTTTTGAGGAGGGTCCAGGTCTAAGGTTCCAGGATGATGACCATACAAGGTGTAAAAAGGGGTTTGTCCTGTTCCAGAATGTACAGAATTATTATATGCATATTCTGCGATCCAAAGAATGTCTTTCCAATTGCATTCAGATTGGTGCAACATACACCGAAGATATTGTTCAAGAGTTTGGTTAGTTCTCTCGGTTTGGCCATCGGTCTGGGGATGGTGACTGGTGGATAGTCGTACATCAATTTGTGCCAGTTGACAACATTTCCTCCAAAAATGGGAAATAAACTGGCTTCCTCGATCTGAGACTAATATGGATGGAAAACCATGCATACGAACTATGTTCTCCAGAGATTCCTTGGCCAAGATGGAGGCTGAGGGTAGCCCTTTTAAAGGGATAAAATGGGCCATTTTGGAGAAGAGATCCACAATCACCAAGATAGTGTTGTATCCATAGCAAGGAGGCAGGTCGGTAATAAAGTCCATCGACAAGGGTTTCTTTTGACCTTTATTTTGGGCGCAAACTCCGCAAGACATCACAAAAGATTTTATGTCTTTTCTCCAGGATGGCCACCAGAATTGTCATTTGATCTTTTCCTCAGTTTTAGCGATACCAGGATGTCCTTCCATTAATGTATCATGATGATGGGCAATAACGAGTTCTTGCAGTTCTTTGTTAGGCAGAAATAATCGCCCCTGGAAGTACGGTAAATCGTTATTAACGGAAAAGTGTGACCCCTTTTGGCTCCATTCTTGTAAGGCTGTGGAGTCTAATAGTTGTTTAACTCGAGTTTGAACATCCTCAATCGTTTGTAAAGAGGTCAAACCCAAAATTTTCTGTTCAGGTATAATCGGTACTGGTTCTAAGCTCGAATTTGTTTCTTCCATCCCAATCCGAGATAAAGCGTCCGCTTTGCCATTCTTGCAACCAGGGAATATGTGATTACAAAATCAAATTCCGCAAAGAATAAGGCCCACCGGAGTTGACGTGATGATTGGGCTTTAGCCGTCTTTAAATATTGCAAATTTCTGTGATCTGTAATCACCGTGATGGTGTGTCTTGCGCCGATGAGGTAATGGCGCCAAGCTTTGAAGGTGGACTTAATAGCTAGTAACTCCTTGTCGGTGATTGCGTAATTAATTTCAGGAGCCGAGAATTTTCTGGACCAAAAGGCTACAGGGTGTAGTTGGTTAGTTATTGGATCCCTTTGAGACAGGACAGCTCCCATGGCTAAGCTGGATGCGTCGGTTTCAACAATGTAAGGGAGATCTGGGCGTGGATGCTTCAACACAGGTGCGGAGGTGAATTTAGTCTTTAGGTCTTGAAAGGCCTGTTCTGCCTCATGAGTCCATTCGAAGCGTTTATTCTTCCGTAAGAGAGCTGTGATGGGTTGGACCACTCGAGAAAATTCAGGGATGAATCTTTGATAAAAATTGGCAAAACCAAGCATGCTCTGAACCCCCTTCACAGAGCTAGGAGATGGCCATTTGAGGATGGCGTCCACCTTTCGCGAGTCCATTCGGACTCCTTTAGGTGTCAGGATGAATCCGAGAAACTCGACTTCTGTGGTATGAAAAACGCATTTTTCGAGTTTTGCAAACAGTTTGTGCTGGCACAATTTTTCAAGAACTGCCCTGACATGTTTTCTGTGATCAGATTCCGAAGAGGAGTACACCAGAATGTCGTCGATATATACGATGACACAAACATCGATAAGTTCCCAAAGAACATCATTCATAAAGTATTGAAAGGCGGCAGGTGCATTGCACAATCCGAAGGGCATCACCTGATATTCAAAGAGCCCATATTTGGTGCGGAATGCAGTCTTCCATTCGTCGCCTTCTTTTATACGCACCAGGTGATAAGCTCCCCAGAGATCTAACTTGGTGTACATACAAGCATCTTTTACCTGGTCGAGAAGTTCAGGGATCAGAGGCAGAGGATAACGATTCTTAATCGTTATTTGATTTAGGGAGCGGTAGTCAATACATGTTCTAAGGTCGCCTTCTTTTTTCGGCACGAAGAACAGAGCTGAGGAAACAGGAGACTTTGACGGGCGAATAAAACCATTGGCAAGGTACTGATCTAAATATTGACGCAAGTGAAGGTTCTCAGGTTCAGTAAGAGCATAAATCCTACTACAAGGCGGTTGAGCATTGGGTACCAGATCGATTTGACAATCGTACGACAGGTGGGGAGGTAATGTGTTGGCCTGTTCTTTTTGGAAAACGTCTTGGAATTCTTGGTACTCAGCCGGTAGTTGTATAGTGGCGGAAGTTACTGAGGCCAGGCCCATATTTGGATTTCTTGGATAACAAGTTTGTTCACAATCAGGAAAGGTTATTCTCTTTGCTCGCCAGTCTATTCGAGGATTATGTGTTTCTAACCAAGGAATTCCTAGAATTACTTGAAACTGCGGGGCCTTGATTACGTCAAACACAATGGCTTCCCGATGTCCATCCTGACCTACTAGTGTCACTTCTGTAGTGGAATGAGTTACCGGCCCTGAGACTATTTCGGTTCCATCAACTGTAGTAATGACATCCTTGTTAGTTTTCGGACCAAGAGGGAGATTAATCCTGGAGGCCAATTCACGATCTACATAGTTTCCAATAGCTCCACTGTCGATGTATGCCTTTATAGCATGCAACCGCCGAGGTTGTTTCGGATCCACGAGGACCATTGGCATGATGAAATGCGAGGTCAAAGAGTTTGTTTTCAAGCTCGGCAAGCGGACCTCTACGCTTGTCGGGCTTGGTCGTTTCCCGAATCAGGTTCTGTTAAATTGTTGTCAGTGGCTCCAACCACCTTCTTAGGTGGTTTTACCGGACAGTCTCGTAGTAAGTGACCAGAAGCCCCGCAATAGAGACATAATTGCTTTTGCCACCTTCTCTCCCGTTCCTTCTGCGTTAACGGTCCTTTAACTCCACCGATTTGCATAGGTTCTGAAAAGTCGGTACTCTTGGGGTTAGCGTGAGTTTTGATCAACACTCTGGTTTCAAACTTGGATCTCTCTGCTTTTCTATTCTGAAGTCTGTAATCAAGTTGGACCACAAGGTCTATGTACTCCGCGCAGACTTGGGGTGGATTTACTATTTGGGCTAGCACGTCTTTAAGTTCTCCGCGCAGACCTCGATGGAATAATGTGATCCTTTTATTCTCTGGCCACCCAGTTTCCACAACCAACCTATTAAAGGTGGCGATGTAAGATAAGAGATCCTGGTTACCTTGTCGTAAGGAAAGCAGTTAGTTGTCTAGGGCCTGTCCCTGAGAGTGTCGAGCGAATAATCTTTCCATGCTTGCCTGGAAGCCTTGAAAATCCTGGAGAATTGGGTCATCTTGATTTACCAAAGGAACTGACCAATCGGCAGCACTGCCGCTGAGATAAGATAATACAAAAGCTACCTTGGTCTGGTCATTAGGGAAGGCCCCGGGTCTGCATAGGAAGTGTAAGCGACATTGGTTCATAAAAACGGCATATTTCTTGGGGTCCCCAGAAAAAACGTTCAGGCGAGGCCAAAGGCATGTTTCCAGGTAGATTGATTTGTACCAGGTTATTCGAAATCATAGAAGTGGATTACCCCCGCAACTAGGTAAAGGAGTTTGTCCTGCCTGACCCTGCAACAACCGTTTGGCCAGGTCATCAGTTCTTTCCTTAGATAGGATCAGTTCTCTTTTGAGAGCGTTAGTCTCCTGGCGGGCGGATTGTACTTCTGCCCGTAATTCCCCCAAAAGCTGGGCCAGCTGGTCTGTCTTGGAAGTTTCCATAGCGCCCCGATGGGAAATTGTAGGTAGGCTTCGCGTTCTGTTACGCTCACCTGACTCCCACAGAGGCGCAGGCCTGGTTTGGAGTGCTAATGCCTCTTCTATGGTGAAGCGCAGGACTCGGAAGATGGACAGGACCGGACCCTCAAATCTGGCTTGTCTGGCTCACAGAAATATCCTTCTGTGTGTGAAAAGGGAGTATAAACAATCTGCGGGATAATGTGTAAGCCTCCCACTCCCTTCTCACCCTCCACGAAACCCTTCTGCGATTCCCCATGAAGTCTCACCTTAGGGTCTGAAAGGACGAGCTCTCCATCCTGCTTCTTATGCAGGGGCGCGTTGTAATCCAGTTACTTCACTGGATCTTGGATTATAGAGAGTTCAAGTTTGCTTGACCTTCCCGGTAAAATACTGTGAGAATTCTGTTTATAAGTATGAGCCCGAAATAATAATTGTCCGTTGTCTCTATTTCAGGTGCAGAACAAAGATTCTGAGATGAGCAATGGAACCGACGAAGGAAACTCAGGTGAGTTGTTTGATGAGAGGTTCCTTTAGTGTCCTTGCAATAATGCACTAATCCTTGTGTCTTTTTTCCCCTTAGGGGCCGGGTTTCGGAAATGCCGGAGATATGGCACCGACCCGAAGTGAGAGGTGCAGTTCCAGTAGATATCAGGTAAGTCTTTAATGAGCGTTCAGGTAATGTCTTAGCATTCGCTCGCTAACGCTGATGTCTCTTTTTTCCCCTTGGGGGCCGGGGTCCGGAAATGCCAGGATGCGGCACCGACCCGAAATGAAGGTGGAATGACCCAACAGGTAAGTCTTATGATGGAAAATTAAGGTTTTCTTATTCTCTTCCCTAGCTCACCTTTGTTCTTGTCTTTTTCTCCCTAGACGCTGAAATGTGGCTGCGGATCCAGATGGTCGCTGATGAACATGGAGGCGCCCAGTAAAGGTGAGTGGAATGTGGCGCTGCAGCGATCGATGCGATGTGCTTTTAAAATAAATGTCTTCCTTTTCAGGATCGTCGGCGAAATGTCACCGGGATACGGATTTAGCAGGTAAGGACTCTTCTTTCTTCTATTCTCTTCTCTTCTCCCTTTGCAGGTGTTCCAGGATGCTGGCGGGCGTGGCAGAAGTCAGGATGCAGGAGCGTCCAGCTGCTAGATGCAGAACAACGCGAAGCGTGAGTTGCTGCTTGGGCGTGGCTTAAATAGCCTTCAAAGTAGTTCCAGGTATGTATCCTTCCTCTCAGGTGTGTATTCTTCCTCCGGCCACACCCGTGTGGTTAAGTAGTCCCCAAAGATAAAGTAGTCCCATTCAGGCCTCTAGATGGCCTGGATGTTGCAGCATGGTCTGCATCAAGTAAGTTTACACCAAGCACCTTTCTACACAAGTCATCTTTTATGAGCCTGGCGCCTATGGCGCCAGGACTGTTGTCCAATATGACCCTGGCGCCAAAGGCGCCAGGACTGAGTCCAAAGGGCCCCTATTTGGGGCTGCTGAGACTTCCCTCGGGGACATGATATCTGCCTCTGGGGTAGCTGGGCCTGGTCTGGCTCCTTGGAGGTAGGCATCATGACACGACCCCTTTTGTACTCCACATAAAACTGGGACTCTCTCAGAGTAAAATCTCAGAAAGTCTAGTCAGGAGCAAACCAAAGTCGACTGTGTTCGCAATTTTTGCTATCTATATTTTTTGTTTTGCGAGTACATTGGCTGCCTTCCAGGAATGGACTTCGATAGCGGGTAACGGACATTGTTTATACAATTAGAGGAACTGTTCCAGGCTCAAGGTCGTTAGCTCGCAGCCTGGATTTTTTAGAAAAAAACTCTACTGTACTTTATCGGAACATGGAAATGCCAATCTCATGGCTTGCATTTCACTAAATATATACGTGTTTACATTGCAGTGTGCATTATAGCAATGAGGTCTGTATTTCAAGTGTTTACACTGCACTGTGTATTATAGCAAGAAGGCTTGCATTACACAAAATATAAATGTGTTTACTTAACATAAGCCAAAGGCCTGGTCTGTGGCTCAGATCACAAGCCAATTTAAGCATAGCAAAAATGGGCAGACCTAGAAAATACATGTCAGGCTAAGCAGGTGGTTTAGCCACTACTCACCCTTACACTCCTGGAGACCAGAAGTACTTTTGTCACAGGGGCAACAGCAAATGAGGCCATAGCCTGGCTGTGTGATGGCCAAATCATGGCCAGGGAGAGAAGATCTTCAAGGGGTCGGTATGCTGCACAAGCTGATGATATGCTCCAGAGATGCATGTGACAGTAGAAGACAGCTAACAGCCCAATGAATTATTAGAAGGCTTTCACTGTCACAAGATGCTTAGATGTACGATCTTCCCAGATATCCTTTTGATTGATAGTCACATAGGTCATTGAGGTATGGCACCCCCAATCTCGGCCATCTTCAATGAAATGTGTGACAAGTACGCCATTGTTTGCAAGACAGCGCAGACCTTTTTTATTTACACTTTGAGAATATTGATCACCATAAGACAATTCATTCCACTGTATTTAATACCTAGATAATACAGTATTAATGATGACCATTATAGCTATACAATAGGACCCTGAAGAAGACCGTGCTATAATAACAATTCTGCACTCTCACTTGAAACATGTCTGACTTTATAAATATTGTTTTGGAAGAATCAGGATTAGGAATGTGCTGAAAGATAGCATTTTCTTTGTTTTTAAAACCTCCTTCAGACAATATTAATGCATGTCTCAGCTGGATGACTTTTCACATTTTGCAACTGCCTAGTTTAGTATTAATGAAGATTAAGTATGATTATGATCTTTTTTGCCCAGCTTACACGAACATTAGAACAATGACGTTTACACTAATAGTTAGAGACATAGCTCCAGCTGTTAGGATCTTTTGATTTACTTGAAACATGCTTTGCACAAAAAGAAATGACTCCTAGCACTTTAATGAACGATAAGCAAGTGTGCAATTATCTTTATCAAATTGAGAGTGATTTTTATTTTGTATTATGTTTTTAATCTTGTATTCTAATATTCGAATGGTGCTATCAATGAAATTGTATTTGATCGCTGAAACTGTGTGATACTGCTGCAATGTTTTTATGGGAAGCTTCCTTTCTTTCCAAAATAAACTTTAATTGAGTTGATATTCACACAAGAAAAACAATAGGATTACCCCTCTTTGCACTTTCGTTGTATTGCTGCTTTTAATTAAATGATTCCCATTTATTTCTAAAAACTATGATGTAAGAAAAAATCAGCATGGTCTCAAAATACAGATTCCATGAAAGTCTATGATCAATACTGATGTAAAATGTATATATGCTACTTTCTATGTGATCTTTTTGTAGAAAGCGTACTAATATGGACTCAAAATCACCTTAATGTTATCCATCATTCAGCAATGGCAATGTTCAATTGTAGTTTAAAAGTGTAATCCTATTTTAAGAGGCTTAATCATGCTTCCAATGCAAATGTTGTCACAGGTACATATTACATACCACAAAGTTACTGTTAAAGTTAATGAAATTAGTAATAGTGGGGGACTTGTTTTGGTCGTCTTTGAATACATGAAAATCATTGTATGCAAATTTGTACAAGCTACAGTGACCACATCTGTAAAAACATTAGCCAGGGTGCTGGCCCTTTGTCCTTAACATTTAAGAAACTTGGAGACCGTAAGTGCCATAGTTTACAGGTTTAGGTGTACACTAGCCTTGCTTTTGTATCAATGAATGAATATATTGTGAACCCGTATTTCTGCATTGTACATTGAGTGCTACCGATCCCAGGGCTAACCTGTATTTTCCAAGAGATTTATTATCTCCACCAGCGGCGAGTAAGCTGTTATCATATATAAAAAATAACAGCTGCATTATGTATTGCAAGTATACATCCGAAAGGTCTGGCTATAATTCTTAAAGGGATATATATCCTTTAAATTAAACTTTAAACTACAACTCAAATTGGCATTGCGGAATGTAGATAACATTAAGATGCAAGTGAGTCAATATTAGTAAGTGTTGTACAAAAATGTCACATAGAAAGCAGCGTATATAAAATGGACATGGAAACACTTTCTGCTGTATAGGCGCCATACAAATGTTCAATAAATAAAATAATGTATAATAGATTGTTCTGCCTGATATCTCTATGTTGTGACAATGCTGACTTTTTCGTAGATCGTATTTTTCAGGAGATTATGAAGACCTCTTAGAACTGTAACAAACGAAACTGATTTTCCTTGGCAAGGAAAGTCATATTTTGCTTTGAGGCCGATTTCATGGAATCAATGTTCGCCGAAAATATCAGCGCAAGCGGCCAAAAACGTGCGAATCGCAGTGCAAGTGCGAAAATCACAGCGCACATCGATTCATGGAAGTCCGTGCGTGAGAAAAATATTGGATGTGCGCTGAAAAAGTGTGCGGCGCACAGGTCATCTAACGGCATGCGCCACGGCCACAGCGAAATCGCACATAGCGCGGCGCACATAACAAAAGTAGGCGTAACACGGGGCGCAACACTCGGAATGGGGAACAACGCGTGAAAATATGGGCGTCACGGGGGAAGTACAGGAGGCAAGTGCACGGAACGCCCACACGCTCGCCTACAACACATATTCATGGAATCGAATAGGGCAAACCCGCGCATGGGCAAAGACGCGCACAGGCCTAAACACGTCCGCCACAAGAATGCAGGTGGTAGCGTCCCTGCGCCTGAAATAAATGTGCGCCAAAATGTACGCCAACAAAAAGCACCTATATACAGCAATGATGAATGTTCCATACTGTGGCCCTCTAGGACAAATGACGTGCAAAGGGGTACGCGACAAACACGGCCACAGCGAAATCGCACATAGCGCGGCACACATAACAAAAGTAGGCAGAACACAGGGCGTAACACTTGGAATGGGGAACAACGCGTGAAAATATGGGCGTCACGGGGGAAGTACAGGAGGCAAGTGAACGGAACGCCCACACGCTCGCCTACAACACTTATTCATGGAATCGAATAGGGCATACCAGCGCATGGGCAAAGACGCACATCGGCCCAAACATGTCCGCCACAAGAATGCAGGCGCTAGTATCCCTGCGCCTGAAATAAATGTGCGCCAAAATGTACGCTAACAAAAAGCACCTATATACAGCAATGATGAATGTTCCATACTGTGGCCCTCTAGGACAAATGACGTGCAAAGGGGTACGCGACAAACACGGACACCCGCTGCGTGAAAAATAGCGTGTGCGTGCATTTCGGGGTGCATGAGAAGTACCACACGCAATTGGCCTGGGTACGTGTATTTCGGGGTGCGCGTGAAGTGTCACACACAAATGCAGCATGGTACGTGTATCTCAAGGTGCGTGTGAAGCGTCACACGCGAATGCAGCAGGGTACGTGTATCTCAAGGTGCGCGGGAAGTGTCACACGCTAATGCAGCAGGGTACGTGTATTTCAAGGTACGCGGGAAGTTCCACACGTAAATTCAGAAGGGTACGTGTATTTCGGGGTGCGCGTGAAGTTCCACACGCGATTACAGCAGGGTACGTGTACTTCGGGGGTGCGCAGGAAGTTTCACACGTGATCACAGCAGGCTACGTGTATTCCGGGGTGTGCGGGAAGTTCCACATACGATTACAGCAGGGTACGTGTACTTCGGGGTGCGCGGGAACTTTCACACGTGATCACAGCAGGCTACGTGTATTCCGGGGTGCGCGGGAAATTTCACACGCAAATTCAGCAGGCTACGTGTATTCCGAGGTGCGCGGGAAGTTCCACACGCGATTTCAGCAGGGTACGTGTATTTCGGGGGTGCCGGGGAGTACTACAGATGAATTGGCCATGTGGGTCCTCCCAGGTGTTCCCTCTACACCCTCCATGCCCCCTGCAGGCTGCCCACACCACAGGGGATTACCCTGCACCCCTGGTCATGTCCGCAGGCAGCAGATCCACCATGGCCATGCCCCCCAGCCAACCCACATGTCACCTTGCACTACTGATCACCAACGCATGTCTCCCAGCACCCCCACCCCCCAGCATCCAGGGGCACCCTCCACCAGGCCCCCACTCATGTCTCCCAGCACCCCCACCCCCCAGCAGTCAGGGACACCTGCCAGCAGGCCCACACTCATGTCCCCCTGCACCCCCACCCCCCAGCAGTCAGGGACACCCTCCACCAGGCCCCCACTCATGTCCCACACATGTCCCCCTGCACCCCCACCCCCCAGCAGTGCAGGGCACCTGCCATCAGGCCCCCACTCATGTCCCACACATGTCCCCCTGCACCCCCACCCCCCAGCAGTGCAGGGCACTTGCCAGCAGGTCCCCACTCATGTCCCCCTGCACCTCCACCCCCCAGCAGTCAGGGGCACCCTCCACCAGGCCCCCACTCATGCCCCACTCATGTCCCCCAGCACCCCCACCCCCCAGCAGTCAGGGGCACCCTCCACCAGGCCCCCACTCATGTCTCCCAGCACCCCCACCGCCCAGCAGTCAGGGGCACCTGCCAGCAGGCCCCCACTCATGTCTCCCAGCACCCCCACCCCCCAGCAGTCAGGGGCACACTCCACCAGGCCCCCACTCATGTCCCCCTGCACCCCTACCCCCCAGCAGTGCAGGGCACCTGCCAGCAGGCCCCCACTCATGTCCCACACATGTCCCCCTGCACCCCCACCCCCCAGCAGTGCAGGGCACCTGCCAGCAGGCCCCCACTCATGTCCCACACATGTCCCCCTGCACCCCCACCCCCCAGCAGTGCAGGGCACCTGCCAGCAGGCCCTCACTCATGTCCCGCTGCACCCCCACCCCCCAGCAGTCATGGAAACCTGCCAGCAGCCCCCCACGCATGTCCCACACATGTCCCCCTGCACCCCCACCCCCCAGCAGTGCAGGGCACCTGCCAGCAGGCCCTCACTCATGTCCCGCTGCACCCCCACCCCCCAGCAGTCATGGAAACCTGCCAGCAGCCCCCCACGCATGTCCCACACATGTCCCCCTGCACCCCCACCCCCCAGCAGTCAGGGGCACCCTCCACCAGGCCCCCACTCATGTCACCCAGCACCCCCACCCCCCAGCAGTCAGGGACACCTGCCAGCAGGCCCCCACTCATGTCTCCCAGCACCCCCACCCCCAGCAGTCAGGGGCACCCTCCACCAGGCCCCCACTCATGTCCCCCTGCACCCCCACCCCCCAGCAGTGCAGGGCACCTGCCAGCAGGCCCCCACTCATGTCCCACACATGTCCCCCTGCACCCCCACCCCCCAGCAGTGCGGGGCACCTGCCAGCAGGCCCCCACTCATGTCTCCCAGCACCCCCACCCCCCAGCAGTCAGGGACACTTGCCAGCAGGCCCCCACTCATGTCTCCCAGCACCCCCACCCCCCATCCGTCAGGGGCACCCTCCACCAGGCCCCCACTCATGTCCCCCTGCACCCCCACCCCCCAGCAGTGCAGGGCACCTGCCAGCAGGCCCCCACTAATGTCCCACACATGTCCCCATGCACCCCCACCCCCAGCAGTGCAGGGCACCTGCCAGCAGGCCCCCACTCATGTCCCACACATGTCCCCCTGCACCCCCACCTCCTAGCAGTGCAGGGCACCTGCCAACAGGCCCCCACTCATGTCCCCCTGCACCCCTACCCGCCAGCAGTCAGGGGCACCCTCCACCAGCCCCCACTCATGTCCCACACATGTCCCCCTGCACCCCCACTCCCCAGCAGTGCAGGGCACCTGCCAGCAGGCCCCCACTCATCCCCCACTCATGTCCCACACATGTCCCCCTGCACCCCCATCCCCCAGCAGTGCAGGGCACCTGCCAGCAGGCCCCCACTCATGTCCCACACATGTCCCCCTGCACCCCCACCCCCCAGCAGTGCAGGGCACCTGCCAGCAGGCCCCCACTCATGTCCCACACATGTCCCCCTGCACCCCCACCCCCCAGCAGTGCAGGGCACCTGCCACCAGGCCCCCACTCATATCCCCCTGCACCCCCACCCCCAAGCAGTCATGGAAACCTGCCAGCAGCCCCCCACTCATGTCCCACACATGTCCCCCTGCACCCCCACCCCCCAGCAGTGCAGGGCACCTGCCAGCAGGCCCCCACTCATGTCCCCCTGCACCTCCACCCCCCAGCAGTGCAGGGCACCTGCCAGCAGGCCCCCACTCATGTCCCCCGTTACCCCACCCCCCAGCAGTCAGGGGCACCCTCCACCAGGCCCCCACTCATGTCCCACACATGTCCCCCTGCACCCCTACCTCCCAGCAGTGCAGGGCACCTGCCAGCAGGCCCCCACTCATGTCCCACACATGTCCCCCCGCACCCCACCCCCCAGCAGTCAGGGGCACCCTCCACCAGGCCCCCACTCATGTCTCCCAGAGCCCCCATACCCCAGCAGTCAGGGACACCTGCCAGCAGGCCCCCACTCATGTCTCCCAGCACCCCCACCCCCCAGCAGTCAGGGGCACCCTCCACCAGGCCCCCACTCATGTCTCCCAGCACCCCCACCCCCCAGCAGTCAGGGACACTTGCCAGCAGGCCCCCACTCATGTCTCCCAGCACCCCCACCCCCCAGCAGTCAGGGGCACCCTCCACCAGGCCCCCACTCATGTCCCACACATGTCCCCCTGCACCCCTACCCCCCAGCAGTGCAGGGCACCTGCCAGCAGGCCCCCACTCATGTCCCACACATGTCCCCCCGCACCCCACCCCCCAGCAGTCAGGGGCACCCTCCACCAGGCCCCCACTCATGTCTCCCAGAGCCCTCATACCCCAGCAGTCAGGGACACCTGCCAGCAGGCCCCCACTCATGTCTCCCAGCACCCCCACCCCCCAGCAGTCAGGGGCACCCTCCACCAGGCCCCCACTCATGTCTCCCAGCACCCCCACCCCCCAGCAGTCAGGGACACTTGCCAGCAGGCCCCCACTCATGTCTCCCAGCACCCCCACCCCCCAGCAGTCAGGGACACCCTCCACCAGGCCCCCACTCATGTCCCCCTGCACCCCCACCCCCCAGCAGTGCAGGGCACCTGCCAGCAGGCCCCCACTCATGTCCCACACATGTCCCCATGCACCCCCACCCCCAGCTGTGCAGGGCACCTGCCAGCAGGCCCCCACTCATGTCCCACACATGTCCCTCTGCACCCCCACCCCCCAGCAGTGCAGGGCACCTGCCAGCAGGCCCCCACTCATGTCCCACACATGTCCCCCTGCACCCCATCCCCCAGCAGTGCAGGGCACCTGCCAGCAGGCCCCCACTCATGTCCCACACATGTCCCCCTGCACCCCACCCCCAGCAGTGCAGGGCACCTGCCAGCAGGCCCCACTCATGTCCCCCTGTACCCCCACCCCCAGCAGTCAGGGGCACCCTCCACCAGGCCCCCACTCATGCCCTATACATGTCCCCCTGCACCCCCACCGCCCAGCATCCAGGGGCACCCTCCACCAGGCCCCAAATCATGTCTCCCAGCACCCCCACCCCCCAGCAGTCAGGGGCACCCTCCACCAGGCCCCCACTCATGTCCCACACATGTCCCCCTGCACCCCACCCCCAGCAGTGCAGGGCACCTGCCAGCAGGCCCCACTCATGTCCCCCTGTACCCCCACCCCCAGCAGTCAGGGGCACCCTCCACCAGGCCCCCACTCATGTCCCACACATGTCCCCCTGCACCCCCACCCCCCAGCATCCAGGGGCACCCTCCACCAGGCCCCAAATCACGTCCCCCAGCACCCCCACCCCCCAGCAGTCAGGGGCACACTCCACCAGGCCCCCACTCATGTCCCCCTGCACCCCTACCCCCCAGCAGTGCAGGGCACCTGCCAGCAGGCCCCCACTCATGTCCCACACATGTCGCCCTGCACCCCCACCCCCCAGCAGTGCAGGGCACCTGCCAGCAGGCCCCCACTCATGTCCCACACATGTCCCCCTGCATCCCCACCCCCCAGCAGTGCAGGGCACCTGCCAGCAGGCCCCCACTCATGTCCCCCTGTACCCCACCCCCCAGCAGTCAGGGGCACCCTCCACCAGGCCCCCACTCATGTCCCACACATGTCCCCCTGCACCCCCACCCCCCAGCAGTGCAGGGCACCTGCCAGCAGGCCCCCACTCATGTCCCACACATGTCCCCCTGCACCCCCACCCCCCAGCAGTCAGGGGCACCCTCCACCGGGCCCCCACTCATGTCTCCCAGAGCCCCCATACCCCAGCAGTCAGGGACACCTGCCAGCAGGTCCCCACTCATGTTTCCCAGCACCCCCACCCCCCAGCAGTCAGGGGCACCCTCCACCAGGCCCCCACTCATGTCTCCCTGCACCCCCATCCCCAGCAGTGCAGGACACCTGCCAGCAGGCCCCCACTCATGTCCCACACATGTCCCCCTGCACCCCCACCCCCTAGCAGTGCAGGTCACCTGCCAGCCAGCCCCCACTCATGTCTCCCAGCACCCCCACCCCCAGCAGTCAGGGACACTTGCCAGCAGGCCCCCACTCATGTCTCCCAGCACCCCCACCCCCCAGCAGTCAGGGGCACCCTCCACCAGGCCCCCACTCATGTCCCCCTGCACCCCCACCCCCCAGCAGTGCAGGGCACCTGCCAGCAGGCTCCCACTCATGTCCCACACATGTCCCCCTGCACTCCCACCCCCAGCAGTGCAGGGCACCTGCCAGCAGGCCCCCACTCATGTCCCACACATGTCCCCCTGCACCCCCACCCCCCAGCAGTGCAGGGCACCTACCAACAGGCCCCCACTCATGTCCCCCTGCACCCCCACCCCCAGCAGTCAGGGGCACCCTCCACCAGGCCCCAACTCATGTCCCACACATGTCCCCCTGCACCCCCACCCCCCAGCAGTGCAGGGCACCTGCCAGCAGGCCCCCACTCATCCCCCACTCATGTCCCACACATGTCCCCCTGCCCCCCATCCCCCAGCAGTGCAGGGCACCTGCCAGCAGGCCCCCACTCATGTCCCACACCTGTCCCCCTGCACCCCACCCCCAGCAGTGCAGGGCACCTGCCAGCAGGCCCCACACATGTCCCCCTGCACCCCCACCCCCAGCAGTGCAGGGCACCTGCCAGCAGGCCCCCACTCATGTCCCACACATGTCCCCCTGCACCCCCACCCCCCAGCAGTCAGGGGCACCCTCCACCAGCCCCCTACTCATGTCTCCCAGAGCCCCCATACCCCAGGAGTCAGGGACACCTGCCAGCAGGCCCCCACTCATGTCTCCCAGCACCCCCACCCCCCAGCAGTCAGGGGCACCCTCCACCAGGCCCCCCACTCATGTCTCCCTGCACCCCCACCCCCCAGCAGTGCAGGGCACCTGCCAGCAGGCCCCCACTCATGTCCCACACATGTCCCCCTGCACCCCCACCCCAGGCCCCCACTCATGTCTCCCAGCACCCCCACCCCCCAGCAGTCAGGGACACTTGCCAGCAGGCCCCCACTCATGTCACCCAGCACCCCCAGCAGTCAGGGGCACCCTCCACCAGGCCCCCACTCATGTCCCCCTGCACCCCCACCCCCCAGCAGTGCAGGGCACCTGCCAGCAGGCCCCCACTCATGTCCCACACATGTCCCCCTTCACCCCCACCCCCAGCAGTGCAGGGCACCTGCCAGCAGGCCCCCACTCATGTCCCACACATGTCCCCCTGCACCCCCACCCCCCAGCAGTGCAGGGCACCTGCCAACAGGCCCCCACTCATGTCCCCCTGCACCACCACCCCCAGCAGTGCAGGGCACCTGCCAGCAGGCCCCCACACATGTCCCCCCAACACCTCATGACGATCCACAATCATGGTCCCCATGCCCCCTCAATACACCCCGACGCCACCACAGTCCGAACACACCACCAGGTATGACATCCACCCCACAAAGAAATCACCACCACATGATGCATCCCAAATGGCTAGTCTGCACATCAACATATATCCGTCAAACCCACACAATGAGAGCATGTGAATGATAAAACACACATTGTGACATGCATGAAACCAAAGAGAGAATACCACACATTGAAGTACCAAATGATAATGTATTAAACAGAAAAGCAAGGGAATGAAATGGAACAGAAGAAAATGGAAATAAGAAATGAAATCCTTCATGTCCAATAAATGAAAAATATGCATGAAATCCAAATGAAAAGCAATCCAAAAGCAAGTCTCCAAAGTGTTAGTCTGAGAAAATAAATCCAAGGTGCAAAAATAATAAAAAACCATTGATCCATGGGAAACAAAATTCAATAATCCAAATCCATTGTCAAACTATTTACAAAGTGAATATCCAGGATCCATGTGCCCAATCCTTTAAATGAAACCTATGAAATAAAACCCTACCTAATGAAGAACTATATACAAGAAGTTGGGGCATTGTCCAACCGCCCCAAAAAAATAAAAACCGAAAGGAAACTTAACACTAAAGAACTATTTACAAGGGCAGTGGGCTAGTCCGGCGGCTCACTTCTGGATGTTCCGGGCCAGGGCATCATCGAACTCCTGCTCAATGATCCGGAGGCGATCCTCTTCCATGGCCCTGAGGGTCCGCAGGGACGACGACATGTCCTCCTCCAACTCCCTGCGGATTGCCTCGAGGCACTCGGCCCGCCTCAGTGCCCTCTGCATGGAGTTCTCCGCCCTGACCATTGTGAGCCGTGCCTCTTCCGCCCGCTGCCGCTCCGCATCTTTGGCGTGGCCCAACCGCTGCCACACGGAAGACACTTCCCGTCCTGGGTCCTCCTGCCCTCCGGCCGATGCCTGCCCCTCCGATGTTGAAGGCCCCGAGCCATCATGGCTCCCACCTCGTTGCTGCTGCTGCTGTGCCTGTGCCCGTGCCCATGCTCCTGCTGCCTGCACATCCTCCTCCGGCCGGGGTACAGTCGTTGATGTGGCCACCCCTGCTGGACGTCCGACTCCCGACTGTGGCAGGGATGTGTCCTCCACCAGCCTGGCCGCACGGTCAGAGGCAGCTCCACAGGGCACCCAGGTGACAAATGGGTGGAAAGATAGCACAGAGGACGACTGGCGCATAGGGGGTTCAGTTGAGGAGGGGGTCAGAACAAGCTCCAGCAAACGGAGGAATCCGGCCTGGGTGACCCGTCCCAGTAGGGTAACGCAGTCAACGAGCCATTCGAGATGACGTGCAGTCTCCTCACGAAAAGACTGCAGGTCACCTCGCATGGCCCGTTGACACAACGCCACACCAGTCAGGACAGGCTCAACCCGTACTTGGATAGCCACGTCTGCAGGCAGAGGAAGGCCAGTTGTTGTAAGCTCATCCCCTGCCTGAAAACGGGTCTGGACGTAGGCATCCCTGCTGGTGCAAGATGATGCAGTGACAGGATCAGGGACAGGATTGCACACAGGCACCTCCACAGCGGCCTGTGCTGCCTCCTGTCCCTGCTTCTGCACTGCACCACTAGCACCAGTGGAATCCCCACCTCCAGACCCCGTCTCTGTCACTTGCAGAGCCTCCTCCTCCACCAAACCCCCCACCAACCTGGATGACTCCTTGCCATCTTCCCCTGTCGGGCCCTGTGGGGTCCCAGCTGCCCCTTCTGCTGCCGAGGAGTCCAACTCCGACCTCCGCCTCTTGGACCTCCCTTCGGCAGCTGCGGCCTGGGACGCGGCACCGGACTCCTCACTCCCCGACGAGATGACAACCTGGGAGGGGAGCCGGGCCTTGCGTCTCCGGCTGGCGGTACAATGGACTCATACACACATGACAGTTGTACATGATTGGCATTGGCAAACCTCAGACATGGCATCACAATCCCCAACACACATGTCATTTCAACTCGCACACATGAGCTATACCACAGCCATATCGCAACAGCCAGCACCATCCATACACATACAACAGCATGAGCAGGCAAAGGTGGGCCAGACATCACATGCAACACAGGGAGTGCACTACACATGCACACACACACCACCACACTTGCATGCATGTGTACACCTCCGCCCACTGTCGCAGTGTTGAGATCGGCATCCATGTCACATCTGCCAATCAGTCTTCCACATCCCAGTGTCACATGCATTCATGTTGCATCACTGTTGCACCCTTGTCAAATACACACACATGCACATGTACATGGTGCAGATACATGCAGCTGAAACCAACATCCATGTGTGACATCACGACCATGCCTCCTTACATACACATTCATTCAAACATGTGTGCACACACATCTGCATTTGGCATGCAAGCCTACACACACAAGCACCATCCATGTCTCACACATGAGAGCCCTCGCATGTGTTAGCCTCACGGCCCTGTACACACACCCCTATACTTGGCCCCATAAAACCACATGTGCAACCTGCACACTACTGGCACACCACTACACGCACAGTTTACAATCAGTATGCATGTACACTTACCGCTCGACTCCAGACGGGTCTGCCTCTCAATGACCTGGACGTGGAGCGCTGGGGATATGCGTTCCAGGACCCTCATCTGATCTTCTGACAAGTGGCCCCGGCGCCCCTTAGCATCCGCTGCCTTCAAGAGGCGCCGGGCCTTGTTCAGGGTCCTGGACCTGAAGTCCTCCCAGTGCTTCTTGACATGATGGAATTGTCGGCCTGCCACCCCCTCCGCGTTGATGGCAGTCACGATGTCTGTCCAGATCCGACTCTGTCCTTCCTTGTCGGTGCGCAAACTTCCGAAGAGGGCATCATACTGCCCCAGGACTAGCTCCACCAGGACACCAACTTCGGTTGCAGTGAAGCTGGTGCCCCTCTGCCTCTCTGGCTGGGGGTTGCCAGTGGTGCCAGATGCTGTTGTGCCCGACATGGCAACCCCAGAGGCAGGAGTGGGTGGGCAACTGGGTCCTGGGGCTGGGGTGTGGAGCGATGGAATCACAGTCGGGAGTCTTCGGTTCCAGCAGGGGTGGTCACAGCAACAGCACCCCTGGCTGATGTGCAGGCAGAAAATGGCAGGGCACGTGGGCAGCAGGCAGTCAGGCAGCAGCAGATGGCAGTTGGGAGCATGCTCGGGGCTCTGGGGGGCAGTGATTCAGCCTTCTGGGCAGGAGCGTGGTCTTCCGTGTGCTTACGCCTGGCCAGCTTGATACGGAGTGATTTGGCACTTGAAAATCCAGCACGTCTGCGTGTAATTCGAGGAAAGGCCCATAGCGCGTAAGCGCATCAGCACACGTGCACGAATTCATTGGCCCAAAGGCCCCCAGCGTGTAGGCGCGTCTATGACGTTACGCGCATGGGCGTTTTCCATGGCGTGTGGAAAAAATAAGCATGTCCGAGTGTCAAAGTGTGTAATTGGTGGAAAGGGTCTCAGCGCGTATGCGCGTCTGTGACGCCCATGCGAGGGCGTTACCCTGTACACGGGTGCATGTTACATGTCCAATGACTGCACGTCAGAGTGTCAGCTCGTGTAATTGGAGGATAGGGCCTTAGCACGTACACGCAGAAGTGATGCTGGACGTGTGGGCATGTTTAAAAGGCACGTGTAGAACGCCATTTCCTTGTACGTGCTTTTCGTGGAGAGCGCGTGGGTGAAATCTGCACTTCTTGTCGGTTCACACACGATTTACTTCACGGCGTTTCAAGTTTGTACTCCCTGTTACCTCTGACAGCTTTTTCTCTTTTTGTCTTTTTTCTGGGCCTGTTTCCTCAAACAGCGTACACTTCTTCTGTTGTCCTGTCTCCTCAGACAGCGTACAATTCTTCTTTTGGCGGGGGTGTTGCCAGCGCGCACACGCGTGTCTTTTTCACGCTATTTCTCCAGGCAGACGGTGAGTCGCGCACGTATTTAACATCTATGCTTGCCCCGTGTGTCGCGTACCCCTTCAGAGGTCATTCTAGGCTGCGTGTGACACGCATATGTTCATTTTTATGTTTCTGGGTGCCACAGCACAGTGCAGGTTTATTTTTCCACGCACATGGTCTAGGAGGGGTTGCGTGCACGTTATCTCCCTTTTTTGGGGTGCCTGTGCGTTGCGTGACCCATCATCTTTCCCCAGGGGTCACATACAGCCTTGCTATAGCACTAGGGTACGAATTCCATCTAGTACCCTAACCTTTTGACCCCCAATTGCCCAGGACAATAGTTTACTGCAACTCCCATACGCACAACAACATCAGTGCCATGGTTGGGAGGCGAGCAAGCGGTAAGGGTGGCAAAGGTGGACGAGCCTCAAGAGGTGGGCGTGGTGGATACGGTAGGGGACCTGGCGGGACTTGCAGGGTGCCCCTAGCCCCCCATGTGTGGAGGACCAGTCAGGGACACCCATGCCCCCCCCCTTGTTGAGGGTAACGTGGCTGACACCATCCCTGCTCAGCCCTTGTTGGACCAGCCCATTGTGGCACCAGACCTGGCACAAGGTGACTCCCAGGCTGACTTCCAGGTCAGCAGGTCTAGGCCACGTGTGGCGGTGTACGTTGGTGTCACCAGGCCACGTGGATCAGGGGCAGCTATGTCATCTGCTGCCCCAAGTAGGCAGGGTGGGGAGGCTGCAGGGGCAGCTGCGGCTCCATCCACCCCAGATCTCACTCACCCAGCCAGGACAGTGTCGGTCCCAGTCCATCCTGCTGATGTTCCCCCTGACTACATCACACTTCAGCTAATGCCTGCACCAAGTCCCATGCTCAGTGTTCATTCCCACACTCCTAGTACACAGTCCACCGGGATCCTGCCCCTAGTGTCCAGAGCTGCGTAGGACACTCAGGATCCCCACCACCTTCCAAGCGGAAGAGGAAGAGTGCTCGTCCAGTACAGGCTGATGCCCCAGACACGGCTACACAGTCCGGCACCTCGAGGAAGCCTAGCTTCAATGAGGCCGAACGTGATGCACTTGTGGAGTATGTGTCCGCACATGACCGGGAAATGTTGATTACTGCAGGGTGCAAGACGACACCTGCTCAACGTCAGGCACACTGGCAGACGATCGCGGACATCATAAGTGCCCTTGGAATCGTGAGGCGCACAGCTAATGATTGCTACAAGCGCTGGAATGACCTGAAGCGCAGGGCAAAGAAAAAGCTGGCCTCAAGTCATGCCGCTACTCTAGTGACTGGAGGTGGGTCTCCAGCAGAGGACCTTGAACTCACTCCACATGAGTATGTTGCTGGGACCTACGTCACGGAGGAACAGATCCAAGGCATGGGAGACCTGCCAGATTACGAGGCATTGTCCGGTGAGTGCACATGCATGTGTGTGTCATCCATGTGCATGGTGTGTGTGTGAGGGCTTCTGATTGAGTGCCAGGTGAGGGTGTGTGTGCCTGAGTGGTTTGGGTCACCCATGTGCTTCATCCAATACATTCTGCGCACCAGGATTTGGGTATTGCAGTATCCCTTCTGGCAACAGTAGACATTTAGCCCAACATCACGCCAATTGCCCTTGAAGTGTCATCTTGCCACAACATTGTTGCATATTTTTCTGTGTTCATTCAGGCTGACTGTTTGCATTCCACCACTTTCACCAGGCATTTCTCAGTCCTATTGTCACATGTGTGACATGGCTATGGTACATGCCATCTGTGTGATGGCATGTGTCATGTATGTGTATTGGACATGCCAATCACAGGCCAATGTGTGATGGCACTGCTAGCCAGCATGCAGCAAATGTGTTGATCTTCCATCTTGGTGTCATCAATGTGTGCCATTTGCCTCCCCTTCATACGCAGTGACGGTGCATGCATGGGAGGGTTATAGTCATGTGGGACATGTGTCAATGAAGTACTGGTTCTGTTGCTTCTCAGCCCTAATTGTGTGCCATGGTGCTAATGCCTGCTCCCATTTCTTTTCTTTCATGTCTTTGCAGGGGATCACGCACTTGATACTGCTGGGGTTGTGGAGATGGTGCAGACCCAGGAGCGGTCTCAGGACCGACCGGGCACCAGTGAAGGACGTGGTGTGGTGGTGGGTGAGAACCCACACTTGCTGCAGACCATTATCTCAAGGGGTGACTCTGGGGGCATCTCCCCCGAGCTCTATTCAGGTGTCGATTCAGATGATGAGACCTATGTGCGGTCACAGGTAAGTGTTTCTGGGAGGGATTCTGTTCTGTCCGACCCACCTGCACCAGGGGTAGAACCCTCAATGGGGATGTCAGTGTTGGTAGGTCCGCTTTTGGTGGTTACGGATGCAGGGTCACACTCCGCAACATCTGATCCTGTTCCTGGGCCAGCATATCAGAGGGGGAATGCAGTCCTGCAGCCTCAGGCAGTGCCGGCACAGCAAGGCGCAGTTCGCCTTGCCCCAGACAGGTGTGGTGCCCGCCGTTGCGGTGGCCGTACACCACCTGGCAATACTGCATGGGAACAATCCATATACGGTATGGCAAACCAACAGGCAGCATCAGCTGAGATGATGGCTCAGGCCATGGATAGGGTGGCCATTTCCATTGTCCCCCAAGAAAGGCTGATGGAGCAACTAGAGCAGGCAACAGACTCCATTTGTCAGTCACACAGAGAGGACATGTTGGCGTCCAACAGGGACAGACGGGTGGCACTGGAGACTCTGCGGGAAGCCATTTCTATAGAGTCCCAGAGCCACAGGGAAGCCCTGAGGGTGGAACTCCGTCACCTCAGGGTGACTCTTGTTGAGCTTGAGGCTTCAACTGACACGAGGACAGAACAGCAGCTGGGGCGGCTCACACGTACACTCTCTGCTGAGATGCAGGCAACTCGGGAGGAGGTCCGGGCATCCTGTGAGTTGTTGCATGGGGACCTCCGCACGATTATCCGCCAGAACCAGACCTTCCACACCTGCATGCTTGCTGCCATGGAGGACCAGACTAGGGCTTTGCGTGGGCTGCCTCCCATAGTGCCACCACCTCCTGATGCAGCTGCAGAGGGTGGGGAGAGCGACAGCAGCGATTCTCCCACAATAGGGTAGCCTTGCAGGCCATGAGCCCATGGAGGAGTTTTTTTTCGCAGAATCCACACAGGTGGGTTTTGGTGTGCACCCTGTCCTCGGACCTCCTGGGTGGCCTCCCCCACCCCCCTGGCCCATACATGGACATTTTTGATTTTTGATTTTTTTTTCAGTGTGTTGCCTTGTGTGGCTCCCGTGGGTATCCGCTGTATTGTGGCTAGGCACATGCAGGCTTGTCCTGAATTTGGGTTAGATGCTTGGGTTTGTGAGACACACACCCCTCCTGCTTCCCGTTTCCATGGGCTTGCAAAGGTTGTGCCCAAGTGACATTGACTTACACAGTGACGTTGGACTCCCATGTGCTGTGTGGGCAGTCTGTAGTCAATACTGTGTATACATTCCTAGTGCATATTGTTGTTGTATTGTACACTGCATGGTGTATTGATATGTGCCTCTGCATCCATCTCATCCTCCTGATTTGCAGATCCATTCCTCATTTCTTCACAAGGTCGTCTACTTTGGAGATGGAATCCATGTTGTAAGCAGTGCACCTACACTTTTGCGTGGCGCCAACACTGTACAGTTGGAAGTGGTCGAAGTGCTGGCATTATCAGGCAGTGAGACTACCAATTTTTTCAAATTCGTACTGTCATGTTTATGGTAGGTTTGAGGTTGTGTAGCTGATTTGTATTATTGCTAAATATTTGCTCATGTGTGTTGTTGGTCCTGCATTACTGTGAGCATTTCATGTGTGGCCAGTTTCCATTAGGGACACTGAACTTTGTGACACTTGTGTCATGTTGTGGGGATTACTTTGTTTGCTCTCACATTGCATGACATGACATGGTGTGTTGTATGGCGGTGCCGGGGAGGGGTTGGGTGACATGGCACTGTTCTCATGTTGTATTTTGCAAGTGGGTATTCATTTTTGCTGCATAGAAGTGTGTCTTTTGATGACACTGCATTGGTGGTGTTTGTGTAGGTAGGGATGCACACATTGTAACACTTCCAGGTGAACAATCTCAGGCTGCTATGGTTCATTCATCATCATTGTCTGATTGAGGCATCATTGATTGTCAGATGGTATGTGCCAGGGCTGTGTGCACTCCACAGGGGTGTGATTTCTATGTGAAGTAATTAGCCACCATCTGCTTACGGGCTGCCTCACCCCGTGCCCTTTCCCCTCCCATGCGCAGCAGGCGTGCATGTGTTTGGGGATGTGGGGGCACCACCATGTCCACAGTCAGGCCCCAGCGTGTTGCAACATTGTGCATGACACATGCTGCCACTATGATCCTGCACACTACTGGGGGAGCGTATAACAGCTGCCCGCCAGAACGGTCAAGGGAGCGAAAGCGTGTCTTGAGCACTCCGAATGTGCGCTCCACTATGCCCCAGGTTGCAATATGGACTGTGTTGTATCTTACCTCGGGGGGCGTGATGGGGTTCCGAATTGGCGTCATCATGTGGGTGCTCAGAGGGTAGGCACTGTCCCCTGGGGAGGTGGTGATGGGTATCATTAGTGGGGTAGTGACATCACTCTGTATCTGACATGCATGCATGTGCAGTGGCATTTATACTCACCAAGCAGCCATGCATCGCCATGCCACCCAGCTTCCATGTCCCGGTTTAGGGTTGACATTCTGTAAATGAAGCTGTTGTGGGTGGACCCTGGATAGTTGGCATATACGGAGGTGATGATTCCCTTGGCATAACATACTACCTGGATGTTGATGGAATGCCAGTGATTGCGGTTTCTATAGATGTGCTCAGATGCCCTGGGGGGACGTAGAGCCACATGGGTGCAATCAATGGCACCTAGCACTTTGGGAATTGTGCCACCCCATAGAAATCCTGGGCGGCAGCCTGCCTTTCTGCAGGTGTTCTGGGCAGGTATATGTGCCTGCGGACTGATGGGCGTGCAGTGATGATGGCCAACACCTGGTGTAGGCACCGTGACTGCATGGCCTGTGACACCCCCCCACTATGGCACTTGTCCGCTGAAATGATCCAGTAGCCAAGAAGTGCAGTACATTGAGGACCTTCTCCAGGGGGGGTGAGTGCTTGGGAGCACAGGGTGGGTGATGTGAGGTCATCCTCCCACTCACTGACCAGGTCGAGTATTATGTGATGTGGAAACCTGTACTTCCCATACACCTGGTCATCAGGCATCCCAAAAAGGCTGGTTCTGGGTGTGAAGATTCTGGCCCTGACTATCCTCCTCCTCCTCCTGCGGTATCCCACGGTCATTGCTGCTAGGAACGGTATATTAATCCTGGCATATGAGCTTGTTTGTTGTTTGCGTGCACTTTTATGCTGCGTGTGTCGATGTAAGCCTGCTTCCTGCGAGTCGACGTACGCCGGCTTCATGCTGGCGTACGTGTTTCCGGATTGGACCGTCTTTTTTTGCGCGTTGTAGGCAACTGTGTAAATCTTCCCGGCCACCCCAGGAATACATGTACCCCGCTCTCCCAGGCCCAGTCGCGTGTGAATGTTCACGCGCACCCCTGAAACACACGTACCCCACTCGCACATGGCGTATCGTGTGTGTAACTTCCCGCGCACCTTGAAATATACGTACCCTGCTGCATTCGCGTGTGAAACTTCCCGCGCACCCCGAAATACATGCACCCTGCTGGAATCGCATGTGAAACTTCCCGCGCACCCCTGAAATACACGTACCCAGCACAATCGGGTGTGTTACTTCCCGCACACCCCTGAAATACACGTACCCAGCCCAATCGCGTGTGAAACTTCCCGCGCACCCCGAAATACACATACCCTGCTGGAATCGCGTGTGAAACTTCCCGCGCACCCCTGAAATACACGTACCCGGCACAATCACGTGTGAAACTTCCTGCGCACCCCTGAAATACACGTACCCAGCACAATCGCGTGTGAAACTTCCCGCGCACCCCTGAAATACACGTACCCAGCCCAATCGTGTGAGAAACTTCCTGCGCACCCCGAAATGCACTTACCCTGCTGGAATCGTGTGTGAAACTTCCCGCGCACCCCTGAAATACACGTATCCAGCACAATCGTGTGTGAAACTTCCCACGCACCCCTGAAATACACGTACCCAGCCCAATCGCGTGTGGAACTTCCCACGCTCCCCGAAATGCACGTACCCTGCTGAAATCGCGTGTGGCACTTCCCGCGCACCCCTGGAATACACGTATCCAGCCCAATCGCGTGTGGAACTTCCCGCGCACCCCGAAATACACATACCCAGCCCAATCGCGTGTGGAACTTCCCGCGCACCCCTGAAATACACGTTCCCCGCTTGGCGTTTGCTGTTTGGCAGCCCTGTAAACTGGTCCAGGGTTAGCGCAGCCCTTTGTGCTGAATTGGGACTTTTGATGGATTTTCCTTGCGCGAGGGCGTTCTTGGGGGCGTAACTGGAGCTGCTGCAGGGTCGCTGCACCACTTTGCACCGCGGCTGGTTTTGGAGGCTAAAATCCATGAATACGCTGTGCGATGAAATGGATTTTATCGCACGCGGTTGGCGCAGCCTATCGCACGGGAACACTGTGTGCTAGCCGCGAGCGCCACTTTTGTGTGAAATTCCATGAATTACCCCGTTTGTATATTAAAAGCAGAAATGTATTGAAAACGCAAAGAGGAGCAATGCTGCTGTTTTTCTTGTGTGTTTATCTATTAAAACACTAGTAGGTGGAGTGCATTGGCACCACTCTTCCCGCAGCTCTGAAATAATGTTCACAGAGAAGGAGGTCCAAGAACAGACCGGCAGCAGGGAAGAATATAGGTGGGACGTCTCAACTTAGTCTGTATTTAATGTGATGGATAGGGAAGGAACCGGGCTTCAAAAACAGAATTATCAGCATTCAAGATACAATCAGCATGTGTAGACCTCACATGTCACTTCAGGAAAACAGAACTTACCTTCTTCACATGGGAAATTAGGGAGAGAAAAACAAATGCATTTTTATTACAATGACTGCTTTAAATATTAATAATGGGATTCAAAAATACATTAAAAAGCAGGATCTAAAATTTGCAGAAATAAATCAAATAAATTGACTTGACGAGAATGATGATCTGAATCTGAAAATGTAACAAACAAAATTAGACCGGAATTTCTGTCATGAAAGGATAAAATGTTGTAACTTGGGCCTTTTTAAATTTAGAGACCATTCATTAGCCTAGAAAGATACACACGCCGTCAGATAGTTTATGAAGCTATGAGGCAATTAGAAAGTAGATTTATAGAAACTGGCATTATTTAATTCCAGTAACAGACCAAATGGCATGGCAGGGGGTGTGGTGGAACCTTAGCCTTTGCCAAACCCTTTGAACAGACCAGGAACTACCCCTGTCCTAAGAGAGTCAGAGGGTGCTTTCGACGAGTGACATCATTAAAGTAAGCTACCAATCCAATATATCCTCCAATAAGAGCTGAGATGGGGACAACACATTTAAAATGTGACTTGTGCACTCTATAGAAGGCTAAACACATACGATTTCTGGGGAGAACCAAGTGAAAACTGGGAGCCAGCTGGATTAATTGCAGACAGCCTTGCTGTGGGAGAAAGCAGACTGGGTTGAATTAAAAGCCTAATCCTGGATGGCCGATTGCATAAAGGATCCCAGAGCAGTACGGAGTGCCCAGACTGAAAGGCACAGGTGCCCAAAGAGGGAGAACATTTCCTGGGCCTGGTGCCAGCTGCTGGTTCCTACCTGGATAAACGTGAGCGAGATCGACCCAAAGTAAGTACAGATGCTTTGAGGAACTAGATCCCACATTTTTAAACGTTTTTTTTTTATTAAGTGTATTTGGTTTATTACAAACCTTTCACAATCAGCGAAAAGAATTTTGTTTCACAAAGAGATCTATCATAACGAAATCAACATCAAAAGTGTATATAGATCCCTGTGAATGGGACTATAGCCGAATATGTATGTGCCATTGCGAATAAAAATAAAATTAAAACACCTCTAATATAAAGGAGTAGTGACTATTGAGTTGTTTTTTTTTACTGAGTATTAATTGATTTGTGGCTCAGTTGTGTTCCCTTGTAATAAATGAGGCATCAACTGTTTCAATATTTAATTGCTTGAAATATTCTTATTTAAATGATTGTTATTGCAAACAAAGTTGCTTCTTGCTCCAGAGAGTGGGAGCGTGGTAGCTTTCTGTGGGGCTGTTATATCAGTATTTCCACAGGAGTGTTACAAAACCTAAACATAATACAAATTGTGTGCGTCTTGTTTGGGGTGGGATCGACAATCACCCCGAATCAGGTGCTGCCCAGTTACATTAAATCTATGTTTAACAAATGTCACACAAATAGGTACTGGCCCCTTCTGTCAAAGGGACTTGAGCATGTCAATATCATTATGAGGCTGCAAGGCTACACACCCTATGTCCCCCCTTTGTCTCCCCTAAAGTGTTCTTTGGAAACAAAAGCAGCCCAATAAAGTGAGGATAAGGTAGTCAGGAAGAAGCAGCATCCAACCCTGACAATTGATGGTATATTGATGACATTGAGGAGGTACGTGATTTTATTAAGCTGGCTGGATCTCAATGCTGTTTCACATGCCATCTCTACACCTAGAGTTGAGGTACATAACTAACATAACTACCTTTGCCATGCACGTTGACCCCAACAAGTATAAGTGTCTGCGTTTTCACAGTTTGGGCTGGACTGCCCCTTTCTGGGTGGGCCCAATCATGATTTGCATGTAGTCTTTCCCCCTTTTTAATGGCTTGACATGCAAAGAACGATGATCTGGAGGATTTGCGCAGAGCAATGCCAGAAATTTAGATTCAATCTAAATCGTCCAGTCATCACCTCTTTGGTTTTGCTGAGTTCTGATGGAGTCTCTACAGAGGAGGAATTTCAAGACACTATCCCAGAAGTCCTATCCAGCGTCACAGGGGTGATAAACATCAGCAAGGACAGCCTCATATTTTCTCAGACTGTGGCCAAGCACCATGAACAATTCTACCTGGCCCTGCACCGCTGAAAAACCACAACCTGATGCTGCACTGAAAGAAATGCAAGTTCATGAAATTCAAGCTGGAGCTCTTTGTGTGTGTGTTTACAGTGTGGTGTCTTGGCTGAGCATGGTAACAGAACAGACAAGATGGTAGTCTCACCAAAGCCAAAAACTAAAAAGTGCAGTTTTCTGAACATGACCCATGACAGAGGATGGTCCTCTGGTGCGAGAATCATGCATTATCATACTACACACCCAGACACGATGGGTTGTCATGCTAGTCCTTGGAAGGTCACCAAGGGCATGGCCATAATGAAGGCCAGACTAAAGGATGAGGTGTTATTCCTTGGTCCAGAGCACACGGTGAAATATGTGGTATGGACTTGAATACTATGGCACACCACAGGGCTGCCATGTAAACCTAATCCTATCTGTATGCTTGTGGCAACACGGTGTCAATGGCTATGTGTGTATTTTGGCACAGTCAGAGGCAACGCTTAATTGTACGGGGCAATAGTTCATGTTAAAGTATTACCATAAAACTGAGAATATTCTTGCAACGCATGTTCTGATGGAATCCACAAGCTTAGATAATGGCCTGCTCCAAGGGCGCCAGTGTAAGCATTTCCTTGAGGCTCAGGGCACAGCGTATCATTTCTTCATTTCATAACCATTTCTTCCTGGTTGCAAACAAATGGAGATGTGGAAAGGTTTGTCTGGACACTGAACAAAATGCTCCACAAAGCACATGAACACGTCTAGAATGGCGTTTTCCCTGTGGAGGTACTGATGGGATGTCCCGTGAGATCAACAATAACCATGTACTCACCATAGCATGTCCCCTCCATGGACGAGGCCTCAATGCAAGAACAGCACCATAACATCAATAACCCCAAAAGTACATGATGCATGGCCAATGACCTCACCATCATCGGGGGAAAATGAAGTCCTGGGGGGAACTGGAAACTGAACAGCAAACTGGTTGTCTTTCAGTGACCACCACTTGCCACAGTGGCAGAAAAGGGAGAAATGTCTCCGCTAAGAAGGAAACCACGACCATCATCACTTGGGTCATGGCCATTTCAAGGAAGTCAAACCAAAGAGAGTGGTCCAACGGAATTGCTGCTTAAGAAGACCACGAAGGAGAAGGAGCAGGGATGCCAGTAGAGGGTATAGGGGAAGTGGCATCCAGCCCACCAACTGACATCCCTAGGTAGACGGGCACTACCACACTAGCCAACCCAGAAAAAGGGACTGCAGGGTGTCACCCCTACTTGATGTAGGACCTGTGGTCAAGGAGCACAAAACCTGTGTGCATGCATGGCAACATTATCCATTCCATTCGAGAGATTCTAGTTCAGTCCTGGTTTTAACTTTGCACTCTGGGACTTATAAATCTGGATTTCCTTATTATAAATCCTGAACTACAAGTCTCAGAATGCCCAGTTAAAACCAGGACTAGCCTAGCTTCTAATGAATGAAATGGATAATATTGCCATGAATTAATTGCACTTCGGGATTAGGGTTTGACAGGCTCTGGAGACAGGGATGAAAATCCATGAAAAGAGAGCCAACAAAAAACTCGCTTCATTGTTTTAGAAAGGAAATGGTGGCTCATGTACTTTATGGACCAGCCGCAGGCTGCTGGTGAAGCTCTAGTCCGTCCCACTTGCAATGCACGTGTGCACCAACGCCACTGCCCCAGATTAACTCTGCTTCTGCCCTATCAGCAAGATGTTAAAATGTTCACCTGTAATGACTTTAGCTAAAAATCTGCCCTCTATGTGTTCAGATAACAAAAACAACAGGACAGCAACACCTGTGTCTACTGACAGTGGCGTCGCTAGGGGGGTTTCAAGGGGGCCTGGGCCCTCCTCTGAAATCATGGACCCCCTTGGGACCCTGTATGTCAGCTGGGCTACTCACTCTGCACTGTCTGCAGTGCTGTGTTCGCATGCACGGCACACACACAGGGCTGCAATCAACAATGAAAAGCTGTTAAATTCCCTCTGCCCAATACTAGCCCTCCAATCAGAATGTAGTGCACAAAACGTTGAATGATGGGTCATTAGTGACTTAATGGTTTTGTGCCTACATTCTGATGGGGGGAGGTGCATTGGGGTTTGGTACTTGGTGCATACTTGCCAACATTCTGTGACCAAAAAGATGTAGGATTTTTCAAGTTTGAAAAATAATAATTCCCATAACAATGACATCACAGAAAAATAGAAAACATACAAACAGCACAACATGGAAAGATGTTGAAATGTTAAAAAATTATAATTCTGAATGTTACACCAAATTGTTGGCAGATGCTGTGTGATGGTGTTACACTCTGCCACTTGCTTTCACTGCTGGTTCACCTAAGGGTTGTACCGGCAAGAGTGCAGGACATAGTCACGCAGCTGTCAGGTCAGTGGATTGGTCTGAGTGCAAGTAATCACCTACCAGTGCACTGTATAGACAGACTAATTAATGTGTTGCATGCTCTGTCCTGGAGCTGCCTTAGAATCACATAAATTACCTACCACTGTAAAAAGCAGTAGGATCTGTCACTGAAATCTGTAGGCGGTAGGGCTGCTTCAAAAGCAGTAGCCTACTTTCTAAATCTTTAGGGTTGGCAAGTATGCTTGGTGTGCACAAAAGCTTCTCTGAAGGAGTGCTTGTGACATCACACATTCCCTTTCACAGGCGGTCCCCCTACTTTTGCCTTTGGCCCCCTCTGTGCCCCTCCTAAATTTGATTCCTGACGCGCTGTCTACTGACTGTGGGCTGCTTCCATGTTTCTTGACAGATTAATGGAAGCGGATTACCCTGGCTTCGTGTGTCAATCAGGTGTAATCAAGAGACCAGACTGGCAGCGATGTTGGAGATCATGTGTCTCTCATTGTACCACCTTTGGTACAATATTTGTAGAATGTTTTTCAAAACAGGTTCACTTCCGGTTTTGGCATAGAGTAACAACTCCATTCCCTCAAAGGCACCATCTTTAAAAGATGCAGCATTGATGTAGCATTAACTCCAAGATGGCCGTCCCTCTTAAAAGCAATTGCATCTATTGTCCCCGCTCCCCTGTCGTCCTGAGTGTGGAATTTCATTTTATGCAGTTATATATTACAGATTACAAACGTCTTGAGCGCCCCCTCGGGAGATACATTGCACAGTCAGATTTCCTCAGCCCTGCAACAGTTCTTTTCTTCGTGGGATTGTATTGATTTCTAACAGCGAGTACGCCCAAAGCTGTTAGCTATCCCACCAGGATTCCACAGCTTGAAATTTGCGACCCGTGGGAGACGGCTGGAAAAGAACACAGACGCCTGCTGTTTGTAAAAGCAGCTGGAAGGATGCTCGTTTGCTTAACAGAATAACATGGCGCTGTCGATTTAAAAAACGTGGGTTTCCTTCCTAAGAACGGTGTTGCAGTCAACCTACATGGATTGAGCTCAAGGTACATGATGCAGGATTTAAAAAAAATGCCCTATTTGAAAAAGTCCAGACAATTTTTAATGACCTTCATGGAAGAAGCAGTCACTGCTGAGGTAACCTAGGTGGTGTGGCGCTGTACCGTGGCGGGAGGCGTACGCAGCGGCGTGACGTTGTACGCCGCCGCGTGCTGTATAAATAAACGGGGCGTTCCCGGCCGCGATAGAGCGACCGGGAAGAGGACGTGTGTCGAGTGTGGTCCTTACAGGGTGGGGGCTTACGGGACCGCATGGGGGCCAGGACACACCCCCAACAATGGTGACGGGTGGATGCAGATGCCCGGGCCCGGCGGTGAAAGAATTCCATAATTCTTCTTCCCTGAAACGGAACGAACAGACATTTCCTTTCATGCCGTGGCTGCAGATCGCACACGCGGCTGGTGGCCATTTTGTCAGCAGGGCCGTGGAACTTCACCAAACTCCGGTTTGGATGGTGAAGGTGATCCAGGTCTAATTTTTGGACATACTGCTTGCAGGCAGTCAAACCTGCACGCCCATGCCCGATTTTTGGATTTTCCTCCAGATTTGGGCCTCCTACGTTGAGTGAAAGCAAGGAGAAGGGCTAAAATGGCTGGGCCTGCTTAGCCCAGTTCTTTTCTTCGCTTAATTTTTGGAACTCCTACACCCCTGGGTGTTTGCTGCAGTGAGGGGGCACAGTGCTTCTTCATCCCCTTCATCATCAGGCTGCTGTGGCCTCTTCTTCGCCCTCTTCATCAGGGTGGATTACTGCAGTGGTGGATCCTGAAGTTGGCAGGTTTTCTTCTGCTTCTTCAGTTCTGGTGGCAGTCTTAGGAGTGCTGAGGACAGGATTACACCATCCCCTCCCCAGGTTGGACTGTTACTTTGCCTGTGTGGGGTGTCCAGACTGTGAGGTGGTGGTGGGTGATTGAGTTACGGCCCCCAGATTCCAAAGTGGGGGTGCCTGTGCGCTCAAGCCCATGAGTGACTCTGACGATCAAGGCGGTGGGACCCCTGCAGCCGCACAGCTTCCCCAGGACGGTGGTCATGCGGCAGCTCAACAGCAGGTCTTTCAGGCTCCGGTGCTTCCAGTGCAACGCCCAGTGGCGGCTCCCCAGCTACCCCCTCAAGTCCAAGTAGGTGGTCAAGCTCCTGTGCCTCAGAAGCCACTGGTGGTACAGCCAGTTGCTCAGCAAGGACTTCCTGTCATGGCCCAAGCACGTGCCCATGCAGCCCTGCAGCCCATCCCCGAATTTGACGCATCGGGCCTACCATCCAGCATGGGGCCCAGGTGGAGGAGGTGGGTTGGGCACCTCGATATGTACTTCAGGGCCGCCCAGGTAATGGATGATGACAGCAGGGTGGCAACTATGCTGTACTCCGCGGGGCCGTCGGTCCAGGAGATTTTTGAGTCGCTTCCTGCAGGGGATGGCTCTTATGACGCGGTCAAGGCGGCACTCCTGGCCCATTTCTGCCCCTTACCAACGTGGACTATGAAAGATTTGTCATGCTATCGGCCAAGCAAAAGGAGGATGAAACACTGGACACCTTCTATGGTCGCCTACGTCACCTCTCCCTGGGTTATGCGTGGGGAGACGCGGAGGACATGATGCGCATGATGCTAATTCAGGCGTGCTCCTCGGGCAAACTCAGGAGGAAGGTCCTGAGAGAGCCGGGTATTACTCTACCCCACATCCTGGAACTAGGCCGGTGCCATGAGGTGGCGGAGGCTCGGGCAACCAAGATGGAGACGGGGTCCCGCTCAATAAAGTCGGAGGAGGTGTGTGCCATGTGGCGTGGTGGCAGAGGAGTGAGAAGGCCTGGTGTGGGACCCTGTCACAGAGCAGGGAGAGCGGGGAAATCATGCCAGAAGTGCGGGTACGACCTCCCCCACCCAACGGAGTGTCCAGCCGCTGGAAGGACATGTGGTAGTTGCGGCCTGCCTGACCATTTTTCGAGGGTGTGTAAGGCAGCCCTGCCCGTGATGGTGCCGAGAGGCCCGGCTCGGACGTGGGTCCCGCGCCAAAACCACTCACCAAATGTGGCCCAGGTGGACCAGGGCGGGAGGATGCCCAGGTGGACGAGGCCGAGGAGGAAGAGGAAGAAAACATTACTTTGTCTCCAGTGTGGAGATCCTGAGGGGGAGGAACAGGAGGCAAGCAAGGTGTGTGGTGGAGGTCAATCACTCGCCGGTCCCGGTGCTGGTGGACACAGGAGAGTCGGTCAATGCGATGGCCCGGGGGCACTATGATGCCCTCGACTCGCCCCCAAAGCTACTCACGCCGAGAGCCCGCATATTTGCGTTTGGAGGATTGGAACCAATACCGCTGGACGGTGCCTTCGAGGCGAAGGTGGAGCATGAGGGCTCGCAGATCAAAGCCCGGTTCTATGTGACACCCGTAAGCAACAACACTCTGCTGAGCTGTGCCGCCGCCGATGCTCTTGGAATTGTCAGTTTCGCATACTCAGTATACCTCGAGGACATCAATGATCTGCTCGACAAGTATGCCGCCCTCTTCAATGGCATTGGAAGGATGACCGGTGACCCAGTAAGGTTGCACATTGATGACTCTGTGCAGCCCATCGCCCTGAAACACCGCAGGGTAAAGTTTCATCTGAGGGAGCAGGTTGATAAGGAGCTGGACAACCTGGTGAATCTCGACATCATCGAGAAGGTGGGGGGCCCGACCCCCTGGGTGTCCCCGATTGTTGTGGCTAGGAAGCCCAAACAACCTGACTATGTCCGGATCTGTGTAGATATGAGATTGCCCAACAAGGCCATCAGGAGGGAGCGGCATCTCACCCCCACTATCAATGACATTATTGCGGAAGTACAAGGGGCTCGGTTCTTTTCCAAACTAGACCTCCGAGCAGGCTATCATCAGGTCGTCCTCCATCCTGAGTCCAGGTATGTCACCACATTCACCACTCACCGAGGACTATACCGGTATGAGAGGCTGAGCTTCGGGGTGTCATCGGCTGCAGAGGTCTTTCAGAATATTATTCGGGGTGCCCTCGCAGTTCTGGAGGGTGTCCTAAACATCAGCGATGACATTCTGGTGTTCGCAAAGACTGAGGTGGACCATCTGAGAAAGCTGGGGAAGACCTTTGAGAGTCTGCAATCACTAAGCCTCACCCTTCACAGGGACAAATGCGAGTTCCTGTGCCCTTCCATCAAATTCTTCGGTTTTGTCTTCAAGGAGGGGGGTGTCGCCGGACCCGAGGAAAGTCCAGCATATTAAGAAGGCACAGCCCCCCGAGTCGGTGGCTGACGTGAGGAGCTTCCTCGGCATGGTAACCTACTGTGGGCGTTTCATCCAAAATCTCGCCTCTAGGTCTGAACCACTCAGGGCTCTGACGAAGAAGGAGTCAGCCTGGCACTGGGGCCCGCTTGAGCAGGCGGCCTTTGAGGACATCAAGAGCGCCCTGACAGCTGAGGACACCATGGCGTTCTTCGACCCGGCGCTGACATCCGAGATCGTTGTGGACGCCAGTCCGTTTGGCCTGGGTGCCGTGCTGACCCAGGTGGACCGGGACGGGAGTATCCAGCCAGTGGCCTACGCCAGCAAAGCGCTCTCCGAAACTGAACAAAGATACTCACAGATCGAGCGTGAGGCGCTGGTGGTCCTCTGGGCTGCAGACACTTTCGGCTCTATGTCTTGGGGCGTCCAGTGACGGTGGTGACAGACCACAAGCCCCAGCTTCCCATTTTGGCAGGGTCATCCTCGAAACCACCGGCCAGAATCGAGAGGTGGATGCTTGCTCTTCTCGAGTATGGGGTCACCCTGGTGTATCGGCCTGGGGCCAATAATGCGGCGGACTATCTCTCCAGACATCCGGGAGTGTGTGGGGGAGATGAGTATGACACCTGTGCGGAGGAGGCCGATGATCACGTCCGAATGGTGGTGGAGGCGGCCACGCCAAACGCAATGCCCCTGTCAGAACTGGAGGCGGCAGCTGCCGGGGACGAGTGCTTCCGGATCCTAAAGCACTCCATGCAGCAGGGCTCCTGGAAGTCTGTCCTGGAAGCTTTAGCGGGGCGGACCCAGGAGGCCAAGACAGGACTTGAGCAACTATGGAAGGTCAAGGAGGAATTGTCCTTCTCAGCGTCGGGCCTGCTGCTCCGAGGTGACCGGATAGTGGTTCCCCAGTCCAAAGTAAAGGATGTGATCACCTTGGCCCACCATGGACACCAGGGTGCCGCAAAGACCAAAGCCAGGCTGCGGCTGAAGGTCTGGTTCCCCGAGCTTGAGCGGAGAGTCGATGACTTTGTGGCAGCCTGTGTATGGTGCCAGGCGGCGTCTCCTCTGCAGCGAGAGCCGGCCATCGAAGCAATGCCCTGAGGCACGCGACCCTGGGAGGTTGTCCATGCAGACTTTCGGTCAATGTCCATAGGAACCCATTTCCTTGTAATCGTCGACGAATATTCACGGTATCCAGAGGTGGAGTTTGTCGAATCGGTGGCCTTCGAACACGTGGTCGTGGCCGTGGAAAAAGTGTTCGCGGCCCATGGCTTCCCCCACACCTTGTGCTCAGACAACAGGTCGCCGTTCCAGAGTGAGCGGTTCTCGGAATTCATGGAGAGCTGCGGGGTCCAGCATAGGATGGTGTCCCCGTTGTGGCCTAGGGCAAATGGTGATGCTGAGAGACTGATGCGGACGCTCAATAAGACCTTCAGGATCGCCCAGGGACAAGGACAGCCACTCCAACGAGCCCTATACCAGTTCCTGCGGGTGTACCGCACCACCCCACATGCATCCACGGGGGTGGCTCCGGCTGAGGCCCTGTTCAAGCGCTGCCCCAGGGGCCTACTACCCGAGGTCGGGGAGAAGGAGCCCGGGGTGATTGACAATCAACAGGTCGAGGAAGACCGGCAGGTGAGGATTGAAGAGGAGAACCTGCGAAGGGGTCTCTAACCCCAGCGGCTCGAGCAGGGGGGACGAAGTCCTCATCCATAATCGACACCCCCATGGAAAGCTCTTGCTCCCCTATGAGCCGGAGCCATTGGACGTTGTGGCTGTGAAGGGTTCCATGGTGACGGCCTCTGATGGAAGATCTGCCGTCACCCGGAATGTCAGCTTCTTTAAGAAACTGGGTGATCCAAGAACTGAACCGCTGCAGAAGCCGGACTTAATGGAGGTACCGGAAGACAGAGGAGTTTCCTCCAGCACACCTGGGTCCCCTATCCGGGGGACGTTGGCAGAAGAACTTCCCGTGCCGGAGGTAAGCGGGAGGTACCCCCAGAGGGCTGGTTGAGGGAAACCCGCTTACCTCAGTGAATACATGCTGGGACAGCTGGTTGGTCAACCTGAGTGAGGGGATCCGGGTGGCTGACATTAAAGGGGTTTTGGGCAAGTGTGGCGTGAAATGTAACAGTTAATTGTTTTAGTGGTTTGCGGTGTATATTAAAGACATTTGTGTGTCCTCCCGAAAAAGGAGGAGTGTGGCGCTGCCCCGTGACGGGACGCGCACGCGGCAGGGTGACGTTGCACGCCCCGCGTGCTGTATAAATAAACAGGGCGTTTCCAGCTACGATAGAGCGACCGGGAAGCCCGAACTGTAAGGACGTGTGTCGAGTGTGGTCCTTACAGGGTGGGGGCTTACGGGACCGCATGGGGGCCAGGACACACCCCCAACAGGTGGTTGCTGTTCACTGAAAAACATGTCTGCCCCCTGATTTAGGGACACCTGTCAGCTCAGCTTTGTACCATGAACTAGTGCACCATAATTTATTATCTCTTTCTGAATGTTAACCGTAGGCAGTGAGGTTCACATTAGTTTGACTTATCAATAATTAAGTGCATGAATATAGCACTTGCTATCGGAGTTTTTGCTGTTTGGTACATATTTAAATAACAAGTGTACTTAACCCATTTAATGAAACACCCTATCCACGTAATGTATTATGTTAAATCTTGTTATTCTGTTTTATACCGCACACCACTGTCTTTTGCATGGTCTGCAGGCCCTCAATTGAAGAAAAGCTGATTGAACATGTGACCTGCAGATTCATGTCCTACCCCGCCAACCGCTAGCAGTTTGTTCAGATGGACTCCTCTAGATCGCCAATACTACCCGTGGAGTCCTGAAGGTTCCATCCTCTTCCCAGTGATCTTCAATCTATACATGGAGCCGCTGGGAGCCCTCCTTGCCACACGCAACATCCACATCCACCAATACACTGACGACACACAGCTATACCTCAAGATTGACTCCATCAAGGACATCCAAAGGCTCAAAATCTGCCTCTCGCTAATCCAGTCTTTGATGTCCAGTGCATACTTGAAGCTCAACCCCTCGAAGACCAAATTCCTACTCCTCACCAACAACATCGAACACCCAAACATACAGACCTGGCTATCAACCATGAACCCTGAGAGCTTCACACCCAAGCTCACCTCCTGCGCCAAGTCCCTTGGGTTCCACATTGACAAACACCTCTCCTTCAAGACACACATAGCTAAGAAAACTGACAGCTTGGTATCAGCTCTTCCCCCTGCAGAAACTCAACCTCACCTCCTGCGCCAAGTCCCTTGGGTTCCACATCGACAAACACCTCTCCTTCAAGGCACACATAGCTAAGAAAACTCTGACAGCTTGGTATCAGCTCTCCCTCCTGCAGAAAGTCAAGCCCTCCCTCCCTCCCTGCGGACAGCTTTAGATCCACTGTTCAAGCACTGGTCCTATCCCACCTGGAGGGGGACAATGTCCCCCTCAAAGGCCTCCTGTCGTCCTCCCTGGTGCCCCTGAAAATGGTCCTACATGCGGCAACACAAAAAATATCAAGGGTCTACACAGATACGACCACATCCCCCATCCGTTATTGACCTCACTGGCTCCCACTGCACCCACAAATCACCTTCAAGTCGGTTCCATGTAATAATGTCCCCACAAAAATATCGCCATGCAAAAATATCGCCGAAAAATTGATGTTTTTTGTGGGAACATTATTGCATGGAACATGCGGGGGACACCCCCACAATCCACAAACTTTTTTTTTTTTTTGGCTGCCCCTATCCCCCTATATATGGTCACCCATATAATATCGCCACAACCTTTTCCCGGCGATATTATGTACGGCGACCATATATATGGGGATAATATTACCTGATACCTTGAAGTCTTGCTCAATCATCGATAAGGCAGTCACCCTCAAGTCACCCGGCTACCTCACTGAGAAACTCAGCATCTCCAGTGGACAGCGCACCACCAGAAGCCAGGACATGTGCAGACTTAAAATCCACTGCTACAAAAAGAAAGGACCAGAAAACAAGCCCTCCCTGCCTATGCCGCAGGAATATGCAGCCTTCTCCCTATCAGCATCAGACTCGTCCCCACGCTCGCACAATTCAGAAGAGAAATCAAGACCCACCTCTTTATGGTGTCTCTCCTCAACACCTAAGCCATCACGTTGCCTCCCCGACCATCTGACTCACTAGATGTTGTCCGCCCCTCTCCTCCCTGCCAGAGGAGTAGACAGGGTAGGGCCTGAGCGTGGAAGGCCCATCCAAAATCTGTAAATGCCCACTTAGCAGCACTGTGTAGGCATTTGCAAATGTTAATGTCACTGCGGTGGGCCCAACTACATTAGCTTCAGGTGCTACTTGTTAGACACTCCTGGCTAGGCTTCTGTTCCCCGCCACCCTGTACAGCTGTACCCCCTCTGTGCCCCTCTGTATCCTACCCCTGCTGTATATCTGTTCTTTTGTTACCTCTGAAAAGCACTTCGTCATGCCTCTGTACTGTTGTATACCTCTGTAAAGCGTCCCGTTATGTATCTGTATTGTATACCTCCGTAAGCGCTACGTTGCTTCTCAAAGCTAGGTCCGCGCTCAATAAATACCATAATAATAATAACTGAGCAGTTTAATGCACTGACATAGTTTACCAGCTGAAGCAAGTGGAGATAGGTGCTTTTTGATTTAGTAAGCCATTTCTGAGGCTGTCCTAAAGTGCACAATTGCTTCCTGAGAATTCAGGTATGCAAAGGCTCTTATGACACCCATTATCTTCATCAGAACATTGAAATGTTGGCAGTTCCATTCCAGATAATACAGTGGCAAACGGCAATAATGAAGCGCTATTCACTGAGATGGGAAAACCCTGCTGTTAGTGGCACGCAACCAAATTAAGGGCCCAAGCACAATGATGGTCCCTTAACATGGGTAGTGGTACTGTTACCAAGCAGGGTGGCCTGATTTTGAGTTAAATATCGCCATTAGCACCCACGATGATCACACTTGTGTGCTTTGAGAAACCTGAAGATGTCTCACCCGCTAGTCATCCAGGTGGCGAGGACACGGCCATAGCTTTTGGATCCAGTTCCTGGGGGTGGGCCAGTGCAGGAGGATCACCTGGATGAGGGGTCTTCAGGGAGTGGAAGTGGGACACAGGACAGTGAGACGTGGTATCCCATTCCCTGTACCACCTTTTTCCCCATCCTACCAGGTAGGATACTTAGGAACTCACCCCCCCTTTCTGACATGAACGCTTTCTCACAGACAGCTCATTGTGAGAAAAAACGGACTAACACCCAAGCCGTATACCTGACATGACCCAATACAATTGTCAGGCAGGGTCAGGCAATTACTGATCAGTACACACACCTGACTTCCATCACACTTCCCCACACAGATAAAAGGCGAAGCACAAAAGCACACTCTGGGCAAAGGTAAAGCACACAAGGAAGCAGCAGTTCCAAGATGGCAGTTTAATACAAGGAGAAAGACGGCAAGACCGATGACGGTTGCAAGGAGGGAAGTGCCCTTGACCTTTTCAGAGAAAGACTGTTACTTTCATACGCCTTAGAGAATAAGAAATGTAAGACCCGGAATCAAAGCTGACGAAACATGCATTGTGTCTCGGAGGTACCCGGAGCTCTCCTGCGTTGATAGTCAAGATGGGGAGGATAGTTTGCTGCTGTGGTGCTGTCCTTGGCTCCTACAAAAAAGCAGCGCCAGTAAAGTCAGCACAGCTGGTGAGTTGGGGAGACTGATACCACACCGGTCTGTGTTAAAGCAAAGGTTGCAAGTGGCAACATTGTATAGAGAAAACCGAAGAGAACAGCAATGCGAATATCATTAAACAGCAGATGAGTGACTGAACATTTTAAGCAAAGACACCGTAAACAGATTGGTCTGGCGCCACGTGGGTGCTCATTCGACAGTCGCTGTTAGGTATCCAACTGAACAGTGGAAAATGTAAAAAGGAATTGTGAAATCAAAGTGGTCCTGCAACGGGTCAAGCCAAACCCTGTGCACATTCAAAAGTCTTCAATAGTTGATGCTAACTGAAATTGGTCCGAACCGGGCTGAGGGAGACTAATTGTATTGAGAAGGGGATCTAAGTCTGGCTGAGGGGGGGTCCGTGTTGAACCGTGAGTCACCCAGGAATTGTTTGTTTTGTTTTATCCCACCCTCTGCACGAAGAGACTTTGATAAGCAAAGAGACATGGGGGGTCATTACAAACCTGGCGCTAAGGGGTTAACTGTGCCGTAAAAGGCTGCGGCGCGTTTAACCCCTTAGCACCTAATTACGAGGTCCCTTTGCTGGACCCGACCTTAACGGCTGGTCTGGACCAGCCGTTAAAGTAGGGACCCGCAAAGGGACCTTCGAGGTAATTACGGTACCGCAATTTGCGGTACCGTAATTACTGCCTTCTCCAGTCCCATTGAGCCCTATGGGGCAAAAATGGGAATGGGGAAGGGCCAATGTTCAGTGGGGAATTACCGGCCCGCCAACCTTGGAATGGGGTGGTGATTCCCCATTGAACATTGGCGGACTCGTTACAACACCGGCAGCAACCATGGTGCTAATAGCGCCATGGGTTACCGCCAGTGTTCTAATGAGGGCCATGGCCACAGAAGACCCCGATACTAATAATTGAACTGTATCCTCGTGCTAAAGATGCCAGAGATTGTGCAATGTTCGAGTGAACCGCCTTGTCCCGTGCTGAAAACATGGGGAAGGGAGACCAATGGCCTAAACATCCTGACATATCATTTTTGTGAACATTTCTTTCTTTTTCATAAACACTACCCCCAGACTATTTGTATTTAGAGGAATGGCAATAGGTTTTTTAGTATGGGCCTTTTTATTTTGACAAGACACCACTAGGACTGCGTTATTATTATTTGATGGTCGTAGCTTGCTCCCATCTGTAGATTTAGTATTAGATAGGCGTTTATCATATCCCTTTTGTGAGATCAATAAACACCATTGAACTGTGGTCACTTGTGACTGTCTTACTGCTGATACCATGCCTTCCTTACAGTGCTAAGAGTTTGTTGAAACACAAAAATAAAACGTACCTAGTGATGCCTAAATCCACGCTGAACTTCTAATGACCATGACATCATCAATAGGGAAAAGAAGCTTCAGGAGTACGCCACAGGTTCAGGGATCACCCTGTAATATTTGTTTTTTCTTTTTACTGGTTTTAACAAGCCCTTAGCACCAGCTGTGAGAAATCTGAGGGAAGTAGACCTCGAGAATCCCTTATTCAGGTGGCCTGGGACGAGCTGGCGCTCCCAGATCCCAACCATGGGGGTGGACGAGCGAGGGAGGATCACCTTGGCAGGGGAGCCCGGGGTTATGCTTGGGGGAATATTCAAGGTGAGATGCGATATTATACCGGGAAAGGAGTACAAGATCCCTTAGGCCTTTGTAGGCTGTACTACATCTGCCTCCCTTCCTCTATCTGAATCTCTCTTGACCAAATCCCATAACACATCTGTACATAACCAACTCTCTAGAATCCCAAACCCCATTGTACCCAGAAACTATCTCTCCCAGACTCCCTATCTTCCTGATCCCTGCACAAAAACTGCCAACCATTCTTCTTCATGTCCCTACGAGTATTCTTTCCCGAACACCCAGTCTACCTTGACAAAACACTACCGTTCCCACAATCCCATCCATTCAGTTCACGATCCCGACTATCGCCATTTGCTTCATAAACCCTTCCAATCCCGTCCCTCTGATTGTCATTGTCCGAACACCCAGTCGAATGTGACCAACAACTACAGTTCCCACAAAACCTCGTACTCATTTTACAAACCCTACAAAAACCATCCTTCTGAGATCACCACAAACACCTCTAGTACGAGTGTTATAATCCCATACAACACCGCTTCCATATCCCGTAGGCTACTCTGACACTCTAAACGCCCTCTCTTCCGACTCAAACTCATTTTTACACCATGGAAAACAAAGGACTAAATCCAAAACTGTTTACCTGACATGTCCTAACCCAAAGGCCAGGCAGAGTCAGTTAATTGACCAGAATCACACACACCTGATGGGCCTTTCCTTTCCCCACAGGGATAAAAGGTGGAGGTTTCATGTTTTACTTTATTTTTTGTTGATTTGGCCCCCCCCAGCCACCTGTTTCTACAGCCTTTTTACCCTCCCCACAACTACCTCACCCCTTTTAATCCCTTACCCCATCCCCCATATATACTTTTACTAATAAATTCAACTTTTTGTCGTTATCCAGGTCTCGTTTAAAATGTGTGTCATCATTTTCTTTTTTTTATTAACACTGCATTTCAAGGTGGAGCACAAGAGCACAGGTCGACCAAGGCAGACAGCAGGACGTGAGAGCTAACTCAGCACAGCATTTCAAAAGGAGGCGAAAGACGGCACATACTGAGAGGGTGACAAGGAGAGAAGCGACCTTGCCCTTTCCGAACAAGGCCTGTGAAACCTCTGCCGATGAAAACATAAGACCGCAAACAATAGCCAGCGTGTGTTGCAGCAGGTGTCAGCGGTACATGAGACCCTCCTCCGCTGATTACCAAGCCGGGGAGAGATGCTTGTCTCAGTGGTACCAGCCTTGACTCCAAAGACAAGGAAAGCCAAACGGTTCATCACAGCTGGTGAGTTGAGGGGAGAGTCGATAAGAAACCAAACTGTATTGAACAAAAAGTAGCAAATGGCTGATTTAAGCTGCGGCAGAAATACAGATGAAAAGGGGGAAAACCGGCAAAAGATTAGCCCAGAGCCACGTGGGTGCTTAGGTAGGTTACTCTGGGCGATTACCCGATGGTGTAAACTACCGTAACCAGAACACCTAAGGGAAATTAATCCTGCATGGTGAAATTAGTAAATTAACAGTATGTTGCATAAATTGGCCAGGGTGAACCTGGCGTAGGGATGCTAACAAGGGACGAAGCCTGAAGTCACATGAACAGTGTGTTGACAGGAATTAACCCGACGGTGGGATGTCCACAGTGAATCATTTGAAAAGACATTAAGATTTGTGAGTGCAAGAAGGATTGTAAGAGCGGGAGAAGTGGATTGTCCCCCCTGGGCATTAGGATCAGAGCCTGGCAGAGGGAGATCCAGGGGGTGGAAAGTCATCTCCCCAAAGTTAATTTTTTTGTTTTGTTTGTTGAGTACATCAGGCCCTCGAAGGCAAGAGACTTTTATTGAAAAGAGACTTAACCATGGAAGAGCCTGATAGCTGGTACAGAGCTGTCGACTTGTGCTGGGAAGGCTTGAGCGTGTGCTGTGCTCAGGAGATTCACTTTGTCCCGTGCTCAAAACGTGACGAAGGAAGACCACTGGCAATCACATCCTGACTTACTATTTGTGAACATTATTTGTAAGGATTTGGCAATAGTTTATTTTAGTATAGGCCTTTTTACTTTGACAAGACGACACAAGGACTGCCACATTTTTCATTTGATGGTCGAAGCTTTCTCCCATCTTAGATTTAGGTTAAGTATTTTTCCACCCTGCATTTACAGTTTAATAAACACCCTTGAACTGTGATCACGTGTGTCTGTCTTTACTTTTGTCACCATGAGTTCCTTACACAGCATGGGGTATTCACATGTACTAAGGTGCTTCCTGGAAGTAGACAAACGGTCATGGAGGGAGAGTGGCTGAGGAGCAGGATGAGCCGCACTTAGGCTGCTTGGAATTCAGACTTGTACCTGTTACTGGAGCCCAAGTTCCAAGCATTCTGATTGGCCTGTGCCCCCATAAGAGTGCTAATGGCTGGTAGGAGTCTTCTGTCCCAACTTTTCAATGTTTATTCATCTTTCTTTGTTTAAAAAAAAAATCTACCTACATGGAATGTTCTAATAGCAATAATGCCCCTGCACCCTGTCCTCGGGCTATATGCAAGTGCTAATGCACTTTGACCCTCTTTAATGGACTATTAACTTGAGGCAAGGGGCATTTACATCTAGAAATGCCCTTGGAATGCAGCATTATTGCTAAATTGATTTGAGTTATACATTTACTGTTCACAGTTATTAAAACATGAGGCAAGTCATGATTGCAAAAACAGAAAATCAAAGTAGCCCTTTAAATGTAACAACTTTTTCTACGCACCTCCTCCTGGCATGAGGACATCACTTGACCACTTTATCCAGGATCCATTTTGTACTAAACAAGCAGCACCCTAATGGTGAAGGGCAAGCCATACAGTGTGGTGGAAAGGGGGGACTGCAGTACAGTTGTGAGGAACACTGATATGATATGGCATTTGTAACGCGCCTATACACAAGTGTTTCAAGGCGCGACGAGGCAGGGGGGGGACAAGGGGAGACAGACAATGATCCTACTAGGCCAGGTGTCATTCAGATCGCGCAAGGGTAGAGGGGACTGGGAAAAGTGCAAGGGGAAGGGGAGAGGGGGAAAAGTGTTGTACATGGTTAGTAGAATGCAAGATAAATAACAGGGCCAGCTGGTGGCAAGTGCAAGGAAAGTGCAGTACATGGTTAATAGAATACAAGATAATTAATAGGGCCAGCTGGTGGCAAGTGCAAGGTAAGTGCCAGGAGAAGGGGCTGTAGGATACAGAGACAGTGCCATAGTGCAGGTAGGCAGTGCAGGGAAGAGTGGCTGGGCCAAGGACCGAGATCGGTGAGTGGCCCAGTAGCAGATTCAGTGCAGGTTCAGTGATTTTAGCAGGGGAGAGAGGGAGAGAAAGCGGAGGCAAAGAGGAAGGTTTTGAGGTGCTTCCAGAACCGGAGATAGTTCTCCTCAAGTTTCAGGGAGGCAGGAAGGCTGTTCCAGAGGGAGGCCCCTGCTGCGGAGAGAGATCTACCCCCAGCTCGTTGCTTGGAGAAGCGGCTGACCCTGAGGTAGTTGGAGGTGGATGAGCGAAGAGCTCGAGAAGGAAGATATTTCGGAAGAGAGTTGAAGGTCTTTTGGCCCAAGGCCTCAGAAGGCCTTGTGGACAATGCAGAGGGTTTTGAACTTAATCCTCGCAGCCACTGGGAGCCAGTGTAGTGATTTCAGTCCCGGAGAGATACGGTCCCTGGGCTTGAGGCCAAGGACAAGTCTTGCAGTCCTGTTCTGGATGAGTTGCAAAGGGCGGAGAGTAGAGGCAGGAGGATTTAGATAGAGGCTGTTACAATAGTCCAGCTTTGAGAGAACCAGGGCTCTGGAGACAGTGAGCTTCTGGGGGAAGGAGAGGAAAGGAAGGATACCTCTGAGGAGGTGTAGCTGGTAGTGTGACTTCTTAGAGACGTCAGATATGTGAGGAGAGAAAGAGAGTGTGGAGTCGAAGATGACCCCAAGGTTTTTTGCCTTGCAGGTAGGCGCGGGAAGAGGGCCAAGGGAGGCCGGCCAGAGAGCTGCAGGGAAGGAGGGAGTGGGTGTGCTGATAAGTAGAATCTCAGTCTTACAGGCATTAAGGCAGAGGTCGTTGGCGGCACACCATTCCTGGATAGCAGAGAGACAGTCAGAGATGAGGGAAGGGGAAGAGGAAGCCGAGTGTAGCCTGAAAATGAGCTGGGTATCATCCGCGTAGCACTGAAAGTTGGGACAGAGAACAGCGATGCGGTGAGCAAGAAGAGCCAGATACTGGTTGAACAGCCAGGGGGAGAGGTTAGATCCCTGGGGGACACCACAGGTAGAGAAAAAGATGTCAGAGAGGAAAGAGCCCAGTTGGACCTGGGAGGGTCGATTGGAGAGGAAGCAGGTCAGCCACACCAGAGCCTGACCAGTGATACCCAGGTTATCACGGAGACGGTTGAGCAGGATGGTGTGGTTGACAGTGTCAAAGGCAGAAGAGAGGTCGAGCAAAATGAGAACACAAGAGGTGTTAGAGTCAAGGTTAGAGAGCAGGTCCTCACGGATGTTCAGGAGAGCGGTTTCCGTGCTTCTGGCAGCTCTGAAGTCTGACTGATGGTCATGAAGACTACCAACAGATTCAGCATTGAGATTAAGCTGGGAGATGGCCAGTTTCTCCAGGAGCTTGCCCGGGAAGGGAGTGATAGAGATTGGGCGATAGTTAGCTGGGCAGGAGGAGTCGGAAGAGGGTTTCTTAAGAAGGGGTGCACAAGGGAGTGCTTGAGGGGGGATGGGAAGACTCGAGAGGCGAAGGAGTGATTGCAGAAGTCAGCCAGGGCAGGGGCCAGGGAGTCGATGTGGTCCTTGATAGTTTTGGAGGAACAGGGGTGGACCTGTTTTGACGAGACTTTCATAGATCGGACTTGTCTCGAAACCTTGTCAGCAGAAAAAAGGGGAAAGGCAGAGAAGGAGGAAGGAGGGGTGGCTGCAGAAGGGCCAGAGGGAGAGCAGGGAATAGAGGGGGGGAGGTGATAGGAGGAGAGTGAGGATAGGATGTCCTGAGTTTTTGAAATGAAGTGAGAGGCCAGTGCCGTGCAGAGGTCCTGGGAGGGGACAGGAGAGGTGGAGACTGCAGCAGGGTTGGCCAGCTCCTTGCAGATTTTAAAGAGTTCGGCTGAATTGTTAGATGCCGCAGAGATGCGGGCTTGGATAAGGGCTCTCTTCTTAGTGAGAACGGAGAGCCAGTATTGCCTTTGGAGCAGGCGGCAGGCCAGTTTGTCAGAGGATGAACATGAAGCCCGCCATTTCCTCTCAGCCACCCTGCACTTGCGTTTAAGGATGACGAGATCTGAGTCATACCAGGAGTAATAATCTACTGTGGTGAAGATTATTAAGTAATCAGTGCATTACCAATATGTCAAGTTCTCAAAATATGAGCATATATATAGCAAACATTGGCAAGTCTTTCACCCCCTCTAGCCATCCAAGAAGCATGCATCAACCATAAACCAGGTGGAAATACCAGATATAACAAACCAGGATTGTAAACTACCGCTAGAACAACAGATTAACATGCGTAGTGTAGAAATGATTTAATGTAAATAGAACACACCTTTTCTAAAACTAAGTGTTTAGATGGTGCATTGTGGTATCTGTGTATAATGTGCTTTTCTCAACTCTATTATTCCTATGGTGAGGAACCTGCAAAGTATGACTATTTAAATACAAATTAAGCATGTGTTTGATAAATACCAGGACAAATACACCAGGGGCATAGTGTTCACCTTCTGCCCATAATGCTTTGAAATCCGGCAATGTATTTTTCTGTGAAAGTCTGGCCTTCATTATTTGAGATGCATGGTTTTTAAAGTCATGTGGGAACCTATAGTAACTTTAAATAATGTATCTGTGAATAATCCAATACTGTCATTTTCTATATGAATGTTAAATCACAGAAATTGTTGAGATGCATCTGTAAATTAAAGCCTGCACACCTTTGAATGTGCCAGGAGTAAAATATTATAACTCAGTATATTATAAATAATATGTACATTAGACTGTTACAGATAGTCAAATTCAAAGAAGGAAAGGTTACTTACCTGTAACTCCTGTGATCCTGCATCAGTATCTTCCATGGATTCACATGCTTATGAATATTCCCTGTCGTCAGGCTGGGAATCGTCAGGAACAATTAAAATGTTTTCCTTTACATTTTTTTTTAAACTTTATTTTTTAAACAGAGCAGAGTGACAATAAAATGCTTGTCGTTATAACATAGGAATTAATTCAGTTCACAGTACATCCCAGCCCCATCCTCCATGTCTCTCTGAGGGTCCACTCCTTACAAGCTACTAAAAGATTGAGGTTCCCGTTTCTGCATCAGCACCCTCCTCTCCCTGTACAGTCTCCACCTCTGCTAGGAACCTCTTGGTGTTGCAAGGTCTATAGGTTAAAGCTGGGAATTTCCCATCATACTCCAGGAAACAAGCCCAGACGTCTCGAAAGCGGTGCAGGAGTCCGGCTGCGATCACCTTCCCCACAATCAGAATGTCCCATATCTTTCCCCACCACAAAATCATGAGAGGGCCATCAGCGGATTTACATGTGCGGGCCACTATGATCTTCGCCGCAAGCAAGCATTGGGTTAGCAGTTTGGCCTGGGACCAGCGATCCCAGGAGGATGGGTTCAGGTTCCAGTGGGATCGCCGCTTGAGTGGTTTCCTTGATAGTGGTTAAGCAGCGTTTCCAAAAAGTTGTATCTTTGGGCATGACCACCACATGTGGAACAAAGAGCCTTGTTGGCCGCAGAGTCTCCAAAGATTGGTTCATATGGTGGAGTCATAAGGCGGGGTAGTACCAGCGCAGTAGAAGTTTGTATGCACATTCCCTTTTTGTGATGCAGGTAGACGAAGGTTTTGCTTTACATTTTAAAACTGCTTGAACTTGTATAGCCCATTGCTGTCACTTTCGATCATACTGCCCCAGCCAATGACATTTGTCCTCCTTAGTTCCACCCCTGGTGACCATCTTCAGATTTAAAGTGCCCATAATATGGCAGTAGGAACCAAGAAGCGAGCCACAGAGGGGTAGGAGAGAGTCTCTCATGTGAATCCATGAAGGATACCCATGCTGGAGAGCAGGAGCTACAGGTAATTAACTTGTTCCTTCTCCAGCATACGATCTTTCATGGATTCCCATGCTCATGAATAAGATTACACAGCAGTACATATACACAACCAATGAGAGGTGGTACATCTCTACAGAAGCAATGAACTCACCACTTCAACACTCACCTCAAGCAAATAGGTTGTGAAGCACTGCTTGTCTGACGCAGGACTCCTTCCTTGAATCCCTGTCAACGCAGTCAAATTTTGTGAAGGTGTGAGTCGACTTCCACGTAGCAGCCTTGCAGATGTCGAGCAGGGGAACACAAGACCAGAATGCCATAGTAGAAGCCACGACTGGTGGAATGTGCTAATGGTCTACCTGGCAGTGGCCTGTTTGCAAGCCAATGACAAAAAGCAAAATGCAGCCAGACAGCCACCTGGAAATGGAAGCCTTGGCCAGGGCTTTGCTTTGTTCAACAGGTCCAAATGTCACAAAGAGGTATGAAGGTCTGTGAAATGCTTTCATATGTGCAATATAAAACTTCAAAGCACAGGTAACATCCAGAGAATGCAATGCCCTCTCCAACGGCAAGGTGAGAGAAACAAAAAATATGACCAGGACCAGTGGTTCGTTGAGGTGGACCAATGATGGAACCTTTGGCAGGAATGAAGAATGTGTGCGTAATAACCCCCTGTACTGATGAAAAGTCAAATATGGCAGCTTGCAGTAGCGACGTAACTCTCCAACACGTCTGTCCGATGTAATAGCCACCAGAAAAGCAGTCTTCCATGAGAGAAACGTCAGAGGAGCCTGATGCAGAGACTCAAAAAGTGGGCCCATTAACTTGGAAAGAACCACATTAAGTACCCATGCCGGAGCAGGTGCATTTATTGATACAGAATGAACAGAACAGACCCTTGAGAAACTCCTTCACTACACAGAAAGATTTCCAGCTGGGCGAGTATAATAAATGATTGCAGCGAGATAGACTTGGACGACACCATATATTGAAACACTTTCACTTGTGCTTGTAGCAGGAGAGGGTGGATGGAGCTCTAGCCTTTGCTAGAATTCTTTCTGCATTCTAAAGGCAATGTGAAGTGTCCAAATTCTAGGTCTGCAGGAGCTAAGCCATCAACTTCAGGAACGCTGGGTTGTGAAGTGGAACAGATCCTCCTACTCTGAAGAGCACATCTGGGAGAGGAGCCAGTCTGATGTATCGTACTACCAACAAATGAAGAAGGTCGGACTACCACATTTGGTGCAGTCAAGCTGCGCACACAAGAATCATCCTGCACCAACTCTGTTTGAGTGCATTGATCATATGCAGAAGAAGGGGATCAGGGGGAATGCATGCACGAACCGGTCCTCCTAGCAAATGGAGAAATCGTCCCGCAGGCTTCTTGCTTGAGGATATCTGTAGGCAAACGTAGTGCACTTGTAGTTATCCACTGTGGTGAACAAGTCAATCTGTGGGTGCCCCCACCTTGAGAAAAGATGAAGAACTTGATCTTGATGGAGGTCCCATTCATGGCATGAACACAGCTCTGTGCTGCGGGAATCCGCAATGGTGTTTTGGACCCCTGCCAGGTGAAACGGAATGAGGATAATTCCCTAAGACAGAGCCCAGTGCCTCAACTCTCACGCTGCTGTCAAACACTCCTCTGACATCTGCCACCTAATAGAAAAACTTGACCTGGATGTCCTTGCTATCACCAACAGATGGCTCAAGGCAAGCTCTGTCAAAGGTTTTGACACTCTCCTCCCTGATGGCTACAAGATCCTCTCTGAACTCAGAACCAACCGACCCGGTGGTGGAGTAGCTGTGATCTTTCTGGAGTGGGTCCCTGCTTCTGTCATTCCTACGCAGGCCTACTCCTCCTTTGAATGCCTTGTCTGCAAGCTCTCTATCTCCCCTGACCACTCGCTGACTGTGGCCACCATCTGCAGGGTTGCCATCTTTCTCTGAGAGTGGGCTGACCCATCATCTTCTCTCCTTGCCTCTACCTCTCATCTTCTCTTCCTCCTCTGAGACCTTGACATCCACCTGCATGCTTCTAATCCCTCCTCTGGGCTGTTCTGCAATCTCTGTGTGCGTGTCTCTCTCTAACCAGCATCTTTCTATCTCCAACACTCTGAACGTCCTTGCCCCTGCCATGAGAATCCATCTGAAGCCTACCTCCAAGTGCAACTTTTAGTATGACTCAGACCTCGCCGCCCTGAAACGCAAGTGCAGGGTGGCTGAGAGGAAACAGAGGGCTTCAGGCGCATCCTCTGACAAACTGGTCTGCCGCCTGCTCCAAAGGCAATACAGACTCTTTGTCCTGTCCAAAAAGAGAGTCCACATCCAAGCTCGCATCTCTGTGGCCTCTAACAACACGGCCAAACTCTTTAAAATCTGAAAGGAGCTGGCAGATTCTTCTCCAGTATCCACCTCTCCCGTTCCCTCCTAGGCCCTCTGCACAGCAATAGCTACTCACTTCACCACTAAAACTCAGGACATCCTGTCCTCTCTCTTCTCCTTCTCTCCCTCTACCTCTCTTGGCCGCCTGCTTGGTACCTCTCCCCCTCCTCCTCTTTCTCTCTGACAACACCTGATGATGTTTCAAGACTAGTCCAATCTATGAAAGTGTCATCCAAACAGGTGCTCCCCTGCTCCTTCAGAACCATCAAGGACCACATTGATACCCTGGCTCCAGCCTTGGCTGAATTCTGCAATCACTGTTTCGCCACTGGATATTCCCCCTCTCTCTTCAATCGCTCCCTTGTGCACCACCTCCTTAAAAAGTCTTCTGCCGATCCTACATGTCCGGCAAACTATGGCCTGATCTCTAGCACTCCTGAGCAAACACCTGGAAAAGCTGTCCATCTCCCAGTTTACTCTCCACACTTAATCTGTTGGTTGTCTCCATGACCATCAGTCTGGCTTCAGAGCAGCCAGAGGCATGGAAACTGCTCTCCTGAACACCTGTGAAGATCGGCTCACTAATCTTGATTCCAGCCTTCCCTCTTTCCTGATCCTCCTTGACCTTACCTCTACTTTTGACACAGTCAATCACACCATCCTGATCAATTGACTCTGTGAGAACCTAGGCATCACGGAGCAGGCCCTGTAGTGGTTGACCTCCTTCCTCCTGTACCAACCCTCCCTGGTGCAACTTGAATCCTTTCTCTCTACCACCTCTCTCTCCACATGTGGTGTTCCACAGGTCTCTATCCTCTCATCCTGGCTCTACAATGTCTACTTGGCCACTTTAGCCCACCTGATCTCTACCTTCTCCTCTAACATCTAACTTTCAGTGTTATGCAGAGGACACTCCACTCTGTTTAAGGCTCCCCTCAGCCTCCTCTTCTCTCCCGCTCATTCCTGACAGTCTATCCGCGATTCAGGATTGCTGCACCTCCAATGATCTCTGCCTTAATGCCAGCCAGACTGAGATCCTTCTCATTGGAACCCCTGCTCCTGCTTTCCCTCTTTCTCTCTGGCTGCCCTCGAAGGGCCCTCTTCCTCCACCTTCATGTGAGGCAAAAATCCTTGGCATCATCTTCAACTCCACTCTGTCCTTCTCTCCTCACATCACAGACCTTACCAAGAAGGCCCACTACCTCCTCAGAGGTATTCTTTCTTTTCTCTATTTATTATCTTTATTTATTGTCTTTATTTATTTACTGTTTATCATGTACTGCACTGCCCCCTCTTCCTTCCCCCGGCACTTTTCCCCTTCCCCTGCACTTGCACAATCTCAATGTAACCTGGCCTAGTAAGATTGCTGTCTCGGTCTTCCCTCTGTTCCCCCTCCCTTGCCACGTAGCGCCTTGAAATACTTGTGTGTAGGCGCGTTATAAATGCCATATCATATCATTCTCACTTTCCCCAGAAGCTCACTGTCTCTAGAGCCCTTGTTCTCTCTAGGCTGGACTACTGCTACAGCCTCTTTCTCAATCTGCCTTCCTCTACTCTCGGCCCTCTGCAACTAATCCAGAAGAGGACTGCAAGACTTGTCCATGGCCTCAAGCCCAGCGACCTTATCTTTCCAGCCATGAAATCTCCCCACTGGCTTCCGGTGGCGGCAAGGATCAAGTCCAAGAAGCTCTGCATCATCCACAAAGCTTTCTGGGGCCGGACCTGCACTACATCCAACTCTCTCTTCCAAAATACCTTCCTTCTTAAGCCCTTCGCTCAGATATATATATATATATATATATACATATATATATATATATATTCAATGAAAACACTTTGTTAAGGGGATATTATGTTTAAGTTGCACTACTAAAAACCTATGAAATTCAGTGAAAAAACGTTGTTAAAGGGACGTTATGGTTCCAAGTAAAACCGGGAAACCCCTGAAATTCACCAATTATGGTAAATTAAGCAACCATAACTCACGCCACCACCGTGCACTGCTAAGACTAACACCCAGGGCACCAGCGATTCTTCATAAACTGAATTTACATGTTCTTTACCCACTTTTGGAATGCATAACCTTATCATATCTTCATTATTACAAACCTCCTTTCATTCAATTCCTTTCGGAATGGTCCCTTTCTCTCAAGGTCAAAAACAATTGAACCTTATACTGTGTGTCCAATGCGTGGGCTTCCTTAACTCGCAAGCAAAAATTCAAAGCTGGTGACCTTCACTCACAATCAAAATACATTCTTACTTTGCAACAACTTGCCTCACCGCATCCATGAGAACTGTTATTCTGATACACATCCATCAGGCACTGCAGGTGGCTGCCTGAGGTGCCAGGCTCTAGGGGGCGCCAGTCTGACTCCATTGTTATTTTAATTACATTTTAACACAGGCACATTAGCCCTTTATTTGCCACGCTCTGGGTGTAGCACCAGCACATCAATTTATAAACATCAACCGTTTTAATTAAGAGTGTAAAATAAGGGCCACCAGGGGGCGCACAGGTGATGGTAGCCTGAGCGTCGCACTCCCGCCGTCCGAGGCCGTCTAAAGGGGATTGAGCCCCCCCCGGACCCCCCCGGCGGCAACGCAGAGCAGGACCGGCAACCGTACCCCCCCCGCACCCCCCGCGCGAAAGAGCGGACTCCGGGGTCCGCGAAAAGCCAGAGAACGGGCTTCACGCGCCGAAGGAACCCGCGAACTCCCTCGGCGAAAACATCGCAGGAGACAGGGCCCGGAAGACGAGGCCCCCTCGGGGCATCATCGATGCAAGGCCAAGAGAAGGGAACCCCGGGCGGGACAAAAGCCACCAGTGCCTACGCCCCCGGAGGGGCTCAGGCGCGGATGAGGCAGCAGCAGACGACCTCCCCATAGTAGCGGAGCGGAGCGTGGAGGGCGGGCTCCGCCGCCCGGCGAGAGCTCGGGACGAACGGGGTGAGGCCTCGGGGTGTTTCCCCTCCCCCAGCGAGCTCCCCCCCCCCCCTGGCCCCCCCGACGCCCGCGACGGAGGTAGAGACGGACGACGGCGTCGGGGCACGGGACCCGACCCCTCCCCCCCCCCCCCCGGAACCATCGGACAGTAGGTGGAGGCCCCTGCAACAACCTGCAGGGCGAGTGCCCGCCAGCAGCCCCCCAGGAGCGGCCAGAATCAGGAAACGGCCCCAGGCGCGAGGCCCCCACTCGTCACTAGTGGGGCGTGTGCCCGCCTGCAGGCTCTCATCGACCCCCCGGGGCCCGAAAACCAACTCCCGTGGCCCTGGACAAGCGGAACACAACGGAAAAGGAGCGGGGAAGGCCCGCATGAACTGGCAGGAGGCCTTGCAAACTTTTCGCTACAAAGGGGTTGAGGAAAATAGCGAAAACCCCACATTCCACGGGGCCATGGCTCACCCGGAAACCCCTACGCTCTCCACCACAGCCATGGAGAAGGGGTTCGCATCCATACTTCAAGAGATTCGGGACATGCGATCAGACATCGCACAAAAGATGGAAAAAATGGACAACCGGGTAGATAAGATGGAGGACAGGCTCCTGCGGGTGGAGGCCGACCAATCGTCCTCAGCCATCCAAGAAGTGCAAATGGAAATGCGGCTGGCGGCCTTGGAAAAGAGGGACGAGGAGAGAGCCAGACAAATGGATGACCACGAAAATAGGGAAAGGAGGAATAATCTTAGATTTTTCGGGGTCCCGGAGGTGGAGGGGGAAACGGAGAGGGACTTGACCCGGGTGGTGCGTGATATAATTACCCTTCTCTTTGCCAAAGAAATGAAGACGGAATTGACATTCGACCGCGTGCATAGGGCGGGCGGCAGGGCGGGTAGCCCTCGATCAATCCTTGCACGATTCCATTACTACACGGACAAGGCAAAGGTCCTGGAGGAGGCAAGGAAAGCAGGGAAGATCTCCTACAATGGCGCGGAGATCTCGATATTCCAGGACATTTCGGCCTACACCCTGGCGAAGCGGAGAATGTGCCGCCCCTTAACGCAACTGCTGCAAGACAAAGGAGTACGCTACAGGTGGGGGTATCCATTCTCCCTGGCTTTTGAATATATGGGCCAGAAAACATCGTTAACCACGGAGGAGGACATAAGAGGGGCCATTCAGGACTATGTGACCGAGCCTACTACTGGGAGAGGACCGACAGGCCCGGCGGGTCTGGGGGAGGGGGCCCAGGGCCACCCTGGGCCCAGGAAGAGGAAAACCGGATCGAGAAAATACAGGAAGCTAAATACCCCCCCGGCTGCGAGGGAGGGGGAGCGCAACGACACAGATGACTGATAACAGGGGCGACTGGCCCTCTGGAGAGTCGATCCAGGGACGGTCCGGTTGCTCACACACTTCCCCAGGACAGCAAGTAAGGTGGGATAGAAGATGGGGGGAGAAGAAAAACGAAACAAATGGGGGGGGGGCAGGGGCTCATGTTTAAGAGCTTAGTCCAGCGTGCCCGGCCGGGCAGAGCATACTGGTGGTCCGGCCTAATGCCAGGAATGGCGGAACTAAATGGCTGGACGCCGATTAGGGGGGAGGGGGGTAAGAAGTTACCAGGGGGTTGTTGTTGGGGGATTGGGAAGGGGGAAATGTTGAGGGAAGGTCCAAATAATGCCCAACCAGTGCGATTAGGGGAACAGACAACGAACAGTGATGCTAAGCGGGTGCCCAACAGCTTTGATGCTTTAGAGTATGGCTGACGGCCGACCGGCCCTGGGGGTGGGCTCCCTGAACGTGCGGGGCTTGAATACACCCACTAAGAGGTCCCTGGTTTGTCGCGAATTCAGGAGGGCGCAGCTGGACCTGATGTTCTTACAAGAGACACATTGGGTGAGAGGGAAGGAACCCAAAATGAGAGGGGGAGGCATAGGGGAAGTCTTTCACGCATCCTATAAGGGGAAGAAAAGAGGGGTGGCCATTCTGGTCGCCAGGGGACTCCGCTTTACAAATGAGGCCACCATGCAGGACCCCGAGGGCCGCTTCCTAATGGTGAGGGGTACCCTACAAGGAGCCCCCTTGACACTGGCCGTGGTGTATGGTCCGAACGACGGTCAGGCCCAGTTCTGGGAAGAGGTCAAAGAGAAGCTTCAATTATTCGTGAGGGGCACACTAGTGGTGGGAGGTGATTTTAATATGGTATTGGTCCCGTCCATGGACAGGAAGAGGGTGGGTCCCCAGAACCCCAGACCCTCGGAGGAACCCACGGCGCGATCCTTTCAGAGAGTGAATGACGAGCTGGGCCTTGTAGACTCAATCCCGGTCCCTAGAACAGGAGTCCCCTCTTTTACGTATTACTCGGCCACCCACACTTCGTTCTCGAGGATTGACTATATATTAGTGGATGAAACCCTTCGCCCGTACGTTACGGGCTATAGGGTCGATCCCGTTCCCTGGTCCGATCATGACATGGTAAGAGTGACGATATCGGGGGGTTGGTGCGAGGAACGCAGGGGCCGTTGGAGATGCAACGATGCCCTACTGAAGGACGAGGCTCGTTCCCAAGAGATTTCGGATGCCATAACGGAATTCTTTGAGTTAAATGACAATGGGGAAGTGGCCACCCGCACGCTCTGGGACGCCTTCAAGGCGACTCTTCGTGGGATCCTCATCCAAAAAGGTGCCAGGGTAAAAAGAGAGAGAGAGGCCCAGGAAAGATCCCTGCGTGAAAAAATTGCCCAACTCCAACTAAGGGGGTCCCCAGATCGATCCCCTGATCACGATCGAGTGGCCGCCCTGGAGGATTGTAGACTCCAGTTGAAGGACTTACTCATCCATAAAACGGAGAGGAGTCTTCAGATGGTAAAGCAGAAGTATTATGAGAAGGGGGACAAAGCTGACAGGATCCTGGCATGGAAACTGAGGGAGGTCCAGAGGAGTAGGATGGTGAAGGAAGTGAGGGACGCCCAGGGGACCTTAGGCTGCGAATCCTCCCATATCGGAGGAGCCTTCCGCCAATATTATAAGGTCCTGTACTCATCCGAATACAACGAGGGTAATCCCCCGATAGAGAATTTTTTGAGCTCCATCCGGCTTCCGGCTCTACCTAGGGAGATATCTGAAGGATTGGAAGGACCGGTGACCGAAGATGAGGTGGATAAGGCCATAGGTGGGATGAAAGCGGGCACCTCCCCCGGGGAAGACGGATTCTCTGTCTTTTTCTACAAAAAATTTCGGTCCTCCTTAATCCCGTACTTGGTGAGAGTTTTCAATTCGGTGCTAGAGGGGGAGGCCCTACCAGATTCCATGATGGGGGCTATCATAGCGGTATTACCTAAGGAGGGGAGGGACCCCAAGGAATGCGCCTCCTACCGCCCTATATCGCTGCTTAACACCGATGTTAAGATACTGGCCAAGGTGGTGGGGAAGCGGATAGAGGGGGTGTTGCCGAAACTGATCCATGGGGACCAGGTGGGCTTCATCAGGGGGAGACAGGGTTCGGATAACATACGCAAGACCATAGACCTGCTCCACTACGCACAACAGTCAGATCTTGACGCAAGTGTCCTCTCCCTGGACTCAGAGAAGGCGTTTGATAGAGTAGAGTGGCGGTATATGGACCTCCTCCTGAGGAAAATGGGTTTTGGGTCCCACATAATGAGCTGGGTGACGGCCCTTTACCGAGCTCCCACGGCAAGAGTCCAAGTAAATGGGGAGTTGACTGACGCCTTCCCCCTCTCTCGAGGGACAAGACAGGGGTGCCCTCTCTCTCCTCTGATATACGTCCTTACGATAGAAGCCCTGGCCATAGCCATCAGAACCCACCCAGGAATTAAGGGGATCAGCAGGGGGGAGGTGGAATTTAAGCTCTCCTTGTTTGCAGACGACATCTTGGTCTACTTGGTGGACCCCTGCTCCTCGCTCCCCCCCCTGCTGGACCTGATAGCGGAATTTGGGCGCTTTTCGGGCCTAAAGATTAACACCTCGAAATCGGTTCTGCTCCCCATGAGACCCCGTGACCCGAGACTAGACCCCCTGAATAGGCTCAATGGGATTGCAGTGGGGAAGACTGAAATTCGATACCTGGGAGTACTCCTCACACGGGATTTATCTAGGCTGGCCACTGCGAACTATGACCCCATAATAAAAGGGATCACGTCAGATTTAAGGAGGTGGGGTAGGATGATCCTCTCCTGGTATGGCAGGATGACGGCGGTTAAAATGAATGTACTGCCACGGCTCCTGTACCTCTTCACGGCACTCCCAATAGGGGTCCCACGACAGACTTTCAGGGTGTTACAGAACTCCACCAGGGACTTCGTATGGCAGGGGAAAACCCCGAGGATCAGGAGGACTACGCTGACGCTGCCCAGGGAGGAGGGAGGGTTCGGTCTCCCGGACTTTTGCCTGTACTTTCGGGCGGCCCAGCTGAGAGTGCTCCTGGAGCACATGAAGGAGGGAATGGGGACATACTGGTCGTACCTGGAGGACATGGACACCCACCCCCTGAAGGTGCGCGACCTCCTGTGGGCCCCACGGAGAGCGATCCCGGGACACCTGAGGGCACACCCAACCTTGGGAGTCCTCTGGGACATTTGGAGGGAAGGCCCTCAGACGAGGCACCTCACTACATGGCCATCCCCTATGTCTTCCCTTTGGGGGCACCCCCTTAACCTGGGTAATAAAGGGTTCAGATTCTCACAAACCTGGTCAGATAAAGGTCTGGAATGGGCGGGACAGCTGTTCAGGGAGGGCGAATTCCTACCCTATGAAGATCTGAGAGACACACTCGGCCAGGGATCCTTATCCATTTTCGAGTACCTCCGTCTGAAAGGTATAATGTGTGATCAGTCATGGGGCACCAGTCTGAGTAGGCACCTAACCCCCTTCGAAAAGCTGTTAGACACAGCGACCTCAAGGAAAGGGGCGGTCTCTAACATATACAAAATCCTCAATACGCATGACCTCCAAGGGAGAAGATCCTTCCGCAAATTCTGGGATGAGCTGGCTGGAGAGGAGATCTCAGAGGACTCCTGGTCGAGAACCTTCAAAATCGCCTTCCACGGGAACCTTTTCACAGCCGACATGGAGCACAATTTTAAAGTCCTACAAGGGTGGCATAGGGACCCAGTGAAACTGTCGAAGATGTTCACGGGAGTGTCCCCACTGTGCCCAAGGGGTTGTGGACAGACGGGCTCCAGGAGCCATATGTGGTGGCACTGCCCGAAGGCGCAGGTGTACTGGGGGAGGGTGAGGGACTGGATGGCGGAGGTAATAGAGGAATCCCTACCCCTCAACCCACTAACGATGCTGTTGGGCCTCCCCCCGGAGGAATCGGAGGTTCACAGATACCCAAGGATGTGGGAAACAATGTTGCGGGCGGGCAGGGTAGCCCTCGCACAAAAGTGGAAAAGCCCGGAACCACCCTCCAAGGAAGAGTGGATGAAAAAGGTCAAGAACATGTATACAATGGATAGGCTGACCGCCATGGTGAACAATGACACCAGTACTTTCCTTACAAACTGGTATGGTATACAACAAATCTGGGGATGGGAATCCCATTGATCCTTCTGGCGATAGACCGTGGTCCCAAAGGCACACCCAGGCGGAGGCCGACACCCCAGCAGTCGGGGAGGCCCGGCTCCCGGGACGGGACGACCCCAGTCTAGACGATACAATGAGCATCAGCTACATCACGCACGAAGGGGGCTCCCACCGGGAGTCTCCCGACATAATAGACTGGGCCAGGCATTGGACAGGGGGGGTGGGTACATGTTGGGGTGGTGGGGGTGTGGGGTGGGGGGGGTCGAGGGGATACTGTTTTTTCTGTAAACCTGAATAATAAAAATTGAAGTTTAAAAAAAAAAGAGTGTAAAATAACATGAAATTGCTTCTATTTAATATCAATAAATATTTGGCAACCAATATAAACAATATAGAAGAACGGGCATTCGGAATGTAGTATTACTCTGTAACACCACAAGGTAAGGTTGGGGTTGCAGACTGCAGAAGCAACAATCTATGTTTACAAGTCCACAATTCCATGATTATGCATCTCCATCCCTTGAATGCCAAAATGCAATCTCTTTCACCTGTACTTTAGGCACATATTGTGGAACACCTCCAAATGTACCGTGTGACTTTCGTGACAAAAAAAACACCAGTTTTTTGCTTCTTGCAGCCATATCCCATCACATCCTCATCACCCCTCACCTCCCCAGAGATTATTTGATAAATTTGACAAGTGCAATGTTGTGTTTTTAATATGTTTTTACCGCCATGTCCGCGGACACCAAACCCAGATCCAAGATGGCGGGGCCGCATCGAAACAATCTGACGCACTTCACGCTCTTCACCATCCAATCAGCAAACATGCCACATGTCCGCGGACATGACATGAGCCAATTAGCCAATTGGTGTCCTGTCCGCGTGTAAATATCACTAATGTTTTGAGACCTACTTTTTGATAGTTTTTTTAAAAACTACTGGACGGATTTTCACCAAATTTACAAAAGCACGCTTTCAGGACCAAACCGCTGCGCCTGCCGCAAATCTGGTGAAAATCCGTCCAGAGGTTTGGGCTGTAGGCGTGCGCAAAGTTTTTTCCCCATTCAGTCTATGGGGAGAAAAAGACATTTTGGGACCCCCCTATAACTCCCCCCCCGGACCAAATCTCACCAAAGTTTGCAAAGAAATTCAGATTGGCCATATACCTTTTTTTGCAAAGTTTGGTGGGGATTCGTCCAGGGAGAGCGAAGTTATAAGACGCAACAAAAGGGCTCTTCCTATGGGATTAGCAACTTAACCATAACTACACAGCCACTGCTGTGGCTGTGTAATATCACCTGTTCTGCTGCCCTGACTGGTTGCTTGGCTACCCTCAGAAACTCACTGGGTACCAGGCTCCTCCATGATCAGTCTCCTCTGCAGTGCCTACAGGCCTACCATGCACTTAGGGGCTGTAACTGTACCCCTACAGTCCCCTACCTCATTGCACTTTCCCAGAGCCATGCTGCCCTGGCTGCACTCACTCAGAGCAATTGCTAACCTGACTGCACGTCCCCCGTTCTTCCCCCTGGCATTTCCCCTTTCCCTCTCCCTGTAACTTCTACCTTCTCCCTTCCCCCTGCTCTTTGCGTTGTTGCACTTGCACGATCGGGATGACACAAGGCCTAGTAAGATCGTTTATCTTGTCCTCCCTCTGTCTTCCCTCCCCTGTCTTGTCGCTCCTAGAAACACTTGTTTACAGGTTTGTTATAAATTACATATCACATCAGTGCCGCAGTGTCTATGCTTCCTTGGACAGAATGGGAGAGCGGGTCCCTCCCTGATTCCTGATGTAGGATATTGTGGTTGTGTTGTCTGTGAAGATGCAAACCACTTTGCCCTGGAGTTGGGGTTGGAAAGACCGGAGGGCACAGAACAGGTCAACTGGAGAGAAGACAGCTGCTGAATCTTGCAAAGTATGGTCTTGACCTGCTCCTCCGATGGGGCAGCAGGCACTGTAGCATGTCCAATTGTGAGCCCAGTGACAGAGCGTTCTGAGACAGCGACAAGGATGACTTTGGAAAGTAGATGGAGAATCCCAGTGAAGTCAGGGAATGGGTGGTCTGCTCTGTGTGCTGCAGGGCTAATGGGCAAGACTAAGAGTGGATCAGCCAGTCGTCCAGGTAAGGGTAAACATAGATTCCTTTATGGTGCAGATGGGCAGCTACCAGTGCTAGGCACTTGGTGAATACCCTTGGAGCTGACTTTAGTCATAATGGCAGAGCTGTGAACTGGTAGTGCTGCCCCTGCACAGCGAAGTGAAGGAAGCGCCTGTGCTTGCGATGGATGGGAATGTGGAAGTATGCATCCTTCAAATCCAGGGAGGAAAGAAAATCTCCTTGTTCCAGTTGTTCTAGCACTTGTTGAAGTGTGACCAAGCGAAACCTCTGCAATTTGAGGAACTTGTTGAGTTCCCCGAGGGCCAGGATTGTTCTCCACAAACCAGACTTTTATTTCTCACCAGGAAATACATGGAGTACACCCCAAAACCCCGGAGGTGCAATGGAACGGTTTCTATGGCCTTCTATTCTAGTAGGGACTGAACTCCATGTAGGAGGATGGATAGATGTTGCTCATGTCTTATTACTGCCAGAATGGAGGGGCATTTGTCTTTAAAAACCAGCGTGTGACCCTACCGGAGGATGCTGAGCACCCATTTATCAGTGGTGATGTTGAGCCACTGCTTGACAAACTGTAAAAACCGGCCTCCCACTTGGGTGCTGAAGTGGGGACTCCGAACCCGGCACTGGTCAGGCCTGTTTTGGGGTTTTCATGAGAGTTGAAGCACCACATTGTCGTTGTGTACCTCTATAGGCTTGCAACCTTCGTATGTACACCTCCTGCAAGCTGGTGTGGGAAGTTTGACGATAGGCAGTTTGATAATCTCTAAAGGTCCTGGAGAATCTGCCCTTACTGTACCGAAAGCACTGCCTTCTCTGATGCAGGGTACCCAGGGAATGAGCAGTGTATGTGTCCGTATTGATGGCTAAAAGCATCTGGTCGGCCTTCATCCCAAAGAGGTCTACCCCATCAAAGGGCATGTCTTTTACCTTAAATTGCAAATCAGGGTGAAAGCGTCTGGCTTTCAACCTCCCCTGGTGCCTCAGGACCACTCCATTACCCATCTGGCAGAAACCTGTGTCCGCAATGTCCATAGCCACAGTGATGGTGTAATCTGATGCCGCCTCTCCTTCACATAGCAAAGCCAGAGCCTCCTCTCGCTTATCGTTGACCAGAAAATCTAAGATTGGACCTATCTTGTACCATAATTCCCGATCGTACTTGGAGAGGATAGCTAAGGAGTTGGCTGCCTTCATGGTGGTTGTGGTTGTGGTGATTACATGCTGTCCAAAAGCGTCTAGCTGCTTGCCATCCTTGGCTGGGGGCACTATGCAAGGGGAGGATGGATTTGCTGACCTTTTTCTTGCCGCAGTGGACACCACAGAGTCTGGACCCGGCTGAGACCATATATATTTGGTCAAGTCAGTCCTTCTTTGGCAGTGCCAAGGAAGGGTTCCTCATAACCAGTAGACCATCCTCCCAGATGTCGTCAAGCATTGGGATGGATACCACAAATTTCCTTGAGGCTTGACGACTCTGAAATAGGAAACCTTCCTTCTGCTGTTCCTCAGGAACAAGGTCAACAAGCTTCACAGATTGTGTGAACAGAGCATGAAAAGAGCCTATTTCATCCAGAGGTGAATCTCTTGAAGGAATGTCTGAGTGCTCCCCATCTGCTGGGACCAAGTTGTCATACTCGTCAGTAGCAGTATGAGTGTCCGGAGATGCATCTGTGTCAGGACCAGTATATCTGTGTCTGCGAAGGTAGCCACAGGGCCAGCCAACAATTGAGACAATGGAGCTGGTCTCAGCAGGTGGGATGGTAGAGCCACTGGTGGTGCCACTGACTCACGCAAGTATCTGCTACTGGGAGCACCTTGAGGGGCACCCTGAAGGGTTTGAGGAGGCAGCTTCTGCTGTAGTTCAGTGGCTAAAGTCTGCAAAGTAGACAGAGGACCTCATTATGAGTTTGCCAGTCCGGAAACAACGGTACTGCTAAACTTGCCGATACCGTTGTTTCAAAACCGGCAAACTACGAGATCTGTGAGCGGGTGCCTTTGAGCCCGCCAGGTCGACCTGGCAGGTGGAATGGCACCCACTAGCAGAACATGTCTGTTACACCAGCACCATTCACGAATGGTGCTGGTGCATCCAACCTCCCCGTTCCTATTGAGTCCAATGCAACTCAAATGGGAACAGTCAGGGCTGCAATGCCCTGGTAATTACCCATTCCCGGGCGCTGGACAATTCATGACTCCGGTGGCAGCCTTACCGTTATTTACAGGCACGGCTACTGCCAGAGTCATAATGACCCCCAGAATGCCTAATGACTGGTACCTGGCTGCTGATGGAGTTCCCATGGGAACTGTATGCACAGCGATTGGTGGAACAGGTTTATGTACTGAATTGTGAGGAGTTGGCAGAACTGGATCTGGTTTGTCCTCTATTTCTTCCTGCTTTCATAATAAAGCCTCTAGAGGCCCACTCATCTCCCAAGAAAATACATTCTTGAAATAGTTGAGCAGGATGCGCTGCTTCAGTTGACCTAGGTACTAAGGTAAAGAGCTGTTTGGTCTTAGTAGGTTGTGGTATAAAGGGGAGTGCAGGTGGCATCTCTCTGTCCACACTTGTGCTCCTTGGGAACGTAGTGAGCAATGGTGCTTGTGGAGTGGACAAAGTTGTCGTAGGCACCAAAGGTGCTGATGCTGGCCTTGGAGACAGAGAAATTCTGGCGATCATGGTCTTAATCATCGACAAAGTGGTTGATAAAGCGATGGTCGATGGAGCAATCGTCGACGATGAGACTGACTTCACCTTATGGACCATCAACGGGACCGTCGTAGATGAGGTCATGGATGAAGTAATGCCGATTTTCTGTGGCTCGCCGACTGAGCGTGCCTGGTCAACAGAGTTGTCAGTTTAGTACCTGTTGACAGGCATCTCTTATCCAAAGAATGGGTGGCATGCTTCGTAGCCGGGGTCATCGATGACACGGCTGTAGACTGTACTGTCGACATGGATGTGGTCGGCGGGGGGTAGTGGAAGCATGAGATGCATGACCCTGTTTAGGTTCCTTCTTCAGGGAAGTGTCCTCATGTGACAGCAAACTCTTTTTGGAGGGAGTCCATTCTGCAGGTCTGCCAACCTTAACAGAGGTATGCTTTTGGACCAAGGCCTAGTCAGAGGCCCTGGCACCCTCCTTCAGCCAAGCCATCAACCTTCTATGGCAATCCTTATGAGCTTTCATGGAGAAGGGCTGGCAAGTGAAGCAATTGTCAAAATGATGGTCGGGTGTCGATAGTTGACAAAAATGATCTTGACGCGGCACTTAAAGCAGGACTTGAAGAGGCTTTTCTTGCTGGCGTCTACCATGGTCCCGTGGAGAAGGCCTCAAAGTTGAGAAGAAAGCCTCCCGCGATGAGAAGATCTTTGACTGTTCAGATCTTCACTGGCAACAGGTCCTGGTACCGGCAGTCACAACGGTGACCGATATTGAAGACAAAAATCAAAGAAATTGTTCCAAAAACAGATGAAATACCATATTGTCGAGGAGCAAAACACGAGGACTTCCAACATGTAAACTTGCAGTAAAAAGCGGAAGATGCCCACCAGGGGTGGAGCTAAGGAAGACCAGTGCCATTGGCTGGGGCAGTATGACCCAAAGTGACATCAATGGGCTAAACAAGTCCAAGCAGTTTTAAAATGTAAAGGAAAACTGCCTTATTGTTATGGAGGTTTCCCAGCCTGACGACAAGGAATATTCAGGAATACGTAGAAATGATCGAATTTAAAATAACAAATGGAGAAATGACCATTACATCTGATGTCTATGAGGGGGGGGGTGAGTTGTTTACTAATTCAATGAAGATATCCATGGGGCGCTATTGCATGTAGAGATGAAGCAAATTCCATTGCCTCCACTCCGACGGCATGGAATACAACCGAATCAGAATCAGCCCAGCCATGGCGATCACTGAAACAGAAAACCATGGACACTTTCTCAGTGTCTATGAGAAGAAGGGCCCCACCCGTTTTAAGTGAAAGCTACGGAAATAAGATGATGGCGATATAGATTACATCCCGGCTACAAATCAGGACCTACTAAAGACACAGTTTGAACAAGGAGTGTTTGTTAAGGGTTCAGCCCTGAAGACAGATTTTATCTGAAATGCACAGGCATCTTTGAACTCATGTATCAACACTGCCTTAATTTTACATTAAAACAAACTGTGTTATACATTTTATCTGATGTTTTTCGAATGAGAAGATGATATTACTGAATTAGCTTTTTTGCGCATTTGAAGAGTTTGAACTCGTGTGCCCAACACAAGCTCTATAAGACGAGGTGACAATACTTTCAGATAATTGGAGATTCAGAATATACTCAAACATCAATAATCAAACTGATTCAGGAAGTTGACAAAACACATCTGTTTTAATATCAATGATCTAAAACAGGGAACTACAGTGAACATCAACTAACTCGCTCGATCTTCTCACTCAACGTATTTCATAAAAAATATAGCTTATATATTAAAAACTCAGCATCATTGACGTCAACCTATGTGGCAAACTACAAAAACCTACTTGGAAAATTGATTGGCTTACAGGGAACATCTAGATATATCCATACGTGTCAGGTAAGGTGATTGGGTCTCTAACATCAGGTGGGGCAACTAAGCCCTCCTCTAGTGCAGGTTTCTACAAATATCATCAGATACACTGTGTCCCATTGGTTATACAAACTATAGGGCTCTCTATTACATGGCCCTCTATAAATGGTTGGCACCCTCGTACCGCTCTGTAATATTCCACACACGCAAGTAGCACGCAGGGTGGCATCCAGGTGCTGGTGGGCTGGTCATAACCATAGCTTCCCACCAATTAGCCTGTTGTCAGACGGGCTCTCCTCCTCCCCTGACTCCTCCTCACCTGTATGCTCAGGTACTTCCTCTACCCTGACTGAGCTCTTCTTCTTGGTCTTTATCGTCATTCCTTGTCCAGGCTTCTTCTCCTTTTTTTGACATAGGTAGGGTTGCGCTCCTTCGGCGGGCTCCGTGTTCTGAATATAGTACAGATCCGGAGGTAACCCTAGGAGCACACCCTAAAAATGGGGAAAAAGCCAGTTGGCAGAAAAAACCCTGATGGATTCCAAGACTGTTGTAATGGGAAGGTCTGATGATAAACCAGAAGACTTGCAGAAGTGGGGAATCTGGTCTGCTGACACCACAGACGCGAAGCTCCGATGTAAATAGAAGAGGCTGGTTGCTGGAACCTTTGGGACCCGGGATAGAGGGTCCGTAGGATTAAACGGTATTGCAGACTTCCGTGAAAGATTCTGCACAGAGGTAACGATGCAGGTATGAATTGATCAGAAAAGGTAACAATAGAGGGAACACGAAAATTAGGATAGAACAGAGTAAAGATAGAAATCTCCCGACACTAGAGAGGGATATGACGGCGGAGACTAAGTGGGTTGCTGAGAGAGACAAGTAAATGGAATACGTGTGGAGAAAGGGAACGCGTAGTGCAAGCGAAAGTCGCTAGAAAAGTCCCCGATCACCTTACCTGAAAACCATTAGACACCGCGAGTGGCAAGGAACAGTGAAGGCAAAAGCAAAGTAATACAGGAGACTGAGTAAAGCTAGTCGCTGTAAGAGACTGGCAGCGCAGGTAACACATACGATACAACGTGCCGTGCGCTAGTTAGATCAGCCAATTATAGGTTCCGTCGGCCATCTTGGAATAAGCTAGACCGTTGGTTTTGCTAATGGATTCCATGTTAGTAGTACTTCCAACGGTAAGCTATCTTCCATGGCTGGTGCATGACAGTATGCCCCCTCCTATACTTGCTTCCTCCTGGTTTCCCCGGATACAGTCTATGGAAACGCTGTACAAGTCTGGGGGCATTCACATGGGTTCTTGGTTCCCATGTTCTTTCGGCTATAGGCTAGCCCTTCCAGTGGATCAAATATTGTAATGTTCCTTTCCTGTAACGGGAATCCACTATTCTGTCCACTTCATATTATTCCGGTTCCACCTGAGGTGTGACTATGGGTCTTCTCCTAGATCTCTTAAAGGGATCTTCCTTATGTGTCTTGAGTAGGGAGGAATGGAAGACAGGATGTATCCGCCGCAAGGCGTGAGGTAGCTTTAATTGGAAGGCCACTGGATTGATTTGAGACTGAATCTGATAGGGACCTGTATATCTGGCTGCGAACTTTCCCATATGCGCCCACCGGGGAAGATATCTTGTAGAGAGCCAGACCAGAACACCCGGCTTCCATAGAGGAACAGCACTGCGTTTGGCATCAGCATAGGTCTTGTATGTCTTGCGGCTGTTCTCTAGTGTTTGTAAGGCTTCATTGTGGGTATGGCGGAGATCAGTGAGCATCCTTTCCAAAGCGGGAGTAGTGGTCTGACCTCTGAGAACGGAAGTTCCTGGTAGATGGTGAGGATGATATCCATTCGTGCACTTGAAAGGACTCATTCTGATTGCAGTGTGGTAGGTGTTATTATAGGCGAATTCCTCCATAGGCAGCAGGACTGCCCAATCGTCTTGTTCCTTGTTACAAAAACAGCGAAGATACTGTTCTAGGTTGGCATTTAACCTCTCTGTCTTCCCGTTGGTTTGCGGGTGAAACCCAGAAGACAGGGCTTTTTGGATACCCAGTTGGGTGCACAATGAATTCCAGAACTTTGAGGTAAATTGCGTCCCTCTGTCAGATATGATGGAACGTGGTAATCCATGTAATCTAACCACCTCACGAAGGAAGATGGTAGCTGTCTCTGAGGCAGAAGGGACCCCTGAAAGGGATATGAAATGTGCCAGCTTAGTGAACGAATCTACTATCACTAGAATAGCGGTCTTCTCCTTTGAGATGGGAAGTTCCACTATAAAGTCCAGTGAGAGATCTTCCCAGGGACGTGTAGGTGCCTTAGCTTGGTGCAACAGACCATTTGGTCTATGACGGGAGGTCTTGTTGATTGCGCAGGTGGGACACGAAGAAACATAAGATGTAATGTCTTTTTGCATAACCGGCCACCAAAAGCCCCATGAGACCAGCTCAAACGTTGCCTTTTCTCCCTTATGTCCGGCTAGGGGTAGGTCATGACAAAAACCAATGGCTTGTGTTCTCAGAGTGGGTGTGGGAAGAAACAAAGCCGATTGATGGAACCACAATCCCCCACGTTCCTGCAACTGGCAGGAGTTCTTCTCTTCCTGGGAGCTATGAAGTTGTTTCTCTCTGACCTCTTGAAGGAAAAGATTGGCAATCATAAGGAAGTGGTGTCTGGGCAGGATCTTCTCCGTCTTCACCTTAGATAGTTCCTCATTAGCCCAACTTCGTGATAAGGCATCAGCGACACTGTTTTGAGATCCCGGTATGTGGGTGATCTGGAAGTCGAAGTTAGAGAAGTAGTATGCCCAACGAGCATGTCTTGAGTTTCTGCACTCCATCTGTTGAAGAACCTTCAGGTTTTGATGATCCGTCCAGATTATGAACTGATGTAAGGCTCCCTGTAGAATATGTCTCCATTCTTGGCAGGCACTTCGTGTAGCCAACAGTTCTCTCTCGAGTACCGAGTAGTTCCTTTCGCTTCCTGTCAAGATACGAGCGTAATAAGCAATCGGGTGTTCCATCTCATCAGTTCCTTTCTGTAACAAGACGGCTCCCAAGGCACCCCCAGAGGCATCTGTCTCCAGAACAAAGGGTTTACTCTGATCAGGCTGGACCAGAACAGGAGCAGAGGTAAAATATCCTTTTAGGTTCCTGAAGGCTTCCTGTGCGGAGGGTCCCCAATGGAAAGCTACTCCTTTCTTGAGGAGATTGGTGATGGGCAATACGAGGTCATAGAACCTTGGTATGAACCTGCGGTAGAAATTCGCCAGACCTAAGGAACGTTGAATCTCCTTGACTGAGGAGGGTTCTGGCCATCGATCTATAGCTTGAACCTTGGCTGGGTCCATGCGGATTCCCTTGGCGGATAATATGAATCCCAAATAAGGTACCTCCGAGGCCTCGAATTGACACTTCTCCGGCTTTGCAAACAGGTTGTTCTCTAACAGTCTGCGGAGAACCTCACTTACATGGGCACGATGTTCAGCCAAGGAAGGAGAGACAATCAGTATATCGTCGAGGTATACGACAACTGATACGTACAACATATCCGCGTAAATCCTGTCAACAAAACGCTGGAACACAGCAGGGGCATTCACCAGGCCGAATGGCATAACACAATATTCGAACAACCCCAACGGTGTTCTGAATGCCATCTTCCACTCGTCCCCATTCTTGATCCTTAACAAGTGATATGCTCCTCGGAGGTCGAGTTTGGTAAACACCTTGGAGTCTCTGACCGCCTCGAGAATGTCTCTGATAAGTGGCATCGGGTATCTGTCTCGAATGGTTATACTGTTCAGACCCCTGTAATCAATACAGGGGCGTAATTCCTTCGAGTCCTTCTTGGAAATGAAAACAATGAGGCTCCTCCTGACGATCTCGATGGTCTGATAAGGCCGTTTTCCAAGTTGGCAGCTAGGTATTCTTTCAAGGCTTCCTTTTCGGCCAAGGATAGCGGATACATGCGTCCGAATGGAAGTGAAGCTTCGTTCTTGAGGTCTATGCTGCAGTCCTCGTTGCGATGAGGCGGGAGGAGTCTAGGGTTTAGATCTTCGAATACTCTAGCAAAAGACTGGTAGTGCCTAGGTAAGGAGGATACCAAGAGGCTTCCTTGAACATTGGCCAGACTGGATCGGACTTCTGTCGAGGAGACCCTCGGATTCAAGCAGTGTTCTTGACAAAAGTCTGAGTCGAAATCGATCTTGTTCCTTGTCCAGTCGATTCTGGGATTATGTCTTCTCAGCCATGGGATTCCCAGAATCAACGGGAAATGGGCTGCTCTGATTACATCAAAGCGAAGAGTCTCGACATGATACTCCATTCCAATCGTAATGGGAATGGTCTCCATAGTAATGGGTCCAGAAGTTAGAGGACGCCCGTCCACCCCCTCTACTGGTATGGGTCTGTCCTTTTCTCTTAGTGGGATCTTGTTCTCCTGGGCCCACGTCACATCGATGAAGTTTCCTGCTGCTCCGCAGTCCAGCATGGCCAAAACCGAGAGTTCTTGCCCTGGTCTGCAAGTAAACGTAACTTGGAACACCATCAATCAGTTATCTTCTACTCCTTCTGGGGTAGTTCGGGTAAGATTGCAAGGGTTTGGGCTGTCTTCCCCATGGTTTCCCTTGCAATCACCTGGGGTCTGGCATTTCCCTGTCGCTTAGAGGGTATGTCAGGACAGTCCTTGAGAGTATGTTTCGCTGACCCACAGTACATACAGAGAGTCAGGTCCTGTCTTCGCCTCCTTTCGGCCTTGGTAAGAGGTCCTCGGGTAGAACCTATCTGCATGGGTTCCTCCATGGTAGTACGTTCTCTTCTTCCCTGTGGGGGGCTATACTGAGAGGTTGTTCCCCTTCCTCTTCTCCTTTCTTTCCGCCTTTCCTAAAGACGGAAATCAATCTGGAGTACTAGGGTAACGAGTTCTTGGAAGCTGTTAGGCCGAATCACTCGAGCCAGCTCATCCTTAAGTTCTTCATTTAAGCCTCGTCTGAATAAGGCCTGTCTTGCGGTGTCTGGCCATTCAGTTGACACGGCCAAGGCCTGGAATTGTGCAATATAACCTTGTAAATCTTGATTCCCCTGTTTGACTTTGAGGAAGGCGTCGTACTTAGAGTACTGTACGTCAGAGCGCTCAAATCTGTTCTTGAACCCTTGTACGAACAGGGCATAGTCATTCACCATTGGGTCTTGGCCGGTAACTAAAGGGGTCGCTCATGCCAGGGCACTTCCAGCCAGATTGGCTATGAGGAATCCAACTCGAGCCCTTCCGGACTCAAATGCTTGAGGTCTAAAGGAGAAATAGACCGAGCAGGCATCTAGAAATTCCTTAATGTATTTAGGATTTCCGTCGTATGTTCCATAGGTAAAGGGCATTGGAGGTAGGTCATTTCTGCTGGCTTCTCGAGCCGCAGCTTGCTGTCGAAGAAGGATGTTAGCATGGAGTGATTGCATATCAGCTCTAAGGCCTTGTATGGCGTTACACATCTCTTGGATTTGTTCCGGAGATGCCATTTCCTTTTTTTGGCATTGTATACTGTCAGACGGGCTCTCCTCCTCCCCTGACTCCTCCTCACCTGTATGCTCAGGTACTTCCTCTACCCTGATTTAGCTCTTCTTCTTGGTCTTTATCTTCGTTCCTTGTCCAGGCTTCTTCTCCTTTTTTTGACGTGGGTAGGGTCGCGCTCCCTCGGCCGCCTCCATGGTCTGAATATAGTACAGATCCGGAGGTAACCCGAGGAGCACGCCCTTAAAATGGGGAAAAAGCCGGTTGGCAGAAGAAAACGCGATGGATTCCAAGACTGTTGTAATGGAAAGGTCCGATGATAAACCAGAAGACTTGCAGAAGTGGGGAATCTGGTCTGCTCACACCACAGACGCGAAGCTCCGATGTAAATAGAAGAGGCTGGTTGCTGGAGCCTTCGGGACCCGGGATAGAGGGTCCATAGGATTAAACGGTATTGCGGACTTCCGTGAAAGATTCTGCACAGAAGTAACGATGCAGGTATGAATTGATCAGAAAAGATAACAATAGAGGGAACACGAAAATTAGGATAGAACAGAGTAAAGATAGAAATCTCCCGACACTAGAGAGGGATATGACGGCGGAGACTAAGTGGGTTACTGAGAGAGACAAGTAAATGGAATACGCGTGGAGAAAGGGAACGCGTAGTGCAAGCGAAAGACGCTAGAAAAGCCCCTGATCACCTTACCTGAAAACCATTAGACACCACGAGTGGCAAGGAACAGTAAAGACAAAAGCAAAGTAACACGGGAGACGGAGTAAAGCTAGTCGCTGTAAGAGACTGGCAGCGCAGGTAACACATACGATACAACACGCCGTGCGCTAGTTAGATCAGCCAGTTATAGGTTCCGTCGGCCATCTTGGAATAAGCGAGACCGTTGGTTTTGCTAATGGATTCCATGTTAGTAGTACTTCGAACGGTAAGCTATCTTCCAGGGCTGGTGCATGACACCTGCCATCTATCATCACTCTTGCCTTCTGCCAGTCAATTAGCCCTTTGAACAGTGGCCTTGGAAAGGTTCTCTGCTCTGGAGAATAAGAGGGAGTATAGGCATACTCTGTCTCTTAGTTTCGATACAGCTCGTCCCAGTACCTATTTTCATCCATCCACGTGACTGAAGACCATGTTTTAGAGTCTTTCTGCATTTAAAATACTATTAAATGATGAACCTCTGACATCTTCAATGTTCTCGCTCCTCACCTACGACAGGAGTTTTGTTCTTTTCACACATTCTGTAATCACTGCTCGAACATTCAGGCTCACAGTGGCCTTGACTTCCTGGTGCTGGGCCAGCCAAGCCTTTCTTTGATTCACCTTCATGGTTAAGTTTTTTGATTTCTAACTGTGACTCACTGAAAAGCCTTTCTGGTCATGGGATCCATCTCTGCTGTGGAATCATCCATAGTCCATACATTCCTATGCATATAGGTTGGTGCATTGCTGCAATCTATTCACTACATAGCCAGCCTTTAAGAATGTTGTGTCTACTTGCAATACTGCACCAAAACAATTGTAAAAAGACTTGTTACCTTCTTTATTATTCTTGTAGCATGAGCATCTTCATCTCGAGCCTGAAATGTTGCTCATCTTTGATACCTCTTCTTCAGTGCCTATGGAATGTCTATGGTCTTCAGCTTCTTGTCTCTTTTCTAGGTGCATTGGCTCTGCTTTACATGACATCACCAATCTTCTCTTTTGCTCAGTTTTCATACTTCCTCTGGGATTTCATTCAAATGGCCTCATATTGTTGTGAATGCATGTATGGCTTCCCCAACCTTACTTCCAAGATTCTTTTCGGTATAGGTATTTGTACTGTTACTGCACGTGTCTCACACTCTGGCTCCCAACATATAGGCAGAATGGGGGAGGAGCTTTGGTTGGAGGTACTTGACTCCACCTCTACACTCCCCCCTCTGGGTGATTCATCGACCACTCTCTCATCACCCTTCACATCTAGACACCCTCGTCTGAAGAAATGCTTCTTTGGGACCCATATCTTTATGACTCCTTTCAGGCATCTTGCTGATTTCACATGCTCATCAGTTCTCCATGACATAAGCATGCATTGTCCACTTGGACTGCAGTAGATCAATTTCCCCACATACTTCTTGTGGTTCCTTGGGTGCAGGAACTTTGATCCCTCAGGTGCATGGATATTGGCCTTCACGTAGTCTCTGATTTTTCATCTGTCAGCTCTTTTTGTTTTCCATCCTGATTCAACAACAATCATGATATTCATTCCTACAGCTTTCTTTGCAGTCTTCTTGCATTGTGAGATTATTATCTGATCACACAAAATCCAAGCAATACCATCACTATCAGGGCTCCAAGGAACTTGAACGTATCTGCCATCCATTGTGGAACCCATGAGAATATTGATCCAAACCAACTATCATCAGCAATGTCTTCCGCTTCGTCTATCATCTGGATGTGTAACTTCATCAGATTTGTTATGGCCTCTATCAAGGTGGCATTCTCGTCATCATGAGAAGGTATGAATGTGCAACATGTTTTTCCAATTTTGGCACAAACACCTCCATCAATAGCTGTGATCATGTCCAGGACGTATCTGTTCTGAACAGTCATCAGTCGTATGGCTCTCAGCTCTTCCTTGATAGCATTGAATACTTTTATGGTCGTGTTGATCGTCTGCAACAATTCCCATCTGGTTATCTGTAACCACTTGATGTTTACATCCGTCTGGATCCTGGGCATGAAGATTATTGTGAATTTTGATGAGGTCTTACTAAACAATCTGTGCTCATATGGGATGGAATCAAAGGCTTCTATTGACATGGCTGAGAAATAGTTCTCTCTCCTCATTCGTTCCAGGAGTTCAACAGATCTCTTCTTCCTCAGGTGAGCACCTACTTTGGGAAATTCACCAATGTTCAAGTCACTTTTAGGAATCACCAATGCTGGAACATGGACATTCACTACAGAACATAGTCCTCCCCAATCTTTGGGCAGCTTCATATAAACTCTGGATCCACAAGTGCAATAGTGATCCATTACCACTACTGTCCCATCCCTCATTACTGGTACTTCAAAGATTCAACCACAATTCTGATTCTCTCTAACTTTTCTTGTACCATCATTTCTGGAACATAGCGCTGAACTATACAGAGGCACTATCTGCAAGGGCCCTCCTTTATCTTTGACCAATGTCAGTAGTTTGGCAAGTCTCGGCCATAGAGGTTTGTATCCGTTCTACACAATATCAATGGTCCGTTTGTAGCACCCAATCCCTGCCCATGCTCTGCAGATAACCAGTCTTTCTTCCCATCCATCTGGAGAAAGTACTGATCCCCAAATTTGCATGTGGCCTTTGTTCTTCCATCTTTGGATTTATTATGCAGATTTTCCAGGACTCTCAAGCCTTTTGTTCACTTCCCATCTGATTCCAGCCCCTTTCACTCCAGGCTGTTCGTATCTTATCACATGGTTTCTGGTTTGGGCTCTTGCTCTTGTCTTTGTGTCTTGAACATAATCATCTTCATCTGGATCTGTCCATTCTGTTTCCCTTACTAAATAGGCTTTTCGGCCCATCAACTGACCTCTTGCTAGGCAGAGTTCAATGTAAGATAGACAGTGTGCTGTCTGAACATATATTTCAATGGCTAGGAATATCTTAGACCTCACCATAGTATAAGGCACATACATAGCATTGCTCCTCTGAGGTTCTCCTTCCTACCTCTAATATGATACCACATGTTGTTCCTCAAATTTGATGTGCTGTCTAGATAATCATTCAATTCATGATCATCTTCTCTTGTACTTCTCTTAGGTCTCTTTCTTGCCTCATGAGCTTCTACAATCATCTCATGAAATATATCAGCATAGTTCCTTCTCTCTGGGGGAATCATAGGGGCACTTGTCACTGAAATCAGTATTTTACATGTGATACTGGTGTAGGTCTCTTTTTTATCATGTGACCATAGATCATGTTAAACAAGGACATCTTTTAGATGGGACCTACAGAAACGTTTGCCACAGAACTAGGTGATTTCATACGAGCTACTGGTGTAGGGACAATCACATAAGGCCTCAGCTGCCTTATAATAGCCAGATCTGTACCTTTCTGCTGCATAGGAAGATACACAGGTACTACTGCCTTGTTTGGATCTACATAATAGACAGTACGTATTGTGAGAAAGAGAAGAATGACAATGAACATGATGCATGTATATATTATATAAGAGTTTGTCCATCTTATACAGCAATAGCTTCTTGCACATTGCAGTGCTCTCTCGTTCTTTGCTACATTGTTCTTACTATCAATGTTGCCCATATTGCTTGGAATTACTTTTAAGGAAAGAAAAAAACAATTTTAATCAGGTAATCTCATAAAATATTCTGGCAACTGCTGGATCTTCCCCACAAGCTCCACAAGCAGATGGCTGATTGCAGGACGATTGATAGGATTCCGAATGAATACAAAAGAGTCATCTTTTCGCCAAACCAAATGAGGATGTGCTTCCAGCAAATAGTAATAGGCCAGTAGATTGTAAATGTCATCACTCGATAGACCCACCCATGTGTTCAAAGAGATGCTTCAGGCAATGAATGAATCTGCTTGCAAATTTCTTGTATCAGCCAATTTATTGTAGGTCAATTCCTGGTATCTCTCAGAAATACAACAGTATTGGGTTGTCGTCCAACAAGATAAGGATGCTCTTCAATCAAGAAATAAAAGACCAAATCCCAACTATACCACCCAGAAATCTGCATCCACATTGCAGTAGTATTATTGACTCCCCCATGCCTCCAAATTGAAACAGAAAAAAATGAAAGAAAAACAAACTTCAAAGCATACTGAAGAACACCGGGTAAGTGTTTCCATTAAGTATACATCATCGGGTTGCAACACTATTATCATAGTGTTGATACATAAAAAACAAAGTCAGAAGCCAGACAGCACGAAGTCAGAATATAATCAACCATTGAAGACAACATTCAACCCAACACCCACCCAGATCAAAAGGGTTGAATGTTGTCTTCAATGGTTGATTATATTCTGACTTCATGCTATCTGGGTTCTGACTTTGTATACTTTTAAGGGGTTTGGTTTTGGTCAGACTCTTTTCAATTGGTATATTGAATTGTTTTCATGTTATGTTTTGGTTGCTTTGTTCATCTGGGTTGGGATTACTATTGCATTATATATTCTGGCTCTAAACATATTTGTTCTCTAATTGTTCATCCTATTCTTTTTAGGGTTGTGTGGTTCTTTTTGGAGATTTTAGATACTCAAATAGATTAAGTACTATGGGATTACTAACGGTAGGAACATGGAATGTGAAAGGGTTGAATTGCCCAATAAAAAGAAAAAAGGTGTTGTCTCGACTTTGGAGGGAAAGCATTGATGTGATTTTTCTTCAGGAAACACATCCTGTGGAGGGTGTGGAGAAGCTTCTTACTAATTCACGATACACAAAAGTGTGGCTGAATTGCTTCTCTTCTAAGTCGAGAGGAGTTGGGCTTTTGATTTGGAGAGGATTGGGAGAAAATGTGGAAAGGGTGGCTATGGATGACATGGGTCGTGTAATTTTGGTTGATTTGAAATATGAGGATAGGGTTATTACTATAGGTTCTGTTTATGGCCGCTGTGTCTCTGGTGTTTTTTTGACTCTCTAACTAAGCTGTTCAGTGGAATTAAAGGGGAGCTTATTGTCTTGGGGGGGACTTTAATTGTGTCCTGGACTACAAATTGGATAGGTCTTCAAAATGTAGTTTTACTGGCCAGAAGTCTAGTAAGGAATTTCAAGATTTTATTGAAACGTTTGACCTAATTGATTCCTGGAGGACTTTACATCAGGGGGAAAGGGGCTTTTCATTTTATTCTCCGGCTCCTGACTCGTTTTCCAGGATTGACTATGTACTAACCTCTGACACTTTAGTTGAAGCTGTGGTGGAAGCAAAGATCTGTGAACCGTTTCTCTCTGACCATTCGTTAGTTAAAGTTAGACTGCATTTTGGATTCTTTAGACGAAATTCTGGTAGATGGAGGTTAAAACCTTTCATTTTGAAAGAGGAAAATGCTTTAACATCACTGAATAGCCCTATTGTGAATTTTTTTATTGAGAATACTGGATCCGCTGATAGTCTAATAGTATGGGACTCTTTCAAGGCCTTGATAAGAGGAGAACTAATGAACTGGTCTGCTAGGGTCAGGCGGAAAGGGGAAAATAGGTTGAAAGATCTAGAATTGGAATTAGGTATATTACAGTCTGCATTTGCCCGGACTAAGGCTAGGGAAGTTCGTATTAGAATGGATAAGGTGAGAAAATTGTTGAAATATGAAGTTGAGGCTCAAGCTGATCGTGGTATCTTCTATACAAAACAGAGAGTGGGAGAGTGGTAGGTTGCTGGCGAGAAGATTGAAAGGTTTTACTGAACGCTCTTTTATCCGTATGCTGGATAATGGTTCAGGTAGTGTGGTGTTTAAGAGGGAAGATATAGGTGAGTGTTTTCGTTCTTTTTACTCTACTCTATATGCTGAGGACTATAATGCATCAGAAAACAAACTTGAAACATTGTTTGATAAAATTGAAGTTCCCTATCTGTCTAGTGATGCTAGGGACTCTATTGATTCTCCAGTAATGATTGATGAGGTACTACGAGCTATCCATGATTAAAAGATTGGAAAGTCGCCGTGGCCGGATGGCCTGTCGACTGAATTTTATCAGTCTTTCAGTGAGCTGCTTGCTCTAGAACTATGTGACCTTTACAATAGATTTTTAATGGAAGGTACATTATGTTCCTCAATGAGGGAAGCTATTGTTACTGTAGTTCCAAAAGTGGGGAAAGATACATCAAAGTGTGGTAATTATCGTCCTATTTCCCTTCTTAATTTGGACATGAAGATTTTTACTAAAATCCTGACATATGGGGCCTCATTACACGGATGGCGGAGAACCATGGCGCTATTAGCGCCATGGTTCATGCCGGTAAAATACCGGCACCGCCTTGGCGGAAAGGGGAATTACCACCCCATTCCAAGGTTGGCGGGGCGGTAATTCCCCCTTCCACCATTGCCCTTCCCCATTCCCATTTTTGCCCCATAGGGCTCAATGGGAATGGGGAAGGCGCTAATTACGGAACCACAAATTGCGGTACCGTAATTAGCTCCCTGGGTCCCTTTGCGGGTTAGTTTTTAACGCCTGCAAAAAGCAGGCGTTAAATCCCCCAACCCACAAAGGGACCTTGTAGTAAGGCAGTAAGGATTTACCGGTACTTTACCGGTACCGGTAAATCCTTACCGCCATCCGTGTAATGAGGCCCATAGACATATATGTGCTCTGATAGATAGTACCCAGGTGGGTTTTATGAAACAGTGCTTCGGTTATGATAACATTAGAACGCTATTAGATGTTCTGAATCTTTCTAGTTCAGAAGCCGAAAATTTGCTTTTTATTTTTCTGATGCTGAGAAGGCTTTTGACAGTGTAAACTGGACCTTCTTATATGTAACACTGATGAAGATGGGTTTTGGTCTATTGTTCATTAATGCTGTGGGGGCGTTACAATGAAATATTAGTGCTAGAGTTTGGGTAAATGTGGACTTGTCAGCTTCCTTTAAATTATTCAAAGGTACTTGTCAAGGGTGTCCTTTATCACCCTACCTTTTTAATTTAGCTCTGGAAATGTTTTTGCTTTATATTTGACAATTTCAGAGTCTTTTAGGGTTTAAGATGGGAGAAATCGAAGTTAAAGTGTTGGCTTACGCTGACGATGTTACGATCATCCTTGGTAATCCTGAAACAAGTGAAAATATACTATGAGGTATGGTTGAAGAAGTGGGTACGTTGTCGGGGTATAAAATCATTTGGGGAAAAAACTATAGTATTTCCAGTCCGAGATACTCCTGTACGTGATCAGTTGTTAAACTGTAATTGTAAATGGGAAAATAGATCTGTGAAGTATTTGGGTGTGTACCTAATTAGAGATATGAAAATGATGGTTGGGTTTAATGTCGATAAAGTCATTGAAACTCTTTGGAAGGACATTCGTAAATGGGAAATACTACCATTGTCTCTTTGGGCAAAAGTTAATGCCATTAAGAGGGTGCTCTTATCTAAGGTTTTATACAATATCCAGTCTCTTCAATTAAGATTTTTGAAAAAGGCTCTTGGTCGAATAGATAAGGTATTTCAGGAATGTTTATGGGGTGCTGGGAAAAGGCCCAAAATACTGAGGTATCTTATGATCCGGGGGATATCTGAAGGTGGTTTTGGATATCCCATTTTCGAAAATTATTTCAATGGCTTTTTGTTAAAGAAATCGTCTATTTACTTCTCTATGAATGGTCCAGCGGTTCCTCTTTGGGCTCGAATTGAGGAGCATAAGTTGAGACCTTTTCGTATTGAATGTTTATACTCTTTGGTAGGTTGCCTAGGCAAGTGGCTAATTTGCAATCTGTGATGGTCACTAAAGATGTTATCATCTCTTTGGTTAGTGGTGGTGGGCAAGGGTTATATTTACATAAGGAAGCTTTGTTATGATCTTGATGGTCGTGCAGATTAATAAATACCTCCGTCCCCAAGTACCACACAGGCAGGTAGCAAAATACTGCCTGTGCAATCTTTGAGGCCACAGGTGTTGTGAGCCGTCAATCAGGAACCAGTAACGCCGGAAGGACCCCTTGACCACTGTAAGGCAATAAGTGATTAATCAAGAGGTGCAGTATGGAGAAATGCAATGTATTAACCAATTGTAACAAGGCTTACACAAGTGTGCTGCAAGCAATGGCCTTAACGTGAGAGGAAAACAGGTGGCCGCTGGCAGGGGATGAAAACAGGTGTTCTGCGCGGCTGGGAGTGGGAATAACACCTGGGTCAGATGAAAAAAGACCAGAAGAATCCGTGTCAGTCCAGGAAGCAAAAACAAGGTCAAAAACCAATGATTCAAGTTCCAAGAGTTCAAAGTTCCAATTTAGGGTTGATCCGATAAACAATCCAGTAAACAGTTCCAAGGTCGGGGAGCCAGAAAAAACAAGAACAAGCTCCAAAGGGAGGGCGTCAGAAATGCAGGGAGCAAGAAGAAGACAATCCGTTACACAGTCCATGTTTGTAGCAATCCGTGATCCAAAGAGAAACAAAAACGCCAAACAATCCACACGAGATCAGCTGCGAAGCGCTACTTCAGTGTTTTCTAATGCTTATGACTGCTTGAGGCAGTCACATGATGTACATCACGGAAGCGTGAAGCGTGATGACTATCACGTGATGCCAGATGACCGAGGTTGTTGTGAGAGTCTCGGTACATGACGCGTGGGTCTCCATGGAGCCTGTGGGCGGTGCCAGATGTGTGGGAGTCTCCATGGTAACTGCCACTGAAACGAGGTCGGAAAACTCCCAGGCTGTACGCTGACGTTCTCCCTCGCTTGGCAGGATGAAGCCGCCTCAGTATGTGTGCGGTGAATGCTTTCTCAGGTAGGTGTGAGCTTGACCGTGTAACAACAGGACGTCTAGCAGGATGTGCAAAGGGGAACGTGACAAGCTTCCATCTGGCAGAATCCGGGTTTGCAGATTAATAATAGGATGTTGTGTTGGAGAAGCTGGATTAATAGGGGCATATTACTGTTAGGAGATATCTGGTATTATGGGGGTATGAAGTCCTTTGAGGATTTGAAGGTTACATTTGGTTTACATGAAAGGGAATTGCGAAGGTATAATTTGTTGAATGCTTTAATATTGGAGAGGAGTCAGATGATTGATTTGCCTCTGTTGCAGAGACCTGAGAGGTGTAATTTTCTCTCTACTGTTCCACATAGGGTATCTAGTTTTTTAAGACTCTTTCCGACTGAAAGTCGTTCCTTAGTGCTGTGGGATAAATTGAGATGTGCATGGTCTGAAGAACTTGGAGAGGTTATATCTCTGCAGGAGTGGGAAAGTATGTGGAAGGTTTCGATTAGTGCAAAGTCTGATTTGAATTTGTGCTTTATTCGCCAGAGGACTTTAGGGCATCTTTTTTGGACCCCGGATAGGAAGTGTAAATTGGGACTTTGTGATAATGATAGGTCCTGGCTTTGTTTGAAGGAAAAGGGTACTATGTTACACATATTATGGGATTGCGAGAAAGTAATGGGTTTTTGGAATTAAGTTTTGGATAGAGTTGATATGGTATGTGAGATTGCTTTTCCTAGAAATCCATTAGCTGTGATAATGAAATCTTTGGGTGGTGTGCAGCATCTTGATTATTTGATGTTGTGCTGGATTAATAAGGTCCTTTTGGTTGCTGTTAGACTAATATTGTGTGTCTGGAAGACTAGGAAAAAGCCATGTGTGGAAGATTGGCTAGTTCAGGTGCAAATTCTTTCACGTTTTGAGAAATTGAAATTAGGTAAATTACATATAGAAGAAGTCTATAACAAACAATGGAGTAAACTCAATGAGTTTTATGCCTGATGCTCCGTCAGAATGTTTTCTTTTTACTTTGTTTATTTTTTTTCAGGTGGTGGGAGGGGAGGGTTGATGTTTGTGGTGTCTTTGATGTATTTTTGTTGGTAAAATAAAACGTTGTGTTTATAATAATTGATTAGCAGTGAACTGACAATCAGAGACTATATGTTCTTTTACTTTGTTTTTTTTTCTGTATTTGGCTTAATCTAATCACTATATTTTGCACTCAGTTATGCTCTGATTGTTTTGCTTATGGTTGTCTTTTCTGAATTGTAATTGTTTTGTCGAACTAAATAAAGAGTTTAAAAAAAATAATCTCAGTGGGATGGGACTTTGAGGAAATTCATATTCCTACTCCTACCGAGTTAAAAAATGTTTTAAAGAAATAAAAGACCATTCCAAGTAGTTTGTGTGCATCCTCGTCAGACAGGACTATCGTGTACAGAACTCGGGTAACTGGAGGATTTGCTCATTTATGGCTGCGAGCAATCTCCTCACAAATGGACCATTTTTAGGATCTTGCAAAAACATGTGAATGTCAACAGTTCTCCCAACCAGTGAAGGGTATGCACGAAGAATGAAGAGGAAAACAGCAAAAATGATCCGATGACCACCCTGGGCGACTCCAAAGAGAAACTCTGTGAGGTAAGAATCGGGGAACTGCTCCCTTTTCCAGTCATCAAAAAGGAATTCAAGATTTGGCCTTTTTTCTTCTTTCTGAATCTCAATACCTCACAGTCCAATGTTTAGCAAACTCCTGAGGCTCAAGAAAATAGTTTTTTCACTCCTTGCTAAGTAGCTACATAGAGTGTCTTGGAAGAACCACAGCCCAATGTACTCTTTATCTGTCTACTGGACAGTCTCTGCATCCTTCTTCCCCTCTGCTCTTTCCTGTTTTTTCAACTGTTCATCTTGATACAGCTGTTCCCGCCTTTGCCTACTCTTTCTTTTGACCTCACCTTCTTTCAATCACTTCTCTCTTTCTTTATCTTTTTTATCTGGTTCGTCCTGATCTTCTTTTTGTCTTACTTCCTCAATGCTCTTTCCATCAAGTTTGAGCAACATCTGACTGCCCATCCATTTGTTCTAAATGAGCGCTAACTCATCAGCTTTGTCTTTCTCTCCTTTCCATCTTTTTATTTCTCTCTCTATATCGAGACATTCCTGGTCGATCACCTCTCTCCTTGTCCCGTGAGACTTTAGGGATCACATCTCTTTCTGGAATCTTTTCAGACCTCTTGTTCCTGCTACATGCAGGCGACTTATACGTTGGATTGCTATACGCTATTGCTGCCTTAAGCTCTCTTAAAGGATATAATCTTTCATCTTTTGTACTATGGCCATTTACTTCAGGCACAGTAGGGGAGCAGAAGGCTCTTCACCCCCTCTTTACACTGGTTAAGCATCCAGTCTTCAGGAGTCGGGTCTTTCATTTCTTCCTGGTACATCTTCCAAAGCTCCAAGATAGCTAACCTCTTTTCTTGCTTCTTTCCATACACGCTGCATGCAAATACGTCGTCATATGTTGCAAAACTGCTTTGGACAGTGATCCCCCTTATGGCCATGGCATGAACATCTTATCTGGCGTACTCTTAATCCATTCTGCACTGTACTGCTTAAACTTGGGTGCGTGTTTTGGCAGCTGTCTGCAAAAGTGTATAAGCGGGGTAATATCTTCCATCATGACTTAGTCACAACTCACTGTCACTACTCACCGTTATTTCACACAGATAAATGCTTTCTGGAAAAATAATACAATATTAGAGTGCACCAATCGTCGCAGCTCTAAGCCTCTATATCACATTTACTCAATCTACTTATTCACTGAACATTTATCAGTTGACTATATAAATACATAATTATATTTCAAATCTCAATGCTTCCACCACAGTCTATTTCTTCCTTGCTCTTCAGTATTTCATTTCTTCACCACATACAACATATACAATATACAGACAGACAGACAAACTGACAGACTGGCCGGCCCACATATACTTCCGTCAATGCGCCTTGTGACCATTCCTGCCACTAATAATGACTCTGATCGGAGTATGAACTGTCCTCTTTAACGATCCTTGATCGTTTGCAGCCTAGATACGTCCATTTGGACTTCAGGACGAGTTCCTTCTAAACGTCCTTGACGTAGGATTCCAGGCTTATTATATAGATCGCTCCTTGTCTATATACCTTAAACTATGATGCTCTTCATCTTAAACTCAAAAAATAAAATACCCCAACCAACCCTCCGTTACTCTTTCCCCCTTATCACTCTTCCCCATTCAGTGCTCATTCAGTTTACCACCTCACTCAGTCTACTCACCATTTGCGTTTCTGACTTCCGACCCTCGGGATTGTCTCCTCCTCAACCAGCCACTTAAGCCTTTGGTTCACTCAGCTTTCCGTAGAAGTCGGGAGGGGACTCTGCTTGAAAATGAGGGACCCATCCTACCAGTACTTGCAAGTTTTATTTAAACTAGTGACCGCTATCTACAGGGAGCTTCACGTTCCTCCAGCTAAATGGCGGAGGAGGTCCAATGTTTCCGGGACCGCAAAGCTTACTAGGTCGATGTATACATTTTAACCATCAGCTCTGCTACCACGTGAACTTGTGTGCCCAACACAAGCCCTTTAAGATGATGTAACAATACTTTGAGATAGCTGAAGATGCAGAATATACTCAAACTTCAATAATCAAACTGAATCAGAAAGTTGGCAAAATACGTCTGTTTTAATATCAATTATCTAAAACAGGGAGTTACAGCAAACATCAACAAACTCACTCGATCTACGCGCTAAACACATTTCATAAAAGATGTAGCTTATATATTTAAAACTCGTCATCATAGATGTCACCATACGTGGCAAACTACAAAAACCTACTTGGAAAAGTAATTGGCTTACAGGGAACATCAGGTATATGTTCCATACTTGTCAGGGAAGGTGATTGGGTCTCTAACATCAGGTGGGGCAATTAAGCCCTCCTCTAGTGCAGGTTTCTACAAACATCATCAAATACATGACGTCCCATTGGTTATACAAACTATAGGGCTCTCTATTACGTGGCCCTCTATAATGTGGTTGGCACCCTTGTACCCCTCTGTAATATTCCACACACGCAAGCAGCATGCAGGCTGGCATCCAGGTGCTGGTGGCCTGTTCATAACCATAGCTTCCCACCAATTAGCCTGCCATCTATCATCACTCTTGACTTCTGCCAGTCAATTAGCCATTTGAACAGTGGCCTTGGAAATGTTCTCTGCTCTGAAGAATAAGAGGGAGAATAGGCATACTCTATCTCTTAGTTTCAATACAGCTTGTCCCAGTACCTATTTTCATCCATCCACGTGACTGCAGACCATGTTTTAGAGCCTTTCGTTTTTTAAAATACTATTATATGATAAACCTCTGATGTCTTCAATGTTCTCGCTCCTCACCTAAGACAGGAGTTTTGTTCTTTTTACACGTTCTGTAACCACTGCTCGAACATTAAGGCTCACAGTGGCCTTGTCTTCCTCGTGCTCAGCCAGCAAAGCCTTTCTTTGATTCATCTCCATGGTTAAGTTTTTCAATTTCTAACTGCGACACACTGAAAAGCCTTTTTGCTCACAGGATCCAACTCTGCTAAAGTGCTTTGTGGAATCATCCACAGTCCATACATTCCTCTGCATATACAGTGGCACATCGCCGCAATCTATTCCCTACGTAGCCAGCCTTTAAGAATACTTTGTCTACTTGCGTTACTGCATCTGTACAACTGAAAAATGACTTGATATCTTCTTCATTATTCTTGTAGCATAAGCATCTTCATATCGAGCCTGATATGTTGCTCATCTTTGACACCTCCTCTTCAGTGTCTAGAGAATGTCTATGGTCTTCAGCTTCTTGTCTCTTTTCTATGTGCTTTGGCTCTGCTTTTCATGATGTCACCAATCTTCTCTTTTGCTCAGTTTTCATACTTCCTCCGGGATTTCATTCAAATGGCCATCATATTGTCATGAATGTATGTATGGCTTCCTCAATGGAACCTTACTTCCAAGATTTTTTTCGGAATAGGTATTTTCACTGTTACTGTACATGTCTCACACTCTGGCTCCCAACATAGAGGCAGCATGGGGGAGGAGCTTTGGGTGGGGGCACTTGGTTCCACCTCTACAAGTTTAAATTACATGCAGCTCATTTCTTGAGCAAAGCGAGAGCAGGTGGTTCTTTCAGGGGTGACCCTGGAAGTATATTTGGGTATGATCGCTCAAACAGAACACAGGCAAGAACAGAGGGAAGGGGAACCTGGAACGAGTGTGGGTGCCGCGTAGCAGCCAAAGCAACACAGAAATATCAGAGAAAAGCGACAGGGGCAGGTTAACACTAAGATGGTGGCTGCATGCTTGCATTGTGTAATCTAGTGATAAGCGTAGAAAGCATCTAGCAACAGGCACAGAGAGGCAGCGGTGGTCTGCCTGTCAGCATGCCCCCCTGTATCCCTCCTACAATCCTGATGGAGGTAAGGAGTGGTAATTGGGCACAAGTGCAGAGGAAGAATTGTGGGTGAGTGAAAGGCAAAGGTGGAAGAACCCGATGTCACACGCCGTATCCTTTCCTGGCGTGTGTGGCCGAAGTTTCAACTAAATACAGGGAAGCGCTACACGTATGCTGCAACACGCGTTCGCGCGGTCTAGTCTTTCTATTTGGTTCCGCGGCCCTATTTAGTCCCGCCTCTCAGCCAGCATAGTGCGTTGCAACCTCGCAGTTAGCTGTTCCCCTCGCTGCCGCCCATTGCGAACGGTTGTTTACGTTCTTTCTCTTCTCGCTGCCTTTTTCCCCTGCCTTTGTTTTTCCCTGTTTTCTCCCGGCTCCCGTGCCTCCTTTTTCGCCGTGCCTCTCCACGGCTCCCCGCTCCTCTTTCCTATCCCTTGGTCTAGTACTCTACTTTTCCCTTACCCGTACTACTCATATTGTGGCGCCTAGCCTCCAGCTCTTCCATCTCCAATCGGAGCCCAGCTTCCACGAGGACTCTGGTGCCATCAGCAGGGGTTTTTTCTGCAGCTTACGGCTTTTTCCCCTAATTGTCCATCCCGGGAACGGAGTCCCAGTGGAGTGCTTTGTTTGGCCTCCACTGTGGCTTCCTCTCGTGGGAGACTCGGACGCCAAACAAGAAAGGAAAAGGACTACAGAACCCGAAGGTCGATCATTCCTGAAGACAGAGACCACCATCTCTCAGGTGAGGAGGAGGGGGAGGAAGAGTGGAGTCAAGTCAGTGACACCATAGCCATAAAGGTTGACAGATTGCAACGCCGAGGACCTACAATGGCAACCCCTGAACAAGTGCAGGAACTGGTGGCCGCAGTCCAGTGCCTCTCTCTAGAGATGCAGAATATGAAGGCAGAGAATGCCCTACTGAAGCAGATGGTAACAGCCCTGGAACCACCATCCACTGACTTACCCCCCATGGCACTTTCTTCAGGCAAATTCGAGGGCTCGCCTAAGAAACAGAGAGTTTTTGGACGCCTGCAAAATATACTTTTCTTTCAGAGCCCGCACTTACACCTCGGACCATGCTAAGGTGGGCTTCATGATATCCAACATGTCGGGGAACGCATTATCCTGGGCTACTCCCTTAGTGACCCGCGCTGACCCTGTGCTTCAGGACTACGAGGCCTTCCTGAATTTACTCAAGAGTACCTTTGAGAGGCCAGAACTTGCCCTGGCAGCAGGGGAGGACCTGCTTGATATCCGGCAAGGACAATCGGACGTCCTCTCTTATATCTCGACATTCAAAAAACTGGCCTTAGAGACAGGTTGGTCAGAGCAGTCACAGATCATTTTATTCCGTCGCGGTCTTAGAGAAGATCTAAAGGATGAATTGGCTCACTCTCCTCGCCCAGACTCGCTAGCTGATTTAATGACAGCCGCCCTTCAACTCGAGTTCAGAATGTCAGAAAGGAGACAGGAGAAAAGGCGGAGTCGATCCTTCTTTCCAAACAGTCCCTCTCCTCCACCTGCTTCGCCCAAACGAATAGAAGAGCCGATGCGAATAGGTGCTACACGACATTCCCTTACTCCTGAGGAGAGGAAAAGAAGGAGAGAGCATGGGTTGTGTGCCTACTGTGGATCCGATCAGCACTTAGTAAAGAACTGTCCTAAATTGTCCAATAAGCAGTCGGAAAACGAAGGCCCTCGATCCTAGAAGGGACGGGAAGTCGAGGGGTCTTTCAGAGTCCCCATGTTTCCATGTCGATTGGCTCATCCAATCCTACCGAAGACTCTCGCCTTATGGTGATTCCAGTTCGAGTCACTATTGGGGAGAACCGAATTGAGGCACTGGCTCTCCTCGATTGTGGAGCCGCCGGAAACTTTGCGGACACCCTGTGGGTTAATCGGATTGGTGCCAGGCGCATTGACCGCCAGGAAGAACAGAAAGTGGAAGGCGTGGACGGCAAACCTTTGAGCTCCGGATTAATAACTCAATCTACGGAACCTTTGTTACTCTCCATCCATCAACACACAGAAAACATAACGTTTGACATCATTAGAGCCGCTCATTTTCCTCTCATATTGGGAATTACTTGGCTCCATCAACATAACCACCACATTGATTGGGCTTCCAATCGCCTGGATTTCAGTTCTCCTTACTGCCAAAAACATTGTTTGCAGGGGGTTCACTATCAGACCGTGGAAACATCCTCTAGTGGACATAACACCACTGTGGGAGTTCACTCGGTCACTCAGATTCTAGAGAGTTTTGATACAGTTTTTGCCGACTCTTCTCCTTTGGAATTGCCCCCCCCATAGGCCCGAAGATTGCACCATAGAACTGACTCCCAATGCATTGGTACCCTTTGGCAGAATGTTTGCATTGTCCCATAGGGAGAAAGAAGTTCTGCGAAAGTATCTGGATGACAATCTTTGCAACGGTCTTATCCAATCATCCAAGTCACCGGCAGGAGCCCCAATGTTTTTCATCCCTAAGTGAGATTCCTCGGATCTCCGACCTTGCATAGATTATAGAGGTCTAAATAAAGTAACCAGGAAGGACCGCTACCCGATGCCTTTGATACCTGATATACTGGCAGCAGTACAAGGGGCCTCAGTGTTTTCCAAATTAGATTTGCGAAACGCCTACCATTTGCTCCGAATCAGGAAGGGAGATGAATGGAAGACGGATTTTAGAACCCCTTTTGGCCTCTTCAAGTACCGTGTGATGCCCTTCGGGCTCGTTAATGCACCAGCGGTATTCCAAAGGTTTATGGATCGCATTTTCTCTGACCTTCTGTTCATCTCAGTCGTCATATACCTTGACGACATATTGGTGTTCTCTAACAACATGTCGGATCACATTAAACACCTCACAGAGGTATTAACCCGGCTCAAGGAACATCACCTTTTGGCCAAGAGGGAGAAGTGTCTCTTTGGTGTCTCTTCAGTCCCCTATCTGGGATTTATTCTTACCCCCCAAGGGGTACAGATGGACAGAAGTAAGGTGGAGGCTATTCTTCAGTGGCCGGCCACCAAGTCTGTAAAAGAAGTGCAACAATTTTTGGGTTTAGCAAATTTCTACTAGTGCTTTATTGCCGGGTTTTCGGATATAGTTCTGCCCATAACCAGTCGACTAAAGAAATCCGCTCTGCCATTTGCTTGGAACCCGCGGGCAGAAGATAGCTTCCGTCGTCTCAAAGAACCGTTCTGTCATGCCCCTATCCTACGACAGCCCGACCAAACCAAACAGTTTATACTTGAGACTGATGCTTCATCTGCAGCCGTTGGGGCGGTCCTCCTTCAAGAACATGAAGGCCTGGAACATCCGGTGGCCTACCTATCTAAGACACTCACAGAAAGCCAGCGCAATTACTCCGTCATAGAAAGGGAGCTCCTGGCTATGAAGAAGGCATGTGAAGAATGGAGACACCTACTTCAGGGAAGCAGCCATCCTTTTATCATAAGGACGGATCATAGAAATCTACGGGTCTTACAATCTATGGATTGTATTAACTCCAGGCAAGCTCGTTGGGCGCATTTTTTCTCCCAATACGATTTTCGGATTACCTACATACCGGGAAGCCAAAATACTTTGGCGGATGCCCTTTCCAGGAAGACCGATGGTACCCGACTACCTACGACCACACTCGAAAGAATTTTTCCAAGAAACAAGATCATTGGTTTACTTCAGCAAGTCAAAGACGCTACGATTTGTCATCCAGAACCCATTGGTCTTATTAAGAAGGATGGCTTACTGTTTAAGGGACATCAACTCTGGGTGCCTTCTCAGGAACTACAAAACAAAGTCCTGTCGTGGTGTCATGATCATGAGACAGCAGGTCACAGAGGAATAACAGGCACTTTGGATCTAGTCCAAAGGACCTTTTACTGGCCCCACCTTCCTAAGGATGTCAAACAGTATGTACAGACCTCCGCTGTTTGTAAGCAAAGCAAGCATACTACCAAAGGCCTGTTGGTCTCTTACAACAAGACGATGTTCCCACTCATCCCTGGAGTCACATTACCACAGACTTTATAGTGGACATATCGGTCTCACAAGGTTGCTCTTGTATCCTGGTAACGGTCGACTCATTTACTAAGATGGCGCATTTTTCTCCACTTCCTGAGCTGCCCACGGCTGAGGCAATGGCTCGAGTTTTCATTAAACACATTTTCCGGCTTCATGGTCTCCCGGATAAGGTATTGTCGGATCGTGGGAGTCAGTTTGTGTCTCGGTTCTGGAAGTCTCTGTGTCAGAATCTCGGCATTGAGAGGGCCCTATCATCAGGGTATCACCCCCAAACTAACGGCCAAACAGAGAGATTAAACTCAACTCTTGAGCAATATCTACGGGCTTATGTCAATGCTGAGCAAGACAATTGGGTCTCGCTATTACCTACGGCAGAGTTTGCATATAATAATGCTACACATTCCGCCATCAAGATGTCACCTTTTTTTTGCTCTTATGGTTACCATCCTCGGTCTATACTCCCCCGCTCTCCGGTTCACTCCTCCTTGCCCCTCGTGGAGGAGGTGTTGTTTCAGCTAAAGGCAGCTCAACAGACAGCCAAGCTAAGTTTGTCAGAGAGCCGTCGCACAAACAATCTACAGGCTGACAGGCACCGCCAGGATGTTCCGGATTGGAAGGTGGGCTCCAAGGTGTGGCTTTCCACCAAATTTCTCCCACGCTGGTTGCATCTCTCTAAGTTGTCTCCTCGTTTTATCGGCCCTTTCCTTATCACCTCTAAAGTCAACCCAGTGGCATTTCGTCTCAGCTTACCCCCGCCTTGAAACGGATTCACCCCTTTTTTCATGCTTCGTTACTGAGGAGTGCAGATCAGTCACGATGTACACGCTCCACGCCTATCCCTGCTCCCGCGACCACCCAAGATGAATATGAAATCTCCTATATTAGTGATTCCAGATACTGCAGGGGCAGCATAGAATATCTGGTTCATTGGAAAGGTTACTCCAGTGCAGAGGATTCCTGGGAGCCTCTTTCCCATATCCACGCACCTATTCTCCATTTGAGGTTTTATAAAGCGCATCCAGGGAAGCCCGGGGGCCTCCGGTTTAAGAGGGGGCATACTGTCACACGCCGTATCCTTTCCTGGCATGTGTGGCCGAAGTTTCAACTAAATACAGGGAAGCGCTACACGTATGCTGCAACACGCGTTTGCGCGGTCTAGTCTTTCGTTTTGGTTCCGCGGCCCTATTTAGTCCCGCCTCCCAGCCAGCATAGTGCGTTGCAACCTCGCAGTCAGCTGTTCCCCTCGCTGCCGCCCGTTGAGAACGCTTGTTTACGTTCTTTCTCTTCTCGCTGCCTTTTTCCCCCGCCTTCGTTTTTCCCTGTTTTCTCCCGGCTCCCGTGCCTCCTTTTTCGCCGTGCCTCTCCACGGCTCCCCGCTCCTCTTTCCTATCCCTTGGTCTAGTACTCTACTTTTCCCTTATCCGTACTACTCATATTGTGGTGCCTAGCCTCCAGCTCTTCCATCTCCAATCAGAGCCCAGCTTCCACGAGGACTCTGGTGCCATCAGCAGGGTTTTTTCCACCACTTATGGCTTTTTCCCCTAATTGCCCCTCCTGGGAACGGAGTCCCAGTGGAGTGCTTTGTTTGGCCTCCACTGTGGCTTCCTCTCGTGGGAGACTCGGATGCCAAACAAGAAAGGAAAAGGACTACAGAACCCAAAGGTCCATCAGTCCTGAAGACAGAGACCACCATCTCTCAGGTGAGGAGGAGGGGGAGGAAGAGTGGAGTCAAGTCAGTGACACCATAGCCATAAAGGTTGACACCCGAGACGCAAAGGGGCGCATTGAACTGGGAAGAGGGGAACAGGGAATCAAGGAATACTTAATGTGTCTTCTGAGAAGAGCACTGTCATGATGCCTACCCCCAGGGACCCGCACCAAGTCCAGCAACCCCGGAAGCAGGCATCAAGTTACCCCAAGCAAGCCCAACAACCCCCGCTAGGGGCTATTTGGGTGCAGTCCTGGCGCCTATGGTGCCAGGCTCATATGTAGGGTCAGTCCTGGCGCCATAGGCGCCAGGCTCATAGATTAAAACTTACCTGATGCAGACCGTGCTGCAAACTTACCTGATGCAGACCATGCTGCAAGAGCTCCAAGCCAAACGAGGCTTGGAAGGGACTATTTTACCTAGGGACTATTTTTTTACTCGGGTGGGGCTGGGGAGGACTACTTACCTGGGACTACTTTGGAGGCTATTTAAACCACGCCCGAAGAGCAGCACACGCTTCACGTTATTCTGTATCCAGCAGCGTAACACTCACCATGCCTGCAAGTCTGCATCCAGTCATCTGCCACGCCCGCCTCGAGTTTGGAGCTCCTAGAAAAAGGGAGAAAGAAGGAGAAAAGGTTAGAATAAGAGCAATACCTTTGATCCTTACCTGAATTCCTGATACATCGCGCCTTCGAGCTGGAAGAAAGAAGTTATTTTATGCGCATCGCCTCGCCTGCTGCAGCGCCGCGCTGAACTCACCGGCCTTCACAGCATCTTCACATTTCACCGCATCCTCCTGCATGTTACCGCCGCACTCCGGCACCTAAGGAGAAGACAAGAACAGCAAGGTGAGCCAAGGGAATACACAGAGAAATACCCCCCATAGACTTACCTGATTTTACCACCGGGGGTACTATTCTTCACGGGTGTCAGCGCAGCTTCCCTGCATCCTAGCCGAACCCCGGCCCCTAAGGGGAAACAAAAGGACAGCAAGGTGAAACAAGAGACTAACAAGGGGAACCCTCCTCACCACAAAAGACTTACCTGATTTTACCGCCGGAGGCATTCTTCCCCGAGACTTCATACATTCTCTCAGCGCCTGAATAAGGGAGAAAGCAACAGGTTACATATGGACATTATTTTATCAAACTGTGTTGGATAATACAAATCCTTACCAGAACATTACCGGTTGCCACGAGGAACTCTTCAGTAGGGTCAAGCTGCAACCTGCAAGAAATCGGACAAGAGTGAAAGTCAGGCATTTGAACTCTTATGAACTACATACTTACGACGTCTTGCCGGGAATATCGGAGTCAATATTGTCCTGGAACTCACCAATTCCTTTGAGCCAGTGAAGCAACTGGTTTTCTACGCGCCCCTGCGCTCAATTTAGGATGGAGAGCTTATCTTTTGAAATCATCAGGTGAGACTATAAGAGGGAACATCCAAGGTGATCAGTGGGGAGAACAGCGGGGTGGGGGGATTTACCCTCAACTCCACGGGTGGTTAATTCCCTTTCTCCACTTGCAGAAGAATATTCCTACGGGCCAAGCAAACGAAGCTAGGTGGGCCAATCCAGTCCATCATCTCGGCCCTACACGTCACATTGGTGGAGACCGCAGCAGTCCAGTCCAGATCGACGCCTCTGTGGGAGCCAGGTGAGCGTAACATGCACCCAGGCCCCCACTCATCAGATTCCAATGCCCAAGGTCGGAATAGGCACAAAATAGACCCTGAGCAGAAAACCACCCAAGATAGTGACTGTAGGTTGTTCGCAAAGAAAACATGCAATAAGCGATATGGGGAACCAACACCTAGTGCCCCATGCTGCGCATAGAGCAGACGGTGGCCCAATCAACTGGATCCCCTCTGTAATCCTGAAGGAACAGGGAACAGGAGTGAGAACCCAGATTTGAGGAGAAGCCAGAGTGGGACAAGGTGCTGGAGGAGGAAGGCGAGGTGTGGCAGCATGAACCAAACACACGCCAAATGAGGTGGCCTGATGGCTAATAATGGACACCCAACAGTTATAGAGAGAGGTAAAGGGACTTAATTGGGTCCTCCAAGGAGAGTGCCTGCTCCCCCCTACAAAACTCCAAAATGCTGAGGTGGGACCCCTGGGTCACAGTGAACTCAAGGCAGGCATACTGTGAATGGGCTATTTGTGTGGTGGAAAGGAGATAACGGACCAACCCTGTCAGGGTACACTAGGGCGAGAAACCGGTGACCATCCTGAAGCCAGAAAGGAGAGTTTGGAAGGTGCAGGGGTCAACACACACTGCCAAGTCATGACCAAAGCCAAAGAAAAAGAAAAAAGCACAGCTTACAGACCAAAATTGACGCATACGCAATGGGGTGCAGGAGGAACTCGAGCACCGTGGGAAATGGAAGCAGGCAACATCAAAAAAGGGAAACCGAGGGGGGGCTATACTGAATGTGTCATAGTATTGCTGTGTTCTAGTTGCGTGTTGGTGTATAGGAGAGAGTAAGCGTGGTAGTGTAATATGGTGGTTATCAGTTCCATCCACTCAATCTGTTCTGTCCACTCCATCCATTCCATCCACTCCATCCGATCCATCATCTCCATCCGTTCCATCTACTCCATCCATTCCATCCATGCCATCCGTTCCATCCGCTCCATCCGTTCCATCCACTCTGCCTGTTCCATCCACTCTGCCTGTTCCATCCACTCTGCCTGTTCCATTCATTCTGCTTGTTCCATCCAATTCCATCTGTTCTACCCATTCTATTTGTTTCATCCACTCCTTCAGTTTAGTCTATTTTGTCCGTTTCATTTGCTACATCTGTTCTTTCCACTTGATTCAATCCATCTGTTCCATTCTGTTATCTATTCATCCTTTTTTTGATCGACTCCATCCGTTCCATCAACTCCATCCGTTCCATCAACTCCATCCGTTCCAACAACTCCATCCGTTCCATCAACTCCATCCACTCCTTCTGTTCCGTTCACTCCATCCGTTCCGTCCACTCCATCCGTTCCATCCACTCCATCCATTCTATCCACTCTGCCCGTTCCATCCACTTTGCACGTTCCATCCACTCTGACCTGTTCCATCCACTCTGACCTGTTCCATCCACTCTGACCTGTTCCATCCACTCTGCCTGTTCCATCCATTCCATCTGTTCCACCACTCTAATTGTTTCATCCACGCCTTCAGTTCAGTCTACTGTGTCTGTTTCATCTGTTGCATCTGTTCCATCCACTTGATTCAATCCATCTGTTCCATTCTATTAGCTATTCATCATTTTCATTTGTTTATTCTACCTGTTCGCCATATCCATTCCATCAACTCCATCCGTTCCATCAACTCCTTCCATTCCCATCCACTCCTTTCGTTCCCATCCACTCCATCCGTTCGTTCCACTCCGTCCGTTCCATCCACTCCATCCGTTCCATCTGCTCCGCCCGTTCCACCCGCTCTGCCCGTTCCACCCGCTCTGCCCGTTCCATCTGCTCTGCCCATTCATCCACTCTGTGTGTTCCATCCACTCTGCCTGTACCATCCACTCTGCCTGTTCCATCCAATCTGCCTGTTCCATCCACTCTGCTTGTTCCATCCATTCCATCTGTTCCACCCACTCTATTTGTTTCATCCACTCCTTCAGTTCAGTCTATTGTGTCTGTTTCATTTGCTGCATCTGTTCCATCCACTTGATTCAATCCATCTGTCCCATTCTGTAATCTACTCATCCTTTTCATTCTTTTATTCTACCTGTTCGCCATCTCGGTTCGATCGACTCCATCCATTCCATCGACTCCATCCATTCCATCAACTCCTTCCGTTCCCATCCACTCCTTCCGTACCCATCCACTCCATCCGTTCAGTCCACTCCATCCGTTCCATCCACTACATACGTTCCATATGCTCTGCTCGTTCCACCCGTTCTGCCCGTTCCATCTGCTCTGCCCGTTCATCCACTCTGCCTGTTCCATCCACTCAGCCTGTTCCATTCTTTCTGCTTGTTCCATCCAATTCCACCTGTTCCACCCATTCTGTTTGTTTCATCCACTCCTTCAGTTTAGTCTATTTTGTCCGTTTCATTTGCTGCATCTGTTCCATCCACTTGATTCAATCCATCTGTTCCATTCTATTAGCTATTCATCATTTTCATTCGTTTATTCTACCTGTTCGCCATATCCATTCCATCAACTCCATCCGTTCCATCAACTCCATCCGTTCCATCAACTCCATCCACTCCTTCTGTTCCCATCCACTCCTTACGTTCCGGTCCACTCCATCTGTTCCATCCACTCCATCCACTCCATCTGCTCTGCCCGTTCCAATCGCTCTGCCCGTTCCATCTGCTCTGCCTGTTCCATCCACTCTGCCTGTTCCATCCACTCTGCCTATTCGATTCACTCTGCATATTCCATCCACTCTGCCTATTCCATCCACTCTGCCTATTTCATCCACTCTGTCTATTCCATTAATTTCTATCTGTTCCACCCACTCTATTTGTTTCATCCACTCCTTCAGTTCAGTCCACTGTGTCCGTTTCATTTGCTGCATCTGTTCCATCCACTTGATTCAATCCATCTGTCCCATTCTGTAATCTATTCATCCTTTTCATTTGTTTATTCTACCTGTTCGCCATATCGGTTCGATCGACTCCATCCGTTCCATCAACTCCTTCCGTTCCCATCCACTCCATCTGTTCGGTCCACTCCATCCGTTCCATCCACTCCATACATTCCATATGCTCTGCCCGTTCCACCCGCTCTGCCCTTTCCATCTGCTCTGCCCGTTCATCCACTCTGCCTGTTCCTTTCACTCTGCCTGTTCCATCCACTCTGTCTATTCCATTCATTTCCATCTGTTCCACCCACTCTATTTGTTTCATCCACTTGTTCAGTTCAGTCCACAGTGTCCGTTTCATTTGCTGCATCTGTCCATCCACTTGATTCAATCCATCTGTCCCATTCTGTAATTTATTCATCCTTTTCATTTGTTTATTCTACCAGTTCACCATATCGGTTCGATCAACTCCATCCGTTCCATCAACTCCATCCGTTCCATCAACTCCATCCGTTCCATCAACCCCATCCATTCCATCTGCTCTGCCCGTTCCACCCACTTTGCCCGTTCCATTTGCTATGCCCGTTCATCCACTCTGCCTGTTCCATCCACTCTGCCTGTTCCATTCACTCTGCCTATTCCGTCTATTCCATTCATTTCCATCTGTTCCACCCACTCTATTTGTTTCATCCACTCCGTCAGTTCAGTCTACTGTGTCTGTTTCATTTGCTGCATCTGTTCCATCCACTTGATTCAATCCATCTGTCCCATTCTGTAATCTATTCATCCTTTTCATTTGTTTATTCTACCTGTTCGCCATATCGGTTCGATCGACTCCATCTGTTCCATCAACTCCATCCGTTCCATAGACTCCATCCGTTCCATCAACTCTATCCGTTCCAATAACTCATCTGTTCCATCAACTCCATCCATTCCATCTGCTCTGCCCGTTCCATCCACTCTGCCTGTTCCATCCACTCTGCCTGTTCCATCCACTCTCCCTGTTCCATCCACTCTGCCTGTTCCATCCACTCTGCCTGTTCCATCCACCCTGCCTGTTCCATTCACTCTGCCTATTCCGTCTATTCCATTCATTTCCATCTGTTCCAACCACTCTATTTGTTTCATCCACTCCGTCAGTTCAGTCTACTGTGTCCGTTTCATTTGCTGCATCTGTTCCATCCACTTGATTGAATCCATCTGTCCCATTCTGTAATCTATTCATCCTTTTCATTCGTTTATTCTAGCTTTTCGCCATATCGGTTTGATCGACTCCATCTGTTCCATAAACTCCATCCGTTCCATCAACTCCATCCGTTCCATCAACTCCTTCCGTTTCCATCAACTCCTTCCGTTCCCATCTACTCCTTTCGTTCCCATCTACTCCTTTCGTTCCCATCCACTCCATCCGTTCGGTCCACTCCATCCGCTCTGCCCGTTCCACTCGCTCTGCCCATTCCACCCGCTCTGCCCATTCCATCTGCTCTGCCCATTCATCCACTCTGCCCATTCATCCACTCTGCCCATTCATCCACTCTGCCTGTTCCATCCACTCTGTCTATTCCATTCATTTCCATCTGTTCCACCCACTCTATTTGTTTAATCCACTTGTTCAGTTCAGTCCACAGTGTCCGTTTCATTTGCTGCATCTGTCCATCCACTTGATTCAATCCATCTGTCCCATTCTGTAATCTATTCACCCTTTTCATTTGTTTATTCTACCAGTTCACCATATCGGTTCGATCGACTCCATCCGTTCCATCAACTCCATCCGTTCCATCAACTCTATCCGTTCCAATAACTCATCCGTTCCATCAACTCCATCCGTTCCATCAACTCCATCCGTTCCATCCACTCTGCCTGTTCCATCCACTCTGCCTGTTCCATCCACTCTGCCTGTTCCATTCACTCTGCCTATTCTGTCTATTCCATTCATTTCCATCTGTTCCACCCACTATTTGTTTCATCCACTCCGTCAGTTCAGTCTGCTGTGTCTGTTTCATTTGCTGCATCTGTTCCATCCACTTGATTCAATCCATCTGTCCCATTCTGTAATCTATTCATCCTTTTCATTCGTTTATTCTACCTGTTCGCCATATCGGTTCGATCGACTCCATCTGTTCCATCAACTCCATCTGTTCCATAAACTCCATCCGTTCCATCAACTCCATCCGTTCCATCAACTCCTTCCGTTCCATCAACTCCTTCCGTTCCCATCCACGCCTTCCGTTCCCATCCCCCCTTCCGTTCCCTCCACCTCGTCCGTTCCATCCACCTCATCCGTTCCATCCACCTCGTCCATTCCATCCACCTCGTCCATTCCATCCACCTCGTCCATTCCATCCACCTCGTCCATTCCATCCACCTTGTCCTGTCCATCCACCTCACCCATTTCATCCATTTCGTCTGCTTCATTCGATCTATCCACTTCATCTAATCATCCACTTCATCTAGTCATCCACTTAATCCAATCATCCGCTTCATTTTTTCATCCGCTTCATTCGTTCATCCGCTTCATTCGTTCATCTGCTTCATTTGTTTCATCCACTTCATCCAGTCATCCGCTTCAACCATTCATCCGCTTCATCCATCATCCGCTTCATCCAGTCATCTGCTTCATCCAGTCATCCGCTTCATCCGCTTCATCCAGTCATCTGCTTCATCCGCTTCATCCAATCATCCACTTCATCTGTTCCATCCACTTCATCCATTCCATCCACTTCATCTGTTCATCCATTTCATTCGTTCCATCCATTTCATTCGTTCCATCCATTTCATTTGTTCCATCCATTTCATTCGTTCCATCCATTTTATCAGCTTCATCCAATCATCCGCTTCATCCCATCATTCGCTTCATCAATCATCCGCTTCATCCAATCATCTGCTTCATCCACTCATCCGCTTCATCCAATCATCCGCTTTATCCAATCATCTGCTTCATTCAATCATGCGCTTCATCCAATCATCTGCTTCACCTCATCTGTTCTGTCCACCTCATCCATTCCAACCAACTCATCCGTTCCTGCCACCTCATCTGTTTCTGGCCACCTTCTCCGTTCCATCCACCTCATCCGTTCCATCCACCTCATCCGTTCCATCTGTTCCATCCACTTCATTCATCTACCCACTTCATCTAATCATCCACTTCATCCAATCATCCGCTTCATCCGTTAATCCACCTCATCCGCTTCATTCACCTCATCCGTTCCATCTGCTTCATCCGCTTCATCTGTTCCACCCGCTTCATTCGTTCTATCTACTTCGTCCGATCGTCCACTTCATTTAATCATCCAATTCATCCAATTATCCACTTCATCCAATCATCCACTTCATCCAATCGTCCACTTCATCTGTTCGTCCACTTCATTCGTTCCATCCATTTAATTTGTTCCATCCATTTTATCTGCTTCATCCAATCACCCGCTTTATCAAATCATCCGCTTCATCCAATCATTCGCTTCATACAATCATTCGCTTCATCCAATCATCCACTTCATCCAATCATCCGCTTCATTCAATCATACGCTTAATCCAATCATCTGCTTCATCCAATCATCCGCTTCATTCAATCATCCGCTTCATCACATCCGTTCCATCCACCTCATCCGTTCCATCCACCTCATCTGCTCATCCACTTCATCCGTTCCATCCACTTCATCCGTTCCACCAACTTCATCCTTTCCACCAACTTCATCCATTCCATCCACTTCATCAATTCTACTAGATTTCTCCGTTTTAATTACATTGGCTGATTTAGTTTTCTGCTTGTTCATTTGGTCTCTACGCTGGATTTTTAATTTTAATTCAACAACTGTCATGATGCCTACCCCCGGGGACCCAGACCAAGTCCAGCAACCCCGGAAGCAGACATCAAGTTATCCCAAGCAAGCCCAACAACCCCTGCTAGGGGCTATTTGGGTCCAGTCCTGGCACCTATGGCGCCAGGCTCATATGGAGAGTCATTCCTGGCGCCATAGGCACCAGGCTCATAGATTAAAACTTACCTGAGGCAGACCATGCTGCAAACTTACCTGATGTAGACCATGCTGCAAGAGCTCAAAGCCAACAGAGGCTTGGAAGGGACTACTTTACTTAGGGACTATTTTTTACTAGGGCGGGGCTGGGGAGGAATACTTACCTGGGACTACTTTGGAGGCTATTTAAACCACGCCTGAAGAGCAGCACACGCTTCGTGTTATTCTGCATCCAGCACCGTAACGCTCACCGTGCCTTCAAGTCTGCATCCAGCCTTCTGCCACGCCCGCCTCGAGTTTGGAGCTCCTAGAAAAAGGGAGAAAGAAGGAGAAAAGGTTAGAACAAGAGTAATACCTTTGATCCTTACCTGAATTCCCGATCCATCGCGCCTTCGAGCTGGAAGAAAGAAGCTATTTATGCGTGTGGCCTCGCCTGCTGCAGCGCCGCGCTGAACTCACTGGCCTTCGCAGCATCTTCACTTTCCACCGCATCCTCCTGCATGTTCCCGCCGCACTCCGGCACCTAAGGAGAAGACAAGAACAGCAAGGTGAGCCAAGGGAATACACAGAGGAATATTAGTTACCCCCCATAGACTTACCTGATTTTACACCGGGGGTACTTTCCTCTTCACGGGTCGGCGCAGCTTCCACTGCATCTTCACGAACCCCGGCCCCTAAGGGGAAACAAAAGGACAGCAAGGTGAACCAAAAGGACTAACAAGGGGAACCCTCCTCACCACAATAGACTTACCTGATTTTACCGCCGGAAGTATTATTCCCCGAGACTTCATACTTTCTCTCAGCGCCTGAATAAGGGAGAAAGCAACAGGTTACATATTGACATTATTTTATTGAACTGTGTTGGAAAATACAAATCCTCACCAGAATACTACCGGTTACCACAAGGAACTCTTCATTATGGTCAAGCTGCAACCTACAAGGAATTGGACAAGAGTGAAAGTCAGGCATTTTAATTCTTACGAACTTTATACTTACGGCGTCTTGCCGGGAATCTCGGAGTGAATATTGTTCTGGAACTCACCAATTCCTTCGAGCCAGTGAAGCAACTGGTTATCAGCGCGCGCCTGCGCTCAATGCAGGATGGAGTGCTCATCTTTTCAAACCATCAGGTGAGACTATAAGAGGGGACATCAAAGGTGATCTGTGGGGAGAACAGCAGGGGTGGGAGGATTTACGCTCAACTCCACGGGTGGTTAATTCCCTTTCTCCACTTGCAGAAGAATATTCCTATGGGCCAAGCAAATGAAGCTAGGTGGGCCAGTCCAGTCCGCCATCTCGGCCCTAAGCATCACATTGGTGGAGACCGCAGCTGTCCAGTTCCGATCGACGCCTCTGTGGGAGCCAGGTGAGCGTAACAGCAACCTTGGTTTCTGTTTATTGTGGTTGTTTGTTCTGTTTGTGCTAAGAGTTGATTTTAAGGGAAGAGACACGTTTTCAGTAATTTGCAGAAAGACATGAGGTCTTCGGTGAGTCGGATGTGGGGACGAAGTGTGTTCTACAGAGTGGGGGCCAAGGCTGAGAATGATGATCCACCTAACATTACTGAGTTGGGGTTTGGTATCACTAGGAGGCAGGCAGAACTTGATCTTAGAGTGCGCGATGGATGGTAGGGTTTTTAGCTTGTCCTGAAGTTATTGCGGTCCGGTTTTGTGTATTGCTCGGTGCGAGATGCATTAGGTTTTGAAGGTCACCCTTTGTCCAACGGGAGCCAGTAGAGAGTTTTGAGTGCTGGGGAAGTGTGGTCTCTTGGGCCAAGTGCTAGTAGTAGTTTGGCTGCAGCATTTTGAGCTCTTTGTAGTTTAGTCATGTGGTATGCTTGGATTCTCAGGTAGAGGGGGTTAGCATAGTCCAGTCTTGACATTACAATTGATTGGACCGCGGCATGTCTGTTTGGAAAGGAGAGGTATGGAAAAATGGCAGGACTTAGAGACGTTGTTGACTTGGTGCGATAATTAGGTCAAAGTGGAGCGTTCATCCAAAGTTTTTTACTGAGGTAGAGGTTGTCAGGGGATTTCCCATGGATGATGGCCAGGGTAGAGGGTGAGGGAGAATTTCGGTGTTGCCACACACCATGATTTCAGTTTTTGTGGGGTTTAAAATTAGGTGGTTTATAGTCATCCAGTGATCAATGTCAAGCAGGCAGGCAGCGAGGTCGGGCTGGCAGTTGGGTTTTGGGTTAATGAGTTTTAGGATTAGTTGGGTGTTGTCTGCGTAGTTGTAGCACAGGATATTGTGCAAGCGGATTATTCAGGGAAGGGTGGACATGTAGAGGTTGAACAGGAGGGCTGATAGGCATGCTCCTTGTGGAACTCCAGTATTGACTGGTCGGGCGGTGGAGACAAAGGAGGAGAGGAGGGTTATTTGTTTCCTATTGTTAAGAAAGGATGCTATCCACTTGAGAGCCTTTCCATGAATTCCTAGGGAGTGGAGGCGGTCGAGGAGGATCGAGTGATTGATTGTGTCAAAGGCAGCGGATAGGTCAAGAAGGATTAGTGCAGTGCATCTCGCAGAGTTTGCAGTGTTTTTAAGGTCATCCCAGATTGAGGTCAGGGTGGTTTCGGTTCCGTGTCGGGATCTGAACCCTGATTTAGCGGGGTCTGGGAGATTCTTGGCTTTGACAAAGGCGTTTAGTTGGGAGTAAGCGGTTCGATCAATGAGTTTAGCAAGAAACCTGGTGTTTGAGATGGGGCAGTAGTTTTTGGGGTTTAGGCACTTTTCTTTAGTAGGGGTTTGATGTGAATGCATCTGGAAAGATTCCTGAGGAGAGGGACTCGTTTATGATGGTTCTCGCGTACTCTCCTGTGCAGGTGGATGCAAATATTTGTTTGAGCGTTGAGGCTGGGCAGGGGTCTAGCGGTGAGCCGGATGGTTTCCGGGCAGAGAGAAGTTTGGTAAATTGGTCAGTTGATATTGGTGTGAACGAGTCAAAAGTCGGGTAGGTTGTAGTTGTGGGCGGAGGGTTGGCAGGTGGGGTGGGTGTATTGTGCAGAGGGTGCAGGAGGGCTCGTTTGTTTATTAGGGAGTTTGTTCTTTCCAGAGCGGTGGTGTAGAAGTGGAGAGAGAGAGTGAGTGACAGAGTGATTGAGAGGGGGTTGATTGGGTGTTGGTACAAGCTGGCTTGGTGAATTCAGAGATGATTTTGTGGAGTTCTTTGCTGGGGTTTCTACAGTTGAGGATTCCAGAGTTGTAATGGGCTTTTTTTGCTTTCCGGATTTCGGATTTGTAGCAGCGGTGGTGCTGGGCTAAGGTGGATCTGCTCAGGGTGGTTTTATCTTTTCGACATTTGCGTTTGAGTTATTTATATATTTGTTTAGCAGTCTTCAGTTCTGGAGTAAACCATCTTGGAAACGGGCCATGGCGAGTGGATGGTTGGAAAGTGGGCGTGAGCGGGATTAGTGAGGTACTGAGCCATGTGTGTCAAAGCTTAAGTTTACATTGCATGCAGAGGTAGGGGGGTACTGGAGGAGTGTGTCAGCATGGTCGGGAAGGATTTTTAGTTTCTTTCAGCATTTGCGCAGATTTGGAGGTTCTGGTTTGGGTACGGGGAGGGCGGGGGGGGGGTGGGCGAATGTTGAAAGGGACAATGAAGTGATCGGACCAGATTACAGGGGTCTGGGGGGTTCAGATGTATCTGGTCGTGGGAGCTGAAGATGGCATCAAGGGTGTGTCCCTTGCAATGAATTGGCCCATTTATGTGGGTACGGAGGTTAATTGTGTCTAGGTAGTCGACCAGAGAGTGGGTCATTGGGTTGGTCGGGATGTCGAGCCAGATGTTAAAATCTCCTAGAAGAGTGAGGTTGGGATGGTTTAATTGGATGGTGGCTATCGAATCGCAGAGGTTGCTTGAGAATTGTCTGTAGTAGCTAGGAGGTCTGTATATGATTAGGAAGCTGTGGGAGAACGTTTGGGGGAAGGTTAGTTTGACTAGAAGCGATTCGCAGGAAGGGATGGTTGGCTGGCTGTCGGAGATTGAGGCGGAGAAGTGTGACTTGAAGGCGATTTCTACTCCTCCTCCTCTAGAGGGTCAGTTAAGTGGGATGAGGGAGTAGTCTGGGAGAAGGCCTCATTGGCGATAGGGGCAAACTTGTCAGAGAAATAGGTTTCTGTGAGAAAGACTAGGTCTGGCTTGTCTGAGGAGAGGAGGTCAAAGATGCTGCGTTGGTTTCTTGCTACAGATCGGGCATTAAAAAGGATGCATCATACTTCGGAACAGGAGGATGATGTGGGGGTTGCATCGGTGGAGGTTGGGAAGGGTGGGAAGTGGGCCTGAGGGGTGGTGGGGGGTGGGTGGAGGGGGGTGAGGGGAGGAAGGGGGAACTAGGCGGTGAGAGGGGGATGGTCGGTGGTCAATGGGATGAGTAGGTGGGCGGTCAAAGTGGTGGTTGTGTGGGAGGGGTTGGCTTGGACGGGTGTGGGAGGTTGGTTGGAATTGGGACAGGTGATTTGAAAATTGGGTGTAGGGGGTTGGGAGTTCCAGTTGTGCATGGTGAGAAGTCAAGGGAGAGGGGTTTGAGGTAGGGTGAGGAAGGGGGGAGGGTGGGGGTTTCGATCGAGAATGGGAGATTGAGGTGGTGGGTCGAGACAGGAGTGGTGAGGAGTAATGAGAGGTTGAGGGAGACCAGGTGTGTTTCCTTTTCAGGGTTTTTGTTGCAGTTGGAGTATGAGAGAGGGTCAGGGGGGTAAGAGGGTGAAAGGGATGTGGCTACCGTTCGAGGGTGAGACGTGCAGTTTTTAGAGAGGGGAAGGAATGGGGTCGGGGGAGGATGTTAGCGGGAGGGGGTGGTGGCTTGGCTGGGTGTCCCTTGGAGGCAGGGCGGGCTGTTTGTTGGGGGAGCTGGGGGTGGGGTCATGGAGATGGTGGGTGGGTGGATGGAGGGGATGGGAGGAGGAGGAGCAGGGGCCTTAGGGTGGTCAGCTCACCATTAGGCTCCCCTGGCTTGGTGTTTGGATAGGGGTTGGGTTGGGGGGGCAGTGGACAGCGAGTGGGCTGGAATTTGGTGGCGGGTTGGTTGGTTTGGGATGGGATGGTTCTTCTGTCTTGGGAGTTCGGTTGGGAGAGGGCTGGGCATGTGGTGGAGGACGGGATGGTTTGGGGAGGGGGAAGGGAAGTGGGGTGAGGGTGAAGGGAGGCAGGCATGAGTGTGTCTCTTTTGGCGGACCATGGTGTGTTGGGTGGACTCATGGTGTGGCTAGGATAGCACTTGCTATGGTTGGCGTTGGATGATTTTGTTCGCATTTTCAAGTTGAACTATACCACAGGATGGTATTATTCACACTTTCAAAGTTTGCCTATGTCAGAGTTAAGGACAACTTTCTAAATTTAAGTGTGCTACAGGATGATATTGTTCACAACTTCTAAGATCGATTATATCATAGGGTGAGATTATTCACATTTTCCAAGTTCAATAGTACCATAGGATGATCCTACCACACTTTCTAGGTTCTGTTATACCACAGTTAGGGACACCTTCTAGGTTCAGCAGGACCACAGGAAGATATTATTTACCCAGTTATATTCAACACTTTCTATATTCAACTAAACCACAGTTATGCTGTTAGGCACATTTTCTATATTCAAGTAAACCCTCGTTATGCTATTGGGCACACTTTCTATATGCAGCACTTTCTATATTTAACTAAGGCACCGTTAAGATATTAGGCACACTTTCTATATTCAACACTTTCTATTCAGCTAAACCATAGTATTGCTATTAGGCACACTTTCTATATTCAACACTTTCTATATTCAACTAAACCAGAGTTATGATATTAGGCACACTTTCTATATTCAACTAAACCATAATTATGCTATTGGGCACACTTTCTATATGCAGCACTTTCTATCGTCAACTAAGGCACCATTAAGGTATTAGGAAAACGTTCTATATTCAACACTTTCTATAATCAACCAGACAACAGTTTTGCTATCAGGCGCTCTTTCTAGTCAGCTAAACCACAGTATTGCTATTAGGCACACTATCTAGATTCTGCATTTTCTATTCAACTAAACCACAGTTTTGCTATTAGGTACACTTTCTATATTCAATACTTTCTATAATCAACTAGACCAAAGTTTTGCTATCAGGCGCTCTTTGCATTCAACTAAACCACAGTATTGCTATCAGGCACACTTAATATTCAACTAAACCACAATATTGTTATTAGGCACACTTTCTATTCTACCAAACCACAGTATTGCTATTAGGCACACCTTCTATTCAACTAAACCACAGTATTGTTATTAGGCACACTATCTATATTCTGCATTTTCTATTCAACTAAACCACAGTTTTGCTATTAGGTACACTTTCTATATTCAATACTTTCTATATTTAACTAAGGCATCGTTATGATATTAGGCACACTTTCTATATTCAACACTTTCTATTCAACTTAACCACAGTTTTGCATTAGGCACACCTTCTATTCAACTAAACCACAGTATTGTTATTAGGCACACTATCTATATTCTGCATTTTCTATTCAACTAAACCACAGTTTTGCTATTAGGTACACTTTCTATATTCAATACTTTCTATATTTAACTAAGGCATCGTTATGATATTAGGCACACTTTCTATATTCAACACTTTCTATTCAACTTAACCACAGTTTTGCATTAGGCACACTTTCTATATTCAACACATTCTTATCATCGAAACCACAGTTTTACATTAGGCACACTTTCTATATTCAACTAAGGCACCGTTACGGTATTAGGCACACTTTCTATATTCAACACTTTCTGTTCAACTAAACCACCGTTTTGTATTAGCCACACTTTCTATATTCAACTAAGGCACTGTTATGGTATTAGGCACACTTTCTATATTCAGCACTTTCTGTTCAATTAAACCACTGTATTGCTATTAGGCACAGTTTCTATTCAACTAAACCACGGTATTGCTATTAGGCACACTTTCTATATTCAACACTTTCTATTCAACTAAACCACAGTTTTGCATTTAGGCACGCTTTCTATATTCAGTTAGGCACACTTTCTATTCAATTAAATCACAGTATTGCTATTAGGGACACTCTCTATATTCAACACTTTCTATATTCAACTAAACCACAGTTTTGCTACTAGCCACACTTTCTAAACATGGGAGGTTTGTGCAGACTATCTGGAGGTGAGGATCAACTAAATGGAACAAGTCAGGTGGATTCAGAGTTGTTGGGAGTACAGTTTAGATGCAAGAGTTTCTAACAGCAGGGCTTGTAGGGTTGAGTGGTAGGATAGTATGGCATGTAGTAATTGCTTCAGTAGGGACTACTGAAGCATGCCTTTGTCAATGCCCTACCCTTGCCACAATTACATTTTTTTTTTGGGTGGGAGCTGGCTTCTTGCTTCTCCTGCGGATACCTGCAGATACGATCAGCAGCCTTCCTTTGGCTCGGGGTCCTTAGCCGAAGGAGGCTGCCAGGCAAAGGGCTGCCCTGGGAGGGCCAGTTAAGACCAGTTGGGAGAGCGAGTGGGAGGAGTGAAGGGAGGGTGGGTCAGGAGGCGGGCGGGCTGTAGGACTAGGAACAGGGTGCGGGAGGGAAGGGACTCAAGGGGCTGCTCCTGGGCACAGCCTCACAAACAGATGGGCAAATTAAACAGCAAAAGGTACTTTCAGGGGCACACACTCACTGCGCTCCTTGTATGCCGACTGGCCATTCGGGGCACGGTGGGCTGGTCGGGTGGCAGGAGTTGGAGAGACCAGGAAGCAGGGAGCAAGCAAGGGCTGGGAAGGGAAATCTGGCGGTATTGGGCTAAGGACAGTAGATGGATTCAACATTTACAGCAAATGGCCTGGAAAACAAGAGACACTCACCGGATCGATTATCTAATGAAATGGGGCCTTTAGAGATGGAATGGCACACTAGACACGATACACACGGCCCCTCTGGCCAATCCGGGCATGGTGAGCGGGTCGGGAGGTGGGAGGTGGAGGGACCAGGAAGCGGGGAGCGAGCAAGGGCTGGGAAGGGAAATCAGGCAGTCATGAAGCTGCCACCTCAATGTATGTTGGTAATGGTTCCTAGAAAAAACTTCATGAAGCTTTAACCTTGATCTATGGCTGCTGGAGTTACCTCATGAAGCTGCAACCTCAATCTATGCCAGTAATGGCTACTGCAAGTCACCTCATGAATCGACCACCTGATTCTTTACCAGTATGGCTGCTGGAAGTCACCTCATGAAGCAGCAACCTCAATTAATGCCACTAACTGGTACCGAAAATCACATCATGAAGCTGCCACCTCCTTCTATGGCAGTAATGTCTGCTGGAAGTCACCTCATGAAGCTGCAACCTCATTCTATGCCAGTAATGACCGTGGGAAGTCACCTCATGAAGCTGCAACCTCATTCTATGCCAGTAATGGCAGTGGGCAGTCACCTCATGAAGCTGCCACTGCATTTGTTGCCAGTAATGGCTACTGGAAGTCACCTCATGTAGCTGCAATCTCCTTCTATGGCAGTAATGGCTGCTGACAGTCACCTCATGAATCTACCACCTAATTCTTTACCAGTAATGGCCACTAGAAATGTGAGAAACCTGAAGGTACTCTCACATTTACTCCCCAGCGATCTTCTATTTAGGTGCCATGTGAAGGGCCATCACTTTTGGATTCTGACGGTAGTGGTGGACAAGCGAGAGAGGATCACTTGGGTGGAGGGTCCTTGAGGAAAGAGTACCTGAAGGCAAGACATGGTATCCCCCTTTTTCCAATACCTACTTACCTTACCTTCCCTCAGCCTTTATGGGTTACACACAATCCCAACCCTTACCTCCCCATTCACCCATACTTAGTACCGAGATGAAGAAAAAGAGACTAGGAGTAATGCACACCTCCTATGTGAAACACCACTCTAGTACTGGGACGAAGAAGAGGGATATGCAAACATCTAGTACTAAAAGTCGGGCATGTCCCAGTAATTATTTTAGTGAAGGCCAAGCAATACCAGCCAACAAGACACAAGTAAGGCCCCTTTAACAGGCTCAGGTGTATAAAAGGTGGAGCCCAAATCAGTGTGAAGAGATAGAGCTGCTTGTGCAGAATGAGACCAGGGAGTCTGGAGGCTGGCGAGGAACCCAGAGGACATGTCAGACCAGGAGTGACCAAGTATCATGGTGGGTGAAGGACCATGAGCCAGTGAATTTAAAAGCAGACAGCTGGAGCTGTCAAGAAACGCAAAGCCAGAATGACTGCAAGCCACAGCTGTTCCGGATGCCGGCATGTGCTGGAAAGTACCTGGCAGAGAAGCAGAGATGAAGCGTTCTGCATCCCCGCTGTCAAGAAGGTGGGAAGGAGCAGCAGGGACCGCTGCGGGAGAGACATGAAAAGCCAGTGAGTGTCAGAGGACCAGAGCGCTCCCCAGCGAACTGCAGGCAAGTAGCGGTTCATGCAAATGAATGAAGCTGAACTATAGTGAATGGCAAAACGAAAGTGCTGTATGAAGGAAATTATGCAATATTGTGATCGGAACTGAGCGGAAAGTGATATTTAAAGGAACTTTCATTATATTGAATACCAAACGAAAAGAAGAGTACATTTTGAATCTAAACTAAAGATATGTGAAATACTGAACAAACATTGGAGAAAAAACTGACAAGGATGGTCAGACTTGGTGCAAGCAGTACCGTGAGCAGAACTAAAGCAAACGAGGTTGACAAACCAATGTAACACGTTTATGAGCAAAACAAAAGATTGACACCCCAGAGTGTCGCAGCAATTAAGGAAGCTATAAGTGTGAATTCAGAATCCTAAAGTAGAAGAGGCTGTGAAAGAGTTACACAACGCCAACAGGGAACTTATGGCTGTGCAACCTGCGATGGGTAGATTGTGTGGTCTGACAACTGCGCCTAGACCTGGGGCTTCCCTACTGTGAAGGTCACAGATATTGCAAACCGAGTCAAAGTGAAGCACAGGGCTCCGGGTTGCATGACCTCTGATGGGTGGACCATGTGGTCTGACAACTGTGCCTAGACCAGGCAGCCCTAAATGGTGACAAGCAAGGAGCTTTGTGAATATTGTGAAAACTAAGAACAGGGTGTGGAAAATGCTGGATTTGACAAGAGGGGTTGCGGTGCAGCCCCTGCTTGTTGTGAAAAGATATTGAAAGAGATCCCTATAGACTGTCTCTTGAAGCTTGAAGAGACAGACAGCCTGGGTAAAAGCCCAAGGTTCCTGATTGTGTGACCTGTGATGGGTGGACCGGGTGGTCCGACAACTGTGCCTAAACTGGAGAAAACCATATTTGTGAAAGCCAAAGAGACTGCTGTAGCGAAATAGGAATAATCTATTGAAGTGAAATAGTAAGAAACTAGGACTATAAAGTTAATCTGGAATTACCTTGATTTGTTGAACATTGAAAGAGTGAGAATCAGTACAAGTTAAATAACTTAAGCCAGGGAAGGGAAACCTGAAACTTGGTGAAGGTGCCATAGAGAAAAGTGGATTGAATGTTAAAGCAAGCCAGAAGGCAGTTCAAGTGGACCTTTTGTTTTCTTAAAAAGAACATTAAGAAAGTGCAAGTTGTACGAGTATTACAGTGTAATCTTGGGGAAGGTAATCCTGCGAATTGAAAGAACTGAGACGCTGTCTTGGGGAAGGTAACCTCAAGTCCCCCTTTTGTGTGAACTGTGCTAGAGTAATCTTGATGAAGGAAACCTAATATTTGACAGAACATTGGTAAGATAAGCAGCTATTGGAACTGTATTGAACTTGTGAAAGAACTTTTGCTGAATCCAGCTGAGTCTTTATTTTTGAACACTTCTATGGTGACTAAGAAGTACCCAAGCCATGTTTATTTCAAGATGTGAGGGCAAGCAGAGGTTTTGACACAGACAGACTTTTGATTTGGACTTACAGACACATACCTCCCTTTTGATTTGTTATAGGGCAAGTTAGGCGCTACACCATCGTGATCCTTAGTAGTAAAATTAAATAGAAATATCTTTACTGTTGTCCAGGTCATCCCTTGATACCATGCTTATCTCACAGAAGTCACCCCATAAAGTTTCCTCCCTCATCGTACGCTACCAGTGGTCCCTTACATCACTCACATGTTGCTATGGCCACACAAGTCACAGGCTTCCCTCTGCAGTTGGTTTTCAAATTGTGTGGTTTTGCCTGGAATGTTGTATATGTGTTGGTTGAAAACTGCTTTTCTTTATCCTCCCTGCAGGTGCTATGTGTATAAGAACTTCAATCACTCGTGTGTAATGTCACTGCTGTACCAAAGCCTTGATGTTGGGTGAGTCAACTTAAAAAGCCAGCCAGCCAGCCATTCACCCCCCTGGGGGACCCACAAAGATCGGGCCCCAGAGTAATGGAAATAATACACGAATACAGGTTACATACTGGCCTTAAAATCAACCAGGGTAAATCAGTATTCGTACCAGTGAATAGAAGGCCCAAGGCGATACCGGATAACTGCGCCATAAAGATCATCAATGAACCATTCAAATATCTGGCAATTAAAGTGCATAGAGATGAATTGGGGTTCTTAAATAATGATTTGGACCCAGTACATGAGAGCACTGAATACTGGGCAGGCTTGCCACTATCTGTGATGGGAAGAGCCAATCCATTTAAAATGATCACGCTGCCCAAGTTGTTGTATGTACTACAAAACACTCCAACAGGGATCCCCAAAACCACATTGGTGAAGATTGAAACACAGCTAATGGGTGTTGTATGGGGTCAATGTAGTCCACCAAGAGCACTGAGGACGTCAACAAGATCCGTCTAAGACGGGAGATTGGGAATACCAGATATCCAGAAGTACTACTGGGCATCGCAATTAGTAGTGGTAGACAAATGGGTGTTTGGTGCGGCAACAAAAGCACACACAAAACTAGAAGTGATGGTGATGAAAGATATATCTCCCCTACAAATTCTATATGGGAGCCCAGGCAGGGAAATAATACCATCTGCAGGACAACGAATCATAGAGATAAGAAGGGAGGTCACAAAGGCAATCGAATGGAAGGGGAAAAAAATCACTAAATGCTCCCTACTTTGGGAAAATCTGAATAATCTCAAAATGTATAAATTGGGGAAACAAACATGATGGGGGTACAAGGGGATCAAAACAGTAGGAGACATCCTACATCAGAATTAGCTATCATCATTCAAGTATTAATGGAGAAATGTTGCTGACTTACATATGCAAAAATAAAACGCCATCCAGACTCAATTTGGAAGGGAGAAAGACATCCCAGAACGTACACCGCTCAAAATCAATTTGCTAACCAAGCAGCTAAAAGGGAAAGCATTTACAACATTATACCAGCCGATTCATGATTTTACCTCCCCGCCAATATCAAAAATGAAATCAAGATGGGAATCTGTCCTGGGACCACTGAAAGAAGAATGGGCCAAAGCACAAATTGCTGTCGGAGAGGTCAATGTGTCCACCAGGCTGAGACTGGTGCAATATAACATTTTGCATAGAATATATTACTCCAGGGAGGGGCTCCTCAGAATGGATGCAGAGGCTGTCTGAAATGCAGAGTGGGGGTGGGAACCTTTTTCCATGTACTCTGGAGCTGCCTGAGGATCAAAACCTACTGGGAGACAATTTTAATAATACTATCTAGATTAGTGTTGCAACAAATACTAGAGTGCCCCTAAATAACTTGCCGTTATTATTTATTCAAATTTGTTGAGCGCACATCAGCCCAGAAGCATCGTGGCGCTTGTTACAGACATCTTAGTTGCAAAGGAAACCGTAGTTACAATCAATACATAAATTACAGAGGAAATATATACAATAGCAAGGCAGTATATTTACATGGCTTCCTGAAATTTGCTAGTTATTTAGCAAGGAACGAGGTTTTCAGTTTCCTGCGAAAGATGGGAAGTGAGTTTTCCGTTCGGATGTCTGAAGGGAGAGCGTTCCATGTCTGTGCTGCAATGTAGGGAAAACCTAGACCTCCGGCTTTGGCTTTTTTGATGCGTGGGGTGCAGAGTAAGTTAGCGTATTGCGTCCTGGTGGGACGTGTGGAGGAAGGTTTGAGGATGGTATCTGAAAGATAGGACGGGGCGGAGAGGGAGAGGCATTTGTGAGTGAGGGTGAGGATTTTGAGGGTGATCCGTTCTTTGACTGGGAGCCATTGGGCTGAGAGCCTGGCCTGGGTGATATGCTCTCTTCTTGGAATACTAAGAGCGGCCCGGAGAGCGTTGTTCTGTGTGATTTGTAGTCTATTTATGTTTTTGGCTGATGTGCCTGCTAGGAGAGCATTGCAGTAGTCCAATTTGGCTCCAATGGTTGCCCTCGCTATGGAGAGGCAGTTAGGTTTAGAGAGGTAGGGCTTGATGGCGTTTATAAGTTTGGTGGTGTGTGCGGATGCGGAAGTGATAGCGCTGACTTGTCTAGTCATAGATAGCGAAGAGTCAAGGTATACTCCCAGTGTCTTGACGGCTGTGGACACGGGGATGATGGAGTTGTCAATTGAGAAGTTAGTGTACAGTTTGTCCAGTTTGTCTAAGGTGTTCTGTTGACCTAGTATCAAGATTTCGGTCTTGTCACCATTGAGGCAGAGGCCATTAATTGCCATCCATGCCTTGATGATGGAGTAGATAGTATGGAGTGCCTTTGCGTCTTCGTTGTATGAGCCTGAGAGGGGTAGAAGTACTTGTGTGTCGTCCGCGTAGTTCGTGTAGGTGATGCCGTATGAGTCAAGTTTGTCAAAGAGGGGCTTGGTGAACAAGTTATAGAGTGTGGGTGCAGTGCAGGAACCTTGAGGGACCCCGCAGTGGATTGTCGTGGGTGTGGCGTTAGCGATGTCCGAGAAGACGTTATATTGGGGGGGATTAAAAATTGATCTGCATTGCACTGATGATAGTTGAGAGGGACATGGCGACTAAATGGGGAACGGGTGAAATCCCGTCCATGGCAAAATGGTAAGAGGGAATGGATTGGTTCCATTCTCTAGAAGAAATAACTTACAGGAATAGTGGCATCATAGCCAAATACCAGAGGTTTTGGGGGAAATGGCATTTGGTCACATGAGAGATATGATAAATGGTAACAAGATAATGAACTGAGAGCGGACTATGCAAATGAATATTTACCTTCATTCTCATTGTACACCAGAAATGTGGGTGGTGGGAGGAGGTGAAACAACAAAGATGAATTGAGCAGCCGGAGGATATAATTGGTGGTGGAGTGAGGACGGGAAGCCTGCCATTGTTGAGAGTTGCAATATGATGTATGAGTTGGCAATGTTCTGAAAAATGCAACACATTGTTTTAAAAAGAATGAAGATATGCATAATGGAGAACTTGGATTACACGTAAGTAACTTTTCCTACTCCTTTGAGGGATCTTTGTTATTATCCGTTACACGGAATAGAATACCAAGTCCGCCCCCATAAAGGTGATGAGGACATTAGAGTATGGAGAAACCTAAATGGATTAGAAAGATTCCTAATGTTAGGGAGATCATGTAAACCGATTCCTTAAAGATGCTTGACCAACCCGTATGGCCGCCTAAGCAACAGAGTCTAGACAGTAATATCTGCACTTTCTGATTATGAAAAAGAGAGTATGGCTCCTCTGCACATAAAGCCTGGATTCTCACTAACCCATCTGGCCAAAGTAATCACTAACAGAAAAGCTACTTTCAAGTGTTAGTGTTTAGGGCTGCTTTAGGCACATATTTGAACTGGGGGCCCATCAATTTTGAAAAGACAAGATTCAATTCCAATGGAGGAAAAGAGTTCCTAAAGAGAGGGTACAGTTTCTTCAAACCCTTTAAAATTTCTTTAATGACCAGCATTGTGAAGAAATAATTCTGATAAGCTGTAATGGCAGAACGATGTACTTTAATAGAGGAAAACTGCAATCCAAATTTACCCAAATATATAAGATAAACCTGTTATTAAGGACTACTGATCTGCAGGAGTACTGGCAGAATAAGGGCTAAACCGCCTACTCAGTTCCACACTATTACTAAACCAGCAGTGATCCCAATCATGAAGGTAAAACAGACACCGCCCGATGGGTACACCTCCTTTGCCTTTTGTGGTAACGGGGGGTGGTGGAGTGAGGGCAGGTTACACTTTCAGGAGGGATGTGAGGTGATATCGGTAGCAACAAAAATAGCAATAGTACAAAGACTCCAAAATAAATTAATGTCCAATCAAGGTTCCATACAAATATAGACTTTAATTAAATAAACATGCAAATAACCATCTAAAATCACAAGGAAAAACCCCACTCTGTAAAAAGAGAACACAGAAGATGCAGCTGTGGGTTCAGTCAAGACATTGCAGCAATGTCACTGGTAAAAAGGGTATGATTTGAAGAACAAGGTGAAAAATGGGACATACAAGTAACTAGGGACCCAAAAAGTGGATCAGGGGGACAGGGCCTCTGAACAGTACCTTATCCTTGGCTTTGGAGGCTCAACAGCTTTGTCGTGATTTATTAGGCAGTCAGTGTCAACTCAGGGAGTTCCTTTCTCCCCAAGCAAGGTGGTCCGCACCCAAAGCGCTTATACAGGTACAAATTTAGTGAGGCCTCCAACTTATTTCGCACCACCGCAGCAAATACCCTCTGTACCACCAATGAGCTAGGAACTAGGCCGGTGTATAGTAAGAATATGTATTTATTTAAGGTTTGACAAATATTAATATCAACCAAAACATCAACCACCAATGCCGTGGTCACAATTCCAAATTACTTGCAACATTTGATTGATTTGCATTTCTAATGAACTTACAAATATTACAACACACAGGTAAAACTGAAAAAGACTGTACATCAAACACACACATAGGATTTCTTGCACATTAAGAATCATTAAATTTGAACAACCCCCAGTGAATGCTTGGGTTATCACAATGCTCTTCTCTCCCAGGAACCCTCACCCCCCGGCATCAGTTATATATGACCCCTTAATTTGAATGCAAGGTACGGGAAGTGGGAATACATTAGCAAATCGATTTGGCTTTTTATTAAAAGGCAGGGTTTTACAAATGGACACAATGAAAAAAATCGTTTTGGGTTTTTTAATTGCATGAAATGCAGGGCTTTGGGAAAATCGCTTTGAGATGCACGTAACTAAATAGGAAATTTCATTTTGCACACTCTACATTCACTTGAGTGGCAGCATTTTAGAGTTACTTATTTTGCGATTATGGACACCCCCCTTCTCTACAGAAGACAGGGGTTTCAGAAAGGTAGAGTCACCCAAGTACTTTATTGTCTATATCGGCTCTAACACACTTGGCATGAACTTTGTTAGTTTCAAACTCTAACAACACTCATCCTGTGATTTTCTATAGGGGAATTAACTTCAATTCAATGCGCTAAGGATCTAAACAGCTTCCCCCTCCCCTCAATTTAAGGGAAAGGATTAAGGCAGGCTGTTCCTAACACAATTCAATTTAAATGGATAGGGGGATTTTCTATAGTGGAATTCATTTGAGTTGGGTTTAATAAAATGTGGCAAGGGTCTCCCCAGTTCCACCCCCCCTTCCCCGCTATGTGAGATGGAGATTAAGGCTGGCAGATTCCTCCCACCCCCCCACCTTTGTTGGCATTTAGATTAATCTTCTTACATGGGAGGCCTTGGTTATGGGGCATCCAGGGAAACAGCAGGGCTCCTCCAAGGACAGCCCAGATCTGGTCAAAAGGCTTTGGTCAAGGGTAGTCCCCAGCACCCAGACTCCCTGTGGTTTCTCAAATGGCAGGCCCAGATAGCTTCTAGATTTCCCAGTCTCTGTCTACCATGCAATGTTTAAGGCCTTGGTAGCTCCCCTGTCTCTCTGCAAATTCTCTGCAAGAGTCCAGAAACAGGCTACCTCCAGCAATAGAGTGGGAAAGTCAAGGGAAAATCAAAAGTCCAATGAAAGGTCCCAAGGGTCAAAAAGTCAAAGAAAGATCAGCAAGCAAGTCCCTTCTTAGATTGGAAATTACCAGAACATAGGGCTGATGACACCTACATACTGTAATAATTCCCATGATACTGACTGGCTAACTCTCTCCCTTCACCTTCCACCAAGACACTCACTGGCTGCTGGTAGGACCAGAAGTTGGGAGATATGGGTTATGGAAGCTGCAGGAGGAAGAAAAATGCATCATTTCAAAATGACAGGTAGTTTTACACTTTTGGGTTCTGAAAATCTGCCAACATGGCAACTACCGTAATCTTTCGGATAACTACATGAACCTATATATTTTTTAATTTTACATTTTATGGCGAGTCGGAAAATACTAATTATATCTCGGCACGCCCTTCCTGGGAGGAGCAACTGTTTTTATCGATTTATTCCTGAGCCAAAATAGTCATAAATCTTCCCCTTCCCGATTCAAACCTTACTTCCATAACCTATCATCACACTAACTTTCTATTCCTGTCATGATCTCTGCTTCCAAAAGGCCAGGACTTACCCAACTCCCTTGGAAGCAGACCCATAACCCAGGTTCCGAGTGCCAGCCAGTCCCAATTGGGACCTTTTGGACCCTGTCCTGGCGCCAGTGGCGCCAGGCTCATAAATATGCCCAGTCCCAGCGCTGCAAGCGCCGGGCTCATAATGCTTGGGTGGACTTACCTGCAGCAGACCATGCTGCTTACTTACCTGCCAGTTGAACCCCTGATCCTCTTCTGTTTGGGACTACTTTTCCTGTTGGGTGGGGCAGGAGCCACTCCCTAGGTTCAGAACACTGGAACTCTTCTGGAAAGCAGGAACTCTTTTCTTACCTAGGCGTGGCTGTGGAAGGAGACACCTAAGCACTACAGGAGGCTATTTAAACCACACCCGATGGATGAATCTTGCTTTGCGTTATTCTGCATCCTCTGCAGCAGAACGCTCATCGTGTCTTCTGCATCTGATCCTGGGCCTAAAGGAAAAAGGCTTACCATCCTGAATCCAGTCTTCAGCAACATCTATAAAGACAAGAAAGAACAGGTTAGCACTACGGTCTTCAGTGACAGAGCTTCTCTTACCTGGTCCATCGGCTGTCATCAATGCCTCGCGCAACATTCCTGCATCTGAAAGACAAAGGCTTACCTACTCTTCACGCGCTCCGGAGGTCATCACACTGCATTCCGGCATCTGAAAGACAAAAGCTTACCAACTCTTTGCACGCTCCGGAGGCCTTCGGCGCTGCATACCGCATCTGTAAGACAAAAGAAGATGCGTTTAAAGACATTGGGTAACGTTCAATACTCACGTGCCATTACTCCATCCACGCCGAACTCAGTGGGCATTCCGGCATCCTACAGCAGCTCCGAACTGGTACCTGCAAAATAAAAGGACAGTTAGTGCGCATCGTGAAGCAAGCAACAAGCGCTTACTTACGCGCTTCCAGGCGCTTCTATTCCGCATACGGGTCCATCCTCAACTCACTTCAGCCAGTCAACCGCCATCGCCGGAACCCTGCAAAATAAGAGACAGCATTACAAAAGACTTTTAAAGACATTTGAAATATTCGGAACTCACCGTTCGTGAAGTAAACGACGGACAGCAGTCCTCTGAAGTCAAGAGGCCTGCGCTACCTATCCAGTGAAGAAACTGGTTACAGCACCCTACCCCGAGGCAGATGGAGAGCTCGGCGTTTACTTACCTAAGGTGAGAGCGTTAACCTTTGGGGTTCTACAGGAGAGGAGAAAAGGAAAGCGATAGGGACACCCCAATAACCCCAGTTCATTAATCCCATATTTTCTATCTGCAGACATCTTACTCTTTGAGTCAGGCATACAGTGCACAGAGGTCCAGCCCAAAGAGCCAACCGGGTGGTGCACATCACTTTTGAAGATACGGTAGTCGCCCAGTCAAGACCGGCGCCTCTGCGAGAATCAGGTGAGCGTTACAGAACGCAAAGCCTACCGCAAAACTCTCGCCTAGGCGCTATGGAAACCTCGGATACCGACCACCTAGCCCGGTTACTTGGGGAACTAAGGGCAGAAGTCCATGCAGCTCGTCAGGAAACGAATGCTCTAAGAAGGGAACTAATTATTTCCAAGGAGCGAACAGACGATCTTGCTAGACAATTGCTACAGTCACAAGCCGGACAGACCCCGTTACCCGCATCAGGGGCAAATCTTTCTTCAACATCCCCTATGAATCCAGTGCAGATCAACCTACCTGGGAATGTACCTCTGGCTCCGCCCGAACGATTTTCTGGTGACCCAAAGAGGTTTTCAGTATTTATCAATCAGTGCCAGTTGCATTTTTTATGCCGGCCAGCAGCCTTTCCAACTGATCAAGCTAAAGTAGCTTTTGTGCTTTCGTACCTTAGTGGCAATGCGGCAGACTGGTCGATCCCTCTAGATAATCAAGATGATCCGGTTCTCCATGATTTTCAAGCCTTTCAGCTTAGTATGGAAAAACTGTTCGCAAGACATTCACAGGGGCAGGCCTTGGACAATGAGCTTCTTTCGTTGCGACAGGGTAATCAAGACCTTTTGGCTTATATTGCATCTTTCAACAGACTAATAGTGGAAACTCAATGGCCTGAGGACAAAAGGATTACGCTGTTTTATAGAGGTCTACGTGGAGAGCTCAAAGACGTTTTAGCCCAAGTAGTGAATCCCCCACAAGACTGTTCGGATTATATAGACTTAGTCGTTCAAATAGATCACAGACTGCAGAACAGGAAGGCCGATCTTTCCAAGTTTGATGCTCGAGTATTTTCCAAACCGCCAACTCCTTCCAAAGGAGTAGACTCCGGGGAACCCATGCAAATAGGGGGCCTGAAAGGACCACTAACACAAAAGGAGCGGGAAAGGAGAAAACAGTTGCAATTATGCCTCTATTGCGGAAACTCAGGGCACTTTCTTCGAGACTGTCCGGTGAAACCAGCCAAGAAGGCGGTAGGAGTTGCAGTTACCAAGGTCACAAACTCTGAGCAGGGAAACGACCTCGCCCGACAAGAATAGAGGTCCTCTTGCCGAGCGTTAAAACCAGTTCCGTGACCTCGCATTTCGTGATACCTATGGTCCTCATTAGCCCTGATCATCCAGATCGATTACATGCGATTGAAGCTTACGTCGACAGCGGTGCCATCGGCAATTATGTGGATCAGGAAATGGTTTTGAGGATGAATCTAACTCTTTGTCCCAAGGCTGTAAAGGACGTCATTACTACGGTGGATGGTACGGGGATAGCCTCCGGACCAGTAACGCATACCACTCAAGAAGTGACGCTAGTAAGTCAAGATGGACACCATGAGAAGATCGTGTTCGATGTGATCAAGGCCCCTCAGTTCCAGATTATTCTAGGGATACCTTGGTTAGAGAAACACAATCCTCGGATCGATTGGCGAGCAAGAACGGTTCAGTTCCCAGAATGTGTCTCTACTTGTCACCCTCCACCTGGTGTTGCTCTAGCAGCAATTTCTTCGGAGACTCCCCAGTTACCTCCCGAATACCTAGAATTCCAAGATGTCTTCCGGAAGGATCAGGCTAACTCTCTACCTCCTCATAGGTCCTATGACTGCCAGATAGACCTGATACCTGGATCTACTCCTCCGTGTAGCAGAATTTATGCCCTCACCGAGCCTGAGAACCTTCACCTCCGACAATACCTGGATCAATACTTAGCGAATGGGTTTATTCGTCCTTCTAAGTCCCCTGCTTCTTCAGCTTTGTTCTTCGTTCCAAAAAAAGTAGGGGACCTTAGAACTTGTATAGATTACCGCGCCCTGAACCAGATCACCGTTAAGAATAGATATCCGTTACCTTTAATCCCTGAACTCCTGGACCAAGTCAGAAGAGCATGCATATTTACAAAGCTGGATCTTAGAGGAGCCTACCACTTGGTACGAGTAAAAGAGGGCGATGAATGGAAGACGGCCTTCCGCACCAAGTATGGGCTATTTGAATATCAGGTCATGCCCTTCGGGCTTTGCAATGCCCCGGCCGCCTTTCAATATTTTATGAACGATGTCCTCAGAGAACTCATAGATGTATGTGTTGTCGTTTACATTGACGACATCCTCGTTTATTCTTCATCGGAATCTGAACATCGGAAACACGTGAAAATGGTCCTCGAGAGGTTGCGTCAACACAGACTTTTCGCTAAGTTGGAAAAATGTGTTTTCAACGTGACTGAAGTTGAATTCTTGGGATTCATATTATCACCTAGCGGAGTGCGTATGGATTCAAGAAAGGTCGATGCAATTCGCAAATGGCCATCACCATCCTCCGTAAAAGGGGTTCAAAGCATGTTAGGCTTCGCCAACTTTTACCTCAGGTTTATCCCCGAATTCTCTCGAATAGTCCAGCCCATCACCGCCTTGTTAAAGAAAAACAAACGTTTTGAATGGTCTACCGAGGCGGAACAAGCTTTCCAGAATTTGAAGACAAAGTTTATCTCTGCACCAATTCTAAAACATCCTCGCCCCGAACTCCCCTACATCGTTGAAACTGATGCTTCGAGCCTTGCCATGGGGGCAGTTCTATCACAGAAGGACCCAGTAACCAATCAGTTACATCCCGTGGCATTCTGGTCTCGCAAATTCTCGCCTCCTGAGATCAATTACACTATTACTGATAAGGAACTTCTGGCTATCAAGTCTGCCTTTAAGGCTTGGCGGCATTATCTTCTGGGGGCCCGACACACCGTTACTGTGATTACGGATCACCGAAACCTGCAATATTTGAAAACCGCAAAAGCCCAATCCTCTAGACAACTCCATTGGGCACTATTCTTTGCCGAGTTTGACTTCATAATTACCTATCGACCTGGTACAAAAAACGGTAAAGCTGATGCCCTTTCTCGGATGGGAGTGGAGGAACACTTGACCAACCCTAAACCTGTACCTATCATTCCCGAACAAAGAATTCTGGGTGTAATAACCACACAATCCATAGAGGAAATTAAGGATAAAACCAGGCAACTTATAACTCCAGCAGAAATACAGAATTGGCATCTGCAGGGAAAGGACTTTGCAGTAAAGGACAACTTATTGTATTTCCAAGAACGATTATACCTGCCCAGCACAGATTTACAGAAAAAGGTGATCTCTTGTTATCACGAGTCTCTAATGGAAGGACATCCCGGTATGGCCAAAACCTCAGAAAAAAACAAGCGCTACTTCTGGTGGCCGTCTTGGAAAAAAGATATCAGAGACTTTATAATGTCCTGTGGAGTATGCGCCCAAAACAAGAGTCAAAAGGAAAGACCAGCCGGCCTCTTACGCCCTATTGACATCCCACCTCGCCCTTGGCATACGCTTTCTATGGACTTCATCACCGACCTACCTCCATGCTCCGGATACAATACGATCCTGGTAATCGTGGACTTATTCTCCAAGATGGCGCATTTCATTCCACTCAAAGGCTTGCCAACAGCAACAACTCTGGCCTGAGAATTTCTCGAAAACATTGTCCGACTGCACGGTTTTCCTTCAGTGCTAATTTCGGATCGAGGTAGTCAATTTATTTCTCTTTTTTGGCGAAGTTGTTGTCGGTCGGCTCAAATTGATGTGAGATTATCGACCAGTCACCACCCTCAAACCGACGGACAAACCGAGAGGACCAATCAAACTCTGGAACAGTATTTACGCTGCATGCTGCAACAAACTGAAAAAACTTGGAAAGATATCCTTTGGAGAGCCGAATATGCCTACAACAACTCTGTCCACTCAGGAACTGGGAAAACCCCATTTTTTCTTTTATACGGCTGTCACCCTCGAACCTCAGAGTTGGATCCACCCCAAGATCTTGGAACACCAGCAGTAGACTACCTGCACTCTACAATCACCCAAGCCTTTAAGGAAGCCGTTTCTCACCTTCAAAGGGCTAAGGAACAATACAAGAAAGGAGCAGATCAACATCGGAAGGAAGCCCCCCAATATCAAGTAGGAGATCAAGTCTGGTTATCCACCAAATATCTACCTCTAAAAAGGACCACGCACATTCAACCCAAGATACCTTGGTCCCTATTCCATCACTACCATAGTAAACCCAGTAGCGGTCAAGTTGGACTTGCCCCCTTACATGAAGATACATCCGGTCTTCCACGTCTCTCTTTTAAAACCTGTGCAACTTCAAACCCGACTAACTAAATCCCCAAAACCTATCCTAGTTGATGGAGAACTCGAGTTTGAAGTCAAAAGCATCCTGGACTCCAAGATCTCCAAATCTAAGCTATTTTACCTAATTGACTGGAAAGGCTACGGCCCTCAAGAAAGATCCTGGGAACCTGCAGAATATGTCCACGCTCCTCGTCTAATCAAAAGATTTCATCAAACATTTCCTGACAAGCCAAAACCCCCGGGGAAGCCCGGTTTGGGAGGGGCCTTGAGGGGGGGTACTGTCATGAACTCTGCTTCCAAAAGGCCAGGACTTACCCAACTCCCTTGGAAGCAGACCCATAACCCAGGTTCCGAGTGCCAGCCAGTCCCAATTGGGACCTTTTGGACCCTGTCCTGGCGCCAGTGGCGCCAGGCTCATAAATATGCCCAGTCCCAGCGCTGCAAGCGCCGGGCTCATAATGCTTGGGTGGACTTACCTGCAGCAGACCATGCTGCTTACTTACCTGCCAGTTGAACCCCTGATCCTCTTCTGTTTGGGACTACTTTTCCTGTTGGGTGGGGCAGGAGCCACTCCCTAGGTTCAGAACACTGGAACTCTTCTGGAAATCAGGAACTCTTTTCTTACCTAGGCGTGCTGTGGAAGGAGACACCTAAGCACTACAGGAGGCTATTTAAACCACACCCGATGGGTGAATCTTGCTTTGCGTTATTCTGCATCCTCTGCAGCAGAACGCTCATCGTGTCTTCTGCATCTGATCCTGGGCCTAAAGGAAAAAGGCTTACCATCCTGAATCCAGTCTTCAGCAACATCTATAAAGACAAGAAAGAACAGGTTAGCACTACGGTCTTCAGTGACAGCGCATCTCTTACCTGGTCCATCGGCTGTCATCAACGCCTCGCGCAACATTCCTGCATCTGAAAGACAAAGGCTTACCTACTCTTCACGCGCTCCGGAGGTCATCGCACTGCATTCCGGCATCTGAAAGACAAAAGCTTACCAACTCTTCGCACGCTCCGGAGGCCTTCGGCGCTGCATACCGCATCTGTAAGACAAAAGAAGGTGCGTTTAAAGAAATTGGGTAACGTTCAATACTCACGTGCCATTACTCCATCCACGCCGAACTCAGTGGGCATTCCGGCATCCTTCAGCAGCTCCGAACTGGTACCTGCAAAATAAAAGGACAGTTAGTGCGCATCGTGAAGCAAGCAACAAGCGCTTACTTACGCGCTTCCAGGCGCTTCTATTCCGCATACGGGTCCATCCTCAACTCACTTCAGCCAGTCAACCGCCATCGCCGGAACCCTGCAAAATAAGAGACAGCATTACAAAAGACTTTTAAAGACATTTGAAATATTCGGAACTCACCGTTCATGAAGTAAACGACGGACAGCAGTCCTCTGAAGTCAAGAGGCCTGCGCTACCTATCCAGTGAAGAAACTGGTTACAGCACCCTGCCCCGAGGCAGATGGAGAGCTCGGCGTTCACTTACCTAAGGTGAGAGCGTTAACCTTTGGGGTTCTACAAGAGAGGAGAAAAGGAAAGAGATAGGGACACCCCAATAACCCCAGTTCATTAATCCCATATTTTCTATCTGCAGACAACTTACTCTTCGAGTCAGGCATACAGTGCACAGAGGTCCAGCCCAAAGAGCCAACCAGGTGGTGCACATCACTTTTGAAGATACGGTAGTCGCCCAGTCAAGACCGGCGCCTCTGCGAGAATCAGGTGAGCGTTACAATTCCCTCAGGATTATGGGAAGGCCAAAATCATAATTTTTCTCATAACTCAAGTTGCAGTCATCACCCAAGCAGGCTTTTTCTCCCCTTTAAAACAAGTCTGGGATGGGCTCACAGAAATGGTGGCCCAATGTTAATCATATGGTAAGCCATTGATGGGTCCCTCAGTTTCACACCAGCCCCCACAATTTCTTAGGTTTAATATCTCTTCTCCGACCTGATTAGGACATCTGGCTGGCCCATGTGATCATGCCCTCCCCTCCTGGGCTTCAAGGATTTTTTGTTCGAAGCTAATTAATGGGGAGACCTGACCTTAAGGTCAATTCTGCTGGCTGGCTGGCTTACCTGCCACCTCCACATTTCTGATCTACTCCTCTGTATTTTTAGCATTTAAACTGAAAACCAGACCACCTTCTCCTAGAGGTCCTCAGCCAAAGGTCTTGAGGTAAAATTGCAGAGGCCCAGACCTTCCAGTTCAATGGAGAAAAAAGCTACATACATAATTCTAAAAGAATAGCATTTGACACGATGTGTGTAACATGTAACATTTTGTATTACACCTAGGTCTGCTGTTCATAAATACAATCTTTCTTTTCTAGTATATTAGAACAGAGGTACAGTCATTATTAATCTTATGCACACAGAATGGCCACAGTTAACATAAGAAACCAGTGTTCAATTTTTCAAAAACGAAATAAGCCTTTCTCTTTACATGCTGTGATTTGATATGATGAAAATGAAGTCTCTTTATTCCGGATAAACGCAATCTGTCTCTTGACTTTATTTCTTGCATGCAAGGCATCGTTCCTCCTTTTTATCTTCGAAATGCGCAGTGTTTCAAATGTATTTTTTCTTTCCACATGCACTGCTGCAGTTTTAAATCTGTCAAAGGTGCCTTTTCCCAGTTTACACAAAGTCAGCATCTACCGGACCACATGTTTGTTTTTGTTTGCCTCCATTGGACACAGTTACAATAATACAGTTCTAAGGCACACTCTCCTTCCACTCGGTGTCTTTGTATTTTACTAAAGTTGAACTAGGCCAATTTTTGTTCATTCACTAGGCCTTATGTCGAAAATCAATGTTTTATACTGGCTTTCATATCTCAATGGAACCCCACATTAGCCAGCTTCACTGTCCCAAAAGGGGCCTAGCATGGCCTCTCCATCTTTGTCACTCTGGAGCTATATTTTTACCCCACAGCGCGGAACTGAGTTTCTTGACGCTTTAGCTTAGTACAAGTCAATGTGATACCAATGGCAGTTGGTGTGGAGCTGTTCGATGGTGCAGGCTCCTAAAAGGTTGAGTCGGCTTTCAAATCAGTGAGTCAATGTATTTCAACAGCTCGAGCAGGGGTTTAGTTAGCGACAAAACTATAGTTTCTGCTAGTTTGACTCAGCGTTCTAAACAGCAAGTTCAATGATATCCAGGAGATTGAGTCGGTTGCTCCCTTGAAGGTAGAGCCTGTGGTTTGGGTTGCTCGAGACATTCCACTGCAATAATGTGTCGAACCAAAGTCTGGATGGTGGGAAGTGCAGCTAGCAGTTCAAAGTTAAAGAAAGTGTCAATAGCAGCACTGCAGGGGGTTCTGTTGTGCAGCATGAAAGATGGTGGCTCGTGTCTAGAGCTCCCACACTGGGTGCTTTCTTGGGCCACATAATGCCTTCTGGAGACCCTGGGCACAGCAACTACAACTGCCCACTGAAACCGGGCATTCTTTTTTGCATCCTGGTCACACCTCGGCCCCAAACTAAGACCCACAGGCTGAGAAATGGGAGGCTGCGTTCCCTGCGGCAGAGAGAGCTGCCGGCGGGCCACTCTCAGCCCTGCCCCCAACAGCTCACGGCTTTGATTCCGCTGTGGGCCTACATACACTGCTCAAGGGGGATGCATCAGCGGCAATCACTGGACAGGGGTGAGGGGATAGAAGTATGCTTCCCCCTAACCCCTGGCGCACCGGTCCCTAGTTGAACTGGATCATGCGGCAGGCCGGTGTCCACGGAGAGGAGACTTCAATGGATGTGAGCCTCCCAACATGCACAGCACGGGAGGGGGCCCTCTGCAAACCCGACCCCCAACCAGACAAAACCAGTATTGGGGAGAGGTGGGCAGGCTCACCTGTACCTGTAACATACCCAATATCTGGGCCACCACCTTTGGAGACCTGGTGGGACCTGAGTTCGGCCACCCAACCTACCCTTATCTGGACAGGCCAGTCCAGTCCAGTCATACCCTATTGCTGTGCTTTGCCCTACACTATGCCAGCATTTGCTACCTGCAATCCAGCCTGAGGGAATACCCACGGCAACCTGAGAAACAGTGCTGTCAAGAGGGATGGGGACGCCCATACTATTTCAGACCAATTCCTAGTGCTCCAATGATAGACAAGTATGTCAGGAGGTACCCTCTCAGCCAGCCCTATAGGCCAGGTGTGGTACAAGTCTACCCCAGAGTGAATGAGGAGCCCCAGGTTGCAACTGAAGGGACCTCAGTGGACAGTATTGATTAAATCAGCAAAGAGCCATGTTACTGATGTTGTTAAAGATACCATGACTCAGCAGCATTAGACATGGAACACACATGCCATCTGCACATCAGGACACAAACACACACTCGAATACATGAAGTACATGAGCATACAGTCTGTTGATAGAGGACAGATACATACACACTGTCACTGCTTTATTATTTTATCATTAGCTAAACGCAGCAATGCAGAAACCACAAGAAGCAAGAGGTCCTGAGTAAGCTTGCAGATGCTTATATGCAAATAACCTTATGGAACTGCAGGAGCAACTATAGGTCTAAAACTGGCCTGCGAGGCAGGAGATGTTGAATCGTCCACAGATTCCTTCTATCCTTGTACTGATCCCTGCACCGCAGTTCAAATTTGTTCCTTTTGAGGGAAGGTGTTGGGCCTTCCAAGAGTCTGCGAACTCCTAATATCCCTCAGGTCTACCTGAGAGCTTGTCCCAACAGCTGACATCAATGGCATATATGCAGTGGCAAAGGCAGTGGCACTAGGACAGGCCTGGAATATTCTGCCTACTACCGGACGGACCACAAAAGCACTGTGAGGACTTACCCAGTCTGAAAACTGCAACAAGCGGGCGCAATACCTCACAATTGACTATCCAGGCACATATGCTCCAACTCCCCTCTCTTCCTGGTGGTACATCAGGAACCCTTAAGCTTTCACGTAGCGTGCGACCTGCTGATGGAGCGCTCACCCACTAGCGGGGGCCCGCGGGTCCCCTCGGGAGGATGACAAAAGAAAGTGCAAAAAAAAAAATGTTCCATGAGCCAGTATATTAAGGTTACAAGAAACCAGTAAACAGCAGCAGTCACCATGGAGCAAGAACCCTCTCCTATTGAGCCCTCTGAAACGCAACGCATGATGACATGCATGCAGGAAGGGTTTGCTGAAGTACACAGCGAACTTGATAATATGACCAGCACCATTGATTCCATTAAGTCGTGCATAGACAGAATGGACCAGCGCCTGGACGAAGCCGAAACAAGGTGGGGCACAAAGGAGGTAGACGTTTCCAGCCTCCTCACTGATCTAACTACACTTTCTAAGCGGGTGCTACAGGTAGAGAAGAAAAATGACGACCTCGAGTCACGATCCTGCTGAACTAACATCCGCATTATAGGGACCCCAGAGAGGCACTCTGAATCATCCATGGAGCAATGGATTATTGACACCCTGGTGCCACTTGTGGGCAATCCCACACTGTCACTATAATTCGCTATTAAACATGCCCACAGATCCCTAGCGCCCAATCCTAAACCTGGCGCACCTCCACGTCCCATCATTGCTCGTATTCTCAGCTACCAGGACCATGATGCCATTCTGCGAGCAGCCCACAAGCAGAGCAGGGCGGGTCCTCATGTTGGGTTCAAACAGGAATCCATATATATCCCGATTTTTCAGTAGCTGTGCAACACGAAAAAAAATCCTTTTTGGCAGACAAAACCAACTCAGCGATGGACACTTGAAATACGCCATGCTCGTCCCTGCTAAGCTCTGTGTGGAATGGATTGACAAGACCTATTTCTTCACGCTACCAGGAGAGGCTATGAAGTTCCTGGACGGGATCCTGTCGGCACCCTGACTCTATATTTGATGGTCAAAATGCAGTTGTGTTGTGCCCTAATACTATGGACACTTGCATATTTCATGGGAACTCCCCACGTAGAAACCTGTGGTCACTGTTCCTTTGCCATCCAACTTCTTGGGGATTGAGGCCACCCTCTAACACAGCAATGTGACCCACAGCAAAGTGACACCTGTATGGGTGAAGATTGACTTGAAAGAAGGTTGTAAAAATATATCCTTTTTCTATGCATCTATGTCTGGAAAGGCGCCTGGGTTGCCTAGCGCACCAGTCCCCCATGCAAGGTTGTGCTCAAAGTTTGGGGTTTTGGTATTTTTCCTTTTTGATGTGTTTGCTATTGGAAGGTTTCATATACCAAGTTTGGTAGGAAATGTGGGTGGCAGGCGGAACCGGGAAATTAAAAGGGAAAAATCACACATGGCAAGCATTGGGTTAATGTCTGGTAATATGGTGGGCTCTGCAGGAGAGTCGGGGTCCAAGAATATGGGTGGGAGGGGTGGGGGTGAACCACTGCTGTAGACATTGAGATGGGTGACGTGATGTGTCTTAGCTGGAACAAACGGGGCCTTGGGAATCCAATCAAGAGGCGAAAGATACACCTATATGCCGACAGACACAAAGCCAACATTTAGTATTTACAAGAGACATATGCACTTTCCGCGACCTGTAGGGGATTTGCTAGACAGGGGGAGGGGGGGCGATTCTACGTGTCATATCGACTCAGGCCAGAGGAGTCATGATCCTAATACATAAGTCGCTCCCATTCCAGCTCAGACATGTAGACATCGACCCATTGGGGAGGTACGTCATGGTTTATGGAATCTGGCAGGACGAGAGGTGGTGTTAATGAATATCTATGGTCCAAACATTCACGGTCCTCAATTTTATATGGAAATCTTTCATAAGTTTGCTCAGTACCACCTAGTCCACATAATGTGAGGGGATTTCAATACTATCCTTGATCTCCTGCTGGATAGGTCTACATTCTCCCAGAGGACCCTGATGAGAGCCACCACCATGATAAGTCTGGGCATGCACTCCCTTGGTCTGGTCAACGTCTGGAGAGCGACTCATGGCAACGATCGATCCTACTCATTCTACTCATCAGTCCATGACTCGTCCTCCCGCATCAACATGTGGCTAATCTCCAGAGTGCTGATGGGAGGAGTCAAAGAGACCCACATGCACCCCAGAACCTACTCCAGTCACTCCCCAATCTGCCTCTACTTGACACTATCTGCGCTCCCTAGACCCCAAAACAACTGGCGCTTTAAACCACAGGTGCTGCTGGATGTAGCTTTTGCATCCATTACAGATGACCATGCAAAATTGTTCTTTGAGACGAATGTGGGCTTGTTGGCACAGGTTAGTACGCTGTGGGAAACCTTCAAAGTTTACATACGTGGGATCTCCCTGTCTACTGAGTTTAGTGTCCTCAAAACGATACGGCGCGACATTGAGAAAAGTGAGAATGGATTAAGGGAGCTTGAGAGAGGTCCGACAACCGTGCCCCCCTCCGCCACACTCACACAGATTAAAGAGACACTACCTATCTTCAGAGCGCATGCGGAACGAGAGGTGAATTTCTTCGATACCCCTATGGCAGCACGAAGGTACAGCGAGGGGGATAGGCCAGGAAAATTACTTGCTCGCATATCTCCCAAGAAAAGGGTAGTGGGTGAATCCCGATGATCACAGACACTTCAGGTAACCTTGTACATACTCCGGAAGCCGACAACGGTGTGTTCACCGAGTTCTACACAGATCTCTAGGCAAATTTGTATACACGTACCTCTGAAGACATTGACAGGTTCCTAGACGCATTACCACTTAATCACCTCTCCTGTGATGTAAGAACGCTCTTGGATCAACCAACCTCCCTGACTGATATCATCCAAGCTATTGAACACTTATCATCTAGGGAAGCCTAAGGCCCTGATGGCCTCACGGTCGATTTCTATAAATGATATAAGACCCAACTAACCCTATATTTACTGCTATTATGGCATGAATCCCTTAAGTTTCAGACACTACCAATTACCATGTGCAAAGCTGTCATCACAATTCTGCTTAAGCCCAACAAGCCGGCTTAACAGTGCGGTTCCTATAGGCCCCTCTCTTTAATCAACACAGATGTTACAATATTCGCTAAGATTATGGCCACACCTCTGATGCCGTTCATCTTCCACATAATTCACCCAGACCAGTCTGGGTTCATGCATGGAAGATCCACAGCACTGAATATATGGCGCCTCTTTAATATACTGGCCCAAATAGACCTAGAAACCCAAGCGGTGGCGGCCGCGTTGGACGTCCAAAAGGCATTCTACTAGGTATCCTGGAGGTTCATGTACACTGTGTTAACGAAATGTGGGTTTGGTCTGGAATGCCTTGCCTCTTTACATCTTCTATACACGTCCCCGGTCACCTGGGTTAACACTAATGGGACACTGTCCACACTGTTGCGACAGAGAGGGGCAGCCGGCAGGGTTGCCCGCTATCGCCCCTCATTTTCGTGATTATCATTGAAACATTTGCAGATCTAATATGACATAAACCTCGGGGTGGACAGGAGATGACAGGAGAACCTGAAATTATTTCTTTATATGCAGGCAACACATTGCTATATATAAGGGACTCCTCCACCCATCTAGAACCCATCATGTCGGAAGTCTCAGACTTCGGCGAGATATTGGGCCTCTGAGTCAACTAGTAAGTCAGAACTCTTCCCTCTCACAGATGCCAGAGTCCCACCCCTTCACCTACAGGGATTCACATGGGCACCCTTGCCATACGTTATTTGGGGATCGCCATTGCCAGACACTGCCCTGAATTATACAAGCTCAACTAGGCTGCATACACCACACTACTGTGGGTTAAACGCAGAAGATGGGGCAATCTCCCCTTCATGATTGCTGGCAAAATGGCCCTCCTCAAAATGACTGTGCTCCCTAATCTTCTATATGTATTCCTCAACATACCGATGTGGCCGGGGCGGACATTGTTCCATGAATTAGAAGCCAACATATGCAAATACGTGTGGCACTCTAGGGAGGTGCGCCTGAAACGAAGCACACTGTCGCAACCATACAACAAGGGGGGGAGGGGTTTGCTGCTCCAGACTTTAGTTTGTACTGGATAGCTGCACAGGTGTTTGCTACTTTCTGGTACTCTGAGGAATTGCCTCCCCTCACACACGCTTAGAGGAACACTCAATGGGGGACAAAGATCGGCGCTCATTGATCTTCCCCATTTAATTCGCTGAGAGCTGCGGATTCGACTCCACTAGCGCCACTGCACTTACCTGACGCAAAATATGGAAGATAGTTGGCACATCCGCCCCATACCATAGAAACCTCCCCTTGTGTTGTGTTCCCTGTCTGCCACAAATGGACTCAGGCTCACACAAAATCTGGACACGGCACAGATTCCATAAACTAGGGACCCTATTCCCAGAAGGCAATTTCATCCAGACTAGCGACACTCCAATGTTTGCTTGTCACACATCATTGCAATGGTTACAATAGGCAGGCTTACGCAAAGCATCTACAAAAAGGTGGGTGGACTTCCCAGTGGAGCCTGTAGATGATACAGACTATTCAAAACCGCCTGGCAGCACCACAGTATAATGCCCGCTCCAAATGGGCAGCTGACCTGCAGATCGACATCACTGATGAACTCTGGTCTAATATGTGCACACAGATGCACAGTCTCATATAACTTTAAATTTCAATTGATATAACTGAAAGTGCTACACAGGTTTCACTACACACCAGCCAGGCTACATCTGTTCTCAAATTAAAGTACCAGAGCGTGCCCTTGATGCAATTTTCCTGATGCCAAATATTTTTACATGTTGTGGGACTGCCCGAAATTACATCAGTTTTGGGGTGAAATATGTACTGTTGTGTTGGAAATGGAGGGCTGATAGATTCACCCACCCCTCTGCCCTGCTTGTTCTAAATATTTGCATTCCCCTGGACAGCATGAGTATATTGGTGAAACTGTGCCTTCTTTTAGCTAGATGATACATATTGCTAAGATGGACAAGTGTGAATGTCCCTAACAAGGACCACTGGTTGAGAGACATTGTACGGTCCAACGACATGGAGGAGCACTGGGTGCAGATGCAGCCAACTTACCTTCGCCCAAGAAACATTTGGGGGCCACGTAAGGCATGTCATCAACTGTTGATACAATTCCAGATCCCTGACGGAGTCACTTTATGCATCCACCTGTTGAGGTCTTGTTGAATGCACAGCCAGGATCACCTCCCCGAGTCCCCTCTCCTGAAACTGTTTCCCAGAGCACCGCTCTCTGCAGTACCCCACTTTTGTCCTTGTGGACCCACCACCTACAACACCAAAATACACTCTACTGTGATATGATATGTATTGCCATGTGTTAATAAAGACTTTTAAAAAGAAATAGCAGCAATGCAGGTCTCGTCTCATTTCAAGGGGCATCAAACACAGCTGAAGTAGCTTGAAAATGGTTTAAAACTGCTAAACAGAATTTCAGCTGCTCTTGGGCTTCCTGGGTGCTTGTGAGTGTCAATTAAGGGGCCTTAGGACCAGAGAGTCCTTTCTGTGGTGCTTACCCAGACTAGGGAGTTTGTGTGGCACCTAGATGGGTTCTTGTACCTCCAGTAAGAAACCTGGTTCCACTGTAGCTGGCAGAGTGGCAGTCCTTGGTCCATAGCTGTTCACCTGCAATGTGCACTGGGGATGGTTAGGGAACAGAAATGTCCTCTGCCTTGGACGCCTTCTATCTTCACCTCTATGGTAGAGGACACTGGCATGGCCTGCACTCCTAATAGAGTTCCAAAGGTGTATCCTTGTTCCTAATGTCCAAAGTAGAATCAAAGAATGGGTGGGAGACCCCTTACTTATAAAGGCAAAATGGCCTAAAGGATCCCTTTGAGTGGAACAAGTGGCCCTTGCCTTCCGACAACATACCCAGTCTGCCTTGTCTGGCAGGAAATGGAATAGGAAGAAATAATAGCCCCAACAGAAAGCCAGGATGGTGGGACTACTTCTCAGGCCTGCCTTCCTTCTCTACTACTTCGCTACTCTAACTCCACTCTTTTCACATGCCTGCTTACATCAAAAGCCCTCTGTAGTGCAGCACCCCAGTGTGAGTCCCCGTTGTTATGTCAATTTTGCCTTTGGGCCATCACCATCGAGGGGAACTCCTACTGAGAGGTTCAGGGGCTGGAGGGGAGGTGTTATCCTTTCTCTCTGGGAAGGAACAGCAGCAGCACCTGGCTATTGTCTCACTGGGTTGAGTGAAGACAACCAGGCTGCCCATGAATACACAGTGCCATGTCATCACTGGACCTGGGGTCACATGGTTGACATTTGCATGTTATCAAATTGTTGTGGCTTTAATAATTGTGCGCCCTTATCAGCCACCATACCATAACCAGATATGGCTTGTACCTTGCCACCATACTGATTAGACAAACAATTTTACATCAGAGGTGCAGAATTTGAAATGGTGTCTCTGTCTGCAGGGACACTATGTCCAGTAGATGCCAGGAATGCACATGGGATCTTTGAACCTTGTGACAATCACTGTGCCAACCAATATTCTCTCTAATTATTTTTCTCTGAGTGCAGAAATGTTTGGCTTTTGTGCGCGCATTATTGTCTATGTGCGCATCTGACTAGTGAGATAAGCCACTTTGTGAGCATGCAGTGTTAGTGAGCTATTATCTCCGAAGAGAGTCTGGAAGAGAATGTCCTCTTCCCAACCACTGCAATTATTTACAAATCAGTGCAAAAGGTGCATTTTACAGAACTTTTGCCAAAGATATAGGTTTAAGAAACTAATATTTTAAATGTGATCATAAAGAGAGCTCATCAACCAGTGCAAGATGCCAAGATCTGCCACAGTACCTAGCAGAAGTACACCTGTGCAGAGAAAAATATATATATGCACACAAAAAAAGCATTGTATTCCGAGTATAAATAAAAGGTTTAAGTTGTGGCTATTCATTTGGCCCAGCTGCTCACAGTATGAAGAAAACGTGTTGTGTCATTGGAAACAAACATATGTGTAGTACAACAAGCAAATATCGCTCATAACTGATGTGGCTGCCAACAAAATTCAGACCTTATACAATATTTGCAGAGGGGATAGTTGCAAATAAAGGGAGTGTGTCAGAAAGCATGCTGATGGGTGTTCATGTGCCACTTTAATAAATAATTCAAGGGCCAGATGAACATGCCTCTCATAATTTGTGTAAGGATGATTGCATAAAAATAACTGCACCACAGAATATGATGACCAAATTTCCTGGGCCTCTGCTTACTATCCACATTACATTGTTCAGGGAACAATGCTTTCATAACACTTACTCAAAACCAGTCTTACAGCTAAGAGGCATACGCATCACAAACGTTTACTCCATAAAAACAGGAAAATGTGGCCAACAAAAAACAGGAAACAATTAACATATTGCAGCATACCCCTTTCTTCTAACCAAAAAGCTACATTGATACTTCTGAATCAATGACCAGCAGAGCAGGGCATGGGAAGGAGCCTTAACCTGCAAGGGTATCACTTCAAAGCCCTTGTGTGACATATGTACAAAGAATAGGAAGCATTGGGGTGAGGTTACACATCCAAGAAGCCTGCTTACTTGCAGTCAGTATACAATATTTGAGCTGACGGTTCGGTTACATAGTGTTGGTGACACTTTTGCTGAAGCACCATGAGCAACAGAAATTCTGGTGCCTGAAAGTTATTCAAATTAAAACAAACATAAAACAAGTGGATGTAGGTACAAGTCTGGTAACCTTTTGTAGAGCCAATGTAGGCAAAGTCAAGGTTGTCTGGTAATATCTAAACGTGACCTGGGGCAGAGGTTAGAGTCATAAGGTATAAGTGTAGTAGAGCCAAGAATAGGAGTCGTGGGTTGGGAGAGAGGTTATATGGTTCTGGGATGTATGTGATTAACCTGCGGCGGAAATGTCCAAATTCGAAATGTCCGCTGCAGTGAATACCATATTGAATTTCGCGCATCCGCTTACCTGCTCCCCCTCCCTATACCCTACTAACCTGTTGGTGGCACACTTCGCTGTGTGCCACTGTATCCCTGCAACACCAGTTCCCTTAACTTACGTGGACGGGAACCGCCGCTGCAGGGTCCTTTTAAAAAAAATGTTTGAACAACTTTATTTCCTAGCAAGCGGGGGACACCCCTGGAACCCCAGGTCCCATTATAGAAAAACAAGTGTGTGGGGGACACTCCTGCAACCCCTGCTCCCCTTGATCACTATAATGGGCACGGATAGTAGAATTGTGCAGAATTTATGGCTGTACGAAATTTTGGTACAGTCGAAAATTCAAACAATTCTATCATACGATTATTTTTTGTGGACATTTTATACGGATACCAGAGTTTAGGCATATCTTCGTTAGATCTTCTGTTCATGGAGCCACTTTTTCATATTCATTTTTTAACCTCTTCAGGGTACATTCTGCTTTTAGGGTGTATAAGTTCACGCTTGTGCAGTAGGGTAATGTAAATAGGCTTGACCAGAATATTAAGTTTAATTAGTATAATTTACCTTTATTGAGGGAGAAATGTCAGGTAACTGCTGTGGCTTGTGCCTAATTCATTCTTGAGAAGAGGGAATTGTCTGTGTGTGCTGTTAAATCTCTTCTGTGCAGCACCCACAAGGAAGCTGGGCACATGCACACAGCTTAGAGGGAACATTGGAATGCCATCATTATATACAGTCTCCATTTTAGGACTGACAAAACCAGACCAGAATCATTCCCAAAACGCCTGAGAAGGCAACTAGTTTGAAACTACTAGGTCCCAAAGGAACAAGGCACTATGTTCCTGGGAGAGTGCGCGGGGCACTAAATCCCAAGGTGTGCAGATTAATGAGCAGGGCACTATAGACTGAGCATGACATTATATCCCTGAGAGCGGATTAAGAAGCAGGGCACTATATCCCCAAGTGTTGAAGGGTGAGCAGGGCACCATATCCCTGGTCAGAGTTAGCAGCGTAATATATCCCTCAGCGAGTGAGCTGGGCACTTTGTCCCCAGATTGTGAAAGGGTGAGTAGGGCACCATACTACTGAGTAAAAGAACAGAGCTGGAGAGTCGATTGGCTCTAGAAGAGGGGTATACATAACAGAGAGAAGGAGAGCACCAGCTAAGGGTAGGACTTTTGGGACAATTGACAAAGGGAGGTGTCCCCGAATCCAGCGAGAAGAAGAGAAGCCGTGTGGCAAGTAATAAAGACTGAATTCAATTGTGACCTAAACATGAGAACTTTCCGTCTGGACCTTTCTGAATGCCTTTTTGTTTGCTGTCCTTCGTTTATAATCCTGAGATCAAGGACTACATGTACCAAGAATCTTTATGTTACAGCCACCCTGAACCAATTGCCATACAATGGTCGTATGTTTTACTTTTCGTTTGTTTATTATCATATCAACAGTACATAATACATAGAGAAAAAGCATTTAAAATACCACACATAATATATGAAGTGCATGGTACAGTGATAAAACCATTGAAAAATTACAATACATGCTAAACACGACAGTATTGTGTTGTAATTAGTGTCATGTTATCTCGGTGGGGAGTGCACGCTTGTTTCTAAGTGATTGGAATGTTGGTGTGGGAGACGACGTGTGTATGTTCGCCAGTTGACGGTTGGGGAATATGACTGCCGGGTGGGGTGCTGCCAGTGTCTCTTCCACGTAACATGCTTGACTTAAGAGACAATAAACCTACTTGAAGAACCACGTTGGGAACTTACCTTATTACGATTAGACATCGTTACACTGGCGACGAGCATCGAGCTACTGCGGAGGGGGTAGCGGAGAGGAAGGTGACACTGCCATTCAAAGTTATCATCCCACCCAGTGGGGCGCTGAGCCAGTGAGAAGGACTGCTGGTGGTCCGTGTCGCATCCCATGGTGACGTTGTGGACTCCGACACAAGTCCGGTGTGTGGACTGATATCCAGTTTCTTTTGGCCCCTTGTTCGGACTGCAGGTTTACAGTGAGCAGTCCTGATCGGAGTGGCCTACTGACGGACTCCGGTGGTCCGCAGCGGGGGAGGTCCAGTGCCCCCGGGTCCGGAGCCAGAGAGTCCAGGGCCGGTGAGTGCAGGGCCGGAGAGCTCAGGGCTCCATGTTCCGACTTTGGTTCTGGTGCAGCGGGAGGCTGGTGAGCTCCTGAGCCGTTGTCAGTGTTCCATGACAGGGGTTTGGAGCAGCCTCCTACTGGGCTGGAGTGGCCTGCTCCTGGGTTCGCAGGAGTTGTTGCGGGCAGTATCGGCTTGCGCTCTGTGCCGGCGGCAAGAGGGTGAGCATTTCGCCATAGGGCTGGCTGCCCAGAAGTCCAGTAAGTGGCGCTTTGGTGCGCGGCCGTTGGGAGGAGTTTGGGATATCGTCGGAGTCGCATACGGATGTTGATGTGCACTTCCTGGTTCGTTTTAAGGAAGAGTTAACTTCCTGGTGCCTGGTGCTTCACGTACTTGGGATTGTTCATGGCGAGGCAGACGATGAAAGCGGAGGACGGTACGGGCTCGTCAAAGGAGCACAGCGATGTGAGTGCTCCGGCTTCCTCAGGGGTTTTCATATGCGGCGAGGAACCAACACCCCCTAGGTTGTTGGATAAGAGATGCAGGGGCAATGACATGAAGCATCCAGGGAACCTGAATGAACAAAATGATCATCAGCTTGGTGTCGTCATGGAGGGGACTATCAGTGTCCATCACGCCTCACGGAAGAGGTGTTCAGAGGCGGACAGTGGCAGCAAGTACTTTGTGCGTCCTAAAGGGATATGTGAGCGTGGATGTGTGTCTTGTGGATCGGAAGGATGCAGCCATGGAGAATACTGCGACAGATGCTGTTCCTTTCTTGCCATCCTGAAGGGATTAGATCCAGACTTACACAATTTCTATGTGGGAATGAATGCTCTCACATTGTGTGAAGATTAATTCAATATGTGGTGTTCGAGGCCAGTGTGAGTGCGTATGAGTGGGTGACGTTGGTGGCCTCTGTTGTGTGTCCTTGTATGGGCCGTATGGTGTGTATGGTGTGACTGTAGGTACGTGTTGTGGCCCTGTCATGTGTGCATTTTGTTGCAAATCGATAGTGTGCATTCTACAGCAAGGAATTTCATGTTATGTGTTGTATTTCTTTTTTCCCTTGCAGGGGTAGGGAAGGGTTCCTTGGAAATTTTGGAAGTGTGAACATTCCCTTGCACTGCGTTTAGTTTCTCACAGAGGTTTTGGACTTCCTACGGTTGGGGGGTGTTATGGTCTTCCATATCATTTTTGGGTCATGTGTTATTGAACATTTATATGTGGTTTCCTCGTGTGTGGGAGAGAGGTTTTTGTTCAATCTGCGATTTGGGTTGTGCAAAGTTAGGGCCTTCAATGGAATATGCATAATGCGTGTACATGGAAATGTTATAGTGTGTGTTCATTATGCGTATGGGTTTGGAACTGCGGTCGTACCGCCTGGGTGAGTTGTATGTTTCCTTAGCATTGTTTATTCTAGGACCTGGTCAGTTGTTCCTCAGATGGTGAAATGGGAACCTACGTATGGGTCTGTGTATTGGTGTCCTGTTGTTGGCATTACTGGCGTTCAATATCAGGAAGCTCCAGGTTTTTACTGGCTGTATTTACGTCACAGTATGCTAAGATGTTGGTGGCAGTGGTCTAGAGCCATGGAGAGGTGAGCAGTAGGTGGCAGTGGCTTTGGGCCACAGTTGTGTTGGTGGCAGTGGCCTGGGGCCACGGAGAGCAGTAGGTGGCAGTGGCTTGGGGCCACAGTTGTATTGGTGGCAGTGGCCTGGGGCCACGGAGAGGTGTAGGTGACAGTGGTTTGGGGCCACAGTTGTGTTGGTGGCAGTGGCTTGGGGCCACAGTTGTGTTGGTGGCAGTGGCCCAGGGCCACAGTGAGTGGAGGTGTACCAGTTAGTTGTGGTTCTGGTGGTGGTGGCCTGGGGCCACATTGGTGATGATGAGTGAGTGTTAGCGTGTGTTGGTAAATTTTCAGTGTGCTTGTTGTGGGTCGTGGACGGCCGGTTGGGTCCATTGGCCGGGTTGGTTAGTGCTCCAGCGTGGCAGGCTGGTGGCTCTGGGGGGCAGCCTGGGGCAGATGATGTTGGGTGCATGGAGGGCTCTGGTTGGTTAGAGTGCATATTTAGGATTAGTCAGGTGTGGCAGGCCTGAGCCCTGAGGGGCAGCTCGGGGTCTGGTGGTAGAGCTTTCTTTTTGTTGTTTTTGTCCTCGAGGGTAGTTAGGTAGGGATTAGTTGGACTGGAATTCTGGTTTGGCGGGTTTTCAACTTTGTTGGGTTTTGGCATTGTGGGTGTTTGGTTGTTCCGTATTTATGGGTGGCTGCTTTGTGGCCAGTGGTGGTTTGTCTTTTGCATCTGTTGATGGTTAGTAGTCAGGAGGTTGTACCACCTGGGTTTGTGGATACACGGCAGGGGCGATTAAGCGCTCTGTTTTTCTTCTAAAAGTGGTGTTCATTGCAGCGTTCTTTCTTGTGGGCCATTATTGGTGTAGGGGTTTTTGAGTTTCTCTGCTAGAGGTTGAGTGTATGGCATGGTGGCCACATGTTGTGCATTTTGGAATGTATGTCTCAAAGAAATTATCGGGGGGAGAAGTGTTGTAATTAGTGTCATGTTATCTCGGTGGGGAGTGCATGCGTATTTCTAAGTGATTGGAATGTTGGTGTGGGAGATGACGTGTGTGTGTTCGCCAGTTGACAGTTGGGGAATATGCCTGCCGGATGGGGTGCTGCCAGTGTCTCTTCCACGTAACATGCTTGACCTAAGAGACAATAAACCTACTTGAAGAACCACATTGTGAACTTACCCTATTACGATTAGACATTGTTACATATTGCTTTGTTGCTTAATACCACACTATGTACCGTGCACATCAGACCTCTGGACTACTCTTATTACTCTGCCTTATCACCATACTCACATTCTACACATAGGCACTAAACTTAACTGGCCCTGTGTAACACACCCTCCCACTATGAATACTGAAATCAGCATGACCGGATCTAATCAATACCTGAATAATCCAGCTTTATGGATTAAACACTTCACAACCAAACCAACACCTAATCAACCCTGCTCCAATAACTACAGGAATCTATGACTAGGCTCTAGACTCACCCTTAGATCCTCGCCATCCATATCCAAACCGTGCCACTATTCACATGCACATACTCCCCCTGTCTCACTTAAAAAACCTGTCTCGTTTAAAAAACCTGTAACTCTCAACAATACCCTACACCAGGCAAAGGATACCTTGATCAAATGTGCCCTTGTCAACGCTAGATCTATCCCAGCTCATGCGCTAGACATTGCTGATTTCATCGAAACTGAAGCCTTGGATTTCCTAGCCATAACGGAAACATGGCTACATGCAGCATCTGGCCGCACCTTGTCTCTTGCAGTGCCACAGAATTATGCCATGAATAGATGCGACAGAGACTAAACTCTCCCCTTTCCAAAGGCGGAGGAGTAGCATTTATTTTCAAAAGAGCTCTTAATCTTAGACAAAACCCAAATACGCATATTGACTCTGCTGAGCAATTAACACTCAAACTGCAGCTATCCCCTAATCAAACAGCTACAATACACCTTATCTACAGGCCCCCGGGCCCGATCACAACCTTTGCAGAAGACATATTAGCCCTCCTCACAGCCAATACGAAGCCCAACTCCCAAATCATCGTACTCGGCGACCTAAACCTAGGTTATCAAGACCCTAATGATTCGGCAGCTCATGACTTAGCCAACTCATTAGCAGACTCAGGATTCACCCAACATATCCAGGTACCCACTCATAGCAAGATTGGCTCCTCGACCTGAATTTCTCTATTAATCTTGGTTCTGTCACACCTTGTACTTGGTCTGATCATTATAAAATAACGTTCTCTATCAAATCTAACCCTCATAGTATCAAACCTAATACTGCACCTCCTGTCTACACCAGAAATAAGAAGGGCATATCCAAAGAGAAACTACTCCCCCTAATCCTGCCGCTTCTTAAGCCTCTGTGACTGACTCTAATCCGACAGCCTTAGTAGACACGAACAAACAAACCATACTGAAGGCATTAGATTCTATCGCCCCACTCAAATTATGGAAATCCAAACCTTGCGCCCATCTTAACTCCTGGTTTATCCCTCAACTAAGAGACTTACGTAAAGCCAAGAGAAACGCAGAGGCACACTGGAAAGGCCACCCCACAGAGACCAACAAAAATACCTTAAATACGGCTTCAACTGCCTACAAAGATGTGATATTCCTAGCTAAAAAAAGACATATACAACAAGCGCATTCTTCAGGCCCAATCGAACACTAAAGAGCTCTTCAAGATCCTTAAAGAACTTAATTCTCTTATAGCCCCAACAGACAACTGCATCACTGATATCACATGGTGCTCTAACATCCAAAAAGAGCTCCTCGATAAAATCTCCACCTTACAAACTAAAATCAACACTAAAAAATACACCCTCTCTACAGACCACTTCTTTAACCCCCTCATCAACAAAGCATCCACTCACGGACATACCATCAAACCTTTCGACTTCTCCCCACTCTCCACCTGGGAAGTGGAAAACACCATCAGAAAGATCAAACCATCTAACTGCCAAGGCGATGCATGCCCGGCCCCTACCATTAAAGAGGCCGCACACAAACTAGCTCCCTTCATCACCTCCTTTATTAATGCCTCCTTTAAATCAGGGTCAGTCCTGACAACCTTAAGGACGCTTGTGTCATCCCTCTAAACAGAAAACCCACCCTTGGCCCCAACAACCCAGCCAATTACAGACCCATTACAACTGTGCCGTTTTCACTGAAAATTCTGGACTGTGCAGCTTATCTTCAAATACAGGCCTACCTAGTAGCTAACAATCTCTTAGGTCTTCATCCAATCGGGTTTCCGACCAAGACACGGAACAGAAACTGCCCTAATTGATTTAAAAACAATCGAGGATTTAAAAGATAATGGCAAACTGCCCTACTACTCCTATTTGACTTGTCAGCAGCTTTTGATTTGGTGGACCACCAAATCTTATGCTACCATCTCAAAATTGCTGCTCATTTCTCAAAAGAAGCCACCTCCTGGATTCAATCCTTCCTGGCTAACAGAACCATGAGGGTCTTCTCACCCACTGTGTCTGCAGAACCATTACCTGTACTATGTGGGGTTCTGCAAGGGTCTTGCGTCTCCCCCACCCTTTACAATATATTTACTAAGCTACTCTTTGATATCCTTGACTATCTGGGTGTCACCTACACGAATTATACAGATGACACCCAAATACTCATCCCTATCACGGGGGACCAGGTATCTGACTCAATAGCACGCAACAAGGTTTATGCACTCATCCAGGCTTGGATGGCCCAACACAGGCTTTGTTTGAACGATGAAAAAACTGAGCTACTTATACTAGGCTCCCTCCTTAGACTGAAACTAAACCCAGCCTTTAAAGCATTCATTATGGATGGGATCACGATTAATGTGTCTTGATTCTACCCTATCCTTTAACAGACAAACTAATCTTGTGGCCTCAGCAGCAGCTTATGCATGCAAGCTCATAACACCCAGCAGACCCGTTCTCTCTACCTCTAATTGCATCATCCTCACCAGAACCTCATAATGTCCAAGATAGACTATTGCAATGCTCTCTACCTTGGCACCAGCCTCAGGAACATCAATAAATTACAGTTAACCCAAAATAACACCATCAGGGCTGCCCTCAATATTCCTAGGAAATCTCACATAATTGATACCAGACGTAAACCTCTGCTGGCTCCTTATTAGCCAAAGAATAGCATTGAAAACATTCAGCTTGACTCATAAGTGCCAAGCTAACTGCACCCCTGAATATCTATCAAACCGCTTCCTGGCTCACACATTCACAGACCTTTGAGATGAACCCAAATACACACTTTGTGCATACCAAGATTTAAGCAGCAAAGAGCAGGGGGGACCAGTTTCCCCGTCCTGGCAGCTAAATTATGGAACACCCTCCCTACCACATTGAGAGTTGTGCCCTCCTTCCACTCCTTCAAGCAGACAGTCAAGAAATGGCTCTTTGACAAGGACAGCTCCCTTGCTGCTTGCCCTACTCCTTTAACATAGCTATGCCTATTGATGTAAGTTGTGTATCTGCATCCTTTTATATATATATCCTATGTATATTACACTTTTGAAAAGGGTAACTATATAACTATATATACCCATATGTAAATTGCTTTGCTTCTGTATATATGCTCTTCTAAAAACTGTTTATTCTTGTAATGTATGCAACCGCCTTCATCTTGATTATGCGCCCAGATGCCCACGGGCTCAGATGCGCTATACAAATAAAACAAATACCACATGTATACAAATGGCACACATAAAATGCAAAGTGCTTTGTGCAAGGAAAAGTAAAGCGCATACTATAAATCAACACTATTGCACTGTTAGCTAAAACAACTTGCAAACATTTAATTTCAATGACAATGTTTTTAACTTAAAAAAAACAAGCAGTATCAATAAGGGGATACTAGTTTAGTTCTTTTCAACCAGGCTCTGTATAGGAATTTAACTGCGGCAAACAAGGTTACCTCATCTCCTCTGAGACTATAGAGCTGTAGAGCCTGTTGGATACTTCTTTACCCTTTTTCTAAAAATCTCGGTTTCAAATATGCCCTTCTGACCTCCAAATAAAATGGACAGAATCCTGTGTTTTCAAAGTCGGAAACTACTTTGAAGAAATTTACTTCGAAGTGATTACTTTGAAATGTACATGTAGTTGTGGGTTAATGGGTAAAAAGGGGTTGGGGAGGGATTTGGTGTAGGGGTAGTAGTGAAGAGGAAGGGCACCCTGCTCCCCAAAATAAAAATTTAAGAAAAAATCAGTGTACCATTTCGAAGTAATCCCTTCGAAGTAAATTACCTCAAAGCAATTGTTTTCGGCAAAATGGCATGGAACCAAAATGGACATCTTAAGAAAAAGTGAATTTCATTCTCTCTCATGGTTTTACAATATCAGCATAGTACTAGTTTGGGCATCCCACCTATGTTGTCTGTCAGCTAATGGCAACATGCAGAGCCTAACTTTCATAAAAAGTAACCTCGCAGATTTGGGTTTCACCACATCCAGGTAGTTTTCATAAATTACAGCTATTCACCCGACCACCTCCAATATGTGGCAAAGGGTAGGTGAATTCTGTATTTTATTTGCCAACCGTTCTTCTAATTGATTGTGTTTTGCCTTAATTAGAGCTTAAGTACCTATGTTGATCTGTTAAGGGTTTTGCCAGTATTCACCACAACCCATTGCATTCAACATATTTTTAACATATACATTCCAACACATCTTTAGTCGCTTCCCTATATGCAATAAGTGCAGGGGTGCTCCATTACACAGTAAAACACTGTTTTCATCTTGATAACATTACACATGCTCAGAAGTCCACTTCTAATAATAAGGGTATTGTGGATGCAGACAAAGGAAGCCTTGTAATGCTTTTAATAAATGTATTCTCCATCAGTGCTGATTTGTTGCAGCTTTTTTGGCCCGAAGGCTCGGCCCCATAAAGCGCACCCTGTCTAGCTTGCAGGCAGTACACCTCTATAGGGACATACAATGATCCCCTGCCCATGCTTTTGCACATTTGGAAATAGCCCCACTACATTTAGCAAGCGTTACCCATGCTTTCTCCACTTATCTCTTCCACGTCCCATTTGGGGTTATTTTCATACCTAAAAAGTCATATTCCTGAACTTGTTGTAATTTCTCATCATCTAATACATAATAATATTAGGTTTCGGGGGAGAGTGGGAAAGCCATGAGGGAAACCGACAATAATGAAGGGAAAAATTGTACTCGTCCCCGTGAGTAACAAGTGTTGAAGGTACAAAAGAAGAGCGAGAGTCATTACACTTGTCCCAGTAAAGACCGAATAGCGCAGAAGACTGAGAATCATTACTAGAACTCTGATACTTGTCTCAGTAAAAAACAAATATTGGAGAAGAGTGGGGATCATTGCTGGAACCCTCATATTAATCCAGGAAAGACTCAGGTGGGTAAAGTGCTTTTGAAAAGGAAGAGTTATAATTGGAACATTCTTACGTGAAACAGACAAGACCAAAAGACAGATTCTAATAGAACAAAGGAAAGTTGTTTTTGAAGAGTCTTATTAATCCTAGTCAAGAAGAAGACTGGACATTAAATAAAAAGTTAGAAGTTTGATTGATAAGGGAAAAGTGAAATTGTCCCAAGGAGAGAACCAGAGTATAAAGGACACTAGTGAACACTTGAAGAGCCCAATCCCTGAACTACGTGTCTTCATAAAAGTAGTCACTAAGAAGTACCTACAACTACTATATTAAACTGAACTTGATGAGAAATCAGCCCTGAGGAGAAGAGAGTAATTCTCCGTGCCTTTGTTGGTTTTTGTAGTGGTAGGGTTAGGTTAGGTTAGATTAGTGTTGGACAGTGGATAGATCTTCCCTTAGGACTTACTGACAAACTGATGAGCACTCTAGTTAGTTTTGGTTAGGTAGGGAAAATCCATAGATTAGGGAAAGTTAGAAGTTTTCTTCTCTTTACTCTAAAAAGCAATATCATACAAAATGGAAGATCCTATTCTGGGCCCTTCTTCTTGACCACCACAGTGCCCAGATTCTAGGTTGCGACTTACGTAGGTCCATTGGTATTTTATCCGGAGCCAGTGTATTATCTCATTTGTGGACAGCAGTTGCTTCAAATATTTTTCCCACCTCAAAGATCAGTGGTTCTGATGTAATTGTGGGTTGTATAAATTCATCTCTTTCATTATTGTTATCAGCCTCTTCATAAAGTTCACTAAAGTGGTTAGCCCACACATCTTCCGTAATGTCATGTTGTGTGGTTTTATCATCCTTCTGGCTTGAACTCACAGAAGCCAAAACTTTCTTTTATCTTTCTATAATATTGCATCTACTAAATTGTCCCAAATTTCCATTGCATGTGCTCTCTTTTTATGGTTAACAATATTTTAGTAATGTTTCCTTGCCAACGCTAATGATTCTCTATCTATTAGGCCTTTGGTACATCCAATGAATTCCTGTTTGGCCTCCATACAATTCTTATCAAACCAAGGGAAACTTTGTATGGTCGCCTGTTTAACGACTTTCCTAGGTTCTGTTACAAGAGAATAGATCCTATCCATTGTTTTTTTTTAATTGTCAGCGATTCCCTCACTAGTTATTTCACCCCTTCCACATATCAATGCAATTGCAGGCAAAGATTCTGAATACATTTTAGTGAGCACTTCAGTTTTATTGATTTCTGACGATTTTACTTCATATCGAGGCTGTCCTCATATTTTTATTTGCATGATTCACATTTCCCAGGTCTAGGCTAGCCACCAATGTGTGGTGGTCACCTTTTATCCTAGTTAATACCTCGAAATTCCTAATACTACAACAGGCCTCCATATTTAGTAATATATAATCAATTTGGCCGATAATGGTTCCTATTTTAAAAGATCTTTTAGCTGGTTTATCATCCCTTATCCCACCAATGCACGCTCTCATCTGCTGGTTTATCCAAAATGGTGCCATTTCCAGTGAGTTTTTATGTTGCCTCATGGCCTTAGTTCCAACCAACTCTAGGATATCCCACATTTCACCCTCATATTCCATAATACCCTTTATTGTATCCAATGGCTCATATTGTATATTTAGGTCACCAGCTACTACTTTGTAACAATTTACTTTGTGTGTTCTCTTCCAATGCTCAATTCTTTCACCCACCAGATACAATATCTTCGTTCCATTCCCGGTACTTGTCGGTTAGAAACATTTCTAGCATTATTTTCCCCCTTTCTACTTTAACATGAAATTCCTGCAGGTCTAGGCTCTCTGTGGCCACCATCTCCACTTGGGACACTACCTTCTGGATCTACCCGCATTGTTAGTCCTCCCCTCAGTCTACCAACTTGTCCTTTCACTGCAGGAATCTCCTATAGAAAAACCTTGCAAATCTAACTCCGTTGTGGCCTAGGTTTCTTTGAAATGGACCATATGGTGCATTATTATAAAATTGCAATAATCTACAGCATTTCATTTCTTTTTCAGGCCTGCAATATTCCAAGGCATTAGGAGCACCTCGAGAGCAGATTAATCAATTTGTGAATCATAGATGTTATAACATTTCCACTCCCGCGGCGCACCTCACGTCCCTTCCCTTTTATTCTGCCTGTAGCATCTCTTCTACTAAATGACTCAGTCAAGGTTAGCTTCTCCCCTCTTGTGAGTGTTTCAGTTGGCAGCTCGCTCATAGATTGAGCATGGGTCACTCCCCCATTCTCCATAATAGTAACTCTCTGGTTTTCTGGCAGGTTTTACTTTTGTTTATTAGTACCCAGCGGAGGGCCTCAGGTGGGTGTGGCAGCCTCCCAGCCAATGAGGAGGCTCGGAACTGGGGAATTACCACATGGTAAGCCCCCCCGCTCAGATCCTCCTCACAGCTGGAGGCCAAAATCCTCCACCGCCAGGGATTCAGGAAAGTGCTCTGCTCCCTCCACTTATCTGCTTTTTTTGCTCTTGTTAGGGAGCGGACGCGCTGAAAACACTTCTGTCTGCAGCGTGTCTGCTCCCGATATGTGACATGCAGCCATGGAAAGGAAGGGACTGTGGGTAGTCACTTCCCTCCTTTCCATGGCTTTTTCCTATTTTCTGAATGGCTGCCAGAGAAAGCAGAAGGAACTACTGTCTCCCTTTCCATGGTGGCCATTTTGTTTCTTTACTTTTTATCTTATTTTCAATAGGCGCTATGGAAAGGGAAACAGACTTTGTTTTCCCTTCCCTGGTGGCCATGTTTTTTTTCTTCCTTTCCAAAACACTGGAGCATTTTGGAAAGGAAGAAACATGCTTTTAGTACCTCAGTCCAACTAATAGCAATAATTCCCTTCCTGTGGGTGCATTACCTAGTCAGAGGTTAACTAAGGGCGCCGGGGCATTACCTGACTTAGCAATGCCCCACCGGCTCAGGAATTATTAATTAAATAACACTGAGCCAAGAGCAACCTACACTGTGCCACGAAAGGGCAGGAGCTGCAGATGTCAGGAGACTAATCCAGCTAATGCACATGGATACACTATGCTGTTGGCATGGGGCATTGATGAAAGGGGGTAAGGCTTAGCAGGCCTCACTCTCAGAAACCAAATTATCTGCGTCATTTTATATTGATAAAAAATATCTGTTTTTTTACATCTTCGCCAAATGGCATTCTTTCCCAAAGGCAGTACTGTTTCTTACTGGCAGGATACAGGGTTGTCATCATCTGAATCCCAGGTGAACTTATACCTGTGTTCCCAAGTACCAGCCAGAGAGATAATATGAAACTCTCTAGCCAGTCATTAGGATCAAAGGAGAAACAGGAAACTACAGCGCTGGGTCCCAATACTTGAGAAATAAAGGACAATGTTATGACCAAGATCACATCAACCCCCATCTGCTTTTTCTGACAATGAATGACCATGGTGTTCCCAGGGTAGCCTCACCTACCTTATATTTCCAGGAGCCAATGCACCAGAGCCAGTGAAAACCAGTTCTGGATATGATATGATATGGCATTTGTAACGCGCCTATACACAAAGCTACATCTATTCATCAAAAGTCAGTAAGCCTGAGTTCCAGGAGGAGCAATGTAGGAGTTAAAACCAAGTCCAATATCCAGAAAAACATGTATATCCAAAAATAATTAACAAAAGAAAAAGAAAAGAAAAAACTGTTCAAGAAGCAGCAGGGGAATCCAAGAGCAATCAAAGAGAAAAGCCAAGTCCAAGCACCAGTTTGCCAGAATCCATAAGGAAAATCCCAAAGCAATCCAGTAATACAAAGCTAAGGGCTCAAAAGCCAAAGAAATCTATCCAGGTGTACAAGAGAACAGGATTTAACTGCCAACCACAAGAGCATTGAGAAGCAATGGTCTGTATATGCCGTCTTCTTTTATACAGGAAGTGATTGCCGTTTCCTGCCGGGTAACGTGAGCGTTCTTGCAATCCTAGCCATCCTGTGGAGGTGCTGATGCACAACTGCATCAGCCAGATAACATGGTAACCCCCATGGGTGTCGCAGCATCTGGAATGCAAATGGAAGAACAGAGTCGCAGCAGATTACACTGGAGTTGTCTCCCATGTCTCACATGGGATGGAGTGGGATGCTGCCTCACCAGGACCGGTAAGTGTTGTATATGCATGAAAAGGGCCAACTCCCCCTCTCTCCTTTCACCACCAGGAGAACCTCTTCCATTTGAAGTCATATGATGACCTGGTCGGAGGTCTTCTGGCCTCTGTGAGGACTTTCATGCATTCTTCTTCATGATTCATGTGACTGAGCTGTATGACTTCAGGAGCCATGCTGAAGGTTCAGAGTTTCAAGGCTGCGATTTCCATATAGGAAATTGTGTCTGCATGGTAGAGTCCAGCATGGCTGGATGGAAAACTGAATGAGGTCTGCATACCACCACTGGTGTGCCCTTGCCAGAGCAAGGGCACACCAGTGCTCATTGTCTGCATTGGATGTTGTCTATACCGCTCCTTTTAAGCAAGTTCCTATTCATTCACAGCCCTGGGCTGTCACCCAGCAGGGTGGCTGTCCTCCCAGACAGCCGGCCGATCGGAGCTGGTTTCAGTCAGGCACACCTAGAGACAAAGGACAGGGAAGTTTCAGGACCCTCCCTCACTTCCGGCCTTTCCAGAGACACTGGAGCCTTGGCGGGCTTCGGGTCTCAAGCCCGCCAAAGGCAAAATGCACAAAGGACTTAATTCAAAAAGAGTAAAAGCCCAGAAGGAACTGACTGACAAATCGTGAAAAAAGACCTGGTCCATTTTGGGGAAAATGGTCACCCTTGGGTGTGGTGTACTGCAGCTGAGAAATCAGCCTGCAGATACATGGCCCAAGGTAGTAGAAAGAAACCACTGCTACCAGCCTTTCAAGTTAGTGTAACAGAATGTTACATATGTGGGATAAAGGAGTTACTATGTAACCTCCAGCTCTCCACATAGGGTCAGCACTCCACATAGGGTCGTGTGTGCTGGACCCACAAAAGAAAGGTAAGTAAAACGGGATGATCTTACTATGCTTGGGAACAGTAGCTCACATAAGTCCATTGGACTTCTTAGTGGTACTGCACAAAGGGTGCTTTGTTTCACAAAAGCAGATGCCTATGGAGTTGACCAGACTCCATTAACCCCTTAACTGTTGATGGTTTTACCTCCCAGTGCCGAGCCCTTTTTTGGCGATTTCGGTATGTCGCCATTTGAACCCTTTTAACTTACATGTGAGATCTGGGACAAATTTTGCCCCTTTTCTTCCCACATGTAGGTGGTCATAACGCCACCAAGGAATCATATTTTGCTGTAGAGGGTGAGAGAAAATAACAGAGGGCACATTCTGTGTTTTATTTCAGAAAAGGACAAAATGATTTACAATGAAAAAAAATACAGGCTTCTTTGTACGAGCTAGAAAAGAAATTGTTTGCTATTATGAATTTGACATTTTCCAGGCTTTCAAGAAGAGGTTGAGTGGAAACAAAAGGTTACCATCCGTTTTGTGAGGTAGGTAATTTCTCCTTCTTTTCCAAATAGGACATGCATGGACGGAATGGAAGAGGAGGGTAGGAAAGCTGAATGGGAACACAAAAGCATACATTTCTGAAAAGTAGACAGAATTCCAAGCTTAGCATGGTCATTTGCGCAGGCCGGGCAACAACTATGTAGCAATACCACAAGCCAAAAACTGAGCCATGCTACACAAGATTTTTATGCTGACGGCCTAAACAGACATACTTGGAAAGTGTAAATAAGGAAAACTAATGTGGTGAGGAATGGCAAGTATGCATTTTTTGAAAGAGCACAGGCAGACCTTTTGAAGGGTAGGTGACTTGTGCCGGTTACAAAAGCGCACAGTGCCTAAAGCATCGTCTAACTGTAGGTTACATTTTCGAAATGGGTTGTGTAACAAAAGGCAGTAGCAAATGTATGAAAACGCTATCAAAACCTAGAGAAAACAAATGTCCTACTTCCCACAGGTGTCCCGAAGAAACAGTACCTCATGTGTGGGTGCACCTACCTGGGTGCAAAGGGAGAAGGCCTAACCACTGGTACATCAAGTGCCCTCAGGAAAGACTGGATTTGGCTTTGTGAACAACCCACAGATTTGGTCTTGGGGTATCGCAGCCACCAAGGAAAACTGGGAAACCTATGCATTTCTGACAAGACACCTGTGGGAATCGCCCTAGAATTGATTACTCAAGCCCCAGAAAGTCCAAAATTTGGGGGGAAAAACACACAATTTTCAGATATTTGCCAACGAAACATGCTGCCAACAACACCTTTTACTTTCTCGCGTTTCCACAGGTGTCCCGACAAATGGATAGATAGATGCATCACCTAAACAACACACTGTTCACCGAATCTTTTGTATTTTTGTAAAGGGTTGTTTCCCTAGTTTGGAGGGGTGTTTGGTGTAGCAGTATAAATACCCTCCTACCTCCCCTTGTGTCAGTTTGTACCGACAAATGGTACCTCACGTGTGGGTGCATCTAACTGGTCGGAAAAGAAAGTGTCAACCATCCAAAAGCAGTCCCAGGGAGCCCCAGCCCTACCTGGAGTGAAAGGCTCTGGCGCAGCATACCCAGAACTCAAGGACAGTCGGGGTGATGTCCCGGCCATGGGCACCGTCTCCCATGTGGATCGATCGTCCCCACACCCAGTGCCGCTTCCAGGGAGCCCCGCCAGTGTCCCCATTCCTTCCTGGATTGAGGTTCTGTGGCACAGCCCAGCAAGAGCTCCGGGATTGTCAGGGGTGTTGTCCTAGGCCTTGGTCACCCATCTCCCTTGTGGGTCGACCACCCCCAAGCCCAGCCTGGAGCTCTGGCTGGGCTGCATTATGGAGTTTCCCTCTGGGGGTGGATGGGGACCCTGCCGGGGCTCCCTGAGACTGCCGCTGGGGGACAAGGGGGACGGCCACCCAGGGTCGGGGAAGTTACCCCTGACTCTCCTGGAGCTCTGGCTGTCCTGTTACAGCTTTTCCCCTATGGGGAGCCCCGGTAGTGTGCCAATACCTCCCCGAAGGGAAAGGCTTTGACACAGGCCAGCCGGAGCTCTGGGATGGTTGGAGTTGATGTCCCCGGCTTTGGGCTTCCATCTGCCGTGTCAGTGTATTGTCCCCAGGCACGGCAGTTCCGGTGAACCCCGCCAGGGTCCCCGTCCATTCCCTGAGGGAGGTTCTGTGGTGCAGTCCAGATAGGACTCCTGGGTGGTCGAGGGTGATGTCCCTGCCCTTGGGTGGCTGTCCCTCATGTGGGTTGACGTTCACAGGCCAAGCAGCAGTTCCAGTGAGCCTCAGCAGGCTCACTGTCCTTTCCCAGAGGGAGAAGGTTTGGCACAGCCTAGCCAGAGCTCGGGGAGGGAGCGGGGAATATCCCTGGCCTTTGGCACCTGTCTTCATGTGGGTTGACCATCCCCAAACCTAGCCTGGAGCTCTGGCTGGGCTGCGTTGCAGCTTTTTCCTCCTGGGGCAGATGGGGGTCCTGCTGGGGTTCTGTGGGACTGCCGCTGCACTTTGGGATGGTTGCTCCACATGGGAGACAACCGCTTTCAGGGTAACACTGATGTTCTGCTGGCATGGGGAAAATTTGTAACCAGACCCTGCAATTGTCCCAACCCACCAAAATACCTCCCGAGACTGCCCACACCAACAATCCAGCCCCAGTCCCACCCACCCCACTGACAGTGGGCCCTAACGGTAGAATAAACAATCTACTTGCATAACGTCTAAGCTCCTTGTGTAAAAGAGAACTTGTAAGCAAAACAAAAAACTGTGGTCAACCCAGCAAAAACAAATCATAAATATCACGCTCCGATCAGTGCCCACCCTTTCAGGCCATCACTGGTGGTCTAGTGATCTCCACCTCCAGTAAATACAAATTTGCCCCTTCCTAGAGGCAGATACCATATTGCACTATCAATCTGCCCCTAGGGAGGGCGACATGAGATGCCCCACACAACAACCCCACCCAAAAAAAGCATGTTTTAATACAAATGTTTTGCCCCTTCCTTGGGGGCAGATGGGCACACCAGGCAGATGGGCACATTGGTGTGCCCATCTGCCCCCAGGGTGGGCAAAACATAGTCCAATGATTTAGGGGCCCGGAGGGAGAGGGCCGCTATTGGTGGTTTAGTGGCATTGCTGGGAACGGATCGAGCGATCCGCGCCCAGCAATGCTTTAAGGAAGGCGTCGTTGGAAAGGGGCGAGTGTCCCCTTTCCAACAACACCTCCCTCAATGAAAACAGCATACCTTCCAGGCTGCAGCTGTGAAATTTACATTCAGTGTCACGTCAGCGTCTGTCACATCAGCATGCATTATGCACGTTGACGCCACACTGAAGGAAATACAACCTCTGGGATGTGAGGACCTCCTCACATAGCCCGAAGGTTGGAATTAGAGTTTGTGCGATCGCTGCAGCAGTGCCAAAAAGGACAGGCTATCTTGTCCTTGGCACTGCAAATGTGCCAAGGATGAGATACCTAGTCCTTGGCACTAAAGGGGTTAAATCCTAGTCAGAAAAAATGTGAGTGAGGAGTTAAAATGAAAAAGCGTCCAACAAAAGAGCTGGCAGTGTTTCGAAGGTTAAAGGGAAGTGGCACAGAAATGAAAAAAGGTAATGTGTGGAATGAATATATTGCTTACATGTTTTTGTGGGGTGCAATGCAGACAGCAATCTTTTATGTGCAGAGTTCTGACATTAATGAAACACTCCACGTGGCAACAAACATGAAGATCTTGATTTCATAGAAAAGTATTTTCGATTGCCGTATTCTGCAGCATAGCTATAAATGGGGAAATAATGATTTGGAATAGGCATTCCCCTGCTCACAGATCACATACGCCCGTTTCCAGAGCAGGACTAAACACGGGCTGTGCTAGCAGTTTGCAGGCCTTCTCTCCACCTTTCATTCGCTAAAGTGCCGGAGAGAAATCAGGTTTTTGCGCTCAGCAGTGAATTTCATGACCACAAGCCTCCAATACCCCTAGAAGTGTGCCTAATAGAGTGCCTTGCTTGCACTTCATAGTGTACCTAACTGCACGCCCTAGTTGAATTGAGACGTGTGCCTAATATCCTCTATAAGCAAATTTGAATTTTTAAGTGTGCCTACTACCCTCGGTGCGACGTTGCATCTAATAATGTGCCCTAGTTCAGTTTAGAAGTGTGCCTACTACCCTCTCTAAGCAAAGTTGAATTTTGAAGTCTGCCTAATAGCAGGCCTTGCTTGCATTTAGAAGTATGCCATATATCCTCTCTCAGCAAAATTGAATTGTGAAGTCTGACTAATAGCGTGCCTTGCTTGCTTCAAGAAGTACTCTCTCTGTGCAAAGTTGCATTTAGAAGGGTGCCTAATAAGCATGCCCTGGTTGAATTTGGAAGTATACCTAATATCTCGTCTGTATAAAGTTGAATTTGGAGGTGTGCCTAGTATCCTCTGTGCAAAACTTGGATTTGAAAGTGTGCCTAATACGCTCTCTGTGCAAGACTAGAATTTAGAAGTGTGCCTGATATCACCTCTGTGCAAAGTTTGATTAGAAATGTTCCCTGTAGCATATCTGTTGCATGACATATGATAACATAATTATATAGCATAACATAATATCATTCTCTGTGTAGAGTTGAATTTAGAAGTGTGCATAATACCTTCTCTGTGCAAAGCCAAATTTGAGGTATCCCTTCCTCGAATCTTGAAGTGTGCCTAATAACGTGTCCTAATTGAATGCAGAAGTGTGCCTAATATCCTCTCTGTGCAAAGTTGAACTTAGAAGTGTGCCTAATATCCTCTCTGTATGCCTAATATCCCCTCTCTGTGCAAAAACGTGCCTATTAGCATTGAATTATTAGTTGAATTTGGAAGTATGCCTAAATATCCTATGTGTGCAAAACCTGAATTTAGAAGTGTGCCTAAATATCCTCTCTGTGCAAAACTAGAATTTAGAAGTGTGCCTGACATCATCTCTGTGCAAAGCTGAATTTAGAATTGTCCCTAATATCATTCTCCTGTAGAGTTGAGTTTAGAGGTGTGCCCAATATCCTCTCTATGCAAAGCTGAATTGAGAAGTGTGCCTTGCTCGAATTTAGAAATTTGCCTAATAACAGGCCCTGGTTGAATGCAGAAGTGTGCCCAATATCCTCTCTATGCAAAGTTGAACTTAGAAGTGGGGCTAATATCACGTCGAAGTGCCTAACATCACTCCCTGTGCAAAAGTGTGCCTATTTGCTTTGAGTTTTTAGGTGAATTTAGAAGTGTCCCTAATAGCCTCTCTATACAAATCTTGAATCTAGAAGTGTGCCTTATAGCGCGCCTTGCCTGAATTTCGAAGTGTACCTAATAGCGTGCCCTGATTTAATCTAGAAGTGTCCTTAATTTACGCTCTGTGCAAAATTGTATTTTGGTTGCCGAAATATCCTCTCTGTGCAAAGTTTGAATTGAGAAGTGTGCCCGACATCCCCTCTGTGCAAAGCTGAAATTAGAAGGGTGCCCAATATCCTCTCTGTATAAAAGTTGATTTTAGAAATGGACATAACATCACATTTGGCATCACTTTGCCAAAGATGAATTTGTCTACCTAATATCCGCTCTGTACAAAATTGAATTTGGTTACCTAATATTCTCCCTGTGCTACTAAGAAGTCTGCCTAATACCCTCCCTGTGGAAGGTTGAATTTAGAAGTGTGCCTAATATCCTCTCTGTGCAAAATTGAATTTGGTTACCTAATAGCCTCCCTGTGCTAAATTGAACTAAGAAGTCTGCCTAATACCCTCCCTGTGGAAGGTTGAATTTAGAAGTGTGCCTAATAGCCTGGCCTAGCTGACTCTAGAGGTATACCTAATATCCTCTCTGTGCACAAATTGATTTTGGTTACCTAACATCCCCCCTGTGCGAAGTTGAACTTAGAAGTGTGCCTTATATCCTCACGGTGGAAAGTTGGATTTTAGAAGTGTGCCAAATATCCTCTCTATGGAAAGTTAGATTTAGAAGTGTGCCTAATATCCTCTCTGTGAAAAGTTGAATTAAGAAGTATGCCTAATATCCTTGCTGTGGAAAGTTGAATTAAGAAGTATGCCTAATATCCTCTCTTTGAAAAATTGAATTAAGAAGTGTGCCTAATATCCTCTCTGTGAAAAGTTGAATTAAGAAGTGTGCCCAATATGCTCTCTGTGAAAAGTTGAACTAAGAAGTGTACCTAATATCCTCCCTGTGGAAAGTTGAGCTTAGAAGTGTGCCTAATATCCTTCCTTGCAAAGTTGAATTTGGTTACCTAATGTCCTCTCTGTGCATAATTGAAATTAGTTACCTAATTTTCGCCCTGTGCAAAGTTGAACTAAGAAGTGTGCCTAATATCCTCTCTGTGCAAAGTTGAATTTGGAAACTTGCCTATTATCTTCTCTGTGCAAAGTTGTATTTAGAAGTGTGCCTAATACCCTCCCTGTAGAAAGTTGAATTTTGAAGTGTACATAATATCCTCTCTGCACAAAATTGAATTTAGAAATGTGCCTAATAACCTGGCCTGGTTGACTTTAGAAGTGTGCCTAATATCCTCTGTATGCAAAATTGAATATGGTTACCTAATATCCTCCCTGTGCAAATCTGAACTTAGAAGTGTTCCTAATATCCTCCCTGTGCAAATCTGAACTCAGAAGTGTGCCTAATAGCCTGCCCTGGTTGAATTTAGAAGTGTGCTTAATTATCCTCCAGGTGCAAAGTTGAACTTAGATGTGTGCCTAATATCCTCCCTGTGCAAAACTGAACTTAGAAGTGCGCCTAATATCTTCTCTGTGCAAAGTTGAATTTAGAAGTGTGCCTAATTGCGTGCCCTGGCTGATCTTAGAAGTATACCTATTAATTTGAACCCAGAAACCTTCAATAATATCACAGTTATTTACCATGAGTGCACCCGATCCACAGAGGACTAGCCGAGATGACCGCTGTGCACCGACCCCCCTCCGGCCAACCCTTCCTCCCATCCCAACCTTCCCAAATCATCCCAGCCTCCACCACATCCACCACCCTACCCCCTTCCAAACACCAAGTCAGAGGGGCACGATGGCGAGCCAAGCACCCTAAGACCACTGCTCCCCTGATCCTCTCCACCGAACAGCCTGCTATGAGCATACCCGCTCGCCTCACCAGCCTCACTGGCACCCCCTGCCCAGCAATCATGCACCCCACACTTTTCCCATCAACCCCCATCATCATCATCCCACACCGACCACACAACTTCCCCTCACGCAGAGCCCTAGCAAGAACTGAAGCCTCATCCCTCTCCCCCTCTGACCCCCCTACCCTCTCACACACACCAGTCGCAACAAAGACACTAAAGAGGAAACGTACCTGGTCCCCCTCAATCTCTCAGCACTCATCGCCTCCCCCTGTCTCGACCCACTACCTCATCCCCCCTCTCATCACCCTCCCCCCACACCTCATCTTACCTAAAACCCCTCACCCTCGACTTCTCACTGACCACAACTGAAACTCCTACCCACACACACCCCACCTCCAAATCCCCCGTGCCAAACCCAATCATCCCAACACACGCGTCCAACCACTCCCACCCGAAACCCACCAACTCTACTGCTCGCCCACTCTTCCCATCGGACATCACCCACCCCTCCCCTCTCGCTCTCCAGTCTCAACCCTCTCCCACCCCACCCCCATCTCTGCAGCTCTGACATCAACCTCTTCTACCAAAGTGAATTGCATCCTATTTAATGCTCGATCCGTAGCAAAAAACAGACACAGCATCTTTGACCTCCTTGCCTCTGACAAACCAGACCTGGTATTCATCACCGAAACCTGGTTCTCTGACGACTTCGCCCCCATCGCCAATGAAGCCTCCCCCCCCCCCCCCGACTACTCCCTCATCTCATTGAACCGTCCCTCTAGAGGAGGAGGAATAGCTTTCGCCTTCAAGTCTCACTTCCACACCTCAATCCTCGACAACCAACCTTCCATTCCTTCCTGTGAGTCACTCCTCGTTAAACTATCCTTTTCCCCTTCATCCTCGCACACCTTACTAATAATCTATGGACCCCCTGTCTACGATAGACAATTCTCAAACAACCTCTGCGACTCTATTGCCACCCTCCAACGAACCCATCCCAACCTCACCCTTATAGGTGATTTCAACATATGACTGGACATTCCCACCAACCCTATGACACACTCGCTGGTTGACGGCCTAGACGCAATTAACCTCCAACCCCACACAAACAGCCCGACTAACTATAAATGACCCACTCTTGATGCCATCTTCAGCTCCCACAACCTGATATAGCTAAACCCCTCATCCCTATCATCTGGTCCGATCATTTCATTGTTTCTTTCGTCATTCGCTCACCCAACCCACTTCCCGTACCTGAACCTGAACCTCTGAATCTGCGCAAATCCTGGAAGAAACTAATAATCGTTCTCGACCTGGACGAGACCCTCCTCCAGTCTCCCCGCCTACCTGCCTACTCAATAATCAATTAACCCCCCCAACGCCTTTGACTCATGGCTCAACACGGCACTAATGCGGCTCACACTCTCTTGTAAACCATCTGCCCACCATGGCATCTTTCCTAGATGGTTGACACCTGAGTTAAAGACCAGTAAACAACTATATAAATACCTAGAACGCAAATGGCGGAAGGACAAAACTCCCCTGAGCAGATCCAGTTTAGCCCGGCACCTTCATCAGTACAAAGCCGAAATCCAAAAAGCAAAAACGCCCATTACAACTCCCGAATCCTAAACTGTAAAAACCCCAGCAAAGAACTTCACAAAATCATCACTGAATTCACCAAACCTTCATTCATCACCACCTCCCCGACCGCCTCACAATCTCTGTGCAACTCACTCTCTCTCCACTTTTACACTACAGCTCTCGATAGAACAAACACTTTAAACAACAAACTAGCTCTCTTACACCCACCAGGCAACCGACCCTCCTTACCGGCGAACCCACCGCCTGTGACCACTAACCAACCAATGTTCGACTCCTTTAGTCCAATATCTGCCGACCAATTTCACAAACTTCTCTCTGCCCGCAAACCATTCGGCTCTTCGCTTGACCTTTGCCCGGCCACAACCCTCAAAGAAATCTTCGCTTCGACCCGCGCAGGAGAACACGCGAGAACCATCATAAATGACTCCCTTTCCTCAGGAATTTTTCCCAACGCATTCCAAACAGTTCATGTCAAACCTCTAATTAAAAAAAAAAACTTCCCTTGACCCCCTTGAGCCCAAAAACTACCACCCCATCTCTAACACCAGGTTCCTTGCCAAACTCATCGACCGAACCTCCTACTCCAAACTAAATGCATTTGTCAAAGCCAATAATCTCCCAGACCCCGCTCAATCAGGTTTCAGAGCCTGACACAGAACTGAAACCACCCTAACCTCAATCTGGGATGACCTCAAAAACACAGCAGACTCTGCGGGTTGCGCCGCATTAATCCTCCTTGACCTATCCGCCGCTTTTGACACAATCAATCACTCAATCCTTCTTGACTGCCTCCACTCCCTAGGAATTCGTGGAACCGCCCTCAAATAGATAGCATCCTTCCTCAAAAACAGGAATCAAATAACCCTACTCTCAACCTATTCCTCCCAACCACGACCATTGGAGCTCCACAAGGAGCATGCCTATCAGCCCTCTGTTTCAATCTCTACATGGCCACCCTCCCACAAATTATTCGCATGCACAACATCCTGTGCTACAACTACGCCAATGACACTCAGCTAATTCTGAAACTCCTGAACTCAAACCCCAACTGCCGACCTGACCTCGCTTCCTGCCTCCTCGACATAGAGCTCTGGATGACCACAAACCACCTCTTGCTAAACCCCTCCAAAACCAAAATCATGGTATGTGGCAACACCGAACTTCTTCCACACCCACTACCCTGGCCATCTGTCATGAGAAACTCACCGACCCCCTCTAAATCAGTAAAAAACCTTGGATGCGTCCTAGATTCTGACCTAACACTCTCGCGCCAAGTCAACAATGTCTCAAAGTCCTGCCACTACCACCTTAAAACTCTTAAGCGCATTTTTCCGTACCTCTCCTTTCCAAACAGACTCTCCGCTGTCCAATCAATTGTTGTATCAAGACTGGACTACGCTAACCCCCTCTAACTTGGAGTCCACGCATACCAACTGACTAAACTACAAAGAGCATAAAACGCCGCAGGCAAACTGCTACTAGCGCTTGGAACAAGAGGCCACATTTTGTCCAGCCCTCAAAGCTCTGCACTGGCTTCCGGTCGCCCGAAGGGTGACTTTCAAAACCTTATGCATTTCTCACCGAGCACTTCACAAAACCGGACCACAATATCTTCAAGACAAACTAAAACCCTATCATCCTGCACGTTCGCTAAGATCTAGCACAGCAGGCCTCCTAGTCATACCAAAAACAAACTCAGTCAGGTTAGGGGGATCATTATTCTCAGGCTTGGCCCCCACGCTGTGGAATGCACTCCCGCCGCACATCCGACTCACTTAAGACCTTATGTCTTTCCGCAAATTGCTGAAAACTTGGCTTTTCCCCTAAAACCGACCCGAACTCAATCTAACTCAAACTGGATAACAGCATCTCAAAGACGTTGCCAAAATACTTCATCATAAATATCAATGGAGTATCATGATTCCAAGCAAGAAATCGTAAAGTAATAACCTCTACTGATTAGCTAAAAAGGACAAACAAAATAGATGGAGTAAAAACGAATATACCTGTAAAGTAAATAAAAAGAATACGTTGTATGAAGACAGTAATGCGGCTGAAATTAATGAATTAAACAAATAAATGCGATGGACAAAAGGATCAATGTGAACGTGAGGAATATGATATGATATTTTATTTGTATCGCGCTCGTACACAACTGTTTCAGAGCGCAACTAGGCAAGGGAGGGGAACAAGGGAGAACACAGCACAACATAAAAACGATCTTACTAGGCCCAGTGACATTGAGAACGCGCAAGTGCATGGGATAACAACTTGTCAACTAACCCAGACGACTAGATTTAATTAACATTAAAACAAATAGCAATACAACATCATGAACTAAGTGAGAAATCAAAAACAAATAACCTCTAATGTAATCTAAAAAGGACACACAGAATGGAATGAATAAACCAGATCAAAGCAATTAAACAATAAAAAAAAATGGAAAGATACATTCTGGAGAGAGATCAGTGCACATACAGATGGCATTGATTCTGTGAGTGCATGGTATGAATGGAAAGTAGAAAATAGACGATTTGAATAGATAAGGCGGGTGCAGGGCATGGGACTGATCGAGAACTTGAAACAAATGGAATGCGTACGACAAGTGACATGGACCGAACCGATAATGTAGGATTAATGAACAAAGTGAATGGAGCGGATGAAGTAGGTGGAGTGGATGAGTGCATGGAATGCTGCGCTGTGCAGGTGAGTATATAGAGCACAAGAGTTTGTAGAGCGGATGAGTGTGTAGAACGGACGAGTGTATAAAGCGGATGAGTATGTAGAGTGGATGTATGTGTAGAACCTGTGGGTGTGTAGTGCGGATCAGTGCCAGAGCGGATGGGTGCATAGAGCAAATGGGTGCGTAGAGCCGATGAGTGCGTAGATTGAATGAATGCGTAGAGGTGAAGAGTGCGTAGAGGTGATGAGTGCCTAGCGGTGATGAGTGCCTAGAGGTGACGAGTGCCTAGAGGTGATAAGTGCGAAGAGCGGATGAGTGCGTAGAGCGAATGAGTGCGTAGAGCGGGTGAATGCGTAGAGCGGGTGAATGCGTAGAGCAGATGAATGCGTAAAGCAGATGAGCGCGTAAAACAGATGACTGCATAGAGCGGATGATTGTGTAGAACGGATGATTGCGTAGAACGGATGAGTGTGTAAAGCCAATGATTGCGTGGAGCGGGTGAATGCATAGAGCGGAAGAGTCCGGAGAGCAGATGAGTCCGGAGAGTGGATGAGTGCGTAGAGAGGGTGAGTGCGTAGAGAGGGTGAGTGTGTAGAGAGGGTGAGTGTGTAGAGAGGGTGAGTGCGTAGAGCAGTTGAGTGCATAGAGCGGACGAGTGCGTAGAGCAGATGAGTGCGCAGAGCCGACAAGTGCGCAGAGCCGACGAGTGCACAGAGCGGACAAATGCACAGAGTGGATGAGTGCACAGAGTGGATGAATGCACAGAGTGGATGAGTGCGCAGAGTGGATGAGTGCCTAGAACGGATGAGTGCCTAGAGTGGATGAGTGCCTAGAGGGGATGAATGCCTAGAGGGGATGAGTGCCTAGAGGGGATGAGTGCCTAGAGGGGATGAGTGCCTAGAGGGGATGAGTACGTAGAGCGGATGATTGCCTAGAGCAGATGAGTCCCTAGAGCGGATGAGTGCCTAGAGCGGATGATTGCCTAGAGCGGACGAGTGCCTAGAGCGGACGAGTGCCTAGAGCGGATGAGCGTGTAGAGCGTAGGAATGCGTAGTACCGGTGAGTACATAGAGCGGGTGAGTACATAGAGCAGATGAGTACGTAGAGCGGATGAGTAAATAGAGCGGATGAGTAAATAGAGCGCATGAGTAAATAGAGCGGGTCAGTGCGTAGAGAGGGTGAGTACATAGAGCGGGTGAGTACATAGAGCAGATGAGTACGTAGAGCGGATGAGTAAATAGAGCGCATGAGTAAATAGAGCGGGTCAGTGCGTAGAGCAGGTGAATGCGTAGAGTGGATGAGTGCATAGAGCGGATGAGTGCGTAGAGCGGATGAGAGCATAGTGCGGATGAGTGTGTAGAGGGGACGAGTAGGTAGAGCAGATGAGTGTGTAGTCCGGATGAGAGCGCAGTGCGGATGGCTTTGAGCGCCTGAAACAGTCGTAAAACGCAGAGAACAGGCTGAGAACATGGAACGGATGGCATACATGGAACCTTTGGAGTGAGCTCGACCGGAAGGACCTAAGATAAACCACCTTATCACATCTCCACGCTTACTCTCTTCTTTACACCACCACTCATCTAGAACACAGCGATACTATGACACAATTCGGTAAAGCTGTTCTCATACCATCATTCTGCCTCATACTTCCCATCACCCTATCTAAACATTGCTGGTTATACACCTTCCAGCCTAGGCGTTCTCCTCAGGCCTAACGCAGCCAGTATCGGTCTGGATAACAACCTGCCAGAACGAACACATACTATTGATCTCTCAACCACCACACCTACCGCTAAGAAGCAGCTATCACACAAATACCACACCAGCTGCACACATATCTGGTGCTCACATGTGCCTTTTGACTCCCTCTACCTCTCTCTACTGACTTGCACTTCGGTTCCCGAGGGCGTTCAACTTCCCAGCGCCATGAGACCATACCAAAGGTACATAAGGCGCTATATAAATGCAAAATAACATAACATAACATAACAATGAATATGATTGTGGAATCTGTCTGTGTTTCCGAATCACCTGTAGCATCCGAGGAACTGGAGGAAAGGCATATTTTGACCAGCCTCTGAAAAGGGCACTACCACTCGACCCTGTAGCATGGAGGCAAAGTCTCATCATTTTGTGTCTTGTTTTGTCACAAAGAGGTGGAATGAGGAAGCTGCTAATTTGTCAAAGATTTCTTGTAGAACCTTGTCCTTTAGAACTCACTTGCACTGTTCTGAAATGATCTGCTCAGACTCTCTCCTTGTGTGTTCTATATACAGGCAGGTGGACCACTCTGTAGGAAAGATTTCGCACCAGAAGCCAATACCAGATCTTTTGAGCTTCCCTCGAGAGAGTCCTGGATGTTCTTCCTCCATGTTTGTTCAAATAATACATTGTGGTTGTACTCCCTGTCTAGATTAGGATGTGGTTTATCTCGATTGAAGGAAAGAATGCATTTAAAGATAGGTGAACTGCTATCATTTACAGCATATTTATATTCAATGATTTTTCCTTTTGGGACCAAGTACTGTGAGCAATCAGAAGTTCCATGTGACTTACGCATCCTTCCATGGAAGCATCATAGGCAATGTATTGCTGTGTCAAGCCATGTGGACGCCATGCCCTGAAGAAGCACCCCCAATTTGAGGGAGGATTTTGCTGAATTTGAGAGATTGAGATGTTCTTTAGATTTTCAATTTTTTGGGTCCACCGTTCCTGAATGCATTCTTGCAGAGGCCTCATGTGTAACCTTGCATTTGGAACAAGGACTATACAGGATGCCATTGCCCCTACAGGGGAGAATATTTGTCTCACAGTAGGATCAACTTCCCTCATAAGGGGATCACATTTCGCTCTGATATATAGCAACTCCTCTTCTGAAGGATTCCATTTTTCTCATAAAATATGTATTGTAGCTCAGAGAAACTGAATTATCTGACTTGGTATGGCAACAGATGTTTTTCTCATTGACATGAAAACCCAGATTCTTCAGTACCTGTCTCACTGTATTGAAATGCTTGATTGCCTGCACAGAAGACTTAGTGCCTCATTCCAAGTGGGGTGGTCCAGAAACAAGGGTGCCGGTACCAGTTACCGGCATCCTTGTTTCCGGACCACCACACTACGAGTCTGCCTGCAGGGGCCATTGTGCCCAGCAGGATCAGACCTGTCGGGCGCAACAGCCCCTGCAGACAGACTTTTGACAGCAGCACCAGCACCATTGGCAACAGTGCAGGTGCTTCCATCTCCCCACTCCTATAGAGTCCTATGGGACTCCACAGGAATGGGGAGTTACCGAATCTGCCACCTGACTTCCCGCGCCGCAGGGACTTGTAATGTCACCGGGAAGTCAGGCAGCAGACTCAAGTGTTTACGAGTCGGTGGGTTACTGCCCACCTCGGAATGAGCCCCTCACCCAGATACAGATGGATTGTTATCTAGTGAGCTTTTTGCAGGTGGGCTGCCACCAATGACACTTTGAGAAAACATTTGGGGCATTCTTGAGTCTGAAAGAAACAGTCTATTGAAAATGTTACTTCCCGATTACAAATCCAAAATATTTGCTATACTTCCTGGCTATTGGGATGACAAAAATAAGCATCCTGAAAATCTAGCTAACACAGATAATTTCCCTTCAATAGATGAGGAAAGATCTGCTGCAGAGCCAACATTTTGGATTTCTATATCCGGATAAATTGGTTGTCAATCCTGATTTTTTAATGAGTCTCATTAGGTCTGTGTCCTACTTCTTGACCAAGTAGCATGAATGCATCCCTTTTCCTTTCTCTATCGCTCCCTTAGGCAAGAGATCCCTTAATTTCTGCACCAACTGATGTAGGTGAAGTGTTGAGCCTTGTTCTGGTGGAATGGAAAGAGGGGAGTTTTGAACATTTTATGACATAACCATTCTGTACAATTTCAAGCGAGTTATCATTTGCATCTTCTAGCTTGACTGGTGATGTGCTGCATGATATGATATATGGCATTTACAACGCGCCTATACACAAGTGTTTCAAGGCGCAACGAGGCAAGGGAGGGGAAACAAAGGGAGGGCAAAGACAACGATCTTACTAGGCCTAACGACATTGAGATCACGCAAGTGCAGGGAAGAACGGAGGGGAAAAGTGCCAAGGGAAGGGGAAGCTCAGGACACAGGATCAAAAACAAGTAGTGTGGCCAGCAGGTGGCAGTGCAAGGGTTAAGTACAGACAACAAGTGTCTGATAAGTGCAGGTAATGGGACTGTAGAATTGCAGATACAGACCCAAGTGCAAGGGTTGCCAGGAGGCAGTGCAGGTGTTCATTTGGGCAGGCATGGACCTGGGCTGGAAGTTCAGAGGGTAGCCAGGTGACCAGTGCAGTATCAGACAGGAGATCCGCAGGGAAGAGGAAGAGAGAAGGCAAAAACAAAGGGGAGAGTCTTGAGATGGTTCTGCTCAAGTTTCAGAGAAGCAGGGAGGCTGTTCTAGAGGGAGGCGCCAGCAGAAGAGAGAGATCTGCCTCCGACTCGTTTCTTGGAGAAGCGCCTGACCCTCAAGGAGTTGGAGGTGGAGGAGTGAAGAGCTAGAGTAGGAAGATATTTCTGAGGAGAGAGTTGGCTGTATTGCAGTTACAGGCCCCAGAAGGCCTTGTGGAGAATGCAAAGGGTCTTGAACTTGATCTTTGCAGCCACTGAGACCCAATGGAGAGATTTCAGGGCTGGAGAGATATGATCCCTAGGCTTCAGGCCAAGGACAAGTCTGTTCTGGATGAGTTGTAGAGGACGGAGAATAGAGGCAGGCGGATTGCAAAAGACGCTGTTACTGTAGTCAAGCCTAGTGAGAACCAGAGCTCTGGAGACAGCTTCTGGGGGAAAGAAAGGAAAGGAAGAATACCTCTGAAGAGGTGCAGTTGGTAGTTTGACTTCTTAGAGACGTCAGCGATGTGGGGAGAGAAGAAGAGTGGGGAGTTGGAGTTGACCCAGAGGTTCTTAGCCTCACAGGTGGGAGCAGGAAGAGGGCTGAGGGAGGCCAGCCACAGAGAGACACGAGAAAAAGGTTCAGGGGTGCTGATGAGAAAGATCTCCATCTTACTGGCATTCAGGCAGAGGCCATTGCGGCACACCACTCCTGGATTGCAGGCAGACAATCCAGGATGAGAGAAGGAGAAGAGGCGACGGGAGCCTCAAAGCAAGCTGAGTGTCGTCGGCATAGCACTGAACGTTGGAACAGAGAGCAGCAATATGGTGGGCGAGAGGTGCCAGATATTGGTTGAACAGCCAGGGAGAAATGGTAGACCCTTGGGGAACACCACAGGTAGAGTCAGGGATAGAGGAGAGGAAGGACCCAATTTGGACCTGGGGGGGTTGGTCAGAGAGGAAAGAAGTTAGCCAGGGCAGAGCCTGATTAGTGATGCCCAGGTTATCACAGTGCATGTTGAATAGGATGGCATGGTTGACCATGTCAAAGGCAGAAGAAAGATCAAGTAAGTTGAAGACGGAGGGGAGATTAGAATCACAGTTAGAGAGCAGGTCTTCACAGATGTTCAGGAGAGCAGTTTCTGTGCTTCTGGATGCTCTGAAGCCAGACTGACGGTCATGGAGACAACCAACAGATTCAGTGTGAAGATTAAGCTGGGGGATGGCCAGCTTATCTGGGAGTTTGCCCGGCAAAGGAGTGATGGAGATTGGACGATAGTTAGCCAGACAGGAGGGTTCGGCTGAGGGTTTCTTGAGAAGAGGGTGCACAACAGAGTGCTGCAGGGGGGGAAGGGAAAGTTCCAGTGGCGAAAGCGTCAGGGGGGTAGGGAAGGTTCCAGTGGCGAAAGAGTGGTTGCAGAAGTCGGCCAAGGCTGGAGCGAGGGTGTAAACGTGGTCCTTGATGGTTTTTGCCATCTATGCCATAGAACTTACTTTTTCTTTAGTCTTCTTTTACATGATGTTTCAGTCATTGCTTTGAGAAGAGTTTTCAAGTGTATGTATACATTGACGAAACACAGATCTTTCTCTTTTCCTTCTTTCACTCCACCTTTATTTGTGTCTCTGTGCTGTGCAATGCTGAATGGCTCTTAGGTTTCTTTGCCTCAATCAATAAAAGGCAGACATTTTATACTTTCCGGAACCTCCTTCTATCCCTTCTCCTTTGACCATTTTGTTTCCTCATCTACAGCTTACCATCACTCCCAAGGTTTGCAACCTTGGCTCTATTTTCTATTCATCTTTTTCTTTACAACCTCAAATTACTTCCATTGTTCAGTCATGCCATTTGTTTCTGTTTAACATTAGGAAACTTAGGCCGCTTCACTTTTTCTTTCACTAAAAAATGACTGCAATGTGTGGTCCCGTCTCAACTACTCCAGTTCGCTCTAGGTTGGCTCACCTAGTTATTCTCTTTTCTCTTTGCGCTCTATTCTTCATTCTTGAGAATGGATTCTGTTTGTCTCCCCTGGTCTGCCAGCATCTATTCCTATCTGGCTCATCTACATTGGCTTCTACAACTGGACCGAAAATAGGTTATGCTCAAAAGTAGATTGCCATTTGGTAGCATGGCTAAGTATTCAGACGTGGTTGGAATCAAAAATGGCTGCCAGAAAACAAGATGGTGGAAAAACCCATAGTCATGCAAAGATAATTAAATAATTCTCTAACAGCAGTTCATGGATAGTTCACTGCAGCTGGGGTATATATTTAGAACTTCTTGGCAGCAATTCTGACATTGATGGGCTAGGGGAGGCCAGTTAGCGGTCTGGGAAAGTAGCTATTAGAGCAGATAGCTGTTTGCTTTGGAACAAATGTGATGAACAAGCATGGTATAGCCTGGCAAAACGATTCTGGTGATCTGAAAAAGACTGCTCCTTTCAAAACATCTAAGGATTTATAATAAAGGTCAATAGGATCTCACACAAATTTAATTAGCCTATAAACCAGTCAAGTGAGGCTTGCCAAATTGTGTCATGTGGGCTTGATGCATGGCAGTTAAGCCAGCCAATCACAGGCAAATAAGGGCTTGGCTTTAATTGAAAGAGCCAATCAAAATGTATTGTGTAATAAAATGAAATGTTGGATCAACTGTAAAAAAAAAAAGTATATAAACCCAGTGATTTTGGGAGCTCATTGCTGTTGCTTTTCTGTATCCCGTGATGCATTAAAGATGACCTTTGAAACCAGCCTAAGCGTCTCTTTGCCTTCTTCCCTTGTGTCCATTCTTTGCTGCCTAATACACAAATGTCAGAGTGCCCAGAGAGGCACTTGGCCCTCCACTTAATTACCCCTGTCCCTCTCAATAAAACATTAGGCAGCTGTGGGCATTCTGTACAATGATCCTTAGTTAAGGATTAAGATCTGTTGCTTTAGCAACTGGATCAGTATTTAGACTTATCCATCTACAACCACTCAAGTCCTCGTCTCTATCTTGATCTCAGTGACAGCACTAGAATCAGGATAGGAGATGGCTCCATGCTCCACACATTATATGGCACCACACCCTAAATATCATGTCCTGGGGCACATGAAGCACCTACCAATACCAAAGTAAGATGATGACCTTGTTAGGATTATAAAGATACAGAATCCTACCTTACGGCCATTGCAGACAACCATATCATTACAATCCCCAGTTCCTGATAGGGGCCCCAATATGCTGCTTCATCGTGCACTCGGCCCAACTGTTCATGTTACCTTTACCTCGAACGGGGGCAGGTGCACGTTCCTCTCAAGCAGTCACTCATTCCAGGTTGTTCGTACCCACTAGCCGGGGACTGTCCCAGTCAGATTTGTCCTGAGTGAGGAAAGCACATTTTTATGCCCCACCAAGGGCTTGCGTAGCCTGGGTGGGGATATCTCATCCCTGCTACCCGCACTAGGCGTGAGTCTTGGGTGTGGCGGTTATTTACCATTCATGGGAATGGTCCTAAGGCTCGTGCGAACCATGTTACCTGCAATGAGTGCAAAATGATACTCAGTCACGGGAAGCACGGTAACTACAGCTTTGGGACCACTACTATGAAGCGACACCTGAGGTCATTTCACTCTGGGGCTATTCGCAGGGTTGTACCTTGCGAAGAACGTAGCAGGTTGATTTCCTCTACTTCATCCTCTGTTTCTGATCCTGTCACCACAAGGACCACCTCTGTGGGACAGCGTCTTTCTCAAGCTGCCTCACAGGCCACACAGAATGCTGATGACCCTTACCTTTCGAGGGTCACAGTTGTATGTATGTACTGTGACACAGTACTCTGCAGGGGGGAGCGACTTCAGAGTGCTTTTGAGACTATCGTCTCAGAGCACGAGAAGACCTGCTCACTACCCAAATAAAACCCACTCTACATCTTCCTCTCTCCGCTTGCCCTTTCTTATCCCTGTGGTTGGTGTCCCCCCTTTACCCTCCTCTCCTAGTGTGTCGTGTCTGAAAAACCAAAAAAAATACAAAATTACAAAAATCAAAAAAAAATAAGGCTCCTTTCAGAGCCGCCTTTCCCAGTTAAAAAATAGAAGTGATTATAAATGAAGCAGGGCTCTTTGTATTTTTTAGAAGTCTGCGAACAGTTCGCGAACATTAAAAAAATTGGGTTACTACTCCATCACAAACATTGTAATTTTCTCTGGAAAGAAGTGGTGGCTCTGAAAAGAGCCTTTGGGTGGTGTTTGTAAGTCAAAAATTGTAAATGCTTAACATCTACTTCAAAATCGTTGTTTTAATTCCAAAAAAGGTTGCAATGCATTTTGTACATTTCTCAGAAAAAATCTGATTGCCAGCATAAGTAAGATGGACTCCATCTGTGCGAAAAATGTATGTACTAAAAAACATAATATTTTCAATGTGAAAAGAAGACATGCCAAAATCTCTTAGAAAGCCACAAACAGCCTTATTAACATTGCGCCTTGCTTTTTCCATTTGTGGACCAAATGAAGAAGAACGAAGCCACATTAGTCTCTGCGCAATCCGTGAAAATATCACTTGACAATTAGGAAATATGTCAATAACCTTCCTCAGTCTTTCTTTCATAGCAAATTGCAAAACAATTCCAGTCACATGCCCTAAACTGTTCCCTCCACAATGAATTACAATTATGTCTGGATGTTGCTCTGTCTCCAAAGTAGCTCAAAGAGGTAGCAAATCCAACCACTTCATTCCACGTACTCCATGCCAGTGTACTTCCACATGTGGGAATCCAAGATCTACAGCTACTCCACAGCTTTCTGCATGCACCTTCAACCAATGTATCCACAAATCTCCTAAAATCCAAACAATCTGTTTTCTGAAACACACAGCTGTAGCTATCTTTTGTTCTCTCAGCAAAAAGAGTATCTCAGAAAATCTCTCCTGGCACAACACACCCACCAAACTTTCCTGACCAATCCCTTTCAGTGCTTATTCTCATTTGCATGACTTCTGAACCCAAAAATCCCCGGATGTAACTCCCGATGTCCGGGAACTACCGCCATGTCCGCGGACATATCGTAACATGAACAGCCCTTCTACCACTACACTCTCTCTGCCATTCCCTCATTGGATGCACCTCAAAAATCACATGACCATGCACCAATCACATTCAAGACCTCTACATCTAACTGCATCATCATAGATCAGCACTGCAAATGTACTCTGAATCTCTCTGAGTACAAGTGTCATATCATTGGCAAGCAGCATCTACCACAAATACTGTACAAGTCTTCAAGATTTCTACTTGCAGCTCCATGCATATCCATATGCATGAACACAAACTTCAGGTATGCATATTTTCTGTATAGTAGATGACATAGCTCTCAACCATTGTTGTTTTACAGGCGGGTGAAATCACCCGATTTTGTTTTTAGCGGGTGAGACGCCCATTGGAATGAATGGGCGTGCAGGAGGCTTGGTGGGTGAGTCTGCCCTTTACAAGGCGTGTGACACCCGCCAAAAGCGTGTGAGTTGAGAGCTATGGTAGATGAACACATTTTCAAACAGACTTTTACCTTGTAAAATCTGTAAAATGAGTTTACTGTACTTTTTTCAATTTCCTAAAATCAACTATCACTTATACACCTTTATACTTTTTACTTTCTTTATACACACACACACTCAAATCATGTTAAACTAACATTTTTTAAATGAAATATATAGACTACATATATTCAAACAAAATTGCATGCAAACACAATCTATGTTTAAACCTTTATAAAAATACTTATACAATTTCATATTTTTTGTTTTTATTTATTTACTTAATTACTTTAAATTAGACATGACATTGAAGCGCTATTACCTAGAACAGTTTACTTACAGAAATAGTGGTATTCACTAATATATTATACATTTCACAAGACATAGTAAAGATATTTTATTTTTGCTACAGTTAGTCATTCAATACAATTTGTTCATTAAGAACATATCATATGTACTGAACTGATGAAATGTATCTTATGTAAATCAATTAGTTTAATGGTTTTACAGAAGGCACTGAGGATTTCAATTAAAAAAATCAATATCTAAATTAAAAACAGTGCTATATACAAACACATTTACTAATTTGAAGCTTTTACAGTTGCAGTGAAGACCAGTTTCCTGAAAAGAAGCAAGCGAATTCGAAGAAGAAAGAAAAACTAAGAAGTTACCTGTTAATTTTTAAAAAAAAGTAAGTACAATATCACCATAATATTTATATTATTAATCAAATATACTATAACATTAATACCAGCTATTTTGGTTTCTTAAAATAGAGATTTTGTACCATTTTGTCCAAAAATGTCCATGTCGTAAACAGCGATTTACAACCAGAATGGCCCACAAATTTCTATTTTTGGACACACAAATTAGCCAACTGAACCACTACAATTTTCATATTATAGAACAAACAACTGTTTTAATTGTATACATTAGATTTACTATTTGTATTTTTCCACACCACTAGCTTACTTTTTTTTGTCACCTGAACCCCAGTTTAGTGACACATAAATTCAAGAATACCTATCCCTACTAGTGTTAGTTCCCAATGCACAATCACACACCATTATATACATCTTTATCATCTTACTCAAACACTCATGCACACAGCACACATACATTCCACAACACCCCGACCCATATCTTCTTTATTTTTTTCAACAGACCCTAAAGAATGCCAACAAAAGACAACTCCGTAGAAAGCAACGCAAAATTAGAGCAAATGAAAATAAAGGTGTCCAACATAAGCATCCATCTCTAGCAGAATGTGTAAAAAAAGTTGAAACAAAACAGCTAATACAATCATTTAGTGAAACACAAGAAGTTTCAAGTACAACAACTTCACTTCCTCCATCAAAATGTAAAACAAACCAAAAAACAATTAACAGAAAATCAGCTATCAGTACAGATAAAACTACTTCTTCAAATTTTAATATAGTGCAAAGTAAGCATACCAAGAAAAGTATTTTAGCCAAAATATACCGTCACAAAGTCCTTCAAAATCTTATAAAAACAGGAGAGAAATCAGGTTCAAAGCTTAAAACCTATCGTAGGAAATTAATCTTAGAAGCATTGATGGACAGTGCAATTCTTCTCAAAAGAAATGTATTTATTTTACTGTTAAACAAAATGAAACCACTAACAAAACTAATAACTAAATTACAAAAAAGACTTCTCAATAAGCGAAATGTCAACAGAAAGAACTTCTTAAGTATCTGCGGAGGTGAATGGAATCACACTACGAGCACAGAACCATATTTTAATGAGGAAGCGTACAAACAAAAGCAAACGAATACAATTGCCATAAATAGCAGTGGTCGAGGTTATGAAAAAGTGAATAATACCATAATGGAACAAGAAGTACTCCTTACAAAAATATGCCCTGAAAACTTAGAATTACCCCTCCATTCAACTGAATCAGAACGTCTAGTGTACAAATGGCCATGCACGTCAATGTGTAACATTCCCAAACAATGTTTCAAATCTTTACACCAATTCCTCAATAAATATGTAAAAAGCAAAGACAAAATCAAAATTAAATTACTGCAAAATATAGATACCTGTCCAGTGCGCAAGTACACAGGACTACAAGGACATTCATTGGCCTGCATTAATGGACCTACTTGTAAAACCACTTTCCATGATATCAAAAGGATATCAACACATCATTCAACTATAAGAAACCTAGACTATAAACTGTACTATGCTAAAAGTCCTGCTTTAGCACTAGCAAAGTTAAATAACATCCTTCTACATGGTACAGCAAAATACCTACTTGAAGAAATTCACTATATCCAGAAAACAAATTTTGGAAGTGAAAGGCATTTACAGAATGAAATAGCTTTAAACCAATTAAGCAACAATTCTACACATGACAACCTTTTGCTAAACACATACAAAAAAGAAATACTAAAATTTAAAAGTACATCAGCTGAAGTACCAAACCATGTATGTGTATGTTGCCGTAGAATTTTTTTATAAAAGTAACACAAAAACTGTGGACCTATCATACAAAGAGAAGACAATGAAGATTCTAAATGGTTTGAATTAGCTCTCTACCTTCTAGCAGAAAACAAATATGAAATAACTGAGCCCTTAATACTTTGCAGTTATTGCACTACAAAACTTGACAACAACCAAACTCCTTCACGTTCTATCACAAATAATTTGGAATTATACCCAGTACCAAAACCTCTACAACAACTTAATTTATATGAGAGCATCATAATTCAAACAGTACACCCATTTCAAGCAATAATATGCCTTCAACCAAAAACAGCAAAATTACCTCCCTCTGAATTGGTAAAAGGCATTCGTGGAAAAGTAGTTTATTTACCATTAAATCTAAAAGAAAATGTGCATACTCTAGGAGTGCAACGTCCAATGCAGCAATCTTTAATTGTATTACTAAATGGAGTACCTACAAAAGACAAAAAAAATATGGCAACAGCTGGTAGATTTATATAAAGTTAGACAAGCCTTCCAATATCTTAAAGAGAATAATGAATATTACAAAGAAATTAATATTGAAGAAAACTTGAAAGATACAACTGAAATAATTCAAGAAACACAAGAAGCTGGTCAATTTGAGCTACTAGATCCTGCTACAATATCAAATACTTTAGACCATTATACAATTCATCCTTTGCACTGTAATGACACCGTACAAGATGTACTAGAAACTTACCAAATGCGTCAAACAAAAGGATCGCCAATCAGTATATGGGAAAAAAGTATAGAAGCACGTGCTTTTCCTCTACTCTTTCCAACTGGCAAAGGAGGAAGATATGATGATAGACCTATTCAAATATCAGCTTCAGAATACCGCTCATTACGGATGTATTCTGAAGATCCACATTTTGTCTAAATCTGGGATTACATATTTCACCTACTCTTTGAAAGTGAACTAGCAACTTTATGTTACGGAGTTGCACACATATTAAAATCAGGATCACACTTTCAAAATATGACAGCTACACAATTATTAGAGAAAGTGCAACAAAAGGATGAGGTTTTACAATCAAATATTACAAATCTATTAGCAAATATGCGTGGTACTAAAGAGTACTGGTTTCGACGTCATGGAGATGTACGTTGTATGATCAGAAACCTTGGCCCACCCACTTGGTTTGTTACATTAAGTTGTGCAGAATATGCATGGGAAGATTTACATGATTTCCTACGCATATCAAATAAAAACAAAACAAACATAGATATTCTAACACCTGGAGAACTTTGTTCTTTGGATCCTGTTAATGTTTGAACATATTCTCACCATCGCTTCATTGCTATGCTACATTTTATTTGTAATAAAACTGTTCCTCCCCTTGGAGAAGTGCAACACTTCTTTTGGAGAAAAGAATACCTAGCCAGAGGAGCACCACATATCCACATGCTTTTATGGATTAAAAGATGCTCCTAAATTTGGTCAAGACAGTGATGCCACTGTTTTACAGTTTATTGAAAAATATGTCACTTGTGAAATTCCATCAGAAGCCACAAATAGTGATCTTTGTGCACAAATTTTACAATTTCAAAGACACAAATGTGGAAAATATTGTCGTCGCAAATACAAAAACAAAGGCAAATACTACACCAAATGCCGATTTGGTTTCCCTAGACCAGTTACAAATACAGGTCAAGTAAACAACCTCATGTCTTCAGTTAGACATACTGTTAAAGGAAAGTCACCTAAAAATACATATTACATAAAAAGAAAAGAAGAAGAAAAATATATCAATGATTATAATGCAATCATTGCCTACTTATGGAATGCAAACAGATGTACAGTACATTGCAGACAATTCTACTGCAGTTGCACGATATGTCACAGCATACTTAACTAAAGCAGAAAAGACAGAGGTCCAAGACCTCTGGAATGACCTGTCATCAGATAAAACAGTATCTCAGAAATTATATAGCTTGGGCATAAAAATGCTCACCCATAGAGAATGTGGATCTTATGAAGCAGCTGATCGTTTAACTGGTAAATCTGAAAATATAGTATGGCTAAGTCTTGGTCCAGCTAAATCTAGAAAAAGAGTTCTAAAATCATATAAAGATATAGAAACAATAGCCAAACATGATCCCAACAGCCAAGACATTTTAAAAAACAATTTATTGGACACATAGTACCCAAACAGAAGTAATACTTTGGAAACCATGTGTATATACCAAATAGCCCAAAACTACACATAGAAAAATAATATGAAACCTGATGAAAAAAAAGGTAAATATAGAGTGACAGACTGTGAAGGCAGCTTAGTTAAACTCACTAAACCAAATTTAATTAATCATATCAAATTGTCATTGAAGACTCCTCAACATAAAGAAGTATATTACATGTCCCTGCTACAACTCTTCAAACCATGGAGAAAAGAAGAACAATTACTAGAGAACCATGACTCATATGAGGATGCTTTCAAAGCAAATGAAAGCACTATAACTGATGTAAACTTTACACAGTACAAAACAATGTTGCACAATGAACCGCAACATGAAGAAGAACTCCAAGCTCAACTAGATAAGGATACTCCTGACAGTAGTCAACCTTCTGTAACAGGAAGCCAAGAACCACGGGGAGAACCACTAATAACAAATGAGGCAGAATTAGCTATGATAGAAGTAGAAAACACCATGTGTCAGTATGAAGATAAGGAAGACTTAACTATACTACAATCAAAACTAAACAATGACCAAAGTAGCATTTTTCAAGAAGTAACAAAACAAATTGCACATGGTGTAAAACATGAAAATAAAGAATGTTCCTGCCATAATTATAAACCTATACTACTGTACGTCAGTGGTGATGCTGGTTCTGGCAAAACATTCCTAATCAAAATCATTAGTAAGTTCCTTCAACAATTGACAAACAACAAACTGTCAGCTGTTGTCACTGCCCCCACAGGTTTAGCTGCCTACAACATAGGTGGTGTTACATTACACCGATTACTACTATTACCAGTAGAACACCAGAACAAATTAGACTATTACAAACTTTCTGCAGAAGCTGAGATGGAATTACGCAGAGTATTGAAACAAATGAAAATGCTACTAATAGATGAAGTGAGCATGGTCTCCAACCTGATGTTAGCTTTGATTCACCTCAGATTACAAGAAGTACTCAAAACAGACTATGAAGAGCTCTTTGCAGGAAAACACATTATTGTTTTTGGAGATCTGCTTCAATTAACACCAGTAAAAGGTGAACCTATTTTTAAAACATTAGGGCACAAACTCTGCCGTAAAACTGTTGGCAGCATTGGAAATGTCAACCTTTGGCAACATTTCCAATACAGAGAATTAACAGAAAACATGCGCCAATCTGCAGATCTAACTTATGCCAACATTTTAAAAAGTTTGAGAGTTGGTATACTTTCTAAAGAAGCAGAAGCAACATTGAAAACCCGGCACATTAATGCACTTTATGGCGATAATGCATGTGCTACAGATGTTATGGAACAATTAGCCCACAAAAATGTCAATTGTATGGCCTTAATGCCAACTCTTGCAAGCTGTTTCAAATTCAATGAAATCATGCTAAGTAAAGAAATGCAACCAATAATGGAAATTAGCGCCACAGACAAATTAGATGTACATGGTATGACACTACCCATGTGTGACCAAGCCACAAAAAGACTAAATAATTTAGAAAAATCAATCTCAAACAGCAGGCTTAGAAAAGATGTTAAAATTATCCTTAAATTGCAGAGTAATGCTTAAACGTAACCTTGACGTGGACCAAGGACTAGTTAATGGAGCACTGGGTACAGTTGGTGGCTTTCAAACATACCCACGTGACAACAAAATTCAGTTTGTCAATATACTCTTTGACAAACTTTCAGAAGTAAAACAGATAGGACGCTCAACAGCTAGATTCCTTCTCTTCAAAGATATGTATGTACGCAGAGAACAATTTTCTCTAACTCTTGCATACGCAGTCACAAATCATAAATCACAAGGTCTTACCCTAGACAAAGCAATGATAGATATTGGTAACACAGTCTTTAAAGAAGGCATGAGCTACGTAGCACTATCACGCTTACGTACACTTGACAGTCTATTTCTAATCAACTTTGATGCAAGTAAAGTAAACGCTGATATTCCTTTCATTTTAGAATATAATAGACTTCGCTCACTATACAATCCCCATCTAAACACATATTCTGTTCCACAAAAACTAAAACGTTGTAAAAGAAAACTAAATCAAACAGAAATGCAACAGGACGTCACTGCAAATCCTCCAAAGAGAGTAAAAGAAACTAATACTTCATCAAGTACCACAAACAAAAAAGAATCAATTAGAGAAAGTAAACCAGGTACTTCTTTAAAGAAGGAAGACAAACTCAAAAAAAAGCAGTTAGATACAGAACTACCTGGACCATTTAAATTCTCAAATATAGTTGGTGTAAGTTGCTATGCAAATGTAGCAATGAATATTCTATTTCAATTACCACCAATTGTTGACAACATTTACTCACACAGTACAAACCCATTGTGTTTGCAAATGTTAGTACTTCACAGAAATGCAGCAAACAATCTTGACAACACATATAGTGTTTTTGGAATAAGACGACAATTGGACTACTGTGCTGGAATGGTGAAATTCACTATAAACTCACAGGAAGATCCACAAGAATTTCTAATGTACTTACTACAAGTAATGGAAAACAAAAACATACCTATAAATGAAATCTTTCAGATTTCATACATGTGGAAACATACATGCACTCTCTGCAACAATGTGACACAAGAAGAAATCCCCAATGAAAGCTTCATATATATATCAATACCAAATTGTGAATCCATTCCATTTCAGCAACTTGTACAAAATGCAAACCATGGTAGATTATGCTCTACCTGCAATTCAGATAATCGCTCCATGTTAGTAATACAAACACATAGTAAATACGTAATACTAATGCTTCTACGTTACAATGCAGATGGTACCAAAAACAACTGCAAGCTGACTGGATTCACACATGGTCAAATATCACTTGGTAAGAAAACCTTCACAACAATAGTTATAATCTACCACGCAGGAGCCACAACCAATACAGGGCACTACACTGCATACATAAAAAAGAAATGTGGATGGTTTGAATGTAATGATAGTACCATTACTCTAAAGCAGAGATTACCAGCAAATCTTACAAACGCTTATTTGATGTTCTTAAAACCAAAATTTGATAAATAAACTGTATTTAAACCTTTAAGTAAATTTGTGTTACAAAAATATAAACTGTTAGAATACTCCAAAAGCTATCTAACAGCTCAATGATTCTACAACAACTAATCAGATAAATGAATACCACTAAATTAGACCAAAAAATACACAGTTAGAATACGCCAATTGGTATCTAACTGTCCCAAAATTTAACAATATCCAAATAGGTAAATCAAAACCACTAAAATATATTAAAAAAAATAGACAGTTAGAATATGCCAATTGGTATCCAACTGCTCCAAAATTTTATAATATCAAAACAAATGAAAAATCTGTTACTGCTCCAAAAAAAATACAACAAAGCAAAGTATAAAGCATTAGCCAGAAACAACAAGTCAACACTGAAAACAAACAAACAAACAAATAAACTGTAGCATAACAGAAAAAGGTTTTTTTTTAATCCAACATGGATTTTTTTTCCACCCACAGACCCAATGATTTTAGCAACAAATACAGAAACTGAGCAAATTGCACAGTACTCTGATTTGTACTCTACTAAATATGAGGGTCGAAAAAAAATAAAAGTATATTGCTTATACAATGTAATAAGTCATTACAAAATACTAATACTAACATGCTATTTTCTTTTATCACAGAAAAGAAGAAGAAAAACATGGACTCCCATTACTAGACCAAACAGTAAGTATACAATAATAAGGACAACCATAGCAGCATATCACATCCATAGTATCTAATAACTTTGTTCCTTATACATTTGTTTTTCACCCAAAGTTATAAGCAAATATGAATGTGATATGCTGCGGTGGTTGTTGCCTGGGCATAGAGTCTTGGGTGCATGGCCAAATGGCCATGCACCCAAGACTCTATGCCCTGGCAACAACCACCGCAGCATATCACATCCATAGAGTCAAACATTTCAACTATGATCTATGGGAAACTTTTAATGTCCGCGAACAATGTGAGTGTTCTTAGAACACTTTGAACTTGCCAGCGAACAATACGGACACCGTTTTCAGGACACCCCCTACGAACATTTTAGAACAACGCGATAGTTCTTACAACACTTTTAACTTAACAACGAACAATACGGACAGCGTCCTAAGGACACCCCCTACGAACATTCCAGGACACCGGGAGTGTTCTTAGGACACATTCAACTTGACAAAGAACAATACGGACAGCGTCCTCAGGACACCCCCTACGAACACTCCCCGGACACCGCAAGTGTTCTTAGAAGCGTCTTCAGAACACCCCCATTTTGTTTATTTGCAAACATTTCAGGACACCGCGAGTGTTCTTAGGACACATTCAACTTGACAGAGAACAATACGGACAGCGTCCTCAGGACACCCCCTACGAACACTCCCCGGACACCGCGAGTGTTCTTAGAAGCGTCTTCAGAACACCCCCATTTTGTTTATTTGTGAACATTTCAGGACACCGCGAGTGTTCTTAGGACACATTCAACTTGACAGAGAACAATACGGACAGCGTCCTCAGGACACCCTCTACGAACACTCCCCGGACACCGGGAGTGTTCTTCGAAGCGTCTTCAGAACACTCCCATTTTGTTTATTTGCGAACATTTCAGGACACCGCGAGTGTTCCTAGAACACATTCAACTTGACAGAGAACAATACGGACACCGTCCTCAGAACAACCCCTACAAACATTTCAGGACACCGGGAGTGTTCTCAAAAACGTCTTCAGAACACCCCCATTTTGTTTATTTGCGAACATTTCAGGACACAGCGCGTGTTCTTAGAACACATTCAACTTGACAGAGAACAATACGGACAGCGTCCTCAGGACACCACCTACGAACACTCCCCGGACACCGCGAGTGCTCTTAGAACAGTTTCACTTTTCTTGCGAACAAAACGGACACATTTTGACTCCTTAGAACACCCCCTAGTCAGTTTATTTAGAACATTTCAGAACACCCGTGATGGCTGCAAACAAATCGAACACAAAAAGAACGTCTAACACATAAAAAACACAACTTTCATCCTATCTCATACACTCCCACCCTCCCCAAACACTCCTACACACCAACACACTCTACAAAATACACATTTTGAACAAAGTTTCACCGCGCTGTCCGGGGACGTCCGCGAATCCAATATGGTGGGCGCTACCGAAAAATCTGACACGCTTCACCCTCCATGCCGTCCAATCAGCGAACACTTTGCATGTCCGCGAACATCACGCAAGACGATTGGCCAATCAGGACACTTTCCGCGGAGCGAACAGGGAAGTGTATCCGCAAACCGAACACAGATATCACTAATTTTTTTTGACCTACTTTTTGGTCATTTTAAAAAAAACTACTGGACAGATTTTCACCAAATTTGCAAAAGCACGCTTTCGGGACCAAGCCGCTGCTCCTGGTCCAAATTTGGTGGAAATCCGTCCAGCGGTTTGGGCTGTATGCGCGAGCAAAATTTTTTTCCCATTCACTCTATGGAGAGCGAGTGTAATGTACAAATATGAGCATATAGAGGGAAGGTAGAGTAATAAAAATAAAACTATGAGAAAGTGCTGATAACCATAATGATTATCTTCATGCACAGAAAGGATTGCTCTCTTTCAAGCCTGTATCTTCCGCTATGTACATGTTTCATATGATGTGACAGGACCCCAAGTCTACAAATATAGTACCTTTTCAATTTTTACTTCCTGACTGTTACTGAAGAAAACTATGTGGCTTCGATATGTCAGTAAAGGATAAAAAGGGAGAGCCAGCCATGTGATGTCATCAGTTATGTCATCAATGACATTTGTGATGTCATCTTTGATGTCCTGGGTGTTAGTGTTAGCAGTGCACGGTGGCGTGAGTTATGGTTGCTTATGTTACCATAACTGGCGAATTTCAAGGGTTTTTCGGTTTTACTTGGAACCTTTAACAAAGTTTTTTCACTGAATTTCATAGGTTTTTAGTAGCGCAACTTAACCATAACATCCCTTTAACAAAGTTTTTTTCACTGAATTTCATAGGTTTTTAGTAGCGCAACTTAACCATAACGTCCCTTTAACAAAGTTTTTTCACTGAATTTCATAGG